>NC_090450.1:72928203-75428203 GCF_031143425.1 Pleurodeles waltl | reverse complement strand
CCCACACCAGTGTCTCGCTGCCCACAAGTACAGAGGCCCAAGTCTCCACCCACTATTAGGCAGGATGATGAAGGGACCAGTGCAAATGGGAGTTACAGACAAGTGCAGGGGACACAGGTACAGGGGGCTAGGGCCAGTGGGAGGGGAGCAGTGGGTCAGTGCGGGAAATACTGCCATTTTGATTTGCCATTGCCACTTGACTCCTGCACCTTGAGAGGGACGGAACTCCACTGCATGAGCTGCTGTGTCCTGACTCTGGTCCTCAAAATGGTACATACTACAGGGGGACGGGCCCGGCCTTCAATGTGGAGGAGCTGGAGAAGCTGGTGGATGGGGTCCTACCCCTCAGGTAAGTTGCTATTTGACATCCATGAATGTGTGTGAATGTGGCAGATGTATGTAGGCGTTTTTTTGTTGGCTGTGTGGATGCTTACCCCTAATGTGTAAGGCAGTTGTTTGCTTGGCTATTGTCAATATGTGTGTCTACATGGGCCATGTCAGGTCGAACTGGCATGGTATTTGTGTATGGCCACCCACACTGACGTCTGTTTCTTTGTGTCCCATGCAGGTCAGCGCGCATCAGGAGAAAGAATTGTAGCAAGCCATCACCAAGGAAGTGCTGCCCAGGAGGCAATTGCTGGGGTCCTGGGAGCATACCACCATTACCAGGAGAGGATGGCCCAGATCCTTGCCACGCCGGAGGAGAATCAGATTCTGCATGTAGCACACCATCAGGAGGCCATGGAGTAATGGAAACAGCTCAATGCTACCATGGCCCCCATTGCAGGGGTGCTGCTGTGCCAGTACCACAGCCAGCCTGAGTCCACCACCCACCTGCAGGCCCTTTCCACTAGCCAGGACAATGCCCTGCCATCCACATCTGCAGCTGTTAGTGGACTGGTGGCCCTGCCAGAGGACTCACAGGACACCAGCACCCCTTCTCCTGCAGGCCACCTTCCCACTTGCAAACGTTGCCTCAGACCCAGACATCCCTGTGAAACACCAGCCAAGACCAAGGCCACAGCCAGGAAGTGACTTTGCCCCAAACTGTCTCCCTTGTGTGCCACTGTGCTACCTTGTGGACATGCCACTGCCATTTCAACATCTTCCAATGGCCCCATGGACTATGCCCATGTGCTACCAACAGCTGCGGAAATGTACCTGGGATATTATTCACCATGTGCTCACTCCCTTCCATCACCCATTGGCATAATAGGACAGTACCTGACAGTCAGTGGAAGTATAGCCGGATTAGCTGGTTCCTGGGTTTGATGTCTTACCACTCCTCTTCCCCATCACTCTCATCCATCCCCTGGGGTGGCAGGGGTGGTTGGATAGCATCCTCCTCATCCATTAGTGGGATAGCTTTCCTCAAAGTCAAGTTGTGCAGCATGCAGCAGGCCACCACTATCTGACACACGTTGTCAGGGACATAGCGCAGGGATCTCCAGAGAGATTGAGGCAACAAAATCTTTCCTTCAGAAGTCCTATGGTCCGCCCAATGACCCGTCTAGTGCTACCATGTGCCTCATTATAATGGATTTCAGCATCTGTCATAGGATTCCTCACAGGTGTCAGGAGCCACTGCATGTTTGGGTAGCCAATATCTCTTGGAAAGGTGGGTTGAAACACACACTATCAACTTGCATACAGCCTGCCTGTCAGCTATCTAACTGATCCAGTGTCATACACACTCACCTATGAGCCAAGCTCTGTCCCCCTGCAGTTGTCCCATCATGTGTGGCGCACTGCTGTTTCTCAGGACAAAGAAGTCATGGACTGATCCTGGGAACCTTGCATTAACATGAGTAATGGACTGATCTGCAGTACACACCAATTGGACGTTCATGGAGTGAAAGCTTTTACGATTTCTGAACACCTGTTCATTTACTCTTGGGGGTATGAGTGCTATGTGGCTACCATCAATGGCACCTATCACATGGGGGATATTTGCAAAAGCATAGAATCCAGATTTGATGGAGGTGAGATCCACCCTTTGGGGAAACTGGACATAACTTTGCAGGTGTTGCACGAAGAAATCAAGAAAATTAGACAGGATATTGCTGAACATTGGCTGAGATACCCCGGCTGCCATGCCCACTGTAACTTGGAATGAACCTGTGGCCAGAAAATCTAGCACAGATAGTACCTGCACAGTTGTAGGTATGGCATGGGGATTCCTATTAGCTGGGATCAGAACAGGCTCCATTTCTGCACAGAGTTCCAGGATTGTGGCTCAATTCAGTAGGTAAGTGTTGATGATGTGACATTCCTCCATGGTGGCCAGATCAACCAGGGGTCTGTAAACAGATGGGGCCCTCCCTCACCACATGGGTGTGTACCCATGGTGAGTGGAAGAGAGAGACACAATGAGTTGCGACAAATACATCAATGACATTGTTCCACCATTCATCTTATACATGCAATGCTATTGTCCCTCACACAGACACTGAGAAAATGGTAATCCTGTCAGAGTAATGTCTGGTGAGATGAGTATGTGTCATTGCATCACAGTGTCGGCACACTTCCCACTATGATTCTATGAGGAGGATCACTGATCATACCAGTACTCGATGAATGGGAAAGGGAATGGAGCCACAGATTAGGACCCCGGACAGACTATGAAGTCATTTTGGATGCAAAATGGCAGCCCCCTGCCGTACATTTAGTATAGTGCAGGAAGTGACTTCATTCCGCTGGCATTAGTCGTCATGGCGGTAGGTGTTGATCACCTCCGTGCACCTGTTCATTGGATATCATTGCCGTTTATGGGGAAGCAGGGCCAAACATGATCACCACTGGCAGTGATGGTGCAAACCACCAAGGGAAATACCGCCATTTTGATTTACCCTTGCCACTCGACTCCTGCACCTCGAGAGGGACGGAACTCCACTGCTTGAGTTGCTGTGTCCTGTCTCTGGTCCTCAAGATGGCACGTACTACAAGGGGACGGGCCCCGGCCTTCACTGCGGAGGAGCTGGAGAAGCTGGCGGACGGGGTCCTACCCCTGTATGCAAAGCTGAATGGGCGATCAGAGGCTCAGGTAAGTTGATATTTGACATCCATGAATGTGTGTGAATGTGGCAGATGCATGTAGGTGTATTTTTGTTGGCTGTGTGGATACTTACCCCTAATGTGTATAGCAGTTGTTTGCTTGGCTACTGTCAACATGTGTGTCTCCCTCGGTTATGTCAGGTCGAACTGGCATGGCATTTGTGTATGCACACTGACATCTGTTTCTTTGTGTCCCATGCAGGTCAGCAGGCATCAGAAGAAAGGATTGTAGCAAGCCATCACCAAGGAAGTGCGGACTCTGGGGGTCTACAACCGGCAGAACACCCACTGCAGGAAGCGGTGGGAGAACCTGCACACTGGGCCAGGAAGACCGAAGAGGCCCAGATGGGGACAGCCTCCCAATGTGGGAGAGGTGCCCGTCGGACCCCTACCGCCCCAATGGCCTGCATACTGGCAGTGGCCTATCCTGATTTGGATGGGCGCTTGAAGGCAGCACAGCAGGCACAAGGGGTGAGTACCAACACTATTGTGATGCTACTGTGCTGTGTGTAGTTAGGTACCATGGGGTGCGTGCAGTGTAGTGCCAGGCACACAGATAGGTGTGTCTGTGCAGTACCCTCTGCGTCCGTGGGATTGTGTCCTTAGGTAGATATGGCTGGGACTGTAGGCCTTTGAGGGGTCCCCTGTTTGGGCTATTGGTTTAGATGTAGCATCATGGATTTGCAGATTTGTGGTCTTGCCATCGTCTCTCATTGCATCCCATTGCAAAGTGTATCAGTGTAGAGGGTCAGGATGGTCATGTACTGTACTGTGGGATCGTGCCTACCAGTCAGGGGCACATTCATGTCAAATACTGTGTCTGCTGGGGGTTAGTGCCTGAGATGGGTGGGGGTGTATGTGTGCAAACAGGTATGTTTGACATACTTCTTTCGTGTTGCTTCCCAGCGAGTAGCACGTGCCCGCTCACCCAGGAGGGTGGGCGTCTCCTTCACCCCAGGCACCTCATCTCCTGCCCCCATTAGCCCTGCTGCCCTCACTGAGGAGGCTAATGTCCTCATGAGGAGCATCTCTGTAGGTAAGATAGCCATTGTGAGTGCCATCCAGGGGCTGGCATCAGTGATGCAGCAATGCAATGCGTGCCTGGAAGGCATTCACGGTGCCATGTCTGGCCTACAGAGATCTTTTCAGGCTCTGGCCTCCTCTTTGACGGCAGCCAGTGTCCCTGGTCTTTCCATCCCCCCTCCAACCACCTCTACCCCTTCCAGCACCCCACGCCCTTCTCCCATCCCAAGCACACATGCAGACAGCCGTGCACCCAAGCCAACACCCAAGAAGAAGGCAGACAAACACAAGTACCACACATCTCACCACATGCAGGCGCACACCCAACATTCCAAGGCAGACACAGCAACATCCACCTCCCCCACTGTATCCACCCCCTCCTTCCAGGACACAGAAATGCTCCCAGACATTGACTCCAAAAACACATCCACCAAACATGGGTATACTGTACAGACACCTGCATCCAAGCACAGCAAACCTACAGCTCATACCATCACTCCTTCAACCTCCACTCCCAAACCTGTCTCCAAGACCCCTCCAGTTGCTCCTCAAAAGCTTTTTCTCTCCTGTGTTGACCTGTTCGAACCCACTGGCCCACCATGTGTTGTGCCCAAACGTTCCCTTGGCCTCCAGAAACCCACTCCTTCCTCATCCAAGTCCTCCCCAGTCTGCCCTACCCATTCCCGTGCCCCTTCCCCATTAAGGAAGAGCGCTGTGTTGCCCCTGGTCCCTCTGCCACCCCCCCAGCCAGGCCACTCCTCCTCCTCCCAAGGCCAAGCCGAAACCCTCTCCACCTCCACAGCCTATGCCCAAGACCCCCCTTCCAAACTGGAGTCCTCACCCTTACCACCTCCTACCCCTGAACCCTGAGATGCCTGGCTGCCCCATAAATGCCCCTTCCCAGTGGAGTTTTCTTTTCCATCGTAGTAGTCAAGTGTGGGCTACATTTGCCCTTCCAGGACTTTGAAATGGACTGGTCAATGGCCTAGTTTGAACAATTTGGATTTTGTTAGGAATAAATTCTGTTGCCAGCAAACGTGTTGGTGCTCTTTTGACCTGTTGTGCAGCGCTTCACTGTGGGGGGGTGGTGTGCACAGGGGTGTGCATTGGTGCAGGTATTTGTTGGCTTGTGCCTGGTAAGTACATTTTGTTATGATATGTGTGGCTTGGGATGGTGGGAGGGGTTGGGTGTGCGTTGCGGTGTGGGTGGGGTGGGTGCTTGTGTAATTGTGCCCTTTCCTCCCATGTGTGCTAGGCTGCAGTTCTTACTGTCCTCGTCTTCATCGGCGGTCACGGTCCAGGAGAAATATGGCAAGGAGGAGCACTGGGATTATTTCCAACTCTCGCTCCATGTCGGCGTGTTCTGTGTGCCTCCGGGGAGTGTTTCCCTTTCTATGGGTTGTTTCTGCCAGGCCGGGTTTCTGCCAGACACCGCCGCCCACAACCTCCCTCTGTGGATCAACGATTGCGCCAACACCCTTGCGCCACTCAAGAAACCCACCGACAACCAAGCCAGAAGAAAAGCCACCTGGTTCACCGACGAGCTCCTAAACTCCAAGCGCAACTGCCGGAAACTAAAAAAGGAATGGCTCCTCAAACGCACACCTGACAGCCTCACAGCCCACAAGGACGCCACCCGCAGACACCACCAACTCATCAGACAAACCAAACGATCCCACTTCAAAGACTGCCTGGACAACAACGCACATGACAGCAAAGAGCTCTTCACCATCGTAAAAGAACTCTCCAACCCCATCGCCAATGTCAACGACATCCCTCCATCCCAAAAATACTGCAACGCACTGTCCACCTTCTTCCACCGAAAGATCACCGACATCCACGACAGCTTCAACGCCACTCCCACGCCAGACCCCACCCCCGAAAGCTCAACCTGTGCAAACCGCCTGACCTCCTGGACCAACGTCAACGACACAGAGACACGCAAGATCATGAACTCCATCCACTCAGGATCTCCGTCAGACCCCTGCCCCCACCACGTATACAACAAGGCCGACTCCACCATCGCTCCCCAACTTCGGAAGGTCATCAACATCTCCTTCGATACAGCGGCTTTTCCGGAAAGTTGGAAGCACGCCGAAATCCGCGCCCTCCTCAAGAAGCCCAAAGCAGACCCCAATGACCTCAAGAACTTCCGACCGATCTCCCTAATCCCCTTCCCAGCGAAGGTGATTGAAAAAATCATCAACATGCAACTAACCAGCCACCTCGAAGACAACAACATCCTGGCTCCCTCCCAATCCGGCTTTAGACGAAACCACAGCACCAAGACCGACCTCCTCGCCGCCACAGACGACATCAGACGACAAATGGACAACGGCGAAACATCAGCCCTCATCCTCCTGGACCTATCTGCCACCTTCAACACAGTCTGCCACCGCACCCTGAAAACACGCCTCCACGAAACCGGAATCCAAGGAAAAGCCCTCGACTGGATCATCTCATTCCTCTCCGGCAGAACCCAGAGAGTCCGCCTCCCCCCTTTCCGCTCCGAAGCCACTGACATCATCTGCGGCGTCCGCCAAGGCTCATCCCTCAGCCCGACGCTGTTCAACATCTACATAGCCCCCCTCGCACAAGTGGCCCAACAACACAACCTCAACATTCTCACCTACGCCGACAACACCCAGCTCATCCTCTCGCTCACCAAAGACCCGCGCACAGCCAAAACCAACCTCCATGAGGGAATGGAATCCATCACCGAATGGATGAAAAGCAGCCATCTGCAACTCAATTCGGACAAGACGGAGGTCCTCATCCTAGGACCCACCCCCTCTGCCTGGGACGACTCCTGGTGGCCTACCGCAGTAGGAACCCCACCGACACCAACCAACCACACACGCAACCTGGGCTTCATCCTCGACTCCTCTATCACCATGTCTAAACAGGTCAACGCAGTCTCCTCCTCCTGCTACAACACACTCTGCATGCTCCGTAGGATCTTCAAATGGATCCCGACAGAAACAAGAAGAATGGTGACACAGGCCCTCGTCAGCAGCAGGCTAGACAACGGCAACGCAGTCTACACAGGCATCCCAGCAAAAGACCTACTACGCCTCCAACGCACCCAAAATGCCTCTGCCCGGCTGATCCTCGACATACCCCGCCGCAGCCACATCTCCCACCATCTGAGAAACCTTCACTGGCTCCCCGCGGACAAGAGGATCACCTTCAAGCTTCTTACCCACGCCCACAAAGCACTCCACGACACCGGACCAGCCTACCTGAACAACAGACTCAGCTTCTACACCCCCACCCGTCAGCTCCGCTCTGCAAACCTCGCCCTCGCTGTCGTTCCCCGCATCCAACAAAAGACCTCCGGCAGCAGATCCTTCTAATACCTCACCGCCAAAACCTGGAACATGCTCCATACCAACCTGCAACAGAACCAAGACCTACTCTACTCACCTTGAGAAGACTCCTCAAGACCTGGCTCTTTGATCAGTAACAACAGCACCCCCCCCCCCAGCGCCTTGAAACCCTCACAGGTACGTAGAGCGCTTTACAAATTCAATGATTGATTGATTGATTGATTGCATGGCGGTGGTTCCTGCCCCGGTACTGATGGCGGTGTGGTGTTTTATTATATGGTGGTTGGGTTGGGCCTTTCCAAAATGGCGGTGATTGGATGGGCAGCTTGCAGTTTCTCCTATGCTTCTTTATTTGGCGGTCTGCACCGCTGGCCTGTTGGCGTTAGTTACCGCCACCGCCAGTGGTGCGGTCTTTCCCACCTGGTTCATAATGACCGCCTATGTATCTCACCCAATAAAATGTGATTCCCTGGGGCTCGGAATTTATACAGTGTTATAAATAGCTTCTATATTGTAGGGAATAACATACCGATTTTGGTGCTTCATGCTATATGTATGAGATAAAAGATTTCAATAATTTTATATTTAAATGATAGGTGCATTTAATTGCAATGAATTTGCAACTTTGAAAAGGTTGAACTATCCCTAAGAAAGAACCTAATCTTTGCTATTCCTTCATGTCACTGTAAATACCATATTCTTATTGCTTGTAAAATTTCAGAAAGTTTGGCTGCTGACATTTACTAAAGGGTGCAAAGCTTTCTGAACTCGGTAATTACTGAGTGTGGTAAACTCCATACAACTCAGATTTCTGACACCTGAATTAACTGAGTTTTGCAGATGGGTCATAAAACTCTGATGCACTCATAATCAGGGCTTCGGTGTAATAGAAGGCTCTGAGTAAATTGTTTGCTCTGAGTGTTGCATGTTGAATATCTACTAAAGCTTTTCCATCTTTCTGTGAAACATAAAATATAAGTGTGACCTGAAAGTCTAATTCAGCGCATCTGCGCAAATGGCTTTAGAAACTTAAAATGGAATCATCCAAGGTAGCATCATACCCTGGTGTTCAATTTTCAAGAATGATGCTTACTTTTACAACACCTGTCCACTGAACATCTCTATCGCACATGGGGGGGAAGTGTTCAGAAATCTCCAGAATAACATTGTATATCACTGCTAAACCACTTCCAATTCATCTGATCTCCTTCTTTTCATGATCTTAAAGCTTTTAGGTGGCATATGCCCACAGCTGTGTGGCCATGAACAACAACTGCATAATAAGATGAAGATTGGACGTGTTGGTTTACTGAAGATCCTTGATGTCCTTACATCTCAGTTAAAGCATGTAGGGGCATATGTATCATTATTACAAATTGTGATTACCTAATTGCAATTCTTTGCAAATTGCAATTAGGTAATCACTATTTGAATGTATGAAACTCCTTGAGTTTTATTTAGCATTTCTTAATGGGCCTCTGGAATATTAATGAGACAGGTCGCAATTTGCGACCCATTGGGAAATGCAAAAATCTCAGTGATGGTGGCCTGCTGGGGTCAGAAGAGCACAATGTCTGTGATTGCTTTTAAATAAAGTAATCTTTTTTTTGCAGTCCGTTTTCCTTAAAGAAAATGGGATGCATTTAAAAAAGAAAAATTAAAAGTTTTCGTTTCATTTTTTAAGAGTAGGCAGTGGTACGTGGGACCACTGCCTGCTGTTAAAAAAAGTTTTTGCTACTATTCACAAAGATGACGGTGTCCCTTGGGGACCCCTTCCCGTTTGCTAAAGGGTTACCACCTACTTGAAGTAGATGGTAAAATGCGAATGTTTTGCAACTGCATTTCGGTCACAAATCATTCCTATATACCTCTGCAATTCGGTATTAGGAAGAGACGCTCTTCACATGCCCCTTCCTATTACCGAATTGGTATGTATGCACAATTCCAAATTGTAATTCAGTAACTGAATTGCAAATTGGAATTCATACATACCAAAATGCATTTTTGCAGTCACAATGGCCCAATCAGGCCATTTGCCACTGCAAAAATGCATGATACATATGGCCCTAAATGCTGAGTACTCCACATCGTAGGGAAACCTTTTTTGTGATTTTAGCATGGCATCTCTAAAGAATGACACATTCAATTTAAACTATGTGGTCAATACTTAAGTGTAGAAAGGCTGTTGCTTATAAAACAGTGCTGTACTGATATAATTTAATAGTGAGCTTTTGTTGTAATTTATTCCCTGGAAAGACAGTGGCACTGTGTGCCGAAATTAGTAGTGGAGGCTAGACTTTCATAGTCATTCTCAGTTTGGGTGCCTGTCAGGTCCCCATCATGCTGATAAGCAAGAGGATGGCCCTCTCCTAAAGTTTCCTCACTCCATGGCCTCTCCTGATCATTCCATTTACCCCCTACGTGAACACTCACTGCTCTTAATGCTCTTAATGACACTGGGGCTTATTCATGAGGGTACATTTACGCAACAGTAAAGCCACACAGTGCAATTTAGTCTTACATATTTGAGAAACTTTACTACTTTTAGTGTTCACCATTTATAAGTGTAAAGTTCCTCAAAATTATAGACATACTTGTCCTAATCCCCTAAAATAGGGTATGGAGTCATTACAACAAACATCATATAAATAGTATAGTTACTGTTAGCAGTGACTTTACAACTGTATTAGCTGTTCTGCACACTTGACGAAGCCCTCCGCAATGAAGGCAGAGACTTCTCTATTGTACAGCATAAGGTAAAGTTTGAAAGGAAAGGTTATAAATTTAAAAAACAATGTTTGAAATATGTATATATATATATATATATATATATATATATATATATATACACACACACACACACACACACACACACATGTAGGACAATGGAAAAGCTACTTCACAATTATATACATTTTAGATTAAAAATGAAATAATTTAAGTAGATTGAATTAAATTTAAAAGATAAATTATTTTAAAGATGTATTTAAAAAACAAAACACCAATCTAAATTACAATGTTTATATTTGCTTATTCTGTGTTTAAAGTTGCTAAAAGGTACCTACAAAATTAATTTTATTTAACACAAAAATGTTTTTAAAAAACTAAAGTTACATTCCTTTTTAGAATTAGAAAGCTCTTTGAATTATTTTAAACTTAATTAAATGTATTTATAAGCTATGCTTACATTTTTAGATGATTAAAATAATTGTATTATATATTTAAAAATATATAAGTAGTTAATTTATTTTAACATTATTTCTTTTAGGTCCCTACTATCATTATTTTCTATGAGAAGGTTTTGCAGTACCTTTGAATGGCCATGGGAGATGGTAGACTTATTTCAGCTCTAAGATGGAGTACATCCATGGCGGTTTTGAGTCCTTTTTTACTATAATAACTATAAGAGTGCAGTTTGTAAATAGGAATTGGCTTATCCTTTTGTAGGTAGCCATCCCTAAATACCTCACTAGCCCTTCCATAATCACTTCGTAATGCTTCCTAAACACTTCTTAATTATTCCTTAATATTCCACATCTTCCATTTACTCCTCTGTACCCTCACATTTACTACTAAAATGTATACCTACGCATTTGGAGTGGAGATTTCTGCACATAAAAGATAGTAGAGGTGGATGCAGAGACCTCCATGAGTACATTTGGGAATAGCATTTTGTAGCATTTTATTAGTATTATTGTAGTTCTTCAAAATGCAGTTTGTGAATTGACCCCATTGTTTAGAAAAGGTTTTAGGCATAAGCCTAAAAATGGCCCATACATGGTGATCAAAGTATCCACATGTACACTTGAGGTGTGTGAAATTTGTGTAGTTTGCTTTCTCATAATTTTGCACAATTTCAGGAAAATTATGCCACATTACATGTAATTATGCAAAATGAAAAAACACATTTTCGCACTAGATTTTATTGCATAATATGTTGTTACGGCATTGCTGATGCAAGGGCGCACTTAGCACTAAACAATGCACAAAAAACACAATTGGCAGGAACAACAGCTACCTCTGTCTGGATCTGCTCCGATGCTCCTGCCCCATAATTTTTCTGCGAACTGCATAGGAAATTTAGAAATTTTGCATAACAAGCATAATATGTAAATCCCGAAACTACATAAAATACACTGGTGCAATTTAAATTTCATACAAGCTTTTTGAGCGGCAATGGGTCTTTCCTAGAAATGGAGAGTGGTTGAATCCGAAATTTCATTTTAATTATTACCATTATCACAAAGCATGCTAGCCTTGGAGGGCATTCAGGTGCTTTCCAATTAGCAGAGAACTTGTAAAGATAATAAGATGAGCACACATTAGCAAGAAAGAGAACAGTGCCATGTGAGTGATGGCAATGTGTCATGATATACATAAGGGAAGAGGTACAGGAGAGAAAGGCAGCAGTATTATAAAATGACTAAAGGAAACTTGAGATTAGTCCAGTTACAGACAAAAAGAAAGTTCCTTGAACTGCTTTCTCAAGGAGAAATCTTAATGTGTTGATACCATACAGTATAGGCATCTTATCTCAAAAGGAAAAAGAAAGAAATTCATTTTAACCGGAGTTTTAGGAGTATCCCAAGTATCTCCTCAATACCAGAGGAATCAGCAACTGTGTGAGTAGACATAATTACTTGCTATTATAAATGGGACCCCAAGGGTCTCGTAGAAATGAGACATTAAAAGGAAATCAGCAATTGTGGCCTATAAGCCCATGGGTATTCATCATTTTGTTCCAGTATTTCCCCCAGAGATTCCCCCTGCTCCACAAAGGTTCCACTGGTCTTGTAATGCTGTTGGGTCAGTAGCTGCTGTTACAAGTGGAATTAGGGTTACCCGTGAACCCTAGAAGTTCCCACAGTTAGCATTATAAACATAAAGGTCACAAAAGTAAGTTTCGGAATTAAAGACAACCTTAATTATACCTGTTGAATTTTTCTGCTGCAACTGTATGTGTCCTTACTCATAATATCACACAGGAAATCATTAATCTACTCAGAACACAAATAGATTCTCCATACAAAAATTGTGTTATAAGTCATGTCATGTCATGTCATGTTATGTTATGTTATGTTATGCAGATTTGTAGAACAAACTTCCACTCTGGTAGGTATCCTGGTGCTCAGGAGGTGTTAGTCTTGCCATTTCTGTGGCCTAGTGAGATTACTTGAAAAGTCAGGTCTTCAGCTTCATGCAGGGTTCAAGAAGTGAGGCGGAGGTATATATATGCGTAGCAACAGGTCATTCAATTCTTTAGGAGCAATGTAGGAGAAGGCTTGATCTTCGGATCTGGTTTTCTGTATGAGTGGGGTGTGTGCAGGTAGCAGTCCAGACGAGTGAAGGTATCACATTGTGAAAGCAGATTTGATTGCTAAAGAATGCTTGGCCAGTGTTATAGTATCTTGAAAGTCTGCGTAAGGAGTTTGAATTCTGCTCACTTGTGAATGGGGATCCAGTGGAGCTCCTTCATGTGTGGTGTGATGTGACTGTGGAATGGGAGGTTGAGAGTACTCTGGCCGCAGAGTTCTGAACAGTAGGCAGCCTTCAGGTGAATTTGCTTTGACCTCCGCCTAGAGGATGTTCCTATCGTCCACCTATCGCTTGTGAGGAGGGAACCCATGACAGTTTCCGGGGTGCAGTTGGGAGCCATTTGAAAAGTTTCCTCAGCATCTTCAGGGATGGTAACATGAGATGGTGACAGCATTGACTTGGGAGTTATGTCAAGTTTGCTGTTGATGACAATCCTGAGGTTCTTAGCGTGGGTGGTGGGCATGAGTGTCTGTCCTAGCTCTGTTTGCCACCACAGTGAAGTGCTCGTCCTCTTCACATTTTTGGCCTTGTCCGTGTTCAGCTTTGGACAGTTTGTCTTCGTCAGGTGAGCGGTTTCAGTCATGCAGGCATTGAACTTGATCCGGGTACTGGGCGTCTTGTCTGTCGGGGGAGAAAATGAGCTGTGTATCATAAGTGTAGGAAAGGACATTGGTGTGAGAGTGGATGATGCTGACTAAAGAGAATATTTATGCATTTATGAGGGTCGGGCTCAGAGAGGATCCTTGCACAACTCCGCATTGGAGGTCACAGACATACTACGTGTATGGTACCAGGCTAACTGACTGGGTCTTTCCAGTGGAGAGGGGCAGACCTATCCATTCTCAGTTACACATTCTGTTCATCCCTATTTGCAAGGACATGTAGTGATGGGTTCAGAAATATAACTACTGAAGTAATTGACAACATCTGGTCTGATGACAAATTCTGGTTTGATATTATGTAGTTTCTAATCAGGGAAAATTAAAGAGCTTCTTCAACTGTATCAAACAGACTTATTCCTTACGTTATACAAAGAGTGTGCAGGGCTATGCTCTTTTCAACCACTGTCTTACTCCAACCAGCCTCATTCAGTCACTGGCTTGAGACTATGTCAATTCATGTCTTGGCTCAGCCCAGTGGAGCGTACACCTCTCACCTAATGAAACTGGCTTTTTGTTTCCCATCTGTACTGGAGTGCTTCCCTTGACCTGCATAAGGGAGTACTTTACAACATTAAAAGTTATCTCTAGTTGCTCCTTTTGGCTCCCGAGCTTGTTTCTACTTGTAATGTGCTAATGCCAAACGTGTTAAAGCAATAATCCCAGATCTATTGGCTTTGCCGCTGTTTTTTCTACCCTTTTCTAACATTTAAGGGGAAATGAGGGCATAACTTGCACACTATTTTAACTGTTAATTACTGATGCGTATGCCACTGTAAATTACAAAATTACCGGGTAATTGAATTATCGAGGATTTAAGATGTGGAAAAGTGGCGAAGATTGTGATCATGAGTCTAGATGACTTTAATGCGGGTTGAGTCCTGCAATAAAAAACATGATGTGATTCTGGAACAATCCCATTACTTGACGTGCCTCAAGTTGCAAACGTGTGCAATGACATAATGTAACCATGTGCCAGACAAAAAATCAAGTGCACTTTGTAGAACTGTTCTAGTTGCATGTTTTATCATTTGCTCCCCATCATATGCTGAACTCTGTAATCTTTTTTTAAACGGACCACACAAACACGCGCACACACACACACATACACCCCCCCACATACACAAAATAATTGTCTATATACAGTACTTCATGCGTTAAAAGTTTATTCTGTAATAATAATGCTACAAAAATGAAATAATATATGACTATGGTGTAGGGCCACTTTAAATCAAAACACAAGCTGGTTCTTAGACGTTTTTCGTGGCAAGGGCTAAAGCCAGACAGGAAAGGGTTAAGATTGCGAAGCGCTTCGTTTTGCAGCCACCATGCTATGGTACCTGGGTAATTACTGGGGCTTAAGTTAGACCGCACCTTAGATAAACCTGTAATGCTGGAGGTTTCTGCAAACATTTTCTTTCCTGCAAGCTGTGGCTTGCCTCTCACATATATTTGCGCTCTGTGTTTCTCTTGCTTTACCCTGGGCCGGTTTGTACTTGGTTGAGCCAACAAACCGGGGCCTGTTGACTTAGCTCGATGCCTCCTCGGTGTTTGCGTGAGACAACCATGCCAGCTATGCGCTAGCTAATACTGTGGGGCCAGAGGACTTTATTTTTCCACTATACGAAGGCACCTGAAAAAAAAACTGAAGAAAAGGTTCAGGGAAAGGTGACAATATCAGCCACCTGCGTAAGCCTGCTTCTAAATGGCGGCTGGTTCCCTAAAGCCCAGCGTAGGGTGACCTACCTCAATGCACACACCTTATCTCGTGCAGTCTGAAATTATCACCTTTCCCGGATAAGGGATGGAGCTTTCATGTTCTTTAAAGCAAACGTAGCCCTTTCAAACAGAAATGATTGCAGAGCAGCCACACCAGAACTAAATCTACTTCAGAAAATACGATATATTTCAATAAACATGCAACTTTATAACTTCTAGCAATCAGTACGGATTGCATCTTTGTCCGGTCGCAAATTTGCAAATATAGCACTCTGTGGTGAACAAAAATGTCAGTAAAAGTGTAATATACACTAGGTTTGGACACGGGGACCCTTGATGTTCTTGACATGAATGCACTTGAGTTCAGCACTTGTGTTGAGTAAACAGTGTCTGAAATCTAAAAATGTCAGGCAGTGTTTGCAAAACCCTGCTAAATGCAGATCTGCACATAAACACAATTAAATGTCTAATTATTAAACTATGCTCATTTGTTCATGCCCACTCCGTCGCACAGTGAGAACACAACCTCTCCACGTGTGGGCTATGAGAGGGTTTCTCCTTGTGTGGGGTGTGGGTCAGAGGGCGGGGTTAGAAGGAGAAAAGACCTCCATGTTGAGGGACACCCCTACAAGATTCATTCACAAATTGCAATTGTGAATTTGGGTAGTACTTTAGCAGCTTTCACCCAGTATAAAATTACTCTTAACCCTCGCTGCGTAGGTGTGATTACTAAATACATCGAACTTTCTAATAAAGTCAAAAATACCACTTCGGTTACCACATGCGGGTAAGATAATCATATGGAACAAACGAACCTATAACCAGGGCCACTGGATTTATGGAGCAGGGGAGGACCAAATTATGCAAGCAGGGATGGCTAAATTATGAGGCAAGGAAAGCCAAATTATGTGGCACAACACAGTACATTTTGTATTAGTATTACCTCTGAAACAAAGACTGCCATTCTAAGGCTTAAAGGCAATAAAAGGGTAATGTATCATCAGGTTTAGGCAGCTGAGTTCCAGCATTGAATCTAGATGCTGTTCTGCTCTTTCTTATGAGTTGGTTATATACACCACCAGGTATTTAATATTTGTCTGTCAGTTTGCATTTAAACTTTATGACTTTACCTATATGTTACGATTTTATCTATTAAATGTGTGTGCCCACATCCAATTTTAATTAAAAAAAGTTGTAAGATAATATCACCTCATTATTTTAGCGTTTTTGCCTCAAAACACACTTTCATGGCACATGTTTCACTACATTAGCTCCACCTAAAACATAAATAGAGAAAGAAGCCACAAAAAAGTGACCGGTCAACGTTTGCAAAGGGCCTTCCACTGTGCAACAAGTATTGCCACCTTTCTAGTAATTTTTGCCCTGTCTGAGCTGCAAACACCTTTTTAATGAAATATGCATATTACGCAGCAGATCGTGCATTATGTGGCAGTAGGGTCTGAGGAAATATGCAGCAATAAAAGGCCAAATTATGCAGCAGGCTTAATTCAATTATTTATCAAAAAGGAAAAATATAAGGCAAAAAGCAGCAGATTATGTGGCAGTATTACTTAGTTTTTCTGTTATTTTAGCATACATTAATGCTCTTGGCAAAAGCTTCATCTCGTTAGTACTATTTTAAAACATGACTACAAACATTGGCAACTGACGGGTGACAAGTTAACTTCTGCAAAGTTTGTACGTCCAGATGCCACTTTGTTGTGACTTTTGATTCGCTGGAGGTAGAAACTTTTTGTTTGCTGAAATGTGCAAATTTTGGAGCAGATGACTGAACTTGTAAGTGAGGTAAAACCACCATTGTGCAGAAAGCCACATAATCACACGATTCCACCGGTCCTGGCTACAAGGGTGCACTGAGGAAGAGTAAAGGTAAAAGTGACCAGAGAGAAACACACAGGTGAAGATCAGGAGTATCACAAGATGGTGGAAGGATGCAGAGTAAAGAACCATATTCTGGGATAGTGTTTAGAGATAGATCAGTGAGCAGGAGGGCTGTAGACACGGGTGGGTCATATAATTTAGGGGAGGAAATTGGGAATAACAAGGGATTGTAGTAGTCGTACTTACTAGGAATATGAGTGCGGAGAGTGCGGTTTGGGGAAGTGTGGGCGCGCCAGGTGGAAAGGAGGGAAGATGGCAATCTATTTAGGGGCAGCCGGCAGAAGAGGCATAAGGCATACATTGTACAATTTATTTAATAGAAAAGGAAAATATGGCTGATTTTCAAGCACAAAGGGCTTTGAATATTGCTGTTTTTTCAGAGAGAAGGCCATAGTAAAAAGATATTCGAGTTAAACATGGATTTAGAATCTCTGATTGCATTGTTATCCCAACCACTCAAGGATCTGGAGAATCCACCTTCACAGAAGCTGGTCCATGATACACCATGAATTGTCTTTTATATGGATCACTTCCTCCAAACTGTCTTCACAGTAAGACCCTTTTCTTATTCATTCAATTTAACCTGAAAGCAACCTTCCACATTAATTTTGACTTTTCTATTGATAGTCCCTTATCATATCACCAGTAGTGGAACAGTGAGGGACTGAAGTGACAGTAAAGAAAACAAAGGAAAGAGGTCTCAAGGTTGTGGCTTGCACAGAAAATACAGCTTGTTAAGTTTATCAAGTCCATGGCATTCTCTTAATCACAGCTGTGGCACTTTTCCTAGTCAAATTTGGCCCTTGTTAGCTTACCTGACCTTTTAAAATTAAACTCGTGAATGGTCTCCAGAAGGCCTTAATTTTTCTCTGACTTAATCCTATTCTGATTTACTGACATTGCTATAGTGGACCACGAGCTATGAGCGCATGTTATCACATGTTATCACACAATTGGAGGAGGGATGCAAACTAGGAAAGTCGCCTGCAAAATTTGCACCAGATTCTATCTTTCAAAAATTTGTGCAACAAAAACTCCTGGATTGCGCAATTTGCCCTTCTGCGACAATTCAAATTCTGATGCAAACTGGATTTTGGAGCCAGTTGGGATTAGCCGAGTTGTATAATGAAGATCTTCACATGCCTTTTATTACAACTCACATTTGAATTACTCGGAGATAGGAAAAGCTATCGGTAATGTTTCTGAATGCCCACAAAGTTCCAGCTTTGTGTGTTTCATCGTTTCAATGGTCACCATCATGTTTCTACCCCAGCAACCCCATTTTCCGTCATTTAGAAAAATAATTTCACCTATTGCATTTTATACAACTGAAGTTCATAGACATCTATATAAAATTTAACTACACTGACACTTATTAGCACACTTTGCTTAGTATGTTAACCAGTGAATAGGGTTTGTTTAGTTCAGATACTATGGTGGAAAAATAAAATAAAATGGTTCCTTGAATAACTAGAGGGTGGGTGTTGCCAAAAGTGTGTCATCTGTTAAAAAAATAATGTGGTTGGGATAGTTTTACGAAGAAGCAATTTATATTTTACTGATAGAGTTAGGAAGACTTTGGGTTTGGTAAATAACATTAATTCCCACAGTTCAACAAGCTTATCCAGTCAGCACACCCCTTAAAACATATCCAAACTATGGTGATTCTACAGTGGTGAAATTCAAATCAAGGTCAGCCAGTTGCTTGTGCACCTCAGGGGATGCTGAAGTGCCTGACCTTAAAATGACCTGTCACTGTGGCCCTAGACATCACACCTCATTTATGCAAGTCACTTCAATCTATGTCTAGTTCTCAAATGTCTGAGCTGCCTTTCAGGCTGCCAGAATGTGTCACCTGGCAACCGAAATATCCCTTACTGAGATAATTATGCACTGGGAGTGAGTTTCTCAACTTTCTTAATATCTAAGTGGGCTCCCAGTGCCCTTTGGTTGTGCACCAGTACACTTGCACTTGAAGATCGTGGGAGACGTCCTACCCAGAACAAACTGGTGAGTAGGTGCAGTTCTGTATCTACAACAATCTGTGGGCTGTGCTCTACAGAGAGAATGGCGATTTGATAATGTAATAAATAGAGAATCAAGATTTTATTAAAGACACAGAGGCTGACATTATGCATTACGACCTTTATTGTCCCTCCTGCAGCACCTTTAAAGAACCTTAAAACAATTTAAAAAACTCTAGAATCAGAACATCTAGTCCACATATATCCCCTTCACTGAACATTCATCCTCTTTTAATGCAGCAAATCTTCTTCATTATTCTGCCAACTCTGCACAAGTTATCCTTCATTTTTCTGGTCCAAAACAACTTCTTTCCAAGCTAATCTGCGGAAAAACATTGAACTCTTCATCAACATTCTATTTCCTACTTACATCTCTAACCAATGATATGCCCAATAACAATACTGTAATAATTCTAAGTACCAGCATATATTACATCACCCTTGGTTCTTTACTTTCCTTTTTTTTTTTTTTTTTTAATTTCATTTATTGATGGGATATGGTGGGCGGGTTAATGCTTGATTCTCTATTCATTACACTATG
This sequence comes from Pleurodeles waltl, assembly GCF_031143425.1. Lineage (NCBI taxonomy): Eukaryota > Metazoa > Chordata > Amphibia > Caudata > Salamandridae > Pleurodeles > Pleurodeles waltl. The sequence goes on along the minus strand of NC_090450.1, from coordinate 75,408,636 downwards.
AGATCGGCATTTCATTTCAAGATGAAGGCTACTATTATGCATATTGAAAGCCCTTCAACACTACATTCAACACATGCTTTATTGGTTTGAATTATTGTTTTGCAAAAGTACTAACATTCATTCAACCGGCTGCCTTCAGAGTCCCCTCCAGCCTACCACCAGGCAAGTACGTCTCACTTGCCATAGCCCCTCGCACAGAGTGGGATTTCAATACTGACACATCAATACCTTCTTCCTTAATGACATTTTTTACCCACGTTTACAATTTTGCTGTATTTTCTGCACCATGGGTTTCACATAAGAAATCAACAATTGACTCTCTCCATGTTTTCTATATTCTAGAACTCTGTTTTCTTATTCAATCATCTAATCCACCATACATAATTTCGTTTCATCTGAATAATTGGATAGAAAACAGACTCTGACATAGTCTTAGTTCTCTTTCAGATTTCAAAATACACTCCGTCCGGGCAAATCACCTTGTTACTTACCTCTAATGCTTTCACATCTGAAACTCTTCTGCATGATACTAGACATAGTAAAGTTGCTAACTTGTCTGAAAGTCTCTTTAAGTCTAAATATTTATTCGAAGGTCATCTCAAAAACAATGACAACACCAAGTTAACATTCCATAACACACTATAACGTGGTTTAGGTGGTATTCTCAATCTCATACTCTTTCAAATTTTGCATGCCATAACATTTCTACCTATCAACCTAACATCGACATGTGCATGATCAGCAGAAATGGCTGCCCTGTAACAATACATGGTTCAATAACCCAAACCTTCTTCAAATTTCTCAGACAAAAAATTTGCCACTTCCACTATAGGAGCCTTCACGGGATCCAGACTTCTTTCCATGCATCAACAAACCCAAACTTTCCACATTCTCTTCTATCTTCTCCTGGTCCCTGGAGTCCAGGACGCTTCAAGAATTCTACAGCTCTATTTGAAAGTCCCTTGAAACAGCTAGATCTCCTGACACCTTCCAAACAAGAAGGTTCAGCACTGTGCACTGAACAATGAAGGATCCTCTCCTTCTGCATTCTTTAATAAACCTTCCCTGGCTGGATGCCCACTCCATCACTGTTGGAAACCAAATCTGTGAAACTCAAAATGGAGTTATCAAGACTATCTGACATCTCTCCTGTCTCAATTTCAACAAAACCCTCTGTTTCATTGTGAATGGTGTGAACGCATAGGCTCTCATCCCTTTCCAAATGTGCTGAAATGTGTCTAATGCTGATGCCATAGGATCTGGCATCCAGCTACAATAATTCTCTATCTGAGTTAGTCGACTTGCAAAAAGATCCACTTCTATTGGACCCCAAATTCTGCCTATTTTGCAAAAACGACTGTTATCCAACTTCCAGTCACTGAAATCCTTCAGATGTCTCGAATTCCAATCTGCTTTCAAATTAACAATTTCTGTCAAATATTCTGCTTTCACTGCAATCTTGTGTTCCAGGCAGGAACTCCAAAACTCCTATTTAAAATTGCTAACTCTGCCAGTCCTCGCGATCTGGCTCCACTCAATCTGTTGATATAAGCAACACCTGAAACGTTGTCCATCATCATCAAAACTGATTGTCCTTCTAACCTCCTCCTGAAACGTTTCAATGCATAAAACCCAGCTGTCAACTCTAAATAATTCATATGACTTGACTTCTCTTCCTTTGACCACACTCAACCTGTCTGTTGATCTCCTGACCATGCTCCCCAGCCACTCAAACTTGCATCTGATTTATCCACCAACTAGCTCCTCTTTCGCATCTGCAGCCAACGAAACCCAGTTTCCATGCCATAATCCTTTTCTCAATGCTTCCCCTTTTAACCTCTACAATGCACAGTAATGTAGGAGTCTTGGAACAATGACCTGAATTGAAGATGACAACAAACCTACTATCCTTGCCAGTTCCCTCAGTGTTAAAGACTCCTTCTTCAGAATCTGAAAAATCTCCTTCTTTATCATTTGTATCATTCTCTCTGGAACCTGTAGAACACTCTCCACTGCATGTACCTGGAACCATAAAATCTCCATAGTTTGAGGAGGTACCAATATAGATTTCTCTTCGTTCACCAGAAATCCCAAGCATTGCAACATCCTCAATACCAGTGCCAACTTCTTCTTCAATTCCTTCACATTCTGAGACATCCAAAGAATGTCATCTAAGTATATAATCATGCAAATTCCTCTTTGCCTGAAATAACGCATGACCACACTCAACACCTTCATGAAATTCCAAGGTGCAGAGGAGAGGACAAACCGAAGGCACTGAAACTGAAAAAGATCCTTTTTCCACCTTAACTGTAAGTATTTTTGACTTTCCTTCCCCATGGGAACTGTAAACTATGCACCATTCAGACCCAATTCCATTAATCAGTCCTTCTCCATCAATAAATCCCTTAAAAAATGGATTCCCCCCATCTAAAGGTATCTGTACTGCAAACATCTGTTCAGGTCTCTGAGATTTATAACTTACCTCCAACCTTTTTCCTTTTTCTTGACTAGAAACATATTGCTTAAAAAGCACTTTGCTGTCTCCTCTCTGCACAATATTGCACCATTCTGAATCAATGCATCTATTTCCAAATCTACACTAAGTCCCTGTTGCTCTGAACCTTTAGCTCCTTTTGCTCTGTTCCTTGGTGAGGACAATCCATGAATTCTCTTGAATATCTCTGGATAGTCTCCAACATACAAGGGTCCTATGTTATTTTTCTCATTCTCCTAGCCATTGTTTCAAATGTCCCCTCACTCTTGTTAGGGAAAAACCAGAACAAATCTCTATACTCACCTTGACCTGCGTTTTGAGTTTGACTTTGTCCATGCATAAACCTCCCTCAACCTTGCCCGGCCATCCTTCCTTGGGTAGGGTAAAACCGTGTTGCCTGGGAACAGCTTCATCAATACTGGTTGGCACATTGGTTATTTTATTGGGAACTCTGAAACCCACGACTAGTAATGGGTCCTCTTCTACTAGCCCTGCCAAAAACATTATTTCCAAACACCGTACGCTTAATACGCCTTCTCGAAGGACGGAAACGTGTTCACATACTTCCCAAGCAACAATCCCTTAGCATAATCGCTAGTCTTCTTTTGAGCCATGTTTCCCAGTTTTGGGCTTATCTTTATCAGAATTGCCCTTCTTCCTTCTCCAGTAACCCAGCATTTGCATTTTCTAACATGACCACAGCCCTCTGGCTCCATCCTCTAAGTAGCTCCAAATTCACCTGCTCCTCATTCACATAAGCCTCCTTGACCATGTCTAAAATTCTGGCCCAAGGACCCATGACTTCTAACAACATTTCCCTGCAAATATTCAAGGAGTGTTCCAGACCCTTTCTAGGATCTTTGCCTAAACGGAACAAACAACTGATTATCTCTGGATCCAAATTCAGTGTATAAGACACCTTTTCCTCAATGATCGGTCTAGAGCACTCTGCTCTCATCACTCTCCTCACCTCCTTATCTAGAGGTTTGCAAAACCACTCCTTGATAAATAATTTCCCTACGTGATCCAAAGACCACCATGCCCTGCTTCGAGGAATCTTAATATTTAAAACAGAAAACATTTCTCCACCAAACGGATCTTATATTACATCTGATGTGCCTCCCACTTCAAAAGTCTCATTCATATTCATCAAAAAATCTTTCATTTTCAAACCAAGACATATTCTTCATTTCCCCTTCAACAACTTCTTCATCTTGTGTGCCGCCAAGGACACCTGAGTATTGTGTGCCGCCAAGGACACCTTTCCTTGTAATAGCGTAAGGCATCTTTCCCTTTTTTTTGATATCACAATATGTTTCCCATGTCTTGTTTTCTTAGTTCTTTTCTTACTTATCCCATCACTCATTCCTTCTCTCTCAGAAAGGGAATAAACTCCTCTGCAGATTCCAATTGTTTCCTTTTCCTACCTTTCAAAATATTCTCCACTGTTTCCTCTACTTGCCTTTTCATTTCATGCTCAATCAACCTTGTAACAACTTCCTCATTAATCAAATTGGCTGCAATGTCTAAACTACAACCCTATTCAGGATAAATATTCCTACAAAAAACACCAAAATACTCTAATCTCCCAACAAAACCAGTACTATTCACCACCAGCAATACGCTGCAGTAAGAAATCTAAATCTGACTAAAAATGATCCCCGGAGAGTTTGTTAATATAACCGACTCTCAAACATTATACTGTGGAAATATTCCCAATCCAAAATGGTGGAACTCTCGCAAGAGGTTACGTGATAACTTCTGAGGCTTGTTTTCTCTCAAAACATTGCTAATCTTTGTACACGCGGGATGTCACGCCCGCACAGTCTTCCCCAGATGAGTGAAGAACGCTGAGCCTGACACTAGCCACGTCGCATGCAGCTTAATCGGAGACTTCTCCTGCCTAACAACCTCATGAGACGGGACGCATCCCGAGCGGATTTAACTGTGCAACACAATTGTCATTGCAGTAACATTCTAATTATCTAAATATCTTTATTGTCAATGCTACTTTGAAATCCTGTACTAAACTCTTTTAATAGACTAAGGAACTGCAATAAACAGATGCTTCAAAACAAAGCAGATCGTACTAGATCCTAATGGCCAATATAATAAGTAAATCAAATGTAGGAAACAGAACTCTCCTTCATAAATTAGAACAGAAGGTTCGTTTACCTATTGACAAACAATCAATTAATCGATTTTGGACACAATCAAATCATATAATAATAAATCTTACTCAACTAATTAAACATACAAAATTGCAGGCACTTAAGTCTCCTGGAGCAGCCAATAAAAGAAGAGGTATGTTCAGTGAAGTGGTTATTTGTGGACTAGATGGTTCTCATTCTAGAGTTTTTTTTATTGTTGTAAGGTTCTTTAAAGGTGCTGTAGGAGTGGCATTATAGGTAGTAATGCATAATGGTAGCCTCCAGTCTTGAAATTAAATCTCAGCTTTCCTGATTACTAATTTAGTGGATCTGGCTTGGTTTTACTTTGGGAAATAGTGAAAATGAACAATAAGAAAAACAAAAGAGCATAGAGAAAAAGGATTAAGACTCTATAAGTAATCTAAATTCACACACATAAACGCATACACAACACACAGACTTGCACAAGCGTATGCACACACACATACACACACAGAGTATGAATCCCTAATGACAAAGGAATACAGAAAAAGCAACCAATTTTGTCTTTTATTTGAATTAAAAGTAAAACGTTTGAGATTCAATCCAAGACATTGGGGGAATGGCAGTGAGATGCAGGATCAAGATGTATACTAAAAATCCAGGAACAAAATCCTCTTTCAAAGTTGGACATGTCAGTCTTCATCTAGACACCTATCCTTCCCCAACCAACTAATCTGAGTGAGAAAGGACCTTATTCTTGGAGGACCTGAATACATCCATTGTGCCTTCACATGTGAATGGATTGAAAATATTTTTCATGAAAAACAATGATGCAATTAACTTTAGTTGCATAAATATTTTCACTATAATCTAATATATTTAGCATAAGACATGCATTTTTTTACATTTGCCATAAAATTACCTTTGAAAAGTGCAACATATCATTTGCTTTCAATAACATAGATGTGCCATAAATATTTAAATATCAAAGACCATATTTTTTAAAAAATGTCGGATCGTGACGCTGCACCAATATTGCCAGCGCTGCACTCCGTCATTTTCACTACGCAGGGATGCTCCATATTTAATTGAATATGGTGCACCCCTGTGTTGTCCCCTGAACTGGAGCTAAATGTTGCTGCAAGCACCAACGCAGGCATACTTGCACCATCGTGCAAGGATTACTGCGTTGAGGAGGTTGATTGTTTTTGTGCGAGAAGGTGTCCCTTCCTGCACATAAACAATCACTAATGGTGATTTGGCACTTCTGTGTGTGGTGCAGATTGCAGCACACACAGAAGTGCCAAAGCATCATTTTGAAATGATCGTTTACGTGCAGGAAGGGACATAAAGGGGATTTGGCATCCCGTAATAAGATTTCCAGTTGCTAAAAAGCCTTCCGATGCAATTTTCGAAAATGAGCAGTCGCAGCCAGAGGGCAGCTTCTCATGTAGGCTTGTATACTTGAACGGACCCATGCTCTTGTGCACTTTGTGTTCATTTGCACTGATTTTTCGCAGCACAAGTAGTGCAGCTTTTGTTTTATCCACCCATTGGGGCAACTCTGTGGAATTTCTCTGAGTTTTCATATAACTCTATGGAATTCCAAGGAATGAAATCCCTTGAGTTCCGTCCACCTCATCCAAGGGCATTTCAGGCACAATACCTATTGTTCACCAAAAGCAAAACCGAAGTACTGATAATTATTACAGTGAACCAGAAAAATCCGAATCTAGATCTTATGTCTTCATTGACTATCCATGCTCAAGAGGCAATTCCTGCTCATCAGTTTAAAATCACTGGTTCCACATTAAATAACCTACTCACCAAGTGAACAAAAAAGATCTCCTAGACAGGCGCTCAGCAAAGTGCCAGTACTGGCCTCTCTTAAACAGTTCACTTTCTCCCTTACTCTGTCCATCAACCCATCTCCCACTAATTCCAAACATATTGCAATCCCAACTAGTACCTCCATCTAATAGTCATCTACTGCTCTGCTCTAGCAAAACAAATTACCTGATGCCTTATTCTGCATTCCCAAACACCCCCTGCATGGTTCTTGATGACTTCAATAACAAGCATTTGCAATGCAACAGGTCTTGCATTTACTTGATTTGAACCTATTGGCATTGTAAATTTATAACTGGACTTCTTTTGCCACTTTAATTGGTTAACCCTGCCACATATTTTGGTCCTTTCTGACACATAATTCCAGTGGCCCTGCATATAACTAAAGGACTACTAGGCCTACTGTAATACTTATTCAAATAAAGCCCTTAAAACACCAACTATTCCCAGGTGCAAAACAAAAGCTCCAGCAATAAAACAGCTTACAAATACATTGAATGGTGGGATGGGTTATTATTTTGGGATCCCCACTAACCTAGTGTGTGGACCCAGAGATGATCTAGACAGAAAGAGCACGTTGTGGTGAACACATTTTGAATGTGGTGCCATTGTCAAAGGACCACCATAGGCTGAGTTATGGACAAAATGTTTTGTAAAAGGAATGCCCTGCAAAGCTTTATGGGGCGAGCTTCCAAGTGCTGCAAATATTGTAGTATGTTTAATGTAATACTCAGAACAGTCCCTAGAGGACACCACAATAAAAATAGCATTTATAAAAAACGTGGTCATGTAACCATATAGTTAGCCCCCAGTGGGCATAACCACATGAAAACAGAACAGCAGAAAATAATGCAGTGCAAGCATATATTGGGCCCCTAGAGGGTGTAGTACATTACACATTTTCAGGCCCTGGAGACCTACTGCAACAATATTATAAACAAGGCCCTTAAAGCACAAACTACTCTCAGCTGTAAAACAGAAGTTCCAACCTTAACAGAGTTCAAACAGACATTGAATGGTGGGAGGGGTTATTATTTTGGCGTCCCACTAACCTAGTGTAGGGACACAGAGTTAACCTCTACCGAAAGGGTGCATCATACTGAGGGTTTTGGTGGTGGTCTCATTGTCCCAGGACCACCTCAGGCTGAGTTTTGGGCAAAAATGTTTTGTAAAAGAATGCTTGTAAAGCATTATGGGCCGAATTTCCCGAGTGCAGTGAATATTGTAGTATCAGATGTCCCGCTGTGTCAGGAGAGCTGCTTTGAGGATTTCTGTGTTGTTTACATGAAGCATTTATCAATTACAAGTGTTATTATGAAACCTATGGAGTGTGAAGGGGAGAGCCAAAAGAAATGGCTGATTAGGTAACAATGTGAGCAATGTGACCAGCGATTCAATATCGCAGATGGAGTTTGCGCTGCTGTTCTGCACTGTGAGTGCCAGGGCAGCCACGGAGCACGAAGGGGAGAGATAGAGGGAAAAAAATAGCTCACCCACGATGAAGTATATCGGCAATCATGAAATAATCCACGTAACAGGATCAGTCTGCAAGGCGGAAACAAAAATGCCCCAAGGTGGGACAAGTGCAAAGCATTTACCAAAGACATCAAGGGATTTTTGATAGGCAAGCCCACGGGCGAGTGAAAGTGATGGGTGTGAGATGGGTGTGGTTAAAAGCCCACAGACTACTTACAACAGGTTGAAAAGCACTTGCGAGCTCGACCTAAAAACCTAAGGAAGGAGTAAAACCACCATCTGGTCAACCAGCTTCACACAGACAACTTACTTACCAATACTCACTCCTGCCCACTTGGAGGCAACCTGCTTGACTCAATTCTCCTTCCAGTCTCTCCTCCACATTCTAACTCCACCATCAACTCCTTCCACTCAAATCATGCAATAATATTTCCAATGCTAACCTCCAGCATCCTTCAAATTAACACTCCCATCTGCAAACTAAATACGAGTGTGTATTCCATCTTCCTCCTCTCTACTCATCATCTTTCTAAGGCTTCAGTAAGAGCAACATAATATCCTCAATGCAGAATAGTCATTTGTTTATTGCCACAGCCATTTGAGTCATGCCTTGATGTTCTTCATGATATCACAATCTTCATAGACTCAGCTAAACCCGAATAATATGTCATCACATTCTTGTTCGTTTAGTCTCATTCAAAAGGCATTTCTTACTCTATAAAGTCTCTTCTCCATCCTTTTTTTTATCACAATCAAACTATCTAAATTCTGGTTAGTGATTTTACAGAATCTATCTAATCAACAATTGTCACAATAACAAACATCCTGAACATGCTCCTCAACCACCACCCATACTTCACACCCACTTTCTCTGCACCTGCCTCCTAACACAGTCAATTAAGGTATATTTTATTTACCACACTAATGGCTCTTTCAATCCATCATTAGTTGTGAAATAAACGCACAGGCCTACATTTTACCTTTATCAGTAAAACGTATAACCAGGCCCTCCTCTCTTGCCAATTACTGACATTTATCTTTGCACCTTTAGATCTAAAAAATGAAGACTTGCCTTCAGTAAATTAATCTGCTTATTATCCAATTAAGAGCCAATCAACTCATTACAACATGACTTTCACCAACTACATTCTACTGATGGCTTTTGCTAATATATTCAACTGCATTACCCCCACTCTCAAAAACCATACCTACTCTTTACTCGTATGCATAGGCCTTTCTGCAGCATTCACCACTGTTATTCACCCACTTGCAAAACATACATATAAAGGAGTGAGAAGCACTGTAATCAAGTGATTTAACACCTGCCTTTCCAGACACATTTTATTTATTTTGCTGGATCTCTTCAGTCTCACTCTCCTCTCCTTATCCTCCTTTCCCTCCCTCTCCCTCTCCCTCTCCCTTTCTTTCTCACTCTCACGCTCATTCTCACTCTCACTCTCACATAAAAACCTTACTCTTAACAGGTGTTCATCAGAGACGTATATTGCCTATCCTTCCCCTTTGCTGGGTCCCACCTCCCATAGTGATTTCTCATACCATTTCAATGCAAACTAAAAATGCTTTTGTTTTTTTCATCCTCCAGCTTATCTTCAAACCTGTTAGTCAATACTGCCTAACTCATGAAAGACAGATGTTTCTGGAAATTTGTGTTCCAACCACCCATGACCCACATATTTTTGCCAAGGATAACAATAATCTCTCCCCTCATATAGGAACCTTACTATACAGTAGAACACTTTCACAAGGGTGGAGGCCTACATCTTATTCAGTCTTGCAGGCAAGGTTTCAATCACTGAATACAAGAAAGATTTGCCTAAACTTTTCTTACATACACAAAATCAACAATACACGCATTCTTCATGATCAAATACATGTTTTGTAATAATCTGTAAATTGGACTCCCTCACTACCTCTTCTACTGAATCAACAAATACTTTAATTACACCACTAAAATGCAATTTAGCGACATGCAAATACACAAGCCCACCTCCTAACATAGACATCAAACCAGAAAGGAACTTGGCATAGCAGATAGCTCAACATCATGCTTTCTACACATACACCTATATCTCAAAACAGTCCCTTTCCATTGCTAGCATCAAAATGTTCCCTAATCATATACCACTCTGCACCTTCTTAAAACTAGCCCTTTGATTTGCAAGGATGCCTTTTTGAGAACGGCCTTCGCACAATCCTCAAGGACATATTCTGCCTTTTAAAAGCTCCTTCAACATTTATGTGCTAAAAATTGAAAATCCAGTCTACACACTGTTAAAACTTTAATACATCAACAACCACTTAAGCAGTGGGAAAATATTGTTTATTCTACCCCTCATCCAAAAAGTGCAATTTTACACCTCTCTACGATCTAATATACGTGTTGATGACAGTGCACAGCACTACTCCAAACTGAGCCTCCATCTTTTTTATTTTTCTGCCTAAGGTGGACATGATGAAATCTTTTAACAATAGAATGTGCAAAGGCCTTGGTACCCCTATTTACTCTCTAATGCTCCAGAAATGTAGAATCATGGGAAAACAGACATATAGAACAGAACAATGGGAAACATCTCACAAGCCTCACAAAATAATACCAACCCCAGGCTGAGCCAAGTACCACCTCAGAAACCCCATCAAGACCATTACCTCAAGTGAACGACCTTCTCTATTCGTGAATATTTCTTACTGAGTAAATGTATGCTGCCACTTGCTGTTTCAAGCCTGTAGCTTGTAATGATGCATCTAGAATTTAGTGCTGCACCCTGTACTGGTGCTTTCTTGAATTAATTTTAAGTTGCTCCAATAGTGAAACACTGCATATTATATATAAAATACATACACCCACTATTTGAGTAGCAGCAAGTTGGCATGGACCTGCCCCTGCATGGTAAATAAGCACGTAACTCTGCCCTGAGTGACTGACTTCATGTGGAACGAAAGGTTTTTTTTTGCCCTTGTGTCATGCTTATGTAATGTGGTAATGGGTGCATATGTGCATGGGCTTGTCTATGGTAATGCTAAGTCTAAAAGCTGTTCTGTGACATGGCTGGGCACACAAAGCATGCCTTCATTGGAGGCATTGGACTACTGTTACACCCTGGTGCTGAAATTGTACCATGTTTTGTGAATCTGAGTTGTGACCAGACCTATTTTTGCGCCAGTGAGAGTGTGGGTTACTACCCCATTTAGGTAAAGTTCTGCTGCTATGTGAATCCCATAACCTTGTGCTGACATCCCATGTGCATGAGTGTGTGTATGTGCAGTGAGTGTAAAGCACGTGTATGGTAGTAGAACTCTATTGTATTATTCTGAGTACTGAGGCCAGTGGTATATATTATATATGTCCCTTGTTCAGCATGTCACAAAATGGAAGATGAGGACCACTCCTCAGAGAGTGAAGGTGTGTTTCCTGCATTCCAGTGGAGACCTTGACATGGAAGTGAGAATAATGGAGACAGGGCTTCTCTCAGAAATTCATTGTGGGCCTTGCTAGCAAAGAACCTCTCATTAGTTCTTCCTGAGCACTGATAGATGATATGTGTGAGGTTTGAGACTGCAGTTTCTATGGTTTAAGATCTGGACATTTCTAGGAAGGGAATGCTCTTTCACCTTTCTCTGATTACTGCTAGAAAAAATCTGTTGTCAGCAAGGTGCAAATATATCACGCTGTGCCCATATTTTGCATACTCCTGCATGGAGCCAGTCCCATCGCTGCCTGCTGCGGGATACATCACTTTGCCCAAAGGCTGTGTCTAAAAAGGAGCCTAAAAATGACATCTAAAAGAAAACTGACTCAAACCGCTTCTGTAGCCATAGAGAGTGATTCCACAGCCCCTGCCTGGAAAATGTTGATACAAGTAGGATCCAACCAACACTATTTTGTTTCAGTCCCAAGTTCTTCTTGGTCAAGGGAGGGAGTGCTTCCAAAAGTACTCAAAGTACTACTGTGTACCCAGGGCTGGTGGCTGCCTGATAACCAGTCTCTGAGATGAGGTAGAATCACCTGAACACTGCACTTTCTGCATATAAGCTAATGATGTGTCTTAAGTGCCTAGAAGTCTGCCAGCTTAGTCAGGGAAGGAGTATGCCTGGTCCTCCAGGAGACACTGTCCAGGAGAAGCCTATCAAGTTCACACCATTAGGAGCACCCAGAGAAACTGACTATCCCGAGACAGCAAAGTCAAGAGAGAAATGCCATGAAGAGTCCCTTCAGTCAATCTCTTTTGTTCCAGTGTGAGCTGCATTGAGAATTTTAAAGATCAAGTACCACTATGTTATCTGGCAGTCCACTGAGAGCTCAGGAACTGGTGCCGCAGCTGCGGATGTCAGAAAGAGTAAAGCTATGTCACCACTGAAGTAGGAAGCTCTGATCAGTCTGGAGGCCTCAACTACCAAAGGCAAGTCAGTTGACATTGTTTAAAAATTATCAAGTGTAGAGTACAATTGTATTTTTTCCCCACTAATATTGTTTGCTAATTGGTAAATTTTGCATTCTACATTATGGCCCTCATTATGATATTGGCGGTAAGTTCCGCTTACCGCCATGCCGACTGCCGCCAACATACTGCGACGTTATAACACTGCCCATATTATAACCCACACGTAGCAATCCGTCACTATACGGACACAAACACAAGTTTGGGGTCAGTGGCAGTAGGCACACGGTTCAGGGGACAGAGGCACAGGACAACAGGGACAACAGGGAAGCTGGGAGGACTGCTATGCGACAGGGGGCGGACAGGCCCAGGGGACCGACTCTCCACGAGGCAATCACCAACATCCTGGGAGCATACCACCATTCCCAGGAGACCATGGGCCAGATACTGGCCAAATTGCAGGAGACCCATCGGCTGTAGGAGGGACAGTACCTGGGGATCAGGAAGGACCTGAGGGACATCCACACCATCCTGGTCACCATTGCAGGGGTGATGGCATACATGGCCAACACCATGAGGGAGGCAGTGGCCCACCAACGGGCCTCTGACACTAGCCACGCCGATGACCAGCCCTCCACCTCCGCTGACGCTATTGGACAGGAGGCCCCACCACAGGAACAACAGGCCACCAGCATCCCTTCCCCTGCAGAAGGAGAACCACCCCGCAAATGGTCCCTGCGATCTAGGCAGAAGCCAGAGAACATTGCCAAGACCCCCGCCAGGAAATAAGACTCTCCTGAATGTCACCCTTGTGTCCCACTCTGTCACCCTGTCCGCCTTGAAATGCCATTGCTCCACTTCCTCTGCCCCCTTGGACAATGCATCTGTGATCCACATAGAATAGACTCTATCCTGGATATTCCTCCACCATCACCCCAGCCCACTGCACATCCCCATTATATTTTCAGCAAGTAAAAAAAGACCCCTTTAAAAAATACAAGTATGTAATATGTCTCATGATTTAAGTATGTATTTCATTTTACAATCTGTAAACATTGCAAGTAGACTGTACAGTAATGAATACATAGGTATGACCTCTATTGTGCTGCAGTCAATACACCAGGAGCCAGAGTAGGGCACAAATATCTGTGAATAGACATGTCAAAGGGTACAGTAAGTGGCCATAGTAGTGGAAACAGCAGTCTGCCAGTGACAATTTACAACACAAAACTGCAATGGAAGATGAAGTTATAGTGTCTTAGCTGTGTGTCACTGGAAGTACTGTAGAATGATAGTTGTTCTGTTGTCCACATCCTCATCCTCTTCCATCCTCTTCGTCACTGTCCACAGGCTCCACTGCTGCCATGCGCCCATCTCCAGCCTCATCCTCCTCCAGAAAAGGCACATGGCGTCTCAAGGCAAGGTTGTGCAACATGCAAAATGCCACAATGATCTGGCACACCTTTTTGGGTGAGTAGCACAGGGATCCACCTGTTAGATGGAGGCACCGAAACCTGGCCTTCAGGAGGCCAAAGGTTCGCTCTATAATTCATCTTGTTCAGCCCTTGTGCCTCATTGTAACGTTCCTCTGCCCTTGTTCTGGGATTCCTTACTGGGGTCAGTAGTAATGAGAGGTTTGGGTAACCAGAGTCACCTGTAAATATCGAGGGATCCTGTTAGCCAGACACTCACCTTTAGGGCCAACCCCGCACCCATGTACCAACATACACTGGGTATGGACCATGGGCTCACCTATTAGCCACACCCGGTGCCTCTGGAGTTGAGCCATCACATATGGGATGCTGCTATTCCTCAGGATATAGGCATCATGCACAGACCCAGGATACCTTGCATTCACATGGGAGATGTACTGGTCCACAAGGCACACTATCTGCCCATTTACAGACTGAAAGCTCTTTCAATTTCTGAACACCTGTTCATTTCTCCGGGGGGGGACAAAGGCAATATGTGTACCATCCATTGCCCCAATAATGTTGAGGATATGTCCCATTGCATAGAAGTCAGCTTTCACTCTGGCCAAATCCTCCACCTGGGGGAAAACAATGTAGCTGTGCATGTGTTTCATCAGTGCAGACAGCACTCTGGTCAGCATGTTTGAGAACATTGTCTGCTGCCATGGCCATTGTCACTTGGAAGGAGACACTCACCAAGAAATGGGACAAGCATCCGGGGACAGGTTTCAGGGTATCACCCTTCTTCAGCCAGGCTAGCCCGGGACCAATACCAGGAAGCTAGTTTTCGTTCCAGGGAGGACCTGGCTTGGCAGTTCCGGCTGGACTGTTCCCATGAGGAACAGGGTCAAGACTGATTTGCATATGGCTGGGTCCAACCTGGGGTGGCATGGTGAGCAAAAGAATGATGGATTAAACCCAGATCTGTGACTGGGGTGAGTGTTTGCATTGTTCAGCACTCCGTCCATCATCCTTTTGTGTTGCTAAAGATTCCAACTAACCTTCTTCACATACTGAAGTGGACGAGACCATTCCTCATTAGACATTTCAATCTGTGTATTCGGATACCACTGTTGGTTAGGATTACTAATAACCAAGAAATGGGCTGGTTCCACTTCTGAATACATTGACGATACGGCTTCTTGTAGGAGGTTCCTTCCCTCCCATTCCCCCAGATGTCTCTGATGATATTTATTACAGCCACAAACATGGGAAACTGGCCTGTGCTCAGTTCAAAATTCTCACTTGACTTAATGAAATTGCAGTGCCACTTTTCCTAGTTTCAAGTAGGTCTGGATAGGGAGTTCAGTGGAATATGGAGTATCCATTCCTATTTGATGAAAACATCTCCTCCAACACCAAGCAATTGTATGGAGTGTTGTAGGGCATTCTTGAGGCTCAAGCATCTGTTCCCATAACACACACATGAACCCTTTGTTCTCCACCGCATTCCTATCTTCCACATATTCTACACCAAGCGCTCCACTCAACCATTATGTATGCTATTGAAGTTGTACTGCAAGATAGTACCTTGCGTAGTTTACTGCACTCATACCTCCCCTATCAAAGGGACAAACTGCTTTAACCATTGCCAGTCTATGTCTATCTCAACCCTAAGACAGTGTTCCTAATATTGTACATAAATCCTTAACAAAAAGACTTTGCTCACCTGAGGGGGAGTGTTTCAAAATAAAACAACAGTCTAGGTAATATCAACATTTTAGCTACAGCGAACTGGCCCATCAGAGACAGAGTCAAACCTGTCCAAAAGCAGAGGGACTGCTGCACCAACCATAACATTTTACCCAAATTACTTGCAAACAGTCTTGCATTAGCTTATATATTTGAACTTAATGTACTTAAACAATTCAGGTTCCCATTTTTAAGTCATTTCTATCCCATCCGCTGACGGAACACATTGGACTTCCCACAATTAATCTTTAAACCTGAGTAAAATATCATAGTGCCACCATCACAGAGGCCTTATTGTCATAAGTGTTAATTTCCTACTATTCCAATCAGGCACAAAGCACCACAGAGAGCTTTAATCTAAATCAATGCAATGCTTAGTGACTCTAAGCCAGTCCTGGTTATGCAAGAGAATATTTAAGAAACAACTCAAAAAATGTTAACCCAAGACTTGGCCTATGTGAGGCATCATCAATTTGAATTAATAAAACAGGCCTAACAATAAGCAAGTATAAACTCCAGTAGAAGGAGTAATCAACAAAGGTGATGTCAAAATCAACACCAAATTAACCTTTAACAAAAACAAACATATAAGACCCAGTCTCCATGCACTGATGACCAGTAACCACACGCCAAACTCATTTATTACATGTTGTTGACAGAGAGACCCAGGACCTTATCTGGAAGTCATACCTGCCAAATCTGAGTCTGAAAACATATAAAGAATTTTCAGCCAACCTAGAACCATTGCATCAACCAGATGTGCTGAAGAAAATAATTTTAGCTCTCATAGAATGATAGTAAGATTGGATAATCAGACTTTAAGGTTGCCATGTTGTTGATAGAAATTCAAGATAGTTATAGAAGAGAAGACACTCAAGTAATCAAAAGCTCTTTAGTGGAATTCTTCACTGAAAGAAGAAGAAAACAAATATAAATCTTTGTAATTGTAATTTCAATGCACAATACATTCAGCTTGTCTATAGTAATAAGACAAGATGCTTATAGGGAGAAATTGATGATGAGCATGTAAGTGACCAACATCTCCTACTGGAGCACTAACTAGTGTTGTTAGAGACTCAAGCCCTCATTTTGACTTTGGCAGTCTTTTTGAAAGACCACTGAAGCCGCTGCATCCAGCAGACCACCAGTACTGGCAGTCTGCTGACCACCATATCAGGAGTCATTAGAGGACTTCCGCCCATTATGGGCGCAAGTCCGACTCAGAAGAGGCGATTGCATCGCAGCACCGCCACAGCAGCAAGACTCCACCCGCCATATTACGAGCCGTAATACGGCTTGGCGGAGTCTTGCTGGCGTGGTGGTGCTGGTGATGCAGGACCGCTAGGACCCATCCCCTCCCAGACGACCTCCTCGATGGAGAAGGTAAGTGATTGTCCGAAATGGGTGGGTGGGGGTTGGATGGGGTGGTTGTGAGTGTTGGGTGCATGTGTGTGGTGTGTGCGTGTATGTGTGTGAATGGAGGTGTATGAGTGTGTGTACGTGTGCGAATGGGGGTGTATGAGTGCGTTTATGTGAGCGAGTGAATGGGGGTGTCTGCATGTATGTGAGTGAGTGGGAGTGTCTGTGTGAATGTATGCGAGTGAATGAGGGTGTGTCTGCATGTATGCGAGTGAGTGGGGGTGTCTGTGTGAATGTATGCGTATGTTGAGGGGTGTGTATGTGTATGCATGGGTGCATGAAGGGATGTTTGTAAGTGTGTGGACGTGTGGGGAGGTGCATGTGTGTTGATGTGTGGGGGTGCATTTGCCGGTGACAGGAATAAGGATTCCTGTCGCCGGGTGTGTTTCTGCCAGGGTTTTCGTGGCGGGTCGACCGCCAGGGAAAGTCTGGTGGTCTGCATCCTCGTAATTTGCCTGGCAGGCTGAGGCCTGCAGCCGGGTTGGAGGTGCTCACCATCGGCCAAAATGCTGCGACCGCACCGGCGGGCCAGTCGGTCTGGGTGGAGGTTTGACATCTGCTAAACCCCACAACTTGTGATGTGGCGGTCTTACCGCCGGGTCCGCGGAGGTAAGGCTGCCACCGCGAGGCTGGCGGTCTGATGACCCCGAGCCTCTTAATGAAGGCCTCAAAGTTGCAAATACTAAACCCATCAAGTGCTGTTTCAATTAGTAGAAACTGTAGGTCACACCAGCTTGCTCTGACATCTCTTTCATGTATGACAATACAAAGCATGTTCGTTAGCCGGAGATCTCTGTCTTCATAACTTTTTAGGCAAAGTTTGTACTGATGAACAACCGAGCTTAAGATGTTACCTACTTCACAAAGACCCTATCCTTTACCTAAGAATTGAAAATTGAGAGAAAAATCAACTTGCCAGCTTTTTGTGTATCAGAATCTGGATAAAACAGGCATTTGTCATAAATATTGTGCTTTAAATATTATTTATAAAAATATTTAATATATGTAATTAGTTTTCTATTATTAACTCTAACAGCATTTTGTTTTTGTAAACAATTCTTAGGAACCCAATAATTTTGTGAGATGATTTTTATACCATGTTTTTCTAATACGATACAATCTTAACCACAAAAAATCCAAATGCCAGTTGCCACCTGGGCAGCTCTGGCTAAAACTCCTTAGAACATGATCCACAGTATTACCTCACTATTGCCCAGAGTATGTCACAAGACTGCACAAGTACCAAGAATGGAGAGCCATTAATGTGATGCATGTAGTATTGGCTTTGACAAACCTGGTGGGAAATGACCTACAAAAGAAATGAAAAACAGAAAACAGTAATTTTTAACACAGTGGAGGCTGACCTAGGCAAGGTTGTGAAACAGAAAGCAGTAGTGCTTATCCAAACACGACAACTGATTGGGCGAAAGGGGGGTCCTCGTGGATGGGCCCAAACCGGGACAGATTGTCAAACTAAGTGACCTCAGGTGCCCTGTATCACCAGAAACCCAAAACCTGGCTTTTTCCTTCAGTACAACTCCTTTGCATTTCCCATGTCATTCAGCACACAGAAACCAATTGGCAGACACGGGATCTATAAATTAGTGCACAATGCTTCAAATGTTTACCTCTAGCAAGCTCTGGGTTTACCTTTCCTCCATTCCATCGTACTTTCTCTAATTTGTATTTTAACCCTCCACCTTTATATAAACTTCATTTCGCCAGTCAGTACTTTTTTCCATTTTTCTTCATTTGTCATATTTTTCTGGTGTGTGTTTTCTAGTCTCATTTTGAGTTTCGTTTTGCATCACTTATGGTTGTGTTCATAAACATGCGACATCTACATTGAGTATGACATTGTTACCAACACCTCTGACCATATGAGTGGCTATCAAGTCATAATATTCAATACTAGACCTTTGTGAACCAGGGTATTATTAGCAGTTTATAAATGCTAATGGTGTGGCCATTGCTGGGTCGGAGCAACCTACAATAGATCGTTGCTCATGAGCTGATGAAGTGGTATAGAGAGTGCAAAATTAGGTGTGGAGGGCTTTAGGTTTATATGCCAGAGCATATAGTATAAAATGTTGCCTCACAAAAATATTGTAAACAGAATATTAACAACCGAAATATTGTGTAGAGAAGTATATACAAGGATGTATAGATTTACTGTAATCCATATATCTATTTTCTTTGTATATGTATGTATATATATATATATATATATATATATATTGATATATATTGTAAAGGTCTCTACATGTAGAGTTAAAAATAGCAAATGTATACTCTCATTTATAATTACCTTTACAATATTTTGCTTTTCCATATAATGACTACAATAGTGTTGAAGAACAATATTTAAACATTGATATTCTGCAAATGCAGTTTTCCTGCTGCCCAGCTTCTTCAGTTTTTATGGCTGGGATTCATACCCAACGAAAGTATCATATGGCTGAAGAGCTGATCCATAAGCATGTACCTTAACTTTCGGAAAGGGGTTATGTACAATGCCATGTAGCAGGTCTTAAAGGAAAGTTGCAGTCAGGAAGTATATACAGATGGTCTAGCAACCAGTTTACTTGTGGCACTGATTGGAAGGTGACCTGCGAAGCATACTGCTCTACTGCTCTACTGCCTGACTTTGAAGCCTGTCCAGACATATGCTCTATTTCTGTTGCTATAATGCTTCACTGCTGAGCACTTTTGTTTCTCAATGACATACCATATGTCTCTGCTCCGATATCCAAGCACTTGTTGATAGCGTATCTACCAACGACTAGTATACATATACAGATCGGTTCATTTTACATTCCGTATCAGTTCATTTTACATTCCTTACTTTCTTATATATTTACAATTTCCTACTTTCTTACATATTTACAATCATCCAACTAAAGAGCTGTCATTGCAATTAAAGGTATGTATTGAAGACTCTGTTATACTATATATTCAGCAAATATAAAGAAAAATAACTAAAATGAACACAGACAAGAGGAGCGGCTAGGGACTGGATAGGTTCATCGTTAGATAGCTTAAACATTTGCATAAAAAAAGAATTAACTTAGAGGATAATAATGCACGCATTTGAAGTTGCACTCACTTGAGTGGCTGCCAATGTTCATGAAGTGTACGTATTAATAGCTTATTAATGTGAAATGTTGAGGTTATGTTTGATTAGTGTAGTAACATATCATATTAAGGGTTATGTATCATGTATTAGCTTTATTAATCGTAGGTCTTAACTTAGCGAGGGTTTGGACCTAGTTGCACGGCCTCATGTCAAGCTGCATTTCTTAATCAACATAAAATGGATGCTTGGAGAGTTAAATTGTGATTTTCCACTGTGCTGACCAAGCGCTCGTAGCTGAAGTTCTTTGTCATGAGAACTGCTTGCTAGAAGATCATGTACTTGGTAGTGAAACAATGTTGTGTAAGACTGACCTTCCCAGGAGAAGACAATGGATGCACTAACTGGAGTATAAGCTGCAACAATTTTGATACCTGACAAGCCAAACGATGGGAACAAGTGGAGAGAGCCAATCATCGACATGTGAACCATATGCTAGTAAAAGTGTAGATTTAGAGTTTTATTTTCATTGGACAAAATGCAAACGTGATTCTTGAACCAAAAGGCACATGGGAAGTAGTTTTAGGAAATCTAACTTAGCCGGACTGCACTGAGAGGAGGACTCCCATTTTGCCCACTCACCCGTCGTGCTTAACTTTATTGCTTCAAGAGACTTTGCTTTTTCTGAACTTTAATGCAGGAATCCTGATGTCTTGCTGACTGAACTGATGTCCTATTGACAAAGACTGTCATAGCTTGCTGATCCATATTGAGGAGAGGTATGCCGACAATACTATTGATTGCTATGTCTATTTGCTTTGTTTCTAGGTACCAACTGCTATTTTGATAGAGCCATAGTTAGATGTTTTTCCAAATTTGTGTGACTAAATTGTTTTGCATGAAGCCCAAACATGCTGTTCTTATCGGACGTTAGTTAGTGTACTTTCTGAGGATACTTGCTACATGTAATAACAGTTGATGTCTTTTCTTTGCTGAATTCTAAATGTATCTTATTTTGTTTGCGCATTTATTCTTGCTATTAATTTGTACTGTAAATTTATAATGTGTGGTGGCTCAAGCTTTTATTAAATTGTGATTCTTTTGCCGTTTTTGTCAGCCAGTGTTGTTTCTTTATCATTTGATTTTCAGACTAAGTTACGTGACATTAACATTGTTAATATAGGGAAATAAACATTCTAACTTTTACATAAAGGGTGGTTATTCATGGCCGTGAGGTCACAGTGCGAAGAAATTATTGACTCCTATTGATTGTTGATGTCATTGATTTTTATTGCTATTGATATGTATTGGTATGCGGTTACATGGTGGGAACTACTCGAAGCGCAGTCAAAAGGTCCATTGGCCTATTTGTGTCTCCTTGTACGTTTACTTATTAAGATCCGACGTGCTAACAGAGATGGTAGCAGAGGGTGGTTTGTCTTCATAAGATCCCATCATAGAGGCCCGGTCTAGAGGTAGATAGTATAGTATTTGGTCACAGAGATTGTAAGTGAGAAATAAGAGGTGTTCCCAGAGATGGTATAGGGGTAAAAGTCAGTCTCCCACAAAATTAATTTGTAGATTTGGTGAAATTTTTGATTTGTTTAGATTCAATGAAACAGAGTGGAAAGAAAATGTGCCCCTAAGTATTTAAAATTACTTTCCAAGAATATTGGAGCTTGCCAATGGTTGTTGGAGGTTGATCTCAGCATTCTAGTGTCAGTGTGAATCAAGTAGGTTTGGTGCTTTAGGGTTTTATTTTCAATGGACAAAATGCAAACATGCGATTCTTGAACCAATAGGGACATGGGAAGTAGTTTTAGGAAATATAACTTAGACGGACTGCACTGAGAGGAGGACTCCCATTTTGTCCACTTCTCCCTAGAAGAGACGTGCTTAACTTTATTGCTTAAAGAGACTTTGCTTTTTCTGAGCTTTAATGCTGAATCCTGATGTCTTGCTGACCGAACTGATGTCCTATTGACAAAGACTGTCATAGCTTTCTGATCCATATTGAGGACAGGTATACTGACAAGGTTATTGATTGCTATGTCTATTTGATGTTGCTTGTAGGTACCAACCGCTATTTTGATAGAGCCATAGTTAGATGTTTTTCCAAATTTGTGTGACTAAATTGTTTTGCATGAAGCCCAAACATGCTATTTTAATCGGAAGTTAGTTAGGGTACTCTCTGAGGAAACTTGCTACATGTAATAACAGTTGCTGTCTTTTCTTTGCTGAATTTTAAATGTATGTTAAGTCATCTGCGCATTTATTCTTGCTATTAATTTGTACTGTAACCTTCGAATGCGTAGTGGCTCAAGCTTTGATTACATTGCAATTCTTTCACCGTTTTGGTCAGCAAGTGTTGTTTCTTTATGTTTATAATTTGGTTTTGATACAAGGGGCCATATGTACGTACCGTTTTTCATGGCGCAAACTGCGAAAATCGCAGTTTGAGCCATACAAAACGGCCATCGTGATGCACATTTCCATTTTTCGAGTCGGTACCGACTCGCAAAATGTAAATGCGACTCGCAAATAGGAAGGGGTGTTCCCTTCCTATTTGCGACTTGCACTGCGATGCAGAATTGCTTTGTGACCGCGAAAGCGGTCGCAAAGCAATTCGCAGTTAGCACCCATTTAAAGTGGGTGCTAACTCATTTGCAAAAGGGAAGAGGTCCCCATGGGACCCCTCCCCCTTTGTGAATGTCGCACAAAATGTTTTTTCAGAGCAGGCAGTGGCCCAATGGACCACTGCCTACTCTGAAAAAACGAAACCAAATGGTTTCATTTTTTATTTTGTATTGCAACTCGTTTTTCTTTAAGGGAAACGGGCTGCAATACAAAAAAAACAAAACTGCTTTATTGAAAAAGCAGTCACAGACATGGAGGTCTGCTGTCTCCGGCTGGCCACCATCCCTCTGAGTGAAGGGAATCGCAAGGGGGTCGCAAATTGCGACCCACCTCATTAATATTAATGAGGTGGGTCTTTGTGACCCCCTTGCGATTCGCAGAAGGTGTCTGAGACACCATCCTGCATACGAATTTGCGAATCGGAAATTGCGAGTCGCACCGACTCGCAATTTCCGATTCGCAAATTGGATTCTTGCTACATCTGGCCCTAAGTCACGTGACATCAGCATTGTTAATATAGGGAAATAAACATTCCAACTTTTACAAAAAGGTGTGGTTATTCATGGCCGCGAGTTCATGGTGTGAGGAAAATACTGACTCCTATTTATTGTTCATGTCATTGATTGTTATTGCTATTGATTTGTGTTGGTATGGGGTTACATGTTAGGAACCACTCGAAGCACAGTCAAAAGGTCCATTGGCCTATTTGCGTCTCCTTGTAAGTTTTACTTATTAAGGTCCGACGCGCTAACAGTTATAATATATCAAAATTCTTTTCAAAGGCAAATATCTCAAACAGAATCAGTTTATGTAATGAACTAAGGAGCAGCACAACTTTTCTAGCGCCTCTTAGTGGCCCCGTAATGCCACCATGTGTGCAATGTATTTAATATATGGTGCACCATGGCGGTAGTTAGGGAACAAAAAGTTTGATGCTAATCCTGCAAAGCCTATCGGGCCCATTGTAAACAAAGGAGTGCCTGTCTTTTAACACCTGCTCTGAGCAGGCATTAAAAGTGCCAAAAAAATGACGCAAAGAAATCTCTTAGAACGCCTCCTTTGAATACATTATGCCTGGCTCATGCATGCATTGCGCCACTTTGTAAATTTGGCGCAGCAATTTTGGCATCGTTGGACCACATTAGCATAAAAAAAATGATGCTAATGTGATGCAAGCAGGCACTAGGGGATCTTAAATCTGCCCCAAAGTTTATATATAGGGAACTCGTAGTGTTCTTCGTTTGCAACTTCCCAGGTAGGAATATATTTAATGCATACCAGCATTTGTCAAAAAATTTGAATTCTTCAGGGGAGTTTATAAAACTCATTTCAAATCTGTGTATGTTATATAAACTATTCGGCCATTGAAACACAGATGTGGGTATGTTCTTTCCGGTCTATGGCAATGGTACAAAAGGAGCTGCTATGGCAGTAATAAAAAGTGGAATTTATACCGTTAAAATAAGCAAACATTTGAGTTTTATCCCAGACATTTTTGCAATAGATGTTAAGTTAAAGGCTTACCAATATAGACATATATGTGAATCAATGGTGGTTTTCAATGGCACCAATTATATACAGAGCAAGTGTTTGAATATAATAAAAGAGCAGATGTCCATCAGGATGTGTTAGGGAAGAAATACAACATGATTTTAATGTCTGTTGCTGTTGACACACATAGCAGATCAGTCCATCGTTGTCTCCATAAATTGTGGTAACTTTCAAGACTAAAGGCCTCATTACGACCCTGGCGGTCACCAGACAACCGGTTCACAGTCGCTGTCGGACCACCGCCAAAGTGGCGGTCCGACCGCAGCATAATGACCATGGCAGAGGCACCACGGTCCAACTGCCGACACGCCAGGCTGATGCCAGCCTGCAGCTTGGCGGTCCTGGCAGTTGTAATCCGCCAGGGCAGCGCTGCAAGCGCCCTGTTCACCGCCGGCCCTGCAGGGAACTCCTAATAGGGTTGGCGGGGTTCAGGCCACACAGGAGGCCTGATGGCAGGAGCCGCCCGCCAAACTCATAATGAGGCCCTAAATGCCATAATGATTTTTTAAAAATATCTAAGATACTGTAAATGCTATTAAGTTCATCTTGTACATGCAAGCCGGCAACTTTCTGTTTCCCCTCTTTCCTTTTCAACAAAGATTGTGAACATGATGAGGAGGAAACTTTGGAAATGCATGTTCGAGCATAGATTTCATGAAAGATCATATATTGATTACAAAGATTGTTGTTAACCAACATTTCCTTTTGAATTATAAATTGTTCTGAAAACTGATGAAATCTTGCCTAACCAATGAAGGTAGTGTAACGGAGATTTAATTTTTCAATTCTGCCAAGAGCACTTTGCTGGCAAAATCTCTTGTGGGGTAAATTTAAATTATATGTTAGCTATATGTTGCAATCACCAGATGGATATATTTCTAAATCTGCTTACAATTAAAGTTGTTTACAGTGGAACTTAATTGCACAAAAAAATCCCCTATAGAATGTCATAGGGCGATTGAGGCAACCTGTAGTATGGTGTCATTGTGAGGATTGTCACCCATAAATGGCATTCTACAGGGGCAGAAATGTCCCTGTAGGGTGACAGAGGGGTGACTGAAGAATCATGTAGTATGTTGTTATTGGTGAGGCTGCTACTCATTGATTTGTGCGGAGCCTGAAATAAACATTCCCTATTCTATAGCACGTCATATAGCCTTCGTACATCTTGATTATGTCCTTTGATTGTCCTTGATTATGGGCCTTCATTTAAAGACCTTGTGTCACTTAACATGAGAGTGCATCTGGTCATTGTGATTTAACTCTGAGTGTAAGATTGCTGAAAACAAAGCAGAAAGACCCCACATTAGCTGTACTAGCTCTATCACAAAATGTTTGCTCTGCAGTAAGTGAAAAGATGTTCCTTTCTTCCAGCAAAAAATCTCAGACCCCGTCTGTGAGTCCTAATCATCAAACATAGGAAAGACTTGCATTTGTAATTTAAAAAAAGATTCTACCATCCCTGTCATGGAAGATCAAACCTTTTAGTGAGGACTGTCTTTCAACCCAGTTCAAGAGTAGTGTGATATTGTCGATTTTAGAATTCCCTTAAAACAAGTTATTTATTTATTAGCAACACAAATTCTTGCTCAAACAGCTCGTCAGGACCATACATTTACAGCTTTGAATGTTGAAAGTTTTATGTTTCAGTTGTGCTGAGTGTTCTATTAATATCAATAATAGTGATGTGATATTTGTGAAAGTATTAATCATGACACAATATTTATGTCAGACGATATTCTGACAATGATATTCTGTTCCCCAATTGATATGTGGTTGGTGGACAGCCCTCTACTATGGGAGAACATCGGATGAGACAACTACCTCCATTTCCAACCTGCAATAAGAGCTTTTATGATAATACCAGCTATTTCCTTATTCTTTGACAATCTCAACGTGTCATGAACATTATACAATACTTGGCATCATAATAGCCACCAGTGTTTAATTTCTATATAAAAACGTGCCAGTGCTCAAAGCTTTCTTCTAAGATTCGCGGCTGCTGCGATTAAATGTGGGGCAGCGTAATCCTAAAGTCACCTCAGGCCTCCTTAATCCGTTTACAGACACTCTCTGCCCCTTGAGCTCACTTTTGCAACTGTCTGCTTTCTTTCTCTCTGTGTGATGCTTTTCAGTCTTTCTCTTCCTCAATCTTTCACATTTGTCTTTTTCCTGGAGTAAATGGCTAATGCAAAAATAATAGTGTCGGCCCTCAAAAATAAGTGCCGGTAACTTAAGCACTGATAGCTACAGACTTCTTCAATGAGTCATTTGTTGGTGAAAATTGATTAAAAATTACCCATAACAGAAATCCTCTATGGTGCAAATGAAAGGAAGAAAAAGTTGCATGTTCAGAGTGGGCAAAAGTTCATATTTGTTTCTTATTCCATTTGATGGTTTCTTTTTTTTTGTTTTCTTTTTACTTTCAATTGGCTGGCGAGACAGAAACTCCGGTGAAGACATGTCAATACAGTACTGACATGCGTCATATTTTTTAAACCAACACGAACCCAACTTTGAAACCACTTCTAACAAAAATCCCAACAATGCACTAAATATATCTCTTCCCTTTCTTATTTTTTTTGTATACATTTCTTTTAAAGCTACCTGAAAAAACAAACACATACGGAATGCACCTTTACCAAATGCGAGTCCTCCCAGGGTGGATCCCATTGAACTGTGCGGAAGTGTTACCTCATATTCAGGCAGGTGAAGACACGGTCAACTGCACAGCACTGCCTCAACGAGCAATCAGGCTTACAGACTAGCATGTTCTTCATTTTGTCTCCTCCATTTGTTTATTTTTAAAAGTTCATATAAAGAACATTAAAGGAAGTGGATTAATAGTATATCTAAATATTCATTGGCCCTGAGCTCTGGTCGCTCTACCTCTCCTAATGTGTTTAGTTTACTTCCTACTAAGCAAATACAGTGCAGACAGTCCCACCCCCTGCCAACAAAAGGCCAAAATAACAAGCAACATGGCTGGAGGGTTTTGGTGCTTTATTTAGTGATTATAGTGCCTGATGATTCTACTGTGGGGCCAAGGCACGTTTTACGTGTAATCACAGGCAAAACGCAGGAATCATTTGGTTTCGCAGTACAATAGGATTTAAAATGTGGCAGATGTTTAAGCCATCATTACGAGTAGCACTGAATAATTCTGAGAAGTTTGGTGTTCCCGCACCCAGGATTACCAGGTACAGGAACACCAGCGTCAGTTTTACTGGAAAGACACAGAGTAAAACCACAAAGGGATTCCCTGACAGTTCTCTTCTCATAGAAGATGAGCACATGCCACCAGAAAGGACCCAGTATCAAAGAAAACCTCAAGTAAGTGCTCGGTCATCCCAGGACCTGCCAGTTATTACCCTTTCCGGCCCTGCAAATCTTGATATTGGGAAACTGATATGAAGATATGTTATGGCCAAATTTCACCAATCACAGCAAAGCAGAACTTTTTCCAGTGGAGCACTAGAAATGCAGTGAGATTTTGCATACCTAGCATGATTTTCCAATGCAGGCGCTCACGAGCGTTCATGGTCAGAGGGCAGATTCTCAAGTAGGTTTGCTTCCGCAAAAGTAGATTTTCTACTCAAGCAGTGGCAAAATCAACGCAAAGGTCTGTGAGCTTTTGTGCAACACATGGTGCCTTCCACTCTGCAGCCCAAGCAGCGTGGCATGCATATGATCCACATGTTGGTGGAAGTCAGCCAAATATTGCAGAGTTTTATGTGACTCCATGGAATTCCGCAAAGTGAAACTCTGCAAGTTACGCCAACCTCAGCTTTCATTGAGCCAATGAAACACAGAAAATGGGTTTCTGATATCAAAGGAATGGTTCTGTTGAGAGAAAAAACTTTAATAATCACTTAAGCCGAACATCATTGCTGTGACGTGGCCCGTAGAATCCAGCTATAGAAAGCTATCTTTTTGGTGACACACAAACTAACAAGCTCTTGTATCACACACAACAGATCTATCTCAGTGCAATAGAACTTACAGGGTCATAAATTACACAGTAAAGCTACCACAAGTACTACACAGATCTTACAAGCATTACATTCAAACATCTGGGCTGCACCTCTGGTTTCACAAATGCAGAACACACAGGCTTCACAGCACTTGCTGTACGGAATGTGAAACAGTATATAAATGTAGTGGCTTTAGGCAGCAGAACTATCTGTAAGAGAAGAGAACTCTCATAGGCTTTGAGCTAACACAATAGAGCCTTAATCTATACTAAACAGGGTTTAAACCAGGCCACTGATAACAAGGTTATCCCTCTAGTGATAGAGAATGTACAGGCATAGACAGTAGATATGTGGCACAGCCTTAGGCCTTCTGCAAGAGCTACCCCTCCAGTTTCACCTCCTTGACTCTCTTAAGCCTAAGGAACAGAGCTAGCCCTCACACTCTTTTTATTGTGACTTGTTGAATACATCACAGCTCAACCAAGATAACTCAGAGCGCCAATGAGGAGCTGAGAGTTCCTCCCTTAAGCCCTGTTGTAGTTGAATGCTTGCTCTCTACCCCAAACTGTTCTCTGATGAAGACTGCCTAGGGGAATGTTAAGTCTTAGATAGTATGTTGGCTACTTTGATCACTTTTATTCATTTCAGTCTTTAAGCAGATTCACCATCATTTATTCCTCATTTTTCTCCCACTCTCCATATCTTGCTTTTTTCTTTGTCTCGTTTCGTTCTTTACTCAAATACCCTGTCGCCTGAAAAAGATCCATACATAATGTATGTGTAGCCCACCCTGTACACCCATTTGTGTATGAATATGTGGAATAATTAATGAATGATTGTGAGCTAGAACAAAAGAAAGAATGTCAAGATAAATGCATAATTCAAAATGAGAATGGAATGATGCATGGATAAATGTAGTTTAAGAATGAGCGAGAGTGTGAGGATTTATCAGCTAATGGATGAATGAATGTGAGTGCTTTGGATGGATGAGGTAGGATGGGTGGATGAATGAATTAATAAATGAGGGTGTGAGGAAGGGTGGATGAATCAATGATCTGATATAAAGAGGAGTGAGATGACGGGAATGCATGGATCCCAAAGTGTGAAGGGAAAGTGCTCCAGAGACTTGACAAATCATTTCAAAACCAAGGGTGTGACATGCTTTAGGAATCTACAATAAATATCAAATAACACAAGCAAGTATTAGCTGTTGAGGCTCCCATATGCAGAGCACCTTAGTCTGTGGGGGTCATTACAATCCTGGTGGATTGCGGAGAACCGGCGGTAAGACCGCCAGCAGGCTGGCGGTCTTACCTTGGTGAATTATGACCGCCCGCCAGGGCGGAGACGACCGCCGGGCTGGAGACCTGGGTCTCCAGCCCGACGGCCGTCAGTATACCGCCGGCGGTATTTGGACCCGGCTTACAGCCGTGGATTTCCTGCGTTATCAACCGCCATGAAATCCATGGCCGTAAGCACTATCAGTGCCAGGGAATTCCTTCCCTGGCACTGATAGGGGTCTCTCCCAACCCCCACCCTGACTCCCTCCCCTCCACCCCTCACCACCCCTGCCACCCCCCAAAGGTGGCAGGGCCCCCTCCCCACCCGACCCCCAACATACCAATACTCACACACACCTGATACGCATGCAGGCACCACCAACACACACACGCACACACCCCGACATACATGCTAACATCCACACACACAGTCAGACACGCACACCCACATTCAAACATACACGCACACATCCATACATACATACCCACAGCCATGCACGCACTCATTCCCATACACACAACACCCCCGCAAGCATACACACACTCACACACCCCCTCTACATACACACACGCACACCCCCATGCACGCACACAACACACAACACCCCCCACCCCCCTCCCCTAACGGACGATCGACTTACCTGGTCCGTCGATCCTCCAGGAGGGGACGGGAGCCATGGGGGCAGCTCTGTCGACACCACACCACCAACAGAACACTGCCACGGCGAATCACAGGACGTGATTCACTGGGCGGTGTTCTGTTGGCGTGGCGGTGGAGCAACTTCCACTTCCCCGCCACCCGCAAGTATGGCTGTTGGCGGCTCTCCATCGGAATAACGACGGAGAGCAGCCAACAGTCATAATACACCGAGCGGCAAACCGCCTGCACAGGCGGTCTTCCGCACGGCGGTCCCTCGCGGTCTTGCAAAAAGACCGCTGAGGTCGTAATGACCCCCTGTGTCTATAGTACAAAGAATGTCTAGAGGAGGATGAATGTCTTTGGAAAACCGCTGAGCCTGGTGGATGTGTATCTGCTGGAGTGCATGAGGTCTGTTGATTGTACCAATTTGGGTTACATATATCTGCTGTAGGGTTATACATATCTGCTGTATATGGCTCACTAGTTTTACAGCAAACATAAACACAAGGGTCTCTGGTCACTTTCTTATTGCACAGCATGTAATTCCCCGCTCCGTCAGAGGCACAAGAGCAAACAATCGGAATGTCCAGCCCACTTCATCATTGTCCTTTGTAAATAACAACGTGCCGGTCATCAAGGCTACCCTTTGAAAAATGCAGCTGTTGCAATTAAATGTGCGAGCACAGAATACTGAGGCAGTGTAACCCAAAACCCATCTCGGGCCTCTCTAATCCATTTACAGCCACTCCCTGCCCCTTCAGTTCTCCCTTGCAGCTTTCTGCTTTCTCCCTGTCTGACGCTTTTCCATATTTCTCTTTCTCTGTCTTTCCCATGTGTCGTTTGCCTGTTTTAAATGGCAGGCGCTGAAAAATAGGTGCCGGCCCTCAAAAATAAGTGCTGGTGCCCCACACCGGAAACTACTGACTCAAATTAAGCAATGCATCAGTGTCTCTGTGCCCATTTATAGCATCAAAAGCACCACTGTGACGGTGCTAATGTCACTCCTGTCTGATCCTTTCCACCATCTTTCCTTTTCACTCCTTAGCTAGCAGCAGACAGGGTCTGACTTGGAACCATAAGTAGCCCTGAAAACCTTAGGAGTAAGAACTTCCTAATGCATTGAGTGAAAAAGCAAATTGAGTTAGCTGATTCACTGCAGCAAGGAATTTTTATTACACGAGGAGTTTTGAAAAATGGGGCCAAATGGGACTTACAGCACTTGCAGCCTAACCTCCGACATGCAGTTTTAAAGGGAGCTCAATCAAACATGCATTGCTTCTGCATCTGTCACAGCACCCTAATGCATTATTCCTCAACATCAGCGTTTACAATAACAAAATTGGTTCCTGCAACAAGTAATGTATGCATGCAAGCTGCTGGTCTGAACCCTACACACTGGTCTTGTTTACATATTATCGATAGGCAGATCGGGCCCGCCCTTGTTAGGCACGCCACAGAGTGACAGTGCTCCATCATGGGACAATAGTTCCCAGGGAGAGGGACAAGTATCGAAAGTTAAGCTCGCTCCAATTAAATAGGACCCATTTTCTGGGTGGCCCAAGAATATCTAGAAAATGGGCAGCTATGTTTTTTAAAGGCAAGAAGATCAAAAACTCTAATACATGTGGTAGAATCTCTAACGCTGTTGAGTCTCACACTTCTAGCAACGTGTCTGTTTTAATCTCTGATCCGCCACATATTTCTGGGTCTGCTGAATTTGCTGAGGCTAACACTTTTTCTAGATGACTAAGGAAACAAGCATTTGCAACGCAATAGGTTGCGCATTTGCTTGAGTTAGAGCTATTTGCGTTGTAAATGCATAACTGGACTTTTCTTGCCACAATAAATTGGTCAACCCTTCTGCATAATTTGGTCCTTTCTGCCACATAATTCCAGTGGCCCTGCATTTAACTAAAGCACTTCCTTTTAACTTCTTCCTCTCTCTGCACCAAAATTTGAAGATATTGCCATTATTTATTATCTTTTTATTTAGGCTCACAGCAGCAGCCCCATCTTCAGCTACTTCCCACACACTTACAGTTGCCCAACAACAGGCACCAGTACCAACCGAGGGAATTTGTAAGCAATCTGGTGCAGTTCTCTGGTCATACCCGAAGAAAAAACGTACAACTCATTAAAAATGACACGTCATTATCCTGATCTCACATCTTGACAAAACTGGACCAGGCACCAGCCAGCAACTGAAATACTTGGAAAGTTACACCACAGACTAACAAATGGCACTGTGATGCCGTACTAATGTTAATGGTGGACTGGGCGCCCTACAAAAACCATTCAAAAACAGCAATAACAATTTAACACAAGATGGTGTTTTATGCTTTCACTATCTTTTATACGGAAAAAGTAGTTTCTAAGGTTGCCTCGGAGCCTGATTCCTCCCCACTGGTACCAAGACGGGTAGAGTGATAGCCCTCTGCACTGCGTTCCTCCTGGCCTCCAGTGTTCACATGTTTAATATTTGTGTTAATGGAAAGCACTGCTTCTACCAGACTAATTAATAGCCATGGACGTGTACTCAGCATTGTGCATCAGGCCTTTTCCTCGATCACCAAATTTCTGGTGTGTCATGGCCACGCAATTGTGGCTTTTTAATAAAAGAACAGATCGGCCACATGTTTACTAAATATCTCATTGTGTGTGGGCAGAAGTAAACGCAATCTTGTTTTATTAGGATTGTGCTAAACTCTACCAACTAGAATGGAAGATTTAAGAAGAATAAAGTCAAGATCAAGCTTTGGTAATGTACGAAAGGTGACGGGAGAAATGCTAGAAAATAGTCAAAAGCACTGGCAATTGCTTTAGGTAGCATTCACACCCCATGTTTTTTACCCACTGTGCCACTCTAGAGAAGGGCCTCTCTTATGCAAAAGTCTTTCCTGAACTACCAGACGAGGCCCTCTCGAGGAAGAACCACAAACAACCCCAGACATGTTTTGGGCTGGTTAGACCCCGTCACTGAGATATAGCTTCTTCTTGGGACAATATAACACATGGTAGCAATAGGTTCCAAAGTGTTTTTGTTGTTTCTATTTCAAACAACAAATATTAAAAATACGGCTAGTGCACCGTGTTGTCCGCTTCCTTTTTTTCAAGTGGGAAGTTTCTGCAGGATGCTACTATTACTTTAACCTGTAGGACAGCAATGCAAAATGTTATCTGAAACTAAGGAATTAAGGAGCAGATTTATACTTTTTCACCCAAAATGCGTTAGCGCAGCTTTGCGTGAAAGAGTATAGTGCCGGCTAGTGCCATTCCAATATGCCGGCCGGGCGCCATATTTATGCAATGGTGCTAATGCCCTGTTAGCGTCCTTGGAAAGGATGCTAACAAGGCTGGGGAGGCGTAGGGGGAACCGGGGCTTCTATGCAGTGTAGCGCCATTTTCTTGTGCACATTCCCCATGGACATGGCTCCTCTCTTAGTGAAAAGAGGAGCTGTGCCCACCACCGCAATGGCCATGCCCAGGGGCCGAATGTCAAGGCCCCCGCGCGGTGTTGGGGAAAAAAATATATACTTACCCGGACTTACCTGGGATGGGTCTCCCATTCTTAGGTGTCCTCTTTGTGTGGTGGGGGTGTCCCTGGGGCCGGGGAAGGGGGCCTGTGGGCAATTTCCATGGTCTCCGACCATGGAAATATGCCTACAGGTCCCCTTACGCCAGCCCATACCCAGGCATTAAATAATGGCGCTAAGCAAGCTCAGCACCATTATTTAAGGCCACCATCCCCCCGTGCTGGATTTTAGCACAGGGGGATAAATATAGCGCAAAGGCCATATCGTCCTTTTCTGGATGGGAACACCTACCTTGCATCTCATTGACGCAAGGTGGGTTTTCCCGTCCAGAAAACGACGTTAACTCCATAACTTTGGTGCTAGACGTGTCTAGCGCCAAAGCATAAATATGGGCCTAGGTTTGCCAAATACTGGGTGGTACAAATGCAGCCGACTATAAAATATCAATCACTGAAGTCATGTTTGGGTGGTACTCGGCAATAATGTAATGCATTAAAAAAATGAACCTTTGCTTCTTTTAATTTAATGGCACAGATGTTATGGACACTTGCATTAATAGGCAACTGCTATTACATGAGAATATATTTGCATTTACCAAGTTGTATGTCAGAATAGTGGTACCAAGAATAACCTCTGACAGACATACTGTGCCCGAAATATAGATTACAAAAATATAGTGCCATTAACAGTGAATGCAGTGATATTTTTGTAAACAACACTTATAATAAGATAGGTATGTCAGATGATATCTTGCTCACAATATTCTGGTCCTAAAGCCATTTAACGATGTTCAAGTGTAAGCATAACACTGCTTTTGCCTACAAGGATGATTAGTGTATTAATTTTTGATTTAGTCACTATGGTGAGATAAATGTGAGGAGGAGCTGACAATCAACCCACCCCACTTCGCCAACCACTCCTCTTCCCTTCGTCCCGAGGAAACCCCTTGAAATGCGTAAATCCATCTTATTACACCTCACGGTCCCATGTAGTGCATCCCCCTCCCACTGATGACTCGAACCGAATTTAACAAAATGTACTGCTATACTATATATCTTTCTCCACAGAGAAGCCACCAAGGTGGAACCTCATATAAGAGCCAGAAGGATATATATGTTTGAATTATCTCTAAGATTTACAGGGTTGACAGTCATCAAGAGACCTGGGCCAGTAGGCTATCGAATAGTTCTGCACTGGTTACCGTACTTCCGCATACATTCCGTAACAGCTCCCATCGGATAAAGTAATAACAGGAGCTGAAGACGCTGCAGGACCAAATCAGGTCATCAGAGCCTACTTCTTGTGGCTTTGTAACACTCACCATTCCCATGCTTTCCTTAGAATGGCAGAAAGTGTGCAGAGCAAGCCCGATGGTGTGTGCACAGCCTGATTAAGGGTTAGAAGTGTGACAGTGTGCATTGCTGGTTGATTTATCTGAGGGTTTGGATGCGGCTGTTTAAGATGTGGCCAAAGTTTTGCAGTGCGTGGGGTCCAAATAAGCACTGGAAGAGAGCAGCAGATGAATGGTGACAGAGGATGGGTATGGGGAGGGTAAAGAGCATGGCCAGCGAATGGTATGGATAAGGAGGTGCAATACTGTCCTTTGTTGCTCACGGACTGCAAAATGTAGGTTGACTTAAAATGTGCAGTGAAAGAGAGATGAACAGCGCATAGAGCTTATCATGGCCGTGAGCATGCAAGAGCATGGCTCAGATTTAAGAGGGCCTAGCGCCATATATCACCACATTAGCGTAATTTTTGTTTTCGCTAATGTGGCGATATTATGGCAAAACGCCTTGCCATATTTCCAAAGTGGCGAAATGCTTGCATTGTGCTACTTTGTAACCCCTTGCGCCACATTATGCCTGTGCCAGGCATAATGTATGCAAGGGGGCATTCTCCCGTTAGGGGGTCCTAAATATGATACCATGAAATCTAAAAGATTTTTTGCGCCATTTTTAGCTGCATTTTTAATGCCTGCACAGAGCAGGAGGTCAAAGAAGGCACACCATTGGTTTCAATGGGCCTCAATGTGCTTTGCAGGATTAGCATCAATGTTTTTGGCGCTAATCCTGCAAAGCACATTAATAGTGTAAAAAATGTTGACGCTATCGCCCTCACCCTGCGCCATGGTGTGCCGTATATTAAATACGCCGCACACATGGTGGCAGTGGTGGGGCGCTAAGGGGGCACTAGAAAAGTGGCGCTGCATTGGATGCAGCGCCACTTTTATTAAATATGCCCCCATATTTTGAAGGCATGGTCAAAGGTGTGCAAGTGTGGACAAGGCTGTGCATAACTTGGCAGTGGCAGGGGGTGTGCAGAGCGTAACATGGCATAGGTTAAAAGCGACCAGTTTGAAAGAGGATGTGCAGAGCTTGGTCATGAATTAGCACAGTAGGGATCTGACGTGCACTATGGCTGGGGCCTTTTGGACATGGCGGAGAAAGTGCAGGGAATGGCTGAGAGCAGGCACAGTACAAGTGAAGGTGTACAGAGAATGTCTGATGGACGTGTAAGGCATTGTAGAGGTTGAGTAGTGCGTGGCATGGGTTGTGTAAGTTCTGCAGAGTGTGGTAGCCAGGGTGTAGCGGGTGGCTGAGGGAGTGCTGGCTATAGGTGGGCGCTTATGAGGCTGTTTAGGATGATGGTCAGGTAAAATAGAGTCAAAGCATTTATTGTCTAGGTGGATGACAGAGCATAGCACTTTAACTGCAGTAAGAAATCTCACTTTGTGAGAAAATGGCTAATATAGCTGCTTACAGCTGCACACAGCCGAAGCACTATCCATACACGAAACCCTACATACTTCTTACAGTTTGTATTACTGCTCCCATCCCATTAGGCAAATAGCACATTACTAGTTTCTGTAATACCTCAATGCTTCTAATTATTAATTGTTTTGGGCAGGAAATCCTAGATTTCTATATGAATATGTTGTACAAAGCAGGATTTGATCACGTGATCAAAGCAACATGCTTTGTACCACAGCGGCCAATGCGGGTTTGCAGGGTTTCCGCTGGCTGCACGGGTAAGATAAGAGGGGTTCCCTCTAAGGAGGATGGACTATCCAGACGCACAGACCACACAACTCTATTAATTCTGGATCCAAAATGAGTAAGCGCCCCAGCATGGCTTGTTCCATTATTACTATGTTGACAAGGTGTTGCAAACTAATCTTCCACATATGAAATACGCAGATGCAGAGCCTTGGCCCGCAAAACTTCCAGTATGTATCATCCTGCAGCTGAGAACCAGAAACAGCATACCATCTATCTTCCATGCTCCTCAGGGTGGGGGGAGTAGATCTGCTTGTAACATATAACAAGTCATTGATGAACACAAAACATATTGTAGCACAATCCTCTACTTCCACAGACCCATCAAAATAGTGTGCTGATTATACAGCGTCATTACGTATGCCTTTTAAAATGTTCCAGTGGGAAGGTTTGTTCATAAAACAGCTTTGTTACATATAAGTTCTAATTCATTCCAAATAGCCTCCCTCAAACGGGTTGTTGCCATAAACAAAATTAGTAAACTCTCCCTGAAAAAGAATATTTTCATTCTAAAGGAAGTGATGGAAAATGGAGCCAACACGTCTCACCTCAAAAAAGGAAAACTTTGGGAAATCACACAAAACCACAAAAAGCTTCAGCTTAAATGAGCAGTATAAAAGGAGGCAGATGAGAAAGGGAATAAATACAAATTAAACAAGGATCAACAAGGGCATTTGTTTTAGGATCTCAGTTTGAATGCTTAGCAAATGTGACCAAGATAACAACCAAATTTACAGCCCTGTTTCCTGAAGAAGCATTGCAGCGAAGCTAAACTGAGAGCAATGCTCTGCAAATGAAAAATGACGCTTTGCCAAACACAAGCAGGAAAGGAAAAAAAAAAGTCCTCCAAAGAAGACATAAACACAGAAAAGTGTAATTATAGAGTAGCTGGTCCCTGCTCCCAAAGAGAAAAAGGTGGGACAAACAAGAATAAATGACCACTAGCAAACAAGGATTTTTAAATGACACTGAAATGAACAAATGATATGGCTTTAAGCCCACAGAAGAAGTATTCTTAAAAGTATACAAGTGGTCCTATGCTTATGCTTGGCCTAAAAATGCTTAAAATTTGCGAGAAATAAAAAAAAGACCATAAGGTCTGTCACAATTCCTGGGAATTCACCGGACAATACTTTCCTTTTACAAAATGATACCACACAAATGACAAGCAACCAATGTCTCATTACCACTAAACCCCTCTGGAAACATGTCTCCATTAAATGCACAGGTTGGGCTGTTACTTCAATGGTCCAATACATGTGAAGTACTAAATCCATCTACTACAAGTGTCATACCTCTACAATTTGATAGGCTCTGTCCTGGTTCTTTTCCAGAGCACATTCAATCCCACCTGAACACTGCTACCTGTCTTAGAAAGTTTTACAAATTATATCCAGTCACTTTTGTAGTGTGAAGGTCCCACTATAGTTTTAGTCATGCAAATATTTTACAACTGTTGAATTCAATACCAGACAAATAACATCAGTACTAGAAATAATAAAGGGAGGGGATTCCAAACGTGGGATGGATCACTTTGTATTGAGCTAAGGATGCCCTTCGTGTGACCTATCCAAGGAAATATTTATTGAACCTGACCATGAAGCACCATATCCTGCCTCCCTACGACCAGAAAATGTCCAACCCAGATTTGCTCTCTTACTGGCCAAACTTGTGTGAAACCCTCTAATGAAAACCCTCTAAAGATAGTGATCAAACCTGAAAGTCCACTGATAAGTTGGGATAATTGAATCAAGGGTAACAATAGCGGATTCTAGTGGCAGTCTGAACTGATTTTTTTGTTAAAGAGGAGGTTCCACGTAATGCAATGGCACGATCAGTAAATAAGACGTTTAATCTGTGTCGAATGTTGCTGGTATATATAGAGAAATGGCTAATGGTGATACTGATGACTTTTTTTAACAGTTTTATGATCTTGTATGCCTGCTGGAAACCTGGCATCTAACTGAATATTTGTTTAATGGGTTTATTGTTTTGATATAAGAGATGTTCCTTCATCCTGTGGTCATCTAGAAGGTGCACTTATCACTATAGCAAAATCACCTAGTAGGTGTTCTAGAATTATTCTTACTTACGGTTACTAAACCTTTCTTGCTGTCTACATAGAATCCACGAGGCCAGATGTACACCTGAATTGTTCCTCCTAGTTAGTGTATATCTTTGCCCGCAAAGGATCACATCATCTCTTATCTGGCAAATTAGTTGAACTTCTTAATTTATTATTTGAAGAATATGTCCAATTACCCATTTTCTTAATGGTGATTTCAATGTTTTCATTTTTAGTAATGAAGATGATAAAGTTGATTGTTCCACTTTTATTAACTTAAGGGTATCTCCTTTCCCTATGTTTCATAAATCTCGAAGCAATTCTAGGAGTAAGTGGTGTATTGGGCTTATGAGTTTGCAGCTTAGGTCTCTGAAAAGAAGACTTCCATATTCACCATTTTGGTTCCTGTGCTTTCATTGATTACACATGGGATACTGATTGGTTCGTCCACTAAAGCCATGACTACTTAAATATTCAGAAGTTTTATAGTAAACACTTACCACTGCAAGTTGTATTGGCACTGATGGACGGCACAGGGACTATTCATTATATTAGTAATGTCACTATTGTTTAATGGAAACAGGCTACGCTTAAACACATTTTAAGCTGGACCATTAATGTGGCTGAGATTCAGGATACTGCTGGTGATATTTATCTGGTTTGGTTACACAATTGTGTAAATGTTTTCATGTTAGCCTCTGAGTATGATGGGCTTAAAATGGGTAGGCCTCATTGAAGCTTTATTGTAATTGCATTCTTACTATGCATACTGCTCCTGACATGACCTTAAAGCATGGTACGACGAATAGCAGGCTTCTCTGGAACCCAAGGTTAGTGGTTATTCCAGTGGTTGTTGTTAATTATTATGATTAGTCATGTGCGCTCAACAAAAACAAGACAAGCATTTACTCCAGCTACTTTGTGATATAAGGAATAAAGTATCCCCTGACGTACATTATAACAATATTGCAAGTCACAGAGTAGTGCCTGACAATATACAGGAATGAGGCTGAAGACCAAGTTCCTTGAAAAGGTTATGGAACTCTAAGGTAACTTGCAATATCCTTATCATGTATGCCAAGGGGTACTTTATCCCATATAATACATGGTGACACCATCACCTTTCCCCAAACCACTTACAACCTTGGTGTGTAGCTTTTGGATATGAAAGAGCAAGCCTATTTGCAAATGTGAATAATACAAATGAAACCTCTACTGCAAAATTAAACACATCAAAAACCTGTTGGATATTTCTTGCAAACAGATATTAGAAATAGTTAAATACAAGTCAGGTTTTTCTTTAAAAAAAACTGCAGTACCTCGGAATGTGCTGAAACATGCAAAAAGAGTTGAGCTTTTCTCTGTCTAAGAAGTGCAAAAACACATTCTCTCTGTTTGTCATTGTAAGCTTTTAAATACATCAGAAGAAAGGAAAGCAATGTTGGTTTGTTGATTCAAACACTTGCTTTAATGGTGACCTGTACTGCCTTTCACCTCAGCTGCTGGCCCTAGCAGTAGGCATTGTGATGCCAGAACTCGACTGTAATAACCTTATAATAGTCGAGTTCTGGTGTTTTTTCTTTATAATAGGTGACTTGATGTGTCACAAGTCACTAATTATAAAGAAATCTGTGACTGTTGTTTATACAGAGATCACAGAATCCCATGTATTATAGATTATAATAATACCACAGAGGTGTGATAATTAGTAGGGGCTAGCTGGTATCAGGTGAATTGTTGGTGAGATAGATAAGCTGGCAGCGACTGGACAGTGTTAGGTTGCAGGGATAGGGTTTTAAAGTAGCAGAGGCTGTGATCTGTGAAAAGAGGTCTCAGCCAATTGCAGAATTACAACAAAAGGGATTAAATCAGACAGCAACTAGAAGGCTATACTAAGAAATAGAAGACATGTGGACAATGGAAGGTAAGAAGAAGGCGCTTTGAAGACAGCAAGGAGAGGAGTCAAGCAGAAGGAAGTTATGCTTAATTTTGTAAGAGTATTGTGGGAGGCTTTCTGAGATGCAAACCCAAAATAAAATGGTGGACTGAGTATTGAAACTTTTCAAACACTCACCCCCAGCCACAGATCTTGGTTTAATCCATCATTATTTTACTCGCCACGTTGCTCCAGTTTGGAACCAGCCATATGCAAATCAGTTTTGACCCTGCTCCCCATGGAAACATTCCAACCTAAACCGCCAAGCAAGGTCTTACCTGGTCTGGAAACAAGCATCCTGGGACTGGTTTTGGGGTATCAACCCTCATCAGCCAGGCTAGCTTGAATCCAGTGGTGCAGCGAGCAAGGGACCCAAGTCTGAGCATACTCTTGTCACTTAGGGCGGAAATAGCAAAACCAAAACAAAATGATGGACGGTCTGTGATCTGTGACTGGTGGTGAGTGTTTGAAATGTTTCAGCACTTTGCCCATCTTCCTTTTGTGTTACTAAAGTAGCTCTAAGTGGCTAGAGTATGCCCTGATGTGGGACCCTTGCTCACTGTGCCACTGGATTCAAGCTAGCCTGGCTGATGAGGGGTGATATCCCGAAACCGGTCCCATGATGGTTGTTTCCGGTCCAGGGAGAACCTGGCCTGCCAGTTCAGGCTGGCTGTTCCCATATGGCTGGTTCCAAACTAGAGTGGCAAGATGAGCAAAAGAACAATGGATATGACCCAGATCTGTGACCGGGGGTGAGTGTTTGAAAAGTTTCAGCACTCAGTTCATCATCCTTTTGTGAGGCTTTCTGAGATGGCCAGCAACCTGAGAATGTAAGCTATAGGAAGAAATAATATGACAGATAGTGCTCATGTCTGGGGCAAGTAGTTTAAATATATGAGTTAAAGTGTGCATCTCATTTAAACAATAAGAGTGCAAGCCTGTTGTGTGCCAAACTTAGGGCATCCCTTTAAAACATAAATTATACCCTGTTATTTAGTCCCATTCTAGGTTGTTTCAATGGAACAGTAAACAGATCGCTGATGAGAAAGATGCATAGTGCTAATATCCAAATGTATGTTGTGTATATTTGTGTACATGGTCATTGCAGTAGATGCATTGTATGTATAAGTGAAACACAGTAATGGAGGGAACATTAAATCTTGTTCACCTCAACTATCAGTGGAGATTAGAGGTGAAAGATTAAGGGAGAGCATATTTTCACCAGGTTGGAGAGGGCATGGGGTATAGGGCACGGTAAAACACCAGGAGGTGTGAAATATCTGCCCAGGGAGAAGCAAAAGGGTCTGGCCTGGAAAGCTGTTAGTCATCTGCAATCACTGAGAAGAACAGAA
This sequence comes from Pleurodeles waltl, assembly GCF_031143425.1. NCBI lineage: Eukaryota > Metazoa > Chordata > Amphibia > Caudata > Salamandridae > Pleurodeles > Pleurodeles waltl. The sequence continues at coordinate 75,366,603 of NC_090450.1, read as the reverse complement.
CATAGGAGGTCTAATGATGAGCAGGGGCAGTAATATGAAACAAACCGCCTAATTGTCAGAAACCTCCTTGCAGCACACAACAGTGGCTTGTTGTGAAGCCTTCTATCAGTGCTTGGTCAGCATAATGACCCACACAGTGAACTGGACTAACCTCCACCAACTGGGGCTACCGTGGCTTGGTAGAGAGGCAGAAGGGGGCCAAATGGAGGCCAACCCTACTCAGAGGAAGCACACTTTACCAGTACCAGTACCAAACCATGATTTAACATTGATTCTGTAAAACCCAAGATTATTTATTCCTTGGCCCTTTGTAAAACTCCAATTTTGATTAATCTGTCAAAATAGCCTCCAAAACGCCAAAAAGGTGTACAAAGCAATAGTGAATCATTCCAAAAGAAAGCATGAGGAGTAAAGATGGGTAACTCTTTTTACCATACAGAGGAGAAATAATACAAAAGCTCTCTGGAATGTAGTATCTGAGACAGGCTCAGCAAAAAAAAAAGGCTAGGCTTGATCTCACTATAGCTAAACAAAACATGCAAGTCTTGATCTATGAGCTATACTGGTGTGGACGCTCATCATTTATGGACATTTTCTCCAGCTGAGCAGCTGAATAGTAAGCTCCCTGAAATCAAAATATTGATTGGGTTGCTCAATATTTTCAAGCTCCCAGGCCCAATGGCTCTTCCTCATTGGCCCTTAAGTCCAACATTCCATACTGTTCTCACCACCTGAAGAATTCTTTGATCATGTACTTCGGAGTGACAACATTCAAAGTTCTTGGTCAAGTAGCATACTGATCTGTCTCTACAAGAAAGGACCCTGGAACGAAGCTAAAAAGTATTGCCTTCTAGCCTTGTTAGATTTGAAGTTTTCTCCACATTCCTTCTTCCTACTGTTGAGGACTAGCTTCAAATGAACAGATTCATATATGGGCATACGCGGGCTTTAGAGCAGAACACAGCCCTTTAGACTGCATTACTGCCCTAAAGGTTATCATTGATAGAGAGCATGAGTTTATGTCTGCTTAGCTGATTTCAGTTTTGATAAGGTTGATTGAAGAAATAATTCTTGTCTAAGATACATGCACTGAATATTGATCTAATGTTCTATATTTCTGCAAAAGTGCATGAATCTACGTGAGTGCAACTACAAACTAACTGTTCTTAAACTACCACCTTGTTGCAAGCCAACTCTGGAGTCAGGACACTACACTTCTTAATATATACTTGGCTGAACTATTTTCTCTAATTAATAAGGACAACTACCAACAATAATAATCTGGCAGCAACAAAGTGTCAACAATGACATATACTGATGACCCTATAGAAATGGACAAGACACATATACTGACTCAGTAATTTTAGGTGTTCTTCCAATAATAAAATAACAATTGCCTTAAGTTAACCCTATCTTAAACCCAAATCATTATTTTGGGTAGGCCTTCCTATAAGGTAGTTGGTTTGTCAATGGCTGATGTTTGGATATTACTCAATCTTCTGATTATTTTTGTGTGATCGTGTCCTCCACTCAATCACAAATGGCTTCTCTAAAAATCAAAACATAGAAAGCCCCTATACGAGTAGAGCATTTCTTTTGAAAATATAAGACTCTATGATTTTAAACGATTAAAATGCCAAGGTTACCACTGTAATCTGTTACTGTTCTATTATTTACAAAGGTGATATAAATATAGATTTTAAACATCTGAAGGCTTCTTATCTAAGGAGTCTTATTAGGATTAGGAGATTGTGCGTTTTAAATCTGGATTTACTGACACTTTCTCTGCCTGTTCTTTAATTTGGGTGGAATTCCATACATTCCTTTGCTTCATTTCTAGCTAATTTAGACATGAGTATCAATTACAAGCCACATGGACTTGTTAGAATACATCTATAAATGTGTTTAAAACTAAGCTAAAGAAAACACCAAGGGGCATATTTACAAGAAAGGGGTGCATCAGTCTTGATGTGCCACTTTTCTTGCGTCACCCTGTGTTCCCCTAACAACATCATGAGTGTGCCATGTTTACAATATGGTGCCTCTTAGGACAATAGCATAAAAAATGTTGACAGTATTGTGGGGCTTTGAAGGATTAGGGCCAAAAATTGTGGCATTAATCCTGCAAAGTCAAAAGAGGCCCTTTGAAAACAATGGCAGCGTCACTTTAATGCAAAATGACGCTAAAAATGGCGCAGTGAAAGCTTACAAATTTCACTGCACTATTTTAACAGGCCACCCTGCAGAGGAACACTTCCCTCCCCTTGCATGCAGTACGCTTGGTGCAGGAATAATGTGGAGCAAAGGACTCTAAAGTGGCGCAATGCATGCATTGCACCACTTCGTAAATATGGCATGGGGAAATGGCCTCCTTAACACCACATTAGCCTAAAAAATGATGCTAGTTTGGTGCAAGGATGTAGTAGGGGCTTGTAAATATGTCCCTCAGGTTTCTAGCTGTAATTCTGATTGATGCTCTCCTGTAAGTACTAAATTGGCACACTTTATTATATTTGACATGGCTTCTCAAACATATTTAACAGTAGCCTTCACTATAAAAATCTTGGTACCAGTTTCTACGTTATCACTTTCATTATTCTGAAATAAATATAATGAGGTTTGGAGTATGCCTGCTTGAAACCTTCCTTGCCATCTCTGTGCGTGGGGCTTGAGCCTCTTAAGCACTTTTGTGTATTTATCCTTGAATGGTAGTTCTTATATATTTTTTTTCAAAACTATGTTTAATCTGGTAGAGTCGTCTTCATACCTTTTAGCCCTTCAAGGTTGTTCAACCAGGAGTGCAAATGTGTTACGCAATTTTTGGAATGGATGGTCCAAATCTTGTGATGTTGGAATAAGGCCGGTAGTTAAAATGATATTAATCTCTATTTATATTCATCTCTTTTAGCTGTTGTGTGCCTTGCATACATTATACATTTTGCTGATTGTTACAGTTGTTTGAGTTTTTTAAATTTGTTTCTTTCTTTATTGTGCCTATATGTGTTAATTGTGCTATGTATAATGATAGCTTGTTATTGTATGCAGAATAAAAAATAACAAATAAAATACTCTAGGCAAATTTCACCTATTTGGAATTCAAATTCTGTTGGCAGTAGATTTTCTGACATGCAAATGGTTGTGTCACTTACCCTATAGCATCATCCAGATTTTCCTTCGGACTCCAACATCACGAAGAATCTGTTGTTCCTCCACATAAGGTAGTGGTGAGGGGCAATGGTGTAACATGCAGGCATGGACGTGGAGCCAATGATTGATTTTAGATTACTTTCATACTCTCCCATCTTTTTAACTCAATTTTTCTCATTGCTTTCAGTGGTCTCAGTGATGAATGCACGCAGTACAGAACAAGCAAGAAATAATTTAGTTCTGTGGAAGCCACCCTTCAATCAGCTGAAAAGGATCCATTTTGAAAAAATGTAATGTACTCAGTACTAATGCTGAAGCAGGGGTTTTAATAAAAGTATTAATGAGTATTCATGTATTATGAGTAATGGATTTGTGTAGAAAATGTAATAATATAGAGAAAATAATGCACGCATTTGAAAATCTGATCACGATGAGTGGCTGCTAATGTTCAGGAAGTATAGTTATCAATGGCTCATTAATATGAAATATGGAGCTTTTCTTTTATTAATGTAGTATTGCATCATATTGAGGGTTATGCATTATGTATTACCTTTAATTGTAGGCCTTAACTTAGCAGAGGTCTTGGCCTATTTGCACGGCCTCATGTCAAACTGTATTTCTTGAAAGTTTAATAAAAATGGCTGTTTAGAGAATTAAACTGTGATTTTCCACAGTGCTGTCTAAATGTGCTCAAAGCTAAAAGTCTTTTCTCATGAGAACCGATTGCTAGAAGATGCTGTTCTTGCTAATTGTAACATTACTAGAGTAATGTTAGTACTGGAGTACAAGCTGCAACAATATTGTTACCTGATGAGCAGTATGATGAGGACATTACAAGAGAAGCCAATCAGCGACCTGTGAACCGAGTAGTGGTGGAGAAATCATAGATTTGATGTATTTGTTTTATTGGACAAAGTGTGAACATGCGATCCCTTGACCAACAGACACTTGGGAAGTAGTTTTAGGAAATCTAACTTAGCCGGACTGCACGGAGGGAAGACAGTGCGTTTTCCCATTTTCTTCTTGCCGAAGGCCATTACTTTACTGAGCGTCTTGACCAGAGACATGCTTAACTTTACTGCTTAAAGACTTTGCTTTTTCTGAACTTTGATGCTGAAACCTGATGCCTTGCTGACCGAACTGATGTCCTGATGATGAAGACTATCTTAGCTTGCCAATGCACTTGAGGATAGGTATATTACTACTGATGTGTTTCTTAAGACTGTTTTGCTTTTCTTTCTAGGTACCAACCGCACTATTTTGATAGAGCCATAGTTAGATGTTTTCCAAATTTGTGTTTACTAAATTGTTTTGCATAAAGCCCAACATGCTGATGCTAATCTGGTGTTAGTTAAGGGATCCTCACTAATGAAAGTCTGCTATAGGGAAAAACGTTTGATGTCTTTTCTATGCTGAATCTAAGTGTATGTGATATCGTTTGCTCAATTGTTTTTATTATTAATTTGCACTGTAACTTTAGAATGTGTAGTGGTTCAAGCTTTGGTTCGATTACGTTTATTTCATCGCTTTGGACAGCCAGGGATGTTTCTGTATGTGTATCATTTGATTTTGAGATTATTTTAAATGACATTAACATTGTTAATATAGGGAAATAAATATTCTAACTTTTACTAAAGGTGTGGTTATTCATGACTGAAAAGTCATGGTGTGTGACAATTACAGACGGCAATTGATTATTAAAGTCATTGATTATCATTGATTATTGATGTTTCTGATTAATTATTGATTATTGATCTGCATGTACTGGAGTTATGGTGGGAACATCTTAATTGCAAGTCAAAAGGTCAATCGACCTATTTGCGTCCCCTTGTAAGTTTACTTATTAAGGTCAGGCGCGCTAACATTAATACAGCACAGCTGGCCGCATTTAATTCAGATTTTGTTCACTGCAGTTTGGGATTATCATTTCCTTGAATTAGCCTGAGGCTCAAATAATATAATAAACTGTGGGATTTTTTGTGGCTTTGCCTCGAACTAGTGTCTGATACAGTCGGGTAAATTCCTAATTATACTGTGAGCCAAGTAAATGTACTTAACCATCACTTTTGACTAGCTCTATATGTTCATCTACGTTCTGTATTCCCTGGTTCTGTCTGGCTTCTTCGCCCCTAGTACATATTACTGCTGCCTGGTTAGTGGTGGATTTAATTTTCAGTTTTCTTCTGGGCTATTGTCATGTCAAACCTGGCATGACATGGTGGTTCTGTTTATGTGTCAGGTGATTTCAAGACATCATTAGACTTTCATAGCCGAATACTCAAATTCACACTACCCAATGCATTTTGAACCATTACATATAACACATGTTTGTTAATGTTGTATATGCTATTATGGTGGTAGCCCTTGCATTAGACTAATGAACACAGGTAAATTAAACTATTCATATTTCAATGAAACACCTAATCACATTTTGGAACAATCTAAATGATGTTGGTTTCAGTGATTAAGAATAACCTGCTGAACTTAATACTTTAAAAATGTGTTTACTGCGCATTTTTAGAGAGTTATGTACACCCAGATTGGCTTAAAAATCTATTCTTTTCCCAAAGCAGTTTAATTTGCTGGTAAACCACAAATATGCTGTAATTGCTAGTTGTCTACTCTAAGTCTTTACAATAACTGACACGTAAATTAAGGGGCATGACTCAAGGAATTGCATTTTTTTCTCATGTCAGTTTGAGCTACAATATAATAGACTCCGATGAAGAGCGTCTGTAAGCAAATGATTCATTTAACCTACAACTCATTATAAATTGTGTCTGTACGAAGAATTTAACACAATATTTGTTTTGATTATATTTAAAATGATATTTGAAACACGTACCGAGCGTTGCTTAATTTTTCCAAACGAATGACTGCTGAAAATAATAGCTAAAACTACACACAAATCGTTAACACCGCCAAAGTTCATTAATTCTTTTAACATATTTTTACAGTGGACTGTTGGTCCTCAAGCTGCCGAAGAGACCATTTTACACCAAGAAAACGATCAAATACAATTAATCTCTTACACTTTTGCAGGAAATGCAAAGTATAAGAATGCAAGCGTTAACAAGTCTAGGCCCTGTTTCCAAAAATGTTTGTTCTCCTAAATGTGCACAAAAGGGCGTCTGTGATTGCAAATACCGTGGAATTGTGGAATGCTAAAGTACACGCAGCTTCATGGAGAAAATCACCAGGATGGCAAATTTAATAGTCATACATATAGATTTATGGTACAATGGGCTTTTCTCGACAGCATTAAAAGTGCAGAGAGCACCCACATAATGGTACCGAAAACCTATTATTTGCATGGCAGTTCTAGCCTCGTAAACGCTTGCAAAGTTACTCTTAAAAATGTTTGTGGTAAATACCTTTTCGTCGTAGAAATGTGTAGGGAACATCGACAAGTTTCATGAAGGTGCAAAGGAAAGGGTGTACAGGAAGTAAAATGTTGTTAGTATGGTGAAAATAAAGTGAGAATGTTAACCATGCAAATTTCTGCTTCGGTGGTTCCTATTGTTAGCAGTAATGATCAGAGGAAGATAATCTACACTATGAGGTAATGGCTATTTACATGGATTATTCACCTCCACACAGTCCTAAACTGGTTGTGTCACGTCCTATACAGTCTGTAGACCATGAGTTGAAGCTTTTGGTTATAGGTTCCATCTGGAATCAAGGCATATCTACTACTTCCAAAGTGGATTATTGCCTCTTGAACGATTCAAAGTATCCCCCTTACCCATAACAAAGCTGTAACCCTTTGATCCATAACAGTGTGCTGTTGCCCCATAAAAGATTCACAGCCCCACAGTTCCACAGAAGTCCACTGTAACCCTTCCGGACCTGAGTGCATCCCAAACCTTGCAGAAATTTGAACGAGATTTCTAGGGTCATGTGATATGGAAGATATCTTAAGGTGCAGTCTATATAAACCATGCCCAAAGTATCTGACAATTGCTTGGCTTCACCTTCCAGCACAACAGCAGCACCACAGAGAGGTCTTTGATTCATGCCCTGTCAAAAGATAATTTACCTACCGAGAAATTGTAAATGCTTCACTTGAGATGGTCCTCTTCTTGGCGACTCGTGTACTGAGGCTGTTACCAGGAAATTCTAGAGAAGAAAAGACAAGAAAGAATAATCAGGTGAGATCCAGAAAAACCTTGCAAAGATCTTGTAAATAAAAATAAAATATTCGAGAAACCTTTGACTTTTAACCTTTTCTGGTGATCAATCGATGCTTATTCTAAAACAAGCACTTTCTAAATATATTTATAATTGTGGAACACAGAAAGATAAGAGCAACTTATATTGAAAACTGAGGAAAGACCCATTCTCTAAATCTGTGAAACTGAACATTGATACAGCTGTGGTATCACTTGTATGAAATCAATTCCAATGTTCTTATTTTTTTATTAAGAAATCCAATGTATAGAACTCCGATTTGTTGTAAGAAATACTTATTAATCAGGAATAGATTTAATTTATTATTCGACAGCGGTTGTATTTGGGAAAGGTCTCATATTACAGTGCCCAATTACTGCTGTTAGAATTGGTGTGTAGCAAACAGAAATACTGATTTGTTGTCCATTCCGTACTAGGAACTCTGTAACCCAAAGCAAAGACGCATTTGCTGGCACAGTGAGCATAGGTTACCAGGCAGTAGAAGTAACCAAATAAGCATTTGTTTTTTTCAATTCTCTCCCATATTACCACCCCGTTTCCGTGTTGGACACCAATGTTAGCTGATTGGTAAAAAGGTTGACCTGGTTAGCTAGGAGAAGAGGTGGAAGGATTCACATCATTCCTGCAGCAATACTGACAAAATAGGTAAGTGGAGCTTAACATGTTGTGAGTACAAAATAACTCAATCTGCAGAACAGGGTCACCAATGCACCCTTCGCTTATTTTTTCAAAGAAGGGATCGGGTATGCGCTGCCTGGATATTCCCTGGTGGTACAAGACGTATTACAGAAAGACAGGGCAAAGCATGAATTGCCCTTACACGTATTTCTCTTTTGATGTCAAATCATTTTCATTGGGATTGTTTGGATAAATACCAAAGATAAAATTATTTAGCCAGATTCACAAAAAACCCTGAAATCTACACCAGTGGAGTTTGTTGGACAGGGTCCCCCCACAAACGGTGTGGAGAGCTCTGTCTGCAAACTGATGGTCCACCCGCTCTATTTAGAGTTGTGCAGACCATAATGTTTCTGACTGTGGTATCCTCACTAGCTCTGCAGGTGGAAACCCTACACTGACATGCCGATGGTATTGGGGTTTTCAGTGTGAGCACATCCGACCATTCATCCTATTTAGACCAGATAGCCTGATCCATTTTGTTTTGTGTTCAGTAATGCCAGGGAAATTCTGGTGGTCCTGAACAGACATTACAATTAAATAAATAAATAAACCCACACCCTTGGCAAAAACTTCTAGACTTTCGAGTATTATTTTTCAAATGTAAACTCCACCCTGGGAGCATGTTTTTCAAAAGCAACATGATTTGCTGATAAACCTCATCAAAATTGGGTAAAAAGGAATATTTGTATCGTCATTCGGACTCTGTAAACACTTGTGAAGATTCTCTTAAAAATGCTTGTGGTAATACACTTTGGATGGCAAGGACATCATCATGCATTTCGGTTTTCAGGTTAATTTTGTTTCTTTGAATGCAGCTATTACCTGTCCTTCATTTCTATTGAAAATCTTGAAGACTGTCCAGTGGAGACATCTAACTGTCCCTGGTTGCTCCTCATACTGCTGCAAACAGGTACATTATATGAGCTGTAATTGTTGAAGATTGGAAAACTAAAAAGCAAAAACCCAATATAGACCATTGTGTAGCCATTTTAGTTATAGCTCCATGCAGGTTATTTTAGCATACTAGGCCTGCCGCTGTGCCCTTTAACCTAGATTTATTTTATTCGGCTTCATTTTATTATTCTTACAATAGCCACTTTTACGGTCTTGTTTTATTTTCACCTATCTAACTGTTTTTGCCTAGGTCAGCACTGCGTTTCTTGCTCACTCTGCTTCTTTCAAAGCTGTAGTAAGATAGGTTGCCGATGAACGTGGTACAAGTTTTGTCTCTGACATTCATAGAAAAATACACATCCTTACATAGGGACATTTTCTCAGAACATCAGTGTTTTATTATAAAAACACTTCCCTGTCCCTTACACGTTAGAGGGAGATTCCAGCCAGAGAACCACGACTGTATGTTGATTGCGAAACGCTTCACCACAGCTGCTTATGCAGACTTCAGGCCCTTTCTCAGGTATTGGGGATGATGTCTTCCCAGGGGAACCTGAAGGGCAGAATTGGAGCTTAACACACTGTGCTCTATTATAGCATAGGTAGGAATTAGTCTATCGACTCTAGTGACAATATGGTAGCGTTATTTCTATGCTTTACTCTCCTTGTCGCAATTTTAATCTTGTCATGCTGTATCATCCTGGTTATTGCAGCCCACACTTTGCTATCTAAGATACAGTCACTTCATTAAAATCTTATTGAAACATATACTGCCTCAGTTTGTCAGTGTATGTGAGACTAATGTAATTGAGAGAAATGGATGAGACCTGAGTGACCAAGGTTTCCCTGAGAAATCAATTGTGTTATGCGCTCGGCTGCCCAATCATACCTGCCCTTGGGTAGAGATGAGGCACTGCTAGTTAGCCGGAGCAAAACGCAGATTAGGGAGACAGGTGTCACCTGTAGTGGATCAGACTCAGTCTCCCACACCGCAGGCGATTCTGCTGCTCAAAATCCAATAGTCTCATGAGAATAATGAGAGCCTACGCGACAAGACTATCTGCCCTTCTGAAAGAGTATAGTTTCGGCTGTCATAATGGCTTAATTCATTTCACTCAGCTTGAGTTAGAGCACTAAATTAGGGGCGGAAGATAACTTCTGAGAAATTTTAGGAGTACATTTAACTGGCTATATCTGTTATCACTTTGCAAAAGCCTGATCAGGAACCCATAGGTCACAAACCCATGCTGGCATACCTTTACCCCATTGCTTAAGCAACAGCCACACCCTTGAAAAGAGGAGCCATCAGCGCAATCAAACAATGTATTTCACAGCCCTTAAGGCTACTCTGACTTCCTTCAGACTCTTAAGAAGATTTTTTCCACTTGTGGCTTGAGGAGAGCTACATAAAAGGATAGGCAGGCATTTTTTTTCAATCATAACTAGGTGTTTAGCAGACATTTTACTCTTGCATTTAGTCCGTGCGCAGTGCTTTAATGGATTTAATTTTCAAAATATTCAGTAATTATTAAAGTACCGCTCTAGCATGGCAATTCAAGAAAAACTGGTTAGAAAATCTAAACATTTAAAACATCTCAACATAAGTGGGAAAGTCTACCTACTCTTTTAGAGGTATTCAACATATATAAATAGTTCATAAAGGTATGCCTGTGTGCTACGCAGCACTAACAAGTCTTAAAGATTCTTTCTGACTACTTCAGGGAGGTTATATATGTTGGTGGGCATTCATCTACACTGACGTCCAACAGAAGCACCCATAGGGAATCAGCAGCTAAGATCTGATACCAAATGACTGTACCTATGTCTATAGAAGAATATGACTTTTGAATAAGTAACACTTTCAATACAGAGAGGGTCTTGGAAACCCTAGACGGCTATACCTCCACTTTTGTAATTTTGCCTTTTTTGGTGGTGAGATGAGACATGGTCAGAAGGTGGGGACAAGACAAAGTTCCCAACACTGCAATCCTGGAAATCTAACCTGGACAAGTGCATGAGGGCAGAAAAAATAGTGTACCAGGCCCAGGGTTGTCCGAGTAAGTTTGTGAAACTTTGGGGCCCTTGGAAGACTGCCAAAGAAATGGACCCATAGAGGAAGGTACAAGTGGGGTCCCTGGGGGATACAAAAGCACAGGGGCCTTTCATAATGATTGGGAGATGTTTTTTTATGCCTGCATATGTCTATTATTTCAATATGTAGCCCACTGAGTGTAGGTGGTTCTGCAAACATGTATATGTAGCTTAACTGGTATTCTTCACTTTACTGTTTGTGGACATATAGCCACCATACACATCCACCTGGTTGTGCTAAAATGAATAAAAAGGTTTAAAAAATAGTGATTGTTGTTGGTGAATACTTCTGTGCAGAGGAGAAACTGCACTAGAGTGATTTTCCCACTGATCTAGATTTCACTTTTGTGTGTGATAACGTCAGGAAAGCATTATTCCCTATTCTTTCACTTGAATATGTGTTAACTTCAAATTTCTTTAGTGGAACTGGCAAGAGTTCTTTGGATTTGCTTTTGGCATTTATAACATTTGTTTGTGTGCAGCTAATCACCAAGGAGGGAGAGCCACTTCAAGGTGCTGCAAGCTATGTCAAAGGGTGACGCGCTGGTGTTTATCGGTTGTTGTGTGTGCTGACAACAACCGATAAACACCAGCGCATCACCCTTTGACAATATTTGAGATATTGGTCATCACGTCAGTGAGAGTCATGCTGAGAAATGTCAGCATGTTTATTGGTTGGTGTGTGCTGTGCAGATTTTGGTCATCACGTCAGCGAGAGCCATGCTGTGAAAGGTCAGCATAGTTGTTCCTCACTGAGATTGGACTTTGCCATTACTGTGTATCATGCCATAATTTTATGCCTCTGTCGCTTCTTCAAATTGAAGTTTTGGATTTCACTTCGCCAAATTCAAAGTAAAAGATGAAATGCTTTAAGAGAATGAAAGATTTCCTTAGAGGTGATGGATGAGTGCTTGGCTGTGAGGATGGGGAGGGCATGCCTGGTCATCATATGGCTGTAAATGTCAGACTCCATACATGTATTTGGCTTAAACAATGGAGCAGCCGCTTTAGATGGAACGAAGGGAATGTAACAGACAGATATTTCCATAATGTTACTGTAGTTTTAAATGAATCACAGGTTTACAAGGAACTACAGAATCATAATGGATAGGTCGAATTTTTCTAAAACTGTCATTAAGTGGACTTTTATACAAGGTTGGAACTACATGCCCTTGTAAGGTGACAAGCAATTAGCTTTTGTGTACAGACATGGGGAGAGTATACCCAAGAAACTCCCACAAAGGAGGGATTTAGTTCTCAGACTGGTATTCAGTGAAGGTCACATTAATTGGAAGGAAGAATTCGGATCATATGTGCCGTTATAGAGAGTGGTGGATCCTTTGGGTCAGAACAATTGAACATGGATAGTCTCTCCTAATAGGATAATAAGAGACATCCTCAAAACAATTCCTTCTGAAGTGAAAAACCTTTAGGAGCCTGATAGTGACCAACATCAATATCACAATTGGATATTATATGAAAAGATTGGGAAGAAAAGATTTGTATAGACCTGAAGAAGATGGCTATTATAAGCCTGTCTACTGAAATGCGTTGTCAGAACAATAAAGCAGAATCTGTAGTGTACGTGCGGGGTCTCTATATGGGATGTAGTGTATTCCTGGACAACCACTGACAAAATGAGCAGATAGGCTGTTTTTTGAAGGCTAATTATTTTGTCTCTGTTTTCTCTCTTATATTATTGTATTTTAAACTTTTTAATTATTTTTCTTTGTGATGTAAATGTGTTTTAGACACAAATGTGTTGAGGTGTTGTTTCATATGAATACTAATGTGAACATTTTTATGAAAGAGGATTAAAGCCATATACATTTTTCTAAACTTCTGTGATATTTGGATGTATTGTCTTTTTTGGGATGTGGGGTGTATGTATAGTGAAGTTTGAGTGATCTTTATGAGTGTCATCCCAAGGGCAATTTTGAAATCCTTCATCAAACTATATGATGCAAGTGAAAAACAAGCAGATGCAGAGACCTCAAAACCCCGTTGTGCCTCAAGCTCCATTGATGCAATAAAATATGGGAAACTTTGAGGATTAAATCGGAAATTTACAATTCAGCGCACCTTGGCGCATGTTAGCACAACAGCATCAAAATATTTTACGCTATTGTGGCGCTTTGCTGGATTAGCCCCAAAAATGTTGATGCTCGTCCAGCAAAGCTGGGGGAGGCCCATAGGAAATAGCCTAGCATCACGTTAACACCTGCCATGGTCAGGTGTTAAAAAATGACTCTGGATGGCGCAGTGGAATCATGTAAGATTTTTGGGCCTCCCTGCAGGGGAACACACCCTTGCATACATTTTACCTGGCACAGGTATAATGTGGCAAAAGAGTTCATAAAGTGGCACAATGCTAGCATTGCACTACTTTGTAAATATGGTGGAGGGTGAGGGCCTGTTTAGCACTGACATCGTGAAGGAAAAAATGACGCTAGGGGGCACAAGGGTTCTTGTAAATATACCGCTTAGTGTCTGATCAGTCACAATGACAGTGTCTGAGATGAGAGGAAGATTATGTGCTTGGCACAGACTTTGAGGTAGATCAGAGTGGGCCATTTGAGGATGGTGAGGTGAGTGGCCACCAATTATCCTTTCTAAGAGACACCGGTGATACCCATTCCACTGTATGGCCAGTGGAAGTCTCAAAACTACCCCTCTCGGGAAAACAGTTCCAAGTTGTAGGTGTTGCCAATAAACTACAAAATATGTTTCAGCTATGGTTCCTGTAAAGATAGGCCCCTTTGAGGAAGAACATCAGTTGGTGGTAGGTGATTATTGTCTATTCAATAGGTTGGGCAGGGATTTACTCTGCAGGCTCAATTTTGTAGTTTATTGAACACAGGAGGATGCTGAGCTTCAGACAAACAATTAATATAATAAACTGACTAAGGAGAAATCAACCATTGGGTTGATTCCTATGCTGACCAAAGATGACTTAACCCTGATTTGAAACGTTCTGTGAAACCTGTAGTCTGGGATTTCTCTGGTAAAGATGTTGGTCTGATCAAAGGTAGAACTAATTAGAATCATAATTAGGGATCCCGGTTTTATGGCGTTTATAATTGTAACATTTCCATCTGTGTTTATTCAAATGTATTTTTTGCCTAACCGATTGGAATTTATCCATATTTAGTTTGTGTTTTACAAATAAATGGAGTTCTAAACTGGTAAATTTCCACTTTTATTGACCCGATAAACATGCACGCATTCTTTGCTGCCTGGCACATTTGACCAAAGTAAGCAGCCAAATATAGCAAAACACTACACCCACAGCTAAACAGTAGTGGTATAATACAAACGTATGTTAACACATGCATGTATTTAGGGGAATCTCGTCTGTTTTTTAACTTCCCATGCTGCTTATCTGCTCAGTGGTTATCCTGGAAATCAGGTAAAACAGCATGAACAGTCACCAATAAGAAGCACACTTTTCCATATTTTTCAACATTTAAAAACAAATACAGAAAGAAAACATATTGATCTCTGCCTGCATTTCTCGGTAAAAAGTAATAAAAATTGAAAACTCAGAGCCTTAATCATAATCAAAATGAATGCATAGTACCGCCCGATGTGCCCGTTCAATCTCTCACCAGGGACAGTGGTTGGAATTGCTCCAGCGATTGAGTCTATATTAGAGCAAGAAGTTTTGAAGTAGATCTTGGAAAGTCCATGTAATTCCTCAATCATTGGCCACAGAAATCAATTTTGAAGCATCTACGCATTCAAGATTTACAAACAATCAACAATATTGTTATTCCATGTGGTCCCATGGTACTGAAAAAACTTACTATGATAATGTGTTGTTTCAGAAGGTTGCACACAAAGATGTATATGATCTGCCACTATGGGATAATGAAAGCATGAATGTCTTCCTCAAGCTCTAAGAAAGTCTTTGTCACTCCCCAGCTCTAAGAATTCTAGATTACAGTAAAGACTTCATTTTATATTGCAGTGAGAGAGAAATGCCCACTCTCTCTGTGCTCACAAAGATCCACGGTGATTTGAGGAGACCTGTGGCCTATTTTACAGCCACTCTTAACCAAGTAGCTTCCAGGCTGCCTGAAGCTAGAGGCCGCAGTTGCTGCCAGCTTTCAACAATGGGAAGGAATTGTAATGGAGTATCCTCTTACAGTAATAGTGCCCGAATTTAGTGAAAATATTGATCCAAACAAGAACTCAACACATGACCAATTGTCATCTAACAAAATATGAGCAGTTCATCGTTGCTGCTGATAATATCACATTGAAAATATGTGCATGTCTCAATTATTCTACACTGCTACCATGGGCAGAAGCTGAAGTTTATGGGGAGAGGTTTGATCATAATTCCCTGGAAGTGACTAAATTGTGTGCCAAGCCAACAATCAACATTAAAGATGATTTTCTTGGACAGCGTGAATATGTACTTTTTGTGGATGGATCTTGCTTCATAGACAAAAGAGGGAATTTGAGAGCCGCTTATGCCATTGGCACTTTAGAGGGTGTAATGAAAGCCTCCTGGTTGTGTAATGTGACATCTGACAAGGTGGCTGAACTTATTGCTCTTACTAAAGCTTGCTGTGTATCTGACCATTTAAGAGGCACCATTTACACTGATAGTCAGTATGGCTTTGGTGTGGTCCACGGTTTTGGGCATTTGTGGTCATCGAGAGGATTTATGACATCTTCTTGGTCACTCATACAAAATGGGAGTTATGCAATGCAAGTACTTAAAGATTTGTAGATGCCATCTGAAATGGCTGAAATGACTCTGTTACTGCTGGAAATCGGTAGACCAATGAAGTTGCTTGGTATTGCTTTCATGGGTCCTGTGCCTTCAATGGAGAGTATTCAAATGAATAAGAAAGTGAGACTGTCATGAATCTGCTGTTGACCATAGCTTCTACATGGGAACATATTATGAGGCTGCAGGAAGAAGCTCATGAAAGTGAACAGCAAGGATGGGTCAGAGCAGCTTGTGTGAAGAATCAGGATTAGATTTTGGTTTCAGTAGAGGAAAGACCTGCATGCCAGATAGCTTGTTGTCACCCAGGTCCAGAAACTTTCATGGTCCCATGCACATAAGGACAGATGCCATGGTGTGGTTGTTCAAGGAGAGCGGGTTAAACCCATGTTTGCAAGTGATGGCTAACAAACATTTTAACAGATGTGTATTTAGTAAACAGTTAAATGTTGGTAGAAGGACAACACTGAGTCAAATAGGCAGATCTGAAGGTCCTTTCAATTACATGCAATGGGTTTGCAGTACATTTGATTGTGGTTTTACTGTAGTACGTTAATTGATCACGCACTTTGGATTTCTAGATTCTCTCGAGTGAGGCAGCAAATCTCGTTTCAATAATGAGGTCCTAAAAATGATGTGTGAAGCCTTGCAAGTGGATCAGCAACTTCATTGTTGTTACTGGCCTCAAACATCTGGGACTGACGAACAGGTCAAAGGGGCCCTAAAATCACGTCTTGTCAAAGTATGTGAGTCTACATTTCTTAAGTGTTCAGATGCATTACCTTTAGTGCTGATGACTCTCTGAAGTACCTGTGGTCGGAGTACAGGATTGTCCCTGCATACAATTCCTAGAGGGAGAGTCATGAGACTGCCTGCTGTGCCTGCTGCTGTGCATGTAAATATTTTAGATATAGTTCTTGACTACTGCAAAGGATTCACTAATGTGGTGTGTTCTATCTATCACTAGGTTGAAGCAGCGATAGCCATTCTGAGCCAATAGCAATGACACAACTTTAGCCCTGGAAACTGGGTCCTAGTGAAGAAGTACATCAGAAAGTCATGCCTGGAGCCCCGGTCGCATAGCACCTTCTAGGTCATCCTGGTTACCAATACTGTAGTTAAATGTGACAGTCTGCCTAATTGGGTACACATGTCCCATTCTCATTGAGTAAGGCAAGCTGGCAAAGAAGCAGTGACAGCAACCACAGATATGCCAACTCAAACTCCTGACTGCCCCAAAAGAGAAGAAGAGGGGGAGAAGAGTGCGTCCAAGACTTACAAAGTCAAGTTGAGGCAGGTGCTATGCCTGTGGATAATGAAACAAAAGAACCACAGTGAATCAAATAAGTGAACCGGTAAACTGGAATTCAAATGCCGGTGGTGGATTGGAGTGGCGTGGCTTAGAGTGTGGTGGGGTGGATTGGCTGAGGTGGATTTGTTTTGGGCTGGATTTTCAGGAGTGAGGTAAATTGGATAGGAGTGGGGTAGATTTGATTAGAGTGGGGTGAGGTGAACAGGATTGGAGTGGGGTGGACTGGACTGGAGTGGGGTAGATTGGTTTGGAGCAGGGTGGACAGGATTGGATTGGACTGCAGGGGATTGGATTGGAATGGCTTGGGATGGATAGACTGGAGTGGATCATGGTGGGTGGATTAATTTGAATCAATAAGTGCTGGGCCCTGCTCCACAGAAAGGAACAGAACTGATGCTTGGCCTGGGGTGACAAATTGTGAGGCTGTAAAGAACAGTGCCACGCAAGCCAAGACATGATAAGCAAGGGGTGGGCTCCCAGCCCTGTTTGGAAACAACAGTATATTGCAAGCGAGATGCATGTGCTAGTGCATGCTGTTGCAGGGTCGGCCCTAATCAATGTAGATTAATGCTGACAATAGTGTTGATTGTCATTTTCAGTTTTATGATTAGATTACTAATAAAATTGAGTTCCGCCGAAGAGGTAGTTCGTGCCAAATCTAAAATTGATCTCACACCTACCACTGCACATAGAGTAATGCAGCACTGTTTTAACTGGAGAATCTGTATAGGAATGTTGTGTAGTGTAACTTCTTTTTGTATGTATTTTTCAATCTTTTATATGAGTGCGCTTATTTAATGAAGACCAAAGATTGATACATTTGCACCTATGTACCCACATCTGTGGCAGGAGGTGCGACCTATAACCATATTTCCTTACCTAACGTATTTCCCGTAGCATAATCCTTAGTTTGTTGTATCATCAAGGTCATTTTGAATATAATTTTTTCAATTATGACTCATTTTTATCAGAAGAGCCCACATATCAACATTTGAATCCCCATTATAATGTCAGCTACATGGATGCTGTGTGGCACTTTTCAGATCCCCAGTTAAGCTTGATATTGCTTGTGTCCACAGACGTCCTACTAATTAAGCCAAATTGAAAATAATTTTATTGATGGTTTGGAGGACAAAAACGAAGTGGCACTGGAAGTGAAAAGTGGGCAAGATACATAAAAAGATGTGTAGGGAAAGGAAGAGGAGAAATATAGGGCTCTTACAATCCAGCCAAAATTCAGTTTATAGTGGTAACAGTGAGGGAAGCTATGTTTTACAAGGAAAGAGGAGCATGTTTATAATTTCGGGGCAATGGGATGGAGTGATTGTCCTCACAGATTTAAAGTTTTGGGTTACACAGATGAAATATTACTAGGAAGATAGGTGTAGTTTTGAATGACCTTAAGATCAGAAAGCATTCCTTGTTAGTTGACAGGCTTGACATCAACACAGCTGGAGCTTTGTCAGTTATTGATACAGAATTAATAGCAATTAGGGATATGGTTTGCAAAACAGACGTGCTATGTATTTGACCCACAAGAGATGGTCAGTTTACAAGGCTGCATTTATATATCAGATTACAGTAAGGAGATGAAAAATGATGTGAAATATATCACAGGGGTGTTGAAAGGATTGAAGGATTTGGAAGAGACAGGGGCCTGGGAAATGGTTGTGAAAAGATTTTTTGTTCCAGGTGATTGGCTTGGTAGTATTGGCAGTGGATTTCTAGGTTCCATATTAGGGCTCATTTTGATTGCTGCCATTTGTGTGATTTGCTTCATTGCAATGATGAAGGGATGCAGACTGATGAAACCAATGAAGACACGAGCAGAGAATAATGGTACAAAGATAAAGAGGAAAGAAGTAAAATTGTAGGATAAACAATGAATGATTTATGATGAGTCGAGAGTGTTATGTTACTTGGCTTAAATAATATACATTTTGTGCTCTAGTATTGTAGATGTAAATCAGCCAGCAAGCTTCTGAAGTCCTCAATGGAATGACTAATAGAAGACGATTTGTGCAGGTTCCCCTGGTTGCAAGTCACACAGAAGATGATTTTTGAGTCTCCTCATCCCTAAGAAATATAGGGCCAGAAGTTTCAAAGGGGTGTTGCCCATTTTGTGTCTATTGGAGCAGGTTGGCAGAATAATTGCAAAGGGACTGGATGGAAAAGTTGTTATTCCAAAATTATGATTTTTTCTGTTTCTCCTGGGGTATAGTCTCACCCAAGTTAGTACTGTGGGCTTAGTGTGAAAATCAATTGGTCTAAAGTCTGAAAAGGTTGTCCTTGTGTGTGGAAGATATGTGTTACTTATGAATGGATTCAGCAGTGTAGCTTCAGACCTGCCACTGAGGCATGTGACCCAGTCTCACAGGCTGGGTGATATTGGGGCATCTCAGTAGAATTTCCATGCTAATTAGAATTGCTTGTCTGACTTAGAGTCAGACGACTTTGCGATTGGTACTGGTTGGAGGAGGTTGACAGGGCCAACTGTTCTGCCAAAAGTCTGAACAAGGTCACTTTCATTAAAAAGACCCCCCCACTCACCCAGGGTACTGCTTATACTACCCTGTGTGCCTCTGTTGATAATGGGCAATAGCTCTTGGTTTCTGGAGTTATGCCCAACTCTGGTGAGCTACACTATGATAGTCATAAATCATCAGCAACATAGATCTAAGTCTCTGCGTGGTCTCCCATGATCCTTCTAGAAACTGTTATCCTAAAGGGCCTAAAGGCCTGCCTGGTTGTCCCCTGCAGGCAGGATAGATGAGTGAAGGGTGATTGGTGACTAAATACATCCAATTGTCTCTGGGATACCCAGCACCAGCCTGGTTTAGGAATGATGGACGATTACTATACTACCAGGCCCTGCAATGTATTTCCATCTTCTGGTGAAATGTGCTTTTTCCGCCATGAGAGGAGGCAGGACTGCTTCAGCAAACAAAGTAGGCTATGATGAATAAGAGAGGAAAGAAAAGTGAACCGGTCTGCATATGCAATGACAGGCATAGCAGCTTGCAATAGTGCTAAACAAATATTTTTAGTTAATATTGCAATAATGGCCGACTCTTCTACCACACTCTCCACTCTGTTCAACACAGCAAACATTATCATCCTATAATATGGTCTAATGAGAAGACGCATAACAGGGCCCACAGCATGTTTCAGGCTCCTCCAGTGTGGTTTTGTCCAGAGCCAGCCCTTGCTCAGACAGCTTCCTGCGGGGGAAAATAAAATTACCATCTTTGCTGCTGCTGGTGCATACAAGGACCCTTTTGTGTTTACAGGCCAGTCTTAGCTTGCTTGCTATATCGAAACAGTGACTTGCCTCAGAACACAACCACCTCTGCATCTATTCGAGCTCATATTGCCTGAATCACCCACAGTTCAGCTACATTAGGCGTGTGGCAAGTTGTGGGGTAGGGAAAAGGTGTTGATGTGTGGTGGAAGGGAGTTATAGATAGATGAGTTTAGCTCTGTCAGGCAGGTGCCAAGTTGTGTGATGGGTGAGAAAAGGGTGTTATTGTGTGGTGGAAGGGAGTTATAGACAGATAGGAGGCCAAGGAAGGTGGATCACAGAGTGTTAAAAGCAACAAATGTGGTATGTTAAAAATGATTAGAAGAATTTTCAACTAAATCACTGGAGCCAAGATACATAGATGTTGCTGTTTTTAGGACCTTACTGCAGCGAGCTCCATGTGCCCCTCTGAAGATTGCCCCCTATGCTTGGAGCTAGTTTGCCCAATGCAAACGCTGACTCTCGCTTTGTTCATGGACCAGCCACAGAATCCAGGAAATCCACCACATCTCGCATACTACAAAAAACAAGCATTGGCAAAGTCAATACAAGAGCTATTGGCTTTGGTAACATGTTTTGCCGTGTTGTACACCAGTGTGGATGCTGGCCAGCATGGCTAATGGTTAGTGGTGCAGAGTGTCAGAGTGGAGCAGGGAATAGAGTGAATTTGCTGGAGTGTCATAGATTTGAGTAGGGGGATAGTAGAGTGTCATAGAGTTGAGTAGAGAGGAGTAGAGTTCAGTAGTTTAGTGGCAGAGAGTGTTGGGGAGTGGGGTGGAATAGGGTGAAGTGGGATGGAGTTGATAGTGGTAGAGTGGTGGATTGGATTGGAGTACAGTGGGGTGAACTGGATTGGGGTAGAGTGGGGTGGATTGAGTGGAGTGGGGTGGATTGGATTGGAGGGGGATGGATTGAAATGGGGTGAGGTGGATTGGACTGGGGTGGATTTGAGTGAGGTGGATTAGATTCAATGTTGGTGGGTGGTTTGGATTGAAGTGAAAGGCCTGGGGTGGGATGGGGTGGTTTGGATTCACGTGGGGTGGATTGAACTGGAGTGGGGTGGATTGGACTGGAGTGGGGTGGGCTAGATAAATTGGAATTGGATGGGGTTGATTGGATTGGGATAGAGTGGGTTGGATTGGAGTAGAGTGTGGTGGATTGGAGGTAGTTGGTGAATTGGAATTGGGTGGAGTGGGGTGGATTGGATTGGAGGTGAGGTGGGCTGCAGCAGGATAGGATACCCGTTGAGGCGGATGGACTGGATTGGAGTGGGTGTGTTTGACTGGATTGGATTGGGGTGGATTGGATTGGGGTGAATTGGAGCTGGGTGGATTGGAGTGGGGTGGATTGCTTTGAGGTGGATCAGACTGCGGTGGACCGGATTGAAAGTTAGGTGGATTGAATTGAGTGGAGTGGAATGGATTGAGTGAGGTGGATTAGGGCTGGTAGATAGGAGTGTGGTGGATTGGACTGGAGTGGGGTGGATTGGACTGAGGATTGTGGAGTGGCATGAGGTGGATTGGATAGGAGTGGGGTGGATGGGGTATTTTGGAGTGGGTTGGGATTAATTGGAGAGAAGGGTGGTGGATTGAACTGGAGTGAGGTGGACTGTATTGGAGTGAGTTGGAATGGAGTGGATTGGACTGGAGTGGATTCTGGTGGGGTAGTTTAGATTGGATTTGGGTGGATGGTTTGGATTGGAGTGATAGGTTTGGGTGGGGTGGATTGGATTCACTAAATTAGACTGAAGTGGGTGGATTGGATTGAAGTGGACTGGGCTGAACGGACTGGGTTGGAGTGGGGTAGACTGAATTGAGATGGGGTGGGGTGGACTGGATCGGGATAGAGTGGGTTGGATGGGAGTAGTGTGGGGTGGATTGGGGTGGGGAGGATGGGGTGGAAAGGAGTGGAGCAGACTGTTTTGAATTAGGGTTGGGCAGATTGTTTTGGATTGCAGTAGGGCAGATTGTAGTGGGGCAGATTGTTTTGGATTGGAGTGGGGCAGATTGTAGTGGGGTGTATTGTTTTGGACTGGAGTGGGTTCTATTGTTTTGGGCTGGAGTGGGGCATATTGTTTCAGAGTGGTGTAGATTGTTTTGGATTGGAGTGGGGCAAATTGTAGTGGACAGATTAGATTGGGGTGGGTTAGGAGGACTGGAGGGGCGTGGGTTGGAGTGGAATTGATTAGGGTGGAGTGGATTGGTGTGGGGTGGACTGGGGTGGACTGCACAATTCTGTGCTAAAGCATCATGTCAGAAATTATACATAATAAAGAAACAATGTCACTTTGCAATATTTAGAACAAGATAATCATCATCTTTTGAGAACAGTGCCCACGAGCGAAAACAAAAGAAAACATGAGTGCAAAGTGAGGAAAGAAGACTTGGCAAAATAAAAGAAAGTTAGCTCTAAAAAATAAGTTTGTTTTTTGGTTTGTCCTGCTGGGTGCGTTTTTGACTGTCACAAGCCTTCTGTTTGCAAGGCACTACAAGTTATAAAGAACAAAGTAGTACCTCAATCACATCAGGGGCAGTGGACGGGCACTGATTAAGTTAAATCAATCAGTGTTTGGTCCCTTCTCTACACAGAGGAATGAAAATGATGCCAGGCCTGCAGTGACCAGTTACGAGGCTGTGAAGAAGAGTGCCACACAAGCCAACAAATGATAAGTGACAGGCAGGTTGCAAGCCCTTTACTGTACACAAAAGAGTCTCGCATGTGAGACGCATGTGCTAGCGCATACACTCGCAGGCTCGTTCCTAAAGATGCCTTTCTCCTCACCCACTAATATTATGCTGTCCTTGTGAATCCATATACTGCATTAACAGTGACTGGATTATAATTTACCTAATTGCTGTAAATAAATATACTAAAAAAACCTACTCTGAACCGTGCGCGAAGTTCCCTGTATCGGACATATTGAGCTGCTTTCTGGTCATACTGATGTACTCTGTACAAATTAGAATAACTTAACATTATATACCACTTTAACGTGCAGTATAAAACTCCGGAGAAGCACATTTTCTGCTTCTCATCAGAGAAAAAAAAGAAACAGACAACGAATTCAGCTGTCAGTTACATGACATTGGGATAATAATGAACAGTATGTCATAGGTATTAGCTATTATGATTAATGCAGAATAAGTGTTTTAATTGTGGTACTGAAAAGTACATGAATGTTGCAATAAACCAGAGTTTAGCCCTGCAGGCAACGAATGTAGAAATTTACAATTGACGGAAAAAAATAGGATTAACTTATTTTCCTAAATGCACGGTAGTTCCTCGTGTATAATCTTTGCTTCTCTGCCTCTCCCAGTCTCTCACTGAGTGTTTTATGTGAATGAGTATTAAAACACTCTGAATTGATTCTACTTAATCATAACAACATCTTGACAAATAATGAGCCAGATTAAGAGTTTGACAATAGAGTAATGTCCATGACAGGGCCAATAACTCAGTTAGTCAGACAGCTATCTTGCCCCCCAGTTCTAGAGATGTCCATTGGCCCTGTGGACAACTCGTAACAAGGGCATAACCGCTGTCATGAGAGAGCACAAATACTTTAGCACTGGTTAACAGTGGTAAAGTGCAGGGACTCCTAAAGCCAACAAAGACAATTTCAGCAAAAAATAGGAGATTGAAAGCAAAAACTCTTGGGGTGACCCTTCAGAAAGGGTCAAGTCCAACCACAAAGACGCATGATAAATTAATTATATTTCTGAAAAGCTATGTAATAAAATTAAAAAATCTCTTGAGTACAATCTGCACGTTGGGCATGGGTGGAGAACACTTGTGGCAAGGTAGACAGAGATTTACATCCTTCTGATGTTGACAAATTGAGTAAACGATTAAGTGACCTTACAAAGACAGTGATGTCTGCTACAATGCCTTGCAACAGCAGGAATGTGGTTTGAAAAGATGTGTAAAACACTTTATTATAAGTAGTAGCAGTAATAGTAGCAATAATGATTATATTGATAAACATGAAATTAAATAGACAGTATAATACTCAAATTACCACCTGTTAATTCATGTTGGGTTTTATGCTTTTGAAAACAGAGAGCAAAACAACAAGGGGGAGAAGAAAAAAATATGAGAGGGTATGAGGGACATGGGATTGTCACTGCAAAAGGACTAACGTTTCCTAAATGGATTATGGAAAATATATGATCAATAGCACATTGTTGTAAATTAGCACCCAATTGGCAGGTTCTCTAATCTGTTCTCATTCTACATGTACTATGTTTAATTAATAGTTTTGAAACAGTCAAGACACACAGAACTGAAAAAGCTATCATAACTTTGAAACTACACACAGTTACAGCAATCAGAGAGACTAATTTCAAATACCTTTTTCAGGAGGAAAGTCATACTTTTTGACTGAAATCGGGGAAAACACAGCATGCTAAATCCGAGCCTGGTTCACTCAGGTTGGATTTGTCTGTAGGTATGTGAAGCTATATCACATTTGAGTGTGGACTTTCTGCCATGGTGTATTAAATATGTGAGGTGTGTCACAATCCTTTTTAGTAATAGGTACAGCTGTAGTGACAGATTTTCCTCAAACTATCTGGAAAGGCAGTATGTTTCTAAGACTATGGTAGAGTGACTACTCTTCCCTTGCCAACGAGCAGATATTTGATGAGGCAGAGTTTTTTCACTTGTGCACCTAGGAGCACAACTATCCTTATCAAGCCCCTGCTGGGGAATCAATTCAGCTTTCTACAACTGAGGTCCTTCATTTTCCCTGAGCATATGTTGTGTGGTTGTGCTTGCCTGTAGTGTATGTGAATGATCATACAGTAGACAAATATGTCAGCCTGAAGGGAGCACTTAATGTGACACTAGATGGTGAGTCTGGCTCCCTTGTCATTGGAGCAGCCATCAGGGTCTGCACCTACAGCAAAACATTAGGGGTGAGCGATAAACGCTCCACGAGGCAGAGTTTGCAAATTGTGAGAGCTAGAAGGGCAGTAAAACCAACTCAAGCAGCAGCACCCTCTGGCGCACTGTGTGGTGCCATTTGCTTTGATTTCTTCATGCGGAACAAAATCCTGGCTCTAAAAACCAGCATGGCACACCTATTACCAACCACTTGCGGAACCACTTGGAATCCCAAAGCAAGATACGATACTTGTCCATGTCTCCGTTCTTGGCTGCTATCCACATTGGGGAAAGTGGCTGACTAGAGCAATGCTCTAGCTAAAACTGTATAGCTGTCTGGGCAGTGCTTGTCTGAGCTGTCCAACAACTGCTTAAGCCCACATGAGACATCTGGTCTGCAGACTCCAGAAGAGTTCACTTTTGTTGTGTCAAACAGGAGCCAGAAGAGTAGAAGGGATGACGTACTTTAGATGATTATGGAGTCTTCCCTCAATGATCACTAATGGAGAGAGCCCACCCAGAAATCCCAAGGATCTACAACCCAGCTGCTCTGGACACACCGTTATATTGTAAAATGCTAATAAAATATCATCAATGTGACACAGTTGTAAATCAATTAAAGTATATCACAATCTAAAAGGTATATGTTTTACAAATATAATCTATATTCTCCACTATTCACTGCCATCTTACCTCTGGTGCTCGATTACAAAAATGAGTCCATATAATTGCCAACATGCACCCTTCATTAATGTTGCATTGTAATGCTAACATATCTTTCAAATCAACCATACACACTTATATAACTTACATAAATATATATTAAAATTGGGCTTTAAGAGCCAAACGTTCAAATAAATTATTGTGGAACAAGCACAAAGGAAATGCTTTAGGGACTCTTAGCCATGTCTGCAAAACAGTAAATAGACTTTAACACTACCAGACTCTAACACTCAGTAGCATTTCTATTTGAGTAGTTGAGGGGGAGAGCATAGGTACTTATTTTGTATATTCTGAATCAAATGAATTGTTAAATATCTAAGCTAATAAAATAGGAGGTAAAAGAGGTTCTCATTTAGTATTAACATAAAATTATGATAAACGCTATTGGTCTTGATGATATGTTCCACACACAGCACCAATGCCAGGAACTTTAGAATAATCATGTACAACAAATTGGACATAATCCCACAAGTCAACACCATCACTGTATCCTGCTTCCACAAGCTGAAGATGCTGAAGAAGATCTAAAATGGCTCCCATTCAACCCTAGAAAACCTGTCACACCTAATTACTAGCATGTTGGACTAAGTGATTACCCTTTAAAAAGGATCACCAAGCCACTCATTAGTAAACTACAAACCATCGAAAACTTGGCAGCCAGGCTCATCCTCAATCTTCAAAACAGGATTTAACACCTCAGTCAGGTCCACTGGCTCCGCATACACAAACACGCTCATTTCAGTCTCCTCAAACACACATTTAAGGCACTAGAAGCCCCACTTACCTGAACAGTCTAATTTCCCTTCACCAACTATACCTATGCTCTGAGGGACTTATTCTCGCACACACCCACACATACACAGAAACAGATCATGATGGTGGGAATTCTCTGAAATACTTTCTGGAGCGTGAAATGGCCTCCCACTCCACATCAGAGCCTCCTCTTCTCTTCTTGAATTTCGCAAAAACCTGAAGACCTGGCTTTTCAATTAACCAACCTACCACAGGCTGGGATAGGCACACATACCTGCTCAGTACCAGGATACCCTTGCGTTGATAGTTCGCTTTACAAATCCACATAACATAACTGTTATTTTAAATTTATGAAAGAAATAATGCAGAGGAATCATAATTAAAACATGCTCAGCAAATTTTCCATGTCTGTTAGTCAGAAACTCCTTGCATAGACATGAAGGGAAAGACAAACTCCCCTTATCCCCAGCCTTACACAGATTGTAAAAATACTGAAGAACCGATTCATAATACAATTTACCAATATATGTGATTCTAAGTGAATTAATTTAAAAGAGCTACATAATCTAAAGAGGCTTCACAATAGAAAGGCATCCTTCTTCTCAAATTCTCCCTCTATAGGTAACATAACAATAACAAAACACTGGTGTAATCTTGGCCTTAAAGACTTTTAAGATCATAGTTTCAGAAAACATATTTTAATGCAAGTAGAATCATTTGACACAGGATGGGTTTTTTGGCTTTTATGGGTAAGTCAGTCTACAACTGGGGACCTAAATAATTAGAAGATAATATAATTCTGAGATAATCATAAATTCTAGTAAACCATTGCCTATAAAATTCCATCAAAATATATGAGAGATCTTACCAGAAGTCACGAAATTGGGTTTGGCTAAATTCATCTTTTAAACCATTTTCTCTGCAATGTGAAGGCAGAAAAGCCAATGGTCCTTTTCCCACGAAGGGCCTAAATGCTTTTATGTGTAGAGTTCTCTGCCCTGAAAGCAGAGTCTCTGCTGCTGTAGACTTACTATTAACTAGGGGTTTGTGTATATATATAAAAAAGTAAACTTACACAAAAGTATAAGTTCACTTTTGTGAATCAGGCCCTCAGTCTAGTAGTTTCCAATGTTACCACCATTGCTACCTGGAGATCCTCTCAGTCAACATCTAATACTGAAGCAGGGTTTACCAACCCACAACCCAAGTACAACAAGCACTTCAGGACCTTTCTTTTCAGGTATCCTGGCTAAAGAAGATCAACGAAGAGTGATTCAGGTGTGACCCAGTTCAGCAGAAGAAACATCAGAGGGTCAGAACTCCTGCTACTCACGTCAGGTAAGCTAGGACTATTGTGTCTCTTATAAAACCTCCTCTTTCTCTCTTGAGGTCATGTCAATCCAATCAGTTACTGCAAACACCTCAAAGCTCATATATTTACAATCTGTTATAGGGATGTGGAATTCCCATCACTGGATGCCTAGGGCATATTGTTTAGGGTGAAGGGCAACACATTTTCAGGTTTATCTTGTCCTTGGGAAAAGTAGGCCCAGCCCCCTGCAGCACAAACCTTTTGGCTGCCATTTTACAGAGATGGGAACTGTCTGCAGTTGAGTTGATATGTGTGTCAAGATGTTAACACTGTTCAAACTTGTATTTACAGTTCATTAACCCCTTCTGTGCCTTGGACGAGATGATCTCGTCCAAGGCTACAGTTCCCCTGTGCCTTGGACGAGATCATCTCGTCCTAGGCACAGGGGAACTTGGGGGCGCGCTAGCACGCCCCCCCGTGCACCCCCCTTCCCCCCCAGGCGGGGATGGAAGGGGAAGACCTTCCCCTTCCACCCCCGCCCCCCCCCCCCCACGGCAATCCGATGACGTCAGCGCGCGCGCAGCGCGCTGACGTCATCTAGTGTTGCCGGCGCGCTGGAAGCCATTTGCTTCCAGCGCGTCTTCGGAGCAGGAGCTCACAGGTGAGTCCTCTCCGTTTTTGGGGGGCGGGGGGGTTGAGAAAACAGACATGGGGGGAAAGGAAAGGGTTTTTCCTTTCCCCCTGTGTCTGTTTTCTCAAGATTCCTGCTCCACGATCGCGGGCAGGGCCCGCGATCGTGGAGCTGAAATCTCCACTAGCCACCAGGGATTTTCTTTGTGCCTAAATTTGGGGGCGACCCCTTGGGCAAGGGTCGCCCCTCCCCGGGGGCAATTTTTATTTGTATTTCGCCCCCTCCTGGGGGCAGATCCGGCGATTTTTCGGCGGATCTGCCCCCAGGGGGGGGGCGAAAACCACTAGACACCAGGGATATCTTTGTTTATGTGTGTTTTTGGGGGCGACCCCTTGGGCAAGGGTCGCCCTCCCCCCCGGGGCAATTTTTATTTGTATTTTGCCCCCCCCCGGGGGCAGATCAGCCGATTTTTGGGCTGATCTGTCCCCGGGGGGGGGGGGCGAAAACCACTAGACACCAGGGATTTTGTTTTTATTGTTTATTTTGGGGGCAACTCCTGTGGCAAGGGTCGCTCCCCTGGGGAGCTTTTTTTTTTCTGTTTCGGCCCCCCCCCGATGGCAGACCAGACATTTTTTGGACGATCTGGCCCGGGGGGGGTGGGGTGGAAGCACACTAGGTGCCAGGGATTGTGTTTGGTGTGTGTTTGGGGGCACCCCTTGGGCAACGGTCAACCCCCTAAGGTGGGGAAAATTTGTATTGCCCATCTCTGCCCGTAATTTTGTAGGGCCATCTGCCCCCAAGGAGGGCAGGGATTTTTTTGTTTTGTGTTGTGCTGGGGGTGCCCCCTTGGGGAAGGGTCGCCACCTGAAAGGGGGCACAGAGGTGTTGCCCATTTCTGTCCCCCTTGGGGTCAGATTGGCCAAATCTTTTACGCCCATCTACCCCGAGGGGGGCAGGATCCACTTAGGTACCAGGGACAACTGCAAAGTTCTTGGTGGTGGGGTGTTTGTCAACTGGCAAAGTATTTGTATTTGTGATTATAACAATTTATTTCTTCTTTTTCTTCTAGTTCAACGCTTTTGCTTCCTTTGCTGTGGATCTTTGCGGTTTTGGCAGTAGTTGTCCTGCGGTTTGCATAGTTGCATGTTTTAGGTAAGTGAACGCAATTTACTCCAAATGAGTATTGTTGACATGTTTGTAGGTGGTGTACTAAATGCAGTATTGTGTGTTTGACATTGTCCTTAGATTTGAGCACAGTGGTGTTTGTGTTGTCATATGTCTAAATTTCTTTTTTCTTTTTTCTTTTTAGTGGGATATCATTGGTGATTGCAGAGTAGTTGCTTGGTGAGTAGCTATTTCAGGCAACTGTGTGGTATTGTTTTTTGTAGTACATAACTCTTTGTGATAAAGCTACACTTTGTTTATTACTTATTTTAGTGCTAGTTGTTGTTGGCAATCCATTTGTTGTTAGGATCATGGCTAGCCGCAAAGTGACCGCTCAGCAGGTTGTTCGCATGCTCTTTGAGTCGTCTTCAGACCATGATTACGACACTGACTCTGCATCTGAGGCAGAGGAGGAAGCAGGAGATTCTGGAAGTGAGTTTTCTGTCCGAGAGTATTCTTCTGATGAGGAAGCTACTCTCAGTGCAGATGAAGGGCCTGTGTTAGAGGAGGACATTGATGTGCCAAGAGTGCAGCAGCCTGGGGCTTCAGGGTTTCCCATTGGAAGACCTGACACCTGGATTGCCCCAAACATGGAGCAGCCACAGTTACCTGCATTTACTGGTCTCCCAGGGTGTAGAGTTAATACGGAAAACTTTCTGCCTGTCCATTTCTTTCACTTGTTTATGGACGATGTATTTTTGGAAGACATTGTGGAGCAGACAAATGTGTATGCAGAGCAATATTTGCGGGACAACGCTGCCAGACTTAAACCTCAGTCTAGAGCTACTCATTGGATTCCCACATATCTGGAAGAGATGAAAAGGTTTTTAGGTTTGTCTTTTTTGATGGGGTTGATCAGGAAGGCGTCACTGGCTTCTTATTGGTCTACTAGTCCCTTGATGGCAACTGCTATATTTCCTGCAACTATGACACGTAATCGGTATTTGCTTCTTCTTCGTATGCTGCATTTTGTAGACAATGCTTTAGCCTTGCCACGAGATCACCCTGATTGTGACCGCCTTTTTAAGATTAGGCCTGTCCTTGATCATTTTGTGGATCGGTTTTCAGAGGTCTATGTCCCAGGCAAAGAGATAAGTGTGGACGAGTCTTTGGTCCTTTTCAAGGGGCGTTTAGTTTTTAAGCAGTACATTCCTAGTAAGAGGGCACGGTATGGGATTAAATTGTATCTGCTGTCAGAAAGCAGTACAGGATATGTGTATAATTTCCGGGTCTACACTGATAGGGATTCCAGTATTGACCCACCTGGTTGTCCGGCCACTTTTGGAGTTAGCGAAAAAATTGTGTGGGAACTTGCTAGACGGCTGTTTAACAAAGGTCACCATTTGTACGTAGATAATTTCTACACTGGAGTGCAGTTGTTCAAGGAGTTGTTTAGGGTGGACACTGTTGCTTGTGGCACAATACGTTCTAACCGGAAAGGCTATCCAAGGGAGCTTGTCTGTAAAAAACTTGAGAGGGGACAGTGCAGTGCCTTGCGGAATAATGAGCTGCTAGCTCTGAAATTTTCAGACAGGAGGGATGTGTACATGCTATCGACCATCCATGATGAGAGTACTTCCCCTGTGGCTGTTTGGGGTCAGGTTGCGGAAGTGCGCAAACCTGCGTGCATTTTGGACTACAATAGGCACATGGGTGGTGTTGATAGAGTAGATCAGAGGTTAGAACCTTACACTGCTCTTCGTAAGTCATATGTGTGGTATAAAAAGTTGGCCCTACATTTATTTCATTTGGCAACTTTTAATGCCTTTATTGTATACAAGGATTGTTCACCCGAGTCAAGGATGACATTTGTTAAATTTCAGGAGTCGGTGATAGAAAGCCTTATTGTGGTGGAACCGGCAAGAGTTCCTAGAGTAGAAGTGGTGGAGGATGTGGCTAGATTGAAAGATCGGCACTTTCCAGATCACATTCCTCCCACTCCCAAAAAAGACATGCCCACAAAGAAATGTAGAGTATGTGCCCGGAGATCAATCCGGAGGGAGAGCCGCATGTACTGCCCCGAATGCCCTTCAAAGCCTGGGCTGTGTGTGCCCAGCTGTTTTAGAAGTTACCACACAAGGAAAAACTTTTGGGAAATACCGTGAGCGTAAGCTGTCTGTTTTATATTTTCATATGTTTCACGGTTGGCATCTGTTGTGTATTTAGTTAGAGCTTTTGTGTTTGTAGTTTTGTGCTTATTTTATAATTAGTAGTTTCTTTGTTGTTTATAAATAAAAAAAAGTGATTGCGGTGTGCGTGGGGTGGCGCTTGGCTGGCGGTGTGCGTGGGGTGGCGCTTGGCTGGCGGTGTGCGTGGGGTGGCGCTTGGCTGGCGGTGTGCGTGGGGTGGCGCTTGGCTGGCGGTGTGCGTGGGGTGGCGCTTGGCTGGCGGTGCCAGCCGAACGGCAGTCCACACTCCCATCAGCTGGTGTGATTCTTGTATCAGGCATGTGGGCGTATGTAAGTGATGGGCCCTTGAGTGGCGCGGTCTGTCGATGTGAGTGTTGTAATGTGCTGGGCCCGTGGCTAGCGGTGTGAATGGTCTTGTGCGTGTCATGTATGAAAGGTGTGTGAATGGCCTGTAAAGCGGTTGGTGCCTTGTCGCGGCTTTACAGCTCACGAGCTGTGAGTCATTGGTTCACTTTTTTGCCTTTCAGTTATTAGCAGTGCATTTCATTTTTGTGAAATCTCTTGTTAATAAAATTTGATCCACTGAACCATCACTCACCCTCGTGCCAAATCCAACCAGTATGTGTTGTACAAAAAGACAAAACCTGCTCCGCTGTAATCAGGCGTCGCAGCACACCTGTGACACGCTAGGTGCCACGGGTGGGACCCCGATGATGAAGCATGCCACCAACTTGGTTGGTGGGTGAGGGGTCTTCTTCACATAACCTAAGTGTGTTTCTTTTCACAATTTTAGTGTTTGGCACATCACAGACGTATGTGCACACATCAAAGTGATATATTCCAAAAACGCCTGTGTTTGGGGGGGGAGGGCCCACCTATGTTTTTGGTCCAGGGTGCGGCTGTCATGTAGGGAAACCTACAAAACCCAGAATTTTTTTAAAAATAGGCACCCCAAGGAGTCCAGGGAGGTGTGGCTTGCGTGGCTCCCCCAACTATCCCTTCTATCCCTTCAGGTTTTGGGCCTTATTCTGTTCCAGGCACCTGGCCCACCCACACAAGTGAGGTATCATTTTTATTGGGAGACTTGGGGGAACGCTGGGTGGAAGGAAATTTGTGGCTCCTCTCAGATTCCAGAACTTTCTGTCACCGAAATGTGAGGAAAACTTGTTATTTTAGCCAAATTTTGAGGTTTGCAAAGGATTCTGGGTAACAGAACCTGGTCCGAGCCCCGCAAGTCACCCCATCTTGGATTCCCCTAGGTCTCTAGTTTTCAGAAATGCACAGGTTTGGTAGGTTTCCCTAGGTGCCAGGTGAGCTACAGGCCAAAATCCACAGGTAGGCACTGTTTTCTTTCAAAAATCGGGATGTGTCCACGTTGCGCTTTGGGGTGTTTCCTGTCGCCGGCGCTAGGCCTACCCACGCAAGTGAGGTATCATTTTTATCGGGAGACTTGGGGGAACGCTGGGTGGAAGGAAATTTGTAGCTCCTCTCAGATTCCAGAACTTTCTGCCACAGAAATGTGAGGGACATGTGTTTTTTTAGCCAAATTTTGAGGTTTGCAAAGGATTCTGGGTAACAGAACCTGGTCCGAGCCCCGCAAGTCACCCCATCTTGGATTCCCCTAGGTCTCTAGTTTTCAGAAATGCACAGGTTTGGTAGGTTTCCCTAGGTGCCGGCTGAGCTGGAGGCCAAAATCTACAGGTAGGCACTTCGCAAAAAACACCTCTGTTTTTTCCCCAAATTTAGGATGTGTCCACGTTGCGCTTTGGGGTGTTTCCTGTCGCCGGCGCTAGGCCTACCCACGCAAGTGAGGTATCATTTTTATTGGGAGACTTGGGGGAATGCTGGGTGGAAGGAAATTTGTGGCTCCTCTAAGATTCCAGAACTTTCTGCCACAGAAATGTGAGGGACATGTGTTTTTTTAGCCAAATTTTGAGGTTTGCAAAGGATTCTGGGTAACAGAACCTGGTCCGAGCCCCGCAAGTCACCCCTCCTTGGATTCCCCAAGGTCTCTAGTTTTCAGAAATGCACAGGTTTGGTAGGTTTCCCTAGGTGCCGGCTGAGCTAGAGGCCAAAATCTACAGGTAGGCACTTCGCAAAAAACACCTCTGTTTTTTCCCAAAATTTAGGATGTGTCCACGTTGCGCTTTGGGGTGTTTCCTGTCGCCGGCGCTAGGCCTACCCACGCAAGTGAGGTATCATTTTTATCAGGAGACTTGGGGGAACGCTGGGTGCAAGGAAATTTGTAGCTCCTCTCAGATTCCAGAACTTTCTGCCACAGAAATGTAAGGGACATGTGTTTTTTTAGCCAAATTTTGAGGTTTGCAAAGGATTCTGGGTAACAGAACCTGGTCCGAGCCACGCAAGTCACCCCTCCTTGGATTCCCCAAGGTCTCTAGTTTTCAGAAATGCACAGGTTTGGTAGGTTTCCCTAGGTGCCGGCTGAGCTAGAGGCCAAAATCTACAGGTAGGCACTTCGCAAAAAACACCTCTGTTTTTTCCCAAAATTTAGGATGTGTCCACGTTGCGCTTTGGGGTGTTTCCTGTCGCCGGCGCTAGGCCTACCCACGCAAGTGAGGTATCATTTTTATCGGGAGACTTGGGGGAACGCTGGGTGCAAGGAAATTTGTAGCTCCTCTCAGATTCCAGAACTTTCTGCCACAGAAATGTAAGGGACATGTGTTTTTTTAGCCAAATTTTGAGGTTTGCAAAGGATTCTGGGTAACAGAACCTGGTCCGAGCCCCGCAAGTCACCCCTCTTTGGATTCCCCTAGGTTTCTAGTTTTCAGAAATGCACAGGTTTGGTAGGTTTCCCTAGGTGCCGGCTGAGCTAGAGGCCAAAATCTACAGGTAGGCACTTCGCAAAAAACACCTCTGTTTTTTCCCCAAATTTAGGATGTGTCCACGTTGCGCTTTGGGGTGTTTCCTGTCGCCGGCGCTAGGCCTACCCAGGCAAGTGAGGTATCATTTTTATCGGGAGACTTGGGGGAACGCTGGGTGGAAGGAAATTTGTGGCTCCTCTCAGATTCCAGAACTTTCTGCCACAGAAATGTGAGGGACATGTGTTTTTTTAGCCAAATTTTGAGGTTTGCAAAGGATTCTGGGTAACAGAACCTGGTCCGAGCCCCGCAAGTCACCCCATCTTGGATTCCCCTAGGTCTCTAGTTTTCAGAAATGCACAGGTTTGGTAGGTTTCCCTAGGTGCCAGGTGAGCTACAGGCCAAAATCCACAGGTAGGCACTGTTTTCTTTCAAAAAACGGGATGTGTCCACGTTGCGTTTTGGGGTGTTTCCTGTCGCCGGCGCTAGGCCTACCCACGCAAGTGAGGTATCATTTTTATCGGGAGACTTGAGGGAACGCTGGGTGGAAGGAAATTTGTGGCTCCTCTCAGATTCCAGAACTTTCTGCCACAGAAATGTGAGGGACATGTGTTTTTTTAGCCAAATTTTGAGGTTTGCAAAGGATTCTGGGTAACAGAACCTGGTCCGAGCCCCGCAAGTCACCCCATCTTGGATTCCCCTAGGTCTCTAGTTTTCAGAAATGCACAGGTTTGGTAGGTTTCCCTAGGTGCCGGCTGAGCTGGAGGCCAAAATCTACAGGTAGGCACTTCGCAAAAAACACCTCTGTTTTTTCCCCAAATTTAGGATGTGTCCACGTTGCGCTTTGGGGTGTTTCCTGTCGCCGGCGCTAGGCCTACCCACGCAAGTGAGGTATCATTTTTATCGGGAGACTTGGGAGAACGCTGGGTGGAAGGAAATTTGTGGCTCCTCTCAGATTCCAGAACTTTCTGCCACAGAAATGTGAGGGACATGTGTTTATTTAGCCAAATTTTGAGGTTTGCAAAGGATTCTGGGTAACAGAACCTGGTCCGAGCCCCGCAAGTCACCCCATCTTGGATTCCCCTAGGTCTCTAGTTTTCAGAAATGCACAGGTTTGGTAGGTTTCCCTAGGTGCCAGGTGAGCTACAGGCCAAAATCCACAGGTAGGCACTGTTTTCTTTCAAAAATCGGGATGTGTCCACGTTGCGCTTTGGGGTGTTTCCTGTCGCCGGCGCTAGGCCTACCCACGCAAGTGAGGTATCATTTTTATCGGGAGACTTGGGGGAACGCTGGGTGGAAGGAAATTTGTAGCTCCTCTCAGATTCCAGAACTTTCTGCCACAGAAATGTGAGGGACATGTGTTTTTTTAGCCAAATTTTGAGGTTTGCAAAGGATTCTGGGTAACAGAACCTGGTCCGAGCCCCGCAAGTCACCCCATCTTGGATTCCCCTAGGTCTCTAGTTTTCAGAAATGCACAGGTTTGGTAGGTTTCCCTAGGTGCCGGCTGAGCTGGAGGCCAAAATCTACAGGTAGGCACTTCGCAAAAAACACCTCTGTTTTTTCCCCAAATTTAGGATGTGTCCACGTTGCGCTTTGGGGTGTTTCCTGTCGCCGGCGCTAGGCCTACCCACGCAAGTGAGGTATCATTTTTATTGGGAGACTTGGGGGAATGCTGGGTGGAAGGAAATTTGTGGCTCCTCTAAGATTCCAGAACTTTCTGCCACAGAAATGTGAGGGACATGTGTTTTTTTAGCCAAATTTTGAGGTTTGCAAAGGATTCTGGGTAACAGAACCTGGTCCGAGCCCCGCAAGTCACCCCTCCTTGGATTCCCCAAGGTCTCTAGTTTTCAGAAATGCACAGGTTTGGTAGGTTTCCCTAGGTGCCGGCTGAGCTAGAGGCCAAAATCTACAGGTAGGCACTTCGCAAAAAACACCTCTGTTTTTTCCCAAAATTTAGGATGTGTCCACGTTGCGCTTTGGGGTGTTTCCTGTCGCCGGCGCTAGGACTACCCACGCAAGTGAGGTATCATTTTTATCAGGAGACTTGGGGGAACGCTGGGTGCAAGGAAATTTGTAGCTCCTCTCAGATTCCAGAACTTTCTGCCACAGAAATGTAAGGGACATGTGTTTTTTTAGCCAAATTTTGAGGTTTGCAAAGGATTCTGGGTAACAGAACCTGGTCCGAGCCCCGCAAGTCACCCCTCCTTGGATTCCCCAAGGTCTCTAGTTTTCAGAAATGCACAGGTTTGGTAGGTTTCCCTAGGTGCCGGCTGAGCTAGAGGCCAAAATCTACAGGTAGGCACTTCGCAAAAAACACCTCTGTTTTTTCCCAAAATTTAGGATGTGTCCACGTTGCGCTTTGGGGTGTTTCCTGTCGCCGGCGCTAGGCCTACCCACGCAAGTGAGGTATCATTTTTATCGGGAGACTTGGGGGAACGCTGGGTGCAAGGAAATTTGTAGCTCCTCTCAGATTCCAGAACTTTCTGCCACAGAAATGTAAGGGACATGTGTTTTTTTAGCCAAATTTTGAGGTTTGCAAAGGATTCTGGGTAACAGAACCTGGTCCGAGCCCCGCAAGTCACCCCTCTTTGGATTCCCCTAGGTTTCTAGTTTTCAGAAATGCACAGGTTTGGTAGGTTTCCCTAGGTGCCGGCTGAGCTAGAGGCCAAAATCTACAGGTAGGCACTTCGCAAAAAACACCTCTGTTTTTTCCCCAAATTTAGGATGTGTCCACGTTGCGCTTTGGGGTGTTTCCTGTCGCCGGCGCTAGGCCTACCCACGCAAGTGAGGTATCATTTTTATCGGGAGACTTGGGGGAACGCTGGGTGGAAGGAAATTTGTGGCTCCTCTCAGATTCCAGAACTTTCTGCCACAGAAATGTGAGGGACATGTGTTTTTTTATCCAAATTTTGAGGTTTGCAAAGGATTCTGGGTAACAGAACCTGGTCCGAGCCCCGCAAGTCACCCCATCTTGGATTCCCCTAGGTCTCTAGTTTTCAGAAATGCACAGGTTTGGTAGGTTTCCCTAGGTGCCAGGTGAGCTACAGGCCAAAATCCACAGGTAGGCACTGTTTTCTTTCAAAAAACGGGATGTGTCCACGTTGCGTTTTGGGGTGTTTCCTGTCGCCGGCGCTAGGCCTACCCACGCAAGTGAGGTATCATTTTTATCGGGAGACTTGAGGGAACGCTGGGTGGAAGGAAATTTGTGGCTCCTCTCAGATTCCAGAACTTTCTGCCACAGAAATGTGAGGGACATGTGTTTTTTTAGCCAAATTTTGAGGTTTGCAAAGGATTCTGGGTAACAGAACCTGGTCCGAGCCCCGCAAGTCACCCCATCTTGGATTCCCCTAGGTCTCTAGTTTTCAGAAATGCACAGGTTTGGTAGGTTTCCCTAGGTGCCGGCTGAGCTGGAGGCCAAAATCTACAGGTAGGCACTTCGCAAAAAACACCTCTGTTTTTTCCCCAAATTTAGGATGTGTCCACGTTGCGCTTTGGGGTGTTTCCTGTCGCCGGCGCTAGGCCTACCCACGCAAGTGAGGTATCATTTTTATCGGGAGACTTGGGAGAACGCTGGGTGGAAGGAAATTTGTGGCTCCTCTCAGATTCCAGAACTTTCTGCCACAGAAATGTGAGGGACATGTGTTTATTTAGCCAAATTTTGAGGTTTGCAAAGGATTCTGGGTAACAGAACCTGGTCCGAGCCCCGCAAGTCACCCCATCTTGGATTCCCCTAGGTCTCTAGTTTTCAGAAATGCACAGGTTTGGTAGGTTTCCCTAGGTGCCAGGTGAGCTACAGGCCAAAATCCACAGGTAGGCACTGTTTTCTTTCAAAAAACGGGATGTGTCCACGTTGCGTTTTGGGGTGTTTCCTGTCGCCGGCGCTAGGCCTACCCACGCAAGTGAGGTATCATTTTTATCGGGAGACTTGGGGGAACGCTGGGTGGAAGGAAATTTGTGGCTCCTCTCAGATTCCAGAACTTTCTGCCACAGAAATGTGAGGGACATGTGTTTTTTTAGCCAAATTTTGAGGTTTGCAAAGGATTCTGGGTAACAGAACCTGGTCCGAGCCCCGCAAGTCACCCCTCCTTGGATTCCCCTAGGTCTCTAGTTTTCAGAAATGCACAGGTTTGGTAGGTTTCCCTAGGTGCCGGCTGAGCTGGAGGCCAAAATCTACAGGTAGGCACTTCGCAAAAAACACCTCTGTTTTTTCCCCAAATTTAGGATGTGTCCAAGTTGCGCTTTGGGGTGTTTCCTGTCGCCGGCGCTAGGCCTACCCACGCAAGTGAGGTATCATTTTTATCGGGAGACTTGGGGGAACGCTGGGTGGAAGGAAATTTGTGGCTCCTCTCAGATTCCAGAACTTTCTGCCACAGAAATGTGAGGGACATGTGTTTTTTGAGCCAAATTTTGAGGTTTGCAAAGGATTCTGGGTAACAGAACCTGGTCCGAGCCCCGCAAGTCACCCCTCCTTGGATTCCCCTAGGTCTCTAGTTTTCAGAAATGCACAGGTTTGGTAGGTTTCCCTAGGTGCCGGCTGAGCTGGAGGCCAAAATCTACAGGTAGGCACTTCGCAAAAAACACCTCTGTTTTTTCCCCAAATTTAGGATGTGTCCACGTTGCGCTTTGGGGTGTTTCCTGTCGCCGGCGCTAGGCCTACCCACGCAAGTGAGGTATCATTTTTATCGGGAGACTTGGGGGAACGCTGGGTGGAAGGAAATTTGTTGCACCTCTCAGATTCCAGAACTTTCTGCCACAGAAATGTGAGGGACATGTGTTTTTTTAGCCAAATTTTGAGGTTTGCAAAGGATTCTGGGTAACAGAACCTGGTCCGAGCCCCGCAAGTCACCCCTCCTTGGATTCCCCAAGGTCTCTAGTTTTCAGAAATGCACAGGTTTGGTAGGTTTCCCTAGGTGCCGGCTGAGCTAGAGGCCAAAATCTACAGGTAGGCACTTCGCAAAAAACACCTCTGTTTTTTCCCAAAATTTAGGATGTGTCCACGTTGCGCTTTGGGGTGTTTCCTGTCGCCGGCGCTAGGCCTACCCAGGCAAGTGAGGTATCATTTTTATCGGGAGACTTGGGGGAACGCTGAGTGGAAGGAAATTTGTAGCTCCTCTCAGATTCCAGAACTTTCTGCCACAGAAATGTGAGGGACATGTGTTTTTTTAGCCAAATTATGAGGTTTGCAAAGGATTCTGGGTAACAGAACCTGGTCCGAGCCCCGCAAGTCATCCCTCCTTGGATTCCCCTAGGTCTCTAGTTTTCAGAAATGCACAGGTTTGGTAGGTTTCCCTAGGTGCCGGCTGAGCTAGAGGCCAAAATCTACAGGTAGGCACTTCGCAAAAAACACCTCTGTTTTTTCCCAAAATTTAGGATGTGTCCACGTTGCGCTTTGGGGTGTTTCCTGTCGCCGGCGCTAGGCCTACCCACGCAAGTGAGGTATCATTTTTATCGGGAGACTTGGGGGAACGCTGGGTGGAAGGAAATTTGTAGCTCCTCTCAGATTCCAGAACTTTCTGCCACAGAAATGTGAGGGACATGTGTTTTTTTAGCCAAATTTTGAGGTTTGCAAAGGATTCTGGGTAACAGAACCTGGACCGAGCCCCGCAAGTCACCCCATCTTAGATTCCCCTAGGTCTCTAGTTTTCAGAAATGCACAGGTTTGGTAGGTTTCCCTAGGTGCCAGGTGAGCTACAGGCCAAAATCCACAGGTAGGCACTGTTTTCTTTCAAAAAACGGGATGTGTCCACGTTGCGTTTTGGGGTGTTTCCTGTCGCCGGCGCTAGGCCTACCCACGCAAGTGAGGTATCATTTTTATCGGGAGACTTGAGGGAACGCTGGGTGGAAGGAAATTTGTGGCTCCTCTCAGATTCCAGAACTTTCTGCCACAGAAATGTGAGGGACATGTGTTTTTTTAGCCAAATTTTGAGGTTTGCAAAGGATTCTGGGTAACAGAACCTGGTCCAAGCCCCGCAAGTCACCCCTCCTTGGATTCCCCTAGGTCTCTAGTTTTCAGAAATGCACAGGTTTGGTAGGTTTCCCTAGGTGCCGGCTGAGCTGGAGGCCAAAATCTACAGGTAGGCACTTCGCAAAAAACACCTCTGTTTTTTCCCCAAATTTAGGATGTGTCCACGTTGCGCTTTGGGGTGTTTCCTGTCGCCGGCGCTAGGCCTACCCACGCAAGTGAGGTATCATTTTTATCGGGAGACTTGGGGGAACGCTGGGTGGAAGGAAATTTGTGGCTCCTCTCAGATTCCAGAACTTTCTGCCACAGAAATGTGAGGGACATGTGTTTTTTTAGCCAAATTTTGAGGTTTGCAAAGGATTCTGGGTAACAGAACCTGGTCCGAGCCCCGCAAGTCACCCCTCCTTGGATTCCCCTAGGTCTCTAGTTTTCAGAAATGCACAGGTTTGGTAGGTTTCCCTAGGTGCCGGCTGAGCTGGAGGCCAAAATCTACAGGTAGGCACTTCGCAAAAAACACCTCTGTTTTTTCCCCAAATTTAGGATGTGTCCAAGTTGCGCTTTGGGGTGTTTCCTGTCGCCGGCGCTAGGCCTACCCACGCAAGTGAGGTATCATTTTTATCGGGAGACTTGGGGGAACGCTGGGTGGAAGGAAATTTGTGGCTCCTCTCAGATTCCAGAACTTTC
Organism: Pleurodeles waltl; assembly: GCF_031143425.1. Lineage (NCBI taxonomy): Eukaryota > Metazoa > Chordata > Amphibia > Caudata > Salamandridae > Pleurodeles > Pleurodeles waltl. The sequence continues at coordinate 75,325,184 of NC_090450.1, read as the reverse complement.
TGCCACAGAAATGTGAGGGACATGTGTTTTTTGAGCCAAATTTTGAGGTTTGCAAAGGATTCTGGGTAACAGAACCTGGTCCGAGCCCCGCAAGTCACCCCTCCTTGGATTCCCCTAGGTCTCTAGTTTTCAGAAATGCACAGGTTTGGTAGGTTTCCCTAGGTGCCGGCTGAGCTGGAGGCCAAAATCTACAGGTAGGCACTTCGCAAAAAACACCTCTGTTTTTTCCCCAAATTTAGGATGTGTCCACGTTGCGCTTTGGGGTGTTTCCTGTCGCCGGCGCTAGGCCTACCCACGCAAGTGAGGTATCATTTTTATCGGGAGACTTGGGGGAACGCTGGGTGGAAGGAAATTTGTGGCACCTCTCAGATTCCAGAACTTTCTGCCACAGAAATGTGAGGGACATGTGTTTTTTTAGCCAAATTTTGAGGTTTGCAAAGGATTCTGGGTAACAGAACCTGGTCCGAGCCCCACAAGTCACCCCTCCTTGGATTCCCCAAGGTCTCTAGTTTTCAGAAATGCACAGGTTTGGTAGGTTTCCCTAGGTGCCGGCTGAGCTAGAGGCCAAAATCTACAGGTAGGCACTTCGCAAAAAACACCTCTGTTTTTTCCCAAAATTTAGGATGTGTCCACGTTGCGCTTTGGGGTGTTTCCTGTCGCCGGCGCTAGGCCTACCCACGCAAGTGAGGTATCATTTTTATCGGGAGACTTGGGGGAACGCTGGGTGGAAGGAAATTTGTAGATCCTCTCAGATTCCAGAACTTTCTGCCACAGAAATGTGAGGGACATGTGTTTTTTTAGCCAAATTTTGAGGTTTGCAAAGGATTCTGGGTAACAGAACCTGGTCCGAGCCCCGCAAGTCACCCCTCCTTGGATTCCCCTAGGTCTCTAGTTTTCAGAAATGCACAGGTTTGGTAGGTTTCCCTAGGTGCCGGCTGAGCTAGAGGCCAAAATCTACAGGTAGGCACTTCGCAAAAAACACCTCTGTTTTTTCCCAAAATTTAGGATGTGTCCACGTTGCGCTTTGGGGTGTTTCCTGTCGCCGGCGCTAGGCCTACCCACGCAAGTGAGGTATCATTTTTATCGGGAGACTTGGGGGAACGCTGGGTGGAAGGAAATTTGTAGCTCCTCTCAGATTCCAGAACTTTCTGCCACAGAAATGTGAGGGACATGTGTTTTTTTAGCCAAATTTTGAGGTTTGCAAAGGATTCTGGGTAACAGAACCTGGTCCGAGCCCCGCAAGTCACCCCATCTTGGATTCCCCTAGGTCTCTAGTTTTCAGAAATGCACAGGTTTGGTAGGTTTCCCTAGGTGCCAGGTGAGCTACAGGCCAAAATCCACAGGTAGGCACTGTTTTCTTTCAAAAAACGGGATGTGTCCACGTTGCGTTTTGGGGTGTTTCCTGTCGCCGGCGCTAGGCCTACCCACGCAAGTGAGGTATCATTTTTATCGGGAGACTTGAGGGAACGCTGGGTGGAAGGAAATTTGTGGCTCCTCTCAGATTCCAGAACTTTCTGCCACAGAAATGTGAGGGACATGTGTTTTTTTAGCCAAATTTTGAGGTTTGCAAAGGATTCTGGGTAACAGAACCTGGTCCGAGCCCCGCAAGTCACCCCTCCTTGGATTCCCCTAGGTCTCTAGTTTTCAGAAATGCACAGGTTTGGTAGGTTTCCCTAGGTGCCGGCTGAGCTGGAGGCCAAAATCTACAGGTAGGCACTTCGCAAAAAACACCTCTGTTTTTTCCCCAAATTTAGGATGTGTCCACGTTGCGCTTTGGGGTGTTTCCTGTCGCCGGCGCTAGGCCTACCCACGCAAGTGAGGTATCATTTTTATCGGGAGACTTGGGGGAACGCTGGGTGGAAGGAAATTTGTGGCTCCTCTCAGATTCCAGAACTTTCTGCCACAGAAATGTGAGGGACATGTGTTTATTTAGCCAAATTTTGAGGTTTGCAAAGGATTCTGGGTAACAGAACCTGGTCCGAGCCCCGCAAGTCACCCCATCTTGGATTCCCCTAGGTCTCTAGTTTTCAGAAATGCACAGGTTTGGTAGGTTTCCCTAGGTGCCAGGTGAGCTACAGGCCAAAATCCACAGGTAGGCACTGTTTTCTTTCAAAAAACGGGATGTGTCCACGTTGCGTTTTGGGGTGTTTCCTGTCGCCGGCGCTAGGCCTACCCACGCAAGTGAGGTATCATTTTTATCGGGAGACTTGGGGGAACGCTGGGTGGAAGGAAATTTGTGGCTCCTCTCAGATTCCAGAACTTTCTGCCACAGAAATGTGAGGGACATGTGTTTTTTTAGCCAAATTTTGAGGTTTGCAAAGGATTCTGGGTAACAGAACCTGGTCCGAGCCCCGCAAGTCACCCCTCCTTGGATTCCCCAAGGTCTCTAGTTTTCAGAAATGCACAGGTTTGGTAGGTTTCCCTAGGTGCCGGCTGAGCTAGAGGCCAAAATCTACAGGTAGGCACTTCGCAAAAAACACCTCTGTTTTTTCCCAAAATTTAGGATGTGTCCACGTTGCGCTTTGGGGTGTTTCCTGTCGCCGGCGCTAGGCCTACCCACGCAAGTGAGGTATCATTTTTATCAGGAGACTTGGGGGAACGCTGGGTGCAAGGAAATTTGTAGCTCCTCTCAGATTCCAGAACTTTCTGCCACAGAAATGAAAGGGACATGTGTTTTTTTAGCCAAATTTTGAGGTTTGCAAAGGATTCTGGGTAACAGAACCTGGTCCGAGCCCCGCAAGTCACCCCTCCTTGGATTCCCCAAGGTCTCTAGTTTTCAGAAATGCACAGGTTTGGTAGGTTTCCCTAGGTGCCGGCTGAGCTAGAGGCCAAAATCTACAGGTAGGCACTTCGCAAAAAACACCTCTGTTTTTTCCCAAAATTTAGGATGTGTCCACGTTGCGCTTTGGGGTGTTTCCTGTCGCCGGCGCTAGGCCTACCCACGCAAGTGAGGTATCATTTTTATCGGGAGACTTGGGGGAACGCTGGGTGCAAGGAAATTTGTAGCTCCTCTCAGATTCCAGAACTTTCTGCCACAGAAATGTAAGGGACATGTGTTTTTTTAGCCAAATTTTGAGGTTTGCAAAGGATTCTGGGTAACAGAACCTGGTCCGAGCCCCGCAAGTCACCCCTCTTTGGATTCCCCTAGGTTTCTAGTTTTCAGAAATGCACAGGTTTGGTAGGTTTCCCTAGGTGCCGGCTGAGCTAGAGGCCAAAATCTACAGGTAGGCACTTCGCAAAAAACACCTCTGTTTTTTCCCCAAATTTAGGATGTGTCCACGTTGCGCTTTGGGGTGTTTCCTGTCGCCGGCGCTAGGCCTACCCACGCAAGTGAGGTATCATTTTTATCGGGAGACTTGGGGGAACGCTGGGTGGAAGGAAATTTGTGGCTCCTCTCAGATTCCAGAACTTTCTGCCACAGAAATGTGAGGGACATGTGTTTTTTTAGCCAAATTTTGAGGTTTGCAAAGGATTCTGGGTAACAGAACCTGGTCCAAGCCCCGCAAGTCACCCCTCCTTGGATTCCCCTAGGTCTCTAGTTTTCAGAAATGCACAGGTTTGGTAGGTTTCCCTAGGTGCCAGGTGAGCTACAGGCCAAAATCCACAGGTAGGCACTGTTTTCTTTCAAAAAACGGGATGTGTCCACGTTGCGTTTTGGGGTGTTTCCTGTCGCCGGCGCTAGGCCTACCCACGCAAGTGAGGTATCATTTTTATCGGGAGACTTGAGGGAACGCTGGGTGGAAGGAAATTTGTGGCTCCTCTCAGATTCCAGAACTTTCTGCCACAGAAATGTGAGGGACATGTGTTTTTTTAGCCAAATTTTGAGGTTTGCAAAGGATTCTGGGTAACAGAACCTGGTCCAAGCCCCGCAAGTCACCCCTCCTTGGATTCCCCTAGGTCTCTAGTTTTCAGAAATGCACAGGTTTGGTAGGTTTCCCTAGGTGCCGGCTGAGCTGGAGGCCAAAATCTACAGGTAGGCACTTCGCAAAAAACACCTCTGTTTTTTCCCCAAATTTAGGATGTGTCCACGTTGCGCTTTGGGGTGTTTCCTGTCGCCGGCGCTAGGCCTACCCACGCAAGTGAGGTATCATTTTTATCGGGAGACTTGGGGGAACGCTGGGTGGAAGGAAATTTGTGGCTCCTCTCAGATTCCAGAACTTTCTGCCACAGAAATGTGAGGGACATGTGTTTTTTTAGCCAAATTTTGAGGTTTGCAAAGGATTCTGGGTAACAGAACCTGGTCCGAGCCCCGCAAGTCACCCCTCCTTGGATTCCCCTAGGTCTCTAGTTTTCAGAAATGCACAGGTTTGGTAGGTTTCCCTAGGTGCCGGCTGAGCTGGAGGCCAAAATCTACAGGTAGGCACTTCGCAAAAAACACCTCTGTTTTTTCCCCAAATTTAGGATGTGTCCAAGTTGCGCTTTGGGGTGTTTCCTGTCGCCGGCGCTAGGCCTACCCACGCAAGTGAGGTATCATTTTTATCGGGAGACTTGGGGGAACGCTGGGTGGAAGGAAATTTGTGGCTCCTCTCAGATTCCAGAACTTTCTGCCACAGAAATGTGAGGGACATGTGTTTTTTGAGCCAAATTTTGAGGTTTGCAAAGGATTCTGGGTAACAGAACCTGGTCCGAGCCCCGCAAGTCACCCCTCCTTGGATTCCCCTAGGTCTCTAGTTTTCAGAAATGCACAGGTTTGGTAGGTTTCCCTAGGTGCCGGCTGAGCTGGAGGCCAAAATCTACAGGTAGGCACTTCGCAAAAAACACCTCTGTTTTTTCCCCAAATTTAGGATGTGTCCACGTTGCGCTTTGGGGTGTTTCCTGTCGCCGGCGCTAGGCCTACCCACGCAAGTGAGGTATCATTTTTATCGGGAGACTTGGGGGAACGCTGGGTGGAAGGAAATTTGTGGCACCTCTCAGATTCCAGAACTTTCTGCCACAGAAATGTGAGGGACATGTGTTTTTTTAGCCAAATTTTGAGGTTTGCAAAGGATTCTGGGTAACAGAACCTGGTCCGAGCCCCACAAGTCACCCCTCCTTGGATTCCCCAAGGTCTCTAGTTTTCAGAAATGCACAGGTTTGGTAGGTTTCCCTAGGTGCCGGCTGAGCTAGAGGCCAAAATCTACAGGTAGGCACTTCGCAAAAAACACCTCTGTTTTTTCCCAAAATTTAGGATGTGTCCACGTTGCGCTTTGGGGTGTTTCCTGTCGCCGGCGCTAGGCCTACCCACGCAAGTGAGGTATCATTTTTATCGGGAGACTTGGGGGAACGCTGGGTGGAAGGAAATTTGTAGATCCTCTCAGATTCCAGAACTTTCTGCCACAGAAATGTGAGGGACATGTGTTTTTTTAGCCAAATTTTGAGGTTTGCAAAGGATTCTGGGTAACAGAACCTGGTCCGAGCCCCGCAAGTCACCCCTCCTTGGATTCCCCTAGGTCTCTAGTTTTCAGAAATGCACAGGTTTGGTAGGTTTCCCTAGGTGCCGGCTGAGCTAGAGGCCAAAATCTACAGGTAGGCACTTCGCAAAAAACACCTCTGTTTTTTCCCAAAATTTAGGATGTGTCCACGTTGCGCTTTGGGGTGTTTCCTGTCGCCGGCGCTAGGCCTACCCACGCAAGTGAGGTATCATTTTTATCGGGAGACTTGGGGGAACGCTGGGTGGAAGGAAATTTGTAGCTCCTCTCAGATTCCAGAACTTTCTGCCACAGAAATGTGAGGGACATGTGTTTTTTTAGCCAAATTTTGAGGTTTGCAAAGGATTCTGGGTAACAGAACCTGGTCCGAGCCCCGCAAGTCACCCCATCTTGGATTCCCCTAGGTCTCTAGTTTTCAGAAATGCACAGGTTTGGTAGGTTTCCCTAGGTGCCAGGTGAGCTACAGGCCAAAATCCACAGGTAGGCACTGTTTTCTTTCAAAAAACGGGATGTGTCCACGTTGCGTTTTGGGGTGTTTCCTGTCGCCGGCGCTAGGCCTACCCACGCAAGTGAGGTATCATTTTTATCGGGAGACTTGAGGGAACGCTGGGTGGAAGGAAATTTGTGGCTCCTCTCAGATTCCAGAACTTTCTGCCACAGAAATGTGAGGGACATGTGTTTTTTTAGCCAAATTTTGAGGTTTGCAAAGGATTCTGGGTAACAGAACCTGGTCCGAGCCCCGCAAGTCACCCCTCCTTGGATTCCCCTAGGTCTCTAGTTTTCAGAAATGCACAGGTTTGGTAGGTTTCCCTAGGTGCCGGCTGAGCTGGAGGCCAAAATCTACAGGTAGGCACTTCGCAAAAAACACCTCTGTTTTTTCCCCAAATTTAGGATGTGTCCACGTTGCGCTTTGGGGTGTTTCCTGTCGCCGGCGCTAGGCCTACCCACGCAAGTGAGGTATCATTTTTATCGGGAGACTTGGGGGAACGCTGGGTGGAAGGAAATTTGTGGCTCCTCTCAGATTCCAGAACTTTCTGCCACAGAAATGTGAGGGACATGTGTTTATTTAGCCAAATTTTGAGGTTTGCAAAGGATTCTGGGTAACAGAACCTGGTCCGAGCCCCGCAAGTCACCCCATCTTGGATTCCCCTAGGTCTCTAGTTTTCAGAAATGCACAGGTTTGGTAGGTTTCCCTAGGTGCCAGGTGAGCTACAGGCCAAAATCCACAGGTAGGCACTGTTTTCTTTCAAAAAACGGGATGTGTCCACGTTGCGTTTTGGGGTGTTTCCTGTCGCCGGCGCTAGGCCTACCCACGCAAGTGAGGTATCATTTTTATCGGGAGACTTGGGGGAACGCTGGGTGGAAGGAAATTTGTGGCTCCTCTCAGATTCCAGAACTTTCTGCCACAGAAATGTGAGGGACATGTGTTTTTTTAGCCAAATTTTGAGGTTTGCAAAGGATTCTGGGTAACAGAACCTGGTCCGAGCCCCGCAAGTCACCCCTCCTTGGATTCCCCAAGGTCTCTAGTTTTCAGAAATGCACAGGTTTGGTAGGTTTCCCTAGGTGCCGGCTGAGCTAGAGGCCAAAATCTACAGGTAGGCACTTCGCAAAAAACACCTCTGTTTTTTCCCAAAATTTAGGATGTGTCCACGTTGCGCTTTGGGGTGTTTCCTGTCGCCGGCGCTAGGCCTACCCACGCAAGTGAGGTATCATTTTTATCAGGAGACTTGGGGGAACGCTGGGTGCAAGGAAATTTGTAGCTCCTCTCAGATTCCAGAACTTTCTGCCACAGAAATGAAAGGGACATGTGTTTTTTTAGCCAAATTTTGAGGTTTGCAAAGGATTCTGGGTAACAGAACCTGGTCCGAGCCCCGCAAGTCACCCCTCCTTGGATTCCCCAAGGTCTCTAGTTTTCAGAAATGCACAGGTTTGGTAGGTTTCCCTAGGTGCCGGCTGAGCTAGAGGCCAAAATCTACAGGTAGGCACTTCGCAAAAAACACCTCTGTTTTTTCCCAAAATTTAGGATGTGTCCACGTTGCGCTTTGGGGTGTTTCCTGTCGCCGGCGCTAGGCCTACCCACGCAAGTGAGGTATCATTTTTATCGGGAGACTTGGGGGAACGCTGGGTGCAAGGAAATTTGTAGCTCCTCTCAGATTCCAGAACTTTCTGCCACAGAAATGTAAGGGACATGTGTTTTTTTAGCCAAATTTTGAGGTTTGCAAAGGATTCTGGGTAACAGAACCTGGTCCGAGCCCCGCAAGTCACCCCTCTTTGGATTCCCCTAGGTTTCTAGTTTTCAGAAATGCACAGGTTTGGTAGGTTTCCCTAGGTGCCGGCTGAGCTAGAGGCCAAAATCTACAGGTAGGCACTTCGCAAAAAACACCTCTGTTTTTTCCCCAAATTTAGGATGTGTCCACGTTGCGCTTTGGGGTGTTTCCTGTCGCCGGCGCTAGGCCTACCCACGCAAGTGAGGTATCATTTTTATCGGGAGACTTGGGGGAACGCTGGGTGGAAGGAAATTTGTGGCTCCTCTCAGATTCCAGAACTTTCTGCCACAGAAATGTGAGGGACATGTGTTTTTTTAGCCAAATTTTGAGGTTTGCAAAGGATTCTGGGTAACAGAACCTGGTCCGAGCCCCGCAAGTCACCCCATCTTGGATTCCCCTAGGTCTCTAGTTTTCAGAAATGCACAGGTTTGGTAGGTTTCCCTAGGTGCCAGGTGAGCTACAGGCCAAAATCCACAGGTAGGCACTGTTTTCTTTCAAAAAACGGGATGTGTCCACGTTGCGTTTTGGGGTGTTTCCTGTCGCCGGCGCTAGGCCTACCCACGCAAGTGAGGTATCATTTTTATCGGGAGACTTGAGGGAACGCTGGGTGGAAGGAAATTTGTGGCTCCTCTCAGATTCCAGAACTTTCTGCCACAGAAATGTGAGGGACATGTGTTTTTTTAGCCAAATTTTGAGGTTTGCAAAGGATTCTGGGTAACAGAACCTGGTCCGAGCCCCGCAAGTCACCCCATCTTGGATTCCCCTAGGTCTCTAGTTTTCAGAAATGCACAGGTTTGGTAGGTTTCCCTAGGTGCCGGCTGAGCTGGAGGCCAAAATCTACAGGTAGGCACTTCGCAAAAAACACCTCTGTTTTTTCCCCAAATTTAGGATGTGTCCACGTTGCGCTTTGGGGTGTTTCCTGTCGCCGGCGCTAGGCCTACCCACGCAAGTGAGGTATCATTTTTATCGGGAGACTTGGGAGAACGCTGGGTGGAAGGAAATTTGTGGCTCCTCTCAGATTCCAGAACTTTCTGCCACAGAAATGTGAGGGACATGTGTTTATTTAGCCAAATTTTGAGGTTTGCAAAGGATTCTGGGTAACAGAACCTGGTCCGAGCCCCGCAAGTCACCCCATCTTGGATTCCCCTAGGTCTCTAGTTTTCAGAAATGCACAGGTTTGGTAGGTTTCCCTAGGTGCCAGGTGAGCTACAGGCCAAAATCCACAGGTAGGCACTGTTTTCTTTCAAAAAACGGGATGTGTCCACGTTGCGTTTTGGGGTGTTTCCTGTCGCCGGCGCTAGGCCTACCCACGCAAGTGAGGTATCATTTTTATCGGGAGACTTGGGGGAACGCTGGGTGGAAGGAAATTTGTGGCTCCTCTCAGATTCCAGAACTTTCTGCCACAGAAATGTGAGGGACATGTGTTTTTTTAGCCAAATTTTGAGGTTTGCAAAGGATTCTGGGTAACAGAACCTGGTCCGAGCCCCGCAAGTCACCCCTCCTTGGATTCCCCTAGGTCTCTAGTTTTCAGAAATGCACAGGTTTGGTAGGTTTCCCTAGGTGCCGGCTGAGCTGGAGGCCAAAATCTACAGGTAGGCACTTCGCAAAAAACACCTCTGTTTTTTCCCCAAATTTAGGATGTGTCCAAGTTGCGCTTTGGGGTGTTTCCTGTCGCCGGCGCTAGGCCTACCCACGCAAGTGAGGTATCATTTTTATCGGGAGACTTGGGGGAACGCTGGGTGGAAGGAAATTTGTGGCTCCTCTCAGATTCCAGAACTTTCTGCCACAGAAATGTGAGGGACATGTGTTTTTTGAGCCAAATTTTGAGGTTTGCAAAGGATTCTGGGTAACAGAACCTGGTCCGAGCCCCGCAAGTCACCCCTCCTTGGATTCCCCTAGGTCTCTAGTTTTCAGAAATGCACAGGTTTGGTAGGTTTCCCTAGGTGCCGGCTGAGCTGGAGGCCAAAATCTACAGGTAGGCACTTCGCAAAAAACACCTCTGTTTTTTCCCCAAATTTAGGATGTGTCCACGTTGCGCTTTGGGGTGTTTCCTGTCGCCGGCGCTAGGCCTACCCACGCAAGTGAGGTATCATTTTTATCGGGAGACTTGGGGGAACGCTGGGTGGAAGGAAATTTGTGGCACCTCTCAGATTCCAGAACTTTCTGCCACAGAAATGTGAGGGACATGTGTTTTTTTAGCCAAATTTTGAGGTTTGCAAAGGATTCTGGGTAACAGAACCTGGTCCGAGCCCCGCAAGTCACCCCTCCTTGGATTCCCCAAGGTCTCTAGTTTTCAGAAATGCACAGGTTTGGTAGGTTTCCCTAGGTGCCGGCTGAGCTAGAGGCCAAAATCTACAGGTAGGCACTTCGCAAAAAACACCTCTGTTTTTTCCCAAAATTTAGGATGTGTCCACGTTGCGCTTTGGGGTGTTTCCTGTCGCCGGCGCTAGGCCTACCCAGGCAAGTGAGGTATCATTTTTATCGGGAGACTTGGGGGAACGCTGAGTGGAAGGAAATTTGTAGCTCCTCTCAGATTCCAGAACTTTCTGCCACAGAAATGTGAGGGACATGTGTTTTTTTAGCCAAATTTTGAGGTTTGCAAAGGATTCTGGGTAACAGAACCTGGTCCGAGCCCCGCAAGTCATCCCTCCTTGGATTCCCCTAGGTCTCTAGTTTTCAGAAATGCACAGGTTTGGTAGGTTTCCCTAGGTGCCGGCTGAGCTAGAGGCCAAAATCTACAGGTAGGCACTTCGCAAAAAACACCTCTGTTTTTTCCCAAAATTTAGGATGTGTCCACGTTGCGCTTTGGGGTGTTTCCTGTCGCCGGCGCTAGGCCTACCCACGCAAGTGAGGTATCATTTTTATCGGGAGACTTGGGGGAACGCTGGGTGGAAGGAAATTTGTAGCTCCTCTCAGATTCCAGAACTTTCTGCCACAGAAATGTGAGGGACATGTGTTTTTTTAGCCAAATTTTGAGGTTTGCAAAGGATTCTGGGTAACAGAACCTGGACCGAGCCCCGCAAGTCACCCCATCTTGGATTCCCCTAGGTCTCTAGTTTTCAGAAATGCACAGGTTTGGTAGGTTTCCCTAGGTGCCAGGAGAGCTATAGGCCAAAATCCACAGGTAGGCACTGTTTTCTTTCAAAAAACGGGATGTGTCCACGTTGCGTTTTGGGGTGTTTCCTGTCGCCGGCGCTAGGCCTACCCACGCAAGTGAGGTATCATTTTTATCGGGAGACTTGAGGGAACGCTGGGTGGAAGGAAATTTGTGGCTCCTCTCAGATTCCAGAACTTTCTGCCACAGAAATGTGAGGGACATGTGTTTTTTTAGCCAAATTTTGAGGTTTGCAAAGGATTCTGGGTAACAGAACCTGGTCCAAGCCCCGCAAGTCACCCCTCCTTGGATTCCCCTAGGTCTCTAGTTTTCAGAAATGCACAGGTTTGGTAGGTTTCCCTAGGTGCCGGCTGAGCTGGAGGCCAAAATCTACAGGTAGGCACTTCGCAAAAAACACCTCTGTTTTTTCCCCAAATTTAGGATGTGTCCACGTTGCGCTTTGGGGTGTTTCCTGTCGCCGGCGCTAGGCCTACCCAAGCAAGTGAGGTATCATTTTTATCGGGAGACTTGGGGGAACGCTGGGTGGAAGGAAATTTGTGGCTCCTCTCAGATTCCAGAACTTTCTGCCACAGAAATGTGAGGGACATGTGTTTTTTTAGCCAAATTTTGAGGTTTGCAAAGGATTCTGGGTAACAGAACCTGGTCCGAGCCCCGCAAGTCACCCCTCCTTGGATTCCCCTAGGTCTCTAGTTTTCAGAAATGCACAGGTTTGGTAGGTTTCCCTAGGTGCCGGCTGAGCTGGAGGCCAAAATCTACAGGTAGGCACTTCGCAAAAAACACCTCTGTTTTTTCCCCAAATTTAGGATGTGTCCACGTTGCGCTTTGGGGTGTTTCCTGTCGCCGGCGCTAGGCCTACCCACGCAAGTGAGGTATCATTTTTATCGGGAGACTTGGGGGAACGCTGGGTGGAAGGAAATTTGTGGCACCTCTCAGATTCCAGAACTTTCTGCCACAGAAATGTGAGGGACATGTGTTTTTTTAGCCAAATTTTGAGGTTTGCAAAGGATTCTGGGTAACAGAACCTGGTCCGAGCCCCACAAGTCACCCCTCCTTGGATTCCCCAAGGTCTCTAGTTTTCAGAAATGCACAGGTTTGGTAGGTTTCCCTAGGTGCCGGCTGAGCTAGAGGCCAAAATCTACAGGTAGGCACTTCGCAAAAAACACCTCTGTTTTTTCCCAAAATTTAGGATGTGTCCACGTTGCGCTTTGGGGTGTTTCCTGTCGCCGGCGCTAGGCCTACCCACGCAAGTGAGGTATCATTTTTATCGGGAGACTTGGGGGAACGCTGGGTGGAAGGAAATTTGTAGATCCTCTCAGATTCCAGAACTTTCTGCCACAGAAATGTGAGGGACATGTGTTTTTTTAGCCAAATTTTGAGGTTTGCAAAGGATTCTGGGTAACAGAACCTGGTCCGAGCCCCGCAAGTCACCCCTCCTTGGATTCCCCTAGGTCTCTAGTTTTCAGAAATGCACAGGTTTGGTAGGTTTCCCTAGGTGCCGGCTGAGCTAGAGGCCAAAATCTACAGGTAGGCACTTCGCAAAAAACACCTCTGTTTTTTCCCAAAATTTAGGATGTGTCCACGTTGCGCTTTGGGGTGTTTCCTGTCGCCGGCGCTAGGCCTACCCACGCAAGTGAGGTATCATTTTTATCGGGAGACTTGGGGGAACGCTGGGTGGAAGGAAATTTGTAGCTCCTCTCAGATTCCAGAACTTTCTGCCACAGAAATGTGAGGGACATGTGTTTTTTTAGCCAAATTTTGAGGTTTGCAAAGGATTCTGGGTAACAGAACCTGGTCCGAGCCCCGCAAGTCACCCCATCTTGGATTCCCCTAGGTCTCTAGTTTTCAGAAATGCACAGGTTTGGTAGGTTTCCCTAGGTGCCAGGTGAGCTACAGGCCAAAATCCACAGGTAGGCACTGTTTTCTTTCAAAAAACGGGATGTGTCCACGTTGCGTTTTGGGGTGTTTCCTGTCGCCGGCGCTAGGCCTACCCACGCAAGTGAGGTATCATTTTTATCGGGAGACTTGAGGGAACGCTGGGTGGAAGGAAATTTGTGGCTCCTCTCAGATTCCAGAACTTTCTGCCACAGAAATGTGAGGGACATGTGTTTTTTTAGCCAAATTTTGAGGTTTGCAAAGGATTCTGGGTAACAGAACCTGGTCCGAGCCCCGCAAGTCACCCCTCCTTGGATTCCCCTAGGTCTCTAGTTTTCAGAAATGCACAGGTTTGGTAGGTTTCCCTAGGTGCCGGCTGAGCTGGAGGCCAAAATCTACAGGTAGGCACTTCGCAAAAAACACCTCTGTTTTTTCCCCAAATTTAGGATGTGTCCACGTTGCGCTTTGGGGTGTTTCCTGTCGCCGGCGCTAGGCCTACCCACGCAAGTGAGGTATCATTTTTATCGGGAGACTTGGGGGAACGCTGGGTGGAAGGAAATTTGTGGCTCCTCTCAGATTCCAGAACTTTCTGCCACAGAAATGTGAGGGACATGTGTTTTTTTAGCCAAATTTTGATGTTTGCAAAGGATTCTGGGTAACAGAACCTGGTCCGAGCCCCGCAAGTCACCCCTCCTTGGATTCCCCTAGGTCTCTAGTTTTCAGAAATGCACAGGTTTGGTAGGTTTCCCTAGGTGCCGGCTGAGCTGGAGGCCAAAATCTACAGGTAGGCACTTCGCAAAAAACACCTCTGTTTTTTCCCCAAATTTAGGATGTGTCCACGTTGCGCTTTGGGGTGTTTCCTGTCGCCGGCGCTAGGCCTACCCACGCAAGTGAGGTATCATTTTTATCGGGAGACTTGGGGGAACGCTGGGTGGAAGGAAATTTGTGGCTCCTCTCAGATTCCAGAACTTTCTGCCACAGAAATGTGAGGGACATGTGTTTATTTAGCCAAATTTTGAGGTTTGCAAAGGATTCTGGGTAACAGAACCTGGTCCGAGCCCCGCAAGTCACCCCATCTTGGATTCCCCTAGGTCTCTAGTTTTCAGAAATGCACAGGTTTGGTAGGTTTCCCTAGGTGCCAGGTGAGCTACAGGCCAAAATCCACAGGTAGGCACTGTTTTCTTTCAAAAAACGGGATGTGTCCACGTTGCGTTTTGGGGTGTTTCCTGTCGCCGGCGCTAGGCCTACCCACGCAAGTGAGGTATCATTTTTATCGGGAGACTTGGGGGAACGCTGGGTGGAAGGAAATTTGTGGCTCCTCTCAGATTCCAGAACTTTCTGCCACAGAAATGTGAGGGACATGTGTTTTTTTAGCCAAATTTTGATGTTTGCAAAGGATTCTGGGTAACAGAACCTGGTCCGAGCCCCGCAAGTCACCCCTCCTTGGATTCCCCTAGGTCTCTAGTTTTCAGAAATGCACAGGTTTGGTAGGTTTCCCTAGGTGCCGGCTGAGCTGGAGGCCAAAATCTACAGGAAGGCACTTCGCAAAAAACACCTCTGTTTTTTCCCCAAATTTAGGATGTGTCCAAGTTGCGCTTTGGGGTGTTTCCTGTCGCCGGCGCTAGGCCTACCCACGCAAGTGAGGTATCATTTTTATCGGGAGACTTGGGGGAACGCTGGGTGGAAGGAAATTTGTGGCACCTCTCAGATTCCAGAACTTTCTGCCACAGAAATGTGAGGGACATGTGTTTTTTTAGCCAAATTTTGAGGTTTGCAAAGGATTCTGGGTAACAGAACCTGGTCCGAGCCCCGCAAGTCACCCCTCCTTGGATTCCCCAAGGTCTCTAGTTTTCAGAAATGCACAGGTTTGGTAGGTTTCCCTAGGTGCCGGCTGAGCTAGAGGCCAAAATCTACAGGTAGGCACTTCGCAAAAAACACCTCTGTTTTTTCCCAAAATTTAGGATGTGTCCACGTTGCGCTTTGGGGTGTTTCCTGTCGCCGGCGCTAGGCCTACCCACGCAAGTGAGGTACCATTTTTATCGGGAGACTTGGGGGAACGCTGGGTGGAAGGAAATTTGTAGCTCCTCTCAGATTCCAGAACTTTCTGCCACAGAAATGTGAGGGACATGTGTTTTTTTAGCCAAATTTTGAGGTTTGCAAAGGATTCTGGGTAACAGAACCTGGTCCGAGCCCCGCAAGTCACCCCATCTTGGATTCCCCTAGGTCTCTAGTTTTCAGAAATGCACAGGTTTGGTAGGTTTCCCTAGGTGCCAGGTGAGCTACAGGCCAAAATCCACAGGTAGGCACTGTTTTCTTTCAAAAAACGGGATGTGTCCACGTTGCGTTTTGGGGTGTTTCCTGTCGCCGGCGCTAGGCCTACCCACGCAAGTGAGGTATCATTTTTATCGGGAGACTTGGGGGAACGCTGGGTGGAAGGATATTTGTAGCTCCTCTCAGATTCCAGAACTTTCTGCCACAGAAATGTGAGGGACATGTGTTTTTTTAGCCAAATTTTGAGGTTTGCAAAGGATTCTGGGTAACAGAACCTGGTCCGAGCCCCGCAAGTCACCCCTCCTTGGATTCCCCTAGGTCTCTAGTTTTCAGAAATGCACAGGTTTGGTAGGTTTCCCTAGGTGCCGGCTGAGCTGGAGGCCAAAATCTACAGGTAGGCACTTCGCAAAAAACACCTCTGTTTTTTCCCCAAATTTAGGATGTGTCCACGTTGCGCTTTGGGGTGTTTCCTGTCGCCGGCGCTAGGCCTACCCACGCAAGTGAGGTATCATTTTTATCGGGAGACTTGGGGGAACGCTGGGTGGAAGGAAATTTGTGGCTCCTCTCAGATTCCAGAACTTTCTGCCACAGAAATGTGAGGGACATGTGTTTATTTAGCCAAATTTTGAGGTTTGCAAAGGATTCTGGGTAACAGAACCTGGTCCGAGCCCCGCAAGTCACCCCTCCTTGGATTCCCCTAGGTCTCTAGTTTTCAGAAATGCACAGGTTTGGTGGGTTTCCCTAGGTGCCGGCTGAGCTGGAGGCCAAAATCTACAGGTAGGCACTTCGCAAAAAACACCTCTGTTTTTTCCCCAAATTTAGGATGTGTCCACGTTGCGCTTTGGGGTGTTTCCTGTCGCCGGCGCTAGGCCTACCCACACAAGTGAGGTATCATTTTTATCGGGAGACTTGGGGGAACGCTGGGTGGAAGGAAATTTGTGGCACCTCTCAGATTTCAGAACTTTCTGCCACAGAAATGTGAGGGACATGTGTTTTTTTAGCCAAATTTTGAGGTTTGCAAAGGATTCTGGGTAACAGAACCTGGTCCGAGCCCCGCAAGTCACCCCTCCTTGGATTCCCCTAGGTCTCTAGTTTTCAGAAATGCACAGGTTTGGTAGGTTTCCCTAGGTGCCGGCTGAGCTAGAGGCCAAAATCTACAGGTAGGCACTTCGCAAAAAACACCTCTGTTTTTTCCCCAAATTTAGGATGTGTCCACATTGCGCTTTGGGGTGTTTCCTGTCGCCGGCGCTAGGCCTACCCACGCAAGTGAGGTATCATTTTTATCGGGAGACTTGGGGGAACGCTGGGTGGAAGGAAATTTGTGGCTCCTCTCAGATTCCAGAACTTTCTGCCACAGAAATGTGAGGGACATGTGTTTATTTAGCCAAATTTTGAGGTTTGCAAAGGATTCTGGGTAACAGAACCTGGTCCGAGCCCCGCAAGTCACCCCTCCTTGGATTCCCCTAGGTCTCTAGTTTTCAGAAATGCACAGGTTTGGTAGGTTTCCCTAGGTGCCGGCTGAGCTGGAGGCCAAAATCTACAGGTAGGCACTTCGCAAAAAACACCTCTGTTTTTTCCCCAAATTTAGGATGTGTCCACGTTGCGCTTTGGGGTGTTTCCTGTCGCCGGCGCTAGGCCTACCCACGCAAGTGAGGTATCATTTTTATCGGGAGACTTGGGGGAACGCTGGGTGGAAGGAAATTTGTGGCTCCTCTCAGATTCCAGAACTTTCTGCCACAGAAATGTGAGGGACATGTGTTTATTTAGCCAAATTTTGAGGTTTGCAAAGGATTCTGGGTAACAGAACCTGGTCCGAGCCCTGCAAGTCACCCCTCCTTGGATTCCCCAAGGTCTCTAGTTTTCAGAAATGGACAGGTTTGGTAGGTTTCCCTAGGTGCCGGCTGAGCTAGAGGCCAAAATCTACAGGTAGGCACTTCGCAAAAAACACCTCTGTTTTTTCCCAAAATTTAGGATGTGTCCACGTTGCGCTTTGGGGTGTTTCCTGTCGCCGGCGCTAGGCCTAACCACGCAAGTGAGGTATCATTTTTATCGGGAGACTTGGGGGAACGCTGGGTGGAAGGAAATTTGTAGCTCCTCTCAGATTCCAGAACTTTCTGCCACAGAAATGTGAGGGACATGTGTTTTTTTAGCCAAATTTTGAGGTTTGCAAAGGATTCTGGGTAACAGAACCTGGTCCGAGCCCCGCAAGTCACCCCTCCTTGGATTCCCCAAGGTCTCTAGTTTTCAGAAATGCACAGGTTTGGTAGGTTTCCCTAGGTGCCGGCTGAGCTAGAGGCCAAAATCTACAGGTAGGCACTTCGCAAAAAACACCTCTGTTTTTTCCCAAAATTTAGGATGTGTCCACGTTGCGCTTTGGGGTGTTTCCTGTCGCCGGCGCTAGGCCTACCCACGCAAGTGAGGTATCATTTTTATCGGGAGACTTGGGGGAACGCTGGGTGGAAGGAAATTTGTGGCTCCTCTCAGATTCCAGAACTTTCTGCCACAGAAATGTGAGGGACATGTGTTTTTTTAGCCAAATTTTGAGGTTTGCAAAGGATTCTGGGTAACAGAACCTGGTCCGAGCCCCGCAAGTCACCCCTCCTTGGATTCCCCTAGGTCTCTAGTTTTCAGAAATGCACAGGTTTGGTAGGTTTCCCTAGGTGCCGGCTGAGCTGGAGGCCAAAATCTACAGGTAGGCACTTCGCAAAAAACACCTCTGTTTTTTCCCCAAATTTAGGATGTGTCCACGTTGCGCTTTGGGGTGTTTCCTGTCGCCGGCGCTAGGCCTACCCACGCAAGTGAGGTATCATTTTTATCGGGAGACTTGGGGGAACGCTGGGTGGAAGGAAATTTGTGGCTCCTCTCAGATTCCAGAACTTTCTGCCACAGAAATGTGAGGGACATGTGTTTATTTAGCCAAATTTTGAGGTTTGCAAAGGATTCTGGGTAACAGAACCTGGTCCGAGCCCCGCAAGTCACCCCATCTTGGATTCCCCTAGGTCTCTAGTTTTCAGAAATGCACAGGTTTGGTAGGTTTCCCTAGGTGCCAGGTGAGCTGGAGGCCAAAATCTACAGGTAGGCACTTCGCAAAAAACACCTCTGTTTTTTCCCCAAATTTAGGATGTGTCCACATTGCGCTTTGGGGTGTTTCCTGTCGCCGGCGCTAGGCCTACCCACGCAAGTGAGGTATCATTTTTATCGGGAGACTTGGGGGAACGCTGGGTGGAAGGAAATTTGTGGCTCCTCTCAGATTCCAGAACTTTCTGCCACAGAAATGTGAGGGACATGTGTTTATTTAGCCAAATTTTGAGGTTTGCAAAGGATTCTGGGTAACAGAACCTGGTCCGAGCCCCGCAAGTCACCCCTCCTTGGATTCCCCTAGGTCTCTAGTTTTCAGAAATGCACAGGTTTGGTAGGTTTCCCTAGGTGCCGGCTGAGCTGGAGGCCAAAATCTACAGGTAGGCACTTCGCAAAAAACACCTCTGTTTTTTCCCCCAAATTTAGGATGTGTCCACGTTGCGCTTTGGGGTGTTTCCTGTCGCCGGCGCTAGGCCTACCCACGCAAGTGAGGTATCATTTTTATCGGGAGACTTGGGGGAACGCTGGGTGGAAGGAAATTTGTGGCTCCTCTCAGATTCCAGAACTTTCTGCCACAGAAATGTGAGGGACATGTGTTTATTTAGCCAAATTTTGAGGTTTGCAAAGGATTCTGGGTAACAGAACCTGGTCCGAGCCCTGCAAGTCACCCCTCCTTGGATTCCCCAAGGTCTCTAGTTTTCAGAAATGGACAGGTTTGGTAGGTTTCCCTAGGTGCCGGCTGAGCTAGAGGCCAAAATCTACAGGTAGGCACTTCGCAAAAAACACCTCTGTTTTTTCCCAAAATTTAGGATGTGTCCACGTTGCGCTTTGGGGTGTTTCCTGTCGCCGGCGCTAGGCCTAACCACGCAAGTGAGGTATCATTTTTATCGGGAGACTTGGGGGAACGCTGGGTGGAAGGAAATTTGTAGCTCCTCTCAGATTCCAGAACTTTCTGCCACAGAAATGTGAGGGACATGTGTTTTTTTAGCCAAATTTTGAGGTTTGCAAAGGATTCTGGGTAACAGAACCTGGTCCGAGCCCCGCAAGTCACCCCTCCTTGGATTCCCCAAGGTCTCTAGTTTTCAGAAATGCACAGGTTTGGTAGGTTTCCCTAGGTGCCGGCTGAGCTAGAGGCCAAAATCTACAGGTAGGCACTTCGCAAAAAACACCTCTGTTTTTTCCCAAAATTTAGGATGTGTCCACGTTGCGCTTTGGGGTGTTTCCTGTCGCCGGCGCTAGGCCTACCCACGCAAGTGAGGTATCATTTTTATCGGGAGACTTGGGGGAACGCTGGGTGGAAGGAAATTTGTGGCTCCTCTCAGATTCCAGAACTTTCTGCCACAGAAATGTGAGGGACATGTGTTTTTTTAGCCAAATTTTGAGGTTTGCAAAGGATTCTGGGTAACAGAACCTGGTCCGAGCCCCGCAAGTCACCCCTCCTTGGATTCCCCTAGGTCTCTAGTTTTCAGAAATGCACAGGTTTGGTAGGTTTCCCTAGGTGCCGGCTGAGCTGGAGGCCAAAATCTACAGGTAGGCACTTCGCAAAAAACACCTCTGTTTTTTCCCCAAATTTAGGATGTGTCCACGTTGCGCTTTGGGGTGTTTCCTGTCGCCGGCGCTAGGCCTACCCACGCAAGTGAGGTATCATTTTTATCGGGAGACTTGGGGGAACGCTGGGTGGAAGGAAATTTGTGGCTCCTCTCAGATTCCAGAACTTTCTGCCACAGAAATGTGAGGGACATGTGTTTATTTAGCCAAATTTTGAGGTTTGCAAAGGATTCTGGGTAACAGAACCTGGTCCGAGCCCCGCAAGTCACCCCATCTTGGATTCCCCTAGGTCTCTAGTTTTCAGAAATGCACAGGTTTGGTAGGTTTCCCTAGGTGCCAGGTGAGCTACAGGCCAAAATCCACAGGTAGGCACTGTTTTCTTTCAAAAAACGGGATGTGTCCACGTTGCGTTTTGGGGTGTTTCCTGTCGCCGGCGCTAGGCCTACCCACGCAAGTGAGGTATCATTTTTATCGGGAGACTTGGGGGAACGCTGGGTGGAAGGAAATTTGTGGCTCCTCTCAGATTCCAGAACTTTCTGCCACAGAAATGTGAGGGACATGTGTTTTTTTAGCCAAATTTTGATGTTTGCAAAGGATTCTGGGTAACAGAACCTGGTCCGAGCCCCGCAAGTCACCCCTCCTTGGATTCCCCTAGGTCTCTAGTTTTCAGAAATGCACAGGTTTGGTAGGTTTCCCTAGGTGCCGGCTGAGCTGGAGGCCAAAATCTACAGGTAGGCACTTCGCAAAAAACACCTCTGTTTTTTCCCCAAATTTAGGATGTGTCCAAGTTGCGCTTTGGGGTGTTTCCTGTCGCCGGCGCTAGGCCTACCCACGCAAGTGAGGTATCATTTTTATCGGGAGACTTGGGGGAACGCTGGGTGGAAGGAAATTTGTGGCACCTCTCAGATTCCAGAACTTTCTGCCACAGAAATGTGAGGGACATGTGTTTTTTTAGCCAAATTTTGAGGTTTGCAAAGGATTCTGGGTAACAGAACCTGGTCCGAGCCCCGCAAGTCACCCCTCCTTGGATTCCCCAAGGTCTCTAGTTTTCAGAAATGCACAGGTTTGGTAGGTTTCCCTAGGTGCCGGCTGAGCTAGAGGCCAAAATCTACAGGTAGGCACTTCGCAAAAAACACCTCTGTTTTTTCCCAAAATTTAGGATGTGTCCACGTTGCGCTTTGGGGTGTTTCCTGTCGCCGGCGCTAGGCCTACCCACGCAAGTGAGGTACCATTTTTATCGGGAGACTTGGGGGAACGCTGGGTGGAAGGAAATTTGTAGCTCCTCTCAGATTCCAGAACTTTCTGCCACAGAAATGTGAGGGACATGTGTTTTTTTAGCCAAATTTTGAGGTTTGCAAAGGATTCTGGGTAACAGAACCTGGTCCGAGCCCCGCAAGTCACCCCATCTTGGATTCCCCTAGGTCTCTAGTTTTCAGAAATGCACAGGTTTGGTAGGTTTCCCTAGGTGCCAGGTGAGCTACAGGCCAAAATCCACAGGTAGGCACTGTTTTCTTTCAAAAAACGGGATGTGTCCACGTTGCGTTTTGGGGTGTTTCCTGTCGCCGGCGCTAGGCCTACCCACGCAAGTGAGGTATCATTTTTATCGGGAGACTTGAGGGAACGCTGGGTGGAAGGAAATTTGTGGCTCCTCTCAGATTCCAGAACTTTCTGCCACAGAAATGTGAGGGACATGTGTTTTTTTAGCCAAATTTTGAGGTTTGCAAAGGATTCTGGGTAACAGAACCTGGTCCGAGCCCCGCAAGTCACCCCTCCTTGGATTCCCCTAGGTCTCTAGTTTTCAGAAATGCACAGGTTTGGTAGGTTTCCCTAGGTGCCGGCTGAGCTGGAGGCCAAAATCTACAGGTAGGCACTTCGCAAAAAACACCTCTGTTTTTTCCCCAAATTTAGGATGTGTCCACGTTGCGCTTTGGGGTGTTTCCTGTCGCCGGCGCTAGGCCTACCCACGCAAGTGAGGTATCATTTTTATCGGGAGACTTGGGGGAACGCTGGGTGGAAGGAAATTTGTGGCTCCTCTCAGATTCCAGAACTTTCTGCCACAGAAATGTGAGGGACATGTGTTTATTTAGCCAAATTTTGAGCTTTGCAAAGGATTCTGGGTAACAGAACCTGGTCCGAGCCCCGCAAGTCACCCCTCCTTGGATTCCCCTAGGTCTCTAGTTTTCAGAAATGCACAGGTTTGGTAGGTTTCCCTAGGTGCCGGCTGAGCTGGAGGCCAAAATCTACAGGTAGGCACTTCGCAAAAAACACCTCTGTTTTTTCCCCAAATTTAGGATGTGTCCACGTTGCGCTTTGGGGTGTTTCCTGTCGCCGGCGCTAGGCCTACCCACGCAAGTGAGGTATCATTTTTATCGGGAGACTTGGGGGAACGCTGGGTGGAAGGAAATTTGTGGCTCCTCTCAGATTCCAGAACTTTCTGCCACAGAAATGTGAGGGACATGTGTTTATTTAGCCAAATTTTGAGGTTTGCAAAGGATTCTGGGTAACAGAACCTGGTCCGAGCCCTGCAAGTCACCCCTCCTTGGATTCCCCAAGGTCTCTAGTTTTCAGAAATGCACAGGTTTGGTAGGTTTCCCTAGGTGCCGGCTGAGCTAGAGGCCAAAATCTACAGGTAGGCACTTCGCAAAAAACACCTCTGTTTTTTCCCAAAATTTAGGATGTGTCCACGTTGCGCTTTGGGGTGTTTCCTGTCGCCGGCGCTAGGCCTAACCACGCAAGTGAGGTATCATTTTTATCGGGAGACTTGGGGGAACGCTGGGTGGAAGGAAATTTGTAGCTCCTCTCAGATTCCAGAACTTTCTGCCACAGAAATGTGAGGGACATGTGTTTTTTTAGCCAAATTTTGAGGTTTGCAAAGGATTCTGGGTAACAGAACCTGGTCCGAGCCCCGCAAGTCACCCCTCCTTGGATTCCCCAAGGTCTCTAGTTTTCAGAAATGCACAGGTTTGGTAGGTTTCCCTAGGTGCCGGCTGAGCTAGAGGCCAAAATCTACAGGTAGGCACTTCGCAAAAAACACCTCTGTTTTTTCCCAAAATTTAGGATGTGTCCACGTTGCGCTTTGGGGTGTTTCCTGTCGCCGTCGCTAGGCCTACCCACGCAAGTGAGGTATCATTTTTATCGGGAGACTTGGGGGAACGCTGGGTGGAAGGAAATTTGTGGCTCCTCTCAGATTCCAGAACTTTCTGCCACAGAAATGTGAGGGACATGTGTTTTTTTAGCCAAATTTTGAGGTTTGCAAAGGATTCTGGGTAACAGAACCTGGTCCGAGCCCCGCAAGTCACCCCTCCTTGGATTCCCCTAGGTCTCTAGTTTTCAGAAATGCACAGCTTTGGTAGGTTTCCCTAGGTGCCGGCTGAGCTAGAGGCCAAAATCTACAGGTAGGCACTTCGCAATAAACACCTCTGTTTTTTCCCCCAAATTTAGGATGTGTCCACGTTGCGCTTTGGGGTGTTTCCTGTCGCCGGCGCTAGGCCTACCCACGCAAGTGAGGTATCATTTTTATCGGGAGACTTGGGGGAACGCTGGGTGGAAGGAAATTTGTAGCTCCTCTCAGATTCCAGAACTTTCTGCCACAGAAATGTGAGGGACATGTGTTTTTTTAGCCAAATTTTGAGGTTTGCAAAGGATTCTGGGTAACAGAACCTGGTCCGAGCCCCGCAAGTCACCCCTCCTTGGATTCCCCAAGGTCTCTAGTTTTCAGAAATGCACAGGTTTGGTAGGTTTCCCTAGGTGCCGGCTGAGCTAGAGGCCAAAATCTACAGGTAGGCACTTCGCAAAAAACACCTCTGTTTTTTCCCAAAATTTAGGATGTGTCCACGTTGCGCTTTGGGGTGTTTCCTGTCGCCGGCGCTAGGCCTACCCACGCAAGTGAGGTATCATTTTTATCGGGAGACTTGGGGGAACGCTGGGTGGAAGGAAATTTGTGGCTCCTCTCAGATTCCAGAACTTTCTGCCACAGAAATGTGAGGGACATGTGTTTTTTTAGCCAAATTTTGAGGTTTGCAAAGGATTCTGGTTAACAGAACCTGGTCCGAGCCCCGCAAGTCACCCCTCCTTGGATTCCCCTAGGTCTCTAGTTTTCAGAAATGCACAGGTTTGGTAGGTTTCCCTAGGTGCCGGCTGAGCTAGAGGCCAAAATCTACAGGTAGGCACTTCGCAAAAAACACCTCTGTTTTTTCCCCAAATTTAGGATGTGTCCACGTTGCGCTTTGGGGTGTTTCCTGTCGCCGGCGCTAGGCCTACCCACGCAAGTGAGGTATCATTTTTATCGGGAGACTTGGGGGAACGCTGGGTGGAAGGAAATTTGTAGCTCCTCTCAGATTCCAGAACTTTCTGCCACAGAAATGTGAGGGACATGTGTTTTTTTAGCCAAATTTTGAGGTTTGCAAAGGATTCTGGGTAACAGAACCTGGTCCGAGCCCCGCAAGTCACCCCTCCTTGGATTCCCCAAGGTCTCTAGTTTTCAGAAATGCACAGGTTTGGTCGGTTTCATTAGGTGCCGGCTGAGCTAGAGGCCAAAATCTACAGGTAGGCACTTCGCAAAAAACACCTCTGTTTTTTCCCAAAATTTAGGATGTGTCCACGTTGCGCTTTGGGGTGTTTCCTGTCGCCGGCGCTAGGCCTACCCACGCAAGTGAGGTATCATTTTTATCGGGAGACTTGGGGGAACGCTGGGTGGAAGGAAATTTGTGGCTCCTCTCAGATTCCAGAACTTTCTGCCACAGAAATGTGAGGGACATGTGTTTTTTTAGCCAAATTTTGAGGTTTGCAAAGGATTCTGGTTAACAGAACCTGGTCCGAGCCCCGCAAGTCACCCCTCCTTGGATTCCCCTAGGTCTCTAGTTTTCAGAAATGCACAGGTTTGGTAGGTTTCCCTAGGTGCCGGCTGAGCTAGAGGCCAAAATCTACAGGTAGGCACTTCGCAAAAAACACCTCTGTTTTTTCCCCAAATTTAGGATGTGTCCACGTTGCGCTTTGGGGTGTTTCCTGTCGCCGGCGCTAGGCCTACCCACGCAAGTGAGGTATCATTTTTATCGGGAGACTTTGGGGAACGCTGGGTGGAAGGAAATTTGTGGCTCCTCTCAGATTCCAGAACTTTCTGCCACAGAAATGTGAGGGACATGTGTTTTTTTAGCCAAATTTTGAGGTTTGCAAAGGATTCTGGGTAACAGAACCTGGTCCGAGCCCCGCAAGTCACCCCTCCTTGGATTCCCCAAGGTCTCTAGTTTTCAGAAATGCACAGGTTTGGTAGGTTTCCCTAGGTGCCGGCTGAGCTAGAGGCCAAAATCTACAGGTAGGCACTTCGCAAAAAACACCTCTGTTTTTTCCCAAAATTTAGGATGTGTCCACGTTGCGCTTTGGGGTGTTTCCTGTCGCCGGCGCTAGGCCTACCCACGCAAGTGAGGTATCATTTTTATCGGGAGACTTGGGGGAACGCTGGGTGGAAGGAAATTTGTGGCTCCTCTCAGATTCCAGAACTTTCTGCCACAGAAATGTGAGGGACATGTGTTTTTTTAGCCAAATTTTGAGGTTTGCAAAGGATTCTGGGTAACAGAACCTGGTCCGAGCCCCGCAAGTCACCCCTCCTTGGATTCCCCTAGGTCTCTAGTTTTCAGAAATGCACAGGTTTGGTAGGTTTCCCTAGGTGCCGGCTGAGCTAGAGGCCAAAATCTACAGGTAGGCACTTCGCAAAAAACACCTCTGTTTTTTCCCAAAATTTAGGATGTGTCCACGTTGCGCTTTGGGGTGTTTCCTGTCGCCGGCGCTAGGCCTACCCACACAAGTGAGGTATCATTTTTATCGGGAGACTTGGGGGAACGCTGGGTGGAAGGAAATTTGTGGCTCCTCTCAGATTCCAGAACTTTCTGCCACAGAAATGTGAGGGACATGTGTTTTTTTAGCCAAATTTTGAGGTTTGCAAAGGATTCTGGGTAACAGAACCTGGTCCGAGCCCCGCAAGTCACCCCTCCTTGGATTCCCCTAGGTCTGTAGTTTTCAGAAATGCACAGCTTTGGTAGGTTTCCCTAGGTGCCGGCTGAGCTAGAGGCCAAAATCTACAGGTAGGCACTTCGCAATAAACACCTCTGTTTTTTCCCCAAATTTAGGATGTGTCCACGTTGCGCTTTGGGGTGTTTCCTGTCGCCGGCGCTAGGCCTACCCACGCAAGTGAGGTATCATTTTTATCGGGAGACTTGGGGGAACGCTGGGTGGAAGGAAATTTGTAGCTCCTCTCAGATTCCAGAACTTTCTGCCACAGAAATGTGAGGGACATGTGTTTTTTTAGCCAAATTTTGAGGTTTGCAAAGGATTCTGGGTAACAGAACCTTGTCCGAGCCCCGCAAGTCACCCCTCCTTGGATTCCCCAAGGCCTCTAGTTTTCAGAAATGCACAGGTTTGGTAGGTTTCCCTAGGTGCCGGCTGAGCTAGAGGCCAAAATCTACAGGTAGGCACTTCGCAAAAAACACCTCTGTTTTTTCCCAAAATTTAGGATGTGTCCACGTTGCGCTTTGGGGTGTTTCCTGTCGCCGGCGCTAGGCCTACCCACGCAAGTGAGGTATCATTTTTATCGGGAGACTTGGGGGAACGCTGGGTGGAAGGAAATTTGTGGCTCCTCTCAGATTCCAGAACTTTCTGCCACAGAAATGTGAGGGACATGTGTTTTTTTAGCCAAATTTTGAGGTTTGCAAAGGATTCTGGGTAACAGAACCTGGTCCGAGCCCCGCAAGTCACCCCTCCTTGGATTCCCCTAGGTCTCTAGTTTTCAGAAATGCACAGGTTTGGTAGGTTTCCCTAGGTGCCGGCTGAGCTACAGGCCAAAATCTACAGGTAGGCACTTCGCAAAAAACACCTCTGTTTTTTCCCCAAATTTAGGATGTGTCCACGTTGCGCTTTGGGGTGTTTCCTGTCGCCGGCGCTAGGCCTAACCACGCAAGTGAGGTATCATTTTTATCGGGAGACTTGGGGGAACGCTGGGTGGAAGGAAATTTGTGGCTCCTCTCAGATTCCAGAACTTTCTGCCACAGAAATGTGAGGGACATGTGTTTTTTTAGCCAAATTTTGAGGTTTGCAAAGGATTCTGGGTAACAGAACCTGGTCCGAGCCCCGCAAGTCACCCCTCCTTGGATTCCCCAAGGTCTCTAGTTTTCAGAAATGCACAGGTTTGGTAGGTTTCCCTAGGTGCCGGCTGAGCTAGAGGCCAAAATCTACAGGTAGGCACTTCGCAAAAAACACCTCTGTTTTTTCCCAAAATTTAGGATGTGTCCACGTTGCGCTTTGGGGTGTTTCCTGTCGCCGGCGCTAGGCCTACCCATGCAAGTGAGGTATCATTTTTATCGGGAGACTTGGGGGAACGCTGGGTGGAAGGAAATGTGTGGCTCCTCTCAGATTCCAGAACTTTCTGCCACAGAAATGTGAGGGACATGTGTTTTTATAGCCAAATTTTGAGGTTTGCAAAGGATTCTGGGTAATAGAACCTGGTCCGAGCCCCGCAAGTCACCCCTCCTTGGATTCCCCTAGGTCTCTAGTTTTCAGAAATGCACAGGTTTGGTAGGTTTCCCTAGGTGCCGGCTGAGCTAGAGGCCAAAATCTACAGGTAGGCACTTCGCAAAAAACACCTCTGTTTTTTCCCCAAATTTAGGATGTGTCCACGTTGCGCTTTGGGGTGTTTCCTGTCGCCGGCGCTAGGCCTACCCACGCAAGTGAGGTATCATTTTTATCGGGAGACTTGGGGGAACGCTGGGTGGAAGGAAATTTGTAGCTCCTCTCAGATTCCAGAACTTTCTGCCACAGAAATGTGAGGGACATGTGTTTTTTTAGCCAAATTTTGAGGTTTGCAAAGGATTCTGGGTAACAGAACCTGGTCCGAGCCCCGCAAGTCACCCCTCCTTGGATTCCCCTAGGTCTCTAGTTTTCAGAAATGCACAGGTTTGGTAGGTTTCCCTAGGTGCCGGTTGAGCTAGAGGCCAAAATCTACAGGTAGGCACTTCGCAAAAAACACCTCTGTTTTTTCCCCAAATTTAGGATGTGTCCACGTTCCGCTTTGGGGTGTTTCCTGTCGCCGGCGCTAGGCCTAACCACGCAAGTGAGGTATCATTTTTATCGGGAGACTTGGGGGAACGCTGGGTGGAAGGAAATTTGTGGCTCCTCTCAGATTCCAGAACTTTCTGCCACAGAAATGTGAGGGACATGTGTTTTTTTAGCCAAATTTTGAGGTTTGCAAAGGATTCTGGGTAACAGAACCTGGTCCGAGCCCCGCAAGTCACCCCTCCTTGGATTCCCCAAGGTCTCTAGTTTTCAGAAATGCACAGGTTTGGTAGGTTTCCCTAGGTGCCGGCTGAGCTAGAGGCCAAAATCTACAGGTAGGCACTGTTTTCTTTCAAAAAACGGGATGTGTCCACGTTGCGTTTTGGGGTGTTTCCTGTCGCCGGCGCTAGGCCTACCCACGCAAGTGAGGTATCATTTTTATCGGGAGACTTGAGGGAACGCTGGGTGGAAGGAAATTTGTGGCTCCTCTCAGATTCCAGAACTTTCTGCCACAGAAATGTGAGGGACATGTGTTTTTTTAGCCAAATTTTGAGGTTTGCAAAGGATTCTGGGTAACAGAACCTGGTCCGAGCCCCGCAAGTCACCCCTCCTTGGATTCCCCTAGGTCTCTAGTTTTCAGAAATGCACAGGTTTGGTAGGTTTCCCTAGGTGCCGGCTGAGCTGGAGGCCAAAATCTACAGGTAGGCACTTCGCAAAAAACACCTCTGTTTTTTCCCCAAATTTAGGATGTGTCCACGTTGCGCTTTGGGGTGTTTCCTGTCGCCGGCGCTAGGCCTACCCACGCAAGTGAGGTATCATTTTTATCGGGAGACTTGGGGGAACGCTGGGTGGAAGGAAATTTGTGGCTCCTCTCAGATTCCAGAACTTTCTGCCACAGAAATGTGAGGGACATGTGTTTATTTAGCCAAATTTTGAGGTTTGCAAAGGATTCTGGGTAACAGAACCTGGTCCGAGCCCCGCAAGTCACCCCATCTTGGATTCCCCTAGGTCTCTAGTTTTCAGAAATGCACAGGTTTGGTAGGTTTCCCTAGGTGCCAGGTGAGCTACAGGCCAAAATCCACAGGTAGGCACTGTTTTCTTTCAAAAAACGGGATGTGTCCACATTGCGTTTTGGGGTGTTTCCTGTCGCCGGCGCTAGGCCTACCCACGCAAGTGAGGTATCATTTTTATCGGGAGACTTGGGGGAACGCTGGGTGGAAGGAAATTTGTGGTTCCTCTCAGATTCCAGAACTTTCTGCCACAGAAATGTGAGGGACATGTGTTTATTTAGCCAAATTTTGAGGTTTGCAAAGGATTCTGGGTAACAGAACCTGGTCCGAGCCCCGCAAGTCACCCCTCCTTGGATTCCCCAAGGTCTCTAGTTTTCAGAAATGCACAGGTTTGGTAGGTTTCCCTAGGTGCAGGCTGAGCTAGAGGCCAAAATCTACAGGTAGGCACTTCGCAAAAAACACCTCTGTTTTTTCCCAAAATTTAGGATGTGTCCACGTTGCGCTTTGGGGTGTTTCCTGTCGCCGGCGCTAGGCCTACCCACGCAAGTGAGGTATCATTTTTATCGGGAGACTTGGGGGAACGCTGGGTGGAAGGAAATTTGTAGCTCCTCTCAGATTCCAGAACTTTCTGCCACAGAAATGTGAGGGACATGTGTTTTTTTAGCCAAATTTTGAGGTTTGCAAAGGATTCTGGGTAACAGAACCTGGTCCGAGCCCCGCAAGTCACCCCTCCTTGGATTCCCCTAGGTCTCTAGTTTTCAGAAATGCACAGGTTTGGTAGGTTTCCCTAGGTGCCGGTTGAGCTAGAGGCCAAAATCTACAGGTAGGCACTTCGCAAAAAACACCTCTGTTTTTTCCCCAAATTTAGGATGTGTCCACGTTCCGCTTTGGGGTGTTTCCTGTCGCCGGCGCTAGGCCTAACCACGCAAGTGAGGTATCATTTTTATCGGGAGACTTGGGGGAACGCTGGGTGGAAGGAAATTTGTGGCTCCTCTCAGATTCCAGAACTTTCTGCCACAGAAATGTGAGGGACATGTGTTTTTTTAGCCAAATTTTGAGGTTTGCAAAGGATTCTGGGTAACAGAACCTGGTCCGAGCCCCGCAAGTCACCCCTCCTTGGATTCCCCAAGGTCTCTAGTTTTCAGAAATGCACAGGTTTGGTAGGTTTCCCTAGGTGCCGGCTGAGCTAGAGGCCAAAATCTACAGGTAGGCACTGTTTTCTTTCAAAAAACGGGATGTGTCCACGTTGCGTTTTGGGGTGTTTCCTGTCGCCGGCGCTAGGCCTACCCACGCAAGTGAGGTATCATTTTTATCGGGAGACTTGAGGGAACGCTGGGTGGAAGGAAATTTGTGGCTCCTCTCAGATTCCAGAACTTTCTGCCACAGAAATGTGAGGGACATGTGTTTTTTTAGCCAAATTTTGAGGTTTGCAAAGGATTCTGGGTAACAGAACCTGGTCCGAGCCCCGCAAGTCACCCCTCCTTGGATTCCCCTAGGTCTCTAGTTTTCAGAAATGCACAGGTTTGGTAGGTTTCCCTAGGTGCCGGCTGAGCTGGAGGCCAAAATCTACAGGTAGGCACTTCGCAAAAAACACCTCTGTTTTTTCCCCAAATTTAGGATGTGTCCACGTTGCGCTTTGGGGTGTTTCCTGTCGCCGGCGCTAGGCCTACCCACGCAAGTGAGGTATCATTTTTATCGGGAGACTTGGGGGAACGCTGGGTGGAAGGAAATTTGTGGCTCCTCTCAGATTCCAGAACTTTCTGCCACAGAAATGTGAGGGACATGTGTTTATTTAGCCAAATTTTGAGGTTTGCAAAGGATTCTGGGTAACAGAACCTGGTCCGAGCCCCGCAAGTCACCCCATCTTGGATTCCCCTAGGTCTCTAGTTTTCAGAAATGCACAGGTTTGGTAGGTTTCCCTAGGTGCCAGGTGAGCTACAGGCCAAAATCCACAGGTAGGCACTGTTTTCTTTCAAAAAACGGGATGTGTCCACATTGCGTTTTGGGGTGTTTCCTGTCGCCGGCGCTAGGCCTACCCACGCAAGTGAGGTATCATTTTTATCGGGAGACTTGGGGGAACGCTGGGTGGAAGGAAATTTGTGGTTCCTCTCAGATTCCAGAACTTTCTGCCACAGAAATGTGAGGGACATGTGTTTATTTAGCCAAATTTTGAGGTTTGCAAAGGATTCTGGGTAACAGAACCTGGTCCGAGCCCCGCAAGTCACCCCTCCTTGGATTCCCCAAGGTCTCTAGTTTTCAGAAATGCACAGGTTTGGTAGGTTTCCCTAGGTGCAGGCTGAGCTAGAGGCCAAAATCTACAGGTAGGCACTTCGCAAAAAACACCTCTGTTTTTTCCCAAAATTTAGGATGTGTCCACGTTGCGCTTTGGGGTGTTTCCTGTCGCCGGCGCTAGGCCTACCCACGCAAGTGAGGTATCATTTTTATCGGGAGACTTGGGGGAACGCTGGGTGGAAGGAAATTTGTAGCTCCTCTCAGATTCCAGAACTTTCTGTAACAGAAATGTGAGGGACATGTGTTTTTTTAGCCAAATTTTGAGGTTTGCAAAGGATTCTGGGTAACAGAACCTGGTCCGAGCCCCGCAAGTCACCCCTCCTTGGATTCCCCTAGGTCTCTAGTTTTCAGAAATGCACAGGTTTGGTAGGTTTCCCTAGGTGCCGGCTGAGCTACAGGCCAAAATCTACAGGTAGGCACTTCGCAAAAAACACCTCTGTTTTTTCCCAAAATTTAGGATGTGTCCACGTTGCGCTTTGGGGTGTTTCCTGTCGCCGGCGCTAGGCCTAACCACGCAAGTGAGGTATCATTTTTATCGGGAGACTTGGGGGAACGCTGGGTGGAAGGAAATTTGTAGCTCCTCTCAGATTCCAGAACTTTCTGCCACAGAAATGTGAGGGACATGTGTTTTTTTAGCCGAATTTTGAGGTTTGCAAAGGATTCTGGGTAACAGAACATGGTCCGAGCCCCGCAAGTCACCCCTCCTTGGATTCCCCAAGGTCTCTAGTTTTCAGAAATGCACAGGTTTGGTAGGTTTCCCTAGGTGCCGGCTGAGCTAGAGGCCAAAATCTACAGGTAGGCACTTCGCAAAAAACACCTCTGTTTTTTCCCCAAATTTAGGATGTGTCCACGTTGCGCTTTGGGGTGTTTCCTGTCGCCGGCGCTAGGCCTACCCACGCAAGTGAGGTATCATTTTTATCGGGAGACTTGGGGGAACGCTGGGTGGAAGGAAATTTGTGGCTCCTCTCAGATTCCAGAACTTTCTGCCACAGAAATGTGAGGGACATGTGTTTTTTTAGCCAAATTTTGAGGTTTGCAAAGGATTCTGGGTAACAGAACCTGGTCCGAGCCCCGCAAGTCACCCCTCCTTGGATTCCCCAAGGTCTCTAGTTTTCAGAAATGCACAGGTTTGGTAGGTTTCCCTAGGTGCCGGCTGAGCTAGAGGCCAAAATCTACAGGTAGGCACTTCGCAAAAAACACCTCTGTTTTTTCCCAAAATTTAGGATGTGTCCACGTTGCGCTTTGGGGTGTTTCCTGTCGCCGGCGCTAGGCCTACCCACGCAAGTGAGGTATCATTTTTATCGGGAGACTTGGGGGAACGCTGGGTGGAAGGAAATTTGTGGCTCCTCTCAGATTCCAGAACTTTCTGCCACAGAAATGTGAGGGACATGTGTTTTTTTAGCCAAATTTTGAGGTTTGCAAAGGATTCTGGGTAACAGAACCTGGTCCGAGCCCCGCAAGTCACCCCTCCTTGGATTCCCCTAGGTCTCTAGTTTTCAGAAATGCACAGGTTTGGTAGGTTTCCCTAGGTGCCGGCTGAGCTAGAGGCCAAAATCTACAGGTAGGCACTTCGCAAAAAACACCTCTGTTTTTTCCCCAAATTTAGGATGTGTCCACGTTGCGCTTTGGGGTGTTTCCTGTCGCCGGCGCTAGGCCTACCCACGCAAGTGAGGTATCATTTTTATCGGGAGACTTGGGGGAACGCTGGGTGGAAGGAAATTTGTGGCTCCTCTCAGATTCCAGAACTTTCTGCCACAGAAATGTGAGGGACATGTGTTTATTTAGCCAAATTTTGAGGTTTGCAAAGGATTCTGGGTAACAGAACCTGGTCCGAGCCCCGCAAGTCACCCCTCCTTGGATTCCCCAAGGTCTCTAGTTTTCAGAAATGCACAGGTTTGGTAGGTTTCCCTAGGTGCCGGCTGAGCTAGAGGCCAAAATCTACAGGTAGGCACTTCGCAAAAAACACCTCTGTTTTTTCCCAAAATTTAGGATGTGTCCACGTTGCGCTTTAGGGTGTTTCCTGTCGCCGGCGCTAGGCCTAACCACGCAAGTGAGGTATCATTTTTATCGGGAGACTTGGGGGAACGCTGGGTGGAAGGAAATTTGTAGCTCCTCTCAGATTCCAGAACTTTCTGCCACAGAAATGTGAGGGACATGTGTTTTTTTAGCCAAATTTTGAGGTTTGCAAAGGATTCTGGGTAACAGAACCTGGTCCGAGCCCCGCAAGTCACCCCTCCTTGGATTCCCCAAGGTCTCTAGTTTTCAGAAATGCACAGGTTTGGTAGGCTTCCCTAGGTGCCGGCTGAGCTAGAGGCCAAAATCTACAGGTAGGCACTGTTTTCTTTCAAAAAACGGGATGTGTCCACGTTGCGTTTTGGGGTGTTTCCTGTCGCCGGCGCTAGGCCTACCCACGCAAGTGAGGTATCATTTTTATCGGGAGACTTGGGGGAACGCTGGGTGGAAGGATATTTGTAGCTCCTCTCAGATTCCAGAACTTTCTGCCACAGAAATGTGAGGGACATGTGTTTTTTTAGCCAAATTTTGAGGTTTGCAAAGGATTCTGGGTAACAGAACCTGGTCCGAGCCCCGCAAGTCACCCCATCTTGGATTCCCCTAGGTCTCTAGTTTTCAGAAATGCACAGGTTTGGTAGGTTTCCCTAGGTGCCAGGTGAGCTACAGGCCAAAATCCACAGGTAGGCACTGTTTTCTTTCAAAAAACGGGATGTGTCCACGTTGCGTTTTGGGGTGTTTCCTGTCGCCGGCGCTAGGCCTTCCCATGCAAGTGAGGTATCATTTTTATCGGGAGACTTGGGGGAACGCTGGGTGGAAGGAAATTTGTGGCTCCTCTCAGATTCCAGAACTTTCTGCCACAGAAATGTGAGGGACATGTGTTTTTTTAGCCAAATTTTGAGGTTTGCAAAGGATTCTGGGTAACAGAACCTGGTCCGAGCCCCGCAAGTCACCCCTCCTTGGATTCCCCTAGGTCTCTAGTTTTTAGAAATACACAGGTTTGGTAGGTTTCCCTAGGTGCCGGCTGAGCTGGAGGCCAAAATCTACAGGTAGGCACTTCGCAAAAAACACCTCTGTTTTTTCCCAAAATTTAGGATGTGTCCACGTTGCGCTTTGGGGTGTTTCCTGTCGCCGGCGCTAGGCCTACCCACGCAAGTGAGGTATCATTTTTATCGGGAGACTTGGGGGAACGCTGGGTGGAAGGAAATTTGTGGTTCCTCTCAGATTCCAGAACTTTCTGCCACAGAAATGTGAGGGACATGTGTTTATTTAGCCAAATTTTGAGGTTTGCAAAGGATTCTGGGTAACAGAACCTGGTCCAAGCCCCGCAAGTCACCCCTCCTTGGATTCCCCAAGGTCTCTAGTTTTCAGAAATGCACAGGTTTGGTAGGTTTCCCTAGGTGCAGGCTGAGCTAGAGGCCAAAATCTACAGGTAGGCACTTCGCAAAAAACACCTCTGTTTTTTCCCAAAATTTAGGATGTGTCCACGTTGCGCTTTGGGGTGTTTCCTGTCGCCGGCGCTAGGCCTACCCACGCAAGTGAGGTATCATTTTTATCGGGAGACTTGGGGGAACGCTGGGTGGAAGGAAATTTGTAGCTCCTCTCAGATTCCAGAACTTTCTGTAACAGAAATGTGAGGGACATGTGTTTTTTTAGCCAAATTTTGAGGTTTGCAAAGGATTCTGGGTAACAGAACCTGGTCCGAGCCCCGCAAGTCACCCCTCCTTGGATTCCCCTAGGTCTCTAGTTTTCAGAAATGCACAGGTTTGGTAGGTTTCCCTAGGTGCCGGCTGAGCTAGAGGCCAAAATCTACAGGTAGGCACTTCGCAAAAAACACCTCTGTTTTTTCCCAAAATTTAGGATGTGTCCACGTTGCGCTTTAGGGTGTTTCCTGTCGCCGGCGCTAGGCCTAACCACGCAAGTGAGGTATCATTTTTATCGGGAGACTTGGGGGAACGCTGGGTGGAAGGAAATTTGTAGCTCCTCTCAGATTCCAGAACTTTCTGCCACAGAAATGTGAGGGACATGTGTTTTTTTAGCCAAATTTTGAGGTTTGCAAAGGATTCTGGGTAACAGAACCTGGTCCGAGCCCCGCAAGTCACCCCTCCTTGGATTCCCCAAGGTCTCTAGTTTTCAGAAATGCACAGGTTTGGTAGGCTTCCCTAGGTGCCGGCTGAGCTAGAGGCCAAAATCTACAGGTAGGCACTGTTTTCTTTCAAAAAACGGGATGTGTCCACGTTGCGTTTTGGGGTGTTTCCTGTCGCCGGCGCTAGGCCTACCCACGCAAGTGAGGTATCATTTTTATCGGGAGACTTGGGGGAACGCTGGGTGGAAGGATATTTGTAGCTCCTCTCAGATTCCAGAACTTTCTGCCACAGAAATGTGAGGGACATGTGTTTTTTTAGCCAAATTTTGAGGTTTGCAAAGGATTCTGGGTAACAGAACCTGGTCCGAGCCCCGCAAGTCACCCCATCTTGGATTCCCCTAGGTCTCTAGTTTTCAGAAATGCACAGGTTTGGTAGGTTTCCCTAGGTGCCAGGTGAGCTACAGGCCAAAATCCACAGGTAGGCACTGTTTTCTTTCAAAAAACGGGATGTGTCCACGTTGCGTTTTGGGGTGTTTCCTGTCGCCGGCGCTAGGCCTTCCCATGCAAGTGAGGTATCATTTTTATCGGGAGACTTGGGGGAACGCTGGGTGGAAGGAAATTTGTGGCTCCTCTCAGATTCCAGAACTTTCTGCCACAGAAATGTGAGGGACATGTGTTTTTTTAGCCAAATTTTGAGGTTTGCAAAGGATTCTGGGTAACAGAACCTGGTCCGAGCCCCGCAAGTCACCCCTCCTTGGATTCCCCTAGGTCTCTAGTTTTTAGAAATACACAGGTTTGGTAGGTTTCCCTAGGTGCCGGCTGAGCTGGAGGCCAAAATCTACAGGTAGGCACTTCGCAAAAAACACCTCTGTTTTTTCCCAAAATTTAGGATGTGTCCACGTTGCGCTTTGGGGTGTTTCCTGTCGCCGGCGCTAGGCCTACCCACGCAAGTGAGGTATCATTTTTATCGGGAGACTTGGGGGAACGCTGGGTGGAAGGAAATTTGTGGTTCCTCTCAGATTCCAGAACTTTCTGCCACAGAAATGTGAGGGACATGTGTTTATTTAGCCAAATTTTGAGGTTTGCAAAGGATTCTGGGTAACAGAACCTGGTCCGAGCCCCGCAAGTCACCCCTCCTTGGATTCCCCAAGGTCTCTAGTTTTCAGAAATGCACAGGTTTGGTAGGTTTCCCTAGGTGCAGGCTGAGCTAGAGGCCAAAATCTACAGGTAGGCACTTCGCAAAAAACACCTCTGTTTTTTCCCAAAATTTAGGATGTGTCCACGTTGCGCTTTGGGGTGTTTCCTGTCGCCGGCGCTAGGCCTACCCACGCAAGTGAGGTATCATTTTTATCGGGAGACTTGGGGGAACGCTGGGTGGAAGGAAATTTGTAGCTCCTCTCAGATTCCAGAACTTTCTGTAACAGAAATGTGAGGGACATGTGTTTTTTTAGCCAAATTTTGAGGTTTGCAAAGGATTCTGGGTAACAGAACCTGGTCCGAGCCCCGCAAGTCACCCCTCCTTGGATTCCCCTAGGTCTCTAGTTTTCAGAAATGCACAGGTTTGGTAGGTTTCCCTAGGTGCCGGCTGAGCTACAGGCCAAAATCTACAGGTAGGCACTTCGCAAAAAACACCTCTGTTTTTTCCCAAAATTTAGGATGTGTCCACGTTGCGCTTTGGGGTGTTTCCTGTCGCCGGCGCTAGGCCTAACCACGCAAGTGAGGTATCATTTTTATCGGGAGACTTGGGGGAACGCTGGGTGGAAGGAAATTTGTAGCTCCTCTCAGATTCCAGAACTTTCTGCCACAGAAATGTGAGGGACATGTGTTTTTTTAGCCGAATTTTGAGGTTTGCAAAGGATTCTGGGTAACAGAACATGGTCCGAGCCCCGCAAGTCACCCCTCCTTGGATTCCCCTAGGTCTCTAGTTTTCAGAAATGCACAGGTTTGGTAGGTTTCCCTAGGTGCCGGCTGAGCTAGAGGCCAAAATCTACAGGTAGGCACTTCGCAAAAAACACCTCTGTTTTTTCCCCAAATTTAGGATGTGTCCACGTTGCGCTTTGGGGTGTTTCCTGTCGCCGGCGCTAGGCCTACCCACGCAAGTGAGGTATCATTTTTATCGGGAGACTTGGGGGAACGCTGGGTGGAAGGAAATTTGTGGCTCCTCTCAGATTCCAGAACTTTCTGCCACAGAAATGTGAGGGACATGTGTTTATTTAGCCAAATTTTGAGGTTTGCAAAGGATTCTGGGTAACAGAACCTGGTCCGAGCCCCGCAAGTCACCCCTCCTTGGATTCCCCAAGGTCTCTAGTTTTCAGAAATGCACAGGTTTGGTAGGTTTCCCTAGGTGCCGGCTGAGCTAGAGGCCAAAATCTACAGGTAGGCACTTCGCAAAAAACACCTCTGTTTTTTCCCAAAATTTAGGATGTGTCCACGTTGCGCTTTAGGGTGTTTCCTGTCGCCGGCGCTAGGCCTAACCACGCAAGTGAGGTATCATTTTTATCGGGAGACTTGGGGGAACGCTGGGTGGAAGGAAATTTGTAGCTCCTCTCAGATTCCAGAACTTTCTGCCACAGAAATGTGAGGGACATGTGTTTTTTAGCCAAATTTTGAGGTTTGCAAAGGATTCTGGGTAACAGAACCTGGTCCGAGCCCCGCAAGTCACCCCTCCTTGGATTCCCCAAGGTCTCTAGTTTTCAGAAATGCACAGGTTTGGTAGGTTTCCCTAGGTGCCGGCTGAGCTAGAGGCCAAAATCTACAGGTAGGCACTTCGCAAAAAACACCTCTGTTTTTTCCCAAAATTTAGGATGTGTCCACGTTGCGCTTTGGGGTGTTTCCTGTCGCCGGCGCTAGGCCTACCCACGCAAGTGAGGTATCATTTTTATCGGGAGACTTGGGGGAACGCTGGGTGGAAGGAAATTTGTGGCTCCTCTCAGATTCCAGAACTTTCTGCCACAGAAATGTGAGGGACATGTGTTTTTTTAGCCAAATTTTGAGGTTTGCAAAGGATTCTGGGTAACAGAACCTGGTCCGAGCCCCGCAAGTCACCCCTCCTTGGATTCCCCTAGGTCTCTAGTTTTCAGAAATGCACAGGTTTGGTAGGTTTCCCTAGGTGCCGGCTGAGCTAGAGGCCAAAATCTACAGGTAGGCACTTCGCAAAAAACACCTCTGTTTTTTCCCAAAATTTAGGATGTGTCCACGTTGCGCTTTGGGGTGTTTCCTGTCGCCGGCGCTAGGCCTACCCACACAAGTGAGGTATCATTTTTATCGGGAGACTTGGGGGAACGCTGGGTGGAAGGAAATTTGTGGCTCCTCTCAGATTCCAGAACTTTCTGCCACAGAAATGTGAGGGACATGTGTTTTTTTAGCCAAATTTTGAGGTTTGCAAAGGATTCTGGGTAACAGAACCTGGTCCGAGCCCCGCAAGTCACCCCTCCTTGGATTCCCCAAGGTCTCTAGTTTTCAGAAATGCACAGGTTTGGTAGGTTTCCCTAGGTGCCGGCTGAGCTAGAGGCCAAAATCTACAGGTAGGCACTTCGCAAAAAACACCTCTGTTTTTTCCCAAAATTTAGGATGTGTCCACGTTGCGCTTTGGGGTGTTTCCTGTCGCCGGCGCTAGGCCTACCCACGCAAGTGAGGTATCATTTTTATCGGGAGACTTGGGGGAACGCTGGGTGGAAGGAAATTTGTGGCTCCTCTCAGATTCCAGAACTTTCTGCCACAGAAATGTGAGGGACATGTGTTTTTTTAGCCAAATTTTGAGGTTTGCAAAGGATTCTGGGTAACAGAACCTGGTCCGAGCCCCGCAAGTCACCCCTCCTTGGATTCCCCTAGGTCTCTAGTTTTCAGAAATGCACAGGTTTGGTAGGTTTCCCTAGGTGCCGGCTGAGCTAGAGGCCAAAATCTACAGGTAGGCACTTCGCAAAAAACACCTCTGTTTTTTCCCCAAATTTAGGATGTGTCCACGTTGCGCTTTGGGGTGTTTCCTGTCGCCGGCGCTAGGCCTACCCACGCAAGTGAGGTATCATTTTTATCGGGAGACTTGGGGGAACGCTGGGTGGAAGGAAATTTGTGGCTCCTCTCAGATTCCACAACTTTCTGCCACAGAAATGTGAGGGACATGTGTTTTTTTAGCCAAATTTTGAGGTTTGCAAAGGATTCTGGGTAACAGAACCTGGTCCGAGCCCAGCAAGTCACCCCTCCTTGGATTCCCCAAGGTCTCTAGATTTCAGAAATGCACAGGTTTGGTAGGTTTCCCTAGGTGCCGGCTGAGCTAGAGGCCAAAATCTACAGGTAGGCACTTCGCAAAAAACACCTCTGTTTTTTCCCAAAATTTAGGATGTGTCCACGTTGCGCTTTGGGGTGTTTCCTGTCGCCGGCGCTAGGCCTACCCACGCAAGTGAGGTATCATTTTTATCGGGAGACTTGGGGGAACGCTGGGTGGAAGGAAATTTGTGGCTCCTCTCAGATTCCAGAACTTTCTGCCACAGAAATGTGAGGGACATGTGTTTTTTTAGCCAAATTTTGAGGTTTGCAAAGGATTCTGGGTAACAGAACCTGGTCCGAGCCCCGCAAGTCACCCCTCCTTGGATTCCCCTAGGTCTCTAGTTTTCAGAAATGCACAGGTTTGGTAGGTTTCCCTAGGTGCCGGCTGAGCTAGAGGCCAAAATCTACAGGTAGGCACTTCGCAAAAAACACCTCTGTTTTTTCCCAAAATTTAGGATGTGTCCACGTTGCGTTTTGGGGTGTTTCCTGTCGCCGGCGCTAGGCCTACCCACGCAAGTGAGGTATCATTTTTATCGGGAGACTTGAGGGAACGCTGGGTGGAAGGAAATTTGTGGCTCCTCTCAGATTCCAGAACTTTCTGCCACAGAAATGTGAGGGACATGTGTTTTTTTAGCCAAATTTTGAGGTTTGCAAAGGATTCTGGGTAACAGAACCTGGTCCGAGCCCCGCAAGTCACCCCTCCTTGGATTCCCCTAGGTCTGTAGTTTTCAGAAATGCACAGCTTTGGTAGGTTTCCCTAGGTGCCGGCTGAGCTAGAGGCCAAAATCTACAGGTAGGCACTTCGCAAAAAACACCTCTGTTTTTTCCCAAAATTTAGGATGTGTCCACGTTGCGCTTTGGGGTGTTTCCTGTCGCCGGCGCTAGGCCTACCCACGCAAGTGAGGTATCATTTTTATCGGGAGACTTGGGGGAACGCTGGGTGGAAGGAAATTTGTAGCTCCTCTCAGATTCCAGAACTTTCTGCCACAGAAATGTGAGGGACATGTGTTTTTTTAGCCAAATTTTGAGGTTTGCAAAGGATTCTGGGTAACAGAACCTGGTCCGAGCCCCGCAAGTCACCCCTCCTTGGATTCCCCTAGGTCTCTAGTTTTCAGAAATGCACAGGTTTGGTAGGTTTCCCTAGGTGCCGGCTGAGCTAGAGGCCAAAATCTACAGGTAGGCACTTCGCAAAAAACACCTCTGTTTTTTCCCCAAATTTAGGATGTGTCCACGTTGCGCTTTGGGGTGTTTCCTGTCGCCGGCGCTAGGCCTACCCACGCAAGTGAGGCATCATTTTTATCGGGAGACTTGGGGGAACGCTGGGTGGAAGGAAATTTGTGGCTCCTCTCAGATTCCAGAACTTTCTGCCACAGAAATGTGAGGGACATGTGTTTTTTTAGCCAAATTTTGAGGTTTGCAAAGGATTCTGGGTAACAGAACCTGGTCCGAGCCCCGCAAGTCACCCCTCCTTGGATTCCCCAAGGTCTCTAGTTTTCAGAAATGCACAGGTTTGGTAGGTTTCCCTAGGTGCCGGCTGAGCTAGAGGCCAAAATCTACAGGTAGGCACTTCGCAAAAAACACCTCTGTTTTTTCCCAAAATTTAGGATGTGTCCACGTTGCGCTTTGGGGTGTTTCCTGTCGCCGGCGCTAGGCCTACCCACGCAAGTGAGGTATCATTTTTATCGGGAGACTTGGGGGAACGCTGGGTGGAAGGAAATATGTGGCTCCTCTCAGATTCCAGAACTTTCTGCCACAGAAATGTGAGGGACATGTGTTTTTTTAGCCAAATTTTGAGGTTTGCAAAGGATTCTGGGTAACAGAACCTGGTCCGAGCCCCGCAAGTCACCCCTCCTTGGATTCCCCTAGGTCTCTAGTTTTCAGAAATGCACAGGTTTGGTAGGTTTCCCTAGGTGCCGGCTGAGCTAGAGGCCAAAATCTACAGGTAGGCACTTCGCAAAAAACACCTCTGTTTTTTCCCAAAATTTAGGATGTGTCCACGTTGCGTTTTGGGGTGTTTCCTGTCGCCGGCGCTAGGCCTACCCACGCAAGTGAGGTATCATTTTTATCGGGAGACTTGAGGGAACGCTGGGTGGAAGGAAATTTGTGGCTCCTCTCAGATTCCAGAACTTTCTGCCACAGAAATGTGAGGGACATGTGTTTTTTTAGCCAAATTTTGAGGTTTGCAAAGGATTCTGGGTAACAGAACCTGGTCCGAGCCCCGCAAGTCACCCCTCCTTGGATTCCCCTAGGTCTGTAGTTTTCAGAAATGCACAGCTTTGGTAGGTTTCCCTAGGTGCCGGCTGAGCTAGAGGCCAAAATCTACAGGTAGGCACTTCGCAATAAACACCTCTGTTTTTTCCCCAAATTTAGGATGTGTCCACGTTGCGCTTTGGGGTGTTTCCTGTCGCCGGCGCTAGGCCTACCCACGCAAGTGAGGTATCATTTTTATCGGGAGACTTGGGGGAACGCTGGGTGGAAGGAAATTTGTAGCTCCTCTCAGATTCCAGAACTTTCTGCCACAGAAATGTGAGGGACATGTGTTTTTTTAGCCAAATTTTGAGGTTTGCAAAGGATTCTGGGTAACAGAACCTTGTCCGAGCCCCGCAAGTCACCCCTCCTTGGATTCCCCAAGGCCTCTAGTTTTCAGAAATGCACAGGTTTGGTAGGTTTCCCTAGGTGCCGGCTGAGCTAGAGGCCAAAATCTACAGGTAGGCACTTCGCAAAAAACACCTCTGTTTTTTCCCAAAATTTAGGATGTGTCCACGTTGCGCTTTGGGGTGTTTCCTGTCGCCGGCGCTAGGCCTACCCACGCAAGTGAGGTATCATTTTTATCGGGAGACTTGGGGGAACGCTGGGTGGAAGGAAATTTGTGGCTCCTCTCAGATTCCAGAACTTTCTGCCACAGAAATGTGAGGGACATGTGTTTTTTTAGCCAAATTTTGAGGTTTGCAAAGGATTCTGGGTAACAGAACCTGGTCCGAGCCCCGCAAGTCACCCCTCCTTGGATTCCCCTAGGTCTCTAGTTTTCAGAAATGCACAGGTTTGGTAGGTTTCCCTAGGTGCTGGCTGAGCTAGAGGCCAAAATCTAGAGGTAGGCACTTCGCAAAAAACACCTCTGTTTTTTCCCCAAATTTAGGATGTGTCCACGTTGCGCTTTGGGGTGTTTCCTGTCGCCGGCGCTAGGCCTAACCACGCAAGTGAGGTATCATTTTTATCGGGAGACTTGGGGGAACGCTGGGTGGAAGGAAATTTGTGGCTCCTCTCAGATTCCAGAACTTTCTGCCACAGAAATGTGAGGGACATGTGTTTTTTTAGCCAAATTTTGAGGTTTGCAAAGGATTCTGGGTAACAGAACCTGGTCCGAGCCCCGCAAGTCACCCCTCCTTGGATTCCCCAAGGTCTCTAGTTTTCAGAAATGCACAGGTTTGGTAGGTTTCCCTAGGTGCCGGCTGAGCTAGAGGCCAAAATCTACAGGTAGGCACTTCGCAAAAAACACCTCTGTTTTTTCCCAAAATTTAGGATGTGTCCACGTTGCGCTTTGGGGTGTTTCCTGTCGCCGGCGCTAGGCCTACCCACGCAAGTGAGGTATCATTTTTATCGGGAGACTTGGGGGAATGCTGGGTGGAAGGAAATGTGTGGCTCCTCTCAGATTCCAGAACTTTCTGCCACAGAAATGTGAGGGACATGTGTTTTTATAGCCAAATTTTGAGGTTTGCAAAGGATTCTGGGTAATAGAACCTGGTCCGAGCCCCGCAAGTCACCCCTCCTTGGATTCCCCTAGGTCTCTAGTTTTCAGAAATGCACAGGTTTGGTAGGTTTCCCTAGGTGCCGGCTGAGCTAGAGGCCAAAATCTACAGGTAGGCACTTCGCAAAAAACACCTCTGTTTTTTCCCAAAATTTAGGATGTGTCCACGTTGCGCTTTGGGGTGTTTCCTGTCGCCGGCGCTAGGCCTACCCACGCAAGTGAGGTATCATTTTTATCGGGAGACTTGGGGGAACGCTGGGTGGAAGGAAATTTGTGGCTCCTCTCAGATTCCAGAACTTTCTGCCACAGAAATGTGAGGGACATGTGTTTTTTTAGCCAAATTTTGAGGTTTGCAAAGGATTCTGGGTAACAGAACCTGGTCCGAGCCCCGCAAGTCACCCCTCCTTGGATTCCCCTAGGTCTCTAGTTTTCAGAAATGCACAGGTTTGGTAGGTTTCCCTAGGTGCCGGCTGAGCTAGAGGCCAAAATCTACAGGTAGGCACTTCGCAAAAAACACCTCTGTTTTTTCCCAAAATTTAGGATGTGTCCACGTTGCGCTTTGGGGTGTTTCCTGTCGCCGGCGCTAGGCCTACCCACGCAAGTGAGGTATCATTTTTATCGGGAGACTTGGGGGAAAGCTGGGTGGAAGGAAATTTGTGGCTCCTCTCAGATTCCAGAACTTTCTGCCACAGAAATGTGAGGGACATGTGTTTTTTTAGCCAAATTTTGAGGTTTGCAAAGGATTCTGGGTAACAGAACCTGGTCCGAGCCCCGCAAGTCACCCCTCCTTGGATTCCCCTAGGTCTCTAGTTTTCAGAAATGCACAGGTTTGGTAGGTTTCCCTAAGTGCCGGCTGAGCTAGAGGCCAAAATCTACAGGTAGGCACTTCGCAAAAAACACCTCTGTTTTTTCCCCAAATTTAGGATGTGTCCACGTTGCGCTTTGGGGTGTTTCCTGTCGCCGGCGCTAGGCCTAACCACGCAAGTGAGGTATCATTTTTATCGGGAGACTTGGGGGAACGCTGGGTGGAAGGAAATTTGTGGCTCCTCTCAGATTCCAGAACTTTCTGCCACAGAAATGAGAGGGACATGTGTTTTTTTAGCCAAATTTTGAGGTTTGCAAAGGATTCTGGGTAACAGAACCTGGTCCGAGCCCCGCAAGTCACCCCTCCTTGGATTCCCCAAGGTCTCTAGTTTTCAGAAATGCACAGGTTTGGTAGGTTTCCCTAGGTGCCGGCTGAGCTAGAGGCCAAAATCTACAGGTAGGCACTGTTTTCTTTCAAAAAACGGGATGT
Organism: Pleurodeles waltl; assembly: GCF_031143425.1. Lineage (NCBI taxonomy): Eukaryota > Metazoa > Chordata > Amphibia > Caudata > Salamandridae > Pleurodeles > Pleurodeles waltl. Next base: position 75,280,885 of record NC_090450.1, on the reverse strand, counting down.
GTCCACGTTGCGCTTTGGGGTGTTTCCTGTCGCCGGCGCTAGGCCTACCCACACAAGTGAGGTATCATTTTTATCGGGAGACTTGGGGGAACGCTGGGTGGAAGGAAATTTGTGGCTCCTCTCAGATTCCAGAACTTTCTGCCACAGAAATGAGAGGGACATGTGTTTTTTTAGCCAAATTTTGAGGTTTGCAAAGGATTCTGGGTAACAGAACCTGGTCCGAGCCCCGCAAGTCACCCCTCCTTGGATTCCCCAAGGCCTCTAGTTTTCAGAAATGCACAGGTTTGGTAGGTTTCCCTAGGTGCCGGCTGAGCTAGAGGCCAAAATCTACAGGTAGGCACTTCGCAAAAAACACCTCTGTTTTTTCCCAAAATTTAGGATGTGTCCACGTTGCGCTTTGGGGTGTTTCCTGTCGCCGGCGCTAGGCCTACCCACGCAAGTGAGGTATCATTTTTATCGGGAGACTTGGGGGAACGCTGGGTGGAAGGAAATTTGTGGCTCCTCTCAGATTCCAGAACTTTCTGCCACAGAAATGTGAGGGACATGTGTTTTTTTAGCCAAATTTTGAGGTTTGCAAAGGATTCTGGGTAACAGAACCTGGTCCGAGCCCCGCAAGTCACCCCTCCTTGGATTCCCCTAGGTCTCTAGTTTTCAGAAATGCACAGGTTTGGTAGGTTTCCCTAGGTGCTGGCTGAGCTAGAGGCCAAAATCTAGAGGTAGGCACTTCGCAAAAAACACCTCTGTTTTTTCCCCAAATTTAGGATGTGTCCACGTTGCGCTTTGGGGTGTTTCCTGTCGCCGGCGCTAGGCCTAACCACGCAAGTGAGGTATCATTTTTATCGGGAGACTTGGGGGAACGCTGGGTGGAAGGAAATTTGTGGCTCCTCTCAGATTCCAGAACTTTCTGCCACAGAAATGTGAGGGACATGTGTTTTTTTAGCCAAATTTTGAGGTTTGCAAAGGATTCTGGGTAACAGAACCTGGTCCGAGCCCCGCAAGTCACCCCTCCTTGGATTCCCCAAGGTCTCTAGTTTTCAGAAATGCACAGGTTTGGTAGGTTTCCCTAGGTGCCGGCTGAGCTAGAGGCCAAAATCTACAGGTAGGCACTTCGCAAAAAACACCTCTGTTTTTTCCCAAAATTTAGGATGTGTCCACGTTGCGCTTTGGGGTGTTTCCTGTCGCCGGCGCTAGGCCTACCCACGCAAGTGAGGTATCATTTTTATCGGGAGACTTGGGGGAATGCTGGGTGGAAGGAAATGTGTGGCTCCTCTCAGATTCCAGAACTTTCTGCCACAGAAATGTGAGGGACATGTGTTTTTATAGCCAAATTTTGAGGTTTGCAAAGGATTCTGGGTAATAGAACCTGGTCCGAGCCCCGCAAGTCACCCCTCCTTGGATTCCCCTAGGTCTCTAGTTTTCAGAAATGCACAGGTTTGGTAGGTTTCCCTAGGTGCCGGCTGAGCTAGAGGCCAAAATCTACAGGTAGGCACTTCGCAAAAAACACCTCTGTTTTTTCCCAAAATTTAGGATGTGTCCACGTTGCGCTTTGGGGTGTTTCCTGTCGCCGGCGCTAGGCCTACCCACGCAAGTGAGGTATCATTTTTATCGGGAGACTTGGGGGAACGCTGGGTGGAAGGAAATTTGTGGCTCCTCTCAGATTCCAGAACTTTCTGCCACAGAAATGTGAGGGACATGTGTTTTTTTAGCCAAATTTTGAGGTTTGCAAAGGATTCTGGGTAACAGAACCTGGTCCGAGCCCCGCAAGTCACCCCTCCTTGGATTCCCCTAGGTCTCTAGTTTTCAGAAATGCACAGGTTTGGTAGGTTTCCCTAGGTGCCGGCTGAGCTAGAGGCCAAAATCTACAGGTAGGCACTTCGCAAAAAACACCTCTGTTTTTTCCCAAAATTTAGGATGTGTCCACGTTGCGCTTTGGGGTGTTTCCTGTCGCCGGCGCTAGGCCTACCCACGCAAGTGAGGTATCATTTTTATCGGGAGACTTGGGGGAAAGCTGGGTGGAAGGAAATTTGTGGCTCCTCTCAGATTCCAGAACTTTCTGCCACAGAAATGTGAGGGACATGTGTTTTTTTAGCCAAATTTTGAGGTTTGCAAAGGATTCTGGGTAACAGAACCTGGTCCGAGCCCCGCAAGTCACCCCTCCTTGGATTCCCCTAGGTCTCTAGTTTTCAGAAATGCACAGGTTTGGTAGGTTTCCCTAGGTGCCGGCTGAGCTAGAGGCCAAAATCTACAGGTAGGCACTTCGCAAAAAACACCTCTGTTTTTTCCCCAAATTTAGGATGTGTCCACGTTGCGCTTTGGGGTGTTTCCTGTCGCCGGCGCTAGGCCTAACCACGCAAGTGAGGTATCATTTTTATCGGGAGACTTGGGGGAACGCTGGGTGGAAGGAAATTTGTGGCTCCTCTCAGATTCCAGAACTTTCTGCCACAGAAATGAGAGGGACATGTGTTTTTTTAGCCAAATTTTGAGGTTTGCAAAGGATTCTGGGTAACAGAACCTGGTCCGAGCCCCGCAAGTCACCCCTCCTTGGATTCCCCAAGGTCTCTAGTTTTCAGAAATGCACAGGTTTGGTAGGTTTCCCTAGGTGCCGGCTGAGCTAGAGGCCAAAATCTACAGGTAGGCACTGTTTTCTTTCAAAAAACGGGATGTGTCCACGTTGCGCTTTGGGGTGTTTCCTGTCGCCGGCGCTAGGCCTACCCACACAAGTGAGGTATCATTTTTATCGGGAGACTTGGGGGAACGCTGGGTGGAAGGAAATTTGTGGCTCCTCTCAGATTCCAGAACTTTCTGCCACAGAAATGTGAGGGACATGTGTTTTTTTAGCCAAATTTTGAGGTTTGCAAAGGATTCTGGGTAACAGAACCTGGTCCGAGCCCCGCAAGTCACCCCTCCTTGGATTCCCCTAGGTCTGTAGTTTTCAGAAATGCACAGCTTTGGTAGGTTTCCCTAGGTGCCGGCTGAGCTAGAGGCCAAAATCTACAGGTAGGCACTTCGCAATAAACACCTCTGTTTTTTCCCCAAATTTAGGATGTGTCCACGTTGCGCTTTGGGGTGTTTCCTGTCGCCGGCGCTAGGCCTACCCACGCAAGTGAGGTATCATTTTTATCGGGAGACTTGGGGGAACGCTGGGTGGAAGGAAATTTGTAGCTCCTCTCAGATTCCAGAACTTTCTGCCACAGAAATGTGAGGGACATGTGTTTTTTTAGCCAAATTTTGAGGTTTGCAAAGGATTCTGGGTAACAGAACCTTGTCCGAGCCCCGCAAGTCACCCCTCCTTGGATTCCCCAAGGCCTCTAGTTTTCAGAAATGCACAGGTTTGGTAGGTTTCCCTAGGTGCCGGCTGAGCTAGAGGCCAAAATCTACAGGTAGGCACTTCGCAAAAAACACCTCTGTTTTTCCCCAAAATTTAGGATGTGTCCACGTTGCGCTTTGGGGTGTTTCCTGTCGCCGGCGCTAGGCCTACCCACGCAAGTGAGGTATCATTTTTATCGGGAGACTTGGGGGAACGCTGGGTGGAAGGAAATTTGTGGCTCCTCTCAGATTCCAGAACTTTCTGCCACAGAAATGTGAGGGACATGTGTTTTTTTAGCCAAATTTTGAGGTTTGCAAAGGATTCTGGGTAACAGAACCTGGTCCGAGCCCCGCAAGTCACCCCTCCTTGGATTCCCCTAGGTCTCTAGTTTTCAGAAATGCACAGGTTTGGTAGGTTTCCCTAGGTGCTGGCTGAGCTAGAGGCCAAAATCTAGAGGTAGGCACTTCGCAAAAAACACCTCTGTTTTTTCCCCAAATTTAGGATGTGTCCACGTTGCGCTTTGGGGTGTTTCCTGTCGCCGGCGCTAGGCCTAACCACGCAAGTGAGGTATCATTTTTATCGGGAGACTTGGGGGAACGCTGGGTGGAAGGAAATTTGTGGCTCCTCTCAGATTCCAGAACTTTCTGCCACAGAAATGTGAGGGACATGTGTTTTTTTAGCCAAATTTTGAGGTTTGCAAAGGATTCTGGGTAACAGAACCTGGTCCGAGCCCCGCAAGTCACCCCTCCTTGGATTCCCCAAGGTCTCTAGTTTTCAGAAATGCACAGGTTTGGTAGGTTTCCCTAGGTGCCGGCTGAGCTAGAGGCCAAAATCTACAGGTAGGCACTTCGCAAAAAACACCTCTGTTTTTTCCCAAAATTTAGGATGTGTCCACGTTGCGCTTTGGGGTGTTTCCTGTCGCCGGCGCTAGGCCTACCCACGCAAGTGAGGTATCATTTTTATCGGGAGACTTGGGGGAATGCTGGGTGGAAGGAAATGTGTGGCTCCTCTCAGATTCCAGAACTTTCTGCCACAGAAATGTGAGGGACATGTGTTTTTATAGCCAAATTTTGAGGTTTGCAAAGGATTCTGGGTAATAGAACCTGGTCCGAGCCCCGCAAGTCACCCCTCCTTGGATTCCCCTAGGTCTCTAGTTTTCAGAAATGCACAGGTTTGGTAGGTTTCCCTAGGTGCCGGCTGAGCTAGAGGCCAAAATCTACAGGTAGGCACTTCGCAAAAAACACCTCTGTTTTTTCCCAAAATTTAGGATGTGTCCACGTTGCGCTTTGGGGTGTTTCCTGTCGCCGGCGCTAGGCCTACCCACGCAAGTGAGGTATCATTTTTATCGGGAGACTTGGGGGAACGCTGGGTGGAAGGAAATTTGTGGCTCCTCTCAGATTCCAGAACTTTCTGCCACAGAAATGTGAGGGACATGTGTTTTTTTAGCCAAATTTTGAGGTTTGCAAAGGATTCTGGGTAACAGAACCTGGTCCGAGCCCCGCAAGTCACCCCTCCTTGGATTCCCCTAGGTCTCTAGTTTTCAGAAATGCACAGGTTTGGTAGGTTTCCCTAGGTGCCGGCTGAGCTAGAGGCCAAAATCTACAGGTAGGCACTTCGCAAAAAACACCTCTGTTTTTTCCCAAAATTTAGGATGTGTCCACGTTGCGCTTTGGGGTGTTTCCTGTCGCCGGCGCTAGGCCTACCCACGCAAGTGAGGTATCATTTTTATCGGGAGACTTGGGGGAAAGCTGGGTGGAAGGAAATTTGTGGCTCCTCTCAGATTCCAGAACTTTCTGGCACAGAAATGTGAGGGACATGTGTTTTTTTAGCCAAATTTTGAGGTTTGCAAAGGATTCTGGGTAACAGAACCTGGTCCGAGCCCCGCAAGTCACCCCTCCTTGGATTCCCCTAGGTCTCTAGTTTTCAGAAATGCACAGGTTTGGTAGGTTTCCCTAGGTGCCGGCTGAGCTAGAGGCCAAAATCTACAGGTAGGCACTTCGCAAAAAACACCTCTGTTTTTTCCCCAAATTTAGGATGTGTCCACGTTGCGCTTTGGGGTGTTTCCTGTCGCCGGCGCTAGGCCTAACCACGCAAGTGAGGTATCATTTTTATCGGGAGACTTGGGGGAACGCTGGGTGGAAGGAAATTTGTGGCTCCTCTCAGATTCCAGAACTTTCTGCCACAGAAATGAGAGGGACATGTGTTTTTTTAGCCAAATTTTGAGGTTTGCAAAGGATTCTGGGTAACAGAACCTGGTCCGAGCCCCGCAAGTCACCCCTCCTTGGATTCCCCAAGGTCTCTAGTTTTCAGAAATGCACAGGTTTGGTAGGTTTCCCTAGGTGCCGGCTGAGCTAGAGGCCAAAATCTACAGGTAGGCACTGTTTTCTTTCAAAAAACGGGATGTGTCCACGTTGCGTTTTGGGGTGTTTCCTGTCGCCGGCGCTAGGCCTACCCACGCAAGTGAGGTATCATTTTTATCGGGAGACTTGAGGGAACGCTGGGTGGAAGGAAATTTGTGGCTCCTCTCAGATTCCAGAACTTTCTGCCACAGAAATGTGAGGGACATGTGTTTTTTTAGCCAAATTTTGAGGTTTGCAAAGGATTCTGGGTAACAGAACCTGGTCCGAGCCCCGCAAGTCACCCCTCCTTGGATTCCCCTAGGTCTCTAGTTTTCAGAAATGCACAGGTTTGGTAGGTTTCCCTAGGTGCCGGCTGAGCTGGAGGCCAAAATCTACAGGTAGGCACTTCGCAAAAAACACCTCTGTTTTTTCCCCAAATTTAGGATGTGTCCACGTTGCGCTTTGGGGTGTTTCCTGTCGCCGGCGCTAGGCCTACCCACGCAAGTGAGGTATCATTTTTATCGGGAGACTTGGGGGAACGCTGGGTGGAAGGAAATTTGTGGCTCCTCTCAGATTCCAGAACTTTCTGCCACAGAAATGTGAGGGACATGTGTTTATTTAGCCAAATTTTGAGGTTTGCAAAGGATTCTGGGTAACAGAACCTGGTCCGAGCCCCGCAAGTCACCCCATCTTGGATTCCCCTAGGTCTCTAGTTTTCAGAAATGCACAGGTTTGGTAGGTTTCCCTAGGTGCCAGGTGAGCTACAGGCCAAAATCCACAGGTAGGCACTGTTTTCTTTCAAAAAACGGGATGTGTCCACATTGCGTTTTGGGGTGTTTCCTGTCGCCGGCGCTAGGCCTACCCACGCAAGTGAGGTATCATTTTTATCGGGAGACTTGGGGGAACGCTGGGTGGAAGGAAATTTGTGGCTCCTCTCAGATTCCAGAACTTTCTGCCACAGAAATGTGAGGGACATGTGTTTTTTTAGCCAAATTTTGAGGTTTGCAAAGGATTCTGGGTAACAGAACCTGGTCCGAGCCCCGCAAGTCACCCCTCCTTGGATTCCCCTAGGTCTCTAGTTTTCAGAAATGCACAGGTTTGGTAGGTTTCCCTAGGTGCCGGCTGAGCTGGAGGCCAAAATCTACAGGTAGGCACTTCGCAAAAAACACCTCTGTTTTTTCCCCAAATTTAGGATGTGTCCACGTTGCGCTTTGGGGTGTTTCCTGTCGCCGGCGCTAGGCCTACCCACGCAAGTGAGGTATCATTTTTATCGGGAGACTTGGGGGAACGCTGGGTGGAAGGAAATTTGTGGCTCCTCTCAGATTCCAGAACTTTCTGCCACAGAAATGTGAGGGACATGTGTTTTTTTAGCCAAATTTTGAGGTTTGCAAAGGATTCTGGGTAACAGAACCTGGTCCAAGCCCCGCAAGTCACCCCTCCTTGGATTCCCCTAGGTCTCTAGTTTTCAGAAATGCACAGGTTTGGTAGGTTTCCCTAGGTGCCGGCTGAGCTGGAGGCCAAAATCTACAGGTAGGCACTTCGCAAAAAACACCTCTGTTTTTTCCCCAAATTTAGGATGTGTCCACGTTGCGCTTTGGGGTGTTTCCTGTCGCTGGCGCTAGGCCTACCCACGCAAGTGAGGTATCATTTTTATCGGGAGACTTGGGGGAACGCTGGGTGGAAGGAAATTTGTGGCACCTCTCAGATTCCAGAACTTTCTGCCACAGAAATGTGAGGGACATGTGTTTTTTTAGCCAAATTTTGAGGTTTGCAAAGGATTCTGGGTAACAGAACCTGGTCCGAGCCCCGCAAGTCACCCCTCCTTGGATTCCCCAAGGTCTCTAGTTTTCAGAAATGCACAGGTTTGGTAGGTTTCCCTAGGTGCCGGCTGAGCTAGAGGCCAAAATCTACAGGTAGGCACTTCGCAAAAAACACCTCTGTTTTTTCCCAAAATTTAGGATGTGTCCACGTTGCGCTTTGGGGTGTTTCCTGTCGCCGGCGCTAGGCCTACCCACGCAAGTGAGGTATCATTTTTATCGGGAGACTTGGGGGAACGCTGGGTGGAAGGATATTTGTAGCTCCTCTCAGATTCCAGAACTTTCTGCCACAGAAATGTGAGGGACATGTGTTTTTTTAGCCAAATTTTGAGGTTTGCAAAGGATTCTGGGTAACAGAACCTGGTCCGAGCCCCGCAAGTCACCCCATCTTGGATTCCCCTAGGTCTCTAGTTTTCAGAAATGCACAGGTTTGGTAGGTTTCCCTAGGTGCCAGGTGAGCTACAGGCCAAAATCCACAGGTAGGCACTGTTTTCTTTCAAAAAACGGGATGTGTCCACGTTGCGTTTTGGGGTGTTTCCTGTCGCCGGCGCTAGGCCTACCCACGCAAGTGAGGTATCATTTTTATCGGGAGACTTGGGGGAACGCTGGGTGGAAGGAAATTTGTGGCTCCTCTCAGATTCCAGAACTTTCTGCCACAGAAATGTGAGGGACATGTGTTTTTTTAGCCAAATTTGGAGGTTTGCAAAGGATTCTGGGTAACAGAACCTGGTCCGAGCCCCGCAAGTCACCCCTCCTTGGATTCCCCTAGGTCTCTAGTTTTCAGAAATGCACAGGTTTGGTAGGTTTCCCTAGGTGCCGGCTGAGCTGGAGGCCAAAATCTACAGGTAGGCACTTCGCAAAAAACACCTCTGTTTTTTCCAAAAATTTAGGATGTGTCCACGTTGCGCTTTGGGGTGTTTCCTGTCGCCGGCGCTAGGCCTACCCACGCAAGTGAGGTATCATTTTTATCGGGAGACTTGGGGGAACGCTGGGTGGAACGAAATTTGTGGTTCCTCTCAGATTCCAGAACTTTCTGCCACGGAAATGTGAGGGACATGTGTTTATTTAGCCAAATTTTGAGGTTTGCAAAGGATTCTGGGTAACAGAACCTGGTCCGAGCCCCGCAAGTCACCCCTCCTTGGATTCCCCAAGGTCTCTAGTTTTCAGAAATGCACAGGTTTGGTAGGTTTCCCTAGGTGCAGGCTGAGCTAGAGGCCAAAATCTACAGGTAGGCACTTCGCAAAAAACACCTCTGTTTTTTCCCAAAATTTAGGATGTGTCCACGTTGCGCTTTGGGGTGTTTCCTGTCGCCGGCGCTAGGCCTACCCACGCAAGTGAGGTATCATTTTTATCGGGAGACTTGGGGGAACGCTGGGTGGAAGGAAATTTGTAGCTCCTCTCAGATTCCAGAACTTTCTGTAACAGAAATGTGAGGGACATGTGTTTTTTTAGCCAAATTTTGAGGTTTGCAAAGGATTCTGGGTAACAGAACCTGGTCCGAGCCCCGCATGTCACCCCTCCTTGGATTCCCCTAGGTCTCTAGTTTTCAGAAATGCACAGGTTTGGTAGGTTTCCCTAGGTGCCGGCTGAGCTAGAGGCCAAAATCTACAGGTAGGCACTTCGCAAAAAACACCTCTGTTTTTTCCCAAAATTTAGGATGTGTCCACGTTGCGCTTTGGGGTGTTTCCTGTCGCCGGCGCTAGGCCTAACCACGCAAGTGAGGTATAATTTTTATCGGGAGACTTGGGGGAACGCTGGGTGGAAGGAAATTTGTAGCTCCTCTCAGATTCCAGAACTTTCTGCCACAGAAATGTGAGGGACATGTGTTTTTTTAGCCAAATTTTGAGGTTTGCAAAGGATTCTGGGTAACAGAACATGGTCCGAGCCCCGCAAGTCACCCCTCCTTGGATTCCCCTAGGTCTCTAGTTTTCAGAAATGCACAGGTTTGGTAGGTTTCCCTAGGTGCCGGCTGAGCTAGAGGCCAAAATCTACAGGTAGGCACTTCGCAAAAAACACCTCTGTTTTTTCTCCAAATTTAGGATGTGTCCACGTTGCGCTTTGGGGTGTTTCCTGTCGCCGGCGCTAGGCCAAACCACGCAAGTGAGGTATCATTTTTATCGGGAGACTTGGGGGAACGCTGGGTGGAAGGAAATTTGTGGCTCCTCTCAGATTCCAGAACTTTCTGCCACAGAAATGTGAGGGACATGTGTTTTTTTAGCCAAATTTTGAGGTTTGCAAAGGATTCTGGGTAACAGAACATGGTCCGAGCCCCGCTAGTCACCCCTCCTTGGATTCCCCAAGGTCTCTAGTTTTCAGAAATGCACAGGTTTGGTAGGTTTCCCTAGGTGCCGGCTGAGCTAGAGGCCAAAACCTACAGGTAGGCACTTCGCAAAAAACACCTCTGTTTTTTCCCAAAATTTAGGATGTGTCCACGTTGCGCTTTGGGGTGTTTCCTGTCGCCGGCGCTAGGCCTACCCACGCAAGTGAGGTATCATTTTTATCGGGAGACTTGGGGGAACGCTGGGTGGAAGGAAATGTGTGGCTCCTCTCAGATTCCAGAACTTTCTGCCACAGAAATGTGAGGGACATGTGTTTTTTTAGCCAAATTTTGAGGTTTGCAAAGGATTCTGGGTAACAGAACCTGGTCCGAGCCCCGCAAGTCACCCCTCCTTGGATTCCCCTAGGTCTCTAGTTTTCAGAAATGCACAGGTTTGGTGGGTTTCCCTAGGTGCCGGCTGAGCTAGAGGCCAAAATCTACAGGTAGGCACTTCGCAAAAAACACCTCTGTTTTTTCCCAAAATTTAGGATGTGTCCACGTTGCGCTTTGGGGTGTTTCCTGTCGCCGGCGCTAGGCCTACCCACGCAAGTGAGGTATAATTTTTATCGGTACACTTGGGGGAACGCTGGGTGGAAGGAAATTTGTGGCTCCTCTCAGATTCCAGAACTTTCTGCCACAGAAATGTGAGGGACATGTGTTTTTTTAGCCAAATTTTGAGGTTTGCAAAGGATTCTGGGTAACAGAACCTGGTCCGAGCCCCGCAAGTCACCCCTCCTTGGATTCCCCTAGGTCTCTAGTTTTCAGAAATGCACAGGTTTGGTAGGTTTCCCTAGGTGCCGGCTGAGCTAGAGGCCAAAATCTACAGGTAGGCACTTCGCAAAAAACACCTCTGTTTTTTCCCAAAATTTAGGATGTGTCCACGTTGCGCTTTGGGGTGTTTCCTGTCGCCGGCGCTAGGCCTACCCACACAAGTGAGGTATCATTTTTATCGGGAGACTTGGGGGAACGCTGGGTGGAAGGAAATTTGTGGCTCCTGTCAGATTCCAGAACTTTCTGCCACAGAAATGTGAGGGACATGTGTTTTTTTAGCCAAATTTTGAGGTTTGCAAAGGATTCTGGGTAACAGAACCTGGTCCGAGCCCCGCAAGTCACCCCTCCTTGGATTCCCCTAGGTCTCTAGTTTTCAGAAATGCACAGGTTTGGTAGGTTTCCCTAGGTGCCGGCTGAGCTAGAGGCCAAAATCTACAGGTAGGCACTTCGCAAAAAACACCTCTGTTTTTTCCCAAAATTTAGGATGTGTCCACGTTGCGCTTTGGGGTGTTTCCTGTCGCCGGCGCTAGGCCTACCCACGCAAGTGAGGTATCATTTTTATCGGGAGACTTGGGGGAACGCTGGGTGGAAGGAAATTTGTAGCTCCTCTCAGATTGCAGAACTTTCTGCCACAGAAATGTGAGGGACATGTGTTTTTTTAGCCAAATTTTGAGGTTTGCAAAGGATTCTGGGTAACAGAACCTGGTCCGATTCCCGCAAGTCACCCCTCCTTGGATTCCCCTAGGTCTCTAGTTTTCAGAAATGCACAGGTTTGGTAGGTTTCCCTAGGTGCCGGCTGAGCTAGAGGCCAAAATCTACAGGTAGGCACTTCGCAAAAAAACACCTCTGTTTTCTCCCAAAATTTTGGATGTGTCCACGTTGCGCTTTGGGGCGTTTCCTGTCGCGGGCGCTAGGCCTACCCACACAAGTGAGGTATCATTTTTATCGGGAGACTTGGGGGAACATAGATTAGCAAAACAAGTGCTATTGCCCCTTGTCTTTCTCTACATTTTTTCCTTCCAAATATAGGAGAGTATGTAAAAAAGACATCTATTTGAGAAATGCCCTGTAATTCACATGCTAGTTTGGTCACCCCGGAATTCAGATATGTGCAAATAACCACTGCTCCTCAACACCTTATCTTGTGCCCTTTTTGAAAATACAAAGGTTTTCTTGATAGCAATTTTTTACTCTTTATATTTCAGCAAATGAATTGCTTTATACCCGGTATAGAATGAAAACGGACGTCAGGCTGCAGCTCATTTATTGGCTCTGGGTTCCTTGGGTTCTTGATGAACCTACAAGCCCTATGTATCCCTGCAACCAGAGGAGTCCAGCAGACGTAACGGTATATTGCTTTCGATAATCTGACATTGCAGGGAAAAGTTACAGAGTAAAACGTAGAGAAACATTTATGTTTTTTTCACCTCAATTTCAATATTTTTCTTTTTCAGTTGTTATTTTCTGTAGGAAACCCTTGTAGGATCTACACAAATGACCCCTTGCTGAATTCAGAATTTTGTCTACTTTTCAGAAATGTTTAGGTTTCTGGGATCCAGCATTGGTTTCATGCCCATTTCTGTCACTGACTGGAAGGAGGCTGAAAGCACAAAAAACTGCAAAAATGGGGTATGTCCCAGTAAAATGCCAAAATTGTGTTGAAAAATTGGGTTGTCTGATTCAAGTCTGCCTGTTCCTGAAAGCTGGGAAGCTGCTGAGTTTAGCACCGCAAACCCTTTGTTGATGCCATTTTCAGGGGAAAAACCACAAGCCTTTTTCTGCAGCCACTTTTTCCAATTTTTTTGAAAAAAACGAAATTTTCACTGTATTTTGGCCAATTTCTTGGCCTCCTTCAAGGGAACCCACAAAGTCTGGGTACCTCTAGAATCCCTAGGATGTTGGAAAAAAAGGACGCAAATTTGGCTTGGTTAGCTTATGTGGACAAAAAGTTATGAGGGCCTAAGCGCGAACTGCCCCAAATAGGCAAAAAAAGGCCTGGCACAGGAGGGGGAAAAGGCCTGGCAGCGAAGGGGTTAATGAGAAGCCCTCATTACTAGGGTGAGAGCTGTGAATAAAAGTTTTAAAGTAACACTGCACACTGACAGTGGTTCCAGTAAAAATGTTTTAAAAAGTACACACGTTTGAAAAGTTTAACAATATGAGGCTCAGTACAATGCTCCCAGAATGCTCTCTGATTAAATGCAAATGTCTGCAGCAGCTTGTAAGCAAGAGTGATGATTCTTTGCTTTGAAAATGAAATGTTGAGAAAAAAATGCATGTAGGAAAAACGTTTCGCTACCATTAATTTTTAGATGCTATTTCTCTGAAGCGTCACTTAGTAAAATGTATTGATGAATGATGGTATTTCCAAAAAATATTCCTAACGGAAAATCAGTGTAACCATTTTCAACAAGATTATGGGAATCATGAAAATAAACAAGCACTGGCAAAGCTAACCAATCCAACATTTTTATGTGAGTCTTTTGGTTTTGTCAATGGGTGTCTTGTTTTGACATGGCTTTTGTAACACTTCATTGTTGTGGGAGCTGCCAAGCCATCAACATTGTAACAAACACTGGCAAAAAGAAAAAACTGTTATGGTCTCAAAAAGCACACTTTGCCACCAGTGGAGTAACAAAGGCCTGGCAGCCCCCTCCAGGAGGCCCCCTCATCACTGCACCTGCCCTGAGTGAGTCTGGAGGAGGGGGCCTCCATGTGCCCTGCAGGGGGGCTCCTCCTGTTTTGTTATTCCACTGATTGCCACAGTAGTTCCTGGCAGTGAACAAAACTACCTTGTGTGTCAATATTCTCCTTGTGGATGAGTACACTGCGATCACTCACAGTAAAGCCAGCCGATAGATAGAAAGAGAAATATACATTTAATCAAAACAAAATGTCTCTGTTAATGCCAGTCCTAATTAGGGACCCAATTTTTAAAGAAAGTCACAAATGTACACCTATGGTATATGTCTTTGAATTAGTGGCTTTCATGAATTCACAAGAACTTACAGAAGTAGACCAGGAAAACATACTCCTAGAAAATATTTGTGAACTTCATTTTAGCATAGGCAAATATGCAGGGGTGGATTTGCTCATGTGAAAATCTATTTAGCGTTTACAAGTTCACTTTCCCTCCAACCACTTTTTCTTCTGCCATTTCCAGGAGTAAATTTCCAAACTTTTTCATTTTTGGAAAAGATAAGAGAAGAGCTGGTGAAAATCCTTAAAAGTTGCAAGTTAGTTGGTTTGTAGATCAAAGGCATTCCAGCCCTAGAACTATTGCTTACTTCTTCTTCCAGTCCTAGTATGTAGAAATGCGGAAAGGTGGCAAAATAAGGAAATTGCTAAAGTAGGGATTGAATTTGCAAGTATTCAAGCCCTATTATAGTAGTAGCCCTGGCATAATCAGAGAGGATATTATCAGAGCTCTTACATAATGAGATTGCTGCCATAATTTGTTGTCGCACTAAATGGCCAAGTAGCTTTTTTACAGGACAAGTAGGTTTAAGAAGCAAACTGTCCCATGGACAAGTAGATATTTTATTAAATTCCACACCCCTGCTGTTACCACTAAATTCTTTCTTGCTGACTCCTGCCCCTCTATTTGTCTACCTATGAATCACCAACAAATTTATTAGGTATATATTATAAGTCAACAGTAACAAAAGCATTCTATATAACCAAATCTCTCCAAAGCTGTGAAAGATTTCTTCAACACAGAGCCATACTGCTCACAATATTCTATTCAACAGACAAAAGTAGGACCATCAATATATTCTTCATGAAACAAATATACTAAATTACATTGACAGCTACAAAAACTTGACATCTACCATTACTCTATGCATAAATCTAAAGTAGACCCTCAAACTATTCACTCATTCACTCCTCACCGACAACCATCTCCTTCCATGGCACCACATAAAGATCAGTCTTCCATCCACCATTTTCACAGGCTTCCTATAAGTAGCACATACACAGTTGATCAGCATCCTCAATATTTCCCTTGCACAGGACATTTTTCCAAAGAAACATAAAAAGGCAAATCATTCAAAGATTCCTGATACTGAAAAGGACAATTTGACTGCAAAGACCCTCCAACTTATTGCTAACACACTCAAAATGTATCAGAGAGGTGAATGAGAAAACAGCCACCATCCAAAAATAAAAATACAAACTCCATTAAAATCATAGTTACAGTTTAGACTGTGCTGTAATACCGGATAGCAATTTTGAAAGTGCCAAACAATGCCTTTTGCATTGAAGACAGCAGGAGCCCTTCCTGTACGTCCTACTTGATCCAACAATCTTCGATACAGTGGGCCATTAAACCCAGTAAAACAGCCTGTCAGCTTTCTTGGAATTCACAGACTTCATATTAGAACAGCCCTCCTCTTGCCCTCACATTGCAACAACTCTCCTTGTGCCAGTGCTTAATTTCAGCCAGTAGTTTCCAGTGCTTGGCACTGGCACGTAATTGTCAACACTGGCACTTATCACAGCTGCCACATGTTGGCTTTGGTTGTGAGATTTAGAAATGAGCACAACAGTTGATTCAAAATACATTAAAACAACTAATACCTGCCACCCAAGCCCTTCTTATAGCTTTGAGGACCTTGGACAGTCTGAACTGCCACACCTCTGTGCGTGTAATTGTTAGTTGTTGTGTTGGTACTCGCACTGGCAGTACTGACAATGTGTGGTGTAAGCTGCTGTCGATCCCTGACGAGGGTCCCGGCACTTATCTTTTTTAGAAATTAAGCATTGCCTCATGACCTCTTATTACTATGGCTCTCCTCATGTCCTTCGAGTGGTTCAGATGGGCCCGTCCAAGCCTCAGACAAAGGGCCTGAATTAGAGTTTTTTGGATTTGGCTACTCCATCACAAATGTGACAGATATCTTGCCCACCATACTGCAATTACATTAAATCTTATGGACATCATAATACAGTGGACGGGATATGCATCACATTTTGATGGAGTAACCTATCCACTAAGCTCTAAATCGGGCCCATAGTCTTTGACCTGAAGAGTACTCAAATAATCTATCCTCTCCCATTCCACCTATACATTATGGCGCTCATTACAACCCTGGCGGTGGGTGATAAAGTGGCGGTAATAAAACAGGCTGGTGGTACGTACTGCCATATTATGATCATGGCGGTGATATCTCCGATAGACAGCCAATGTACCACACAAACCGCCACGGCAGAAACAACAGCCACCACGGCGGTAGCCGCCTACAGCCAGGCAGAAGTCAAAGTTCCTCCCACCATATTAAAACCCTGCAAACCGCCACCTTTTTGGGGCGGTACCAACGCCAACAAAAGCCTGGCAGAAACAGAGCACAAAAGTCAAAGGACTCACCATTGGAGACACAGGGAAGAACAAAGCCCCCATGGAAACCGAACTGCAAGTTTCCCCGATGATCTTCTACGTTATGCTCCACCTGAAACACCAACGCAGACAAAGACAACGACGGTGAGTACAGCCTCATAGCACACAAGAAAGGGTGGGAGGAAAAAGAGAGTGACACACACAACACACACCCAACACACACACACCATACACACTACCAACTGCACTACACAAACAATTTGACACCGAAAATCTGTGGAATAATGCAAGGACAACAGGAATTGACTAAAGTAATTGTAATCAGGTCAACATCAAAATTAATAATCTGATTTGGCCATGAAACAGATATGTACACTTGTATAAAAAAGGGACACTGTCTAGTCCAAAGTTCAAAGGGCCCACATGGACACAGGGCACAGTCCGAGGCCCAACCTGAATCCTGAGCAAAGCCTGATAGAACACTGCAGGAGCATTAGTTAGCAAATAGGCAGGCACTTTGGGGAAGGGGGAGCACCTCAGTCGGATGCGGGAATGAGCCCACTTGTTCTAGAAGGGGCAACATGCCCATTGCTTTGTCCTGGGGAGTGCAAGGCCACAGTCTCTGGAGTGGGTGTCTTGCCCACTGGTTCTGGAGGGGACAACATGCCCATTATTTTGTCCTGGGGAGTGCAAGGCCACGGTTTCTGGAGAGGGTGTCTTGCGCACTGGTTCTGGAGGGGGCAACATGCCCATTGCTCTGTCCTGGGGATGCAAGACCACAGTCTCTGGAGTGGGTGAATACCCCGCTGGTTCTGGAGGGGGCAACATGCCCATTGCTCTGTCCTGGGGAGTGCAAGGCGACAGTCTCTCCAGTGGGTGTCTTGCCCAATGGTTCTGGACAGGGTAATATGCCTATTGCTTTGTTCTGGGGAGTGCAAGGCCACAGTCTCCGGAGTGGGTGAATACCCCACTGGTTCTCGAAGGGGCAACATGCCCATTGCTTTCCTGGGGAGTGCAAGGCCACAGTCTTTCAAGTGGGTGAATACCCCACTGGTTCTGGAGGGGGCAACATGCTCATTGCTTTGTCCTGGGGAGTGCATGGCCACAGTCTCTGGAGTGGGTGAACACCCCATTGGTTCTGGAGGGGGAAACATGCCCATTGCTCTGTCCTGGGGAGTGCAAGGCCACAGTCTCTCAAGTGGGTCTATTGCCCACTGGTTCTGGAGGGGGCAACATGACAATGCTTTGTCCTGGGGAGTGTAAGGCCACAGTCTCTGGAGTGGGTGTCTTGCCCGCTAGTTCTGGACAGGGTAATATGCCTATTGCTTTGTTCTGGGGAGTGCAAGGCCACAGTCTCCGGAGTGGGTGAATACCCCACTGGTTCTGGAGGGGGCAACATGCCCATTGCTTTGTCCTGGGGAGTGCAAGGTAACAGTCTCTCAAGTGGGTGAATACCCCACTGGTTCTGGAGGGGGCAGCGGGCACAGTAGCCCCTGGAGGGTAGACTACTTGGCGTCCGCCGGCGGTGATGGCTGCATGCTGGTGGTGGTTGGGGGAGGCTCCTGAGCAGCCCCGGCACTCTGTGATGACTGCATGCTGCTGGTGGTAGGGGGAGGCTCCTGGGCAGCCCCTGCACTCTGTGATGGCAGCACATTCACAGCTGGCGGTGGGGGCCCTGTGACAGCTGGTGCTGGTGGCGGTGTTTACCTGACAGCTTCCGCTGGTGCAGAGTGCCTCTTGTCCTCCTGGTCATGTGTGGGGGATCTCTTACCCTTCCTGGCAGGGGTGGATGGGCTCTTCCCCTCTCTGTCTGGTGGTGCAGGCTCCTTCCCCTTCCTCACAGCTCGTGCAGGCTCCTTTCCCTTCTTCACAGCTGGTGCAGGCTCCTTCAACTTCTTCACAGCTGGTGCAGGCTCATTCTCCTTCTTCACAGCTGGTGCAAGCTCCTTCCCCTTCTTCACAGCTGGTGCCAGACTCTGCCCTTTCATCCCAGGTTGTGCTGCCTCCTTCCCCTTCAGTGTTGTTGTTCTGGTATCCCTACCACCACGAGTAGGTGGTGCTACCACTGTCCCCGTAGACTGTTTGGCGGAGGTGCTAGGCTGTGTCCTTGGTACCCTGCCCATACGTGCAGGACAGGGGAGGGTTAGGGAAGAGGTCAATCTGGGAAAGGAAAAGCTTTTTAGGGACATTGGGGCAGGAGGAGGGAGGAGTTATGGGAGTGGAGGATGAGGGAGAGGTCGTCAGAGGTGTATGTCTGCTGGATTTGGGTGCAGGTACATGGGCTGTATGCTGTTGTGAGGTGGATGGCTGTTGGGTGTCTGAGTGCTTGCATTTTGTGTCTTTAGGAGGGGGGACAGACACGGTCGGAGAGGATAGAGGGGATGCGTGCATGGATGTTGTGGAGGTGTCTGCCAGTGAGATGTGTGTTCTGCTTGGTGTGGTGATGATGCTGGTAGTGGATATTGATGTAGTGCATGCAGGTGTGAGTGTGGATGTAACTGGGTGGTAGGCAGAGGAGGAGGGGGAGACAGTGGACGCTGTCGTGTCTGCAACTGAATGGTGTTTGTGTGAGTGTCTGTGGGATGAAGTGTGGTGCTTGTGTTTGCCTATGCCACTCTTGGGTGTTGTCTTGTATGCATGCTTATCTGCCTGTGTGCTTGGGATGGGTTGGGGTTGAGGTAATGGGACTGGGAAGTGGACGTTGGAGGGGGGACGGTAGAAACAGGGACAATGGCTGCCATCAGAGAGGAGGCCAGAGCCTGAATTGATCTCTGTTGGGCCCCCAATCCACCGTGAATGCCCTCCGGGAATGCATTGCATTGCTGCATCTGGGATGCCAGCCCTCGGATGGCAGTCACAATGGTTTTTATTGCCCTACAGAGATGGATCTCAGTCAGTCAATGGCCTCCTCACTCAGGTCAGCAGGGCTCACTTTGGCAGGGCCTGAGGTGCCTGGGGCGAAGGTGATGCCCACCCTCCTGGGTGAGCGGGAACTGGCAACTCGCTGAGGGGCTACTGGGAGGGCGGTGCTGGTACGGGGGTGGCAGCTGTACCTGCAGCTGGGGTGGTGACAGAGGTGTCCACCACCACCAAGGAGCCTACCATCGGAGGAGGTATTAGAGTCTGTGTTGTTCCCTTCAGGCTCCATCTTGGTTCTCCCCTCGCCCTCCATCCCACTGGTTCTCTCAGCATTGGTGGACTCTGCCTCCAGGGTCCTGTGGGATGCAGCTCTGGGGGAAAGAGACAAAGGATACACTGGGTCAATGACTGCACCAACACCACTGTTGGTGTACACAGCACCCTCACACACAGGGAACAGGCCTATGCACTATGCATTGCACTAACAGTGAAATGGCTAGTCACCAAGGCATGAGGAGGGGTACACACCGCCAACTGCAGCACACCTGGGACCCACGCAGCCCTGTCCAGAAGTAAATACTAACAAGCTAGGTAAGCAGTATTTTCCATTCAAACCCTTAGCCTCCAGAGGACCTATGCTGCTATGTCTTGCCCGGCCTAGGGGCACCCACTGACACGCAACCACCACCCGGATACCACCCCACCAGCCATAAGTTGTAATGATAGCCACTGTACTCACCCCCTTGTGGCTGCTGAGATGCCATCAAGCGCCCAACCAGCTCAGGGTAGGCCACCACCAGTATGCAGGCCATCAGGGGGGGTCAGGGTCTGATGGGCACCCCTTCCTCGTTGGGAGGCCACCCCCACCTGGGCCTCCACGGTGTTTCGTGCTCAGCGTCTCAGGTCCTTCCACTGTTTCCGACAGTGGGTGCTCCACCTGCCGTAGACCCCCAGGGTCTGCACCTCCTTGGCGATGGCACGCCATATTCCCTTCTTTTGATGGGAGCTGACCTGCAGAGGCAATACAGACAGGAGAACACCATTAGACAAACACTCCAGCCTGTCACACAAATACCTGTTTGCATCACCTTTGGCACACACATAGCCAAGCGCGCACAATATGTACACCACCAAAAGGACATCCACCCACCCCTCTTACATGATGCCTTCACACACAACTCCATGCATTCATGCCACGTGCATTGTGCCCACAGTGTACTTACCTGTTGGTCTGGAGGCCCATACAGCAGTCTGTACTGGGGTAGGACCCCATCCACCAGTCACACCAACTCCTCAGAAGTGAAGGCTGGGCCCTTTCCCTGGTAACACGGGCCATGGTAGGTTCCAGACACAGGTCACAGCAGCACATGCAGTGTAGGTCCTCTCCTATGGAAGGTCAGGATACAAGTGGGGAATGTCAAATAAAATGTCAGTCAAGTCCGTGGCGGTGCATACCGTCATCGCCGACGTAGATCCCCATTGGCCACTGTACCCCATAAGGCCCAATATAAACCATTGAGGAATTGCATGGCAGTCCATGACCGCCTACCACCACGGTGCCCAACGTCGGCGGCATTACCTCACTTCCACCTGTCCCTCCACACAGGACAGCCAGTTGCCATTTCAGGGGGGTGAACAGGCCTAATGATAATTGTTGCGACACAGGATAAATAGGCACATACTTGTAAATTACATTGTCCCAATACATGATTGCACATTGTGGACTGCTGTTGTGGTATAGTTATTCAAATTGTAACAGCCTACTCACTATTGTGTCCCTTAGATATCTACTGCTGCGGATGAATAGGAGATGGAGACATACCCCGTGTACAGACCCCTGGTGGACTTGGCTACACTGGACGACAGGCACATTGTACTCACCTATAGACTGGACAGGGCCACAATCACAGAGCTGTGTGCCCAGTTGGAACCTGACCTGAGCTCAGCTATCCGTCATCCCACTGGGGTCCCCCATCTAGTGCAAGTACTATCAGTGCTCCATTTTCTGGCAACTGGTTCTTTCCAAGTGACAGTGGGCTTGGCAGCAGGACTCTCACGGCTAATGTTCTCAATAGTGCTGGCAAGAGTGTTGTCTGCCCTGATAAAACACATGTGCAGCTACACTGCTTTCCCCCTAGTGGAGGATTTGGCCACTGTGCAGGCCGGGTTTTATGCAATGGGACATATCCCCAATATAATTGGGGCGATTGACAGGACACATTTTGCATTTGTCTCCCTCCCCACCCCCGGGATAATGAACAGGTGTTCGGGAATCGTAAGAGTTTCCACTCCATGAATGTGCAGATGGTGTGCCTGGCAGACCAGTACACTGCCCACGTCAATGCTAAGTATTCTGGGTAGGTGCATGATGCCTTTGTCTAAGGGATAGCAGCATCCCAAATGTGATGTCCCAACTACAGAGGCACAGGGTGTGGCTAATAAGTGAGCCTTGGTTCCCACCCAGTATATGTTGGTGTATGCCTATGGTGCTGGCCATATAGTATAGTGTGTGGCTAAATGTTGACCCTCAATATTTGCAGGTGACTCTGGTTACCCAAACCTATCATGGTTGCTGACCCCTATGAGGAATGCCAGGACAAGGGCAGAAGAACGTTATAATGAGGTACATGGGTGAACCAGAAGGATCATTAAGAGGAACTTTGGCCTCCTGAAGGCCAGATTCAGGTCCCTCCATCTGACAGGTGGATCGCTGTGCTACTCATCCAAGAAAGTCTGCCAGATAGTAGTGGCATGCTGCATGTTGCACAACCTGGCCCTCAGATGCCATGTACCTTTTCTGCAGGAAGAAGAGACTTGAGATGTCCCTGTGGCAGAAGTGAACACTGAGTACACTGATGATGTGGAGGCAGGGGATGAGGATGTGGACAAAAGAACATTGTTGATATGTCAGTACTTTCAATGACACACAGGTGAGATAGTGCTTCTTTACATTTCTATGACTATTGGCGTATTCTGTGTGGCATTCCCATGCTGACATTACCCACTTGTTTCCCCTACTTACTGTTACCTATGGATATTCATTTTACACATGTTGGTGATCTGACAACATTGTCCTGATGTGGTCACAACAGCCAGCAACAGGTCTTCAATTCTATGTTCATTCTATTTACAGTTATTTTGCAATGGTTGTAGCTGTTTTAATCAATACAAATTTGCAATACATGAAATACTAGTGGTCGAGTTTTATCCAAGGGTGTTTATTGTTGTGCTAAAATATAGAGGGGAAAGTGCAATGGAATGGGGTGATGATGGAGGAAAGTCCAGGGTAGTGTTCCTGTCTGTTTGTAGCACAGGTGCAGTGTCCATGGGGACATAGGATGGGGAGCAATGTCAGTTCAAGGTGGACAAGGTGATTGAGTGGGACACAAGGGGGACAATCAGGAAAGTCTCATTTCCTAGTGGTGGTCTTGGCAAGTGTCTCTGGCTTCTGTCTAGTTCGCAGGGAACGTTTGCGGGGTGGTTCACCTTCTGCAGGGGGAGGGGTGCTGGTGGCCTGTGGGTCATGTGGTGGGGCCTCCTGCCCACTAGCGGAAGTGGAGGGCTGTTCAGATGACTGGCTAGTGGTAGGGGCCCGATGATGTGCTGTTCCCTCCCTCATGATGTTGGCCATGTCTGCCAGCACCCCTGCTATGGAGATCAGGATGTTGTTAATGGCCTGTAAGCCCTCCATGATCCCCAATACAGTCCCTCCTGCAGCCGCCTGTTCTCCTGGATGTTGTCTAGGATCTGGCCCATTGTGTCCTGGGAATGTTGCTAGGCTCCCAGGATCTCGGAGAGTGCCTCCTGGAGAGTCGGTTCCGTGGTCCTGTCCTTCCCCTGGCGCACAGCAGTCCTCCCAGTATCCCTGCTGGCCTGTGTCTCTGTCCCCTGAACGGTGTGGCCATTGCCACTGACCCCAGGTCCCTGATTGTCTTGTGGGCAAGGTGTGGCCTGGGGTCCCTAACCAGGTGGGCACACAGCTGATTGACATGTCCTGGGGACAGAGGCGTGGGTACGCTGGTTGGGTGATGTGATGTTGGTTCCTGATGGGGGAGGCTCTGTGGTGGTCTGTGAGTGGGCTTGGGTGACTGGCTGTCCAGTGGTCCCTGATGGGCCAGGTAGGTCGTCCAGATCCAGAAGTCCAGAGTTACTGTCATCACTGTGGACCTCTTCTTTTGGGGGACTGGATAGTGGTGGCACCTCGTGTCCAGTGACATTGGCTGGGGTACCTGTGGGGATGTAAACAATGTATTATGCTTCAACTGTATGACATTTGTACTTCTGTAGCTTCCCCTCCATGGTTGTTGTTACCCTGCCAGCTTTTGCTTGTGTATGTTGGTGTATTGTGGGATTGTTAGTTTCCCTATGCTGTGCATGCTTTAGTGATGAGTGTCCATGCAGGGCTGGGAGGGGTGTCCATGCATAGGTACAGCATGCAGGGCCTGACATTGGGATTAGTGAGTTGTGTCTGTGGAGTGTGTGGGATGTGGTTGAGTGATGGGAGTGAGGGTGTGTTGGCATGCAGGTATGGGGGTGGTAATTGTTAGAAGTTGACTTACCAGTGTCCAGTCCTCCTCCAACACCGGCGAGTCCCTCAGGATGCAGTATTGCCAGTACCTACTCCTACCATGCTCTGAGTTGTGGGGGAGGAGGTGGGGGTCCACCACCAGTCCTCTGTATGGCAAGCTGGTGTCTTGCTGCTATTGACTGGAATGTACCTTCCCCTGTAGGTCATTCCACCTCTTCCTGATGTCGTCCCTTGTTCTTGTGTGCCATGGTGTTGACCCTGTCCACGATTCTCCGCCATAGCTACATCTCCCTTGATATTGATATTTGCTGCATCTGTGCTCCAAAGAGCGGTGGCTCTACCCTGACAATTTCCTCCTCCATGACCCTTAACTCCTCCTCAGTGAAACGGGGGTGCCTTTGTGGTGCCATGGATTTTGTGTGATGTGTGTTGATGAGGGTGTGATGGGTAATGTGGTGGGGTGTGTGATGTGGAGTGCGTGAGGGGTGTATGGTTGAATGTGATGTGTGTTTAATTGTCTCTGTGCCCTTCTTCTCAGTCTCCTGGTGGCAATTGTTGTACGGAAGCAGTTGTGGGTAATGTGGGTGTGTGTTTTATAGTGGTGTTGGTGTGTTGGTGTTATGTGTGTATGGTTGTCAGGTGTTTGTTTTTGGTATTGTCCAATGTAGTGTTGTTTTGTATGTGGGTGTCCATTCTGAGCGCGGCAGTGTGTACCGCCAATGGTTTACCACCGTTGAATGTTCACTGTGGTGATTTGTGGGTCATAATGTGGTGGGCGTTGTTCTGTTGGTATAACGGTGTGGGTTTTGGGACTGCCAGTTTATCACTGACCTTGGTCTGGTGGATTTGTGTATGTGGCTGTATTTTGTTGGATGGTGTCTGTGCGTCATAATATGGTGAACGGATAATTGTCAGCGCGGCGGTAAGTTGGCGGCCGTCAGCACGGCGGTAAGCGGGATTTACCACCAATGTCATAATGAGGGTCTATGGGCCAGATGTAGGAAGTTCCGATTTTGCGAATTGGAAATTGCGAGTCGGTGCGACTCGCAATTTCCGATTCGCAAAATCAGATGCAGAACTGTGTCTCAGACACCGTCGGCGATTTGCGATGGGGTCGCAAAGACCCACCTCATTAATATTAATGAGGTGGGTCGCATTTTGCGACCCCATAACGAGTCCCTGGACTCACAGGGATGGTGGCCTGCTGAAGACAGCAGACCTCCATGTCTGTGACTGCTTTTTAAATAAAGCAGTTTCTTATTATTATTTTGCAGCCCGTTTTCCTTAAAGGAAAACGAGTTGCAAAATAAAAAAAATAATGAGGGTCTATGGGCCAGATGTAGGAAGTTCCGATTTTGCGAATCGGAAATTCCGAGTCGGTGCGACTCGCAATTTCCGATTCGCAAAATCAGATGCAGAACAGTGTCTCAGACACCGTCTGCGATTTGCGATGGGGTCGCAAAGACCCACCTCATTAATATTAATGAGGTGGGTCGCATTTTGCGACCCCATAGCAAGTCCCTGCACTCACAGGGATGGTGGCCTGCTGAAGACAGCAGACCTCCATGTCTGTGACTGCTTTTTAAATAAAGCAGTTTTTTATTATTATTTTGCAGCCCGTTTTCCTTAAAGGAAAACGAGTTGCAAAATAAAAAAAATAACGAAACCATTTGGTTTCGTTTTTTCAGAGTAGGCAGTGGTCCATTGGACCACTGCCTGCTCTGAAAAAACATTTGGGGCAACATTCACAAAGGGGAAGGGGTCCCATGGGGACCCCTTCCCTTTTGCGAATGGGTTACCACCAGTGTGACACTGGTGGTAACTGCGAATTGCTTTGCGACCGCATTCCCGGTCACAAAGCAATTTAGCATTGCGATGCGAGTCGCAAATAGGAAGGGGACACCCCTTCCTATTTGCGAGTCGCATTCACAATTTGCGAGTTGGTACTGACTCGCAAATTTTGTACAAGCATCGCGATGAGCATTTTGCATGGCGCAAACTGTGATTTTCGCAGTTTGCACCATGCAAAATGCTTCCTACATCTGGCCCTATGTGTCCTGGAGTCCTCCTGGCTAGTGCACCAGTGGCACCCAACTCTACCTAAACTGACCCTAAAATGAGGATAGTGACTGACTGAAAAACAGCTTTGTCCTAACGAAAACTTGGATGTTGAGCAGATACTTTAAATTTAAATGTATCTTCACCGAGAATTCATACTTATTGCCAACAGTACCAAACAAGTCCATATCTATACTGATCAAAATGAAGCTGTAGAGATTCAATCTCTGGACTTATCAAGAACAACAACCAGTTTCTAAAGAGTTGGAAATCGAATGGTATGAACTCTTATTCCGGAGAAAAATCAAACTATAATTCCTTGTAACCAATATCAGAGCCACTGTTAATTTTCCTGGTTCCTTTCCACCAATAACTTCTCTATTCATCAGCCTCATCAACTCTCATTTGTGTCTAATGAAGGTCGTCTCCCATGCCGTCACCCGTCTCATGAAAGACGTAAAGAAATAAACTGCATCAGACCAACTCTGGAAGAACTCACCTGCATATCTCCACAAGCGTACATTACTGCTTATAATCAAAACTACAACCGACTTGGTTGAAAATAACACCATGGCAGCACACTGTAGTGATGTATTGGTTTGTATGTAAAAGAAGAATGCTATGACATCAGGGGCAGTGGAATGTTGGGGCAGTGGAATGTTGGGGCAGGCTGTGACTGGGGATTGGAATGTTTTCATATGAAAGGTCAGAGTTGTGCCGGTTTGGGGATGGCAAGCTCATGTATCTCTTTCTGTACATTATAACTGGAAATAAACTTTTAAGGAAAGAACAAGAAGAGCCAGTGTACTTACTTCACATGGTACATACAAACCAATACATCACTACAAACACCACGCCTTGGCATAAACATAATAGAAAACAGGAATTTAAAAAACATGGAACAAGCATCCGCAAGTTAATCACCAAGGATCTGGATCAATATTCCACCCAGGTTGGGATAATTCTTTCACTGTTCCAATTGGGAAAGTTCTGTAATCACATCACTAGAAACAAGGACATCTCAAGGATTTCAGCGGTCCAGGGCCAAACAAAATTTGGGCCCCCCTGCTCAGGACAACTCTGAATTTAGGTCCTTCAAAGGGCCCCTATTCAGTGTAAAACCTTTGACTATTTGTGAGATATTGGAGACCTGGAAGCCCCTTTACATATTGTGCAAGGAATCCCATCATGTTTGCATTATGGCACTGTCTGGAATTGTCCTGAAACTTAATGACGGGGCCCCACAGAAAAGTAGGGGCCCTGGGCTCCAGCCCATTTTGCGTATTTCTTAAAACGTCTCTGACTAGAAATGCAAGATCATCCAAGTCCCTAGGTCATGTTATAGATAAGAACCCCTTCGGCATTGAACATGCTCCTGAGTTACCCATTCTATAACGTACAGTGCGCTATTGCTTTCAAGCTCAGTTTACGCTTCATAAATCACACACAAACAGGCTTGCAATAATGTAGCAAGGATGAGATAGTCAATGCTTTGTGCAAGGAAAATTCCACCTTTGACTGCCATTGGGATAGTAAAATACAGCAAATATCATGGTTCAACTGCACCTTCTACACCAGTGGTAGTTACCCCTCTGCAGGCATATGCACCGGAAATGAATCCTAAAGCTGGAGAGACACGTTTAAAGCAAGGGGTTTTCCAAGGCCTGGCTTTGGTCGAAGGCAAGATTTAGTTGTGAATGGTCAATTGCTGTGTATGCCACTGAATGTGTGGAAATCCTAAGTCTCTTTAAAGTAAAAAAATACCACTGTGTTCCATGGTAGAGTTTAAGATTTTCAATCAGTTCATTTGAGTGTTTCGATCCCGACATAGTTCCCTCGATAAACATAAACGCTTCCTCAAAGCGGTAAGCACAGATACAATATGTTGTCTTACTGTAATATGCACTTTAAGCATATTTACTGATGGTCTTCCTGATAATCGAGTTAGGCAAAGCAGAACAAACATTTGTTGCATATTATATTCAGTTTACATTGTTGGATGTAAACTCTAAGCAATGTTATAAGTGACACTCACATGTACCAGCAGGATGGCTCAATATCCGGCATGATTGCTTGCTAAATTCAAATCCTAGTAGGGTCAGGTTAGCGTTTCATCATTCTAATGTTTATAAATTGATTACCACCGAGTTGGATACTAGTAACAGTGCTCAGAACTGGCAAGACTATGATCTCAAGCACTACCTAGAAAACGAGCTACCCTTACTGAAAATGTATGAATAGGCTAAATGTTTGATTAGCTGAGGAGGCTGAGCTTACATTACAGTAATCTGTCCATGTTTTGCTCTTTAACAATTAAATCATAATCAGAGTAAAAAATTATGTGCTGAAGTCCAGATTTTGGAGTCCAACCTGATTTTTTTTTCAAATAAGTCATTTCCTCAGTGCCTCGAGGTGTAGGGCCAGATGTATCAAGTGTTTTTGCATTTGCAAACGGTGCAAATAGCCATTCGCGAATGGAAAAATGCCTTTCATTATGCATGAAAGGCATTCGCTATGCAATTTTAAGGAATCGCTAAAATAGCTATTCCTTAAAATTGCAACCCCGTTTAGAGAATCGCAAATTGCGATTCTCTAAATAAGAAATCGTGAATAAGGAATCCTTATTTGCAATTTCTTATGCACATGTATCAAGCTTTTCCTTAATGAGAATTGGGCATTAAGGAATCGCAATTACCACCAAGTAAAAATGCATTTTTAAAACTGTCATGTAACGCACACATGCCCTTTTGGCATGTGTGCGTGTTACATGTCCTGAAATATTTTTGGGGGGTGCAGCAGAGGAGGGCTTAGGCCCCCAGCACCCTGGGGTTTTGCATTTCCTAAATTGCGAATTTGCAATTTGGGAAATGCAAAAAATTCACAAATATGAACACGCCCATAGGTGCGAATGGTCCCAGAATCGCTATTTGCGATTCAGTAATAGCATTTGCGATTTTAAAGAAATCGCTATTACCGAATCGCAAATATGATACAAACCATTTTGCGAATCAGAAATAGCATTTTTTTTTAATCTCTATTAGAGAATCGCAAAGTGGATTCTTCATACATCCGGCCCTAAATGTCACATTAGGCGCATAACACAATTATGAAGAAGCATCGGGTGAAGGCCTGTCAGGGAGAGAACTGAGCAATAACAGAGCTGCCAACAAGCCTCTATGTCACTCCGAACAAGAAACGCCCATCAAGCCAACTGCACTCTGTGTGCCCTGAACTGTAGACCAACACTCTTACACTGGGGAAAGCAGGAACAACAATTTGCCTGATAATAAGTTTAATTGGCTAAATAGTCAGAACTGAGAGATGTTGACCTTGTGACGGGGCTAGTTGGCAACTGTACAGTGTTACTCATTGGGCTTCATTAAAAATACAATTTCTAGTAGTCGCATTGCTGAAACAGCTCAATAATGCTCCATTTACATAACGGTATTCACCATTTGTCCAAGTCCTGCTGATCAGAGTAGACAGAAAAGGGGAATTCTGGGAGTGACAGCCCAATTATGGTGCCAGGTTGAGTGGGAGGGGCTTATGGTTCTGCATGCTTCTGTGGTTTCCTGTTTGGAGACCGAATTCATCTCATACGTAGTGACTGGAACATACATGTATGTGACAGTGACACAATACGTGTGGATTCATTCCCTAGTATTACACCCTGGCTTTAGATCTTTCTATAATCTGAACTGAAAAAAACCCTCAATAAACTGAAAAGTTGAAACGCAACACCAAGGTCGGGCCACCTGGTTGAGTGAGAATGTGCCGCCTTGTCGTGTTTTTCCGGGCCCAGATCTGCCCGGTCCATCCCAGGGTGTTGTGCTACCTAACGGATTAGCACTGATCTGCACTGATTGCTCACACCTGCAATTCATCTAACCCCTGTTCCGCTTTGTGTAATCAGCCGTACCAAGGTAAGACCATCAGCCCCCAGAATGACAAGCGAACAGCTCCGCCTGACAAGTCCGACTAGACACCCGAGAGGGAGGGAGATAAAGCCGGCAAGTGGGAGGGAGCGAGTGCAATATTAAACCTGTGCCTATAGAAGAAGGGTCATTTGTTTACAGAGTTCATTCTGCCACAAAGAGCAGAGGCATTAAAGGGTATAAACTTCAAAGATGACTAATGGTTAACCCTAAGGATTAGGATAGAATTAAACCAAGTAGATTTTAATACGGGTTCTTATTTAATATGTGATAAAGTAAGCATGTAAATATGTAGACACTGTTGTGGAAGTTTTACGAAATTACAACTTTGTATAAGGCCAACTTATATTTTCATTCATCAAGCATAAGTAAGGTTTATTATTCAACACAGTGAATAATACAATAATGTATTTTCAGGGGTGCCTGTTTCCAAAAGGTAGAAAGAACACACACCCTTGCCTATATTATGTGAAAACTTCACTTGTTCCTTGTTTTGAGTGCCCACACGGAATTGGTCGGATTTAGTAAGTAACTTTTCGTGGGACAGCACTCCATAACATACTTCAACCCTTCTTTGGGGGTAGTAAGCACTATATAAATGTAATCTCAATTCTAGTCAATTCAGTGTTAAACAAGTGATACTCAAAGTATGGTCTGGGCGGCGCATGGGGCCCACCTGACCTTCACATGCGACCCACTGGTCAACAGCAGCTGCAACAGCTGTTTACTGGGCTCAGCATGGACATCAAAAACTTATTTAAAAGTTAATTTAAGTTAAAGACAGGAAGTAAGCTGGATGTCCTGCACCACTTAAATTTAGAAACCTCTTCATTTTCTAAGAGATCTTGCAGCAAAAGTGTAAAAGTATGATAAAGCCTGTTTAAAATGTAAAACCTGTATTTTACTAACTTACAGAACCATATCACCTTAGTATAATCAGATTACATTAGTTCATTGAGAAGTATTTTTTAAGTGATAGTTTTCAAACATATATTTAGAAACTTTCATTACCCCCACCCTAACAACAATGCCAGTAGTGAACTAAGAGGCAAGTAAGTTGTTACGTGCACTCTTTGGGTGGCATGGTTTCTATAATGCATGAAGAACCTTAGAATTTATGAAAATAATAGTTCTAACTTGAACTGTACAGTTCTAAATGTGACCAGATATGAGGCAGGATCAAGAAATTTAGTTTTCATCAAAGCCCCTACTTACTGCACCTGACAACAGCAGTGCTGTCAGTAAGTGGGACCAGCCATGGCCCTTTGCCCCAGGTCCCACTCTTTTACAGCTCAGTGATTCCACTGCTGAAAGTATTTATATATCACAGAGACAGGCTTAGCTGTCTGCAGTGACGTATTTGTGATCAGGAAGGTGTTGTCAATGCCACTAGGTGGTGCCATATGCAGGTGGATTATCCATTTGAAGCACAACTTTTTAGAAGTTTTTGGAATGTAGACCTCTACAGCAGTTGCCCCAAGGTGGGCACCTGATGTCTCGAATCATAACCATCTTGGATAGAACATCCCTACAACTATTGCTATCCCTTAGAGAGATTTGCCATCCCAAGAAAGGTTCCGTATATACCATATGGCATATGTGTGCATGGGACCATTCTGCACCCACTAGGACATTCTTCAAATAGAGGACCAAGGTCTGCTTTCCCCATTTATCTCCTTAGATTATAAACATTTACTAATTTCCAAGCCTTCCCATACAACAAGATATGCAGCAGATGGTAGCAGTATATCTGCATTATCAAGTTGAACACTGAGCAGTCAAATAACAAGGTAATATTGACTTTTTCACTTATGTCCACCCAGCCCCCTATTTGCTTCCAATCTATGAATCCACAGCAATTGGCCAATTCTATGAAGGCTTCACCTGCATCCTCAGTCAAACCCATGAGTGATGCAATGGAACGGATTGGATCTGGGGAAGAAACATAGCTGACAAGAATTGGATGGCTATGCATAGGTGTATGTGTGTGTGTGTGTAGATATATAGATATTACACACTGTATACTTATAGTTAGAATTTTCTTAGGAAGAGTGTTTTTGTTTTTCTAATAACTTTTATACTGTTTGACAATTCTGTATGAAACTTTCGAGAAAAAAATCAACAACCTCAGCTCCTTTCTGGAAAGTTTTGCCTTGATCTATCTAGAGGGGGTGAAGAAAAAGTGGGACCCAAAATAATGGTTTAACATTTTAATTCCCATAGAAAACTTTGCTCTGTGATGCAGAAAACAATTGAAGGGACTTACAAAAATTTTGGCAAAAACTTGAACCTTTACTCACAAAATGTACATTTTGTGATATGGTTTATATCCATTTAGCTGTTTTTCGAGAAATCAGCTTTTAATGAGGTGTTGGGTTTGGGCTTCAAAGGGATATAAAGTTAGGTATATCTGTCTGATTTGTCCCACTGAGCTCCCCCTCCCACTGATCTCCCGCAGGAGTCCAGTGGTACTGTAAATTAAAACAAATAGGGCTCAGCGATTGGTCGAGGGAACTTTTTGTCCAGTGAACCCTTTTAGTATAGCGGGACCCACCTCAGTCCTGGAGTACTGAACAATCTGATTGACTGGCAGCAACTCAAAGACTCATTTTACAGCTACCATTGCAATTCAACAGAATTTTTCCAGAGAT
The DNA here is from genome assembly GCF_031143425.1 of Pleurodeles waltl. Lineage (NCBI taxonomy): Eukaryota > Metazoa > Chordata > Amphibia > Caudata > Salamandridae > Pleurodeles > Pleurodeles waltl. Next base: position 75,248,965 of record NC_090450.1, on the reverse strand, counting down.
GTAGCATGTTAAATTAATTCAATTCATATGAGGTGGTGTCACAATGATTGTATGGTGTCATGTGTCATGTCATTTGAACTGTTATCTATGATGTCATCAGTGATGTTATTTAAGAAGTCATGAGTACTGTAATATGTGGGATCATAAACAGTGATTGGTGCTGGTGAAAGTTAACAGGTTATAGTTATTTCAGTAAACTATAAATAGGTTAATTTCAGGTTTTGTTTTAGTTTTGAAATGTTAGTTTGTGTCTTATTTCAATACTAAACATCAATTTAACCCTTGATTTTTCTGTGGATTTAAATAAATGTATTTATCTATTCACAAAAAAAAAAAGCATCATATTGAGGTAATGTTCATACAATAAAAATGTTTTTGGAAAGTTCTTGAAACTAGACCTGTGCTATATCAGTGATGCTGAAGACGTTAAGACCCACTTACATGCCATCACATTCAAGAAGCAAAATTGGCTCAGCAAGGTTCCACACAACACATTGTTTTCCAATTGTGGCATTTCATATTTAAAATACACCCGTGGTTGCAGAAGATTAGCTGTACATGTGGGTAAGCCTACAAGACTGGAGCCATGGTGGTTCATTGGTGCTGGCCTCCTTTTGCTCACAGTAAATCTATTCAAGTGTTCTTGATCTGGCTCAAAAATATAGAATCTCAAGTTTGTCAAGTTTCTGATACAATTAAGATGTGACCTTGAGAATTTGCTACTATCCTACAGGTTAGTCAAGTTTTAGAAAAACACAAATGTATGCGTGACAAGATTGTAAACAACCACTTGCAAATCAATTTTGTCTGACTAATGTTAATGTTTTAGCGCATACAGTTGTCCGTGTCTGTATTTCCATGTACGAGTTCTTAAAAGAAAGAACTATTCGCTTTGTCAACCATTCATTGAGATAGAGAAAAAGATCCCAGTGTGGATGGTCACAAAAGCCAGTGATAAGAAATGTATGAGCAAAGCTTTTGAGATCAGACAAGCTTTTGTCTACATAAAAAAATTGAAATATCACTTCAAAATTTCAGTCCCAAGTTGTCTGGCTACTTGTGTTCAATTTTCCCTACCTGAACAAATATTATCTAGGCCAGCCAGGAATACGTAAAAGCCACTCCTGGCACAAAGATATGCTTCTCAGATGAGCTCTAACAAAAGCAAAACACGTGTCAGGGGTTGCTTTTACTTTTTCCAGGTTGGCTTGGATGGAAATTTATCAATCCAAAGCTGTAATACTGTGCCTGGAATAGGAAAACCCCTTGGTCATTTTTTGGCTCGGCATGGCTGGCACTTTCTGATTCGATGCTAAAAGACATTGCCAAAAAATGTCAAAAGGCCTTGTCACTTTTCTAGCTCGGTGTGGTTATCCTATGATTAAATATTCTACTACAAAAACAGACATTTGAGCTGAGCAGAAGTGCTGTCCCCCTAAAACATAGGAACTGCACAGGGCTCCCTACTCCTATCTATCTTTTCCCTTCCACTTCTCTTTTTCACTTCCCTCAAGCACAGCTGACTTGTATCCCTCCACTGATCATTTTTATGGCGTTACTTTTTTCTTTTTGATTACGCACTCCGTGAGAGTGTGTGTGTTTTCCAGCTCTCTCTCACAGGTGTAGTTCTCTTCCTCTTATTTAATTCTCCCCAACAGTCATCTGCCCCCCTCATGCTCCATGTTGCTCAGTTACACGTGTGCCCCTTGCTCTCTCGTGCGCTTTATTCCCTCCCCCTCTGCTCCATGTCGTTCTCTCCGTTATGTGCTATTCCCCAGCACCTGTGTTGCTCTCTCCCTCATCTACTGCTTTTTCCCTCCTGCCTCAACTACTCTTTCATTGCCAAGTACACCGCTAGTTCTTTATTAACCTTATTTTGTCCTTTAGCATAATATTTTTTTATTTACCAATCCAAGGGCCGCCCTTTTGGATTCAGAAATGTAAAAAAAAGGAAAATGGTGCCTGTATCATTCAGTGGGCATGCGTTTGCGGGATGAACATGAGCATGCCCACAGAATGACATGGACGGCAACAGCTGTTGTGTCATGGTGCCCTTTTTTTATGTTGATGCCATGCAGCATTGGCAAGTAGTAAAGTGCAAAGAGGAAAAGTTTGCTGATGCGGCACAGCAACTTTAAACTTTTGGGCCAAAAGGCCACATTTATCAGCTTTGCCAATGCATGTCTTTTTTAATCATGTGTTTCGTGGAATGTTATTGCTGGATGGCAGACCCGCGCCAATAAAACACTGGCTAACAGCATAAAAGCAAAGCAGTCACAGTGAATTTAGCCAATGATGAATGTGGGTTGGCCCTTTGGCCCAAAGCTGAATAAGCTACTGGGTATGAGAAAATGTGAATGACACAAAAACAGACCAATGGATGAAAAGTCCTGGCTTTAAACTCCTGTAAGCATATTTTATATATAATTTTAGTACCATCAGGAAAAGGCTTGGCAAATACAGACTTAAAAAGACACACTTTGCTTCCCCGTGCTGGTGACCCATATGCTGAGCCCCTCCTCCCCCCTTCTTGGTGTTGTATACCTTACCTCTTCTGAAGGACATACTGGCCCTCTGCGGCACTGTAGTTGAAACAATATGATCTTCAGGGCCTGGCGGCTTAATATCAGTACAAAAACATGGTGCTCTGCTAGCAGACGTGTTATAGCAACGAACTACCTCCATAGCTTTACACACATTTTTATTGTACAGGGATCATCTCAAACATGAAGTATTTTGGCAACAACATTGTGATTTGTGGAGCAATGCTCACTTATAGTATCTTTTTGGATAAACCCTAAATCACCGAGAGCCACGGGCCCGAACGTTACAGCTCACAGTACAAACGTGATTAATTAAAATCTTTTAAGATTGGCGACGGATTATTTCTGACGAGCACCTAGTGGGATTATAATAATACGGTGCAAATAAATGTACAGACTACTGTGTACGAAATGTCAAATCGCACGGCGCTGCCATTAACTTATCCTAAAATTGTTCGGTAATAAACGGGATTTTCTGCCCTCGCTGTGTGGTCGCTCCGCCGCTCGCATCCAGCTGCTATCCCCTGATGGTGCTCGGCATACCTGGCCTGGGCCGCCTCGAGTTTATCATCCGGGGCTTTAGGCGCGAGCCTGTGTAAGCATCCCGCTAGAGGCAACAGGAAGTGGAAATTAGCCTTCCGCAATTTATTCCCTTTTATCTGAAAGAGGCGGGAGCAAACACGCTAAAACAATCCTGGAGGCCCGCACTTCACTTAATGACTTTAAAGGTCAACTAGACTTCCCGGAATGTGTTATTCTCAATCTAGGCCACATCCACACGTTGCCTTTAAAGTGCTGTTCGTGAAAATAATATGCAGAGTATTTTTAGTTGCATTCAACGACTTTTCCTGAATAGGTTTCAAATGAGGAATTCCTCATCATTGTGCCATGGTATACGCTATGACAATGCGCGCATTTCTCAAACATATCTCATTCGTCTCCACGTGAATTATTATAAAACATTTTAGGTACACTGAATGCGTGCACCATTTTAAAGCCCTACTGACTGTCGAAATTCGGAGACAGATATTGCGGTATGATCTATACCGAAGACCTACTCCAGAAAAGATGTATTTTATCCCTTATTAAATAAAAGTCACAGAAATCAATAAATCGAACTAACATTAAACGGGGCACAAGAAACACACGTCATATTTAAAAAAAAACAGAACAATAAATTAAAAAACTAAGGGAAAAATACAAATTCTCCCCAAAACTTGAAATAAAAGTACATCGTGATAAGTCCGAAAATTCAAAATAACCAATGTAAGATGTATTATTATTCTGCAGGTGGGGACGTTAAAAGGTGGCCCCTCATTGTAATAAACTGGAAAGGAATTTCATAAAGAGGTAGCACTACTTGGCAAGGACCATTTTAAATTTGATGTTTATTTCATCTTGTGTGTTTTCATTTGCAATGTTCTGCACGACACCTTCATGTCCTCCTCATAGAGAGCTCAGGGAAGGAATACAATTAAGTGGGGTGGATAAGTTCCACAAATGAACGTAGAAGAGGAGTTAAAAGCTATCAGGGGGTAGTGACTGCTGGTAAGGAGGACCCTCATCCAAGCAAGGATTGGGTATGAGTCTGACCTTTGCAAGACTTTGGTCCCAGGGACAACTGCCCACTCTTAAAAAAATAAACCTTATTGTTTCATTTTATTTTTTTAAATTCATCCTGTTTTCCTTTAGGGAAACTGGCTGCATTTCAGAAAAAAGATTGATTTATTAAAAAGCATACACAGACATGTTGATCTGCTGACCCCAGCAGACCACCATCCTCATGATTACTAAAATTCCTCATGGGTCGCAAACTATGACCTAGCTCATTAATATTCATGAGATAGGTCCATTTGCAACCCTCTAGGAACCAATACTTCAAACTTGTACATATATGTACATTAGGAATTGCGAGTTCCTAATTGCAATTCAGTAAGAATCACAATTAGGAAATCGCAGTCCCTAAATTCTGTGTACATAAGTAGAAAGTATTTTCGCTGTGGGAAATGGCTTGATTCTCCGAATTAGTCCATTTCAAATAACAAAAATGTTTTTGTCATATGTACAAAGCACAAAGTGCGGTTTGGTAACATGTTTCTGAATCACAATTTATGTTTAGCAATTCGATTTTTGGAAATGGTGTGTTTAGGGATTGTCTTCAAAATACAGAATCACAGTGGTATCCATGAATGTTATACAAACTAATTATGGTTGCAAAACATGAATTTTTTCTCGACAGCAAACAACCCTTTCAGAATGTTGAAACTAATATTATTTAATATCAGGCAGTGGTCCCATGGACCAATGCCTACTTTTAACAATTGAACCTTAAATGTTTCATTTTTTTATTTTTGAAACACATCCTTTAAGGAAATCAGGCTGCATTTCTTTTAAAAGATTGCTCTATTAAACAGCATTCACAGATATAGGGGTCTTCTGACCCCAGCAGGCCACCATCTTTGTGATGGCTGCAATTCCTAATGAGTGCAAACTGTGAATTACCTCATTAATATTCATGAGGTCGGTCGATGTACAACCCACTAGGAATCACTACTTAGAAGATGTATGTTTTCTTGTATTAGGAATTGTGATTTCCTTATTACAATTCGATAAGAATCACAACTAGGAAATCCCAATTTCAGCTTTTTGCTCATATGGCATCTTACAATATGGGGGATTTTCTGTGCCACTTAGTTTAGGAATAGGGGCATGAACACATGGATTTTCCCAGCATGCTGAGAGTTTGATCTTTTTACAATGTTGTAACGTTGTAGGTGACCACAATAATCACAATCATTAGTAGCGCTATCACATAAGTTGCACACTTGGTGCCTAAAAAGGCTAACGTAAGTACAAAACTTGGTGTGAAAAAATCCACTCTTTTTCATGGGGGTGCGACCAGAGATTAATGTATTAATGTTATGCACGTTTCTTCTATACTTACTCTGGGGATTTACTCACTTGCGAAAATCACAGGAGTACATGTTGGGTCAGTAGTGTGTAAAGATTCACTACGGATGCATAGTCTTGCAGAGTTTCCATTGTTGGCCTACCCGGAACTGTGGAATTTTCTGCTTTTCCTATGCTTACATACTTGCATAGTGTTTTTGTTCCAAGTGTAAATTGGCGTGTAACTTGTAAACATTTTTCACACAATTACATACCTTGGTAAGCTTCTGTCTGCAAGGGGCTCAACACAATAAGACGTTCATTAAAAATAATTGTGAATGTCCTGATTTTCACGCAGAGGCATTCTTTGTAGCATTATGTATGGTTTAATAGTTTTAATGGTAATTATACATACCTCACAAGAAAACTATCAAATAAACGTCACTCAGGCCAGAAGCAGTAATTAAGGAAACATGATGTTTGTAATTCTAGGAATTTTTGGTACTTCTCAAAAATTTAAAAAATAATTGTATGACTTTTTAAAATTCAAGTATAATATGTTGACACATTGACTCAAAAATGCAGAACAGGCACCCTACTCAAAACTATGCCAAAGAAGAAGCATGCTTCTCAACCCTTTATGGAAGAAAGCATATAAATATTTATGACATGCTGGGTGAAAGTAGGTCACATTGACTCTAGTGAATACTTTGCATTCCAGATCATATAAGTGCACAAACACACAACATTCATGGATTCATCTCTTGATTTTATCTGGAGCATCAGTAATGCACAGAGGTGCATTTTTGCAGTGAGTGCTTTCAAAGGCCTCTAAATAACATTATCTCAGTACAGCTACTGCCAATCCCTCCAAGCCCTTGGTGTGCACAGGCTCAGTCCTCGTGCTTAATAAATAACCTTTCAAAGGCAGACGCAGTTCTTTGCCTAATCGGGTTGCTATCTCTAAAGTGCAAGACAAATCCAGCTCCACCTTTTTCTTCCAAATGCTCACGTTTCAGCAAGTTTACACAGGTGAAATGATTGGTACTCTAATCTCACTTAGTTTAACTTCAGCAAAAGCCACAGAAAAGCATAAAAGTCTTAATTGCTCACGAAAATCATCTCATTGCCTTTGTCTTCAATGCAAAATGTTATGCGTTTCTGGAAAATGTGCATATTACTGCTGACTAATCTATAAAACTTCACTTCATAGTTATTTTGAAGAAAAGCAACTAATGGGCAAGGAAATTAATTTACACTTTAAAACTATGGCGACTAAGACTCGGTGAATGTTAGAGTTTGGTTTTAGTAGGCACAGATCAAGGTTCCTAATGAGCATAAATTAATAAAGCATATTTTCCCTGACCGAAATATGGAAACTTAATAGCTGTGTCATCTTTATAAAAGACAGCGCATGTGCAAACGAATGCAAATAAACCCATTAGCTTTTTGTAAAATGTGCATTTCACAGACACAGGTCAGAATAAGGTTCAGGTTACCAGGCCTATGACACAGTGGTCACGTCTTCCAAAGTTAATTTTAAATATGGCCGCCCTTCTAGGGTTACTGCTGTCCAGTGCCAGCTATCCCACTAAACACCTGTGGCACACGAGGAAGTGGGCCCAGCGCTCAGCCGGTAAAAGCCTAAAAACATTGGTAAAGCTGACACCTCTGAGTCATGGTGAGTCATCTACTTTTGGAATGAGCAAAACAAAATCTTATCTCGAGGTCTTAAGATTCCCTCTTATAAACAAGTAAGGACTTTCACTTGAGCTTGTGAGTTTGCTACGTGAAAATGTGAGGGTAGGGTAGAGTGCCAACGATGGATATTTAGTGGAATTTCAGGATTAATCTGAGCTGATGGTGGTCTTCTTGAAAAAAAAAAACCTTTGCATGTAATGGGTAATTGAGGAGTTCACTCAGGCCCTAGGGCTTCGTACTGAAGCATACAAAAAGTGATGGGTGGAATGGTTGAATTAATGCCTAACCGAGGGCTGCATGCTCACTTTGCCACTGGAACTAAGCGGAAGCCATGTGGTGATCCCCAAGTAGGGCAAAATCACACTTGGGATGCTTGTGTTCTGGTTCATAGAGGACCTGGCTTGGCAGTTCGGGCTGTACTATTCCAATTAGAGCAGGATCAAGGCTGACTTGCATATGACTGGGTCTAATCTGAAGTGGTATTGTAATGAAAGGAACAATAGACTAGGATGGGGCCCAAGTAATTAACAGAATCTGAGATTAATTTAAACATCCCACCCAGCAGTTTTAATGTGTACGTCAGTGCTCTGCCCCTAGTATAATGGGTATGCTCAGACATGAATGCGGTGTTCATTTACCCACTGGAACTAAGCTTTTTCCAATTGAAGAGTCCCAAGTAGGGCAAAACTGGTCTTGGGGTGCTTGTGTACAGGTTCATAGAGGACCTGGCTTGGCAGCTTTGACTGGACAGTTCCTACTGGAGCTGTATCAAGGCTGATTTGTATATAGTTGGGTCTAATCTGAATTGGCATTCTGGGCAAAGAAATGATGGACTGGGATGCTGCCTTGAACCAGTGGCTGAGAATATTTCAACTATTCCACCTAATACTTTTTTGAATACTTTAGCGTTTGTGGGAACACTCCAAGGATTGTGTTTCACAGTGGCGAAAAGAGATCTGTAAAGAATTAATGACATTATAAACAATGTAAAATGTAAGCTTTTTTTGATCATTATTCATAATCCTCAGGAAGACAGGTATGACTGTAGATGGGCAACAAAACCAGAATCCAGCACAAAATCAAACACTGATATTTGGCACAAAAATGTCATATAACAAGCTTTACTCCTTTTCTAGCACCAATTAGAACATTGGAACGCTGGCAGCTCCATTGAAAACAATGGAGTGCTGCGGGGTTTTACTGGCCGGTAAAAGCCCGCAGCGCCAACATTCCAATGTTCGCTTTGTTCACAGCAACAGCTGTGAACAAAGCCTCACGGAGTCCGAGGGGATTTTAATCCCCTCGGGCTCCATGAGCAATTTGTTTTATTTAATAGAACATTCTACCCTGAGTGGCAGAATGTTGTAATAGCCTTAGAACCCGCCGTAGCGGGCTCTACCGGCTATTAAAGGCCCTTTCCCTTGTTAAATGCGGGAGCGGGCCTTTAATAGCCGGTAGAGCTCGCTAAGGCGGGTTCGAAGGCTATATTAAAGCACAATAATCCTCTCTAGATTTAATTGGATGGTACAGTTACATTAACAACACAGGTGTAAGTAATTACTTATGAAATAGTGACTAAATACAAAGAGCAGTTAAAATGTGGTAACGCCAAAAGATTAACAAATAGTGTGGTTCGAAGCTAGTGGTAATTTGTTTTATGTAGCATTTCATACTGCACTTCTACTATTTATAATTGCTGTAAGTAACATGCTAAACTACTTTTTATACCAAATTTGCCAACCTTGGAAAAGATGGATTGCTGAGCCTGCTGTGCTGGAATATAAACTCTTGACTTTAAGATTACCTTAATGGTCTGCATCAGTTGGCCAACTCAGTTAATGATCTGAATGTTAGACAGGCTAGAGAGAAAGAAGGAAATATTGTAATGATGTAACACCTCTTAAATTGTAAAAAGTTACACAGGAACTGGTCTCATGAGTCAATTCAGCCCAGATGCTGCCTTTTTCATTTTATCACAACAGTTTCACTCTAAAAGGGGTTTCCAGCTGGAACAAAAAGAATTGGGCAGACCATGTTACAGAGGGAGGCGGTTCTCAACCCGTTGCACTTTGAAAAACTAAGATAGGTTCCCCCAATGAGTTGCTATATACTAGAATGTAAACACTGAAAAAATAATAAATTGTGTTGTATAGTACAGCAGACATGCCAACCTTTTCATCTTTTTCACCATGTGAGGAGAGGGAGGGGCCTTAAAGTGGGCATGGCTTAGTGTTGAGCACAGGCAAAGTACTTTCAAATGAACTGTCTCCAAGCATACACCACCCCTATCGGCCCGCCCACCCAATTTGCCAATACCAAAAACAAAGCTGATGAGGCTGCTGCATGGTCCTTAAGAGGTTTCACACCTCTTAATGGACATCAGCTGTGAGGAATATCAAAACAATTAGCTGGAAACCTAGTCTCTGCCAGGGTTTCTAGCTAATTGTTTGCACATAGTGTGATATCAGCTCATCACCAGTTGACTGTGTGACAGGACCCAATTTTATATGACACACGGTGGCACTGTGTGAGTTTGCAGGTCTGGTACAGCTGCTTGCAAGATATACAGTTCCCATTTAAAAAAAATATAAGTAGAATGGAATTTGGCTCCACGCAGGCGAGTAGACTCTCTCTAATTTCATGCTATTTGCTTTTTGGTGTATCATTATACATTCCTGGAATTAATTCCATTGGAATGCATGAGGGACTATTTCACATCGGAAAAGTGCACTCAGCCATCACATTGTTTGTCATATTCAATTCTTTATCTCCTAAATGCATGTTATATAGTAAGAGGCATTTTCACACATTTCAATTCTTAATCAATACAATTTGTGAGATGGTGTCCAAACCCAAAGCCGTCCTCTTTTGTCAAAACCTATTCCACAGTTGCTTCCTATTCAATCACTTTCAAGCTGATAACCTTTTCTAAACTTTTAGAGACCACATTCAAACTACTAGCACAATCTTGTAATCCTTTTTGACACTGAAAATCAATGAACAATTCTACACAGGGGAATAGCAATGCCTGAGTCTTCCCCTGTGAAGTATATGGTGGTCTCTCTCACAGCCACCCTGGCTTTAAGGATGACGATAAAAGGCAGCTGAGGGTCCTTCCAGGACCAGGAGACTGTGGCCCTCTGCATTCCTTGCAGGAGATGTGGGGCCCTGCATTGTCGACTGCCATGCCTTATACCACTAACCTGATGAATTCCCTACTTCTAATGGGGTTAGTAACCAACCATCAAAAAAGAAGATTGAGCTCCATTTCAGAAAAATCTCAAGTGGTTAACCTGAAGTTAAACAACTACTCTGTGATCATAAATCCTTTCAAATCCAAATTATGGCCACTGAGTTCACAAAAATCCGCACAAGGCTGTTAAAGCTTACAGGTATGGAGCTGCATCATCAGACTATTGAAAGGAACTGATTTTATGCTGGAGGAAGCTCTATCTTTAATGGTGCATATGCAGTCTATTTGACTGGAAAGATATGGATGATAATTACGGTTTTAAGAAAGGCATTTTTAGCTAAAAGAGGTATTCAAATATGTATTAGGCTAGGCATGACAAAGGAATATTAAAGGTATTTACTTTTTAAATATACCAACGACTTTCGTAAAATACATACATTTTATTCTAATCATTTAATTAAACCGATTTTTCCATTCTGAATCCTGCTTTTGTTGGGTATTGTTTTTTTTGCATGCATTACAGCAATACAATCTCATAACAAAATATGAGGTTTACGTTAGGTTATGGTTTTGATTTAAAGTCACTGAGATTGTGAAATGCCTAAAAATTTCCATAGGTACTATGATAATGCATGTCTGGTGAGATAATGCATGGTATCAGGTATACTATTATATATATCACATGATGGAGAACATCATATAATATTAAGACGTCATCAATAACATCACTTCCACGAATTAATAGATTTTCTCTTTTGCAAATTGGTTACAGCTACACTGTGGGAAATAATTTTTGAATCAATCTAATGCCTCTTTTCCTGGGTTGAGCGGGATTGCTCTCCGTAAAGCCTGGTGTGGACATTTTTTGATGGAATTTACACAAAGTAGCAAAATCAGACAGTGAAATTGCTTCCAGTTTGGGAAAAAATTGTTATGCAGGGTATGCTCTCATAAAACCGATACCACTTCGTTTGTGGCTGTGTCCTGTTCAAAGAAGAGAGCATCTGTCAGTATCTCACGTCTTTGCTCATGAGCAGAACTTGGCATGGTTTTCCTTGTGGTGTACTTGACCAGTTGCTGATGTTTATGTCGGCATGCTAGCACTGGCACTAAACAAGATAGTGCATGATTCTAGCCCCCTGGTTGTATGACGAAACCAAGTATGCTATTACCACTCAGGCTTTTACAATGCGTTCATTACAACACATATGCCTTTACTACACATCCCTGTAGCACGCAAAAGTTTACTAAGCATATGCCTTCCCCATGCATTCCTTTACAACAAAAATGTAAGTATTTTGTAGGTAAGCAAGAAGCCTCAACTCTTATATATATATATATATATATATATATATATATATATATATATAAATGTATACATATATGTATATCTATATGTAAAAATATATATGTATATTATATATATATATATATATATATATATATATATATATACATGTGTGTATATATATATATATATATATAAATATTCACTGAAAAAAACAAGGGCCACATTTAAGAAAAGTGGCGCTGCCCCCAGTGCAGTGCCACATTTTTGTTTGCACTCCTTAGCGCCCCCCTAACGCCATCATGTGTGTGCCGTATCTAAGATACGGTTTACCTTGGCAATAGTAAGGGAAGTAGCATCAAAGGTTTTGACGCTAGTTTGTAACTTGTCAGAATTCACACAAAAAATGTTTACACTAATCCTGCAAAGTCCATTGAGGCCCATTGTAAACAATGGTGTGCCTCCTTTAAACGCCTGCTCTGAGGAGGTGCTAAAAGTGCCAAAAAAATGACGCAAAGAAATCTCTTAGATTTCTTTGTGCCATTGTTTTGTCCCTCTAACAGGAGAATGCCCCCTTTGCATACATTATGCCTGGTGCTTGCATATTGTAGCGCAAAGGATTACAAAGTGGCGCAATGCATGTAAATATGGCGTGGGTAAAAGGCCACTTTAGCATCAAAAAATGACGCTAAGGTGGCATTAAAGTGGTCCTAGGCCCTCCTAAATCAGGGCCCAAAGGATACAGGAACGTCATAGTTAAGTTCTGAATTTACTTGTACAAAGCCATAGAAATCCAGCAGTTACAGATGTAGTTCCTTCAAGTAACTATAACTCACCCCCTAAGGTGACTATAACTCGCCCCCTTGCCATGCACAGTTTTCTTATCAATAATTTTATTTCAAATGTTGCAGTGATAAGATCAAAGATGCCATACAAGATCTGTTCAATTATACAAGATGTGGAGTAATTAGCTGTGCATGGCGAAGGCGCTAGTTATAGTTACCTTAGGACGCAAATTATAGTTACTTGAAGAACCATATGGTGACCACGGTAACCAAGGTGTGCCACAAATGGCTTTGCTGTTGCTTCAGTACTACAGAGTGGTTACTTTAGGGTGATCCAATAGTGGCTGCTCCTAAGAACATTAATGAAAAAGACTACAATGTGATTGGGTATATGGGTCATGTCGATAGATATACCCCATGCATAAACTTTACCTGCTGAATTTATCTGTGGTTTGTGAGCAGCTGAAGGAGTTGAATTCTCTTTCACTGCTGATATTCAGAAGTGTGAGGATTTGAGTGTGCTACAAATCCATTTGTTCATCTGCTGTGAACACATAGCTTCTTTTTTTTACTGAGCAAGCATGAGTAGCAATACTATATTCATAATACATATGAACAAACAGCAGGCTCGCAATAAAGTGAAACAGTGCCTTAAATATGGGTGGATAGTCAAATCAGGGTCTATACAGATTTTTACAGATATAACATATGATATACACCAGTACATATATATCATAAAAATCAGCGTCATACTTCATGTAAAAAAAAAAAAAATCATCTATGTCACTTATATAGCAAAATTAATAGGCCATCACAAAAAAGAATCTCGAATTCTAGATGAAGGGCAACACCTCAAATACCTACAGTTAATCATGCTCCAGAGCCAGAAATTATGAAGAAATGAACCCCATAGGTAAAGCACAAATAGCATAAATATTAAGGTGCAAAAATAATGTATTTGTTACTAACCAATCATGGAAGTCCCATCACTAGCTAGTGAAATGTGAAACAGTGTCACTATTAAAGTGCAAACAGTGCCTATAATAGAAGTAGCCTCTGGCAGCGGTTTAGCCTATGTGGCCTCCCCTAAGCTCTAAGCTATTAAGACGAAGACCTGAAAAAGCCACCAAAGTCGCCTCATATTTTCTTTCAGCCCCCACCCTTTTAGTGACGGACCATTCAAAAGCTTGGGTCTTTTTCGTTTTGGCAAAACATTGCTGAAATGATGAGGCTGCAGAGGTTTTTCAACCCTGCAAAATTATGGACCGGGCTACTGCAACAGCAACTGATATAGAATACTGTTGATATTTTCACAAACTACGCAGCTCGTTCGAAAATCCAAAAAGAACCAACATTGGAGACGGGATCATCTCAATCCGGGCACTATACCTAATAGCACTGAAGACTTCTCTCCAGAATTGCTGAAGGCTCGGACAATCAAAGAAAACATGGATCCATCCACCACACCCCATAGCAGAACACCTAAAGCATTGATCAGACACTGAAGAATACCATATAGTACGCCAACCATCTTGATAGAAAAAGCCATACGCTTGAAATTAGCTGCTCTTAAAGATCTGTATCTTTCTTCACTAAGAAATTCCCATTCTTGAGTACTAAACCTACATTTTATTTCTTGAAATATTTTCTGCAGCAGCTCAAGAAGTAGTTTCTGGTTCATATGGTGACGGAGTAGACCAATTCCCCATGCCTGTCAATTTGATTACGTTCACACATATGCTATGAGTCTTGCAGCTTCATTCATTAGGAAGCTGCTAATTTGATTGAAACTAAAACAAATTAAAGTGTCAAGATTCTCAAATCGCTGTAGCACACTATCCCATGTCATCAGATTTACCCCGCTATAGAAATTAGCAAGCATCTTAAACCTGAGTGCCTTCCAAACTTCTATAACATGTTTAGGTAGTAGCAAGCCCCAAACCCTGCAGTCTTGTAATAAGATAAAAGTATGACCAAAATGAATACACCATGATCTAAAAAAAGTCAATATCTGACATTACAATACTGATACTGCCTTATATCTAGTTTTCTATGGGAGTTTGGCAGTACATGTAAAAAAATGGTGGCCTAACTTGGATCTCATTGATCATAGGATTCAACAAAAAGTTGTTGTAGTCTGGGGACTCTGATGCCAGTTGAACCATGTAATTGACCAATGTCACCTGATAGTATGTCTGAAGATGCGGCAAAAAGGAGTTCTACACCAAAGGTCTTATATACTTCGGGAACACACAGCTTCTTTTACATGTATTTGTACTGACTATATATTTTTTACACTTTTAAAAATGTGTACATCATTATATTAAAAAGTAAAATATGTGGTGCTACATTAAAATGTATTGTAAACTTGACAAATGCAAGATGGTGCAGTTTATTTGTATATCTGTGTATGAATATGATATGTATTTTGAGTATTTTTTTAGGTGGTTACATTTTGAAAAAATCTGTAGCACTTTATATGAACAAGAATGTGCTAATGATAGTAAACTTTTGTTGTCTTTCAATGGAATTTACTATGACTGTTGTAGGTGAATAGAAGTTAATGAAAATATAAGTGTGTTACTTTTAATCTTTCATTCTGTATATGTAGTTTAGGTATGTTCTATGTGATATATTATTTTCATTTATGTGTGATTTGGCAAGTATCTGCTTTAAAAAATTTATATATAAAAGGTAGTAGCGTTTGTTAAAAGAAGTGTAACACAAAAAAGTTATAATAATGCTAATCGAATGCTAATATGATAAGGGCATGAATCACTTTTAAAAAAAGATGCTGTATAGTTCTAAAATAATAGACATTCTAGATAAGAAGGTGTATTTTGTGTGTAGTTTCAAAGGAGAAGAAGGTTAACATATGTGATAAGACATATATAGATGTGTTCATTGTAGGTCCATGATTCCATTCACAAATGTATCTGGTGCAGTACGCCATTTTATTTAAGGATTCTTCTTTCTCGATATTGAAGACACCTAAGATGTGAAACTTTGCACTATACTATTAACCTTGTGGTTGCCAAGAATCCTTTCTAAGTATTCAGTGGCCTGCATCAAGACATGTAATGATTCACGCCTATTCTGCCTGACTGTCTGTACAAGTGACCCTACTAGCAAAGATGGAGTATGAGCTTAGCTAGATGGAGAGCTACACTGCAGTTGAATTCAGGGAATTCTGCAAGGAAAGAGCACTGCCAGCCAAGCTCCAGTAGGCCCTTTGGACCGGGACAGAGGCCTACAAATTACTGGCCACCACAGAAGACCAGGATGAGGAGGGTTTGGAGGAGCATGAGGAGGAGGACCTTTGCAAAGGTCATGTGCTTCACCAAACAGAGAAGGGCAACTTACCTACAGGAGTTGAGCTCCCTGCTTGAGCAGAGAGCAGTGTGTCTCCACAACATCTGCCCCTGAGTAGCTAGTGGACAGGAAGGTTGAGAAAGAATTCAGGCTGCAGCTGGTGAAACTCATGATGGAGTAGGCAGCAGCCCAGAAAGCCATGGAGGAAAATAAATTGGCCATGGAGGAGAGAAAAATGGTCATGAGCTAAGTCTCAAAGAGTTGGACCACAGAGTTAAAAAAGGGGAGTTCAACAACAATGGTGGCAGTGTATCCCTAGTGCCCACTGAAGAAGTAAAATTTGGCATACTTCAAGACCTAGTGCCCAGTTATGTGGTGGAAGATGACATAGACAAGTTGTTTTCAGCTTATGAGTTAGCGCTAATGGTCCTAGAAGGGGACTGGGGGGCAAGTTTGGGAAACGCCTGCCCACAGTGGGGAGGGATGCCCTTCTAACACCAGAGGTGGGGGAACAGATGGAATATGTTCCCATGAAGGTAATCATACTTGCCAAGTTTGGAGAGACCCTTGAAGAGTAGCCCTTTAGGTTCAGGGACAGTCACTAGCTCCCAAACCAGACTTGGGTAGACCTCTTAGATTAATATGATAAGGCACTAGGTGGCTCGGTGAGGGACAGCAAAGTCAATGAATATATTGGGTTGTACAATTGGATCCTGATGGAGCATGTGCTCAATACTTGTTTTGCAGAGCCGTATCATCACTTAGTGGATAGTAAGCTCACTGACCCCTGTGAGCTTGCCTCGGAGACGGACCTGTTGGTTAGCACCAGACTGTCCAAAAAGGCATCTGGGGGGATTCCCAAAAGGATGGACAGGAAGAAAAACTTTTAAAAAAGTTCTCTAAATAACTCCCACTGGAAGAGTGAGCAGCCCCAATCTAATCAGAAGTAGGGGTTCTCTGGCAAGCAGACTGAGAGGTTCATCCCCCACTATATTGAGTGCTACATGTACAGGCACTCCAAGGGAGACACCAAACGTCTCAAGAGGGCGCAGCCCCCAAATGGAGGATGGACACTAGGGCTGGTCAGTGTCCCAGTTAATCTAGGGTTGGTAAGTGCAGATCTTGTGGTATGCGAGGTCCCAGTTAGCACAAGGGAGGGAACAGAGGTTACCTTAGTGTTCCTGCAGGATAAAGAGAAGGTGCCATAAGCCCACATGCCTTCAAATACTTCAACGTACAGGCAATGGGTCACGATAAGTGGGCAGAGGGTGGAGGCTCTGAGAGGCACAGGAGCATGTATAACTACTGTGAGGTGTCATTTGGTGTCCTCAGAGCAGGTTATACCCAATACATTCCACCAAGTCTTAGTCACAGACAAAGGTGAGAGTCACTACCCAGTGGCTCAAGTTCCCTTTGAGTGAGGGTGGTCTCAGGTTCTCTAAAAGTAGCTGTGAGCCCTGCCCTGCCTGTAGATTGTCTGTTAGGCAGTGATCTAGAGCACACTGTTTGGAAGAACACGGAGCTCATGCCACACCTGGAGATGTTATGGTTGCCTGAGTGGAACTGTATGACCATGCAGTCCCTGGCTGCCCAAGTGGGGAGTCAAGACGTCCTGGAAGCTGGAACAATGCCCAGGCAAGTGCCAGGAAGGTGAAGGGCAATGGGCGTGGCAAACCAGCCTCTGAAAGTCCTGTGGACTGAGTTGAATGGTTGCTGAGGAGGCTACCCTAGTGTGCACCCGGAGGACATTGCTGCCCTGAGAGACCTGTGTGATTTTGTTCGATGGCAAGCTCAAGGCAGGCCCACCAGGACAGAACTCTTCAAGGTGCAGAGAGAGCATCCAACTATGAAGGGCTTGCGGCAGTAAGCTGAGGCCCTTTCAGTTGGTGGCTCCTCTGGAAATCACTTAGGGGGTCATTCTGACTCCCGCCGGCCGCGGTATCCGCAGGGCCGGCGGGAGCCGCCAGAATACCGCTGCGCGGTCACAAGACCGCCGCGGGTATTCTGGGTTTCCCGCTGGGCTGGCGGGCGACTGCCAGAAGGCCGCCCGCCAGCCCAGCGGGAAACACCCTTCCACAAGGATGCCGGCTCCGAATGGAGCCGGCGGAGTGGAAGGGGTGCGACGGGTGCAGTAGCACCCGTCGCGATTTTCAGTGTCTGCATGGCAGACACTGAAAATCATGGTGGGGCCCTGTTACGGGGGCCCCTGCAGTGCCCATGCCATTGGCATGGGCACTGCAGGGGCCCCCAGGGGCCCCACGACACCCCATACCGCCATCCTGTTCCTGGCGGCCAAAACTGCCAGGAACAGGATGGCGGTATGGGGGTCGGAATCCCCATGGCGGCGCAGCAAGCTGCACCGCCATGGAGGATTCCCCAGCGCAGCGGAAAACCGGCGGTACACCACCGGTTTTCCGTTTCTGACCGCGGCTGTACCGCCGCGGTCAGAATGCCCTTGGGAGCA
Source organism: Pleurodeles waltl (assembly GCF_031143425.1). Taxonomy (NCBI): domain Eukaryota; kingdom Metazoa; phylum Chordata; class Amphibia; order Caudata; family Salamandridae; genus Pleurodeles; species Pleurodeles waltl. The sequence continues at coordinate 75,230,790 of NC_090450.1, read as the reverse complement.
CCGCCAGCCTGTTGGCAGTGCTCCCGCGGTCCCCGGCCCTGGCGGTCCATGACCGCCAGGGTCGGAATGACCGCCTTAATCTATTGAAGGAATGACCTCCTGTACGACAAGCATAAGGCTACTGGATCTGGGGCAACATGTGTGTTGATGATCCTCCAGTGCTACGGGGCCTTCATACAGGGTCTGGCTCATGATGTACCCCTGGCAGGATATCTGGGGCAGGACAAGTTCTTTACCAGGCTTGTCACCCACTTTCATTGGCCCTGCATAAAGATGGCTTCAGATATATTTTGCAGGTCATGTCTCACCTGTCAGGCCAGTGGGGAAGTAGGAAAAAAGCTAAAGGCTCCCCTAGTTCCATTTCCTGTCACTAGCAACACCTTTAAAAGGGTAAGCATCTACATTGTTGGGCCCAAAACCACCTTGGGCAACAGGCCTATCCTGGTTTTGGTGGACCATGCTAATAAATACCCAGAGGCCATCCCTCTGAAGTCTGTAACTGCACCCGCTGTGGTTAGGGACATAAATAAGGACTTTTACCTGCGTGGGGTTCCCTAAAGAATTGGTGTATGACAGGGACACCAACTTCACATCAGGGTACATGAATTTCATGTGGGATGAGTGTGGGGTAACCTAATGCTTCTTCATACCTTTTTATGCTCATTGGGCTTGGTGAATGAAGGGTGGGACCAAGCTCCCAAGAAACAACCCCAGGATGTAGTCAGCTACATGCTAGCTCTCCAAAAGAAGATGCAGGACATCTGGCAGAAGTCTAAAGATAATCATGAGGCCAGCCAAGAATTTATGAAACTCTGGTCTGACCAGGACCCAACCTGGACAAGTTTTGTCCTGGTCAAAAAGTGTGACTTATGGAGCCCGTGGAACCCAGGGCCCTCTAAGACCACTGGTCTGGATCCCACAAGGTGAAGGAATGAACAGGAGAGGCACCTACCTGGTGGACCTTAAGGCTCCTAGGAATTCCTTACGGGTGCTCCATGTCATCCGCCTGAAATCACACAATGAGAGGTCTGAAATCACCATGCTCCTAGTGACAGATGATGACGAGGAAGGGAAGAGTGAACCTCTCCCTGGCCTCCTATCCTCCCAAAAGGAGGATGGGTCAGTAGAAGGTGTCAACCTCTCCCCTACTCTGACTCCAGAACAACAGAGAGACTGTCACTAGTTGGGTGGACAGTTTGCCTCCCTGTTCTCCCTCACCCCTGGGCTTAAACACCTTCTGTACCCATACAGTGTACCTATGAAAAAAAATACAGGTTGTCAGACAAAGTGAGGGCTAGTATTAAGGGGGTTGTGTCCAAAATGTTTGCAATGGGTGTGATTGAGCACTCTAGTAGTCCGTGGTCCAGCACAGTGTTGCTGGTACTTATGGCCGCCTGGACAGACCTAACGTCTGAACTCACATCCTGCATGGATTAAAGGGGGCTCAACTCAATTGCCAAAACTGATGCTCACCACATCTCCTAAGCTGATAAGCTCAAAGACAGGCTGGGCACTACCAGGTTCCTCAGTACCTTTGACTTGACATCCAGATATTGGTAGATTGCTCTGACTGAGAAGGCCAAAGAGAGGTCAGCATTTTCTACCTCAGGTGACCATTTCCAATTTTGGGAGATGCTCTTTGGATTGAAAAATTCCCCTGATACCTTTTATAAGATGGCTAGTGGGGAATGAGGCATGTGGTGCTGCCTATCTGGACAACATTGCTGTCTACACCCCCAGCTGGGAGGAACATGTGTTTCATCACCAGGAGGTGCTTCAGGCTCTGCAACAGGTAGGACTGACAATCAAGGCCAGAAAGTCCCAGATCCGACTGGGTTCAAAGGTGTATCTGTGACACCTGGTGGACAAGGTGCAGCCCCCAGGCCAAAACTGAGACCAACCTTTACTGGTACTCCCCTAAAACTCAGAAGGAGAATATGGCATTCCAGGGCCTCACCGGTTTCTACAGGAGGTTTGTTAATGGTTATAGCACCATTGTTACCCCATGAACTCAGCTGACGCTAGGAAGCAGGCCAAGAAGGTGAACTAAATGGAGGTCTGCCAGAAAGCCTTTGCCACCATCAAGGAAACTCAATCAATCAATCAATCATGGTATTTATAGAGTGCGCTATTCACCCGTGAGGGTCTCAAGGGGCTAGTGGGGGGAGGGGTCACTGCTGCTCGAAGAGCCAGGTCTTGAGGCGCTTCCTGAAGGCGAGGTGGTCCTGGGTAGTCCTGAGGTGGGCAGGGAGGGAATTCCACGTCTTGGCTGCCAGAACTATGCTCATAGTGTTAGACCCTTCAGCCTTAGGGTGGTCTTCCCCAACACATTTTGCCTAATTACCTCAAATTATTGCTGAAATTTATTTTTGTGGCTTTAAGCTCCATGCACTTTACCACTGGTTACCAGTGATAAACTGGTTGTGCTCACTCACCTAAACATGGTTTGATTGGCATATACATAATTGGCACATTTCATTTACTTTCAAGTCCCTTGCAGAATGATATACCATGTACTTAGGGCCTGTAAATTAAATGTTACCAGTGGGACTGCAACACTTATAGTGCCAGCAACCTATGTAGCACTACCATTACAGCCCTGAATGCAGTTTTAAACTTCCATGTCAACCTGGCATTTCAACCCCTTGCCAAGCCTTAAACTCCCCTTTTATTACATATGAGCCACCCCTAAGGTAGGTCCTCCCTCGGTCACCCATAGGACAGGGTGCTGTGTGCTTTTTGTCCGCAGCCTGTCTTGAGTGACATTGCTGGGTGTAGCTGGCAATGAGACTTTGGGGATTCCTCCCAGACATTGACACAATAGAAGGATTAGATGGGCCATCTGCTGGCAGGATGGGGTGTAGAGCTAAGCGCAGTTCCACTTGTACCTGAATAGCCTGTGCTCTGCCTCCATACAAAGGGCTTAACGGCCCTGTATTGTCACTGCAGCCAGCTTCATGCCAGGGCAGGAAAGTCAGGAAATTCCATGCACTTCAAAGAACCTTTCAAGAAGTGTCTCCACCTTCCAGAATGTGGGCACAAAGGTATGAAAACTGGACCTTCAGCCTCACTCTTCAGTTAATTACTGGACATGCGAAAGAGAACTGCCTGCTGCTGTGTACAGCTATATACTCTGCCAAGCAGATGCTGTACCTGAAAGGACTGCTTTGCTGCCTGGCTCCCACCATGTAGAACCCTCACCTAGACCCAACTTGAGAGAGTCCTGAACCTCTAAGAGGTGCCCCTCCAGTCCTGGACACTTAGGCCCTCATTATGATATTGGTGGTAAATCCCGCTTACTGCCACGCTGACGGTCGCCAACTTACTGCTGAGCTGGCAAATATCCATTCACCATTTTATGGCACACACACACACACCAATCTGACAGAAAATTGCCACATACACAAATACGCCAGACCAACGGTCAGTGATAAACTGGCGGTCCCAAAACCCACACCATTACGCAAACAGAACAAAGCCCATCACATTATGACCCACGAATCACCACGGCGGATATTGAATGGTGGTAAACTATTGGTGGTACACACCGCCACAGTCAGAATGGACACCCACATACAAAACAACACTACATTAGACAATACCAAAAACACACTTTTGACACCCATACACACACCACACCCACACCACTATAATACACACACCCACATTACCCACAACCCCTTACGTACAACTATTGCCACCAGGATACTGAGAAGGAGAGCACAGAGACAACTAGACACACACCACATACACCCATACACCCCTCATGCACTCCACATCACACACCCCACCACATTACCCAACACACCCTTACCAACACACATCACAAAAAACACCCATGGCACCACAAAGGCACCCCTGTTTCACTGAGGAGGAGTTAAGGGTCATGGTGGAGGAAATTGTCAGTGTAGAGCCATAGCTGTTTGGAGCACAGGCACAGCAGATATCTATAGCAAGGAAGATGGATCTATGGCGGTGAATCATAGACAGGGTCAATGCCGTGGGACAGCACCCAATAACAAGGGACAACATCAGGAAGAGGTGGAACAACCTACGGGGGAAGGTACGTTCCAATGCAGCAAGGCACCAGCTCGCCATACAGAGGACTGGCAGTGGACCCCCACCTCCTCCCCACAACTCAAAGCATGGGAGGAGCAGGTACTGGCAATACTGCATCCTGAGGGACTTGACGGAGTTGGCGGAGGACTGGACACTGGTAAGTCAAGATTTAACAATTATCACCCCCATACCTGCATGCTATCACACACCCTCACCCTCACTACCATCACTCCACCACATCCCACACACTCCACCAACACATCTCATTAATCCCAATGCCAGGCCCTGCATGCTGTACCAATGCACGGACACCCCCCAGTCCTGCATGGACACTCATCACTAAAGCATGCACAGCATAGGGAAACTAACACTCCCACAATACACCAACATCCACAAGCAAAAGCTGGCAGGGTAACACTAACCATAGAGGCGAAGCTACAGAAGTACAAATGTCATACACTTGAAGCATAATACACCATTTACATCCCCACAGGTACCCCAGCGAATGTCACTGGAGAGGAGGTGCCACCACTATCCAGGCCCCCAAAAGAAGAGGCCCACAGTGATGACAGTAACTCTGGACTTCTGGATCTGGACGACCTACCTGGCCCATCAGGGACCACTGGACATCCGGTCACCCAAGCCCACTCACAAACCACCACAGAGCCTCCTCCATCAGGAACCAACACCACAGCACCCACCCAGCGTACCCAAACCTCTGTCCCCAAGACACATCAGTCAGCAGTGTGCCCACCTGTAAAGGGACCCCAGGCCACACCTCACCCACAAGACAATCAGGGACCTGGGGTCAGTGGCAATGTGCACACCTTTCAGGGGACAGAGGCACAGGCCACAAGGGATACTGGGAGGACTGCTGTGCACCGGGGGAGGACAGGACCTGGGAACCGACTCTCCAGGAGGCACTCTCCGAGATCCTGGGAGCCTACCAACATTCCCAGGACATGATGGGCCAGATCCTGGACAAAGTGCAGGAGAACAGGCGGCTGCAGGAGGGAAAGTATCAGGGGATCAGGGAGGACTTGCAGGCCATCAACACCACCCTGATCTCCATAGCAGGGGTGCTGGTAGACATGGCCAACATCATGAGGGAGGCAACAGCACACCAGCAGGGCCCTACCACTAGACAATAATCTGGACAGCCCTCCACTTCCACTGCTGTCAGTGGCCAGGAGGCCCTGCCACAGGACCCACAGGCCACCAGCACCCCTCCCCCTGCAGAAGGTGAACCACCCCGCAAACGTTCCCTGCAAACCAGACTGAAGCCAGAGACACTTGCCAAGACCACCACCAGGAAATTAGACTCTCCTGATTGTCCCCCTTGTGTCCCACTCAGTCACCTTCTCCTCCCTAAACTGTCATTGCTCCCCTTCCTATGTCCCCATGGACACTGCACCTGTGCTACAAGTAGACTGGAACAATACCCTGGACCCTCCTCCATCATCACCCCATTCCATTGCACTTTCCCTTCTATATTTTGGCCCAACAATAAACATCCTTGGATAAAACTCGACTACTGGTATTTCATGTATTTCAAATGTGTATTGATTGAAACAGCTACAACCATTGCAAATTAACTCTACATAATATGAACATAGAATTAATGACCTGTTACTGGCTGTTGTGATCACATCAGGACCATGTTGTCATATCACCAAGATCTGTAAAATGGATATCAATAGTTAACAGTAAATAGGGGAAAGAAGTGGGTAATGCCAGCATGTCATTACAACACAGAATACACCAATAGTCATAGAAATGTGAAGTTGCACTGTCTCACCTGTGTGTCATTGGAAGTACTGACGTATCACCAATGTTCTGTTGTCCATATCCTCATCCCCTGCCCCCTCATCCTCACTGTCCTCAGGGTCCATTGCTGCCACAGGGGCATCTCCAGTCTCCTCCTCCTGCAGAAAAGGAACATGGCGTCTGAGGGCCAGGTTGTGCAACATGCAGCATGCCACTACTATCTGGAAATCCTTCTCAGGTGAGTAGCACAGGGATCCACCTGTCAGATGGATGCACCTGAACCTGGCCTTCAGGCGGCTGAAGGTCCTCTCAGTAATTCTTCTGGTTCGCCCATGTGCCTCATTATAATGTTTTTTTGCCCTTGTCCTGGCATTCCTCACAGGGGTCAGCAGCCATGATAGGTTTGGGTAACCCGAGTCACCTGCAAATATTGAGGGACAATATTTAGCCACACACTATCCTATATGGCCAACAGCATAGGCATTCACCAACATATACTGGGTGGGGGCCAAGGCTCACCTGTTAGCCACACCCTGTGCCTCTGAGTTGGGACATCACATTTGGGATGCTGCTATTCCTTAGGACAAAGGCATCATGCACCGACCCAGGATACTTAGCATTGACGTGGGAGGTGTACTGGTCCGCCAGGCACACCATCTGCACATTCATGGAGTGGAAACTCTTCCAATTCCTGAACACCTGTTCATTTTGCCAGGGGGGGGGGACAAATGCAATATGTGTTCCGTCAATCGCCCCAGTTATATTGGGGATTTGACCTATTGCATAAAACCCTACCTTCACAGTGGCTAAATCCTCCACCTGGGGGAAAGCAATGTAGCATGTGTTTTATCAGGGCAGACAACACTCTTGCCAGCATGACTGAGAACATTGGCTGTGACATTCCTGCTGCCAAGCCCACTGTCACTTGGAAAGAACCAGTTGCCAGGAAACAGAGCACTGATAGAACTTGCACAAGAGGGGGTATCCCAGTGGGATGACGGATAGCTGAGATCAGGTCAGGTTTCAATTGGGCACACAGCTCTGTGATTGTGGCCCTGTCCAGTCTATAATGTGCCTGTCCTCCAGTGTAGCCAAGTCCACCAGGGGTAGGTACACAGGGGTATGTCTCCATCTCCTATTCATCCGCAGGGGTAGTTATCTAAGGGACACCAAAGTGAGTAGGCTGTCACATTTTGAACAGCTATACCACTACAGCAGTCCACATCGTGCAATCATGTTTTGGGACAGTGTAATTTAAGAGTATGTGCCTATATATCCTGTGATGCAGGAATAATCAATAGGCCTGTTCACCCCTCCCCCTGAAATGGCGACCGCATTTCCAGTGTGGAGGGACAGATGAAAGTGAGGTAATACTGCTGACGTTGTGCGCCGTGGCGGCAGGCTATCTTGAACCACCGTGCAAATCCTCATTGGTTTATATTGGGCCCTGTGGGGTACAGTGGCCATTTTATTTCACATTCCTCCCTTGTTTCCTGACTTTCCATCAGAGAGGACCTATACTGCATGTGCTGCTGTGACCTGTGTCTGGAACCTACCATGGCCTGTGTGAACGGGGAAAGTGCCCCAGCCTTCACTTCGGAGGAGTTGGAGCGACTGGTGGATGGGGTCCTACCCCAGTATGGATTGCTGTATGGGCCTCCAGACCAACAGATGAGTACACTGTGGCACAATGCATGTGGCATGAATGCATGGAGTTGTGTATGAAGGCATCATGTAAGGGGGGGTGGGTGTCCTCTTGGCAGTGTACATGTTGTGCGCTGGGCTATGTGTGTGCCAATGGTGATGCAAACGGGTATGGTGGGCCATTTGTGTGACAGGCTGGACTGTTTCTCTAATGGTGTTCTCCTGACTGTATTGGTTCTGCAGGTCAGCGCCCATCAAAAGAAGGGTATATGGCATGCCATCGCCAAGGAGGTGTGGACTCTGGGGGTCTGTGGCAGACAGAGCACCCACTGTCGCAAACGGTGGGAGGACTTGAGATTCTGGGCACGGAAGACCGGGGAGGTCCAGCTGGGGATCGCCTCTCAACGAGGAAGGGATGCCCATCGGACCCTGACCCCCCTGATGGCCTACATATTGGCGGTGGCCTACCCTGAGCTGGATGGGCGCATGAGGGCATTACAGCAGCCACAAAGGGGTGAGTACAGTGGCTATCATTACAACTTAAGGCTGGTGGGGTGGTATCCGGGTGGTGGTTGTGTGCCAGTGGGTGCCCCTAGGCCAGGCCAGACATAGCAGCATAGGTCCTCTGGAGGCTAAGGGTTTGAATGGAAAATACTGCTTACCTAGCTTGTTAGTATTCACCTCTAGGCAAGGCTGCGTGGGTACCGGGTGTGCTGCAGTTGGTGGTGTGCGCCCCTCCTCATGCATTGGTGACTAGCCATTTCACTGCTAGTGCAATGCATAGTGCGTGAACCTGTTCCCTGTGTGTGAGGGTGCTGTGTACTCCAACGGTGGTGTTGGTGCAGTCATTTACCCAGTGTATCCTTTGTCTTTCTCCCCCCCTTTCTTGTTTTGTCGTCCTGTCCTTATGTGCATTAGCATCATCCAGCGTAGGAGTGGAGGCACCAGAGACAGAGGGAGCTGCATCCCACAGGATCCTCGAGGCAGAGTCCACCGACGCTGAGGGAACCAGTGGGATGGAGGGCGAGAGGGGAGCACCACGGCGGAGACTGGAGGGAACAACACAAACTCTGATACCTCCTCCGATGGGAGCTCCCTGGTGGTGGTGGACACCTCTGTGACCACCCCAGCTGCAGGTACAGCCGCCACCCCCGCGCCAGCCCCACCCTCCCAGTATCCCCTCAGCGACTTGCCTGTGCCCGCTTACCCAGGAGCGTGGGCATCTCCTTCGCCCCAGGCACCTCAGGCCCTGCCCCAGTCAGCCCTGCTGCCCTGAGTGAGGAGGCTATTGACCTCCTGAGATCCATCTCTGTAGGGCAATCAACCATTGTGAATGCCATCCAGGGGCTGGCATCCCAGATGCAACAATGTAATGCATTCCTGGAGTGCATTCACAGTGGATTGGCGGCCCAACAGAGATCGATTCAGGCTCTGGCCTCCTCTCTGATGGCAGCCATTGTCCCTGTTTCTACCATACCCCCTCCAACTTCCACTTCCCAGTCCCATTCTCCTCAACCCCAACCCATCCCAAGCACACAGGCAAACGAGCATGTACACAAGACAACACACAAGAGTGGCACAGGCAAACACAAGCACCACACTTCATCCCACAGGAACTCACACAAACACCATTCATTTGCAGACACGACAACATCCACTGCCTCCACTGTCTCCCCCTTTTCCTTCTCCTCCACCTCCCGCCCACTTACGTCCATACTCACACCTGCATGCACCACATCAATATCCATTACCAGCATCATCACCACACCAAGCAGAACACACACCTCACTGGCGGACACCTGCACAACATCAATGCACGCGTCCCCGGTGTCCTCTCCCACCGTGTCTGTCCCCCCTCCTAAAGGACACAAACCCAAGTACTCAGACACCCAACAACCATCCACCTCACAACAGCATACAGCCCATGCACCTGCACCCAAATCCAGCAGACATTCACCTCTGACGACCACTCCTTCATCCTCCACTCCCATAACTCCTCCCTCCTCCCGCCCCAACGTCCCTAAAAAGCTTTTCCTTTCCAAGACTGACCTTTTCCCTATCCCTCCCCCCCATCCTACACGTTTGGGTAGGGTACCAGGGACACAGCCCAGCACCTCAGCCAAACAGTCCATGAGGACGGTGGTATCACCACCTACTAGTGGTGGTAGGGATACCAGACCAGCAACACTGAAGGGGAAGGAGGCAGCACAACCTGGGGTGAAAGGAGAGAGTCCGGCACCAGCTGTGAGGAAGGGGAAGGAGCCTGCTCCAGCTGTGAAGAAGGGGAAGGAGCCTGACCGAGCCATGACGAAGGGGAAGGTGCCTGCACCACCAGGCAGAGAGGGAAAGAGCCCATCCACTCCTGCCAGGAAGGGTTAGGGATCCCCAACCCATGACCAGGAGGACAAGAGGCACTCTATGCCAGCGGAAGCTGTCAGGCAAACACCACCACCGGGGCCCCCACCGCTAGCCGTGGATGTGCTGCCATCACTGAGTGCAGGGGCTGCCCAGGAGCCTCCCCCAATCACCACCAGCATGCAGCCATCCCTGAGTGCAGGGGCTGCCCAGGAGCCTCCCCCAACCACCACCAGCATACATCCATCACAGCCGGCGGACGCAATGTAGTCCACCCTCCAGGGGCTACTGTGCGGGGTTCCCCTCCAGAACCAGTGGGGTATTCACCCACTTCAGAGACTGTGGCCTTGCACTCCCCAGGACAAAGAGCAATGGCCATGTTGCCCCCTCCAGAACCAGTGAGCAAGACACCCACTTGAGAGCCGTGGCCTTGCGCTCCTCAGGACAAAGAGCAATGGGCATGTTGCCCCCTCCAGAACCAGTGGGCAAGACACCCACATGAGAGACTGTGGCCTTGCACTCCCCAGGACAAAGCAATGGGCATGTTGCCCCCTCCAGAACCAGTTGGCAAGACACCCACTTGAGAGACTGTGGCCTTGCACTCCCCAGGACAAAGCGCAATGGGCATGGTGCCCCCACCAGAACCAGTGGGCAAGCCACCCACCTGAGAGACTGTGGCCTTGCACTCCCCAGGACAAAGCAATGGGAATGTTGCCCCCTCCAGAACCAGTGGGCTTGTTCCCGCATCCGGCTGTGGTGCCCCCCTCTCCCCCTGAGGTGCGTGCCTATTTGCAAACTGATGCCCCTACAGTGTTTTATCTGGTTGCGGTCAGGATTCGAGTTGGGCCTTCGACTGTGCCCTGTGGCCATGTGGGCCCTTTGAACTTTGGACTGGGCAGTGTCCCTTTTTTATTCAAGTGTACATATCTGTTTCATGGCCAAATCGGATTATTAATTTTGATGTTGAACTGATTACAATCACTTTCGTCAATTCCTATTGTCCTTACATTATTCTGCCGATTTTCAGTGTCAAATTGTTTTGTAGTGCAGCTGGTTGTGTCTATGGTGTGTGTGTGGTGCATGTGTGTGTCACTCTCGTTTTCCTCCCACCCTCCCTTTTGTGCTAGGCAGCTGTACTCACCGTCGTCATGTTCGTCAGCGTTGGTGTTCCCGGTGGAGCATAACTTAGAAGATCATCGGGTGAAATTGCAGTTCGGTTTCCATGGTGGCGTGGTTCTTCCCTGTGTCTCTAATGGTGAGTCCTTTCACTTCTGTGCTCTGTTTCCGCTAGGTTTTTGTTGGCGTGGGTACCGCCCCAGAAAAGGTGGCGGTTTGCAGGGTCTTAATATGGTGGGAGCTAGTTTTCACCAAAACATTTAAAAATTCATAACTCAGGTTCTACTGATTGGATTTTTGTCATCATGGCGTTAAATAATTGACTAAAATGTACTCATTTACTCTGTTTTTCTAAATTGTTTAGGATTTTTCTTGTGTTTTGTTCTACTTTATTACTGTTTGTGTGCTGCATACACACTTTACATGTTGCCTCTAAGTTAAGTCTGACCCCTTCGTGCGCCAGCCACGTAGAGTTAAGCACATGTTTATTTAGTGATTTCTTGTGGGTCACCCTGCAAGGGATTGTGGCTGTTGCCTGACCAAGGCTCACTCCCCAGTCAATCAACAACCCAATTTCTCGTACACAGCACCTGTGCTCAACGTCCCTGACTTTCCCAGAAATTTATTGTGCAGACATTAACTTTGTGGCTGTACCAGCACAACTAAATTAGGATGGCCTAGACCAACCTGTAGACTTCACCAGGAGATTACTTCCCAGGGAACAGAGGTGGAGTGCTATTGAAAGAGAAGCCTTTACTGTGCTCTGGGCATTCAAGAATCTGAGACCATACCTGTTAGGACTCACTTCCTGATTCAGACAAACTACAGGCCCCTGAGATGCCTAGTGCAGGCGAGGGATGAGAATTCCAAATGGTTGAGGTGAGCATCTCCCTACAGGGAAAGGACTTTATGGGGAACGCTGCCCAGGGCCAGATCATACCAATGCTGATGGTATATCCAGGTTCTTCCACTGTAGTAATAAGAACTCCCAGGAGGTTGGGTAGTTATCCCCACTTTCAGCTTGGGGAGGCATGTGTTAGACCTGTCAGCCTTAAGGTGGTCTTTCGCCAAACTTTTTGCATTCACATCTCCTGTTTTGCTGGATACATTTTTGCCTGAGTCTGCACACTTACCATTGCTAACCAGTTCTAAAGTGAATGTGCGCTCCCCTTTGAACATCCTTTAAACATGGTAAAATAGTCTTACACCCGATTGGCATCCAAGTAGCACATATAATTTACTTTTAAGTCCCTATTAAAGTGGTATTACACGTTTGCAGGGACCTGTGAATTAAATGCTACTAGTAAGCCTGCAGCACCTATTGTGCCACCCACTTCAGCAACCCTTTAAAATCATATTTCAGGCATGCCATTGCAGCATGTGTGTGCAGTTTTCAACTGCCATTTTGAACTTCCACAACAAACCTTTTGCGAGGCATAAACCTTCATTTCTAGTACATATAAGTCACCTTTAGGTAGGTTGTAAACAGCCTATAGAGCAGGGTGCATTGTATTTGAAAAGTTTGACATGTACTTTTCAGTTTTACATGTCCTGTAACGAAAAACACTCAAGTTGGTTATTCACTATTGCAAGGTCTCCCTCTAGGGTAACATTGGGTTACCTTATTACATTTAGTAAGTTACAACCTTTTTTTGAGAGGAAAGTCATGTTTGATGTGTCCACAAATAGTCAGAACTGTGGAAGGTTCCCTGGAAATCTCTATGGATCACAGACATTGTGTTCAAAAGAGAGTTTTTTTTTTAAACAGATAATATTTCTGTTTAACTAAACTTGTGAAAGCTGGGAAAAGGAGTGTAGCTTTTTAGACAGGTTACAATATATAAAGTATAACATAGATATCGAATTCTCTTTTAGTTCAGTTTTCATTAAATGTTTCTTCTGTTGCTTTATGTTATCACACTTGCTGCTTTAATGCATCACTTTCTTTGAAAATCCTCTGCTTGTTGAGAGCGGACTTAGAGCAAAGTTTCTCTAGAAAGTTGATGATAGTTTTGTTTTCACAAGAACCTCAAGATCCAGCCTACACTGTGGTCCTTTAGCAGGCAATGAAAAAACACTCTCAGGCAGACACTGTCATTCTACAGAGTGCAACTCGTTCAGTACCCAGCACTCTCTACCTGAAAATGCAAACTACCTTTGCTTTTTGTGAGCACTGATGAATGTGCTTGTAAGGAGAGCATTTAACAAGGAAAACTAATTTCCAACCACCCTCCCTCCACCCTCACCTTAGGTGCACCAGTGAAGAGGTCTATTAGATGAGTGATCAAACAAACTGAGAAGCAGGCATCTTACAGTTAATTAACTCAATGGTGAAATGACAGTTTATACTTATTAGTTCAACGCCATGATTCCTCAACACAGAGCACCACATAGGAACAAAGAGTGAACCAAATCCAATGCCAACAACTGAGGATCCTCAAATATGTCAAAATGGAACCCATAACCAAGTTTGCTGTGTAGTAGGCAAACTGAAACACGTACAACATACCACAAACCCCGCAATAATCAAAACAATAAATTATGATGAACAATAGATGATTAAATGCAATCTTACTTAATGAATGACAACATATTGGGTAGAGTTACAGAGTTTTTTCTAGTCCTTCACCTGATTTACAGCTCCAAAAGGTTTTACTGTATGTATTTATTCATTACCTGTGAGGTCTTTAAAGATGAACTTTGTGTAAACCTACACGTGTACGAACACACATTGTTTATATTAGTGCTGGAAGATTTTTAATTATGCCTGAATAAGTGGGGGACTTCAGAAAACTACGATCGTCATGAAGTAGTACCAAGCTCCTCAAATTTGTTTGAGACTGGTGTAGCTTCTGTGCAAAAACCCAACATGGGTCGCACGCAATTATTATTGCGTTTCCAGGTCCTGCTTGACAGTGGGAAAGCTTCTGCTGCAACACACCTCCCCCTGTTAGCCCCCAAATTGTTTTGAACTATGGCTCATGATGCTGGTACAGTTTAGAAATATGTGAATAGTTGCAAAGCAAATTAATTTACAATTTGTCACTCTTATTCTTCCTATGTGTGTAATGTATGTTCACAAATACGTAGCAACTCATGTGTGCACTGCTTACACAGTGTTCAATGAATCTTACACTGCTTGGTATTCCCTGATGAGAGTAAGAACAGCAGTCTAAGAAAGTCACTCAAAATGAAGTGTTTGAATAAACATGCACACACCCACACGCACACACACCTGCACCCCCACTCACCCCCACCCACACACACACACACACACACACACAGGTTATTCACAACTGTTTCCTGTTTCCCAACTATTCCTCGTACTTACCAGCACATGAAACCTTCACCTAATAGCATTAGGAAACATTTAGAAAGTGTACTGTGTGAAATGAATAGTTAACTTGCAACATTAATGGCTTACTGACTTGTTTAGCCCCTGCCGGTCACTGCTCTGGCTGTTATGGCTGACATCCTGCCAGACAGAAGACTCCATATTATGAGATCAACCTCAGCTCAGCAGTGATCTCTGAGCATTCACAGAAGCCAGCACAATGGCGGCTCCTGTGAAGGTACTCAAAGTTTTGTGCACAACCGCCGTCTTTTAGGTGCCAGCACACCAAACATTTTTGTTTCTCCAGTAACACACTCCTGGACAAAAAGCTCAAAATAGAGCAGGTGGACCAAGGGTTTAGCGAACCGAGTACTCCATCATATTTGTACTCAGTTTAATGACTTGCAAGGGAAGACAGGCTTGTGACCAACTGCTGAAATCCAGGTCTCAACAAAGAATGGACATACCATCCAGTGTAGCAGCTCCATTTAAAAAAAGGCAATTTACATGCGCAAATGCATGCTTTTTGTCAATAACTGCACTTGCATGAAGCCCATTGGTCTGCACAGTGATGGTGGGTGTCAGTTCCATTTCTGGAATTGTTACTTAGGTATTTTGCCATTCGAATTATGCTACAGCATACAAAGTCAGCACCACCTAACAAGCTTGAGTTACTCCTAAGAGCTCTCACGAACATGAAACTTATTGAAAATTGATCAATATTTTACTGCTAAATGAAGACTGAATGAAAAAGAAAATAGGCGAGAATCTCAACTACATTACAATTTGCATTACTAAAGGCACACCGCAAACTGCAATAGGCTTTGAGGTGTTTGTTTACCGAATGCTACCACAACTACACCCAGTTCACAAGGTCAATATGCATGTGCAGATGTACTCACGGTATTATTTATAAATTCATTTTAGATTTTGTAAACGCAATTAGTGTTAAACCAAAAACGCTCCTCTCTCTTCATGGTTACTGTGCACGTTAAAAAAACAAGCAAGTTGTAGTTGTTGGAGAACATGTTTTTCTCCTCCTCCTCTATGAGGTAATACCAGGGTGCACAGGGCCATCCTGTCAACACTGGAAGCTTTTCCTGTCAACGCCGTGTCAACAAAACGCAAAAGTAAAAAAAAAAAGGCCAAAGATTGAACATTTAAACCGAGAATGGGTGCTCAGATGTTAAAAAACCACCATCAAGAGAAGTAATGGGTCTGAAATAATCAATTGTTTCAGTAAATTTTTTTCAGATTCCTAACACAACAGGAAACGCTGAAAAAATGAGAAGCTTATGGTAAGTACATCATATGGATTATAAATCACTCAGGAGCCACCCAGGAGGTACTGACTCATCTGTCATTTGCTTTGCTGTCAGTGATTAGGAGAAGATTAGGTGATAATCGCAGGACACCCCTTGACTTCACAACAAAAAAAATATTTCAAGTGTGAGTTCTGAAAAGTTACACTCTTTTCATTTGGGGAACTTTGCCCTTTTCATATGAAATAGGACTGTCCAATGACAACTCTGCCCTTTGTCAAACACTCAATATTTTTAAGCAGACAAATAACACCCCCCAGGTTATTTTTTTATATTAATGATCCCCTAATTTGTTTGTGTGTTTTATATTCTACCAAGCGTGACAATTGTTCTCAACTCAGAAGCAATGCATTTCATAGTTATGTATTTCCCAGATAAGGACCTCAGAAGTTCATAAACTCAAAATTCTTTCTGCTCCTTTAAATTTGTGTCACCTTGCTTTTGCGGTATCTTTGCACACAACAGCTAATCTCATGGGTTGCCAGTCTGCTTTTGGGACAACTTTTTTTTCTATCCTCACCTTTGACATTTGTTTTCATTTGTTAAGTAAGAAAGTGGTCTACCTCAAAACCAAATGCGTTTTTTAACTTGCTTAAAGTCTCCGAAACAACTGCAAGTCTGAAATAGGCATTTTGAAACCGCAGAGAAACCATGTGTTGGAAATAGCCTTTCTGGAGGGTCACCCCCAAACTTTCTGCCTTTTTCCTTCTCTTTTTCTGACCTAATTTTTGCTGGCTTTAGGACTCTGAGCACTTTCCCACTGCTAAACAGTGCTTAAGTGCATATGCTCTCTCCTTAAAACATGGTGACGTTGGCTCATACCCAATTGGCTTATTTAATTTACTTGAAAGTACCTAGTCAAGTGCACTACATGTGCCCAGGGCCTGTAAATTAAATGCTACTAGTAGGCAGCAGCACTGGTTGTGCCACCCACATAAGTAGCTCCCTAATCATGTCTCAGGACTGCTATTGCAGGGCCTGTGTGTGCAGTTTCACTGCCACTTTGACTTGGCATCTAAAAATACTTGCCAAGCCTTAAACTCCCCGTTTTCTACATATAAGTTACCCCTAAGGTAGGCCCTAGGTAGCCCATAGGGCAGGGCGCTATGTAGGTAAAAGGCAGGACATGACCATGTGTGTTCTATATGTCCTGGTAGTGTAAAACTCCTTCATTCATTTTACACAGCTGTGAGACCGGTTCCTTTCATAGGATAGCATTAGGGCTACCCTCATATACTGTTTGAGGGGTAGATCCTGATCTGAAAGGAGTAGCCAGGTCATACTTAGTATGGCCAGAATGGTGATACAAAATCCTGCTTAATGGTGAAGTTGGATTTTTTATATTACTATTTTAGAAATGCTACTTTTAGAAAGTGAGCATTTCTCTGCGCTCAAGTCCTTCTGTACCTTCCAATCCATGTCTGGCTAGGTTTAGTTGACAGCTCCCTTGTGCATTCACTCAGAAAACCCCCAAACTCAGGATCCTCAGTCACACTAGCACACATCTACATATTGAAGGGTCTTCCTGGGCTGGGAGGGTGGAGGGCCTGACACTTACATGTCAAAGGACAGGAGCCTGCCCTCCCACAAAGGACTGCCACACCCCCTACTGGGACTCTGGCAGACAGGATGGAACCGAAAGAGGACCATGTGCACTTCTAAGCCACTCTTCAAAGTCTCCCCACTTCAAAGGCATATTTGGGTATTTAAGCAGGGTCTCTGACCCTACCAACCCAGACACTTCTTCTTCACAAGCCACTTCTGAAGTAAGACACTTCTGGACAAGTTACCACTGGAGAAGAAACCCTGAACCAGAATCTGCAACCTGTCTAGAAGAACTGCCTGGCTGCCCAAAGAACTCCCCTGACTGCTTTTCAGAGAAGGACTGCTGCCTTGTTGCTCTCTGACTGTGCTGAGAAGTGCTCTCCAAGGGCTTGGAACAGGCTTGTCTCCTGTTCCCTGAAGTTTCAGGACCAAAAATACTTCATTGCTGCAGGAGAACTCCCTGTGTGGCAAAAATCGATGCACAGCCTGCAATAAACGACACACAGCCTGCACCGCATACCGAACTGGAACGACGCAGCCTTACTTCGCAAGGAGAAGATTGACACTGCGCCAGCATTGCCACCGGAAATTTGATGCACGGGCCACCAGATCGACACAAACTTGACCCGGAATGACGCAGCCCAACTTCCTGTGAGGAAATGATGCAGCGCCTGCTGCGCGGTAGAAATTTCTATGCATCGCCCATCGGATCGACGCAGCCCCTGTGACATCGTCCTGCAAGCTCCAGATTTCAACGCATCATCCCCGGGGTGTCTGAAAACCCTGCAACCCGATGAGGATCCAATTCCGTGCGCCAGAAATCGATGCAAAGCCTTCCCTGCGTGAAAAAGAAACAAGTGTGCGGCCCGAGAAATCGACGCATGCCTCTCTGTTTTCCACGCATCTCCTCCTCTGTGGTTCCTTGCGGAGATTTTGAACGCAAACCAGGTACTTTGTGCTTGCAAGAGACATTTGTTGCTTTTAAGAGACTAAAGACACTTTATATCATTTTTACAGTGATATCTCAACATATACATATTGCATTTTGATCGTTTTGACCTGCATTTATCCAAAGAAATATTACGTATTTTTCTAAACATTGTGTGGTGTATTTTTGTGGTGTTCTACTGTATTATTGCATGATCTATTGCACATATACTTTACGCATGGCTTTCTAAGTTAAGTCTGACTGCTCAGTGCCAAACTACCAGAGGGTAGGCACAGGGTAATTTGGATTGTGTGTGACTTACCCTGACCTGACTGGTCCTTGCTTGGACGGGGTAACCTGACTGCCAACCAGAGAACCAATTTTTAACACCATGCTATTGAAATAGACTGTCCAACCTTTTTGTAAGTAACCATTCCATTTTGAGAAAAAACAAAGGCTTCTGCTACTCTACTGAATAAAAAAGAATGGAAAATGCATAGTGGTCGATCGGGTAAAAAATGGCATGTGCTTACAGCAAAAAATATAATTTTTTATAAATATAATATCTTTTTTGTGGAAAAGAATGTATAAAACCAATCATTATATGATCTTGTTAGATGTGTTCCTATATCTGATCCGGAAAGTAGAAAGGGATAGAAATGAATAAAAGTGCGTGTGATAGCGGCAATTCAAGTGAAAGCATAACAGAAGGGCTTCATTCGAATATGCAATGTATACAAGACATCAAATGTCATTAATTAACAGAAGAATGCTTGTTTACAATGAAATTAATGAATAATTTGAAAAATGGTACATTCAGCGATCTATGTGCAGTGTACTGAAGTGCAGCAGGTGACAGTTTGTGACCACTGTTGTCTTTTTAGTGCTACAAGGCATATTTTTCCCTTGATCCTCAGATGGAGGTCTTTTTTGCAGTCTTAGGTAGCAGGGCCTGGACCTTAAGGAGTTTCAGAGTGCTTTACCTAGAAACAGACTATAACAAGCATTTGCAATGCAATGAGTCTCGCATTTGCTCGACTTAGAGTTATTAGCGTTGTAAAGTGCTAACTGGACTTTTATTGCCACATAAAATGAAAATCAAAAGTAATATAGTTTTATATAAGCAAGCCGATTTAAAGCACCATGCCATGAGTGTGAAAGAGCACACAAAATGAAACAGAAGTTTGCTGGCAGTCAAATGTACCGGCAAATGTGCAGCGAGATTGTGCTGCGTAGGAAATAAAAAGAAAAAGTAGTCCAGAGAACATGCTGAAAACATGGAATCTCGTATGTTTTCAGTAGTTGGCCGGTGCGCTCGAGGAGGGCTAAACACCAGAAAAGGCATGACGTATGCCTGCCTTTCACAGATAAAATCAAGCGATTTTTAAAAGGCAAGCCCACGAACCAACGAACTGATGGGCATGCGGTGGGCGTGGTTAAAAGCCCACAAAGAGATTACAGCAGGCTACAGCATTTGCGCACTCGACCCTAAAGAGGACCATCTTTGTTACAATTTAATTTTTAGGCATGTTTCATACTGTGTCAAAATAAAAGATCAGTTCTCATTAACATTGTAGATTTGTACAACAGTAAACATTTTGTGCAAAATCCACTTAGTTCTTTGTTTTAGAATTAAAACACATTACTCATCCACTTCATTAATATTATAGAGGCACTCACTCCAAAGATGGCCAACCCAATCAATAATTTTTCCAGCGTAAGCTCCTGTGAGGAACCAAAGTCAGGACACAGTCTAGATTGCGGCGCAGGTAGGAGCAAAAGATGACCACCACCATTGTGTCCTTTGTATGTTTATGTCTTCCTCAGTATGGGGAAAGTGTCAATGTCATTTATTGGTCCCTCAAAGTGGGTGAGAGGTGATGTTTTGATCTAAGGTTGTAGGATGTCATTAAGGGCATCCAGACATATCTGGGCATATTTACAAGAAAGTGGTGATTCGCTCCTGCCCCACGTAACAACACCATGGTTGTGCCGTATTTACAACATGGAGCACCATGGCAGTTATGAGTGCAACAGCGTCAACATTTTTTATGCTATTTTTGCGCTTTGCTGAACTAGCGTCAACATTTTTTACACCAGTGCAGCAAAGCACAAGGAGGCCCATGGATTAAAATGGGTACCTCATTTTAATGCCTTCTCTGAGCAGGTGTTAAACATGATCGAAATGTTGTAAATTTCACTGCACATTTTTTCGGACCTCGATGCATCGGAACACCCCCCTGTAGACATCATGCCTGATGCAAGCATAATGTGGCGCAAGGGTTGCAAACTGGTGCAATGCAAGCATTACACTACTTTGTAAATATGGCACGGGGGAAAAGCCACCTTAGTGCCACCTTAGCCTAAAAAAATGCTGCTATGGCAGCGCTAGGTGGTGCTAGGAGCTTGTAAATACGCCAAATAGCCTGTCCATAACTTACAATGTAAGCCCATCACCTGGACTCTTCTAAGGTCCCACTGAGGACCTAGCCTTTGTTTTTGAGCACAGGATTGTCCCTGGCAGAAAACCTGTGGAATCGCGTGTCGAGTACTTTTTCTTCAATACCTCCCAAAGAGCTGTGGGCTAGCAGAATGAGTGTTTTAGAAGGGGGCAAGATGCATAATTCCACTTGGTTGTTTCACGCAATGACAGCTGGACCTGGGACAGGCATCTGCAAGCAGGTACAAGGGAACACCCTTGGATGTCAAGACAGGGCCATTAGTATCCCCCTTTCTGTTTTGTTGAGACTGTATGCCTTCAGCTAAAAACTGAGATTTTGAGTAAGTGGCAGCGAAGGGCAACCGGTGGTGGTTTAGATAGTGTGAAGCTAAGTGAAGGAGTTATTGCCCCACTGTCATCTTGCTTAGAGCAGCCACTGTTAGCCTCTAAATAAGCAACATGTCAGCCACAGACTTCATGAGAACTGACTACTGCTACAAATCTTTCTAACCTTCCAAAATATTTTCATCCCCACTTCTTCAAATCAGATAAATCAAATCTATAAAGTGCACAGCTTCCCACAAGGCTTCTTGGCGCTGGAACTAAGAAAGGGAACAAATGATGAAACCAATTACTGGCTAAAAAGCCAAGTCATTTACTGGCAGCTTTCATTAGTAATTTGACGAAGGGAGCGAGGCAGTGCATTCCAGACCTTAGCGGTCAAACAAGTAGAGGAACGGCCTCCCTGAATCTTCAGACGAAACTGAGGGGTCTTTAGAGGTAAGGCCTCCTCTGATCTCAAAGGACAACAGGTCAGATAGCCTCTTGCAAAGATACTTGGGGGATAGCTTATGAAAAGAGCGAAAGGCAATAACCAGAGCTTTAATAAATTATGTGTTTCTTGATAGGAAGCCAGTGAAGATCCCTGAGATGCAATTTTATTGAATTCATCTAGAAAGCCCAAGGATCATCCTGGTAGTGGTGAAATATTGCAAGAAGTCAAGCAAATAGGAAGGTAGGCTCATCTACAGAGCGTTCACATAGTCAAGACTAGAGGTGAAGGCCACATGTACAATGATTTTACAAGATTCTGCAGGAACAAATTCTAACGGTTTCTATAAAGATCAGAAAAGTGAAAACCACGTCCTCACCACAGACAGAATCTGTGGGGGTGGGGGCCAGATGAGGAAAGGTTGCAATGAACCAAGATTTTCTGAAAAAGAAGTCGGAAAAGGAGCAGTACCCAACTAAACCGGCCACCAGTCACTAGCCTGGTCATGTGTTGGACTTTTTATAAATTACTGAAGATTAAGGGTGTCATCAAGATGACAAGCCACAGGAATTGTCTATGTGCAAATAATAACCACCTAAAACAAAACAATTGCATATGTGACACAATTTCAAGGAAATCACCATCCAAACTAGTGTGTCTTACCCTTTGTAAATACTGGCAGGATGAGAGACATGCACAAGGCACATGGTGAAGCAGAATACTACTACCCACCATGCTTAATGGAATTTTCGCAGACTAACAATGCTTTCTTGTTGGTTATCAATGAGATTGCCACTGAGAATTTCAAGAACACTGGGCACTGTTGACCAGGTGGCATAGAAAAAAAAGAACAAGCCACAAGAGTTAATTCTGGAGCAGTTGAGTGAGCATATCGTCACTGCCAAGGCCCTGCATGACTCCGGCAGAGCTGTCCGCTGGGTAAGAAGCAGCGTGTAATAGCTCTACAGAAGATGCTGTGGTGTGTGTGAAAACTGAAATTTGCAAATTTCCTAAGTTGTATTTTACACAAAATTTGAAAATTTTCTTATTACCTAGTTATGCATAATTTTCGATGATGGGACTCTATTTCAAACTAAAAAAGAGACTTTTTCTGCTGCAACCAGTCTCTTGCCAGAATCTTGCTTGATTTTTTTCATACAAGACCATATTGCTTATGATAGCGTCTTGAAAGATGCCAGCAAACTGACCTCTAAAACCAAAGGAGGAATGAGTACACTACATCTATATAGCCTAATACATTTGGGAATGGGGAAGGCAGCATCCATATTTAAAGATGCAAATACAGTAAATGCGTTACCATCAAATCTAGAGGGAGAGGAAAGGCAGTAAAGCTCTTGATCTGCTTGCTTTGTGGTGCTGATCTGGATACCATTTTACGGGCTGCATGAACTGTTGACTAGCTCTCACTTTTGGAGGGAATGTGAATGTCACTATCATGGTAAAAGTGAGTTTTTACTGGTGAATGCATGTGAAAGTGGAATGGGATATAAAATTTTGGTTTCATAATTCTGGAACTTATGTTGCTAAAATAATAGAAAACTACAGTTAGAGCCCATCTTTCTATTGGATATCCACATGAGAATCTCAGTAAATTTTGACCCATAAGTCACACGAGTTTCGCTGCCATCAACAATGTCACTAATCAATCACTCACTCACTAAATCATTGAAAACATTTGTAGAATGCAACAGGTACTCCAAAGAGTGTCCCAGCACTAAGAAGACTGCTTTCCACCTTACTACTGAATGAGAACCCCCTCAAGAAGCAAGATCAAATACCCAGGTTTTCATGTTTTTTCTAAATGATTTTTCTGACCTCATTTTATGAAGGTAGAATGGGAGCTGATTCTAGGCACACGTCGCCTGATAAAGAACAATGAGCCATCCCATTTCTTACATCTGATCCTAGGGACCTGGAGTAGACAGGGATCAACTAAATGAAGAGATCCACTCAGAAAATAATGCTGCAGTCTGGCAGAGAAATAGTGAGGAGCCATAAAAAGCTTGATGAGCTATGGTCAAGACTTTGAATTGAACCCTCTCCTTGACTGGTAGCCTGTGGAGGATTTTTAGATGAGGTGAGGTGGACACACATTGGGGAATCTTTAAGAGTAACCTGGCAGCCGCATTTTGAACTACATGATATCTCTTCAACAGGTAATCTGGAGCCCTGAAATACAGGCTGTTGGCATAATCAATGTGTGACGTGATTACCACATTAATCACTATCGTCTGAGCTTGAAAAGGATAACCCACTGCTGCAGAATTCGGGGACCGCATAGGCAAGTTTGAGTCAATCTCAATGCCTAGACTCGTGCCAGTGTCATGATGGGTTTGGGGCTTCTGACCACTCTGATTAGCAGGCATGCCCCTCCTGGGCAGTATAGATCCAAGTAGCTGAATTACATTTTTTTCTGTACTGCATTGCAAATTATTGGCTTGCAATCACTTAAAACCTGCAGCCAAGCAGTTCTTAAAAATTACACCGGCTTCCGGGGTATTCTTATCTATGGAAAGGAAACGCTGTCCATCATCAGCAGAAGATATAATCCAAACTCCAAATGATTCCACAAGGGGAGGCAAAAGTGCATATGGATGTTGAAAAGAGTAGGGCTCAATGCTGAGCCCTGTGGCACACCAAATTTAACTGCTTTAACATCAGAGGAGTATGGTGCTAACCAGACTACTTGACTATGATCCTCTAAGAAGGAACAGAGTCAATCCTGAGTTGAACTGGTAATGCCTACTTCCTCTAAGTGCAGTATCAAAATTAGATGTGAAATGGTGTTGAAAGTTCAGTAGGAGTGGTACTGCCTTTTTGCCCTCATCCATCACTATAATTGAGTTGACCACTTCTACCAGTGCTGTCTCCATTCTGTGTAAAGATCTATGCCCGATTGCAAACAATCCAATAGATTCCACTGTTCTAAATAGCCCAAAAGCTGGGAATCTATTTACTTCCCAAGCATCTTTGATGGCACGGGAAGCAATGAAATTGACCTGAAATTTGACATTTTGGTTCAATCTAATGAATATTTTTTAGCAGCGAGATCGGACTATCCAACATGGAGGGACAGTGGCAGATTGAATCTAAAGACTAAATAGGTAATTAAAATGGAATTCATCACCTTCACTAGCGATGCTGGAATCTGTAGCAGAGAGGAGCGATCAGTGATTCCAACTTGCACATGAGAATGGCTTGTGTAAACCTACCATAGAAATGTGTTAATTCAGATTACTTGCCTGTGGTTGACCGCCTGGAACCAATGGGTGCAGTCTCCAAATTACAAGATACTAGATTTAAATCCAAATTGGACACAATTTTCATGATTCTTGCACAGTTTTATTGATACTGTCATAGGCTGTGCAAGGGCCGACTGTTGAAGAAAGTGCTTAACAGTGCTAATAATGGCTCAAGAATAGTTTTATGGTGAAAGTATT
This sequence comes from Pleurodeles waltl, assembly GCF_031143425.1. Lineage (NCBI taxonomy): Eukaryota > Metazoa > Chordata > Amphibia > Caudata > Salamandridae > Pleurodeles > Pleurodeles waltl. Next base: position 75,206,047 of record NC_090450.1, on the reverse strand, counting down.
TGGCAGCCTTTTTTGGAGCCGCCTTATTTGCCATTTCCAGGATCCACAAATGTGTAGCCAGAGTACCTGCTTTCATATCTCTGATCAAAGCAGGAGTGGAACTCATTAAAAGTGATTGTCCACTTCCGGTAGTACCTCGGTGTAATGGGAACTCATCTGTTCCTGGACGTTGCACCAGTGTTCCAGGTAAAGTATACTAGAGAGTGATCCGACCATGGAATGGCTGGCACTTTTTGGACTTCTACTACCTCATTTGAAAAAATCAGATCCAGCCTGCGGCGTGCCAAGTGGGTCAGACCAATGACAGACAGATAATTAAGAGCTCTGAGATTCTCCGGAGGGAAAGCTGACTTAGTATCAGAAGTATTGGCTATGTGCCAATTAAAATCCCAGAGAAAGGTAAGGCTTGTATATTGTATTAAATAATTGGTAATTGCATCAGCTACAGCGTTAAGAAAGTTGCCAGCATAGCCAGGAGGCCTTTATACCAAGCCACCGTGAGGTATAATTGTGCTGAGATGGAAATGCAAAACCCCAGACTTTCAACCTCTAATAATTGGGGAAGAGGTAACATTGCGTACTTCATACTGTTCTTGAACACAGTAGCTGTATTACCACCCTGCATCCCCCTCTATCTGCATACACAATTGAATAATTGGCAGGAAACACAAACACATTGTTGAGGGCCGAGTTATCATTCATCCAGGTTTCCATCAGAAATATGTTAATGATCCAAAACATCCAAACTATTTAGAGCATTATTCTGATGAGACCTGATATTCAACAGAACTGTTTGCATAACTGGGTAGCCCGGTCTCCACCATTGTTGCTGGCTACTACGTAGCGACCTCTGCTGCAGCCTTTCTCCCCTTCCAGGTCTATCCCTCTCACACCATGGAGCACTGGAAGCGCATGTTGCTCCTGTACAAGGTAAGGAAGCACTCAGCATACCTAACTCCTTAGACATGTATGACAAATGTGAGTTGGCAGGGGGGACCATTCAGGCCACATGACGGCACTGGAAGTTGTCCGGACTTTGATTAGGGCAGACAGGCTTGCCTTTGGTGCTTTCCAGGGGGCGTCCTATGCATGTCTATGCTGCAGTGTTGTTTAAAAAGGGAGTGCTCATCACCTCCCCAATCAATTAATCAATTAATCAGTTTTTGTAGAGCGCAACTACTCACCCGTGAGGGTCTCAAGGCACCAACAACTAGAGCTCTGCCTTTCAAAGTGGTGATTCTTAATGGCCCTGAAGCTCTTGAGTGCTTCCCCCTCTCTTCCTAGAGTAAGTAACTGGAGCGCTTACAAAAAACAAACAATACAGTTCAGGTCCAATTCACATTAATCAAAAACTTTAAACCTTTAAGCTCCTATTAGCTAAAACATACCAAATGTGTGCAAAGTCCCCAAAAAAGGGTCTTCCAGCTTTGTAGTTAAATTGATAGCAGATAGTCCTACTCGCACGTCCGCACTGCAGTGTTGTTTATTGAAGGAGTGTTTATCACCTCTCCAACAACTAAAATGCTGCCTTCAAAATAGCGATTCGTAATGGCCTTAAAAATCTGGAGCACTTCGCCTCGCTTCCCAGAGCAAACAGCTGGAGAGCTTACAAAAAAAAAATATATATACTATTCCGGTCAAATTCACATTCACCAAAAACTATAAAAATCTGTTAGTTAAAACATGTATCAAACAGCTGCAAAATCGTGAAAAAAGTATCTTACAACCCTGAAGCCAAATATGCATTTGCAATTCATGTAATTACCATGGTTGTGCGAAATTTCTAATGATTTACTTCTATAAAATTTCAACAAAATGACTTGAAAAGGTGCATACTTACACAAAATGCAAATCCATCTTTTAATGGTATATTTAAGCCAAAATGCATCCTCACATCATTTTTTGCCATAAGGATGCAAGTAACAAAAGCACTGTAAACAACAGCTGCTAGCATTATGTTGGGCCTGTGCATTCTTTTGTGACTAACAGATTTCTCTGTAAATTTTTCCAGTGAATAGCATTAATTACGCATATTGGCCTAATAGGGTAACTTCCAGAGTTTCGTATAACAAGCATAACTAGAAATTCCTGAAATTATTTCAATTATGCTGCATAATAAAAATTTCACACCGAACTTTCCAAATATTTTGTTTTATAATGTTTAATGTAATTTCAGGGAATGGGAAAGGGTTAGTTAATCTAGGTAAGAGACATAAGGTATTCATCTCTCAATACAGGATAGATCCATTACCTCCTTCAAAAACTGAATTATGTTTATATTGAATCGATCTTTATAAGCACTGAAACAATGGGCAGGTAATGGTTATTCCTCTCCCTCCATTTAAAACCAGTGCAGTCTTACCATTATATATCTTAATACATTAATTGTAAAATAGTTATTACAGGGTAATAAATTAAAGATAGGTAATTTCTTTTAGATGCCCTCACAGAAGTATATTTTGTGGCTCCACTATATATGGCCCTATAAAACATAACCACAGATTTTTGGTAACATTAAACCAACATTAAAGTAAAATGGTTAGCTATAAGGATTATAATCTATTTTAGCTTCTAAACTTGTCAAGATTACATATCCCCTTTTATAAAGAATATCACAATTCAAATATATTCTGGATAAACCTCCAAAAACTGTAAAAGGTGCAGTTACCTGTCCACTCACTGACTCATAGAAAAACAATACATTTCGAGCTAATATAATTCATTTCCCCTCCTCCCACTAAAGCCCTCCCCAGCCCATGAATGAGAATTGATCATAGGTTCACTTGCAAAATACACGTCTTTTGTATAACTCTAGATAGGATCAGTATTTACATTGCATCATATTCATGTGGCTTCTACTTTGGATTAAGTTACTATTAGTAAAACAACTCATTGATGAGATTCAATAATCGATAAAATATTACAGAAAAGCTATTTTAATAATGAGTACTTTGCTATTAATAACCCAACTGATACTTCAGTTTTGAATAATTGGGATACCTACATGCCTGTATTAGAGCTTTATCATTTCATATGAAGAAATTAATACAGTTTTTGAGAAGGTTAGGTACAAGGATTCTCTGAAGTGGATTAATAATTGGGAATATGCTTATTATATTAAGAGGTCCTTTAATATGTTATCTTCTCTTAATAAAGCCAAGACTGTATGAAAGAATTCAGAAAGTTAAAATGCGTATTTGCATCACTCAGAGTTACAGAAAAATGTTAAATTCAACACAAAACTTAGTCCATTAACGTGAACACCAAACTTAGCCAATTATTTAAAAGAAAGAGGACAAAACAGACCAATCAAACCAAAATAAAGTAATAATAAGTCATAAGATACATATCCTTCCTAACATGATGTTGATGATTACTCTGAAAATATACTTACATTTATTGAAGAGGATTTGGATTTTTAGATCTCTATGAAAGACACTGCATAAAAGACCAAGAAATAGCATACTTGGAAGGGGGGCAAGGGAAACTGCGGGCTTGTAGGAGAGGTATTTCAAGGACATTACTCTCACATTCATATCAGTTTGCACCTGACCATGTACAATGGCATTTTGTAAGTTTGCGCCACTTTTGCGTCAAAAAGCGGCGCAAATGCAGTGCTAAAAAAGTGTAAATATGGGCCTTGGTCTGATAGTTTTTTCTTTCCTCCACTGGGTATTTGAAAACCTTTTATGGTTTCAGATAATTTTGTGACAATACTAGAGGCTCCAAATAGGCGTCTCTTTTCCACTTTGTTATTAAATAGCAGCATGAGAACAGTAAAGCAATCCAAGAGAAAAACGTGAACTTCAAATCCCTTTTTAAATCCACATTTTAACTCAAACATCATAGTTTACATTTAGCTTTTTGATCCTGCTTGTACCTGTTCCCGATATGCGGGTCTTATGCAATCTAGATAGTTAACGGACATTACATTTTGGAAATGTTTGCTGGTCCAATGACAGGTATTGCAGTTTGCAACCCATATATTTTCTATGGGGCTCGTACAGCTTTAAGAAATCCATTCTTTAGCAAAATATTTGCTCCTTGATGCTTTTATGTGAAGTGGTTAGTCCACTATTACATCTTTCATCAATTAATTATCCAACATTATATACAATTAGCAAATTGCACGATGATTATTTTCCGCCTTGTGTTGTATTATCATGCTGCATAAAATTTCATTTTATATGGGCACATGCGCAAACACACATGCGCGCACACCCTCACAGAAGCTTTAAAAAACAATCTACTCTGAGCCAGTTGTGCTTGATTCTATTTAAAATAACAAATATTATAATATTTAACATTTCACCATTTTCTCCTTAACAAGGCGCTTGTTGCCTTAAGAGAGTACAATATTGTGAAGCGTATAACAACTTTATCGGCAGTTACTTTGAAAAACTCCACAGGCGAGTGAAATATTAACCCAGATGTTTAATATTTGACAGAACACAGTCTTGGTGACTCACTTGCTGGCATCAACTAGATGGTACAACTGTGGTACACGGTGTGTTCATTATCCAATTCGATTTTATATCGACATTAGGAAGTGATAATCTACCCCCGATTTAAATTATTCTAAAACGTAGGGGCAGATATAAGAAAAGGGGCACTGCATCTAGTGCAGCGCCACTTTCCTTGCGCCCCTTAGCGCCCCAATGTGTGTGCCATATTTAAATTATGGCCCACCACAGCACAGGCAATAGCGTAATTTTTTTAATTCTATTGAGGTACTCAGGAGTAGCACTGACATTTTGTTGCTACTCCTGCAGAGTACATAGGGATCTATTATAAGAGAGACAAGGGTTGCGTCAAAAAGTATAGCGCTGGCTAGCGCCATTCCAGAACACCAGCCCGGCACCATATTTAAGGAATGCCGCAAGCCGGCGCTATGGTCTGGTTTGCGTCAAAATACATGATGCTAACTGGGTGGGGGAGGCATAGGAAAAACTGGAGGTTGTGCGTGAAAGAATGGCGCTAATCAGGTTAGAGTCAAAATAATGACTCTAACCTGACTAGCAGCATTCTTTCACGCACAACCCCCATGGACTAAGTCTAAGTAAAGACAGGAGTCATCTCCCCCAGCCCAATGGCCATGCCCAGGCACTTATACCCCAGGGCATGGCCGTTGGGTCCAATGCCATGTAGGGGGGGCCCAAGTTAGGCCCCCATGGCACTTTTAAAAAAAAGAGGTAAAAAATTACCTCTACTTACCTGTACTTACCTGGGATGGGGTCCCCCATCCTCTACTGTCCCTTTGGTGTGGGTGGAGGTGTCCCTGCCTAGGGCGTGGGGAGGGCACCTGTGGGTTTTCCATGGTGTTTCACCATGGAAATGGGCCCAAAGGGTCCCTTAACGCCTACCCTGACCCAGGAGTTAAATAATGACGCTAACCAAGCTTAGTACCATTATTTAGACCCGCCTCCCTCCCAAGCACCATTTTTGCAGGTGAGGATAAATAAGGTGCTAGGGCCTTTGAGTAATTTTTTGCCCGGGAATGCCTACCTTGCATCTCATTGACACAAGGTAGTTTTCTGCAGGCAAAAAATGACTTTAACTCCAATAATTTGGCACTAGACATGTCTAGTGCCAAAATATAACTATGGAGTTAAGTTTGCGCTGAATTAGCGTAAAAAAAAATGACGCTAATTCAGTGCAAACAGAGTATAAATATGCCCCCAAAAGTGCCTAAAAAAATGGTGCAAGGAAATCTCTTAGATTTTCTTGCGCACTTTTTTCTGCCTCCAACGGGGGACCGCCCCCCTGACATACATTATGCCTGGCGCAGACATAATGTGGCACAAGGGTTTACAACGTGGCGCAATGCATGCATTGCGCTACTTTGTAAGAATGGCACAGGGAAAATGCCACTTTAGCGTCGCCATAGCGTAGAAAATATGATGCTAAGGCAGCGCAAAGGTGGCGCTAGGGGCAATTAACTCTGCCCCTTAATCTCTAAATTCAATCCATCAAATGCTAAACTTGCCAGTATTTATTTTTTGTTCTAGGGAAGGAAATCAAATTTAAGGAACAATGGGTCTGATGTACAAAGCATTTTTGCGATTACAATCCCTGCAATTAGCAAAATCACAAGGTTTGCAACTGCAAAAAATATTTTCTTCATAGACAAAAGCTCTTGTATGAGTTGGAAAATTCTTTCTGATTTGTAGAAGATCGTTTACGATTCTTTCCAAATCGCAAATAGGAGGGGAAGTGAAAGGGGAATCCACATCCTATTTCTGAATCACAAAGGAATGCATCAACGAATTACAACCACAAATATGGTCGAAAACCATGGATGAGTTATGACCCTGAGATGAAGTGGTAACTGATTCGCAAAGAGGAGGAGTCTCCTTAGCACACCTTAATGTTTGGCAATTGTGTTGCCAACCTCAGAGAGAGTTAGTAATCGACCAGGGGACCACTGTCTACTATCACAAACGCTTTACAAAACTTTTTTTTTTTTTGTTGTAAACAGCCCAAGTTCCCTCAAGGGACCTGCTGTCTCTTGCAAACCCCCATAACGATGATTGATCTGCCTAATTAATTTTAATTAAGGAGGTAATTCTGGACCGCCTGCCATTTGGTATTTTGTGAACACACTATTTGGCAATAGTGATCTTTGTATATCAAGGCCAATATTGGAGTAATAGATATTTTACTCATTTGCATGCTTCAACACTGTATACACATGAAGGTAGGGACCACATAAAACTCTTATTTAATACTAAATGCAGAGCTTTGGAACACTCACAAGCCCTTTGCTAGGCCTAATTTCCACAAATAAAATATTATCCGCAGTTTTAGATAATGAGCTCATTGTGGCTTCTCTGGACTGACAGCTAGCAATTGCTATACAATCTATGGGGATGAATTATTAGTGATTCCTGTGGGAAGTACAGGCAGTTCTGATATTCAAATCAATGATGGGTGGCTAGGGACTTAGGTTTCCATGCCTTGCCATTCCCTAGCTGTTTAGAAGCATTTAGAGCACTTTTGGGCATCCAAAATTGGAGACATTCCTGTGATCTTAGCAGGAATTAAAGTGTGCATGATGAGGCTTTATCTAACGCTGTAATGTTTGTAAATTGACATTCGTGACCTTGAGTTTGTGAGGCAGACATATAATTAGAGCATAAGTACATGTGCTGGTGATATAACACAGGGCATTGCACTCATATCATGACTGCAAGAATAGCCAATTGCACCAGACACAGTCGCCCTGGACTGACTTAAAAGTCATCATCTAGAATATTGTGCTTTTTAGTAAATGTTCTATAACAGAGTTTTTGATCTGTAGAAGGCATGAATTACTCATTCTCCTTAGGAATAGTGTGAACAGTATTAAAACTTTATGATAAACAAGTAAGGATGCATAAGCATTAGATTGAATCTAAAGCAGGTCTCAAGATAAAGAAAGAACTGGTTCTCCAATTACTATTTAGTGCTCAGACAAATAAAACTCTTTAGGTTTATGTTTGTATGTCTTTTCTGGACACACTTAATTTAGCAAGATCTATGCACATATGGAAAGCTGGTATATTGTATTCACCTAATCCAGTAAATCCTTCAAGAAAAGAAAAGATAATATCTTTATAAACAATCCTATGGTAACCTACATTTTTACCAAGATGCTCATGTCAAGCCATCAGAAGAGTAGAAGTTGTTGGATAACCCTTCTAACTCACCAAGCAGAGTACTCTCAGTGCCGGTCGTAGAAGGTTGGGGCTTGGCGGCTGGAGCAAAGTATAGATGCACAATACAATTGTAAAGGGTTCATGCGAAAGAGTCCATCTCGGGGTCAGAATGTAATCAGAGAATCACCCAGCAAAATCAGTGGCTGTATGGCTCAGCATCCCGGTCAGATCTCACCTTCTTTGTATCCCACACTGTTTTTGTTTTTCTCCCTGGATCCCATTTTAGGGCTTTTTTGTCTGCTCTGGTGTAGTGATTTCTCACTCCACTTTTCCCTCATCTCAGTGTTCTCTTGCTCCTCCTGTGACGTAGGACTGATTCCTAGACGTCCTGTGGCTCATTAAAGCTATCATTGTTGGAGAAGCTAGTACTTTTTTCTGTGTTTGAATAGGTGGGAGTGGACCAGTTCCTGTAATCCCTGAATGTGACATAGTTTGTGTTAAGTACTCCCGCACATTCTTTATATATGAGTCCTTTTTACACCTGTATGTTGAATCAGATAGGGCTTCCCACTTTCTTTTTATATTCCAACATGCAAATGAACCACAAAAACCCGACCAATCCTATCATTTAACATTAATTCGTATAATTAATTTCCTAGATTAAAATTTGCTGATAATGATTCATATTTCATTCATGAATCAGACTTGTGTCACATTTTATTTTCAACAATCAAATTTATTTAAAATCAGTCTACTCTTAGTTCACTTTTAGAAATCAATGTTTTTTAAGAATCGATTTGTTGTCATCAGAAATTATTATTTTAAGAATTCAAGTACCCTATTCAAAAAGGTCTTTCTGCAGCTAGGTGACATTAAAGCATGACAATTCTACATTTACGAGGGGAAATTCAACTTTGTGAATATCAAAATCTGACTTTGCATAGTAAATGAAGTGTTTTGAGGTAGATGTAAATCTTGAAGGAAACGGTTGTGGGTGTTCCAGGGTAAAAAAACCTGCCAAATTTAGAAAACACATATAAACGCAGATGTTTGAGAGCATTCCCAGACTTATTGATTTCAGTTTTCCACCCCAAAAACGACCAGAGACTAGGGCCTTCATCACGACCCTGGTGGTCTTCAGACCGCCAGGGCCGCTGTCTGAAAACCACCAGGGTTGTTTGCTTTGCAGACAGTGAAAAGCTCGATGGGTGCTGGTGCACCCTATGCACAGCAACATTGCCGCCAGCTCAGTTATGAAGACCACCAGGGTTGTTTGCTTTGCAGACAGTGAAAAGCTCGACGAGTGCTGGTGCATCCTACGCACAGCAACATTGCCGCCAGCTCAATTATGAACAGGCGTCAATGTTGTGGGCTGTTTCTGCTGGGTCAGTGGGCGGAAACTCTGTTTCTGCCCCTTACCCAATGGGAAACTCCCAATGGCGGCAGTGGGAACGGGACCACACTGGCAGTAACCCGACTGCGGGAGTTTGGTGGGCGGCCTTTTCCGCCCACCAAACTCATAATGAGGGACTAGGACTTATCAGGGGGATAAATAAATCTGTCTTCACGATGCAGTGGGAAGGTCAAGCTCTAAAGTTAGTGGGGAGCAGGACAAGTGCTTTCTCTATGGAGAACATATTTGTGTATGGAGTTAAAACAAAATCTTATGTACTTTGAATATCTGTATACCATTTGTTCATACAAGACATTGCCTTTGCTAGGTTTCTAAATTTATAAATGTTCATACATGTGTACACTTCTTGAAAGCCAAGACTGTCACAGCTTTACATGAGTGTCAAAATTCCATAAAAGTTCGAAAGGTGCTCCACATGTAAGAGTAAATTTCTTATTTTATTTTTGAATCAGACTGGACATGGTTATGTTTTCTCATGGCAATGCTTTCTTTGGTGAGATATATATAATAGGCAATTGGCTGCAAAGTAGATTCGGGACAAAAATCTACTGAACTCACTTTTGTTGTCCCCCTCCGAACCTCATTCTGTCTCTATTTACATGTGCAGACATTTAACTTTAGACTTAAAGGATCATTCAGTGAATTTTGTCACCACAGCCTCAAATCCCAAGAAGCCATCATGAACAAAGAAAGAGTCCGGAAACCCTATTGTTGTTTGTTAACAATGCCGCTTTCCTTTTGGTGCTTCTGGTACTATCCGTGGTCTTGCGTATGAAATAGGTAGGCGTTTGCTCTCATTGTTCTTTCCCTAGTTCCTGAACAACAAATAAGAGTAAAATGAGGCATTAAAGGTGAAACAAGAGCCGGTCCTGTGGTGTTGTAGGGAGTCAATGCCAGCGTGATGCCACCTTTGGTCACTTTCAACATTTGGTGAATTTACATGCGTGACTTGTGGTAATCATATTGTTTTATTCACTGTCAACCATAAGTTTTTGTGTTGTGAGTGGCAGTGGCTTTATTAAGAATTAAGTTCACTGGGTTTCAGCTAAAATATGTCTTAGATGGAAACAGTAAACAGGAATAATATTTTAGTTATTTAAGACTTCTTCACAGGTTCATGCTTATCATACTTCCCAAGTAATACCTTTCTTTAGAGTGCCCCTATTTACAAAATTCAAATTACCTCATGTGCAACTCCTCACCTCTATCTAAAGTAAGTGGGTCCTAGCAAATTTCTTTCTATGTTAATTAGATCTCATGTATTTCCCAATTGTTCCATTTTGCGTATTTTTCGAAATTTAGCTTTTTCTTCTTTTTCAGGTAATTTGCACAATTGGGAGGTTGAGTTTATGCACAAAATGTTTCATGAACAAACTCTGAGTGTCACAGCTGCAAGACATTTCCAATTCAAACTAGTCTTTCTCCAGTATCTAGTGTGATTTTCATACAGTGGTTAGGCCCTTGCTTTCAATTTCCACGCAGACAGCTGTTGAAATGTACCTTCTGTAATATATGTATATTTCCCAAACAGTATACATTTTACTGAGAAATATGTTTCCACCCTTAAAAGGGAGGTGAATTGCAGGGCCTGCTTCAAGGCGAGTTTGCATTCCAAGCACAGGGCGAGTGACTGAGTGCTCCAGGACTGCACACTCAACATGCGTGTCCCTCCATTTTGTGCCAGTTGAAGGATGGTTGGACAATGCACTCAGAATACGATACCACTGTAGCAGAATTGCTACATCAGGAAAAGTGGCTGCCCTCAAGAAAAGACGCGTGCTGAACAAAATGTGAGTGGAGGTGACATCACAAACTCTGTCACCAGTTGACCTGATAGGGTTGACAGTTTAGCCTACCTTTAGCACCAAAATTGCCTGATATCTGCTGATGCTTGGCTTTTGGGAGGTGGGGGAGGGGAAGGAATATGAATTTGAAACACTAAGAGGGCCCCTTGAAGACCTTCATGATAAAAGTCTGGGACCAGTGGTAGTAAGGGTACTTTCAGGGATAACAAAAGGCAAGCCAGGAGCAGCTGTTACTACCACTAGCCACCCCTAATAAAAGTATAAGTCCTTAAGTGTCTTGTTTGGGTCTTTTTGATTTAGGTTCACTAAATGATTAGTGCATCGTTTTCACGAAGCTAGTGGTGTACATAAAAATGTAGAAAATACCATCCCATGCTAGGGCATTCTCTTTCAAATTGGCAGTAAGAGTGTGAGAAGCCAGAGCTTTCGTTTCAGTGACTTTTTAGACCTCAAATAATAATTGTATTACTACTTTTGTTGTTGTGTGCACACTTGCCGGGTTACATGTCATTCAAATATTTCTAAATTGACAACTGTCATGTATTTGAAAAATATATAATAGATTTTTATTCCCTTTGAAAACGCAACTTTATTCCAGTGTAAATATTTACTGATTATCTTTTCCCTTGTCTTTTGCAGGATGACACATATTTTTAACACATTCCTAATATACTCACAACACAACCTGGTGGCACTGAACTGGATTGTATTCCATCTTGAAGCTTTCATCCAGCATATGGCGCTCTATTCATACGCTCTGGCCTGATGAGAATCACTTTTGCAAGTAATTTTCTAATGATTGTCTTGGGATAACACACTTATCAGAGTCGCTCCGCTAATATATTCTGGTGGGTTCTGCAGGGAAAAGATTAATCATCCGAAAACCAAGCCGGCATCTTGCACAATAGTAACGGATCCAAATGTGATCAGAGCATAGCTAGTGGTTGCCATGACAGCGGTACCCTACTCTCCCCTCGTGAGGTAAACGGCATCTCCCACGCCAATTGGCTAAAATTAGATTATCCTGATGTCCAACCATAGGGAGTTCATTTCATCAGAAAGAGACCAGAAATGGGAAGTCTAGCAGTGATCCCGCAAAGGGAACCCCACGGGGAAGTTAGTTTTTCTTTTAATTAATATGTTCCTGCTCATGAAATAATTTAGGGGAAAAAAAACAATATAATTAGGTTAGCTATTATCTGGTTTATCCACAGAAGCCACAAACTGTTTTGTGCTAAGACCTACAATCCAAGACAGCAACCTATATTTTACCATTACCCCTGCATTACCAAGGACTGTTATTGTATACCTGTTTATATAATTTAGCTAAAAGCTATTTGGACGAATTACAAAGAGGTTGGCACAGTGATAACACATTCAATGCCTGCAACGTTAGAAGTAACATTCCCAACCTAACGATTTAAAAGTTTTCTACAACTTTTTTTGCCGAGTAACAAATTGCTAGGCTTAACAGCAATGAAAACAAATTGCCCTGCGCAAATGGTGGGGCGTTTCTACGCCTCTGATGCAATGAAATAGTTGGATTTGTACAACTTCGATTGACATGCTGACCCCTTGTTTTCTTTGTTAACAAAAAAAAAGTATGCTTTTGGCTCAAACTTGAAGATCCTACGTATGTATATGTATTTATAAATGTATTTACAAATAATGTACTTTAGAACTTTGACTTAATCCATGAAATAAAATATGCAAAAAAATATTTGGAGAATTAAAATTCGTTAAACTGTAAACATCAAACTACAGAGTTAGATGTATTATAAAGTGTGTACCACCTAACACACTGTTGTAACAAATACCTTGCCATAGACATAATACGCTAAAAGACTACCATAAAAACAGTTGAGGCCAACAAATTATTGCTATAGGGGCACGAATCCCACGTACCCTAACGCACATTTACAGGCACAGTTTAACTCTGACACTCGGAGCCTTGTTTCTTCATTCCAAGTTTTTCACTTGAAAATTAGGCTTAGTCGGCAGAATCAGCATTGAGGGCATTACATTCCCCATGTTTTCCCAAACTGCTTTTTTCAGAACTTCTCACCCAAAACACTGCTTTTGTTTGGTTTGCTTAGGTCAAATATGTCAGGGGACGACAGCAGAGGTGTGTTAATTATCACAAAACTCATAATTCTCCCATTGTCATAGACTTGGACCAAAGGCCTCCATCTTGGCTCTGAATGACAGAGGCAAATCATCCGTAAATCAAGCTTTCAGTGCAGAACTACTACCAGCTCTTACTTAGGAGCCATCCGATGCCTTGTGGCTGCAACCACAGCACAAAGTTCAGGAATCTGCCGTCCAGATTTGGCTTGATTTCAGCTTCCTTAACGAATTTAAATTTGCTTTTTATGTGCTCCAGTTTATCCTTTTGTTTCTCTGAGTACATATTTCGATGTTTTAGGCTCTCTGAAATAAATTATTCTCCATCGTCTGCAATCTTAATCTGACGTATAGGTTCAAAATGGTAGTGAAAGATAACTTCTTTTAACATTAACAAGCAACCTTGAGAAATTAAAACAATGAACAAAACTTTTATTCATTATCCCAGATAGTGGATTCGTTACAAAATTGTAATAATAAAAGTTTAGCGAGTTGAAAGTACAAAGTAATATTTTAATTACTTAATATATTGATTAGACCTTGGCAAACCTTTTGTTACACGCGTAATTTTGGTGATTTTGCCTTATGAAATTTACATGAAATTACTGATATGCCATTATGCTCGATCTCATAATTTCAGGGAGACATTTTAACACAAGACATACTGGTTGGGTTATTTTTTAATGTGAGGGGTATTTCAGGAAGATACTTTGCTGGAGTGGACTGGTTTTGTATTTTTTTTTAGCACAAAACTACAAATCCAAAGGCAAACTGAGTCAAAAGTGGCGCAAACTTACAAAATATAATTGTATTTTGTACATTTGCGCCACTTTTGCATCAAAAAGTGAAGCAAACGCGATGCAAAAAAAGTATAAATATGGGCCTGAATGCTTTGAATCTGAGCATCAGTTCTTTTAACATGAGTGGTCAACAGACATTTCAGGTAGATTTTTTTACCCTGCCCCCTGAGCAGACTGCTCGGGTATTTTTTGAGCAAACAATTACAAATCTTAACACAAGTGATTGTGAGCGCCTGGAATTTATTTGAGTTCGAGATGCGTTTGTGTAATTACACATAATTTTGGGTAATTTTGTGGTAATTTTATGTGCTAACACTACAGCAAATTATGTGAGTTTTGAACACGCCTAGTATTAATGAAACTAAAACTGCAATACTGAATTCAAAATTAGTTGCCATAACTTCCATTAAAGACTTGAAGAATGCAAGATGTTAGTGGTCTTATCAAACGAATAGCTGTGAAGAAATATAGTCGATAACGCAACTAAAATAAATTCTTCATTACAGTGAAATAAGTTGCTATCACAATCACTGGGAAAATAACTACTGGTTAGATTCTGGGGTTGCATATTTCCTGTTCAACAGAGGTCAACAATGTAAGTTATGCATATACCACACTCACACTAGATACTGTGTGCCCCATCAATCCACCCCCCAACCTCATCCTTGAAGGAGGCATATTGTAATATGAAGATCATGCTCACGTATTCCTGTAGAGAATATGATAGCCAGCTGCCTCTCAAGTACCTAAACTCAATGGCCATTAATTGCTTTTTCTGTAGAAAAAAAAAAATTCATTAAATCTGTCCAGGAAAAATGGCTTCCAACACCGGTTCACGGAAAAATTGTAGTCATTTTTAGTGAATTCCAAAATAGATTTAAAAGCAGAAAATTCTGTATTTGACAGTCACTAGCTTGAAAGTGTGTAATAAATGCATTTGTGTTTTCCATATTTGTAAGTCACAATATTCTAGGTATAACTAATTAAGTGACAGGATCAAGTAAATTAAATCCACTTTACTCTGGCTCAAACAGAGTAAATTGCACATTTTTTGCCAATTGCATCAAATTTCCAGATGCTCTAAATGTTAGTACCTAGGCTAAGTATCTTTGTTCAACCTTCACCTACTGATAGCCACATTTAATCAGTTCCAGTAGTTCTAATTGTTACTCTAATTCCAACTTGTCATATATGTCAACCACTTTATTACTGCTCTTTCTTTATTATGTACTTCTCCAAACTGGCCACATTGTGGGTTCTACCTTATAATTTAGTTTTATCTGTTGTGACAAACAAAGTCCATAGAAACTGTATATACAAATATACAGAATGTTTGATGAGCTTGAAAAGTTGTACAATGTTGGTCACATTAAGAAGTGTTGTCATGAGGAAGTAACTACGACAAAATATTAGCCTATTGAACAATGGAGCTTGAAAATGTAAAAAGTAAAACACTTAGACTGTAAGAAATACCAGAAGATAAGTGAATCTATTACATAATACACAGACTGCACATTTTTGGGATACCAAGTAAATCAGAAAACATGTAGGTAGCTCCAAAATGAAAACGTCAACCATACAATAAAGATAATAAAACAAACAAGGCTCACGTCCAAGTAAAATCTACCACTTTATGCATAAGAACTGGATACTGTAGAGAAAACTGTACATATTTATATTAGTAGCATTACCTAATATATATTAAATGTATTTAAAAAATATTCTATACAACAATATTAACTATATTAAAGTAAAATATATTGCTTAGAGCAATATGTTTAAAAAGTACAACATATAAAAAACAATATTCTGCCTTTATATATTCTGTTCCGCAATATTTTCGTACTGAAGATATATTTTTTATTATTTTCTGTTAAGCTTGATAATACAGCATCATATCCACTATTAGTGAGTGTTAGAAATGGGGTCTTTATTTGGCAGTGCTTTACACCCTGTCCAAGTAGGTACCCTCACTTTAGTCAGGGTAAGGGAGTCACACAGCTAAGATAACATCTGTTCACCCCCTTGGTAGCTTGGCACAGGCAGTCCAGTTTATCCCAGAGGCAATGTGAGAAGTATTTGTACACTCACACAAATGTACGCACACACACACACACGCACACGCACACACACACACACACACACACACACACCACACACACACATGCACACACACAGTAACACATTGAAAACACTACAAAAGGACTCCACACCAGTTCAGGAAAATAGGCAATATGTATCTAAGTAAAACAATCCCAAAACAAAAAAAATCCAAAACACACAAGTAAAGAAATCACTTTTAAAACTTTAAGCAAGTTTAGTCCAAAGAAATCAATGGATGCATCTGTTTTAGACCAAAATACCTTAGATGCATCAAAATTCAAAGATGAGAACAAGTTCAGGGGAGGTGAGGCGCAGGAAAAGCAAGCGATTCATTGGTTCCTTACGATCGCAAGAGGTGATGTGTCGGTTCCTTACTGTCAGGGGAGGAGATGCATCAGTTCCCGGAGAAGCAGCCTCAGTTCTTTACTGTGGTGTTCAAGAGGAAATTGGTGTCCAGGAATGATTTGTTGAAAATCCAGATGCATTGTGTTGGTCTACTGTGGCGAAGCAGGCACTGTGTCTATTCTACAGTGGCGGTGCAGGTAATGCATCAATTCTGCAGTGGGAGTGCAGGCGCTGCATCAGATTCACAGCTGTGCTGGGAGTCGATGCATGGAGTTTCTCCTTAAGATCACCAGAACTCACTTCAAAGGTCCCAGGGACTAGATTTGCACCAATTGGCAAGTCAGGACTCTCAACAAGAGAGCCCAGGGGCTGGTAGGTGAAGACTTTGATGACCCGGAGACTTCTTAACAGGAGGCAACTGAGTTCAAGCCCTTGGAGAACCTTAGAAAGGAGGATATAGAAAGCAAATTCCAATCCTTTCACTCCGAGGACAGAAGCAGCAAGCAGCAGGCCAGCACAACAAAGCAACAGCCTGAGTGGCAGTCTCTCCTACAGCATCCAGCTCTTCTTCCTTGTAGAATGTCCCCCATCCAGAAGTGTTCTAACTATGTGGTGTTAGAGGTCCAGTATTTATACCCAGTACCTATACCCATTTCTGTCTTTGACGTAGGAAACTTCAAAGAGAAGTCTTTGTAGTACACAAGACCCTGCCTTTCCTGGCCCTGGCCCCAGACACACTCCAGGGGGTTGGAGACTGCTTTGTGGGAGGACAGGCACAGCTCCATTCAGGTGCGAGTGTCAGCTCTTCCCACCACTCTAGCTCAGGAAGACCCATTAGCCTGATAATGGGCATCAGGTTATGCAAAGCACGCCGCAGCTCCATTGTGTGACTGTCTAGAGTAAAGGCACAAACACCTCAACTGTCATCCTGACCCAGATATGTATTCAGCAAACAGGCAGAGGCACAGAATGGGTAAGCAAGAAAAATGTCCACTTTCTAAAAGTGCCATTTTCAAACTTACAATTCAAAAACCAACTAACCAAAAGATGTATTTTTTAACTTGTGAGTTCAGAGACCACAAACTCCATATCTCTATATGCTCCCAATGGGATGTTAAACTTTAAATATATTTTAAGGCAATCCCAATGTCACCCTATGAGAGGGAGATGTCTTGCAATAGTGACAAATACAATTAGCAGTATTTCACCATCAGAAAATATAAAACACATCAGTTCATGTACTACCTTTCAAATACACTGCACCCTGCCCCTGGGGGTGCCTTAGGGCTGCCTTAGGGGTGATTTAAAGGTAATAAAAGGGAATGTTTGGGCCTGGCAAGTGGGTACACATTGTTTCTCTTATTTATTTATGCCCCAAAAATGGGAGGGCAGAAGATTCTATGTCTTTTGTTTGGTGACGACACTCTGCTAATATCCAAACAGCCATAGGCCTCTCAAACCTGCTTGCGTGGTTCATGGACTTCTGCAAAGATCACGGTCTGGAAATCAATTCATTAAAAACGAAATACATGGTGTTTGGAGACAAAAAGGCATATGATGAGAAGACCCGTTTGCTTGGAGGGTGTCACATTGGAAAGAGTGGGCACCTTTGATTATCTAGGCCTCAAACTTGAAGACTCACACAAATGGCAAGTCCACCTTCAGAAATCCACAATGTGTCTGAAACAAAGGGCGGGTGGTATTGTGAGAATTGCACCTAGATCCCCCAGATTTGCTTTGACTCCTGCTCTTGAAATATACAAATCTCAAACCGGGTGTGGGGGGGGGCTTTATAGGGGGCTGAGTTATGGGGCCATTGCAATCTGGAGGATTTGGTAAGGGTGGAAAACTTGTTTTTAAAGATGTTAAGAGTTCCTTCAAGTACCCCTTTCTTGCCTATTCGAATGGACTTAAATCTTCTCCCAATTAACCAGATTGCCGCCCTAAGGCCTCTGTTGTTTTGGATCCGCTTATGGTCACTATATGCTCTTATTCCATTCAGATATGGGTTGATTAATTTGGTGGGCTCTAACTTTACTACTAGAATTAAGTAGTGTGCCTATGTTGAACGGTCTTTATCTCAACTTGGTTTGGGGTCATATTGGAAGGATCCTTCCTCTATTCCCAAAAACGCTGCTTAGATTTTGAAGGACGCACTCTGGCTTAATGTCCAAACTGTGCAATTGGCTGAAGTCTCGCCCTTCTCTATGACTGATAGTTTTCTTCAAATCAAATGCCATTATGAGTTTGAGTTCTACATGGATGTAGTACTCTCTCCATTCGCGCGTGCCCTTTACACTAGATTTACAATAGGGTCTCTTTCTCTGCGCACCCTAACTTATAAATGGTCCAACATAAACAACAGGTCCAAGCTATGTCCGATGGGCTGTCAGAATGAAGAGACTGCTACCCATGTTATTTTTCAATGTCCTGCATATCGCAAACAGAGGGCACTCTGGATTATCCCTTTATTCAAATAATTGGGCTTTAGGAACTGCTTACCTGCTTTGAGAGTACTAAAGTCTGACTCATCTGCACAAATTGTTAGCCCTTTGGCAAAATTCTTTGAATCTATTTGGCATTTTAGACTTGGGATTTTAAAGAACAAAACTCAGTAGTAGACACTAGAAGCGATCACAGCAGAGCATAGCTGTAATACATAAGTGCATGGACACCAGCTTATTGCATTTATTATCTAGCCGGGGTTGCATATTTCCTCCATATTTTATATTCATGGGAAACAATTTTTTTTAGCTGCTGTTTTATCCTGTCTTAAACTTCCCTGATTTTAGAGTTTGATTCCAATTTGACTTATTTTTATTCCTATTTTACTTCCTGGATTGTTTTGTACTGTACTTTTATGGTATGTTTTTACCGAAATAAAGTGATGATGAATGGATGAAGTGGGTACACTTGGCAGGTGGACATGCCATATTAAAACTGTACATACAGACAATGCAGTTGCAGGCCTGAGACAGATTTGCAGGGCTACTTACGTTGGTGACAAAATTAGTGCTGCAGGCCCACCAGCAGCATTTGATTTACAGGCCCTTGGCACAAACCGTGCACTGTACTAGGTATTTATTAGTAAATCAAATATGCCAATCATGGAGAAACCATTCACCAAAACATTTTAGATGGAGAGCATTTCCACTTTTGCACTGGTTAGCAGTGGTAAAGTGCCCAGGTTTAAAGCCAACAAAAACAGGTCAGAAAGAATGAGGAGTAAGAAAGCAAAACGTTTATGGATAACCCTGCAAAAAGGGCCAGGTCCAATAGTCACTGATTGCATAATTCGAAGAAAATTCCATAGACAGTAGCTTGACTTGTAGCACTACCTTCTTATAGCAAATACAAACAATGCTGACATCAATTAAACTTGCCACATATTTCCAGTCTGAATTTTTTCCCTCTTTTGCTCTTTAAGCGATATATTGTGGACTTTATCTCAAAACATTAACACATCAGATCCTACCAACATGCATACCTGAGTAAATTCAAATCCTTCAACTGTTTAGCTATGGCCAGGCGAGCTACTGTAACTACCATGAAAGTTAAACCCACACAGTCTTTGGGTACTACTTTATTCCAAGAGTCTAATAGGATAAACTTAGAAGTCAATGTTATTTCCCTATCAAACATATTAGATAGTTTAACAGCAAGTGTTCCCTCAGCTGAGCGCACATAACTAACATATGCACATAATTAGTATCCTCCCCCAAACATAGGGAGCATCTAGGATTTATCTTAATGTTCCATCTATTTAGCTGACCAGGTGTATAACAGAGCTGATGTTCTAGCTTACAATAATAGTGGAGTAAATTCATTGACTGAAGATATCTGTTGAAACGCACAAACTATTAGTAATATTATTCCTGATAATCACTGTCCCAAATGCCAACTCCCATGCTTCTGCAAGAATATCATTAAGATCAGTCATATGCTGTCTAAATGAGGCATACATTACTTTGATGTTACATAAGGAGGGGTTGTCTAAAATTTTATCAATATGAGCTGCAGACCATATGAGATAGCTATGCATTCCAAAATATTTGAAACTCCCCATCTAGGCAGATGGTATTTCAGAGTCAAATCCTCATAAGAACACATACTGTTATACTTCTATGGATAATAGCAGTTCGGACGATAGGCTAGTAAGAGAGCATATCTTGGCTTTGCCATTATGCTTACTAAACATGAAATAAAGGAGTAATTAGCTTCTTATGTGACATGTGTAAATGGCTTTCACATAAACGTGGTGCACCGAAATGCGTACTAGTAAAGTGCATGCATAAGTAAAATCCTGTGAATGTTTCATGTTGTTTCCTGTAAACCGCATTTATCAATCATTTTGCAAGCATGTTTATGTTACAGTATTTTAGAAATGTTATTTTCATAGCCATTTTGTGTTCATTGTGTTTATGAGAAATGTGTGGAAAGTCATTTATATCAAATGTGCATTTTCCCCTGTGAATGCTAGATTGGACGCTGAATAGAACAGATAGAGAACAGATATGATAGAGGGAGTTAAGCTGCATCCAACCATAAGCATTGAAAATGCTGAGGGAAAAGAGCACCAGAGAGTAAGACTAGGAAATCAAAATCGAACAAATCAAAAGAGACCATATGACAGAGGCTAGTGATAGTGAGTCGGGGGACAGTTTCCTGGATGGGTTGTTATCAGAAGGCCCACCCTCATATAATGAAGCTACAATGAGAGTGGCAATAATGGTACTGGTGGCAATGTCCCGATTACCCTTGCCAGTGCCCCAGCCAAGATTACTCCATATCCTGTGGGAGCTATTCCAGCTAGCATACCTTATAATTCAAGTGAGGATTTGAGAGAGTGTGTCCCTCTTGACCATGCAGTGAGCACTGTTGATGCATTTATGGTCCCAGTTATTCCTATGTATAAATCAGAAGGTTCCAGGAAAAATACTTACAATCTAACTTTACCCAATACTGGTGGAGGACAGAGGGGGTTCCAAATAATCCAGATGTTACAGAGTTTGTCCCTTTGATTCCAACTCACTTGCTCCATGTGGAGCAAGTGCAGGTACAACTTGTATGTTGGGATCTACATCAATAGGTACTTATCAGAAAGTGCCTACCCATGCAATTTCTATATGGGAACCCCCTTTAAATTATGGGAATGGTGCCCAAGGAAATCATACTATACCTAAAGATCCTATGGTGAGTCGACCCATTAATGCATAGGAAATAGAAGATTCTGTTAAAGCTTTTAATGAAAATACCCCATCTAGAGAAAGCACGAGTACAGAAGTGAGCCAAGGCATGATTCATTCATCTGCAAGCGCTGTGGACATGATATAGCTTAAAATAGAATTGGATTAAACGATTTTTGGATTTCTCAGATTGCAACAATTAGAGACCTATCATGAAGATGAACTCACATTTATGTGTAGGGATATCAAAAAAGTGAGCAGGCCAAGTTTACAATAAATTGGCAGAAATGGCTTAAAAATATGAAGCAGATTTAAATAAAACTAAAGCTTTACAGAGAAGCTATCATGTGTGTCTCAGTGAAAGGGGTATTAACGAAATGAGAATTGCAGGAAAGAAAATTCAGATTAAGGAAGTAATTCTTAATATTAGAAAATGGAACAAACTAGCTAGTTGGGAGACTAAAAGGGTGAAAAATAAAGAGGTAAAGAAGCCTTCAGGTTAACCACCTCCGGGAGCAACAGAGGGGGGGTGTTTTCCGTTGAGAGAATTGCCTGGTGGAGGTTATGTACATGTGTCATGGAGCAGGAGTGATCTTGCACCATTTAACAATGATTTTCTAAAATTAAGAGAGAAGCCAGTAGAATGATACAGACAGATCGAAAGATTTGTAAAAATTTCCCAGGTGTTGTGGGTTGATTTAAATATGTTGTTTGACATTGATGTTCCGAGTGATTTGTGGACCCAGTGTGAGATAGCTGTCCAGTGGCCTGAGACTGAACCAAATAGAAATCCAATAACAAAGGGTCTTTCCCCAGTGGTGATGAAAAGTATCAGCAGGTCATGACATTTTTGAGAGAGAAGGTGCCTCCTCAAGATGCTGATTGGGTAAACATTGACAGAACAACACTAGAGCCAAAGGAGTCGATACATGCTTACTATGAAAGGCTGTTACAGACGTTTAAACAGTGCAGTGGTACGGAGACCTTGGGGGCTAAGGATATGGGAAATTTTGTGTTTCAGTTTGTGACAGGATTTCGGCCAGAAATCAGTATAATAATCCAGCAACATTTGATTTGTTGGCAGAATAAGTCAATTTGCAGGATTTTGCAGTACTGCCATGATTACATTTAAATGAAACAGAAAAAGCTAATAGAAAAGGTGATAGTCACTCCTATGAAGGCAATTCAAAGAACTAGCCAGATGCCAGCTGAAAATAATGTTGGTACAATGCAGGGTGTATATCAGCAAACACCAAATTCAATGCAGGGTAGAGGCTGAGGAGTCCCTATTGATTCTGGCACAGGAATGTATATAAATAGTCTAAAAAGGTTACCTCTTTGTCACTTCTGCACTAAGCGGGGACATTGGAAGTGGGAATGTCATTTAAATCCAGCTAATCAGATCCAAATTGCAGGATTTGTCCTCTCTTGGAACAATAATCCTAATCAGATGCAGGGTGTACAGAGACCCAGAAGTCAAAGTTTCAATGTGCTCCAAGCTCCAATGATGCAAGTCCCACAGCCTTTTGATACCACAGGAGAATGCAGTTGGGTCATATCAGAATATAAATCAGGGTTTGAGGATGAATGTGAATAGGACACAAGATAATAACCCTTTCCAACAGTTTCCTTTGTTGGACCTGAATGAGAAAAATGGTTCAGATGAGTAAGCCTGACGGTGTCTGAGAGGGGAGGAAGACTGTGTACTTGGTGCTGGCTTGAAGGTAGGCCAGAGCAGACCATTCATAGATAGTGAAGTGGATGGCCATCCAAGGTCATTCTTGGTTGACACTGGTGCTACCCATTCTACTCTTAGAACAGTAGAAGTCTCAAACCAACCCCTCTCCGGAAAGGCAATATGAGTTGTTAGTGTAGAGAACAAACCGATCACAACTCAAGAAACGCCCAGTCACTGTAAAAATACTGTCCCTTGAGGATATACACAAGTTCATAATATGTGATTGCAGTCCACTGAATCTCTTGGGAAGAGAGTTGATGTCTAAGATAAAATGTGGTATGTTTTGCACTCCAGCAGGAATTGAAATACAAACCCAAGAAGAAGATGCTGTCTTTTAGTTATTCAACAATGGATCATATTGTGCTTTACTGACTTTGCTAACAGTTGATGACTTACCTCCAGATTTGAGGGAGATAGTCAAACATGAAGTGTGGGATTTTTTGGAAAACGATATGATAAAAGGTGTTGAACCTGTCCGAATTACTGTCAAACCAAATACTGAATTCCCGAGGACACCTCAAAATAATCTAACTCCCGAAATGATCGCTGGGATAACTCCTGTAATCAGGTCCATGATACAGAAAGGAATTTTGAGGTAATAATGGGTAGTCCTTGTAACTCTCCCACTATGGGTCTTCAGAAACCGAGTGGTAAATACAGGATTGTAGAAGATCTCTGAAAAATAATCAACATTGTGGCTCCTTATTGTCCCATGGTAAAATAAAAAATAAATGGTGCCAGATCCAGCTGTGATATTGTTTCAGATTCCATGTGAGGGTGAGTGGTTCACTGTCATTGATTTGTATCAAGCCTTCTTTTTGATACCATTACATGAGAACAGTCAATTTTTCTTTGCATTTTGGTTTTGGCATGGTTTCAAGTCCCACAAGGACCTAATGAGAGTCCTTCTATATTCAACTAGATACTAAAGAAAAATCTGGAATAATTTGATATGCCCTGATCCAGTACCTCAACGACCTAATGGTAGCGTTGAATACTCAGGAAGCTTGCAAAATGGACACTATTGCATTACTGAGAATGATCATAAAGTATCCCCAGGAAAGTTACAATGTTGTCAAAAAGGGGTCCAATACCTTTGCATTGCATTGAGAAAGGAGTGAGAAAAGTGTCACAAGAGATAATTTCAACTATACTGAGATTGAATCTGCCAACCACACACAGAGAAGTCAGGATGCTTTTGGGAATGGTGGGCTACTGTAGACAGT
This sequence comes from Pleurodeles waltl, assembly GCF_031143425.1. Lineage (NCBI taxonomy): Eukaryota > Metazoa > Chordata > Amphibia > Caudata > Salamandridae > Pleurodeles > Pleurodeles waltl. Next base: position 75,181,669 of record NC_090450.1, on the reverse strand, counting down.
GGGTATCCAACTTTTCCCTGGTGGCCAAGCCTTTGCAGAGGCTGACACACAAAGATGTGTCTGATCCGGTACCATGGGATAACGATTGCTGCATCGCATTCCTAGAGCTGAGATAATGTCTCTGTCATGCCTCAGCTCTAGGGATTCCTGATAATAATACATCATTTGCACTTTTCTGCAGTGAGAGGGAGGGCTATGCTCCCTCAGTGCTAATGCAAACACATGGAAATGCCAAGCGACCTGTGGCTTATTTTCAGCTAATCTAGATCCTGTAGCTTCAGCGCTGCCTCGTTGCCTTAAAGCTGTGGCAGCGATCAGTACTAGCATTGAGAGATGTGAAAATATTGTTTTGGGTCATCCATTAACTCTGTATGATCCCCAATCTGTTGAACTACTGTTGACTAGGACTCAACACCTTGCAAGCAGCCCTGCTCACTAAGTACAAGCGGGTTATTTTGGCTGCAGATAATGTGAGGGTCAAATGTTGTGGTGTTTTGAATCCTTCTACTCTATTGCCCATATTGGGAAGTAGTGAGGACTGTGAAGAGGACCATGATTGTCTTGATGTTTCTGAACTGTGTACCAAGCTGAGACCAGATATACGAGATGAACCCATACCTGAATAAGATTGTGTCCTCTATGTCGATGGTTCATGATTGAGAGACAATGGAGGCAGTTTAAAAACAGCCTATGATGTTTGTACTCTTTCTGGATGTGTCGAAGCTTCTTGGCTTGAAGGAATATTTTCCCCCCTATTAGTTGAATTAATTGCTTTTACTAGAGAATGCTGTGTCTCTGATCAATTGACAGTGACAATCTTTATCCATGGTCAGTACAGCTTTGGAGTCATTCATGACCTTAGACAATTGTGGTCCCAGAGGGTGTTTATGATGTCCTCTGGATCGCCGATCCAGTATGACAAACAAGTGAGAAGCCTCCTCAACGCATTACAGTTGCCTGAGCATGTCACAATGGTCATGTGCCCTGCACATCATTCTGGAGTTGATCATGTGACTTTGGGCAATAGATATGCAGATGAGGTTGCCAAACACTGTGCTCATATTGTTTGTACATGTAATGGTGAATTTACAAATGAGGGAATGGATGAGGCTAACTTTAACCTTTTGTTGACAACAGCTGATACATGGGATGAAGTGAAAGGGTTTCAACAGAGTTGGGTTAGATCAGGTTGTGTCAAAAAAATGATGACATTTGAGTCTCACTGGATGGTAGACCAATGTTGTGAAATAGTCTGTTACCTCCTATGGCTAGATATTTCCGTGGTCCAGTTCATATTGGCAGGGACCCTATGGTAAGGATGTTCAGACAGAGTGGGTTCAATCTTAAATTCAGATTGATGGATGAAGTGTTGTGTCACAGCTGCATTGTGTGTCAACAGAACAATGTTGGGAAGAGAACTGCAGTTACATTGAGTCACATAGGGAGGCCAGGAGGCCCTTTTAACAGGATGCAGCTGGACTTCATTGAAATGCCTGTGTGCAATGGGTTGAGGTATGTTTTAGTCGTGGTGTGAATCTTTTCCCATTGGTGTGAGACATATCCAACTAGAAGAAATGATAGCCTCACTGTAGCTAAATTGTTACTGAGGGAACTCATTCCACAATTTGGATTCCTGATTTCTTCAGCATCACATTGAGGAAGTAATTTCAATAATGAGACCCTGCGATTGTTGTGTGCAGTACTGCAAATGGAACAGAAATTGTACAGCTATAGACCGGAGCTTTGGGCCTCGTGGAGCATGTGAATGGCATGCTAAAATCCAGATTGGCTAAAGTGTGTCTTTGACATCTTTAAAATGGCCTGATGCTCTGCCTCTTATGTTAATGAGTCTTTGGAGTCTACCTGAATGAAAGACTGGACTGTCCCCCCACTACATCATTATGGGGAGGGCGATGAGGCTGCCAGCAATTGCTGTGAAGGCACTTGTGAACATTACAGATGATATGGTTCTAGATTATTCCAAAGGTCTAGCTGACATATTGCTTTCTGTTTCTCACAGGTTGGAGCAGTCACAGCCCCTTTGCATCAGGAGCAGTGCCATTGACCTCAGTCCAATCACTGGGTGAAGTAACATGTCAGAAAAATGTGTTTGGAACTATACTGGCGTGGGTCTTACCAGGGTAATCCTGGTTATGACAACTGTTGTGAACTGAGGAGGTCTCCTCAACTAGATTCACACTTCCCATACTCGCAAAGTTAAATGTTCCCTTGATATGACAGCACCTGATCCGGAAGAACCCATGGTGAGGGAAAGGTGACAGGAGCAGGTTAGTCAAGCTAGCAGGGACGAAACTGAGACAGAAGCACCACTTGATCTGTTTGAAAGGGGTCTTGAGCAAAGTCCGATCAAAGCTGAAGCAGAAACAATTGAGTTATTTCTTGTGGTGAACTAGTTGATCTCAGAATCAGACCCTGACGAAGGACCTAGTGCTATAAGAAAGTGAGAAGAAGCTGGAGACTGATGTCCTAGAAAGAAAGAGTGAGAGAAAGTGAGTTTCTGTAAAGAATGTGACGATTGCTAAAGAGACTGAGAACTCTGACCTCACTGAAAGTGAATATTAAGGTGTGGCAAAAAGAAGCTAAAAAAGGACAAGAGGGCTTAGTCATAGGTATTCTTCACCTGAGTGGACCTACTTTGCAAATGACACAAATAATGGGTGCTGGGAATATTGGGATCAACATAGAGGTTCCACTGAACCTCCATGAACTGAACATTGTGATCAAGCTGTATCTTGAATTTTCATTACCATTGATGAACTTGGTCTGGGTTACATTAGAGATATTTACATTGATTGGGATAGGGAATTTCGAAGAATACATAGACCCCCAGTAGAAGAAGAAAAAGGGTTGTCATTTAAAAGAACACATAGTAGGGCAAGGGAAGTCTCACGAACATTTGTACCTTTATTGTTGAATGAACTTTGAACTTTTTAATTCACTTTACTGTTCACATTGGTGAAATTAACAAAGAGATATCCGGCTCCTGTTGCTGCACTTGCTTGATAAAAAATCTGAGTTTGAAGATTTAGGCCCTCATTATGAGTCTGGCGGTCCTAGGACCATCAGACTCATGGTGGAGGACGGACCGCCACCAATACAACGGTCTGGCCTCCACATTATGATCGTGGCGAATGCGCCACAGTAGGACTACCAGCTCTGCCACTTTTTGCCGGAGGTCTTAATCCACCAGGATTACAAGTCCCCTCTCCGCCGGCCTATGGGGCAGTGCAGGGCAGTGCAGGGGCCCCCATCGACAGCCCCGTTGCACTTTCCACTGCTTAGCAGATAGTAAAAAGCACAACGGTTCTGCTGCACCCGACGCACCTAAACATTGCCATTGGCTTGAATACGAGCTGGCGTCAATGTTGTGGGCTGCTTCTTGCTGGGTAAGTGGGAAACTCGTAATAGGGGCCACTGGTAGGAGACCACCCTGGCGGTCTCCTGAACGCGGGAGTTTGACCGGTGGCATTTTTGAAGTTGTTGTATGAATACATTAATATGATGAATTCTAGGGACTGCTATGTTTGCACGCAGCTAACTGCTTCTATATTGGTAGGTATCACATGTCACCACATTATGTTATGGCATTTCTTGTAGTTTTTTGTTGAGCAAATTTTACAGTGAGAAAAGCCTTCAATACTATTTCTCAAATTATGACCTAGTGTTGCCAGAAGGTCCTTTGTTTAAACATTTGAACAAGAATCCTCTGAAGGTGCAGAAATAGCAGGGAAATGCTTTGTATCTTTGAAGCCTTTAGACACCGCATATGCACACAGAAACAATTTACCTGTTCCATAACTAAGATAGAAAATAAATGTTGGAATTTAGTAGAAGATTGAAGGCGGGAATTGGAATCCAGATCCAAAACAGAAAAAGATCTCAGAGCATAGCATATATGGAATAAGGAAGAATTGGAACATCAAGTGCAAGGAAGTTTACCAGCTTTAACTTTAGAATGGCAACACAGGGGAAACTATACGTACACATTGATCAGAGCTGTATAGATCTGTTGTTCATAGGAAAGAGTAATTGTGAACATGTGTTAGATATTAGAGGAAGGAGTGAATTCTTTCTGGACAGAAAGGATCCTTTGATTCCTGGAGAATATTTAATCTGTGGACAGTGCGCATATTTTAAGTTACAGAAGGGATGGCATGGTACGTGTTATCTAGCAATAGTGTTTCCGAAGATCTATCATGTGGAGCATCTTAAAGATCCCCTGTGGAAGATGAAATCTGGAACTAAATGAGGAGCTAGTGCTGCAGAAAATGTTGGTGGTAATTTTGATGCATGGATTCCATCTGTAGGAGTGATTCTACACAACCTGAAGATTAGAAAGTTGTCTACAATAGTGGATAAGTTAGCTACCAGCACAGCAACTTCATTGTTGTTGTTAAACAGAGATGGTGGCGTAACATCATGGTTTTTCAAAATAGACTTGCACTGGAGTCATTGCTCGCAAAAGAGGGCGGAGTCTGTGAAATGCTGAAGGTCCAGCAAATGTTGTACTTATATTCTGGATAACAGTAAGGATTTGAATAAGTATATCCGGAATATTTCATGGCTGACAAAGGATTTGAAGGAGCTGGAAGTGACAGGTGCCTGGGAAGCTACTGGAAATTAATTTTCTGCTATATGCAGTTGGTTTGGAAACTTGGGAAGTGGAGTTATAGGTTTTATTTTGAAGCCATTGTTGGTTATTGTGATAGTGGCAATAATTCTTTTGGGATATAAGGTGTTCCAGAGAATGAAGTTTCAGAAAGGAAGAAAGAGGAAGAGAGCAGAGGTTGAGATGGAAGACAATCAGTATAAATATTATGATAATATGAAACGTCTGGAGGAATCCAGACAAAATCTGATGAAGACGATAGGGTTTTCAAAAGTCTTATTCGAAAAGGAAATAGGATTGTGATGACTTAATACATCATCAGAGGATGGGTTGAGAGAGCATAAATTGGTTGTGCTAATATGCTTAAACATGAAATAAAGGAGTAATTAGCTTCTTATTTAACACATGTAAATGGCTTTCACCATAACGTGGTGCACTGAAATGCATGCTAGTAAAGTGCATGCATGAGCCAAATCCTGTGAATGTTTCATGTAAACTGCATTTATGAATCATTTGGCAGGCATGTTTATGTTACACTATTTTAGAAATGTTATTGCCATAACCATTTTATATTCATTGTGTTTATGAGAAACGTGTAGAAAGTAATTTAATTTTGCATTTATGTCTATGTTAGCTTGGCCAGGGTGCAGGCTTGAGTTTATTTCTGCTTTTTAATCTTCAACTCTAAGCTTTTTTGTCTGCATACGTATCTAAGCTGCAGGTGCAATAGTACCAATGAAGAAGTTTATTGTTGGTGTCAGATAACGGACCCTGATAAGACGAGTTACCATGGTTGGAAGGAGTAACGTGGAGCCTGTAGCTGAACTCCCCTCCACATTCCTGAGCACGGGAGTGAACCAAGGGCACACACACACACACATATTACTTGAAAGGATGAAAATGTCAATCTGATGTGTGATTTATGACCTTTTTGTTTGGAAAGGAAAGTTTTGGCTGATATGTCAGTTTCTGGAACATTCAAGATTTAAGTGTTGTTCAGTCAGTTGCAGATTTAGATTCCATTTGCCCCTCGATCAGAGCTGACCTCTGAGAGGCCCAGACCTCTCTCATCTTATTAGACAAAGTGGTTTTACGCTGCTCACATCTCTATTGATAGAAACTTCTACAGACATTTATGAAGTGCTCACATTTTTCTCTGATATTTATATAGGTACTAGAATAGTTAGGAACTTGAATTAAATGACTGGAGAACTTAAGCCTAATTTCAAAGCATCATACGCTTTTCCTTATGTTCAGTATTGTAGCTATTGAAATATTCATCTTCTACATGTTGATAACATTTAATGCGGTATGCCCCTTTAATACTCCTTTGGTGATTCTTTAAGTTTATGGCAAGTTCTTGAGACTCATTTATGTAAGTTGGACTTTGAGTCTGTAATAAAGTCCTTTTAAACTTCAAGTTGGTTTCCAAGATTGAATATGTGGCCAAATAGGTCACACTGTAATTAAATATGAATAATTTGAGGTATTAACTCTTCGCCCCTCGGAATTCGGAAAATATTAATCAGGCCCAAGAATTTAGAAGTAGTTTCAACCGCCAGATCATTAGCATTAATATCATGGAATATTTCTGGTAGTATAAATCTTACCCTCAATGAAAGATACAGGTGTATCCAAGGTATACCTATACTTTTACACCACTGACTTCAAAGCCTCTTAGCTTCTTTAACCTGCTTAAACTTGACCCTCTTGTAGTAGTTGAGATCAAATACCCAGAATAACCACCAGGCAGCCTCTGTGTCCAGGCAAAACTCATGAGTACTAACTTTAGGGGCTTCAAATGAGCCATTTAAAAACTTGGCCATCCTTTTACCCATTGCTACCTAACAGCAACATTTGAAACCATGGAATGCCCAGCCACCTTCCTCAAGTGAAAATTTAAAATATGTGCTAAACCGCCAAACACTTTTGATATTTTTAACATGATATTCATGCATCTCAATATTTTTGAATTAATATTCTTCTCATTCACCACCCGTATATCAGTAGAGCTTGTCGAATTGGAGCAAGAATTTGTGACATTATAGGCATATTTAAGGGATGCTAATTCTGAATGTGAAACTGTATAGCCTAAACAATTATGAGTGGACATACATTCTTTCATGGATATTTCAAGTCAAATAAAGCACTCTTAACTTCCCTCGATTTTTCCATCCCTGCTGTAGCTACCTTAGAAAGTAAACCGTATAATTGGTTTTAGGACCTTGGACAATATTAGCTCCAATACTCACTATACAATCTTAAATTATTAAGATTACTAATAACAGTATCCTGCCTCACATTCACTAAGAAATAAAATGCTCTTCATTCCACTAACATTTAGGTATACAGTAAGGCGGACTGTAGTCAGTACTTCACTAGACTATGCTAACTTTCTTTATTTTATTTGGGAATTACAAGTAGTCTCTCACAGAAGCTGCAAGTAGCTTAAAATGCTGAAATTGTGTTAGCATTGGGGTAGAAAAATGTTGTAATATCTCCAGCGTCTGCCATTCCAAGTATTATTTTAGAAAACTCATTTTCAAATGGTTATTAATCTCCATTTCATTCTAACCGAAAGTTTAAAACTACCCAGACGGTATGAACAAAACCCCCTTTTGATCATACTAAATTTACCAGCTTATTTTACAGAAAAAGCTATTATGTTGAAAGCCAGAGTGGTGGAGTTGTTTGTCCACCTTTTAATTGCATGGGTCTCTTGCTGCCCAACTGGTCATTGCTAAAGGATAGGAAGTTTCAGTATGTTAAATCAATAGCACCAGTATAGGAGTATTAATAAGTATAAGTAAGTATTATTCCTTGGTTTGAATTGTGCTTCTACAAAATAAAATAGTTGTATTAATAACTAAAACAGAGATAAAGGTGATCTAGAATATGCGGCAGCCCATATGATTTCTCGTTATTGTACTTTACTTATTGATATCTTGTTACTGGTTACTGGTTTGAAGCATAATGAATTTGATGAATAGATTTGCCTTTATATTCTCTTTGCTACGCTTGTTCTATTTTTTGTTGCATGGTAAGATGAGGTCTCCAACACCAGAAAAGTGCTACATTAGCTGCAACTTGGAAATCGGGTTCAACCTCAAAGTTTGTAAATTCACAACACTGTATTTAGATCAAAACCCTCTTAAACTGAGCTATGGAAAATCTCCACTCCAGTCCTAGAGGTTGTTGACATCTAATGACAGCAGCTTCTTATGCCCAGCCTCCTCTTCGTCTTTCTTCCATGGGAAGTTGCAGCCTTTCCAGTGTAGGAGCAGCATTGTGCTTCTAAGCAGCAGACTATTACTATCTTGTGACAGATTTCAAGATGCTTCATTGTCTGATCTTTCTTCTAATCAAATTTCTGTTTTTTCTTGCTGGTCCAATCACTGTAGAGTCGAACATAGACTTGAGACATTAGTCTTGTAATGTACTATATAGGGAATCTGTATAAGTATCATCAGACTTGACCTAACTCAAATGAACTCAAATATGTTTTTTTTATTTATTTAATTATTCTTTTATACCACATCTTCCAATATTTAAACACTTGCTGACTTCACAGGTGAAATTCCACAAATCATAATTCTCGAGTGTCCCCAAAGATACAGAACATCTCTGGAGTAGCTATTTTCTTTACATTCTCCATTCCATTCCCGAGGACCTCCAGATTTTCTTAATTCTTGTGGAAGTTGGTTCAAAAAAATCTTTTTGGTTTCCCTGAACAATGTCATGCAGGATTTTGCAACCCATCTTTGGCCCACCAAACCCATATGATCTTGAATGGTTGTAAGGGCTTAAAATGCATCACAGGCCATACATTTCTATTTGACTTAGTTGTGCACATTTTCCATGTATTTCCAAGTCACCTTAAGAAAATGTTAGCCAGTAAGGGAAGCTTGAGAAATCTTAGACGTTCTCAGATTTTCTGGAGTACTCTTATGCATATTGATGAATACCCAAAAAGATAGAAGTGTATTCCAAATGTAGAAATAATTCTATCTGATTAAATTTGTGTGATGTGAACCACTTTCACAGGCTTTGCTTTGTACCCTCATATTGGATTTCCATAACGTAAAAGCTATGATGGATCTCTCAGTGTTCATTTCACGGATAGAACTGGAGGGGTAAATGGGTGGGACTGCAGCAAAACCACACAATTCCACCACTTATCCAGTGCAGGTTATAAATGGTGCCTCTTGACCTTTTCTATTACAAAATACAGCACCGAAGAAACCCCACCAATGCATTAAAATATGGGATCTCCTGTATTTGTATGAGAAGAGTCTATAAAAGATGAGAGTCCCCCTCACAAGCCAGTAATTTTCTTGCACATAACAAAAAAGTATTGTCAAGGCTGAACTTTGTGGATTTTTATATGGGTGTCCCTAAGCCCATTCTTTTTGAGTTAGTAGGGACCTCAATGAGCATTGGTTAAGTGAGGAAGTGCCCACATCAGTCCTTAATTGGTGTCTGTGGTTAGAGTTTGTGTGCACCAGCACTCATTATTTGGAATTAGGACTGATTTTCATCATAGGACTTTGAAGCGGAGCAAGAACGAGAAAGACAGAAAAGAGGGAAGGCAGGAATGAAAAAAGAACCACAAGATTTATAGGCAAGAAATCTAGGGTGGTGGAAGAAAGAGGCTCAAGGTATTATCAAAAAGGCAGTCTTGGTAATCGGAAACCTCAACATTCAGCCGAGTTGTTGAAGGATTTATTAAAAAACCTCATGCCCCCTGAAGGTTTTTTTTAATGATGTGCCGGACCACATCCAGCATTATTGGGGCCATTATTGCACTCATAATCTACGAAGCCCCCCCGGAACCCAAAAAGATTAGGTAATATAAATCACGGTGGTGGAGGGAAGGGTATAGCATATTGAGCCCGCATCTGGTGCAAAGGCCAGCCGTGGCCCGTCCTTTGGGGCTGTGATGCCACGCCACCCATCTTTGGCCCCTCAAGGAGAGTGTCTGTCAGGCTGAGCAAAGGTCAGCCTGACAGACACTCTTCATTTTCAGGTCTGGCAGCCAGGAGCTAGACATCCGCTCTTTGTGCAGGCTCACGGCTACCTGAACTGAATTATGTTGGGCTGTAGAAGTCACAGCTCTGCGGGCTTGACCTCTTCAGCCTAGCAAAGGTGCCTCAAGGCCCTCCCACTCATGACAAGGGGGAATGTCACCAATTGCTTCTGACCTGGGTGCTTCAGTTTTAAGCCCACAAGCGCCCAGGGCCAAATGTCAATCAGTGACACCTCATCACAGAGTGGGGTGGGGCCAGCAGTTTCACTGACCCGCCCCATTCTGTGACGAGTTGGGACTGCTGCCTTACCTCACTGGCTGACCTTAGGTTAGCCAGTGAGGGAAGGCAGCAGTTCCAGCTCCCTTGGGACGTCTGAGGCAGAGCTGAAGGTAGGTGTGTGTGTTTTTTGTTTTTTAAATGAATGTTTGTTGCATGCGTGTATGTTTGAATATTTGATAATGACGGTTGTGAATGGATGTGTGTGTGCTCGTGTGTGAATAAATGAGTGTGAGTGTGCATGCATCCCTGTGTGTCTTGTCTGCCCCCTTTTATCCTAAAATTACCAGCCGCCACTGGCAAAGGCCCATGGAAGGAGTGTTTAGTTAAATTACTTCATGTCTGAGATACCATAATCATAAACAGTGTTGTTCATGCTGTTGGCTTGCTAGTTTCGGAGTGTTTGTGGCGCTCTTACTTAACCATAGTTATTTTAAACTGCATGTGATTTTAAACTATAGATACATATATTTAGACGAAAAATACCAATAATTCATTGTTTACTTATTGTACAACGTCCATGCTCAACGTTGAAAGCGTAAGTTTTGATTTCTGAGCTGTGATTACTTAATGTGAGATTTCATAAAAGTGAGTGACAGACATTGTCATCATTTCTTTCAAAATAACTTTACCAGGCATTTAGTGGTCCATACCTCTCTGCTTCTCCCATTCTAGCTGCTTTACTGTAATGATAGACTATTCACAATTCTTATCAGCTTGTAAGTTACAAGTGATTTACTGTCGCCTGTTCATAAAAATGCCTCTGCCAATCATAATATTTGCTTAAGTGGCTACTAGTTACTTTTATTGTATCACTTAAAAAAAAGATCAAAGGTTCCTGAAAGCGGTTTTACAGTCAGCTCCCGACTTTATAGTTTGTTTGTTTTTTTCTCAACGAGGTGAGTTCTAAAATGTAAAACTTGTAAAATGTTGTGTAAATACAATTAAGGGTGCAGCTTGCCTGCGTGAGTTTGTATCTATGTTTGGAGCCGCGTGGTGACCAAAAAAAAGCAATGAATTCAACGTTCTGATGCTGTGCAGATAAACCTCTTGCAAACTCCAAGGCTTTTTCAAGGAAGCAATGTCTTCTGACCTGAAGTTGAAAATAACAGCTGATAAGTAGGAAGTAACCGGAGAAAGAGATCTCGCCTTTAATTCAGCAGTACAGTGTTTGACTGTGTCCATTTTGCTTCAAGTCTCAGTGGCTTTGGGACAAAGGCTGTTGACTGATACATGCAATTACCTGCTCTAATATTGCTCTGAACTACCGAGCCTGACTGACGAAAGTGGATGAGGTTTAGGCGAAGTCTGGGAAAACACTCTTGTTATAAAAGCCATTTCCAGCTCTGTGATCATTCTGCTACTTTAAACCTATTAATCTCTTCACGGAAGAGAATGCACTGGGAATAAAAGTCAGCAAAAGCAAAAGCTACACCCCCTGAACATGAGTGGCATTCACACAAGCCGTGTTTGTTAAAGGAACAGTAACAGTGTGGTCCCACAGCAGGAGTAGACATTTGCAGGCACCACCAGTCTGTGTAGTCAGCATTTTTCACAAATGAACTATAGGCCGCCCAAACATATGGTTTGACCAAGGAGTGTCCAGCGTTGGTCCAGCAGGCTTGATTCTACCTCAGATTCCCAACCTATATATATATATATATATATATATATATATATATATATATATATATATATATATATATATATATATATATATATATACATATATATATATATATATATATATATATATATATAATCTATCTATATCTATATCTATATATCTATATATATATATATATATATATATATATATATATATATACATACATATTCACTGAAAAAACAAAGGTTACACGGATGTTATAGTTAGGCTAACATTTTAAACGTACAAAAACACAGAAATTCACCTGTTATAGTTAGAGTTATCTCAAGTAACTCGTTTTCTAAGGTAACTATAACTTGCACCCCCGCCATGCACACTTTTTTCGTACATTCTTTTACTGCAAATATTACACTGATTTTAGCAATGATGTTATCAAAGAAGTCATGAGTGCTGTCATTTGTGGGGTAATTAGCAGTGCATGACGTGGGCCAACCACCTATAAGCACCCATCCTTGCACTGCACTGTGCATGGCCTTTGTCTGTGCGCAGCAGTGGTTGCCCGCAAGGCCTGACCTGCAGCCAGCCCCCCTGGCCAACCCCCCTAACCACCCAACCCTACAATGAACACGGCCCTTTGGCCGTGCGCGGCAGGAGTTGGCAACAGCTTGTCTCTCTGGGTGTGAGAATAGGTGTGAGAAGGTGTATCTGGGGATGGGAGTGGCTGTGAGAGTCTCTGTCAGGGTGTGAGAGTGCGTGAATCAGTGTCTGCGCTGGTCTGTTAGTGGATGCATGAGGGTGTCAGTGGGTCTGTGAGTGGGTGGGTGAGAGTCTCAGGGAGGCTGTGAGGGGATGAGTGACTGATTGGGTGTGCCAGGGTCTGAGTGGGGCTTTGAGTGGGTGCACAAGGGTCTGAGTGTCTCTGGTAATGGCTGCATGAGTGTCTGAGTGGGTCTGTAAGGGTCTGAGTGGGTGTGCGAGTGGGAGAAAGAGATTGAAAGAGAGAGAGAGAATGAGATGGGGAGAGAGAGAATGTTTTAGGCTTTGATGGAAGATACAGTTAGAATGAGATATTTATGGACAAATTGAACAGAAAAATGTATTTGTCAATTAAAAAAGTGAGATCACCTTTTCAGTATGAACATTAAACTTTTGACATTTAAAAGAAATTAAAGGAGGTAACTGATCACAGACACGCCTGTAGTAGAGCCCTCAACTGTCAGTGCGAGGGACTTTGACCTTCACTATTAAGCCACAGGCGAATCCTGTGGGAGGCCAGATGGCCCCCTCACATTAAATTAATAATGCCAAAAGGACCTGGCCCACTCAGAATAGCAAAGTGGTTGTGGTCAGAGATATACAAATTTCCTTTCGCTTTAGTATGTCCACAATTACTGAATGGATTTACACCAAATAAACAAAAGCACAACCTGGGAAACAAAAGCTAGCTTTCTGCGAAATTTGGTGTAATTCCGTCCAGTGGTTCAGGCTATAGTCGTGTATAAAGATCATATGGGAATTAACATGGGAAACACATCTTTTTTGACCCGTCCCTTTTTCTCGGCCCGACTTGATGGATCACAAGAATCACAGGGGCACCTTTTTTGTAAAATTTCGTGAAGATTCATCAAATGGTGCCAAAGATATAGGCATGTCACAAATAGCTTTTTCTATGTAAACATGTTCCTAACTTATAACTACCTAGTGCCACCACCACCACCACCACTAGGCATTATATATATAGATATATTCTGGATTTAGAAACTACGATATGGCTGAGGAATTGAATACTCACCTTTATGAGGGTTGATGGATTACTAATTTCTGCAAATAATCTGCCAATGCAATTTTAGAGAACAGAATTTTAAGTTTGATATTTATGTAGTGAATTTTTGAATATATAGTATTTTTGTGTTTCTTTCTTTTTGTGATTATTTTGATTATATGAGGAATTATTTTGGATAAGCTTATTTAAAATGTATTTTGTGTTGTTACAGGACGAAGGGGGCCTGATGGATAAACATTTGGATTTTCCTTGCCATCTCTCCTTCTTTCCTGCACTTAATGACATGTTTTGCACCGGGTGTAATGATATACAGATAAGGATGTTTTGCACTTACCTTCCTTTGCATGTTTACTAATTCTAATAGTGCAGTCCATGGGATTACTGATTGTACTATAGATTAAGTTCAGTGTGACATCAATGATAGTGAACAGGCTAAGATTACTAACTGACATTTAAATATCTACAATGCTATTTGGGATTTCCCATACTACTTTATAATTTATAATATAAATGTGGCCTATTTTGGGGATAGATTGATTGAGGACAGTCTTCAAAATAATATATAATACTGCATGGGCTTGAGAATTATAACATAATTGGATTTTTTTTTAATAAAGATATTTTTATTGCTTTTAACGGGAGGAAGAACATGAAGTTTCAAGATACAAAATTCACAAATCATACATTTAACAAAGAAAAAATTATAATACAACTTAAACAAATATCCAACAATAAATAATGTGACATGATGTGAAATAAGATGAAATAAGATAACATAAAATGGAATAGAATGGTTTTGGGACAACCAAAATGTGACCAAGAGTCTGAGTCTTTTGGGGTAAAATCTTATGTGGACATAGAAGGCCTGGGAGTGTTCGACTGTGTGGTGCTGGGTCAAAGAGGCTCAATCGTGGCTTATAAGCTTTGGTCGTCCAGGGTAGAGGGGGCCAATGGGACTCCCATCAGGGGGTCGTCCCAGCTGTGTCAGCCTGTCAGGAGGGGATTCCACATCATCATCTGCCCGGTATTTTACGTGCACCGCCATTTCCCCATATCTTGTTATATTTACCTGGGCATCCCGGGCCTCATGCACAGGTTTTTCACACAGCGCACACCAATCAACACCTCGTCTCCATTTAGTCAGTGTGGGGGCCGCTCCTGCCTTCCATTCCGTCATGATGTCCCTCTTTGCCACCAAACATGGCACTCCAACAAAAGTATGCTCTGCTCTCCTTAAATCCATCTCCCCCATTGCCCCAAGGAGAAGGGGAAGAGGGGCAACCTCCACCTCTGATTGTAGGACCCTAGAGATTTCTCCCACTATTGCCCTCCAGTACGTCGAGTTAACGGGGCATGACCAGATCATGTGAAAAAAATCAGCGTCAGGGCTGGAACATCGGGGACAGGCAGAAGTCTGTCGCAGGCCAGCCCTGGAGAGTCTCACAGGTGTGAGGTAGGTTGTGTGAAGGAAGAATGCCTGTAGCACTAGGAATCGGGACGACATTGATAAAGTTCTGGGAGCCATTAGTGCATCTATCCAATCTGCCTCCTCGATTGGGCCTACCCAGCCCTCCCACTTCTGGCGAAGCTCTACAAGGGAGGGGCAGTATGAGAGAGTAAGGAGCGGTAAAGCTGGGATATACCTCCTTTGCCCAGACCACCCATCAGGGCCCTCGCCTCCATGGGACTGCTGTCAGGGATGGTGTCTCCCAGTTTGACGTGTACCAGAAGTGCATGTCTGAGCTGTAGGTGTTTGTGGAACTGAGTGGCATGCAAGGAGTGAGTTTCTTGGAAGTCTGCAAAGGATCGCATATGTGACTCGCCCCAGCCATCCCCCAGGGTGGATATCCCTATATTGTCCCATTTTTGGAATTCCTTTAGTGTTGAGACCTCTCGCAGGTGAGTTCCTCGCCACAGGGGAGTCTGTCGGGTGAGGCGTCTTGCCAAGCCCGTTACTCTTTGGGTTGCGCACCAGCCCAGCAACACTACCCTTGTGATGTCCGGGGTGTCATGGGGGATATGGCCCCCGTATAGGGCGTCAAAGACTCCAGAGAACCCGAATGTCTGGAGCTCAAGCCGGTAGGCAGGGTCGGACCACCCTCCTCCCAGCCAGTCGTTGATCACCAGGAGGTGAGTGGCTAGGTAATAGAGGTAGATATTGGACATGCCCAACCCTCCGTCGCAGGTATCTCTCTGGCATGTAGCTAAGGCCAGTCTAGGGCGAGAGCTGTACCACAAGAATTGGCATGCCACTGTGTCCATTTCGGCAAACCACTTTTGAGGGATTGAGTGTGGTAAATTCTGTAGGAGGTATAGGAATCTGGGAATTATCATCATTTTATAGAGGGCTATTCTGCCCAGCAAGATGAGGGGCAGGGTCCTCCATTTTTGAAGGTCGATTCTAATTTGTTTGGTGAGTGGCGTAACGTTTAGTTCCCATGCCTGCTCAGGCAACAAGGTTACGTGTATGCCTAGGTACTTAAAATTATTTCTACGGATTGGGATGTTACTTTGCCAGTCGATACACTCTCTGGAAGGGTGTAAGGGAACCAGGAGAGATTTGCCGGGGCTTAAAGCCAAAGCAGAGGCTTGGAAAAATAGTTCTAGGATCCGCGGACCGCTTGTGGCCGGGTTTGAGATGTAGATGAGGACATCGTCCGCGTAGAGAGCCACTCTGTCCTCGGGGCCCTCATGCCACGACGTATGTGAAATGGGTCCGAGACCACCCCGTTTACTTGGACATGGGCCATCGGGTTGGAATAAAGTAGTTTGACGAGGCCTCAGAACTTTGGTCCACTCCCGTTGTGTCGGAAGACTTGTTCCAGATAGGACCAGTCCACAGTATCAAAGGCTCTTTCGAAGTCTAGAAGGAGAAGGGCTAGTGGTGAACGAGATAGGATCCCCCGATATGCTAAGACCGAGTGCAACCGCCTAATGCAGTGTCTTGTGCTGCGTGAGTGCATAAACCCACTTTGGTCAGGGTGTATCAGCGTGGGAAGAGCAGGTTTCAGTTTAGTGGCTAGTATTGTTGACAGCACTTTGATTTCGGTGTTCAGAAGGGAAATAGGCCGGTATGCTGAGCAATTACGCAACAGGGGCTGGGTCTTGGGAATTACTACTATAGTGGCCTGGTCGATCTCGGAGGGAAAGTGTCCCTCTCTTTCAGCTTCCTCGTACATGTTGAGGAGGTGAAGGCTTAATATCTCACTACATCGGTGATAGAGTTCCGACGGGAAGCTGTCTGGGCCGGGGGTTTTACCTGATGAAAGGTTGGCTATCGCCCCTGTAACTTCAGCCAAGGTCATTTCCGCATCTAGAGCCTCTCTCACTCCCTGTGAGATCCGGGGGAGCACCACGTCCTCCAGGAGGGGAGTTCTCTCTCGGCTGGGGGCCTGGGACGTTCCGAATATAGTCGCGCTTAGTAGGAAGCAAAGGTTTGTGCGATATCACATGGGGAGTTAACAAGTGCTGCAGACGCGTGAAGGATTTCAGGAATTACTCTGTCGGCTAGGGGTCGGGTGGCCAGCCAATGCAGGAGCTTTCCGTTCCTATCTCCCCAGCCGTATCTCCGGGCAGCCTTCGCTCTCCAGATATGTTTTGCAGATTTGAGGGTTAATTGTTTAATCTCCTCTCTAGTCCTAGTGAGTTGTCGTAGTATCGGGTGGACATGTCCCCTGTGCCCTGGCGTTCAAGTCGTAGTGCCTTGGCTTCTAGGGCTGACAGTTGTTCGTCCCTGGTGCGTTCACGGATACGAACGAGGTGCTTGGCGTAGCCCCGAAGGGTGGCCTTGTAGGCCGCCCAAATTGTGCCTGGGGATCGAACCGTGCCCAGGTTATGTTCAAAATATTGGGCAAGGTGGTTTCTGATATCTTGGGCGTATTCGTCTTCTTGCAGGTGCCAAGCATTTATGCGCCACAGCGGGTGCCGGGTCGGGTCGGGTCGAGGCCGCCTAGTCTGATTCGCAATGGTGAGTGGTCAGAAACCCCCGGGGCAAGATCTCTGTGCCTGTGACGTTGGGTACATTTTGGGCCGGCATAAATACGAGGTCCATTCTAGCATGTGATTGGTGGGCCGCTGAGGTGTGCGTGTACTGTTTTGTTCTTGGGTGGCAAGTTCTCCACACTTCGCACATGCCAAGGCTGTCCGCCCATCTACGCAAGGTTGTTGCCCTTACAGTTCGGGCGACTGACAACGTCCCCGAGACATCCAATGAGGGGTCTAAAACTGAGTTAAAGTCCCCACCCACTAGAGTGGCACCTTGAGGGAGGTCCACCAAGGCACGGCGGAGAATGACCAAGAAATTATCGAAACCTGTTGGGGGGGCATGTGCGCAAACAAAATTACACAGTGATCCGTGAAGTGTCCCAGACACCGTCACAAACCTCCGCTGTGTATCGGATTTCGTGGAGGCAACCACTATTGGAAGTGAGCGGTGGAGAAGAATGGCCACTCTCCTTGATCCGCGTGCAAAACCTGCGAGGTAGACTTTGTCATAACCCCCTCGCGCTAACATGGGGCAGTGGGTACCTAGGAGATGAGTTTCTTGCAACAGTACCACAGACGGAGTGTATTTATAGGAGAGTGCAAAATACTCCGGACCTCTTAATTTTGTCTAGCGGACCGTTTACGTTCCACAATAGTATTTGAGTTAGTGTGGGCCACTTGTCCATTGTGTCAATGTGTCATAGTATTGGGAACCCGCCGAGGGTTCCAAATTCATTTGTCCCAGACAAAGAATAATGATGAAAACAAAAGCAATGATAAGGAAAAGGAAACTTAACCAAATAACCTCTATAAATCCCTCTATTAACTGCACACACCCCAACTCCCCCCCACCCCATACTTCATCCCCGGAAGCATCTGTTGTCCAACTACCCAAACTAGGCAACGCGGCCAGATCAGCGGTCACTATAGCGAAGTGGTGGACCCCTCCTTTCAAACAGATCATTAGACCATTAGACAGTGAAAGTTAAGCGTGGCGAACCAGCCAGCGGCAGAGCGTTGGCTAGTAGCTGTGTGAGTATCTCGTCGCGGGTCAGACGGCGGCCCTGGATTTTGTTATTTAAGCCTTATGCTGCATATATATATTTATGGTTCTTCATTCGCTCTGCATTTACACCAGAATACTATTCATTAATAAATTATCAATTTAATAAAGTTATGGTGTGGATTTCATCTATTTATTTATTTAGATATGATTAGCCACACTCATATTGTTCATAATAGGAAGCAATCATATAATATATTAGGACTAATATTTTGTCTCTTCTTTTCTGTTGTCCTGTTTCTATGAGACTGAACGAAATTGTATTTAAACGTTATTGATTGGTTGTGCAATGCACGTGATCAAGGCTGCAGGGACAGCCGAAATGCGTTGTATTTTGGATTAAAGCTCACCACTTTCACTTATTATTCCGGATGCCCTGAGTGTGCGTATTCATTTATTTATATTTTTTTGCACATACATATATATATATTATTATTATATATGTAATAGTATTATCTATATATTATCTAGTGGTGGTGGCCACTAGGTAGTTATAGTTAGGGCCTAGTTTTTATGGAAAAAGTGTTTTTTTACCTGCCTATATCTTTGGCGATGGTTGTTGAATCTTCACAAAGTTTTCCAACAAAAATACGTGTTAGAAATTGGGTGTCTAGTTGGCAGAGGTATGCCTCCTGTCCAAGTAGGGACCACAATCCTAGTCAGGGTAAGTCACAACACAATCCAAATTATCCTGTGCTCAGCTTCCAGTAGCTTGCCACAAAGCAGGCAGGCTTAACTTAGAAGGCAATGTGTAAAGTATTTGTGCAATAACTCATACAGTTACACATTGAAAAACACAGAAACGCACTCCACACCAGTTTAGAAAAAAAGATCATATTTATCTGAATAAAATAAGACCAAAAGGATAAAAATCTAATATCCATAAGTGAGGATATTACTTTTTGAAGGTTTAAATGAGTCTTAATCTTTAGGAATCAGTGAAAATCAGTGGTTGTATCCTTGTAACACACAGTACCTGTGATGCGTCTAAAATACTAATGCATAGGGGCTGCAGAGGATGAGATGTTTTGAAAAAAAGGCACTGCATTGGATTTTCTGGTGCGGCATGGACGATGCGTAATTTCTTTTGACACTGCAAGGTGATGCGTCGATTTCCAGGAGCGTAGCCTTGGATCCTCACTGCAATGCGGGGATGTTTTGATACCCAGGGACAATGCTTTGGAAATCCTTGACACGCCGGTGATAAGAAGCAGGCACTGCTTCGATATGGTAGGCGATGAGTTGAATGTTTAGCAGCGAGGCAGGTGCTCCATTGATTTCTGCAGGCGTTGAGTCCATCTTTTGATGCACAGAGATTTTCTTTTCTTTGGTGAAGTCTTTGTGGCCCTGAGACTTCAGAAGAGGAGGCAAGCTCAATCCAAGCCCTTGGGGAGCACAGGTCGGGATGACAGAGCCCTTCCAGCAGAGACAGGGGCCAGCAGACAGCAGAGCAAGAAGCAGGGCAGCAGTTCTTCCAGCAAAGTAGTCCAGATGACTCCTTTGGGCAGCCAGGCAGTCCCTCTGACAGAGTCCACTTGTAGATCCAGAAGTATCTGACTTTGGAGGGTTAGAGGCCCTGTATATATACTTAAAAATGCCTTTGAAGTGGGGGAAACTTCAAAGAGTAGTTGTAAAGTGCACAAGGTCCCCTTTCAACACAGCTCTGTCTGCCAGGATCACTGTGTTTTTTTTTTAGTCCTTTGTGTGGGGTCAGGCCACTGGCCTTGGAAGTGTAAGTGAGAGCCCCTCTACCCTTCTTGACAGGGAGACCCATTCAGTATGCAGATGAATGCAGTTGTGAATGAGTGACCTGTGTTTATGGCTCACTGGGTGGAATGCTCAACAGGAGCTCTCAACCAGCACAGCCCAGACATGAATTGGAGACATGATGTAAGGCAAAGAAGGCAGTAAGTACAGGAAAATGCCCACTTTCTAATAGTGGTATTTCTAAAATAGCAATTTTAAATCCAACTTCACCAGTAAATAGGATTTTCCATTACCATCCTGACCATACTAAACAAGACAGAGCTACTCCTTCCAGATCAGAATTTGCCACTTAAAAGTATATAAGGGCAGTTGTAATGCTGGCCTTTGAAAGAAGCAGGACTCACAATAGTGAGAAACGAATTTGTGAGTTTTTCAGTAGCTGGACATGTAAAACATATAAGTACCTCTTTCCTTTTACTTACATAGCACCCTACACTATGAGTTACCAAATGCCTACATTAGGGTTGACTTATATGTAGAAAAAGTGGAGTTTAAGAGTTGGCAAGTAGTTTTAAATAACAAGTCGAAGTGACAGTGAAACGGCAAGCACAGGCCTTGCAATGGCAGGTCTGAGACATAGTTATGGGCTACTTATGTGGGTGGCATAATCAGTGCTGCAAGTCCACTAGTAGCATTTAATTGAGAGGTCCTGGGCACCTCTAGTGCCCTTTATTAGGGCCTTGCAGGTAATTTAAATATGCCAATTGGGTAGGAGCCAATGTTACCATGTTCAGGGGAAAGAGCACATTCACTTTAGCAATAATTAGCAATGGTAAAGTGCCCAGAGTTCTAAAGTCAACAAAAACTAGGTCTGAAAAAGAGGAGGAAGAAGGTAAAAAAGTTTGGCATGGCCCTTCAGAGAGGGCCATTTTCCAACAATACGACATTCACCTCATCTGCTGTCTGGAAAGTCCAGTGGTGATCAGGGGCCAAGAAAAAGGGGTGGTCCCAAATTGTGTTTTCGTCATGCTAATTTCATAGGGATTCTAAACAGGAATAGCAGGCAAACCACTTGACGGATTAACATCAAATTTGGCAGAAAGGTAGCTCTTGGTCCAGAAAGTGCCCTTTTTGTTATTTGGTGTAAATCTGTTCAGTAGTTTTTGAAAAATTAAAGAAGAAAAAAATGTGTGTATATAGAAACGCAAAGGCTCCACGAACCGTCCCGAGCTCGTGCTGAGATCTGATTGGCTTCCAACACTGCAACAAGGAAGTGTTGGCAGCCATCTTGGGATTCAGCTTCAGGTGAGTCCAAGAAAAAAAGACAAAAAATAAGAAAAGGGGCCGGGGTAGGTAAACCCTGACCCCTTAGTTCTGGTGCTGGGGTCCAAGAAGGACCAAGCATTTTTTTTAAATGTTTGCTGCAAATATGCGAAGAGGTCGGGAATCTGCGGCAAAAAGATTTAAAAACTAACCCCAGGCTCCTGCACTTGTTGTAATGAAGCCCCTTAGTGGGCCAGGTCCCGGGGGTATGTTAAAAAAGGAGGGGGTGCAAGGAGCCCCCATATATGGCATTTTGTATGCCCCAGGGTCCATAACCTCCCAGGGGCTTATTATTATTAAGCAGGTGGGTTCTCTGGGCCTGCCTGTGCCCTGGGAACTGCCACCTTCATGGGGGTTGATTCACATTGTATACAGGGTGGGCCACACGGCCCACCTGCAGACCCTGACACCGCCACCTCTCCAGGGCTTAAGCAATGATGAAGGCCAGGGACTGCACACCACCCCTGCAGCCGTGAGGGCTGCCACCTTCCTGGGACTTAAGTAGTAAAGAAGGCGGGGAGCTGCAAGGCCACCCTGAAGCCTCAGGGACCACCACCTCCCCTGGGCTTACGTAATAAGGGTGGTGGGGGCACATGGCCCGCCGCAGCCCCAGGGACCACCTCCTCGCAGGGGCTTGATTTAAATAATGAAGCTGGTGCATCACAGACCTGGAGATGACCACCTACCTCGGGCTACTTAACATTGGAGAGGGGCCATGCAGCCCCACTCGAGGAGCCATAGATGGCCCCGGGGACCACCACCAACCAGGGCAGGTGCGTGGTATGACCTTGGGTGCCTTCCCCAGGACTTAGTTGTTTGCTGTCGCTTGACCAACTGACAGCTCCTGCCTAGTCAGCGTAAACACTCTGCTCCCAGCAAGTGAAAGCTGTCAAACAGCTCTCACTTGCTGCGAATGGAGGTTTACTCTGTTTCCGTACCTGCAGAGATGCAGGCACGGAAACAGAGGAAACTATTGCTCTCACAGAGAGGGAGCTACATGTTTAGCAGCTCCTTCTCTGTGACAGCAATGTTGGCTCCCTAAGGAATGCGGGGAGTCAGCTGAGACCGCGGGCGCCTTCAGGCTCGCCCCACGGTCCCATTTTACACTGTGGGTGCCCTGTGGGGCACTCAGCACAGATGGCCAGGGCCCAGGTAATGGGGTCCCCTGGGTCAAAACCAGCCATGGGAGGGGCCCACGTGGGACCCTTTCTCCAAAATAGTTACCTTAGGGCATGAGTTATAGTTACTTGAGATAAATCTAACTATATCAAGTGATTTTTTATGGTTTTGTACATTTAAAATATGAGCCTAACTACAGCGTCCCTGTAACCTTTGGTTTTTTAAAGTTAAATTCTATGTTTTTTTTAATTCTATTTCCTAACTCTAAATTTCCCTCTCAGGTAGGGGTGCACAGCCTCCCTACCCATGTCGATATCGCTCTGGGTACTCCATCCCCTGGCGCCCAGCCTAACTCTTCAATTTTTTGGGGTGGGTGGCCACTCTGCTCCCTTCCCAGACCGATCCCGGCCCCAGGGACCACATCCCAGAGGCCTGGCATAATGTTTTTTTTTTTTTGGGTGGTGGCCACGAGGCCCCCCTCTCTAGGCCAATAGTGGTCCTGGGGACCCCATCTTCTGGGGTCCAGCCTAATTACTGTTTAGGG
Source organism: Pleurodeles waltl (assembly GCF_031143425.1). Taxonomy (NCBI): domain Eukaryota; kingdom Metazoa; phylum Chordata; class Amphibia; order Caudata; family Salamandridae; genus Pleurodeles; species Pleurodeles waltl. The sequence continues at coordinate 75,158,604 of NC_090450.1, read as the reverse complement.
GGAGGGGGCCACGTGGACCCCTCCCTAGGGCCAATCTCAGCCCCAGAGACCCCATCCCCGGGTCCCAGCCTTGTGACCTGGTACCCTCTAGGGCACCCATTGGTAATGTTGGGAACCATGGGGGAACCTGAGGGACCCTGAGGTCCCAGCCGGCTCCCCACCTCCAGCTGTCACAGAGAGGGAGCTGCTACTTAAAAATATATATATATATGTAAATATATATATATATATATATATATATATATATATGTAAAAATATATATATATATATATATATATATATATATATATATATATATATATATATATATATATATATATATATATATATATATATCAGCAGGATCAAGGCCCTAAACCCTCAAAATTATATGTTAAATGTCCGGCTGGTGCAATACTTGACAATTTTTAATAATTTGATAGAATCATTGTTAGGGGCCTAACCATGGTATTGGGGAGGGCCACTTTCTTATTTACTATTCTCCTCCCTATTGTCACCAAAATCAAATATCTACTAATTGGACAGTGCAGTCTGCGAGGCAAAGAGGTGTCACAATCTCTTGTATGTGTTGGGGCTGCTAGGGGCAAGGTCAGAAGATCATTGCTCCCTATCCCGACCATTCAACCAGTACATTTAGCCAAAGCAGGATGGGGCATCAGAGCTCGCTTCAGAGCCCCACAGGCTCATGAAAGATGAAGGCTTTGCTATAAATCTAGACCTGAGCAGAATTCACAGAGTTACATCCTGCGGAATTCTGCGGAGTTGATTAAAAACTCTGTGGAATTCTGCAGAGAAGGAGTTTGTGACCCGCGGAGTCCTGAATGCGCCCGATCTCGGAAGGGGTAAACAGGGTTGGGCCTGGTTAGCCAGGCCCAACCTTCCTTAGCGCCTTCGACATCGAGCGCATTCAGGAGAGGGCTGTAGGTAGTGAAAGCTGCTGTTTCAGGCCTCTTGTGCACCGGCCTGTCCGTGTGCACTGCACACGGAGCAAGCCGGTGCACAAGAGGCCTGAAACAGCAGCTTTCTTTCGCTGCCTATCGCCATGGCCTGAATTCAGGCAGTTTTAATGTTGTCCTCAGGTGCACAATGTGCTTTTAGAACAATTATCTGCCTAGTTTCTGCATGGAAGCATGCACAATGCGCTTTTCATTTGGGATGAGTATATGGGGGCTCATAGAGGCTTGCCCTTTCCATAGTATCATTAAACCACGCACACTTTGCTCAAGTGACTAGGTGCAAGGTGTTGGTGGAGGGTTTAGCAAACTTGTTATAATTCTTAGTCTTATAAATGGTTGAAAAATTCATTGGAAAATAGGCGTGCATCCTAAATCCTGTTAGATCTACAAAATCGCCACTAGTTACTATCGGAGATTTGGTAAATGATTGTTGTACATGTAAGCTCAATATGTGATTTTTACAGTTTTTTATGTACAAAATTAATGATTTTAGGATTTTTTTATTGTATGTTTATGGTTTTATTGAACTAATAAACTTTACTTGCTTAAAAAAAATAAAACTGACCAAACTTTAGGGCTCAGCACTTCAGAGGAAAGGCCTCCTCAGTAAAGGGCTTAACACTGTTCAGCCCACACATTTTACTCGTTAGGTGGATACTGCCAGCCTTTCCGAAGTCCTTAGCGCAATTTCCAATCTCTAGTCGACAAACCCATTGATAGGACAGTTCAATATAAAATACAGACATTAGTATGGCTCTTTCAGCCGTTGCTGTGATCTATTCTTGAACAGCATCAGAGGGTCCTCATTGATTGAACGACGATGTGGCATGTCCCTGCCCTCTACACTTGTCCGAAGGAGCCAAGTGTTCATTTTACTATGGTCCCTTTGTCCACTCATCTTGTGGGTCTGTTTCTCCTTTTAACCAGACTTATCGCTTTTATGTAGGCTGAGTATTAGAATCTTGGCAGTGGAGTTACACCAATGTTATACACACATAGGGGCATATTCATGAGCCCCTAGCACCACTGAAGCATCACGTTACATGGCGCTCCAGTGGCGCTAACCTCTGCTCCATAGTTACATGGAGGTGAAGCACCTCTTTTTTAGGCGTTATACTTCCTTGTAAATATCGGCCCCTCTGACGCAGTTATCTGCATCAGAGGGGCGTGCAATGGGTCTTGCTGTGGGTGTGCCACAGCAACACCCATTGAATTTTGCCGCTGCCTCAGACATACAAGATTTCATAAAGCTGAGGCAGTGCCAAAATCTAACGCAGGGGTAGTATTAGCAAGGCACAACGAGGAGCAATGCTTTTATTCCTCCTCTTTTTTTGCTTTTTCTATGTGTGCCGCATTCTGCAGCTCACATAGAAAGAGCGAAATGCCAGAAATGATTGTTTATGTGTGGGAAGGTGTCCCTTCCTGCACATAAACAATCATTTGAAAATTATGCTTTGGCACTTCTGTGTGTGATGCACTCTGCAGCACACACAGAAGTGCCAAAGCGCCATTAGTGATTGTTCATGTGCGGGAAGGGACACCTTCTTGCACATGAACAATCACACCCCTCAACGCAGAGATCCTTGCATGATGATGCAAGGATGCTTGCATTGGCAGTGGCAGCTAAATTTAGCGGCAGTGCAGGGGACAACACAGGGGTGCGCCGTATTCACTTAAATACGGCGCATCCCTGCTTCGTGAAAATGACGGAGCACGGCGCTGCCAATTTTGGGGCAGCGTCGCTCTCTGTCATTTTCCCATAAATATGGGCCATAGCCTATTAAATGGTACTCAATTTGCCAACCTTGAAAGGATGGGATACCATGTTGGACTTTCTGGAATTCAAACTTGTGACAGTATATCTTAAGCAATAGCATCAATGAGGCTTAGCTCACTGAGTCATCATTCCGTAGTCGGATGTATAAAGAGGGCAGATATAAACTAGGAAATTATCAGATGGCAATTCAACAAGTAACATGAGAGAGCTATAAACACAATAAATAGACATCGGGCATAAACTATTAATGCAGCACGATGATAGATGAAAAGGAAGAGATGCAATGCAAATAGGAGTCAACTGACAATCTAAATTATTCAGTTTTAAGCATCACATGTTAAAATAAGTTACGCTTGATATCCCATCATGCCATTTTGTAAAACAAATGAGAAATCCTGCTGGCGTAAGATTGAATGCTACTCATTGTATTGACCTGTGAATGCCAAAGTAGATTACACCCTGGCAGAATTCAACGTTATAATCTGAAGTTTATTTAAAAATATCGGCGGGCGATTATTTACTCTCTGAGATCCTTCACAGGTTTAAATGTCGCGGGGCAAAATCTAATTAAAATTAATAAAATCAGATGCAGATGAAAGGCGTATGTTTCTGAGTAACATAACGAACAATATTGTGCAGCAGATAAATTCAACAAGATAATGATACCGAAATTGCAACCTGCAATAACAGGGGAGGGCCAAGGAAACAATGTATTGTAGATACACCTCTTCTAACAAGAAGGTAATAGGTTTTGGTTCAGCAGAACCCCAGCAGAGAACATCATCCAGAGCGGTTTAATCCCTACAAGTATTCACAAAAGAGTTATCTCTTTTTCAAAGAATGGTATTTGGAGTGGAAAAACACCCATGAATGTTAATTCTCAAACCCTCCTCCCAAGCCCAAGATTTCAGTGAGAGATGAGGTTAGGTCCCAAATGTATTTGCCCATACTAAAATTCTGATTGATCAATCTGCCCATCCTCCTTCTCATTCCTTAACCCAGCACTGCTCAATTTATGTTCACTTCTGCACACATCACACAATCACCCATCATTAACATTCTTTCACAATGAAAAGCTAAATGCATTGGTTTTGCCAGCATTTGTTTTCATTTTCATTGATTGTCCTGAAAACTTAGCATGGTTCTGGCTATCTTGGTGCTATGTTATTAGACAACCTTGGTTTGGTGACTCATATTCTAAGGCAGATGACCCAATGGACCAGGCCACAAAGCTTTTTGTAACCCTAAATGTAAGTTACATATGAAAAAGTGCCACAGGCATGAATTAACTATTCTGAATAGTTGATTCACGATGTACACAAATTTTGCCTGCAAATGGAACCCACTCCCACAGAAAACGTGTAGGTATCGCTGACTCACTGTATCTGCAGAAAAGTCAGTGGTGCATATTTATCATAGTGTTGCATCACCCTTTCGCCGTGCAACGGGGAGCAGCCTGGCGCAAGGGCGATGCAACACTAAAGTCAGATTTATTAAGCTACGAAAGGCCACCTTGATTGGCCATGCATGGATTGATAAATCTGGAGTGACACAAGCAGTGCAATCACTGCCTTGCAGTACTCTGCCCCATGGAGGCGTTCCTTCGGTGGAACGTGGGTGTTCCCGCGCTCCACCTATTGATTTTGGCACATTCCCAGAGCTACCATTAGAGGTAGACCTAGGAATGCATCAAAGTGCTATGCCTCCCAGGGAATGGGCAGTCAAGTGCTGGTCTGCCATGTAAAAAGTGGCAGCTCCCAAAGACTTGTGAGTTTGTGGGTATACACAATTGCTCACTAATGATTTCCATCCTAGAAGTAATTTAAGATTTAGGCGAGATGTACTCGTTTTAGGCAGGAGTAAATAGTTTTCTGGGGAGTGGGCAGTAATGGAAACACCAAAAAAATGAGGGGGGGTGGTGCAAGGGTTTTCCACATGTGGAAAAATGTTCTTCTCCTGGAAGAAAGAAAACAGTAAGAAATTGCATTTGCACCATGGCATGGCATGTTTCCATATGTAATTGTATGCAAAATAAAATGACGGGATCGGAACTGCCTTGGCATGCTTGAATTTTGGACTTTTCTGAAAGCACACCTTGAAACTTGCCACTGTCGCCGTTTGTCATAAGTTCTTTTGGAAACCACAGTGAATTCAAAAAGTTTAAAACTGTAAAACCATGCAAGAGAGTGCACTTATTTGCTCATGTTTACATTTTTTCCCGAACCCGGCTTTAGCTTGAGCGCAATCAAACGCAGTGCGTGTAAAACAAATGGAATGCAGATATAAAATATTTACTTATAAAGATACACCTACTTTGGCAGGTGGCACTGTGCCCATGCAGATGTTTTTGATAGCTAATCAGAACAGCACAGACCTGAAGATTTCTAAGTGAAGGCAACATCAACGGATTAAAGGCAGACCATGCAGTGGTGCGGTCTTAAAGCGATCTCCAGGTGGGCTAAGCTAATGCCTTCACATTCCTTGCCATCTCAGCTCCACCGAGCAGGGATTTTTCTTTGCTGTCATTTGCTAAGCACCTTATATTGCCCAGCCAGAGTGGAATGGATTGTCTTAATCTTCACGACAAAAGGAGAGAAGAGTGTGTCTGGTTGTGTCAGACAAGTCAAACATCATTCTTTTGTAAGAATCCCTAGAAATGTGAAACATGTACAGAACAAAGCGCGTGCAGTGTTACTGCAAGAAATAAACTGTGCACCCCACGCTCATACATGCACACACATTTTTTTATTAGAAGGACATAAGTTAAACTTACATTAACGCACGGGTGATAATTTCTTAGTTTATATTTGAAGGAGTTTTGTTGAGTGCGTAACAAACATTCGGCAACTTTGAAGTTCCTAATTTCTCAATCACCAGCAGTCGCATCCAGCCCATCATATGCGAAGACGAGCGAGCGAGAGAGAGAGAGCGAGAGAGAGAGAGAGCGAGAGAGAGAGAGAGAGAGAGAGAGAGAGAGCGAGAGAGAGAGAGATTGAGATTGACCTGTTCCAGACTCTTAGCCAACTTTATGGCTCTTCACCGGCACTACCACTCCTTTGGGAGACACATGTCTGATCTGGATTTGATGGTGCTGCACCCTCTGTCGCATCCATTTCAGAAGCACCAACCGGCCCTGGCTGTGGCTATGTTGCATCCCTTCTGACATGTTAGAGCAGTGGTTCCCAACCTTTTGATTTCTGTGGACACCCACTTTAACAATAATGGAACCCAGGGAACCCCAATGAATCATCATGGGAATCCGGGGACCCCCGCCTGAGTCATTCCTGGAAGCTGGGGACCTAATTTGTCAATATTTGTTAATATTTTTTAATTTTCTAGGCTCTCGCGGACCCCCTCAGAAGGCTTTGCGGACCCCCAGGGGTCCCCGGACCACAGATTGGGAACCACTGTGTTAGAGCACATCCATGACCTTTAACTCATTCTCTCACAACCCAAATGGTCTCCCATAGGCAGACAGAGGCCAGGACACCACATTTTCCTTCTACAGTTTTACATCCTCTGATTGCATGCTGTCCCGAACAAGCCTCCTCCAATTATATTGTAAAGCACTGCATGAAAATCTGACCTTGACTAGTATTACCTCTCCTTTCTTTCTTTTGAGTGACGTCCTCCTTACTAGCGCCTCCTGAATGCCTCCCCTTTCTGAAAATAGCCTAATCTATGTCAGATGCCTGTCTCACTTAATCTCCTTTATTGCATTTCCTCAAATTGCCTGTACCTCATTTCATAGATCGCAACCTCCCCTTCTTTGAAACCGTATCCATGCACCCTAACAATACCTAATCTCCTATTCCTCCCACCAGCCATTTGCAAGAACTCGCATAATCTGTTGTATCAGAGGAAGTGGAGCAAATGCAGGAAATGATTCCCTTCCGAGCTCAAGGCTAATCCCAATAACCATAAATAATCAATAACCACTGGATGAACTAATAAGTAGTGCCTTACTCCTTGTGAGGTGCTTCAGGGCTTCATCAGAAGTAGTACGCACTATATATACCCAATTACACTACAATATATGTAACCTAAACACATATGCCATTAGGGAGAACATCAGTAACTTGTTGCAACTAAAAGGACATTTCAACAGCACAGTCTTAACTTTTGATTGACTCTGTTGCAACCATAATGGCATTTCAAAACCCTGACCTGCTCTCTGATGGAAAGACTGGACAGGAAGAAGCAATTACCCAGCAACCCACCATCTTTCATAATGGTTCTTCCTAAAAAGACCCAATATCCATACTCTGGATAGGCTAAAAACACAATGCAGACACTAAGGTCCTCATTACAAGTGAGCCAGTACAGTACACATTATTTTCAAACCGCAATTATCTTTACCAGGGTTCCTGGTGATTTATTTGGGGGGAATAGGTATTAAGAGATTCTACATAAATGTAATTTGCCACTTGCCATATGTGTTCTTCTTTGTGCTTTATCTGGAGACTTTGCCTGCTTAGAGCAAGTGAAACAACCTCACATGTGATTTTCAAACAAAGCAATGCTTAATTAGAGCCGGTGGTTGCTGGTGCGGCTCACTTTCATTTATTTTTCTGGACTGGCACTTATTTTTCCTCCTCGGACTTTGAGCGAGAGCATGCAAGTGAAAAAGAAACACAGGGGAAATAAGAAGGTAGAGAAAGACTGAAATCGATCACGAAAAGAGAAAGCAGGAACTTGCAAGAGAGAGAAAAAACAAGAGGGTGCACATGGTAGTGTATTAAGGAGGTATGGGGTGGACTCAGGGCTATGCATATGTTTCACTGCCATTCAATAGCATCAGTCGCAGGCTTCTGAGAAGAGCCTGGCACACTAGCAGATGCTGGGTGAAAGGGAAGCAATGCATAGAGATGGACTGATGTTAGAACAGTGGGTGTACAGTGAGTAGAGGGAAGCTTCAGCCAGACAGTGTCATGTAGAGGCACTATGCACACAGTGAGTGGGAAAGAAGCGATCTGAAGACAAGAAGTAGATGTAAAGTGCTGGACAGATGCTGAGCAAAAAAGAAACACAGTGTAAAGAGAGCTGGAAGTTTGAACACTGGATGCACAGTGAGTAGAGAGAAGCTCTGGGCAGACAACTAGTGAATGTGAGGCACTGGGCACAAAGTGAGTGGGAGAGAAGCACTATACAGACAGTCGGTAGGGGTGGAGCATAGAAAGTAGAGGTGAAGCATGTTGATACTGAGTAAGAGAAGCACTGTATAAACAGAGATCGGAGGTAGAACACTGGGTGCACAGTGAGTACGGAAAAATGTTGAGAAGACAGCCTGTGATGGATAAGCACTATGCACAGTGAGTGGGAGAGAAGCACTGTACAGACAGTAAGTAGAGATGAAGCAATAGACTGATGCAGAGTAAAACAGAAGCACAGGACAGACAGGGATTTCTGGTAGTACAGTGGGTCCACAATGAGTAGGAATATGTTATGACCGGTAGTGAGCAAAGTACCAGCACTGCACAAACAGTAAGTAGGGGTGAAGCATAGGAGGGATGCTGAGTGAAAGAGAAGCTCTAGATAAATATGGACTGGAGGTATAACACCAAGTGCAGAGTGAGTATGCATTGTCCACACAAAGAGTGAAAGAGAAACACTGGATAGACAGGGATTGGTGGTAGAGCACTGAATGCACAGGGACTAGGGAGACTTACTGAGAAGACAGCAAGTGAGTGAAATGCACTGTGCACACAGTGAGTGGACAAGGAGCACTGGGCATAAAGTAAGTAGCGGTGAAGTGCTAGACAGATGCTGATTGAAAGAAATGCACTGGATCCACAGGAATTGTTTGTAGAACACAGGATGCACAGTAAGTTGGGAGATGTACTGGACAGACAGAAAGCAAAGTAGAAGCATTACACAGACAGTAAGAGAAGCATGGGAGCGATGCTTGATAGCAGTGGTTTGGAGGTGTAACACCATGTGCACAGTGCACAACTGGAAATACTGGAAAGACAGCAACTGGGGGAAAACACTTGACTTTGGAGAAAGCTAAGTAAATTGTGATCATCAAAGTGGAGGAAGGACAGGAGGGGCACAGGAGAATGACTTTCTCTTGCATCTTTTAAAGCTTCACACAGACTCCACCATACACACACACCACACACACACACCACACACACACACACACACACTTGAGTTGGAAGCCTCAATTCTGGATACAGATGATAGTGAGATTACAAAGGGATTGAATCTACAATAATTGCTTCTGCTCTTGGAGAAACTAACGCTAATCTTGCCTTATAAGAGAAAGAGCCTTAAAGGGCTTACAAACAGAATATGGCAAAAATGCACTGTAGACCCCAGTACCAAGCACTCATGTTGCTAGGATGAATGTGATCAGTGGAACAGAAGATGTGAAGAAGAAGAGACCTCTAACTAAAGCGGGGATATACTGCTACATGGCTGGCATAGACATTGACCCATTGCTAATGTCCTTGGAATTAAAGTGTTCTGTGCATCAGTTAGAAAAGGATCACTGCAAAAACTAATTCTCTGAAGGTTCCCTTCACACTCACTCCTAACACCACACAGTAGCATACGAGGGAGACTCTGTTGAGGTTGTAGTCAATGCTACATAAAGATCTCTCAATAATTAGGGCACTGCCAGAAATTCAGCAGTCCTGAGGAGAATTTGTAACAACTCTCTGAACTTATTAGATATCTTGGTGAGCAGTAAGTAACTAACATATACTAAACTAAGATAATTTGATTATGAAAGGGGACGTTTTCAGTAACTGCTTTCCAGAGTTGAACCACCATACAGTTGAAACTGAGCTCTCTGAACTAAGACAGCTTGGGATTTATCCATCGATCAGCATGAGGGTGTTAAAGAAAGCTGATGCAGCAGAAATTTTAGTACTGTCCCTCATGTCACAATGATCATCTGTAGGTGACAGTTTATGCATTATGTTAATCAAAGTACTAATAGTTTGACTCTAGAGTGATGCACTGAGAAACCATGTTAGTGTGCATTTATCTTAGACTAATCACTGAGACCTAGGTGGTATTGAGAATAAGTTGCATGTTTGAAGAATTAATCTGTCATAATAGTATACGTTTTCAAAGTCTAAACCTCATAGTTTGTATTGAAACAATATTGAAATTCTCAAAAGAAATGTTTTCAATTTGTATACAAAATAGAGAAATACAGTTCTGTGCCACACTATGGAAATGTATTGCCAATAATATTTCGTTTTAAAATTATTGTAAAATGAATACTATTAATGCCGAATGTATAGTTTGCATAATTAAATGTGTTTCATTTGAATGTATTAATGTGCCGTTTAATTCACTCGCATTAGCTTAAGCGAGGCCTGCTATGCCCCGTATTTGTGACCGTGCAGAAAATGTAAAGTCATCTTGCTAACCCGTACCTTTCTTTCAGTCTCCTTTCCCAAAAGAAGGCTAGTTTGGTAATAGGTGTCTTCTGTTCTACAGAAAGAGAGTGTGAGAAAATGACCTTGGATGTGGGACATCCTGGATTGGGACTTAAAATTCAAATATTTGTTTCAAACTTGTGTGGAAGTGTATAGATGAACACCGTTCTCATGACAAACCTGGGAAACCATGTACATATGCCAAGTTGGAGTTGCATGATCGATTTCTACTGATGCTGCCCCTTTAATGCCAAATGAACTGTTGCTTTGATAAACTAACTTGCCTTATGAACTTTGAAATGTTGATTCCCAGCTGTACTTTAGGCAGAATCCTGGAGCTCTGAGAAGAATCTTTTTCTCAGTGTATCCCACATGAGGAATCACTTAGACTCTGAAAGGTATTGCCTTCTCTGCTCTTGCCCCTTTGAAATGCCTTGCTGAGACTTTAGAGATTTCTGTTTAACCCAAAGAAGAAGACTATTGACCGAACTTCTGACATGCTAATGCTTTTCTTTTTACTTACTTTTTGCCCATCTTAGTTAGTAACTTGTTGCCCAAGATTACTTTTTTCAAAGTTCTTTTTGCCCTTTTTGTCCCTTTTTGTCTGTTGCCCACATGTGTTCCACCCCACATATGTTATATCCTGATTGGCTAATCTATAGGGTTTTCCTTTGCCTAAATTGGCTGAACATTGATTATTTGAATTGCCTTAATGCTAATTAAAATTGAGCAACATTGGTTTTCCGTTCATCGGCTATTTTACTAATGTTCAGTATTGCCTTCGTTGAATACCTAGTTCTATTATCATTAGCCCTCTTAAATGTATTTTGTCACTTTGGTCAGCCCTTGGTGACACTGTATCTTTATAATTGTGTCTTGAGAATTGTCTACATGAGTTTAAGTCTGTAATAAACCCCCTTAACTTTATTCCTGACTGAAATTTTCTTGTATGGCCACATTGGTCATATTGTGTAATGTAATCGTTTGTATTGATATGGTCTACTACACCCTTATGCAGGGGCCAAAGATCAGTTGACTTCATCGGGCATTGATTCCTGTGAAGGCTAAAAATGATCCAGCAAAGCCCACGGGAGGAGCCATAAGAAAAGTGTGTCAGGAGCCCAGTAAACTAACCAATGGTTGTGGGAGAAAGAAAACCAAAAGGAATTTTGAAAAAATTGTCAGGTAAGGGAGGGGAAATCCAACTGATTGCTGAGAGATAGAAGGGATGCCATTTGATGTTTGAAATTTGAAAACATTTGGGTTTTGACTGCAGGAGGGTCATAAAAGAGCAAGCCTGTTCTGTTTCTAGATGTCTCATCTGGTGGCAGTCCATTAGATTGATAATGTTGGGTTGGAGTTGGAATTTTGCCCTGTGTCGAAGAACAGATGTTAGCTTAGCAGGCCTTTCATCAAGGAAACATACATGCAGAAGCCACCAAACAAAGAATCATGTGGGCCCGATTTACAAAGGCAAACATACATGTTTGTGTAAATTTACTCTTTTTCTGCATTCACAAAACTATAATTTAACAATAAGTTTACAACTGCAGAGTTTCCACAGTCAGAGCGTAGAACTCAGCACATGAAAAGATAGGCCTACCCTATCTTTTTATTTGCAGAGTTCTCCGCCCAAACTGTGGAGTCTCTATGTTATTCACAAAACTGCAATTGAATACTAATTTTACATCTGCACAGTCTCTTCAGTTGGGGCGGAGAACTCTGCACATAAAAAGATAGACCTGCCCAAGCTTTTTATTTGCAGAGTTCTCTGCCTTAACTGCAGAGACTTTCCACTCATAACTTACTATTAAATTGCAATTTTTTTAATACCAAAAAAGAGTAAGCTTTTGCCACAATTGTGAGGCGGAAGAACCAGGAGGGTATGGTGGGTTGTTTAAAATCTACTAGAAGAATAATATTCTCTACTCTGGACCAAAGGGCCATAATCATGGACCCAGCTCTGAGATTAGTAGTGCACAAGTTCTACAAAGGTTTATTCTCATTACTTTCCTTTGAAAGGGGACCTTCTTGTGACGAAGACCACCTAGGAAGGGCTCTCTACTGGCTCATACGTAATCTGGAGTGAATAAATCTGTTACTTATGCATGATGTCCCATGAGACCCTCCCCATTTCACATCCAGTGGTGTGGATACCTTTTAAAAGAGTGGTCAGACACCTTTCCATAAATGCAACAGACCATTCGGTGACTAACAGTGAAGCATGGAGAAAACTCTAAACTAATGTGCTGCTCCATTTTTCCACAGAGAAAGGGGTTTACAGTGGAACACTACAAGGAGATGACCTTGCCAATGCAGATGGATTGTCCATGTGTTTCTGCCTAGATGATGCAAACTTCCAAAGGGATGGGTAGCTATCATCTGAAGTCGATTAGGTGAGTGGCATGTGTCGGAAACCATTGTTTTGCCAGACCTCTCCTGTCCTTTTTATCTGGATGGCTGTCGGTTTGGACCTCTGGGCTATCAGTAACTAGTAAACACATCCTCACTGCTCGCATCTTTCACCAAGCAGTACCTTGCTAATATTAGTTAACATATTTTGTTTTTTCATTTAGCCCACCTTTAGCACACACAAACTTTGCAAGTGGAATAAAAGTTAAGGTACCACAATTTAGCTACTGCAACACTTTCAGAGTCTACATGTACGGCAAAATCTAGCACGTGGGCTGCAAGACAGTCATGGAGCACCACAGACCAGAACTCAGTGTAGAAGTGTCATCTAAATCTGTTTTAGATTTTAAAAACTAAATTTGAGAGTAGGTAAAACAGCTGGAATGCATCAATAATACCTGTACTCCGTACACACTCATAAAAAGGGAGGTGACTAGAATACTTGTTGCTTCCCATCAATGAGTTTCTATTTAGAGAAAATGAAACTTATCTTTAGATTGCACCTACTGGAAATGAGTATTACTCCCCTCAAGCTTCATTATATGCCACATCGCCTAGACAGAGGTTCTATAATATAAACAATATTCTGAGATACATGTATTTAATGATGAAGCCCATCAACAAAAAGTAAATTTCTTGTCTAATAATAAAAGGGCTCAGCCTGGATACACTGAACAGAAATATTGTGATTTTGGAGAAATGCACTGTAACCCCATATAATAATTTATAGCTTACAGGGTTGGATTTCTTCTATATTTTTGGAAGATCTGTCCCATTTAACCCTCCAGTCCACACCCCTATTCCTCAATTCAGGGGTCACAGTGCAGTACAATGCTCAGTCAAATTTAAGTTTTGACAAATTTGCCTTTTGAATATGGAATTAAGAGATCAATTACACACACAATAGACACACCATGATGACACAATGTGATCACTTAAATGCACCACAGCAAAGCAGGAGACCAGATGATCAAAATGCAGGAGCGGTGCTTCATGCCCACAAAGACAGTCTTCCCGTGGCCTTTAGCTCTATTTTTTATCTTTCACGTATTGTAAGCAGACATTGTTAAATATGTTGTATAAAACAAATAGCCTTTCCTGAACATTCAGAAACCCCCTCCCCAGATCAAGTTAATTTCGTCGGACACTCACATAAAGTGTCCCACCTGGAAAGGATCAGAGAAATAGATGTCTTACAAGACATGCAGAAGTGTGAGAAGGAAATGTTTGCATTTTTTTCTTATTTCAAGCCTTGATATCACACTGTACCTACCAGTACATAACTAAAGGCCAAGTGTATTTTCTTGAACGGCTCGTTAGACGCACCTGGATAATAATATTAGCAATAATAACAGCTCCGCAAATGTGCTTCCAAGAACCACATCAATCGTTCTTCATGGTGGTTCATGTGTCATGCTAATTTTATTATTCATCTCTGTGCTCAACTGCAGGTGTAATGCAGGAGGATGTGAATAGGTAATGTGACCTACTCTTCTAGTCTTACTTTCCTCTGGACAAATTATAGCCCGTGTGTATTTAAACCAATTTTCTGCTTGAATCGATGTGATGATGATCATGTAAGAATTTGAATTTCTACATGGCTGGCATCAAGGAATGCAACAGGGTCTATTACATAGGCACTCGTAAAGGTCTTCCTGGGGGTCAAAATTTTGGTCTGTGATGTGACTGAGGGCAGCATTGATGTCGATACTGTGGTGGTCATAGTGGGGGGTGGGCTGTTTAGGGTGAGGTGGGTTAAGGGAAGCAATCCCTATACACCTAGAGGCTGAATTGCACATTGCGACACCAGAAAACCTGTGATTAAACCTGACTTCCCTACTTTACAAAATTGTGTAATACTTTCAATTTTGAGAATTAAGATAAAGAAAAACGTCTAAAGAAAGCAATAATTTTGATCTTTCCACAATATCATTCAAATAACATAGGTAATCAAGCTTAGTCATAAGTGTATTTGATTAAAAACAACACAGTTGAAAAATCTGCAGTAGCAGAACAGCGAGAAAGACTCTGCAAATTTAAAACTCGATTGCACCACAGTTCAAAGAACCAATGTAGTGATAATCAAAAGTACCACCAACTAAAGAGGATAGTGACTAGCACTGAGGCGGCCACATGCAAGCAGACAATATTTGTTTGATTAAGTGTCCATCTTCATAGAGGAAAACCATTAAATGAATCGGAAGTAGGTGATATACTACTTAATGAGAAACTAAAGCTATTTAGAGAAACCACAACTAAAGCAATGTAACAGCAACATACATACAAGTACACAGAAGGAGTGGTACACAATTTTGGGTGGTGTGATATTACAGAACTGTATTAAAAGATGAAAAACAGATAACCAACAGCATGACAAGATGTGAGAATGGTTTCTACTAAAGGTATTAATACGTGCTAACATGAAATGGACATACAAAAAATTTTGAGCAGCAGAATGGTCTGAAAGTAAGAAACAGACTGAATCCAGGGGAAGGTGTCTTTGCTGGTGTACTGGCTGCTTAATGCAAAACACATGTAAGCTCCTCGCCCACGCTTACAAGGCCCTCCACAACCTAGGACACATCTACCTCAACCACCACATCACCTTCTTCTTCCCCATCAGACCTCTCTACTCCACTCAACAAGAACTAGCCACCGTACCCTGCATACGGAAGACCTTGGCTGATGGGAGAACCTTCAGGTATCGCGCAGCAAAGAGCTGGAACACCCTGCCCCTGCAAGTCAGACAGTCACCATTGCTAGCCGAATTCAGGAAGGACCTTAAAATCTGTCTTTTCGACTGAAGCTCAGACCACAACACCCTTAGCACCTTGAAACCCTTGCAGGTAAGTAGTTGTGCTTTACAAACTCTGATTGATAAGCAATTGTATTATTCCACTTTCCCTCAATTATCAGATATAGGAGGACTTATAATACAGGACTTCAGGATGTGTGCTGTACAAAACTTTCTCCTATGTTTGGTTTAATAATCTATATTGATTTTCATGTAAAGGGTCATATAACAACTGACTTGCCTTTTAGATCACTATTGGTATTGTTGACAGGGTGGAGAAAGAATGAATGTTTCTAGATTCATGTTTAAAAATTATCACTTTATAACACAAATAATCTAAATGCACTGATATAATCTGATATACTAAGGTGAAACGCTTCTGCATGTTAATAAAATACACTTTTTGAACTCTAAAGAGACATCATATGTTTACACTTTTGCTGCAAGATGTCTTTAAAAATTAAAGTGTCCCTAAATTTAAGTGGTACAGGACAATCTAGTTGCATCCTTAAATGCCAGCCTGTTTAGTTAACATTTTTATTAATGTTAGTGCTGAGTCGAGTACAAATCAGCCCGGTACTGCTGTTGTCCAGGGGACCTCTTTTAAAGATCAGCAGGGCCGCATGACGCCCCTGGGCCATACTTTGAGTATCATTGGTTTATTACGATGAAAGCCTGCCAAGCCACACATTTAAAAGTTACCATGGGGTTCTCCAAATTGCTGTTATTGATACTTAAATGCCAATAAAAGGATTCAGCAGATGCCGAGAACCATAGTTGTAAAGTAGTCCTTCATCCAGTTGAATACAAGGACTGAAGGGGAGTTTAAATGATTTATCCAAACAGTCAATCCCATTAGGTAAGATATTAATACTCTACTGGGCCGACCAACATGTGCTTGACAAAGTCTCAAGCCAATTGTTAAAAGCGACTTGTAAAAAAAAAGCCAGTATTGGAAAGGGGTAGACCCAAGCCCTCTCTATGTGCATTGTTAACAATTGATTAGTTTGACATCTGCAATGTCGAGGCAGTGGCTGCTTACATTCCTTGCAGAAGGTCACCCTAAATGTCTTTGTGGTTCCCTGGCAGGTGAATGTGACAAGTTGTCTTACACATCACAATTTAAATTAACTCCTATAAGATAGTGTTTCCAAGATGTGTCCAGGAAAAACAAAGTATAATCTAGTTTGTGTTATGCTGTTACTTTGTTTTGCCGCATTAAATTCTTACAAAAAGATAACGTATGATTACATTCAATCATTTATATAAGACATTTTCTGAAAAGAACTCAAGGTCACCTCATGGCCTGTACAGATCACCAGATTTTGCAATTGTACCCTTGGAACAGTGTTAATGGGTAGTTAAAATCCAGCCAGACGTAATGTGACCCTCCATCATGTTCCAAGAAATATTCACCTTGTAGGTTCCTTTAAGATGATTCAGTTTGCCTGTTATTTCCGCTAGGATGCTGCTTGATGTGATTTGTGTAAAGCACTCCTAATTCCATTCTTGAACTTTTGTCTCTTATCATAATTTTTTACCCGAGAAACACATATTTGCTAAAGTGCTCGATTCTTACATTTCAAAACTGTGTAAGTATGATTTTTTAATACAATTCTTTTTTTTTCCTGTCACACAAACAAGTCGATATAATTCATTATTTATGTCCTCTGATGACCTTCAATAATTTGTCGCAGTTTTGTAACAAAACTTTGGAATATGTCTGACTGTCTTTATCAGTATGGAGAGCTCTGCCCCCCAGAATACACAAAATAATTCAATGAGGCATCGTGGCTGCAGTAGTAACACAGCTTTTCAATACAACTATTTCATAGAACAGGATTCAATTTCTCTCCCCATGTCCTTCTGACAATTAAAATGTATTGGTTTTATGACTAGGTTTCAGTCAGATAGTTCTATATTTCGTGTATTGGTGGTGCAAGAATTGTCTTCCAGCTTATAATGTACTCCAGTGGTTCCCAGCCTGTGGTCCGGGGACCCCTGGGGGTCCACGAAGCCTTCTCAGGGGGTCCGCGACTGCTTAGAAAATTCAATAATGTTAACAGATTAGTTCCTCAGTTTTCAGTAATGACTCATTAGGGGGGAGGGGGTCCCTAAATTCCAATAATGATTCAGTGGGGGGGGGCCCAATTCCAGTACTGATAAAGTGGGGGTCCACAGAAATCAAAAGGTTTCGAACCACTGCTAGACTATGTAGCACTTTTTATTCTGTTTATCTTATGGTTAATGAGCCTGAAGCAGTTGCAAGACCCTGGTGTTCGATCTGAACAGGATCGGATCTGTTTTTAAAAAATTCTTTTTAGTGTGCATTGTCGTGTACACAATATATTGTACAGCATTTTGCATAAATCAGAGGCGGAATATATTGATACTGTCAGTCGGAAGACAATAAGCATGGATCAACTTCAGTCTAGTTCTCTGTTATTTGCAGGAGTTGTAGACTAATACTTCAATGTTTTTGGATATCTAGTGTTGACACAAGAAATACGGACCCGTGTGCACAGGTTAAGAGATAATACCTTTTTTACTACATTTGTTCAAACAAACCTGCACCTAACTTTATAGTTCAGGGATAGTTTCGCAGTACCTAACACTGTGTGATAGCATGTGGGAGTGTGCCTATATGACACCTACCATTATCATGGCTTCCAGACTACGATATGTAGCGATTAGTAGGTTCCCCGGGTTCAGGTGTAGGGCGGTGATCTCCGGTGCACACATCGGCCTAGAGTTCTGTCAGAAGTGTGTCTCACTCATCCGGGATATTTGCGCAGTCCCTTAGGCCCATATTTAGAGTTTTTTGGTACAAACTGTGCTAACGCAGTTTTGCGTCAAAAAATTTACCGCCGGCTTGTGTCATTCTCAGAAGCATGCCTGGTGTCATATTCATAGTATGGCCAAGCACCAGTACGTCCCAGCTACCGTCCAGAAAAACGATGCTAGCTGGGTGGATATGGCAGTAGGGAAGGAGGGGGATGTGCGTAAAAAAATGCAGCTAGCCTGGTTAGAGGCAAAAAATATGTCGCTAACCAGACTAGCACCATTTTCTGGCGCACAACCACTAAAAACATGACTCCTGTCTTAGGAAAGTCAGGAGTCATGCCCACCACCCCAATGGTCAGCAAAGGGGACAAGTGTCCCCTGGGCATGGCCACTGCACCCTGTGCTGTGCAGGGGGCCCCAATTCAGGGCCCCTGATGGGAAAAAAAGAATTTTTAAAAATACTTACCTGGACTTTCCTGGGATGGGGTCCCCCATCCTCCGGTGTCCCTCTGGTGTGGGTGTGGGTGTTCCTAGGGGTTGGGGAAGGCACCTGTGGACCCACTTCATGGTGTTTACCCGTGGAAATGGGTCCACAGGTACCTTAACGCCTGGTCAGACCCAGGCGTTAAATAATTGTGCTAAGCAAGCTTAGAGTCATTTTTTGGATGGTAACGCCTACCTTGCATCTCATTGAAGCAAAGTGGGTTCATGCATCAAAAAAATGACGTTAACTCCTATATTTTGACGCTAGACGTGTCTAGCATCAAAATATAATTGTGGAGTTAAGTTTGCGCTGTATTTGTACAAACAAATTGACACAAATGTGGCACAAAAAAGTATAAATATGAGCCTTACTTTCTTCTCAATGTAGTGCTCTCCTTTTGGCCTGTTCCCATGCACTCATGGAGATTGCCGAACATGCAAGGGCCGGGGTGTTGGGAGATTTCTATTGGTTTGTAATCTGACGCTTGGCGAATAGTGTTGCTAGGTGTATGAACCAAGTAATGGCCCTGTTACTCTTGGTCGGGTGCATCAGGCCCAACAAGCAAGTTCTCCTGTTATGTAATATTGTGTCTCCAATGCATCTTGCCACGTGGGCCGTACTGGAAGAGCGACTGGTGCACCTAAACATCTGGAGTAAGTCTGCATCTATTTTGTGACAGCATGGACAGGCTAGGTCAGTACGCTGGAAGTATCAAATCATTTTTGGGGGAATGAGGTATGCCCTGTGCAACACATGACACTGTATAAGGTGAAAGCGGGCATTAAGAAGCAGCAGGATAGGACACTTTGAAATGCGCTGTCACTCTTATCAGTTGTGAGCAACCCAGGTCTGCATCTCAAAGCTGATACAAAGTGGCAAGGGAAGTGGCAGTGTGAGATTCGAAAGACCCAGCATGCCAGCGCACTAGGTGGCGGCTGTCTTCAACCATGTGCATGTACTGTACCATTAAGTGGATGTCAGGTTTTTGTTGTATTCCAACCAATATGCTGTCAGTGACTGCATGATGTACGTATGCAGAAGGAACTGTCCTGGAGGCAAACCGATGTCCGCTATTAGTTCCTCCACAGGCGGGAGTGCCCTGTCACTACCATGGTCACCTAGTGTGTGTATCCCTAAGTCATGACAGTGACCTAGTTCCTTTCACATGGTGATCAGTGCACCAATCAGTATGCTCAAGAGCGGGGTCTGATGCCTAAAGTCTCACCAAACATGTAGGAAAGAGGCTCAGTCTGAAGCATTGGTTTGCCATGTCTGTCAGGGGAAGCGGTGGCTACAATATACTAGTATGTGGGTGGGACAAGTGTAGTACTCAGGTCATGTCCCATGGGGGAGAAGCAGATGCATTTTCCTCCATTTGTTGACCCACCATCCACCTGGACACCCACTGTAGCTGGGAGGCCAGGTAGTAATGCTCAAAGTTTGGTATGCCCAGACCACCTCGATCGGAGATAGCTAGAGCCACCCTTTAAGGAAAGTGTGCCAAATAATGTCCCCCATGGATTGTTCCGATGAGCAAAAAAAAAACGGTTTCATGATATACAGGAGAAGGTTGGCAAAGTAAAACAGGAGATGCAGTAACATGACCATTTTGACAAGGGCTTGTGTACCGCTACAGAAAGGATCAGGTTCTGCCAAAACATAATTTGTGACTGTAGGTTTGTGACTGCCTGCCCCAAATTACCGTACAGAACATCTGATGGGACATGATTTATGCAGATTCCCTGATAACGGAATGTGCTCAGTTGCCTCAGTAAGGGGATACTGCTGGTTTGGAGCATGGGGTCAAGTGTTGGGGCCACAAAGGAAAAAGGCAAGACTTGCTCCAGTTGACCCTGAGGCCAGATACCTCTGCAAATCTATACTGGATGGGAATGTCCTGTATACTCATGAGATATAAAAGCCTGTCATCCATGTAAAGGGACACTGAATGCTGCCCATTGCTCAAAGGGTTCACCCATCGCAGGCCTTGGTCTGTTAGGATGTGAGCCAGTGGTTCCACAAATAGCAGCGGCGACAATGGGCAACCTGGTGGGTGGCCCTGGGGATCTGTATGGGGTCAGATATGAGTTGTACCATCTTAACCCTGGTTGGTGGGTTTGTCGATAGCAGCTGAGCCAGGCAAATTAAATATGTCCCTAGGCCATAGCGGGGGAGCACTTCGAAGAGGTAATCCCACTCCAGAGAATCAAAGGCCTTCTCCAGATGGTGGCAAATTCAAGGACCCACAAAAGCCTTCATAAATTCTGAGAGCTGTTCCTGGCTGATACAAATCTGTTTTGGTCTGGATGAACCAGCTGCAGAACTAGAGGGTCCAGCCTGTCAGCTAGCATTTTAGCTAAGATGTGTGTTAAGGAGCGTTAGTAGTCTTTTGGATGCTCGCTCCTCTGGATCCCTGTCCTGTTGAGGCAATGATATAACAAGAGCTTCACACAGGTAGGACGGGAGAGAATTTGCAGCCATGGATTCTTCCAGCAATGTTTTCAGTTTTTTGGGGCAATAGCGTGGTGTTGTTTTTGAGGAACTCCAGTGGAAGTTTATCTGGGCAAGGAGCTAGTGCTCTGATGACTTCCTGGACCTTGTGAAGGGTGATTCCCCCATTGAGTTCCTCCAGCTTGTCTGGTGTTGCAGAGGAAAGCCTGGTTGTCTTCAACAAGTGTGGATTGATATTGGGTTGTGTAGTGTTGCATGAACACTGCTGGAGTCTCCCCCTACCACCCAAGGAAGCCCGTTCCATAAAGCTCACACTCCTGATAAACTGTGTAGGATGTGTGCTTGGTCACTATTGGGTGCATAGATTCTGCCGAGCAGCAGCTGACAACCCTATAGAAGCCCTTCAACAAATAAGTACCATCCCGGAGGTGCACAACAATACCATCAGCCACGAATGGTACTCCTGCATGTAGCCACACTAACCCCCCCCAAGCGTACATGGAATAGTTAGGAAAGTAGACTTGTCCTCTCCACTTTTTTGTAGGTGTAGGGCTTCTGTTTGCATGAAGTGGGATTAATGGAAGAAGGCTACCTGCATTTGTCCATGTCCCAGGTACAAGTAGACTCCATATCTGTGGGAAGGAGTGTGCATGCCCCGGATATTCTTCCATTTCTTTATGTTAGTATCATATGAATGTATGTAAAACAATAACTGAGATATTAGGATATAAGAGTTGACGAAGCCTTGTTGACTGTTTAAAAATAATAGCTAGAAAACTAAGGTATCAGGCTAGGCTAGAACAAACATTGAACAATTATCAAATTGCACTGAACAACCAAATATTTTAATGGCACTGGTAATTGTGCATCTGTATTTAAAAACATACACCCAAATATACAAACATGTATAATTCACTAGGGGGATATCTAAACAATATTTATAGGAAAATTGTATCAGCTGTTTCCACAGTTAGAGGAAGGTTGAGGTAGTTCTGATGGTCACAGGGATGTAATTTGAGATTCTTGACTCTAGATGCAAAAACCTGATTCCTGCTGTTTCATTCTTACATTATCTCCAATCATTTCTTGAAGTGGCTGTGAGTGTTTTGAGATCCACAGACAATGGTTAGTTTATCAGCTGGTTTTGTAGCTGATGGAGCTGACCTTTAGGATGATGTGGGCATCAAAAGGCAGCCAGAGGGAGTTCCACATCTTTTCAGGCTTCCCTTTAGTACAGCCCAGTTTGAGTCTAGGAGGCCTTGGAGCTAGGTGTTGCCTCCATCAATATGCAAGAGGGCACTTACAGAAGAATAGATTCACCTTTTGCAAGAGGAACAGCTTGTGCCATGCTATCTTGGCCTACTTGGTGATGTGTTCATTAAAGGAGAAGTCATTCTTGAAGATGAATCTGAATGCCTTTGCATTTGAGGTTAGTTGAGCTTGAAGCCATCCAGTTTGTTGTTTCTGAGACACATTTGGACTTGTTGTTTGCTGTTGGCAAGGTTACTTTTAAGATATGTACTCAACATCTAGGTGTGAATTATGTGGGGTAGTGATTGAGCAACTAAATAACAAAAGAGAAGAGACTTTCATGTAGAGTTGTGATTTATTGTTGTATTGATGAATTTATATGTGGTTATCAGTAAGTTGGGTGATGCACTCTTTGTAGAGGCTGAAGAAAATTTTAACAGGATAGAGATATGATGTACTTTGCAGGCTACGGGTAACTTTTGGAATCTTGAGGCCCCAATCTGATGAGCTGACCTCAGTTAACTATACAAATGGAAAACCATAGCATAACACTTCCATAAAATGGAATTTGAGGCGTCACGGTGTGAATGGGGGGTCGGACAGTTGATGGTGTTTAAGGCAACCAAAGCATCAGAAGTATCAGGGATAGAGATTATCCCTGTCCGATGTCAGGAGGGTGTAATGTACTTGCTGTATGGTGATTGTTTTAGTGCTTTAATGTAGTCTGACTCCTTATTAGAAATAATGAATGAGATCCTTGGTGTTAATATTTTCTTGCATTTGAGTGCAGGCTGCCTTTTCACTTATTTTGCTGTTGAAGGGTAGATGCTTGATAGGCCCCTACTTGGCATGGTAATGTTATGCTATGTATTATTATGTTATGTTATTAGTTATGTTGTGTTATGTTATATTATATTATATGGATTTGCAGAGCTGGGTGTTTGGAGTCGGCATAGAACATGGGTTGCAATTCCAAATTAGAGCATGTTTCCATAGTCACGTTTTCTTGTTATAAGGGCTTCTGTGATGGTCCCATTGATGAGGACACAGTCAATGGTTCTGTTCAGCTTTTTCCAGCAACCAAAGCCAAACTTTTTCTCATTGCAAGGTCATGGAGGCCAAATTAATGGCTGCAGCCTTCCACAACAAGTGCCCGGACTCTTGGATATGTCACCATGTCATTCAAGTCTCCAGTGTATTTCCTATAGAGTGGGAGGACCCAGACATTCTTGAGGGTTTTTGGAAGATTCCATGACTGAGGTAGGTGATGAGCAGGGGGACAGAAAACTTCTACTGTGAGGGCATTAAAAGATGAATCTAGCACATTGCCTTCATAGTAGGTTGCCTTGAGGAATGGCTGAACATCGGTGAGGCATGAGCAGAGGTTGAAGAATGGCTATTACTGGATATTATATAGTGAGATGGGTGGTAGGCGAGATGTAGGCCTGGTGCTACAAAACTGTTTTCTAATGTTCTACATTTTTTTGCCATTAAAGAGTTAAATCGTGTTCCACTTACCAGTGGAGTGTGGGGCTAGTGTGTATAGGAAGGAGTCAAGGCACTGTCTGATTGTGGCTTCAGCTAATGTGATGAGTTACATCTTTGTGTAGGAAAGTCATTTAGTACTATGAGGTCAGATGGGCATCTGCTTTACTTCATTTTTTATGCACATGATATACTTGTTGCTGAAGACTGCATTGAAATGATGGTAAGTAAATAGACCTGCAAAATCTGAAGCGTGAGATACTGCACAGCAAGCGTCAATTTAAATATGTTAGAGGGTGTGTCTTAATATTTGGGAGATGTAGTGAGTATCTTAATATTTGGAGGTGAGTAGTGATTAGTGGGGTATGTATGAGGTTGGAGGTATGTGCTGTGCGGGCATGGTGCAATTGTTTGTGATATCTGGGTTCGTGAAACCTTAACGGAAGATGGTTGGTTGAAGGGAAACCCAGCGAGTGGGGCAAAAGAGGGTGGCAATAGGATCAGATGAATGAATGTGCCATATTCTTACTGGTTAACATTACAATCAATTTCCTTTCAACCCTGAAACTGGATAAATGTTGCCAATCTTTTGATCCCACATCAATTTAAAATAACTGCAAAAGTCCAGATTTAATGGGAAAAGCCACATGCTGAGAACTTTGTAAACTTTAGATTGTAAGGGTAGCATTCATGAGACGTTTGTGAAAGGAAATCTTTGCCCAAGCCAAAGTTTAAAAGAAGTAGAGCCCTGGTGATTACCACACCTGACAATGGGCCTGATTTAGAACTCATTCTATCCTATGGGATTTAGATTTTGGCAGATGGGATATCCGTCACCGTTGTGACGGAGCAATCCATCCACCATACAATGTCCAGGCATCAAAGGGCTTGACAGGTCAAATAGTTCAGTGACTTCTCATTTTTTTCCTTCTTGCCATCTCAATCCATTTAACTTGATGAAGTTCGAACCTGCAACTTCTTGAGATAGGTATCTGTCTCGCGCAGGCATTTGCAGGAAAGATTTATTTCCATTCTCAGTTTCGCCAGAACGAGGCTGCTAACGAGACAGAGATTGAGTTCATAATGTTCTTAACTTTACAGCCCACAAAGATCACAAGCGCACATTATCTTCCAATAACGGTAATAATACCTGCTGTTCCTTTCAGCCTTTTGAGCATATACCCATTACTGAACGCAGCCTGTCATTTTACAGTGTATAGGTTCAGCTTAATGAAAACCGCGGGGGACCCGGCTCAGGTGGCAGAGCTTCTAAAATATTGAACTGACGCAAAATGTACATTTCTGAGCTGTTCTTAAATATTGAACTCTAACAAAACCTACAATGCTGATAGCCTTTCAACATATACGTTTAAGGTTATTTAAAACGATAGCAAATGTTAGTTATTATGTTTCTGGCCTAGTAGTGATAGAACTTATATTCTGCACAAATGGAAGGCAGGTGGATTCATTTTTTTAATAGAATGGTGGACGAGTACTTTTTGAGAGTTGTTACTTGAGGAGGACAAAGGAAAGTTAAAAATGAGCTACTGAATGTTTTAATGTTTACCAACCAAGAGCGAGCCCACGTGTTAGCATATTTGTTGTGTTCAAAATGTTGACGTGTCAGGTATCCTTGGTTAGGGGGTTTCAGTGATTGCAAATGTAATCACTAAGGTTTTCCTGTAATCAAAAAGAGTGTAAATTCTGTGTCTTTATGGTGTGACTACAGACAGCTCCAGATGAGTGTTGGGTCAACATTGCATTAAACACAGTGGGCTTTGAGTGAACGGCTTGCTCATGATTGGTTGGATTTCCTGTCCATCTCAGTGTTCAGCTCTTGATAAGATTGATTTCCTACACGCTCTTGAGTTTGCCCCGCTTCTGAACCATATCTTCTTTACCCTCACTTATGATTGGATGAGGTGTAACGTGTTACTGTTGAGGTCATGGAACTACTTTTGTTTTTATTTTAAATTAGTTTCTTATGTAGCATTGCATAGGAGTTCAAGCCCTGTTTTTTGTTCCTTTTTAGGGACGAGCGCCCAATCGCTCTAGCTTGTTGTAATCTCTCTGTGGGCTTTTAACAACGCCCACTCTTGCTATTCATTCTTTGTTGTACTTGTGTAAATGTTTTATTATTATTGGTGCATTTTGTGAAATGTCCTTCCTTTGTGTACTGAGTTCTCTCCCCAGGCGTTTTAACTAAGTGAACATTTCTGTTGGCCATTACACTGCATCACGCTTCCCCCTAAAGCATGTGATGGCCCCAACTCTGGTTTTGGTTTGCCTTTCTTCCGAGCCGTGATCCTCTTTAGACATTCGCGCAGGGAGCCAATAACTCTTGTACTCACACTCATGGTGGCGGGGATGCTTTGAATTGGCTTGTTTATGCATCTGCAAAGTGTTGGCAGATTTCAAAGCTATTACACTGAGCAATAAAGTGATGTGCACAGAAACGCTGACATTTAGTGAACTGAGATTGCAATTCAGGTCACCACGATTTCCAGCAGTAGACCACTTTATTTGCATTTTCTATCAACTCTGAACGGGAAACGAATGCATTGGCGGGTATGGATGGTCCGCAGTCGGAGTACAATGTCGATAGCTCTAACTCGAGCAAACCAAAGACCCATTGCATTGCAAATGCTTGTTCTTCCTGTCTGTGCATCTAGAGTGCATCCTCAACCCTCTGTTGCCCCAAGTCTCTATATCCACCATCTCTCTGAGTCTCCAACATCGTGCACCGCTCTGGCTGCATGTCATGCCCGCCACACCTCTTCAACAGACACCTCTCCTCACCCAGCTTTCTCCCTCACCTGCCAATGCTACAGAATTCCGTAACTGAATTGGCCACCCGCCCGCTGTACCAGACGAAAAACAGAGATTACACTTTTAAAGCAAAATCAGTTAATTACTAGTAAATGTGATTTGAAAAGTGTGACATACCAGGTGCTGGAACAGATCCTCCCACGGACTGCCTGAGACTCAGGGCATTAAAGTCCTGGGAGAGAGTACAGCCCAGCCTTTCTGGGAAGAAGACCACTTTAAGAAAGAGCAGTGTGCATCATCCACAGATAAAGACACAGTAGCCGAATGGCTCAGGGGGTTAATTGCTTGTTGCTGACCATTATGTTATGCATTTCAATCTAAGCATTTCATACTTCGGAACTAAGTAAGTTGACTATGATTGGGTTGAGTAACCCTGGCACATTTTTGTTATTGATTTGAAACAGCAAAATATGCAGTAAGAAACAAGTCTAAGAAAGCAAGATGCTATCTTGAGGGCCCGCTGGGCCTTGGTGTCAGGTGCCAGGGTACTGTTGAAATGGGTGAGGACAGGGTGGGATGTGAGGGAGATGCAGCCTGGTACATATTTTGTAGCTAAGAGTGCAGCCAAGGTCCCCTGCGGGCCAACTTTGAGTAGTCACCCATGGAAAATATGGAGTTAAAGTCAGTGACATGGGCGCCAGGAGACATCTTGGAGTGGTATAGTCAGTACTTAATTTGAGCTGGTTGGAGCAGGTGGGGCCCACCGACACTCACTTTGGGGACTCACACTTACTTTTACATATCAGGCTTTCACACAGAGCAGCAGAGAAAAAGAACGTTAATGGATAAAAAAGATGAGCTAGAGAAAGGCCGAAACATATTGGAAAATTAATAAAGCAATGAAGGATTGGGGAGTGTGGGGTATGGGAAGAAAGAAGCATGGAGTGGAATTGACCACTTAGCCTTGGTTTTCTGCAGTCGTGAATTTTTTCAGTGTCGGATTCTGAGAAAAACGTTTGGCACCGGCATTTATTATTTTACAAATTAAGCACTCTAGACCAATCCCAGGGGATTCTGGGAATTACGATGTAAGCTTGACGACTCACAAAAAATTATATTTCATGACATGACGTGGCCTCTAAGGTACCCATGCTAAAGAACAGAACTGAAGGGAACAACCGGGCCATGAATGTGGGGGTGGGGGGAAGAGAGGGGGAGCAGAGCATGGAACATGGCTGCAAGATCTGATGTGTGCTGCAGGTTGTAAAACATATCAGGTGCGTAGGTTTGCAGGCCATCCTTGACTTAATAGACACTGGGGCACTC
This sequence comes from Pleurodeles waltl, assembly GCF_031143425.1. Classification (NCBI taxonomy): domain Eukaryota; kingdom Metazoa; phylum Chordata; class Amphibia; order Caudata; family Salamandridae; genus Pleurodeles; species Pleurodeles waltl. The sequence goes on along the minus strand of NC_090450.1, from coordinate 75,130,720 downwards.
TGTATGTCCTGGCAACAACTCCCTCATATGGAATAGTACACACTGCCATTAGCTTCAGCCCTTTATACATGTGCAATAGACACGTGTGGCTAAAATAAGGTTCTGGCAGCCTTTATCATTTACAGAACATAGGGGGTCATTCCGACCCTGGCGGTAAAAACCGCCAGGGCCGGGGACCGCGGGAGCACCGCCAACAGGCTGGCGGTGCTCCCTTGGGCATTCTGACCGCGGCGGTACAGCCGCGGTCAGAAACGGAAAACCGGCGGTGTACCGCCGGTTTTCCGCTGCTGCGCCGTCATGGGGATTCCGACCCCCATACCGCCATCCTGTTCCTGGCGGTTTTGGCCGCCAGGCACAGGATGGTGGTATGGGGTGTCGTGGGGCCCCTGGGGGCCCCTGCAGTGCCCATGCCAATGGCATGGGCACTGCAGGGGCCCCCGTAACAGGGCCCCACCAAGATTTGCAGTGTCTGCCATGCAGACACTAAAAATCGCGACGGGTGCAACTGCACCCGTCGCACCCCTTCCACTCCGCCGGCTCCATTCGGAGCCGGCATCCTCATGGAAGGGTGTTTCCCGCTGGGCTGGTGGGCGGCCTTCTGGCGGTCGCCCGCCAGCCCAGCGGGAAACCCAGAATAGCCGCGGCGGTCTTTTGACCGCGCAGCGGTATTCTGGCGGTTCCAGCCAGGCCGCCGGCTTCCGCCGCCGGCCGGGGTCAGAATGACCCCCATAGAAATGTCCGTGGTGCAGAATGTAGCGCTATATAAAACGGAAGATATTATGAAATGTGCAATGGGAACTTTTCACAAGTGTACCTTGCTCATGGCATGGCCTTGTAAAGGGTCTGAGATGCACACTGTTGTGTGTAGTACAGTAGGGGCTATGTTCCCATGCCACAAACACCATTGTGCTCTCTGTTTAGTGTTTATACTGGGCGCTTTATTTTCCGATATACATATCAATGTCTGTGTGTGGCTGCAGGCCCTTGATACTGAAGCAGTCTTTGGAGTCCTGCTTCAGAAATGTTTCCAAAGTTCATGACATTTTAGCTAATATTTAAAACGTGTTTTACTAGAATACGAGTCGGAACAACGCATGCTGGAACCACGCATGCCTAAACAACGTGGTAGGAACAACGACTGCGTTATTACCACAAGTGCCTTTACCACGAATGCTTAACAACGATTTTTTGTTGTAAAGGCATTCCTGGTAAAGGCATGCGTGAACGGCATGCATGGTACCAGCATGCGACTCTCCCCACCCACACCCCACATCCCTAAAACAATCGTACCCCCAACCCCCCATCCCCACCCCTATAAACAATTCTACAACTACCCCAAACCTCACCCCTAAAACTTAAACTACCCCACCCATAAAACTACCACAACCCCTAACCCCCTAAAACCTAAACTGCCCGACCCGCTGCCCCACCCCTAAAATCTGAAAATAACCCGAACCCCCATCCCTCCCCTAAAACTGCAGTCACCCCCCACCCCACCCCTAAAAATACTGTGACCCCCCACCCCTGCCACTAAACCTAAACTATTCCGAACCCCCATCCCGCCCCAAAAACAAAAAATACCCCGACCCCCCACCCCTTCCCCTAAAACTACTGCAACCACCCCACCCCGCCCCTAAACCTGAACTACCCTGACCCCCCACCCTGACCCTAAAAACTAAAAATACCCTGACCCCCGACCCCCGCCCCTAAAACTACAGCGACTCCTACCCCTGCCCCAAAACTAAAAATGCCCGACCCGTCCCCAGCCCCACTTACCTGATCGCGTCCTCCGATGAAGCCGACTCCCTTCTTCTGTGCATTAACCACGCAAGTGTGTTGTTCAGCACATGCGTGGTTAAAGCACAGAACAATGAAGTCGTGGTTACCAAAATCATTGTTCCACTTTCGTTGTTCACGACTTCATTGTTTGGGAGTCGTGGTTGGGGATGTTTCCCATTTTACTATGCATCACTGGTGCTTTTTTTATGTTGTTGTAAGTAGAAGCCTCATCTCTTGAACATCTCTTGAACAATATTAAAGAACCTCTTCCAGTTGCCTCTCCACTATGCTAAAGCTTGCATGCAGCGAGCGTGAATATAAAAACCGAAAAGTGCAGAAGGCAACCACCTCCATCCGCTCCCATGTCACCATGCCTGACACAAACATTTCACCCACTGACATAGCCACTTCCCCTTATTAGTCCCTCATTACCCTGCGAGAAATAACGCAAGTCGAAAGTACAACTGTGTTAGGGACCAGAATTATCTGGACTGAAAACCCCAGGTCCTTCATTTCTGTGCTTAGAGACGGAACAGGTGCTGCAGGCACCGGCATTCCCCGCCCACTGACTGCAGCATTCAGGGTGGGCGTACAATGCTCCACTTGGGTGGCGCAAGAGTGGCTTGATCTGCTATACCCCTACTCCAACCCCACACCAGTCACAAATACACTTGCTCAGAGCGAGTGGAAACTACCCTCTTTGCCTCTTTCATGGTAATTCAGCCATATTTGTGATTCCACCTCTCTATTTCACTTACAGCATTCTTATGTCTTAGGCTTTCAATCAGGAGTAAAGTGGTGCCCTATTGTAGCCCTCTGAAATCCTGTGAGCAGCAGAAGTGCACCATCGTTCCTTACTTGGAAAGTGTGACCTGTATTTCATGAGTCCAGTAGTCTCACAATTGAGGTGTTGTTTTGGTCCCTAGCACTACTGATGGTATTTTGGTACTCAACATCTGACGTCCTGAAAGTAGAGTAGCTGCTGGTAGCAAATCTCAAGGGGGGGGCTGGGGTGAGGAAGAGGAGGTAGAAAGTAGGGAATGCGGTTTAAATAATAAAATAAAGCTTACCTGTCCCAACGCTGCTGCCTGCTGCCTCGCTTCTCCGCTCTCCTGGTGTCCCAGCAGTCCCTGGTACACCAGAGCAGGCTCCCCATGCAACCCCAATGCTGCTCTCATGCTATATCGAACTTAAGACCAGCGTCAGGATTGGTATGAGCAGCTTGTTCTGCTGCTCAGACAGTACACTGGAGTCGGCTGTTGCTTGAACTCGGCTGCACAATACAGCCGGGTTGGAAAAATCTAAGTGCACATGCATGTTTGGCTGGCCTAGGACGGCCGGCCAAACACACATGTGCACTTAAGTGTACTCCACTCACCTTCCCATGGCCCATCCCCGCCCCTCCCTGCAAATCCTACTGGCTGAGCCAGCAGCCAAAAAATAAAATGAAAAAACGATTGTAAACTACAATTTTATTTTTCAGCGCTGGCTTAGCCAGGGTGGCGATGCTCGTTCGTCATTGTGAAGGAGTCATCCATGACTGCTGGTCTGCCTGAGGGTGTTGTTAATGCTAAAGAATTGGGAGCCATGCATTGTGTGCATTTTTCCAGTATCAGAGAGCATGGGCATATTGACATTAGGGAGGTTCCTTAAGGCTAACCTATGAAGCACTGCATGAAAATAATATTTGCTTTCATTTCAGTGGTAAATCCTACCTCAATGTGAGCCCCTTGTTCATGTCCTCTGCTGTCTGGTTGTCATTATCACCTATGACATTTTATGGTCTATAGCATCAGTTTTACCACAATCATAAGTGCAATGCATTAGGGGCAGAATCTGCAGTTTTGAGTGGATGGTGGCATCGTTGTACCTCAGTACTTCTCCCAGTAATACGCACTTTCAACAACTATATACTGGACATAGATATGCATATATGGAGAAGCATGATCCACCTTGAAAAGAGCAACACATGCCCTAACATGGAGAGGATCTGCATGGCTAACTGGTTGGCACACCCACTGCCTTTATTTTCAGGGAGGTGTAACCTAGAATCTACATCTGTAAAGGCCCAAGGCCAGGTCACCGGCTGATTTGTGCCCTGGTGTGCATCATCCATGGCATCTAAAGTATGGCATAAGCCAATTATCTTCTGACATACTCCATTGACCAATTGTATGACCAGGAGGTGTGAGGTAAGTTGACAAATTTGGCAGGAAGGGATTTTAGTGGTACTGCTATTTTCAAGATTGATTTTCATACATGTAGCTGCAATATTCCAAGGATACCACAGATTATTCTATGAAGGGGAAGAGTGGTATAATATCAAAAGACAAAAAATAGTAGTTGCAAAAGAGAAATTACTTTAATGAGTTCCAAGGGCCACAATAAAAAAGACCCCAGTCAAGCATCTTTCTGAAAGCAAATTAGTTAAGGCAGTGGCATCCAGTAAAGGTCCAGGAGAGCTAGACCCACACCATATTTGAGGTAAACCCATTTTTCATGTAAATGATTTCAGTTTAGAATCAAAGCATGGTGTCAAGGATCCACGGGTTACTGTTAATAAGAGACTGCGGTCTAATGTAACTGCAGGGCACATACATACCCCTTCATCATCAACCCAGATACTTGTTCCTCTCCACGCACACTAGTTATCCAAAAACATCAATAAAGAATGACATATGAGGTTAATGATGCTAGTCTCAGCCTTCCTCTCTCTGATTGAGAGCATTACTCAAATGTGCATTTTATTGCATCAATGCAGTATACTGTAGCCCATCTAGTCTTTGGCATCAAGGGAAGTGTCACTCACCATGCCAGCATTTTGTATTTCCTCTATGGGTTTCCAATGGATGGCAAAATACCAGGATTGACTTTAACATCCTGAAATTGCCATTCAATTATCTGTATGATCTTGTCTCAGTTTCCCAGAAGATAAATGCATCAGTTATCAGCCTACTTGCCCTCTTTGATCAACAAATCTTCTGCTCAAGCACTTTTTAGTCATTGTTAGTAAGACATACAAATTGAAAACCCACTGCAATAATGTGGTCTTTGCCCATATCTCTAAAATACTATGCCAGGGATTGTTGCCATATCACATGTTTAACTCTGATCAGAAAGTCCTTTAAGGTATTTTTCTTTTGAAGGAATTTCCCTTGAGCTCTTCAAGTGTTACTGACAATAATCAGTATAGTTAAAGAAAAATGAATTGACCTAAGTGTAACTAAAACAATTATTTGAGCTCCATAAACAAGAGATTGTAGCTGTAAAGAACAGAAAGTTAAGGCCTCTGGATCAGCAAAGAGTGAATCAAACCACATCAGAAATGAAAATTACATAAAGTGAAGCAGAAGTGCTGTCACAGAAGGAAGACAGAGTAAGAAGGTGCCAGAGCAGTGTCAGAAACCGGTAAAGTAATAACACAATTTGCGAGTTCTTGATCACAAAAGGCGCATGTAAGTGAGGAAAAATCCTAGTAACTATTTCAGTTGGGAATCACAGAATAAGAACTGGGCAAGAACTGGGCATCTTAAATGATGTGAAGCAACATACCTCTAATAGCCTCAGGTACTATTAAATCAGAAATATACAATCATACATTTTCTTTTATCTTGTATCTTGGTCTATGAGTAGAAACATAATCTAAACGTTCTAAAAAAGTCTACAAATGGGACCATAACAAACTAGGCCATCACTGCACAAAGCAGTGTCACACAAAAAGAGTTAAACATCTAGATGGTCATTCACACATAAGACCCAATAATTCCCACAGTTATAACATGATTAAATGCAATATTTCATTAGTCTGTTTAGAGATGAGAATGAATGAAGCATAAGGTTGAATACTAAGTATCCTCCAGTATAATTTGGTTTTGAGGGTTTCATGAACAACAATGGGAGGGTTTCTGTTCTCTGAAGACAGTGCTCACACTGCTGTGTAGTACCAAAGTTCCTCCATTTACTTCACAAAAGGCCACCTGGAAGGCTAAAATGGTTTTACTACTATGTATCTATATGCCACACTGAATACAGTTTTGCAGTATTGGACCCCATGCAATGAGTGGATAATGGAAAGGACCAGGCTTGACTTGCCTTGGAAGCTTGTGAACAGCAACACACTTTTGTATTTGTTGGCATTCACAAATTGATATTCAACCATATGCCACTTTGGAAAGAGACTAGGAAACTTCTCTAACACCAGACCTGAAGAATACTAAACAATGTTGGAAACATTTGGTATGTGGATTGACTGTAGAAATTAACAAACACAGAGAGGGATAAATTACAAGATAGCTAGGTTGCATAGTACACATCCATATTTGCCCAGTCCAAACATCAAGACCCACAAATGATGGAGTAATACTCCCCTGCAACCGACTTACCCTCCTAGTGTAAGATGCTCTGCAATTATTTTGGAGCATGCATTACCAGTAGGAGGAAGTTTGATATATGTTTATGAACAATCAAGAGCACAAGATACTCCAAGGTACTCTATCATGAAGGGAGGGTATGCTCTGTGACATGCTTAATTTCTTCCAAGATTACAAAAGCGATTTTTAGGGTTCATAGTAGCCACTGAAAATGTGTTCAGAACCTGAAGTATCAGAACAAATCAGTTGCAGAAGCAGTTATACTGTATTGCAATACCAAAGTTTCACCAAGATGTTTAAGTTCTTGCAAATGTTCATGTTTGTTTTACAGGTAGTGGACACTTCACAAAATGTTGCGGGCCTCTGCACAAGAACACAGTCTGCAATGTTCTTCACCATACCCTAGGTTGGTGCTATCATGAACTTTCCACCTTTTCTAATCTTGACACCATGCACAAAATGACAGATACACCCTAGGTATTGATTCACCAAATGACTAGATCACAGTCAGTTGTTTAGGTAGGGGGTGGGTGCTATGTGTTTGGGATATCTCCCTTGCTTGCTTCACGTGGAACTGTTTTTCTCCCTGCTCCCATCTCTGCTTTTCTTGATTTGTTTTAGCTGATGGGATGCTTACTTTATATTTTCTTCCCTTTCACACTTTACCTTTTCCTCTCCACCACACCAATCTGTCTGTCTTTCACTAAAACCTGTTTCAATCACTCTTCCACTACTGCATTTTTGTATTAGATTGTAGGAACATTGCAGGTGGTTTGTCTGGCTTCCTTTATGGGTGAGTCAGCTACGCTGAAGGTAGGACACTTGCACCACCAGCCTTGAAACATTTCCCTCAACATCCCACATCTTCTCTGTGCCTGAGTTTCTTAGATAATCCCATCACATCCCGTCTTCCTTCTTGTTACTCCGTCTTCACCAGTAGGTCATCCAAAAGTCCTTTATCACATTTGTTGAAACACCAGGGTCCACACCTACTCCATCGCATCCTGTGCCTGAATTTCATAATCAAACATCAGGTTTTACCAAAGGATGAGCTCTATACTTAGGTTTGGTGTAGCCATAGCGCAGAGTAGCATTGGATGCCAAAACAACAGTACTTCTGCTCATCATCTACGAGAAAGTTTGATTAAAGCATCTGATCTATGCAATTATGCATCAAATGATGGCCATGTGGTCTTTACATCCATGATTCTAAACATGTGCATTGTTGGCACTGCGTTGCATCCATGGGAGAGCCACATACCACATTATGAAGAGACCATCTCACATACATCCAACATAGCAAAGGCATGCCTTTTGATGGACATCCTTGTGCCACTAACAGTTCCCACTAAACCTTTTCACATACATCTGTGAGAATATTATTAGAAATACATATCAGATTAATCCAATGCAGATCAAACATGTCAAGTAGTCTGTTTTCATTGGACTCACAACTGCACATTTTATCTATCCTCAAACAATATATTTTATTCTATGCATTCCAGATATGCACAACCCTGTCCTTTCACAATTTACATTTCAGAAACTTTAAGAACTTGTTATCCAAATTGTTAAATAGTGCTGCACATCATTAACAATCTTTTAAGGAATGGAAATCGACAATCACTCTCTGTTGAACAAAATAAATACCAATACCCTGCTGCACATGCACCCATGTTCATATTACACTGCTAATGCCTCATAAAGGATCAGACACATCATAGTTGTCCCATTAACCTCTACAAACCGCTTCTAAAAAATTGATTGGGCCCAAAGAACTTCAATAGTAAATAAAATGGCACTAGATCCACTTGACTCTTTTCAAAGATAAGTATCAGACCTGTACGATTAGAGTATACAGAATCTGAAAATGCCATTAAGCCAGACAAAAGGAAGAATGCATTGCACAAATATTCATATTATTGCATAAGTTAACATAACATTACAAAACTTAACATTTCATTGTATGAAACCTTTACTTTCTGTGTGACCCTTGCCACTCCAAAGTGATGCAATATTTCCAGACATAACAAATATCCAGCAGTAAACCAGGACCATGATTATTCATCCTGATCTTCTGCAATTGCCTCCTCTGTGAGATCATCATATTATAAAGGATCCTAGAGTAGTCAATTTGTTGACTCCTGCACAGAAGCCATATATTGGTTTATCTTCAGATCCGATAAGGTTTATTTTCATTTAAAATCAGATTTTTCAATGCTTCTGCATCCTTTATCTGGAGAACATCCACTAGCCTATCCCTTAATCTGTCATCATAATCCATCATTTGAGCTCACCATGTTTTAAGGAACATGCATACATATAACAGGTCAACTGCCGCTCCCTGTGCCAAAGAGAAATAAGTTGAATGCTTTTCTGCTTCAAAGATACCTACAGAAATCAGGGACTGCCTCTTGATCATATAGTTCTCCAGACATTCTCAGTCACCTCCATAGTTTTATAGATGTATGAGAGAAAGTTCTAAAAGAAAACCTTTATGATTGCTAAATACATTTTTAGCCCCCTTAGAATTTGGTGTGTGATCATCAGGAGCTTTTGATTTTAATTCTGAACGCCAAAGTACCAATGTCACACAAATGTACCAGAAGAGTTTTGTGTGCCCTTGAGTGGAGCCTAAAGAGAGGATAACTGTTGGTACAGCGTTGCCAGTGACTGTGTGTCCCTGTCCTCCTCTTTTTCACTAAAATAATCACCACATAAGACTTTCAAATCTGTGTCAACTCTGAGGAGTTTTGGGTTGAGCTTATTGCTAAGTAGTCGACTTGACCACACTTTTGGATAATTTATTTGTAAACTTTATTCAGGTTTGTGAGGTGGCAGATTTAACACCACATTTTTTCTTGACCAATATTCCAGTAAAAATTATCTCTACGAGGCATAGTGCACCGCAATCACATCAATGCAAATTCTCTTTTGAATCCTGTAAGTGAAGCGAGAAAGTCAGCAGTATTTTGTCTTTAACACACTCGCCTCTATCCACCTGGAAGTTTAAGATTCCCAAAAAAACAAGAATGGAGCCACTGGCAGGGTGCCTGAACATATGAGGAAGTCCCTGTGATTCAATGTGAGTTCGTGGTGTTCTGCATACAGCACACCAAAGTCTCTACACCTAGGAAGATGTGCCTCTTAAATTCAAAATTAGGACAGAAGCCATAGACAGGATATCACTATCAACACATAATGGATAGTGGCACAGATGTAGAATGGAAAACAAGCTAAAATCATCCAGTGCTGAACTTTGGTAAGGCAGACCTTCAGTATTTCAATAAGATATCTTCATGGAGGTGTGGGTATCATATTCATTTAATGCTTTCTTTTGAAACCACATGAGAATCATTTTGGTATCTCATTATAATTTTCACCATACCAACTTGCATGCCCTACATTTACCCATAAACTATGGTCCAGATCATTACGGCCCATTTTATTTGCTGTCCTTAGATATTTGCATGGCCACTAACTGCAATGTGTCTCACATTTACCCAGTTTACCTATATTTTTCGTCTGATCAATGGCTAATATGTCGGTGTGAATGTTATGACGGCGGCTGGAATGCGTCATATTCATCCTAAACATATTTTTGCAGCTGACAGATTATTGATGTATTTGCTCAAATATACCTTGGAAAATTCCAGGAAAACTCCCTGAGTGACAGAGGTATGATGGATTACATTTTTAATTCTATAATATATATAAAATATTGGTGCATGGGATAAGAAGGCCTGGGAAAAAGTACATTTTTCATAGAACATTATTGGAGATAAGAAGAACAGTTCATCTTATGGTGGGGAAAGTCTGCATAAAATTTAAGATAAAAAAAGATTTTAAGGTTTTACTTTTGTTCACAACTAAGGCCCCCATTATGAGTGATCTGTTAATTCTGCTGGTTCCAGTAGTGGGACGTGCTGTGAAAAATGTGGAAATCCCCAGGAAAACACCTATTCCTGTTTTCTGTACCCCAAATTTTATAATGCCTGTTATTTGTCCATTTCCAAATTCAGGGGGGTATTCTGCGGATTTGAACAGGCCATACAGAAGGAGTGCAGAATTTTACCTTTAGCTATTATTTTGTCATATGTCTACAGAGGCCGATTGTGAAAAGTCTGTTTTTGCTACCATTTACAGGGACCACCGTTTGGGTTCCTACTGTTTGGGGAGAGTTGTAAATGGTAGCTGAAAGGTCTAGCACTATATTTGTCATTACGTAGTTTCTTCCTAAACTCTTCTATAAATTTGATTTTCTAGGTTTTTTGGAACAGTACACTTGTTAAATTAGGTCCCTCTCACTATTGACAAATAGCCTTAACCTAGGTGGGTTAGAATGACATATGGAATTACAGTTGTGCATCTGGAAATAAAATATTTGTTCACCACAAAGGTTTACATTTGATGCAGGGGCTTGAAAGTTTTTTGAATCAAGCTTTACCTTGCACGGTGACTCTATTTCTGCATGGAAAATGAACATAAAAAGAGCATCACTTAAAAAAATCATGACGTCCACAATATTTCATCAAACTGGCTGGTTGTGTGGGTTTGTAACTGGGTATTACGTTTTATGTGAGATGCATTCGTTTTTAACAAGTGTGCCAGTAGTAGTTCTAAGAGGGCAGGTGAGTGACAGAATAACCACTATCAAAGAAAATGAGTTCCCTTAACATTCATTGTATGGTAGTATGCACTACACAGAAAATATGGCTGTGGTTTCTCCATATGTAAAAGCCTAGCCTATTGGCCATCACTCTTTTCTTTAAGCCAGATGCTCTATACTGCAATAACAGGAAATGTATTGCATCGTTATCCTCACCTCTGCCAAATTTGTTGAGGTGTTTGTAGGTGGTGGGCACAATAGTCATTTATGGTGAGCAGGACTTGTTTTTTTGTCATCAAACTTTGGCCATGAGTAAGAGAGAGGGAATGGAAGAAAAAGAAGAACGAATGAGGAAGAAAATGAAAGGACGACAGTGAGAAAGGGAGAAGGTTGTGAAGAAATATATTTGTTAGAATGAGACAGAGACATGAATTGTAAGGTAGTTGAAGAGGCACGATATGAAACAAAAACTAGGCAGCCTGGACATTCACTCGGGAACAAGTGCTTTCTGAAGAATGGGAGACATCCCCTAAGAAAATTGAAGCACCCTACACTATTTTTTCTTTTTTACTATTGTGCTGGCATTGCTTAATTTGTGAAAGATTAATAGCTGGTGCCCAAAGCTCTGCTCAGAGGCCTGCGGCTAGCAAAAGCACGCCAAATACCAAAGCTGCTTAAAATGGAATCCAACTGATCCCTCTTTAATGGACTATCAAACAGTCTTTGCCCCTTTATCTCACATTTGCAGGTTCCTGCAATCTCCCTTTGTGACTGTTCTTCTGTCTTTCGCCTCCCTCGCTCTCGGGAAATGTTTGATGATAAGTGAGGGTCCCCAAAAATGAGTTCCAGTGGGCCCTTGGGGCAACCACCGGCTTAAATTAAGCACTCCATACTGCACTCAAACTAGTTGATTCAAGCGCTGCACTTTTCTTAAGGACTGGAGCAGTAATCCATTTGCAGCACCCTCTGGCTGATCCCGCTTTCTTTGGTGGAGGTTTCTGTTGTTTTTTCATGTTGATCCTCTCTGTCTCGCAAGACCCTCAACTCCAGCTAAAAAGCTGTCATGGGATATGTATAACTACAGGCTTTTCTTCTGTGTCAAACTAGATCCAAACCTCTGACAAGGGGAATGCAGTGTTAAGAGATTTATTTTGCTCCCATTAAAGGATTTGTGCTTTGTGTGTGTCATGGCCGGGATTATTCCTTATGGGTTGGAGCAGGGGGTGTGGCTTACACCGCATGCTTAAGGCCGTTTTCAGAGCTTGGCTGATGATATACCCCATCACAAATGTGGTGAATACCCTGTCGGCCATATTACTAGTGCATTACCTCCCAGACCGTCTTCCTGGATGCCGTCCTCACATTCTAGATCCTTCTCCCCCAGACAGAAAGAAAAAACTGCATCAAGGAAGACCAGGGCTCGGAGTGATCAAGATTACCCATAAGTAACCAGGACGTTATAACCTATGGCACTGGTAATATGATGAACGGGATATCCATCACGTTTTTTCGGAGTATGCCATCCGTCAAACTCTGAATACGACCATTAGTACCAAATACCCGATACATCGAGACACACAGTATAGGGCAAATCTTTTGTCCTCCAGCACAATACTAACTGCAGTGCTCTGTTTATTTTGAACAGTTTCCCCCTTTAAAAACAGGTTGCGGAGAATATTTGACCACATTTGTGTAGATTCTGCACCCTCCACTGAAAAAACACCAACTTGCAACTATAGAATGCTAAACCTGGTTTTCCCAGTCGGAAGGCCTAGAACGTGAGCATGAGTTTTATGTTGTTATTCTGTTTCTGTGACTACCGGGGTAAAATAAATGTGCAAAAAAAGGACGAAACAATAGCAGTGGGGAAAAGAACAGGGGAGCATTTGCTTAATGTCTTTTTATTGCCCCTACTCGCACGTGGCCCATGCTTGCATTGTGAGCAAATAAAATCTATTACTGTACTTTGAAGTGGGCAAGCACACAGCTGTGGAGCAAGTTAAAACATAACGACAATCAAGATTTCATGGAGGTAGCAGATAAAATCACTGTTCGTGGAGGTGTTTAGTGATTTCCTGAATAAGAGAATATTATCTTCATAAAAGAGGGTCCAAGGAAACATATTTCAGAGAGAGGAGCCTTGAGAATGACCTTGTTACTTACTGGTTGTAGTCAGTTCTCCAAGTCCTAAACTTTCTCATCCCAAACCTTCTAAATGTTGTGTATCACACAACAAACATATCCTTTTTCGTCAATCTGCCATAAAACCACACTTAAAACACACATTCAGAAAAAAATAATAGAAGAAAAAATGCATTCAGTAAAATAAATAGCACATTAAAACATTTTTTTAAATTAATTTCAGACTTCTTGTTACAGTGTAAGTCATAACCTTAAAATCAGTGCACTCTAACCTCTTCTAACAAATAAAGTGCCACGTACTTCGAAGCGTTGCAGATCTGGGGTGGTGGGGGCACTAACACAGGAGTGTCTCGGGAGATTGGTTGCAGACTCTCCTTTTCCATAATTCTCCACATAAATAACAGATAACATGAACAGAAGAGACCAAACTTTGCCTCACATCACACTTCGAAATTCGAAGGGCCTCTACCTATTTCCTGACTCCTGCGTTCCATTTTCTTATTCCATTCAAGTAAGCTGGACAGAAGATCGGAGCATGCTCCTCATATCCTTAATGTTCCCACAAGAGGGGCAAGTCCATTTGGCTGGAACAGGTTTGCAAGCATTTGGCAGTAAAAGAGGCAAGCGGTAATGTCTGTACCAAAATTAAAGATACGACTTCCTAGCTGTTGGAGGTTCAGTCTCATCAAGGAACTGTCCAGTTTAAGTTTATCCTTCATCAGAAGAAATACATCGGTCAGGGTGCCTAAAGTAGAGTGGGCCTGCAGGTGACTCTGTTTGTACTGTCCCTAGTATCCCTTTAAGGTTGATTTATTAATTGAGGCCACTGCCTACATATCCTCCCACAAATTGCCACACCCTATCATTCACAGGGACTCGCCAATATACTTTATCCAAGGTATACTTCCTAAGCCAGAGATGCCTAGAACTTCCTTCAAGCCCTCTAGATAAGAGTGGAGCTCAGGTGTGGCCCAGATACATCTCCAGATAAGGATTGGTTTCACTCCAACTCCGTCAGAGATAGATCTTACCCCTAGAACTACCCTAAGGGGAAGCAGGGGGTTACTAGTAGGTAGACCTATCCACTGACGTAGGAATTGATTATCCACAATTACCATTTTGGCCACATTCTCATAGCTCCAGAGCTCTGCCCCACAAAAGGCTGCTCCTAAGGCCTGCTCTTCGTATATATGAATCACTGGTGAGACTGGATGAAAGCGAGATCCTCGCTGCACTCTGATCAACCCCCTTGTGATGCTTTAATTTGAGCCTGTGCCTGTCTATATGGCACTGCCAATCTATCTGTTCTGTGAGGGTTAGCCCAAGGTATTCAAAGGTATGCACACATTTCAGGAAGGACCCTTTGAGTTTGGGATGAGATCTGGTGGAGTGACAGGGATTTAGGACCATGTATTTAGTTTTTGCCACATTGATTCCCAGGCCCTTCTGGCTGCAAATGTTCTCGAAGCAGCCTAAACATTTATGTAGCCCAATAGGAGATTTAGATAGTAAAAGTAGATTGCCAGCAAATATTAAGGCTGGAGGCCTAATACCTGCCAAACATTGGGCATCTCTGTCGCATTGGTTCCAATATGAGATCATGTCCTTAACATAGAAAGTGAAAAGAATAGGGGCGAGCACACAGTCCTGTCGTACCCCTCTGTTTACAGTGAATTGGTCTGTCAGTTCGCCCAGTTATCCACATCGGCCTGGGCATAGTTATGCTCACGAAGCTTCATTAGAATGGCCTGGAGATCAATGGGAACACCCATATCTGCCAGAACCTGCCAGAGCGGGGACCTGGGAACTAGGTCAAAGGCAGACCACAGATCAAAGAATGTAACATAAAGCTGCCCGTCTCTCAGAGCCACAGTTTTCCAGAATATTAATTGAAGTAAAAAAAAACTGGTCCACGGTGCTAGTACATTCACCGAAACCCACCTGTAGTAGTGTTAAAATCTCTCTGCTGGCCATCCATTCCTGTAACCTTTCAAAAAGTATTCTACTGAACACCTTCTGAGAACTGCTACTTAGGCCCAATTAGCCTGTAATTGGACGGTTCTGATGGAGTACCTTTCTTGTAAATTGGAATTATATGAGCCCCTGCCCAGGTTGGTGCAATTGGTGCCCCTTACATGATGGCATTAAAAAAAAGGGGCTCCAGAAGTAAATCTCACTAATATACAGACCTCCTGGAACTTATCCAGTCCAGGGGCTTTGTTTGGGACAATCGTCCTAATTCCAGAGCTTACTTCCTATATCGTAATGGGTGGAATATCTCCTATAGTTTATTAGCCTGCAAGGTAAGCAGGGTAACACTATCCTCTCCCTTCACAGAATGTAGGTTGGAGAGATTACATTAATCACAATCTGGCGATATTCCTCTTGGCACCCATTAGACACCAGATTCCAGAAGGCATGCTGATCTCCTTTTCTAGCCACATCCATCAGTCCTTCCCACATCTCCTCTTCCCAGGTCCTTTTGGCAAGTTTAATGATCTTCTTATAAGCCTCCCACCGTACGTTTACCACACCCCTGTCTAGCAGTTTGATAGCAGACATAAGGGCTGACCTTGCTTTCTGTCATGGTTGGTTACACCAGAACTTGGGGCTACTTCTGCAAATGACAATTTTTTCCACATAAAAGTCCTTTTTGAGTCCTACATACAAATTATTATTGATGGTACTCATTTTTTCGAAATTATTCCCCTGGTCCAGGGCCCAATTCAATAAAAGAAGTCCCTCAATTTATACTTCCCTGACCAACTCCTGGAGAAGAGCCATGGTGGACCACTGTAATCTACAATTATTGTTAGTTGCTCGCAATCTTTGGTTGAAAGGTTCACTAGTACTAACTATCTTACAGCAGACAGGGACATTAACAACAAGAACCAGGGTATTGTAATCACTGTACTGCCTTGATAATACAACCATGTCAATTCAGAGGTGCCTGGCCCTTACATCCACCAATATAAAATCAATAAGACTGGTACATGAGGTACAATTAAATGTATATTTCTCTTCCTTATCGGAAGCTGTTCTACCATTCCCGGATTCAGAGTTAATGCTTTAATTTGTATTGCCAAGGGGGCCATATTTTGATCGGTGGAATTACCAGTTTGGGGACGCACCAAGTAAATAAATTAATCAAGGATTTATAAAGCGCTGCAAACCACCCGTGAGGGTCTCAAGGTGCTGAATGTGAGCACAGGGAGATTAAGCGATTTGCCAAGAATCACAGGATGTTGAGGTGAGGTTCGAACCTAGTTCCCCCAGCTCCGAAGGCGGCACCTAAGGCCGTTACCCCACACCCTCTACTCTATCATTGTCCTGGGTGAGTACTTCTGCATTGCCATCTAAAGGTTTATATTGACAACTGAAGTCCCCACCCACAAATTGCATCACTTCCACTGGAACAGTTGCCATATATGAGTTCATAAGCTTTATAACTGGAGAGTCACTATTTTTCCTTCCTGGCCTTAGGTACACAATATAGATGTAAGCTGTAAGGTGGGGGAAAGCCAATGAGATATACAAGATGTCTTTGGAGGATATTGGTATGTCTTGTACCCTACAGGTTAACACTGTGCAGACCCAAATGGTTAATCCCCCTGAGGGTCTGCCCTTACCTCTGGTTGTTGCCACTTTACTGAAGTTGACATAATTCACACGGTACACCAGCTTAGTGGACCAAGTGTATTGAAAAAGACAGATTGCGTGCATATCTATTACTGAGCCCATTCTGGGCACTTGAGTTTGGAGGGTGGCCAGCTATGTTCCAAGACAGTAGTTACACTGGGGGGACAGACTGTTTGTTTACCCGCTCAAAATGAACTTTGGACCTTAATGGCCCATCACGATCATCAGGTGAGTCAGTTGGTGCATGGATTGTGGTGTATGGCCAGGTGTTGGTGACCCTTATACTACTGTTCATTTCATGTCGTGCCAGGAGAGGTGACATGTGCACTCTAAATTTGGGCTGGCTTGGGTCTCTGTGGGCTAACAGAACATCTGTATCTAGTGTTTCCTAGAACTTGATATTCCGAAATGTCCTTTTTTGCTCTATTTCCAAGTTATCAATAGCCGCTGTAAGGGCCTGTGACCCAGCTCTAGGTACACCCTGAATGCTACATCCTGAGGTCATAGAGTTCATATGCATATCCTCACCTAGTCCACAGTGCCTCCACAGCTCGCCACGCCACGCCTAACTGGTTAGTTAACCCCCCTGGTCCCTTCCAGTGCTGTTACAGAATGAACTATTTCGTATTAGTCAGTCGACCCCCACCAGGACATCGAAGCAATTCGAAGTGGAGACTCTAAATGCACAAAATCCACTTGATAGAGCATCATTGGAAATAGTGGCCCTCACTGATGCTGACTGAGAACAAAACATATGTGTTGCAACCAGGCCCCAGAATGGAGCAGGGTTTGTAGAAAAAAACAGGTGTGTGCTGGGCTTGCTTCAATGTTTGCTGGAGTAACTAAAGAGCACGCTCCTCACCACCTGTGGTGACCTAAAATTGATAACAATGCAATCCCCGGGGGAATCCACTAACCCTCACACCAACCATCCCACCCTATGAGTTAGAAGAATATTATTCGCCAAGGAGTAGCGAAAGTTCTTTTGCTGGACCAGCCAGTTCAGACATTTGTTGGTGAGCTCTTCCTGTTCTGTATCATACTCTCGGGCACCTGATTTGGATTAGCTTACTTACTACAGACGGGCAGAAGGAAGACAGACGAGGAAGCAAAAGCCTTTTTACTTACCTGTAGTTGTTGTTCCTACAAGTCTTAGTGTTCCTTCTAGTCCTAAACGCCTGCCCACCCATCCCTAGGTGGTACCCAAGAAGACAGAGGAATGCTTTGCATAAAACAGGAAATGCAGCACTTAGTCGTGCCTCTTCAGGAAAAAAGGGGGTAGGAGTTGGTATTTACGAGTTTTGTGCAAGGCATGAAGATTATGAGTTTTGCTTAGGCTGATAAAGTATGTCTGTGTCAGATAACAGATCCTCACTAATAAGGCCTGGGATTAGGAAGACAGAAGGGGAAGTAATAGATTTATCTGTCTCTAAAGCCTTTGCATCTTGCTGGGAGAGCAAAAAGGTGGTTTTGTGCAGATTGTAGACATTTGACCAATTGACACAACAACTGGAGGTTGATGAGGAGGGAAGGTCTACAGCCATACAGAACACTGTGACCAAGCAGAGAATCTTTACTTTCATCCCTAGTTCTAATGGATGCCAGTGAATGATCTCCAAAGCAGGGGTGCTATCTTCAGTGTGCTTTACCTTAAGGATAGGATGGCCAGCATAGCTGTTGACTTCGCCACTTTGCTAGGATTTCGACAGGGACCCATTTCAATAGCCGTTCCCAGCAGAGTGTAAAGACTAGAGGTAGAAGGGGTAGTAAATCATTTTTAATGGAGAGGTACACATCAATTTACTTCTTGATAGAGTGGAATTTAAAAAGTGCAGTGTCAAAGAGTGGGTCAAAGAACCCGCTATTTACAACACAAAAAAAACCAGGCAATTTTAGAAAAAAAACTCTTGGTTTCTTTTTAGTTCCTCTACTGTAATTTTCCTGTATTGTTGACAAAAACGGATGGGACGACATATCTGTTCTGGAGTTACGACTCAATGATGGAAGTGTTTACTACAGTGTAGTATTTCCTGTTACCGGAATACTGTAAAGTGCTAACTTTGTACCAAACTCTTTGTGTGCCTGTGCATGTATGTGGGTGGCAACATGGTTGCACAGGGTGTAAAATTGTGGATGCAGCTATGTAAGACCTGCCAAAATGCAGGTTGACAGGCTTCTGTTACTGATAGTCAGAAGACATCCTGGACTTGGAGACAATGCTCCTTTGAAGTTGCAGTTTGCAAAGAAAGTAAATTTTTTATTGGCAACATAATGTGGTTTGCTAAACTTTTGCTGCAATATTATTCAATTTAGTTTGCATTTATGGAGAACAACGTAAAGTATAATTTTTTATTCGTATGTTCCTGACGTCCCAAATTAACCACTCTCTGAACCAATTTTTAGATGACCACCAAGAGGAGAGAGGCATAGTGGGCTTTCAAATATGTTGCTAAGTTACAGGATGTATATGTCAAAACAGGCGTGTGGCCTGAATAGAGGAGTGCAGCAATGTTGATTTGCCGAAACAAGCATCAAGTTTTCCTGCACCCTTAGTGACTGGACTGTCCTATTTAACCACGCACATCATGTTAGGAAGACTAGATACATAAGGGTGCAATTCTAGCTCCCACATTTGTGGTTGAGGTGCCATCATCTGCCACTGGTAGAATGTCCTCTAGGGCTTTTGGCACCAACATGGGTTTTCCCATGGCAGACACCTGTGCTGCAGTGGCGAATAAGTCAATATGTGGCAGGATTCCCATTTACAAGGTGGTGGGCGGCACATACAGTCACACCAGGAGGTGTAAATTCTGCAAGTTAAACTCTAAATTGAGCTGTTAAATCATTCAGGACAAACATACATGATGTTAGCCTGGTTAGACTTAATTTCAAAGTTATTTTCTTTATTTTTAGAGAACTAAAACTCTTTCTGATTCAACCAAGCATGTTGATTATCGTATGTAATTGTGTCTTAAAACATTTACATAGCTATAAAACGAAGTGGAGGGGTACATCGCAAAATGTGTTATTTGTTGCATTTCCAATACCTTCAGGTATTAAACATGGGAAAGCGACTAGGATGGGCAAAGTTGCAAAGTTGCCAAGCTCACAGTTACACAGTTGTTTGTGAACTGCAAAGCCGGCAATTCTTACATAAATTTGAGCAGCTTTATTTCATCATTTGGATCAAGGGAACCTCATGCCCAGTGCAGTTAAGGACATCTGAGGAGATGAGGAGATGTGGCCTATTGGCTAGAGCAGCCAATTTTAGAAAATGGGGAGTCACGTTCAAATTTCTGTGATTCTGCACAAATCATTTATTTTCCCTGCGAAATTAGGGCCACATGTCTGACCGGGCTGTTTCTAACCGCAAAAATGCTTTTAGGTATGTGCAATGCACAATTTGCCATTCGGGAACGCGTTTCCAAGTTGCAGTTTGTTTTTGTGATTCGGTGCTTGGAAGGGGCATATTTAGGGTGTCCCTTGCAAATAGCAAAGCTAATTGGGATGTATGAATGTTTTGTCACCAAATTAGGGTAACAAAACATTCATATTTTACTGATTCTTTGAAGGAGGTGGTAATCCATTCGCAAATGAGTGGGGGTCCCCAGGGGACAGCTTTCCCTTTGAAAATGGAAAACAAATATTTTTTAAGGGCAGGCAGTGGTTTGACAAACCACTGTCTACTCTTAAAAAATGAAACTTCAAGGTTACATTTTTTCTTTTGAAATGCATCCTGTTTTCCTTTAAGGAAAACGGGTGACATTTACCTAGAAAAAAAGGTTGATTTATCAAAAAGCAACATGTTGGTCTGCTGTCCTTAGCAGGCCACCATTCCTGTGATGGCTGCAATGTCTAATGCGTTGCACATTGCAACCTATCTTATTAATATTCATGAGGTAAGTCTCACTAGGAATCGCAAATGAAACTCAAAAGAGTTTCATGCAATAGGAATACCAATTTCCTAATTGCAATTCAGAGGTTTGAGGAAGGAGTGAGGAGAGGAGGAAGGTGGGGTTGGGGCAGGGTTGGTGGGTAGTTTTAGACGTGGTGGTGGATTTAGGGCTTAGGGTGGGTGGACGGTGTCGGGGGACTTTAGCTTTAGTTTTTTGGAGTGGGGGGTCGGGATATTATTTTTATGGCTCAGGGTGGGTGAGGGGTAATTTAAATCTTAGGGGCTGGGGGGACAGGATAGTTTATTAGTTTATTTTTTTTAGGGCTTATGGTGGGTGGGGGGCTTGTGGTAATGTACTTTTTAGGGGGCAAGGTATTAAGGCTCAGGGCCGGTAGGGGATGTTGTGGTAGTTTCGTTTTTAGGGGTAGGGGCAGGGTATTTTTCTTTTTTAGCGCTCAGGGTAGATGGAGGTTCGGGGTAGTTTATTTTTATGTGTGGGGGAGTCGGGATATCTATATATATTTTTTTTTTAGGGCTCAGGGCGGTTGTGGGTGTCGGGGTAGTTTAGTTTTATGGGGCGGGGGGCGGGATAGTTTGTTTTTAAAAAAAATGTAATTCAAGTTATACTTGGTTCAAGCATATGCTCTTAGCTGCGATTGTCTGGTGAGCTTTATCAATGTTTGGTTCTTTGTCATTTTAAAGTTTTCCTAAATTGTTACTATTTTTAACATTATTGAGGTGAGTCCAGGTTTAGTGTATTTTCTCCTGTGAATCAGAAGGTTGCAGCGCTCCCCGTCCCTCTCAGTCTGCATTTCTGGATCCTTATATTTTTTTGTTGACACTGACAACCTCGCCTGGCTTTTTGCTATGTGCATCTTGGTTTTTGCATTTTATTGCATATGGGTTATATATGTTTTCAATTAACGTGAACAATAAAGCTCTTTTACATTGGGACAAGATAAAATCATAAATTAGAATATTTACTAAAATTACCAAGTCCAGGCCTTTCCTATTTGGTCCAAAGAAAATCATGCAAATTATGAATGTCCTTCTGAGAAAATAGTACTAGGTGTGCACTGCAGTTCTGAGAACTGCAGACATGACCTGTGGTTAACATAAAGACTCCAAAGAGCAGAAACAGCAGAAAGATTATACACTCATGTGTTTTCTTGTCACCACAAAACTGAAACAAATTCAGCATAGATCATTTGCTTCGTATTATGTTGTAGGTGCAAAAAAATTACAAGCCAGGGCCACTGCATGTCAAACGATGTGTTGGGTTCTGGGGATTCTGTTATGTGCAGAAAGGGCAAGCAAGTCAAACAAGTACAACATGTGAACTGTTGAGTAACTGAACCACCACAAAAATACCACCCCCACCCACATCTAATTCTTACAGGCTTTGAGAAAGATTTATTTGTGGTTTTGTTCATAACAATTACAGTAAAATCTGATTCACCTGATAAGATCAGCATATCTGGTATCTAGGATGAGCGTCTGATGCTGCCATGCTTGGTAGTTCTGACCTATAATAAAGCATATTGACTGGCAAAGCAACCCATTTAGTTTTCAAATAAATCTTTTCCGGACATATAGTGACTGTTTAACCTTGACCAACCACGGGATCTTCTGAATATTGTGAAGACTCAAGACATCGCTAAGGGTTTCTCTATACAGTTGTAGCCACTCTATAGACCATATTCAAAGTCAATAAAGTGTCGATCTTATTCTAGCCTACTCTCTAAGGGGTTAAGAGCGAGGTCAAACCTAAGAGGAAGTAGTACCCCTCCCCATATTCACAAGCACCCCCTAAAAAGTTGTTGTCTCCAACCGCTGAGGAAGCAGTGTAGAAATGGCCCCTGTGGCCTCAGATCTCTGCTCTATAGAAGGCAGCACTCCTAGCTTGAGCATTGTATTATGTTAATTTTTTTTAATTCTCTATCGCTGGAGAAATTGGATCTAAGGGGCCCACTTGGCAAACCTGAGAATGCCACATGCCCGGTGCTTAATCAGAAGCCCGCTTTTAGACTTCTGAGGGCCCATGACACTGAATCTGGCAAGTAAATGCCTAGGTACTCTAATTCCTTTACCTTTTCCAAGTTTAATAGTTACTTTCCCGATGGTAAATCACCAACTTGTGTGTTAGTACCTTAGTTTCCAGCTTGTGTTGTTCACAAACCAAATGGAACCTACCGACGAGGGTTTGAAATCCAGCGTATGTTTTTGAGAGAAGAAGGATGTCATCAAAAATAGTTCCAGAACCCTCTGACTAGCCAAAATTGGCAAGTCGTTTGCACAGTTCATCAAAAATAAAAAACTCTGTGCAATTGTTGATGAATAAAAGAAAAAAAGTCAGGCCAAAGCACAACCCTGGCAAATAACTTATTTAATTAGCAATTTTCTTAGCAGTTGCTGTGTGGGTTCCACTCGATTGTGAATAATTGGAGCAAGCTATTTGGGATTCCCAAACCAGAAAATACCTCCAATAGTTTTTGTCCTGGTACAAGGTGGAAGGGTGCTAGAAGATCAATGAAAGGAACGAAAAGTACCTGCCCACCGAAATCAACCATCTTCCACCTAGACATCAGAAAGCATTAGCCCTGGTTCACAGTTCCAGTCTTGTGTCTAAGCCCTGCATCTAAGTGGGCTAAAACCATATCCTATTCAATCCACTCCAGTAATGTTCCCAAAACATGTTTGCAGAAAATCTTTTGTAGAATGCCCTAACATTTCTGTGATAAAAATATTTTTCTTTGCACTTGAGATTTTCTCCATATCAGCATGTCTAGTATCACTTCTCTCTTTGAATGTGTTATTTTCTTCCAAACCAAATGTCTCTTTCTGAGATGTATACATCCTCCGAATGAAGGGGCTGGATACACGTAGGTTTGCACTTAGATGTAAATCTACATTCTGAAATGGTGAATAGCAAACATGTGTAGGCTTAGATCTACCCACATGAATAGATTTACACATAAGTAAATCTACACATGCAAATTTTCCTTTGTGAATCAGGCCAAAGGGGTTCATCTACCATGAAGCCCACAGTCCTCATTCCATGCAGAAACTAATTAATAGCAAGGCAAATTATATTAAAGAAAAGAACACAATCAGACTAAACACCGACAGCTTCACCATCTATTCTTACAACTTTATATACCCCAATACACTACTTTACATCTTTGAAAAACATAATCTTTAATGAGCATCAAACATTCTTCAAAATCAACCGTCTTTGATGATGTACTCAGTCAGTGATCTATAACTATATCACTGTGGCCATTATGTGTACCTTGGACATCAACATCCCTCATCCAAACAATATCTTTCCCACCCAGGAAATGGGTCAAATCCACTCCTCCTAAAAAAAAATCCAAACTAGAACTGGATCATCTCTTCAATTACCACCCCACTGCATGCCTCCCCATCCTAAGAAACAAATTCTAAAGTACATCAATAACTATCTTTTAGAACAACTTGATCTTAATAGGCTCTTCTAAAGCTATTCGCCTGGGTTTCACTCCAACTGCAGTATAGCAAATGCCACCATCCCTCTGAAATATATATTTCATCAGTCACTGAAGATGGTGAATCATGTCTCTTGGTGACGCTTGGTCAGTCTGCAAGCTATGACACCGTACACCACCAGGCCTTACCATAAAATATCAATGCACACCTGGTCATTATGGACACTAACTTTATTAGTGCAACTTCATACATCTCTGCCTCATTTGTGAACGAATTTATGAGTCAAGTTAGACATTAGGTCTCATTACATAATTTTCTCTTTTTTGATTATCGTAACTACTTTGTTGTAGTGAAGAAATATAGGGGTCCGTCATCTTAAATGAGGGCATCATTTCTCTCCACAGTGTTACTTGTTGGGATATTCATTTTAGTTGCTGTGCTTGCTTGGTGGGTGGTAAGCATGAAGCACAACCATGGAGAAGGCAGGGGCATTAACTCTCTGATCTCCCAGTAGTGCTTCCCATCTGCTTTAATTTGTCGTGACTCTAAAGACCTGTATAAGCGTGAAGCCTCACAGGATGTTCTATGAGATTGCCATCTGTAGATGGCAGCAGGAAACATTTGTCCTACTTTAGAGAATTTCCCTTCTGGGTCATCTTGATCATTTTCTTTTAGTATAGAAATGTAGATGTAGAGTACGGCTATTGGAAGACTTGTGAGAGCCTGAAGGGCCTAGACAAGCCTATTCAAGCATGAAGTTGCATGCTTTCAGTCATTGGCTGGTTTTAGTTTACTATCCCACTCTGTATCCGTGTCCATTTCTGCACCTCCATCGCATATGGGATGTATAGCAGTTGACACTGCCTTTATACACTAAATACAAGGTACATCTTAGGCCTTGATCTGGTCCTGCACCCAGATGTGTTGAGAGGGATCTTCACAAGGTACATGAGAGTGAAATTAGTAGGGCTAACCTCTAAGCTTCAGATAATAAGTGACACACCTTATTAAAAATTATCAAGTGACATCCAGGGGTGTGCAAATATGTTTTTGTGTAATTACATGAAATTGTGGAAAATTATGTGTAATAACATGAAAGGCAAACCCCTCATTGATGCTATATTTTAGCTCAAACATCATCCATGTGCCTGGTTTTGACACAAGGACACGTTTCAAGCTGAACACAGCCAAAGCACCGCGAACAGCAACTGCTTGTGTTTTTTTGTTTATGTGAGTTAATGGTAAAGATTTACCACAAACGGCAGATTTGAGGTAAATCTTTACCGCAAATGGAGTTGAATTGTTCAACACACCATTATGATGTAATTTCAGAAATTTTGTGAGACATGGAGAGCACAACATTTCCAATATTACGTGGATTATGCCAGCGTAATTAAAATTTTACCAAGCCTAGTGAGGTCATGAATAATGCAACCTCACTCACATTTCCCCAATCAAATTATGCAAACACTGTATTTTATTTATTTATTTAATGCTTCCATTAGCCTGCTGCAACATTGTTGGACATCCTGACCTACCTTCCTATGTACATCGTGACAACTCGTGAGAAACAGATAAAGGTTCTGATAATTTTCAAAA
Source organism: Pleurodeles waltl (assembly GCF_031143425.1). Taxonomy (NCBI): domain Eukaryota; kingdom Metazoa; phylum Chordata; class Amphibia; order Caudata; family Salamandridae; genus Pleurodeles; species Pleurodeles waltl. Next base: position 75,105,219 of record NC_090450.1, on the reverse strand, counting down.
GACATTAATTGCGTATGAAATTATTTGTGTTTGGTGTTCATGAATGGCCTCAGCACAGAGGTGCACATAGTTGCATTAATGCAAATGCAAATTAACAGCACTAAATAAGTAAAAATATTCCCATGCATCATCTCGAAGTAACTCAACAATATAAATTCAGATGTCTTCTTCATCGGTATTCCTGCACTTTCTTTTTTTACCCTTTTTGTCTTTCAAGGACGATAGTAAGCCACAATGTTTTGGATTGAAAACCAGCCCTTATTCTTCTTATGTACTTCTAGTCCACAGGCATATATACACACATATATACAACACAGGCATATATACACACATGTATACACACATATATGGAGACACTGACCACTGGTCTCCCGGAGTCCTCGTGTACTTCTGGTCCACAGGCATATATACACACATGTATACACACATATATGGAGACACTGACCACTGGTCTCCCGGAGTCCTCGTGTACTTCTGGTCCACAGGCATATACACACACATGTATACACACATATATGGAGACACTGACCACTGGTCTCCCGGAGTCCTCGTGTACTTCTGGTCCACAGGCATATACACGCACATGTATACACACATATATGGAGACACTGACAACTGGTCTCCCGGAGTCCTCGTGTACTTCTGGTCCACAGGCATATACACACACATGTATACACACATATATGGAGACACTGACCACTGGTCTCCCGGAGTCCTCGTGTACTTCTGGTCCACAGGCATATACACACACATGTATACACACATATATGGAGACACTGACCACTGGTCTCCCGGAGTCCTCGTGTACTTCTGGTCCACAGGCATATATACACACATATATACACACATATATGGAGACACTGACCACTGGTCTCCCGGAGTCCTCGTGGACAGCAATCATAGTTGTTTTTCACATGGTGGCTATATTACTTCTCAATTAAATAAAGTTTGAGCACTTCTCCCTCATCTTGAATGATGTGCACTGGATCCCTCTCCCTCTCAGATGTTTGATCTAGAAGGCACTCCACCAGAGTAACTCTGACTATGATGCTATCAGAACCAGTCTGTGGTGCATCCTCTATTAGAAGCACCTCCCCGGATAGACAGAAAATATAAAATACTCACAAACAACACACTGCATAAGACCTGAGAGACTGGAGTGACCCCCCCTTTGTTTGCACAAAGAGATGCTCACTCATTAGTGAAGGTCACGATAAGCCCTAACCCCACTTCTCCTTGCTTTACATCTCTGTGATGCTATGTTTCTTAGTGCTTCGAAATGAGAGTTCACTGATTTGCCTCAGTTTTCAATGTAAACAAATAATACTTCACGGGAAACACAATAATATGTATGCAAAAAGGTCATGGAGTAAAATATTAATAGTAATCCATCCAGCAACCTTCAAATCACCATCCCAGCAAGGTTGGCCAGTCATAAATAATTTGCTTATTTCTCCTCTAAGAATTCAAGACTGAATTTTGAACCTCAAAAAGAGAAAACGTGAGTATCTCTTGAAGATATAAAAGAAAAACAATAATAGGCCCCTCCAATCTCCTTGTATGGGAAATCATAGATATCCCAAGGATTTTGCCCATGACACTTCTTATCGGACGATTTAACTTGTGTTTATATCATGCTCAGAGAGCCACTCAAAAGCAAAAAAAGTTATTCTGACAAAGTGGTGGAGGTATTTTTTTGTAACTCCTGGCCCGGTATTTGTGACAATTGTATAAGTTGGTACAACCATATACTGTCATGTTAATGATCTTTAAGAGTCAATTACCATTACAACATGTATGTGTAGAATATATATAGGGCCTGGGTAATCAGAAAAAGAAAAAGAAGACTAAAAAACTAATACATCGCAGGATACGTTACACTCCAGTTTATTCTGCCTGGGTGCAAGCAAAATATCTGGAATGTGTTCTGAAATGTCTGTAGTGTAACAGTGGTGTAACGAAACTGAAGGGGGCACCCCCTGTAAAACACATGGAGAGGGCCCCCCCTCCGGATCCACTTAGGCCAGGTGCTGTGCTGATGGGCCCCCTGGAACTCAGGGCCCTTGCACTGTGGAGGCTGCGGGGGCCTCTGTTGTGCCACTGCAGTGTATGTCAATTTTAGAGTTTCTGGAGGTGATGTGGAACTTGCTAGAGGTCTCCAGCAACCTTCAGAGATGCCTAGTCTTAAGGAAATCACTCACATGTCTTTGAGTGAAAAGGAGGCAGAACCCTCACCCATGCAGTAGGAATGCTTCATCATAAGGTCCCATTTGTAGGTTGGGGTGTGCTCTGGTGACCTCTTTCTGGTTGGAACTATGATGATGGACGCGACATCAGTCCGAATGTTCCTTAGCTTAGAATATTCATTTTGGTGCACTAAACCTGCAGCTTATTATGTGTTACTGTAATGCAAACTAAACTGTTAAAATGTTCTAATGTAGACTAGAGTTTTATTATATTCATGTTTTCTTGTAGCAACTATGACATCAAGAGGGAAAGTTGTGACCCTTCCTGTCTAGTTATTGACATATTTCACGCCTAGTATAGCCATAACTGGGTCTATAGCACTTCATCAGGACTATCATTATAAACCTGCTCCTGCTCAGACTTCCTGGAATGATAGGTGTTGAGATATGTGTAGGTGGTCTAATACAACCCTACTGTACTTATTGGACTTGAAAGAGAACAAGAGTCACTACTTTCAGAACATCCAGTTTTTTGACCCAGTCCCCGAACATTGTAATACCTTGTGGTGATAGTACCCTCTTCCTCCTTATTTGAGAAGAGGAAGAGTCGCCCTGCCAACTCATCCTAGCTTACCCTCAAATCAACCCATCCTAGGTTCCAAGCTGATGAAGCATGCCAATTGCTCGGATGTGGTCTGTGAGTTTTCTTTTTACTGAAACATCTTGGACATTGTTTTTATACCATCTTTATGTCTAGATGACTCTCCTGGACCCTGTTGACCTCTTCCAAGTCACACACCATCTCAGGTATCACAATCTTGCTGGTTTATCCAGTTATTTGTAATCATCCTGTAAAAAGATCACCATGTTTTATTTTTGGACAGCCAAAGTATAGGGCCTAAACAGTCCCTAGGTCTAATGGTTTGGGATTCAAACATGATAGCAATCTACTGCCTAAAATGGAAAGACCCCTTTCTACTGAGTCTTTTCTTTAATTGAAATCAGTATAATAACTGCGCATTCACATGTGCGTATTGTCCTCGCAAAATCTGATCAAATTGGCAATGGTTTTAGAGACAACAAGTGCAACTTTTTCTGATGGTTTTCTCTTGAATAAACTTCTTTACACCTGATGCAATAATACTTGCAACAAACTAGCAGCACATCCAGAGAATTCCTACCCTTCCTGGTAAGGGACAATCCAAGTTTTAGCAATCAGGGAGGCTGGATGTGAGGGAGCTACTTGAGAACTAAAGCAATGAAAGTTAGGTGGAGAAAGAGTGAAAGCTAGATCTGCAAGACAACAACATATGTAAAATCAAAGCCTCCATAGAATAATGGGCTGGAAAGGGAGCATGAAGAGCAGCTGAGTGAAGATAAAAGAGAGAATGAAAAGGAGAGTACAGCTTTGAGGGGACGAAAAGATGTAGAAGGGCTGAAGATCATGAAATGCGAGACAAATGCCAAAGGAGGAAAACGCAGGTTGAAACCGACAACACACAGCTGAATTGATGAAAAGAAATGGGAAGAGGGTGGAGTGGAAGAAACAAAGGGAACAAGCTAAGGAGACCGAAAAGCAGGCCAAGAGGTGGAGTGTAGGAAAAAAGGACATAGGAGGAGTAGAGAAAATAGAGAAGGGCAGAGATCAAGAGGAAGAAAAGGTAGAACACACACAGAAGCGAGGAGAAAGGCTGAAGAGAGAAAAATGGTGGGTGGGGGTCTGGAAGAATTATGGAATAAGAAAGGCTAAGGGTAGCAGGTGAAGGGTGGACAGAATGAGGAGGAAGATAGGGGAAGGCTAGAAAGAAAAAGGAAGAAAAAGGCAGAAAGTTCATGGGTGATAAAAAGTACCATTCTTAAATTCAGTGCATTTAGTGCTCACTACCACAACTTTACTGCATCAAGGAACTAACGCATTGTAAATAATAAGTGTTAACAAATTTAATGGGACTCACTTTGTCAACTTCATAAGGATGAGGACCTAATTTGACAGTCTTGAGATTTGAACTGATGACCTGTGGATAAGACTCAGACACAAGTAAGAAAGGATGGATGAAGAAAAGAGAAAGCGGGAAAAGTGGTGATGAGAGGAGGGTGAGGGGAGAGAGGGGACTGGTTAAGAGAGAGAGAAGAGCCTACGGCTGCTGGGAGGACAATTAGGGGAAAGGAGAAGGCAAGGTGAAGTGATGAAAGGCTGATAGCAGGGGGGTGATTGGAGAAGGCAAGCCACATACATTATATTTCACATCCATAACTGTTTTTCGGTGAGAAAGTACCAAGTTTGCACTTGCAGTGCCTCACCTGGCCGAGCAAGAACATATCTTTGAACGGACAGCCCATCTATCCCTAAACTGCTAGGCAGCTTCCTCTACTTAAATGCCTTATCAGAAACCATCCCCCCCTTATTTATAGACTCAATATAGAAGCACCACACTGCATAATAATGTGTCCCACTGTGAAAACTTGAATAAGAGGAAACCAGATGTTCCCGAAAAATGTGTGGCAACAATTAAAATTGTAGTCAATGCAAAGAGAACTTCTTGACACTGAGACTTTTAGTTTTTAAAATGTTTATTTTTTGTTTTTACAGTGTCGGTAGATTGCATGACAATGGATTGTGACATATTGTACCCCACGGAACAGAAAAAACAAGAAAAACAGTCAATATTAACCTCAGACCTGTTAGCCCCTCCAACTTTCTGTTTCAGTCCGTTTGGTGCGTGTGCCAATTATATAGATACGAATACTGTGTTGTTTTTTTTCAATCACTTTACAACATTACTTCTATCATTATTATGTTTTCATTTCTGAGATTGTGAGATGTCATACCTGAGTTGTCTTATTTCTATCTTATTCACTACCTTTATATTTACGGTGTTGCCACTCCCTCTTGTCATACTACATTTTCGCTTAGTAAAGTAGAGTTGTTTCACACTCAGCACTTCTGAATGTCTGTACAATGTGCCCATTACTTGGTTTCATTTGAAAATGACCTGCCCTTTGCCCGTTCCTCGTATTTCTTGGCATGCTCATCAGTTGCAGCTTGCACTGCGTGAAAGGGGCGGGTCAGTGTAGGGGGTGTGGGGAGGGGTTCAGTGGGTCTACAAATTATATTTTTTTAAAAAGTACCTCTCCGTCATCCCGCTCCTCTCCTTCAACGTTTGCAGGCAGGCACAGGCTCGCAGCCTGCCCTACGGCCAATCCTGACGCCGCGCAGAGCAGGGACAGGACTGGGAGTCTGTTGCTGGCTTGAGAGAGCCTACTGCGCATGTGTGTTTGGCTGGCCCGAGACGGCCGGCCAAACACACATGTGCTCTGAAGGGGAGTGCTGAGCACTCCCCCTCACTCCTCGTCACCCTTGTGGCCCTGTCCCTTTATAAGGAAATGATAATAAACACTGTTTATTATAGTTTCCTTGTAGAGGTCTGCAGCTGCCTCTGCTGCTGGGGGGGCTCCTCCACCCCATCTGATTCATATGGTCTAATATCTGGGGTGTCGTTGAGCTTATGCAACAATGTTTCAACCACATCCGCTTTTCATCTCCCCTCACTCTTTTTTATATGTCTCACTTCAGCTGAAACCCATTATTTTATATCTTTAAACCATCCACAGATTTTAGGTTGCTGTGTGTCCCGCCAATATATAGTTGGCCTGGAAATGGCTTACATCCTTCTAGAAGGATCAGATCTTTCAGGTCTGTGATAAGCTTTTCAACTTCGACTCCCTGACTCTTCAGTGTGGAATACCTCAAGAGTCCTCTTTGAGTCCAACACTATTCAATGTCTGTGCTCACCCGTTAACAGACACTGCCTAGTCCTTTGGTCTCATCTAAGGGGCATATTTATACTCCATTTGCGCCGAATTTGCGTCATTTTTATTTAGACAAATTCAACGCAAAACTAACTCCATATTTATATTTTGACGTTGGACCCATCTAACGTCAAAATATTGGAGTTTGCACATTTTTTAGATGTGTGAACCTACCTTGCATCAATGAGATGCAAGGTAGGTGTTCCCATCTAAAAATGGTTCTAACCCCATTGCCCCAAATTTATCCTCTTGCTAAAATGACACAAGGGTTGGAGGAGGGGATAAAGAATGGTGGAAAGCTTGCTTTGCACCATTATTTAACACCTGGGTCAGACCAGGCGTTAGGAGATCTGTGGACTAATTTCCATGGTTAAACACCATAGAATGGGTCCACAGGTGCCCTTCTCAAGCCCCAGGAACACCCGCATCCACACCAGAGGGAACGGGAGGATGGGGGACCCCCATCCCAGGTAAGTAGGGTAAGTATAGGTAAGTAATTTTTTTTTAAATTAAATTGTCGTCGGGGGCCCAACTTGGGGCCCCATACCTGGCACATGGTGCAATGGCAATGCCCAGGGGACACTGGTCCCCTGTGCTGGCCATTGGGGTGGTGGGCATGTGGTACGGATGGTTTTGCACCAGAAAATGACGCTAGGCTGGTTAGAGGCATTGTTTGCCTCTAACCAGCCTAACGTCATTTTTTGCTGCAAAACCCCCTTCTCCCATACTGCCACCCCCACCAAGCTAACGTCATTTTTTTTTTACGCTAGCCCACCCTTTGCACCGGCTTGCACCATTCCATACATATGGTGCCCAGCTGGTGCTCAGGAATGGTGCAAGCAGGTGCTAAACTTTTTGATGCAAAACTGCGTTAGTGCAGTTTTGCATCAAAAAGTATAAAAAATATGCCCCTTAGTCTTTTATGCGGATGACACACAGTTGGTCATCTCTTTGGCCTCAGAACAGCATTCAAAAGTAGTTCAATGAAAGCCTTGTCATGCAGCAGTAGCCAAGTGGATGGCAAAATGCTGTTTAAAACTGAATGGCGAAAAAATGGAAGCCATGATAGTAGCAAATAGTTTCAACTGATGGACTCACAAATTTTGGCCAGAAACATTGTGCCCCAACCAAAAACAGTTATTAGAAATGGAGGAATCATGTTGGAAAACAAGTTATTTGAGATTCAGGTGAGGAAATTGGCTGCATACTGTTTTAGGCATTTTGAGATCTTTTAGAAAGGTCCTGGAAATAATACCGAAATCTACCAAAAGGACTGTAGTCTAGGACTTAGAAACGTCTCGTCTTGGTTAAGAAAATGTAATATATGAAAGGACTTGCCCAATCTGTACTGGACAGACTGTAGATTGTTCAAAATGAGGCTGAACACCTCTTATCGAGGTTGCCTAACCATAGGTCTGTTTCGGCTTCTCTGGTCAAACTTCATTGGCTCCCCATTAAGACAAGCATTGGCAAAGCCAATAGGTCTCACCATTGAAACCTTTTGGCTTTGCCAGTGCCTTTTGGATAATAATATTTTTTTACTAAAAACAGACAATGTGCAAGTGCATGCATCAGAGAGCATGCCTGTGTAAGAGCAGAATGGCGTAAGAAGCATTAGGTTTCATTTTTTTTTATTTACCTATCAAATATGGCACCACTTTGATTAGTGAAATTTAGCACAAAGGTACAAATTAAAGAGAATAAAAAAATGACAGTAGGGTAGTAGAGTAGCGAATGGGGGAGCAAATGGTGGCGGTGAGATGGAAAAAGCATTTAATGAGAAAGCAAGCAATACGGGGATGGTGCAAAGCACACATCAAGAGAAGAACACAGTGTGCAATAGCTGGGTGGGAGAATCACATGATAGAATGAGAACCTCAGGAAAGTGACACCAACACAGTGAGCAGAGAAGAAGCATATGAGGGCAATAACACAGAACGTGAGTGGAAGCAGGGGAGAAGTACACAAGAGAGAGAAACACGCAGTGCAGGTTTGGGCCTTTAGGGGGGCACAGGGTGAGAGACAGAGAGAGCTGAAAAACTCATGCTTTCCTAAAAAGAAAAAATGTTCCACAAAAGTGAGCAATGGAAGGATAGAAGTCAGCCAGTCAGAGAGATTGTAAAGAGATCATGGTACAGGGGAGCGGCATACACAATATGGACATCCCGGGGCAAGAAAAGTAATCTAAAAGAGAGCAAGCAAATGAGAATGAAAAGAAAGCCAATGAATGGCAAGCAAAGGGAGGGCTTTAAGCCCCTGTATCTTTTTGGTAAGGTGGCAATAGGTCTTTTTAAGCCCGAAAGCTGAGTCGTCTGATGGGCTTGACCTAAAAACACTGAAGGCACAAAAGCAGAGACCCACAAGATAAATGCCACTGAAGGCAATCCCGAAACACATTCAAACATGGAGCCACAGATCAGAGCACACGAGTTACAGGTAGTTCCAAAGCATTGCTTTGACAGTGACAAAAATCATGTCACATTTATCTGAAATAATTTCTAGGCAACTGAACAGCCAAGCAATCAGAGGTCAGATGACGACAAGGTAGTTGCTTGGGGTTTTTTCTGCATGCTGAAGTCCATCATGGTTTCTCTATGTCAATTGAAGAGAAATTAAATGGAAAAGGCAACCTGTTTCAGGTTGCAATCTGGACTGGCAACATACACCACAGTTGGCCAATTATTAATCTACTGTGGAAATTCCATTTCATGGCTTATGTCCCATGCGAGGCTAAATGCAAGGCCTGGTCCTGCAAATCTGCTTTGAATACAAGTACTAACGATGAGAAAAGGGCATGGTTCAGAGCTCTTCGGGTGCCCCAAAAGTGTACTTTAGCCCTCCTGAGGTCCATATAGCGGCGTTAAAGCACAGAAAGGCCTGCTTTGCAATAAGTATTGGAATTTCTAGCACTGGTTTCTTTAACAAGTACCATCTTCAACTGATGTAGGGGTGTTGCTTTACTACGGTGGTTTGCACAAAGGGAGTGAAAAAGAAAGCTTTTCCAACAAACATCTCTGTGGTTATGAAATGAGGAAGAGTGCTTCTCAGTTAAGAATTTATTGAATGACAAGATACATGGAAATGTCATTGCTGCCTTCTCCTCGCGTGTCACTCACAATTTGATTTTTTTGGGGTTTTGTTTGTTAAGGGTTGGTAAGCAACGTGCAGTGGGTTTAAAGTGCTTATAATGCAAATGTTGAAAGTGTGTGAAGCACCAATCCTTCACTGACAAATGGTACTACAGAAAGTGCACAACCGGGTGATCCTGAGAAAAGGTTAAAGCCTTGGTGGCTAAGGGTAAGTCAGTCACGCTAATGCAGGTAAATGTTGGCTCTTGGATAATATTCTACCTAATGGAAGACACTTTAGTGTGGAAAGTTGCAAAGCACTGAAAGGCCCCTGATTCAAAACGACTTACTAATACAGGAGCATGAGCAAGCACAAAAGAGAAAAAATGGAGACGTTTCTACAGTTTTTATCTGAGAGCAGGCAGTAGCACAACTTATCTGACTTGTAGGCAAGGGCCTTCAGAAACAAGCTGTAAAAGTGGGCAAAAGTGCAGCCCTAATAAGAGTGCAAAAACCAGAACATTGTTTTAGGCTGCCACAAACAGCATTGACCATCACAAAGGAAAGATAGAACCAGTTCTGAGTTTTAGCATTGGCTAAAAATCCGGTGATCCTAGGCAAATCACTTAGGCCCTCATTACAACCCTGGCGGTAAAAGGCGGTTACCGCCGGACAGAAGACCACCAAAACACCCCAGCGGCCGCGGAATTCCGCTACAGCTATTATGACCCACATCTCGGAATCCGACGAAACTCAGACACCCACACAACTCCGCCACACCAAAGGTCAGTGTTAAACTGGCGAAAACAAAACCTCCACCGTCACGCCAACAGAAATACGCCCACACTATCACGACCCACAAATCCACGTGGCGGTCTTTCAACCGCAGTATTCCATTGGCGGTACACACCGCCGCGCTCAAAATACACACACATCTCCAAAACACCGCCACATTGGACAATTCCAAATACACACACCTGATACACATACAAACACCACTCCCACACACCCAACACTATATAAAACACACACCCACATCACCCACAAACGCCTACAACCACAATTCACGGACGAAGGCCAGATAGACAGAGAGCACAGCAACTGAGAACCCCACAACACAGAGGCACACAACACCATCACCCATACAACATTACATGCACAAAACACCACACACCACTACACATCAGCACACACATCAACACTTACACCACCCCACACATCACCCACACCACCCCATGTCACGCCAAAGACATCCCCGGTTTACCGAGGAGGAGCTCAGGGTCATGGTGGAGGAAATCCTACGGGTAGAGCCACAGCTATTTGGCTCACAGGTGCAGCACACATCCATAGCCAGGAAGATGGAGTTATGGCAAAGAATCGTGGACAGGGTCAACGCTGTGGGACAGCATCCAAGAAATCGGGAGGACATCAGGAAGAGGTGGAACGACCTACGGGGGAAGGTGCGTTCAGTGGTCTCCAGGCACAACATTGCGGTACAGCGGACTGGCGGCGGTCCCCCACCTCCTCCCCCACAACTAACAACATGGGAGGAGCAAGTCTTGACCATCATGCATCCAGAGGGCCTCGGAGGAGTCGGTGGAGGAATGGACACTGGTAAGTCAAATCTCAAATATCATATCCCCCACCCTACCTGCATGCTATCACACACCCCCACCCTCACACCCTCCCCTAACACTCACACTCCTCACTAATGTCCTAATAACACAATACACTCATCCCAACACCAAGCCCTGCATGACCCTACTAAGCATGGTCACCCCCCACACCAAAGCATGCTCACTGCACATACCCAGAACAATCCCCTAACCATCATCACACAAACCCACACACAGGAATGCTTGCACTGGGGTACACAAACACCCACCCATTGCACACCATCACACACACACATGCAATAATCATGCTCTTATATCCCTGCAGGACCACTAAGGAACGTCACCACACCGGAGGGTCCAGACAACTCCACTCCACCCACAGAAGAGGCCCACAGTGACGACAGCAGCTCTGCCCTACTGGATCCTGATGACCAGCCCGGACCATCGTGGGCCTCGGGACAGTCGGTTCCCCTTGCACAGGCACAGCCCAACACTGACTTTCCACCCTCTGGTAACACCAGCACAGCACCCACCCAGCGGGCCCATACCTCCGTACCCAGGACACGTCAATCAGCGGTGTGTCCAACACTACAGGGAACCCAGGATAACCCACCACCCCAACAACAACAGGGACCTGGGGGCAGTGGTAGTGGGCACACGGTCCAAGGGACAGAGGCACAGGAACACAGGGGAACTGGGAGGGCTGCTGGGCGACAGGGGGCGGACAGGCCAAGGGAACCCACTCTCCACGAGGCCCTCTCCTCCATCATGGGAGCATACCACCACTCCCAGGAGACGATGGCGACGGTCCTGGACAAGTTTCAGGAGACCCAGCACCTGCAGGAGGAGCAGTATTTGGGCTTCAGGGAGGAGCTCAGAACCATCAGCTCTGCCCTGGGCACCATCGTAGGGGTGCTGAAGGACATACAAAAGACCATGAGGGACACCGTGACACTCCAAGGGGCCCCTGACACTAGCCAGGATGATGAACTACCCACCACCTCTGCCGGCGCTAGTGGACAGGACTCCCCGCCACAGGACCACCACACCAGCACCCCACCCCCTGCAGACGGACAACCACCACGCAAGCGGTCCCTGAGATCCAGGAACAGGACAGAGCAAGATGGCAAGACCCCCGCCAGGAAATGAGACCACCCTGATTGTCCTCCCACTGTCCCACTTTGTTACCCTGTCCATACTGAAACTGCCCCAGCTCCACTTCCTATGCCCATATGGGCAGTGCACCTGTGAGACTAATAGACTGGACTCTGCCATGGACATTCCTCCACCGTCCCCCATCACCATATTACTACCCCCCTCCATATTTGGGCACTTAAATAAACACCCTTGAACCACAAAACAATCTGGAGTCAGTCTGTGATTTGGTAAATATGTATAATCAATGACAGTGTCAAAATGCGTTTCCAATTGTAAAGCCAACATACCTATGTCACACATCACAAGTCCTTGAAGGATGCAAGCAGATGACACAGGTGGCTAACCACACCTGTGAAACCGTAATGGAAAGGTACAACTCAGTGACCAAATACTGCTATGAAATGACAGACAGGATAGAGGTAGAAGTGTGAAAGTGAATGTAATGGTAAAAAGAAAACTGTTCTCACCTGTGTGTCACTGGAAATATTGCTGTATGACTGACTCCCTGTTGTCTATGTATTCTTCCTCAGCGTACTCCTCATCACTGTCCACAGGCTCCACAGGCTCCACAGCTGCCACAACACCGTCATCTGGACCATCCTCCTGCAGAAAAGGCACCCGGCATCGCAAAGCAAGATTGTGAAGCATCGAGCAGGCGATGATGATCTGGCACACCTTCTTCGGTGAGTAGAATAGGGAACCACCTGTCATATGGAGGCACCTGAACCTGGCCTTCAGGAGGCCGAAGGTGCGTTCGATCACCCTCCTAGTCCGCCCATGGGCCTTATTGTAGCGTTCCTCTGCCCTGGTCCTGGGATTCCTCACTGGGGTCAATAGCCAGGACAGTTTGGGGTAACCAGAGTCCCCTAATAGCCACACACGGTGCCTCTGGAGTTGACCCATCATATAAGGGATGCTGCTATTCCGCAGGATGTAGGCGTCATGCACTGAGCCAGGGAACATAGCATTTACCTGCGAGATGTACTGGTCTGCCAAACATACCATCTGTACATTCATCGAATGATAACTCTTCCTGTTCCTGTACACCTGTTCACTCCTGTGGGGGGGGACCAAAGCTACATGGGTCCCATCAATAGCACCTATGATGTTGGGGATATGTCCAAGGGCATAGAAGTCACCTTTAACAGTAACCAAATCCTCCACCTGAGGGAAAACGATGTAGCTCCTTACGTGTTTCAGCAGGGCAGACAACACTCTGGACAACACGTTGGAAAACATAGGCTGGGACATCCCTGATCCCATGGCCACTGTTGTCTGAAAAGACCCACTTGCAAGGAAATGGAGCACTGACAGCACCTGCACGTCAGGGGGGATTCCTGTGGGATGGCGGATTGGTGACATCAGGCTGGCTTCAACTGGGTACATAGTTCATGGATAGTGGCACGGTCAAACCTGTAGGTGATGATCAAATGTCGCTCATCCATTGTCAACAGGTCCACCAGTGGTCGGTACACCAGAGGATTTCCCCATCTTTTCAAATGTCCCAGCTGACGGTGCCTAGGAAGGACAACAGTGACCACAGACTCAACAAAATCCCAGGTATGTACCCACAGATACACAGAACACGACACCAAAGACAAAAATCTTCCTGTATGTGTCGAGTGTAGGCCTAGGTATGTGTGACGCAGTAGTAAATGAAGCCATGTGGGCCCCTGAAATGGCGGCTGCCTGACCTCTAAACTGGGACAATGGGGTGTGAGGTAACTGCGCTGGCGTTGTACACCGTCGCGGTAGGCGGTCGTAGACCGCAGCGCAATGCTGCATTGGTTAACATTGGACCCTATGGGTCCCAGGAGCCAATGATGAATTGCGCCAGCGTTGATGATACGCACCGCCGCGGACGTGACCGCCATTTTCTATCTGTTCAATCACTCGATACCTGATCTTCGACAGGAGAGGACCTACACTGCAAGTGCTGCTGTGACCTTGGTCTGGAAGAGACAATGGCTGCTGCGTCTGGGGAAAGGGCCCCTGCCTTCACTGCTCAGGAGTTGGAGAAGCTAGTAGACGGGGTCCTCCCCCAGTACACGCTACTCTACGGTCCTCCAGACCAACAGGTAAGTACACAGGGAGTACGTTGTATGGGCTATGCCTGTGTGGAGAGGGCTGGTTGTAAGAGGTAAGGGGGCAGAGTTCAGGGAACATGAATGAGTGTGAATGCATGTGCCACATGGCAAGGGCAGGGATGTGGGCCACTCACTTTGACGGCGCAGTTGGTAATGACTTCTCTTCTTCCCCTGTGCATATCATGTAGGTCAGCGCCCACCAGAAGAAGGACATTTGGCGTGCCATCGCCAAGGACGTACGGACCCTGGGGGTCCCCCAGAGACGGGGCACCCACTGCTGTAAAAGATGGGAGGACATTCGCCGCTGGAGCAAGAAGACGGCGGAGGCTCAGCTGGGTATGGCCTCCCAACGTGGGAGGGGTGCCCGTCGCACCATAACCCCCCTGATGTTCCGGATCCTGGCGGTGGCCTACCCGGAGTTGGATGGGCTCTTGAGGGCATCACAGCAGACACAAGGGGGGGAGTACACCCTCATTCTGGGGACTTTGCGCGCAGTTGAGGGGTCTGGGTGGGGGAGGAGGGCTGTGGGTTTCCCTAGGCCAGGGCGACTTCCGTAGGCTAGGACCCTCCGTAATGCATGCCATGTGCCACTCCACCCCACCTCAGTAGAGTGCCAAGTACAGGTATACATGCCCCTGTGGCATCCATGGTTGCAGATGTCCACCATAGCGATGTAGGCCAGATCCCTGGAATTGCAGCTGTAGAGGCCTAGAGCGCGGCGTAGTGCAGGGGGCTACTGTGTCTGTATTGTCCGCCAACGATAAGCCATGCACTCAACCTCTTTTTCTTCTGTCCCCCCCCCCTTTTTGTGCTCTCCCTGTTCTTCTGTGCATCAGCATCATCAGGCGGAGGTACATTGGCACCGGAGCACGAGGGAGCTGCATCCCACATGGCCATGGAGGGCCACACCCTGGACTCAGAATGCACCAGTGGGACGGAGGGCGAGGGGAGCTTCACGTCGGTCACCGGATCACCAAATAGCGACACCGACTCGTCCGCCGATGGGAGCTCCCTTGTGGTGGCGGCACCATCTGTGCCCACCACTTCTACAGGTACAGCCGCCACCTCCCCTACCAGCACCGCCCTCCCAGCAGCCCCTCAGCGTTCGCCCCGTGCCCGCTCACCCAGGAGGGTGGGCATCACCTTCGCCCCAGGCCCCTCAGCCCCTGCCCCTGTCACCTTTGCTGCACTCAGTGAGGAGGCCATTGACCTCCTCAGGACACTCACTGTTGGGCAGTCTACCATTGTGAATGCCATCCAGGGTATAGAAAGGGAGTTGCAACACAGTAATGCATTCCTGGAGGGCATTCATTCTGGTCAGGCTGCCCTTCATCGAACCCTGCAATCTCTGGCCTCAGCACTGATGGCAGCCATTGTCCCTGTGTCTAGCCTCCCCCCTCCAACTTCCTCCACCCAGACCCAATCCCCTGTACCCCAGCCTATCCCAAGCACACCATCAGACAAGCATGCATACACCTCAACACACAAAAGTAGCTCAGGCAAACATAGGCACCACACATCCCACAGGCACTCACACAAGCATCACACACATACAGACACAGCAACATCCACTGCCTCCACTGTGTCCCCCTCGTCGTCGTCTCCCTTCTCCCTCCCAGTCTCGTCTACACTCTCACCTGCATACAGTACATCTACAGGCACTAGGACTCACACCAGAACACCCAGCACCACACCCCGCTCACCTGCACTCACCATCCCCACTACCATTTACACGTCCCCTGTGTCTTCTCCCAGTGTGTCTGTGACGCCCCCTCCCAAAGTACACAAACGCGGGCACCCACACACCCAACATCCATCCACCTCACGACAGCCTCCAGTACCTGCACGTGCACCCAAAACACCTAAAGTGACACCTCCTACAACCACCTCCTCTTCCTCCACTCCCAGACCCCCTCCAGCAACCCATCCCAGTGTTCGTCAGAAACTCTCCCTCAGCAACGTTGACCTCTTTGCCCCCACCCCCACCCCTCCAATTCATAAGTCACGTAGTAGCGCCTCAGCCAAAAAGACTCCAGTACCAGTGGTGCGTGTTCAAGGTGTGTGGAGTGCACCGGCCACCAGGGCAGGCAGTGTGACACGGAGCCAAAGCACTGCCAGTCCACCCCCTGTAAAGCATCTCAAGTTGGAAAGTGGCCGACGGGACAGGGTGAAGACTCCTGGCAAAAAAACTGCTCACAAGGGTCCCAGGGGGATTGCAGAGTCAGCTGTGACTCCTCCAAAGGTGGTGAAGTGCCAGGAGAAGTCTGCGCAGTCTGGTAAGAGCAGCACGGCGGAGAAGGGCGCCATCCTCCCTGGTGGCCGGGACGCCACCGCCAGCACCGTCGTCACTGGTCAGGAGACCACCGCCGGAGTCAGTGCCCAGGAGGGCAGGAGTATCGTCACTGGTCAGGAGACCACCGCCGGAGTCATTGCCCAGGAGGGCAGGAGTATCGTCACTGGTCAGGAGACCACCGCCGGAGTCAGTGCCCAGGAGGGCAGGAGTATCGTCACTGGTCAGGAGACTACTGCCGGAGTCATTGCCCAGGAGGGCAGGAGTATCGTCACTGGTCAGGAGACCACCGCCGGAGTCAGTGCCCAGGAGGGCAGGAGTATCGTCACTGGTCAGGAGACCACCGCCGGAGTCATTGCCCAGGAGGGCCCGGGCAGCCACAGCCCCGCTGGGCAATGAGGGACCGTCATGCCACACACCAATGCACAGGTCAGAGACCGCCATGGCAAAGCACCGCTGAACAAGGAACTCACCGCCATGGTGAAGACCGCTGAACAGGGCAGAGCACCGCCATGGCAAAGCACCGCTGAACAAGGAACTCACCGCCATGGTGAAGACCGCTGAACATGGCAAAGCACCGCTGAACAGGGCAGAGAACCGCTGAACAGGTCAGAGACCGCCATGGCAAAGCACAGCTGAACAAGGAACTTACCGCCATGGTGAAGACCGTTGAACATGGCAAAGCACCGCTGAACAGGGCAGAGAACCGCTGAACAGGTCAGAGACCGCCATGGCAAAGCACCGCTGAACAAGGAACTCACCGCCATGGTGGAGACCGCTGAACAGGGCAGAGCACTGCTGAAGAATGAAAACATCAAGCATCGTTATCCCATGTACAGCTGGGACAGTGACGGAACAGGAAGCGTCACGGGGAGCCTGATGCAGTGTGGGCACCATTCCCCCTCCAGAACCAGTGGAGACATGCATCCACTCCGTCTGTCCTTAACAGGATGAAGCACTCTGGGCACCATTCCCCCTCCAGAACCAGTGGAGACATGCATCCACTCCGTCTGTCCTTAACAGGATGAAGCACTCTGGGCACCAGTCCACCTCCAGAACCAGTGGAGACTGTTATCCACTTGAGAGACTGCGGCTTTGCACTCCCCAGGATGGAACAGTGGGCAAACCAACCACTGTAGAGACTTGAGACACTGTGGCTTTGCACTCCCCAGGATGGAACAGTGGGCAAACCAACCACTGTAGAGACTTGAGAGACTGTGGCTTTGCACTCCCCAGGATGGAACAGTGGGCAAACCAACCACTGTAGAGACTTGAGAGACTGTGGCTTTGCACTCCCCAGGATGGAACAGTGGGCAACCCACCCACTGTACAGACTTGAGAGACTGTGGCTTTGCACTCCCCAGGATGTAACAGTGGGCAAACCAACCACTGTAGAGACTTGAGAGACTGTGGCATTGCACTCCCCAGGATGGAACAGTGGGCAACCCACCCACTGTAGAGACTTGAGAGACTGTGGCTTGGCACTCCCCAGGATGGAACAGTGGGCATGGAGCCCTGTCGTGGATCTGGCGTGGTACTCTCATCCGGCTGAGGTGCCCCCCCCCTTTCCTTCCCCCTGAGGTGACTGTTGTATTTCTATCTGATGCCCCAGCAGTGTTCTCTCCGTTTGTGGACAGGTATCTAATGTGGGCCTCGCCCATGCATTTTTGGCCCAGTGGTGCACGGACATTGATATGTGCATAGCTGAACTACTTCTCGTAATGTATAAGAGCTGGAATGTGTATATATATCTGTATATATTTGGTAACTGTATTTTGATACATTGCAATTTATGAACTGATTTCCTTTGGTCTTTGCATTCTTCCGGGGGGGTTGTGGGTTGTTCCTGTGATTTTGGAAATGCATTGGTGTGCGTGTTGTAATGTGCGAGGGTGAGGGTGGGGTGGGGGTGTTGCGTGTGTGTCCGTGACTTTTGCCTCCCCCCTCCCCTATGTCGTAGGTGCAGTACTCACTTTTGTCTTCGGCGCCGCCATTGCTGGTGTTCGTAAATGAGCAGGAAGACAAGGGCAGGTAGGATTTGTAATTCCGGCTCCATGGTGTCCTCCTTCCTCGTGGGATTTGTAGAAGGTGAGCGTTTTCCCATTGCAAAAGCTGTTTCCGCCGTGTTTTTATCCACGGTGAATCTGCCCCGGAAAAAGTGGCGGATTAGCGGGTTGTGATACTGTGGGCGGTACATTGTCTCCCGCCTGTCTGTTGGCGGTGACCGCCGCGCTGCTTCTCTGTACCGCCGTGGCGGTCGGAGTGTTAAAGTGGCTGTCTATGTTGGCGGTTTCCGCCACGGTCATGATTCCCTTTTTTTGTCCTCCGGCCTGTTTGCAGGATTACCGCACCTTTAACACCGTCCACCAGGGTTGTAATGACCCCCTCAATCTCTTGTGCCTAAAAACAATTGATGTGAACTTGTGTGATGTGACTAGTGCTCATGTAAAGTGCTCCAATACCTTCAGGTGGGGCTGTGGTCGTGATATATAAATGGCAAAAAATAAGAAATAGTACCTTAATTCAGACAAACACTAATTAACATAAAGCAATATGTACTTGGTTCATGCTCCACACAAGTAGAGACGACTCGCACATGCTTCTGAATTAAAAGGGAGCAAAAAAGTGTGATGATAATGCCAACGAATGGTAAGTACTAGGTCGGCCAAAAGCCCCTTTTTAGAGGTAGTTTTTTTCAGACACAATAGGTCACCAAGCAACAGTGTATGTGCAGTGACAGCAAGCTCAACCTAAAAAGGGTACAATTTAAAGCATGATACATAGCATTTCTAGCCTTTACCAACAAGGGTCTGAGGTTGTATATCTGGTAAAGCCTTATAATCCACTAGGACCTCAGTGATCCCCAGAGTCTTCATAGGTAGTAGCTGTGGACAGTCCTGTTCCTTTCTTGCTTCCAAATTATGGAACTTTCTTCCATCTATGCTTCGGAACAACTCTGATGCGCTCGCTTTTAGGAAATTTCCTAAGACCTGGCTGTACGAGTATTTACGGTAAGCGCTTCTCTGGTGTATGTCCATCTTAGCGCTGGGAGGCCCTTGGTGGGTAGCCATGCACTTTATAGGTAACAATAGAATAGAACTTCCTTTCCATCCTCCCTTTTATTTTACCTGTGAGTAGCCCAGTAAACACGGCTTATGTGGCAGTTTAGGAAGTCCTCCAGTGCATTTCCTGTAACTTTCCACTAACTCAACCCTGTAAAGTTGCACTCCAGGGCATTGCCACATCAGGTACTGGAAGCCAATTGGCGTTTCATGATAACCACGGCAGTGAGAGGAACGTCCCGGGTATAACCCATTTAGTTTGAGTGGTGTCAGAGAGATTATTTGGAGGTAGTCAAATTGGGCCAATCTAAATCTAGTGTTGTTGGATTTTTATTTTACCCAATAACACGCTCATCACAACTTGGCTCCCATCTTGTCTTGGCTGTGTTGTAGCCTCCCCTCCCTTGTGAAGACTCAGTGCCTTGTAGGAGATGGCCAACAGTCTGTTTCTTTGCCCTATTGAGAGCTTTCTGATCTGTGTGGCCTCTGGCGCTTCTTGGGATAGAGCGCCATATCCCCCTGGAATTTTGTGTAAGCGGTGCATATTGCAAGAATGGACCTGTTTCTAGTCTAAAAATGTCTTGCACCTTAGCAAACGTGAAAAATCTGTTTCCAGGGCACTGGTCCCCCAGTACCTCGCATCGACCCATTCTCATCCTCTTACTGATATATCTCTGGCTATCTCTTCAAAGGAAAGTATACTTCACAGCGACATGTCTTTTGAAAATCGTGGGCATTTCAGAACGACATTAAGCACCGTGTCACACACCTAAGCCACCAGCTGAATTATGTAGGGGAAGTGGCTCGGAATATAGCGACCCATCATGGCTAGGTCTGGCCCAGCACATTTCCATGCATCCCCTTCAGTAGGATTTTTTCTAGGCATGTGGAAAATGTACTTTTGTGTCAGAGGACAGAATTTTGCAAAAATTATGCAAATTGAAAACACAATATTTGGCCCTATATTTAGCGCCAAATGTGCCTTCATGTGCGTTTTGGACATGATGGTGCTTTTTGTGCAACAAAAAAAACAGTACAAAAATCACAAGTGCTGAAAACGACATCCTTAAATTTGCAAGGTTGCTGTGCTCATGCATTAACGTTTTATTGAAACGCACCATAATTACATCGTGTGGCATAATGTTTTAAATTTGAGATTTTTTTTCCTCATTTGTGCTCATTATCTAACCAATGCATTTTGAAACCTTAATATGAATGATGCAGTGAAATTTGATGACAGTGAAAAAATGTGATTTGAAAACACATCAAATAGTATAACCAACTATATAGCTTAAAAGTTCGATATTTTGTAAACTAAGCAAACATAATAATGTATTCATTTAACGTAGTTTGTCTGCGATCTTCTTCTCAAGCACACAGCACATTTTATAACATGTACACGTTGATTTAATAGAGGTGACTGGACGAAATACTTCTTTGATCCCAAACTTGAAAAATCCCTTGAGGATACAAGTCTATTACATTGTAAAGGAAGCAATTCAGTGCAGCCAGGTGAAACTTCACAGGCGTGGCCTCTGTACCTTCAAGTTGGACCTTTCAGTTCCTGCCTCCACACTTCCACCTTCGGTAGATTAAAGGGGACTGGCAGTCACATCGCTGTTTTCGTAGGTGGCGTGCTGAATCATGCCAAAACTTGGAGCTCGTTTTAGATATAAAATCAGCCAGCCAGTCAAGTTCCTAAAGCAAACACCAGCAAAGCTACTGACAGCCCACACACCTGCAAGACACCTACCTTAAAGTCGTCAACACGTCAAAGAGGTTTAGGGTGGGATATAAAATAGTCTTGCACTATTAACACTATCCAAAAAATATCTAATTTTTTTTTTTAGTTTTTCCCCTTCTTTCGACAACTATCCCACAATTTTCGTGTCATGTGCGGGGGATAGGGCCAGAATCACTAAAACTTTGGTGTTTCTCGTTTTAAAATAGGTGCACAAAACCTGGGAGTAAGTTTATCAAAGGTTTTCTGTCATGGGGACGCAAAACCTAGAATGAGATTTGCCAAGCCATACAAGGCCACCATGTGTGGCACTGTGAGGCTTGGTAAATCTGGAGTAATGCAAGGAAGCACAAGTCCCTGTCTTGCGTTGTGGTTCCCCAGGGAGGGCTTACAAGGGTGGACCGTGAGTATTACCACGCATCCACCCATGGATTTTGGCACATCGCCAGATTTATCTTAAGTGGTAGAAATGCGAATGCGTCAAAATGCTATGCCTTCCTAGGGGAGCTGTAATGACGAGAAATATGTTTATTTTTACTTGTATTTTCCGCTTTCTACCTATTCTGCATTATGCAGAACACATAGAAAGAGGAAAAAGCCTGTGAGGATTGCTTTTGTGCAGGACATTGTCCCTTCCTGCACATAAACAATTCTGCCTGCAACACAGGCACCCATGCACCATGGTGCAATGGTGCCTGCATTGATTCTGGACAACACATAGTGCGCCAGCGCAAGGAGAGGACAGGACTGCGCCATAGAATGGTAAATATAGCACATTCCTGCCCTCTCCCGGTCACGCAACGCTGTGCCACATTGCGTGACATTTTGATAAATCTCCCTCTGGATTTGTATTTAGAAAAAGAAAGGGGCAGATCTAAGGAAAGTGGCACTGCACCCAGTTTCCTTGCACCCGTTAGCGACCCCTAGCGCCACCATGTGTGCGCCGTTTCTAAGATATGGCACACCATTGCGCAGGGTAGGGGGCAATAGCATCAACATTTTTGACCCTATTGCTGTATTGTTCAGGGTTAGTGCCAAAGTGTTGGTGCTAACCCTGAACAGTACATAGGGGCCCATTGTAAACAATGGGGTGCCTCCTTTTAACACCTGGTCTGAGCAGGCATTACAAGTGCCAAAGAAAATGACACAAAGAAATCTCTTAGAGTTCCTTGTGCCATTTTTTCACCCCCCCCCCCCCCCCCCCAATGGGGGAAGGCCTCCTTTGCATACATTATGCCAGGCGCAGGCATAATGTAGCACAAATGGTCACAAAGTGGCGCAATTCATGCATTGTGCCACTTTGTGGTTGGGCCAAAATGACACTAATGTGGTCCAAGAAGGTACTTGGGACTCTTAGATCAGCCCCCAAATCGTAATTCACGCTATGACAGTTTCTGAATGTTTCAAAAATTCACTTATTACTTGGGCGAATCTGTAAGTATTTTTAATTCCCCTGAATAAGTATCACAGAGTTAGATGGCAGCCGTATTAGCCACTGGGAAGGTTCTGAAAACACAACATTTTACCTTTATAGGCCTTCACAAACCTTTACAATAGTTCTTTCATGTGCCAAATACACACCACAAGGAGCTTTAATATGGTGCAAAGAAGTCCTCATATTTCACGAGGATGTAAAGGAAATTATTTTTACTTACCGGATAAATGAAGAAATATTTTCAGCTGCCGAATAAAAAAAATTAAATGTGCTAATCCATCTTTCGGAACACCTGTTCACCTTTTCGCTGTGCACTTTTCTGTGGACTGTGGCGAAACAAAGCCCCTCGCAGCCTCGAGATGCGGTGGCGGGGGGGCTGGGGAAGCGACCTCCAGCTCCCCCCCCCCTTCAATACAGCACCTGGCCTGAGGGAGACGGAGGGGGATCCCCCCCATGTTCTTTGCAGGGGGCCCTATCCAATTTGTTACGCCACTGTGTGTGGAGTAAGTTTGGGGCAGATGTACTGAGACTGGAACTGTACAGCTGAGTAGATTGTTTTATGAACTCATGGGATTGTTGCGACTCCCCTAGAAGTTGGAAATCTAGGTGAATTGTATGGTGGCACCGAACACACGTCGGTTTTCCGACTTTTACAACTTGTCTTCAATCTGCCTTTCCGGAAGGACTGCTTTGTAAAATGTCAGACCTAAGTGCCCTTCAACACGATTCAAATCATAAAACTCCTTGAGTAATCGATACAGGCCAATGTAATATTTGTAATTAAATATTAGGATTTAGCACACTGAAGGGCTCTTTTGGAATAAACCACAACAGATAAAGCCCCAGTTTAAAAGGGGCAATCCAACTGTGAAGAGTACTATATTTCATATGTTGCGAGAAATAAGTCTACATTATATTTTGAATGACAGTGTGAGTGGGTAAAAAAATATTTGTTTAATGTTTTAGCAAAATGTGTCTGCTAATATTATAAGTAAAACATGACGTTTAGACATATTTTGTTTTCCCATTTAAAATGGATTTATTTGTCATTTCCCCTCACAATCATTCATATGTGTGGTGTTGTTTCTCATAGTAAATCTACAGAGGAAAATGCAACACTACAAAAACTATACACAAAAATGCTATTTTTATGTAATTATAAAACATATCACAATTTAAGAGCTGGTCAGTGGAACTGAAATTGAAAATATACATAGGCAAGGTCCCTACGCTGCTTATAGTGCAGTGAGCAGCGAGTTCAGAAGCTATTTCGGGCAATTCTGATCTGCTGATGTCTGAGTGGGCAGGGCAGGTGTTTAAGATGACCCGGATATGTTCACATTGTTCCGGGGCTTTGATGCTGCAGGCTGGAGGTCTGGCAGCCCATCTATTCCCTGCGCCACCAAAGGTTAGAACAAACCAACAAGTGTCTATGGCAGTTTCTGACTTTACTTCTATTTTCTCCAAATATTTCTGCCAGTCCACGGGTGTAGCTGGGTTCAGATGCCCTGATATGCCTGCTTTCAGCACCTACTGCTCTGCCAGGATGCCAGGATGGCATTTGTGACATTTGTTGAAATTAATTTTGGTACTTCTACACATTGTGTCCATTGTATATCTGTCAGCGTGGTGGTAAGAGCAGCCTCCCAATAAGCCCTCAAATGGTGAAGAGATACTTCTCTGTCAGTTCATACGGAGCTGAATAGGTGGATTACTGCCTTGCATCTCCCCCATGTATCAGTAGAGTCTGGAAGAGCAGGAAGGTCTACGGCTCACTGTGTGTTTTATTCCAGGTCATGTGGAGGTATCATGCAGTTGTGGCGTGTAGAAGGAATGAGCCCCGGCTAATACCATAATCATCTATCAGATTGTCAAATGTGTGGTGGATCCTATCTGTGAAAAGATAGTCAACCCAGACAGTAATGCCCACTTCGGTCCAGCTGTTGCCCCCAAACAGGTTTGCAACACCTGGCACCCTGGCAGTGCCCAAAGGGGGAGTTCTGGTGCCTATGGAGGGTAAAAGTGCAGCTTAGTCATAAAAATCGTCCTGTATTTCATGGCCATGCTCATAAGGGCATTCCCCCCGCCCGGGGTACCTCTGTCTCAGAGTCCAGTCTCAAAGTTCAGCAACCATTGTAGCTCCAAGGAAGATGTAATTTGGACACCCAACCCACCCGGGTGTCAGTACGTTCTACTCACCATCTGCATTTGCCCCATATTAACATAGTGAGGAGTGTCCGTAGGCCCGCAAACAATCGGGCGGGTACTCTTACCAGCAGAGCGTAGAAGAAATACGGTAACCTAGGGAGGATTAACACCTTGCAGATGGCTGCTCTTCTTGCCAATGAGAAAGGCAGGGAAGACCAAAATGGGATGGATGATCTCGCACTTGTAAGGGTTCTGCCCACATTGCTTTCTATTAAATCCTTGTCTGAGCGATACACCCTGACGCCCAGGTACTTAATGGTATTCCAAAACCATGAGAGTGGAGTTTGTTGGAGTTCCCTCTGGTGAGTTTTGGACAGGGCTGTCAGCGGAAATAGTAGGGACTTGTCCAAGTTTACTCTCAGGCCGAATGCGTCTCCAAACCGTCATAGGAGTTCATTGAATGAAGGAAGCACTGTAGCATCATCTCTCAAATAAATTAGGGCATCATCTGCGTATAGCGATATTAGATGCCAACAACCATCGGCCTGGACTCCCCACTCTCTGGCACGTGCTTGAAGCATGCACACAAGGGGCTCCATTGCCAGTGCAAAGATCATGGGGACAGGGTGCAACCCTGATGAATGCCACGTGCGGTTGTGAATGAATAAAAAATGATGTGTCCAGTTTGCACTCGGCCTAGCGGCATGGTATAAAGCAAGGCTTTCCATTGTAGGGACTTGGGGCCTATCTTAGTGCTTCCGAGGACCTCATGCAGATAGTCCCATTTCAGGGTGTCAAACACCTTCTCTATGTCCAGCGATGCCACCCAGGGTTTTGCACCCGATGACCATGCCCAATCCATCAGCATGAACAGGTGGCGTAGGCTCAAGAAAGTGTTCCTCCCGGGTATAAATCCGATCTGATCAGACTGTACTATGAATTGTGCTATGGGGATCAGCTAGTTCAGTAACACCTTCCCTAGGATCTTGTAAATTTTTGACAAGGGGAGAAGTCTGTGCGACCCCAATAATAGAGCATCTCTTTCCTTCTTTGTTAGGACAACCCAGATTGCCTCACGAAGTGAATTCAGAGCATCCACTTGAGAAGGCTGAATTAAACATGTTTAGCAAGTGAGGGGCGAGTTTGGGCTTAAAGGCACCATAAAATTTCACCGGCCAGCCATCTGCCTGGGAGTCTTGCCATGCGCCATTTGCTTGATCGCGTCTTCGATCTCAGTCACAGTAAGGGGGGGGGCTCGAGATCTGCCCCTTGACATCCCTGAAGATGCGGTAGGTGTAGTGTTTCTAAAAATGAACTAATCGTGGCAGCATCTGCTCACTGCAGGGCAGTGTAGGGCTCAGCATAAAAGGAGTGGAACGCTGTTTTAATGGCCTCTTGGGTATTGAGTATGGGGCCTGCCCCTCCATGAAAAACGCTAATGAGAAACCTTGGGGAGCTAGAGCAGAGAAGCCAAGCCAAAAGCTTGCCCACCTTATCTCCTTCCATGTGCTTCCGGGGATGATATTCCCCATAGTCTATTCTGCCCAGATGTTTTAAAGCAGACGTGTGCAAGTCTTGCAGCAGCATTCTGGTCCTCCCGTAACATCCGTTCTTGTCTACAAATGTCCCTTTCCAGCATTACTAATTGTATTTCAGTGTTTACTTAAACAGGAAAAGCTTGATTGAAAATGGCTTTTTATAATAACTCTTCAAGTAGCAAAAGTGATGACGATAGTGATATGTGATCAGCAGATTGACCATTAGATGCGATAATGAGTGAGGCATATCCTCACTGATTACCTGTGAAATCAGTCACTGGTAAAGCCATTCAGTCTCACTTTGCCAGCACTTTGTGGCCACCACTAGGGGCTTATGTAAGAACTATCAGGCTTAGAGTGGTCTTTTCACAAAGTTTTTGCCTTTGCCCTCCACTTTTTGCTGACATTTGTTTTTGTTGGCTATAGGGCTCTGTACCCTCTACCCCTGCAAACCAGTGCTACAGTGCTTGTGCTCTCACCTTTAAAAATGGTCAAATGGGTTTCCACCTGATTTGCTTATTTAATTTACTTATAAGACCCCTGTAGAGTGGTATACCATATACCCAGGGCCTGTAAACTAAATGCTACTAATTGGCCTGCAGCTCTTATGCCATCCACTTAAGTGGCCCATTTAAACATGTCCCAGGACTGCCATTGCAACTTGAATGTAGTTTTAAGCTGTACCTTTGACTTGGCAAAATAACCCCCTTGCCAAGCCTTAACCACCCCTCCTAAGGTGCGTCCTAGGTAGTCCAGAGGGAAGGGTTCATTGTAATTAAAATGTTGGACATGTACTCTTAGGTTTTACAGCTCCTGCTATGTTCCTCTTCAAAGAAGCAAGTCCTGTTCAGTGTTCCTTCATCAAAGGGGTTTCCGGCCTCATGAAATTCTTGTCGGCTACAGCCTCCTGTCTTATCCCACTGAAGTTTCTCCTTTCAAAAAAGTGACCAAATCCAAATGAAGAAATCTTCACTGCACCTTCATCCACTGGCTCCCCAACGACGTTGCTCCCTTCTCGGATACTGCCTACAGCCTTGACCCGCTGAACTTTACTTTCTCAGAATTTTTT
The DNA here is from genome assembly GCF_031143425.1 of Pleurodeles waltl. Taxonomy (NCBI): domain Eukaryota; kingdom Metazoa; phylum Chordata; class Amphibia; order Caudata; family Salamandridae; genus Pleurodeles; species Pleurodeles waltl. The sequence goes on along the minus strand of NC_090450.1, from coordinate 75,078,011 downwards.
TCTTTAAAATGTCTTCTATGTTCGAACGTAAGTGCTGACTATGCCCAATCCACTCTTTGTATCCCACTCATGCTCAATTGCAATATTTTACGACTTTGACCCGGTCTCACATGACTATATATTCGCTTTGGTGCTTTGATCTTTTACGTGCTAGCTTTTACCTTCATTTTTGAAAACTGATACCTCCAGCTCTGCAGATTGGATTGTTGTTGTGCTGAATCATTTTTTTATAAAATTCACCCTATTTTTCTAAATTGGTGTGGAATTCTTCTTGTATTGTGTTTTTACTTTATTATTATTTGTGTGCTGCATAAATACTTTACACGTTGACTCTAAGTTAAGCCTGACGGCTTTTGTTTGTAACTTTGTCCCGCTGGATGAATCCGAGCTCCAAAAAAATGAAGTTTGAAGGTATAAATCTTTACCGGGTGAAGCCACCAAAAGCATCCAGTCAGCGTGTGACTTTTCTTGGGAGCAAATTTCTCCCGCTCTGTACTTTTCCACCAAACATCAAACACTTCTCCCAATGGCTATCCAACCTCATGGAACCCATCTTGGGCACTGCCTCCTGCCTTTTCTTGATGAGGATTTTGACTTCCATTTCACAGGCCAACTCAGAATGTTTAACTTACAGCATGGTCTTCATTGCAATTGACCTCAAAACTTAACCTTTCCCAGATCAAGCACGATCAGTTGCCAGAGGTTGATGTTTTGAGTTATTTTTAGTGTTAAAATTTAATTCAAACTTTAAACATTCATAGCTCTGATTCCCATATTGGTTTTTCATTGTTTTAGTGTATTTTTCCCCATTACAATATTTTCTATTTTTTAATGCTTTAAGATTTTGACTGTTTAGTTGTTTTGATACTTCTAAATGCTTTACACATTTTCTTAAGTTAAACCATCTGTGTTGTACCTTAGCTAACAGAGTTTGAGCTCAGGTGAAATCATTATAAGAATAGTGACATTATTATATGTGGTGGACTACCATCCACCCTAAGTAATCCACTTTCTCACAACACTGTATTGTGTCACATCAAGATACATCACACAAAGTGGAAACCATGGTGAAATATAGTAAAAAATGTTTTCATACTTTCAAGGGTACTGCAACGTTGCTTTGTCACGTTATATAATGCAATACGGTGGCCATCTTGAATGCATAGATAATAATGCACTCTTACTTTATAGATGGCTTCTGTGTTGCATTAACATGTGCATCATCATGTTAGATTGAACATATTGTCAACATTGCCAGTGCCAGTGTTGTCTGACACCTGATGGCTGTGCTTTTGTCATCGGAAACATTCGTAGAGTACACTACTCCACTAAATTTATCAGATATGAAGTTCAGTTTGGATAATGATGATTTTGCAAGGTATTCATAAAACCATTGGTTGCCAAACCAATTATACCAAATCACCACCTAAATTACTTGGGCTTCATCATTAAAAGGGAGCAATGATTAAAAAAAATAAAGGTGTTTTGATAAACATCGCAATATACTGAATTCAGTGTGTCATATGTTTATGCACATTGTACAAGATAATATAACAGTTCTGACATGGATACCATGTAAAAATTCTCAAGAGTAAGATGGTGTTTGTTTAATAATTCAGGAACGCTCAAAATAAAAAGGGCCTTTTATTATTAAACCTTTAAATCTTGAAACAAACCCTCATTTGCATATAGGCACAGTGTAACAAACTGGGCTTCTTTGAAGATGTCCCCCGCTTTTTCCCCCAATATGAACTGTCAGATGCTAGGGTTTTTGACCTGTTAGTGTACTGAGGCCTGATAACCAGGCCCCAGTATCAATGCTCTTTCCCTTAAAGTATATGTTGAATTTCATAGGCCAATTGGCAAGCACCTTACCACCCCTGTAAGTCCACAGTATATGTTACCCAGGATACCCAGAGTCCCTATTACTGCCCATGGACAGATCAGTCACTCCTAAGGCAGGCCCCCTGTAGCCAAGGGGGCAGGGTGCACTGTTTTATGAGTGAGGGCATATGTGCAGGAGCCCCTGTGCTGGCATTTAAACTGCAATGCTGGCCAGAGTAACCAGCGGTCCTTTGGAAAACATGGGCTGGCATCTAACCACTACTCAGATGTCCAGCTATGCAATTGCCCAGCCGAGTCCCATCAGGTTTGGTATCAAACACTATGCTTTTTAACCCTGAACATGATGCCCATGTTTAGGATTAAACATCAGATGCCCAGGTGGCATCCTTAGAGGGTGCCCACCGAGTTACCCAGTCCTGTACTGTTTTGGTGGGCTCTCCTGAGCTGCTGTGGCCACAGACAGAAGTCTGAGTGCTGGCATCTTGGCAGGATGTAAGACAAAGGGACTGGGCAGGGAGGAGGTCACACCTTACCCCTTCAGGCTGACTAGTGAGAAAAGCATCAGGGTGGTGAGCCTTTGATGTGCCAGTAGTTATCACCCCCAGTGGAGGACAAAGCCTTCCTGCCCTGCCCGGCCAGGCAGGCAGGAAATTAGATATGCAGGAGGTGTGCACCTCCCTCAAACTAGCCACACCTTTGAGGGTGGGCTAGGAGGTTTGCACAGCCAAGGACAGGTTCTGCCACAATGGCAGACACCTAGACTAGTGGGTTCTCTGTAGAAAGTGATGTTCGCCCCACAGGAAGTCATCACTGCAGGGGCAGACTAGCCCCAGGGACAATAGCCCATTGGCCACTGTCCCTCATACAGTTAAACGCCCCCTAACCCAGGATTTAAGTGGCTCCCCTGGCACCAGAAGTTAGATCTTGCTTGGACAAGAAGATAGAAGCACAAACAGATGTCTGCATCAACAACAGGACCTGGACTCCAGCCCCAGTGAAAGAAAGAGGACACAGAGTGACCTACGGAGGCCAGCACTGGAACCGTGTGCTAGTGGTGGGAGCCCTGTGGACAACGAAACTCCAAGGAAGACTCCCCTGATTGGTGCACCAGTCCTCTGCAAATTGCAGGAGTAAAGAAGTGCTGAGGACAAAGAACTGAGACCTGATGGGCCTGAGTGCCTGAGCCCAAAGAAACTCCAGCATTTAAGGAGTGAGAGTGAGGCCCTTGCCAAGTTTCAAGTCTCTACTCTCCAACAAATGCCCTCCAGCCACCAGAAAGCTTGTGGACCACCCTTGCAGCTACCAAGGCTTGTTTATTGCCTGCAAGGAAACCGATGCCCACACAACATTCACTGACTCCAGAGCACCCCCCAAGCAGAGGAACTGACTTTGCCAATTACCCCCCCTCCTGGGTTTGCAGCCTGAAGGAAGAGACTTTGACTGAAGCAGCAAAACAGCTTTGGCACAACCAGCCCAGTGATTGGCAGCTAGGAGCTACCACCGCATCCTGAGCCACCGGACGAGGTAGTGAAGATCCAAGTGTTAATTTTTGGTCCTGGCTCCCCAAAGACCTCTACATCTAAAGGGTAGAGTGTGAGTCCATCCCCAAATCCAGTTTTACAAGAAGATTAAAGTGCACCACCCACTGTTGACCATTCAGCACAAAGGACAGCCAAGTCACCTCTGCAAACGGACTCCATGGGCAAGGTAACAGAAGTTTATCTGTTGATTCTTGGTGTAGGTCCCCGCAGCACCTTAAGTTCCTGTGGGTTCACCAGAACTCACCCTAGAAGTGCCCGAGTGCATACTGCTATTTCTCCCATTGACGTCAATGGAAGTACTTCAAATCTGCAAAGTACTGCATTTTTCAAAGACTTAAAAATTCACAACTTGGGTTGTACAAAAGCTACAAAGTTCATCCCAGTCGTGTAATTTACTTATCGTCCATGTTTGTGATGTGAAATGCTTTACACATGTTCCTCTAAGTACCCTGAAAGCTCTTTGCCACACTACCAGGAGTGAGCTCGTTTTTGCTGAGAGTGAATCCGAGGTCCACTACTGGGCATTGTGTTGGTATTCCATGGTAAGATTACCTAGTCATACCATATAATACCTTCACCTCGCTACACCCAGTTTAAGTGTTTATTCTATTATAATTAGACATTTATTAAAATGCTGAAGGCTGACATACAATCAGAAGGTCACCTACTCTGACCAAGTTGGCCTTTTTTTAATACCTACATTTTGATGCACAGACTTACGAAGTGATCAGAATGGTGAAAACAAGGAGTACACAAATATGACGGACAGTGTTCCCAAAATCATCTCTCCAATAAAGCCTTAATCCTTGAATCTTTTATACTGATTGTTTTCGGACCCAGTGGTTGAGGATCGGCTGTTACTCAGTCACTCAGGCTTCAATACCTTTGCCTTAACTTTTTGTTATTTATAGGGATGAAGTACATGATTTAATAGGGAATTCCCTTTCACCAGTACACTGACAACCCCAATTACATACAAGGACTCACTTTTTAAACAAATTTAAAGCCATAACCACTACCCTCAAGGTAATTTAAAAATAAGAAAACAAATTTAAATCTAAAAATAGGTCCATTGAATATAAAATTCTTTCTGTTCTTTTCAAATAAATAAATGCATGCAAGGTTGCTCTTTTGTTAATGCTATGGCCATTAATGCCATATTCCAACCAAGAATACTTTGAAATCTCAAGGCTATTCTTCCAAATTAAGACATCAAAATGCCCACTCACAACTCTGTTTTCTTGCACAATGACTGTGGAAATGTACTATGACAGCCCTTTACCAATCTTTCTTTTACCTTAGCTCTTTGTGGGTTCTCTAATGCAAAGTGATTAGGCACATGACACCTCCCTCGCATCGCTGGACAAGGCTATCACTGTTGTAGACACTTAAAACACCTTATATAAGGTCATCCATTGCATCACACACCATACAGTGCCTCCTTCACCTTTATCCTCCCATGTTTCAGGATATTTCCCTGACCACCTTCCCCTTAAGCTTAATACAGAGAGATTTCATCAGAGACACAAGGGGGGGAAGGGCAAGGTAAGAGCATAGAAAATATGAACCAACATAGTAAGATGCCATGAAGAAATATCAGAGCTACCTTTTATCGCCAAGTTCTGGAATGCAAACTCTGCAAGACAGGGCAGTGGCATGTAAAGAGACCACTGACCTGCAGGTGGGAAGAAGTTCCTCGTATCGAGTTTTCTTCTGAGGAATTTAACCTCACTCAGAACATTGAGATGTGCATGGCAACATCACGTGGTTGCATTTGTCATTTTATTCAGAGCACCCATTATCCACTGTATCCACTGGGCAGCCAATTGGGTTTACTGGAAAAACCTTCTTTGTGTCCAGGCTGTCCTGACACAGTCCTGCTGGCTAAGGAGCTCCTGTGTCTCTCTTTTTCTTTTTCTTGTTTTCTCCTCACTGTGGGTGTGTGAGTTCCTCGCCATCTCCAGATGGACACAGGGAAGGCTTTAATTTGCCAAGAGTCCGTTCCTTAAACTTCAGTTTGACACTTATGCTCTCATTCTACCACCTTCTTTAACACATGGAATGGTGCCAAGTACCAGTGTTTGTCATGCACCTCTTGACAATTTGCTATGTGGGCCAAACTCAAAATTCTGTCTATTACATTGACTAGACAATGTTTAATATTTTCTCATATTAACTGAATACTATTGAATCCTGGTGTAAAGCACCATGTGCTCCAGGTTTTGATTATGCAATATCAATAAGTAATAATAAACAAATGGATTCACAAATAAAACTCTCAAGCTAAAGTTGGTAGGGCCAACGCCAGTTAAAATGACTTTCCTTTGGCACCCTCGGGCTGCAGTGATAGTCGTGCTGCAGTCAACCAATTTATAATGGCCTCATACAAGTAGGTGCACTATGGTGCTCAATAATTCAATACTGTAATTAGAGTTTTCAGCATACCGCCCAGACTTGTCTAGGGGCAAAGCAATTGTACTTCAGGGGTGGATGCAGCACACTGCCCTTATGTCCACAAAGATGCCCAGAAGCTAGCACTGTTGGGAAAGCAATATAAGCATGTTTACTACTTTATTGGAGGCGGACCCTACCTCTTCCATCAGGTGTGGGTAACTACACTCACTGTTTTTAGTACTCTAATATTCTTTATTGTTTGTGATTATTTAAAATAATTACAATTAGCGACACACACTAAGCACATGACACCGCCTTGGATATATATGTCCACAATAACAGTTGAGGACCAGCAGTAAAGCATGAAATTAGTCTGTGGTTGATAAACTATAAAACGCACTCTAAAAACACACTCAAAAATTAAAAAAAGAAAATGTGGCATAAAATGACAGCCTTTGTATCAGGTAATTGGTTCAGTACACAATAAAAAAGACTATCTGTTTCACCTGCGCTCACCCTTGGGTAGCTTGGCACACAGCAGTAAGGCTTATCAAAGGTACAATTGGTAAAGCATTGGCACAGCACATGCACACAACAACTACACTGAGCAACACAAAAGAGGATTCACACTAGGAGTAAGTGAATATATTTCGTATTCAACAGTCACATTAACTAAAACAACATGAACGTCATGTAAATCTAGCCATCAATCAAATTTAGAAGTATAACTGATAGTTCTAGGCCCAACTGCGTTAATACAACAGTACTGTACACTTGAGAAACATAATACTTTCCCTCCCAGCCCCCTCATGTGGTGCACCCATATTAGCAGCACAAAAGTCTTCCTAGCAATCACCCCAATTCAATATCAAACAGTTATAGGATGCATTCCGGTTCCCAATGATAACAGCAAGGTGTACATACAGAGAATTTCAGCACTTTTAAAATAGTTCTGTGGCCTAGGATGCACAGGTAAACTTCTATGTCAACGTGATAGTAAACATCGTGCATGCCAACACCGCTGTGCGGTGTAGTCAATTCCAGACGATCACCCCCACTCACTCGATCCCCACCACTACGCAGTGTCACAGGTATCAGACAGACTCACATACACGCACTCACACACACTCGCTTCCACCAAATAATTCCGCTTGCACATATAAAGTTACCAATGCTGCACCTCCCTAGAATGAGGCACAGTGTCTGGTGAAGATGAGTTGAGCTGTGCCAGACAGATATGGTCACACACACACAGACATCAGTTCAGTGGTGCTCCTTGAGGTAGAATGCGGCACTTCTCTGGGTACACACTGACCTCCGAGGGAGGCAACCAGTGACATGGACACCGCAAACAATGAGCCTGCAGTTGGGTGTCGAACAAGAGAAATGCAGTATGGTAGACAAAATTGGGCCACCAGGGGTCCCGCAACAGGTGTATCCGCTCCTACCAACCAGACATTAACGAAGGGCCACACTCCTTTAATGACAGTACCTTCAAGGTTCCGCACCAGGCAAATCCGCCCTCCAGGCTCAACACTTAGTTTTGCGCTCACACCTCTGCTACTAGGTGGAGTCCAGCAGATGATGTAGACGCATGGGAGGGTACTGCTCTCCAGATAACACAGGTAGAAGGTGTAGGACCATCACAGGAGGTCTTTGATGTCTCTGAGACCTCCACAAAGAACAGGGGACAAGCGAACAAGCCCTTAGAGGGCACACATCAGAGTGCCACAGTGCTGCAAGGAGTTTCACCGGCCAGCCATGATGCAGGAAGTGTGCCCAGTCCCTCCCCATGGTGGTAAATACTCTTGTGCACAACAGATTCCTCTGGCAGTGTGCACCACACAGTTCAGGGTCTCTGTCCTACGTTCCTGCAAGTGTAACTCGAAGTTTCTGAATTGTGGTATCAGTTGCCCAACTTTTAGAGCTGTTGCTGGGAAATGCACAAATGTACTTTTCCCCAGCCTCCAGTGGAATGAAGCTTGAATTTAAAATGTGCACAAATAGAGTTTTGAAACATATAAACTTTCTAGAAGTGGTATTTCCAGGGTATTATTGACAAAATCACCTTCAGCATTAGAAAGGGTTTTTTGTTGTGACTCTAATGATAGTAAACATTACGAGGCTGCTCCAATGCAATCCACTATTGCAGCTTGGATTAATTGTGCACTCTTCCCCGTGTTAACCTATGGGCAGAGCTGCTCTCAATGGTAGTGAAAACGCATATGGGTATTCTTCACTCCCTGTGAACATGTGCCCTGGCGCACGCACAAGCCTGGGGCAGACTAGACAAAAGTTAAGAACACCACAAAGGTGCAAGTGCACCTATGTAGGCTGGCTGTGACATGCTCAGTATGTATAGATAGATAGATAGATAGATAGATAGATAGATAGATAGATAGATAGATAGATAGATAGATAGATAGATAGATAGATAGATAGATAGATAGATGGATAGATAGATATTGGAAGTTGCCACTAGGTAGTTAGACAATGTTTCCATGGAAAAAGCGTTTTTGACTTGCCTATATCTTTGGCGCTATTTGAAGAATCTTCACAAAATGTTCCCGAAAAAAGTGCCCCAGTGATTCTTGTTGCGCACAGAAAGTTTTGGGGGATCTGTAAAGCGTGGGCCGAGAAAAAGGGGGAGGGATCAAAAAAGTTGTGTTTCCCAATGTTCATTCCTGTAGGAACTACGGACGGAATTACACCAAATTCAGCAGAACGCTAGGTTTCGGTATACAGATTATGCTTTCTCTTATTTGGTGTAAATCAATCCAGTATTTTAGGAGATATTAAAGTGAAAACAAATATGTGTATCTGAGCTTGTGCCGACTTTGCGAAGATTAAGAGCTTGTGCATGTCAAATGCACAGCTCTGATTGGCTGCCAGCATTTCAAACCAGGATGTGTTGATAGCCATCTTGGGACTTGGTTTCAGCCAAGTCCCACAAAAAAGTTTAAAAAAACATAAAATAAAACAAGGGGCCAGGGTAGAGTTACCCTGACCCCTTAGTTCTGGAGCTGGGATCCCAGAGAGAGCCCCAAAGTGCTATTAAGCATTTTATTTTTCGCCACGATCCACGGCGGATCCGGTGAATTAAAAAAAAAAAATGAAGCACAGGCTCCCATGCTTCGTAATACTTAAGCCCCCAGGTGGGCCAAGTCCCAGGGCATTGTTCATTGAAATGTGGGGGGGGGCACCTAGCCCCCCGGGAAGCCCCGTGCACCGGTGGCTTTCATTATATGCAATAGGAGACCAGGCAGCCCCCCTCCACAGCACCAGGGACACCACCTTCTTTGGGCACAGATGTAATTGAACTGGTGGGCAACCAGCCACCTCAGCCTTGGGGGACAGCCACCTCCCCAGGGCTCTAATGAAATTAAATGCGAGGGCCGCTCCACCACCCACAGCACCGGGGACCCCCACCTCTGCTGGGCATTCAAGAAATATGTGTGCAGGAGGGGCTATGTGGCCACCCCGCAACTCTGGGAACCATCACCTCCCGGACCTATAATAAAAAATTGAAGGAAGTCAGATTCTGGCACCCAAAACCCCATCATCTCCCTGGGGCTCTTTTTGTTAGAGGGACCACCCAGCTCCCCTCATGGAGCAATTGATGGCCCTGGGGACCGCCACTCCAGGGCTGGCTCCTGCTATGTCCCGCGGTGCCCATCCTAGGACATAGCTGTTTGCTTTTGTTGATGGGAGCTAACAGCTCCCACCAAGCAAAAGCAAACAAAATCTGTTTTCTGACAGCAGGCTCTGTCAAAAAGGTCTCGTTGCCAGAAAGCGGAGTTTTCATCTGTCTTCCCTGCACGCAGACAAGCATGCAGGGAAGACAGATAAAAACATTGCTCCAGCAAGTAGGAAGCTGCTAATAAAAGTAGCTTCTTGCTTGCTGGAGCAATCCCGACCCCAACAGGAGGTGGGAGCCAGCTGGGACCCCGGAGAGGCCTAGAGGTTCTCCCAGCAGTCCCAGATAGCCCTTAAAAGGCAAAAAAATTAAAAGGAAAAAAAAAAAACTGTGGCCTAATGGTTAAGGTCTCAGACTCATACAGTGAAAGTCGAAGGTTCTACTCCAGGTGTGACCAAAAACACTTCCCTCCTTTTATTATTTTTTCAACTTCAAACGTTTGGGGCTCATACTGAAAAGTGATGTCACTCTTTTTAATTGACAAATACATTTTTTTCTATTTGCCCAGAAATATTTAGTTCTAAGTATATCATCCTTCAAAGCCTAAAAAACTCTCTATCTCTCTCCCTTTCACTCTCTTTCTCTCTCCCTCTTTCAATCTCTTTCTCCCACTCACAAACCCATCCACACACTCACAGACCAGCTCAGACACTCTCACTCCACTCAAAGACCCACTCAGACTCTCACACACTCACTCACAGACCCACTGACACCCTCATACACCCACTCAAAGACCTGCACAGACACTGACGCACCCATTAAGACCCTGATGCACATACTCTCACACCCAGACTGACACTCTCACAACCACTCTCACCCCCAGATGCACCCTTTTACACCTTTTGTCACACCCAGAGAGACAGGCTGCAGCCAACTCCCGCAGCGCATGGCCAATGGGCCATATGCAGAGTATTGTTGGACGGTTTGCGGAATTTGCCTCAAGGTCTGGCTGCAGGCCAGGCCTTACAGGCAACCCCTGCCACAGTGCATGGTTGGGTGCTTATGGGGATTGACCTCAGGGCCTGGCCTAAGGTTTTGTGTCAGTAAATTCAGAACCTAACTATAAAAGCCCCTGTAAACTTTGTTTTTTTCAGTGAATTTATATATATATATATATATATATATATATATTAACACTCGTACAGCGTAGTCACTCCGCACCCGAACGCCGGTGGTGATCGATAAATGAGGCACGCCACCACATCTATATAACAGCACTCTCCTCTTTCTTCAAAGAAGATCGGCACTCCAAGGCGAAGAAATCAATAATGTTTATTTAACAATTTCCACAGGAACGCGTTTCGGCATCTCTGCCTTCATCAACCTACATGATGGCAGAGATGACGAAACGCGTTCCTGTGGAAAGGAGGAGAGAGCTGAAATAGATATATATGTATATATATATATATATATATATATATATATATATATACCAATGTGCCAGCCAGGGTGCCATACTGGCAAGCTGTGCCAGGGTCAGTATATATGAAATCACTATGGTGCAAGTGTACACATGCTGGTAAGCTGTGCTAGGCTCAGTATATATATATATATATATATATATATATATATATATATATATATATATATATATATATATATATATATAATATGAAAACACCAATGTACAAGTGTGCACATACTAGCAAGTAGTGCCAGGCTCGGTATACATGAAACCACCATTGCACAAGTGGGCACAAACTGGTAAGCTATGCCAAGCTCAGTACATACATGAAAACACCAATGTGCAAATGTGCACATACTGGAAGCTGGCCAGGCTCTGTATAAATATGGAAACATCAATGTGCAAGTTTCCATATACTGGTAAGCTGTGCCAGAATCAGTATATGTATGAGAGCACCATTGCACAAGTGCACACACACTGGCCTGCTAGGACAGGCTCAGGACATATTAAAGCACCATGGTGCAAGTGTGCACACGTTAGAAGATGCCAATTCCTAACATATGTAGTAAGGGTATGTGCACTTTCACACCATACTACAGTGAGAAAGCATACAGGGCCCTAAGGCCCCTCAAAGAGGATCAGCAAAACATCAAGAACGAGACGATTTCCTAGGTAGGGAAACCCATATGGGGCTTCTTCCCTACCAGCGCATGGAACACCTGTGTTTACCTGCCCTACCTTCTGCCTACCACCTGCTCCCCCCCTCATGAGGGTGATCTATGGGTAGCATAAGGCCTACTCAGGGTTGGCCAAGGCAGGGGAGATGCCACCCTGAGTGCGGGCGTACCTGTGCCTCCACAAGCCTGCACTGTCAGACCTAATACATGGTGGTCAGGCTTCCCTGGTAGGTGTCACAGTCAATGCAGTGTCCTACTAGTGCCCAGCATCATACACACCCCGGGTATGTGACATATCTTTTTACACGGCACTCCTGGGTATGGCATCTCAACCAATTACGTAAGCACCCTTTCCTGGCATGAGTAGGAAGGCCATGCACACTTTCCCACTGCAATACAGTGGAAAAGAGCCCAGAGTCCTAAGGTCACAAAAAAGCAAAAGGTTTCAGGGAAATCTCCTAAGAAGGGACATGTCTAACAGTGTTGGTGCAGATTCCCATTTTTGGGAATACAAAAATGTTTCTATGAGTGCTCCTGGAAGCATGCTCTTGAATTCCATTTGTGAATTTCATTTTCACTTAAGCAATTTATGCCCATTACTTATTGGTAATCTTCTGTAGAAAAGTTCACATCTTTCTTCTCATGATCTAAATAACTTTAGGGTGAGTCCACACCTGCCAGATAGCGAAATGCTATTACCAAGAATTTACCATATATACATTTAAGAATTTTCCTGTTATACAACCTGGGAATAGTACTTCTTTGCGGCATTGCCTTTGGAGCCTCCACATCTCTACCTATAACCCCCCACACTCAGAATAGCCTGTACGTACCACCCCTCCATAGCAGGAGACAGTGATGCAAGACAGGAGGATTGCCAGACGAGGAAGACCTGGATTCAGCAGAATGAAGATTGCAAGTGAGCGATCAGGGCATTAAAACCCGCTTAAGCCTTCCTTATCCCTGTCCTAACCCTGTGAGAATATACCAGTCAAAACATGCATCTGGTGACAGCCACCGGAACCAAGAATACATTACAGCAAGTCCTGTCAATCAGAGGGCAAACCAAAGTGACAGAGAAGACATCCAGAGGTTCATATCAGAATCTCAATCTGTAACTGCAGCAATGACCCTTTCCCAAAACATCATGAAAGTCTGCAACTACATCCTTCATCCTATAAGCAAGGTGAAAAGACTGCCTGCAAGCCACCCCACTCACCTTCCTGAGCAACCAGACTATCAGCAGGGATTAATAGACTTGAAGTGCCTAAGAAAGGCCAACAGACAAGTAGGCATGCATGGCAACAATCAGTGGAAAAGCAAATTAAATACCTACTTGAGAGAAATACAACCAAGTGAAACCACTAAACTCCTGCTGAAAGCAGAGTGAGACAAGCACCCAAGTGCAGTACAAAGAATGGTGAAATCACGAAGGCCCACATTGTAAAACCAAAATGGGAACAGGATTTTGCAACAACCAACAGTATTTGAAAGGAGCTTATGGCACTATCTGAGGGGAAACACTCTGTGGGAAACCCGTGGGAAGGGAGAAGCCTCATCCACTACTGAGCAACACCAAAACAAAAACGAAGCACAAAAGAAATGCTAAAGATAAAATATTACTTTCCTGAGGAGAATCCTTAGATTACTAGTCTCCTCTGACTCATAAATCCAATGCCTAACCTTTGCTTACAAATCACCCAGATCTGGATGCCCAGTGTCTAGCGGCAGCTCATCCAAGCCAAAGCAGAATTCCTGTAATTTGCCAAGAACCACGAACAATATACATTACAAACTTGCTTAACCCATCCTGATGGAACTCCATTGGCTACCCTTGCTGGCCCGTACCGCTTCAAGATGAGCTGCATCATTTGCAAAACCATCACAACTAGCACTCCTCCTTATCTTGCAGACAAACCATCTAAGGTAGTTCTCAGCACACCTGCAGCCTTAACACCATCAGACTGCAGACTAAGAAGTGTACAAAATGGAAAGAACAAGAGATCTGCCCTTTTCCATCTATGCACCCAGAATCAGGAACAACATTTGGGCCCTCATTCTGACCTTGGCGGTCGGTGGTAAAGCGTCGGTAAGACCGCAAACAGGCTTGCAGGAAAAAAAATCATCCGCCACTTCACCATTCCGACCGCCACGGCAGTGAGAACCGCTGGGCTGGATATTGCAGTCTCCAGCCTGGCGGTCATCACTAGACCGCCAACGGTATCAGGACCCTGCATCCCGCCATGGATCTCAGGTGGTTGGGAACCGCCATGAGATCCATGGAGGTAGGCACTATAAGTGCCAGGGAATTCCATCCCTGGCACTGATAGGGTCCCCCCACCCCCTGCCACCCCCCACAAATCCTCCCCCAACACCCCCCTGCCACCCCCCAAAGGTGGCACAACCCCCTCCCCACCCCGACCCCGAACATGCACATATAGACACCCCTACACGCACACACCCCCAGCATGAACATATGTACACCCCTACACGCACACATACACCCCGACAACACATACCCGCACCCATACAGACATGCACACGTCCGACCCGCACACATTTCCCATACACACAACCCCCCCGCATACATACACTCACTCACTCACCCCCTCTACACACTCACACGCACACCCTCAGGCACGCACACAACACACAACACCCCCCCAACCCCTTCCCTAACGGACGATCAACTTACCTTGTCAGTTGATCCTTCGGGAGGGGACGGGATCCATGGGGGCAGCTCCGTCACCAGAACACCGCCACACTGAATCATGGGACGTGATTCAGTGGGCGGTGTTCTGTTGACGTGGCGGTGGAGGTTGAGCAACCTCCACTTTCCCGCCATCCGCCAGTATGGCTGCTGGCGGCTTTCCGTACGAAAAAGGACGGCGGCCTGCCAGCGGTCATAATACGCGGCACGGAAGACCGCCACCACTGGCGAAAAGACCGCCGAGGTCGTAATGACCCCCTTGGTATTCATCTGGACTGCTACATTTCATGAAACAACTGTTAAAAAGCAAATGTTTGTAAATACCTGAAAACAGTTACCATTGAAGGTGTGCACTCACTTTCTGAGTATTGCTGTCCTGGAAAACACATTTCCCACTCCTGGTAGCAAATTTGTTCACAATTAAATAGCTATGTGAGTAAATGGTTTTACGAGGGACAAAATATATTTTCCAAATTACAAAAGTGACTTTACACTTGTGTAATAGGCAATTTGCACATTTAAGTTAGGCTTATGGGCGACCATAGCCTTGAGATCCTGGCAAGTAGCTGAGAATCCTTTCTGCAAGAGATTAGCATGGGGCTAAGCCATGCCGCCATTTTGAATCTGCGAACAAATGGCTTCCCGGCTCCTGTGACTTTAATACCAATGATTACAATGCCAGCAACAATATAGGCTTACAAAGTTTATTATGCAAGCAAGTATTTTTGAGGAATGTGCGATAAACCCCACTTCACCAGCAGAGTTGGTGGAGTTTTGGCCACTCCGCATAATGCATGTAGCCAGCCAAATTCTGTTGACACCTCGTGCTGGCATTTTTCTTGTGCGAGGCTCGCCAACAGTAATTTGGTGAATGCAACCGAGTATTGGCATCCAATAGTGCGATTTGTCGGGTGCTAGGAGCTTACTTACGTGATTTTTCTGAGGCGTGCAGTCATGGTGGATGCAACTGTTCACGCTGGGAAAGCTGCCACTCGAGTAGAAAATCTACTTCAGTGGCAGTAAAACCAACTAGAGCTGCAGATCCTCTAGCACATTGTGCGGTGCAGTTTGCACTGATTTCTCAGCACTGAAGATGTTCCCGGGACAATAAATCAATCAGGATTTGTAAAGCATGGCAAATCACCCATGAGGGTCTCAAGATGCTGGAGTTGCTGTTTGCTTCGAGGTGATCTTGTGCTCTTGAGCCCATTCCTGATTTACCAGAGCAATGAGGTGGTCATGAGGTGCAGGGGAAGATTTTTCAAAGCTTTGGCCGTCTGGTGTGAGAAGGTGCTAAAAATCAGCATGCGCACTGCAAGGTGCTGATTTCCCGTGGAACTCCACAGAATATGCAGAGTTTTATATCTCTGCGGAATTCCGAGGAGTAAAACTCCGCTGGTTAAGCCCAGGCCTAGTGTCTTGTAGACCCTGATTAATGACAACTGGTAAGTTCTAGAGTTACCTATTTTTTAGTACATTTGCCATCTTACTCAGCAAAATGACAATATTTCCATATTCATGTTAGTAGGTTATGAAAATTGATTTGCTGTTTCAAACATTACCTTTGAAACAGTTTTCCTCGTTTTGAGAAGGTGGATGCATGTTAACAAACAACTTTTTTTCTGTGAAGAACTTAAAAAGTACGTGTAAGACTAATATGCAGAAAACTTTGCGAAATGTGGGTAGTTATTGTAGCATTTGTGGGAAATACAGAGAGGTAGGAAGAAAATATTTTTAAACTTAACCAACAAGAACCTCAGGCATGTGGTGGGTCTTATAGAGCAGCTGAGCTGGTGTTTTACCAGGACAGGTAAAAACATGGACAAAATACTTCCTCTGTGAGGTATTGAAGCAAAAGCCTCAGTTCAAGGTGAGAAGGGATTAACAACTGCATTTACATCTGCAGGAATTTTCGGCACACATTGCAAACACGTGCACTTCTTTTAGGACAAAATGTGTGCGAAAGGGAAGCGGAGTTTGCAAGCCCTCCTCGAACAGGTGTGCGGCGGCCCATCACCCCTGGATTAGGTGTACTTCAGAGGGCCCAGTAATAGTCTGAAATCCGAAGCTCGACTTGAACTTTCCGACTAATTCAGTAATTACTGCTGTGCCAGAAATTGGCCCCTTTCCTGCTATTTCTCAACGGGCACTTTCGTTCAAGGAGGTTAACACCTGAACTTAGATTCTAATTAGCACCTGAGGTAGACTTTTTTTGTTTAAAGCTTATTAAAACCACGAAAACCAGGACATTTTCCCAGCATATGATTTCACCGGGCCCCATTCTGCGCACGTCAACGTACTACTCCGAAAACTGCGTGCCTGGATGTTTTTCCAAGGTTCCTCTGCCAGGGAAGATTGCCATAGAGTGATTAGGGCACCGGTGATACGAAATATATTAGAGTGCAATAAAATCAGTGAAAAATAAATAGATCCTCTCAAGGATTTGTTTTTATTTTTTTTAATTATTTTATTTAGGTGATCTGCAGAGTTCCACATGCGGTAAAAGGTGCTGGTAGTCAGTGATTCCACTGACGCTTTCAACTTAAATGATTGTTTTTCGCACCGAATCTGGTCGAAACGCTGAGCTTTAAGCACATTTAAGCCACGGCTTCTCCGCTAGGGCGGAGGAACGTCACCCTCCTCCAGCAGCAGCAACTACAAACCTTTTACTAAAAATCGATAAACTATGTTTATTATAGTTTTTTTAGAATAATGGGTGGGGCCACAGGTTGTGACGAGCACTGAGGGGGAGTGCATTGCGCATGTATATTTGGCCGACTGTCTGTGCCGGCCAAACACACATGCGCAGTAGGCTTTCTCCAGCTCAGCAACTGTGTTGCCGGGCTGGAGAGAGTAGGCGCAGGCTCCCAGTCTGCCTGGGAGTGCCCTGGAGGGCGCTCCCAGCCAATCCTAACGCTGCTCTGAGCAACGTCAGGATTGGCCACAGGGCAGGCTGGGAGTCTGTGCCTGCAGTCTGCCTGCAGCAGAGGAGCGACGCAGTGGTGACGGCAGCAGCGGCGAAGATACAGGTAAGTTATTTCTTTTTAATTAATGCCCTTCCCGTGTGCGCTGCACCGCACCTATCAAGCACCGCAAGCCTCTCCTGGCCTAACTACATTACTTTGTCATTCACTTTTTAGTTCTCACCTACTGGACAATGCAAGCTGACTGGTTTCTCAAGACCTAATTAGGGCTAACTAATAATTTACAATGGGCTTAAAGCCACTGACCACATTAATAACGATTAATTGGCTTTATTTTCACTCTATTTACTTGCTTCTTATTAGATAACTTTCCTTGTCCCACCTTGTGTATGTCCCTCTCATGAAGCGTAGCCTCTTTTCCGCTCTGTAGCTTGGCTGACCCATGTGCTGTGTTCCATGTGTCTCTTTCCCTTATTTTTATTTGAAGTTTTAAATAGTGTGATCTTGAACAAAAGTTATTAGAGCACATTACATGAGCACCAGTTATATTAAACAAGGTCACATCAATTTTTAGGCAGGTGGAGATTGTGTAATGTGCCTGGAATCACAGGATGCTGAGTGTACGGTGGGACTCGAACCTTGATCCTCAATTCCAAAGTCAACGGCTCTGGCCAGGATGCCACATCCTTTTCCCTTATGTGCTTGTCCCCTGTCAAAACATACCACTTTGTGCTCCATATTTTCCCTTGTGTATTCTCCCTGACAAACAAACACAATGCCTCATCTAGCGCTCTTAATAATGGGCTGCCCCGCAAACCTTCCAGCCCCCTTACCCTAACTTGATGTTCCTTTTCCTCTCATGTGCTTCCCCTACCCCATACTCTTTCTCTGTCTCCCCCCGTTTCTCCCACTTACACAGCACCCTCTTTCTCTGTTTTGTTATCTCTCCTATATGCTTCACCCGTGGGAAAACAGCCCATCCCCTCAATCTTTGTTGCTCTCTCCCATGTGTGCTTCTCCCTGTAAAACCCCCCTTCCATGCTTTGTATGTGTCTCAGCTTCCTTTGCTTCCACCTCCCCATGAGTTCATGGACATTAACAAACTCTCTACAACCCTGTTCCAGGGGTAAAGACCTGTTTCAGCAAAGGGCTGGAGAAAATACCTTTGTGGATTGGAAGTGGAACAGAAAACCCCCAAATCTTGAGAGTGCAGAAGAAAGTTTTTTTTTTCCCACAGGGAAAAGTTTCCCCACAGAGAAAACAAATATGAAAAAATGTGCAATTGCACAGTGGACCGCCTTTATCTAACAGAATTCCTAATTAGACAAATACTGTAAGGCTTGAAACCCTGCAACAGGCACACTGGTTTTGGTGAACTGCAGCTAATGTTAGCAAATTGCAGAATATAGCAAATTAGCATCAACTCATTGGAGAACTGCTACATGTACAGATTTACTATTTCTTTCTGAATTGGTCACTCTTTTGTCCTGAAGGCTGTAGAGTCTTAAAGAGTTAGATTTTTTCCACTTTAGGGGACTTCCACACAAAGAAAACACAGAAATAACAAAACAGTGTTGGACCACATGAAATTACTAACATGGAAGCACAAAATGTCATGGTCTGATATATGAAAGCATACTAAAAAGTGATGAATGGAATGCTTGAATTAATTTCAGCCACCGGTAATTACTCAGGCTACATCCCTATCCATCGTTCTTTTGCACACCATGTCACCTTAGGTTGGATCCAGATATTACAAATCAGTCTTGACCCTGCTCCAATGGTACCAGTCCATCCCAAACTGCCAAGCCAGGTTCTCCCTAACGCAGAACACAAGCAACCCAGGACCAGTTTCACCCTTGTTATGGGCTCATCAGCCGGGTATAGCTTGGTTCCAGTGACACAGCATGTACAGGACCCACTTCTGGGCACACTCGTCCAACTTACATTGGCATATTAAAGTATACAAAAAATGATGGATAGAATACTTGAATTAATCCCAGCCACTGGTAATTACTCTGGGCCGCATCCTAATTCATCGTTCTTTTGCACTCCATGTCACCTCAGTTTGGAAGGATTGGGATGTTGTACCGAGTGATTGCCAGCAGCTGAGATTATTGCAAGCATTCCATCCATCACCTTGCTGTTTCGGCATGGTTTGATGTATGGTTCTTCCCTAATTCATGCCATCAGTGAAAGTAACACTCACCAAAGTCAAGCCAGTTGCTGCTCCATGATTTCTAACACTATGGGCCATATGTACGAACACTTTTCTCCATAGACACAGAATGGATAAAAACCTTTGCTACATCTGGCCCTATGTTTGTTATTTCTCAACGATCAGCACTCTCCACAATCTTCTCCAATGTCTATATAGCAAATTTGTCCCACATCACTATTTAACATTGAAGTAGTGTTCCAAATGCAAACCAATGATATCCATCTCTACGTTTAGGTTCGGGAGTCTGGTTTTCCCCATTTAAATGCCAAGTGCCTAGCACATGTCCAGGGTTAGGTGCACCACAACCGGTTGTCCTCTACATGTCCAAAATGAAGTCCCTATCATTTGGTGATGTGACCCTACCATGCCAAAGATCATGCAATCTTGCAGTTGGACTGCTTTTGTGAACCTAAGTCATCCACAATGAAGCTGCACAACACAACTTTTAATTTCTTTTTCCTTCAAAAACGGGCCTCAAACCTCCTAACAAATCAACCATGAAAATCTACTTCCACCTGATAAAGCTTATGCGATGAATATTTCCCAAATTGACTATGACTCACAAGATTGGTTTGGTCCTAGCAGGGGATCTACTCTTGGACTATTGCAATCATATCCATTGGGATCTACCAATCAAATTTGGAAATTTCAAAGTGTCAATGCCCAAGCATTTGTTCTTAAGTGGTCAAATTGTGTTACATCACCATGAAATCCATACATTGAATTCAAGTTTGGGAAAGATCAGTGGTTAAAACATTTGGAACAAGATTTGGTATTGGTTAGTGCTTGCGCTCGCATAACACAATCCAGTACTATATGTTACAAAGTGAATCAAATGGCAGTTGGTGTAAACAATGGGCCTAGGAAAATTACATGATTTTCATGATCTGCAAAATTACACACATTAAGAGATTTACTCATAAACAGACATTTGCATGTGTGCCACAAAGACAAATCTCATGCAAGATACAGCTCACTTTTGTTTGCATCATGGAAGAATGTATAGAATCGCTCTAAAAAACACAGCTCTCTTATTTTAGCACTGCTGAGAACATCATCAGTGTTTTCCTTTTAACAATACAACTCTGCTGTTTTTCATGCAGTACTCTGCTGCCCACATTTAAATAAATCAATTGGTGTATTTTGCCTAAAGAGCACTTTCCCCATCATGCTCTACCATCCATTTCAACAAATAGTGTAGAACAAGTCAAAACTGTCATAGCTCTGTTAGTCCATGGCCAAGAACACATTTGAAGGTAAGAGAAGGAGACATGTGTGATGAAACAGACTCTGTTGGTTCCTCTACTTTTTGCCCCATTTCGACTATAGTTGCTGTTTTTTGGACGTCAGTGCAAGAGTTCTAAGTCCATACAAAATATATGTCAAATTGACAATAACTAAGTGGCTAGTCCCTAGTATGTGGTACCCAAGGCATGTAAGTCAGAGTGTCCATCCGCGGCTGCAGCACTGTTTGTGCCACCCTGAGTATGACAAAGGACAAAATGACTCCCAGCCTGCCATTGCAGACTGGAAGAGCAGTGTTTACACTGCTAGCTCGTCTTTGCCATTTAAACCAATGGCAAAGTTATCCATTCCCTTAACCTTATATGTAAGAATCCCCTAAGGAAGGGCTATGGAGCCCTATGGCACGGAGCTATATATTGGTAAGTAAGACATATTTCTCATGTGTCTTAACAGCAACAATTGTAAATTGTCAAAGGTTTGAGCCCCATTGGATAACAGAGGGTTACCAGCTGGCACCTCAGCCTGGCTAACTCCGACTAACTAACTGGATACTGTAGGCAATCAAATTAATAGTGCCTTTATACCCAGTCTGATGCCCAGGTAGAATTTAATGGGACAATTACATTTCTGCAACTTTTAGAAAGTTGCCACTCTGTGCCCCTGCTCTGGCTTAAAAACATAGGCAGTTGCTAAAGAGTGAGATGTGACTTCCTTTCCCAGAACAGGCCCTGGGTGTGTTAGCTCAAAAGGAGAGCTTCAAAGGGAAAGCCACCTTTCTTGGGCAGATGGTGATAATACTCGTAGGCAGGCTGTCTTTTGTTCATGTGGACAAGTTGGAGAAAGGGACATAGAAGGAAACCCAATTGGCCAAATGATTTTCCCATAGGCATGTAGCCCTCAGGTAGGCACACCTCCAGGGTGAGCTACCAAGCTCCTGATAACCGAAGAGGTGTCCTGACATATTGAGAGTGGCTAAAATAGTACACTCTGGGATGGCCAAATGCCACACATTGGAGGAAGCATGTCACCAGAAGGGAGGGGTCCTAGTAGCCTACTGGCTAATGGCCGCATAATTCCCTCAGGACATTTTTGCTGGGATAAATATGGTACTCCGGCACCCTGCCCCTCAGAATTACTTGGGTTTGAAGAAGGGACGAAGGTGAACTAGCAGGTTGCCCTTGAACATGCAACAAGAGAGGCTGCACTTTTGAAAGGACAGTACCTTTTGCACTTTGGGCTAGTGAAGTTTGGACTGAGCCTGTGGCTCCCGGTTCATAGAAATGTTGATTCCCAGCCCCAGATCAAAGCAGCGACTCCAAGAAGCAGTTGGCTGATCCCCTGGGACCAACTCCAGGGACAAAAGAGCTGAAGAAACCCAAGCTGACAACTTGGTAGCAACGGCAGAAGTTTTGCCGCTGCCAGGCATTGGGTGCACCAGGGCACAAATCCAAGATAGCCAAATGTTGCACCTGAGTTTGTCAGACCTAGTAGCATTATCAGAGTCTGGAATTGTCACCCACAAAGGACACTAGCCCACACCTAAGGATTTTGCTCTAACCACGGTGCAAGGAGATCAGTAGCCCTGCATCAGCTGGCTAGTTACTGCAATATAGAGGACTTTGAGAGACCCCAACCTCTGTTGCCTAAGTCACCTCACATCACCAGTGGACTGAGGAACAACCACAAAGGCAGCCCCATTGACCAGACCTCCACCGAAGCATCCTTGAGCACTTTTTCACCTGTATCCTCAGCATCAGGATCTCTCCATTGAAGTATTTAGCGATCATCATGCAAAATTTGGAACTTGCCTTAAAAACGCTCTGGTGCCCAGGTCACTGTCCATAGTATCTTTTATAGCCCCCTAGACCTCAATCCTGTTGGATTTGGTCACTCAAGCTGGGCCAGAGTAGCCAAACTAACTCCTTCAGATTTTTCAAAAGTTTACAAACTTTCTGTCGATCAATGCTTGTTTGTGGTTGCATTATCTTCTGCAATCTGTAGCTCCAGAACCCTCCAGTGGATTTTGTTCATCAAGGCAAAAAAATATTCATAAACATATACTCTATTTTTATAAATTGCTGTCCTGGTTATTTTGTGTTGCGTGACTTTTTAATTTCATTGTTTGGTACTTTTAAATGCTTTACACTAAGTTCCTTTGTTAAGCCTTGCTGCTCAAAGCCACAGCTACCTAGGGTTGAGCTGGGGGTGACACAAACAAGCCTGGCTAGACCCAATACAGTTTTTAGGAGTGTATGCCACGATAAGGCCCACAGCTATGTCATATAATACTCCCAAATCCTCACACATGTCAATTACATCTCAAAAACTCTGCACGTCCACCAAGATGAGATTTGATGGACCAAACTTTATTCTTTTAATCGAAACACTGTAATTCCTTGATTAAAGTAGCATTAGGATAAAGTCACTCCTGAGCCACTTCTTTGCATCTACAGCAGCAATGTCAATTCCAGGTGCTATGTGGTTCAGCTTTACTGTGCACCTACAAATGTAGTTATCTGTTACAAGAAGTACAGGTGAGCAAATTAATGAAAACTCTTATTGCTTAAATATGAAGTGTATTGTGACTCTAATAATTATTTAATGATACTGCAATCTACGATGCAACTGAACTTTTTATTAACATTCTGTGGACCATGAAAGTAAACTGCATCTGGTCCACTCCATAGTTGCTTCCCTACTGTCAATGTCTGGAGGAAATTCTTAGATTTTCAGGGTCTGGAGACCTTCCTTGGATAAAATATGTAAGAGAGACACCGGAGAATGAAAGATTATGGGCGGATCCTGGAGGGGTTTTCTCCCTCACTCCCAAAGCAGTTCTTAAGAGTAACTTCAAACAATACAAACTGAGTTCCCTTTAAAATAGGTCTTCTCTTGATTCTTTGATGGTAGGTTTTCGCCTGAGGAAGGACAAACTCTTGGTAAAGCAGTAACATGATGAGATCCAACCTGCATTATCCAGGAAGCTATATGTCCAATTTTGACTTGGGTCCTTGACGCTGCCCTCATTTACCACCAGTTGGATCCGCACCGTGAGGCCAACTGTGCGGGTTTTCTTGTCCCATGCCTCCTCTCCTGAAACAGTTGTTCAAATTCTTTTTCTTGCACTGCATATTTGAAGCCTAAGGCCAAGTGGTTAATCCTGGTATGCTGCATCATAGGCAATAGATTGCATTTGGAATCTTGCAGCATCTTGCATTCTCATACCAGCCAACTAATAGGCTTCTTATATTTTATGCGGCTTATCAGGAAAAAAAATTAGGGGGGCATTACGTCCCGGCAGTCGGTGCTATAGTGGAGGTATTACCGCCAACAGGCTGGCGGTACCTACCTCCACTATTATGACATTGGCGGTTTGGCCAAAGCCACTGACCGCCACGGTTGTAATGACCGCCGGGCTGGAGACTTCAGTCTCCAGCCCGACGGCCGTCACTAGGCCGCCCATGGAATTTTGACCCTGCCTACTGCCATAGTTTCCGTGGTTTCTGTACCGCCATGGAAACCATGGCAGTAGGAACTATCAGTGCCAGGGAATTCCTTCCCTGGCACTGATAGGGGTATCTCCCCCTCCCCCTCCCCAGGGTCCTCGCCCGCCCTCCCCCTCTGAACCCCCCTCCTCACATACACACACATGCACGCACATACATACACAACGATTCACACACGCATACACACATTCACCCATGCATGCATACATACATACACACTGCAAAACTCACAAACATACATCCAGGCACACACGCAAGCACATGTCACAACACACACGCACACAGCCACTCATGCACACACGCATTACACACGCCTGCACACATCACACACAATCACACACCCCCACACACACACAACATCCCCCTCTCCTGTCAGAGAGCCCGACTTACACGCTTGCATGGGGCCCTCAGACAGGAAACGGGATGCGGTGCTGCTGCCAGCAGCAGTGTCCACCCGCAATCACCGCCAGGCTGTATCATGGAACATGAAAAGTTAGGCGGTGTTTTGCTGGCGTGGCTGTGCTCCTGGCAGCAGCGCCACCTGATCGACATCCGCCGCCATGACCGTTGCTGGAATTCTGCTAGCCTTCTGGCGGAATTCCAGCTACTATCATAATGGCATTGACGGTCAGTAGCCACGGCGATGGTACGTTGCTGGCCGTCGCCGTGGCGGTAGGCAGCATTTGCCGCCCATGTCATAATGAGGGCCATAGTGTGGTATTATCTAACCCAAGTGAAACAGAGGCAGAGTTAATTAATTCCTAATTTTCTGCTCACTTGGCAGGGTGCTGCAATTTATTTGCCTAGTCCATCTGCCATTATTGGACTTTATATTTGTGAGGATGAACTGGCATTTTGGCTTAATGTCCACTGTATCTTAATGGATGTGCAACCCCAGTTTTTAGTTGTTCCCCATCTGGTTAGCGATTTTGCTCTGTTGTGTTTTGGAATGTTTTTATCTTGTTTTATTTACCAACTGTGTTTCTTTTCTGTTACATAATAGATTTTTAAAGTGTTAGTTATATTATGTACTTATATATTGTATTTATTGCACTCACATTGTTTTTATTTGCTCTTATATGTCATTTGTCGAAATAAAGATTATGGCTGATTGGATCTATTTTCTAATTGCAGTAAAGTTTTCTCGATAATATTGAACAAGTTAACAGTGTCATGTTTGTAAATTTTCTACTAGAATAGATTTAACAATTTACGAGAAATGAATTATAGCAAGCCACTATCCTAAGCCAATGTGCGGTTGTTGGTCTGAGCTGAGTTATAAGTAGGGTGGGTATTTAGGCCCTGATGGACTGTATCTCATTACGCCAGAGCAGTGGAGGACATACATCTTACAATATTTAGAGATCCCTGCCTGCATGTTGAAGAGCTCTATGAATGGAAAGGAGCTGCAACATGGTCTATTTGTTTTTTGTTCCAGACCCCTAGTCTTCTTGTAGCAGTCAAAAAACAAAAATGCACATCAGAACATTCCCTGAAATTGGACAGATTGAGGCATTTACATCGACGAGCCAGTGAATAATCAGATTGGCGACAAGGGTACTCTGCCGTGTTTGTATCTGCCAAATTCCCTATGAGTCCCTGGTTTTGATGGAGCGGTTGCCTGCTACTTGAGGGTAGAATATTTATGCTGTTGCCCAGATACACTTAAACCAGGGTACCATGAAAATGTTTTCACTGATAATGTTAGAGCAGGCACTGGAACATATTTTGTGAATTTATCAGAAAGTTGGTACTGTTTTATTTAAATACCACCGGGCCACACAAAAGTTTTTGAATATAGCACCACTTAAAGCCCAGAGGGTAGGAAGAAAGACAGGACCTGCTCCTCATGGTTACTTATTTGAGATTTTCTCCAAACTACTGCAAATCTGACACTCATACCAAACCCTTTCTAGCCATTGACAAATGTTGCACCTCAGATCTGCCTGGCAGGGATCCAACTCTCTAATTTATTCCAAGTACTCAGCAGGGAAGTTTCTCTGCTGGAGGCCCTCTTGCATTTGTGCAAAAGCATGCCCATGAAAGATACAGAACAGAAGCTTCATTTTTAAAAGACACATTAGAACAGCATGGAAAGGGCGGAAATGCGATGTATGTACAAGATATGGCACATTTCTGTTCTCTCCCCCTGCGCTGGCACACAAATTGCTGTCTAGCAACAGCGCAGGCACACATGCACCATGGTGCATGGGTGCCTGTGTTGTGTGGATGATTGTTTTTGTTTAGGCAGGGGCACCTTTCTGCACAACAATAATCACAAGAGGTGTTTTCCTCTTTCTATGTGTGCTGTGGAATGCAGCACACTTGAAAGAGGAAAAACAGGGAGAAATAAAGATATTTCTCATCATTGTGTCACTCTTACATCACCCTTGAGGTGGCATTGGAATCTGACGCATTCCCAGGCTTCTAAATCTGGGAATGAGTCAGATTCTTTCGGGTTCCATGGGTGTTGCGTGGGAACACCCCAAGCAACACCCATTCAATGCCTCTTTCATGCAGTGTTATATATGAAAGGGTCCATATTTACAAGGCCATGAAAAGCCACACAAGGTGGGTTTGTGTGGCCTTGTAAATATGGGCTGGTACACCGTGCCACTGGAGCATCATAAAAATGATGCTCTGGTGGTGCAGTGTGCCGCTAGGGCTCGTAAATGAGGCCCTAAGAATTGTGAATATCTCAATGGCTGTGAGCTGCAATCAGATAGATCAGACATCATTACAGAAGTACACTTCCAATCTGAATTTTCGGTTGATATAAGAGGGACTCTGGCGATCTGACACTGCATCACTGGAAAGTTCCTTTGCACCAAGGTTCCAAGTCATATTCATATTTTTCCTTTGCACCCTGATAGCTTCCAGATTTTAACCCATCCAGAATAATGCCATAAATCAGTAAAACAATGATAAGGTCAGTGTTTTACATTTTTGGTTCTGGTGAATTTAGAAGCAACAAATCTGACAGCTTATTGAAGAATTGTTTCACCCTCTGATCAAAAACATTGAAAAAGCCAATAGGTTGGCATGGGCTGCCAGCCTCATGGCTTTGCAAAGATTGTTCTGTTTTGTCAGGCTTTTTGCAAAACCCTATAATTAGGGACACTGCCAAAAAAAAAATAGTTACTAAAAACAAAACAAAACATTTTGTCTCAAAAAGCACACCTTGCCAGTAGTGGACCCTGGCACTGAAGATAATTACTTTGTGTGTGGTGTGGTCCTTGTTATAGGAAAGAATGCTGTCACTCGTGGTGATTTGAGCCAATGGCTGAATTAGGCTCTTTCATTGCCACATGCTGTATACTGTAGTGGGCGGATCAAAATTGTGATTAACACATTAATAGACCGGCAGATATAGAGAGCTGACTGAAAGCATAAGTAAGTATATGGTAACTATTATTTTAGTAAAATCAAAAGTACTCGCTAATGCCAAATCTAATAATAACAAGCACTGGCAAAGACAATAGGTGTTGTGAAAGTGAGATCTATAGTGTCTCTATTTTTATAGACATGTTGCACAGCAATGCACAATGCCGTGCAACAAGGCTTAAAATTTAGGAAAAAAGCTATGATGCGGTAAGAATGAACTGCATCTTACTGCTTTTTTTCAGTCATGTTTTATGCAGCTCCACTGGTGTGGAATATGTTGAAGAAAGCTTGTTGTGGAAGCAACATGAGGGAGGCATGCGGGAGGATGGTGGGAGCAACAACAATGGGAGGAGGGAAGGAAGACAGGGGAGAGAACAGCAATATCAGAAAGTGGGAGAAGGACGGTATGGGAAAAGACGGTGGGGGGGCAAAAACCTGTTCCTGATTCAGAGCACAAGCACTAATTAATTTAAATCAATCCACGCATGGTCCATGCTCCACTGGAAGAAACAGAGGTAACACTTGGCCTGTACTGGCCAATTAGGAGTCAGTAAATAAGAATGACAGCGAAGCCAACTGACTGTAAGCAATGGGGGGATTTAAGCCCTTCACTGTACATAATATGTTTCAGGCTTGACCTAACAATATTTGGAGTGTCTTGAAGTTTGAACGCATCAGGATGCACAGTCTGTGACTGCGTTGTTAGAACTACAAAGCAGGGGGCATATGCCTTTTTGATTATGCAGAAAGGTGTCTACTACTGTTTCCAGGTTCTCTCTGGCAGAATCAGATTCACCCATTATTACTGAATAGGTAACCTGTGGTTCTACTTTAATCAAAGAATCAGTAATTAAGTGAGGCACAACATCTTCCAAATTACCTCTCTTGTATCCAGAAAATGACCAGCCTGTCTGTATAATAATGACTTCTTGTTAATGTGCCAGGTGCAATATTTTTGGTCCCCCACACAATTTTCATTTTTTAGACAGTGAACCATGCAAGTTAGAAGACAGCAGAAGTAACAACTCTGCCATCTTTTATATTACTGCAAAATAAATGGAAATATTTCCATGATGAGTAAGTGGAAGTAACTCTTCCCTTGTCCACTGATTGGTGTACACTTGGCACAGACGAGAAGAGCAACTGTTTGAAATAATACACTATTTAAATGTGTCTTAAATCTGCCAGATACTTTTGTATTGACTCAAAAAAAGGTGTGAAGTGAGCCCTATGTCAACAGTTTGCACAACACAAACAGATTTTTGTGGTAACTGTACTAGCAAGCATGTACGAGACATATTCCTGCTGCTCTGCTAGAAAGTTTCAATAGTCTAGAGTCACAATCCTCATTTAGTGCATATGAAGAGAAGAGGGACAATTTTGCTGGAATGGATCATGATATATTGTATCACGATACAACCAACAAACTGTTCTTTGTGAGGATGGAAGTGGCTGGCAGTGAACTTCAAATAAACACAGTTACTGCTAACTGCTGGCAATGGAACTATTGTCTATTGAGTAATGGTTGCCTAGCATTGCTGTTCCCAAGTGAGCAAAATAGTTGCCCTGCTTTGATGTTAGGTCAGTGGGACCGTGTAGTCAATGAGACAGATCCAAGACTGGGTGAAGTAAGTTGTCAAAATTTGTGTACACAAACTCTTTATTTTTTTTTAAACTTGCTAATATAGTGACTTTAAAGTTTAAAAGACAGCTTTAAAACAGTACTATAACTTGCTAAATGTCTTTACAACATAACAAATTTTGCCTTGGCTGCAAGATGTTCCCATAAAAAAGAATGAATAGGACAACTTTGGCACAAAAAACCTTTTATAGGAACACCAAACCTTTGTCCCCAGAGGAGAGTGTGAGAACTAAAGAAACTTTGGAACCCTGTGAAGTGACAAATATGCCTTGCTTCACACAAGCTCACGGTGGACTTAAAATAATATCCACCAGAAATCAAAGTCAACTTTTGTGCCACAGTACCATTGGCAAATGTGTTTGGTGTATTTTACCACGCATGTTTGACCAGTGTCAGCTAATAGCAAAGAAGTTTTGTTTCTCAACAGAATCATAGATAATCAATAATGTCCATATCATCTCTGCAGTAGACATAGTGCAAACACAATAATGTGCAATGAGTCTGGTTCAAACAATGAAATAATTGATATGTGTAGTTTAGTTTTAGCTTAGGGTACTCATTTTAGGTGATACAGTCATAAAAAGTAAGTCTGTGTAGGCAAACACATAATTTAGATTACTATTGGAGGCCATATCCAGTATATCAAATGTAACCAGTTAAAATATTTGACTCTGTACAAGCTAAATTGCACAGTAATTGTAAGAACCATTCAATAATAGTTTGTCAAATTAACAGCATAAAAGAATATAAATAAAATTAGAAAACAGTTTGGCATAAGTGGGATATTCACCAGAAAGCTATTTAGGACTCAAAGAAGTGTATACACTCTAAATAGGGTGGGAAGTACATCTACTGTTTTTGACAGATGCTCCACATCCATCAAACTCTAAATCAGGTTGTTAATTTTGGTGAAAAGTGAGTAAAAATGAGACTCAATGATGAACTGTAGAAAAACTGTTGCTCAGAACAGTGTTTTGGAGTCATGATATTCGCGAGTTAGAATGAGACAGATAGTGCCAGGTAGGAACTTAGAGAGTGCTTATGAAAGATAGTCAAAGATTGTTTGTGTTCAATAAGGTGTTCAGTGGACTTCGTCATCACAGTTTTTAACACTAGCTTGCCAGCTAAAACCAGCAAAGTATAGTTTGTGGAAATAGTTTTATATCCAATTGTTATTTATTGATTTGTAACTTTTATTTACAAACCAAAGAGATCACTTACATTTTTTATTCGTGAGTTAATGCAGATCTACTTAATCACTTTGAAAAGAATAGATAAGGGTGGTGATTATTTCACCACAGGCTCTGGTGGCCCTAAGACTCACTGAGACTGTTTGCCACATAAAGTAAGTTTCTGAGTGACTCAGTGGCTAGTAAGCTGTCAGAAAATACTGCAATATTGAATTTGTCATTGCATCGTCCAATACAAGATGAGGACAAACTCTCCTAGAGAGAACTGTCATTTGTTCCTACTGAATCTTGTGATTTACACTTTTGGAAATATTTTGAAACATAAGCATGAAAATATCTTTATGCATACAAGATATCACTAATATCACCATCTTGTGTTTTAACTCCAGGTTTAGTGTACAAATCTCTTCATTAAGTAATGAAAACTCCCAATCCTAATTGTATTCAGCAATCTGGAAAATCTAGAAATTATTGACTACCAATTCTATCTGAAGCATAATTTACAAATGGGCTCTCTTGAAGTGCAAAACACATTACGGATTGGGACTTTATAAACAGTTTAAAAAAGCTTTTTCTCTTAGTTCCTTCTACTATTAAAATGAATGAATGTTTTTGACACATGATCTCTCGGTAGTCTTTGCTGTTTAAAACTTTAAAATACCCACCTTTACCAGCCTTGATTGTTATTGTACATGAATATCGACTTGATATATGAATTATTTGGCATAGTAGTTAGAGAACCAGATTTATACAGGAGCTCACAATTTGCTAATTGCAGTTACAAATAGTTTTCATCAATCAATAAGTTCAGTGACATTATGCATTAAATCATCAATGTATATTTTCCATGTAAATATAAAAGGTGTAAAGAATTTGCACAAGCTGCTTAAATAATTCAAATTGTGTTTTTAGACATTGTAGTTGTGGTGTATTAGATGGTCTTCTTCTTGAAGAACAGATATGGAGCTTACTTGATCATAGTAGTACACACTCAAAATTGGACCCTAACTACATTCTGATACAAAAGAACATTTGGCCAGCAGAATATTAGGAAGCCTTGTAATAGCCTATCCTGTAAAGTCACAGGCTATAAAACACATGTTGGTTGATAAACCAAATGTTAACAAGAAACGTCAAAAAAATATCGAAATATTAAACATTCCCTTAAACATTTAAAAAGGGCTAGTGAATACTTTCTATTAGATAATTATTGAAATTATATACTTTGGAAAATTCTGCCCTTCAAACCTAGATATGTGGGCCCATATTTATACTTTTTGGCGCAAAACTACACAAACTTAGTTTTGAGTCAAAAAGTATATCTCTGGCTTGCGTCATTGCAGAGCGCCAGCCGAGCGCCAAATTTATGCTGCAAGCCGGCGCAAAGGATGTGCTAGCGTAAAAATAAATTACGTTAGCCGGGTGGGGGTGGCAGTATGGAAGAAGGGGGATTTGCATCAAAAATATGACGTTAGGCTGGCTAGAGACAAAAAAAAATTCTCTAACCTGCCTAGCGTCATTTTCTGATGCAAAACTGTCCATACCACATGACTCCTGTCTTATAAAAGACAGTAGTCATGCCCACCACCCCAATGCCCAGCACAGGGGACTAGTGTCCCCTGAGCCTGGCCTTTGCACCCTGTGCCATGCAGCGGGCCCCAAGTTGGGCCCCTGATGGCACTTTAATAAAAAAATAAAAAAATACTTACTAATACTTACCCTAATTAGCTGGGATGGAGTCCCCCATCCTCCGGTGCCCCTTTATGGGTGGGGATGTGTTCTTGTGGCTTGAGGAGGGAACATGTGGACCCATTCCATGCTGTTCAACTATGGAATTGTGTGCACAGGTCCCCTAACGCCTGGTCTGACCCAGGTGTTAAATAATGGTGCAAAGCAAGCTTTGGCCATTATGGAGCCCCTCCCCCCACCCGTGCGTCATTTTAGCATGGGGGATAAATATGGGGCTATAGGGTCAGCACCATTTTTTAGCTGGGAACACCTAGCTTGCATCTTATTGACACAAGGTAGGTGCACGCATTCAGAAAATGGTGCTAACCTCAATATTTTGACGCTAGACGTAGCGTCAAAATATAAACATAGAGTTAAGTTTGCAGCGAATTTGCATTAACAAATGACGCCAATTCGGCGCAAACATAGTATAAATATGCTCCGTAGTGTCTAGCGATTAAGGACTCACCGTGATTCACACATGTTGATGAATTTACCCCACAAATCAGGTTATTATCAAGGGATACCTAATAATGTACCCTTTTAGCACCTAACAATGGTGAAGTAATGTTGTGTCTGCAAACGTGAGAGTGTCAAGGTGCTAAACGTAAGCTATCTAGGATTATTTACCAATCCTTTAGTTTTTGTCAGCCCATTTGAAGTTCACTATAGGCAGCTTGGAAATGCTCTGTCAATCGGCTTGATTCCCTGACTTAGTGGCTGTCCTCAGCCCTTTCATTTAACTAGGCTTTAGAATGTAGGCTATAGAATGTAGCGGATTCGCCCAATATTTTTTAATCCTTTAGTTTGTTTTGAAAATGACAGTACAAATTGTGATGTATTCCAAACACATAATACTTCATGAGAGGCAAAATCATGGCTGGTAGCTCTTGCCAGATCTTTTTTAGTTCAGATCATCGATGAGTACAACACTTTTAAATGTTACATTGCCTGGGTCAAAGTTCAGATGCTTGTATTAACTCCATGGCTGAAATGAAATCATTTTACAAATATCTCCTGGGTACCAGTGATAACTCACGTTCATGTTGCCAACTGAATGTCCAACTGAAAAGATCAGATCAAATCTTTTCAGCACTGCACTTAAATAGTCCAGGCCTGGGAGCTGATTGTTTTTTTCCCTCCTCCCCAATGAATTATCCAATCTCAGTTTTCATTCTCTTCTTGTGAGGGAGCTTGGATATTCAAATCTCAATCTCTTGATAAAGTTATCAAACAATATCTCCCACTAGTTGCACGAATGTGATTGTTGACTTGGAACATTGAGAGGGAGCTCATTTCAACCACAATGCGGCTCCACAATAAAGACAGAGAAAATGGTACTTAACCATAAATGCTTATTTTCCAAATAACAGTCAAATAAAAAATTAGCAAATTTGGCAGTGGTTAAGGAAATGTATCAATAAGGCCAAAATATTGATATGCTCAAGTATTCTAAGTTTCAGAACTATGAAATACAGAATGGTAACACCCAATAAATATGGAATGCCAAATATATAAACCAGGTGCTTCATAAAGACACTCACACTATCTAAATTAAGTTATTAAAAGGAGGTGTAGATTTCTAAGGGGGAAGAGAAGATGATGTCAGCACAATGCAAACCTCAGTAGAAGTTCAGAGGAAACAAAAGAGTTTCTAGCATAACGCCTTCCACTTGGGGAAAACGCAGAAGAGCCTTCTGCTCTCTTCAAAGTCAGCATAAAGGTCTGCTCTAACTATGGATCTCTGATGAAAAGCACAACTGAAGTTTCCATAAGATCCATATCTTGTTCCCTCTGTCAGGAGCCAATCCCATGGTGGCATTTTGGGGAGTCATCAAAACACATAAATTCACATCCTCCCACAATTAGGTACACATCTGCTTGTTCTTGAAAGTTGCATCTTCCTAGTACGCCAGGTAGAGAAGACTCCTTTCACCGTTATTTTTACACGTCTATTGCCAGTTTTCCCTTCTCAGATCTCACTATCAGCCTAATACATAACAATACACCTTTCTCCAGCTAACAGGAATCAAATAACGCACCTGCATAGAAAAGGAAAACAGCATACGGGTAAACTTTACGTGTGCAATATTCAACTAAGGCCTAACATCAAGCTAACTTAACTTGAGAAACAAAAAGGAAGTACATTACACTATTACTAATCCTTAGCACTTAGCTGATTATCATTAAATGTAAATATTTCAATAAATGTGGTTGCTTGGATTATCATTCAATTCAATACAACTATGTGTGATTTCTTAACTTGCTAAAAAGTGATGAACTACTATAATTTTATTAAAGAAAAACACACAAGTTAATGAAGTTAAACACATTAAATATATATAGGTTACACATTAAAAGTTTATAAATGATGCATAAAAGGTAGAGCCTAATCGTACACTGCTTCACGAGTAAAGAAGCACCTATGTGTGTGGATTATAAGTTTTTAGAAAAATTGTGATATTTTGCAACAAGACAATTTTGATTTGGTTATCTCTTCTCTATCATCTGCAGAAAATGGGGAGATGTTTTTTCAAGTAGAGCATCAAACTACTTACAAAGTGCCCTTGAAATTTGCTTTGAAGACGTCTTATCATACATTACTTGCACAGATATCATACTTTATGTGAGATGAGTGAAAGTTGCTGAGTGGTATGGTTACTAATTGTGTCTGTGTTGTTTTTGTTGATTTTATACCTTGAAACCTATAATAAGTGTTCTGTCTGCTAAAACAAACACTTAGGCAAAGTATCCATCGTTAGTGTTCTTTTCAACAAATTGGCTGCATAAAGAAAGAGTTTTCTTCTCCAGTGTCTATAATTAGAATGCTGGGACCTTTAAGTTTTCCTGCACAATTTCCAGAAAAGCTCAAGGGTTATGAAAAAGAAGAGGTGATTTGTAGATAATGCTATGTTCATCTTAAATTAAGAATGTATTGCCATGCATAGGTGGTTGACAAACTAAACAGTCAAGCTATTCAACCAGTGTAAATCAATCCAAAGATACACAAACAAATTAAAGCACAAGAAGGCCACTTGAACTAGCAAATCTGCTCATTTCTCTATATCTATCGCAGGCCAGGGAGACAACTGCATCAAAACTCTCAAATGAACATGAGCTAGTCAGGGCTGGGCATGACAAGTTCTTCTGGGACTTTTCTGTGACTAGACCAATGAATGGGAGACTCCTTCTGATAGGCACTGTACCCCCACATGAAAGGATGAATTTGGAGAAATAAGAGTTTGCCACAAAAAAATCACTATAGTTGGAGGGAGAAGCCTAATTGCATAAAAACCCTCCATGGAGAAGGCAAGAACAAGATTATACAACTGAAGCTGGAGCCAAAGAAGATAGCATGGAAAGGACCAAAAACTGAGAGGAATAGAACAACAGAAATGAATAACTAATATTTCTCAATGGGTAGAACTGCTGAAAAGATATCGAACTGCGGTAAGGCACAGTGAAAGTCAAAAAGCTATCCTTTTTATGCTCCAGGAGGAACAGGAAATAGCACTATTTTGAACTGGTCTCTCTTAGTGATACGACTAGTAGATATTCATCTTCTTTTGTGACAGGAAGTGAGGTCTTAAACTTAGAAGAAATGTCCCCCTTAAATAGGTTCCTGTGACATCTTGTTCCCTTTTGAAAGAAGGAGTGACCGCACCTGCCACACTCAGGTGAAGGCAGGGGCAGGCTGAAAGGTGCCTGGCAAGAAAGGAGTGTAAGCAATGCCACAGGAACAGCAGCTGAGACCTGCTGTTGACTGGGAGCATGGTGCTTCTCTGCCCAATGAAGTGGAGCAGAAATGTGATCTGCCACAGTAGTAACTTCTTGTGCTGTGGCACAACACAGCCAACATTTTGATCAGTTAACATGTTACCTGAGACCCTAATGGGTTTTTAATCAAGTTAGTGAGAGTCCCAGAAACATTTTACCACAAATATCAAACCCAACAAGGTCAGCAGAGACTGGGATTCAACAAATGTGGTCAACAGAAGGCAGGCGATGTTCCAGTGAGTTTAACACTTGTTACCGCCTTCTGATGTGACCTGCAAATCACAACTCCAAATCATGGTCAGGCCAATGCCACATTGTGAAGTTGATAAATCGGGTAGACTTAAATTGAATCAGAATATCACCTGTTATTTACAGCTCTTAGAAAGCTCAGATATAGACATGAAGCACTACATAAAGAACTGCTTGTAAAATCATTTGGTCTGACATTGGCAACCTGGTGCGAAGGTCACTGGTTTTTAATTTTACTTACAAGCATACGGTACAGAAAGAAAAGGTTACAAAAGAAACAGAAAATGTGTTGCTTAAATATGTTGTACCATATGCTTGCAATAACAATTTGAAGTTAAAAGAAAATGAACCCTTGCATATAACTGTATTTGAACAATCCAGGTGCTTTGTAACAGGAAACTCGTTAGTATTAATACACATCGCAGGAAAATATTATCCTGAATGGTGCAAGGGAAACGTATTAATGGCTTTGAATTATTGTAACCTGGGGACAGTTTGTAAACACACAAAGATGAGTAAACAAACTAAAGAGGATAAAAACTAGAGAGAAAAAAAAATTGACAAACTAAAGTATTGGTCCTTCTGCCCTGGTGCTGAAGTGAACTTTATTGAGGTGGATGTACACATGTGATCACAGTGCAACAGAGCCTGCAGCTGAAGCGTGCAGCCCCATTCCCCTATAATGTCTGCCATGGTGTGTGGAGGTAAAATGTGAATGGCAGCTGAACAGGTGAATGAATGAAGATGGATAACCTAATCTCCTATACGTGTGTATATGTTATTTATGTTCCTTTTTTACATGCTTGCTGTCCCCAGGCCAGACTTAAAAGCACATTGTTATAGTTGGTATAATGCAGGGGAGTCTGCTAACTGTATACATGCCTTTCCCTAATATCTTTATTACAGGAGACTTGTGACGTCTTTAGTCAATAGTAATAATGAAATTGCATAGGTGCTACACTATAATAAGGTATTACGTTACAGCTGCGAGGACATGGTGCCTGCTGCCAGCACCGGCAGCCAAAATGAAAGGCAGGTCAACTACAGCTGCAGTTTAAACAAAATAGCAAAAACAAAAAGTGACTTTTCGTTCTTGTCTTTTTTCTCAAAGGCATAGGATGAGCAGAAAGGAGATATTTATAAGAACATGTTTTGTTTGCATACTAAAAATCACTATGCATGAGAGTCCCATCATTTGTTTTTACTCAGACACACATTAATCTGATTCTAATATCGGTTGCAACAAATTACTACTTTTTGATGTGTTACATGTTGCACTAAATTCTAATTTTCTCCTTTATGTCTTCAACTATACTATCTCTTTCATATGAAAGAGCAAGCCACCAAGGATTTAAGCATTTTGAGGTTAGGGTGAAGGTGTGACAATGTATAATAATGAAAAAAACATGAAATCTGTTTAGTTCCATGACCTTATAAAGGAACTTGGCCTTTGGCCTTGTTTGTTTATATGGTCACAGAACTCCTCTGTGACATGCAATATTCATATAAAGTAAGGCATAGGGTAGTTAATCCCACATAGGTTTTGCAATGAGAACTATACTGGTATTCTGAAAAGTCTTAATTGATAATACTTTCATGGTGAGAAATAGTTCTAGCTGTTCATTCCCAGGAAGGTTGGAATTGCTTACGTTTTTAGTGATGTAAAAGAATAAACCTCACAGAGTAGTCATAATCTGATTCTCACAATGTGCACTTAATGCACTCACATGACAAGTAAGCAAAAATCCAGTTG
This sequence comes from Pleurodeles waltl, assembly GCF_031143425.1. Lineage (NCBI taxonomy): Eukaryota > Metazoa > Chordata > Amphibia > Caudata > Salamandridae > Pleurodeles > Pleurodeles waltl. Next base: position 75,040,123 of record NC_090450.1, on the reverse strand, counting down.
ATTTTTTTTGGTTCCATGGGCCAATGTTGCATAAGTAGAAGAGAGAAAAAAACATGATTTCATAAGTCATTGCAGCATCATCCCTTATTTTACGGAGAAGCTCACCATCTTTGGTGGATCTCGGCACAGCTGCACCCATCCCATTATGAGAGACTATGGGCCATATGTACGAAATTACATTTTTGCATTTCCTGAATAGCAAATCCTAAGAAATCACTATTTAGGAAATGCAAAATGCAATGTAAAAAAGTAGAGATTTCCTAATAGCGATTCCTATAGAGTAGGAATCCCTATTAGGAAATCGCTATTTAGGAAATACTACACCATTTTTTCTTATGGATCATAGGGAAAAAGATTTTTGCAATTCTAAATTAGCAATTTCCTAATAGGAGATCACAAATTAGGAAATGTAAAACCAAGGGTGCCTATGAGCCTACGCCCACCCCCTTGATGCACCACAGAAAAAAGCGGCGCATATGTAAAGCACACAATAGCCCTAGGGGAACGTGAGTGCTACATGTCACTTTAAAAAAAGCATTTTAGGTGCCTTTTTAAAAAATGCACATGGTTACCATCAACTTGGAGTCAATGGTAATAGCATTTCCTAAATGCCAATTTCGCATTTAGGAAATGCTTTGTACATGTGCTTAGGAAATCCCTAATTGCGATTTTCTATTTAAGGAATGGATAAAAATGCAATTTCTACTGAGTAGAAGTCGAATTTTGTGATTTCCTATCCGCCTTTGTACACACGGAAAGGCAATTTAGCATTTCTTAATGGATCAAAATTGTGATTCGGTCCGTTAAGAAATCCTTTCGTACATATAACTCTAAGCATCATGCACCAAGGATCTGGAATAACTTCCTCATATTTATAAAGACTGATCCAACACCGCATCAATTTAGGATAGAGTTGAAGACTCCCTTGTTTATAGAACACAATATCACAAAGCAGTAACAATCCAATAACCAGCTTCCTCTTCGATCACTCGTTGACTATATGATTGTCTTTGTCCATGTGCAGTGCTCTGCTGCCCTTTTGCAAGGTTTGCACTATACGAATATCACATACACATGTACATATACATGCAGATATGCTACATAAGTATGCCTCTCATGATGGAAGATTAATTCCCCCACCCCACTAAGGTTCTGCCCTTTCATGATGACCTTGTGGCAAAATTTGTTTAAATGTATTGTTGTAAAAGAGAAGAGAAGGACAGGAAAAAACAGATTAACTTACATGCTTTACATAATTTAGCAATTTTATAGGGCAGACATATCACTCTAAGGCCATCTTGACCCATCTCCAACTACATCTGAGGCACAACGCTAAGTAGCGCTATGAAAACGCAATTCGGAACTTCAGAAGGATGTTCGGAGAAGGGGAGGAAGTTCAAGCAATAACCAGCAGGAAGCCAGTAAATTAGGAAGAGTGTAATGTAGGGTGAATTTCAGGGCAGAAGCCGGATAGAAGGACTTCACTTCATAGAAGAAAATGTCTTTATAGCACCCGAGGAGTCACAGTGTACCCATTTCTCAGATGAAACTATGGACAGCATTTCAAATGAATGTTCATGGCAACAAAAAGGAGAGAGCAGACCTCTGACGTGGTTTCTGGAGTCTGCCAAGAAGCACTTGCCTTTCTGAGAAGCAGAAAGGAAGCTACTTTTGGTGGTGGTGACGTAAGGAGACCAGGCTTGCATGTGAACCAGGGTGTCAGTTGACAGCAAGGCTTGGTAGGAGAGGTGAGCTGGTGCGGCCTGCCGACACAACACAATGCTTCGTGTCATGACTCAGTGTGAAGGTATAATTGTACAATGCTGGCACTCAACCCGTGCTCGATGCCCAAGTACGAAGAACGCCGTACGTGCAGGTTGGCAGGTCTTACTGTGCCCCAAGGGGCCTAAATTCCCTCCCTACAGTACAGAAAATCCTCAGCTTTAAACTGTTGAAAAACAGCAAAACTGCAAACAGTGTGCAACTTTTCGAACGCCGCACAGGCGCACGCCTGCATTCTTTGTGTCTACAACAATGTGGACGGCTCTGTGTGGGGCGGCAGTCGTTTGACCTCGGCTTAATTTCGGAAGCCAGGTCCCGCTGAAGGTTAGCAGCAAATTAGCAAGGCTTTAGAATTATCGCGTTCACGCAGAACAAAATATCACTGGCCGCAAGCGACCAGTGAAGTCAAACAGTCAAACACTGACCTTGTAGTAAGTGCAATTGTTCAGCGAACAAACATTCATGAACCTGTAAGGAAATATCTCTGGGCTCCAGCCTGAGTTATAATTAGATTTGACAGTTGGTAGTTTTTTTTTCTTTTTGCAAGTTGTGGGTTATGTTATTTTAACTCCATGATCAAAGAAGTCTCGTGTTTCATATTTATTTCTTGCTATCATTAGAATGTTTTTAGACAAGGGTGTTGAGTCTCTAAAATGCCATGGTCAGCAGGCGCCCTCTCCCAGGATTATGTAAAAATTGCTGGCCTCTTGTCCCAACCTTGACCCCTCAAAAGCATCCAATTGACAGTTTAGGTTTTAGGGGAAGGACAGGAAGTGGATCTACAACAAGAAAAAGGAGACTTATTTACCTTCAATTTCTGCAGGTGCCCCATGGTTCCTGAGACCAGGAGTAGCAAGCAAATCTTAGAGTTAGCAGAAGACAAGCCAGGGGTAGCAGCTGGTTGTGCTAGCTACCTTCAATTGATATCCACATTCTCCTTTGGTGATATATGTCTACTTTACAAAGTGGGTTGGCATCAGTGTAACAATGATTGTATGACTTCTAGCAGAAAGTACACTTCTCAGAAACGAGTCCTTTGCCAAGATCTAGTTGTGCCCCGGGTGTGTGATGACCTATTTCCAGTTGGTTGATAAATTGAGACATTTATGTGCCCCGTTGACTTGACTAAGGTTGCACACAATGCACTGACTGCGGTTCTTGACACTCAGTCTCTTTTATGGATTACTGGGGCAGTTGCTGAGAGCTAGACACTCAGAACCGATATCCAGTCAGTGCTTTGTCACTGAAGAAGAAGAATACTTTAATCTACACACAGCTAAATACTACACAGTGGTGTAACAAAAGCCCCCGCAGCCCAAGCGGTGCCAGAGGCCACTGAGCTCCAGGGGGGCTCTCAACAAAAGAGATAGGTGGTGGGCCTGGGAGGGCCTCCAAGTACCTTGCAGGGGGGCTCTCTCAAGTTTCGTTACACCACTGATACTACACATAAATAGAAATGCACCCAGGGAAACAATATCTAATGAAAAATAAGAAAATGCGATTTTCAGAATAAGTAGTTTCTGCTACTGATTTTAACCCAGTGTTCTGGAGAATGACTAAGTCTCTACATACAGCCTTGGACATGTTGATTTTATTCATTCCTTGAGGAAGAGGCGGTTGCACTGGGAGGTCGAGAGATTTCAGGCCGGTGTTCTGCTGGGGCTAATATGAAGCACACAACACTAACGCATGCCCTAAGTGGCCGAGCACCACTTACCTGACACTTTTTTCCAAGAACCGCCCACTCAACCAGCATTTGCAATGCAACGGGTCTCGCATTTCTCCGAGTTAGAGCTATTAGCAGTTGTAAACTCCAACTGGACTTTTCTTGCCACATTAAATGGAAAAAAGAGTGTGATTGCGCTGCTACAGTTCACTCACAGTAAAACCTATCTGCAAAAGTAAAATCATCTACGTAACCAGCAAAAGTGTAATTAACTATGTAACAGGGTCGATGCCATGCAAAGTGCTTGACTTCTGCCAAGCGGAATCGCGCTGCGAAAAAAGATAAAAAGTAGTCCACAAACCAGACGGAAAACAGCGAGCCTTGTATGCTTTCAGTACTTGGTCGCTGTGCTCGAGGAGGGCTAACCACCGGAAAAGGCATGACGTATACATGCCTTCCACTAATGAAAGCAAACAGATTTCAAAAGGCAAGCCCACGAACCAATGAAAGACACTGACATGACATGGACAAGGCTCCGAGCCCTTTTCTAACTACTAAAGCATCTCGCAAGCGATGCGCATGCACAAGCGCATGCTAGCGCAGGCTCAACCCTAAAGATGGTAGGGACACTGACCCTGCTGAGTTTGTGATCATCCTTCTTGGGCGGGGAGGGTTGGCACAGTAATGGGGTCAGAGGTCAAAAGGGAGTCTTGATTCTTTTTTAATTTTCCGCAGCTTACACACTGAAAGGCTTCACTACTGTAACCAATGAACAGGTAGACAATTCAGAGCGAATAACTTTAAAAGCATGTAAGTCCTAAACCAAGTGTTTCTGAGTATCCTTTCTTGATGCCACACAAATAGCGGTGGGGTGAGGGTCTGAATCTAATAAATGTGGATAGGTTTTCACACCACTATGCCACTGAGATTTTCAGCTTTGATGGGGCAAAACATGTGATATTACCAAATTGTTCCCCATTCTGAGTCGCTGAACGTGTAACAACGTGGTAATACTGAAGCTGAGAAAAAATATAACTGTTTTTTATATTTTTTCTAAATGGCATTGCTGCATCACTTTACCAGGTTAGTCGTACTGTACCCCTGTGTACCACCTACGAACATGATACACATATTTTCATATTTTCATGTTATTAAAGAGGCAAGCACTCTTTCTGGCCTTTTGTACAATGATTGCATAAAATATACAGTTAGAGGATTAGGAAATTAGAAACATTTTTATTTAAATTCCACAAAAAATATATACTTCCTATCATGTTCTTTTTTTCCTACACTCTTATATGAATACTGATGTACTTGTTTCTTATCCTACACGTTCTGCAGAATGTGCACCAGGTCCTTTCAGGTGTAACTGAGATATACAAATTGTGGAAAATGTTTTCAGTTGCCGTTTAAATCCTCACTAAATTACACTTGAGTGGGCGTTCACCACACTTGACTTGGTTTTCAGTGACCACTCCACTGACACAGCCCTGGAAATGCGAAAAAGAATCATGTCTTTATGCATGATTTAACATATCTATGCTTAAGGTACAGGTTGTTTGGTCTAAGATTGCATCAGGACAGACAACCTGTGCAAGGCAGGCCCCATAATGTAGAAAAAGCATTTAACAATACAAGTTCTAATATCAGAAGTAACACATACTAGTGCTCTGCAATCTCATGACGGGGATCGAGGAAGCAGAATAGGGCTAGAAAGAACTGAACATTAAGCTGGATGTCTAGTGTGTGGGATGAGTAACGTTCCCTCCCCTTTATAATCCAGACCCTCCTTGCAGAGAGGTGCTTGCAGATATCCTCTTCAGTCCCGAAAATAAACTAGGTACTTCCGGCTAGGCAGTGCTGAAAATGCACTCTTTAGTATAATGCATCTTAAGCAATTCCTAAATGGTAATCCTGTCCTGTAAGTTTTAGCCTGAAATGCTGCTCTATCACCCTTTCAGTATGTGAAATGAACATCTACATTTTGAAGTTAATTTTGGGTAACAGCAGTATTGGTTTGCAACAGGGTATGGCTAGAATAGGCCAGTGAGGGATGTAAGTATACAAAGAGGTTGGGAAGCTCAAACTGTACTTCATTGCCTTCCCTTTGGCACATAGGTGCAATCAAGACTCGGTGACACATCACCCATTTCAGAGGTTGAAGACACAGTAGTTAGGACAAGAAAGGGCTGGTGAATGACCAGTGCCATAATTGAACGGCGAACTGGGAATACAATCTTTGCCCTTTCCCTTGGGTACCATGAAGTATTTTTGCTTATAGCGCTCACAGGGTTTCATATTTCGGGGCAGTAATACTGAACGGGGAACTAATTCTACTGCAGAAAGCGGTATTTCCACATTGCAGTATTACCACCCCATTACAAGTTCATCACATCGGAATGAGGAATCTCAATGGATAATGTCAGATGTTTTCTCGCGTGCTGAGCTGCAAAATTCAGATTCTTGGAGTACATTTTGATACCTATTTCATCAGGTACTGCCTGGTTAAATGTGTGTGAGGAAATACCACTCATCATTTAACCATGATTTGGGCACCAGGTATGTGCTTAATTTGGGATTGCTGGTGCAGTCTGAATGAGACCCAAAGTCTGCCGGTCACTGATTGGTGGAAGGGGGCCATTATGAAAGGGGATGAAAGTTAGGCTAAACCAACAGTGAGTGGCTGGTTACTGTGTGGAGTGGAGTGGCTTGTTTCTTAAAATTAGCTTTATTGTCTTTCTCTTCCTGGTCATGCAGTTTTGGCAGAAGTATCAGGCTCACCTCCACTGCCATGGGCTGATGTTGAAAGGTTTCACGGAAGATGATGTGCTTCAGCCGAGAAACCTCCATCCTGATTTACAACAAAAATACCAGACTAGTCTGTGCAGACAGACCTGGATTAGTTTGTTTTTACTGCTCTGTATGTTTTATCAAATGCGAGTTCCAAAAACGAATCAAGTCTTTTCTTGTTTAGGTGATAAATGTTTCACTCAGGTGTGGCATCCACAGAGCTAATAACAATTGTGCACTTTCTCTGACCCCTTCTCTAAACTTCCTGTAAACAGGCACAATCACCGAAATGCAGGAGGGTAACACAATCCGAGCAGTGGGAATCTGTTCAGACTTCTGTAGTGCCCTATCGTATATCTAGGAATGCTTTTACAGCCACGTAAACCCAGCAAAAGAGTGGGCTCCGAGCTGAACATGCGAGTCCCTGGGCTAAACTCTCTCTTCAAGGCGATGAAAACTGTGTTGCACATCTTTTCTTGACGTCTAGTCACAAAAATGTTTGGTCATGTCAACAAGGAGCATTGTGTAGTTATTGTTCCCCACACGCGCATGCCCAGTTAAGGAAGAAATACAACTGAAGGTTACTAGTTGACTCAAAGTCAACATGGACACAAAGCTTCAGTCCTGCACGTTTTCGCTAACAAATCATTTGTTTCAGGCGTGTTAGCTCAAGGGAAAGATGTGAGAATGGTGTTCAATGGTTTTATCTCTCACTTTTTCTGCTTCTAGTTTATGCATAGGAAATTCAACCAAAATAAGAGTTGGTCCTCATGCTAAGCATCTACGTAACCAACACAGTCCGTGTACCACATACATTCTTCTATCCATAGTACTACGAAAGAGTAATGTCCTAAACATCTGCTAAGTGCTTCAGAAACTCATAAAGTGTAGGAATCACGACATGAACATATTACAATATGACTAAAGTCCAAGAGTGGAGAACTGTGTCCATTATGACATGAAGTCATCGCATCATTTAGTTCACGTGGCACAATCAGTCACCTAGGACGTCATAGTGCGCTGCTGTTGTCACACCTCTGCAGCATCACAATGTCACTGTAGATTAAAACACCATTCTGGTGCTATCACATCTCTATTGTGTGGTTGCATCTCTAGAAGTGAATGCACACAGTGGGCCGTATATAAAACGGACAGGGCTACCATCAAAGGTAATTTCTAAAGACTGTATATATATATATATAAATATATATATATATATATATATATATATGTATATATATATATATATATATATATATATATATATATATATATATATATATATCTGTATTGACAAAGCAGCTATGATCAACCTCAAGACACTAGGGGAGTACAATCAATTCCTGAACGGGAAGCAAGTGATTTTTCTGACAGCAGTGTATTCGCAATACCAATTGATAAACCAGGGGTGGACAGACAAATATTGAGACCCAAATTCATGCAGTGGCTAAGGACGAGAGACACGAGGAAAAGCCAGAGGAACAGACAGGCCAAGAAAAGAGCAGAAAAACACAAATTAGCCGATGGGAACAAGAACAAAGGGCAAGAAATCAACCCAATGAATGCAGTAAATCTTTCAGAATGCTTACTTTCTAAGGAGGAAATAGAACTATTATCATTGGTTTTGTCCTTATGTCTGCTACCAGCGCAAATTTTGCACAACTAGGTTGCACTTACTTTTATTTATGAGAAAACTGAAATTAAAAATATGGTATCCCACGCAAATCAAATCTAACATGCAAACCAAACAGACACCGACCTTTAGAAATGTGTGTATCAGTGGTATAGAAGCACTACACACCCTTTGCGTGAAGTGGGTGGGAGTCATAAAGATCCACTTCTAAATTTGATCATTGTGGTATCAATGTTGGCATGAATGACGTCAGCCATTTTAAACCCAAATCTATATTCAAACCCCAAAACCAATGCGAGGCACTAGAAGTTTTTGAAAAGGGAGTGATAAATGAGCTAAAAAAGCTAAGATTTAAGAAACACCATAGAGGTAAACACAATCTCCTTCCAGGTCAACATAAAGCTTTGGCAAAGCTCAAAGACAATAGTAATAAGGGAATCAGATAAAGGGGGTAATGTGGTTGTGATGGTTAAAGTCAAATATCTAGCAGAGAGTCTGAGACAACTCAATGAACCAGAATGTTATGAACTTTCCAATTTTCATACTTTGAGAGATGCCAATAGGAGATATGGGGAAATGTTAACAGAATGGAGAGACCAAGGCCTCCTAGATTGAGAGGAATATTTTTATTAAAATGTGACCGTCCAAGAACTCCTGTTATGTACCATTTACCCAAGCTACATAAAGATCTCGTACACCCTCTGGGTAGGTCTATTGTACTTGCTATTGGTTCTCTAACTGAAAACTGTTTCAGGTTTATTGAACATAGTCTTAGACCCTTTGTTTCATCTTTACCAGCATATTTAAAAGACACTACCCACTTTCTCACCATAATTGATGAGATACACTGGGAGCAGGATTACCTTTTTATAACACTGGATGTAGCTAGCTTTTACACCAGTATACAACATGAGCTGGGTATCAAAGCAATCATCCATTCTTTTAGAGCAAGATCTTTGTCCCTCCTATTACATTCTGAAATGCTTTTCAATATGATCTGTTTTATCTTACTAACAATTACTTTCTTTTTGATAACATATTGTACAGGCAAACACGGGGGCAGCGTAGGTACATGTTTCACCTCCAGCTATGCAAATCTTTTTGTAGGCTTGTGGGAGGAGCAAGTACCCAGTAGCATACCAACTTTTGAGGAACATGTGATACTGTGGACACGGTTTATTGACACCATTTATTGATTATATTTTCATTGTTTGGAAAGGGGACTTTGCTTAAGTTAAAATATTCATCAGTGAACTTAACTCTAACAAACTGAACCTACAGTTCACTGGTCACATTGACAAACACAGAATTGAATTCCTAGATGTGGAATTTTCTGTGGAGAATGCTTAACCTAATGCTAGATTACACTGGAAACAAACCATGGGCAACAGTCTGCTGTCTGCAACTAGCACCCATCCACGGGGTCTTGTTTATAGCATCCCATACGGGGAATTGCTTGAGGGCCGAAAGATCTGTAGCACCCCATCTGATTTTGAATGTGAAAAATTGACTGTGTGTCGGAGGTTCATAGAAAGAGGATATAGTAACAAGGTTATCCAACAGGAAATTGATCAACTTAACTCTGTAGAACGGCTGCAGTTATTAACCCATGTGAGAAAGTATCAGGAGAAGATCACACTATCAGATCCATTACGACATTCTCTCACCAGGCACCTCTGATCAAACACATATTCATGGAATAATGGGATCTGTTGAAAACGTATGAGAACATCGTTAAATGTGTCCAAAGCACACAACAAATCACCTTTCGCAAAAGATCCTTGTTATGAGATAATCTAGCGTAAAGATGGGAACTACACAAGATAATGATACTAGAGATTTGGCTTCAGTTGAGTCCCAGAAAAAAAGCAAAATAAAATAATTGGGGCCAGGGTAGAGTCATCCTGACACCTTATTTCTGGTGCTGGGTCCTCAAGGGACTTCACCAGGCATTAAAAGCATTTTTGTTTTAAAAATCAGAAAAATCCGTTGATCCTGACCCTCAGATTTTTCAGATATTTGTTTTTTAAAAGGGTGGGCTCCTGCCTTTTTCTTTTTAGTAGCCCCCGGGTGAGCCAGGTCCTGCGGGCATTGGGGTCTTTAATGAGGCTGTGGGGGCACCGTGCCCCTTCCAAGGACTTCCTTTTGCCCCGGGGGCCCCAGACTCCCCAGGGCAATTAGTTAAAATTGTGTGGAGGGAACAGTCCAGCCCCTCCCATGCCCAGTGACTGCAACCTCCCCTGAGGCATTTTGTAAAATGTGCCGCCCCCCCTCACAGCCTTGGGGACCATCACCTCCACTGGGCATTTATGAAAAGATTTGTAGGGAGCCACATGACCCCCCTGAGTCCCGGGGACCACAACCTCCCTGAAGCATTTATAAGACAATGTGCGAGGGGCAGAGCAACCCCCCCCGCAGCCCAGGGACACCCACCACTGACCGGGGCACTTTAACCATTATGTGCAGTGGGCCACACAGCTCCCTGCGGCCCCAGGAACCATGACCTCCTCGGGGCAGAGTGAACAAAAAAAGAGATCAGGTCTGTTTCAGACCTCCTGCAGCCCCAGGGACCACCACCTCCCTGGGGCTATGTATGGTGAAGGGGGGCATGCACCCCCCTTTAAAGGACCCACTGATGGCCCTGGGGACCACCACCACCCAGGGCCAGTTCCTTACTAAGTCCTGGGGTGCCCACCCCCAGGACACAGCTGTTTGACAGCAATGCTGGCTCCCACAGGAGGAGGGGAGCCAGGTGGGACCATGGGGACCTTCATGTTCCCCCCATGCTAACCAACCTCATGGCCCGGCCCCAGGGCATGGGGTCCTTAGGGAAGAGATCGGCCCTCTGGAGGGGGGGGCATGTGGTCCCACCCCTCAAAACAAAATAAAAAATCAGGCCGCACCCCAAGGATGCGATGCCCAGGGCCGGAGGGGGTGCCCTGTGGCCCAGCCAAAAACAAAAAAGTTAGGCCGCTCTCCGGGGGATGGGATCCCTGGGCCGAAATCAGCCTTGTGGAGGGGGCCATGTGTCCCCCTTCCCAGAAAAAATAATATATCATTAGGCTACGCCCCAGGGATGGGTCCCCGGGGACAAGATTGGCCGGGGAAGGGGGGTGTTGTGGCCGCCCTCCAGCCCCAAAAATGAAAAAGTAGGTCGCACCCTGGGCGATGAGGTCCCCGGGGCCATGTTTAACCTTCTGTAGGGGAGCTATATGGGCCCCCTCCCTCAAAAATTAGGCTGTGCCCCAGGGGATGTGGTCCCCATAGGATGAGATCGGTCCTGTGGAAAGGGACTATGTGCCTCCCTCCCAAAAAATAATAAGGCCACACCAGAGATTGGCCCTGTAGAGTGGAGCCATGTGGCACTTCTCCACCCAAAAATAATAATAATTATTATCTGGCGGATGGGGTCCCTGGGGCCGAGATCGACCTGAGGGGGCCGGGGGGTGCGCAGATATGCATGCAGGGAAGACAGATGAAAACATTGCTCCAGCAATCAGGGAGCTGCTATTAAAAGCAGCTGCTTGCTTGCTGGAGCAATGCTGGCTCATGCAGGAGGCGGGACCCCGCTGGGATCATGAGGGAGGCCTTCAGGCTCCCCCAGCAGTCCCAGATATCCCAAACTGTGCAAAAATAAAAAATAAAAACAATCGTCAGGGACTGCAGGGTAGGCCTTGTGGCTACCCCCGCGGTCCCAGATAGCCCGTAAAGGGCACAAATAAAAACATATTTTAAACAATACCAATGGCTTAATGGTCAAGGTTTCAGACTCTCACACTGTAAGTTGAGTGTTCTACGCTGGGCATGTCCGTGATCATTTCCATGCTTTAATATTTTTTTTTACCTTCAAATATTTAAGGCTCATACTATAAGGTGATCTCACTCTTTTTAATGGACAAATCCTTTTTTCTTTTCAATTTGTCCAGAAACATTTCATTCTAAGTGTGTCACCTATCAAAGCTAAAAAGCTTTCTAACTCTCTCCCTCTCACTCTCTTTCTCTCTCTCTCTCTTTTAATCTTTTACTCCCACTCACAGCCCCACTCAGACCCTCACACACCCACTCACACACCCACTCAGACCCTTGTGCACCCACTCACACACCCAATCACAGCCCCACTCAGATCCTCATGCACCAACTCACAGACCCACTCAGACTCTCACACACCCACCCGCTCACAGACCCACTGAAACCCTCATGCACCCATTCACAGACCTGCGCAGACACTGATGTACCCACAAAGACAGTGTTGTACGCACTCTCACACCCAGAGACTCTCACAACTACTCTCACCCCCAGATACACCCTCTTACCCCTATTCTCATACACAGAAAGATAGGCTGGTGGTTGGAATAACGTACAGTAATGAAAATTACTATACATTAAAAAAAACCATAGAAATTCATTGAAAGAACCTAAGGTTACAGGGACATTATAGTTAGGAAATAGAATTTAAAAAAAACATAGAAATTCACTGAAGAAAACAGAGGTTACAGGGACGTTATAGGTAGTCTCACATTCTAAACTTACAAAACCATAGAAATTCATCTGTTATAGTTATAGTTATCGCCAGTAACCATAACTTGTGCCCTAAGGTAAGCAATACTTGAACCCTCACCATGCACTACTAATTACCCCACAAATTACGGCACTCATGACATCTTTGATAAGATAAATGTAATATTTGCAGTATAATAAATTACGAAAAAACTGTGCATGGCGGGTGCGTGAGTTATAGTTACTTTGGGTAACAAGCTATAGTTACTTGAGATAACTCTAACTATGACAGGTTAATTTCTATGGTTTTGAATGTTTAAAATGTGAGCCTTACTATAACGTGCCTGTAACCATTGGTTTTTCAGTGAAAAAAAAATATGTGTGTATGTGTGTATATATATATATATATATATATATATATATATATATATATATAAATATATATAAATATATATATATATGTAAATGGGTGTATATGTATATATATACCTATTTAAATATTTTAAGCAAAACCGTGCACAGCGCTTCTTTTCTGTCAAAGGAATTTGGACAAATTGATATTAGTGACAAGATGTAATGTCTGGTTTATTTTCTGTGTTGCCTCCTGACACATTCTACAGCAGTGGTGGTAGGGCCAGTGGAGGGGTAGAGGTAGGGCGGCGGGGCAAACAGTGCCGGGGCACGGGTCTCAAATGGCCCCCCTCTACAGAAGCTAGTGCTATTGGGGTAGAAAGTTTAGCCCATCTTGTCACTTGGACAGTGGGAGCTCAGCACTTGTTTAGAAGGACCAAACCATGCCAGTTTTTCTGGATATCCACAAACAATAAATTCACATAGAATAGATCCAGTGAGTGAACGTTTAAACAGTGCTTATTACTTTGTACAATCATAGGTCAACTTTGGACACCAACATACCCTGGTCCAGACTTTGTCAATGGCAGGCATTATGGCATTTGGAAGTTGCAGAGCCGAAGATAAGAAGGGGATGCCAGATCTATCAGAGGATATATTTAAAATTAACTAATTTATAATAATATTTTGGGCCCGATTACAAAGCTGGTGATCCAAGGACAACCAGCCTCACATTGGCGGTCGGACTGCTGTGGCGGTTCTACCACCACATTACAAGGTTAGCCGGTGGATCCGCCAACCGTCCCTCATCTGTGCCAGGATCTCAGATCTCAACTTGCTGATGGCGGTCTTGGTTGTACTCAGCCAGGGCGGCGTTGAAGTCAGCACTGTCCTGCTGATTACAATCTTGCTCTCTGCCAGCCTTTTCATGGCAGTATGACTGCCATGAAAATACTAGTGGAGAAGAAGTGCAGGGGGCTGCAGGAAGTCCCCTGTACTGCCCATGTCCATGGCATGGGCAGTGAAGTGGTCCCCCTGCCCAGCACCCTTGAAATGTGCCAGTCTGCTGTACAGACAGTGGGCATTTCAAGGGTGCTGGTGCACCCTGTGTGCGGCAGCATTGCTTCCCACTCAGTTATGAGCTGGGAACAATGCTGCCGCACCTTTCCCACTGGGCTGACCGGTGGGAACCTTGGTTCCTGCCCGTCAGCCCAGTGGGAAAGTTGTAATTGGGAAGGTGGGGAGACCACCAGCTCTGCGGCGGTCTCCTCATCACGGGTCTGGCGGTCAGGATTGCCGACCGACAAACTCTTAATCAGACCCTTTGTGTTTTAGTTAGCTCTTCAGGCCACCTTTCAGGCCACTTCAGAGAAGCTACCTCAGTTCCTGGAAATTAAGGGGCACATGTACGTACCATTTTTCCTGTCGCAAACGGCCCTATTCACAGAATCGGACCATTTGCGATAGGAAAAAAACATTTTGGCATGGACAGACCCTATTTTGCGATTCGGTAATCTATTTACCGAATCGCAACATAGGTTTGCGAGTTGCAATTAGGAAGGGGCGTTCCCTTCCTGGTTGCGAGTCGCAGCACGATGTAGCATTGTTTTGTGACCATGAATGCGGTCACAAAACAATCACAGCTAGTACCAGTTTCAAAATGGTGCTAACCCATTCACAAACGGAAAGGGGTCCCCCTGTAGCCCCTTCCCCTTTGTGAATGGCAGCGAAAATATTTTTTCAGGGCAGCCAGTGGTCCCACGGACCACTGCCTGCCCTGGAAAAATGAAAAGCAGTCTCAGACACGGTGGCCTGCTGTCTCCAGCAGGCCACCATCTAGGTGAGAGCGGCCATTCCCAATGGGGTCGCAAATTGCGACCTACCTCATGAATATTCATGAGGTAGGTCATTTGCGACCCCTTTGCGAATCGCAAACAGTGTAAAGTACACTGTTGTACATAAGGTTTTGCGGCTCGCAATTAGTCGCAAATTGCTAGTCGCAAAAACTCAGGGACGTACATCTGGCCCTAAGTGAAAAGAAGGAGTAGGTTAGAATAAATAATGTAGAGGACAGGAAAAAATATGAAAGAGTATTGAAGGTGCATAGGGTAGAAGCTAGATGAGAGGGCATAAAGGGTTGGATGAATAGCTAGAAGGATGACCTGATGGTTAAAGGGCAGAACGAGTGGCGACTAGGAAACCAAATGAAGTGGCTGATGAGAGGTGGGAGGCCAGATGGGGAGATCAGAAAAATTTAACCAGGAGAGGAGTGAATATGAATTTGGAGAGAAGGTCAAAAGAATAGTGGAGGACTTTGGGTACTTAGGGATTTAGTGGGTGTACATTACAGTATGGAAGATCACAATACCAACTTCCAAAAACCCTTTAGGACATCAGACATTAGACATGATCAATAATATGAAGTGCCAAATTATTGTGTAAAATACCCTGGACAGCCTTTCTCCACTGCGGTGTCACTATGTAAAACCAGTGCTTAATTTGTAAAAAAAATATATATATTGGCAGTATCCACCATAAGGCATGCTGTTCTTGACATGTCCAAATATCCCTGGGAGGGGTTCAAGCCTTCAGGATAAGCCTGTTGCTGAGCTAGAAGAGGATGTTCCTCATTTACAGTTTAAGTCCCGACAGCATTGACAGGACCACTACCTCCCAAAGCTTCCAATCTCTCTGACTTGTCTGCCTTCTGCTGTGGAACCAGCCCAGTCAGACCACAGCATGCATACATCATGAAGGAAGAGAAACATTCCTTTTTTAATTTCCATTGTGGTTTATAGAGCAGTAAGAATGCTAACCAACACGTTGAATGATGTGGCTGTCCATCTTCTATTTTAATCCACAGGTAAGTAAAAGAAGGACTGACTCTGCTGGATCCTGTAGCTGCTGACTGACTCCAGATGGTAATGAGTCTGTTCATTGTGAGAATAACTGTGTGTGTTTCCTAAACAAAGAGCAATCTATTCTGCAATATCACAAACTAAATAATCTCTAAGACATTCCTGGCTTAAGACACTTGTATTCTCAAAAGCAAATATTTTCTTTTGCTCAGGTCCCCTCCACCAAGATCCTACATTATGTCCTTAGCACACACAAGCACCTGCAACTATATATGGGCAATGGGAATGATCTGCTATTTGGGAACCAAATTATGTGGCAGGGTTTTAGAAATTATGTGGCATACTCTGACTGATTTTGTGGCAGTATTATTTCACTATTTTGTCAACTTAACACACACTGATATTGCCGGCTAAAGGCTTTACCATTATAAACGTCAATCAGCAACTTAAAGCTTATGAATCAGCTATTGCAAAAGACCTGCCACAGTGCAACATCACGTGTAGTGCAACTTTTAATTTTTTAGCACTTGAAACTCTGTTTTTGTTCAAATCAGCAAATTCTGCAGCAGACAGTGGATTATGTGACAAGTGTGAGTCAATTCAATTCAACTGAATTTTATTTGGTAGACATTTACAAAGATATTTACGGTACAATGCAAAAAATTGTAGTAACAATTTAAACATTTGGAAAAAGGAATTAAACATTATCTAGACACATTTTGAAATTCTCCAAAGAATGCATTAGATCCAGTGCACAAGAAATCAAATTAACTATTTTCAATAAAAATATGACTTAAATATCTCAAGATTTAACATTCCTGGATGATGAAAATGTACATGGTTCTAACATTTTTTGGCAAGTGTCAAAGTGAACAAATAGTGTATTTGTTAGTAATTTTACATTTCAGCCAAATGTTGTGTATGATCAGTAAACCCCGCTGATACAGTATGAAATTCAAACAACATTTCTGAATTTTTGGATCAAGTTGTGCTTGTAATTAAAACCAAACACTACCAAAGTAGACAAATTGTCAGCTATATGTCATACAACTGATGCACGATGCATGTTATAGGTCATGCCAGGCAACTCATATTTATTTTTACTTAACAAAGCCAATATATAACTATTGTTCAGTTTCCTTGTTCTAATATTTTGCGAGTCATCAATCCGAGCAACTCTAGTGACACAGACAGGCACTTCCAAAAGTAAACTTCGGATTTGCATCATTACAAAGCTCTTCCAAGATTACTTTTTTAAAAATGTTCTATGATGCATAGTTCAAGTAATAAATAGCAAACTCCCAAGAAAACCAATTACAGACAAATTGCCTCGATCAATGTTGTTTCTTCCAAGCTAATGACTAGTTTCCATAAATAAGATTTAACTTTTTCTTACTTGGCTAAGGAATTAGGATTTTAGAATTGTGTTAGAGTTGGTATATTGGTTACATATACATTTAAAATTGATAAAAAATATTTTTTGCCTAAAACTTTAAATTGATGAAGACCAAACCCAAGAGAGTTTGCCATGACTAACTAACACTCTACATGAGACGAATAAGGCAAGCTATTAGTTATTGTTATTCCTAAGTATTGATAGCTCTTGACCACAACCAGTGGATTGTTGTTTATTATTTACTTGGGAAAGTAAAATGTAGACCTCTTGCTCCAAAGTTCATTACTTTCAATTAAGCTCTCATTTTCCATTATATTATGGCTAGTGGCATAGCTAAGGAAGTTAACTTCAGCAGCATCTCAATGGGTTAAGATCTAATAAAACTTAATTGTCTACATACATTAAACTCAACATCTGTACAAAACCTAGTTTAGAGTGAATAAATAGGTTCTTACCAAGGTCAGAAAGTCCAAAAACATATAGCAAGAAAAATGTAGGTGTCAAGACATAGTAATTCTTAAGTGACGTCAGTGGTGGAACTTTAGGTGCTAATTCATTAGTCGAGCCAGTATAATTCCAATATAGTAACCTAAATATAAATTTCTTATGACTTTTAAGTGAGAGTCAGGAACATTTATTTACTGAACTGTGCTCCAAAATGTGCCACTGGACAACAGGATTGAAAGCACTGGAAAACCCAATTGCCAGTGTTTCCTAAGTTTGAATTTTTCATAAAAATGTCAGTACATGAAATTGTTCATCATTCAGCAAAAGGGACGAAATCCCACACCCTCCAGATGTCGTATAATTTGTTTATTTATCCAAGTTTCCAAGTATCTCAAATGCACACATTTTTCATCTGAATCTAATAAAGCACTGGGATAATTAGATGGGCTAGACCTTTCTCTGTTTTGCATAATGGACCCATTTGACTCATCTGCCGTGACCATTCATGGACCAATGACTAAGTAAACCATGAAAAGTAGAGACCCAAAAGGTAGGGTGTTTCTGATACAAAATTATTAGGACCCCAACAAGGATCGGGACCTCTGTGTTCCCTAATGCTTTTAAGGACTTAAACTATGTGAAACAGCAATTGGTTTAATAGCACAAGGTAACATACCAGCAGCGATTTACTCACTCTCTCATATTTACTTGATTAACCAACTTATGTTAAGTTATTGCTTTTTGACAAATAACCCAGTAATTAGAGACCCTCAGCTGGCTCATCAATTGGGACCGGTTTCATGTACTTCTACTTCTCTGTTAATTTTTCTACAATTTGCAAAAATTCTTTAGATTATTTTTCTTGAGAGATTGCTGAACTGATAACAATCTTCTAGGCCTCAAGATTTTTTTGTGCCTCTAATGGGCATCTGCTTTAATAAGAAATCAACAATGTCTCTTACAAGGTCAAAACATCAGTGCAAATCCATCTCTTTTCCATTGAAGGGAGGCAATTTAATTGAGAAAAATAATTAAAATTAATATCCTTAAGGAGTTGCCTCCCAAATAGTCAGCCACAAATTGCACTGCAAATGTTTGTGAATCACCATGAAAAGTGGCATAAGCTACACGTATGACGATTACAAAACATGTTCATGTTATTTCTACACCCCCAATTAATATTCCATTCTTTACCTTGCAGAAAATTCACTTGACCTTTTATTGGGATTTCAGTAGCGTCCAAAATTAAGTAAGAAGGACTTTCACAACAAGAAAATTATCTAGGCTGCATTTTGTACCAGTCTCCCAGCACACAGGCCTGAGTCTTTGCTTTTTAGTGACAAAATGGCTCAAATACAACATATGGCAGGCATTCACTCTAACACATTTTCTCAGGTCTGAACACAGAGTGAGTCTGCATTCACTTCTCCAAAGTGCTGCTATTTTAAGAGGTAGTTTAAGGAAACTCACTGGACCTCACCTCACAGCCCCATGTGGACAGTAATGATATACTTGAAAGGGCGCACTTCGTTTTTCCAAAAGAGGAAACATTCAACCTCCCTCTTTTAGTCTAGGAATTGTTTCCAAATTATGAGCATGTTATCCACAGTCGGATAAGTGACACACTCAATTATGCTTGACAGCAAGCATCCTGTTATTCCACGCATGAGCACTTTTCAAAACAACAAAACAAAATACTCTTTTGTTAAGGAGCAGGAAAGATTACACATTATGAATTATTTGATGGCCATGTCTAGGTTTCCTTATTTATAGGGGACTGCGAGCGAATACAGTCCCCTGTAAAGAATTTAATTGCATTGGGAAGAGCTTTGAAAACCTCCTATGCTAATCGAATCAGAAAATAGCATTCAGTTTTTGCGAGTCACATCATGTGTCACATAGACAATATTGAAACAGACATCTGTTTCAACTGCCAAAAGCAACAAGGGTCATTAATCCATGGGTTTGAGTGAGTAAGCACGAGTCCACCTTCTGCGTATAGGATTTTAAGAGGGGGAGTTATTATTTATAATTTATTTATGTTCTTCAATAGAGTGCATAGTCCCAAGAGGTTTATTGAAATTCGGGGGTTAAGTTGACTGTTTCCAGATAAATATTGCTAACTGTGACAGCTGACAAAGGTGTTGGTAAAGTAATCTCACACAAGTAAAACTGGCCTCCTGGACTGCGTTTTGTACATGTATTTGAGTTTCTGTGGCTGTGAGATAACTTATTAAATTAATCAACTCAGGTGGTGCTCACCAAAAGCTACGTTCACAGAAGAAAATAAATCTTACCTTTAAAATCAGAATTCCGAATTGTATAAATGTGCAAAAATCTGACAAATATTGATGATAAAGAAAATCATTACAAAGCCAATAAATAGGTATTTTCTTGACAAGCTGGTGCGATTTTTAAAACAAATCATTGAAAGGTTATGTAAAAAAATTAAAAAGAAAAGAAATGCAACTACCAAAAACTGACCACAAAGTGTTTGCAATTAAAATGTTAAATTAACAAAATTTACTGATGCATGTGTTTTACGGGTGATGCTTTTTAAATAACAAAACTTTCAGTTGTGGCATCCATTTTACTATTGTAACGTGAAGGAGATACAAATAAATTACCACCTACCCAGTACCCATATTGCAGTCAGTACAGTTTATTAAAACAAATTCAAAATGGAGATGGAAAACAGATCACCATGCAACTGAGTACCACAAGTGTAAACAAAATAAAAAGCCAGTATTTAAAGTTAATATAAAAAAATGAATGAAAAAAAATACTGTTTCAACTAGATTTTTCACAGCATAGAAAGGAACAATTGTAGGTGATTGTGAACAATGTGCATAGGCTTTGAACAGTCCCTCCGAGTGAGGAAAGTCGATGGATGGAGTGGACAGATCCATTGACCTATGCTTTATTCTGGGAATGGGGGAGGGGTGGAAGCAAGCTATAAATGACAATTCAACAGACAAAATGGATGAAGCCCACTTACCAAAGCCACCTTTACGTATGTGTAATATTATCAAACTTCGGAAAAACAGTGGTCTGGTTAGGAAATTAAAGCTGCCTTAAAGGCTAGGCTCTTTTAAATAGTTAAAAGCGGGCTTTATGTGTAAATTTTCACATCTCTAAAGCCCCTATTGGCTGAGTCTCTGAATGAGCTGTAGCCCTTTTAGACCAGCCTTCAATTTTTGCTCCTCTCATCCACCACAGGTTTAGCGGTGTAGACGGCAACTTGCAATGAGAGTGGAAACCGTAGACCTGTCGAACCTGAGGAGAAACGGTTCAGTTGAGTCCTGAACTAATCTGAGCTGCTGGTAAGGAGCGCGCAAAATTGCATACATTTTTTTACTGAAAATTCATGACATATCACAAAAAATACTAAAAGTTACTTGAATTGTTTGAAAGGTAGTTTGACTGAATCTTTTTACATATTATTACATGAGGGTGTACATTTTGTAAAAACTATGGGGGTTATTACAACTTTGGAGGAGGTGTTAATCCGTCCCAAAAGTGACGGTAAAGTGACGGATATACCACCAGCCGTATTACGAGTCCATTGTATCCTATGGAACTCATAATACGGCTGGTGGTATATCCGTCACATTTGGGACGGATTAACACCTCCTCCAAAGTTGTAATAACCCCCTATATATTTAAAGTCATTTTTTGAGGATGATCAAGGAGCTGCATGGGTGTCCCCCTGTGTAAGGACCAGGCACTCTGTATGTCAGAAACAACACTAAAACTAAAATTTCTAGCCATCCTATAGAGGCTAATAGAGACAACAATAATTAAACCTTTAGTTTTTTGACTCAGCAACCCTGCATCAGCATTAGAAAACGCTTCATTATTACAAATAATTGAATAAGAGCACAACATTTCCAACTGTCACTTTAAACAATGTGAAGTAAAATTCCAAATTAAATGCAAACATTGAAGTATACTAAATGTTTGTGAGAACATCTAAACAAATATATTTCAGTTCGCATTGGTTCCAATGCTACTTTGTTCACATAAAGGCAAGAGGCCATGAATATCATGACCACTGACCTTTCAAGCTTCTTTGTCGGCACCAGAATATTGATCCTCTGCAAAACAGGTGCCCTTTGCCCTATCTCAGATATTCATACTCTTTTTACTTCTTTGGATATCCATTGTATCACAACTGGGAGTAGGAGACCCCATCTAAAATCATGTCTACAACTTTAACCTAAAAACAACGCCTTCCTTAGTGGGAAGGCTGGGGATTTTCAAATTGTATTTTTATTTCTAAAAGACCAAGTGATATGCTAGACTAGCTATCAATTTCCTTTTTGCTCCTAATGCATAGTCTTTTTTTGTTTGTGACACTTGAGTTTCTACTGAGGACATACACCATCTATATCGCTGCCTGCTGTAGTTGTGCTTTTTAACAAATCAAGCAAGGGATGCCAAATTCATTTTTCTTCTCCAATTTCAAATTGCTTCTCACTTACAGAGCTAAAGTCAAATCTAAGGGATGCACACTCTCCACAATTTCAAATCCCAGTCATATCATAGGAAATGCTGCCATGCCTCTAACAATAACTGTATACCTCTGGCCAACAGAACCATAACAATGTTTTGCACCCCAAGGGAGTCATAGTTAAGGTTTCTCAAATGGGGATGCATGGTGTTGTTTTGTCAAATACATCCTAGCTAAATATCTGCTAAGGAAACCTCCACTGCCATGCTGCTGATTGGACTGCTGTTTGTTTAGTGATGTATAGTTCAGACTCTTCTTTTGGTCTATTAATAATATTGTTGCTGTTGATATTATTATTATTGTCATCATCATCATCAGGATATGTTGAAGGTAGTTCCACAACACACCCAAAAGTATCTTGAAAAGGGAGAGGATGTTTGTTATAGTTAGAATCCTTTTTTAAATTTGATTACAAACCCTCTGCCACCCAAAAATTAATCCGTGAGGGTATTTTTCTCCACTAAGCCTACCATCTCATTCCTTATGTGAAGATACTTGGTTGCCATTACAAGGCCTGTTGTTGCTGTGGGGACTCAATGGAACATCTAACACCATCTATACCAACAGTGTCTTGTAAAATTCCCCACTGCCACCACTTCAGGGAAGCTGTGAGAAGTGCCTGAAAACAACATACCCCTGTGTTCGAAGATACATTTTTATCCCCGTAAAATACTTTATAAAAAGATCATCCATTTCATGTCGACTCCATATGGCACAGAATAATCATCTGTAGATCCAGCCATGTTGTGAGGAATTGAGTCAATGTCCACATTCTGTGGGCGTTTTTGTGCTTCCCTCCCTAAGACCAAAGACAAGTATAAAGTTAGCAAGTGTCAGGAGAGGTAGCTGGGCTGTGGACGATAAATACATTGTGATGTGGTGGTCTTTAAATAGACATATCTTAAACACATTCTTATAATAGAGTAGTGTTAGGGGAGTTCTCATACATGTGGATATCTTGTCCCAGAACCTGGGAGCATAGATGGAAAAGAACTGCTGGCCTTTTTGCTTTCTACGTCTTTGTCTGGAGTCTGGTGATGTCATGGCTCTGGGTGTGCAGAGAACCATTTGGGGTGGAGAGCTTGCATGCAAGATAAGCGGGTTTTCTGGTCATGATCGCTTTGTAAATGATGCAACTAGTTTTGAAGATGGTACAGGCTGGCATTGGGAGCTAATGGAGCTCCATCATGATGTGGGTGATGTGATCATATTTCATCAGTCCCTCAATGACACATGCTGCAGCATGCAGGATGCTCTTAAATGTCAGTGTGGAATCTGGAAGGACATAGAGCAGGGCATTACGGTCATCCAGATTCAAGAGTACGAGGCTTGAACAGCAGTTCTGATGTTGTTTTCCTGGAGAAATTGTTGACTTTCTTTAGATGAAAGAGTTGGAACCAGGCCATTTTTTGTAATGTGTTCCATGTGGGTGACGTTGATGTCCAGGGTGAATTCAAGTGATTTGACATTTGGGGAAAGTTGGGGTTCAAAGCGGTCAAATTTCATGTCATTAAGCCATGCACTGTTTATTGTTTGATCTTGGCAAATAACTGGAATACTCTCTTGGTGGGGCTAAGCTTCTAATAGGTGCAGGACATCGAGGTCTGAATGATGTGCAGGCTGTATTCATGTGCTTGCCTGAAGCAGAGGACACTTTCAAGGAGAGTCCAGTATTGTCAGCATAATGGTGAATCTTTATGCTGTTATCTGTGAGTAGAGCACCAAGCGGCGCTATCTAGCGACTGAAGAAGACAGGAGACATGTTTTAAAGTGATAATGAAGTCCGCATTTGGCTGTGCCTCTGTTCATGGGAAGAAGACTATTTTCCTAGGGGTGTGCCCCTGCCATCTTTTCACTCCCCTCTTACACCTAGACAGCATTTGATCCTAGGAATGTGGTCAGTAGATTACACTGAGAGGAACAAAGAGAGGATGAACGTATCCTGGTTATAGATGCAGAATGCTTCATTTTCTGCTCTTCTCCAAACTTTGGCCCTCATTACAACATTGGCGGTAAAAGCCGCTTACCGCCGTGCAGAAGACCGCCAACACACCGCCGCGGCCGCGGAATTCCGCCACAACTATTACGACCCACATCTCGAAATCCGACAAAATCCAGACACCCACACAAGTCTGCCACACCAAAGGCCAGTGATAAACTGGCGGAAAAAAAACCTCCACTGTCACGCCAACAGAAATACGCCCACACTATCACGACCCACGAATCCACGCAGCGGTCTTTCAACCGCGGTATTCCATTGGCAGTACACACGCCGCGCTAAAAAAACACGCACATTTACAAAACACAACCACATTGGACAATTCGAAATACACACACCTGATACACATACACACCCCACTCCCACACAGCCAATACTATATAAAACACACACCCACATCACCCACAAACCCCTACGACAAAAACACAGAAAGAAGGGCAGAGAGAGACACTACAAACTACTACCAAGCATCCACAGGCACACCAGACCATCACCCACACTACTTCCACGCACAAAACACCACAGACCACTACATATCACCACACTTATCACCACATACACCACCCCACACATCACCTACACCACCCCATGGCACAGCAAAGACACCCCAGGTTCTCGGAGGAGGAGCTCAGGGTCATGGTGGAGGAAATCGTCCGGGTAGAGCCACAGCTATTTGGAGCACAGGTGCAGCACACCTCAATTGCAAGGAAGATGGAGCTATGGCGAAGAATAGTCGACAGGGTCAACGCAGTGGGACAGCACCAAAGAAATCGCGACGACATCAGGAAGAGGTGGAACGACCTACGAGGGAAGGTGCGTTCCGTGGTCTCAAGACACCACATCGCAGTACAGCGGACTGGCGGCGGAGCCCCACCTCCTCCCCCACAACTAACAACATGGGAGGAGCAGGTCTTGACGATTCTGCATCCTGAGGGCCTCGCAGGAGTAGGTGGAGGAATGGACTCTGGTAAGTCAAATCTTAACTATTATATCCCCCACCCTACCTGCATGCTATCACAGACCCCCACCCTCGCCCCCTCCCCTATCACTCCAACTCCTCACAAATGTACTAATAACACAAACCACACATCCCAACACCAAGCCCTGCATGACACAACAAAGCATGGACACCCATCACTAAAGCATGCCCACTGCACATACCCATAACACCCCCCTCAACCATCATCACACAAGCCCCCACACAGGAATGCTAGCACTGGAGTACACAGTCACCCACCCATTGCACACCATGACACACACAGATGCAATAATCATGCCTTTACACTCCTGCAGGACCCCTACCCAACGTCACCAGACAGGAGGGTCCAGACATCTCCACCCCACCCACAGAAGAGGCCCACAGTGATGACAGCAGCTCTGTCCAATTGGATCCAGGTGACCAGCCCGGACCATCGTGGGCCTCGGGACAGTCGGTTCCCCACACCCATTCACAGGCCACCACAGAGCTTCCACCCTCTGGTAACACCAGCAAAGCACCCACCCAGCGGGCCCATACCTCCGTCCCCAGGACACGTCAATCAGCTGTGTGTCCACCACTTGAGGGAACTCAGGATAACCCACCACCCCAACAACAACAGGGACCTGGGGGCAGTGGTAGTGGGCACACGGTCCAGGGGACGGAGGCCCAGGAACACAGGGGAACTGGGAGGGTTGCTATGCGACAGGGGGCGGACAGGCCTAGGGAACCCACTCTCCACGAGGCCCTCTCCTCCATCATGGGAGCATACCACCACTCCCAGGAGACGTTGGCAACGGTACTGGCCACGTTTCAGGAGACCCAGCGCATGAAGGAGGAACAGTATTTGGGGTTCAGTGAGGAACTCAGAACCATCAGCTCCGCCCTGGGCACCATCGTAGGGGTGCTGAAGGAAATACTCAACACCAGGAGGGACACTGTAGCACTACAAGGGGCCCCTGACACTAGCATGGACGATGAACTGCCCACCACCTCCACCGGCGCTAGTGGACAGGAGGCACCGCCACAGGACCACCACACCAGCACCCCACCCCCTGCAGACGGAGAGCCACCCCGCAAGCGGTCCCTGAGATCCAGGAACAAGACAGAGCACGATGCCAAGACCTCGCCAAGAAATGAGACCACCCTGATTGTCATCCCACTGTCCCACTTTGTCACCCTGTCCATATTTAAACTGCCCCAGCTCCACTTCCTATGCCCATATGGGCAATGCACCTGTAAGACTAATAGACTGGACTCTGCCATGGACATTCCTCCACCATCACCCCTCACCATGTTACAACCCCCCTCCAATATTTAGCACTTCAATAAACACCATTGAAGCACAAAACAATCTGGAGTCAGTCCGTGATTTCGAAAATGTGTATTAGCAATGACAGTGGCAAAATGCGTTTTCAAATGTAATGTCAACATACCTATGTCACACATCTCAAGTTCATGAGGAATCTAAGCAGATGATACACGTTGGAAACCACATCTGTGAAACCGTAAGGGAAATGTACAACTCAGTTACCATATACTGGTTGAAATCGACAGACAGGATAGAGGTAGAAGTGTGAAAGTACTTGTAGTAGGCAGGAATGTGTTCTCACCTGTGTGTCACTGGAAATATTTCTGGATAACTGAGTCCCTGTTGTCAATGTCTTCTTCCTCTGCTTCCTCCTCATCACTGTCCACAGGCTCCACAGCTGCCACAACACAGTCATCTGGACCATCCTCCTGCAGAAAAGGCACCTGTCATCGCAAAGCCAAGCTGTGAACACAGCAGGCCACGATGATCTGGCACACCTTCTTTGGTGAGTAGAATAGGGATCCACCTGTCATATGCAGGCACCTGAACCTGGCCTTCAGGAGGACGAAGGTGCGTTTGATCACCCTCCTAGTCCGCCCATGGGCCTCATTGTAGCGTTCCTCTGCCCTGGTCCTGAGATTCCTCACTGGGGTCAGTAGCCATGACAGGTTGGGGTAACCATAGTCCCCTAATAGCCACACCCGGTGCCTCTGGAGTTGACCCATCACATAAGGGATGCTGCTATTCCGCAGGATGTAGGCATCATGCACAGAGCCAGGGAACATAGCATTTACCTGGGAGATGTACTGGTCTGCCAAACATACCATCTGTACATTCATCGAATGATAACTCTTCCGGTTCCTGTACACCTGTTCACTACTGTGGGGGGAGGACCAGAGCTACATGGGTCCCATCAATGGCACCTATGATGTTGGAGATATGTCCAAGGGCATAGAAGTCACCTTTAACTGTAGGCAAATCCTCCACCTGAGGGAAAACGATGTAGCTCCGTATGTGTTTCAGCAGGGCAGACAACACTCTGGACAACACGTTGGAAAACATAGGCTGGGACATCCCTGATGCCATGGCCACTGTTGTTTGAAATGACCCACTTGCAAGGAAATGGAGCACTGATAGCACCTGCCCTTGAGGGGGGATCCCTGTGGGATGGCGGATTGCTGACATCAGGTCAGGCTCCAACTGGGCACACAGTTCCTGGATTGTGGCACGGTCCAACCTGTAGGTGATGATAAAATGTCTTTCTTCCATTGTCGACAGGTCCACCAGCGGTTCGACCACCGGAGGATTCCGCCATCTCCTCACATGTCCCAGCAGACGGTGCCTAGGAATGACAACAGCGACCACAGAGTCAAACAACTCAGAGGTATGTACCCACAATCTACACAGAACACCATTCATACACAAAATGTGGCCTGTATTTGTGTTGTGCGACAAGGCCTAGGTCTGTGTGACGCAGTTGGTAATTAGGGCATGTGGGCCCCTGAAATGGCAGCTGCCTGACCTCTAAAGTGGGACAATGGGATGTGAGGTAACTGCGCTGGCGATGTACACCGTCGCGGTGGGCGGTCGAAGACCGCGGCGCAATGCTGCATTGGTTAACATTGGACCCTATGGGTCCCAGGAGCAAATGACGATGTACGCCGGCGGTGATGGTACGCACCGCCGTGTACGTGACCGCCGGGACGTGACCGCCATTTTCTATCTGTTCAATCACTTGATACCTGATCTTCGACAGGAGAGGACCTACACTGCAAGTGCTGCTGTGACGTCGGTCTGGAAGAGACAATGGCTCGTGCGTCTGGGGAAAGGACCCCTGCCTTCACTGCAGAGGAGTTGGAGAAGCTCGTGGACAGGGTCCTCCCCCAGTACACGCTACTCTACGGTCCTCCAGACCAACAGGTAAGTACAAAGGGAGCATGTTGTATGGGCTATGCGTGTGTGGAGAGGGCTGGTTGTAAGAAGGAAGGGGGCACAGTTCTGCGTGCATGAAGGACTGTGAATGCATGTGCCACATGGCAAGGGTAGGGATGTGGGCCACTCACTTAGACGGTGCACTTGTTAATGACTTCTCTTCTTCCCCTGTACATGTCATGTAGGTCAGCGCCCACCAGAAGAAGGATATTTGGCGTGCCATTGCCATACGTCCGGACCCTGGGGGTCCACCACAGACGGAGCACCCACTGCCGGAAAAGATGGGAGGAGATTTGCCGCTGGAGCAAGAAGACAGTGGAGGCTCACCTGGGGATGGCCTCCCAACGTGGAAGGGGTGACCGTCGAACCATGACCCCCTGATGTTCCGGATCCTGGCGGTGGCCTACCCTGAGTTGGATGGGTGCTTGAGGGCATCACAGCAGACACAAGGGGGTGAGTACAACATCATTCAGCGGACTTTGCGCGCGGTGAATGTGTCTGGGTGGTGAAGGAGGGCTGTGGGTTTCCCTAGGCCAGGGCGAGTTCTGTAGGCTAGGCCCCTCCGTAATGCAGGCCATGTGGCACCCCACCCCACCTCTGTAGAGTGCCAAGTACAGGTATTCATGCCCCTGTGTCATCTATGTGTGCAGATGTCGACCATAGCCATGTAGGCCATATCCCAGGAATTGCATCTGTAGAGCCCAACAGCGTGACGTAGTGCAGGGGGCTGCTGTGTCTGTATTGGCCACCAACTGTAGCGGTAAGCCATGCACTCAACCTGTCTTTCTTCTGTCGTCCCCCCCCTTTTTGTGGTCTCCCTGTTCTTGTGTGCATCAGCATCATCAGGCGGAGGTACAGTGGCACCGGAGCACGAGGGAGCTGCATCCCACATGGCCATGGAGGCCCACACCACGGACTCAGAATACACCAGTGGGACGGAGGGCGAGGGGAGCACCACGGCGGTCACAGGATCTGCAACCAGCGACACGAACTCGTCTTCCGATGGGAGCTCCCTTGTGGTGGTGGCAAAATCTGTGCCCCCCACTTCTACAGGTACAGCCGCCACCCCCCCTACCAGCACCGCCCTCCCAGCACCCCCTCAGCCTTCGCCTCGTGCCCGCTCACCCAGGAGGGTGGGCATCACTTTCGCCCCTGGCACCTCAGCCCCTGCCCCTGTCACCTCTGCTGCCCTCAGTGAGGAGGCCATTGACCTCATCAGGTCCCTCACTGTTGGGCAGTCTACCATTTTGAATGCCATCCAGGGTGTAGAAAGGGAATTGCAACACACAAATGCATTCCCCGAGGGCATTCATTCTAGTCAGGCTGCCCTTCATCGAACCCTGAAAACTCTGACCTCAGCACTGATGGCAGCCATTGTCCCTGTGTCTAGCCTCCCCCCTCCAACTTCCTCCACCCGACCCAATCCCCTGTACCTCAGCCTATCCCAAGTACACCTACAGACCAGCATGCACACACGTCAACACACAAGGGAAGCTCAGGCAAACATAAGCACCACACATCCCACAGGCACTCACGCAAGCATCACACACATACAGACACACCAACAATCACTGCCTCCACTGTGTCCCCCTCCTCGTCGTCTCCCTCCCAGTCTCGTCTACACTCACACCTGCATGCACTACCACTACAGCCACTACGTCCCGCACCAGCACATCCACCACCACACCCCGCTCACGTACACTCACCACCCCCACTCCCATTTACACGTCCCCTGTGTCCTCTCCCAGTGTGTCTGTGATGCCCCCTCCGAAGATACACAAACGCAGGCACACACCCACCCAACAGCCATCCACCTCACGACAGCCTCCAGCCCATGCACCTGCACCCAAATCCACAAAACTTACACCTCCTACAACCACCACCTCTTCCTCCACTCCCAAATCCCCTCCATCTACCCGTCCCAGTGTCTCCAAAATCTTTTCCTGGCCCCCCTTAACCTATTTCCCACCACCCCCCGTCCAACTCATAGGTCCCGTACTAGCACCTCAGCCAAAAAATCTCCGGGACCAGTGGTGCCTGTTGTTACAGGTATGTGGAGTGCACCGGCCACCAGGACAGCCAGTGTGGCACGGAGCCAGAGCACAGCCAGTCCCCCCCCTGCGAAGCACCAGAAGTTGGACAGTGCCCGGCGGGAGAGGGGGAAGACTCCAGCCAGCAAGCCGCTCACAAGGGTCCCGGGGGGAGTGTCGACTCAGCTGTGACTCCTCCCAAGGTGGGGAAGGGGCAGAAGAAATCTCCAAAGTCTGGGAGGAGCAGCACGGCGGAGAGGACCGCCATCATCCCTGCTGCCCAGGAGGCCACCACCAGCCCCATCGTCACTGGCCAAGAGGCCACTGCCAGAGTCACTGCCCAGGAGGCCAGCCCCATCATAACAGGCCAGGAGGCCACCGCCAGAGTCACTGCCCAGGAGGCCAGCCCCATCGTCACTGGCCAGGAGGCCAGCCCCATCGTCACTGCCCAGGATGCCACCGCCAGCCCCAGAGTGACTGGCCAGGAGGCCACCGCCAGCCCCATCGTCACTGCCCAGGAGGCCACTGCCAGCCCCAGAGTCACTGCCCAGGAGGCCACTGCCAGCCCCAGAGTCACTGGCCAGGAGGCCACCGCCAGCCACAGCCCAGCTGGCCAGGAGGGCCCCGCAAGTCACAGCCCAGCTGACCCATGAAGGACCGCCAGCCACAGCCCTGCTGGGCAATGAAGGACCACCTTGGCAAGCACCGCTGAACAGGCCAGGGACCGCTGAACAGGGCAAAGACCGCCATGGAATGCACCGCTGAACAGGTCTGACACTGGCAACGCAAGCACTGCTGAACAGGCCAGGGACCGCTGAACAGGGCAAAGACCGCCATGGAATGCACCGCTGAACAGGTCTGACACTGGCAACGCAAGCACCGCTGAACAGGCCAGGGACCTCTGAACAGGGCAAAGACCGCCATGGAATGCACCGCTAGCCCATTTGCGGCAGGGGCAGTGACGCAACTGGGACCGTCACGGGGTGTGTGCTGCACTCTGGGCACCAGTCCCCCTCCAGAACCAGTGGAGACTGTTATCCACTTGAGAGACTGTGGCCTTGCACTCCCCAGGATTGATCAGTGGGCAGCCCACCCACTGTAGAGACTTGAGAGACTGTGGCTTTGCACTCCCCAGGATGGTACAGTGGACAACCCACCCACTGCAGAGACTTGAGGGACTGTGGCTCTGCACTCCCCAGGATTGAACAGTGGGCAAACCACCCACTGTAGAGACTTGAGAGACTGTGGCTTTGAACTCCCCAGGATTGAACAGTGGGCTACCCACCCACTGTAGAGACTTGAGAGACTGTGGCTTTGCACTCCCCAGGATGGTACAGTGGGCAACCCACCCACTGCAGAGACTTGAGAGACTGTGGCTTTGCACTCCCCAGGATTGAACAGTGGGCAAACCACCCACTTGTGAGACTTGAGAGACTGTGGCTTTGCACTCCTCAGGATTGAACAGTGGGCAAACCACCCACTGGAGAGACTTGAGAGACTGTGGCTTTGCACTCCCCAGGATACATCAATGGGCATGGAGCCCCCTCGTGGATCTGGCGTGGTGCACTCATCCGGCTGAGGTGCCCCCCCCTTTGCTTCCCCCTGAGGTGCCTGTTGTATTTCTATCTGATGCCCCTGCAGTGTTCTCTCCGTTTTGATCAGGTATCTTGTGTGGGCCTCGCCCATGCATTTTGGGCCCAGTGGACCACAGACAATGAATGGTGCATTACCTGCACTACTAATCATGGTGTATACTTTGTTTAATGTGTATATATATATATGTATATATTTGCTTCCTGTATTTTGATATATTACAATGGTTCAACTCATTTCCTTTTGTCTTTGCATTCTTCCGGGGGGGTTGGGGGGCGTCACTGTAATGTATAGATATGCATTGGTGTGTGTGTTGTGGTGGGTGAGGGTCGGGTGGGGGTTGGGATGTTGGTTGTGTGTGCCCCTGTGTTTTTGCCTCCCCTATGTCGTAGGTGCAGTACTCACCGTGGTCTTCGCCGCTGGCGTTGATGATCCTCGTATAGGAGCAGGAAGACTATCGCTGGCAGAATATGGAGTTCCGGCTCCATGGTGTCGTCGTTCCTCGTGGAGTGTGTAGAGGTGAGCGCTTTCCCTTTGAAATGGCTGTTTCCGCCGTGTTTTAATCCGCGGTGAATCCGCCCCGGAAAAGGTGGCGGATTGGTAGGTTGTGATACTGTGGGCGGTACATTGTCCTCCGCCTGTCTGTTGGAGGTGACCACCGCGCTGTTTGTCTGTACCGCTGTGGCGGTCGGAGTGTTAAAGTGGCTGTCTTTGTTAGCGGTTTCCGCCACGGTCATAATTCCAATTTGTTTACCGCCGGCCTGTTGGCGGTTTTACTGCCGCTTTAACACCGTCCGCCAGGATTGTAATGACCACCTTTATCTTTAATTGTATTATTTATTTGGGCTTGAGACATAAGTACAGACTTAGAAAATGGCCACTCTCTGAGATCAAGTACAATGTCTACCAAGCCTGATAGACCTTACATAATTTCAATTTTCTCTGTCCTGAGATAGCTACAGGGAAAATGACAGGTCTCCCTCTCCCAATCAGGCCACCTGCCTAGAGTAATCAGTATGTTTCCTATTTTATTTCTGCAGCTTGTGATTTGATTCTGCTTTTCTCAGAACTCTTCTACCAAGGGATCGTCCTGTACATACATGCCATTAAACACTTATACTGAGAAAGAGAGAGATCAGCTTTATGGTCTGTAAGTATGCTGCCTGCATAACCCATTGCCAGGTGGCTCTGCAGAACCATTGTATCCTACTGCTAAGCACCATGGTTATCTTATGCACTTTTCAGCTCCTATCATATGCACCCTTCGATGATTCGCTAGACCTCCTAGACTCAGAGAAACCAATGACTAGGAAGATAGAACATCCTGCACATTGATCTTTACTATCCACCCATCAACCTCCAAGGGGCAAGAGAAGAGGACCTGAAACAACTCACTGCTAAACATGCATGTGATCCATTCATCTCAGACCATCCCTTGGATAAGAAACCAAAGTAAAATAGTGAAATTCCTGGAATGGGAGATGACTGTCGCATTCAGCAAAGGATTCCCTTACTTTCAAGCATTAAGGTCTTCTAGGTCCTGCTTAAGATGATAATGGGCAAATAAAACATGACTATAATGCTTTGTGGCAGCACCAGATTACATAATGGGATATCAAAGACAATGACACTAATGACTAATGCCTTTCCACACCTAACTTCTTCTCAACTGCTCCAAAAATGATTTTTTTAAGAGATATTCCCAATCCTGATGTACAAAATCAGGATTAGTGGAATTTTCCCCCATACAAAGTATTCTCAACAATGGTAACTCCAAGGTTAGATTGTAATTTCCACACTCCTAAATTTAAACTGAGGGCTGATTTGTACATATTCCCCCGAGATTCTGCCTGAAAACAAAGGTTAACACAAATAAAATCTTGTTATGTTAATCATTTACCTCTTGTTAATAGTTTCCTGTCCTGGTGACAATCGCACATTTATTACTATCAGGCAGGAATCCATCAATTTTCATGGTATAAATTGGAAGAAAACACTTTCAAAGCTAATTGTGATGTGAAAGTACTACTACTACTATTAGTAGTAGTAACAATAATAATAGTTATAATAATAGTAATACCAACAAAACAACAGCAACAACAACAAACCAACAACAATGATAAGAATAATAATAGCAATACCAATACTACTACTACTAATAATAATAATGATAATAATAATCATCTTCATCATCATCATCGTTTGTGTAGTGCTTCATGTCGCACACATGCAGTTTTAAGTGCTGTGAACAACAGGTTCTGCTATAACCCAAACTAGTGCCAGTCTTACACTTCCAGGAGCAATACAAGGATCTTCTATAAATCCTGGAAATATTGGAATTAGCCTCAAAACCATGATCATATGGTGGCAAATTTCTGGCTTATCTATACTGTCTTGGGGAATTAGGCTCTATATGTCATAGTTATGGAAAATAATAAATAGTCAATGTATTGGTCGTCATGTTGAAAAATAGTTTATGCTTATTTTAATTGTCAAAGGATGTATTGGGGCCTTGTAGATTAGAAGATTCTACTTAGATGTGTAATGAATGCGACAAGCAAGGCTGAAGATGAGGAAATATGTCACCACTTAGAATGCAAGCAGAATGAAAATTTAGCTCATGCCCTAACCCTATTTATGAAGCTATTTGAGGTCATGCTCTAGCCCTATTTGTGAAGTTATTTGAGGTGCAGCTGATGAATTCATGCCTCAGTTCCTGTGATGCATGTGTAAATGAAGGAAGTGTTTCAATAAGGAAGACGTGTGTGGTATTAAGAACCTGCTGGTTAT
The DNA here is from genome assembly GCF_031143425.1 of Pleurodeles waltl. NCBI lineage: Eukaryota > Metazoa > Chordata > Amphibia > Caudata > Salamandridae > Pleurodeles > Pleurodeles waltl. The sequence continues at coordinate 75,005,558 of NC_090450.1, read as the reverse complement.
TTTGCAATTATCCCTGACAGGTTTTTCCTTCAAAAGGATGGTAGCAAAATTCTGTTTTTTTCTTATTTGCAGGGTTTCTGCCAAAGCTTTCCAGATTTAAATATTAGGGCAATAGGCTTCTTGCTGGCACATCTGCTCAACACATGAGAGTGGTACAAAAGATAATTATCAGACGAAGTTTGGTTACCACAAGAGTTTATCACACAGAAAAAGGATTCAGTGACTCAGAGCAAAAACGGAGAATGCCAGAAAAGGTTAAAGGACAGAAGAGATGGGGAGTGTAGGCTGGTGGGAAGAAAGAGGCATCTGGTAGAATCAAAACTATGCAGCCTTAGTCTTCAACAACCCCTGCACCTTCCACAGGCTCCTAAGGAAAAGTTTCAGCCACTGCACATCTTTTTTGTTTCTCTAGAAATTAGGCACTGGCTCGGAATTATACTGAGTTGGAGATGAAAACATTATACCAAAGTGAGAGGGGAGTATTTAAACTTTGAGTCCACAAACTCCACATTCACTAACAAGTTAAGTGTACCTATGAAGATTTATTTTAATAAATCTGTGAAAACTATAGTTCATATACCCATTGCCTCATTTACAAGTAAATGTCGGAGCGCAAAGCTGTGCCACATTATGCAGCGCCACAGTCTGACATTTAGAAAACACAGAGATATTCCGTATTTACAACAATACGGGGCACGCTGTGTTTTTGCTGCAGCTAACATTAGCTGCCCATCACTAATGCAGGCACCCTTGCACCATAGTGGATTGCAGGAATGATTGTTTATGTTGCGGAAGGTATCCCTTTTGCACATAAACAATCAATAATGGTGATTTGTTACTTCTATGTGTGCTGCAGGATGCAGCACACAAGGAAGTAGCAAATTGTCACTATCTAATGATTGTTTATATGCAAGAAGGTGCACCTTCCTGCACATAAACAATCATTAATGGTGTTTTGCTCTTTCTAAAATACCTCTAGGGTTTCATTAGTTTTTGGTGCTGCCTCAGGTTTATGATTTCTCATAAATCTGGGGCAGTGTCAAAAGCAATAGGTGTTGCATGGAAAAGCGCACAGCAACACCCATTGCATGCACCTCTGCCACAGAAAACCGCATCAGGGGCCCATATTTACAAGAAGTGTTAAACCACGCAAAAGTGGCTTAGCACCGCTTTGTAAATATGGAAAAGGGCACAGCGCCATTGGAGCGTCACCTAAAGTGATGATCAAGTGGTGCTAGGGGCTTCTAAATGAGCCCCTAACTACTTTCCAGAGAATTTAGATGTTCATCTTAAAAAGATCTTGTAAAGCATTATAAAATATCATAGTTAATCCACAACCTACTGCAAACAAACAATGATACAGCCAATAGGAAAGACTTACATTTTGAGTCTTGAGTAAAATATTTAAAAATTCACTGCAGTGAAAACAAAAACAAAACATTGTTTTCCCTATACAATGCAGCTATAAGATAAAGAGTTTAATTTGTGATGATTCAGAGAACTTTTTGAGATGTTAAATAATCCATGATGCCTCGTAGTGCAAGTACCTCACAGACAGCACAATACACACCAAACAGCCAGGCGCATGAGTTGAGAGGGAAACACTAATCCGGATAGATTCAAAGTACTCTATGTGTTGGATCCAAAGTACTTTATGTATATCTTAATGTAATGGTAAACTAGGCAATGTAGACAAGCCAGTTCTAAATATGAGGTTACGATAATGGAGAGTTATTCTACAAAAAGTAAATCACTAATATCAAGATATATAATCTCTTATTTCAAGGACCTTCACATTTCCATCTCTTGGGCATGCAGACATTGTGTTGCGAAGCAAGACATATGACAAAGGGACTAATTTAGATGTTTGCCTGCCAGCTTGGCGGTCCTTCCACCCGATTTAGATGTTGCGGTCCCAGTGACTTTAATGCACCCGAAGCCTGCCGCCGCCGCCAAGGATTCTCATCCACTGCAACGCCACCATAGGAAATTTGGCTGGAGGCGGGACCCCTACCACACATACCCCAGTGCAGATTTGGATGCACCTTACCGCCAAGCAAAATGTGCCGATCTGACCTCCTCTTCTGAGTTGGCAGATTGGGAGGGTAAGGGGTGAAAACTCATTTTTTTCCAGATTCCACTTCTGTTTCTGGCTGGGCAACACCCTCTGTTGATGCTGCCACTGGACAACGGAGAAAACACAACACTCCCTATCGTCGGACACAAAGGTAGGAAACCTACATTGGCTGTGAACGATGGGTGGTAACTGCATGTAAGCTCTGGACCACTGCAGGCATATACATGTCATAGTAATTATTTAACCTTACTCTGACACGCATATGTCGAAGACACAAGCAGGTCAAACATGGATAGGCTCACACTTGTACAGAACACATATAGCACACATACACAACCGTCATTTTGGTGTCAGTATTCATTGCCAAATGAATGCTGGCACCACAATGATGGTACAATCACACTTGTCAACTCTGTCCATGTGAGCACATTGCAAGGGGACCTGTACCTGTCATGTTGTGCTTCAAGATGTGCGTGACTCAGTATGTGTATGCCTGGGTGAGCTGGAGGGAGCTGGAGTGGGTGATATGGCTGTGTCAGTATATGTGCCACTTGCATATAGCATTGATGTTGTTGTGCATATTGTGTTGTGTTGCCGTGTGCAACATTCAGGTTAGTGTTGTGTGGCATTCATTGTCATGATGTGTGTAGTTATGATGTTGTGTGAGTGTGTGTGGATGAGTGTGTAGTTGTGTTGGTTGGTGTGGTTTTGTGTCCTGTCTGGGTGTTGCATTAATTGTGTGTGTATGTTGTGTCATGGATGTATGTCAATGTGCGTTTGCGGCATGTACTTGTATTGCAGTGGAATGGCAATGGATAATGGTATGAATGTGGCGTGTTGTGTCATTTGTGATGCAGGGGGACACATAAGGCAAGGGTACAGTGTATGTTTGTGACTTACCTCCATTCCATTGCCATTGCAATTGTCCAATGTCTCTTGGGTCCAGTGATGTCCTCCGTCTGTTAGCAAAACGCCGCTAGTACACTGCCTGCAGGGGTGTAACATCTAAATACGGTGGGCGGAAAACTGTTGACTTATCTGTCGTCTTGGGTCCACCGCCATGGCAGTTTGGCAGTAACAGTGCGAACATCTAAATAAGGCAGTAAGGAACAGATTGCTTTAAGAAGAGGTTGAAATTATAACTCCCGCCAAAATCAGTAACTCCAGTGGCAAATGTGTTTTGAAAAACCCAAAGACCAATAGGTTTAGACCAGTTAGAAGATCCTTCACTTCAATGGGGCTAACGTTTAGAATGTAATACTCTGATTTCTAAGACTCAACATGTCGTTTCAACATCATCTTTAAATCCATTGTACAGACTCCTAAGATCCCTACTGAATCCACCACTAGTTCTCTGGGTGCCATTACGATGTCTTTCACAACCTTGCTAGATTAAGATGATGGGAAATAATTGGACCTTGGAAAATTTTCAGTTATGCATGTGAAAACTGTGAAATACGTGACATTTTCCAGAATGTCAAATTATGAAATTCGATGGAATATTTTGCCTGCAGGAGACTGATGCATGTGGGAAATTTGTCACTGATAGATATTTTCTCCTTACACCAATCTCTTGTTGGATTCACATGTGACATTTCTAATGTGTAGAATGCAAGATACTATTTACTTAGATTTCACACTCAAAGTGTAAGTTAAAGTAATTTCAATACATTTTATTGAAATCTCAGGGGAAAAATATGCAATTTTACTTATCTCTTTTGAACCTCACTTAAAGCATTGTTAAAGAACCACACTAGTGTACTGTGATTTAATATTGGCCAGTTGCAACAAACTGACAAGTCAAAGTATCAGCAGACTCAATCGGCCAACCATCCAGTAAAGGGTGGCTGAAAGGAGAGCCTGCATGTTTCATCAAAAGCTCCTGATGCATCTATCTCAGTCACTGGACCCATCACTGGCGATGAACATGATATGCAAGAGTAATTATGCTAATAGTGCTTATAGCACTGATGATGTTAGGAATGGGTGGGTGATGACATTTTGTCAGTGTAGTGGTCACCCCCTTACAAGTCATTATTCACAGTCACATTTTTCACTTTGGACAAAATATAAGGCCTAATTACGGCACTAGCGGTCTTCAGACTGCCAAGGCCGCGGTGGCAGTCTCACCGCCGCCAAAGCAGTGGTCAGACCGCCACATTATGAACGTGGCAGTTAGGCCACGGTCGGACCGCCAGCACCACCAGTTTTCCTCCACTGGAGGGACTGGCGGTGCTGGAAGTCCTAATCCACCAGGGCAGCGCTGCATACAGCGCAGCCCTGAGGAATTACGACCCCCCCTCTCCGCCAGCATTTACATGGCGGTTGCATTGCCATGTAAAAGCTGGCAGAGACGGGGTGCAGGGGGCCCCATGGGGGCCCCTGCACTGCCATGCACTTTGCATGGGCAGTGCAGGGGCCCACATGGACAGCCATCGTGCTTTTTACTGTCTGCATTGCACATCACATCACAAAACAGCCCTTGTGCCTCCTCATTTGCACTGATGCAGTGTAATGCAACTCAATGCAGGACTTTGCATCACAGCACTGTACAGCTCCCGATTGGCAACAACACCAGGCATCAGAAACATGAGGTACATCTCTCAGCAGGACTAACCTGGTCCCTGTACCCAGCCTGTGCTCCATTGTGGCCAGCCTGAATGTGTGACTTTGTTGCAGTCCGGCACGACCAGATGACCACAGTTGATGCTTTGTGCTTTTAGAGCTATTTTTAATTTTAAGAATGCAATATCTTTGGTTCTACTGATTGGATTTTTGTCATTCTGGTATCATATTATTTATTAAATATTACTTTATTATTCTAAATTGGTTTGGGGAGTTTTTCTTTGTTGTGTTTTCATTTTATTGCTGTTTAAGTGCTGCATAAATACTTTAGACATTGCCTCTAAATTAAGTCTGACTGCTTTTGTGCCCTGCTACCCAAGGGTTAAGTGCAGGTTAAATGCAGGTTCTACTGCTTCATGTCCCAAACTTTGTTAAGACAAGGCAAGATGGAAGAGCTTTCACAGTCTTAACAGCCAAACTGTGGAAAACTCTCCCAATAAATCTACATAGAGCTGCTTCTATCTCAATCTTCAAGAATGAACTGAAAACCTTTGTCTTTGATAAAAGCAAACCCCTTCATATTTTTTGCAATACATTTAAGGCTCTTAATGGCCCACTTGAGTGCCAGGACACCTCATTGGAAGCAGCTGTGCTCATACAAATACATGCCTAAATCAAACCTCATTAATTGCCAGAGTGGCTAGTACCGCTGCCTCTAGTTGGACCATTACAGAGCAGATGAGTGATGCGACTCAGGTGTCCCGCCACTGACCTACAGTAATTCCCCTCCTGGTCTGGGTATCCCCGGGTACGATTAGTGGAGATTCTCTAAAATTTCAATCATTTGCAATACAGTACAGTCAGTATCTTTTGTCTCAATCCATGTACTTTTCCATGGTCTATGCAAGGATTCCTTACATTCTCTCCTATTTGACAGAAGACACTCTTGTTTGTGGCTGATGCCTTTCATTTGGAACACGGGACATAGTTACAATGGTATAATATATTTACTTATTTCATTCAAGGCACTATTTTGATAAAGGCAAGCAATGCAAGCAGCTCTTGCAGGTCTTATGCCACTGCGCTAAAAGATTAAAGACTACTTATATTAGTCTTTTCAGTCAATTTTGTTCAAAATAGCATGGATTGATGAAGCTTCACCTGCCAAGTTTTACCATGTATTGAGAGAAGACGTAAAGGATTTCTTGTTGTTAGTGGCCAATCCTCCAAATACCACTAATGAATAAACTCATTTAGTTTTACAAAGAGACCATCAGTAGAAAAAAGCTGGTTGGAAGTGTTGTAGCTCTTTTGTTCGTGCAAATTTGGGGCCCTTAAAGTGACATCCGATTAATCAAACTCCATGGCTGAGACTAGTCATTAATTTAAGCTCCACAAGAAAGGCATAGAGGAGTTAGGTTTCAAACAAATAAAGGTTTATTAAGGCTAAAGGTTCACATTCAAAACCATTCAATTTGTGTCAATCAATAATGTGTACATTAATGCGTTTAGTAAATATGAAGTTTAAATTAATCAAGTCATATAAGCCAAAGGACAAGTTAGTATTAAGTTGTCTTAATGGAAAAGGTTATTTAAATCAGTTCTCTCATAAAGCTAGCACCCTACTGTTCTCTCAGTTGTTTCAGAAGTGAACAAAGACATGTCTCTATGCGTTCTGGAAAGGTTCTGCTCTGCTTTAGCTTAAACCACATAGGGCCATGTGTACGAACACATTTTCCCATAGACACAGAATGGGTAAAACCCTTTGCTACATCTGGCCCATAATTCTTACATTTGCTTCACTTGCACAAGGTTCCCATACAAAGCTCCTAACAGCTTCAGGCATAAAGGTACAAGACTAGCTAATTATTTTCTCGGGACACTACACACTGAGGCTTCTATAAGTGACCTTCAAACTTACAGTTATCTGCAACAAACATGATGCGTTGATCCAGGCTGCACTTTGCAGGTTTCCTGTAACAGCCATTCACAATTCTGCAGTTAACACATAAAGGAAAGTATTTCACATGAGAAAGAAAATAAGGACACATCACAGTTGTAAATGTTAGTTCAGCGTCTCAGTGGAATGAAGAAACACGTGTTATGAAGCAAGATGGCTGCCACACCTGAGCAATTTTAAACACAGGCTTGCATTAGATAAGGTCAATCTAAACATGAATAATACACAGTTAATACATTTGTGGGAGCACATGCTAATTCCTATCTAATGCAAACGAAATATTTGATATGAAAATGTTTTAAAAGTCCCCATCACAACGAAAAGTGATGCCACGCCAGTGGATTCCTAGTGTACCTGTGGAATCTGTCTCAGTTACGCATTTGGAGAGCCCATGCAAATTACGAATGTGTGCAAGCCTCTCTTGAAAGAGGAACTAGATCACGGAAGGGGATGTTTTCTGCATTTACTGCGAGCAATCGGGGTACCTTGTAAGGAAATGCACTTACCTGGAGGGCAACGAGAATGAGAGAAATGGAAGTGCTGATTCACATGTAATGTGCAGGACATATAAAGTGTGAAAAGTGCATTTCACTTGTGAGTTAATACTCACTAACCGATAACCAAGTGGGTGCTCACTACATTCCCATGCATGACGGTTCAGCATCCACTTGTCTGACTCACCCTTCAGAATACCAACCTGTGCAACTTAAGTTTAAATCTATGAGTCTATGGTCGAGTCAAGGGTTGGGCAACAAGGCTTGTCTGCTCAACTGGAGGTCCTAATGACTCTCTAACTCCTTAGATAAGCTTGAACGAGTCAAAAGATCAGAGACCTTTGCTTTCCCAGTGGTTTGATTACAACCCAAGAACAACCTGGCATATAAAAGGTCAGAACACTTGCACACTCCCAAAAACACATTCAAAATGCTTCTGGTTTATATTTTGTATTTTTTTGTTTTCTGAATAACCTCTTTATAGTCATTAATTTGGAATGCCAACTTTTCGTAGACTGTCGGCAATTAATTTAGTTTTGAATCGACTTAATTATGTGAAACACATCCTGACTGCTATTATGGTAACCCTATCCTACAATACCTGTCAGAGTGATAAGATCTTGAAACCAAGTGAAAACGGTGGGAAAAGGCATTCCCTCCTAGACATTTTGAAACGATTTACATCAGTATAATTATATCTTCCATTGCTAGGGGAAATTGAATGCACCTACAGGGAAATTGTATCTTTCCATTAAAAGTTCCCTTTTTAATTAGTGCAGTGCAAAGGTATTCCATCTGAACATGTGCTATACAAGGTAAAAATTCAATACAGATTTTGGATGTGCGTGTGTTATGAGTAAAACAATGATCAGCATTACTGAAAATCCTCATACACATCTCTTCACTTATTTACATTTTCAAAAAGACAGACAACATTTTATCAAGTTCACGTACAAAATAATAAACAATTTTTTTTTTTTTTTTTAAATACAGCTCAAAAACTCAGGCTATAGCTGTAAAATTAAATTAAAACCTCTCTATTGTTACATGCAATGTTTCCTAAACAAAGGTAACACAACTCACAAATTTGCAAGTCATACTAATGAAGTTTAGAAGCGTAGAAAGGCATACATGTATTCTTCATTGATATTTGCTATTAAATATGATTTTATTTATTTTCAAAACAGAGTTGACCGATACTGAATTCCAAAAATGTTAAATGTAGGAAATTGGTGATTAAGAGAAGTATGGAAATTGTATTATGTCCACTTCAGCACTGCAAATTAAGCAATGCACAAATATAATGTAAATTGACAAGAAAAAAATGAGCGTTTGAGTAAATAGCTATTGCCAAGAAATTGCTCCTTTAAAGTTACTCATCTGAAAAGCACAGAGATAAAACAACAAGTAATGGATTTCCCGACAATTTAACTAACTACATTTTGGAAGAATCTCTTGTGCACATGCCCTGCCGCTCCAGAAATGACTCCAGTTTAAACAAAATAGGACTGACCATCTAACTTTACACCTGCAGAAGTCGAAGAACAAGACGATGGAATGCAGATGTAGAAAAGCGGTATTACTTTTGCTGTAATGATGGTGTGTGTATTTGTGACGAATACCCGAACTGATGTGTGCATCAAAACCTTGGTCTGGCTCACCTGCATGTATGTTGCCCAGGCTCTGATCTAAGAAGATACAACAGGTCCACTTGACCATTAATAGCTATTTGCGCATGTGAGCTGCTATACCATTGTGCAATTTTGTAGCAGGCTACTATCTTGTGCAAGAGTGTGCAATAGCGTACAAGTAGGTAAAATTCTTCATGCCCCATCCTATAAGTATATCTTAATGGATCAAGTTATGAGGTTTCAGTCAAAATCCACTGTTGATGCTCATCCCTCGGAACAAGATAGTGATTTCATGTTAACCTCAATAATTTTAAAGAAGATAGTGCTTCATAGGACACATTACATATCAATTTGGCATCCAACTGGTGGTCCAAACATCAATTAACTAAATAAACATTCAATTATAAATTTAAATATACAGGTAATCCAGTTAAACCTGTAAATAAGAGATTTAAAGGTGCATTTGACAGTTTTCTGGGTATAGCCCTTCTATACTGTTGTCTGGGTTTGGTATTGAGGTAGGATGGGTGTTTCATCAGGTATGCTTAGAGAGATAATGCCGCATTTCTTGCAAAAGAGTTATATTTTTGCATAGCGTTGACAAAGGGTTTGGAGACAAACAGCATCATCTCAATGAATATTTACAAATAATAACTTTTGTTGGTAGCATGGGACACCTAGGTACCAGGGATCATCATAAATTCTGGTCAAGTGATGCAACTGGACCTGAATGTCAGAAGATATTACATTATAATTTACTTGGCACCATGTGGTACCTGCACACTGGTGGAGCACTGGACCCTGCAGCCAGAGGATGCAGCACCACAAAGAAAGGTTTTATACAGATGTTCTGCTTGTGATAGTGATGTTAGTAAAATCTTTATGTAATCAAAATATTCAGGCACCTTGACATTTTTTTATATATTGTACATCTCTTCAAGAAACGGTCTCCAGTTAATTCAAAGTTTATTTTATTTGTTTATATAATTCTAGTAACATTTATGTGCCATGTCTGCGTTTGAATTCTCTCAAACGGATCAGCTAGCAAATCAGTGTTATAACTGTAGAATCATACCTTAAAAGGCAATGTCACAGTCACTCAATTAGTAGGGCGCAAGATGACTCTGTATCATTAGGGTTCACATTTAGGTCCTCAGTTTGCATTCAATAAATCAGTGCATTCAGGGAGTAGTAGTCTTGGTCTCCATACATTTGACTGATTGTAGACGTGCACCTGAATATTGGCATCAGCATATCAATGGGATAAATTATCAAGGACAAATTATGAAAAATAAAATATTGTCAGGTAAGTAAAAGTCCATTGTTTCGATATCTAACTCACATATATGCACTTTGACAATATATTAATCTTCAAGTTAAGTAGATGTGTACTTATGATTAATAAATCTATACTTCCCCACATTAACACACTTTTGTCCCTTGATATTCTTGTATCACGAAATTCTCTTGGTCAACATTCAGTAGTAGAATTGTAATATTCTGCTTGACATGACATTGTTTTGTAAAAGAAAGCAAAGTGGCTAGAAATGGTGTGCCCTTGTGGCATAGAGCATGCAAATACTCTGCCCCTACAGTACTTTTCTGATTTTACAGATCTGGCATTGGTGGGAAATACAATTCATAGGCAAGATAGATAGATAGATAGATAGATAGATAGATAGATAGATAGATAGATAGATAGATAGATAGATAGATAGATAGATAGATAGATAGATAGATAGATAGATAGATAGATAGATAGATAGATAGATAGATAGATAGATAGATAGATAGTGCTACGGAATGCTTCTGGTGGCCTCATTACCAACAAACGTCGATTGGCTTGTAAATGTTACCAGAACCTTATGAAGGCAATATAGGAACACAATACACATCTTACCTGTTAAGTAAGTTTTACATGTTAACTTTGGGTAGCTAGAAAAAAGTGTTTTTGAAACTTTTGCTTGGCCCAGTACAAAGAAGAGAACAATTCTTATGTAGCTAAGGATAGAGTGTTCTAGAAGGCAAATGTGTTGTCAAACATATTGATCTGTCCTTACGAAGGACAATTTGCTGCAGCTGTTGTCATCAAGGTGCAGCTAACAGTAGGCACTGTTTAACATTAGAATATTTGTGATTTGTTTCTCTTTCAAATATTGTGGCTAAAACAATGGTCAGGGTCAGCAGAATTATGAGTTTCGGTGGATGCAGCAGTTACCTCATCATTATAGATTGCCTGCCAAACCATTAACCAAAGAATTTGAGACTTTCAATAAAAAATATTGGGCCACATGTACGTAGGTTCAGATTTGCGACTCGCAATTTGCGAGTCGCAAATCCGAATGTATGATGTTGTCCTTGACACCATATGCGATTCGCAAGGGGGTCGCAAACGCCCACCTCATGAATATTCATGAGGTAGGTTGCATTTTGCGACCCCCTTGGGAATGGCTGCCCTCACAGGGATGGTGGCCTGCTGGAGATGGTGGCCTGCTGGAGACTGCAGGCCACCATGTCTGTGACTGCTTCTCAATAAAGCAGTATTTTGTTTTTGTAATTCAGCCCGTTTTCCTTAAAGGAAAACGATATGCATTACAAAAACAAAAAATGAAACGTTTTTGTTTCATTTTTGTAGAGCAGGCAGTGGTCTGTAGGGTGCAAAATGCGATTGTTTTGCGACCGCGTTCGCGGTCACAAATCAATCCTACATTGCACTGCGAGTCGCAATTAGGAAGGGAACATCCCTTCCTAATTGCGAGTCGCAAACCCGTTTTGCGATTTGGTAACCAGGTTACCGAATCGCAAAACTGGGTTTGTGCATCGCGATGTGCTTTTTGCACGTCGCAAACAGCCACATTTACTCTTTACGAGGTGCAAAAAGCTACCTACATGTGTCCCATTGTTTCTAGGTCAAATGTATTAAATAATAGTTCCAGAGATCGTGCTGCAAAAAGCTAAATTATTTGCCTTTTCTTGTTGTGTACTGTGTATAACCCTAGTGATTCATTCAGTGATACATTGCCACACTGGCCTGGTGGCAGGTATTATGGCAACAAAATTTATATTTCGTAGGGACCCATACAAGATTTGCATGCTACCCAGGTCCTGATGAAATGTGTGTGTTTTATGTGTGTTGTGTTTGTGTGTGTGTATATACATGTGTGGATGCTTTTATTGCAGAAACAGAATTGGTTTCAAAGATGCCTGTAAAATATGGCAAACGTGAAGTATGCACTGTGAAGTGTGAATTTGATTGTTATAACAGCCCACAAATCATTCTGTAAACAATTATTTATATTTACATGTGCAATAACAATTGACCATGACTATAGTATCGTTTAGTGGTTTGAGTATGTGTTTAATTACATTTGGCTTTTTGCATTATTGCATTATTATTACAATTATTATTATTATTGTTATTATTATTATTATTATTATTATTATTGTTAATAATAATAATATTGTTGTTGTTATTATTATTATTGTGCTATTGTTTATTGCAGTTAGAGGAATTGTGATTTTCATGAATATTGTGCGAGTTATGGATTGTAGTTCTGACCGTAGCTTGCAAATTATTTTGTTGTTGTTTATAACTAGAACTTCACTTTAAATGTATTTTCAGTAGATTTTCTTTGGAATTTTTAGACCTACATTGTGGTGTTATAACCAAAGATAACCATTTCTGCACTTTACCCTTAGCTTTCATCTGTGAACTTTTGGGGCATTTTGATCACATACCACATCCAAAAGTTCACTATGCCCGACCCTCAGAGTTGAGCTTACCCCAACGGCGCTCGGTCTCAGGACAGGTCCTTCTCCCTACACCCTGTTGGCGGCCAAACCCCCTCTGCACATGGATTTCAACCATGCACAGAATTGGTTGGCTATAAAGCTCGACCTCCCCCAGCGAGGGTTTTCAACAGGCCCTGGCACCTGTCAGGCTCTGCAACTAGCAGCCACTCGCAGCAGTCTCTGCAGTTTACATACTCTGTCCAGGCACAGGGAGGAGTTAGCCTCAAGCATGGCATTTAGCCAGCCCCTGACCCCAGCATGGAATGGGTGTTTTCTTTTTATTTTCTAGTTTCTAAAATGTAACCTTTTTTTTTTAGAGTGAAACATTTCTTCACAGGTAGGGCACAGCTGAGGTTGAGTGCAGGAGTATTCCATCTTTTGTGGGCTTCACCTAGAAAATGTTGTGCAGATTCATCAAAGCGGGCAAGTTCTTAGCTGCATCTATTTGCTTTGCATTTGATGTCAAACGCAACACGAAGTACGTACTTGTGTTCAAAATCACACACAAACGGCAGCACATGGTTCGCATGGGTGCAGCGATCTTGATTTTCACTCTATGTATGGTGCTGGGCCTGTTTCTTTCATCCCACGTCAATATTTGCAGTACTCCACCCTTATACTTAATCTAACCCCATTTATTATTTATTGTATTAGTGTGTCTTTTTGTAGCTGAATATTTGTACTTTTTTTCACTTATTTCATGTTTTTTGTGGCTTTTTGTATTTTGGTTTATTTTTCCCTCATTTCTTCCTTCCTTCCATCTCCTCCTGAGCTTTTCTTCTTTTCTTCTCTTCTTCACCCAACCCCACCCCGCACCATGGCAGAGCAGGGGAGCAGAGGTCACCTACCTTGTGGGTGGCAGCGCCATCACGGTGGTGCAGCCTTGGCCGATCTTTAGCTTGGAGGTGGTGGCAGCAATGTTTTTTTATGTGCAGCGCCACCTCCACTCCATGCTGGCAGCAGGCAGCAGGCCTGGGAGTGGTTACCCCCTGCAAGAGTATTGGCTGCACTGGGCTAAGATGTGCTGGAGTGTCAGGGCCACAACCCAGGTCCAGCATACTACCCAATAGCTGACACACAGCTGGGCATAAATAATCGACAATGAGCAGGACCTGCTCAACCTGCTAGGCATCTAGATTCCGGGGCTTGGTGAGTATTATATTTTTATTAGAGCTAGACAGGTGCTCGGTGCTACATCTTCGAACGCATAAGCACTCGCTTTAGCTGATTATTTAAGTAGCCATTTTAACGCAGACTCTTCTGTCCTCCTGTCTCCATAGTGAGTAAGTGATATCAGTGTTAGTGTTCTCATATATTCTCATCTGTGACTTCAAGTAATACATTTCCAAGCAATTTCACAGTGATGCGAGTATGCATGCATTGTAAAAAAGGGAGACTGAGTTGGTCCATCAAGGGGCTGAGAAATGGGAATAGAATGAAAGATCATTCATTACAATGCACTAGTTCCAAATGTAGTTTTTGTTAAGGAAATTTGGAATAGGGATTTTAGGAGTATAGTCAACTCAACGATAGTTGATCATATTAGTACCTTAGGTGATCTAATTTAAGTACAATGTTATTGCATCTGACTGTTATATAATAGCTTTGTGGAGATTAATGGTACCACTAATGAATTTTCTTATCTTCTTTATTTCTTACATCAGCACCCAAGGGCAAAAAGAGGGGCACTATATAGGCCGGTCCGGCAGAAGCATGGGAGGGGCCGACCGCCAGTGCAGATGCTGATGGCTCTGCTCATTCCAGTATGACTTATTATTTATTATTATTTCCCTAGATTCTACCTCTCCCCACTTTTATACTATTTTTTAATTTCGTCTTTTTTACTTTTTTATTCTGTCTCCTTTTTTTCCAACTCCCCTATCCAAGTTTTATAATTCCTGTTTCTTGCATTATCTTTTTTTTATGTATTTCATTGACCATTTTGTATTCCACCCCTTCATTGCTATTCAATAATTCTAAGTCATCATCAGTCATAGGCTGTAACTCTGCCCCTCAATTATACAAATCTTTTGGTTGGCTTGACTACCTGTCTCTTCTAACATTCCAACAAAATGTCCAGAGTGATATTTTTGATAGAAGATACTACAGTGCTAACTGAACTGCAACAATGTATTGCAGTTGCATTTGATTTATTAAAAAAATTAATAAGGCGAGGTGTACCGGGCATCTAAAAACTGTTACTGTTTTTTCTACCCCCACCAACCAGTGCAACCAGAAGAGCCGGCTCAAATTCCCCCACTGCAGGAGCAGGGGAGGCGCAATGGCAGGGACAGGCGATGAAAAGTCACATTGCTTGCTTATTGACAATTACTCACTATGGATTTATGAACCCTCCCCCCCCACATTACAGCTACAGAAGTGGTCAGGTTACTTATGGCCTCTTCTATCTGCAACTCAGTAAAAGCACATGTAATGCCAGAACTGAGCAGAGCATGGACCAGCTCTGGACCCATATTGACAGTGGCCTCTTTTAAGCCTCCTTTTTTTGTTTTTGTTTTAGTGGGAGGGGCTTGTTGTGGGTGGAGAGGATGGGATGGGATTTGGGATGGACTTTGTACTTTTCAATGGACTTTTTGGGTATGGGGTTATTTGTTCGGAGAGAGGAGTGGGACTGTTGTGGGTGGAGAGGGACTGTTTTCTATTTGTAAATAATTTAAGTTTTTTATTACTTCATTTGTGCCTCAAATCTTTATTTTGGTGTTTTAGACTTTTAGTTTGCACTGTTGTCTTTTGGTGTAGCCTGTTTTTTAATCTGCTAAAAAGTGTACGTCATTTACTTATACTCTTGCTCTATTGCTCTCTGCAACTATATATTGAGCATAAGGGGGCTATTGCCCTTGCCCATTTTGCCTAAAGAAACCAAAAACAGGCATCTTCTTCAGTAGGAGTTAATTACTAAACAATTTCACTTCAAACCATAGTTATTTTCATACCTGAATAGATGAAGTGAGGGAGTCTTTTTACTGCAGGGTTTTTCCTAAGGTAGCATCTTAAGGAGTTGGCAGAGGTAGTAGTAGTAGTAGTAGTAGTAGCAGGCTAGCGCGCTCACAGGGAAGACAGAAGGTGTCACTCCCACCTATGTAAACTCGAGCGGCAGGATTAATTAAAGGGTTATCCCTCACTGTCAACTAGATTGAAAGAAAATAGCGGGTTAGTGAGTCATTTATTAAAACTTTAGGAAGACTGAGACAGGACTACCACAATGACATCCTTAGACACACAACAAAGACCATATGATTAAAAAATCTAGGAATATCAACTTCTTCTGAGCAAATTGTGGGGAGCTATAAAACTAAACTTAGGAAATCAAATTATGGAGTTAGGAGAAGTGGGCTCAGACTCAGGAGTGATTGGATCAGGTTAAGGGTTTACCGAACACCCACACAAGGCATGAATGATTATGCTGATGAGGCCAGTGTGGAATATTGTTCAGCTAAAAGAGGTTAGAAGATCAAGCACTGATTTGGTGTTGCTTTCACCACATCTGCCCTAGAAAGTGTGTGATTCATTTATGGTGTAAAATGAGGTCACACTTAAATAAATCACAAAGCCCAGGAGAAAAAGGTTAGGGGATCTGATGGGAAAGGGGATTTGGGGAATGGTGTGACAAAGACAAACACTACACTAAAGAAACCACAACAATATTCGTGGGGCTGCTGAGCAGCACACCATCATCAATCTGTTGCGGAAGGAAATGAGGGAATACGTATGACACAGTTCAATTAAATGCATTGCAAACTGTCCTGTGCCCCAGAGAGACCCGAGATAGTATTTCCTAAGTATTATGTCTTCTAGTTATGAAATATGGAAGATTGAATTTCACCCACCCAGTTCTAAGCTGGAGTCTTGAGCGTTCCCCAAGTTCTGCAGGAGAGGACAAGGAAAAGACCTGCTTATTGAAAAAAAACAGTAGCTGTATTATAGAGTAAAGGAAAAGGACAAAAGGAAGCAAGTTAAGCTTTACGAGGAGTCAGGAGTGTACCAAAAAAGCTCAGAGGTAGAGCAAGATCATAAGAGGAGTGTCATATTTGAACCAGCAATGCAGCAAACACATACTCAGCAGCATTACCAAATCAACGCACCTCTCTCCAGTTCACAGAGCTGAGTGAGTACTAGGCCTTAGAGTCTTCACCATCATCATCATGGGTTCTCTTTGAAGTTGATAACGTTGTCCTTCTAGTTGTTGAGGTAGTCCTGCCCTGAGTCCTTCCATCCTCCTCCTCCAGATTCTGAGTAACTCTGTCCCAGTCCCAAACCGAGCAAGGCAGCCCTGTGAAGAGCACGGCTGTTGAAGAACAAATCGAGAAACAGAACTGGAGTATTTTGTGTAGATTTATGTTTGGTAATCTGCCGGTCTGTTGTGAGGAACCAGAAATAAGGAGTGGACCCTGCAGGTAAATTTCACTAAATTTGAAAGGCCAATCACTTTCAGGAAAATTGATCAACCCTTAGTCCCCAAACATTGCAAATCATCAGAAACAAATTTACATATTTGCTGAACTCCCTCCCTCACTGTCAGCCACCACATACATCAGTCATCACTCACAAATTCACAATCAGTCAATACATCATCACAAACTCATTGGCACAATAGTTACTTAGTAGTTACCTTTTCCAATCCAAGCATGGTGGTTGAACAAAATATCTCCTCTTTGACGGTATCAAAACATTGGAATTTGGCATTGGCAATAGCAGCCCCATTACAACCAAGGTTTCCACTGGTCAGCCCAGTGGGGAAGGTACAGCAGCATTGTTCCGGGCTCAATTGTGCCTTCAACAAAGCTGCCACACACAGGGTGCACCAGCACCCTTGAAATGCACACTGTCTTCAAAGCGGACAGTGTGCATTTCAAGGGTGCTGGTCACAGGGACCCCTGCACAGCCCATGTGCAGGGGCCCTCCTGTGCCCCCCTGCACTTGTTCTCCGCCAGCCTTTTCATGGCAGTGAGACGGCCATGAAATGGCTGGTGGAGAACAAGGTTGTAATCAGCACGGCAGTGCTGACTTCAGTGCCGCCATGGCTGATTGCAACCGCAACCACCATCATCCCGTCGGGATCACTGATCCTGGCGGAGACGGTGATCCGACTGCCAAACTTTTAATTTTGACCGCCGACCCATCAAAGCCACAGCAAACCAGGCGGCCAGCGAGAGTTTGGAGGTCTAGTGACCGCCAGACTCGTAATTAGGCCCAAGGTCATTAAATCCAAAAGTATATCCAGGAGACAAAGAGAGTAATCCTTCCACCTCGAAATACAAAACAAAAGTGAACAGGAGATGGATAAAGCACTGAGTGGAGCCTGCTGGGCAGGAACAGAAAGCTGTAGTATCTGACGCACTTCCTTTCTGTTCAAAAGAAAGGCTTCTCAATCTGAAACAAATTGCAGGGTCCATTGGAGAAGAAAATCTAATATAAAATCTCTTTTTGACTAGATTTAGTGGCATCTGGAGTAGAAAATCTATTCCAGAAATGAGTCAGCACTTGCGAGCAGCACTGTTGAGGCCGCTGGCACATCCAGCAAAAGTGTGAATGATCGCAAAGTCTTGCACTCGCTCCCTGGCAGCCCTGGAGTACCATGGTGCTCGAGAGAGCACCATAACCCAATTTCACAAGCACAAATGAACTCCACTTTGTGCCAGAATGTGGAAATCAGGAACTCCACACTACTCTGCGTAGCACGAAGTGCCTGAATTCTGCAATCTTCACGAAGGAGCGGAATTCTACGCCCAGGCTTAATGTCCCAGGGATGGGCATCCTGGGACATAGCAGCAGCCGGTCCTGGGGGGTGGTGGTCCCCAGGGCCATCTATGACTCCTCGAGGGGTACTGCACAGCCTTCGTCCAACCTATACAGTCTTGGGAAGGTGGTGGTCCCCAGGGCGGTAGGGGGGCCAAGCGGCCTCCCCGCATTCTTAATGTATTTAGCCCTGGGGAGGTGGTGGTCCCTGAGGCTGCGGGGCTGGACAGCCCCACTGCACTTACTTCCATGATAGCCTGAGGAATTGGCAGTCCCTGGTGCTGTGGGGAGTCAGGCAGCCCCCCCCCCCACATTTAATTAGATAGCCCTAGGGAGGTGGCAGTCCTTGGGGCTGTGGAGGGGGCCGGCAGCCCCCCCGCATTCAAACTTTCAATGCACTTGGGACCTGGCCCACACAGTGGCTTCATTTAAACAAGCACAGAAGCCTGCTTGCTTTTTTTTTTTTATTGTTGCCGGATCCATCCCAACTCTCACTGAAAATTTTGGAAAAATGATTTTGTGCTCTGGGGAGTTCCTTCTGAGACCCCAGGACCAGAGCAGAGGGCTCAGGGTGTCCCTACACTGGCCTCTTTTTTTTTTTTTCTGGGACACAGTGAACCCGAGTCCCAATATGGCTGCCAACATTTTCTTGATGAAGTGTTGCCAGCCAATAAGATCTCATCATGAGATCTGGAAGGTTTGCGGAGCCTTTGTATCCCTATATATACAAATTAGTTTTTTCTTTAATTTCTCAAAAACTACTTAATGGATTTGCACCAAATAACAAAATGGGAGCTTTCTCAACCAAGAACTACCTTTCTCCTCAATTTGGAGTAATTTTGTTGAGTGGTTCGGGCACTGTTCCTGTTTAAAATCCCTATGTCAAAATGCATGGGAAAAAACGTTTTGGGACCCACCCCGTTTTCTTGGCCCTCACTTGATGGATAACCCAAACCTTTCCAGACAGCACCTGAAGTGAGCGTTGTACGCCAAAGTTATTAGCAAAACAAAACATGCTTTTTGTATAGAAACTAGGTCCTAACTATAACTACCCAGTGGTTACTGCCACTAGGTAATATATATATATATGTATATAGATATATATACACATATATATCTATATACATATATATATTAAATATATATTATAACTTGCACAAAAGAAAAACATATACTTTAAAACGCATGCAAAAAATGAATAGAGTGTTTAAATAAACACAATTATTAAATAAACATAAGCATTAAAATACTGATAATATTTATTATTCGTTACACACACTAGATATTAAAATTATCAAAAAATACAAGATTAAAACATAATTAAAAAATTTGTATTAATCTAAAAAATTCATGACTAATTTCAGTTAAACTAATGTTTAATTTTTAAATTCACGTAAAAATACATTTGGAAAAGTCACATTTACCACTTGCACTCCAACTTGAACAATAGTAAGGAAAGTGTTGGAATTCAGAAGGGTGAGGTTTTCCATTGCCACTACAAAGAAAGCAAAATTAGGGAATGTGTTCGGTAGGGGAGGGGTAATATTGACTATTCCCATTCCACCCTTATCAGGAGTATTGGAGTGTGGAGTGCTCAAATGTACTTTTCCCAAGCTATTGTAACCAAAGTAGGGAAAGTGTTGAACTTTGGATGGGTCAGAGTTACTATTTCCCCTCCAATATAAGCAGCAGTAAGGAAACGGTTGCACTTTGGAGGGATCAGATTTACTATTCCCACTCTAAATTAGGTAAGAGTAGGGACAATGTTGGACTTTGGAGAGGCCAGGTTTACTATTCCCACATCTGCCTAAGCAACAGTTGTGAAAGAGTTGGCCTTTGAGTTCTGAAGGCTTGGATTCACAATTCACTTGCATAAACAAAAGAAGACTACAATGAAGTAAAATGAAAATAGATTTCAACACATACATAAACATATATATTATTGGTAACTCTATCATTTATATAAATAATTAAATTCTAAAATTACTTAATTAACAATTAAAATAATACAAAAATGAAACATTACAAATTAAAAAAGTAAAATAAATGGATTTTAAACACTAACCGCCATATTGTTACAACAAACACAAGTAAAAATAACACTAGAAAAAATATTTTCACATTCATTTAATCATTTAAAGGAATAATGTTATAAAATTAATTATTACAGAACAAATAAAACATAACGTAATTAACAAATATATACATTATTAAAAACAATTACATAATTTCCATAATCAGTAATACTTTATCCAGATAATTAACAAAATTAAATTTTTTAATAAAGTAGCTAATAAATAATGTTTACAGTTTGAATAATTAATAATCACATTAACAAATTAAATGTTATAAAATGAATACTTAGAAACTTCCTACGCTATTCCTTTCCAGAATAAATGACCCACGAATAAATAAATAAATGTGAATAAAATAACAAAAACACTTTAAATAGATTGCCAGTACTAAAATAATAAACAAGTCTAGAACATATTGAGACATTCATCAAATAATAGGAATGTAATTTACTTTAAAAACTATCTTCTTACCTTCAATAGTGTTTAGTGATATTTTGAATACAACATTTTTGTCAATCAATATTTGTAAAATGGTATTAGGGTGGAACATCCCATACAATACTCAGTAAAATATACAGTAACAAACAGAAGGTTGATATATAAGAACGTATGGTAACAAACATAAAATTGCTATTCAGATATCAAAATATGCTTTCTGTTTTTATGAAAGATAATTGAAGCAAGTCTCCTTTAGAATTATGCATATGCACAATGTGCAGATAGAGCAATTCACTTTTCTTCCAATTACCTCTCTGAATACAGAGTTCTAATAGCACCGGAAATAAATCGCTCTGTAACTTGGTTTGTCTCAGCAGACAGTCCCATGATAGCAGTGGTGAGGGTGTTGGTTATCATCTCTGACCATTACACTGAGCCCTCGCTGGTGAGAAAAATGGTCCAGGGCTGAGTTAGTATCACACTATCACAGTTCCAATGAAGAAGAGAATGTCTAATCAGAGCCAAGGTGTTCGTAAAGACACAACACTTTAATATCTATGTGGGTGTATGCATAGTGAAATTAGAAAAAGTGCACACATCAAAATAAACAAAAATTGCCAATAGATGGTCCCTGAATGTAAACATTATACCACTCATGATTGCTAGATGATTGCAATCAATAGAATACATTTCAAACTGCAGCCGTTATGAAAGAACATAGGGCCTGATTTACAACATTTTCAACAGGGCAGCCCTGCAAGCCTTCTTGCGGTGCTACTCTGCATCAAAACAAAAGGGGCAGGAATGAGCGCATCTTTGATGTAAAGTAATGCAACTCAATGACTTGCGCTGTGTTGCCTTACTTCTTATCTACAAAACCATGAAAAGCCATGCAAAGGGCATTTGCATTGCCTTATAGATATGGGCCTGCAGCCTGTTCTGCTGGACCGTCACAAAAAGTGATGCACCGGTGGCGCAAGCCATTTCTAAATAAGCCCCATAGTA
Source organism: Pleurodeles waltl (assembly GCF_031143425.1). Taxonomy (NCBI): domain Eukaryota; kingdom Metazoa; phylum Chordata; class Amphibia; order Caudata; family Salamandridae; genus Pleurodeles; species Pleurodeles waltl. The sequence goes on along the minus strand of NC_090450.1, from coordinate 74,983,764 downwards.
TTCACATATATGTAAGACTTCCCATGGCTACCATATAGCAAACACTGCGATATAAAGAAGAATAAAACCTGATAACTTTGTTAAGGTTTGGAACACCTTACATTTGCAATTCTAATGATTCTAGAGACTGCTCAGAAGCTTAAACAAAGGAAAATACGGTGGCAATCAGAGGACAGCACCAAAGTAAGTTTGTAAATTAAATGAAACCTGTCAGAGCATTTAGCGAGTCAATAACAGTATACAGAAACATACAAGTTTTCTGATATAGAGGTAGATGTTGTCCATCATATAGCCAGGGCTACTGGAATAACGTGGACAGGGATGAACAATTTATCCCTCAGGGCTCACTAAATTATGCAGCAAAATGTCAATTTTGTGGAATAATGCAGCACTTATTTTTAGTATTACTTAGTTGGTTGTCATCTGTAACCATGTTAAAACTCCCTGAGCAATGGTTTTAACTCATAAGTTCCAGATTAGCACCCAAACACCACAATAAACCAATTAGATGTTGCTAGTCAATATCTGTGAAGAGGTTTCCAAGTGCTTCTGGCTTTTAGTACGATTTGCTCCCTTTGATCTAGAAAGACCTACAGATTATGCAGTAGGTGATGGATTACAAGGAAAATGCAGCTAATTCATATTTATGAGGAAAGGATCACAGCTGCAGAATTGCATGATTCCAGTGCCCCTGCCTATAGTTTCTGGTTATCACACTACCTGTGTTTCTTAGGAACTTTGGGTTGGTGACTCTACACTCAAAGAGGGTGAATCTGATGATGAGGGAAGTAGACCACAGACAGACTCAAGCAAACGTGAATTTGGGCCTACAAACATACCAGAGAAACGACTGGACAGCAAACACCCTTCTTGATGCAGCTAGTGTGCAGGACAATATAGTGCAGCTCCTCGGAAGGATTGGCGAACAATATGAAAAATAAAAGTGATGTAAGGAAGGCCTCTGTTTACGAAGCAACACCACCACTCATAGTGGTAGCTTCTTGACTCTCTTTATTCTACCTCCATGGTACAGATAATTAAAACCTATATAACGGCTCCTTGGATCCATATTACAACTGTGAAGATTTTAGCACAAACTATCTTCATCATGTACAATTACATTTATCTCAAGACCCTGTCAATTTAGTGACTCCATTATATTTATCTCAACTAGAATTCTGAGCTCTAATTACTCAGTTATCTAAAAGTGATATGAAGATTAGTGATGTTAAATGATCAGTGGACCCAAATAAATTTTCTTGTAAAAATGATAGAGTTTTCCTTATATTACTTGTCTTCAATAAGAAGCTAGCCAGAAAATGTTAAAATTCTACGAGACTTAATCCATATTATTTGATTGCCAAAGTAGCAAATACTCTCAAGTATTAAATTGTAATTTTGCATTAAATCTAAGATAGCATTTTCTTAAACCTATTTTTTAACTATAATGTTAGATGTCCAGAAGCTGTAAAAATCGTTTTACTGACTTGAGTGGCTAAAGAAGATGAATAATTTAAAATTGAATTTTAATTTATATTAGAGTCAAGTTTTGGAAATTGAATTATTTTATAAAATCATTTTCTTGATTTTATGAATGTATATTTTATGTGCTTATTGTGTTTTATTAACAGAGAGCTGAATAAACAATTTTATTGAAAAAGAAAAAAGAAAACATTCAGGAGATCTGTCCTTGGCTAACTAGTTTGATGGATATTGTTTTCTTTTTGTAAGTACATGCCACCAAAATAAGCGTATGCCATGCAAATAATAAAGAAGAGAAAGAAAATAAGCCACCCCCTAAACACAATGACCATATGCTTGCAATAAAATGTACTAAAAATTAACACTATATACACATTTAATAGACTAACATAGGCAGTTCATAGTGGGCATGTGTACTTAGAACTTTTTTTGTGTCAATGCACATCATAGTAAAGAATGTTTCTTATTGGCTCAAAGGAAATTCATTATTGGCTATAAATGACAATAACCTGAATACAAGAAAGGCTAGTGAAAACAAAAATAGAAAAAAAGGATAAAAAACAAAAGCATTGTCAAAGTATTGGCCCACTGTAGTGCATTATTTTTGGGTGAATGTGCAGACATTATCAGGAAACGCATATTAACTCAAAGTGCAGGAGAGCCAGTGGATGAAATGTATTAATCCATTGCCCCATGCTTTAAACAGCGGTGGCAGAGACTTCAACAGGCCAATGAAACAATAAGGCTGATTCAAAGCCCCTCTATGTTTGAATTTACCTATGTATTTTTTAATGTTGTTTTTTACATGAGGCTATTGAGACATCTAATGCTGTTTCTACACCAAGCCTGAAAATTCAATGGAACTCTAGATATATTAGTAACATGTACTGGAAAAGCTCATTACTCTGTTTACCAGTGCTTTTCAGTCACCACTATTAGTTTGCCAATACTTTTCAAAATGTGTATGGCTTTGGTAATGCCAGTAGCCTCTACTAACTATTTTGAAAGTGTATTTTCCATTCTTTTGGTATGGCTGCCTTGTTATGTGACACCACGTTAAATCACACAAATTGTCGTGTTTGAACATATAGAAAAAAGCATATCTATACTTTCACGGAGGTCACAATATTACATCGAGCGATGTGGTGGCCATTTTAAAGTAAAGAAAATAAATTTTCAGGATTGCCAGCCAACACTATTGGCTTTCCCAGTGTTGCCACTATTTTCAAAGCATACCTCAATGGCGACCCGAACAGCTGGAAGTAGTGAGTGGCATGGAGAGGATGGAGAGGTCCAACAGTGGGGAGCAGTGAGAGAAAGCCAGTTTGGATAAGAGAGAGAGGCTAAGGAGAGGCAAAACAATCAATCAATCAAATATGGATTTGTAGAGCGTGGCTAATCACCCATAGGGTCTCAAGGTGCTGTATGTGGGCATACTGCTCAGTCAAAGAGCCAGGGCTTGAGGTCCTTCCTGAACTGCTTCAGTGATGCTGTCTGCCTGAGCTTGAGAGGTAGTGCATTCCATGCTCGAGCTGCTAGGTAGGAGAAGGATCTTCCTTCTGTTGTACTTTTCTGGATCTTGGGGATTGCTGCAAGGGCGAGCTGGAAGGAACAGAAACGTATGTTGGGTATGTAGAAGGTGAAGCAGTGGATGGCGTATACCGGTCCTATGTTGTGCAGTGCCTTCAAGGTGTAGACTGTGACACCAAATTGCAGCCCTGCTAGACTTTGAGGGGTGGGCAAAGAAGGGGATTGGTGGCTCTAAGGAGCATTTTAAAAAGTGTGTGCAACACTCTATGTCGAATTGGGAGTAGGCCATGCTTTCCCATGGAGTTCAAAAATCACAAATTGAAGTTCAAAAAGAAAGAAGGGATCCCTGAAGTCAGCAGTAGAAGAATACAACTTATCCTTTCAGAAGTGAGGATGAATTCAAACAACCTATGGGCGGGGAAAGCACAAAATTAGGCAGCAAAACTACTATATGAGGAGCATGGAATTGTAATAGACAAGAAAATCATCCATTGCAAGGGTCTGAAACAAAGTGCACTCTATATACTTTTGCATGAACTGCAGACTGAGGCAGACAATTGAAGTCTGTAGCGAAACCTGAAAAATAGCAGAGATTCTACAGCTGCACAGATGGTCTGGGACTTAGTACTTACACACTTACTGAGCACTTAGCGGGCATGAAACAGCATGTGTGTCTGTAGAGCTAACGCTTTCTAGCATGCATAGTTATGTTGCCATTGCTTTTATATGTGCAGACCCTCAAGGGCAGCAAGGATGCCAGAAAGTGACATGCCGCATTTCACAAAATAACTAGATTAAACAAAGTCAAACTTTTTTGTCTCTTTAATAAGTTGTTGCTTTCTGTAAACTTGCTATGTTTATTTGCTACTGCAGTCATGTTTTTTCTAACTCACATGTAAAATAAAAGCAATTATGAGCAGCACTAGTGAATGTCAATATCTAGACCTGACCATCATAAACAAACGCACTAACTTGATTGGCGTGCAGGTTTACTTTAATGTTCTTCTAATTGTTTTGAAAAAAGAGCCAGTTTGCAGCAGCAAAGCCTCTCCCTCCTTCTATTTTCCAAAATAATTATCAGAATGAAGGTTTGGCGAGCCGCAAACATGCCAGGGTAAAGTATATCCCAGAATTAAGGGATCGGAAACCCAGCCAGGCAGAATGTTGGTTGCTCTCCACAACATCATGGGAACTAATGAAAGAGCCTGATTTCCTGCCTTAAACAATTAAGTAATCAGCTGCCTTTGGTTACCCCTAACAACTTGTGTAGGCTAGGAGATTGCTAAGCAAACAGGTCGCAAGGTTTCAGAAGGCACGGCCAACTGGAAGACCGAAATGACACGGTTTCCCAAAGCAGTCAATGTTTTTTCTTTTTTTGCAAGAAGGAAGTGGGTGTTACAGAAAAGCTGGCAGTTGGCAGATGTTTGTCTGTGTGAACTTCTCCATGCTGCCCTGTCTGCTAAAACAAGAAGTATGAAGTTTCCACAGTTCCTGATTGCAGATAAGACAAGCAACAGATTTAGAACAATAAGGAATAACATATCGAATTAAAAAAAGTGTGTAAACATGAGAACATTAATTATTTATGTCATTGTGAGTATGACCTGTCAGTTTTTCATAAAGGGCCTGTCTAACAAGTTCAAACGTGTAACAGTGTCACAATACAAAAGAGACAATGGGAGGTGGAAGAGGGAGGCTGAACAGGCCTGAGTCCTAATGTCTGAAGACTAGAACAGTATAAATACAATAATCATTTTAAGTCTCATAAAATAAATAGACTGGTACAGGTCATCCTATTCATAATGTGTTTCTATATTCACTTTTATGTTGCTACAGAAGATCTTTCCAGGTTACATTTTCTGTCCAATAAGGTTTCAAAAGGTAACCACATGTGGTTATTGTTTTATCTAATGGTGTGGATTGTTGTATTGTTTTTTAAGTGTGGGGTCACCTCTCAGCTCTATTAGATGCAGTGTTTTGTTTCGCTTGTTCTGCTGTAGTTTCTGACTATTATTTATTACGGTTATTACTGTTGCGAACTTCATGGGACCCAACATTAGTAAGGATATGACTCTGTGCTGAGAGAGAAGTCGCTTTATCTGTATCATGCATTCTATTGTATGTTGGGTGCTGCTACCTCTGTGCTGCACTTGTGTGTGTTCCCCTTTCCAGTGTGCTCTTTTGTGCATGCTGTTTAATAATGTGAGTGCTGCTGCCAACTCGCTGAAATTGAACTATATGAAATATCTGAGATATTTTAGATGGGTGTGTCGAGTCCTGGGTAAGATGTTGTATTGCATGTGTGTGGTATTGCTTGGAGTGTGGTGCATGACTTGTGGAATGTTCAGCAGGATAAACATATTCACTCTTTTTTTTGTTCAAAAGATTTTATTGGCATTGTAAAATTTAGACAAGGGGGGAGGAGGGTAGAATAGTAGGAGATGAGTATATCATCGAAACATGTACGAGTATCACAACAGAGAGCATAGTCTTATAAGCGGTAGACATCCAATAATGTTGGAATACTGAACAACATGGGAGATGCAATGAGCATATTGAACATGCTGCACATCCTGAAAAGAACATATAGGCGGTCATTACAACCCTAGCGGACGGTGTTAAAGCGGCGGTAAGACCGCTAACAGGCCGGCGGTAAATAAATTGGAATTATGACCATGGCGGAAACCGCCAACAAAGACATCCACTTGAACACTCCGCCCGCCACGGCGGTACAAACAAACAGCTTGGCGGTCACCGCCCACAGACAGGCGGAGGACAAAGTACCGCCCACAGTATCACAACCTACCAATCCGCCACCTTTTCCGGGGTGGATTCACCCCGGACAAAAACATGGCGGAAACAGGACTTCGAAAGGAAAACGCTCACCTCTACACACCCCACGAGGAACCAGGACGCCATGGAACCAGAGCTGCAGATCCTATCAGCCCTTATCTTCTTGCTCCTCTACCAGGAGCACGAACGCCGGTGGCGAAAACCACGGTGAGTACTGCACCTACGACACAGGGGAGGCAAAAAACAGGGACACACACACACAACACGCAACACCCCCAACCCCACCCTCACCCACGACGGTATGGGCAAGGCCCACACAAGATCCCCGACCATGACGGAGAGAACACTGCAGGGGCATCAGATAGCAATAAAACAGGCACCTCAGGGGGTGGGAAAGGGGGGGCACCTAAACCAGTTGAGTGCACAACGCCAAATCCACGAGGGGGCCACATGCCCACTATTCAATCCTGGGGAGTGCAAAGCCACAGTCTCTCAAGTCTCTACAGTGGGTGGGTACAGACCACTGGTGGACCTGTCGACAATGGAGGAAAGACATGTGATCATCACCTACAGGCTTGACTGTGCCACAATCCAGGAACTGTGTGCCCAGCTGGAGCCAGACCTGATGTCAGCTATCCGCCATCCCACAGGAATCCCCCCTTAAGTGCAGGTGCTGTCAGTACTCCATTTCCTTGCAAGTGGGTCATTTCAGACAAGAGTGGTCATAGCATCAGGGATGTCCCAGCCTATGTTTTCCAACGTGTTGTCTAGAGTGTTGTCTGCCCTGCTGAAACACATGTGGAGCTACATCGTTTTCCCTCAGGTGGAGGATTTGCCTACAGTGAAAGGAGACTTCCATGCCCTGGGACATATCCCCAACATCATAGGTGCCATTGATGGGACCCATGTGGCTTTAGTACCCCCCCGCAGGAATGAACAGGTTTCCAGAAACCGGAAGAGTTATCATTCCATGAATGTGCAGATGGTGTGTTTGCCAGACCAGTACATCTCCCATGTTATTGCCAAGTTCCCTGGCTCAGTGCATGACGCCTACATCCTGCGGAATAGCAGCATCCCTTATGTGATGGGTCAACTCCAGAGGCACCGTGTGTGGCTAATAGGTGAGCACCTGGAAGCAAGTCAGTGGGAATGGTTGTCTGGCTCTGGGGATATCCCTACAGGTTAGTGTGTGTCTAACAGTTGTCCCTCGCCATTTGCAGGTGACTCTGGTTACCCCAACCTGTCATGGCTACTGACCCCAGTGAGGAATCCCAGGACAAGGGCAGAGAAACGCTACAATGAGGCCCATGGGCGAACTCAGCGGATAATGGAGCGGACCTTCGGCCTCCTGAAGGCCAGGTTCTGGTGCCTCCATATGACAGGTGGATCCCTATTCTACTCACCAAAGAAGGTGTGCCAGATCATCGTGGCCTGCTGTATGCTTCACAACTTAGCTTTGCGACAGGTGCTTTTTCTGCAGGAGGATGGTCCAGATGGCGGTGTTGTTGCAGCTGTGGAGCCTGTGGACAGTGAAGACGAGGAAGCAGAAGAAGAGGACATGGACAACAGGAACTCGGTGATCCTGCAATATTTCCAGTGAGACACAGGTAAGAATACAAACCTGCCTACTACATCTACTTTAACACTACTACCTCTCTACTGTTTGTTGTTTTCATCCAGTGTGTGGTCACTGAGTTGTCACTTTCCCTTACGATTTCACAGATGTGTGTCCCACAGTGTGACATCTGCTTTGTTTCCTCATGGACTAGAGCTGTGTGACATAGGTATGTTGACATTACAATTGAAAGAGCATTTTTTGCCATTGTAATTGCTAATACACTATTTCGAAATCACAGACTGACTCCAGATTGTTTTGTGCTTCAAGGGTGTTTATTTAAGTGCTCAATATTGGAGGGGGTTGTAAAATGGTGAGGGGTGATGGTGGAGGAATGTCCATGGCAGAGTCCAGTCTATTAGTCTCACAGGTGCATTGCCCAAATGGGCATAGGAGGTGGAGCTGGGGCATTTTGAGGATGGACAAGGTGACAAAGTGGGACAGACAGATGACATTCAGGGTGGTCTAATTTCTTGGCGGGGGTCTTGGCATCGTTCTCTGTCTTTGTCCTGGATCTCAGGGACCATTTGCGGGGTGGTTCTCCCTCTGCAGGGGCTGGGGTGCTGGTGTGGTGGTCCTGTGGCAGTGCCTCCTGTCCACTAGCGCCAGCGGAGGTGGTGGGCAGTTCATCGTCCAGGCTAGTGTCAGGGGCCCCTTGTTGTACCACAGTGTCCCTCCTGGTGTTGAATACTTCCTTCAGCACCCCTACAATGGTGCCCAGGGTGGAATTGATGGCTCTGATGTCCTCCCTGAAGCCCAAATACTGTTCCTCCTGCAGGCGCTGGGTCTCCTGAAACTTGCCAGTACCGTTGCCATCGTCTCCTGGGAGTGGTGGTAGGCTCCCATGATGGAAGAGAGGGCCTTGTGGAGAGTGGGTTCCCTTGGACTGTCCTCCCCCTGTCACACAGCAGCCGTCCCAGTTACCCTGTGTTCCTGGGCCTCCGTCCCCTGGGCCGTGTGCCCACTACCACTGCCCCCAGGTCCCTGTTGTTGTTGGGGTGGTGGGTTAGCCTGGGTTCCCTGTAGTGGTGGACACACTGCTGATTGGCGTGACCTGGGAACAGAGGGATGGGCCCGCTTGGTGGGTGCTGTGCTGGTGTTTCCAGGGGGGGGAAGGTCTGTAGTGGCCTGTGACTGTGTGAGGGGAACCGACTGTCCCGAGGTCCCCAATGGGCCGGGCTGGCCATCTGCATCCAGTTGGACAGAGCTGCTGTCATCACTGTGGGCCTCTTCTGTTGGTGGTGTGGACATGTGTGGACCCTCCTGTCTGGTGACGTTGGGTAGGGGTCCTGCAGGGGTATAAAAGGATGTTTATTACATCTGTGTGTGCCAAGGTGTGCAATAGGTGGGTGACCGTGTACCCCAGTGCTTGCATTCCTGTGTGGGACCTTGTGTGATGGTGGTTTAGGGTGGTGTATGGGTATGTGAAGTGGCCATGCTTTGGTGATGGGTGTCCATGCTTTGTTGTTGCATGCAGGGCTTGGTGTTGGGATGGGTGGGTTGTGATAGTGGGACATTTGTGAGGAGTAGGAGGGATGGGGGTGAGGGTGAGGGTGGGGTATGTGATGGCATGAAGGTAGGGTGGGGGATGTAATAGTAAAGCTTTGACTTACCAGAGTCCATTCCTCCATTTACTCCTGCGAGACCCTCAGGATGCAGAATCGCCAAGACCTGCTCCTCCCATGTTGTTAGTTGTGGGGGAGGAGGTGGTGGTCCGCCGCCAGTCCGCTGAACCGCAAGGTGGTGTCTTGAGACCACGGAACGCACCTTCCCCTATAGGTCGTTCCACCTCTTCCTGATGTCATCCCTATTTCTTGGGTGCTGTCCCACTGAGTTGACCCTGTCCACTATTCTTCGCCATAGCTCCAACTTCCTAGCTATGGAGGTGTGCTGCACCTGTGATCCGAATAGCTGTGGCTCTACCCGGACGATTCCCTCCACCATGACCCTGAGCTCCTCCTCAGAGAACCTGGGGTGTCTTTGCCGTGCCATGGGGTGGTGTGGGTGATGTGTGGGGTGGTGTGTATAGTGATAAGTGGGGTGATATTTAGTGGTGTGTTGTGTGAGGTGCATTGAAGTTCTGTGGGTGATGGTATTGTGTGCCTGTGGATGCTTGGTAGTTGTTTGTGGTGTCTCTCTCTGGCCTTCTCTCGGTAATTGTGGTCTTAGGGGTTTGTTGGTGATGTGGGTGTGTGTTTTATATTGTAATGTGTGTGTGGGAGTGGTGTGTGTATGTGTATCAGGTGTGTGTTTTTCGATTTGTCCAATGTGGCTGTGTTTTATAATAGTGTGTGTATTTTTAGCGCAGCGGTGTGTACCGCCAATGGAATACCGAGGTTGAAAGACCGCCGCGTGGATTCATGTGTCGTGATAGTGTGGGCGTATTTCTGTTGCCGTGACGGTGGAGGTTTTGTTTTCGCCAGTTTACCACTGACCTTTGGTGTGGCGGACTTGTGTGGGTGTCTGAATTTTGGCGGAATCCGAGCTGTGGGTCATAATAGCTGGGGCGGAATTCCGCTGCGGTGTGTTGGCGGTCTTCTGCATGGCGGCACGCGGCTTTTACCGCCAATGTTGTAATGAGGGCCTTAATGAGCATCAGCCATTATCTAATAGGAGTGTCTTGAGCAATAACACTAGACAACCTAGATTGTTCATTGAGGGTAGGTGTGGTCAAAAGGTCTAGAACGTACATGCCGTCGGTATAGTCATATACGGTTGGGGGTGGGAGAGGAGTAGGGCATAGTTATGTGATCCACGGGGTGAGGTTTACGGAGGTGGAACGTGACCAGTGATTAGTTATACATGTTTGAGATAGGTTAATGTTATCCGAATTCCCTAGCAGAGGAAGAATCAGTGCAATAGCAGTCTGGCATATCCCCTATGCACTGGGATGTGAAATTAGACACGATTGTTAGATTTTCACCCTATTTGGATACCCTTGATGGCAATAGTAAGTAAAAGATCCAATAGGGCTAGATCTGTCTCAGAAAGGTCGATTGGGGAGTTAGCAAAGTGTGAGCCTAATATGATAAGCGTGAAAGATAAAAGTATGATCTTTTTGAAGATTACCTCACACCAATTTACTCTTGACGCCCGTGTTTGCCAAGTAGTAAATGCCTTCCTTTCTCCTCTTTTTACAAAACCATGGCCACGACATTTCTCAAAATAACCTCAAACTGCAGCACCATTTAATTAGGCGCTGCAGTGCAGGCGGTGAAATGTCAGCCAGCCTTAAAAACGGGGCGAAAAGTCTGTATACCGTAGTGCTTATGTGAGTGAGATGATTCCCAAGCACATGGGGCATCAGAATCAAGTAGGATATATGATAAGTGATCGGCCGAATGCCACTATCAACTGCTGGACCTCTGGTTGTCCTGTGCAAAAATAAACTATGTTTATGATCGGTTTTTGGGAAAAGGGGCGGGACCACGGGGTGACGTGCACTGATGGGGAGTGCTCAGCACTCCCCCTCAGAGGGCATGTGTGTTTGGCCAGCCTGGCTGGCCAAACACACATGCGCACAGGGCTCTCTCCAGCCCAGCAACACAGTTGCTGGGCTGGAGAGAGCCTGCACAGGCTCTCAGTCTACATGGGAGCACCCTGGCTGGGCGCTCCCAGCCAATCCTGACGCTGCTCCAAGCGGCATCAGGATTGACACAGGGCAGGCTGGCAGCCTGTGCCTGCAGCAGAAGATGGAGGAGGGAGAGGAGAGGCGCAGGAGTGGAGGTAAGTGTTTCTTTCATTTAATTATTTTTTATTTAATTCTCCCCCCCCAGGCGCAAGCCCGCCCCTTTAAATTTGCACAAACCACGACTGGTGTTGATATAAGTAGTAATATGTACTTCAGTGAGTAGCTGTTTTTTATATTTTGTAATTCAGATTTTGTTCTCCTACTGTGGAATGTGGCCTGACAAACATAGCGTACATATACTAAGCTATAAAAGTATTGTACAGCTTTGACCTGTCACTCTACTTATTATCACATAGCCCTGCCATGGTTCTGGGCCAACTGAAGACCAGACAAAATATTAATGTTACTTGTCGTACATTAGTAATATTATACCATGATGGGCTGTGAGACAGTGGAGGGGGAGACCATTAGGAAAATCAGGTTTATGATATTTTACCCCCACAGTTCCTCCCTTTCAGTCAGCTTGTAAGCTTCACTCAAAATCGGACAGCTGTTAATGCACAATTCGTGCCTCTATTGATTCAAATATATCCTCATTATTGATTTCGAGTTCTGGCGTGATAAATGTAATCATTGTCAAGTGCATATCTTCAGGGTAGATTGGACTGAAACACTCAGACTGTAAATCCACTATGAGCAGCCTATTTTAGGGCTATCTGTCCGAATATCTGGCTGCAAAAGAGTGGATACAAACGTCAATCACTATTGTTCTGACCAGTAAAGGTTTTTAAGAGCCGACCTATGTACTAATAGGTTAGTTCTGAAAAATCCAAATTGCAGAGGTCAGAATCTGACCTACTTCATGAATCTTAATGAGGTAGGTCACAGACTGCAACTTTTACGATTTGAGGAAATGACGGGGTGGAGGCCTGCCGGGACCAGCAGACCACCATGTTTGTAATTGCCTTTCAATAAACTAAACTTTTTTTTGAAAGACAGTCCATTCCCTTAAAGGAAATGGGACTGATTTATAAAAAAAGCAAAAAACCCTTCCCCTTTTTTGATTGTTTAAGAGTTGGCAGTGGTCCAGTTGACCACTGTCTACTCTTCAGTAAATAATTTTTGTACATTCACAAAAGGGAGGGCGTTCCAACTGGACCCCTTCCTTTTAGCAAATGCATCACCACCTCCTTTCAGAGTTCAATTTCTGTTGCTTAACATTGACACATTAGATACTGATTCTGTATTTTGGAGGGATGCATACAACACACCTCTTCCAGATCTTGAATTGCTATCTATTCAGAATCCCATTTTAGGAGCCAGAAAATCTTCCTAACTCTTAAAAAAGGTATTGATATATTTAGAAATGCAAGTTAACTGTCTCAAACACTGAAATGGAGTATTTACGACTGCTAAAATGCTTTGTACATCTGGCCCACTGTAACTATTGAGACATGGCTTATTGTGTGCTTAATGAAACTGCTTTGTCGTAGTACGATGCATGCTATTAGCTGAGGTATTTCACATATTTTCATACTTATTAATTAAAGGCCCGCTTTCACCTCTTGGCTATTGACAGAATTGTCTGCCACAAGCTTCACAGGAAACATACACATTGTTAAAAAAAAGAGAGATTACACAGGGCACCCATCTGAGAATCCTGTTAATGAGTAGAGCTGATAACAATAAGATCTTTTAAATAGATCTCTAAGCTAGAATTCCTGTAAAGTTGACTTGGATTGAACTGGGTGGTATTGGGGAAGATAAGGGGTGGGATGTTCTGTTACCAGTCATCTTTCACTTACACGCACAAAGGATACTATCAATGGAAACCAAATTATGCATAGTGAAATGTGGTATTTGGAACCTTCTCACACAATAGTTTAGGACTATCCACCAGTGTTATGCTCATTCGCCTTCAAAAGCCTATTCTTGCAACAAGGACATTTCCCAACAATTCTGGAACTATAGAAGGAAGGCCTCCCATGCTGCTGCCCTGAGGCTTTTCACTGCCTGTTCAGGTAGGCAATAGACAATCTTGTACCGCACACTAACGTGAATCTCCACACCAAGAACTTTAATGTGAAATTGGAGGAGACAATCTCAATTCCGGCTCCACAAGGATATTTGAACCTGATTCTGTTAGGTGGACTGCTGGTGGCAGATTCATCTTTAAGAGGATGTGCTTACAAAATCTGTAATGGTGATGAAACTAGAGGGAGCGCTGACAACAGAAAAAACACACAAAGTGAATTGAGTTAAATGGAACTGCCCGAACAGTCACAACAAAATAAGATCAAATTACTTTTGCACATGCAAGTTTCCTAAAACTTGCTTTAACATCTTTGTGAAGGTGGGGACTCATTTAAAAGTTACTCATCAACACAGCTTAGAGCCATGGCCTGAGGAAGGCCTCATTACTTCTTTTTCCCATCAAGGATCACCAGCACAGCTGAAATAGTCCCCTAGGTGTCTTTAAGAAATGCGTTAAACAATTTGGAATCAGAGGACTAGACCTGATGCTTGATCGTTCCACTTCCAACCTAAAAAATGTTGGTAGACACCAAAACAAGATTAAACCCAAAACACCCACAGTAGTTTGAATCTTTCCTATTGAACATTTCTACTTTTTAATGTCCAAGGTCCTCAAACTTCGAACTTGACCTAGATCTGCCTTTCGGCCTGATTCATCAAGACATTCTGCCACTTTACTCCATTACATTATCACTTAAACATCTAAAATATGTGGCTTGACCCACTAGATTGTGATTAAAAATGAAATACATAGAAAATAAAGGTGCAAACACCCCTCGTAGGCTAAAAACATGCAGGATTGATTTGATTTGGTATTTTACATACTTTTCCCTCTGGCATACTTTGCTAGTTTTCACCCACTGAACTGTCTTCCTCATTTTATTTTTATCGGGTTGGCTGAAACCTGGTTTGGACCTTTCAGATATTAGTTGTCTCAGCTGTCTTGCCTTTTGGCTGTAATTTTACACACTCTACCTCAAGCCTAGAGATGAAAGGTAAATCAAGGAGTCCAAGGATAACTTGTTTGCCATTTGTGGACCAGATATTAAAGCCCAAAGCTTTATTTTTCTCACAAGTTCATATTGAAGGTGCTCATGTTTCTAAGCATCCTCTTTTTTCAAAGCTAGGGGACCCGTAGCCCTTGGAGATAAAGCATTTTACAATGCATCACACTATAGTTGCATATGAAAGCCTCGCCTTCATCACTAGCCTACTTCTTTGCCAACCTTTTAAATTCCTTGAGCTTAATTTATTATGTGTTCCAGTATAGCTCTGTGGTCAAATTGAAGATACAATCGTGGTCCATTGTTTAACTCAAGTGACCTTCATTCCATTGATTACTTTTAGAGTGTGAGTAAGATAGGCCAATCAGTTTGGAGGTTATGTGGCTGATCTCTTTGGAGCTGATCTTTTTTTATGGCACTAGGCACGCTGACACTGAATAGGGCTGGCTGCGGCCTACTGAGCAGCACTTTATGCACTTTATGCACTCATCCTTGTACAAATTAAGCTCACCTCATCAGTCCAATGCCTTGCCTATGGGGCGTTATTACGGCACCCACTATTATCATTACAAATCAGTGTTATTGTACCAGTAGCATACATTACAAGTTTCAGGTCTGGAATAGGATTTAACATGCAGTATGGTGTAATAAAACACCTTTTTATACATGTTTTTTCCTACTTACCAGGTCTTTTGCCTAGGCATATATTCTACTTTCCATAAAACACATGTAACACTTAATCAGTTGTAATCCTGACTTGGAGAGAAACACCCATTTCCTGCCATTAAAAGGCTACTTCTTGATCATCTTAGGTATATGCTGTGTTAAAGTATGGACATCAACTAGGGATTGCGATGGATACCTTCTGCTGTCACCAGTTTGCCCTTTCTTACTACTGGTACCACATCTGCTTCACCTAGTTTCAAGAAGGCAATGCCAGACAGAAAGTAAACAGACTTCCACTGGCCCTGTTACTTTCTGTAGTTTGCTCTTGCCCTTCCTTGTTCCCTTCAGCAGCAAATAGGAAGGCTATGAAGAGCCTAATTGTGGTATAAGAATCAACCTCAGCCACTGATAATCGCTTAGGATGCATCCAAGTTAAAAAAAATTCACTGACTTTTCTACACTAGATAGAGACCAGCCACTTGGAAATCAGTTTTGGTCCTGCTCCAATAGGAATAGTTCAACCCATCCTGTTAGACCAGATCCTCTCTAGACAGAAACATATCCAACCTTGCATCTGTTTTGGTCTACTTAGGCCTCATAAGTGAGGTATAGCTTGAGTCCTGTAGGACAGTGCTCATGGGACAGACGCCCAGGAATACCCATCTCTTGAAAGGCATTTACTGCCACAAATAAGAAGGTGATGAAGGATTTTTTAAATTCATCTCAGACATTGGCAGTTGCTCACACCACATCCCTGTCAATCGTTTTCCCCCCACTATGCGACTCTACAGAGAAACCAGTCGCATCACTGCAAATTAACGTTGATCCTTCTTGAATAGAAGCAATCCAGCCTGAACATTACACCTAGTTTCTAGATGGGAACACAAGCAACCTCAGTCTGCTTTTAGAAAACTTAGGCCTGTACATTGAGGGGTGGCTGGAGTCTAGGAGTCTCCAATGTCTGAAAACCATCCCAAGCTACTAATATTAGTGCTGTAGTTGTGGCCATATTTGCTCCATATGCACGATTGCTGGCAGTTACTATCTCCGTTTATTAGGAGGGTTGTAAAAAAAAGCTTTGTCAATGTGGAATGCCTTTTTATGGCTAAAAAATAAGAGGCATAACAGCAACACCCAGGATACTAAGGTAATAATATTGTTAATAGGTTTCCCCAGCATCACATGATTTATGACTCAATTATGGCTCAATTCTAAACATTAGATATATTTTAAAAATTCAAGCATATTCTAGAAACATCAGCTTATGAGTTCTGAAATTATACACATTTTCGTCTCAAATACAGACTTTATAATTTTTATATACATACATATATTAATTTAACCAAACAAAAGGCTCTAGTTTAATAGACTGGGCTGCAAATAGCAGAGCTACTTACAGGCAGCTGGAGAACTACTAGTGTCTCACGAGCTACTCGTTGGAGAAGCCTACTTGAGTCCCCATGGAACAGAGATTAACAGGACTGGGCATACCCATCACACTTAGGTTATCAACAGCAAAAACAAATAAAGAAAAATAATAAATGCTTTAATTAATATCGTCCACTAGCAATCACCATGGACACACCCCATTTTAATTTGTAACTTCAAGTGCCATATGCATTAAAATTAAATGTGTTTTACTACGTTAATTTAAAATGGACAGTTGTACTAGAGATAATGTATTATCTGAGAATGCTGGTTGCTGTTTCAGTTTGATTTTCTCTTTGACATGTACATCTAATTTCCACCATGATCAGTCTTTTTTTAATATCACTGACTAGGGCTACCACCAAGGTGGCTCAGTGTTTCTCCATTTCATTCAAATGATTGTATTATTGAAATTATGTCTGATTATTTAACAGGTTTGAACAAGCTACACCCTGGTAAGTTAATTTACGAGGGTTCCGGTGAAACTCCTGTTCCCATAGCTTTAGCAGTGGATATGTTGTGCACATTACCTCGTCCACTGGAGGCGTCTGAGAGTCAGGCATTGCAGTGGTCCAGTGCTGCATTGGCACCTTATACACTGAGTAAAAACGGGATAGAAAATCGTTGTCATTTTTTTGTGATGCCAATACTTACAAAACATCAAATATTTAAAGTAGATTTCGATGACAGAGGCGGTCATTCCAACCCTGGCGGTCCGAGACCGCCAGGGTTGGGGACCGCGGGAGCACCGCCAACAGGCTGGCGGTGCTCCCATGGGCATTCTGACCGCGGCGGTACAGCCGCAGTCAGAAACGGAAAACCGGCGGTGTACCGCCGGTTTTCCGCTGACCTGGGGAATCCTCCATGGGGATTCCGACCCCCACACCGCCATCCTGTTCCTGGCGGTTTCGGCCGCCAGGAACAGGATGGCGGTATGGGGTGTCGTGGGGCCCCTGGGGGCCCCTGCAGTGCCCATGCCAATGGCATGGGCACTGCAGGGGCCCCCTAACAGGGCCCCACAAAGATTTTCAGTGTCTGCCATGCAGACACTGAAAATCGCGACGGGTGCAACTGCACCCGTCGCACCCCTTCCACTCCGCCGGCTCCATTCGGAGCCGGCATCCTCATGGAAGGGTGTTTCCCGCTGGGCTGGCGGGCGGCCTTCTGGCGGTCGCCCGCCAGCCCAGCGGGAAACCCAGAATAACCGCAGCGGTCTTCTGACCGCGCAGCGGTATTCTGGCGGCTCCCGCCGGCCCTGCGATTACCGCGGCCGGCGGGAGTCAGAATGACCCCCAGAGTGTCTTGTCCATCATTTACTATCGCAAGTAACCTCAACAAAGACAGGGACAAGAACACTGCAAAGTACACTCAGGTGAGCAGAGCTCAGTTCTCAAAGTTCTCCATGACAACATATTTGTCAATGTGCCTAGCAAAACAATGTTCTCTGGCTAAGTGTTTGGACAGCAAAAAGAGATGGGCCTTCTCTTTATAAGAAGTAGGCGAGGGGAGCGACAAAAGAAAGAGGAGGAAGGGCAAATGCTAGCAGACAGCAGACCATATTAGAATACCAGTTGTGGAATATAGTCCTATTCTCGATAGTCCACAAATGAGAATTTTCTATTCCAGGCATCCCATAAACCCAGATCACAACTTTTATCAGGTAGATGATGTGCTTTGCGTACTAAATCATCTTATTTGAGGCTCAAATTTCCAGGTGCAAAACAGAGGCGTGTGAAGAATTTATTGCAATATATTGAAAATTTGAAGATTGCAAAGTTGATCACTTAAAATTTCTAACTGTTGAAAAAATATTTTTTTTGCAAAGAATGTCTGATTCCAAGTATGTTGAAAGAGTGATAGTATTTAATGCACCCTGTAAATATCCGTGTCCATATGTGAGGCTCTTAACTGGTTCCTTAAACACCCTCTATTCCGAGTTCTGCAGAGTAACGTGGTAAATGACATGAAAATGTGGTGTTTATTGCATGTTTTGCCTTTTTCCTGCACTGCTACCATTAGTGAACTTCATCAGATTGGACAGCAGGGGCGCTAAAGATCAATAGTTGATCACACAACTCAGAACTCTAATCCCTTTGCAGAGCAATTATCTTGCTGAACCCTGAAAAATATCCTGGCTGAAGGAGAAGGTAAATTGGGAACCTTAGTGCAGGAAGCAAATCAGGCATAAATTGTTGCTTTGCATCAAGTAGCATTGAGACATGTGAGGTATGTATGGAACCCACTATATACCAACACGGCGCGGTGAGGCATTTACCGGCTTTGGGAAATACCTCCTGGTTCAAACTCGAAAATCGGGTATAAAATAAACATTTTAGTAACTACCCCTTTGAGCTTTTCATGTTACTATTGGCCATTTACTTTAGCAAAGTTTTGCCTATTTGATCTGGGGAAAATTGGAAGTGGTGGCGTTTACTGCGTAATTTTGATTTCTCTTTATACAGGACTTAGCACTGGGACTTGAATTCTGTTTCCCACTTGAAACCGAGGCATTTGTCGGAGAAATAAAAATGTGCACATGCCTACTGAAAAAATACCTTTTTTTTTACCATAACTGTGTATGCCACATCTTCATGTATTATTTGATTTGTTCTCTTGTACTGCCACATACTTCCTTTATCTCATGCATACTTTCTTCATCTGTATACACTTTTGTTTACAGTTGCACTTTTGAATATGTGTGCTTTTGACCTTGTGAAGCATGATTAGAGCTGCAATCCATTGAATATGAGAAGCCCTTGAAAAGCAGCCAAACTGAATCTGAATGAATTTGGATGGCATGAATAGATGCGAACTTTTCAGATACATCTTACAGAATATGACTGACAGAGGTCTTCTCCTTTCATAATGTCTATTTAATGTACTTTAGCTTCCCGAGACCCCAGTTTATTTTTCCTTTGGCTTCCCAATGCTAATTGATTCATATAATTGATTCTCATAAAAGTTAAAGCACTGGATAAAGTTTCTGATGTCGGTTTACCAGTATAGCTAGCATCTTTGAGGCAGTCTCCATAATATTTCAAAAACTTAGGGCCATCCTTCATAGCTGATATGGACCGAAATAGCAGGTATGCAAAATATTGAGTAGGGCATATCACCCTGCTATTGAAATCAATTGCAAATTATCGAGGACAAACTATTGACAAAGTCATTATATATAGGTAACTACAGGGTAGGGCTCTAGCTGTCAGTGATGCATCTGTTGCAGTGACACTTAAGCCAGACCCCGATGTGCCCCTCACCGGATGCAGTTGTTTTAAAGCCCCACTCTCCCATTTGTTTGTGAATAGAAAGCCTGCCTGGGCCTAGCTCGATGTTTATCCTTCGGGGAAGGTGAGTATGGTAGGAGGAGGCCTCATGTACCCCAAATATGTCTGCATTTTAATACCACTTCTGGGGTAAACACAGGCTTATTTTCCTTTTTTCATGAGGACCCTCACACCCAGACTATGCCACTAGTATAGGTTTACTGTACCTAACTCCACACACATGTATCTTGATGACATATAAGTAGATTCAAGGTGTACGGATGCAGAGGTAAGAATAGTATATCTATACTTAGCTATACACACTTTCTCCATGTTTTACCTATGATGTTATGGTAGGACAGCATTTCCTACTGAGTATTCTGGACTGTAACCCACTGAACTCAAGACACTTTACACCTTGTCCATCAGCTAGGCATGTAGGCATGCAATTCAATTCCACTATCGCTTGCACCTTTTCATATCCGTCATGACTGCACTAGCTTTCTGCTGCTCAATTTTTGGAAAATTCACTAGCATCTCCCTTTCAACTTTGTCAAGTCCTTGAACGATTTATTGCTAATGAGTAAGCTGGACCATTACAACAGATGTCCAGGATGCTCATAAATGTTCACAGAGATTTCAACAAGCATCAGCTTCCAGTTCTTGATGATAAGGATGGTACCCCTACTGTTGCAGATGAAGCACCGAACAGAAGTCACAAGCGTTTTGGTGCTACTACCATACAATATTGGTGACAGCACCAACAGTATACACAGATTGGTGCACCAACATATGATTTAAGCAGAATCAGGAGAATTTACAACTAGGAGACAATACTGCAGGTGGAACAAAATAACAAATGTAAACTTCTGTGTTCATATACAAATCTGAAGGCCTGGAGTTCCAAAATATTTATTGCGGCCTGATGCCCCAACAACCTTCTGTTGAAACAACAGATATCAGCAGCAAAATATTAACCGTTCAAAAAGAGGAATAAGAAACAGTTTAAAAAGAATATAAATTCATAGGAAAATGGTTCTGTAACTGCGTTGACTCTCACTATTCAAGAAGGAATTTTTATTCTCAGCCACTCTATACTGGGAACCCCCCTTCCTCCACCATCCAGCCTCAAGGCAATGCGCAAACTCAACATACAGTTGTGAATCCTGATTTGAATAGGAAATAATTTAGGCATCAGTGAATCAGTGAAAAACAGCTGTATATACTAGCTTCTGGTGACATGATGGAGGATCACAAATAAAATATAAAGTCCTGGCACTTGTACCATATTGACTTGCATTGATTACCCCAGAGAAGTTTTACATCACACTTGTTTGGGACTTGGTCTGCTGCTCAATCCACTCATAGCAAGCTGTCAGGAGATTATGGGGGTCATTATGACCCTGGCGGTGAGTGGTAATGTGGCGGCAGTACCGCCAACAGGCTGACAGTGCATACCGCCACAGTATGACAATGGCGGGATGGCTGCAGCCAACCCGCCACTTCTCCACTCAGACCGCCATGGTGGTAGCAGCCGCCTGGCCAGAGATGTCAATCTCCAGCCCGGCGGCCGCTATAGTACTGCAAGCGGTATTTTGAGCCAGCCTACCACCATGGTTTTCTGCCACGAAAATCATGGTGGTAGGCGGCTCACCCACCCCCCAAAAAATGCTCCCCAGATGCCCCCACCCCCTCCATCCACACTCCCCCTTCCGATCCCCTCAACCCCCGTACACGCACACACCCGCAGACATGCACCACGCATATACCCACTCACTCACACTGGCATACACGTATTCATACACGCATACATCCAGACATGCTCGCACACATTCGTACACACATTCACACTGGCATGCAGACATGCACTCACATTACCATTCTTACACGCATTCACACACATGTGTACACCCACGCAAACAATACTACACAAACAAATGCATTCATGCACACACTCACACATTCATGCACACAACCCCACACACACACACGCACACAACACCCACCACCCCCCTCCCCTGTCGGAAGCCCAACTTACCCTCTTCCTGGTGGTCTTCCGGCAGGGAACGGGAAGGGGCGCTGCTACCGCCAGCAGAACACCACCAGGCCGTATCACAGGTCATGATACGGCTGGCAGCGGTCTACTGGCGTGGCAGTGCTGGGGGTATCAGTGCCACCTTACCACCATCCACCACTATGATCACTGCCTGATTTCCGACCTCCTTGTGGCGGAAGTCCGGTAGTGATCACAGTATGGCGGACAGATGGTAGCTGCGGTGACGGTCTTTTGGCGGCCGTCACTGCAGCGGTAGGTGGTTTTTACTGCCAACAACGTAATTAGGGCCTATGTGTCGTAAGTGATACCTTCTCAAATCCTGCCATTTGTGTCAGCATTACTTGTCGTTGTGGAACTTGTAGTTGTGTCTGTTTATTACAATTATAGGATTGTAATGCAATGATCATCTTAAGCAATTTTTCATGACCTGGTATCATTTGGCATCTGAGGAGGATATCAGTGGACCCTGAAGTTTTATGATAAAACATGAAATTTCATTTTTAAAGCACAAACCAGTATAAGTAATATATATGGGCAGAGAAGCAAAGCTGCATTAAATGGACTTCCTATAACTACAGTTTTCCAGAAGACCTAAAAAAGGCTTATACACGCCCATTATTAAAGAAAATAAACCTGGACCAGCATAACCTCAACTGCAGACCAATTACAAATGGACCTTTCCTGGCAAACTGATAGAAAAAAACAGCATTGGCCCAGATGTTATAATTCATTGAAGATAACTCCATAGGTTCATACTGAAACTCTGTGATGCATATTTCCCCACCTGGGATTTCCACACAAGGTTCAGGCTACTATCTCTCTTGTACTGTCTAAACTGAATTACGCCAATGGCCACTACCACGGATCATCTCTATCAACTATGAAATGACTACAACAGATTCAGAACTCTGCTGCCAGACTACTCCTACCTGTAGAGCCACAAGCCCACATCCCCCCCTGCCTTGAGAGATCTATATTGGTTACCAGTTGTCAGGAGGTCCACCTTTAAGCAGCTTTGTATCACCCACAAAGCAATACATGGAGCAGGACAACTTTTCATCAGGAATAAAATCATCAAATACATTCAACAAAGGAACTTCCACTCGAGATTGGCACCTCGCCTCAAAACCACACCATGCAAGAAAAATACAATAGGCGGTACATCTTTCTCTGTTCAAGCACCCAAACTATGGAATTAATTACCCCCACATATAAGATCCAAACATAACTATCTAATCTTCAGAAGATGACTCAAGAGTTGACTGTTTGCTACATAACCACCATTCAAACACTAATGTACAACATATCCCTGTATATGTAATAATAAATTGATTATATATATATCTCTAGATATGCATATTTCTTTGTACAAATACATAGATTACCTATGTGTTTTATAATATATAGATACTCTTCATTTCTGCTTAACAAAGGTACTGATTTTCGCAATAGCAGCAACACATAGGACGACTCCTGGTGGCCATCAGACCTAGGAACTGTACCCACTTCCACTCATCATTGACAACAAGCTCATCATGAAATCACACATCAACACTGTCTCCTCCGTCTGCTTCCTCCCTTTGTGCATGCTACATAAAATCTTCAAGTGGCTACCCTAAACACAAGATGTACCGTGACACAGGCCCTCATCACCAGCCAACTGGATCACGGCAGCACCCTCTATGGAGGAATCGCTGCACACCTCCTACAGATACTTCAGACCATACAGAATGCCTCAGCCAGACTCATCCTCGGCTTTCCCCTAAGAAACCCCCTCACCCAAACCTCAGGCAACTCCACTGGCCACCCGTACAAAAGAGATGACAATTGAAGCTGCTGACCCATGCAAACAAGACTCTACACTACCAAGGACCCGCGCACGTTAACCACCGCCTGAACTTCCACCAACCGTTGAGAAGACTATGCTCTGCCTCCCTTTCACCTGACCATACTCCCCGCATCTACTGAAGCAGAAGTGGAGGATGCTGCTTCTCTCACATTGCAACAAAAATCTGGAACAGCCTCCCCACTCATCTCTGGACTATCACCTAACTTCTTGAATTCCGAATGGCCCTCAAGTTCTGGCTGTGCGAATAAGCGTCTGGGACCTGCAAGCACCTGGTTACCCTGTCTCTATTCCTCCTGGCTCACCCCAAACCTCATTTAACTATTACAGTCTCCCAAACAGCCCTTCTAAATTCTTCCCTCATGTATCTTTCCTTCGACTCATCCCAAACCTAATTTTCCTACTATGATTTCCCTATTCCTTTCTGCAAACTCTTCCCTCATCCGACTCTCCTATTACTCACCCCAAACCTCATCTTACTACTATGATCTCCCAAATAATTTTTAGATTCTCCCCTCTTCTATCCATCCATTATTCTATTCAATCCAACTAACTAACTCACAAGTCCATCACTAAAATTATCTCATATTTCCCTACTTCCCATATGTTCTATACTTCCCTAGTCTAAGCTATCTCCTATCCTTTTAGGTACTGGAGTATCGTGCTACTTGACAAAAAGTACTTCCACGTCTCGTCAGTGGTAGTAAGCGCTATGTAAATAGTATTACAATTACAATTTTCTTGAGTCATAATTGGGGTTGCCACTTATTTGTTTTAAGCTGGATTTTATTTAACAAATCACAGTTGTAGTTTTTGTTGTCCTCAAAAGTCGCACGTGGATGGATCTGTCAACTGTACGTACAACACACGTTCCTGTTACCCTTGACCTCTACGCAGCACAACATTGACTTTCTTAAAGTAAAGGGCATTCAAGGAGATGCCGGTGGAAATACACGTTTTTCTAATAATGTATTTTTAAGACGCAAGCCAGAATTGGTCCACGCCCCACCCAGTTCCAAAGTCATACACAAGCAGCTGCCCTGCAGGAGTCAGGCCCAGACCACAAAAGCTGCACGGCCCCAGCAGGTGCCCAAGCTGAAGCAAAGGCAAACACCCCTTCAAAATGATCGATCGGTAATGTGTACTTAATTTAATTTGACAGACATCAGGAAAAAAGTTCCCCCAGACACGTAACCGAAGTTAATGAAATCATATTTAACTAAGGGTGTGTATTTAGACTCCGTCTTGCCTCGGCTAGGGCGGCCATTAGCAGGAATTCAGTGTTTACCTCCTGGGATCCTTATCAGTACTTAGGCGGTGTTTGCATGAGAGTTTCCCCTGATTGCGCAATGTGCACAGCCTTGTACAATTTGCAACTGCACTGAAATCTGGCCAGATCACAGACTGGTAATTTCAATCATCAAATCCGTCCCCAGCTGCTGAGTGCCTTGTTTATTTCACACTTTAGCATTGCCCCATCACAGTGTGCTTGCCAGCTATGGTTTTTTAAGGTAGAACAGCTTTTTTTAAAGTCGCCACCGGGAATTGCTGTCAAGCGGCCTAAAGTCACACCTTCAGACACGCCTGGATTTAGGCCAACCGCGCTTTGCATTACTGGACTTGCGTTTTTATTCTTCTATTATAAGTATCAGCCTGCTATTTCCTCACGCAAACACAAAATACTGCAGGAGCGACTTGGCATGTATGTCTATGGAATGTCAGAAAGAATAACAAGGCACTTTGTAAGAATGAGTGCATAAATTACAAGTGTGACACTTTCAGCAAAGGAACCACATTACCCATTTTAGTGGGGCACTCTTTGTCCACACATTTAGGCAACATATCTGGGAGGTCGTAGTGATTGTAAAAGTAATGCTTTCAAATATCTTAGCTGGCCTTAGAGGCTCAAATGACTTTTAGGCCCATATTTATATTTTTTTAGCGCCTCATTTGCGTCGTTTTTTGACGCAAAATCGGAGCAAACTTAAAAAATTCAGGCCCTTATTTATACTTTTTTAGCACCGCATTTACTCCGCTTTTTAACGCAAAAGCGGCCGAAACTTAAAAAATACAATTGAATTTTGTGAGTTTGTGCTGCTTTTGCGTCAAGAAATAGCACAAATGCAGGGCTAAAAAAGTATAAATATGGGCCACAATTGTATTTTGAAAGTTTGTGCTGCTTTTGCGTCAAAAAATGACGCAAATGTGGCGCTAAAAAAAGTATAAATATGGAACTTAATTTGTTCTGTATGGCATACAACTGTTTCATCAGCCCAACCACCCTCCCTAAATTCGAAACTCCAGCCTTATCTTCGTGACAATATTTGCAATCCAGCAAGAACCTCTGCACAGCAGCTGTTCTGCATTTTAAGGATATAGGTTTGGGGCTTAGGGGCATATTTATACTCCGTTTGCGCTGGAATTGCGTAGTTTTTTTTGACGCAATTTTGACGCAAAACTAACTCCATATTTATACTTTGGCGTTAGACGCGTCTAGCGCCAAAGTCCATGGAGTTAGCGTCATTTTTTAACGTGGACACCTACTTTGCGTTAATTATATGCAAGGTAGGCGTTCCCGTCTAAAAAGTCGACTCCGAGGCATGTGCGTCAGATTTATACTCCCGGGCAAAATTCACGCCCGGGAGTGGGCGGGTCAAAAAAAATGACGTACGGCCGCTTTTGCGCCGTTTTTTAGCGCCTGCAAAAGGCAGGCGTTAAGGGACCTGTGGGCTCTGAAGGAGCCCAGAGGTGCCCTCCCATGCCCCCAGGGACACCCCCTGTCACCCTTGCCCACCCCAGGAGGACACCGAAGGCTGGAGGGACCCATCCCAGGGACATTAAGGTAAGTTCAGGTAAGTGTTGTTTTTTTTTTTTGTGGCATAGGGGGCCTGATTTGTGCCCCCCTACATGCCACTATGCCCAATGACCATGCCCAGGGGACAGAAGTCCCCTGGGCATGGCCATTGGGCAAGGGGGCATGACTCCTGTCTTTGCTAAGACAGGAGTCATTTCTATGGGGGTTGGGAGTGAAAAAAAATGGCGCAAATCAGGTTGAGGCGAAAAAATTGCCTCAACCTGACTTGCCCCATTTCTTGACGCCCAAGCCCCATATCCCCCTACGCCGGCGCTGCCTGGTGTACGTCGTTTTTTTAACGCACACCAGACGGCGCCAGCGGCTAACGCCGGCTAACATCATTCAATAAATACAGCGCCCGCATGGCGCTTCAGAATGACGTTAGCCGGCGCTAATTTTTTTGACGCAAAACTGCGTTAGCGCAGTTTTGCGTCAAAAAGTATAAATATGGGCCTTAGTGTTTCTTAGACCTTCCAAGGAACTCTTTGCCCGTGGACACAAGTTCCCTCCCCAATCACCTGCCTTTCCGGAAGACGATTTCAACCAGGTATTTCTTTGTATAATGATCGATAGATGAACGTACGCTTCACCCCAAGCTCCAGGAAGCCACCAACTGTCCATGAACTTATATATTCAAAAAGTACAAACACAAAAAAATATGTACCCCCAATGCTTGAAATGGGAATACAGAAGCTCAGGTACACACTGTCTCAGGGAACCAATTTTCTCCTAGGAAGTACCAGCACTCTCTAATTAAAGGTATTCTTCCAGTGCTGAGACGCGCTGGTGTTTTCCCTCTCAAAGTAAAGAGGTGCTTGTACTCAGTACCTGACAGTACCTGCCCATTAATGCACTGTCTACTTTGAACCGTGGCTCTGCCAGCACGATGACTCCATTTTGAGGGGTAATGTCACTGTAATTAGATTATGAGAGGGCAGTTTGGAGTTGTGTGACCTTTAATTGGTGCGCTTGAGGTGATTTATGCATTGCGCAATCAAAGACATTGTTTTACAGCCGCACGAATCACATGACGTCATGCTGACGTCTAACGTAACAGAAACCTGAGAAAATAGAAAGTGGTGTTTGCAGTGAATATGTGCGGTGCCTGATTACACAGTTGTTTTACGTTCCCTTGATACGCCATGATACATTGTTATTTTGTTACATTACTTTATCTTATGTTACATTGTGTAATAGGATGTTACGTACTAGGAACCACAAATTAACCTTCTGGTTGATAGGTTAGTGGCAGGAGCATAGGGTTTTATAGTGATAATTTGATCACTGTTTGTGGATCTCTATGAAATTCTGTACCAAAGAAGCAAGCTGAGGCCAAAAGGTAGACAAT
Organism: Pleurodeles waltl; assembly: GCF_031143425.1. Taxonomy (NCBI): domain Eukaryota; kingdom Metazoa; phylum Chordata; class Amphibia; order Caudata; family Salamandridae; genus Pleurodeles; species Pleurodeles waltl. Next base: position 74,956,211 of record NC_090450.1, on the reverse strand, counting down.
AATTTGACGAGTTTATTTTTAGGTATGGGTGGAGCCTGCTTTAACCGTTTTGCATAACTAATACGATCTATAAAGAGGGAGAGACTGAAGAGAACGCCCACTTTGATTGTCAGTAGTGTCGTTCACTTACTGATCTACCAAATCCATCAGTCATTAATTGATTGTAATTGTCATTCGTTATTTTGGAGTTTCACCATTGTACCAATATACAGCCAATGCTTTGGTACGGCAGGTGAGTCTGCATATGGCGGGTTGGCCCATTTTCTTTGTTTTGTGCAACAGTTTTTTCATTATTTTTGCAAAAGTGGCTGCTCATGAACATGCTTTTTCTGCTGCTTGTGTCCTGAGATGGAGCAGGCATGTCTTGGAGCTCATTAACGGGGACAGTCCATCCTCCGTAGCCCATGATTTGCCACACTGCCATATTCAAAGCACATGGCAGTCCACAAGGCATGGCTATAGGCTACTGATTTCAGTGTCAGAGTTCTTGGTAGCCTCTGGCCGCTGCCAACACCAATGACTTTGCTTGCAAAGGCTCCTACAGGACTTCCAGCTAGGGCAGAACCACAAACAAAGTGCAATACTGATTAACAAGGTCACATAATCTATTCTTGATACATCTGATTGTAAACAGTCCATGTTCTATGAGCGCAATACCCTCTTAAACCATGCTAGACTTAAACATCCCAGTTTTGGTGCATTAACTATGACCCCATTACGAGTTTGGCAGGCGGCGGCCAAACACAAATCAAATGCGCTGTAGGCTGCGCCTGCTGTAGGCTGTAACCTGCACATGCTCCCAGTCTGCCAGGGAGCACCCTGACTGGCACCCCCAGTCAATCTGGATTGGCACGGGGCAGGCTTGGGGCCTTTGCCCGCAGAGGAGCATCGACAGACAAGGAGCAGCGGAGGAGGTAAGTGTTTTTTTTTAAATAATTAAATTTAACGTTTATTTCCCTCCCTTCCCCCCGCGTTCCCCTGCCCCACCCCTTCTGCAGCCCACGAGCCGCTACTGCTACCCCTCTGCCAATTTCTACTTTGGGTGAAGAGGATTTCACAGCTCAAGGCTACATGCCTAACTTGCTATTGGGTTTCAGTGTGTAAAGCAGCAGGTGATCTCCTTCATTAGCCGGGAGGTCAGCAGGCTTAGCTAAGCCAAGCAATATGTTCATTAGTCAAGAAAGTGGGTGTGAGATAGGGTGTAGGAACGCGGATGCTTAACGTGGTACAATGATGCAGTCCAATGCTTGCTTTATGAACCAAATCTCGGTCCTTTTTCAGGCAGGAATTGGTCGTCACTTTTGAATAGTAATTCTGTTTGCCTGTGATTTTCAAATAATATACCTGTAATTGTTTGGCTGTTTGTTAAATTGGTCTGCCAATGTAAGGCAACCTACCTATGCAATATGACATACAACTTAGATATATGTTCCTCAAAAGGAATATGATGAAAAAAGTATACAGCAAAAAAGAAGAAAGAGAGGGACCGGGAGATTAAATAAGGTCCAGTGTACGGCCTCGCAAACTATTAAACACATCAAAAACGGGTACACAGTTCCTAGACACCAAATATATAGGCACAGGTTCAACTCCGATACTTCTAATATTTAGAAGTACAGGCCCTCACACATCCATTGGATGTCATGTTTCATCATAGGGCCCGCTCCACGCCATACCTTAACGGTAGGTTTGAATTCTTTCCTAACCCTGCTTTTTGGCACACGCTGTTATTGAAGATCTCCGGCTAAGTGCCCCCCCGGGGGCCCGTCAGACATTGCAGCGCCGGTCTGGTGTGGAGCCGACCCTATGATGAAGCATGACATCCAATGGATGTGTGAGGGCCTGTACTTCTAAATATTAGAAGTATCGAACCTGTGCCTATATATTTGGTGCCTAGGAACTGTGTACCCGTTTTTGATGTGAAAAAAGTATGCAGCCAGAATCAGGAGTTGGCCATCACTTTTGAATGGTAATCCTGTTTGCCTTTATTTTCAAAGAATATAAATATAGTTTTTTGACTGTTTGTTAAATGAGTTTGCCAATGTAAGGTAACCTATCTACACAATATGGCATACAACTTATATCTCTATTCCCTTAAAAGGAATATGATGAAAAAAACATGTTACCAGAATCAAAAGATTAAAAATTTCTAATCTGGTGGAATTATGCAAGACGGTGAGTGCATAGCATCGATATAGCAAAGTCATTTTAGAGATGTCTTTTCTTGTCAACAGATGTGGACTACGACCACTTCGAGCGCTAAATAAGTGGAGCACAAACCTGGAATTTCAAACAAAACTAAAAAGGCATCTAGTGAAGTTTGCCGAGACCGGGTGTAGTAGAGCGCTCTGTGTATCTACCATTCTTCTGCAAACATCTCCCCCACCATTCAGTTGCCGAGTAAACTTCAGGGAGAGGACTCGATAGAGGCCATTCTCACAATCTAACCTGCTATAGAAAAGGTCACAGATAAGGCATCAGGGTTCAGAGTCAATGAGGGTAAGACGGCCCCACACATTGTGCAAATCTTTGGAGGAACAAGAAATCAACCTTGGGCCAACTGTGTCTCAGAGCTATGTATTTTGTAGGTGAATCGTGTGGCTGCTCTCAATAATTTTAGCAGGAGCCGTACTTCTGCTGGGATCATGTAGGCCCTCTGTACGAGCGGCCACTTAATTTGGATGGAGTTGGAAACTTCAGTTGCAGGCTGTGTAAAAAATGAGAGCCACAGAAATACCATAGATCTCTATAATTCCCCAAGATTTAATCTCGGAGTGGAAATTGTAGCTAAAATTTATAATTATCGCAGGAACCAGACTCGTAATTACCAATTGCCTTAGTAGTTCCTCATTTCTTAGTTAACATCAGGGTCCAACTTTAAAAGGACTTGATGTTCTCCCCCCCCCCCCCTCCCCCGGAGTAACTACTACACCTGGTATCAGTAACCATGGGAGTGTGAAAATACGAGTCCATTTACAGTCACTTGTAATGAGAACCTTAGCAAGGTGTTTGTAGAAGCATTTTTTTTAATGGCCTAAAATTGTGTTCTTCCTAGGACACTTTTCCTTATGTACGGACTGAAATGCTGCATATTTACCATCAGTTCTTATGGAAAGCAATACATTATTCAACAGTTGTCACACGTTCACTGTGCCATGAGAGAGGAAGTGCCCGAGTCAATTTTCCCCACCAGTGAAAAAGTCCATTGTCAATTCCACAAAAGGAGAAATTACCCACTTCTTTTGCTTCTTTTGTCTAACTATATTTTGATTAAAAGAAAAAACAGCATGCACATTACAAAGTCTCTGGAGTTGAAGCACTCCACATCCACAAGTCCCATCGCAAAAGCGAAAGACAAATAACATAAAATTAGCATATACTAAGCTTATTTCACTCTTCTCAGAAATGGGAAAGTTTTTACAAAAACGGTGCACAAAGATTTTGGTGTCGCAAACAAAAAAGGAGATTGTCCACCTGTATATAAATTACCGGGGTGGAGGTTAAATTCATACAATGCTCGGATATATTGTCCATCCCGTTAATGGTGGTGCATTTAGTACCTTGCTTGGAAGCCAAAAGAGTTGAGAACATTTTTGAGGGAGGTGAAAGAAGAAGATGCCCGCTCAGGGATAAAGAGTGGCGCAGTGGTGTAACCTAAGTGGTACAGGAGAGAGTGAGGAGTTAAGGTTGGAATGAACCTGGAGATGTGTCCCAATACTATTGGGCAGTGGACTACTTCTCTAATAGGAAAGAGAGGAGAGGGAGGGAACACGGGGAACTTAGGTTCCTTCAAATAGTTCTTATCATTTTATGGCACAATTCAGGGAAAGGCAGTAGAGATAGGACCAGGGAGTGGAAGGGGACAAGGGGGAATAGGTGAACCTGTTCTAACATGTTAATGAGATGCAAGAAAGGATGCTATTGATATGAAAGATGCCCCCAATTTGAGAAAATACTACAGCAAACTGGCCACCTTCGAAAAAATGCAAACTATGAACACTGGAGCATCATAAGGTGTCCATAAAGATTCCCTATCTAATACTGATATGAGCCCACAAAACGAAGGTGCTTCTATGAATTCCTGTGGTCTCATCATCAGAGTAGAACAAGTGTCCATCTGAGTAAACAAAAGGTTTCTTCTCTTAAATTCACCTTAAGCTATGGTGGGGCAAGACCTAAGGCTGAGCCCCCTTCCCTTTACTACCTACTCATTGAGTCTCGTACAGCTTCTTTGTGTCTAGATTTTCATAAATTTTCTGACTGAAATGCTCAAAACACTCTCTCTCTCTCTAGTTTTAAGGCTGAATGAAATGCTAGTGGAATGGTGCCCCTCAGTGGCTGCCAACATCTTCACAGTGTGCCCCAAATAATGAGTCCTCTACCTCATGGGAGATAGTTCAGTTACACCCCACATATACCAAGAGGCATCCTCAAAATAGCGTGGTACTAGTATATCACTGTCAGACTATCAACTGACGTAAATATTCGATTTAATAATAGAAAATCCACACCTAATGAGATAATATTTTTATAAACGACATTTAGTTATAGGGTTAGTAGTTATGTCAGGTAATATATTGTATATTTAATTTGATATACAACCTTCAAAACGCTACACAATTTCAGAATAGTGTTTCTGAGACAGTCATTATGCAATGTGATGGAGGTACGAAATATCCTGTAGGAAATGTTAATTTACCAACAATTGTTGCCAAAATATAGAGGAACAAAATATTGGCAGGTAAGTGTTTATCAGTAAGTTAAAAATGGTACATTTATACAACATATACGCTCTTACCTAGTCGATATTTTAGCTACCATAGCCTTGTAAACTGATACTCCCTACTCGCTACTCCAGGCTTCAACCTGTGAACATCATCTCAATTTCTAATGTTCACATTCATCCCAGGTACGTTAAGCACAACTGCTCTCCCATTGTCCATCTTACCACCAGCATGCGATGTACCAGTGGCATACCAGTGTCATCATTGCCCTAAGGATATAATGTGTCACTGAGAAGTCATTAATCCTAATCGCTCCATCATACCATTGCAATGGTAGTAATCCTCAACTCCCTAAACCCTGTTGCCATCCGAGTTATCTCCATTGCCCTCTGCAGTGTAAAATGCCACTTCCATGCCAATTTCCACAATTATGACGGTTTGTAAAGCAGTGTTATCATTCCAGTTTTGAAGCATTGTTGCCATGCTAGCCAAACGCATGGCCCCAGTATGTAAAGTACAGTTGCCACTGCAGTATGCAAAATTGCGACCATTCCCATGCAAGAGGGGTCACTTTCCTTCATAGTGACATGGATAGACCGAATATTTTTGACAGAGCTTATTCTAGAGGAAGCAGTAATACCATCAGAGTCCTTGGTTATGTTCCCCTTAAGGGCTGAACTGTGCATTTTAAAAGTCAGGCCCATAAGATCAGATGAGGTCAAATAAAAGGGGATCTTCACAATCTGAGGGTAATCAAAGTTTGAGAGAAGGCCCGAGCTGTGTGAAGTCCACATTCTATACCACTAATCTTCATGTCCTCAAGATTGTAATGCACCATTGGCTGCGCACTGTGACACAGAAGACGTGGGATACTGCTAAGAGTGCAGAAATGTGACTTTTTGGTGGTACACATGTTCAGCATTTAGAAATCAAACTGCATAAAGTGTTGTGAGGAGTAGATTTGCAGAATGTTCCATTATTTTGTGTCTGCTGAAACCACGAAAAGGGTGTGCAAAAATGTAGTTACAGTCATGTTCACTACATCTTGGTTTTTATTCCATTAGATCAAGAAACAGATTATATTTTTTTCAAAAGGCCAGCGGTTGGTTTATTTAGCCTAGCCTTAACGGTCTGCATTGGACAGAAATGGGGCCATTTTGACAAATCTATGTAGCTTCTAAGAAAACCTAAGGGATAATTTAAACTTTTGCAGTCAGGCAGGAATATTGTGGTAGAGCTATTGGCTTTGCATACAGGCAGCAACCGGCCTGCCAAGTTTTAAAAATGGCCGCTATTTCAGGGGGCATTTCCCCCCAGGATATGTCCCGGAGGAGACCACTTTAGAGAACAGTGACATGGCACAATGACAGAAATATCATTTCTTATGTAATTTCTGGAGATATCCTCAAAAAATTCTGAGGTTCATTTACAGACCTCACATGTCTATTGTGAGGTTTATCTGCAAGAATGTAGGGGGGATTTACTGAACTATTTTCACCCAGTGATTCACAGTGTTTCAATGCCAGTCCAGGACAGAAAAGAGTGGCTGATCGCAGATGAGCAACCCTTTTCGGTACAGCTAATCCAATATCATTTCCGTCTGCCCCCGGCCTGTGAAAGTGATGTCCCCAATGGCACGGCCAGCAGAATTTTCGCCATGAGTTATGTCTGATAAGAGACATGCCCCATTACTGCCTATGTGTACGTGAGGCTCTAAGCACCCTCTAAGTAAGGCTCTCAGCTTCTTCGGGCGCTTTGTGGTGAGGTGGAGAGAAATCAAGCCTCTCCCTTATAAGAAAATGCGAGGTGTGTAACCTACCTACATTTTTGTGTAGAAAAAATGTGACCAGTCTAGTCATTTTATATGACAACCTAATGTGCTCTGGGAGTAATAGTCATTGACTGTTTCCCTTTAACCAACACCCTTTTGATAACAATGATTTGGACTGGACCCATAGTGCCCTGACGACATGACGCCACAATGGTTCTTAGAAGAGAGGCCATTCAGTGCTAGCTTAGAATGATGTGCGCTGTCTCTACGCAGCTGCTAGCAACACTGTCTGCTGCTCAGTAGTCTCTGTTTTTTTGACCAGTCTCCCTTTAGATGTTTTAAGTATGCCTTTAGCAAGTGCTATTAATTGGTGGGTTTAGCGAGTTCCCTATGTTTTCAAGAAATATAATTTATAAATAGTTTAAAATATACAATAGCATATCATTAAGGTCAGAGGTCGTGCTATGTAACTACCAGCTGTGATATCATGGGCATCAAAGAACACCTTCCATGTCCCCTATGATTTTGGTGAAATGACACCACTGTCAGTTAGAAGGCTTGGGGCATATACTGGATTAACGCTTGACCAAGCAGGTTACGATTTGAGAATTTTTTTTAGATCATACTTATGTTACATCAGATTTACTCTTCAGGATGTTAATTGCATTTCTTGAACCAGTGATTAATTTGATTAATTTTTAAAATAATGGGCACATTATGTGGCAAATGTCGTAAGTCTATAATTATGCAGAAAATGCTGTAGCCAAGGAGTCTCATAAATCCACTGACTTCACCATTACCCATTGTTTATCAACAATTTATTCAAGAAGGGTCAACAGAACCTAAACATTCAAACTCAAATCAGTGCCGAATGCTAGTCTAACTTTGAAGGAAGCAGCTTTTGTAAGCTAGCCACCCCAAAATAAACACATAATATATAAAAAAAATACATAGCAGGTACTGTGTTTGATATGGGCCTATATATACGCATCGCAGGGCTCTGGTGACATTTACAATTCACATTCTGATCAGTCTGGTACTCTATGATCTCACCTAAAAACGTTTATGGCAATATTGGACCATATTACCTATCCATTTACCGAACACATATTCCACAAAGGTGATTAGATAAATCTTGGTGTAATTTTGTAAGTGTTCATCTTTACACTAACAACAAAATAATTATTGATGCTGGTGTTGATGGAAAAGGAACACATGTCCATATCGCAATGCAAATGAGATCATACCCACTCAGCCTTTTTAGGTGCTGAGCAGTGGCCCACTCAGCTGGAAATGTCCATCAGTGGCAGATACTGTTGTTCAAGGTATTTGTAGTGGTTGATCCATGTTACTGAGGGGTAACCTCACTAGGTGTAACTGCTGTTAGTTCTGTTAAAATATGTACCAGTGCCTGGCTGGCCAGGAAATCCATACTGTACCCTTGAATGGAAATGTCTTCACTGGGCTTTCTAGGAAAAATGCTGTTAAGATTTACCTTCACTGAAATCTTTTAGCACAGTCAGTCTTTCTGTATCTGATGTTTCATGAACCGCGTGGTTTATTAAAAGTGGTACTTCACCACGTGAATATATTTACACATATTTTTAGTTTTCTCCCACTCAGTCCTTAATCTTTTAATTTGATACCATTGTTTTATACTTTTAACGCTGGTTATCTTTCATAAAAATAACACAGACTTTGAATCCTTAAAGCCCACATGCAATGCTGTAAAACACAGCATTTTTTAAATTTGTCTATGGGTGGATTTCGAGCGTTTTATTTCAACTGTTTAATATTTACTGCTTTTTTTCATTGGCCACCATTGTGTGGCCAGAGAAGCCTTCTGCTCTTCCTGCTAGCACAAACTGAGCTGCTTGGTAACTTCAGAGAGGACCTGTTTGACCAGTGTGTGGAGTGTTTGAACTTGTCATGAGCCTGAGTTCTGGCTGGAGGTTCCATTCCAACCCTCTCGATTATCTTACGCTCTCTGGTGAAAGAAAACTCTTCAGGACATCAAAACACGTTCACTTACAACACAAATACTGACACTGACTCTGAATTACGGACAATGACTCAGTGTGGCCTGCCCTCATGTTGTGGTTTTCGGATCAGGTCACGCAAGAGGGCTATGTTGGCAATTCTTAATGCTTACACAATGATAAGCACAGTGCTGAGCGCGTTGACATAAAAATGTTACCTGTGCACATGATGAGTGTCCCAATTGTATTTTTGCAAAACACCTCTAAACTAAGGTCATAGGCCATATTCTGAAGCTTGTTGGAGAGCCATGTTGTACTAACACTGCCTGGGGGATGTGATAAGACTCATCAATCTGGATACAACATTTCTAAAGGCAAGTTAAATATTCTTCTTATAGAGGCTCTGTTTTATGTGAAGAATGACAAAAATATCATCACCAGTATTACACTGGTGCACACAAGGGTAAATCTGGCCTTGGTCAGACATCTGCAGACATTTTCACATCAGTGTTAATGATGCAGGTGAGATCTGAGACCAAACGTATGGGTATTCAACACATTTCTCTATGTTTTAAGTTTAGTGAGTCTCGTGCTGCCTTGACTGTCTTGTGTGTTTGAATTTAGTGCATGTTATATTTTTGTTGCATAAAATGAGTTTACAAGGATATCGATTCACTATATGAATCCAGTACATGTTTTTGATTTCCATTGTTTTAATTTATGAAGGTCACAATTGTTTAAGGTTGTTGGGTTGGCAATTAGTTTTTTTACATTAATTATAATGAAGATGTACATGTTTGTGTGTGCGACCCACAGTAGTGTACATATTCTCCATGATTTTTGTGTGGTTGTTTTTGTGTATTCCTGCTATGTTGTTATGACATGCCCATGCTATAACCTTCATTGGATTGTTGTGTTATTTTTTCACTTTTTTGCAGACCTATATTGCTCAAATGCAACCTGAAGGTAATGGAGCACTTTACATGAGCACCAATTACATAACACAACGAAACATTATTTGTTTGTGGGCAGAGGGAGATTAAGGGCCTCATTAAGAGTTTGGCGGTCCCACCATGGGACCGCCAAACTTGCAGGGAGGACGCCACCGCAATGGCAGTAGCATTTCCCTCCGTAGTTTTACAATGTTCCTGCCGGTCGGACTGGCGGGAACATTGCTATAGAGCATTTCCGCTGGTCAGACTGGCAGGAACAGTGCTACGAGATAGCACTGGGCTCCCTTAAAGGAGCCGAGTGCTATCTCGTTAGAACAGGGGGGGTGAAGAGCACTGCCCATGCCACACTGTGGTGCCCAGTACACCCTCACCTCCAGCCTTTCCATGCCGGTCACACAGCCATGAAAATGCTGGCACTGAGGGGAGTTGTAATCAGCCATGCGGCGCTGAGATGAGCGCCACCCTGGCTAAGTACAACTTTGACCGCCATCACGCCATCGGGAACCAGGATCCCGGTGAGGATGGCAGTCCCCTGGCGGGTCTGCCCACCAGGGTTGTGATTGGGCAGTCAGAGTGCCTGGAGTGTGGCGTTCTGACCGTCAGCGTGAGTGTGGCCATCCTCAGACTGCCACACTTGTAATGAGACCGTAAGTTATTTGCCCAGAATCACATGATGTGGAGCTGACCCTGAGACTCGAACCTGGTTCTTAATGTTCCCGTGTACTGCACTGTAGACATGTATTCTTGCGCCCTGGGTGTGCAGTCCCCTAACTTTACATGTTGGGACTTGAAGGTCGAGCTAGATAGCTTTTACTTTTATGGTAGAATTAGTTTCTTCATAGAGAGAATAGAGGTGTGGCTGTAGTTTGCATCCCACGTTTCCATTCTATTCCATAAAGAGGCCTTTTCGTGTTTTTGATGGGTGAAGAGGGGCAGGTGTGTGCTTGACATCGTTCCTTCTTGGTGTCTTGACATGCATCTTTAAGAATCAACTCTTTTGCATTCGACAGTATACGTTTTAACTTACTATGTCAAGAGAGATTTTGTAAACGTTTCTCTGAATCTTTTGCATGACATTTTTTTTGTAAACACCATGGAAGTGTTTCGTTGTTAATATTAGATTTGTCATTTCTCTGCTTTATAACTGGACGTTGAATATTTAGAAGCAATTTTTTTTTTCATTTTGTAACATGTTTTCTATTCTATATTTAATCCAATATACACGATAAATGGAGTCTTTGCCCTCAACATCATATACTTTGAAGATCATTTCTACCACTGACCTAAAGAATGTTGGGCCGATGTTCTGCACAAGGTTATTTCTTGGCTTACATGTTGTATGTTTTTTTACTCAACTTAGACCCACATTTGGCAGTGCATCTGATTGGAGGGCTTTGCACCTATTTTAGATTAAGCAATAGCCATGTTAAAAAAATCAGGAATCACAACTAATGTGCTTTATTTTATAAGTCCACGGTCTGCAACTACGATAACGAAAATCATGTTAAACCAAACATTCTCTGCTAAATCGATGCTGCACAATGCATGCCTGCTCTAAAAAAGTTAATGTTGTGAATGTGGTATGTAGCCCTTTTTAATTAAAGCTTTACATAAAATGTAGTATTCTTGTCCAGTGATTGACTTTTTATGGGCATACATTTTCAGTTGATTTAATTAATTTTCTCTCCGATGCATGCCGAAGCTGAACATCTAGGGAAGATGTTTTTTCCGTTTACTAAAACCAAACTCTTTGCTCATTGGCTATCTTGATTTCAACTTGCTATTCAATTGCCCAAAACACACAAACCATTGAGGGTCTAATGAGCAGGCGATTGGTGATATGTCTCGATGAGTGTTTGAAGAAGGATAGGACAACTTGGAAGTTTTTGAAGTCCCCGGACAAGAGCTAGCCCATCGCAACCATAACGAAGTTAGGAATGATCTAATTACTTTCAGTTTGCATAAAGCTAGGGAGAAGTTTACACAGTGATTAAAGTCAAAAAAGAGAAAAAAAATAGAGTTACATTAAACAGCCTGAAATTCGGCTGTTCTGTGGTCTCGTTCCAGGGATTATTTGAGTAAAGATTAGCTTGACAAATTGCATAAACCTCTTATGCATGACAGGACGCTGACGGAGAGTCTGTTCTGCAAGCACACCTGGTGGTAGTTTGCTTAGTGGGTGACCAAGGTGTTCAACAATCCCTGAGCAGGGCTGGGGAGCTTTGTTTACCTTTGGCAGGTAGAGGCAGATCCAAAGTCTGGGCCTTGGTAACCTCTCTACCTCCTTCACAGAGCCCTGGTTCTGTTGCATAAAATACATACTAGCTAGACAGGTTCACGGTGGAGTGCACCAGACTTTAATGCTCGGTTTCAACCTTGCGACTGTTAGTGTAGTTTGAGCCACTTTCACAGAATAGGAACTCTCTCTTAGGCCTTCACTCTTGAATGGCTGCCCTTTAATTGATGTCAGGGAGAGGACTGAGGGGCAGGCAACGTTTTCGTTCCCCTTTGGGAAGAGTTAAGAATAATAATAAACAATGGGGCAAATTTCCTAACTTTTGACTCAACGCGACGCAGCAACTACAGTTGCTGCAGTAGGGTGTGTAAAAGGAGAGAGCAGAACAACGGCATATACACTAAGATATGGCACTGTTTTCCTCTCTCCCTATTCTGTCGCCCTTTAGGCTACATTGCGCCGAGGCAGACATCTTGCAAGCCACCGTAGCGCAAGGGTGGGTGTGTGATGTCAAGTGCAGATTTTGTACTGTAATCGTACTCCTCCAGCACAAAATACTATGCAAGGACATACTTTAATACTTCCCCCCACTTTCTCCATGTGCTGTAAAGTGCAACACGGGTGTAACTTTGGAAACATTTGTTGACATAAGAACATTTCGTGAATTTAATGCTGGCCTCAGAGAGGCATTGTTTTTTGGCATAAAGTCCTGTCTACAAATGGTAGTAGTGTAGTGAATCCTACTTCGCTTTTAATGGGATAACAGGAGTTAGCTTAGCCTTTGGCTTGCAGACTCGGGCCCCCGTCACCTAGTGACTTTTAACCTACTTAGCTTGCTCTGTTTTAGCCCATTTAATTATTTATTTCTTCGAAGATGGCTGCCTTGTTTATAGTTAGGCCACTTGTTATGAGCTACATTATCAGTGTCACCGTGCTAAGGCGTCAAGATCAAGCAACAAAGACAAACAAACAGTAGGTGTTCACACTTAGGGATTTTCCCTCTCTATACTTTCGAGGGATTGTTTAAATTAATTGCCGTCCCAAACATGTCTGTTATCTATTGTTTGGGAACACACCTACGTCAGGGGTCCTTGTGGATCTGTATAAATACATCGCATTTTAGACAGATAATCAGAGGGATTCTGACCAGAGGGCATCGCCACCATCGCTGATATCGATGCTGCACGTCGTCTTGACGCTGACCCAGTCTTCGTGTCCCTGAGGCGTCTGAGATAGAGACCTCATTCCAAGGTAACGAGGGTTGGGGGCTCCTCTCATGGACATGGCATTGGCAGATTAGGTTTAGCAAACCCAGCTCTCCTTTAGGTAGGAGGTTAGGCCTATCACATTAGGGTATTAGGGCATATAACATCTCGTATGTCTTTCCTATGCATTGCAAAATGGTGGGGTGCTTTATAATAATGACTCTCGTCTTCACAATTCTGTTCCTTGGATTATTCATTATCCTAGTCATTGCAGACCATGCAACTTATCGCAAATTGCAGTTCTGTTAAATAAAAACTATTGAAACTTTACTGCATCTTTTTCATTGCCTGTGCTTGTATGAGACATGATATATCTGCGAGAAAGGGGTAATCTCCGTTTAACCACAACACTCCCTGAGAAGTCTTATTCTCAAGTCCATGCGTAAAGGCTGCCACAAATCACCTTTTACTATTGTGTTTCTGGTGAGGTGCTGCTAGTGAGCCGGTAAGGTTGGGACAACAGTTGCGACTTGTTGTAGGAAAGGCGTAGTCGCCTACGAGCAAAAGTACAGTCATCCTTTAACCAGAAGTCATGCCCAGAGCAAGAGTGCAAACTACGACAGTAGGTTTGGCTTTGCTTAAAAAACCATGGGCGGTTACCTGGGAATGTCCATGTATCACCCAAATTATGCCCACTTAACGCAAAACAATGCAGCGGTATTGCTATATTGCATTACTTTAGGGCAGAGGTCTTCAAACTGGGGGGCGGGCCCCCATGGGGGGGGGCTTAAGTGATCTCAGGGTGCCCGCCAGGCTCTGGCCAAAGGAAATATAATACTGACAGCAGTGTTTTGTTTTAGTGACCGGCAGTAAGCCGCTCTGTAACGGGCAATCAATAATCTCTTTTGTCATTTATATTCTGCCTGGGAAAAGGTTTCAAAATGAAAGGGATTTCAAATATTCTTCAAACCCCTCACCCCCATTTCTAATAATCACACTGTGGATACTTTTACACATTATTAAAGCCTATCTGACAAGAAAAATAGGTTTGTCAATCTTGTATTTGATTGCAATTTAAAATCTGTAACACAACCTAACTGTGAGGTTTAAATAAGTCTAGACCTATTTAAACTTTGCCAGTATAATAAAATAATTGTGAAAAATGTAGAGGGGGTCCCACGGGGTGTGGGGGGTGCACATTAAATAGTTTGAAGACCACTGCTTTATGGCTACTTTCCAGCACAAATAAAGATTTGCACTGCGAAGTAAATCTCAAATCAACAATTTGAACTAGGTGAAGGATTTGTGACAAAAATCTGGCACAAATTGTTAGTATGATCTGCCACACAGTTTGACGAATGAGTTGGTTAGACTGAGGAAACACGCTTTGAATTTTCTTAAATTCATTTAAAGCAAATATCCTGCTCTAGAATTATACTATTTATTAAAGATTGCACATATAACAAATCATAATAGCCTTATTATTTGTATATGACCTCACCACTGCCCAATGATACTATATTCGTGTTATTGTGACGTCACCCAATGCTCCTACATAACGCATGCCACTTCAAATTCCTATTCTTACACCTAAAATCCACATGATTAGCTTTTGTGAATATGTAAATATGTAATTTTGTAAATACGATTAATTCAGTTTAAAGGGTTTCAATCGCTCACTAGATCATCCAACCACATTTGCCTGATACTTAGAAATTCCATTCCCCACCTGAATCTCTGGCACTGAATCTCTGGATCTCTGGCACTGTCCCCCTAAATAGGTGTGGATCTATGAAAAACGATGAAGCATTGCCATCTCACCCTATGAGACCACATAAAAAGTGAACACTACAGCTAGCGCCCAGCTATATTTTCTAAAATATAAAACCGCCTTCAAAAAAGTTTCAAAGTTATTTCATAAATTAAAAGAACTTACTGAGCGCTTTGAAAACAGATTATCACCACAATTTTAGCATTATTTAGAAAATTTACCCATATCATCTCTAACCTTGTGCGTTCCATAATGCATCACACTTGTTGTCGACTTGAAATAGCGCCACATCCTATGGTTAGAGTTGCATTACTCTAAATGTTACTTGGGCAGATGCTCAAAGTAGCTAGTAGAGCTGAGCAAGATTCAGTCCTGCGAATTCGATGAAATTCTGTGGCAGAATAGTTTTTAAGTGCAGTGGAAAAAGTAAGCAGAGGAGGGTTTTGTGGGAGAAAAGCTTGCCTATTGATGTTTTAATGATTTATTTCCAATAAAATACTTCCCTGAAACACCCTGCTCTTGAAAATTGACTCTGCCAGAGATTTTCAAGCTTAAACTGTAGGTTTTTACAAGTGATGCAACTGAAAGGAAAAAAATCACAAGTTCATCAGATTGTAAAATGATGCATTTTGTACAGTTATGCTTGTGCAATTATAATTTCACACTGCTTCTAACACTACCACAAATGCCACTAGGATCTTTATAAGCAGGCAAGGGAAGTTAGAGTGCACTACACATACCACCTCATGCAGTTGTGCCCTGGGAGAAAGAGGAAGAGTCTTGATGGGTTCATCACCATCCTGCCCTGTGCATTGTAGAAGTGCTTCCAGTAGCCCTGTCTCTAGCCAAAGTCACCAATAGCTTTGGTGCGAGTGATGTCCCTTGACTGGGCTTGACACCTTAATGCCACCTAAACAATCGGCATCTAGCATTGCTGCCACTGCTCTGTATTGAAAGTCGAGAGGTAGATTCTGTGTGCATCTTCCATGGTCCTTTATACTCTTTTCACAAGCCCCATATCGTGATGGCGCGTGGTATGGGATGGTCACCTATTGTCAGTCCTGCTCCTACTATCAAATTACGCTCTGCATTCTGGGCCATGTAGGCCTGTAGTTAGAACAGTAAAGGCAAAACCTCCAGATCCTGGTACCAAAGTTTTGTTGGCTAAAAATCAGCTACAACGCGGAATCTTCCAAACCTAGATTTTTTTCCGCTGATGGTATATGTGAGATATTTTGGTCAGAAGAGGGCCAAGGGTGGCGTAGTTTATTGATTTGGGAACTTGACTCACCAGAAGTTAGCAAGACACTTGGAGACATCGGTGAATTGCTCCAGGCACAAAAGTGCAAAATGTAGGTAGGGCATTGGAATGAGCTGCAAATAATATTAAAGAGAAATTTACTGGATGTAAATTTACTTTATACCTACTCATAGTGGAACTCATAAAAAGGGTATTAGTTCATTATTGGTGTTAATCAAACCAAATGATGTTCGCTGCTAGCTTCTTCACTCCCTTCAGTAATCGAATTTTTATGACATGAAATTACCTGTTGTTGTACCTAGCTCACATACCTGACTTATTTTACACTTCAACTCTTCACCCTCCTTCTATCCACCTTCCTTCTGCTCCCTTTCTATTTTCTTGTACCTCTCAGTGTTTAGACGGGGTGAAGCTACATTAGTGCATAAGGTGCAGTGTTAATGCTCACTTTCTCTTTTCTTGTATCATTATGTGTGTAGACAGGGGTGAAGCAACATTAGTGCGTCAGGTGCAGTGTTAATGCTCACTTTCTCTTTTCTCGTACCCTTAAGTGTTTAGACAGGGGTGAAGCAACATTAGTGCGCCAGGTGCAGTGTTAATGCTCGCTTTCTCTTTTCTCGTACCCTTAAGTCTTTAGACAGGGGTGAAGCTACATTATTGCGTCAGGCGCAGTGTTAATGCTCACTTTCTCTTTTCTCGTATCCTTAAGTGGTTAGACAGGGGTGAAGCTACATTATTGCGTCAGGCGCAGTGTTAATGCTCACTTTCTCTTTTCTCGTACCCTTAAGTGTTTAGACAGGGGTGAAGCTACATTATTGCGTCAGGCGCAGTGTTAATGCTCACTTTCTCTTTTCTCGTACCCTTAAGTGTTTAGACAGGGGTGAAGCTACATTATTGCGTCAGGTGCAGTGTTAATGCTCACTTTCTCTTTTGTCATATCCTTAGTGTTTAGACAGGGGTGAAGCTACATTAGTACATCAGGTTCAGTATTAATGCTTGCTTTTTTTTTCTCAAACCCTTAAGTGTGTAGACAGGGGTGAAGCTACATTAGGGCGTCAGGTGCACTAATGCTCACTTTCTCTTTTCTCGTATCTTTAAGTGTTTAGACGGGATGAAGCTACATTAGTGTGTCAGATGCAGTGTTAATGCTAACTTTCTCTTTTCTCGTATCCTTAGTGTTTAGACAGGATGAAGCTACATTAGTGCATCAGGCTCAGTGTCAATGCTTACTTTCTTTTTTCTGGTATCTTTAAGTCTTTAGACAGGGGTGACGTTACATTACTGCGTCAGATGCAGTGTTAATGCTCACTTTCTCTTTTCTGGTATCTTTAAGTCTTTAGACAGGGGTGAAGCTACATTAGTGCATCAGGCTCAGTGTCAATGCTTACTTTCTTTTTTTCTGGTATCTTTAAGTCTTTAGACAGGGGTGAAGTTACATTAGTGCATCAGGTGCAGTGTTAATGCTCACTTTCTCTTTTCTGGTATCTTTAAGTGTTTAGACGGGATGAAGCTACATTAGTGCGTCAGGTGCACTAAAGCTCAGTTTTTCTTTTCTTTTATCTTGAAGTGTTTAGACAGGGATGAAACTACATTAGTGCATCAGGTGCAGTATTACCGGGCCCAGAGCCTAAGAGGCCCTCTCCACCATCATCTGGCAAGACTTTTACTACCCAAGTGGGGAAAGGGGGGGATCCATTTTATTTACCCTCTTTAGTGCCCATGGAATTACTATAAGTGGGCTCGCACCAGTTATTGCCTCAACATAAATACATTTTACACGTTAATAAATTTATATATAAAATTACCCAGCTCTTCTATGAGACCCTACAAAATATTCTGATGATCAATGTGCATGCAATGCACAAAGCCAGAGTTCTCATATACCTCTGAATTCACAAGTATAATGCAATCTTTACATGGTCCATCAATGATAGAGATGCAAAGTAGTTTGAACGGAGAGTTCAGAAATAATCAATATCAGGACAAAATACTGTTTAGCCTTGAACAAATGATAGTAATTGGGATTGATTCGTTTTCAAGAGACTACAATCAAAAGTGTAAAGCATATGGTTCTCCAGAGCACAATGATCTCCCTAACCCTTTCTACAGACCCTTCCCTCCGCCATCTCCCCAAGCCTCATCCTATTAGTATAAACTCCCAATTAACACTTCTGGATTCTTCCCTCCTCTATCCCTCCATTACTCTAGTCAATCCAACTAATAACCTCACATATCTTATGCTCAAATTAACTCATAAAAATACTAAAACTGAACTCATATCTCCCTATACTAATCCACCACTAATTTCTCTTGGGTTCTGGAGTGGCGTGCTACTCGCCAAAAAGTGCTTCGACGCCTCGTCAGGAGTAGTAAGCGCTATATGATTACAATACAATACAATACAAAATATGCTGAAAAAAGGAGCACAAGCAAGGTCAGCCAGATTGTCTGAAATCTACCAAGTAATATGTCTATATGATAAAAGGGGATCTGAAAACCATGCACGTTTACTATAGATGTACATAACAAAACTAAACTAAATCCAGTTTGCCTGTGAATAGCACATAGCTCGGCACGGCTGGAAGAAAAAACACTTTTGGCATAACTTTTTTTCAGTGATTTTTTATGAAGATGACATTATTGATAAATTTCACAGAACTAAACTATTTTTCATGTTTGTTTTGCGGAATTAAAATTTCAACCACCCTCTTCCAAAAATATTGCAGGAAAACCAATACTACTTGTAATCGTGAAGCTACACGTGTCACAAATTATCTGAAACTCTCGAGGAAATTTAGCAAATGTATTATACGTTTTCCCATTTCTCATTAAACATTGGACCAGTAACATTGAGCATGCGTCAATGCACATCACAAATGTATTTATTTGGTTATGCTTACTAAATGAGTATTATTGTGGCCCATCTCAAAGCAAGCAATCTATCGACTTATACAAGGCCACATTGAATCAACTCCCAAAGCATATGTATATGTAACACTCAGGTCTCTGCAAGAAGTCTTCAATGCACTGAGCTACAGCATCGCCATAGTAAAACGAGCTTCAAATGTAGAGTAGAAGATTAAGAATCACAAGAATTGTAACTTTATTGGCTGTTTTAAGCTGCGACTGAGTTTGCGGGTCTGCAAACAAACTAGTTTTCATAAATGGGACCCATTGAGCCTTGTGGTGCAGCCATCATCAAAAATCAACCAACACCACGGAAGGTTGGCTTCTGAGAAAAATGTATTCACAAGTCAAAGACAAAATTAAATGGCAAAAAACAGAATTCTATTCTTATTTTATTTAGATCCTTTTTGACATCCTGGTAGAAAACAAACCGGCTAGACATGGCTATTTCTAAGGAAAGCCCTTACATCTTCATACTGGGCTCATGATTTACCATCACCGGTCTCCATCAGCACAAATCTGACCCACGGCCACCTACACCCATGGCCTCCTTCTGATTTTTAATGGACTTGCCCTCCATTCCCAAAACAAGGAGTAGTGGCAGCTCAGATGCTGACTCAAACCTTTTCTCCTAAGAACCTTCCACCCCCCTTCCGGAAATGGTGTCTAGCAACCACCATAGCATACAGCATGGAACAATGGGTCAGCCCACTTCAGCCAACGGTGGTCTTGCACTGTGAGTGATGCCATTTTGCCAGATCACGCGAACATAAGTCAATGAAGAAGTGCATGTCATTGCAGGGGCTGGTGGGCCTATAGCCTATCAATGTTTTTTTTTCATTCTCAAATCATTTCATATTTTTTAGCCCATGTGTGTTTCAAATATGGCTTCAAGTTACAGTAATTCAAAAGCAATAGGTTTTTTACGTTATGTGGATAAGAATTACATTTTCTTGTGATGTACATTAAAATTAAAAAAGGGTGTCCATTCCTGCTCTAAGTGCACTGCTCCACTTGAAGCATCAGTGCTCTTCTATTTAACTTAAAAAAATATGTAGGTTTTTTTAATGTAAAAAAATATTGCATGCAGATGACCACCACGTTTACCTTCTGTCAGGTTTTCTTTTTTACTTCGTATTTTTGCAAAACATATAAAACTTCCCACCAGTGTACCAAGGACAGATCTATTGTGTCGATCAATGCTTTTTTAATATTAATTGCACTTGTACAAGCACTTGTTTTCGAAAATCATGACATACTCTAGAGAGATGTATTGAAAATCATGACATACTCTAGAGAGAAGCATTCCAACTCGTTGTTCAGCTCTCCTATTGGGTCCCTGGTTCTTTCACTCACCATCTGGAGGAGGGGTGAGGCAAATCGCAATATGCGTCATCACTGAGGGGAACCCTATTGTCACACCAGGTTTGGTTTTAACTTCCTCCTATTCCCGCCCCCCTTCCCCGCCCTTCATGTTGATCTGAATATTTTACACTTGCCTTTCCCAATTATCAGAATCTATTTAGTAGTTCACTCCCAGACATGGGAACTGTCCAATTGCATTCTTTTTTTACGCTATTAGTCTGCGGCCTTTAAACCGCTAGACTTGCATAATTAATAAATGAGGGGAGCAGATTACGTGTTTTGCACTGGTGAGTGTGCAAATTTGTACCAATGACCGAGTATTTTTGTACCAAAAATTGCTTTTACCAGTCAGTGCAAACGTATAGTTTCACTGCACCATTGGAGTCTAAGCATAATTTGAACAGCACGTCACGCCTTTCAGTGCAACACTGGGTCTCGGGCAATTGATCGGTCAGCAATGCAATGATCACAGGCCGTCGAAGGCCCGTTTCTATTACACTTTAGTAATAACCACGTTTTTATTTAATTGTTGAAACTACTCTGACGATACTGAATAGTGCATTAGAAAATTGGACAGTTCCGACTTTATGTCAAATGAATTCACACGAGTTTGAACATTTTCAAAAAAGTATCGAAGGTCTCGCGATGCAGCGAATTGAGGAGAGAAGCACACCTGGTCATGTTGTTGAGTGACTGCCGCAGCCTAATTTGAGATCTTCCAGAGCACCTGCGGCCTGGCATTCCGTGTGTCCCACAGCCCTTGTCTCACCCTTCCGAGAGAGTGTGAGTCTGCAAAGACTCTCATTAGTGAGTCTACTCAGGTGGAAATAACCTGGTCGCCCTTGCTGAACAGCCAACACCACAAACAACTCCCTTCCACCAGATCAGCCTGGGCAGCACGCAGCTGGTGGCGGCAGGTGGAGGGCCCGAGAGGCTACAAGAAGCAGGTCTGGGGCTGTCAGGTACCAGTGCAGCCAAAAGCACACCATGCGGTCCAGCACTTGGCCCGGCACTGTTATACCACGTCATGGAAAATTTCATGGTAGGACGCAAGAACAATGGCAATGACCAGAATGTTAGAGGCTGTCATTAATGCCACTTATTTTTTTTTACTTTTTTAAAAGCACAAAATGCGTCCTCCTTGCTTCTAAAATGGACATCTGGATGCATTTTGCATTAAAATATAACATTAAATGCAGAGATGCATTCATGTAATAAAACATAATTTTGCATAATTTCTTTTAAATTTTACTTGATTATGCAAAAGTAAATTATGAGAATCGCAACACCCCTATCCAGTATTCAATGAGCTCTAAAAGTTCAGGCAGATGACCTCACTCCATGCCATCATGGACATGTTTTCCAGTTCTATATTTTGAATACAAAATTACTATAATTTTTTCGTTTAATCAAATCAGTGCAACCAAACCAAGATCATAAAGACTAGGACATATTAGTCATTCATATTTAATCTACAATTACAATGATGTGTTGGTCTAATCATGTCAGTGAAGGCAAATAAAAACTACATTGACCAGAATGCATTAGATTGTTACATAAAGCCCAGAACTGGAAATGGCATCTGTGATGCCATGGAGTCAGGTGTCTGCTCCACCTTCTTTATTATTGATTTTCTCTAATTATTGAGCCTTTGTTCCAGAAGTGAAGGTACTTGCACTTTCTCCCCAATAAAATAAAGATTCATTCTGCCTGCACTTGATGCTCAGTTATAAACTATTCTCAGAACTGTCTTTGAAATCAGGGTTCAGGTCAATTTGACAATCTATAAGGTATCATTACATACATAGGGGATTAGCTAACATAAGCTTTTGTTACGAAGTACCAGATAAGTTCTAATATCTGATATGAACTCCTGTTAGTGCACATACTGAAAATATGTGTGTTGTGATTCTTATAGCACTTGGTAAGTACTGCATAGTTTAGAAAAATTCCATATACTTTACCCTGCAGAGATCTCCACTTCACTTGAGAAGTTACCCTCATGCAAAGTATAGAAAATATAAAAAAATGTATTCACCTAGAAAATAAATAATAGGTATATTTTTACGTTAAATATTAATGTAAATTCATTTTAAGTGTTAACTTTAAATGTAAAACAAAACAGAAATGCCACATTACTACTAAATTCGTTTTAAATAAAATGTCAATTAATGAAAATACATTCAATAATTGAAATTATTTTTCTGAATTTTAAATTAAAAATGAATTTCCACCTGAATAAAAAGATATTTAATATGCAGTAATACTTATTAACATCTAGAATGGATAAAAATGAATGTAATCATTTTTAATTAAATGTACAATAATGAAAATGTACTATTTTTAAATACATGTTAGTCCTAAAGTGTATCTTACTACACAAGTGCAGTTTCTAAATAGGAAACAGTGGTAAGATTACTCGAAAGTGTAAACTTACTCAAAAGTGTAAGTTACCTTTGTGAGTTAGGCCCAGAATACTTGAGGATCACCCTCAGACTCTCACATGGACCGTAATGTCTCTATGAAAAATGGTTGCCTGAAGGCTGATCTTATTTTCTAATCTAGAGCATGTTGGCGAGAGCTGTTCATTAAACACCTTCATGTCTCCCACACATTGAAAATTCCCTAAGAATATAAATTTTCCATTACTCCTTCGGAAAAACTAAATACAGAATCTACAGTCTCTATGTACAATAGTGGTGACATCATGTTCCAAGAGTTGGAAAGCAACTTGAATATCTTTGACCTGCACTTTCCAGTTCTCATGAATACCAAGATCTCTATCCAAACACAGAACATAGACTTTGCTGCTCTCCATACAAACACCCAGCCTGATGATACCATCCAACAGACTGACTGTTCTCCACTAAATTCTGGTCACCACCCCACACTCTATCAAACTCCACATACAACTGCCCAAGCGTCTTCCCTACTGCCTCCTATATATTGCATCTCACTTAAATACACCAGCCCAAACCCCAATTCATCTCTTCTGGGTTACTTCATGCCTCTCCGTCTCCCAGAGAAAGACTTCCACACTATTCAAACATACACCAGTCAAAGAACTGCACCAAAATACCGGTTCACACAGTACTTCCACTACTCTCCTAACTACTAACTTCAGGCATGAACACTCTTCACCCTATGACCTACCCTCCAAACCACATTGGAACTCCCATGCCGCTGACTCCACTTATTCTGCTCCGCCCAGGGCAACATTTTCCTTCCCTTCCCTACATCAATAGAACCATATTGATCAATCATTACCTCCCAATAATACACAGAAAGGTCAACTATCAACATTCCTCTTTAACATCTGAGCTAAACATGACTCCTTAACGAGATAACTCAAGGCACTGTCCACAGAGCTTAGAATCATAAACCACACACCCTTGAATATCAAAAGGTTGCTGACTTCACCACTTCAGAGGTATCTGTACCAACCAGTTAACCATCTTAATCATCAGCTGACCCCACACCTCTGGAGCAGCAAAGTAGACCTTCCAAAGAGATCTCATCGCAACCTGGCATAACTGGCTGTTGCCTTAATAATAGAAGTCTACACCTCTGTGAACCACACTTAAACACTCAAGAAAATAAGCACCATAAAAGGCAACAGAAAACAATAGCTCTCTCAGCTTACGAGAAAACCTAACATGGACAATCTCATGACCATTCAGCTTTTTTCAACACAGTCCTCAACAACAGCAGAAATCAACTTCAAATGCATTATATTAAACTCCAGGTCTTCTTAAAACACTACGCAGAGATGTGTTGGAGTGTGTCTTTTAAAAGCAATATTAACATGAAAAGCTTGCAATATATTGTGTGATGAAGCTGCATAGAAAACGTGTTAACATAGAAAATAATGCGTGTGTTTAAAATGTGCCCACGGGGTGCGGCTACAAAAGCTTGTTAATTTTGAATTATTATGCAATAATGTTTTGAATTTGTATTAGCGTATCATAATTACAGCTATGTATTAAGAGTTTGTTTATTAATTAAAAGGCCTTTAGCTTAGCGAGGGTCTGGGCCTAGCTGCCTGGCCTCGTATTAAACTGTATTTTTCTAACATGAAATGTGCCATTTTTCTGAAGGACACGAAGCTGTACTTTTCCAGAAGTTATGTGTGTGCAGCCGTAGTAAACTCTTTCTCATGAGAACCGACTTGCTCAAGGCAAAGTTCTTGCTGAATGCAACAGTGTAATTCGTAACAGGTGCAAGGTTAACTGTAGTAGGAGAAGACAATGGAGACACTGACTGGAGCGCAAAGTGTAACTTTTCCTACCTGACATTCCAACCGTTGAAGCCGTCAATAATATGGACCAAACCGTGACATGAGAGCTGTGGTTTGTGGAAAATTCTGGCAAGATGCTTGAACAATTATTGGACAGAGATAACGATGCACCAATTATTATCCAATGAGGAGTTATGGGCTAATTAGGTAGTTTTGATTTAACGGAGAGAACGAAGAAGAAACGGGAGAAGTCTTTACTCGCTCACAGAGATTTTTCACTCTCTCTTGCTTTGTCATACTATTCCGAGCCATCCTCCACCCATTCTTGCCTGGTACTTACTTATCCTCCATATGAGGGAAGGTCCTATTCCTTAACTATGCTATATCAAGACTTTGCCCTGTCCTATCTCTGCTGATGCCGAATCGACTGATGTCCTGAGGACGAAGACTGACGCTGTTTGCTGATCTGTTGGATTGGTACCTATCTGATGCAAAATTGTAATTGTCTGTTTGCCTTTTCTTTCTAGGTACCAACTGCTATTTTGATAGAGGCCATAGTTTAGATGTTGTCTAAATCCGTGTTTGCTAAAATGTTTTGCATGAAGCCCAACATGCTAATGCTAATTTGAGGTTAGTTAAGGTGTTCATAATATCTTGAGAAAATCGATAAATGACTGAATTCTTGCTTTGTTGAATCATGTATTACTGAGACTTTGCTAAGTTGCTTCATATTAATGACGTGCCTAATACAGAATGAATATTCTCTATGCATTGATTAATTGCGTTCTACTTGCAAATCAGAAGAGTGTCTAATGAGATTTATTGCTAATGAGATTAACAGAGATGACATTAGATTGTAACTAATAGGGAAATAAATATCCTAACACTTAACTAAATTGGTGTGGTTATTCATGACTGAAAGGTTATGGTGTGTTCAACTTATTGAGTCTTACTAAATGTTATTGGTTAGTTTGTTGATTAGTTATTGTAATTATTGATTGATTTATGTATCTATTGATTTGTGATGTCAAAAAGACATCTCGTACTGGGAAGTCCCCGAACGTGGTCCAAAGGTTAGTCGACCTAAACGCGTCTCCTTGTAAGTTTACTTATTAAGGCTTTGACGCGCTAACAGATGCTCTGATTATACACTAACATCACATAGATTTCCTACTCCTTACAGAAACCTTACTCAATGACTCATCCACCCCTTGGATGGACATACTGGTGCCTTCTAATTAAAATATAACACAAATGGATCTGAAATGCTGAATAAGTGGTGGTTTAGCAGTCCTTCACAAAATCCTCACTTCAAGTACATCAGTTCATGGAAACACTCCACTTTTGAATACCTGGAAGTAGCTCTCTAATGCATAAACCTAACCACATCAAATATATGCATCGTATACCACCCCAGAAGTCAACTAACTCTTGATAGGACAAACTATTGATCTCATTATCAAACTCTACCAGTTATCCTCTAACAACACCATCTAAGGAGACTTCAACCTCCACTGGGATGAGCCTAATGTAGTTTAACTAGACGCCTACCTCATGAGCAACACCCTAAGGCAGTTCTGCACAAACCCAATACATGTAAAGAATTCTGTCTTTGACCTAATGATTGCTAAGGTAGAGTCCATCACAAAGGACACAATTTCGACAGTGGACTGGTCTGAACACTTCCTTATTCTCTTTTACCTCACCCATGGAGGATTTATTGCCAGAGAGCGGATGATGAGACAGAAAATATAGTGCAGGGACAGGAGTCAAATCAACCTCAATAAACTACAGCTAAAACCAGAACACGCCTGACTCCTATCAGCAAGTTGCTAATCCCTGGCCAGTTGACCGGTGAGTATATCATTGCTGTGTGTAATATTATAGTTGAAATGATCCCTCTGTAGCAGAAGAAACAAAAAATAAGATCTCTGCACAGTGGTACAATGAATATCTAAACGAGGTGAAAAGACGACTGAGATTGATCTAACCGTGGTTTAGGGGCAGGTTTACTATGAGGGCCAAGATTAGGTGTCAGGTTAGGAAAGAAAACTAGTATTTAGTATACTTTTTATTAAAGGTTTTATATAGTGTGAACTAGCCACAGGTGTGTCAGGGCATTTTACAATGATACCTGCACCTTATTCTGACATGGTCTCTAACTCTGGCCCTCATTCTAAGTCTGACCCTAATCCTAGCCCCACTGGTAACTGCACTCGTTCAGTAAACACTGTGTGGAGAGCCCTGCCCCAGTATGAATTGTCAATGATGCTTACTTATATACTGCCCTGTTATAGATAAAATATTTGTGGTTGTTTGTATCTGGACTCGGTTACAAGTCTGTATGAAAGAATAAAAAAACTAAGGGCCAGATGTATGAAGCCTTTTTGCATTCCCAAACGGTGCAAATGACCGTTGGCGAATGCAAAAAGGTCTTGCATAATGTATGAAAGGCATTCCTAGTGCAATTTAAAGGAATCGCTAAAATAGCGATTCCTTAAAGTTGCGACCCCATTTAGAGAATCGCAATTTGCAATTCTCTAAATGTGGCATCGCAAATAAGGAATCCTTATTTGCGATTCCTTAAGCACATGTATGAAGCAATTCCTTAATGCGAATTGGGCATTAAGGAATCGCTATTACCACCAAGTTGACCTTGAAAATGCATTTTTAAAATTGACATGTAACGCACACATGCCCTTTTGGCATGTGTGCACCTTACATGTCTTCCAAAATTGTTTTGGGGTGCAGCAGAGGGGGCCTTAGGCCCCCAGCACCCTGGAGTTTGCATTTCCCAAATTGCAAATTCCAGTTAGGAACTCACAATTTGGGAAATGCAAAACATTTGCACCTATGGGCCGAGAGGCCCATAGGTGCAAATTGGGTCTGTATCACAATTTGCGATTCGGTAATAGCATTTGCGATTTTTAAGAAATCGCTATTACCGAATCACAAATATGATACATAGCATTTTGCAACTCAGAAATAGCGATTTCTTAAAAATCGCTATTTCCGAATCGCAAAATACTTTTTCCATACATCTGTCCCAAAATATATACATTTCTGATTTTGAAAAGTTAGTGACAGATTGATCAGAGAAGAACAAAATATAAGCAAACACAATTACAATTAAAAAAAAGAAACCTACAGGAAAATGTGGACAATATAATGTTTAAATGTAGGAATTTCTCGTAATAAAAAAATAATAATATTTAAATGGAAAAAAGGGGCTTAGCACATTCTAGTCTGTGAAAACTATCATTCAATTAAATGTGTATGGGATCTGATAAAACAAAGGAGAAGAGCACAGATCTAAAAAATACAAAATAAATCTCTAGTCTTTGAAGTGGGTCTGGGCCACCTTGAAAGATTGATCCAGAAGCTGGAGGCTAGGTATGGCCTGAAATGCTCACTTGTTTTCTTGCTGAAACCAAAGTCGAACAGTAGAGATCACCAACTGGAGAGAGTAGAAGACTTCTTCAGAACTATTTTCTGTATGATAAATTTGAATGGTAGATCACTAAACATGGTTGAGATATCAAACTGCAAAAATATTGAATCCACATTTTCAACTACCCCCCATATTGTAAAGGTAAGTAGATATAACTATAAGAAAAACAAATCAATACTTTCTTGTAAGATTTATTTGATGTTTGTGTTGTATCTTGTATATATTTGTAAGGAAGGTTGGAGGTTGCCAGGGCGACAGGGTGTTGCCAGGTGACAATGTGATGATTCTGGGGTGGAATAGTCTGTAAGGCAGTTGCTGCTGTGACTTGCCAGGGTTGAGATGTCGTTTTCTTCTAAGGAAATAAAGCAGGAAAAACAAGGAAGAAGAGTGTGCTTCTTTTCATTGGCGACAAGGGTAGGATCTATATCTCTGAACAACCCTGGCAGATTATAGTGAAGACCACAGGAATTCAATTATGATTTTGGAAAAAACGTCATTGGTTGCAGCAGCACAGTAAATTGTACAAGGACGTTTACCTGGACACTTTTGGCGGCATTTTTATCCTAAGGTATGTGGTGTCATGGAGTAATTAGACCGTTTCAATCCAGTTGTGGATGTGTCTGAGTACAATAACTATTTTTATCGAAGTGTGCGCAGATTGTTTACGCGCATTTGTCAACATAAGGAGGGAGTGGAAGGGCTGACATCGGGAAAACACTTGAAGGTGCAAAACCATACCGCGTTGGATGGTGCGAGTGTAAAGGTCAAGGTGAACATTGGATCGCATAAAACGTATTGGTAACGTACCGCGTTGGGTGTTTGTTGCATTTCAAAAGTGGTGAGAACTTCCACAGCGCGAGTTGACACGAGCGGTTTACCTCTTTGGCCGGCACGCTCGGCACAGTTCCTTCAGCGCAGTGACAAGGAGGAAGTGGCATAACTGCGCGTGTATGATGCAGCAACGTGACGTCTGGAAACTGACGTGTGTGTGCGCACGCACGTGATCCTATGTGTGTCGTCATTTCTGGAAGGACGCGACACCATAGCAACGAGTAAACAATCAGTGCTCAGCCTTCATGTGTCGGCTTGGCAGGAACGCACTATAACGCGGTACGGAGGCATTTATTTAGGATTGTGTTGCACTGAGGCTGGATTAAAAAAAAATAATAAGAAAAAATAAATAATAACGTAATGAAAAGGTAAAGGAAGAAGAAAGAAGAAGGGAAGGTGAATAAGAGTTAATGGGAAATATTTTTGGACGACGGTGACTACTTTTGTTATTGAAGCTTTTTATTTTTAGCACTTTTAAACTGTAAGATTTGGGACTTTGTGGTTTGAAGTTAGCACTAACTTGTAAATTTGGAAGTTTGCATGAGGAGATAATTAGAGATTAATTGATCAATCGAACTAAAAGTTTGCGTATTCAAGAGAAGCCATTGAGTTTGAAGGACCTGTCTTTGGATGAAGTTATAACAATAGCGAAGCGTGTGAAAGATACTTCGAGGTATATTAAAGAATTGAGTGCTGATAATACTGATGCAGTGTTGGGACAATCGATCAGTATGGTGAAGCAGAAAACTAGTAGCAAAGTTGATGGAAAAAAAAATGTTTTAGATGTGGGAGTATGAAACACTTGGCATTCCCTACCAGTTGGCCTGCAAAAGAAGCCAAGTGTTTCCTATGCAGTAGAGTGGGCCATTTCTCTAAAGTATGCAATCAAAAGAGCACTTCATATAAAAAGAAAAGTGTGAATTGTTTGTGTGATAAAATTCAGGTACAAGATATATCTGAAGAGAATGAAGGTATAGAGATACTGATGATAAATGGAAATTCAATATGTGAGAAGGATCAAATAAGCAAATTTGCGAACTTGAATTAGATCAGTACAATCCTCCGAAATGTGAAATCAGCGTGAATGGTATAGTGGTTGTCAAGTGGGTGGATTCGTGTTCCCCGTATACACTTATTGATAGGACAACATGGGTCAAGCTGGGGAAATGTAACTTATCCGACTCTGAAATTGAGTTAGTGGGGTGGTAGCAAAATACCCATCATGGGACGCTTCTGGGGGAAGGTGGTTTTTAAGCAAAGAGAAACTGAGTGTTGGGTGTATGTGGTAGAAGGTGGTCATTGTTTACTAGGTTGGAAGGAACAAAAAGCGCTGAAGATATTGTTAGACCCCAACAACGAGGAGCAGGTGTTGACTGTGAAATACGATGAAGTACAAAGGTGGAAGATGGAGTTTCCTAATTTGTTCAAAGATAAACTAGGGTGTTTGAAGAAGTTTCAGCACCGAATTGTGTAAAAGGAGGGAGCAGTGCCGAAAGTGCACAAAGTGAGGAATGTGCCTGTGATATTGAGAGGTGCGTTAAAAGAGGAACTTGCACGTTTACTGCAGTTAGGGGTGATTGAGAAAATTGAGGCTTCTGAATGGCTAAGTCCGGTAGTTTTAGTTCGTAAGCCTAATGGGAAAATTAGGATGTGTGTGGACCTGAGAGACCTGAATAACAACATATGGGTGGACAGGCATCCAATTCCAAATATTAATGAGTTGTTAACAGGAGTTAAGGGCGGTAAGTTATATTCAACTTTGGATTTGTCAAGTTCCTATCACCAGCTTCTATTACATCCTGAATCTAGGCACTTAACGTTGTTCATCACACCAGAAGGAGCGTTTAGGTTCATCCGCATGCCGTTTAGGCTAGCATCGGCATCAGCTGTGTTTCAAAGGGCTATGCAAAGTTTGTTGGGTCACTTGGAGCATGTCAGGTGTTTCCAAGATGATGTGTTAGTGTGGGGTGAAAATGCGAATGAACATGATGATACATTAAGGAAGGTGTGCCAGATTTTGGAAGGGGCAGGATTGACGGTGGAAGTGAATAAATGCAAGTTTGCGCGTGAGTGTGTGGAATACTTGGGTCATACGATATTGTGGGAAGGAATAAAACCAAAGAGAAACCTAATGGAAGCTATAGAACAGGCACCTAGTCCTGAGGAAAAGGACCAGTTAAGGTCTTTTTTAGGATTAGCAGAGTACTACGCTAAATTAGTGAGGAATTTTGCAGATTTAGCACAGCCCTTGCGTTTGTTGTTAAAGAAGAAGCAGCAATATGTTTGGTCAGGGGAGTGTCAACAATCTTTCCTCAAGCTCAAGAAGTGTATTGTTGACGCGGTTGAGTTGAAATCATTTGAGGTTCATGACCACACTGTAGTTTCAA
The DNA here is from genome assembly GCF_031143425.1 of Pleurodeles waltl. NCBI lineage: Eukaryota > Metazoa > Chordata > Amphibia > Caudata > Salamandridae > Pleurodeles > Pleurodeles waltl. The sequence continues at coordinate 74,925,133 of NC_090450.1, read as the reverse complement.
CAGATGCAAGCATGTATGGATTGGGTGCAGTATTAATACAGGCTCACAATGGAAAGGAACATGTGATAGCGTTTGCATCACAGACTTTGAGGGGAGCGGAGACATCATTAACGTGATTGAAAAAGAAGCTTTAGCCTGTTGGTGGGGTATATAATATTTCAGGAATTACGTTTTGGGAAAGAAGATTCGAGTTGCAAACGGACCATAAGCCTTTAGTGGATTTATTCACAACCAGGGGTGCAGGCCGTGCATCATCCAGAATTCCAAGATGGTTGTATAGGTTACAGGAGTACACGTTTAACGTGAAATTTATAACCAGGTATTACTAATGCCAATGCTGTTTGTTTGTCAAGACTACCGGTAGAGAGGGAATCTGAAGATGAGGAATGGTTGTTGGCAAGTTTGGAGGATAAAAATGAGAAGGCAATAAGCAAGTAGGTGTGGAAAATGGCGGTACAAAAGGATGATGAATTGAAACGTGTAATGAGTAATATATGCAAAAGGTGGTCAGAAATTGGAGATGCAACGGGGTTGATAATGAATCAAAAAAATGTATGGTCAGAGTTATCTGTACAAGATGGTTTGCTGAGAAGAGGGGAGAAATTGGTTGTTCCGTACAGTTTGAGACAGGATGTGCTGGGAATGTTACACGAAGGGCATGGTGGAATGTCGAGCATGAAAAGAAAAGAGAGAGAGAAGATTTTTGGTGGCTAGGCATGGATGTAGAGGTGGAAAGATATGTAAGAAATGGCATGTGTTGTGCGCTGAGTGACAAGACATGTGTAAGTGAGAAGACTCCGGTTGTACCTGTTCCTTTTCCGGTAGATCCTTGGCAGAAGGTAGGAATGGATATTTGTGGCCCATTCGATTTGGTGGGTCACGGAAGGAATTTTGTGATTGTCATGATGGATTACCATTCTAAATGGCCGGAAGTCAGTGTGGTGAAGGATATCAGATCGTCCATGATTATTGCGTTTTGTGAGGAAGTTTGGAGGAGGGAAGGGTATCCTGCAGAGTTGGTAACAGACAATGGACCCCAATTCATTTCAAGTGAATTTGAGGAGTATTTAAATTGCTTTGGGATTGAACATATCAGGTCTGCAGTAACACATCCTAGAGAGAACGGTTTAGTTGAAAGATTCAACAGGGTAGTGGGGGAAAATATCCAACTATCACTTCAAAATGGTTCAGATTGGAGGAATGACTTAAAGAAATTGTTATGGAACTATCGTACGACACCCCATTCTTTGACTCTGGAAACTATGTTTATGTTGTTAAAAGGCAGGAAACCGTGTACGAGGATTGTGCCCGGATGGATGGGTAGAGCAGGTAGAAGAAGTGTGGATGGAAAGGGTTTGTTACACTGAGTAGAAAAAATGCAAGGAAAATATGATGGAAGGTGTGAGAGTGAAATGAAGAAGGGTAAAATGGTGGTTGGTGATTGGGTACGTACCAAGTTGGTCCATGGTTCGAGGAAGGGTGTTTCCAAATGGTCAGATCCCAAACGTACTGTGGGGGTGAGAAGGTACAGTGTGGATTTAGATGACTGAAAAAGGTGGAATTTGAGGAGTGTGGTTAAATGTAATGATCAAGAGTTGAGTGCGTGGCTAAGGACACATCTGGAACAATTTGAAATAGTAAATAAGGAGACTCCAGGAAAATTGTGTTTGGATAGAAGGAGGATCAAGAAGCCGGGGTATTTGAAGGACTATTATACTGGATAATACAAGTATATTTTTTTTCTGGGAAATATTGGGCTGGGGGGTGTGTAGACTGTCCATTTAGATAGTCCAGTTAGTTAGGTACATGTTTTAAATAGGTTATTTTGCTAGTTATAAAATAGTCGTTAGGTAAATTGTGTAAAAGGGGAGATGTGTAGTATCTTGTATATATTTGTAAGGAAGGTTGGGAGGTTGCCAGGGCGACAGGGTGTTGCCAGGTGACAATGTGATGATCCTTGGGTGGAATAGTCTGTAAGGCAGTTGCTGCTGTGACTTGCCAGGGTTGAGATGTTGTTTTCTTGTGAAGGAAATAAAGCAGGAAGAAGAGTGTGCTTCTTTTCAGTTAGAGTGTCAGTCGATATATTGGATTCAATATTTTGTAGGTCAATGTTATTGACCTTGATATTGTGACATCTACCCAAAAGTCTACTGGAAACCTTATTTGCCGATGTCAACTTAATAGGCAAGTTCCTTAAAATGTTGCTTCCAAGTGCTTGCAGCTTCCTCTTCTGGGGCCATATCAAACCTTCCTTCTAGATTCTATGCTGAAATACTTAAGGCCCATATTTATACTTTTTGACGCTAAACTGCGCTAACGCAGTTTAGCGTCAAAAAATTTAGCGCCGTCTAACGCCATTCCGAAGCGCCATGCGGGCGCCGTATTTATGGAATGGCGTTAGCCGACGCAAGCAGACCGGCGCTGCCTGGTGTGCGTGGAAAAAAACCACGTAGACCAGGCAGCGCCGGCATAGGGGGAAAATGGCGCTAGGGCGTCTTAAAATGGCGCAAGTCGGGTTGACGCTAAAAAATCGTCTTAACCCGATTTGCGCCATTTTTTCGACGCCCAGACGCCATTTAAATGACTCCTGTCTTAGTAAAGACAGGAGTCATGCCCCCTTGCCCAATGGCCATGCCCAGGGGACTTCTGTCCCCTGGGCATGGTCATTGGGCATAGTGGCATGTAGGGGGGCACAAATAAGGCCCCCCTATGCCACCCAAAAAAAATTGAAAAATATAAAAAATTGTACTTACGTGAACTTACCTGAATGTCCCTGGGGTGGGTCCCTCCATCCTTGGGTGTCCTCCTGGGGTGGGCAGGGGTGGCAGGGGGGGTCCCTGGGGGCAGGGGAGGGCACCTGTGGGCTCATTTTGAGCCCACAGGCCCCTTAACGCCTACCCTGACCCAGGCGTTAAAAAGTGGCGCAAATGCGGGGTTTTTTGACCCGCCACCTCCCGGGCGTGATTTTTGCCCGGGAGTATAAATACGACGCATTTGCGTCGCCGTCATTTTTTTAGACGGGAACGCCTTCCTTGCATCTCATTAACGCAAGGAAGGCGTTCACGCTAAAAAATGACGCTCTTTGCCCATACTTTGGCGCTAGACGCGTCTAACGCCAAAGTATAAATATGGCGTTAGTTTTGCGCCGAATTTGCGTCGAAAAAAACGACGCTAATTCGGCGCAAACGGAGTGTAAATACGGGCCTAAATATCAAAGTAGATCTCTTTCAAGTAGCAGAGTGCACTAACCATCCAAGAGCATGATAGAGGCTAGCAACCTCAATCTTAGTAGAAAGCCATCAGGCCAGCAAGCATGGACGTATTCTTTTGGTGCATGGTGGAAAAAAGCCTCAGGATGGCACACATTGAAATATCACTCGCCTGGCAGTCTATTTCATTACTACAGCTTTTTAAGTCTGTAAATACCAAGTAGTGCTGGTGAGTACAGCCCCCGTGACATCACCTCAAACCAGAGAGAGAATTTATTGGTGACACTGGGAAGGGTTATGAGAGAATTACCATCCACCATTCCAGCCATGAATGCTTCTGTTTATTTTCTGTCTGCGATACCCTGTTAGCTGGCTTCAGTGGTTGTTTTGCCAGGGAGGTGTTTACCAGCTCTCTATCACTGATTGTGAATTTATTAATGAAAGGTCACTAGTTAGCCCTCTAAACTTTGTTCCCTGCTCAATATGTATACTTTAAAGATTTCCAAGAGCAACAAGTTTTGGTAGGTATTTTTTAGGCCAGACTGCAAAGTACATATTAAGAAATGGAGTAGACAAAAGCTAGCATTTTATAAATTGCATCAACACTCAATTTTGGGACGAAACTATGAAAGCTGCAAAACATAACGACCAGTCTTTGATCCATGTCCACAAAAGCTAAGTGGTCCATAACGAATGTTGATAGCTCTTCCCAGTATAAAATCTGGAAGCAATTGTATATTAAGATAATTTTCTTAGGAAGATATTAAGAGGTCCATCCCTGCCCACATAAGATATATCACCTAATGAAAAATTGAGCCCTACGGCAAAATATTTATCAAAATCAGGATTTTAGGATTGCTTGATTCAAACCATAATCATTATGTTTCAAAAGCGCAGACTATAAAATATTTGTATTAATAGCATGAATCAGCAACTAATGGTGTGAATATAAGTTGTCAGCAGAGTCAGCTCCCGTTCACAAACTAAGCAACAGCTGCTTTGAGAAAGTCAGCGAGTTTTGAAGAAAACAGCACAGAGAGCTCTGTGTTGAAAGCCATAAATGCAACAAATGAAACCACAAAACCATATTGAAAACCCGAAGGGCATTTCATCCATGTTTGAAATATTGTTGTGTAAAATGCATGTCATTTAATGAACTGTAACTTGTCTCATTCCTTTTAACAAATAAGGCAAATACTAGAGCATGCCATCTACAAAGGAAGGCACACTCACATGCAAGAACATACTTGTCCCACTCAACAACAAATTCACCGACTAAACCACAACCATCAAAATGGGAGATTAGCTGTCTGACATCACTATGACGGCAGCCTTCTCTATAGCTCTTGCTTTCTGGGCTGGCAGTTGCATAGTATTGTTGGACCTACTTAATCACATCTTATACAAATTCAAATGTGTCTTTCTGCCTTTGTGTTTCTTTTCTGTACTTCTGAGTTTGATTCTGTTGATGAAGCAATTCATGCTTTTTGTGGTGGTTGTCTAATGTGCAGGAGTTTTTAAGCTTCGGTTTTCCAATTTGTGTGAATTAAGTAACATCTACCATATTTGAAAGTTAAGACGTTTTGCATGAATTAGGTTCTAAGCAAAATTGTATATGCCATTCTATTTGCATTAACACTCCGACTTTTAATTTATACCTGCGTAAAGCCCACTGCAGCTTGACCACTGTAGCAAAATGTACTGCCATTTTGTTGTACCATATTGCACACTGCACATTTTAGCTCAACTGTCCTGCAAAGCGAAGCCTGGTTCTGAGGTTGGCGCAACCTGTGTTGGAACTGGAATTTTGGACAGTGTGGCAGTTTGGCAGCTAGGACAGCTTGAAATGACAAGTGTGTTATTTTTTGTTCCGTCATGGCCTACTGGATTTAAAAAAATGGCCCACCTTGCTAATTTCTGGCTGGCTCTGACAGATTGCTCAAATTCCATTGGAACACTGAGCACAATGAAATGAGGAGGGAGGAAATTAGTGGCCAGTTGTTTTACTAGAAAAAGTTGTATAGGTCTCCCAAGGTCTACAAGCATTTTTCCCTCCAGAACACCCTGGTATCTGTTCATTAGTGTCTATCCGTGGTTTCGTTCCATCATGTGCATTAGGAAAAAGTTTAGAAATGTAGGACTGAAAAGTATAGATTTCAAAATCGTCTGCTCCAGCTGATGAGGGGCAAAGGTCTGTGTGGTTGCCATGGTGTTTTTATTTTGCTTATTGCTTACTGGCTATTGTGCATTAAACATGTGTTAGACTTCGATGAGCTATACCAAGTGTCTGCTCTGTTTTGTTTATGAAACAAATTGTGCTTGTTTGTCTGGGATTTGAGAAAAGGCTTCCCTAAGTTCTGAATCCCTTATGCATGACAGTTTTCACTTGTTGAGCCTCCCTTTTGTTCTGAACTCACCTACTGTGAATTTGTTCTGGGCCATGCCAGGTCAGTTTTCTGGGACCTGAAAAATGTCAGGGTATCAAATACTACTTGTAACCCAGCAAATGTTCAAGTACATGCTTTTTAGTCTTTAACCTTTAGACAGGGGGCTAGTATACACAGTGAAGGCATACTCTGAGGATAGCATGGGATAAAGGGGGTCATTCTGACCCTGGCGGTCATAGACCGCCAGGGCCAACGACCGCGGAAGCACCGCCAACAGGCTGGCGGTGCTTCCGGGGGCATTCTGACCGCGGCGGTAAAGCCGCAGTCAGAAAAGGGAAGCTGCCCCAGGGAATCCTCCACGGCGGCGCTGCAAGCAGCGCCGCCATGGGGATTCCGACCCCCTTCCCGCCAGCCTGGTTCTGGCGGTTTTCACCGCCAGAACCTGGCTGTCGGGAACGGGTGTCGTGGGGCCCCTGGGGGCCCCTGCAGTGCCCATGCCGCTGGCATGGGCACTGCAGGGGCCCCCTGACCCCCTTCCCGCCAGCCTGGTTCTGGCGGTTTTCACCGCCAGAACCTGGCTGTCGGGAACGGGTGTCGTGGGGCCCCTGGGGGCCCCTGCAGTGCCCATGCCACTGGCATGGGCACTGCAGGGGCCCCCTAACAGGGCCCCACATAGATTTTCAGTGTCTGCGTGGCAGACACTGAAAATCGCGACGGGTGCAACTGCACCCGTCGCACCCCTTCCACTCCGCCGGCTCCATTCGGAGCCGGCATCCTTGTGGAAGGGGGTTTCCCGCTGGGCGGGCGGCCTTCTGGGGGTCGCCCGCCAGCCCAGCGGAAAACTCAGAATGACCGCCGCGGTCTTTTGACCGCGGTACGGTCTTCTGGCGGTTTCCGCCAGGCCGGCGGCATCCGCCGCCGGCGGGGGTCAGAATGACCCCCAAAATGATTTGTTTATCTAGTACTTGTATCACCTAAAATACATAGAGGCCCTCATTAAGAGTGGGGTAGTATTTGGGCTGATAATTATCAGACCCGATAAAATATGCCTTCACAATATAGGAATTTATTTAGTCAGATAGTTAACTCCCAATTACAAGTTTGTCCCTGATAATGGGAACTAATATACAGGTTTTGGTACCTAATACACCAAAATAGGCATGCTCTGGAAATTATCAGGCAGTCTTCCCCAGATAAATTTTGGCAGGTCTGTCCTGTTGAAATGTATTAGGGGGAGAAATGCAGGAGCTCTGTGGTTAGCCACCAATCTCCAAACTGATATATATGTGTGCCAAAAGGCTGCACCTCACTAACAAGCTTAACAGTTTTGTAAAGCTTCTTGTAGCTTAGTAAAGCACTTAGCTTCAAGTATAAAGTTTACATTTGAGAATACTTAAGCCATAGAAGTATGAAAGATACACATAGGCCCAAATTTAAGAAGGGCCTAGCACCAACTATCGTCACATTAGCGTCATTTTTTTACAGTGATAGAGTGGCAAAAACACCACACCATATTTACAAAGTGGTGAAATGCTTGTATTGCACCACTTTGTAAACCCTTGTACCACATTATACCTTCGCCAGGCATAACGTATGCAAGGGGGTCCTCTCCCTGCTACAAGACCTGCAAAAATGGCACAGTGGAACTTATGAGATTCCACTGCATCATTTGTAGCTGCATATTTAACACCTGCACACAGCAGGCATTAAAAGGAGGCACACCATTATTTTTAATGGGCCTCTATGTACTTTGCAGGATTAGCGCAAACATTTTTGGCGCTAATCCTGCAAAGTACAACAATAGCATACAAAATTACAAAGCTATTGTCCCTAACCTGAGCTGTGGTGCACCATATGTTAAATACAGCACACACAATGTGGGGTTAGGGGGGCGCAATGGGTTGCAAGAACACAGCGATTTGTCAGCAGGGAGCAGAGGCACATCAGCCTTTATGCTTGATGATGTTGCTTATGGGTGACTGTTCTTGTTTGGGCTGGGGCAGCAGCACTGGGACTCAAGGCTGTGGGGGACTATCAATACAGAGGATGGGGGTCCCAATTTCCTATTTTGCTTTAGGGCCCCTGGTACTCTTGTTATTTCACTTCTGGGAAGCTGACATACCCTTTGCATTTTGGGAATTTCCTTCTGCCACACTTTTCATGACAGAGCTTTCAACTGCTGGACTTGTGTTTGGGTTAAAGTGGGGTAATTTCGCTACATGCATTGTATTCTATATACTTCTCTTTATCATATTATAGCAGCAGTCCTTAGACCTTGCACATATTTCCACCCACTCCAAGGGAGGCAGTCAGATTTCCAGCTACGGTTCAGCATTTCTCTGTTTAGCAGCACAGAGCTCTACCAAGCAATAAGGTGAAGAGTGAACAAGCCACATGGTTCATCTTATAAAAAGTTCAGAGGCAGTTGTGCACCAACCAGTTCACCACTCAAATGTACAGTTTACTCCAAATATTCGGGAGAAACCCATCACACAAAAGTGTAACTTTCAGGTGTGCCATATCTCCACGGCAACCAGTTGACAAAGTGTACTGTCACTCAGAGTTTGTCGATGGGCCTCAAGATGTCCGCAGCCCAATCAGGGATGGATGCAGAGCTTTTCTTTCTCTAAGGTATGGTAGAAGAGATGGAGGAAGTAGGGGGAATGAGAGACAGGTTATGGTGGGTCTTTCTTTCGAAGAGCAGGTCAATGGAAGGCCAGAGTTTCCCGGAGAAGTGAGTGTCATGAGATGCACCTAGACAAGTATTGACTGCACCTCTGGTGAGAACTTTTCTATTTTGAAGGGATCAATTTAACACCCATAGCAAGCATCAGATCAAGTATATCTGATCGGATACAGAGGTAGGTGGGAGTGGGAAAAGGCAAACACACTGACAATATCACACAGGGGGGGACAAGGTGACTCATATATTAAAGATCTCACAGATCCATTGTTGAATTTCAGACCTCAATGGAGAGACAAACTTACATTTGAAAAACATGAGTTGGAGAACCAACAGTTTCAAACAAGTATCAGATGTGGAAAGACCCAGTTTAAAGATCTGTGATGGAGTCCAGTAGGCATTGTGAATGGACCAAAACCTTGATTGGGAGATTGCGGGGGAGATTTTACCTTGAAAGGCTGAAGAACAAATTTGATTGACATCGAATAAAGTAGATGTTGGATTGCTGAGGGGGGGAGTAGGTTGTGCCAGGGTTTACATATACACTGTTTAAGATATTTTTTAGGGGTTAACAGGAAATTTTATTAGCATTTCCATTTCCTTGCAGTCTTTGCCACACCATAATTGATGAAAACCGCAGTTACCTTCAAAATGACTTACTAATCATTATAGGGATTATGATTTCCAAGGAGGCATCCATTAACAGCAGGAGGTAAAGGAGAGACAGGCTTGAGTCATAAACCAAATACAGCCTCTATTTGTAACTTACTACATTTTGATCTTTACTTATGTTGCTACTTTAGAATACTCTCATCTTTGCCTTCATGTCTAACCGTTTCTCGAGTACTATTTTTAAAACTAAACCTTGATTTAAGGAGCCACCTCTCTCAACTAATCCCATAATCAGTGACACCTGTATCATAGTTGTTCACCGAACCCAAATTTACAACATGTCAAGTTGAAGTTAACATGCTCTTTTCAGCACAGCTAAGTGAGAATGATGAGGCCGGATCTCATCAAAAACCCCCTCAAAGATATCGAGGAAGAGAAATCCAATGTTCACTCTCAGTGTAATAGTCAAAGTTCCTCAATTCTAGAGTAGTTGCTGAGGTCTTCTTCCAGACTAACCTCCTCCCTCCACTCTCCCCTCTGCCCAAGCCCATCATCTGCGGAGTTCCCCAAGGATCCTCCTCAGCCCCACCCTATTCAACACCTACTTGACCCCATCTGGCTAATGCCGTAAGAAACACAGTCTGAACATTATCTCCTATGTGGACAACATCCTCTTGCTATCGGAAGACCACTCCAAGTCTCAGATCAACTTCCAACTCTGCATGAGCAGTATAACCATCTGGATGAAGGAGAACGGTCTCAGACTCAACACAAATAATATCGAAGTCCTAATACTCAGAAACTACACATCACCTTGGGACAACTCTTGGTGGCTTTTGGACCTAGGGCTACGTCTCTCCCGACATAATACGCCTGCAACCTAGAGATCATCATTGACAACAAACTAAGCATCAAAAACCAGGTCAGGGCCATTTCATCTGCCTGCTTTTGCAACTTCCGTCACCTACGCAGGATGTTCTAATGGCTCCACAACGCCACTAGGCGCCCCATCACCTAAATCCCTCGTCACCAGTCACCTGAACTATGGTAACTCTTTCTATGGCGGACACACAGCACACTTCACAAAGAAACTCCAATTCATTCAGAATGCAGCAGCAAGGGTCGCACTCGACCTTTCAAGAGGCGTGCAGATGTCCCCACACCTCACGATGCTCCACTGGCTCCCCATACACACATTATGTCTACTCAAGCTGCTGACCCTCACCTACAAATCCCGCACAACCTTAGATCCACTCGTCTCAATCACTGCCTGAACTTTCACCACCCCACTAGACATCTCTGATCTGCCACCCTCTACCTAGCCCACACACCACACATCCACAGGAGCAACTATGGAGGGTACGCCTTCTCATACCTGGGTGCAAGAGTGTGGAATGACCCCCTCCTTCGCCTGAGGTCCGCCCCATCCAGCCTAAGTTTAGAAAACAGCTCAAGACCTGGCTATTCAACTGAGGCCTCCGGCTGACCCCTTGCAACTGACTTGGCGCCTGGATACCTTAACAGGTGGTAAGAGCACCCAACAAGTCCACTGATTGATTGATTCATTCTTATTACGGGCGTAGCTATCAATAGTGAAGGGAGCAAGTTAAGTGTCACAGGGCCAAGATAACTAACAAGCCCACTAAACTCTGTTTATTGTCCTACCCAAACAGCAGTCAGAATGGTTAATTTTCCTTGCTTACACTCAGGCTCCTGGCACCCTTATTTTTCCAGTGCTTCGGATTCTCTGTACTACAAAGTATCACTCTGGACTAGCATCACATAATCATGTCACTATTTGTTCTGGTGATGTCTTTTATGTGACACCTCAATACTAGTTATCAAAATGTTATCTTGGCACACCTCTGGGCACATAATTTATTTTCAGAAATATATCAAATGACAACATGGACCACCATCTAATAATTTATTAAATGCTACTAGTCTGGTGCATTATTGCCAGGATATGGATTTACTGAAGCATTCCCCTGGTTTAATCGTGATCAGTAAAGCTTTTCATCCAACACGAAGGTGTGGAGACACTAGGCATCAAAACTTCACATACAAATCAATTTAGAACCTCCAGTTCACATTTAGCCACGCAAGGAAAACTCCAGTCTGAAATAAGGTTGAGAAGTTTATTACAAACTCAGACTCAACTTTATGTAGACAATTCTCAAGACAAATTTATAAAGGAACAAAATCACCATTGGTTGACCCTAGACCATGGAAAAGATACTAACAAGCTAACATTAAATAAAAGCAATACAAAACATCACAAGAATTATCTGATGACCAAAAAACAAATGTTGTTTAGTAGCTGTAAGCATTAAGACAATTTAAAAGTAATCTAAGCTTAGCTAACAAGAGCAAGGGTAATTCCTACAAATTATCAAGTCAAAGGTTAGTATGTTCTGGGCTAAACATGAGGCAAAATGTAAAAAGGAAAAGGACAAAAAGAAGTTGAAAAAACACCTGGGGAAAAAAGTGACTAACCACAGTTGGCATAAAATGTGGGTAAAAATGGAAAACTTCATCATGTCATAAGCACAGTCAAGAGTCTCCTTCTTGGAGGCAGTGGAGAGATTCTAAGTCTCAGCAAAACATTGAACAAAAGGGCAAGAATAGAGAGGACCGTACAACTTAGAGTCCATGGGGTGTAGAATGAAGAGTGCTCTGATGAAGGGTGAGGAGCAGAATGCTGCTAATCTAACCTGGGAATGGTATCTAACCTGGGAATGGTATATTAAAGTTCAGAGTGCAAGATGATTCACTCATTCATCACTCCATATGGCACAGAAGGTGTAATTTTCCAATGCAATCATAGTCAGTCATGCGTCTTGGAATTCAACATCAGTGAAGATTCCCTTGTCTATCATGGGAAAATACATCTATCTAAGATCATACGTTTGAGTTGAAAAAAATGTAGACATTTACTTCCACGGTTCCTGAATGTACTGGGCTCAAGGTTAGTTTCTCAACTCACTATGTGTAAAACAATAGGACATCTATTACCAAGCTAGCATTTCATGGGAACGAAGTCTGAGAATAAAACGTCACATTAGCATGAATGACTAAACATTTTCTGCACAGACAAGAAACAGGGTCGTGCAGAACTCACTTTGGCTATGCAAAGTCCATTTAAATGGCACATTCATTTATTCAAAATAAGTACACATAACATAAAGAAATTCATAATCTTTGTCGTCAGTGCTCATGTTTCTGTAGATTTAAAGTGAAATAACTCTGTCAATACATTACATAAAGTACAGTGTAACATTGTGAACATTACTTTCTTGAAATCTTCTATCATTTTAGTGTACACTACGAATGAACATCATACAAATTTACATACAGATGAAATAATCGATTTAACACGAAGTTCAAAGACCATACCATAACACTTTACTTTAGTAACCTACAGTGAATGCACATTAATAAAGGCTTCCAGTGCACCACTGTACAACAAATCTAATAGTACAACGATTACCAAAATGCATAGATTGTGACATAGATCATCAATGTAGAATATTTCTGCTACATCAGCATGCTACTGATGAAAAGCAGGTTATGGTACTTGAAACTAAACTGAGGAAGGAGCATTATTTCTACTGCTGATGAATCTGATATTAAGAAAATGTAACCTTGGGTTTCACAGACTTCACTCTCTTAAGGACTCCACTCATGATGAGTTGCTTGAAATGACTTTTCCTCAAAACAACTCATTTCACATGCAAATCACACACCATTTCAGCTTTGTTGCTCATTTTCATTATTTCATAATTAGAAAATTCGGATTAATAATGTACAATTTCATTTTATATTCATATTGTTTCTTCTTAATATTACACTCATAATTATTTATGACTAAATAGAAAAAGACTAAGTACTTATTCGCTTTTTCCATTTTAAACAACATTATTTTTGTGATTTTGTGTACTTAGCTTATATTCAGACGATTATATTTTAAGGTGTATATTTCACTGGCATTTCATATCTTACATATTAACAACCCGAAGGCAGCCGCATAATTAATTTTAAGTAAATTGAAAATAAACAGAACTAGATTTTAACCTTTTATGTTTTAGTAGAAGAATTCCAGGCTCGTTGTTACCTTTAGTGTCCTCAATTTCTTATATTAGTAAAACAATTTCAGCATCTTTGTTAGACTAAGTAAATGCCAACAAAATCCTATTCCATTGTCAAAAATAAGGCTTTTGAACCTTAAAAACGTTTTGAAACCCAGATATGAATTTTGTTGACGTCGGTAATTTGGCAGTGATTATCATGTTGCATGTATTTCAAATAAACCATGCAAAGTAATTGTTGTGTTTGTTTTTGACAACTGGGGGATGGCATAGTTGGTATGCTGCTTTTTCCATGTATGCCTAGTGTCCTTTTGAAAGTCAAGAGGGGCACTAGTATGATACTTTTAGGTGGTCCTACGCAGTTTGAGTGCTTATTCAATTAATTCGATCCTTGTGGTGATGCTGACGACTAAACCCATATGATGAGATGGTTCTCTGACTACTCTTCTGTCACAGGGACTTGCAGACTGGTAGTTTGGTCTTTTTTCCACACTGTAGTTGTCTGTTCTGCTTTGCCAGCAGTGCTGTACTGGTGACGTGGCAGAGTGAAGACTAGAGGAAGTTAGCCACAGTCCAGTGTAAGAAGGTCAAAATCACCTGCTGGGTTCTCATGAGCACCTTACCTGATCATACCGATCTCAAAGATCAACCATCTCAGGCTGCGGCACAGAATGCCCGGCAGGCAAATGTTTACACATTTTAAGTGATCAATTGATTTTGTGATTCTTGATGTACTCTTTGTAGTACTCATATGGGCTATGCAGAGCAACTTTAACAACTGTCAACAGAATGAACCACTCACAAATGGCTCCTTTGGTTAGAGGCTAGTCAAGTGGATCTTCTCCTTCTTTGACAGCCTCTGACTTTCAGGCCACAGTGCTTTGCAAAGCTGGAGAACTTGGGAAATATAGCCTAGTGAGCAGTAGAACTACATGTTGGTAGTGATACAGCTCTACTTGAATTCACGTTTGAAGATACAAACTTGGGTGCTCCTCTTTTTGAGGATGCTGTAGTGCCCTTTGGTAAATGGGATAGTTATTGTTTAGAGGAAGTGGCATAGCCCTGCAAGAATTCACCAGGGGTGCTGTGGACATTCCCCAGTAAACAACAGTTATATTCATACTCACAACATACAACCTTGTGTATATTGTCCAGTGAGACCTAAAGAAACCACATAACTCTGACATATGTAAAGGACAGCTCTAGTCACTCACCCCTCAAAGGTTTATGGGAATTGCTGTCAAAAGTCAATGTATTCGCTCTACTCCTGAACCTTGGCCAGTGTGAACCAACAAACTGCGTACCATTTCAGAATATAATGTAAACAGACTTTTTTTGTGTTTTGGCAATTCTATTTTCCAAACATGAGTTCTGTTCCAGATTGTATAGAGAGCACCCATTTTAAATTCTGTTTAGATCCCATGGCTAGGTTACCGATAATGACACATATTATGCTATTGCTCTCTTGTAACCGAGCACTAGGACGAAACTATGCAGCCGTCCTGGGCTCAAACCTAAGAGATCGATATCAAAGGGGAACATACTGGATTTAAGCAGCGATGGAAGGCTCAGGCACTTGATAGTTCCGAAAATTCTGAGAAGGTTTAAGGTGATTTCTTCATTTAGCAGTATGAGGATTCAATAGTGATGACATCTATGACAGAATTGAGATCCTTTAGGGGCTTTCAGGACAGGAGTGAAGGTTGCTAGCAAGCCCACAGTTGGAATTGTTTAAAAACATCACACAACTCAAGAACATTAAACAATGAAGTGAGTTGAGGAAGCCAATAAAGACAAGTCATGGCTGTGTGAGCAAGTAAACAATGTTGTTTACCCTAATCACCATTAGCTCAAAAACAGCAATCTGTGGTTCAACTCGGAGTGAATATATAAGCAGAAGCTTGGTACATGCCACTCAGGTAAACTACAACATTCAAGCATACTTGGGTGATTGCATAATGCTGCTCATCTCTTGTGCCTGGGTGGACCCTTCCGAGCCTTGCACATTAATTGCTCTATGTGGCCATCTCTCCCTGATTTGTCCTCAAAATCCCACATCCCATAACGTAGGTCATGCTGAGAATGAGCCAGGATGTTCTAAGTAGTCTAATTGAACAAATAATCAAACTTGATGCGTGGAGACATAGGGGTTAATCTGCACTTGGCCAAGAATATACGTGATTCTGGGCACATTTTTCTCTGGTACTTGGAGTTAAAAACTAATAGCTCAAATACCAGTGCCAGAGGAGACACTGGCGACACAAGACACACATACTACATTGTTAACACGTCCACAATATGGGCGCTGGTAATACAGTCCCCAGATAGATATTGGGATCACAAGATTGAACCTGCGGCCCTGGAAACCCAAGAAGCAAGTTCACCTTCTGGGAACACAAGACACCAAAACAAACACAGACGAGTCATAACCAAAATTAACATCTGTGTCATGCAAATTATGAGAATAATCTGTGCAGAGTGCAGTAAAATACTGCCCAAATGACAAGTTAAGGCACAGTTTTATTCCGTTAACAGCTTGGAACTCAATGCCTCTATTACAATATAAATGTCCTTTGTAGCACAGCCTTATGCGTTTTGAGCAAGGCCTCTATTATACATCAAATGTGAAGCAAACAGCAAACTTGTGCCTTGCACCTCACTTTCAAGCAGTTTTTGGGTGGTCTCGGACCATTTTTGTGTTAATGAGAGATATGGTGTACGCATTTATGGGCATAAATTGAAGCCCCTAGCACCGCCTTAGCACCATTTTTTTTTACGCTATGGTGGCTCTAACCAGTCGCCCACCCTGCGCAATATTTACAAAGTGGTGATATGCAAACATTGTGTCACCTTGTATTCCCTTTCACCACATTATGCTTGTGCCAGGTATAATGTATGCGAGGGCGGCGTTCCCCTGCAAGGAGACCCAAATTAATGGTGCAGTGAAATTTACAAGAATTCACTGCGCCATTCTAGCGTCATTTTTTAACACCTGCTCTGGGCAGGCGTTAAAGTGACGCTGGTGCATTAGCCTATGGGCCTCCCTGTGCTTTGCTGGACCAGTGGCAACATTTTAGGTGCTAGTCCAGCTAAGAGCCACAATAGCATACAAAATTCAGACGCTATTGTCCTAAAGTGCGCCGTGGTGTGCTGAATTGTAAATACAGTGCTACCATGGTGTTGTTAGGGAGGAAAGGGGCGACACAAGGAAACTGGCGCATCAGAGACGATGCGCCAGTTCCTTGTAAATATACCCCTTAAGTTTTCTGTTCTCTGTGTAGGGATTTCAAAGGAAAGGCTGGCACCAAACATATACACTGTCATTGATAGATTTACCTTTACGTGATCTAAGGCACGATCAGTAAATTCTATATCATGACAACACATATAAAGCCCATCTTCCTCCCAAAATTAAGCTTTGTGTGCTCAGTTACACATCTCAGATACTTTTTTTATTTACAATTTGATGTCAGTTATTTTCTTTGTGTAATATTAAGTGCCAAGTATTTGTGCAGCAAAATACACTATTTTCGGGGATCATCATTGATTTTCTCTCACCAGATTTGGACCCAGACAAAAAAGAGAAAAAAAACACAAATGAGGGAAAGCAGGAGCAAGCCCATGTGGAAAAACAGTGACAAAGAAAGAAAGCAATGCTGCAAACCACCATTAAAGGTTAAAGTAAAGGGGGAGGAAGTGTCTGGTGGTGGATGAAAGGGGCACGGGGTGGAATCAAGCCTATGCAGCTTTGGTATTCAAAACTCCGATGGTGCCAGCCATGGCCTTCTGAGCAAAACTTTGGTCCCCAGCATTATTTTTTTCACAAACTAAGCACTGGGTTTGAAACCACTAAATTGCAAAATACAGCAAATCTGAACAATATAAAATATGATTAAAGGTGTCTGTTTGCTCCAAAAAGCAGTATGTGACCTAACCTTAAGTAATTTCGCACTGCTTTCACTTTTACAGACAAACTCAGCTTCCCATATATAATCTGTTACAGTTGAATTTACTACTAAAACGCATTTTACCCCTCGAAAGTTAAATAAATTAATAAGGCTGAAATCTTTCTTTTCAAATTCATACCAAGAGGCACTAAGGAAGGTTTATTTTAATTTACAACGGTGTAATTAGCTAGTACTTGGCGATAGAGATACAAAACATTTCTATTTATTTCACAAATTGCTAGAGGTTAAATCGTAAAAGACCTCTTGCTACCAAACTTTCAAAGTGGCACAGTGATTGTTTCAGTTTTGTCCTTTATTGTGTTCTCCAAGCGGCAGATAAACCTTCAAGAAGCCCTTGGATTGGCTACTGACTAAGCAGGGAAGATAGTATGTGTATATAATGCAACATTGTATTTGTTGATGTATTTAAGTGGCTTGTTGAAGTAACACTGAGCACTGCTGAAAATTGTGAATTTGTGAATGCGAGTTGATGTAAAAATGTAAGGAGAAAAAGCAACAAGACATCATGAACATGACATGTTCTAGTGTAAACAGCCACACATTTTCACTACTACGTTTCAAGCATATAAGCGCCGATCCAGTAAGCACAAACAGAGAAGCAAGTGATGTGCAGACGTTGAACTCAGCATCAATCAAGAATACTCTGCCAAGAAAAACAACAAACAACTTCAATTCAACTTTACTTTTGCCAACAGTCAGGACTACATTAAGGGGGTCATTATGAGTTTGGCGGATGGAAAAGGCCATCCGCCAAGCTCTCGCGGCCAGGTTCCCGTGAGTGCGACCACCTTCCCTCGGGCCCTATTATGAGCTCCCCGCTGGGTTGACGGGTGCAAACGTTTTTTCCTCCTGCTGGCCCAGCAGGGACCAGCCGACAACATTGACGCCGGCTTATAATTGAGCCGGCAGCAATGCTGCGATTCGTAGAGTGCACCAGCACACTTCACGCTGTTCAAATGCAGACAGTGAACAGCGCAAAGGGGCTGGCCAATGGGGACCATGCCAAGTGCATGGGAGGGTCTGGGGCCCCCTGGGGCCTCCCTGGGGCACCAGGCACCCTGTCTCTGCCAGCCTTTATATGGCAGTGCTACCGCCATGTAGAAGATGGTGGAGAGGGGGATCGTAATTCCCAGGGTGGTGCTGCTTGCAGCGCCACCCTGGAGGATTGGGACTGCCAACACCGCCAGTCCCTCCTGTGGAGGAGAATTGGTGCTGCTGACGGTCCGACCATGGGGCAACCAACATGCTCGTAATGTGGCGGTCAGACCGATGCCATAGCGGTTGGACCACCGCTTTGGTGTTGGTCGGACCACCACAGGGACCCTAGCAGTCTAAAGACCGCCAAGGTCGTAATGACCCCCAAGTGTATAATATGAAATTACTCCCATCAGCTTTGGATCCTTAAATGTTAAACTTGGACTACTCCTCCAAAATTATATATTACACTAATATGGCCCAAATCACAGTGCCAGATTTATAAAGTGTCGCAATGCATGTATCACGCCACTTTGTAACCCCTTGCTCCACATTATGCCTGCGCAAGGCATAGTGTATGCAAGGGTGCATTCCGCTATTAGTGGGACTAAAAGAATGGTGCAAAGAAATCAAAAAGATTTCTTTGTGCTATTTTTTACAGCATTTTGAATGCCTGCTCAGAGCTTGCATTAAAAGTGGGCTAAAATGTTGGCGCTAACCCCGAACAGTACATCAATAGCGTCAAAAATGTTGCTGCTATTGCCCCCTACCCTGTGCCATGGTGCATCATATTTTTAAAACAGCTCACACGTGGTGGGGGTTGGGGGCGCTAAGGGGCGCACTGGGTGCAGCACCACTTTTCTTAAATCTGCCCCATAGTGCCTTATGGTGATAAACCATATGTGCAGCAAATCATCACAAGAATAACATACAGGACAGAAACAATAGCATACATTCAGCAAATCTGCAAAGAACTGCCGACACCTGTTGTAAAAAGAGGTCTTGAATGTTAGGGTCAAACAACTTTAACTGAAAAATGACCAACATCATTAAAAGTAGTATCCAAAATCGTGGAATCAACATTAGCATGGGCCAGAGGCCAACTTGTGCCATAGATTGGCAGATGATCATGAAATAGATCATGAAAACAATGATTAAAGCAAGGCAAAATAACACACAGAAAACACTAATGTAATTTGTCAGATGCATGCTACCTTATCCAAAGTCAAGGCACATCACTATGACTGTCAGGTGCACACAGTAGCTGCTGTTGCTGTAGGTACTAGACTAATTCTTGCCAGCCATTTCTGGACTTGAGTTCAGCATCAACTAACAGGATCACCCTAACTCCTTTTAACAAAAAAGTTTGTATTTGTGAAACAACAACAATACGTACCAAGAAGCCAGGGCCCAACTGAACCTGGTTGTATGAAGTTGGAGCCTGAGTTGACGGGAAGGGTAAGAATCCTTGTCAGGATGAACTATTAAAGTCTCTAAATAAACCTGTGCTTAACCCTCTGGTTGCTTAGCACAGAGCAGTCAGGCTTAACTTAGAAGCAATGTGTTAAGTACTTACGCAGTACTCAAACAGCCTTAAAGTAAAGCCACAACACATGAAAAATCCCAAAACAATTTAGAACCATGGAGAAAAGTACACCAAAACAACAAAAAATGCAGTTAGTAGAACCAAAGATATTAATTTTCAAAGTTTGGATTAAAAATGGAGCCAAAAATCATAAAGTGCCAACTGCATTTATACAGTCACCAAACTCAAAAGTTAAGACCAGTTGTGAAGAAGTGCGGGTTAGATACAGGGACCAGTAGAGAATGTCTCGGTGGAGAGTTGTCAGCAGGATAAGCTGCAAGCTGGATTCAAAACATGAGTTGATAATGGTGTGGTTGATGAAAAACAAGGTCCTGGTGTGGTCATTGATGAAGGTGGAAAGCTCCAAGCGGGTGAAGTCCAAAGTTCATGTCCGAAATGGCTTTGAGGTTGATCGGATGCTGCTGGGCATTGGCTCCAATGTAGTCCTCTAGAGGTTCGGACTTAGAAACTCTCCGGAAGTTGGATCTCCTTCAGCAAGGCACCCTGTGATTCAACACTGATGGCTGCAGCTTTGATGGTGATCCATGTTACTGTCGGTTCTCCAGGCAGAAAGTTGGCAAATACATTTTTAGGTCTTGAGACAGAGGAGGTACACTCTTATACCAGCCAGAGGTTCAGGGCCTAGTAGGCAACACTTTGGGGTTAGGCTCCACTCCAGCAGAGGCCAGCAGCAGGATGCAGGACAGATCCAGTTGGAATTGGGCAGCTGGGTAGTTGCAGAGACAGAGGCCTCTGGAAGCTTGTTGTGCCCCTGCAGGTCAAACAGGATGTCAGCAAACTGACACTTGGGACCACATTTTGGGTCCTTGATTCAAAGAAAGCAAGTCCACTCTTCCTTCAGGTTCTTTAGACACCAGGGAAGTCCTCTGTTTGATTTCTCACAGGTCTAGGAGTGTTCTGAGGAGAGATCTGTGGAGTGCACTTTATGTCAGGTGCCAACATTTGGGCGGAGGCAAAGCCTTTGCCCATGCCTTAAACCAGGTCTGGTCAGTTCCTCCACCCCCACTGGGTTTGGTGGTAGCCTAACTAGAGAGACAAAAGGAAGGCAGGCCTAGGTGTGAACTTCATCTGCCAATGACAAGGTAGGCATCCTTTGAAACTCAGGAAGGGATGCGCACAGACCCCAGACCATCCTGTCAAAGGAAAAGTCCCATTCCCCACCAGAACCCTTTGTTCACTGTCTGGGAGCAATATTTTGCTTTAGGCAGAAAAATGAGAACTTTCTAAAAGTGTAATTTCCATAATTGTAATATCCAATCAGACTTGCCCATTAATTTGGATTTTAAAATACTATTGAAATGAGTCCTTTAATAATTTTCATAGCTGCCCCCCCCTCACCCCCCCCCCCCCAATTAAATTACGCACTGTAAATTCCAGATCATGAACATTAAATATACGTGCCCTACTTTTAAATATCATTTGCCCTGCCCTTTTGGCATTTAGACCCTGCCTTAGGGGTGACTTATAAAATGTTTCTTTTGGCAGGTAGAAATGTCAGTTTACAACTGCCCACCCAGGCCGCAGTGCCTGGCCTGGAGGCATGTGTTGCAGGGCTACTGTGGTGGGTGGAACATTGAGTGCTTCTGTCCACTGGTGGCATTTAATTTGCATGTCCTGGGTACAAGTGTTACCACGTACTAGGGATGTATATGAGATGTAAATGTGTATGTAAATTTACAGTGTTTGAAAAGGAAAGCACAAGCACTTTGCCACTGGTTAGCAGAAGTAAAGTGCACAGCGTTTTACGACCAACAAAAACGGTTCATGAAAAAAGTGAACCTGCAGGGAGGATACATTTCCAACTCTGGCTTATGGATTCTGGCAAACCATTACAAGGACTTGAAAGAGCTATAAACTATGTTGCAACATGAAGCTTTTTCTGAACTAAGGGCCAGGTGTTATATGCACTTTTGCAAAAGCAAACCCTGCAATGTGCAAACTAAGGGTTAGTGACTGCAAAACGGCTGTTTTTTATGCACAAAACACCTTTTATGAATCAGAAACGTTTTCCCAACTCGTAAAATTGGTCTTGCGACCATGCAAAATCTAAATTTAGAAGGGGCATAAAAGGGGGGGGGGAGGAGTTCATTACAAATTGAGGTTCAACTTGCAATGTATCAAAAGCTTGCACCGCAGTTTAAGACACAAACCATTAAACAGTTACCAACACCTAAAAAGGAGGTGGTTATTGATTCAAAAAGTGAAGGGGGACCATTTGATACACCCTTTCCTTTGGGAATCATATTAGCCAACTAATGGGGAGTAGGCCGAGATCCAGAGAACCACTGTTTATTCCTCTGATGTTTTTCCAAATAGAATACATGTTCTTAAGTAGCACTGGTTGATGTAAGGGACATTGCGTGCTTTAAAAAAAGATTTCTGTTTAGGGATTCAAGCACATGGATGGTTGTTTGCTGTCCCTTTTGGATCATCAGCCTGCTGGTTGTAGCCAAAAACAGAGGGGGTGGTGGTGTGATAAATTGCGACCTGCCTAGCTAATATTCATTAGGCAGGACTTTCTGTATTATCTGGTGACTGTTGATTTTGTGAAGCAATGTAATAGTACATAGCGCTTCGCAAACTCAAATACTGATTACAAAACATCGGTGTCGACTTTGTTACCAATTTTCGCGACCAGTAGACAGTACATCTGGCACTAAATTCTACGTCAGTGCTTTCCTATGGTGACACTGAAAATCATGAGTGTTTTTAACATGCTAAACTTACCACAAGACAAGTCCTTGATCCCTTCATGTAGTTTAGAGGAAGGTTCTTAAATGTAGCCCCTTTGCTGAACTACATAAACAAAAGGTCTACATAAAGCCTGGAAACAACATGAACTTTTTTGGCATGTCTTTCTGGAGTTTGGCGATACGGAAACATAGTAACAGGTGGCATGCTGAAAATAGATGAAACATCAGTAAACAATAAATTGTAGGGGAAATTGACACATGATTGGTCATTCTGGTAATCCAGCAAAATATTACCAGTTAGAAACAATAATTACATTGCAAGGGAGAGTAAACCCAGCAGGAAATTCAAGTGGTTGGAGTGTGGGTTGTAAAGTGGATGAGTGTATGAATGGTGCTGTCTGAGAATTGCATGTGCTGGCATAAATGGTTGCTCTCACACCCAGAAGCCACAATCTAGGCCAGTGAAGGAAAGGATGATTGCATTGACATTATGGCCCTCATTCGGACCTTGGCGGGCGGCGGAGGCCGCCCGCCAAAGTCCCGCCGTCAGGTTACCGTTCCGCGGTCGAAAGACCGCCGGCGGTAATTCTGACTTTCCCGCTGGGCTGGCGGGCGGCCGCCTTCAGGCCGCCCGCCAGCCCAGCGGGAAAGAGGCTTCCACGATGAAGCCGGCTCGGAATCGAGCCGGCGGAGTGGAAGCTGTGCGACGGGTGCAGTAGCACCCGTCGCGTATTTCACTGTCTGCGCAGCAGACAGTGAAATACATTTAGGGGCCCTCTTACGGGGGCCCCTGCAGTGCCCATGCCAGTGGCATGGGCACTGCAGGGGCCCCCAGGGGCCCCGCGACCCCCCCTACCGCCATCCGGTTCCCGGCGGGAGAACCGCCGGGAACTGGATGGCGGTAGGGGGGGGTCGGAATCCCCTCGGCGGCGCAGCTAGCTGCGCCGCCTTGGAGGATTCCAATGGGCGGCGGTACACTGGCGGGAGCCCGCCAGTGTTGCCGGTCCGACCGCGGCTTTACCGCCGCGGTCGGAATGCCCATTGGAGCACCGCCGGCCTGTCGGCGGTGCTCCCGCGGTCCTCCAACCCGGCGGTCATGGACCGCCAGGGTTGGAATGACCACCTATGTGTGTTGTGGCAGCTCAGGTGATGAAGTGAGTAGACATGAGCATATGAACATGGAGCGGGCAGGGTCGCCAGATCTATTCAAGCATATTTCGTCAAGCAGTTTCAAATAATTCATCAATAGGCAGTCAGAGAAGCCATCCATTTTCCTTATGTTGGAGTCTTGGGTGTTTACTAGTGCCTGACAATGCAGACCTTTGTTGAGCAAAATGCTTTGTTCATCCGCCTCTTCAAATTGGGCTGTCATACAGTTTAGCATTTGCTAATTTACTTAATCCACATAAGTTATTATTTATTTTAATAGCTGATATTTGTATTTTCACTATTGGGCAACAATGTGGATTACATTCATACTGTGTTTTAATACTATGCTTCTAGTTTATATACTCAAGTTTATGGTAATTTATGGTATTACTCCCAGGCTAAGTTTAGCATAAATTGGGCACGTGTAGGGTGGGTGCATAGTCTCCAAAGAAGGCTTGTTGTCCCTTGCCTTTTTGTGAGTGAGATAGGTGTTGCCTCTAGATGTTGACACAAAGGATCCAAATTTAAAGACCCTGTCCACTCACTGAACATTGTGTTGGTGACATACCTGTCTCTAGTGCATACTAGGGGAGAACTGCATCCCAAGAAATTGTAACATAATGTTTTATATGCTTATACCATGGGAATTGACAGTGCCCTCGCTGGAAAGGAGACCTCTCAAAATGTCTTTGAATACTACTCTGTGGGAGTTAGCCCAGAGTCGAATCCACTGTAATAGAGGTCTCAATTGGGTTTGATTACAAATGCTCAAAATTCCTAACTCATGCAGTAGCAGGATGGCAGAGGATTATGGGACAATCTGCATGGATTTAAAAATGTACTATCTATAAAACAGAGGAGTTAATTTAGCTTCATGTAATGCCTTGCTTAGACATCTTCTGGTGTACATATCTAAACAAGCTAAGAAAATACAACAACAAAGTATCAAGTTGTAAAAATGCAGTCCTACACCAGTTGTTGCTAAAATGTTACAAGACTTTATTACATGTTTGGACCATCTTTTTGCATTTGTCGCCCTAAGTGGGAAGGGTATGCACAGACGTGGGTCCTGTGCTTCCCATGCCACTGGATTCAAGCTAGCCTGGCTGGTGAGGGGTGAAACCCCGAAACCGGTCCCATGATGCTTGTTTCCAGTCCAGGGAAGACCTGGCCTAGCAGTTCGGGCTGGACTGTTCCCATGGGGAACAGGGTCAAGACTGATTTGCATATGGCTGGGTCCAAACTGGAATGGCATAGGCAGCAAAAAAACGATGGATTTAAGCCCAGATCTCTGTACTGGGGGTGAATGTTTGACATTGTTCAGCATTCCGTTCATCACTTGTTCTTTTTGCATTTGTTGCCCTAAGTGGGAAGGGTATGCCCAGACGTGGGTCCCATGCTTCCCCTGCCACTGGATTCAAGCTAGCCTGGCTGATGAGGGGTGAAACCCCGAAACCGGTCCCAGGATGCTTGTTTCCAGTCCTGGGAAGACCTGGCCTGGCAGTTCGGGCTGGACTGTTCCCATGGGGAACAGGGTCAAGACTGATTTGCATATGGCTGGGTCCAAACTGGAATGGCATGGGCAGCAAAAAAACGATGGATTTAGGCCCAGATCTCTGTACTGGGGGTGAATGACATTGTTCAGCATTCCGTCCATCACTTGTTCTTTTTGCATTGGACCATTTGCCACGTCCAGCAACACAAAGACCTAAAGAATTGAAATCCCAGAGTTGAATCACCATCACCCTGCAAACCTGAAGACATATGACATGACCAACAGAGATAAAAACATGTGAATATGCTAAATATGTCAAACCACGTGTGCCAAACTCCAAACCAGCCCAAAACATCTTCTGCTAGAGTGCAGACTTTATCATTGGGTAATTGTGTCTATATCGCAAAGTGAGACAATTGTCTGACTGCTGTAGAAGGGATGTACTATCCAATGTCTTAAGAAGCTGAAATGTACACCATGAATATACTTTGATATTCTAATAGGCGTTTTTGGACACATCACAAAACAAAAAGTGGTCTATTTGAACAGCTTGGAAGAAAGGAGTTTGTACGATGGGATCATTTGAACCATGGCAAGTATCCATTTTTTCGATGTGGATTACTTAGCACCAGCTCCCTTGAAGGAAAGTTTCTTTAACAGTAAATATTCTGGTCGTTAAAAACCCTTTCATGGTCCACAAATTAAGGGAATAAGAAATGTGTTTATGCTCATGTATTATGTATTTGTAAAGCGCATTGCTATCGTAAATGAGCAAATCTGCAAAGAGCGTTGTAAGGAGCCTTATTGTGGGAAGAGCCAGGTTTTAGGAATTTTCCTGAAGCGAAGATGCTTAAAGCCTAACTCTAAAATGCTTAAAGCCTGGCTCTAGCAGTCTTAAATCCTGGATAGGTATTTAGCATCTTTGCACACTGCCTGGCTTTTGAGCCTTCCAGATTAGTGCAAGTAGGTCAATGGCCAGTAAAATATTGACGTGAGGGCATTTTTCGATTACTTTTGTTACTGAGGATTTTATGAACTGTGTTAAGGAATGTAGGAATTCAGGATGAAGTCGTCTTCATAGCTAAAGCACAGATGCCAGAAATTGACCAACAACAGAAACACCAGTTGCAACCATCAGGTTTGATGACGTTTTTTTAAGTTAAAAATGATCAAAACAAGTGTCAAACAAATTGGAGCAATAACTTACGGAAATAAGTAGATGAACAGTATAATCAAAAATTACAATATGGCCTTATGTGTTGAGTGTGTTCTTTCACATGTGAACATGGTTAGTGCTAAATGGTTGCTTAATGTGTCCTGTTTCCATGTCCACTCATGTATATGCTCAGAGATTTACTTCCTCACCCTGCTCGTGCAGATTATTCATTTCGAACATTTTTAGGTGAATTCTGCTGGTAATGTGTACTACTGACCAGGGCTGCTGGGAATCCTTCACTTTGGCAACCTGAGCGGCGGGGGGATTGGCCCGAGATAATACTGTATGAGATTAAACATTTAAAATGTTTACAGCTCTTTTTACTTCGTCATAGGAATTGGTCGCCAAACGCCAGCTTATACATACATACGTCTGCTATAGAAAAATGTCTGCATTTAGGGAAGGATGGAGAGACTATGGGTGGTGAGATGGATGGATTTAGAGAAAGATGGAGAGAGGACGGGTGTGGAACTGGATGTATGGATTCCGAGATGTATGGATCAATGGAAGGATGGATTCATTTAAAAAAGGATGAAACAAGGATGATGCAGCGATGGATGAATTAATGGAATGAGGGGGGATTGAGAGAAGGATGGCAAAAGGCTAGGGTGAAGGATGGATGGATAAAGAGATGGATGATTTAGAGAAGGATAAACAGAGAATGGATACAGAGATGGATGACTGTATGGAATGATGTATGGATATTGAGAAGTACAGAGAGAGAGGGTGGATAGAATAATGGGTTTATGGATGCAGAGTTGGATGGATTAGTGGAAGGGTTGGTGAATTGAGGGAACAATCAAGAGAAGGTGGATGAGTAGAAGGATACTTGGAAGCATGGATAAATAGACAGAGAGAAGGATATATGGACAGAGAGAAGGATAAATAGATGAATGACAGAAATAAAGAAGAGACGCTAGATGGAGAAAAGGATGGATTATGAGATAAAGATGGAGGAATTAAGGAAAAGAGGATGAGGAAAGAAGGATGGATGGATAGAAAAAGATTAAATTATTAAAAAAACAACAGAACGAAGGAAGGAAAAAAGAAAGGAAGATTTAAAAAGCAACAGGCTGGAAAGAAGGAAAGAAAAAGGGCAAAATTGAAGTAAGGAGGGCTAGAGAAGAAGGAACTTCAGAGAGAACAAGCTGCCAAGTCTAGCTCGCTTGCTCAGTGCAAATTGGGATATGGTTGAAAGTGGGGTCTATTTCACTTTTCAGGCTACTCCATTGCAATTGACGATGTGTGTTTTTACGTGTGGCTCTATTCATATGGTTCTTTGTGTGATGTGTTCCTGGGGCTTGTGCACACCCTGCACACTATGCTTGCGGCTAAATGTTTTTGATGGCTGAAATAGCTGTCACTATCACGTTGTGCCTACTCTTTTTGCCACGAAGCACTGTCTAATGACTTTCAATAGAAAACTATACGTACTGGACAACAAAGCTTTTGTAGCTCCAGAAATTTAGTAACAGAATAAGGAAAATTCAGTTGCTCTTATAGTGAAGGATGCCAACATTGCAAAGATTTCATTTGTACCTCAAAGCTAAGTGGAAATGTATGGATTATTGTGAGCATCACCATAAAACAAGCACTGGTAAATTCAATTAGCCAACTTTTTAAGAGAAATGCATACCTATTGGCTTTCCAACGCTTTTTTTGCTGAAGATGTTCCGCACTGGAAAAAAAAGGAAAACAGTGAGGCTGAACAACATTGGCA
This sequence comes from Pleurodeles waltl, assembly GCF_031143425.1. Taxonomy (NCBI): domain Eukaryota; kingdom Metazoa; phylum Chordata; class Amphibia; order Caudata; family Salamandridae; genus Pleurodeles; species Pleurodeles waltl. Next base: position 74,897,332 of record NC_090450.1, on the reverse strand, counting down.
AACAAAAAATAAAAATAAGTGCAATTATAGATATATGCACACGCTTCATACGGCATGCGCACGTATGCATCATGACTCTACCTCGGCAAAACACGGTGATGAATGTGCACACGTGTCTACATGCATTCACTCATGAACGGTATGATGCACCTGATTTTTATATGTACAGCAGATGCTCATGTGAGGATCAATGTACCACGGTTAGGTGGTCCACTGGAACCACCTTCCTTCTGGGTATCAAGACCTGGCAACACGGATTACACCCTTATGGGTTTGTTTGAAAGACTTTTGTCAATTTGCATAAAAGTTGTAAAGTACAATCTTTTATTTACTAATTATTCAATCTCATTATTTCTTGTACTATGATTTGCTGGTAGTGTTATAGCACTGCCAACTTTATACAAAATCCCTAACGCTTTTCGAGCTCATGGGTCTTCGTCAGAGGGAAACACTGAAACATCTACAGAAGGCGCAATATTTCCTAAGGAAGATAGTGTATCTGATTTTTAAATATTAAGGTGGCACAGTTTTAAAGATGATGTTGGTCCACATGCTGCTTCCCACACATATCTATATTTTCTTTATTTGACAAGTTAATTGGGGTGGTTAGAGGGAGGTGTGTAAATGCATTAACATTTAGATCCCCACATAAAACCATGTCATCAAGTATGCAAGGATCCACTGCTGAATTACTATATTTCTACTGCTTGTAAAAGAAAAGGCCAGGACAGAAGCATTGCACCTTTCATTACATGGAAACGTTACGTTGGCTAACTTTCTGAAGCAGGTGGTATGCTGCGATACTGCGCTGTAAAACGAAGCATGGATAAAAATGTAAATATGCAAGTGAAATCTTGAGTATTTCCTTGTTTGTTGTTACTCGTATTTAACATACTTTTTTTACCCTTCCCAGCTATTTGTTTTCACGTAGATTTCTTACGCAGGTGCACGTTTGGAGCAGGCAGTGCTTAATTAGTGCTTGTCGTTTCCATTGTGGAGCACCGGCACTTATTTTTGTCCCCAAGCATTTACTGCGAGCAAAAGACACATATGGGAAAGAAGGAGGAAGATAAAAGCGACAAAGCGTCACAATGGAAGAAAGCAGAAAGCTGCAAGAGTGAGCTGATGGGGCAGAGAGTGGCTGTAGATGGATTGAAGAGGCCGGAGATTGCTTCAGGATTACGCTGCCTCAGTATTCTCTACTCGCACATTTAATTGTTGTAACCGCGTGTTTGCGAGGAGGGCTTAGGGCACCGGCACGTTTGTATTTACAAATTAAGCACTGGAACCAGTCTTCTCTGTATCTCGAGTGACTTTTGTAAGCCAGGTATACCCTCGCATGCAAATTCATTAGAGAAACCGATTCTGAGAAACGATACAATGCAGTGAAAGCTACATGATTTTTCGAGGATCACACGGTTCGGGACGCAGGGGAGCCACGATTAGAACTCAGATCGCCTGTTTGTGTTATCGACATGTGAACAGTCACTTTATATCTTCTCCTATATAAAACATTGTTTTTTGGCATTTTACAGAAGAATTCGGCGGAATCTAATGCTTGCAATTTGAAAGTTATTTTCTGGAAAGACGTGACTCATTCGTGATTTAGGCATGGTATGGCAGGCTGTCTGTGAGTTATTTTTTCTCTAAATAGGTTTAAACAGTTGAACTGCTGGCATGCTGGCACAATCAAACTGTGAAATATTTAATCAAACACAACGTTGGACACTTGTAATTGTGATTTGGGTATCCATGCAGTGTAACTACAGCAACCAACAAATCATAGGGTATAATGGTTGGATATTTCAGTGCTGTGCAGAAGGCAAAAAGAGTCCTATAAATAGCGTTATTGTGTATTGTGGTGCAATTAGGGAAACACAATGTTCCAGAGCAAACACGAATTAGGCTTCTCTCCCCACTTAGTATACAATAGACTGTAAGTCTTTGTTTTTTTTATGTAATACACTCATAAATAGTATACACCAATACAAGCTGTAGTGAAATAATCTGACCTTTTTGACCTAGCCAGGGAAGGCCTGCCATCAACTGAAACAACATCCTTATTATTACAAAAATGCAAATTACTAAATGGAAGTCAGTAACATGACAATGGCTCTTCATCCCAGCGTGCAATCTGTTTCTTAAGCACATAGGACTCGATTATAAATTAAGGGAAATATTTATTGCATCTCATAAATACTGACACCCAGGGTAGGAGTATTTATCGGGCGTGTTGAATGTCATCTATTTTGACTTTCACATGCCAGAATGAGACATAACATGTGAAAATGGCGTTCATCCCACCAATTAACCCATGCTTCTTCCTTTTCTGCCATTTTCACCTGATAGATTTTACTAGGTTTTTCCTGGTGCAGTCTAGTGGGGGCACTGGCAGAGTTTGCAGCCATTATCCATCACTTTAGGATTTCAACACCCGTTTGTACACCCATCGAGATTTACCCCCAACTTGTAATCAAGGCCGTAGTATTCTTACCAGCAGAATACAAAGATGGATTCCCTGATGTGAATGCTAGGAGTTGCTTGGCGTGTTTACGGAGTTCACATGAAAGCTGCAGTATTCCCTACAAAGGCATCATTGTAAACTGCCCACCACCTACCAGACAAAACTCAACACCAGAAGGAAGTGCATTGCCATATTCGATCTTCAAACCAGCAAGAAAGAACACTCTCAGGATGTGAAAACTATTGACCTTCATATTGAACCTACGCTGTGTACTTGGAGTTTAGAAATAAGGTTAAAACCTCTCTGTTCTCAGAGCTTTTATAGGGTGCACACATGTCCTCATGGCTGGCTTAATACCCAATCAATACGTACATGCATGTTGCTGAATGATAATATCCTAAACATGTTTCTATAAAATAGCTTTTGCCACGATAATGTTTTCAAGCAGCAGCTTCCAATCTCCTTTTAAGGCAAACAGAATCATATACAGTCACATCAGCATCAGTAAGAACTAACCACATGCACCACTTACAAAGCAAGTCATTTTGTCATGATTTTAGTGTAACCTGTGTCATTTAAGTACCTGCATAAATTAGCATGCAATGCAGCTAAAGACCACAGCCCAACCTGGACTGCTAGTTTAAAAGCATTTTCATAATAGATATATGTTGGAATTTGGCCTTTTGCAGGGTCATCCCTCAATCTTTTTGCCTCCTTCTTCCTATTTTTTCTTACTTTTTTTGTTGGTTTTAGAACTCTGACCACTTTACCACTGCTAACCAGTGCTAAAGTGCATATGCTCTCTGTGTACATTGTACTGTTTGTTGATTGGTTTGCCCATGATTGGCATATTTGATTTACTGGTAAGTCCCTAGTACAGTGCACTAGAGGTGCCCAGGGCCCGTAAATTAAATGCTACTAGTGGGCCTGCAGCACTGGTTGTGCACCCACTTTAGTAGCCCTGTAATCATTTCTCAGGCCTTCCACTGTAGTGACTGTGTGTGTGCAGTTTTAAACTGTAAATTCGAATTGGCAAGTGTACCCACTTGCCAGGCCTAAACTTTCCCTTTTCTTACATATAACATACCCCTAAGGTAGGCCCTAGGTAGCCCCAATGGCAGGGTGCAGTGTATGGTTAAGGTAGGACATATAGTAATGTGTTTTATATGTCCTGACAGTGAAATACTGCTAAATTCGTTTTTCACTGTTGCAAGGCCTGTCCCTCTCATAGGTTAACATGGGGATTGCCTTTAACTATGATTAACGTGTAGACTCCCTTTGAGAGCGGATAGACATGTGGAGTTTGGGGTCTCTGAGCTCACAATTTAAAAATACATCTTTTAGTGAAGTTGATTTTGAGTTTGTGTGTTTGAAAATGCCACTTTTAGAAAGTGAGCATTCTCTTGTTTAAAACATTTCTGTGACTCTGCCTGTCTGTGGATTCCCTGTCTGGGTCAGTTTGACAGTTGGGCTGGTTGCACCTCTCACTAGACAGTGACACAAAGGGAGCTGGGGTGTAGCCTGCATATCCTGATGAGCCATCTGTGCTAGGAGGGAGGAGAGGAGTGGTCACTTGCACCTGATAGGGCTGTGCCTGTTCTCACACATTGCAGTCTCCAACCCCATGGTATGTGTCTGGGGCCTGTCCTGGGCAAGGCAGGATTTCACATACAAGAGAGACGTTTCTTTGAAGTAAGCCTACTTCAAAGGGCAAACTAGGTAAAAGAAGGGCACCCAAAACCACAGACTTTAGAACACGTATGGAAACCAAGAGGAACCTCTGCCTGGAGAAGAGCTAAAGAGCTGAGGAAGAAGAGCTGCCCTGCCTGCAGATGCTGCTTCTGCCTGTGCTAGAGGACAAAGGCTGGACTATGTGTTGCCTTCCTTCTTGTGAAGACCTCTCCAAGTGCTTGATTTAGAGCTTGCCTCCTGTTGTTTGAAGTCTCAGGGACAGCAAAGACTTCTTTCTGCCAGCACTTGGAGCCTCTGCTGAGACTCCTACTTTGCCAAGTGGTGCCCATCCAATTCCTGGGACCCTGAAAGGAGAAGCTGGCAGGCAAAGAGTGAGAAATCCACGCACCGACCACCGTGCAGGGAAAAGATTGATGCAACTCCAAACTGCGTCTGAAAAATCGATGTGCCACCGGCTTCGCGGCAGAAAATCAACGCTGGCCTGCAACGCAACCGGAAGATCGACACCCGTGACTGGAGAAACTGGAGTTTTCGGATCATCGTGCAGCAGGATTTCTGATGCAAACATCGCTGGGTGTGCAAAAACGATGCAAGGTCTGCCCAGACCCAAGAGTGCGGTTAAAATCGATGCATCATTCTCCTGAGGAGAGAAGAAACAACGCACGCTGACTCGACTGAAGGAGAAATAACGCAAGGTCTTGCTCGTGGGTGATATCGACACATCGCAAGCCCTTTTTGATGCGCACTCGCCCGTGAGGGGTTATATTTGACGCACGCAGGTATATTTTCACCCTAACAGCATTAGCGCTGTGTTTAAAATTACATGAAGACTCTTTTTGGTTTTTAATTGATAACTTGACTTGTGTATTGTGGATTTTTGTTGTTTTGGTCTTGTTTTAATTAGATAAATATTTTCTATTTTTGTAAACCTGTGTTGTGTCATTTTGTAGTGTTTTTACTAAGTTATGTGTGTGTTGGTACAAATACTTTACAACTAGCACTCTGAAGTTAAGCGTACTGCTCGTGCAAAGCTACCAAGGGAGTGAGTGGGGGTTAGCTGAGGGTGATTCTCTTTTACCCTGACTAGAGTGAGGGTCCTTGCTTGGACAGGGGGTAACCTGACTGCCAACCAAAAACCCCATTTCTAACAATATATAAATAAATAAATTAACAAACGGACAAGCAAACAAATCTATAACAACAGGACCATTATCGAATTAACAAGTTGCATGGTGCTACTGCACCTAACCTAAAGCCAAACAGAAAAAGAAAGTGACAGCAAACAACCTGGCACAAGACACATAAGACTGATTCATCTGCTGAACCAACCAACCTTCTTTTGTAGCTTTTGTAGAAAGAGCACATTGAATCAATCACAGAATTTCATGCAGCACCCAAAAAGGTACTACTGATGCAAACGGATTCATGTTGAACATGGACATTAAGCCCTACTATGTCCTTCAAGCCTTCATAAAAGTGTGGAATGGCATGGTGAGCAAATAAAACAATGGATTAAACCCAGATCTGTGACAGGGGGGGTGAATGTTTGATTTGGTCTACATTCCGTCCATCAACTGTTCTTTTTGCATTCATAAAAGTGTGTAACAGTGAAAAGACATTCACCACCCTTGTTCAAGTGGAGATTTCACTAGTTTTAATGCTAATTAACCTCGAGTCTTCCAGCTGCTGAATACAACAATCCCCTTTTGTGCTGATTGTATTCTGCTGATAAATGTAGAAAGTGAATAATACTATCATATCACCAAAGCACCTCCTCTTCTCTAGACCTTGAGTACTTTGGATACAGTTCCTTCCAGTATTTTGGTTTCCCTCCTTCCTCTAACCTTTATTAGGACTAGGTGGAGCCTGTTGGTGGCACAGGAGACAGCCAAGGGTAGTTCAGAATTGTTCACTCCAGGAAGGCATTTCAGGAGGTTCAGTTTTGTTAGTCATACATACTCTTCATCTCCCTTATGATACTGATTAACAATGTTAAGAGAATACTTAGCTCACTCTTCTTTGGATGTCCATAACAAAATATCCTCATGTTGTGGTCTCAGGTGGTTGTCGACATCCTAATACATGGCTGAAACCCCTTTAATTCATAAGCACCACCTCCTTCACTGCTACCGTATGTTGGCAGAACAATGGCTGTTTCCTAAAACAGCTATCCAGGATACGTACCAAAGATCCTGAGATGATGGCCTGCAACCAGGGAAGGCTCACTACGAAATTGGGTACCTGGACCAGAACATTACTATGATAAAACAGATGATGCTCCATTCCATACTCACTGGCAATACAGCAGACTGAGAAAGGGAGAACAGGACATCACAGTGGAGCGGGGGGGGAGGTGAATATTTTGTCAAATTTTGTTTCTTGACAGTGGACCTGCTGGAGTTGTATGTTGAGTGAACAACTCCCAATTCTGATGGGGAGGTTGATTGGCATGCACAAAATTCCTCCCAATACTCCCCTTGATCACTGCTGTGCTTTTGCACCTGAAATGGTGTGGGACGGGTGGGTTCTTCAGAACACATTTAATCCTGATGTGTTATATCTGCTTGATGCTCATTTGAAAATTTAATAAAATTTGTTTACAAAAAAATAGCAGATGTACCTAAGTGGATTAATTGAGCACAAGTACATCTGCCTGGTCACCACAGGCTTGGAGTAACTCTCCCTGAAAACTACTTCAATGAACAGAAAGGTGGCTATAGCAATTGTACCCAGATTACACCTAGATGTGGCATTAGAATTCCTTCACCTTTATAAAGGATCCAAATTATATCTGGGATAAATGAACTGGTGTGCACTGTTACAAAGGAATTTGACACCATATCACTATACAAGACTTGGTCCTGGACCTTGACAATCAACTACAGTACATACATTTAAAGAATCATGCTCAATTATAAGAAGCTGCTTGTTCAAGCCAAGGCCACCTACTACACAATTAAAATCTGTAAGGCCCAAAACCCACAGAGAGAGATGTTTGAAATCATGTCAACATGGATAGGATTAGTCAGTCATTGAGACATTATCTGGAAAGATGCGACGAACTAAACACATTCGTCATTGAAAAAAATCAGTTCAAGATTCCATACCAAATAGCCTCAGTGTTGATTGTGATTGGTCTGAGGTGGAGAACAGTGATACCGAGCTAGAGATGTGTAAGTTACCAAATCACAAAGTCGTACAGCATCTATTCATTAAAGCAAAATCAGACTCTACATGTGATCCTTGCCCTCCGAGAGTAATGTACTGATGGTTTCTGCTATACTAGAACCTCTAACTGTCCTTTTTAATGTGTCACTGAATTTGAGTGAAATCCCTGATAAATTAAAAAAATCTACAATACTATTTATTTTTTAAAAACTGGTGATAATCCAGAGATACTAAAGAAATATCACCCCACTTCACTATTGCCTTATTGTGCTAAAGTTCTTAAGGCACTTCATCTAGCACATAAAGTTAGCTTCATTTACATAACTTAACTTTTTAGACCTACAGCAAGCTGGGTTTTTTCACAGACATAACACTGAAGCAGTGATCGTTTCAGTTATTGAAGACTTAAGGAAGGATCTGGATGACGGGCATACTCTAGCCCTGATCCTGCTTGATTTATCTGTGGCCTTTGACACAGTAGACCATAAGATTTTACTCTGCCATTTGCTGGCCCCAAGGATCATAGAGACTGTCTATAACTGGCTTCCTCATTCTTGGAGAATATGACAAAGGCAGTACATCTTACTCTGTTCAGGACTGGAAATAAAGTCTGATTGTGGTATTACATAAGGGTCCACACTCTCACTCCATCTTTTTAATATTTATATTCAATTGCTTATAAGGGTATTGTCTAATAGAGGGTGTTGGATCTTTCACAATGCTGCTGACTGCCAGATTTTACTTCATCTTCACTTCTGAAAACTTTGGTTCGTCATAAGAAAACTTTAAACATATGCTTTGCTTTATCAGCAGTTTGTTGAGAACCAATCATTTAAAATTGAATGTAGAGAAAATGGAAATTGTGATACTAAGTAAAAGCCATTAGATTGGGTGTAGCTCTTACTGGCCTTTCAAAATGAGTGCACTTCTGGCGTGTAAGCCAGCTGCAAAAATAAAAATGTAGGAGTTTTATTTGATCAGTATCTTTTGCTGAGATCACAAATAAATGCTGTGTTCTCAGAATGTGTCTTCATTTTGAGAACAGAAAAGAAGATTCAATTGTTTCTTTCTTTGGAAACCATGTGAACTATTATGGCATCATCTACTGGAGTAAGGCTGGACTATGAAAATAGTATTTATCTTTATCTTCCTAAAGGTGACATCGGCAGGCTTCAACTGTTTCAGAACCCAGTTCCAGATTGACCTTAAAAGCACCTTGAAGAACACAAACCACACTGCTTCTGAAAAGCCTATATTGGCTAGAAATCATGCTGAACATTCAATTTGAAACTTGTTGCCTAACCTTTAAAGCCTTATATGGCTTGGCTCCATATTTAATAATCAATTATATGTCAAGATATGTCTCCAGGAGAGCCCTCTGCTCGTCTATAGCTAATTTGCTGGTGATGTGAAAATTCTGCAACCTGAAGTCTGGGGCTGTAGGTTCTCGATACTGGCACCGAGGGAATGGAAAGCTCTTCCACCTGAGATCTAGTCAGCCTTAAAAACCTGCCTTTTCAAGTAGGCATTTGGTGTTCATAACAGTGCCTGCTACTCAAGCGTATGTTAGCACCAAGAAACTTTCAGGTATAGGTGCACTTTATAAGTACCTATTAACATTAACATTAAGCTCCTTTCTGTTTACTCCACTACTTAATGCATAATAACACCCCACGCACAAATAACTAAGGAATACTATAGGAGCTCATAGTGATCTCTAACACAAATACACATTCTCTATGCTCCACCAAACCCTTCTGCACTTGACCCTTCCATCACTGACATATCAGTTACTTTCCCCCTCTGCATCATCATTTCTGACTTTCTGTCCAAACAAAAAATCTCTGTTTATTACTTCCTTTACAGACCAATCAAGAAATCTGGGGATCATCGTAGACCGCTCAAATCAATGCTGCGCACACCTCCTGCTTCCACATTCCACTCAAGTTACACAATATCTTTAAATGGTTGCCTCAGAACACCAGACGGACAGTCTCACAAGCACTCATCACCAGCAGGCTGGGCTACGTCAACACTCTTTGTGCAGGAACCTCCAACCAACTCCAAAACAAACTCCAGACCATCCGGAACACAGATTCAAGACTCAAACATGATCTTCCACACTGCACCCACATCACATCACACCACACATCAAAAAGCTTCACTGGCTCCCCATTTACAAGTTCAGCCAATTCAAAGTCCTCATTCACACATACAAAGCCCTACACAACACAGGACCAGAATACCTGAACAACCACATACACTTTCACCAACCTACCTGACTCCTACATTCTACCTCGCTCTCACTTGCACACATTCCCTGCATCCGAAAAAGCAAAACTGAAAGTTGCTAACTCTCCTACGTCATGCCCAAGACATGGAACAACTGGCCTCAACACATCAGAGCTCCTCCCCATTTCTTGAGTTCCGCAAGAAGTTTAAGACCTGGCTCTTCTTATAAGCACCCTGCAGATCACACACCTACACACCTGCCCGACCACCTAGATACCCTCTTGATCAATTAGTGCACTATACAAACCTATGTAACATAACATAACATAACATAATATAACATAACATAACATGACATAACATAGTTATAATCCACAGTGACCTCACACCCTACCAACAATCTAATTATTCAAGTGTAACCAGGGCCTATGGCCTTCTCTGTGCACATTCTTACTAAAAGCTTCTGGTCTACAGTCCTGTATTACATCATCTATTCGCTCCTAGAAAAAATTGATGTGCGGAAGTCTTTCATCATGGTGCAAGAATGAGAGCAACGAAAATATAAATGCACAGATTCCTGACCCAGAAGCATTATCAATGGCCTTAGAAAATGAAGAGTGGCATAGATTGCAGTGGCATAGAGTAGATTGATTCAGAGTAGAGGTAAGTGGCATAGAATGGAGTGGTGCAGGGTAGAGTGCAGTTGTGTAGAGTGGCTTAGAGTCTAACGGCATAGAGTAAAGTGGTTTAGAGTGCAGTGGTCTGGTGTGCAGTGGTGCAGAGTAGATTAGAGTGGAGTACAGTGGATTGAAATAGAGTGCAGGGGCATCGAATTGAGCATTACAGAGTGAAGTGCATTGGCCTAGGGTGTAGTGTTGCAGAGTGCCATAGAGTACAGTGGCATAGAGTGGAGTGACATGGTCTATACTTGAGTGGTGTAGAGTGCAGTGGCATACAGTGCAGTGCTGTAGAGTACAGTGGCAAAGAGTGCATTGGCATAGAGTAGAAAGGTGCAGGGTAGAGTAGAGAGGTGTAGCACGAACTAGCATTAAGTGGAGTGGTGTAGAGTGGAGTGGCACAGAGTGCAGTGGTGTGGAGTGGTGTAAAAGTGAGTGGTGCAGAGTAGAATGCAGTGCTGTGCAGTGGTACAGGGTAGAGTGGAGTGGCATAGAGTGGAGTATTTATGGTGTGGTAACACATTGCCATTAACACATTTTCAAATGAAACTACCATTATCTTGACACAGATCTAGAGTTTCACTAATAAAACTATAAAGTGCACAGACGGAAATGTGTGGAAATTGCATCACCTAGTTTAATGATTTGTTTTGATCATATTTGTTTCTAACACACTTCAGAAAACATAAAAAATGTGCTTCATTTGTGCGTTCATAATTCTGGTATATTCTGAAATACTTACACTGTTAATTTAAATGTTGTCATGTGCTAGAAAAAGCTCTTTCCTACCCATATTATCCAGCAAGATTGTTCAATCCTCTCACTTTGTAGTCCGAAAAAAGAAACGTAAACAAGCACCCTTAGAAGACAGCACCTGACATTTGACCTTGGTCTTTGAATGCACATCTAATATGATGAGATAAAAACAAGATTTAAACACCACTAACAGAAACGAGCTTGTGGAAGGATGCAGAAAAACTGTTTAGGCAATGGTAGGATGAACTGAACCTGAAAAACCTAAAGCAAATAAAGCCAGCAAAAGGAAAGGCAGAACGTGTGAGTTATAATGCACAAAGTCATGGTAATCAACAAGCAAAATCCATATCTAGGTCAACTTTCTAAAAGTCCCCAAGATGTTTTCAGCAAACCAGACTTCTGCGCTGTCTGGTGAGCTACAACCTAAGAATTTACAAGAAATATATGAATGTCACCAACGGCAACCTTACTTTGTCATCTTGATAGAAAGACGTACAGCACAAAGTCTATTAGAACTCTTTTGCTGAAACAAATAACAAAATGCAAACACAAAAATAATTACGCTGGCAGCTTACCTCTTGCTCAGCTGTGAAAGGCTGTAACTAGCCTGGGTCCTACCAGGATATTTGCCCATAGTGGAAGTCACCAAGGAAAGGAGACCAGTACTGCTGAGACAGGTGAATACATAAGGAAAGGAAGAGGAGTACTTAAAAGTCTGAATATGTAGGAGGAGGAGGGAACTAAGGACCTGTTTGATAATAAAGGGTCAGCAGGAAAAAGGAACCGACAAGGGAGGAAAACAATAAAGTGTGATGATGCAAGGCAGGCTGATAAAAAGGTTCAGAAGCAGAAAGCCAGAACTTCTCAGGATGTTGCCTGGAACCAACCCATTTCCATGTGTGACCATCTTCTGATCATATATGATGCTCTAAACACTGTAGATTGGACCAGATGTATGAAGCCAGTTTGTATTTCCTAGTGATCCGAATCGCTGTTGTGGGCCGTTACAAAATGCAAAATGGGCTTTTCTTATGTACAAAGACCTTTAAGGAATCGCAAATTGCGATTTCTACCTGGTAGGAATCCCAATTTGCGATTCCCAGAATAGGAAATCGCAAATAGGGATTTCCTATTTGCGATTCCTATTCTTATGTACAGAGCATTTCCTAAATGAGACTTGAGCATTTAGGAGATGCAATTACCATCGACTTGAAGTCGCTGGTAAGCAAGTGCAATTTAAAGAAAGCACTCCAAAGTGCTTTTTAAAAATGCAATAGAGCACACCGCCCCTTGGACATATGTGTGAACTACAGGTGCACCCCTATTTTTAGGGTGTACTAAGGAGGGCCTTTTGCCCATTGCCATCCTTGATTTTGCATTTCCTAAATAGCAAATTCCTAATAGGAAATCGCTATTTGGGAAATGCATAACCTACCTATTGACTCAAATGTACTTCGATTTCATGATAGCAATTTCCGAATAGCAATTCCTACTTTGTAGGAATCGCTATTAGGAAATAGGTATGCTTGTAAATTGCATTTTCCATTTCTTAAATAGCGATTTCTTTTAAGTCGCTATTTAAGAAATGCAAAATTGCCCTTTGTCCTGCATGTACGCCATTCCATGTTCCACCTGTCAATATTTTTTTCTTTCCTGTCACTAACAACCTATTCAGCAAATACCAATTATGATTTCCTATTCTCTACTTCACAAAACCAGTGATCCATGACCTATCATAAACAAAAGAGACTGACGTTATTGAATGGGTGACTATAATTCATCAACAAAGCGGACATTTTTAGCTTCATTCCCGTCTTTCTTTCTTCATTAATTGATGTATTTGTGGTTTTATATGGCAAATACGAGGCAGGAGCCAGCACCATTCGGTTTTAATAAGATGGAAAGGCATAAATAAATACAGGGGCATAATCAAAGGATGATGGCACCAGACAGGGCAGGACAGTTAATTTTAGACTTGCGCAAAAGTTTGACTATGCTTTCAGAATCTTAGAAACTGGACAATTTTGCAGCCCTGACATTATGCTCAAGTTTGCTTTGCCAGAGACCGGTTCAAGCAGAAGATGACTCGCAAGACATGTTGTGATAGATATTTTCTTCTCAATGCTCTTCTTCTCTGAGCAACACGGATCCCCTCATTAGAATTTCACAGAATTTCACACAACAGACTGCAACATTTTGAGTCTTAAATCTTTGAGTGAAATTCATGAAATTTGCAGAGGTTTGGATGGGTACCACTGGGCATTTCAAACATTTCGCACAGGCCAGATGACACAAAAAATACAAATTACAAAGTAAATTGCGAATACTTTTAGCAGCTAAGTCAGATGTGTAGACAGATGTAAACAGAGTGACTAACCTCAAGAAACAAACACTTGTTGTTGTGCTGTGTAAAATGAATGACACAATGGAAACCTCAATAACTCTTTGTCTTCTAAGGCTTGATCCAACCTACTGTATATTTACATATGTGTACCCCCTTCCCAATAAAAAAACAGTTGTCTGATATATACACAAAAGTGGCGTGGAGTAGGTCGGTGGAGTGGTTCAAGCACACGAGTGGTACCACACCATTTAAAGATGGCTCCCAATGATCTGAGATCAGAGTGAAAGTAAACCTACAACATTTGTGTTTTGTGCCATAAAAGCACACAGCTGAAAGCTTAAGAGTCATAAATGTAAAATGTCATTAACTCAATAATTTCACCACGTAAACTTTGACTCGCTGCTCAAAGAAATCACAATGTTGTTCAATTAACCAAACTGAGATTAATTAGGCCATGTTTATGTAGACTGTTCAACTTCTAATGTAGGTTTATAATATCCAGGCAAATGTATTGGAAAATATGGAAAACTATGGCAAAATATTCACCAGTTATGCATACGAATGAAAGAAGCATCAATATACCTGAATGCATTTTGTTGCCAGGCTGTTCCTATTAAAGATGGAAGTAAAATATTCTGTTCTCACACATAAGCCAGTATCTTTAAATATTACTAGTTCTAAGGCGGACAATTTATTATGCACAAATTGTTCTATCAACAGATAATAATTTGGATGCCTACATTTCACTCACCCTTTAAGTAAAGCCTCATGTAAATTCCATTTATCACTTGAAGAAGTAAATCTTGCATTGGCAAATAACGAATGTTTCGTAATGTAAATATTTGGATTCCAGGAAAACAACTGCGTTAGCAGAAGGTGGTTGGTGAGCCTCTCTAAAGCCTCGTGCCTTAGCCTGCAAAATAGGTAAGACAGATGCAGTCTAACCAGTCCTCCTGCCTATGATCTAGAGCGGAGAGCAATGCGCCTACACTCGGTTCACCCTCATTAACACAAATGGACTCTTCCGCTTGAGGGTTGCAAACCCTGCCTTAGTGCGAGATGTCGCATTGGTTGGGTCATGTACTAGGCACTCCTGGGCCTTCCTTCACCAGCAGAGCACTTGTTGAAAGCATGACAGCAAAGTATTGTCGAAAAGTCAATTTTGGTTAATTTTACTTGTTTCAGCTTTGAGACGTACCAAAGTAGTCAGTTGCTGCTAGTTTCTATAGATGGGAATGAAAGTAAATAGTTTCTTAGAGTAACTTTCACTCAAGTGGTTCTAGGATCATTGCAGGATGGAGGCCTTGTGGGAGTCTCTCAGGGTTTTTCAAACTGATATTAATCGCGCTGCACCGTCTATGCCTAGTGTTAGGACAAAAAATCCCTGGCTGAAAAATGTCACAAGTTGTTCTGGAATGTTTTCTGCATATGAGCCAGAATTCTAAAGAGTGCAAATTAATATTGTTCACAATTAAAATTACAATTTGACTTTGACTGCAGCCTGTGGGTTTAAGCGAAGTACCTCTTTGTTGAGACAATGTCTAAGTAGCTTTTCGCCATCTGCTAAAATCGAGACCGTTTTGGATTGATTGAAAGTTCAACAAAATAACTTCACTTTATTCTTCATATCTAGGATGGATCATACACTCTACATCCATGCTGAACAACCACAAGGGCTGAAATATTTCAAACACATAGTAAGGCTAAAATGATTCCTCCTAAACTCTACCCACAGGAGACACAAATAAAATTGTTTTGTCTACCAGGAGGTAGTTTTAACAGTACCACTTTGCATACTATCTATAGATTGTCCCCCCACCAATGAGCAAGGACCCTACAATCACACAGTGGCAGTCATCCCCACCTCAAGAGCTCTCTTGTCGATTCTGGTCGTGGAGGGTCCCTATGATGAAGCGTGACACCTCTAAGTAGGTGAGTTTTTCCGTCCTTTAAACAGAAAACTCCTGCTGTGCTCCTAGACATCGTGTAACACTCCACAATGTATTTGTACCATGGCACTCAATGTTCATGTTAGTAATTTGAATGGGAAGATGTGCCCTGAATCACTCAAAGTGAGAATATATGTTTTCTGTAACAGACATTGTTATTTTATCGTTGAGCAACCAATAGTTTAACACCCTTTGCCTCTATCGACGCCCTCTGAAATGGTGAAGAAAGACAACTAGGCATGAGTTTAAAAACACCTAATTAGAAACATTGGGTAAATTGTTCAAATAATTGAAGGCACATCTAAGTATGAATACCTTCATTTTATGTACCCCAGAATAGATTACTTGAGTGGTAACTCAGTTACCAAATGAATCAGGAATTACAATAGATGCATGAATACTGCACTAATGGTGTTTTCACCCAGACCTTTCATGAAGCTGAAAGCTGGTTAACGCTCCTTAGAAAACTTTCTGAAAAGGGGAATTACAACTGTAATCAGGATTAGTAAAACCAAGTCCACAGGTAATTCCCGATTTCTGAAAGGTATATCATGGGTCCCACTGGTTAGTTTCTGACACCTGCTTTTAGACCTATCAGCTTTAGGGTGATCTTCCCCCTAACCTTTTGCCTTACTCCTCCATTTGTTGATTCATAGTTTTTGTTGGCGTGACGTCTTTGTGCACTTTACCGCTGTTAACCAGTGCTAAGGTGTGTGTGGTCTTGCCTTGCTCTCATTGCCATCTCACAGTCTGCGGCCATACCGCCTGTGATGGAACTTGAGTAGGCCAACCTGGAAATTTACACTGTAGTTGAGCTCAAACCGCCCTGTAAGGACAGGGTGCCGAAAATCCAGAAGGGCACAAAACGTTGGAGCTTCAGAAAGCTTGGATGGCCTTGATGGAGAGCCACCAGATACTGACAACAACAGAGGATGGGAATGAGGAGGATGATATGGATGACAAAGAGCGGAGCCTCTATACCATCCCTGATATGCAGCACTCAGGGGAAGGTGTAACTCATTGTGTATCCTTGCATGGCCTGTCCCCAGAGGAGCTGGCAGACTGGAAAGCAGAGAGGGAGTTTCAGTTGCAAATGGCCAAGCTCAAGTTGGAAGAGAGACTAGCTTTAGAGGATTGATTCATGAAAGGAGCCTCAGAGAGCTGGGTTTTAAAGCCAGACAATCAGCAACTATGGTGGCAGCACATCCACAGTGAAGGGGACAAGAAAGTTCACATGCCCAAAGTTCTGGGTCCCAACTATTAAGTGGGATGATATAGATGAGTGGTTTTCCCCCTAAAACGTGGTCCTTAAGATGGACAGGGACCAAGAAGAGTTTCAGGGAGCATCAGTATGGAAACACATAACTCCAGAGAGGAGGAATACCTTGCTTTCCTAGACGTGGGGGACCGATAAAGTGCATTCCCATGAAAACCATACTTGACACCACATTTGGGCTTATCCCAGAAAAGTAATGCATAAGGTTCAGCGAAAAGTTGTAAAACAAGCCTTGGGTGGATTTTCTGGATTACACCAACAAGGCACTGAATGGTTTGGTTTGGGGCAGAAAGGTTGATTATTTTACTTGGATGTTTAATCTGATACTAAGAGAGCACATATTCAATATCGATTTTCAAGAGATGCACCTACAAATTGCCCCAAAGGAGTTTGCTAAGGCCAGTAAGCACCAAAGATGTCTGGGGGGCGGAGGAAATTCACCAGAAGGGTGGCCAGGGGTTCCACCAAGAAAAAAGAGCGTGGGATGGTTAAAACTTAAAAATAAATTCTCCAAAGGTCCCCAAAATAATTTCCAGGGGAACAATAATAACCAGTCCCATTGTGATCCTAAAATAAAGTGTTTTTTTTTATAAATAGGAAGGTTTGTCTCCCAGTGTACTAAGTGCTCAAAATATGGATACTCCAAGGGAGACACCAAATGTCCCAAGAGCGCACAGTCCACCATCAGTGGGCAGACACCTGGGTTGGTGAGTGTAGTGCATGGGGAGGAGACCCCAATTGGCTTGGGGGAGCGAGCAGAGATTGCCTTAGTGTCCCTAGGGAATGGGGAGATGGTGCTAATAGCCCATATTCCTGCCAATACTTCTAAGTATGGGCAGTGGGTCACTATCAATGAGCAAAAGGTGGAGGCACTTAGAGACACATATGACTACTGTGAAGAGCCATTTGGTGTCTGTAGAGCAGTCCCTCTCTATTACATTCCACCTGTTCATAGTTGCAGACAACTGTGGGTATTACTATCGAATGGCTCTGGTTCCCTTTGAGTTTGAGGGCTTCAGGTTCTCCAAAAGTAGCTGTGAGCCCTCTCATGCCTGTAGATTGTCTGTTGGGCACTGACCTAGAATAAACTGTCTGTAAGGAAGTGGAGCTCAAGTCACACCTGGAGATTTTAGGCTTCCCTAGATGAGTCTGTATGTCCACAGTGGCCATGTTTGCCCAAGAGGGGCGAAAAAGTAAGCTGGGAGCCTGAAGCAATGGTCCAGAGAGCTGCCAAGAAGACGAAGGGCAAGGGCTGTGAGAAACCAGCCCCTAATGTTTCCACAGTCTGGGGTGACTGGGCACCTGAGGAAGCTGAACCTAATCCTACAGTGGAGGACATTGCTTCCTTGGGAAACCTACCTGAGCTTGCTGGATGACAAGTTGAGGATGGGCCAACAAGGGAGGAGTTCTTCAAGGCACAGAAAGAGTGCCCAGCTCTAGAGGGCTTCAGGCAGCAATCTGAGGCCCACGAAGCAGGTGATACCTCTGGAGATCACCTTATCTATTGGGAGAACGACCTCCTATAAAGTTAGACTAGGGCTCCTGAGCCAGCAGCAGCCCATGTGTTGGTGGTGTCCCAGTGTTACTGACCTTCCAACTGTGGTTGGCTCATGTTATACCTCTAATAGGACATATGGAGCAGGACAAGACTTTTACCTAGCTCATAGCCCACTTCTATTTGCCCCGGATTAAGACAACCTCAAGTATGTTTTGTAGGTTTTGTCCAACCTGTCAGTACAGAGGGAAAGCAGGGAAAAAGCTGAAGGCTCCCCTGGTTACCTTGCCTGACATTGGCAGGCCCTTTGAGGGGGTGGACAGTGACATTGTTGGTTTCAGGATAACCTTAGGCAACAGGTTCATCCTGGTTTTGGTGGACCACACCACTGGGTACCCAGAGACCATCCCTCTGAGGCTGGTAACAGCGCCGGCAGTGGTTGGGACCTAATGGGGATTTTTACTCTTGTGGGGGCCCAAAGGAAGTAGTGTCTGACAGAGACACTAACTTCATGTCAACGTACATGGCATCCATGTGAGATGAGTGTGGGGGAACCTACAACTTCTTCACACCTTATCCCCTTCAAAGTTTCAGCAAGACCCTCACAGGCATGCTTATGGATCTGCCTGAGCCAATGAGGTCGAAGTGGGATGCCCTCTTGCCATGCCTACTGTTCGCCTACAGGGAGGTGCCATAGAAGGGGGATGGGTTTAGCCGTTATGAACTCCTCTATCAAGACCCCCTCATGATGTTGTAAGCTACATGGTAGCATTCAACAACCAGATGTAGTGCTTATGGGAAAAGGAGAAAGATAATCTTGAGACCAGTCAAAAGCTAAAGAAACTCTAGGATAACCAGAAGGCCAGTCTAGAGCATGGCCAGAAGGTGTGAGTCATGGACCCGGGAGAGCCCAGAGCTCTCCGGAATCAGGGCCTTAGGTGGTGAAGGAGTGGAAAAGGCATGCCACCTATGTGGTGGATCTCAACATTCATGGAAACCCCTTAAGGGTGCTCCACATAAACCATCTAAAACTACACTTTCAGAGCTCTGATGTCATCATGCACTTGGTGACAGATAGTAGAGTGGAAGAGAGTGAACCTCTCCCTGACACCCCGACTTCCAAGTAACATGGTGGGTCAGTAAAGGGTATTAACCTCTCCCCTACCTTGACCCCATAACAGCAGAGTGACTGTCACCAGTTGCTGAAGCAGTTTTCCTCTCTGTTCTCTCTCACATTTGTGAATCCATGACATAGATACTGAAGAACGTATAGCTATCAAAAACATAATCTACAGACTATCAGATAAGGTGAGGGGCAGTATTAAGGAGGAGGAGTCAAGATGCTGGTATTAGGGGTGATTGAGCCCTCGAACAGTCTCTGGTCCAGCCCAGTTCTACCCATACCTACCCCACTAGGCACCACCCAAGAACTCTGGTTTTGTGTGAACTACAGGGGTCTCAGTTCAGTCACCAAGACTGACAGTCATCTCATTCCCCGAGTTGATGAGCTCATAGACATGCTAGGTGGTGCCACATTCCTTAGTACCTTTGACATCAAATTAGGATACTGGCAGAGTTCTGAATGAGGGAGCACAAGAAAGGTCAGCATTCTTGAGCCCAGAGCGCCACTTCCAGTTCTGGGTGATGCCCTTTGGCTTAAATAAGGCCCCGGCCACTGTTCAGAGTTTGGTGAACATGGTCCTAGCTGGGAAGGAGGATGTCTGTGCTGCATACCTGGATGACATAGCTGCCTTCAGCTCCAGCTCGGAGGAACACCTGCACCACTTCCAGGAGGTGCTTCAAACTCTGCAGATGGCAGGCCTGCCTATCAAGGCCATTAAGTGACAGATAGATCAGGGTACCTTGGCATATTTGGGCCACATGATGGACGGGGTCAAGTTGCAGCCTGTCCAGGCCAAGATTGAGACTGCCCTGGCAACCCTGCAAAAGCCTTCCAGGGTCCCACTGGGTATTACAGGAGGTTTTAATCATTTGTGGCACCAATGTTGCCCCTTAACTGAGCTGAAATCTAAAAGGCAGCCCAAAAACGTTATCTGGATGGAGGCATTTCAGAAAGCCTTTGACTCCGTCAAGGAAGTCATGTGTACAGAACTTGTACTCAAGGCTTTTGACTTCTCCAAAGGGTTTGTTGTGCTGATGGATGCCTCAGAGCATGACATAGGGCCTGTTTTAGCACAGTTAATTGAGGAGGGTGTGGACCCTCGTTAGCAAGTTACTTCCCCGGGAACAGAAGTGGAGTGCTATTTAGAGGCAGGCCTTTGGTGTGGTTTGGGCACTGAAGAAGCTGAGGCCATGACTGTTTGGGACTCACTTCAGGGTTCAGCCAGACCACAGGCTCCTCAGATGGCTCAGGCAAATGAGGGGTGAAAATACCAAGCTACTGAGTAGGTCCAACTCCCTACAGTGCATGGACTTTAAGGTGGAACACCATTTTTGGTTATTGGTAACCAGGTTTAGTACACTTCTGGACCTGGTGAAGACTCATAAGGACTGCTGTGCTGCTCTGCAAGAAGGACTACTACACCATTGCCCTGCTGCTCTGCTGCCTACTGTCTTTGGAACTGCCGCTGGGTGAAGAATCCTTAACGCAGGATCTTGCAAACGGGATTTAAGGTGCTCTTTTTTAAGAAGCCAATCTTGACTTTGTGCCGTCCAGGCTGATGAAATAATCCCAGTTGGCGCTGAGTGCTTCTAGGCACTATTTTTACTTAAAACTTTAAAACTGCATATCTTTGGTTCTACTAATTGGATTTTTCTCATTTTGATGTCAAACAATGTATTCAATTTTGCTCTGTTTTTAAACTGGTGGTGGATTTTTCTTGTGTTTCATCTTCACTTTATTAATGTTTGAAGTGCTGCACGCAGGTTAAGCCTGACGTCTTTGTGCCAAGCTACCAAAGGGCTAAGCACAGGTTCATTTAGGGTTTGCTTGTGGCTCACCTTGACCAAAATTGCTCTTACTGCTTGAGTAGGTTTTCAACTCCCTCAACCAGAAACCCAATTTTTAACACCCCCAACATCAGTAGCTCTCGGTATCACACATGCAGTTTTCTTGCCCAGTCACAAACGGAGGCCTATGTCCTTTGTTGAGGCAATGATTTGCTTCATGATACCCAATCTGGCTTCCTTTCTGGATATAATATGGAAACCGCCTTTTTGAAAGTATCGGAGGCTGTAAGAGAATCCCTGGGTGGTGGAGCTGCTGTCATGGTAGTTCTGTTAGATCTGTCTGCAGCATTTGACATGGTGGCATACTCCATATTATTGATTAGATTAAGCCTATTTGCCTTTCGGGGCTCACTTTTATCATGGATTAGATACTTCCTGAGAGAGCGCTCACAGCAGGTTTTTCTTCATCCTTTTTCCTCTTCGCCAAAGCCTTTAGATTGCGGGGTGCCTCAGGGCTCGGCACAGCGCCCTGCTTTTTAATCTCTATGTGGCTCCTATGGCCATAATAATTTAAACTTGTGGAGTGAAGGTATTCTTCTTTGTGGATAATATGCAACTGCTGTTCTTGTTTCGTGAACATTCGGTTGTAGCTATTGGCAAATTTAATGAGTGCATAAAAGGTATAGCCAACTGGATCTACTTTAGTTTTTTAAAACTGAATATGGATAAAACGGAGGTTCTTTTTTTCAGCCAGAACCCACTTCCTCTGGCTAAACTTTGGTGGCCGGCTCAAATGAATACGCCCCCAGTGCCGGCATCAAATGTAAAGAATTTAGGCCTACTGTTCGACTCTGATTTTTCCTTGTGGCTTTCTGAAGCTTAAATACATCAGGAAGTTGTTACATCGGCTTCCGTCTGATTGCAAAACTTTGATTCATTATGCCAATAGCCTCTAATTGGGTCTTCTTGCATTTTTGATCCATAGACTCCAGACCATACAGAATGTGGCTGTTAGGCTGATCTAGGGGGCTCCTTTCATTACCTTTCATTGCATTTCAAGCAGTTACACTGGCTCCCTGCGGCAAACAGAATTGAATTTAAGGTGCTTACCTTGGCACATAGAGCCTTGGAGAGCAAAAACACCCGGGACCTGAGAAATAGACTGGGCTAGTACCAAAAAGAGAGATCCTTGTGATCCAACCATCTCTGACTTATGCTTATCCCCAGGTTTGCTAAAACTTGTCATGGTAGGAGATCTTTTACTGCTCTGACAGCAAGGCTTTTGAATTACTTGCCAATCAAACTACGCATGTCAGAGTCTGAGCAATTTTTCAGGAAAGAATTAAAAATCTGTCTGTTTGACCAAATCTAGATGTATTATCCTGTTGTTTTCTGATTTGGAGTGCCAGGGCGCTTCTGAGGAAGCACCTGTGCACTGTACAGATATCTTTGAATTTGATTTAAGTAGAGTGTGTTGTATCAAGAAGAGCAAAATTATGCATGTTAGGAGGGCTTGGTGGCCTTTGCCTGTCCTCAGAGATGCGTGTTCCTAATGTTGTGAGCTTGCATTAGTATTTCACAGAAAGGCAATATGTGACTATTTCACCATGAACATCTCAGCCAAAACTGCACACCTGTATTCAAGGTTGGCTGGCACTTTACTGCAGGAATAAAGGGAGGTCCGTAAACTCCCCCTTAATGCTCCTGTACTTGCTGGTTGATCCTTTAAAAAATTAAATACTTAAACTTGCAATATCCATGTTTGCCCTCAGCCCCGCTTGACTTTCTTAAAAGTGTAAGAATTCCAATTTATAGTTTCATGCAGTGGCTTCTCAATTGACCGTAGGGCAACTGATGATGAAGAACGAGTTGCGCTAAGGGTAAGATCACCATTGCAGACAATTGAACCCTTATTTTGCTTCTGTCTGAGGGTAAACTGAAGTGGAAATATATTTTCTCTGCTGGACTCAACGAGCCCCACGCATTGGACGTTAAGTCCTCTTAAGCTGCGTTTTGCTGATGGTACATACACAGATTTCTAAAGTGCTAGTGACTTTTACTCGTGCTTGGATCACTTCAAATGCCTAATTTGTGGGGGTCAAGGCAATAAAGTTTCCTATGGCGATCACACACAGGGGGTCATTACAACCCTGGCGGACGGTGTTAAAGCTGCGGTAACACCGCAAACAGGCCGGCGGCACAAAAAAGGGAATTATGACCGTGGCGGAAACCACCAACATAGACAGCCACTTTAACACTCCGACCGCCATGGCGGTACAGACAAGCAGCGCGGCGGTCACCGCCAACAGACAGGCGGGGGACAAAGTACCGCCCACAGTATTACAACAGGCCAATCCACCACCTTTTCCGGGGCAGATTCACCGTGGATAAAAACACGGCGGAAACAGCTTTTGCAATGGGAAAACGCTCACCTTAACACACTCCACGTGGAAGGAGGGCACCATGGAGCCGGAACTCCAAATACTCCCTGCGCTTGTCTTCCTGCTCCTCTACGAACATCAGCAACGGCGGCGCCGAAGACAACGGTGAGTACTGCACCTACGACATAGGGGAGGCAAAAGTCAGGGGGACACACACACAACACCCCCACCCCCACCCCGACCCTCACCCACTACAACACACACACCAATGCATTTCCAAACTTCACAGTAACAACCCACAACCCCCCCCCGGAAGAATGCAAAGACAAAAGGAAATCAGTACAACCATTGTAATGTATCAAAATAGAGTATGCTCAAATACACATAAATATATACACATTCCAAATATATATATCACGATTAGTAGTGCAGGTATGCACAATTCAATGTCCGTGGACCACTGGGTCCAAAATGCATGGGCGAGGCCCACACTAGATACCTGTCCAGAAACGGAGAGAACACTGCTGGGGCATCAGATAGAAATACAACAGGCACCTCAGGGGGAATGGAAGGGGGGGCACCTCAGCCGGATGACAGCACCACGCCAGATCCACGACGGGGCTCCATGCCCATTGATGTATCCTGGGGAGTGCAAAGCCACAGTCTCTCAAGTCTCTCCAGTGGGTGGTTTTCCCACTGCTTTATCCTGGGAAGTGCAAAGCCACAGTCTCACAAGTCTCTCCAGTGGGTGGTTTGCCCACTGCTTTATCCTGGGGAGTGCAAAGCCACAGACTCACAAGTCTCTCCAGTGAGTGGTTTGCCCACTGCTTTATCCTGGGGAGTGCAAAGCCACAGTCTCTCAAGTCTCTCCAGTGGGTGGTTTGCCCACTGCTTTATCCTGGGGAGTGCAAAGCCACAGTCTCTCAAGTGGATAACAGTCTCCACTGGTTCTGGAGGGGGACTGGTGCCCAGAGTGCTTCATCCTGTTAAGGACAGACGGAGTGGATGCTGTTCTCCACTGGTTCTGGAGGGGGCTGGTGCCCAGAGTGCTTCATCCTGTTAAGGACAGACGGATTGGATGCTGTTCTCCACTGGTTCTGGAGGGGGACTGGTGCCCAGAGTGCTTCATCCTGTTAGGGATTCGTGTAGTGGATGCTGTTCTCCACTGGTTCTGGAGGGGGACTGGTGCCCAGAGTGCTTCATCCTGTTAAGGACAGACGGAGTGGATGCTGTTCTCCACTGATTCTGGAGGGGGACTGGTGCCCAGAGTGCTTCATCCTGTTAGGGATTTGTGTAGTGGATGCTGTTCTCCACTGGTTCTGGAGGGGGACTGGTGCCCAGAGTGCTTCATCCTGTTAAGGACAGACGGAGTGGATGCTGTTCTCCACTGGTTCTGGAGGTAGTCTGGTGCCCAGAGTGCTTCATCCTGTTAGGGATTCGTATAGTGGATGCTGTTCTCCACTGGTTCTGGAGGGGGACAGGTGCCTAGAGTGCTTCATCCTGTTAAGGACAGACGGAGTGGTTGCTGTTCTCCACTGGTTCTGGAGGGGGACTGGTGCCCAGAGTGCATCACTCACCCCGTGATGGTCGATGTTCCGTCACTGTCCCAGCTGCACATGGGCTAACGATGCTTGATTTGGCGGTGCTTGCCCTGTTCAGCGGTGCATGTCATGGCGGTCTTTGCCCTGTTCAGCGGTGCTTGCCCTGTTCAGCGGTGCTTGCCATGGCGGTCTTTGCCCTGTTCAGCCGTTCTTGCCATGGCGGTCTTTGCCCTGTTCAGCGGTGCTTGCCCTGTTCAGCGGTGCTTGCCATGGCGGTCTTTGCCCTGTTCAGCCGTTCTTGCCATGGCGGTCTTTGCCCTGTTCAGCCGTTCTTGCCATGGCGGTCTTTGCCCTGTTCAGCGGTTCTTGCCATGGCGGTCTTTGCCCTATTCAGCCGTTCTTGCCATGGCGGTCTTTGCCCTGTTCAGCGGGGCTTGCCCTGTTCAGCGGGGCTTGACTTTGCTGTCTCTGACCTGTGCAGCGGTGTGTGGCATGGCGGTCCCTCAGTGCCCAGCGGGGCTGTGGCTGCCGGGCCCCTCCAGGGCACTGACTCTGGCGGTGGTCTCCGGACCAATGACGATAGCGCTGCCCTCAAGGGCACTGACTCTGGCAGTGGTCTCCGGACCAGTGACAATAGCGCTGCACTCTATGGCACTGACTCTGGCGGTGGTCTCCGGACCTGTGACGATGGGGCTGGCGGTGGCGTTCTGGTCAGCGGGGAGGATGGCGGCCTTCTCCGCCGTGCTGCTCTTCCCAGACTTTGGAGACTTCTTCTGCCCATTCCCCACCTTGGGAGGAGTCACAGCTGACTCGACACTCCCCCCGGGACCCTTGTGAGCGGTTTTGCCGGCAGGAGTCTTCCCCCTCTCCCGTCGGACACTGTCCAACTTCTGGTGCTTTACAGGGGGTGGATTGGCAGTGCTTTGGCTCCGTGTCACACTGGCTGCCCTGGTGCCGGTGCACTCCACATACCTCTAACAGGCACAACTGGTACCGGACTTTTTTTGGCTGAGGTGCTAGTACGGGACCTATGAATTGGAGGGGGGTTGGTAGGACAGAGGTCAAGGTTGCTCAGGAAAAGTTTCTGACGAACACTGGGACGGGTAGCTGGAGGGGGTCTGGGAGTGGAGGAAGAGCAGGTGGTTGTAGGAGGTGTAACTTTAGATGATTTGGCGGCAGGTGCATGTTCTGGAGGCTGTCGTGAGGTGGATGTATGTTGGGTGTGTGTGTGCCCGCATTTGTGTACTTTGGGAGGGGGCGTCACAGACACACTGGGAGAGGACACAGGGGACGTGTAAATCATAGTGGGGGTGGTGAGTGCAGGTGAGCGGAGTGTGGTGCTGGGTGTTCTGGTGCGAGTCCTAGTGGCTGTAGTGGTAGTGCATGCAGGTGAGAGTGTAGACGACACTGGGAGGGAGGAGGGAGACGACAAGGAGGGGGACACAGTGGAGGCAGTGGATGTTGCTGTGTCTGTATGTGGGTGATGCTTGTCTGAGTGCCTGTGGGATGTGTGGTGCCTATGTTTGCCTGAGCTGCCCTTGTGTGTTGACGTGTGTGCAGGCTGGTCTGATGGTGTGCTTGGGATAGGCTGGGGTACAGGGGATTGGGTCTGGGTGGAGGAAGTTGGAGGGGGGAGGCTAGACACAGGGACAATGGCTGCCATCAGTGCTGAGGCCAGAGATTGCAGGGTTCGATGATGGGTAGCCTGACCAGAATGAATGCCCTCCAGGAATGCATTTGTGTGTTGTAACTCCCTTTCTACACCCTGGATGGCATTCACAATGGTAGACTGCCCAACAGTGAGTGACCTGAGGAGGTCAATGGCCTCCTCACTGAGGGCAGCAGGGGTGACAGGGGCAGGGGCTGAGGTGCCTGGGGCGAAGGTGATGCCCACCCTCCTGGATGAGCGGGCACGGAGCGAAGGCTGAGGGGCTGCTGGCAGGGCGGTGCTGTTAGGGGGGGGTGGCGGCTGTACCTGTAGAAGTGGGGGGCACAGATGATGCCGCCACCACAAGGGAGCTCCCATCGGAGGACGAGTCTGTGTCGCTGGTTGCAGTTCCTGTGACCGACGTGAAGCTCCACTCGCCCTCTGTCCCACTGGTGTATTCTGAGTCCGTGGTGTGGCCCTCCATGGCCATGTGGGATGCAGCCCCCTCGTGCTCCGGTGCCACTGTACCTCCGCCTGATGATGCTGATGCACAAAAGAACAGGGAGAGCACAAATAGGGGTGGGGAAACAGAAGAAAGACAGGTTGAGTGTATGGCTTACCGCTACCGTTGGCAGACAATACAGACACAGCAGCCCCCTGCACTACGCCGTGCTCTTGGACTCTACAGATGCAGATCCTGCGATATGGCCTACATGGCTATGAGTGTCATCTGCCCACATAGATGACACAGGGGCATGTATACCTGTACTTGTCACTCTACAGAGGTGGGGTGGAGTGCCACATAGCCTGCATTCCGGAGGGGCCTAGTCTACGGAACTCGCCCTGGCCTAGGGAAACCCACAGCCCTCCTCCCCCACCCACACCCCTCCACTGTGCGCAAAGTCAGCAGAATGAGAGTGTACTCACCCCATTGTGTCTGCTGTGATGCTCTCATGCGGCCATCCAACTCAGTGTAGGCCACCGCCAGGATCCGGAACATCAGGGGGGTCATGGTGCGACGGGCACCCCTCCCACGTTGGGAAGCCATCCCCAGCTGAGCCTCCGCCGTCTTCTTGCTCCAGAGGCGATTGTCCTCCCATCTGTTATGGCAGTGGGTGCTCTGTCTGTGGTGGACCCCCAGGGTCCGGACGTCCTTGGCGATGGCACGCCAAATATCCTTCTTCTGGTGGGCGCTGACCTACATGACATGTACAGGGGAAGAAGAGAAGTCATTACCAACTGCACAGTCGAAGTGAGTGGCCCACATCCCTGCCCTTGCCATGTGGCACATGCAATCACACTTCTTCATGCTCGCAGAATTCTGCCCCCTTCCTACTTACATCCAGCCCTCTCCACTCAGGCATAGCCCATACAAGTTGCACCCTATGTACTCACCTGTTGGTCTGGAGGACCGTAGATTAGCGTGTCCTGGGGGAGGACCCCGTCCACGAGCTTTTCCAACTCCTGTGCAGTGAAGGCAGGGGCCCTTTCCCCAGACACACGTGCCATTGTCTCTTCCAGACCGAGGTCACAGCAGCACTTGCAGTGTAGGTCCTCTCCTGTCGAAGATCAGGTATCGAGTGATTGAACAGATAGAAAATGGCGGTCACGTCCGCGGCGATGACGTCCGCAGCGGTGCGTATCATCGCCGCCAGCGCACTTCGTCATTGGCTCCTGGGACCCATAGGGTCCAATGTTAACAAATACAGCATTGCGCTGCGGTCTACGACCGCCTACTGCGACGGTGTACAACGCCATTGCAGTTACCTCACATCCCATTGTCCCACTTTACAGGTCAGCCATCTGGCATTTCAGAGGCCCACATGGCTTCATTTACAACTGCGTCACACATACCTAGGCCGGGACTCAACACACATACAGAAAGAATGTTGTATTTTGTGTTGTGTTCTGTGTAGCTGTGGGTGCATACCTCAGAATTGGTTGACTCTGTGGTCGCTGTTGTCCTTCCTAGGCACCGTCAGCTGGGACATGTGAGGTGATGGCGGAATCGTCCGGTGTACCGACCGCTGGTGGACCTGTTGACAATGGAGGAGCGACATTTGATCATCACCTACAGGTTTGACCGTTCCACAATCCAGGAACTGTGTACCCAGTTGGAGCCAGACCTCATGTCACCAATCCGCCATCCCACAGGAATCCCCCCTCAAGTGCAGGTGCTATCAGTGCTCCATTTCCTAGCAAGTGGGTCATTTCAGACATCAGTGGCCATGGCATCAGGGATGTCCCAGCCTATGTTTTCCAACGTGTTGTCCAGAGTGTTGTCTGCCCTGCTGAAACACGTGAGGAGCTACGTTGTTTTCCCTCAGGTGGAGGATTTGGCTACAGTTAAAGGTGACTTCTATGCCCTGGGACATATCCCTAACATCATAGGTGCCATTGATGGGACCCATGTGGCTTTGGTCCCCCCCCACAGGAGTGAACAGGTGTACAGGAACCGGAAGAGTTATCATTCGATGAATGTACAGATGGTATGTTTGGCAGACCAGTACATCTCGCAGGTAAATGCTATGTTCCCTGGCTCAGTGCATGACGCCTACATCCTGCTGAATAGCAGCATCCCTTATGTGATGGGTCAACTCCAGAGGCACTGTGTGTGGCTATTAGGGGACTCTGGTTACCCCAACCTGTCATGGCTATTGACCCCAGTGAGGAATCCCAGGACTAGGGCAGAGGAACGCTACAATGAGGCTCATGGACTGACTGGGAGGGGGATTGAACGCACCTTCGGCCTCCTGAAGGCCAGATTCAGGTGCCTCCATATGACAGGTGGTTCCCTATTCTACTCACCAAGGAAGGTGTGCCAGATCATCATCGCCTGCTCGATGCTTCACAATCTTGCTTTGCGACGCCAGGTGTCTTTTCTGCAGGAGGATGGTCCAGATGACGGTAATGTGGCAGCTGTTGAGCCTGTGGACAGTGATAAGGAGGAAGCTGAGGAAGAAGACATTGACAACAGGGACTCTGTCATACAGCAATATTTCCAGTGACACACAGGTGAGAACAATTTGTTTACTATTACATTTACTTTCACACTTCTAACTCTATCCTGTCTGTCAATTTGAAGTGGTATTTGCTAACTGAGTTGTACATTTCCATTACGGTTTCACAGGTGTAGTTACCAATGTGTGTCATCTGCTTGCATCCTTCATGGGCTTGTGATGTGTAACATAGGTATGTTGACATTACAGTTTGGAACGGATTTTGTGATTGTCATAGATAATACACATTTTCAAAATCACAGACTGACTCCAGATTGTTTTGTGGTTCAAGGGTGTTTATTGAAGTGCTAATTATTGGAGGGGGTGGCAAAATGGTGATGGTGGAGGAATGTCCATGGCAGAGTCCAGTCTATTAGTCTCACAGGTGCACTGCCCATATGGGCATAGGAAGTGGAGCTGGGGCAGGTCCAATCTGGACAGAGTAACAAAGTTGGACAATGGGATTACAATCAGGGTGGTCTTATTTCCTGGCGGGGGTCTTGCCATCTTGCTCTGTCCTGTTCCTGGATCTCAGGGACCACTTGCGGGGTGGTTCTCCGTCTGCACCGTGCTGGTGTGGTGGTCCTGTGGCGGGGCGTCCTGTCCACTAGCACCGGCGGAGGTGGTGGGCAGTTCATCGTCCAGGCTAGTGTCAGGGGCCCCTTGGAATGCCACGGTGTCCCTCATGGTCTTCTGTATGTCCTTCAGCACCCCTACGATGGTGCCCAGGGCAGAGCTGATGGTTCTGAGCTCCTCCCTGAACCCCAAATACTGTTCCTCCTGCAGGTGCTGGGTCTCCTGAAACTTGGCCAGGACCGTTGCCATCGTCTCCTGGGAGTGGTGGTATGCTCCCATGATGGAGGATAGGGCCTCGTGGAGAGTGGGTTCCCTTGGCCTGTCCGCCCGTCGCACAGCAGCCCTCCCAGTTCCCCTGTGTTCCTGTGCCTCCGTCCCCTGGACCATGTGCCCACTACCACTGCCCCCAGGTCCCTGTTGTTGTTGGGGTGGTGGGTTATCCTGGGTTCCCTGTAGTGGTGGACACACAGCTGATTGACGTGTCCTGGGTACGGAGGTATGGGCCCGCTGGGTGGGTGCTGTTCTGGTGTTACCAGAGGGTGGAAGGTCAGTGTTGGGCTGTGCCTGTGCGAGGGGAACCGACTGTCCTGAGGCCCATGATGGTCCGGGCTGGTCATCTAGATCCAGTTGGCCAGAGCTGCTGTCATCACTGTGGGCCTCTTCTGTGGGTGGGGTAGAGATGTCTGGACCCTCCTGTCTGGTGACGTTACGTAGTGGTCCTGCAGGGGTATAAACGCATGATTATTGCATGTGTGTGTGTCATGGTGTGCAATGGGTGGGTGAGCGTGTACCCCAGTGAAGGAATTCCTGTGTGGGGGCTTGTGTGATGCTGGTTGGGAGGTGTTATGGGCATGTGCAGTGGGCATGCTTTAGTGATGGGTGTCCATGCATAGTTGTGTCATGCAGGGCTTGGTGTTGGGATGTGTGGTTTGTGTTATTAGTACATTAGTGAGGAGTTGGAGTGAGAGGGGAGGGGGTGAGGGTGGGGGTGTGTGATAGCATGCAGGTAGGGTGGGGGATATGATAGTTGAGATTTGACTTACTAGTGTCCATTCCTCCACCGACTCCTCCGAGGCCCTCTGGATGCATGATGGTCAAGACCTGCTCCTACCATGTTGTTAGTTGTGGGGGAGGAGGTGGGGGTCCGCCGCCAGTCTGCTGAATCGCGATGTTGTGCCTGGAGACCACGGAACGCACCTTCCCCCGTAGGTCGTTCCACCTCTTCCTGATGTCCTCCCGATTTCTTGGGTGCTGTCCCACTGCGTTGACCCTGTCGACGATTCTTCGCCATAGCTCCATCTTCCTTGCAATTGAGGTGTGCTGCACCTGTGATCTAAATAGCTATGGCTCTACCCGTATGATTTCCTCCACCATAACCCTGAGCTCCTCCTCCAAAAACCTGGGGTGTTTTTGGCGTGCCATGGGGTGGTGTAGGTGATGTGTGGGGTGGTGTATGTGGTGATGAGTGTGGTGATGTGTAGTGGTGTGGGGTGTTTTGTGCGTGGATATTGTGTGGGTGATGGTGTTGTGTGCCTCTGTGTGGTGGGGTTGTCTATTGCTGTGCTCTCTCTCTGTCACCTTCGTCTGTAATTTCGGGTCATAGGGGTTTGTGGGTGATGTGGGTGTGTGTTTTATATTGAATTGGGTGTGTGGGAGTGGTGTTTGTATGTGTATCAGGTGTGTGTATTTTGAATTGTCCACTGTGGCGGTGTTTTGGAGATGTGTGTGTATTTTGAGCGCGGCGGTGTGTACCGCCAATGGAATACCGCGGTTGAAAGAAAAATAGCATGGGCGTGTTTCTGTTGGCGTGACGTGGAGGATTTGTTTTCGCCAGTTTATCACTGACCTTTGGTGTGGAGGACTTGTGTGGGTGTCTGAATTTCGGCAGATTCCGAGATGTGGGTCATAATAGCTGTGGCGGAATTCTGCGGCCGCGGCAGTGTAATGGCGGTCTTCTGCACGGCGGTAAGCGGCTTTTACCGCCAATGTTGTAAGGACCCCCACAGTGTCAGTTTGGCATGGAAGAACAGAATTTTGTAGACCTAATAAATGGTGCCATTGGGTGTCCATTCCTCCTTTATCCGCTATGACATAGTGGCATCAGTCACTTCTTGCGGGGGCAGTGGGGTGCCTCTCTTACGGTGGCAAGCATGGATTCACCTGGGCTTTGTTGTAGCATATGAGGGACACTAACACCGAAATTGGCCGGATGTTCCAAAGGCTGTCATCTCAAATGCCAGATATTCTTCTTAGCTATTGTGACAGAAATTTTAATCGAAGGCATTTTGGAAAGTACTATGCGGTAGAGTTATCATATGAACAATAACATCTGTGTAAAAACCTTTCTGTAAATCTAAGTTTGAGGAACGCGTTTGAAGATGCATTGTGTGGTATATCACAGTTCACATTATTTTGCACTAAATAAACCCGGCAAATTCATTTGATTGTTTCAGAAGCTCTTTCCTGCGTTGAATTTAAACCTCTGGAGATACTAAACAATTAATGATACTCCACTTTATTCGTACCCCCCACTGTGATTCTACAAATGCACATACATGTGCAATTATACAGCAATCCACAGAAGGAGGATTTTCAAATGTACTCTGGGGCTTATTTTCCCGTTTGCATATTTTAGAGTGAGAAGTGGGCATTGTTTAACCCACTTACAAAACATACTGATTGTATTTACAAAGATAGTCATGCACGTTTGTTGGAGGATATGTTATTTTCTTTTTTTCTAGATTCCATACTACGAGCATATCTGGATCAACTTCTTGATGAGTGGATGTCAGAATAACTACACTATTCTAAATACATATGAAGACAAATAAACCCCCTTCTAGCTATAGGCTCTTCAAATCTGCCCAAACTTCAATATATTTTTTAAACTAATATGGTTCCCCTTGGCTCCAAGTGCTGCTGTAATTAATTCGAAAATCTGAATCCCACCACTACCAGCTGTTGGTTTCTCAATCTAACCCGTTTGAATCCGTAAGCCCCAGTGGTAAGTGGCATTGTTGACTGGAGCCTTCATATTGCCTTATAGATCTATAAACAACTCCATGTTGTGAAGAACTTCAAATGTAATTTCATGGTTACTGTACGTCAACATAGTTGTGTCAGTTTTGAATACATTTTGGACCTGATTATAAGAAGAAGCCAAGGAGACCCACAGAAGTTTGCTTCTGTTTTATCACACTTGGTCACTTTGAGACTACAGTAGGCCTCTCAGCGTTTTGGGCAACCCTTTCTGTTTTAATGACACAAACTACGCACCTGTGTAATAACCAGTGTGTAGTTTCTCATTTATATGAGCCTATCGCTCCTTGCACGGGAAGGAATCCATTTGTCTGTTCCTCTGTTTCAATAAACGCCCCTTAGGAGGGAATAAAGAGAGTCCTGAGTACAGATTGCTCGTCATAGTTGATGGCGAGGAAGGTAAGTGGCTTTCTTCTAATGGTCGGGGGAGGGTGGAGATGGAACTTGGTACTCTTCCATTGGTGGATGGTGAGGTATAATTGACTCTCTTTCAATGGTAAATGGTGAGCTGTGAATTGGTCATCTTTCAACAGTGAGTGATGAGGACAATAAGTGTCCCTCTTCCAATGGTGGGTGATGAGGAATGTAATTAATCCTCTACAATGGTAGGTACCGAGGTGGGGAATTGGACCTGTTCTGTGGTGGATGGTGAAGGGAATAACTGCCTCTGTTCCTACGGTTGAAGGTGGTAGAGTAATTCTCCATGTTCCTATGGTGGGTGAAAAGGTGGGAATTTGGCCTTCCTACAACAGTTGGCGGTGAGGTGGGAATTGACCCTGTTGCAACGTTTCATGGTATGGTGGGAATTGCCTCCCCTTAACCAGAGTGTGGTGTGGTGGAATTGGCCCTCTTCCAACATTGCGTGGTGAGACGGGAATTGGCCCGCTTCCAAAATAAAGACTGTGGATTACCTCTCATAGGCACAGAGATTGCAGTATTGGTCACACTTTTAGTATGTGTGTTAGGGCACCCTGCAGTCTGGCCCTTGAAGTGGGTCATAAACTGTCACAAGGGTGGGTGTGATCTTTGGCGTGACTGCCCCTGCTGAAACCTTCAGTGTCACTTCAAATGGACAGCGGGCCCCTGAACAGAAACACAGAGACGCAGGTAAGCCTCAGAGCCCTGTCAATCAACTGATGCAAACACTGGAGGCAGATTTTTTATAGTCTTGTAAACAGTTGCAGTCTTAACTGTACATTTGTTTTTCTTCCATTCCTTGCACTATCACTCACAGTTTACAAATGTGAATGTGGGGACTTCCCTATTTGTAAAGATGTGCACAGGATGTGAGAGCAAATCTTTGAAAATATCTTCTGCAAACCTTTGTAAATGAAGCACACTTTCTGAAATGCTTAATGATTCAGGGACACAGTTTGGACTTGTCCCTTGATGGCACTTTCTGTTAGCATGCCTTAGCCAAAATACTTCCTATATCAACGGTGGGAGAGGGAAAAGGAGATGCTGGTGGGAACCCAGACACCCTTCCCATTGTCAGCTTTAGATGCGCTGTACTACAAAGAAAAATGTGGTGGTCACACCTCCATGTCTGAGTTGGGGCTTGGGGGGGACAATAGGTGAAAACTCACCTATTTCCTAATTCCATTCCTGTTTTCGTCTGGACACAACTGGCCAACACCTGCCATCACTGCTGCCAACGACCCATGGACAAAACACAACCCCCTCATTGCCGGACTCGAACGTAGGGGCTCCGCCTTGCCAGGGTGCTTTGGATGGGCACTGCACCGGAGGTCAGGACCACTGGAGGCATATACATATACAGTATTTTTTTAAAATCACTGTGACATGCATATGTTGGGGACATGAGTGGGTCAGGCATGGATGGGGCCACACTGTTACACAACACATATCGCACACATACACAACTGTCATTATGGAGCCAGAATTTATTGCCAAACGAATGCTCACCCTACAATGACAGTACTCTCACAGCTGTCAACCTTGTCCATGTGTGCACATTGCCAGGGGACCTGAATCTGTCATGTTGTGCTATGAGTTGTCTGTGTGAGTCAGTATGTGTATGTGTGTATGCAATGTGACTGGCTGGGTGAGCGAGCTGGAGTGGGTGATGTGGTTGTGTCTGTATGTATGTCACTTGCATGTGAGAACTATGTTGTTGTGTATGTTGTGTTGCCATGTGACACATTCAGGTGAGCGTGGTTGTGTGGTAGATGTTGTCATGAGGTGTGTAGTTGTACATGTGTGTGACTGTGTTTGTGTAGCTGAGTATGTAGTTGTGTTGGTTGTTGTGGTTGTGTCATCTGTGGGTGCAGTGTCAATGGTGTGTATACATTGTGTCATGGATGTACATCAATGTGTATTTTTGGCATGTACTGGTTGTGTTGTGTCGGAATGGCAATGGGTTATTGTGTGAATATGGTCTGTTGTTTAGGATGTAGTGGAGGGTGTACACATACGGCTATGGTAGAGTGTGTGTGTCACTTGTCTCTCTTCCATAGCCCCTGCCATTGTATGAAGTCAATTGGGGCACACCGCTGTCTCCTTCCATCAACAATCCGTTGCCAGTCAATCCACTTGCAGAACTGTAACATATAAATACTGTCGGTAGAAAACCATCAACGTGACAGTCTTCTTGGGTCCGCAGCCAATGTGGCTTGGCGGTGCAACTACCAAGATCTAAATCAGGCCTCTCGTTTCTTATTACACCTGTTAGGCCAGAGGAAGCTAAAGTTTTGGGAAATGATTTATGCCTTAAGCCTCTTCCAAGCTCCTGAAGGCTCCCAAAGTCAGACAAACAGCCCTGGGCCCTAGTCAGACTAGCACCCTGTGCGTGAGATGGTGGGAGACAAAGCACTTGGTCGATGTTTGCCCTAACAGCACAAGACTGGATCAGCCTGCCACATGTAACCCTTTTGTGGGGACTGAGTCCTTCCACACCATCAGAAACTGTTACCCAGTTCCTGGCCAGCTTGCAGCACCTCACCTGAACCCCTAATCTTACAGGAAGAAGCTGATTTGTGGCAACGTGAAACACGGCGCTAGGACTCCTCAGGGAAGCCGTGGAAACCCATCTCACCCTTTGGTCATATTACTCATGCATGCCAAGGCAAAAACACAAAGGAGGTATGTGATGAGTTTTCAATGCATTTATTGAATCTAACATAATCTTATATCGAAAAAATTAGATGCAATAATTAGCCAGATGAAACAGAGCACAATAAACAGAGTTATGAATATAATGAAAACAATGAACATACCCACCATGGTTAGTTGGTTCTAGAAATTCTAGTGATTCCTACTCGGCCATAATACCCTAAAGAAAGCATATTTGTGTGTACCGTTCTGCCTGCCCAGTTTAATGGGTTATCCTTAGCCTCATACCTGAAGCTGGTGTCAGGAGTCTGCCTGTCTGATGAACGGCGATCGTCATCAGGAGGCTGGTGGATCAGCACCAGTAAAGCTGCATTGTTGAGCACAGCAGTCCAAGGATGACCATGGCTGGAATGCCCCTCATACCCTTCCGGTCAGCACATTGCTTATATAATAGAACTGCACTGTGTTAGAAGATGCAGCTATGACATGATCCTTTGCCTTGATATTAGAAGCTGTTGCCAAAACTGGCAACACACCACCCACAATATCTCATCCTATATGTGGCCTTGAACTGAGTGATCCTGATTGTGTGTCAAGAAAGCCAACTGAAGACAAGCGTCATGTACCCTGCCTTCCGAGCCTAATATGCAAGATTGTGCATAAAAAATTTAACTG
Organism: Pleurodeles waltl; assembly: GCF_031143425.1. Lineage (NCBI taxonomy): Eukaryota > Metazoa > Chordata > Amphibia > Caudata > Salamandridae > Pleurodeles > Pleurodeles waltl. The sequence goes on along the minus strand of NC_090450.1, from coordinate 74,860,438 downwards.
GTAAGGAGTTATGTGGCTAAAATGTACCATGTGTAAAATGTGCAATGCAAAAAGTAAAAAAAAAAGGGGAACCAACTTGGTCCAAGAAGGACATCACTACACTATAGAATGAGCAGGAGATATCGCCCAGGCCAAGTGACTAGTCAATTGGTAAGTTTGCTGATAGCTAACTTACAGACTAATGAACTGAATACCATGAAATTGGGCAATAAAGATACATACTAAATGACAAATCGCACGAGCACTTCTAATACAAAAAAAAAAAAAAAGTAAATGTTGTTTTAGTTGCTGGGAGGACCACATTTATCTTCTTAAGCCTGATCTCTTGATGAATTCACCAAGAAGGCACCTTTGTTTTCTGCACTAAGTACCCTGCCAATGCCATCCCACTTGGTACTGACAATCATATATAGGTTGCCATCTGGAAGTTCCTTTTTACTTTAAGGCCCGTGACAGGGGGTGACCTTTAAACATATCGGTAGCATTTTGTTGAACTCAGTGATGCAAGGCTTCAGTTTTCTTTGCCTCGTTCCAGTATTTAGGATGCGTCTGCAACAACAAACCATCTCAATGAGTAATACTATTTATCGTGACTTAATAAAACGTTCAATTGAGACATTCTTTCATTCTTGACTTATTTTCCGATGTGATCCCTAACTACTTATCTATGTTTTTACTTATGTGTTTCAAACTATTGGACCATACTGACACTTAACCTTTCTGTCACTTCATGGTGTGTTCTTGACATTAGAGAAATTAGTGACCCACCTGAATCAGCACCAAGTAAGGCAGAGTAACAGACTCATAGTGGCCTACCATAGTGCCAACAGTTGGGGCTGTGAATGCTTCAGCAACATGTTGGTTGAGGGGTGGTCTGAATTTATTAAGCCAGCAGACTTAATAGCTGCATAGTTGATATTATGTAATGGATTTGACGCCTTTCCTTGACAACATGGAGGATGTGAGGGTCCAGCCGACCAATGCTCATTCCTCAAACTTTGTTGGTTTGTCAGCTCCATTACAGGCTGGTCCAGGGTGCTCTAAAGGTTGAATCCTTAGTGGTATTCCACTCACTACATCTCTTAATTTTTATTATGTGATCATTATGGTTTTGCTGTTCCATCAAACACTATGTGAAAGGTGCACAGACCTGTGTAATCAGCCTCTGCTTTACTTGGTACCACGGAAGACCTTGTGGAACAGGAGATACCTTAAATGCTTATCATACAAGCACAATTCAAACTTCTCACACTAACCCATACTTCAATTCACTACATAATGCTGGCCCAACATAACTTAGCAATTGCATCTGCTTTCACAAACCTTCCAGACACCTCGGCTCAGCCAGATTCCTACTTGCATACATCCCACGTGTACAGAAAACCAGATCCAGCTGTCAAGCCTTCTCCTACATCATTCCTAAGGCATGAAACAACCTTCCACTGCACATAAGCCTCCTCCTCACTTCTTGAATTCTGCAAGAAAATGAAGTCCCGGCCTTTCGAGAAGTCCCACTAGGCCCTAGGTTTGCTGAGTCTCACACCTGCTCTGTTCCAGGATATCCTCAAATGTGAAAATTATCTCTACAGATCTGCAAAACATAACATAGCATAACATAACATAACATAGCATAACATAACATAACATACACTCCACGAAACCTGCTTACAGTGCTTACAGTGTTGAAAGGAGTGAGAGTGTCCTGTGGGTCCTATTTCCTAATGCAGGTAATAGAAGAACCTACAGAAACTGCAGAGAAGTCCTTTCCCTCCACAGACCTTGTATGCTATATAGATGTGGGCCCCTTCTTAGCCTCACAAGTCTGCTTTCTTTACCTGAAAGCATCATTTGAATTACTCAGGAAAAGAGAGAGATTTCAGAGAGTCCCCTTGTAAAATCTACTTGCCCAGAATGGACATCATTTAGTTCATGTAGTCAGTAGCACTTTCCACAATCTAGATGCTTTAAAAGGGTGATACCTAGACTAAGGGGCTCATTAGGACTTTGGCGGGCAGTGCATCGGGATCACAGCCTATGCGGCCGTTCCTCCGAGGGCCCTATTACAAGCTTCCCGCTGGGCCGGCGGGTGGAAACAGCGTTTCTTAAGACCACCACACTTGTAATGAAGCCCTAGATGTTCAGTAGTCTCCCTTTCATGTCTCCTTGTTCGGCACATTAATTCAATAGCTATCTATCCATCTATCTATCTATCTATCTATCTATCTATCTATCTATCTATCTATCTATCTATCTATCTATCTAGCTAGCTACGTCTATCAATAACCCCATTCAATAATTCATTCACAACTGCTTGCCTGCCCACCAGTCTATTTCTCACAAATATCGGTTAAATGTGTCTCCACCCTTCCGTCCCGTATACACCAGGTTGTATAATGTTATGGTATGACATTTTTACAGGGCTCACATTCCGTCCTTTATATGGGTGAACAGTACCATTCAGGTTTGGTTCCATCTCAAACCCAAGCTTTGAGGATTCCACTCCACACTGGGGTCTGTTTGTGATTTATAGTAATTAGTAGGAAGTCTGAGCAGAGTTTTGGTTGGCATTTTCAGTATTTGTTTTTACTGTAATTCATTTCCTTTTCCAATTCATATCATTGGCAGAGGTAATTAACAACAAACAGTGATAAATAAACCTTGTCCCTGACGGGGGCCTAGCAGGCTGTGGACAGAGCGCACTATAACAAAACACAAGGAAGGATGAATAAAAAATTGCATTAGCCGATCCAGCCTTCAAATATTTCTCTTACTTATAATTTAAAAGGTCATAACATTGTATGGTTTATTGGCCCTGTTTCTAGACATCATGCAAAGGGGCACGATTCATATTCTGCAAAAGCAGGACCAAAACAATCACCCCGTTGAGGAATGCCCACAAAACCACCCAGAGGATATGCGTATTTGCTCATTTTAAGTCACAATGTGCTGCTCTGTTTGACTCCCACTCATTGCGTCTATTTTCCTGACATTTCTTGCCATATAAATGAACTTTATGAATGAGAACTGTGGGATGTTTTTTAGTGAATAGTGAGAAAGAACGAGGATGTATTATTGCTAGCATAAAGGCCTGTTGTAGTGTTTTTCGACTTTGGCTGAAAAAAACATACACTTTTAGGAACTTTAACTTTTTTAGAAAGTTATATGCAATCTTTCTAAAGGCAAGATGCTCTTTGGCAATAAATTATTAATTAACAACCGGATATTCTTCAGTGTGCTGGAGGTGGTGGAAAAGTACGGAAGAAGACACTGAAATTATACATTTTCCTTCTCCTTCTGCTTGTAAGACTCTGCTTTCCCATGAATCTGTCATTAAAAGAGGTGATGAGTAAAGGGAGAAGGTCGACCTATTCGACATTTTTGCAATTTCGCTTAAGGTGCAATTCCGCATAGGTTTTGTATGCCGGAGACTGGTCCTCAGAGGAAAAGTTCTCCTTGAACTAAGCTTTGCCCTCTCAAAATGTCTTCAATGCGTATCTTGCAAACGTTATCTTGTTCATATTTCCAACCATAAAGACCTCCGAGGTGCAGGTGATGCACACTTTCATCCTAGAGGAGCAAACATGTTTTGTCTCCTGCTTTCATGTACCTGTAATTTGATGTCATCTGGGTAAGTGGAAGTTCCCCAGTTCACACCAAGGACTCGGCACCCGAGGTGGGAGTGACAGCAGTGTGTCAATCAAAGCACTTTCCAGGAAGCAGCACCGCAAGCTGCATTATGACTGTGTTCTCCCTTTGTCCAGACTTTTTTGGGATATCTGAATCCATTCCTTTCTTTATAAAATTAGCGAGACTTGCTTGAGCCCACACATACAGTAGAGGATACTCTCTGGACAGCCTATTTGTTGCACTCTATTTGTTTATTAAGAACAAAAGTCAACTTTACCTCTAAGATGAAAAAAAACAAAAGTTCAATCGTACATTGTTTTTTTACCCTCTTTGCCATTCATCCCTTCAACCTCACCCCCAAATGAACCACCCTATTCTTTACATAACAGGGCATTTCGCTGATTACTGTGTCTTTCTCCACTAAAGTTCAGAGTATGGGACGTTTAATAGAGGGGATCCTTGTGGGTCATGAGACATTTCATTAACATTCCTATACAATCGATTAAATGTTGCCATAATCTATATAGGTCCTGCTGCACTATTTACTGGTCTCAAAAAAATAGTTACAATTTGCGAGCAGTATTTTTGTGACCAATAGAGAATTCCGATTCAGAATAGGTCGTAATCTGACCTACTTCATGAATGAGATAGATTGCAAATTGCGAGTGACCTCAATTGGGGTCATCCACAGGGTTATGCAGTCAGCAGGCCACCATGTCTGGTATTTCCTTTCAATAAAGCAAACATTTCCTTAACTGCATCACATAGTCCTTTAAGGAAACAGGGCTGCGTCTAAAAAAATGTTGTTTTCTGTTTAAGTTTGTGAGGTGGCCTCAGTGCCCTGAACCACTGCCTACTCTTCAACAAACAAATGTTTTTTCACAATCACAACTACCACCTTCCCCAAAGAGTGGAAACATGAGGAAGTCAAACTCCTTCTCAAGAAACCATCCACTGACCCAGCAAGCTCAAAAACTACCGTCCCAACTCTTTTCTCCTGATCCCCGCCAAAGACCCCAAAAAGCCATCAACCTCCATTTCACAGAACACCTGGACTCCTCCAAATCCAAAGTCCACACCAGCCACAGCACGGAAACCGCCCTGATGGCTGCCACTGACGACATCAGAACCTTCCTCAACCGGGGAGAAATGGCTGCCTTGATCCTCCTTGACCTCTTAGCAGCGTTTGACATCATATCCTACCACACCATGATCAAAAGACTATATTGCATTGGAATCCAAGGAGATTCGCTCAAGTGGATCACCTCCTTCCTCACCGGTAGAATCCAGAAAGTCAATCTACCACCATTTACCTCAACACCCAAGAACATCATCTTCGGCATTTCTCAAGGCTTGTCCCACAGCCCCATACTATTCAGCACCTACATGAACCCCTAAGCCAATATTGTCGGAGCCCATGGATTAAACATCATACCTGTGCAGACAACAGCCAGCTCATCCTCTCACTTTCAGCAGACCCTACAACCAGGAGAGCCAACTTCTGCAGGTGTATGACGAGCGTTGCCGAATACCTGAAAAACAACTGCCTGAAACTCAACACTGACAAAACGGAGGTACTGATGTTAGGAAAGAAGACCTCTCCTTGTAGCAACTCTGGGTGGCCCTTGGAACTAGACCCACACCAACAGACCATGCTCGTAACTTCTGCATGAGCCTGGGCAGCAAACTCACCATGAACACACAGGTCAATGCAGTCTCATCCACCAGCTTACTCACCCTTCACATGCTCTGGAAAATCTTCAAATGGCTCCCCATCAACACCATCAACTGTCACTCAAGACCTAGTCACTAGCCATCTTGATTATGGCAAAGCACTCTATATAGGAGTCACCAATCCCTTCTCGAAGAGACTGAAAACCATACAGAATTCAGCAGCCAGACTCATCCTCTACCTCTCCAAACTGACTCACACAAATCTATCCTCAAGAAACTCCATTGGCTCCCCGTACAGAAGAGATGTCAATTCAAGATGCTGAGCCACATCTTCAAAAGCCTGTACAACCATGGACCAGCCTACATCAACCATGGCCTGAACTTCTACCAACCCTCCAGACACCTGCTCTCCACTTTCCTCTCCCTTACTCAACCCCGCACCTGCCAAAGTAACAAGAGAGGATGCTCCTTCTTCAACCTTGAGGCTAAATTCTGCCACAACCCCCCACCCCAACCTACATCTCTGGACCAGCACCTAGCTCCTAGAATTCCAGAAGGCACTCAAAACCGCCTTTTCAACTGTACTCACCTGAAGCAGCAAGATCCTCAGCCCCTGGATATCCTTACAGGTGATTAGCCATGCTTCATAAATCATGCTTGCTTGACAAAAGGGAAGGTGTTCCGTTTTGCAAATGGGTTAAACCTCTATCTTGGAAATCTGTAACTTTTTAACGTTTTTCAACCAGATTTTGTTTGCAAAACATTGATACATTACATACTGATTTGGTATTTGGAAGAGATGCCAACAACATACCCTTTCCAAATACTACTAGGCATGGGATCCATAGTCTCATTTTAGGAGTCAGTAAAAGTTAACAGATAGTTAAAAATCACACTGGCACATTTATAACAACACTGTTGCAGCCACAAACCCCAAATCAGTGTGTTTCAGAACATGAAAAAGATGTGTACAGCTGGCCCATAATTTCTCATTGTTTCATTACCTGAATATGTGATTTGTTTCTTTTTTTTTTTTCCTTTTTTTTTTATTCTTTTTTTTTACACAAGAGAATGCAGCAACAAATTCAGAATTTCAGGCAACAAATCTTGTTACATTGTACATGAGAGAGTAACAAAACATAACATAACATAACATAACATAACATAACAAAAAGGGGTGCCTTCAATCGGCCGTGCGAACGATGCTGCATGACCTTTTAGCTAACCAGCTACCCAGTGCTCCCCACGTAGCTTGTCCCTTTCATCTCCCTTCTTTCCCTTTGCGCTCATAAAGAGCAAGTTTCAGCTGGTAAGAAGAAAGAAGGCGGTCTAGCCAAGTTTGAAATGGGGGGGACTGTTGATCCAGCCAAGCCGCAGATATACAAAGACGATAAACTGACATAATTGCAAAAACGAACCTAGACACACGAGGTTCAATTGATTCGGATACCCCGAATATTACTACCCCCGGAGTTAATTCAACATCTTGACTAGTCACTTCTTTAATAAACTGCTCCACCTTCTCCCGCAACATGTATAGCTTTGTACATGTGGCATACTTATGTGGAAGGTCGACACCATGCAACTGACATCTTGGACAGTGTATCCCCTCTGCCCAACCCCACTTTAATAGTTTCCCTGGAGTGAAGTAAAGATCAAAAAAATTTTTTTAATGTTGTGCCTGAAGGGACGCTGAATTTAAGATGCTGCAGCCCAATCCTAGGGAGTCATAAAGACTGTGGGGGTGATTCTAACTTTGGCGGGCGGCGGAGGCCGCCCGCCAAAGTTCCCCCAACAGAATACTGCTACGCGGTCAGAAGACCGCCGCGGTTATTCTGTGTTTCCCGCTGGGCTGGCGGGCGACCGCCAGAAGGCCACCCTCCAGCCCAGCGGGAAACCCCTTCCCACGAGGAAGCCGGCTCCAAATGGAGCCGGCGGAGTGGGAAGGGTGCGACGGGTGCAGTAGCACCCGTCGCGATTTTCAGTGTCTGCAATGCAGACACTGAAAATCTTTTAGGGGCCCTCTTACGGGGGCCCCTGCAGTGCCCATGCCATTGGCATGGGCAATGCAGGGGCCCCCAGGGGCCCCAGGACACCTCTCACCGCCATCCTGTTCCTGGCGGTCACGACCGCCAGGAACAGGATGGCGGTGAGGGGGTCGGAATCCCCATGGCGGCGCAGCAAGCTGCGCCGCCATGGAGGATTCCTCAGGGCAGCGGAAAACCGGCGGGAGACCGCCGGTTTTCCGTTTCTGACCGCGGCTGTACCGCTGCGGTCAGAATGCCCTTGGGAGCACCGCCAGCCTGTTGGCGGTGTTCCCGCGGTCCCCGGCCCTGGCGGTCAATGACCGCCAGGGTCGGAATGACCGCCTGTATCTTTCACATTGAGCTTCACACACCATTTTTCACTATACTTCACCAGATCGTCTGGTAATTCATCATTCAACCTAGCATAGGCAAAACGTATCGTAATCTTATCACTAAATATCATTGGTTCTAACAGAGTACATTTGGCTAAGCCTGCCACCCCGCCAGTTTTCCTGTGAATAAAATTCCTCACTTGCAGATACTTAAAGAAGCCCTTATGATCTAACCCGAATTTCACACATAGATACTCAAAGGTAGTGACTGTTGATCCTTCAAAAAAATCACCTAATCTTAGTATTCCCTGCCAGTTCCACCTTGCCATGTAATTGTTTTCTAAATATCTCAGGAAGCGAGGGATTGTTCATAATCAAGGTGTAATAATTATACCTCCCAAGCCCCATTCTTTTTCGCAGAGGGTCCCAGCATCTAAAGGCGGAAAATACAGTTTTGAATCGTACCTTTTTAAAATAGCTGGGTTCCAGAAATGCCAACAAAGCACCATTTGCAATGGGGCCGATTGATAAGTCGTAAATATTCAGGACATACTCTTTGCCCTGTGTAAACCTACGGTTATTGAACTAAGGGTGCATGTACTGCAATGCAGCAGCCAACTGATACATCGTAAGATTAGGGAGAGACCAGCCACCCTTCTCCCTAGGCCACGTCATATATTTACTGGCCCTCCTAATTTTACCACACGACCAGATAAACCTCATTATTAGTTCATCCATCCTCTTAAGCCACAATTTCTCAAACTCTAATGAATGGCACGGCATAGATATAGCACTTTGGGAAGGAGCATCATCTTTTCATATTACACCGCCCCATAATCGTCATATGTAAGTTATTCCATCTGTAAAGACTATCTGTAGCACTATTAACTATCGGCATAAGATTATATCGAACTATATGCTCCACCTGCGGGTAAATATCAATCCCCAGGTAGACTGCGTGGTCTACTCTACGTGCATCCGTCGAACTGGAGTACTCATTTAATACTATTTGGGTCTTATCTTTATTAAGTGAGTATCTGGACACGATCCCGAAACTCTCTGCCGCGCTCTCAATTTCCACTAAAGCCAAATCTGGATTGTCAGTAATAAAGGCTATGTCATCTGCATACGCCAACATTTTTGTGCCCCACCCATTGCGAACCACCGGTTGAATATTTATGTTTTTTTCCAAACATCGCAAAAAAGGATGAAGATATAATGCAAATAATAAAGGTGAGCCTGGACATCCCTGCCGAGTGCCCTGCTCGATTTTAAAATCACTAGAGTAACTACCGCCCATTTGTATTCGAGCCCTTGGGTTTCTATACAGGGCCTTAATGGCTGTGATGAATCTTTCCCCTGGGCCATATATCCGTAAAGTTTGCCACAGGTACCCCCAGTTCACTCTATCGAATGCTTTCTCTGCATCCAACAGAACCATAGCCATAGGTTCCTCTGTGACATGTGTAGCATCAAATAATGCTATTACACTTCTAATATGATCTGTTGTATCCCTCCCTGGAATGAACCCATGTTGGTAAACTGATACCAGCTTGCCAATGTGGACAGACAAGCGGGTTGCCAATATTTTCGAATAGATCTTCACATCACTATTTATGAGGGTGACTGGGCGGTACAAGCTTAAGCTAAGCGGATCCTTGTTTTCTTTAAAAAAACACTACTATATTTGCGGTGCCCCAGGATGGTGGAGGATTACCCCCTTGCTGCACTTGTATTAACACCCTCAGCATAACTGGTAAGAGCATAGCCTTGAAGCGTTTATATAACTCAAGCAGGATACCATCCGGACCTGCAGCCTTTCCATTCAGGAGTGCCCTCAATGCTTCCTCCAGCTCTTCCACTGCAGGCTCCTGTCCTAACGCTCCTTGCTCCTCTGCAGTAATCCTACCGCCCGGAGCCTCAACCATCCATCTAACAGGCTGTCCTATACCCAAGGGGGTGTCATTACACAATTCTCCGTAGTATTCCCAAAAGGCTTCCCAAATTGCATCGGAGCCGGTTACTATCAGCCCTACTTTATTCCCGATTCTCAAAACTGCCCAGATAGATGGTCTCTTGCGGGCTCATACTGCTAGAATATGCCCCACTTTCTCACTATATTCATAGCACTTGCTCCTCCTAGCCAAATATTTTGCCTCAATCTTTTCCATCGTGACCTTATCAAGTAACATTTTGGCTATCGCTATCTGATGTAAGGCATTCTCGATGCCCATGCCAGACTTAACCGCTCGAGTAAGCTGTTCTTCTGCTGCATGCAGTTTCCCCATTAGTTCCTGAGCCTGAGCCACTATCAATTTCTGTCATCTTATACAAAAACCGAGTGTTTCCACTCTTATCACTGCCTTTAATGTATCCCACACAATTTCCAGTGGGGCAGTCTCCATATTAACTTCCAATAATTCTCTCAGCTTCTTACGCATATGCTGGATATAGAAAGGGTCATTCAGCAGAGCTTTTTCAAATGTCCAATCACTTCTAGGTCTCTGCCAGCCCGTTAACTTAACCTCCAAAAGCAGCAGATTATGATCTGCCATATATCAGGGATATAACACAATTTCCAGCCCCTCCAGGAAAATAGATGAAACGAGAAAGTAATCTAATCGTGCAAACCTCCTGTGAGGAGCTGAGAAATAGGTATATCCCGGGTTTGGCCATTTCAGTATTGGCCATACATCTACCAATCCCACTTCCCTTTGCATATTCTTGAGGGCCTTGAAGACCCTAGGTTTACGTCCCGATAACTCTTGTTCGTAACCATGGTTAGATTCTGCAGTCCGTCCCATGACCCGTTTATATTCAGGTCTCCACAGACAATATACGGAGCGGGCCATACTGCTAATTCTGCCGAAATAAAATCAAATAATGTTGGGTCGTCATCTATCGCGCCATACAGTGTACATAGCGTAAATCTTGCTTTATCAAATAAGCATTCGATAATCACCCATCTCCCAAATGAGTAAGCCTTCCACCAGGGAGCGGCACATTTAGCATTACTTTCTAAGATAGCAACCCCCCCTTGTTTTAAACTTCTGCTCAGTGCATCCTAACAGCCTCAAACCCAGAGTCTCCAACAAAGCTTTATCAGAGTTTTCTATATGAGTCTCCTACAAACAATAAATGTCTGCCTTTAATATTTTCAGATCTTGAGACGTTTTTCTCCTCTTATGGGGATTGTTTAAACCACATATATTAATAGTTGCTATACGCAGTGCAGCCATTAAAATACTGCGGAATAATTTTGCACCAATAGACCACCTTTCTGAGACATCTTCTCCCTATTCTCACAGCTATTCTTATATATCAACCTCTGTCTCTTTAATGCCTTCCTCATACCAGAAACTCTGGGCACAAAGACAACTAGTACTCAGTAAGTTTGCCTTTGACCACAGTCTCTTGGGTACCAATTTCCTCTTATTTCCCTGATTCCCCTCCCCCATGAACCCTCCCCCTCCCCACCCACCACCCAACCTACCCCTGTCATCCACACCCCCGCCTCCCCTTCTGCCCCCCTTCCTTCCTCCCGACCACCCTCCACCCCACCACCACCGATGGACCTAGCCGGGACCTCCTCCCCCCACCCAAACACCCCCCACCCTCATGAGCAATCAGACCACCGCTGGCCTGAATGTTGGTGCCATATAGGTGGAGGCCGCCGGCCCTCCCCCGGACTGCAGTGTTATGATTTCATATGCCAGCCCTGCCGCCAAAAAAACTATTGTCACCGCGGGGCTAATCCCTCACTTCTTTACACCTTGAACCCCCAGCAGATAATCTTTTGCCTGGACTTCTGAAGTAAACATTTTAACCTTTCCATTGACCACTGTTTTTAAACGTGCGGGGGGCAGCAGATAGGCCTCCCCTCCTTTATCCTGAAATGGTTTAATCATCTGCTGGAGCCACCATCTACGCTCCACAGTAGTATGACAATAATCTGGACGAGTGAAAAAAGGTTACCCCATCTACGCTGCGTGGAGCATCTGGGCGGGCTTTTTCAAAAATAGCCTGTGTTAACAAATAATTTCCCAAAAAAAACAATATAGCTCTTTGATATTTAGTTTCAGCTGTACGACCACCCTCTCGACGAACTTCCGGAAATCTATGAACCCGCTGAACCTCAGTCTCCCAGTCCCAATTAGTGAGCTCCGGGAAGGCGACCCGTAAAATCTTGATCATGTAGGCCCGGATATCGTTACCCTCGACCCCTTCGCCAATGCCTAGGAAACGTAAGTTATTTCTCCTCTGCCGATTCTCATGATCTTCAAATTTCCACAGTATATCAGCCAATTGTCCCTCCTGTGATGCACACTGTGCTCTTATTGCCTCGACATCCGCCTCCACTGCCATCGTTCTTTCCTCCATTGTATTTAGCTTCGCCTCAATTTCAATACATGACTTTGCAACCTTACGAACAGTACTTTGGAGGCGCTTTGTGGCGATCCGTGCACGACAGTTCTCTGCCCTGGTCTCTGTTCGGATCTCCTTAATCGAGTCATATATTGATTGTAACATCCCTGACTCTGCACTAGTAGTGCTTATACTAACAACCGGGCCACCTGTGCTCCCTTCGATGCCCCTACCGGCAATCAACTGAGCGTCCGCGGCAGGCGCCTCCGTTAATTTGATACCTGCATAGTCCCATTTAAGTGTCTTATTGCTGTTGAATGCGGAGAATTCGGTGCCCTTGCTGGTACCGGATCGTGCTTTTACGCACTTGCAATGTCGCGGTTGTTGTCGCACCGTGGGCTCCCTGGTTGGTGATATACTCCCAGTCTCGGAGAATATGCTGCTACCAGATTCACTCTGATTATGCTCACTACTGGTAAGATCAGACTCCTCCGTTAAAGAATAGAATTTATCGCCACCGTCCTTAGCCCATTCAGGAGCTTTTATACACGTTCCAGTTTTTTTGGTTCCTGCCATCGGTTTTAGAACCACATGATTTGAGCCTCCCGCACACATTTCAACAGATATGTCACCCACGTCGCGGATCACCTGCACACTACCTGTGGGTTCAGCCCATTGTGTTTAGTACGTTCTTTCACTAGTAGGTAAGTCACTGTCCCCCTTGTTTAGTGCTTTTGAATAATCTCTTTCACCCCGAACACCTAGCAGGTCGGCAGCAGCACCATCATCTCCTTGCAGCATGGATGAGAGAGGTCCACTTCCTTCCGTATGACCCCTCTCCCCGCTAGTTAACAGACATGTTTCTTTTACAGCTGGGTGGCTGTCTGCTAGAGGGGGCCGATATACTCAGTCTTGCTTTCTTGCGACCCTGCCGACAGAAAAGATGTGATGATAGGCTGCATTTTATCCCTCCCCCTAACGTACACGGGGGATACCATCATCATTCTTAGCATCTTTGCCAGGGCCTACAGTGGGTTTTCCACCTGATTTAACTGCCGTTGAAATAGGGCGCCTTCCTGCAACCTCTGTGTCCCGTTTGTCTTTCCCCATTCGCACTACCCGGGCCCCCTCACCCTTATCGCCAGAGTTCCAAATGGTTTTTGGTGCCATGTTCGTTTTTAAGGTGCCTGGAAGCGCGTTAACCAGTTCACCAAATCTCGCTAGTAGCGATATCATGCTCAATGTCAACCGCCTTAGAGTGGACCTCGCAACACAGGTCAGCAACAGCCAGGAGTCTGTGTAAATATGTCCAGCAGTGCCCAACCTGAGAGCAAGTGTGATCAACATTAGACCCCCCCACCGCCGCCAAGTCAACTATTACGGCATGAACGGTGTGAGCGCTCAACAATTCCAACCCTGAGCTGCGCAGTTCCGCTGAGGGGGGGCGCTCTCCGAGTTTCCAGATCACGATCACACCAACAAAGAGCCTGGGGTAAGGGAGCAGTGCAATAATTTCCAGCAGGACGCTGCGCCGCTTTCTTCAGATCTGATACCTTTAAACAATTCCTTGAGGCACGGCTCGGCTATGCCGGGAGTCAACACAGTTTTAGTCCAGATGCGCCCAGCAAACAAATAGACAATTAGGCTAATGCGTATACCTCTTATTACTCCACTCGCGCTTCCAGCTCCGAGCTTCGCTGCTACCTTTAAAGGAGATAAAATGCTTAACGTTCCACACATCGATTGCTGCAAAGCGAAGGGCTAAAAAGGCGGCAGCGCAGTGATTCCAATAGCGCAGCTTCCCCTCCTTCGGTCAGCCGCTCTGCATACTGCCAGCGTCCAGGGTAGGCAGAGCCTAACGGCCGTCAGCTACATCGACTCCATCTTGCTCCTCCCTAATATGTGATTTGTTCAATTAGATTGATAGTATGCATTATCAAAAATCAACCATTGAAAGTAGGCAATATGTAAGATCACCACAATGATGCAACCAGTCTTTTCAGTTACCAATTGTGAGCTTCCCAAGTTCAGGTAAAACCTCCGTAGGTGTGGGTGTGCCATAGATTTTCAAAGATGACAATTTCAACTACATCGCTAAACCCAATGTTTATCATAATGTTTATTTCAGAACAAAATATGCACAAAACATATGCCACAATGTAATTCAAGTATCACAGTTAAGAAAGAAAAACATATAGAAATTGCCAAACAATTATCCACATCATTAGCATTACCTATCTTCATGAACTATTTTTTTTAAAGAGAGGAAAACCCAAAACCTTAATTGAGCCCATAAAACATACGACTCGGAAGCAACCACCATCAAATTAATTGAAAACTAATCAGCTCCAAGATTTACCCCACACATCAGTGTACATTTGTGTCAACCAGCATGCTATACCACTGCTACAGGACTTTACCTGTGTAGAATTTATATAATGGGTATTTATGGATCAGTTCACTTTTATTAGTTTCAAACCATAAAACATACACCCATTTACAACCAGAGATAGAAACTTTTAACTTCTGAAATTAGTTTCCTGCTCCATTCTTTTGTTATCAGCCACTTCTCAAAGTGGATGAGAGAGAGTGTCCCATAAGGTCTAATGCTGTCACTAAGCACCCAGTGAATGATTTGCCAGTAACGGAATATGGCCTTCATTACGACACTGGCGGTCCGAAGACCGCCAGGGCCGACTTTGGCGGTCTCACCACCGACCGGGCGGTGGTGATGACTGCCAAATTACGGGGGCGGCGGTTTAGCCTAAGCCAAACCACCGATACTCCACCCGTTCCTGCTGCTTTTCCGAAGTCCGCCAGGCTGGAGGTGAGCACCTCTGGCCCGGTGGATGGTGTAATACCACTAGCGGAAGACCACCAGCATTTTTCTGGCAGTCGCACCACCAGAAAAAATTGGCGGTCTTGTATCCTGGTGACAGGAATCTAAATTCCTGTCGCCGGGATACTACCGCACACATATCCACATACCCGCACACATGCACCCACATATTCCCATACATAAACACACCCCACTCACCCACGCACTCGCATCATACACCCCCATGCACACTAACATACATACACAAACACTGCACTCACTCACGCATCCCTCCCCCTCCTCCCTCTCCCCAACGCATACATACATTCACACCCCCTCCAAGGCATACATATATTCACTCCCCCTCTCCCCAGTGCATATACATTCGCACCCTCTCTTCCCCCTGCACCACATACACGCACTCACCCCTTCCATCTGCTCAATCACACTCACGCACTCAATCGCTCACACCCGCACACACACACTCACCCCACCTCAATCCACTTACAACATGCACCCGCACCCCAATCCACAAACACTCACACACCCCTCACCCCGTCCACAATCACTCACACATGCAGACACGCACCCACAAACACCCTCCCCTTCCCCCACATTCACGACATTTACACATGCACTCACACATTCACACAGACACACCCCCTCCCTTGTCGGACGATCCACTTACCTCATACATCGAGGAGGGCGTCCGGGAGGGGACAGGTCCCAAAGCTTCCACTGCCGGCAGCTCCCAGCCATCAGAACACCACCACATCATATTACTGGTCGTAATACTGCATGCAGTGTCCTTTTGGCATGGCGGTGCCGGCAGTGGAACCACCTCTTCATAGCAGACCGCCAGCACGACTGGTGTCGGAATTCCACCTGATTTTGGGCAGAATTCTGAAATAAGTCATAATAGAGTTGTCTTGAGGCTGCCAGCACTGGCGGTTTTTCAGCACCGCAGCTTCGGCGGTCTTGCGAAAACACTGCCAAAGTCATAACTAGGGCCTATGTCTGTATCTGGGATGTTGCATTCTCTCTTGATCTGTTCCAATATTTGTATTCCATTCTTGTTAAAAAATCCATCACTCTCATACACTTCTTGGCCCTGCACATTCCAAATGCTTTCACTTCTATTGCTGTGGGGAATGCTGGGTTGCCTAAGAATGGGGTGAAATGAGTGGGAAATGTGAACCTTGAATGCACTACCACTCAGTCTCAAACAGCCAGTGTCATCCTGGTTATAGGACAAAAGTATAAAAAGTATAAGCCTTCTGCTTCTTTCTCAACAGGTCTTTTCCAGATAATGGCTTCCACCACAGCTTCATCTGTAAAGGAACACCGTGTTTCAAAGTCCAACAGCTTCCACACTCCTATGCATCTTAATTGGGCTGCCTTATAGTATTTCCGTAAGGTAGTAGGTATAGTGCTCCCTCTTTTTTTTTTTCAGTGCATGATGCACCCAGCCAGAGGTAGCCACTTCTCGGCCCATACAAAATTATCAATTGTTCCCTGAATTTTCTTGAGAGTCACATTTGGTAACTGTGTGTAAGTGCCTGGAAGATGGAGTGGGGCGGCTGCAATTCTACTTAGCCTGGCCAACCATCGCATGTGCCATGACTGCATGTCTTTCTTCATGTCCCGAAGTAGGGGAACATAGCTGACTTCCATGATTCAATCTATTGCAAGTTTGATCTGCATCCTCATCCTGGTCAAAAAGTGACAATATACTCTTTCAAACACCTTCTCCACATCAAGTGAAAGCAGGAGGTCATTCTTCAGTGCACTTTGGATGTTGATGATCACATCAAGTAATGTTTTTTGGTATTGTGTCAGCAATTTCTGCTAGTGATAAGCAGGACTAGCCCAGTCCTATGAACCCCAAAAATATGGGCCCTGATCTGGCAGCTAGGTTGCCCATGAATAGCTTAGCATCTGCATTCAACAGAGAGATAGGTCTGTATGAAGACAATGAGTTGGGTGCCCCCTTTCTTAAAGATTGACTATGATCACAGCTTCTAACATTGAGACTGTCATAACCTTTGACTTACAAAGCAAGCTGAATTTCCTTCTTAACTTTGCTGCCATATCATGACAGAAAGTCTTGTTAAAGTGTGCGATGAGACCATCTGGCCAGAGTGATTTTCTTATTTTGAGTTTGTCAGTTCCTGAGATGATCCAGTGCTTCCAATTTTGCACTTGGGAGACCCTACACGTGCACCTCTTCTAGGTATTGTATTATGTTGTCAGGATCAATTTAGCCAGCTTTATATAGATCTAAAGGCATTCACTATGCCTTGCTCATCAAAATCAGAGACCTCCAATGACTCCTTAATTTCTCAGATCCTTGTTCCTTTAAGCCTTAATTTGGATGCCACGAGATTGCCACCAAGATAATAATTGTATAGTTCAGAGTAGGGCATATTCTGCCTTATCTATGTCAAAAATCTTAGACTGTGACTTAATCATTGTGATTATGCTCCAAATATGTTTTAATCATGTTCTTTTATGGATTTCTTCCAGCTCAATTAACTGGGCTTCTGATATCACCTGCTTCTCCCTCCTACCTCTGTTCAGATATACTGAGATTGATGATAGGTTTCCAAGACTTACAGCGATTTCTGTGTTCCATAATATGTTGCTATCTACGAAATAAGTGTTGTTCTCATTTCTTGTCATGTATTCTTCTTCCTCCCACTCTCCTTTGTCTGTTCACCCAAGGACCTGCAGAAGACTTACCATTAGGGATAATGGGTTATGGTAGGATATTGCAAAGTGGCCTTCCTCTGAGTATGTGATATTTTTCTTAATTATCTGTGAAGTCAGAAAGTGGTCCAGCCTGGTGTATGTTAGGTGTGACACTTAGCAGTATGTGTAATCCACAGAGTTGAGATTTTGCACCCTCCATATGTATTTCATTCCCATGCTTATTCTGTAATCCACCCCCCAAAATTCCTCTGAGAATCAAAACCACACAAATCTTAATTATTTGACTGGGAGCAGATTCTGAACACCATTATAATAAGATGCCTCCACATGGGTTGCACTGAATCCATTTGCAAGCCTACTATATGAACCGCTCAATTGATACCCATTTACCGGTTTGTCAAACAGCTAGCAATTTACAGAGAGCTGTGTATTTTACTTTCTGTTAATCTTCATGGAAAGATACTATTTCTCACCCAAACGTGATTACTCTGAATAGCGCTGAGGGGACTTTCAACACGGGTCTAGTGGTTGTGCATTGGATTTAACCTGGTTTATAAACCTTTGCCTCTATCTCACCCAAACCTGTCTGCAGTCGGCACTGTCACTGTCATTTTACCACTTTGGTGATCCTGACACTGTTGCCCGGTTGGATATTTGAAGTTATGCTATATGTCTTTTCATCTGCCTCACCTGGAACCTTTCTTTGTATAAGTGATGGAGTTCTGCTTCTAATCCTCTACCCTTTTCTGGGTTGTCCATCATGTGAGTAGGGTTCACAGATATCAAGTATGTCACTGTGTGTTTCTGCTTGACCAGAAAGGGTTTTGATCAACCTTGCCTGCAACGGGTGTCACACAGCTACATGGCTCCTGTCTGCCCCACCTCACTACACCTGAGGCTGCAATGGGCACCTTTGACACTGAAAATGCTGTGTATGCAACACCTTTAATTTCCCTGCTTGCCAGCCTCAAAGATAACTAAACATGGTGGGAAAACTGCTTCTCAGGGAGCTCTGAATACATATTAACAAACTGGGACGGCCACTTAGCATCACATCACTTCATTGCTCCAAATCTAAATCAATGATTACTTCAGTGATTGCACTGCTTCTGCACTGCAATTGAGTGCTGTGTTTTCAGCCTAGATAACACAGCGGAATCACAGAAAACTCTATTTTTCACCCATTGGTTGGGTCAACAGCTGCTCAGTGAGCATCCATTCAATGTGTCAATGTCAGACTTGAAGGCACCATTATTTGATATATTTCTATCTGCCAACTGGAAGCTACATTGGGATGCAATTTCACCATTGGACAATAGGCAGGTTACCTTCTGTAATCCCAGAGAGAAAGTAATTTGAGTGGAATACTATCCAAAGCATTTTCCATTGGTTAAGAAACTGCATGTATGTGTACTTTTTTCTGTCCTGCGACACAAACAGAAATTTCCTCTGGGACCCCCTCTAAGGACCAGGGAGTCAAGGTGCCACTACCCTGCCCCTCTTTTATTATTTTGTTAAGAACCTCATGGCATAGGTACCAAATCCCAGTCCTGATATGTGGCAGCAACTTTTCTGTTGATATTGCGACCAGCCAATCTATTGCTTGATCCTGCCAACAATCTGCAATGCCTTGGAGCAGTGGTTCTTAACCTCTTGACTTCCGTCGACCCTCACTTAATCGTTACTGGAATCCGGGGACCCTGCTGAATAATTATTGGAATCCGGTGGCCCACCACCAAGTCATTACTGAAAACAGGGGACACCCAACCAACGCAACTCCGAGGATTTGAACCACAAAAAAGTGCATACATAAAATATTTCAAAGAATTCACAAATGAATTAAACAAAACCACAATTTTAATGGGAATGTTGCAGTTTCAATATCTTCAATTGAGCGATACCATTGTCCTTAGTATATTCTGTTTGATGCACTTGCACTGTCCCACAAATCATTTCAGGGCACCAACTTAATTTTTAGCCACCAATTTCAAAATCCTTCACATATACAGAGCATTTTAAAATTTGCTAATTTACATTTGCTTCTTTATGTAAATACACTTTTTAATCTGTTAATATTATTTAATTTTGTAAGCAGTCACAGCCTCCGTGAGTAGGCTTCGCAGACCCCCAAGGTTAAGAACTACTGCTTTAGAATTTTGGGCAAAGGTCTCCAAACAAACAATTTACCCCTTATTAACATTCTCCTTATAGAATTATCTGATAGCACTGTCTAACAACAATTCAACATATTCATGTGCCCAGACACCTAGTGGTGGAAACTTTACTGTGAACAAAAGCTTTGGCATTTCTGACAGATTTTTTTGCAAAAGACTTCGGTTTTAAGCCACAACCTACTGTGAATGATGTCAATGCAGCCCACATCAGATGTGCTTGCCGGTTACGTTTTTAACATAGATTACTACCCGCACACAAACTTTTATTGGTTGGTACACGGTAAATCTTATAACATTTATCATGCAAATCTACACCTGCCTCCAGGTCTTATGCTATTTACATTCTATACACCCACGTGCACACACAGTAATTCTAGGCTCTATAAAACTATAGGTCACTTACAAAGAGCTTTCTGTTTTTTAAAATAACATTATTGTTTTAAGGTGACTATCAGTATCATGGAAGATGTCATCAGAGACATTATCAATGATGTAATTTGAGATATCATCAGTGATGTCATCAATGATGTCATGCAATATGTCATGAGTGATGGAATATGGGAGGTCATAAGAGGTGCATGACAGAGGCGCAAGTTATAGTTAGTTCACTAAATTACAACTGGTGATTTTCAGTTTGAAATTATTAGTCGTCTTATTTCAACAGTGACACACAATGACACTGCAATGTTTGTTTTAACAGATAAATGGATTGATTTTTGGTTAAAGACATTTCTGCTGCTTTCCAGCCAACAGATAAGAATGGAAGACGGACGTGGCATCAGTTGTGATGGGTACAGATACAGTAGACAGAGTTGGGTAAAGACACTACTGTCAACATAGTTGAATTGTCTTCTAGTGCGAGTTGGGCAGTAAAATGGGATGTTAATACTGGGTTTAATTTTATCACTACTGACTAGTATTACCATCTCATTTGTTGGGTATTACAAGTCTGGAATAATAACATGGTGCTCCTGAAATTACCAAGCCATTTGCTGTGTGTTATGTGGCAATTTTGGCCCTTTTTCCCTACATTTTCATTCTCTTTTTATCAAGTGGAAATTATGATTATGATTGAATCTGCAAAAGTTGTTTCTGGATTCCATTTCGCACCTTCGAAAAACGTGTAATTATGTAGGTGGGAGGGTGATTTTACTGAAAATGTGGGGAATTACCACACTGCACAACGATAGTGAGAGCCAGAGTAAGAAGCTGGGTGGAAATGGTTGACGAATTGTTGGTCCAGGAACTTTCATGTACCATTGTTAAATCTGGCTACAGACAGCTTTAGCTTCTGGAAGGACTTGTCACCAATTCTTTAAGAAAGAAAAATAGAAACCTAATGGGTATGTGGACAGCATGGGTTTGTGGTCAACCCTCTTTCCCTTGACTTTCATGTGTTTTTAACGTTTGCCACTGGCTGGATGAGTTGTATTTCAAGGTTGTGACATTTTCTGAATTGTTTGCTATATGTTCCCACTGGTGCTTCAACAGACTTTTTATTATATTAAACCCAATGTCGTGTACTTTTCATGACGATGTGAAGCTGGATAAACAGATTTTTTTGTTCATGAAATAGAGAGGTATGAGTGTCTTAAAGTTGCAACAATACGTATTGTCCCTTTCTCAAACGCATCTACCATGCAGTGTTTTGTGGTGTTTGTTGTTTTTAAGCTCACCACTAACAACAAAAATGTCAGATTCTGGCTGCTTTTCAAAGCGGTCTTCCTTGATACTACAGCATCAGTAGGGTACTGCAATACACGAAGTCGACCATTATTAAAAAACACCTCCCCTGTAACAAAAAGCCAGAGCTACTGGTTATGTCGATACTTGAGTTTTTTGGGACCACCTCATAAAAACCGTGCCCTACACATGTAGAACAGCACTGAGCCACTCCTTAGATGGTGCGTACACTTGATCTCCCTTGAACTGAATTTCGAGTACATAAACAACACATGCAGACTGGAGTTTGTAGATGAAAGTCGTAGCTTTAAAGCACCAAAGAAGCATGGTTGAGCACCTTTTCTAATAACTGGAAAAACTCCACACATCACAGCACATGAGCGGAGAGAACCCATAGATTTGCTAAAAAAGAAAGGCAAAGGCTGAAAATTGTGCAACCTCTGAATAATCATTGGTGGAACCTGATCTGGAGTCCAGTTGCCAGATCCTATGCTGGGAATGTTGTAGAGTCATCTGAGAAAATCAAAAGGTTTCTGAACAACAAGGGAACTCTGTCCCATATTTATACTTTTTTAGCGTTGCATTTGCGTCATTTTTTGACGCAAGAACAGTGAAAACTTACAAAATACAATTGTATTTTGTAAGTTTGCGCCGATTTTTCATCAAAAAACGACGCAACTAGTGGCGTTAAAAAAGTGTAAATATGGGCCTGTGTGCTCCCACAGAAGTAACACTACTTTCATGAAAACGACACATAAAGGGCTTGATTTATGAAAAGTTTGTGCTGCTTTTCCGTAATTTTTGGACTTAAAAGTGGCCAAATCTGCTCAGCTTTTTTGTCAAAAAACTATGCTAAGACCGTGCAAGTTTTTCATAAATCAGGCCCAAAGTTTACAAAAGTTGTCAAACTTCAGAGTATGTGCAAATGTGCATGTGTGAACAGGGCAAAGCGGGGAACAAAAGTAGCAAATAGAAAACAATTAGCATATGCAAAATAATGGGGCCATTGCAACAACCTCCTAATAAACCAAACGCCCCCAATGGCTGTTGAGTCTCCATAGCAAAGTTTATACTTTGTTCCTGGATTTTCCCATGACAAACTGGCCAAAATTACAAAGGCATTCAAACTTCACCGTAAAGTTTGCCAAAAAGGCGTATTCCTTATCAGCGCTGTAGTGCTGCAAGATACTCTTGAGTAGGACCGGTCTTTTATTTCTGTACGTGGAAACATTGCACAAAAATCCTCTTATCATTGCTACCGCTCTTCAAAGGGTAAATTGTACTGTGAGCCATTGCGGGCCCTGAGCCAAAATCAACAGACATCAGAAGATCCAATGCCAGGGAGAGAGGCTGGCTTTTAATCTAGAACCTAGTTATCATATGCAAACCGTTCCAAATGAATTGCACTCATTGCCGTGTACGCTTTCTAGGTGACTCCATGGTGCCAAGGGCACCGTATTCCACTCTGGGGTTTTTTCATTTAGCACCTGATGCATTCTGGGAGTTGCAGTGCCGGGTCGCTAAGGTGGATTACCATAAACTAACAGACCTGGGAGTAGTGATTTGTAAATCGAAAGAGTAGCTTTGCATCCTCAGTGATGTGCTGTTATTTAGTATTCTTATGCCAGTGGCACACAAAGTGAGGTGCAAGAGGCTAATTATAATGCTGATCTACAATTTTTTCACAACTACATGTACAATGAATGTTAAGATTATTGCCGCTACACCAACTATGTCTGCAGATCTGATAAAGCAAGAGAGGCCACATTCTGCGCCTATGGGCGTTGATTGTTGTATCTCCCTGAGCTGCTACCAAACACTCTTTGAGTTTAAGTTCTGAATTACAAAACGCATTTAAGACAACATACTAGATGTCATATGGCAAATACGTTCCATAGAAGACCCACTGTTGTTGCATTTGATATTGATGAGCTGAAGAGTGTTCTAAACTTGGCATACTTGGAATGGCCATGGAGTGACAGCAATTTGTGAATCAGCCAAAATCAAGTTTGCATGCATTACCTACATGTATAAGACTCCTTGGTGCTCTACTTTTTTGGCAGAAACTGCTCCCAAGAAACATTTGGAAAAGCAGCTGACATTTTCTAGCTTCCCAAATCCAAAAGATGTTTGTGACAAGACAGCAGGTGGAAAAAGGCAGAGGGTGAAATAAGAGGAGACACACGAGCATTGATTTAGAACATGGATTAGAATATTGAGAAAGACATAGAAAAAAGCTTTGCCGTGTCACTGTAATCAAAGCATTTGAAGACTTGCAAAAATCTGTACAAAGTATTGAATATGCAGCAAACTGCTCATTTGGCCCTAGCCTATATACTAGTTACAGACGTAGCTACCCTCTACAACATGCTAATAGAATCCCAATACTACCAGACAAATGAACAAACACCAAGAGCCTAATTACGAGAACAGCAGGCCTAAGACTGCAGTACCCTCGGTGGCGGTCCAACCTCCGCATCCTTGGTGGTCTGACTGCCAGATTAGGATTCTGGTGGTCAGACTGCCACAAGACCGCCACCACCACCAGAATTGTGTGTCCCGACACGTTAGTGGCGGTGTAAACCACGGTCAAGCACGGCGGTGAGATGTCAATACTGCCATGCTGATCAAGACTTGCCTTTCTGACGGCCTTTTAATGGTGGGGATGCCGCAATGAAAAGGCCATCAGAAAGGCAGAGACAGGGCCACGGGTGCCTCTTTGCCCTGTCATGGGCAGTGCAGAGGCCCCCCTGTCAGCACAGTCAGAATGCGTACTGTCTGCCATTGGCCTCAGCTCTCTTTTAGAGTTGAAGCCAATCCCGCCACATTGACTGTCCTGCCAGCCCTGTGGGCATTTCATAATACAGCAGTCTGGAGGCCACCGGTTTGGAAGCATTCTTCAGACACCATATTGGAGGTCCAATGGTCAGACCACCAGGGTCGTAATCAAGCCCTAAGTCTCATCATGGAATACTTTGACGACACGTGGATTTGTAGCACATTTTGGGAAAGGTTTTAAACAGTGATTATTTTACATTTGCTGTTCTCAATCCTAACTTAACCATCTTGGGGAAGGTGTTGCACACTGTAGGGGTCAGATTCACTATTACCACTCCCAAATAAACCATCTTGGTGAAGGTGCTGGAGTCTAAAGTGGTTGAGGCTGGAAAGGGTGAGATTCTGAACTACCATCTTGCAAAAGAATGCAGGAAAATACCTTTCTTCAGGCCGTGTAAAAAGCAGGCGCAAGTGAGTTTGTTGAATTGAATGGAAGGATAAGTGTAAGCTGAGAATCAAATATTATATCAAGATTGTGGGCTCAAAGAAAAGGAGAGGGAGAAGAATATAAATTCTCAGTCCTCAAGCTGGTGGACGTAGTTGATGACTGGTTGAAGACTAAAATGCTTCATTGTAGATGCAGGAAGTTGCAAGACATACAATGTGAGAAAACAGATTTGCAATTCTTGAAATTAGATTGGATTCTGAGATCATCATCATCCATGCAAAGGAAAAGTTGATTGTTTTCAGCAAAAGCCTTGAAAGTGAGCAAATAAGTGTTGCCAGAAGGGCAACTTGGATATTAAATAGTAGGGGCAGAGCCACAGGAAATATGCAATTTTGCGTCCACTGTTATTTTCACATAAGTATGGATTTGCTGCATTTGTCCCGTAGTCCATCATATGCTGCATAATCTGCAGATTTTTGCAAAACTTTTTTTGTCTCGACCTCAAATGGATTAGAAGTTACTAATAATGGTGCAAGATATATTTACAGGCTTCTTTCAGTTGCTTATTTCACTATGTGATTGTTTAACTGGTACTAATAAGACTAAATATTTGCCCAGACAGTAATATCATATGAAATAATTATAAAACAATTAAGTAACACTATCAAAATCTGTGCCACATTATGCTGCATAATTTGCCTTCTTCTGACACATAAGTTAGTCCCCTCCTGCATAATTCCACTGGCCCTGGTTATGTGCCACAATATGCACAAAAACAACATTGCTTCACAACAATATTGTTAACAATAATATTGCCTAATTAATATTATTACATGTAAAAATAAGCACATAAAATTGAATGCAACCTAAAATTTATTAACAATACACTAAAATGATTAAAAACATTTCAAAAGTTTAAAGATTTCACCAAATGGAGTAACCACAACTAATAATAATTAATCCAAATATATTACGTTAAAATAAATATATGCAATAGAAATTAAAAAACTAAACATATATATATATTTATGTTTGTGTGTGTTTATACATATATATATGTGTGTGTGTGTGTATATATATATATATATATATATATATATATATATATATATATAAACCTTAAATAAATAAGGTAAATCTGAACAAACTAAAAAAAACTAATTCATACTAACTAGCCAAAAACATACACCTTCAACCAAAATAACCAATAGAATATTTACTTAATTAACTCACCACTATAAAAAGTGCACAAAAATCAGCATGAGCTTCATTTTTCACCAAAAACGTAAGAATTGGAAGAAGATGAAAGTCTGCCTGATTTCTCAAAGAGAGCTCAGGATCAACAACTCTACCACAGTACCTACACATCACTTCAAGTCAGTAAAGTAACCTAAAAATTGTAGCTATGACCTACAAACATTGCTTCCACCTTAAATTAAAATAACTAACATCAGCCTTTTTATTTCTGTTGCAAAACTCTAGGTTCCACATTAACATTGCATAAGAAAAGGCCACCCATCAGACCAACCACCACATCTTCATAGACGCTACATTCAACAAACACAAAATGCAAGTAAGTAAAATTCATAATTGGCATCCTAAAACCTGCCCTCTAATTTTTAAAAATAACATTAACCCAAACCTAAATTAATGATATTTTAAACCCACGACTAAACAAACACATTCTACCTAACAAAAACATTCTTCCCACTTGTTCCACATTTTGATTGACTTAAACAGAAACCGAAAATATAAAACAGCACATTAAAAGGACAGCAATTGTGTAAGTATGAACTGTAATACATAAAAATGAATTTTACAATTGTAGTCATAAGTAGAATAAAATGTTTTGCACAAAGTAATAAATATATACTTCTAACTTTTTCAGATTAAATAGCACTAAGTGCCACGTAAATCACCTCATAGAAATGCAAACAATTATTATCTCATATGGGATACACATAAAACACGGAAAGCACAAGCAGTGAAAATGTTAACTGTAGTGCATCAAATATTTTGCTGAAGAATGTTATGGGGGCACAATTAAAAGTGACACTGTAATTTTTGTTAGAGAAAATAACCACTCCCCAATGTAAAAGAAATATAAATAAGACACAGCCACCAAGATCCCAGAGAAGAAAGCACTAGCACTCAGGAAGCCACAGATACTATTATAAAAAATAGCAGGGCTAACATTCCTGAGAACGTTACAGGGCAACTATCAGCAATCTACAATCTAGAAATATTACTAGCACACACAAGAAAAGCCCCAACTCTTACCAGTGCTGCTCCTAGAAGATACAAAGACATAAACATTCCAGAACACGTAACTAAAACTCATAATATTCAACCCTTTCTCTTGAAAGGAGAATATTCATACATGCAACACAAAACAACACAAAACATTTTAATGTGACTAAGCTAATGTGACTAAGCTACGATGGATGATGACTGGTACTTTCAAATTGTGTCCTCTGCCTTCAAACAAATACTCATTGAGAATATCATAATAGTAACATGCCTAAAATGCAAAGTGCAAAATATTAGGAATGACTAAGCAGCATTAATATTCACAATAATAGCTACTATCCCCCAAAAATGTGTATAGATTTTGAGCAGGCAATGATACAAACAATTCTCAACATCTACTACCACACCACCATAAAAAGCTGTTAATATTTTTTTAATCAGGCATTTCATTTGGAGACACCTCCAGAACTCTGATCAAAATAGAAAATATTCATGAAAAGCTGATTTGTCCTTGAAATTAAAAAACTAATATCCGTAGCCTATGTTCCAGTAAGAGAAATAGCTAACCTATACAAACATACTATTAAAATCCTGATAGTACCAGAAAAATTAACAAAAACGTAGAGCCTGATTTAGAACTTGGTGGAGGGGAATTCTCCACCACAAACGTGATGGATATCCATCCTTCGTATTACAATCCTATTACATCCAATGGAGATTGCAATACGGCGGACGGGGTGTCCTTCGTGTTTGTGGTGTATTCCATCCGCCAAGTTGTGAATCAGGTTCTAAGTCCGGTCATGGATTACTTGAATTGGCAGAACATATTAGAAGAGGTATAAGATAGTAAATAGATTACATTTACTGTTCCCACTCAAAACTAAACCTTCTTAGGCAAGGTGTTGGACACTAAAGGGTTTAGATTCACTAATAAAACACCAAACAAAACCATCTTGGTGAAGGCATTGGATTATAAAGCAGTTGGATATTCAATGCCTACTCCAAACAAAACCATCTTGTTGAAGGAGCTGAACACTAAAGGGGTCATATCTACTATTTTCACTCCAAACTAATCTATCTTGGGAAAGCAATTGTACTACAAAGGGGTCACATGTAGTATTCTCACTAAAAAATAAACCATCTTGGGGAAAGTGTTGGAGACTAAAGGGGTGATATTTAGTATTCCCACTGCAAACTAAACCATCTTGGAAAAAGTGTTGGAAAATAAAGAAGTCATATTAACAATACCAATATGAAAAAAAGATTGTACACAATACTTAATGCTACAAATTTTAAAACACTGCAACATAGTCCT
This sequence comes from Pleurodeles waltl, assembly GCF_031143425.1. Lineage (NCBI taxonomy): Eukaryota > Metazoa > Chordata > Amphibia > Caudata > Salamandridae > Pleurodeles > Pleurodeles waltl. The sequence continues at coordinate 74,832,235 of NC_090450.1, read as the reverse complement.
AAATATAATTCTAATTCCAATAAAAACAACTACACAAAATATTGATTAAATATTACATATTTAAAAAAAGCATACACTCTATTTTAAATAATTATGTAACCATGTGAAAACTTAAATATAACTTTAAGATTTATAAATACATTTTTAAATTAACAAGACATGAAAACAATGAAACTAATAATTAAAGATGCATTTTAAAATGTAACCATAATTGTTATTACATTATTATTTAAATGTTTTAAATGTAAAATAATGAAAAAACATAATACAGCCATCTTTAACAAAAGAACATTATTAAATCTGTAGACTACACCATTACACTATGCACAATAAATATTAACACCTATGAATGTAAAACAAACTCCTTAAATTGTCATTTTAAATAAAAAATACACATTAAGAAATATCCCTTCCTCAATATTCGTCCCAACCTTTTCTCCTATAAACACAATATCCCACTGCTACAAATATTAAATTGCCTTTACAATTTCATTTATTATTTTTGCTAACCATTTTTACATACATTTAAAACATATACAAAATCACTTATTGAACAAATATTTTACATTCAAACACATAAAACAAAAAATACACTTAAAAATAAACACAATATTCATAAAAATGATATTACTAACAGTATTATTTTAAAAAATTGAACAACTATAATTAAAACATACCTTAAAAGGATATTATTACCTATTATTTTGCTGTTGATGATATTTCTAGCGCCTGACATCTTTGTGCTGAAATTCTGTTATCACAATATTAAAAAATCACAATTTTGTGTAAACACCAAAGAGTGTTGGACTCAGGGCAGAGCCTTGCGAGACCACACAAGTGACACTTTAAATTCAAAATGAACGGATGGCAGAGAAATAGGTTTTGAGAAAAAATTTGATTAAAATTAGTGCTTTCAGTTAGCAGCATGTAATATCGTCAGCATCAGGCACAAGACTAGTTTCAGCACCAAAACAGTCTGAATCCACATTGTTACTCACGGAGCAATGTATATTCTTTATTGAAATACAATAGCTTCCAATTCACAATGATTTCAGTACTGCAAATGAAAAAAATTTAATTTTATCAACATCCTTCTGCTAAGTGTTGCCAACAACATCACCTTGAATGTGACTACTATTTGTTCAAGATAAGCCCATAACAGGTACATAACAGGAACATGTGAATCAGAACATTCCCTGACAAGGATGTATGATAAAATTTGTTTTATGTGTGTGTGATGGCTGAACCGGACTGGATGGTTGTAGGGAAACTGTTCTTCTGGATGACAGTCAGAATTTGTGTGAAGTTTCTGCTCTATAGCCCTGGGCTATCATAATCTTGTTTTTCTCACTGTGATGATTTTTATTTGGTCCGGTTGAGGTGTGTTGTATCTTGTTTTGCAAACTGTATTTTTCTATATATTTGTAGTTTTACAACTGTAACCATGATGGTTGCTAGTTTACAGACACTTGAATAGGCCTGTTTTGGGTAAAGACCGTTTAATGCCAATGGTAAGGGTTAAAGGCTTCATGGTTCATTGTCAAAAATCATGCCAGATTTCATAGGTTTGATTTGTTTATTATGAAACATTATGAAAAAGCCAGCAGGCCTGATCTGTTTATTTTGAAAAGCATTTATTAAAGACAACTACCTTTTAAAGATGGATTGTTATGGCTTTTAATGTTAATGACATTTCACAATTACCATAGTAGGCAAGAGTTTTTGTTGTTGGGTACACCCCTGAAAACCAAGGGTATAGAAGATGTGCACTGTTGGAATTCTTGTTAAGCCCTATGAGGAGAGATAACACTTTGCTTTAACAACTGTAATTGTGCATACATTTGCAAGTTTATGATTATAAGTCTGATGATCACACTCAGTACATTATGCCTTGGCTGGTTATGGTGACAAACAAATTACAACAGCCATAGGCTTGACTGAGATGTAGGGAAACTTTAAGCCAGTTGCCATAGGTCTGGCTTACTTATTATGAAACGTTATTACAAGTATGCCTGTCTTATTTTATATGAAAAGCTTATGGTGAAGCCTATGCTCCATTAACAGTGGATTGTTATCATATCATGGTAAAGGTAACAGAAAGGTATTTGTTTACAAGTAATCTCACAGGTTACAATAGTCAGCAAGGGTTTTGGTGTTGATCACCTCCTTTGACAAGCCCTGGGAGTAGAATTTCACTGTGATGATTCTCGTTAGACCCTCTTGAGAGGGGTTGTGTATTGCTTTGCAAAACATGATTCTATAAATGTATGTTTAATTGGTGTCAGCTTGTGTGCACTTCATTAGCCCTGTGTTGTATACAGTGTCAAGCCATTGGTACAAACATTACTAAGGGTTTTATCGATTCACAGGAACAGTTATGTCAGATTCCTTAGATGTGATCTGTTTATGATGATAACTCATGACAATGCTAACATGCCATTCTAACTTATTGTAAAAAGCATATGTTAAGGGAAATAGGCTTTTAAGGGTGGATTGTTACTACACTGTACTAAAGCTCAAAGGTAGTTGTTTTGTTAGATATCATCTCTCAGAGTACTATGGAAGGAGAAGGTGACCCATACAACCAAACCATTAAGACAGTGGATTTACATTATGGTAATTCTTATTAGGTTCTGTTAGTAGGGCTTTTATATAGCTATGTCAACTGTATTATATACCTATTTGTAATTTGATTATAATATACCTGATGTTTGAATTGGAGGAAGGCTTCTGAGAAATACTGCACATCTGAATCGGTTATGGTAACAAGCCAGTAACAAAGACTTATGGGCCTGGTTGTTTATAATAAAAAGTTGCAATTAAAGCATTAAGCCTGGCATATTGATTGTGAAAAGCACATGTTAAAGTCAAAAGGCATTTAGGGTATATTCTTATTACTCCATACTAATGCCCAGAGAGCAGTAGTTTACTACATGGAATGTCACAGATTACTTTTTGTAGGGAAGAATTTAGTATTGGTAGTGCCTCTGACAAACTCTCTGAGAAGGAGATTTTCACTGTAATATTTCTCGCTCTTATCTCTTAACTGTCTACCAGGGTCTTGTAATAAACAAAATCATTAAATATTGCACACATCCATATATACAAATCATTAAATAAAACATAGGTGTGTCTATATATAAATATATATCAATATATATGCATAGAGGTCGTTTGGGTCAGCTCTGTTATGCCACTGGTTTGAGGGTTATTTACACCTGCATCCATCCATGTGATAATGGTTTAATCCATGTAAGTCATTGACTTTTGCCCTGTTCATGACAGCATTTTCTGATCACGTGTACATTCACCTGAAAGTTGGTGCACCTTGGCATCAGTGCTGGTTGGTGAGTCCTTTAATTTTCAATATTCTACTGTTATAGTTCACCCTTCATTTCTTTGCTTCTATTTTCATATTTTGATGTTTCTTAAGAGGATGTTGCAGATCCCCAGGCAGTGCTAACAGGTTTCTTGCTTGACATTCATTTAATCTTTAATGCATTTTACCTAATCCACTTTCTCTATACCAGGAGACATTTATCGAATGCTGTTGTCCATAGTGTATCATTGTGTTACCATTTCAAAATGGTCAACACGTTGGCTCTAAATGTGGCAGCTATGCAAGAACTTTTAAACAATAATAGATATACAATATTTCTACAAGATGGACGCCCTCTGCTATATTTAGTTTTGTTATTGCAAGCATATTCCCATCATGTTTAGATGGCGTAATGTTGACCTTTTAGGCCTCACTAACGACTTGCGCAGGCGCTGTCTCTTGTGAGAAATGTTGTTAGCTTACAATGGGCTGAAAGCCTGTCCATTGTTTACCATTGGTAGGCCACATAGTGACTCTCATGGGTTGCTTCTTATCAGAAGGCTCATCTTGGATTTCCTTCCCCATTATGAGTTTGCCCTTTCTCCGGAGAGTGGACACAATACTCTGTCCTTACACTACTCATCTACAAGAGTGTATGTGTTTTCCAGCTGTCACCCAAATGTGCTTCTCTGCTCTCATCTTTGTGTTGATCTTTCTTGTCATATGCTTCTTTACCAACCGTCAGCCACTGTATTGCTCTGTTTTGACATGTGCTTCTGTCCTTCCTCCTTCTGTGTTACTCTGCCGCACCATGTTCCTCTGTGCTCCCCTCCTCCGGTCTCCAGGTTGCTCTGTCTTTCTGTGTGCTGTATGACATTCCAGTGTTTCTGTGTCAAGTGCTGCTTCCGCCACACACCCTTGTTGCTCTGTCTCTCTGTGGACATCTGTGCTACCTCCCATGTTATGTTGTTTTGTGTCATCATCTGCTTCTCTATGTCTCTCATGTTGTTTTCGTCCCATGTGTTGCTTCCCTCATCCATGTCCGCTGTTTTTACTTCTGTGCCCGTCCCTGGCATTTTCTTTTCTTTTTAGTAAGTAACTAAAAATAAAAATATATATATATAATTTTGTAGGTGCATATGCCTACAAAATTCTTTTGCTGTGTTGTATAGCTTCATATATGATGTGCAGCATGCCTTAAGTGTTTGGCAAAGCCAATAGATCCCAAAAGTGAGACCTATTTATTTTCCAATGCTTGTTACTACTTGTATTTTATTAATTTATCTTGCATATGTGATGGAATTATATGTGTTATTGTCATTGTGTTAGAGGGTAAATCCAAGCATGAGTCAGCTGATGGATGAATGGATGCATAAGTACAGAGGGAAGCGACTGACAAGTACATGTATGATGAATTACTGACTGCCCAAACCCATCAGTGACAGAAAAAGCACTTTTATTCATAAGCCAGTCCTACTGTCATTGACAGTAAAGCAATTGTTCAAGTAAAAGATGGCTTGCTATTGAGCAAATATTGGCTACTTATCTCATCCTAGACTTCTTGTTTCATCCTGCTGATTAATGTTTTTTGGTCACACTAGGAATCCAGGAGGAGACTACCCTGAAAATTCTGGATTTACTGGATTGAATCAAGGTTGTATTGTCGCCCCTCCACGTTTCAACCTGTATCAAGATGACCTTAATGGATATGTACGTAAGTTGAGCGTGTTTTCCCTAAAAGTTATGAAATAACCAAAACGCTTGTGGTTCCAGTAATTTATTAGTTATCAGCAACAGGGCACAATCATACCAGAACAGCATCCCCATTCACTCACAGCCACATCAACTGACTTCAGAGACAGGTTCCAGTATGTCCTAGGTAGCCAATTGGAACTGGATGAGCCAACCTTCCAGGAACTGAAAGATGTACATCACAACACATTCTTCCTTCAGATAATATAAAATACAACAAAACAGTCTTTATCGATGAATAACATGAATAACAAAAGTACAGAAAGGAAACTTAAGAAAATTAACTATGAGCTAATAACATACTACAAAAAACAGAAAATTAATAAACAACAAACCAGAATAAATCTGTGTAGCACAGTACTATAGTATAAGGCAGGGACATTGGTTCTTTGTCAGTACACAGTCTTTGAGTTATGATGGTTTGCATCTGACATGTGAAGGAAACACATTACACAGAGAAGAACCTTGTTGACCAATACCCAGAACATAATCTTGTTGAGAAGGTAACCAACTCCTGGGTTTTCCGGCAACCTTGTTCACATGTTACATTAGTCAAACGTGACTTACGTCAAACTTCGCCATTACTCAAAACAACAACTTTGTTTCCTGACAATGATTTTTTTGGACCAAGTTATTCTGATCTCTTCTTAGGTGACCATTTTGTTTTGTTTTTCACACAAACCATATCCCCCATATATCATCTTCTTTCACATGCAGAACGCTTATCACCAAAACACCTTTTGTGCCTCCTTTGATAATGACATCTCTTGTGCTGACTTCCTTTTCCAATGCACTCCACCATCACCTGCTTCCCATTCCTCAGTCATAATGGATTCACTTTGGAGCTGACCACATTGCCCTTGAGACACATAAAGTGGGATATACCCTTCACATTATTGGGAGTACAACGAGTGCCAATGTGTCCTTGTAAGATAGCCTTCTCTCAATGGCAAGAAAAGCACACTGTTTCACCAAACTGTTCATGCACTCCAAAACACCACCCACCTGTGGCACACAAAGAACAGTAAGACAGTGGATAACAGAGCACTCACTTTAAAACTCCTTAATTTCTTACCAAACAAATCATACACCATTATCAGTAATGAGAGTACTGGGAGTACACTGACATGTAAAAACATCACACAAAAGTTCTAAAACACTCCTACTAGTAGCTGAATTAACACAGGAACCCCTTTTGAACCAATACCAACACAAACCTTTCACTCGTGGCAACCATTCAGAAGAGCCCACTTAGGGCCAGATGAAGGAAACAGTTTGCGACTCGCAAACGGCAAAAATTGATGTTTGCGAGTCGCAAACCGGAGTTTCTTATGCAGAAATACATTTTGCGAGTCGGAACTGACTCACAAAATGCATTTCAGAGTCGCAAATAGGAAGGGGTGTTCCCTTCCTATTTGCGACTCGCAGTGGGATGCAATTCTATTTGCGACCGTGTACGCGGCAGCAGGCCTCCATGTTAGTGAGTGCCCATAGTCGCTATGGGGCCGCAATTTGCGACCCACCTCATTAATATTAATGAGGTGGGTCTTTGAGACCCCATAGCGACTCGCAGACGGTGTCTGAGACACCGTTCTGCATAGCAAATTGCGAGTTGCAATTTGCGAGTCGCTCGGACTCGCAAATTGCAACTCGCAATTTGCTTTGTACCTACATCTGGCCCTATGTGCAGACTGAATTTGCTCCAGGGTTCAATAGGTACTTCCACAGGTGACAAGGGAGCTGTCCTGACCAATCTGGACTGGTCACTGCTTGCACATTGTAAGCAATCCTTCACCACTATTTCCGGCTGTCAGTCAAGACTTGGCCCCCAGTAACGTGCTCTTACTCAAGCCTTCATTAAGGGCCAGAAACGAGCTGCACTTAAAAAAAAATCCGAAACCTTTTGTTTCGGAATTTTTTCAGGGCAGGTAGTGGTCCTTTGGACCACTACCTGCCCTGAAAATATATTTTGGGGTCCATTCACAAAGGGGAAGGGGTCCCATGGGGACCCCTTCCAATTTGCGAGTGGGTTACCATCCACTTCAAGTGGATGGTAACTGTGACTCCATTTGCGACGGCGTACGCGGTCGCAAATGGAATTGCATCCCACTGCGAGTCGCAAATAGGAAGGGAACACCCCTTCCTATTTGCGACTCTGAAATGCATTTTGCGAGTCGGTTCCGACTCGCAAAATGCATTTCTGCATAGGAAACTCCGGTTTGCGACTCGCAAACGGCAATTTTTGCCGTTTGCGAGTCGCAAACTGTTTCCTACATCTGGCCCTAAATGTCTGGCCAAATGCCCTTCATGAGGCAAATTTATGATTTTATGCCATAATCCAGATGAGGAAATTAACCCTTTACCATGACAATATACTCCACCAACAATGTTCATTTCATCTCTAATAATCCAAAAGCCTCTTGTTGCCTCAAACAGCGACTCCCGTGCAGGCTAAACTTTGACAAAAGAATCGGACATTTGTTTCCACACCACATCTTTGACAACCTCTGATTCCCATTCTTTATCTAAAGCTGATTTACTAACCCACAGTACAGGCATTTCAGAATCTGACACAACTGGCTCTTCCAATGGAAGCTATCCATTGAGAAAACTGATCTCGAACAGACTTTCAACCCGCATTTCTGTCCTGAATGTGGTACCTTCAATACTTCTATGGGGAAGAATGTGAATTAAAGGTCTATGTTCAGTTCTCTAAACAAAATGTAGGCCCACTAAGAAAATCTGATGTGGATTGCCCACATAGAATCTAAGGCATCCCTTTCGATCACAGAGTACCTCTCCTCTGCTCCCTTCAGTGACCGCGCAACAAAAGCTGTGGGTTTCTCCTCACCATCTCCCACATGGGAGAGAACTTCTTGCAGACCTTTTAAGCTGGCATTAGTGGTATGTAAACTTTTCTTGGTTGCCATAAGGTTGGAATTTTTCCATTCTCAATTTTTATCTTTTCAAAAGCTTCTTTGCACACATTCGACCACATGAAACTTACATGTGTCTTTAGTAGTAACATAATGGGTTGCACCAGGCTGGTGAAGTTTGGAACAAATTTAAATTAGTACTCCACCAACCCAAGGAAGTGTCACTTGATCTCTATCAGTAGGTGAAAGCGCTAACACAATGGACCACTGTCAACCATGTTGAGTAGGATTGGGGAATGTGTCTGATGTGATCTTTGCATGGTGCTAGGTGGATACCAAATCATCTTTTGCTTGTGAGTGCTAAGGCCCAGTGGGACAACCACGCAGGCCACAAATTGCACAGCAACGTTTTGCAAATTTTGCATGCATTAGCTCACCTCATAAAATGGGCAATCGTAGTACATCATGGAACAAACTTCTTAATGTAAATTAATTAGTGATGTCACTATTAGTGACCCCTTGTAATTACCATTATACCAGCCACATGGATGGTGGCATGCTAAGAACATCTGACCACCATCCCTGCATTTGCATTCCTAAATGGGAAACATTTTTAGAGTCACCACCTCTTTTGAAGTGTGAGTAATGTATTAATGGTTTGCGTCTGCAATTGCAGTCATAAACCATTGATACATCATAAAGGGATCACAAATATGAGGGGGCACCCCTTTCATGACCTCTCATACTCGCAATACAGAACGAGTTGCAAAACCCCATTCCACTTTAGAACATTAAAAAAAATATATTCTGTTGTTGCAAACCCAGTGATTTTGCAAATCACAGCGTTTGTGGCCATAAATTGTTTACATCTGGCACCCAAGAACCTTTGTGCTTGGAAGGCTGGGGTTTTGTAACATCTGCTACAAACAATATCATTTGTTTTCATGTGAATTGTTTCTTTAAAGTGTATGAAAATAAATGTTTTGTGCTCCATGTTTATCAGTTACACGTTATCGATAATTTCGTGACGTCTTTATCAATTTTGTATTGATTCTGACATTTGTATTGTAGATGAATTCCTATGTCATTTTTTTCAAAGCATGGGTTGAGTATAGCAGCTTTTACGGGTTGGCACGTGCAATCCGTGTAAATAAAATGCAAAGGTAGCAGGTTATACTGGGGGCCAATATTTAATGATGTTGTTACTACATTTGTAGAGATGACAGTGTTCTGTTTGTGAGTACATTGATCAGCATAAAAAGAACTGAAAAGCTAACACATTGAACATTCGGGGCCAAATTAAACACACAACTCACATACTGAAGATCGGGTTCTGATTTTGGGTCAGAAATATGTTATGCTCCTACAAACGCCAGCTGCTGTGTTTGTCATGAGTTTATGTAATATCGTTGAGTGTTTCTAATGCCTTGGTCGCCCCTGGGTACCATAGCCTTTTAAATTAGGTTGATTGGAATAATAATCTAAGATCTCTGGCAGTGTATTGGCACAGGCTACTGGAAACCAGTGTAATATTTGGAAAAGATGAAGTCATCCACAGTTGTAGCTCCAGAACTGTAAACTGACATTGTGTTTGGCGATGTATTCATTAGGGTCAAGCCTGCTTTGCATGCGCTCGCGCATGCATATAGCAGGGAGACTCTTATGTATTTAGAAAAGGGCTCCGAGCCCTGTCAACTTCACGTCAGTGCTTTTTATTGGTTCGTGGGCTTCCCTAATTAAATTGGCTTGCTTTCATTAGTCGAAGGCACGCATAGGTCATCCCTTTTCCGGTGGCTAGCCCTCCTCGAGCGCAGCGACCAAGTACAGAAAACATGCAAGGCTCGCTGTTTTCCATCCGGCTGGTGGACTTTTTTTTAAACTAATTTACGAGCCCGATCTCGCTTGGCAGAAGTCGAGCGCTTTACCTACTTGATTTCACTTTTTCGGGTTACGTGCATAAATGCACTTTTGCCCGATAGGTGAAAAGTCGGGTTAGGAGTTTACAACGCGATCGGCTCTAACACGAGCAAACGCGAGACCCGATGCATTGTAAATGCTTGTTTTTTTAGGAAAGGATTTTTGGCCTTATGTATCAGCACATTTCCCAAGATAGAGACAATATATTGAAATATCAGGCTTTTTATGCTTAAGGTAACATCTGTGAATGACACACAGGATTTTACCTTTCAAACAGTTCGTAATGATTAACAGGGGGCACAGAAAACAAAGAACCGCACCTTTCATGCCCCAAAGTTAGATTACAAAATCTTTTAGTGATCTCGAACATTCATTGCAATGGGGTTTTGCCTATGAATTCATGCCCAGGCAGCTATTTTATGAAATTCTGCACCTTTATCTGCAGAACAAACATCTGATGTATCGTAGTTCGTAAAGACTTCAGGCATATCTATACTCCATTTCCGCAGAGTTTGCATAATTCTCCATATTTATATTTGGACGCTAGACCCGTCTAACGTTAAAATATTGGAGTTTGCACCATTTTTCAGATGCATGAACCTACTTGGCGTCAATGAGATGGAAGGTAGGCATTCCCGTCTAAAAAATGGTGCTAACCCCATAGCCCCATATTTACCCCCTCGTGCTAAAATGACACACGGGTGGGAGGATGGGCTAAATAATAGTGCAAAGCTTGCTTTGCACCAGTAGTTAATGCCTGGATCAGACCAGGCATTAGAGGACCTGTGGACCCATTTCCATGGTTGAACACCATGGAATGGGTCCACGAGTGCCCTCCTCAAGCCTCAGAAACACCCACACCAGAGGGACACCGGAGGATGGGGGACCTCATTCCAGGTAAGTAGGGTAAGTAAAGGTAAGTATTTTTCTTTTTTTTAATTAAACTACCATTGGGGGCCCAACTTGGGCCTCCCTGCATGTCACAGGGTACAGTGGCCTGGCCCAGGGGACCCTTATCCCCTGTGCTGGCCATTGGGGTGGTGGGCATGACTCCTGTCTTTTCTAAGACAGGAGTCATGTGGTACGGATGGTTTTGCATCAGAAAATGATGCTAGGCCGGTTAGAGACATTTTTTTTTACTTTTAACCAGCCTAACTTAATTTTTTTGGTGCGAGACCCCCTTCTCCCATACTGCCACCTCCACCTGGCTAACGTAATTTTTTTTTTAACGCAAGCCCACCCTTTGCTTCGGAATGCGCTATTCCATTAATTTGGCACCCAGCTGGCGTCCTGGAATGGTGCAAGCGTGGTGCATTTTTGTGTCAAAAAGTATAAATATGGGCCTTCATGACCTCGTGTTTTGATAAATGTTTGGAACTGTCTGTTTTCCCCTGTCTTTAATGCTGTAGAACCAATAGACACATGGTCAATCAAATCTGTAAAATGAAGTTGTCGGGATTTTTGCCACTCTGCGCATGGTGATATAGGGCAAGATGTTGGAAAATCCTGAATTGCGACTCGCAAATTGCGAGACTGAGCGACTCGTAATTTGCGAGTCGCAATTCAGGATGCATGATGGTTTCCCTGACACCATCTGCGACTCGCAAGGGGGTCTCAAAGGCCCACCTCATTAATATTAATGAGGTGGGTCGCAATTTTTGACCCCCTTGCGACTCGCAGCACTCACAGGGATAGTGGCTTGCTGGAGACAGCAGACCACCATGTCTGTGACTGCTTTTAAATAAAGCAGTTTTTTTTTTGTAATGCAACCCGTTTTCCTTAAAGGAAAACGAGATGCATTACAAAATGAACAAATGAAACGTGTCAGTTTAATTTTTTCAGAGCAGGCAGTGGCCTGCTCTTAAAAAATGTTTTCCAGGCCATTCACAAAGGGGAAGGGGTCCCATGGGGACCCCTTCCCTTTTGCGAATGGGTTACCACCAGTGTGACACTGGTGGTAACTGCGATTGCTTTGCGACCGCGTTCGCGGTCACAAAGCAATCCTGCATCGCGCTGCGACTCGCAAATGGGAAGGGGAACACCCCTTCCTATTTACAACTCGCAGTCCCGTTTTGCGAGTCGGTAACCAGGTTACCGAATCGCAAAACGGGAATAGGACATCGCAATGTGGGTTTTGCACGTCGCAAACAGCGAAAATCGCTGTTTGCAACATGTAAAACCGTTGCTACATCTGCCACATATTTCTTCCTATACCAAACTATCGTGCATTGATGTATATTTTACTATGGGCTTCGGCAATCTGATGTATCATTGATGGTTGGACTCGTGGGTGGCCTCTGCTGGAAGTAGCCCCTCACTCCTGACAGGAGACAGGAAGTCATATTTTGCACTTGGTGAAGAAGGGCTATGTAGACATTAGATAACAGTAAATTAAGGTTGTTCTCATTGACTAGCATCAATGACAGAATACTGATTCCCATATTCCCACTGTCATTAAGACAAGAGGAAAGAAAAATCACAGGGCACCTTCAAGAAGGAATTTCAGAATTCACTAGAAATTAGGAAGACCAATGCATTCAGTTTAGCCGAACAGTCAGATGATTAAATGTCCATTGTACATATTAATAATATACAATTCTTCTACATGGATTCAAATAAACCAAGAATGGGGGAAGTACTCGGTCATGGTACCCAAAACCTCAACTGAACTGGTCAGTTCCTCAATTTTACATCGGTTAATGAGTATTTAAGAGGATAAATAGGGACATGTTTTCTCCTATTAACTTTTTTGACTCTCTTTTTTTTATAGGATTAAAGGTTTAATTAATTATTTATTTTGTAGTCTGTTGACTAGTGCCTTCTTGGTAGTTCCAAACTTCTTCCTGGGAAATGGAAAAGACTGTGAAATTAGATAGTCAAGGTGTAGTAGGGTACCGTAAGGATGACTCGTAAGCAGCAGTACTATACAAATGTCTCTTTATTGTTTATGGGATTACTGGAGCATAGGATGTAGTCTTTATCTGTTTCGTTTGGTCTGGGATCTGGCATTTACAGGATATTTCTCGTCTCTTGTTTTCTTCCTTCCAGGTGGAGTCTCAGGAGGCACATGTGGGAGAAAAGAAATAAAAAAACAGTTTGAGAAATGGTAAGATGCTTTGCTCTTTTTCTTATTTTTTTTGTTTCTTTTATTTTTGTTTTCTCTCTCCCAGTTTCTTTTTTCCTCTCTCTTGCCTTTGTTTTGTAGCCCTTTTGCCCTTGCTCTATTGTCTATGAGGGTGTTCTTGCCTGCAGCTATCTTCTGCTCTCTCTCCATTTTCCTTTCCTTGTTTTTCCGTCTCTATTATCTCTTGTTATGGCTTTGGCTCTTTTCTCTCTTTTATTGTGGTTTTGGCTCTCTTTTCTCTATTATTGAGTTTGTCCTTTTTTCCTCTGTCCCTGTCCCTTCCTTGATTGCTGTTTTTTTTCCCCCTTTTAGATATTTGTGGATTGTTTCTCAAACCCCCCCAAAAAATAACACTGAATACAAAACAAATATGAAACACAAACTGAAGCCTTCTACCGGCTGTATACTTCTTTGCCCCGATTTCCTTTAGACCCGGGGGAACTATATACAAAACCAATCTTCAATGCTGCCTTGCGCACGCTACGGCTGATGACTGTTAACTATCACTTGTGTTCCCCCTTTTTATACTCTTCCTCGTACCTCCTGTCTCCCACCTCCTGCCTCCCTTTTACAACGCAGACCTGTCCACTGTGGGACCGTACCTGCGAGGGCCACGCTCTCCCTAGAGCGTGGCCGGGGTGTTGGTTCCTCCGCCTTCCTGGTTCTCCGGTCCTCTGGTCACGAAGATCAGGCCGGCATCGTCTCTCGTGGGCTGCTTCCGGTGGCTGCATTCACAGGAGTTGTCCGCTGTCCAGAAGAGATTCCGCTGGATGTCGTTGTTCTCTTCTGCTTTGGGGCTCTCCTCCTCTTCTGTCTGGCCCGGACGCCAGAAACCATCCCCGCTTGCACTATGGAGCCCAGAGTGCTCCGGAAGCTGTCTCGGATTGGCCACACCCGCTGGTGCTTCCGGGTACCGGGATCGGCCCATCACACAAGGTTCCTATGGCTTCTGCTCTGATAATCAGTAGGGGCTGCTCATACTTTGCATTGCCTAAATTTGAATGGAGGGTGATCCCACTAGTGTAATTATGGGGAATGAAGGCTGCCTCTAAGTGGCTTGTTTTGCAACTTTAGTTGAATAATGACTTGTTAGTTTCTCAGCATTCTCACCATTGATGACATCACTGCAACATCTGAAATTAAATCACTGATGACAAGATTGTGCATGGTGGGGGCGCGACTTATAGTTACTTTGGGGCACAAGTTATAGTTAGTTCCAAATATAACTGGTGAATTTCAGTGTTTTTTTAGTTCTAAAAGTTACCACATTGCCTGAAATTTTCACCTAACTATAACTAATCTCACTTTAACTTTTGTTTTTGTTCAGTGTATATAGATATATAATTATATACGTTATAATTAGGTTCAGATTTTACACACACACAAACCCATAGAAATTCAGCACTTATATTTATACTTATTTCAGGAAACTTAGATAACTATAATTTGCACCACTGCCATGCATAGTTTTCTCATCAATAATTGTATTGCAAACATTGCAGTGATATTACTAATGATGTAATGACTGATGTAATATGTACATGCAATAGCAGTGCATGGCGAGGGTACGAATTATAGTTACCATAGGGTAACATTTACAGTTTGTGGGTCTGTGAGTGGGTGTGTCAATGGCTGTGTGGGTGTTTGGGTGTGTGTGGTTGTATGGGTGTGTAAGTCGGTGTATTAGTGTATGAGTGGGTGTGTGAGTGGTTGTGTGACTCTCTGAATGGATGTGTTAGTGGTTTTGTGGGTCTTTGAGTGGGTGTATGAGTGGTTGTGGGTGTGTGAGTGGGTGTGTGAATGGCTGTATGGTTGTGTGAGTGGGTACGTGAGCAGTTGTGTGGATGTGTAAGTGGGTGTGTGAGTGTGTGAGTGGGCGTGTGAGTGGGTGTGTGAGTGCTGTGTGAGTGGGTGTGTGAGTGACTGCGTGGGTCTGTGATTGGGTGTGGTAGTGGTTTTGTGGATCTGTGAATGGGTGTGTGAGTGTGTCAATGGGTGTGTGAGTGAGTGTGTGAGTGGATCTGTGAGTGGGTGTATATTTTTTAACTGGGCTTTGGACCCATGGATCCATTAGAAATTCACATGGAGGGCTGCGCTGAGTGCCACAGAGGACCCATAGGCCTTTGTGCACTTTTTGGCAATATCTTGCCCATGAAGGGTCCTTAAGAGACCCCTCCATCAGTACCATGTATCCCGACCCCTTATATCTTATTTAATACTTCCCCCCCCTGAACTGTCTCCCGATTGCCAAAATGGCAGCCACAACTTTCCTTTCAGGTTGTGGCCAGACAATCATGGTATTGCTGTTGGTGCATGGATCTGGGATTGATCCGCATTGCAAGATATACATGAATATTTTTTCTTTAATAACTACTGAACAGATTTACACCAATTTACAAAAAGAGATCTTCCTGGATTAAGGTCTAGCTTTTTGCCAAATTTGGTGTAATTCCATTCAGCGGTTCGGGCTATAGTTGTGTCTAAAATCCCCATTGGAAATTGCATGGGGAAAACATGTTATAGGACCCTCACCCTTTTTCATGTCCCCCACTTGATGAATCACTCTGAAACTTTCCAAACAGGAGCGGAAGTGACTGGTGCACTAGTTATTAAAATTTCATGAAGATTTGTCAAACAACACCAAAGTTATTAGCAAAACAAAACAAATGTGTTTCCTATGGAAACTATGTCCCAACTGTATGTACCTACTAGCAGGCACCAGTAGGTAATATGTATACATATATATATATATATATATATATATATATATATATATATATATATATATATATTCACTTAAAAAAACATAGAAATTCAGCAGTTATAGTTAGAGTTATTTCAAGTAACTATAACTTGTGCCTAAAGTTAACTATAACTCACGTCCCTGACATGCACAGTCAGTTATCTCATCAATAATTTCACTGCAAATGTTACATTGATATTATCATTGATGTTAAAGTAGAAATAGATGTATATATACATTCTTTTATATAATTTTCACATAATGTTATCCAGGTAACCTTTTTGTAATGTCCTATTTCAGAATAGTTTACATAGGAAAAAGATGAATCGTACTTGAGACTCTCCACTCCAAGAAGTTTGTAGAAAGTGTTTTTTTCCTTCCTTGATTTTGATGAGCACCATGATTTGTTGTCCACATGGAGGGTGTAGCATATTTAAATAAGTTGGTAAACATACTGCACTACTGACGTGACAAAGGCTTGTAGTGAAACGCGTTGTTGGTTCCTCATGAAATAATACGTTATTTACCTGATCACTGCTGGAGTGCTGACCTTTTATTTACTGTTTAGGAGTTGGGAGAAGATGAGACAATTGCATGAGGGCATGTTTGTGAGCACCACCCACAGTAAGGAGCACACCAGTACAGCGTGAAAACAGTGCATTGGAGATGTGTATATATATATATATAGATATATATATATATATATATATATGTATATATATATATATATATATATATATATATGTGTATATATATATATATATATATATATATATATATATATATACATATATATATATATATATATATATATATATATATATACACATATATATATATATATATATTGTTACAAACAATTTTTTTTAAACAATAGCAATTGTAACACTGCACTCCAGGAGAGTTTATATGCTTATTTAATTCAGTCGTGTACGCCACCAACCATCACCACTGACGCGTTTCGACCTTCCGGTCTTGTTCACAGTGTGTGAGTACTTTTTCAATGTCTCTTTTTTATACTCTATTACCTCTACCATACAGGTACATTATTGGACATTTAGTAAAGTTTAAAATTAAGCATAAAAAAAGAGAAAAATAAAACACCTGATAATATTGGTGAAACAAATAAATCCACATTTTTACATAAACTAATGGAGTATATTCCTATCAGCAAATATATGAGGGGGGAGGGGAGGGAGTCCTCATAAAGGACACCAAATCTGATCATCTTGGCATTTATACTTTTATGAGGGGTTCATTACTCAACTTATAGTTACTTATCATTTAAGTCAAAGTTGTTTCACTGACTGTAGATCTTATTAACATAGTCAATTATCTCTTTCCACGATCAATTGCACATTCTAAATGACACTAAATGTAACAGTTTATATTCTTCTATAATCAGTCATAGAGGAACCAGAAATCAACACAGGAGGATACTGCCATACTGATTTTAAGCCGAAATCCAAATTCTGCCCCGTACTATCACCAGGTAACAGGAGGGATACATTCCATGATCTGGTGGTGGAACAACTAGATAGACTGGAAAAGATTAAGCATATTAAAAGTGAAAATGTTACCCTACAAGAACATCAAGCACTTAAGGAACTTATGGAAAATCAAAGTTTGGAAATAAAACCGGCTGATAAGGGTGGAAACATAGGCCCTCATTACAACCCTGGCGGACGGTGTTAAAGCGGCGGTAAGACTGCCAACAGGCAGGCGGTAAAAAATGTGCAATTACGACCGTGGCGGAAACCGCCAACAAAGACAGCCACTTTTACACTCCGACTGCCACGGCGGTACAAACAAACAGCGCGGCGGTCACCGCCAACAGACAGGCGGAACACAATGTACCGCCCACACTATTATGACAGGCCAATCCGCCACCTTTTCCGGGGCGGATTCACCGCGGCTAAAAACACGGCGGAAACATGAATTTCGAAGGGAAAACGCTTACCTATACACACTCCACGAGGAACGAGGACACCATGGACCCGGAACTCCAAATTCTACCTGCGATAGTCTTTCTGCTCCTGTACCAGGAGCACGAACGCCGGCGGCGAAGACCACGGGGAGTACTGCACCTACGACACAGGGGAGGGGGAGGCAAAATACAGGGACCCACACACGCAACACCCCCACCCCCACCCTCACCCACTACAATACACACACTAATACATACCTATACATTATAGTTACAGCCCCCAACCCCCTCCGGAAGAATGCAAAGACCAAAGGAAATGATTGTAACCATTGTAATCTATTAAAATACAGTACTATAAAATATATATGCACTATAAGCAAATATACACCAATAATACAAGTCCAGGTATTGCACCATTTATAGTCCGTGGACCACTGGGCCCAAAATGCAAGGGCGAGGCCCACACTCAATACCAGATCAAAACAGAGAGAACACTGACACTGCAGGGGCATCAGATAGAAATACAACAGGCACCTCAGGGGTAAGGGAAGGGGGGGCACCTCAGCCGGATGAGTGCACGACGTTAGATCCACGAGGGGGCTCAATGCCCACTTTTCAATCCTGGGGAGTGCAAAGCCACAGTCTCTCAAGTCTCTAGAGTGGGTGGTTTGCCCACTGTTCAATCCTGGGGAGTGCAAAGCCACAGTCTCTCAAGTCTCTACAGTTGGTGGTTTGCCCACTGTTCAATCCTGGGGAGTGCAAAGCCACAGTCTCTCAAGTCTCTCCAGTGGGTGGTTTGCCCACTGTTCAATCCTGGGGAGTGCAAAGCCACAGTCTCTCAAGTTGATAACAGTCTCCACTGGTTCTGGAGGGGGACTGGTGCCCAGAGTGCTTCATCCTGTGAAGGACAGAGGTAGTGGATGGATGTCTCCACTGGTTCTGGAGGGGGACTGGTGCCCAGAGTGCTTCATTCTGTGAAGGACAGAGGTAGTGGATGGATGTCTCCACTGGTTCTGGAGGGGGACTGGTGCCCAGAGTGCTACATCCTGTGAAGGACAGAGGTAGTGGATGGATGTCTCCACTGGTTCTGGAGGGGGACTGGTGCCCAGAGTGCTTCATCCTGTGAAGGACAGAGGTAGTGGATGGATCTCTCCACTGGTTCTGGAGGGGGACTGGTGCCCAGAGTGCATCACTCACCCCGTGACGGTCCCAGTTGCGTCAGTGCCCCTGCCACTCATGGGCAAGCGGTGCTTGATTTGGCGGTGCCCTGTTCAGCGGTGCTTGATTTGGCAGTGCCTTGTTACGCGGTGCTTGATTTGGCAGTGCCTTGTTCAGCGGTGCTTGATTTGGCAGTGCCCTGTTCAGCGGTGCTTGATTTGGCGGTGCCCTGTTCAGCGGTGCTTGAGTTGGTGGTCCTTCATGGCCCAGCGGGTCTTGTGCTGGCGGTCCTTCATGGCCCAGCGGGGCTTGTGCTGGCGGTCCTTCATGGCCCAGCGGGGCTTGTGCTGGTGGTCCTTCATGGCCCAGCAGGGCTTGTGCTGGTGGTGGCCTCCTGGAAAGCTGGGCTGGGGCTGGCGGGGCCCTCCTGGGCAGCTGGGCTGGGGCTGGCGGGGCCCTCCTGGGCAGCTGGGCTGGGGCTGGCGGGGCCCTCCTGGGCAGCTGGGATGTGGCTGGCGTTGGCCTCCTGGGCAGCTGGGATGGGGCTGGTGGTGGCCTCGGGCTGGCGGTGGCCTCCTGGGCAGCTGGGCTGGGGCTGGCGGTGGCCTCCTGGGCAGTGGGGATGATGGCGGTCTTCTCCGCCGTGCTGCTCTTCCCAGACTTGCCGGGTTTCTTGTGGCTCTTCCCCACCTTGGGAGGTGTCATAGATGAGTCCACACTCCCACCGGGACCCCTGGGGGCGGCTTTGGTGGCTGGAGTCTTCCCCCTCTCCGGCCAGGCATTGGCCAACTTCTGATGCTTCACAGGGGGGGGACTGGCTGTGCTGTGGCTCCGTGCCACACTGGCTGTCCTCGTGGCCGGTGCACTCCGCATACCAGTGGTCCCGGAGATGTTGTGGCTGAGGTGCTAGTTCAGGACCAATGAGATTGACGGGGTGGGGGAGGTGTGGGAAAAAGGTCAAGGCTGGACAGGAAAAGTTTTTGGACACACTGGGACTGGTAGCTGGAGGGGGTTTGGGAGTGGAGGAAGAGGTGGTGGTAGTAGGAGGTGTACGTTTGGTGACTTTGGGTGCAGGTGCATGCGCTGGAGGCTGTCGTGAGGTGGATGGCTGTTGGGGCGGTGTGTGTCTGCGTTTGTGTATCTTGGTAGGGGGCGTCACAGACACACTGGGAGAGGACAAAGGGGACATGTGAATGGTAGTGGGAGTGGTGACTGCACGTGAGCGGGGTGTGCTGGGTGGGTGTGCTGGTGAGGGACGTAGTGGCTGTAGAGGTAGTGCATGCAGGTGTGTGTGTAGACGAGACTGGGAGGGAGGAGGGAGACTACGAGGAGGGGGACACAGTGGAGGCAGTGGATGTTGGTGTGTCTGCATGTGTGTGATGCTTGCGTGAGTGCCTGTGGGATGTGTGGTGCTTATGTTTGCCTGAGCTTCCCTTGTGTGGTGAGGTGTGTGCAGGCTGGACTGATGAGGTGTTTGGGATAGGCAGAGGTACAGGGGATTGGGTCTGGGTGGAGGAAGTTGGAGGGGGAAGGCTAGACACAGGGACAATGGCTGCCATCAGTGCTGAGGCCGTAGTTTGAAAGGCTCGGTGAAGGGCAGCCTGACCAGAATGAATGCCCTCCAGGAATGCATTAGTTTGTTGCAACTGCCTTTCTACACCCTGGATGGCATTAAAAATGGTAGACTGCCCAACAGTGAGGGACCTGAGGAGGCCAATGACCTCCTCACTGACATCAGCAGGGGTTACTTGGGCAGGGCCTGAGGTGCCTGGGGCGAAGGTGATGCCCACCCTCCTGGGTGAGCAGGCACAGGGCGAAGGCTGAGGGGCTGCTGGGAGGGCGGTTCTGGTAGGGGGGGTGGCAGCTGTACCTGTAGATGCGGGTGGCACAGATGTTGCGGGTGGCACAGATGTTGCCGCCACCACAAGGGAGCTCCCATCAGAGGACGAGTCCGTGTCGCTGGTCTCAGCTTCTGTTCCCGCAGTGGAGCTCCCCTCACCCTCCGTCCCACTGGTGAATTCAGAGTCCGTAGTGTGGCCCTCCATGGCCATGTGGGATGCAGCTCCCTCGTGCTCCGGTGCCACTGCTCCTCTGCCTGATGATGCTAATGCACACAAGAACAGGGAGACCACAAAAAGGGGGGGAAACAGAATAAAGACATGTTGAGTGCATGGATTATCGCTACAGTTGGCGGACAAGACAGACACAGAAGCCCCCTGCACTACGCTGCGCTCTTGGGCTCTACAGTGCAATTCCTGGGAAATGGCCTACAAGGCTATGGACGACATCTGCACACATAGATGACACAGGGGCATGAATAGCTGTACTTGGCACTCTACAGAGGTGGGGTGGGGGGGCCACAGGGCCATGCCTTACGGAGGGGCCTAGCCTACGGAACTCGCCCTGGCCTAGGGAAACCCACAGCCCTCCTCCCCCACCCAGACAACTCCACTGCGCGCAAAGTCAGCTGAATGAGAGTGTACTCACCCCCTTGTGTCTTCTGTGATGCCCTCAAGCGCCCATCCAACTCCGGGTAGGCCACCACCAGGATCCTGAACATCGGGGGGGTCATAGTTTGACGGGCACCCCTCCCACGTTGGGATGCCATCCCCACCTGAGCCTCCGCCGACTTCTTGCTCCAGCGGCGAATGTCCTCCCATCTTTTCCGGCAGTGGGTGCTCCGTCTGTGGTAGACCCCCAGGGTCCGGACGTCCTTGGCGATGGCACGCCAAATATCTTTCTTCTGGTGGGCGCTGACGTACATGAAATGTACAGGGGAAGAAGATAAGTCATTACCAACTGCACCGTGAAAGTGAGTGGCCCCCATCCCTAGCCTTGCCATGTGGCACATGCACCCACCGTCTTTCATGCACGCAGAACTCTGCCCCCTTCCTTCTTACATCCAGCCCTCTCCACACAGGCATAGCCCATACAACATGCTCCCTGTCTACTTACCTGTTTGTCTGGAGGACCGTAGAGTAGCGTGCACTTGGGGAGGACCCCATCAACGAGCTTCTCCAACTCCTCCGATGTGAAGGCAGGGGCCCTTTCCCCAGACGCACGAGCCATTGTCTCTTCCAGACTGAGGTCACAGTAGCACTTGCAGTGTAGGTCCTCTCCTGTCGAAGATCAGGTATTGAGTGATTCAACAGATAGAAAATGGCGATCACGTCCGCGGCGGTGCATACCATCACCGCCGGCGGACATCGTCATTGGCTCCTAGGACCCATAGGGTCCAATGTTAACCAATGCAGCATTGCGCCACGTTCTCCGATCGCCTACCGCGACGGTGTACGCCAGCGCAGTTACCTCACATCCTATTGTCCCACTTTAGAGGTCAGGCAGCCGCCATTACAGGAGCCCGCATGGCCTAATTTCCAACTGCGTCACACATACCTAGGTCTAGTCTCAACACACATACAGGCCACCTTTTGTGTATGATTGGTGTTCTGTGTAAACTGTGGGTACGTACCTCTGAGTTGTTTGACTCTGTGGTCGCTGTTGTCCTTCATAGCCACCGTCCGCTGGGACATGTGAGGAGATGGCAACATCATCCGGTGTACCGACCGCTGGGGACCTGTCGACAATGGAGGAAAGACATTTGATAATCACCTACAGGTTTGACCGTGCCACAATCCAGGAACTGTGTACCCAATTGGAGCCAGACCTCATGTCAGCAATCCGCCATCCCAGAGGAATCCCCCCTCAAGTGCAGGTGCTATCAGTGCTCCATTTCCTTGCAAGTGGGTCTTTTCAAACAACTGCGGCCATGGCATCAGGGATGTCCCAGCCTATGTTTTCCAAGTATTGTCCAGAGTGTTGTCTGCCCTGCTGAAACACATGCGGAGCTACATCGTTTTCCCTCAGGTGGAGGATTTGCCTACAGTGAAAGGTGACTTCTATGCCCTTGGACATATCCCTAACATCATAGGTGCTATTGATGGGACCCATGTGGCTTTGGCCCCCCCCACAGGAGTGAACAGGTGTACAGAAACCGGAAGAGCTATCATTCCATGAATGTACAGATGGTATGTTTGGCAGACCAGTATATCTCTCATGTGAATGCCATGTTCCCTGGCTCAGTGCATGATGCCTACATCCTGCAGAATAGCAGCATTCCTTATGTGATGGGTCAACTCCAGAGGCACAGTGTGTGGCTATTATGTGAGCCCCTGGAAGCAAGACAGTGGGAATGGTTGTCTGGGGTTATCCCTACAGGTTAGTGTGTGTCTAACAGTTGTCCCTCGCCATTTGCATGTGACTCTGGGTACCCCAACCAATCATGGCTACTGACCCTAGTGAGGAATCCCATGACCAGGGAAGAGGAACGCTACAATGAGGCCCATGGGCGAACTAGAAGGGTGATCGAGCGGACCTTCGGCCTCCTGAAGGCCAGGTTCAGGTGCCTCCACATGACAGGTGGATCCCTATTCTACTCACCAAAGAAGGTGTGCCAGATCATCGTGGCCTGCTGAATGCTTCACAACTTGGATTTGCGACGCCAGATGCCTTTTCTGCAGGAGGATGGTCCAGATTGCGGTGTCGTGGCAGCTGTGGAGCCTGTGGACAGTGATGAGGATGAAGCAGAGGAAGAAGACATGCAGAACAGGGACTCAGTGATCCAACAATATTTCCAGTGAAACACAGGTGAGAATACATTCCTGCCTACTACATGTACTTTTACACTACTACCTCTCTACTGTCTGTCGTTTTCACCCAGTGTATGGTCACTGAGTTGTCACTTTCCCTTACGGTTTCACAGATGTGGGTCCCAACATGTGTCATCTGCTTAGATTCCTCATGGACTAGAGCTGTGTGACATACGTATGTTGACATTACTATTTCAAGAACATTTGGTCACTGAAATTGCAAAAACACTATTTCGAAATCACAGACAGACTCCAGATCATTTTGTGCTTTAGGTGTGTTAATTTAAATGCAAAATATCGGAGGGGGAAGTTAAATGGTGAGGGGTGATGGCGGAGGAGTGTCCATGGCAGAGTCCAGTCTATTAGTCTCACAAGTGCATTGCCCATATGGGCATAGGAAGTGGAGCTGGGGCAGTTTAATTATGGACAGGGTGACAAAGTGGGACAGTGGGATGACAATCAGGGTGGTCTTATTTCTTGGCGGGGGTCTTTGCATCGTGCTCTGTCTTGTTCCTGGATCTCAGGGACCGTTTGCGGGGTAGTTCTCCCTCTGCAGGGGGTGGGGTGCTGGTGTGGTGGTTTTGTGGTGGGGCGTCCTGTCCACTAGCGCCGGTGGAGGTGGTGGGCAGTTCATCGTCCATGCTAGTGTCAGGGGCCCCTTGGAGTGCCACAGTGTCCCTCCTGGTGTTAAGTAGTTCCTTCAGCACCCCTACGATGGTGCCCAGGGTGGAGCTGATAGTTCTGAGTTCCTCCCTGAAGCCCATATACTGTTCCTCCTGCATGCGCTGGGTCTCCTGAAACTTGGCCAGTACCGTTGCCATCGTCTCCTGGGAGTGGTGGTATGCTCCCATGATGGAGGAGAGGGCCTCGTCGAGAGTGGGTTCCCTTGGCCTGTCTGCCCCCTGTCGCACGGCAGCCCTCCCAGTTGCCCTGTGTTCCTGGGCCTCCGTCCCCTGGACCGTGTGCCCACTGCCACTGCCCCCAGGTCCCTGTTGTTGTTGGGGTGGAGGGTTATCCTGGGTTCCCTGTAGTGGTGGACACACAGCTGATTGACGTGTCCTGGGGATGGAGGTATGGGCCCGCTGGGTGGCTGCTGTGCTGGTGTTTCCAGAGGGGGGATGGTCTGCGGTGGCCTGTGCCTGTGTGAGGGGAACCGACTGTCCCGAGGCCCCCGATGGTCCGGGCTGGTCATCTAGATCCAGTTAGACAGAGGTGCTGTCATCACTGTGGGCCTCTTCTTTGGGTGGAGTGGACATGTCTGGACACTCCTGTCTGGTGACGTTGGTTAGGGGTCCTGCAGGGGTGGAAAGGCATGATTATTGCATCTGTGTGTGGCATGGTGTGCAATGGGTGGGTGACCGTGTACCCCAGTGCTGGCATTCCTGTGTGGGAGCTTGTGTGATGATGGTTTAGGAGGGTGTATGGCTATGTGCAGTGTGCATGCTTTGGTGATGAGTGTCCATGCTTTGTTGTTGCATGCAGGGCTTGGTGTTGGGATGTGTGGTTTGTGATATTGGTGCATTTGTGAGGAGTTGGAGTGATAGGGGTGGGGGCGAGGGAGTATGTGATAGCATGCAGGTAGGGTGGGGGATGTAATAGTTGAGATTTGTCTTACCAGAGTCCATTCCTCCACCTACTCCTGCGAGGCCCTCAGGATGCAGAATCGCCAAGACCTGCTCCTCCCATGTTGTTAGTTGTGGGTGAGGAGGTGGGGGTCCGCCGCCAGTCCGCTGAACCGCAAGGTGGTGTCTTGAGACCACGGAGCGCACCTTCCCCCGTAGGTCGTTCCACCTTTTCCTGATATCCTCCCGATTTCTTGGGTGTTGTCCCACTGCGTTGACACTGTCCACTATTCTTCGCCTTAGCTCCATCTTCCTTGCAATTGAGGTGTGCTGCACCTGTGATCCAAATAGCTGTGGCTCGACCTGGACGATTTCCTCCACCATGACCCTGAGCTCCTCCTCCGAGAACCTGGGGTGTCTTTGCCGTGCCATGGGGTGGTGTAGGTGATGTGTGGGGTGGTGTGTGTGGTGATAAGTGTGGTGATATGTAGTGATGTGTTGTGTGAGGTGCGTGGAAGTTGTGTGGGTGATGGTGTTATGTGCCTGTGGATGCTGTTGTACTTGCTGGTGGTGTCTCTCTCTGTGCTTCGTTCTCAATTTTTGTCGTAGTGGTTTGTGGGTGATGTGGGTGTGTGTTTTATATTGTAATGGGTGTGTGGGAGTGGTGTGTGTATGTGTATCAGGTGTGTGTATTTTGAATTGTCCAATGTGGCTGTGTTTTGTAAGAGTGTGTGTATTTTGAGCGCGGCTGGGTGTACCACCAATGGAATACCGCGGTTGAAAGACTGCCGCGTGGATTCGTGTGTCGTGATAGTGTGGGTGATTTCTGTTGGCGTGACAGTGGAGGTTTTGTTTTCGCCAGTTTATCACTGACCTTTGGTGTAGTGGACTTGTCGGGGTGTCTGAATTTTGGCGGGTTCCGAGATGTGGGTCATAATAGCTGTGGCGGAATTCCGCAGCCGCGGCGGTGTGTTGGTGGTCTTCTGCACGGCAGTAAGCGGCTTTTACCGCCAATGTTGTAATGACCGCCATAGTGATCATGGAAAAGCAACAATATATGGAGGAAGCATATTGACAATTGGTACTGAACCTTAGCTCCTATAAAAAGGACACACGTGATTTTTTGAGAATATTAGCTAGAATTGGATGGAAGGAAGGATACAAGCTAATTACTATTGATGTGGTATCCTTACATTGTAAAGGAATTGAGTGTTAAATGATTTGTGGTAAAGGGATGCATTTTAACATCATTCAAGCATTTTCCAGACAAAGGTTAAGAATTCACTGTCAAAGATTTCAGAACTGGTTTGGGGGGTGTCTCTTACAAATGTTGTGTTCTACCTGTTAATGAGACACAGCCTTTGTTCATGGTGATGGCTGCCTCAACAGGTGTCAGTTGGGCTAGTTAATAGCAGGAATACCAAAAGCATGGGCAGAATGAAGTGTAAGATTTCTCAACCTAGCAGTCATCAGTCTTTCTTAAGCCATATTCAATGCAATGCAATTACATTCCCCCCATCCCAATGGCAGTGCTCAGGAAGAACTAATCAGCAGCCATTTGCAAAGACACTCTTCATTGAATTTCTAAGGGAAGCCCTGTTTCCATCCTTCTCACTTCAATGCCTGAGTGTCCACCCTCCAGCCACACTAATACAAGCAATACACTTCTGCTGTATAGAGAAAGCTGTCGATCATCCATCTTGTTTCATGCTAAATCGGGGGCATCCAAATGGATCCTAATAACCCTAGTACTCAAACATCTACTACCATACATGTGCTACACCCTCACTGCATACACATTCAGTAGACAAACACAGGGAATGTCAGTGCAAGTGTCTGGATTTAAAATAACATTACACAAGAGGAGACAATAGGCTTGTCTCTTTGTCATGAAGAAAAGGGTCTGGTGATTATCAAAGCATGGTGTGCTTCTGCGGCCACTTTACGTGGTGCACCCAGAACATGGGCAAGACTCTAGTGCCCCGTATGAGGCTACACTTGGTGCATGCCTGCAGGTCACAGAAAAGGCTCTGAACATTGCATTATCAAGAACAGACTTAAGCCTCTCTGTTCACTCTAGATTGTGACAAGGGGGCCAAAATAAAATCCAGGGTGCCAGTTTCAAGAGCAGTTGTGCACTTAGTACAGGGCTACACACCTGTTCACCATGCATAGAATATTACCATCCCAACATTCTCAACATTCTATGTAAACAATAAGTCCAATATTTCTTTTATTAAAGCTTTAATATAGACTTAGGCGGTCATTCTGACCCTGGCGGTCAAAGACCGCCAGGGCGGAGGACCGCGGGAGCACCGCCGACAGGCCGGCGGTGCTCCAATGGGGATTCCGACCGCGGCGGTAAAGCCGCGGTCGGACCGGCACCACTGGCGGGCTCCCGCCAGTGTACCGCCGCCCCATTGAATCCTCCAAGGCGGCGCAGCTTGCTGCGCCGCCGAGGGGATTCCGACCCCCCCTACCGCCATCCAGATCCCGGCGGTCCGACCGCCGGGATCCGGATGGCGGTAGGGGGGGGTCGCGGGGCCCCTGGGGGCCCCTGCAGTGCCCATGCCACTGGCATGGGCATTGCAGGGGCCCCCGTAAGAGGGCCCCTACATGTATTTCACTGTCTGCTGCGCAGACAGTGAAATACGCGACGGGTGCAACTGCACCCGTCGCACAGCTTCCACTCCGCCGGCTCGATTCCGAGCCGGCTTCATCGTGGAAGCCTCTTTCCCGCTGGGCTGGCGGGCGGCCTGAAGGCGACCGCCCGCCAGCCCAGCGGGAAAGTCAGAATTACCGCCGCGGTCTTTCGACCGCGGAACGGTAACCTGACGGCGGGACTTTGGCGGGCGGCCTCCGCCGCCCGCCAAGGTCAGAATGAGGGCCTTATTGTCTAAGGTGATGGTAATGTCATAGAACACATGTGGAAATTATCCTTGCACACTGTTGATTTGGAATGGGCACTTGTGCAGACTGAAATTGATGCTTTATTAGTGTACAAATCAAACAAGGTCAAAGGTCAAGATGCCCAAGTGAATGTACTCATGCTTAAGATAGCTCCTGTAACGATGTTTATAGAGGTGGAAGTAGAGATAATCAACATGGGGGGTGCATACAGTAAGTCAACCTAAGTTGTTTTAAACATAAAAACAGAGTTTAAAATAATATTCAGTAAAGAAGGATGATCTACTTATTACAGCTAGTGAGCTCCAAGCAGGCAGTCTAGTATAGCCTTGCATACTGTATTTCAACATGAACTAAGAAAAGTGATATAGCGGTAAACAGGTTATCATTCTGTAGCCTCTATAATGTTTTCCATCTAGAAATACCATGACAATGTTAGTGTAACCCTTCAACATATGACATCAACAGGCTCAACCAGGATACATGTAGGTGTTGTGCTTCAACATTACTGTGAAAAGACAGTGTAACCCAGTATTTTTTTTTTTTTTAAAGCATGGGTATGCACATAGGAAAAAGACAACATTCTCTGTGAAACAGCTTATAAAGCTATATCTATGTATTTTTTTTTTAATCTTTGTTAGCTATGGTGCACACCCATCAGAATGGACCGGTATTTATAATGACATTTATGAGCATTGCCCTTTTTATAAACAAGATTTTTCTATTTAATATAATGTCTACATGAGCAAACAGATTACAAAATAAAAATTCTCATCAGTAACTCACATGCATAAATGGCAGGGTGTGAGAAAATGTTTATTACAATTCTTGCAAGTAGTGGTGATGATGTTTTTTACTCTATGTGACATTGGCCAGTCGTAGAATTCTAACTTAATTAATATATTAATTTTGCATTTGAGACCCAATTATTGGTTTATGCTTTGCGAAAAAGAGTTTAACAGGGGAAAGCAATAAGATTTGCAACTGTGTCATAATATTTATAAATAGTAAAATATTGTTTACTAGCAAATCCACTAGGACTGGAATTAAAAAGCAGAGGATAAATCATACAAGCTGTGTTTATCAGTACCTGGGTCTGCCCCAGAATTTTAAGTGCCACGTAGATTTACTAAATTCTAACAAAATAACTGCTGGTGTATCCATAAATCTTATTTCTGACAATGTGATTTGTACTTTTCTGTCTGCTGCATAGCATAATTGGTATTTTATCAAATCGCTGTTAGACTTACTTATAAGTTGACACAATTTATTGGCAAACAGAATTCGCACAGTCATTAATGCTGAAGTGAGAGATCAAAAAACAACGAAAATGTTTCTACGACAACCCAATATTAATACAAAACGAATTATGAGTTTTGGTGTGTGCATTAATGCCCATTTAACCAACTGAAAGTAAAGATCATTGAAAGTTGCAATCCAATGGTCAAAGTAGGACTGACTCCTCTTTGGGAGAGATAGTATAGATAACAATCAGTTGCCACCATTAATTTTTTTATATTCTATGCTCAAGACGTGTATCTAACTATTGAAAAAGCATACATTGTTAGTAGTGCTGGTGTACAATATGATTCTATAAAGAATCAATTCTTCAAGTAAACAGTGTTTTTAGAATCATAGGAAAATATTGGAATTTAATATCCCTAATATTCAACAGACATAAGAAAAGATGATAAAACAAACACAAAGAATGTTCCTAGGGAAGATGGGATGAGAGCATCCACTTACAAAACTTGAAATACTGAAAAATATAAACATACATTCTGTTCACATAAATTAACAGTTGTTGACCTCTTGAGTATTTTGAAAGTGTAATATCTGCAATAGAATCAGTTAGGGATAGGTCCTTTGAGTCCAAGAAAGTTGGGGTCAACAAATTCATACACACATATAAAAACCCTGGCTTAACGATAACCACTATTTCATTTTTCCAATAAATCACATGGAGTTTGTTCCAATAGACTTTATACACTATTAATTTAACAGTTTCAGGTCTCATAATGAAGTGTAATTTTTATATTTAATTTGAGGAGTTTTTTGTACTCCTTCATTTGGAATGCTTTTGGTAAAAAATATATGTTATGGACATCTGCATTTGTATAACCTTTGGAATTGTCCATTAAATGTATGCATCCCTTTCAAGATGATATAAGCAATTTCACAATTTCAAATAAAAGACATTGGTATTTTCCTTACAATAATGTGCAATGACAAAACTATCATATTTGATAGTATCAAATGGTTTACTAATATTGCTGGAATCACAGAAAAATAGAGTAAATACATTTGCAGTCAATGCAGGAAGGATTAATACTT
This sequence comes from Pleurodeles waltl, assembly GCF_031143425.1. Lineage (NCBI taxonomy): Eukaryota > Metazoa > Chordata > Amphibia > Caudata > Salamandridae > Pleurodeles > Pleurodeles waltl. The sequence continues at coordinate 74,801,967 of NC_090450.1, read as the reverse complement.
TCTAAGAGTACAATTTTAACACAGTGATATTTTAAAAAATTACAAAATTAGGGTATTATAAATCTAAGCATGTAAAACCAATGGAAAAGTAATAATGGACAACAGCGGAATTATTAAATAGTGATTTGCTCTACACAGTATTCAACCTTGTTACCTTAAGGTTATACACAATTGTATGCTGTAAACACTCCTGCTGTTGCATTCTTTGGTCCCAAATTTACTGTTATGGGTTTGCATTGTTCTTTCTTTGTAGAAGATATAACACTGATCTGTTTCATAGTGTGTATTACCACAATGTTCAATTTTGAGGTGCTGTAAATAATAGGAATTATCATAGTCATCACAGTTAACATATGATACTCAGCATTCAGCTTCGGAAGAATTAAATAATTGGTGCCCATTGAGTCACAGACAGACGTCCTAGCAAGCACTTAACTCATTGGGATATACTGCCAGCTAAAAGAGATTGAAGGCATCCTTGTTTCTGGTGGTTGTGATACTTCTTTGCTGGAAATGTTATTGGTTTTTGTTGTTGGGATTTCAATATTTCATCATTGTTTTGTAATGCAAAGTATCGCTATGTAATGTAAAATACACCTAGAAGATATACTATTACCTGAAGGCTGCCTTGTCACTAATAACAACGTTGATTGATAGATGATAGGTATAAACAGACTACTTGCTCCTACCAACAGAAATGCAAAGTTTTAAGGGTTTTGTGAATGGAAGTAATTGATTAATGGTGCACTAATTTGAAGGCAGAAAATTCCAGGCCCTGCAGTCCCTATGCAGGAGCGTCTAACACTGGAAACAGCCAAGCGATTAGCTGCTGATAAAACATTTGATGTAGGTATGAGAGGCAAAAGAGGTGAAAGACTCAAAGGACCAGGAATTGTGCTTTGAAAGTGACCCCTTTGATAACTGCTAACCAGTGGAGCAAGTAAAAAGTAGAGGGATATTGAGGCAACTAGAAAGCCAGCCTGGATGCAGCATTTTCAATTCTTTGCAAATGTTTCATCAAGCTAGTAGATGATCCCAAGAAGAACAATCACTTGAACTTTCACAGGAACCTTGTACACTGGGATGATGTGGAAAGATTTTATGCAGATGTCTCTGATATAAGAAACAGATAGATGACAATTGGTACACGCCCCTTCAGGACCGGGGATAATTTACAACTCTAGTGCCTCTAAGTCTGACCACTGCCCCCTACCCTACAGGCAATGTGGTCAATCTGAAAAGACTTCAACAGTCTATTGTGCACCAATGACTCTTCATTCATAAAGATACACTACTCTGGACTAATGGAGGGGTACCTGTAGCCTACGCAATGATCAAATGCCCACAGTTGGAACAGAGAGGGATTCAGATGATCGATGACCTCCTTGATGGAGATACCTTCATATCTTTGGAGACAATATGACCAGACTTTCAGTTACACCAATCAAAATCATGGAGATACCGGCTATTATGACACTTTCTATAAAGTATACTGGGAAAGGATACTGTCCTTCTCCCAGAATCTCCTCATGATGGGTCTTTTATATGGGTACTGTTCCTAATCAATCCCTATTGACAACTTGTACTCCCATAACACATTCTGCTGGCACTGAAAAGATTCTAACAGGCATGGTTTGAGGCCACTTATTCCGATAAAAACTTGACTGAGCTTATGACCTATTGTGACACCTCCCTCTGGGAATCACAGATAAAAATCTCTCATTTTAAAATCTTAAATGACTGTCATTGGTTCCCCTACAAACTACATGGAGCCAAACGGTTTCCAAACGATGCCTGTTGGAGATGTACAACTGAGGTCTGTGATCTTTATCATATCCTGTGGCCCTGCCCAAGCAATCCTAGCTCAGTACTGGCATGATATCTGGCAAACACTCCATGCTACTAGCCTTATACCTTTCACAAGCTTCTCCAAACTTGCTCTTTTACATGACTTCTTAAACATGGACAACCTGACACTGGCGGAGGTGGATGGTGACAGCTCTCATGGTCGTCAAGATATGTATACTACAACATGGATGCTCTCCACAGGTAGCTACACAACAGGAATGGATCACTGAACTATACAGCTTGCCACTTATAAAAGACAGACATACAGAATCCAGGATCAAATGTACCTGTTGGATAATGTATGGGCTCCCTTTAAACATCTGCTGAAACATTAGAGAGGAGGGATGGTGCACCCCCCCACCAATAAAAATGGGAGGATGATATGCAGGCTCCCCTGTGGTGGTATCTATCATTATCTGTGGCTTGCAGGGGTAGAAACTGGGCAACCTTGAAAAACATGTCAGTTGACTGATTGCTTAATCCCATTTATGGTGTTCTTCTTTTTTTCATCCTCAATGCTGCTGTCTTTGGGGTGGGAGGTAGTTTGGATCCTATTAGGAAATGTAAAAAATGTATATGTATAGGACGGACCTTTGGAAAATGATGATATCCAAGGCATTGACTAAAAGCTAGGTTTTCAAATATTCTTCTTACTTTTTCACTTTAGTGATTATTAATTCTTTATGTCAGGTTTTCCTTAAGGGATCTCATTGCTATTTCACATCTACCTATCTGAGGTTCTTCTGATAAACCAGTGTATGTTATTTTTTTAAACCAATAAAGAAATGTTTTTAAAAAAAAGACAATTGGTTAACTTGACCAATAAGAGATAAATTTGAATCAATGTGGAACCTTAGGTCAGAATCTGAGTGAAATACACTTGTGCAGAGCAACAGATCACAGTTGGGGTCTATGATGCCTTCCAGCAGGACACTATAAAGACTTGTGTCCTACTGGATTTAAATTTGAATATTAGAAAACAGTGTGGAGGACCATTTGTGCTGTTGTCCAGTGCAACTAAAACCTGGGTGTTATCAGCATAAATTATAAACCTCAGTCCAAAAGAATGGCTGAGTTGGAACAACAGGTCCATATACAGAATAATATAGATACCAAAGGTTGTTTTGCTGCTATGAGAATATAGCAATCCTGATTGCACTAAATCCAACACATTATATATGTCCAGAAATGAGGAAAGCTGTTTATTACTCAAGATAGGGAAGCAAACATTTGGTTGAAAAAAATAGCTCAGGCATGATGGCTCTGCAGTGTATGAAAAACCCTTTCTTCCAAGTCTCAGGTACTGATTCTGCATAAATGTATTTACAGCTCCTTGAGACCCTCACGGGTGAGTAGTTGCACTTTACAAAAACAGATTGATTGATTGACTAAAAATATTCTAGAGCGTTTGTCTTAAATAAAGGGGGCGGCAACTCCAGATTGTCAGAGTAACCAGATCTAGTGATGAACCATAAGAAATAGCTTTGAACAACTCGGATAACTCATCAGAGGTGCAGACTAAATTGACTTAATGACGCACCCATCACAGAACTTTTCAAAGAAGTACCAAAGGTATCACAGATCTTTTAGATTTTGTCAGTAAAGAAGTCAGAAAGTTTATCACAAAGCATCTGTGAATGCTCGATGGTCTGAGCCATGAAAATAGGTGAGGTCAGAGAACTGAATATCAAAACAGATGATTAAAAAAACTTCATTATGTGCCTTAAGGATCTTAGGATCTTCTATCTACATAATATGTAGCACTAGTGGATAAGACTACTTTACGGATAACTATGATTCTTTTTTCTTTGAGAATGTGTTGCTTCTTCATTGTTTGAGATTACTTTGCTTTTGAGATTTCGAGTGCATTGTTTATTTGTTAGACAACATGTAGGTGACCAGAGTTTGTGTGGGTGTAACCAACCAACCAATAACTTCTTATTCAGTGTGTATATAGCGTCCCTGGTGTGCTCTAACAAGTTGGAGAGCAGTCACACAAAATGCCCTTCAGATCCATGGAAAACCTCAAGATGCAATAACTGACAGCTTGATGGAATCCGTGATACTTTGGATTTTGGACCACACTATGGCTGATTTAGCACTGTTCTGATTATATATAACGCCTTTTACAAAGAAGTCATTAGGAGGTCATGGTTACATGGTAGAGATAGATGAGTTATGTGAGAATCTTGATTGCCAAGCTCTGAAGAAGTGTACGTGATGGTGCCATGCAAAACAAGTTTTGGCAAGATGGTGTACAGCCATAATGAGAAAAAAAGGAACTGAGATTCTGCTCATAAAGACATAATAGTGACATTGTTTGTTATTGTTGGTGATTTCAGTGCTTCTTTGCTCGTGTGGAATGGCTTGCTGGCTCACCTTTTGGAAATGGCATTGCTTCCTCTTTTGTTGGTGTTGCATTGCTTGTATTAACCCTGTCGATTTTATTGCTTCTGTTGTTAGAATTTGCTTTACTTTTTCTGTTATAGGGACTGCAACCCTTCCTCATTATTGGATCTTTTGGTTGTTTGTTCATTGCTGGTGACTGCAATGCCTTTCATTGTTGGGGGATTCTATTGCTTCTTTATTGTAAGTAATATTCAATATTTAAAATTGCATTATTTGATATTAATTGGAGTTGCTTGCTAATAGTTATTTTGATAGTGACTCATGTCGTAACTCTAGAAATGCTTTGGTGAAAAGATAATATATTTTCATCACCACAGTTGCTGTGTGCTTGTGCATGGCTCTAGTGTGTTCTAGAATATCATCGTGGTATTTCTGCATAAGGATGTCCTGAGCTGCTGTAATAGTTGATTACCTTTTGTGTTTTTTATTAGACTCAGGGCCTCATTTACTAGGCCCTAGAGGCACATTGCACCACCGGAGCGTCATTTTCTTTATGCTCCGGTGGTGCACTATCCTGGCCCATATTAACAAGTCTATGCAAAGCCACCTTGCAGTGCTTTTCAAGGCCTCGTAAATATGGACCCCTTTCACACATAACACAGCATGAAAGGGGCTTTCCGTGGGTGTTGCTGTGAGTGTTCCCACAGCAACACCCATGGAATCCAACGGAATCTGACTCATTCCCAGATTTACAAGTCTGGGAATGCGTCAGGTTCCTACGCCCCCTCACGGATGGTGTTGAAGTGGCGCAGTGGGGAAAAATAAAATTATTTCTCCCTATGGTTTCCTCTTTCTATGTGTGCTGCATTCTACAGCACACATAGATAGAAGACAGCCCCATTAATGATTGTTTATGTGCCAGAGGATGTAACTTCCTGCACATGAACAATCACCCTACAAGGCAGACATCCTGGCACAATGGTGCAAGGGTGCCTGCACCATGTGCTAAGCAGAAATTTGTGCACCAGCGCACGGGACAAAGACAGGAATGAGCTGTATCTTATAGATTTGGTACTTGTCTGCCCTTTTTTTTTGACAGAGGATGGTGGAGAAAAAAATCTTGCGGCTCTGCCCTGCACCAAAACATAGTAAATGAGGTCCTCAGTCTGTTACTGCTTGACTGACTGTTCACGTTCCCTAGTAGAAAAGAGACACTTCACAACCTGTTTGCATCGCGAAGACATAGACAAACCCTTGACGTGGAAAGTGATGCAAAACTGAAAAAGATTAAAAACACAAAACTGTACATTTGCTCAAGAAGGTTGACTAAGCTGGAAAGTGAATCACGACTCCCATTGCAGACTGCAGTTTGCTGAGAAAAATGCCTCCGAGTGTCCTACTGTTTCCAATGAGTGGGTGTGGGAAGTAGGGGAGGTGAGAGTAGGAGTTCATCATTCATTGCAAGTGACAATACTACAGAACGTATCCTGGGATTTTCCACTCATAGGCTCAATTGTAATTTTGCCTGAGCAGCCGTGCTGGGAAATCATGCATTGTTCATTATTAATGGCACCGTTTTAAAAAAACTGTCAAATCCTGTGAACATTATGTTACAAAACCTACATCTTCGCACATTTCTATAATGCACAGTTTTATAAGCCAAGCTGTTATTTTATATTACTGCATTTCAAAAGTAGGCATAAGCTCTTTCCTGATACAAGGCTAGTTGGGTTAAGGTTTAGCTGATCGTGTAGGCCCATTCAGTCTCACACTCAATTATGAGATAGCGTAAACACATAATAAACAACTATTTGGTCCTTCTTTTGCACTACCAACAAGTAGGAGCTGAGAGCAAATTTCGGGGCATAATTAAGAGCCCCTTGTCCCACTGGAGTGTCACATTCAGTGACACTCTGGTGGCGCAGTGCAATGCACCGCATTTACAAGGTGGCATCAAGCCACTTTTTATGGCTTAACCCCACCTTGTAAGTACGGCCCCTTCACACAAAGCATTCTGCATGGAAGGGGCGTGCAATAGGTGTTGCTGTGGGCGTGCCACAGGAACACCCATTGCATTTTGACACTGCCTCAGATTTACAAGATTTCATAAACCTGCGACGGCAGCAAAAAATAACGCCACCCCAGGGGTTGCGTTAGAGTGGCACAACAAGGAGAAATGCTTTCATTTCTCCTTGTTTTTTGCTCTTTCTATGCGTGCTGCATTTTGCAGCACACATAGAAGGAGCAAATCGCCATTGAAGATTGTTTTTGTGGGGATGGTGTCCCTTCCTGCACAAAAGCAATCTCCGCCGCAAACAGCCATCCTTGCACTATGGTGCAAGGGTGGTTGTGTCAGCACTTGGCAGCAAATTTTTCACTGCCTCAGAGCGAAACACAGGGATGCACCGTATTTTTGTAAATATGGCACATCCCTGCATTTTGAAAATGACCGTGCGCAATGCTGCCAAATTTTACGCAGCGACGCGCACCATCATTTTCACTTCTTGTTTGTTTGTGTGTTGAGTTCACTGCATACAGGATCCTGTTGCTGGTGATACGTCTGAGTGCAAAACATGTCAAGTTAAATTATATCTTGTGCTGATGCTATTTACATGTATAATTCACCATTATGTCCCACTATATTTAAATCATGTGTGAAAATTCACATTAGGCTCACTGATTGTATATTTACTGACAGGGATTTGCACACCTACAATTTGCAACATGGTCTGAAAGAAATCACTAAAGAGCTATGTGACACATGCTAATGTCAGTGGTGTAACACAAAACAATGCCCCTCCCTGTTTAATGTGAAGAGGGGCCCCCCGAGTATTCCATAGCACGCGATATGAATTGTCCTTGGGCTGAATGAGGCTCCCATGAAGATATGGGTGTCCCTGAAAGATTGGGGGCACCCTGCACCAGAGGGGCTCTGCAGGTGCTTGACTTAAACCTCTACTAATGGCGACATGCACAGAGATTGAAATAATATTTATGGATTGTGTTCAATAGCAAGAAAGAAATGTGTTCCCCTACAACAATGAATTACATAATCATTCCATTGAGAATCTTTTAGAATTGTAACCACAATGGAAAGAGTTTAGGAATGATCAACAAAACCTTGTAATTGCGATGAAGAAACAACTCTGGCACCCACTTTTGGCAAGAATGTAGATTCGCCAAGTTTGTGAAGAGAGAATCTGGATTTCATTAAAGACACTGGGGCTAGCATTATGCATTATTCATTTATTGCTACTCTATTACAGCACTTCAAAGTAAACTTTTACCATACTTAAAATGATAGAATTAGAACCATACTGCACTCTATATATCTCTGAACTCAGCAGCCATCTTCCTCTTTACAGATGCTCAACCACTAAAACATTTTGGACTGAACTTCCAAGAGAATAACAAAATTATCCAAATTCCCACACCTTCTCCAATACTGAAAGTCTCCATACTTACTGATTTTCCAAAGAAAATAACATTGGAGAAAAATATAAAATAAACTCCATACTTTAAGCCTAGAACCTATATCCATTGAAAACTTTTCAAAATACTTTTGAACCCACTCTCCCTCCGCAAATACTATACCTGGCAATGGAGGGGGGATTAATGCTAGTCTCTGTATCTTTAATAAAATCGAGATTCTCTCTTCACAAACTTGGAGAAACTGCCTTTCATGTCAAGACCAGAGGCTAGCATTATGCATGTTCAAAGATGTGAAAATACAACACTTGAAATATGTTCCATGGGTTTTAAATGAAACCTTGCAAACACATCGACATTAGACTAATCTGCTGCTTTCAAAATTTCTTCCAAATGTCCTCCGGAAGAAAAAAACAAAACGTACTCACCTTTGCACCTCTACCTGAATGTGCTCCAAATCTTTGCATATCCATGCCTTCCTCAATCATACAAAATCTCACCTAACATGCCAAAGTAGCTGAACTCACTGGATTAAAAGGTTTTACGTAAGAAATCAATAACTGTGTCACTCCATCCCTTCTGAACTCATCCATTCCACTTTCACACTCCTTCAAACACCACACTGCACATACCTTAGGATGTTCATCAAATCTTGGGCAGATCACAGAAGTTGACATAGGGTGTCATTATTAGTTTGGCAGGTAGAAAAGGCCTTCCCACAAACTCCATTATGAAATCCCCGCTGAGTCTGAGGTGGAAACGGTGTTTCGGCGCGCTGGGCCACTGGGGGGCAATAATTGAGCCGGCGGCAATGCTGCAGTGCGTAGGGTACAACAGTACCCATCACGCTTTTCACTGTCTGCAATGTCCATGGGGGCCCCCTGCACTCCGTCTCCGCCAGCTTTTGCGTGGCGGTGAACCTGGCATGTAAAAGCTGGTGGAGAGGGGGGTTGTTATCCCCAGGACGGCACTGCATGCAGCACTACCCTGGTGGATTAGGACCACCAGCACCGCCAGTCCCTCCAGTGGAGGGAAACTGGTGGTGCTTTGGTCGACCGTGGCACAATCGTCACAGTCATAATGTGGTGGTCTGACCATCACTTTGGCGGAGGTCAGACCGCCACTGCGGCCCTGGTAGTCTGAAGACTGCCAGGGTCATAATGAGGGCCATAGTCTTAGTTTTTTTGTAATTTGAAAAATCACTTCATCTGAATTGTAAAAACGATTACTCGCATCCAAAGCTCTTACACCTGAAACCTTGTAAAAGAAATGAAAGATAATACGGCTGCCAACTTGCAAGATAAGTGGTGTATGCTCAAATAATTATTTGAAGACATGCTTTCCAATGTCTGAAAAATTTAATTCACATCCTATAGGTTACTCTACCTAGGTTTTGATGACATTCGTAACTTAATACCCACCATCACTCTACAAACCAAATAATCTTTCCCTATAGAAGAACCTCCTACAAAAGCATAACCTGCTGCCACAGCAAACCTATAACAATTAAACCATACCCTTTTCAAATAAACTCCACAAAAACAGATTAAATTTGAAACTTCTATGGAAGATCCCTCCATAGGATCCAAGGTCCTTTCCATGCAACAAGAAACTCATTTCTTCCATTCTCCAACATAATGGCCTTCATTACAACTTTTGAGGGTGGCAACCGCCGCCCGCCAAGTTGTAACTGCCACGCGGCCACCAATGCGGCCACACTTCCGCGGTGGCCATTACAACATCCCCGCTGGGCCGGCGGGGATGTCGGCCGCAACACGGGAGCCGGCTCCAAATGGAGCCGGCGGTGTTGCGGCAGTGTGACGGGTGCAGTTGCACCAGGGGCCCCGCGACTCTCCTTTCCACCACCCTTTTCATGGTGGTTCCTACCGCCATGAAAAGGCTGGCGGGAGGGGGACTCTTAATCCCCTGGGCAGCGCTGCAAGAAGCGGTGCCCTGGAGGATTAAATCTGCCGGGACCACTGTGGCGAAAAAAACGCCGGTCCCGGCGGTGCGACCGTGGCGCTTCAGCCGCAGTCCCAATACCCAGGATTGCACCGCCAGCCTGTTGGCGGTGCAATCAATGAGACAGCCCTGGTGGTCTTTGACTGCCAGGGTTGTAATGAGGGCCAATGTTTCCTAGTCCCTGGATCCCAAGACTCTTGGAGCTATTCTTGGGTCTGTTCTGAAAGCCTTGCAAACTGATCTATTCTCCTGAAATCTTCCAAACAAGAAGGCTTAATGCCCCTTCCACAACCAAAGGCTGAACTTCTCCTCCTGACCTTAGTAACATCCTCTCTGAATCCGGACTCAGAAACAGCTCCACTACTACGAACTTTAACAACCGTGGAAACCAAGGTTGTGCTGTCCAAAATGGAGTGATTAGAACTGACATCTCTGCCACTTCACCATCAACAAAACTGTCTGTACCATTGCAAAAGGAAGGAATGCATACCCTAGTGCAGCAAAGCGCCACAATATGTAAGAAATGTTGACGCTATTGGCCTAACGTGCGCCATAGTGTGCCGTATTGTAAAAACAGCACACCTATGGTGTCGTTAGGTGGCGATGGGGAGGCACTAAAAATCTAGGCCAAAGTTGCTTGAACTGAGTTCACCTGGAACCCCAGGAAATCCATCTCCTGATAAGGAACCAGAACCGAATACTCCATATTGACTAAGAAGCCTAGAGCCTCCAAAAGTTCTAAAACCAAATAAAGTTGTGTCCTTAACTACTCTTGATCCTGGGAAATAAATAGAAAATTGTCCAAATACATAATCATATGAATCCTTCTGTCTCTGAGAAAGGTTGCGACAGGCCACAACGCCTTTGTGAAGCATCAAGGGGTCGATGCCAGTCCAAAGGGCAGGCAAGTGAACCGATAAAGGTCTCCAAACCATCTGAATTATAGATCCATACAACTCTCCTCTGCTATTAGAATGGTAACATGAGCATCATTTAAAAACAACTTTACCATCCAATTGATCTTTTCCGGAATATCTCATTATAAAAGGATACCCCCTATCTTGAAATGTCTGTAAACCAAAAACCAATTCAGATCTCTTAAATGTTTTATTTTAGCCAACCCTTGTTCTTTTTTCTGACTAAAAGAATTGTGCTCACAAACATAGCTGTTTCTTCTGACACTTTCCATGTTGCTACCTTCCTTAAAATCTTGTGAATTTTCAAATCCACTAACTTTTGCAGATCCTCCTGAAATATCTTCTGCCTTGGTTCTAACTTTTGACCCGGAATTTCCCGGAATTCCATTTTGTATCCCTGAATAGCTTCCAGTACCCCTTGTTGTTTTGTTAAAATCTTCCAATTGCATACAAAATATCTTAAATGACCCCATACCTTTCCTAGGAAAGAACCAAAATGTATATTCGTACTTACCTTGGATCTCCTGGGTGTATTGAGCCCTTCCTCTTGACTGGCATCCGTCCTCTGTTGCTCCTTCTTCTTCTGGGGTATAATCCAGTTGCAGACTGAAACCTGCAAAAATCCATACCCTTGTGATTGGTATTGGGACTTTGTACATGATTGGCCAGAGAAACATCCTCTTGCTCCAGCCCTATCAAAAACACATCCCCCAAGGACTCTGTGTAAAGAAGATTGAGCTTTCTCAAGACTCGTGAAGGTGGACATATTTTTTCCAAAACACGTCACTAAACCGTCTCAAAATAAATACCCCTTTGGATCTTCACTGGGCTACTTTTGAGCAAAGTCCCAATATTTTGGACTAATGCACATGAGGATTACCTTTCTCCTCACAGCTATTAAGGCTGCAGCTTCATTTCCAAGAAACATATAGCTCTCTGGAAACATCCTCTTTAAAATTGTGTATCCACGTGAATTGATTTGGAATTGGCGTCTTCTGCCATGTCTAGAATTCTTGCTAGTGGTCCAATAACAACCAGTCTTCTATCTTGACACTGTTTTAGTGCCCTCTCCATACCCTTTTTTGGATCTTGTCCCAATTTAGAAAGACAACTAATTAGGTCTGGTTATAAATCTGGGATTATACATGCCTTAACCTCACATCTGAGTGTGAGCATTCTGCTCTCATCACAGCTCTTGCTTCTCTTTCTAATGGTCTCTATATCCATTGTTTAACAAAGTCTGACACGGGTGACATAGGCCACAATCCGCACTTCTAGGATGCCTTATCATTTCAGGACTAAACTTGTCAACACCTTGTGGATTCTTATTTATTCCTTCCGCCTTTCTGATTTTGTCATCTTTATCCTCATCTGTATTCCAACTATCATCTTCATAATTATTGAGCACAAATTCATCATAACTGTCATCAACTTGGACATAGATTTACTCATCATCAGGTCTAACCTACATCTCCTTTGTGCCACTAGAGACACCCTCCTTTGTGCCACAAGGGACACCTTCCTCTTCTGTGGTGCTAAAACCACCCTTCCCCCAAGATATTGAAGTATCACCTGCCTCATACTGAGTATTCTTCCTCTTCATCTTCCTTTTCCCCGACTTCCTAATCTTATCTGAGTCTAAAGACCAATATTCCTCCTCTGAAAACTTTTTGTTTTTATTTTTCTCTTCAGCACAGAGTGGAGAGCCTCCTTTACTGAGGCTCTCATCTCATCTTGAACCATCTTCTTTAATGTAACCTCTCTACTACCTACTCCTGAAGGTTCCTCTGCTTCACTCACCCTTTTTTTCTTTTTTTTTATTCACCAAATTCTCTTCTGGATATTAAAAACTGCAGAATAACAAACTCTTTCCTTAAATGTGGAATGGACAACTTCTCCTCCTTAAAATAAATATTTAAATTCTTTTCTTTATCCTTATAATATATATTATTGTCTTCTGACCTCAAAAAATTGCCCCTACTCATTACAGGGATTCAGCAGAATAACAGGAATCTTCGTAACAAAATCACCTTGCGTTATTGCTTTATCCAAAAAGGCCACCATATGCTTAAAAGGCATAAACAATATAGGGGGTGATTCTGACCCCGGCGGTCACGGACCGCCGGGGCCAGGGTCGGCGGGAGCACCGTCAACAGGCTGGCGGTGCCCCGCAGGGCATTCTGACCGCGGCGGTTTGGCCGCGGTCAGATGCGGAAAACCGGCGGTCTCCTGCTGGTTTTCCGCTGCCCTTAAGAATCCTCCATGGCGGCGCAGCTCGCTGCGCCGCCATGGGGATTCTGACAGCCCATACCGCCATCCTGTTCCTGGGGGTTCTCCCGCCAGGAACAGGATGGCGGTATGGGTTGTCGTGGGGCCCCTGGGGGCCCCTGCAGTGCCCATGCCAATGGCATGGGCACTGCAGGGGCCCCCGTAAGAGGGCCCCACTTTGTATTTCAGTGTCTGCATTGCAGACACTGAAATACGCGACGGGTGCCACTGCACCCGTCGCACCTTCCCACTCCGCCGGCTCAATTCTGAGCCGGCGTCCTCGTGGGAAGGGTCTTTTGCAATGGGCTGGCGGGTGGCCTTTTGGCGGTCACCCGCCAGCCCAGTGCAAAAGCCAAAATACCCTCAGCGGTCTTTCGACCGCGGAGCGGTATTTTGGAGGGGGGAAGTCTGGCGGGCGGCCTCCGACGCCCGCCAGACTCAGAATGACCCCCATAATATTACTAAAATGGATGCCTAAGTCATGTGATGCCGTCACGGCACACTGCGTGCGACATCACCTGACAAAGGAAAGCTGACGCTATAATATTTGCCTTGAAACTTCTGTTACTTTCCCTCTCTATTCCTGTGTTTTTCCTATGTTTTTTCTTTTATTCTGTTTTGAGTTTATTGTTGAGAAATCTCATTTGCCATGTTCATATTTATCTCTTCTATACATGCCATTACACCATACTATGGTCAAGGTTATTTGTTGTGACACGCATCTCGCTAATAGGATCACAGTTTATTCATAGTTCAATCCTCACTTTTTCGTAGGTGCAACCCAACATAAACTTTTATCATTAATCTTCTCAAATGTGCACATTGCTACCAGGTTTCTTAGCTGAATTACATATTCTTCCACTGATCCGCCATTTCTTTGCTTTCTCTTGACAAAATGAATAATTTCCAATAATGTTCTCACTTGCAGTAATGCATATCATATTTCTTTGCACAAATTTTATAATCATCTAAGCCTGCTGTTTTTTAGTGAATAAACTAATTAAGTGAATATAAACTTGTCTAAACAGTGCACCAAACGTGACAAATTCCTTTCCGAATTCAAGATATTTTCTCACCATGCCATAGTGCGTGAACACTTTTTTTTACCCATTTTAAAACTGTTTCCATTGGAGAAGTCAGGAAAAATGGTTGTCCAGTGACATTTTGCACTGTACCTTGTATTTCCACACTTTGAATTACATACCGCAGACAAACTTTGACTTACAGCAATAAAAACGTATATCAAAATTGCACCAATATCTTAATTGATGCAAGATAATTAGATTTATTTCACTTGGATCCTTCTGTTCATTCTAACCGCTTTGCAACTTACTGATGGATTAGTTTCAGTTTGTGCAAATCCTCTCATTATTTTATCTGTTCCCTTTCTAAACAGTCATATTGGTACTTAAGGAGACCCACGTTCTTACTTTTTCTTTCTAATGCATGTTATGTTTCATGTGTTTACTTTTTTAATGTTTGCTTTATCTTTTTCCTTTTCTGAGGAAGCACTTTGTGTGCAAGTGCTCCTTGCACATCGCAAAATGGCTATTTAAGTGACTTTATACACACTAACATCCTGCGTCAGACATTGAGGTCACTTCTATCTTCTTTATATAATGTTTCTAGTGCAGATGCCAGGCTTAGCAAATAACATTTTACAACACCAGCCTGCCATCCTGTCCCGATCTCCTGCTTGTGCCTCAACCTTGTCCCCACCTAAGTGCTTTGGCTCTTGTGCATCCAACAGAAATCAAGACCCAAGGCTCGACGGTTAATATGAAACCTTTATAATTTGAATACCTTCTCACTGAAATAGATTCAACATTTACATTTTTGTAAAATGAATGACTTTTTGTTGAATGAATGAATGAAATATGACAAATTTATAAAATGCTGACAGATACCCTAAGGGGCATTCTCATGTTAAAGACTGTGTAAGTCCCATGGAAGAGAGGTTAAAAAACAGGTTTAAATCTTTGTGGGACTTTGGGATGGATGTAGGTTTATGCAGGTCACTTCAGAGGTGATTCCAGTGTCTAACGACAAGAACAGCAAAGATGCATCCACACATCCAAGACTGACAGCCCAGGCTCTGTGATTAGTTCTGCGCTGGAGAATGTTAAGATTGTTTTCCACGGTTTAAGGACAGACTCATTTTTGCAGATACCTAGGACTCATTTGTTTCACGGCTCGATAAGTGAGCACCAGTGTATTGAAACAGAGCCTCTTAAAGATGAGAAGCCAATGTAGACTATGTATGTGATTTTGGATTGTAAACCCAAGTTGGCTGCAGTGTTCTGGACTATCTCTAAATGGTGTTTGTTGTATTTAGGAAGAGCTAAATATTTGGCACCGGATTAGACCACCTCGATGACAGATTTTCTACCTGATAATGATAGTAATTCCAGAGTCTTTCTAAGAGCCACTAATACCACAATTCAGGAAGATAAGACTGCAGTGACCTGCTGATTGAAATAGGCTTCAATATGCATCGGAGTAGGCTCCAAAATCGCAGCTTTTTAACTAGAATGCTTTCTTGTTGAAATAGGCTCCAAATTTGCAGCTTTGTAAACTGAATACCTTCTTGTTGTAATAGGCTCCAAATTTGCAGTGAGTGTACAGCTCAATGGGCCAAAGGTACAAAGGGTTTTAGCGTTTGTAAACCCTTTGAGCCATACATCACAGGTTTTCAAATGCTAAAAACTTTTTTACTATGTACCAAACACATTTAGCCATTGGAAAAGTATTTCTAAATCGCTAACTTTATAAATAGATACCGGTTCAGTATTTAGAAGGGGTGTTTTGTAGGCTTCTCATCCAAATACCAAATAGGTAGAGTATGTATCAATATTTTGTGACTGAAATCCATTTGCAAAACATTAATATTTTACAGACACCTCATAGAAGGTGCTAGTGCATTAACAAAGGAGAAGTGGTCCCCTTGTGACTCCTTCCCCTTTATGAATGTGAAAAAAATGTTTAGGAGGAGGCAGTGGTGCACTAGACCTTTGCCTCCTCTTAAACAAACCAAATAAAAAAAAACGTTACTTTTTAAAAACAATCCTGTTTTTTTTATAGAAAATGTGTTGTAGTTAAACAAAAAGTTTGCTTTCTTCAAAAGCAGTCACAGTCATTGTGGTCTGCTGCAACCTATCAGACCACAATTCCTGTGATGACCTCCGATCCTTGTGGGTAGCATTTTTCAAACTACCTCATTAATATTCATGCGGTAGGTCAGATTGCCCCTCACTATGATTTGGTATTTTGAGAACTGATCTATTAACACATAGGAGGTCACTACGAGTTTGGCGGTTTCAGAACCGCCATGTTGCTGGCGGCAGTTGTACCACCAACCGGCTGGCGGGGAAGACCCCAAATTATTACCATGGCAGGCTCCCCAACAGAACACAGCCAAACAACCACCAGCACCTCTAGTGAAGACATGCTGCCGTGGACGGCAGTAGGCTCCTTCATGACGGCAGGGAGCATGTTTCTGGCGGACAAATTACGAGGCTGCACACCTCCAAGGTTTATGCAGCAGGCGCACCACCAAGAAAACCCTGGGGGGAACCAACTCTATAAAAGGAAACACTCACCTTCTGGGACACATACTTGTCCAGAGCCGTCATGGAGCCTGAACTGGAAGTCCTCCCACTGCTTCTGCTGACACAATGACTCCAGAGACAAAGACAACAACCGTGAGTACACACACCTACCTCACACTGGAAGGAGAACCAAACTACACATGCACACACAACATACACATCTGGGATGGCTTACAATGGACACACACACACACGTAACCACACATCCATATGCACACACACACACACGCACACCCATACTACACACATCCACACCGATGGCCAACACACACACCAACCCTCAGACACACAGCACCAGCACTGTCTAACACAACCATACACAACAGCACTGATTCACACAACAACATCACAACCGAAACTACAGAAACACTATGCCAAGCAATGTCATTGCACACCTCCACATAATAACACATACTAATAATAACACACAATAACACTTGACGACCAATAAACACAATCATACTGCCATGCAACAAAGCATACGTGACACCAAGCTAACACCACAAACAACTAATATGACATAGCTATCACCGCACACACAACAACCACATAAGGGCACACACACCACCATTACACACGGCAACACAAACAACACAATTCACATACATACATGTATGTAACAAGCACAAACATATCCTACACACAATACACAGCAATGACAGTGGGACAAATGGCAGGGCCACACTCACACATGCAGCCCAGGCACAACAGTCAGCACAACTCTCTCTCTCTCACACACACACACACACAAAGCAAAGCAAAGCTCACAAATACTAAGCAGCCATGTAGAAAGAAAGGCAGGACAAGTATGTCACCATCGAATCCAACACAGGTTGGGCCAGATGTATTACAAATAGGAATATGATTAAAATAAATAATATACACAAATGTCACCTCAGTGTGCCCCTACTTGACTCCTGACTGCAATATCACCTCCACAGTGTAGGGGCATCAAGGGGGCAGGCAGGCACCTGAGGGATTTGGGGCGCGGAGGGGGGTTTGGGCTTGGATGTGCATCTTTGGATTTGGGCTTTGGAGTGGGGTTCTTGGGCTTGGGTTTGGGAAGGGGGGCTTGGACTTTGGAGGGGGGCCCTTGGGCCTGGGCTTGGGAGGGGTAGAGTTCTTGGTAGGGGGAGGGGCATGGGCACTAGCAGAGGGGGCAGGGGAGGACTTGGAGGTGGAAGGGCTGGACTTGGGGAGGGACAAAGAATGCTTGAAGGTATCACAGGGTGGGAGAGGAGTAGGAAACTAGGAAAACTCTGAGAGGAAATGCTTCTTAGACACAGAGGGGTGGTCATGGGAAAAAGGGTTTGGGAATGAAGGGAGAGGAAGTGGTTGTAAGATGTGTCTTGATGGTATCTTGGGTGCAAGTGAGTGCGTGGAATGCTTGTGTGTGTTCTGGGTGTATGTTGGGTGGGTTAGTGCAGGAGGGCGTTTAGGTATCTTGGAAGGAGGGGAGAGGAGGTGTAGAGAGATGCCATGCTGGATAGATGACTGTCTGTTAGGGTGGTGTCTACAGGTATGGCGGATGTGCTGCATGTGGAGGTGACAGTGGCTGTAGTGGGTGCAGATGTGGTGACTGGGGTGGATGTCTGCATGCCTGATATTGTGCTGACTGTGGGTAAGACAGATGTTGTCGCTGGATCCGTGTTTGTTGGTGTGGTGGCTGCAGGTGTGTCTGGTATAGTATCTGTGAAGGAGGGTGTGGTGGGGGAGTAAGTGTAGGTAGTGGATGTTGGTGTGTCTGCAGATGGGTGTTGTTTGTGTGCAATCCAGTGGTTGATTTTGTGCTGCTTGTGTCTGTCAATGGTACCCTTGTCTTTTGAGGTGGATGAATGCCTGTGTGTCTGTACGCTTTGGCTGGGTTTGGGCAGAGGAGTTTTGGATTGGAAAGAGGTAGGTGAAGGGGGGACGGTAGGCAAAGGGAGAATGGTTGCCGTCAGTGTGGAGGCCAGAGTCTGAAAGGATCTCTGCAGGCCAGCCAGGGCACAGTGAATGCTGCTGGGCTAGAGCCTCCAACCCTGGATGTCATTCACAATGGTCGACTGACCCACAGAGATTGACCTCAGGAGATCAATAGCCTCCTCACTGAGGGCAGCAGGGCTGACTGGGGCAGGGGCAGAGGTGCCTGCAGTAAAGGAGATGCCCACCCTCCTGGGTGAGTGGGCACGGGCTACTGGGTGGGGAGCTACAGGGAGGGAGGTGCTATTAAGGGGGAATAGCCTACTGCGATATGACAGTTACCATCCAAAAGCTCTACGCGATAATCTACCTTTTGGCCAATTTTTAAGATTACGCAGAAATTGCTCTTCAAAAGCGTTGTTTGACAATCATGCACGAGAACTATAAAGGAAACTCCAAACGCGACAATATCCTTCAAAGGTGATTAATCCCGCTTGCAAGAGAGCTAGAAATAATCACAGAGAAACTCTCCTAGCACCTGTAATGCGGGAAGAGCAAGCACGGATGACATGTGTAACAACCTATACTCCTCTGTCCAACACGGTTAAAAGATTGATTAACAAGAGGTGGCAAATCCTACTAAGCGGGGGGACGCAGATTCCCAAACCATTGTTTGCATTTAAGAGATCCACCAATATCAGGGATCTAGTTATTCATACACGACCATACAGACAGGAAGTTGGCAAAGACCAATCCACACTTTGGAATTTACCTCCAGTCACCGGTCATTACCCATGTGGTTCCTGCAATGTTTGTTCCTTAACCAAACGTGCAAATAGTCTAGTCTTGAGACATTTTGGGACCTGGTATTTAAAAAACCACATTAACTGTAATACCCGACACTGTATCTACTTAATAACATGCCCGTGTGACTTACAATATGTAGGCATGACAACCAGACCGGTAAAGTTACGAATCAATGAACACCGCAGCAATATTAGATGCTCACGGATAACAACCAAACTGAGTGCACACTTTTTAGCAGCCAAACATGGCCCCAATGACCTCACGTGGACAGTCTTACAAGTACCAAAATATAAAGAAGATGATCCAAAATCCCTGTTCAGGATTGAACAGCGATGGGTCTTCAGATTGAAAACAGCCAGCGAGGGCATAAATGACGAAATTCCTTGGTGGACCCTCTAACTAAACTATTGTGTTATACCCTACCAGGAGTTCTAGGTCTTGAAGGTAGATGTCTTCTATACCTTCCCTAAGATGATTTTTTGATGTGAATATAACACCTTGTTGCCTGTGTTACCCTATTATTTTCCTGGGGGAAACACTATCCAAAGGTAGTTTATGATTTATATAACTAACACAATGGATAAATACTCTAGAGTTTACAACTGGAGCTCCTGATTTCCCTTTTGTGGTTTACTCTTAGCGATGTAGTTTGAGATCCAAGATGGCCGACGTTGTTGCCAACGACGAGTTCTTCACTATTCTGGTTTCAGTGTCTAGCTTCCAGTGACGGCAGGTTTCACGTCACAGGCTAATTGCCTCGGAAAACGTTCTTGTCCTCTTTATATCCGACCCGGATGCACGCCGCGTTTGTCTTACGGGTACGCGACCTCGGGTAGGTTCAAGATGGACCTCCAGGAGAACTAGATGTAGGTACATGCTTTCTGTGTTCCTTTATTTGTCATTCTATTTTTTCGAAAATGTCCGCGTTTAGGTTGCACGAGTCGGCCCACACACAGGGTCGAAAGTAGTTTTACCAGGGTCACGGAATGTAACAGCTCTAGTAATTTGGTCCACCGGACTTGATAATCAGTACATGCAACTGTACTCTACACGAGTGCAGAATACAGTTAGAGTTTGACACACGACTGTTGGTAGAAATTGAGTATACAATATGCAGAACAAAAGCACCTGTGTCACGGTCCCCTGTATCACGGTCAAACTACATTGAATCAAGTGTCTTTTGAACAAAAGTTCTCCGGTCTGTATAGAAAATAATGGTTTGATGTCTATTGAGTACTACTGAATAATGACCGTTTTCGGACTACAAACACTAACTTTGATAGCTATAAATTGCACACTTTATAAATGTTGTTTTTTACGACTATTAAGACATTTAGTCAGACGATACTCAGTTTGACTGGTGAATGTAGTATATTCTAATAGTCATGACGGACTTTGAGACTGGGCAGAGTCCCTCAGACTATGAGACTGTCCTTGAGTGTCAATGTATGTTGAAATTCCATGGTGTCATGCTGAACATATTGTGGCCTCAGAAGCGTGCAATTACCTTCTTATTATTAATTTTTTCCAAATGTAGAGTACTCTCCTCGGGTAAGAGGTTTTACGCGTCCCTATGATGCCCGTTACCTACAAGGGATGGTAAGCTTCTTTTTCGGTTTCCTTTTTCTTTTATACCTGAGTACCCTTCTTGTGTGAGTATACGCCAAATACTTAATATGCGTATGGCTCCCATGACATTATCACACCAAAGAATTTCTGGTTGATTATAAAAAATGCTCTTTTTGCTTATTTTATTTTGTTTTTTTGTCTCCAACACAGGGCGACTTAACACTTGACTGACAGACACAATAGATCGGCAGACTGTAAGTGACCTTCCAGCATTTATTGTCTTGTTTTTTCATGGAGAAGCAACTATTATCGGTCCTGATGAAGCGCCAATGGATCCATGTGTGACCGTGAGGGCGCGAAACATGTCGACCATATGTTAGGAGCAAACAATTTGTCTCCTCTCTAGTTTTGAAGGAGTATTGGGAGCATTGTGCGCCTGAATACTCTGAGTTATGTTTTTAACCTTGACCTAACCCTTATCAATAATATTAAAAATTAGTATGAGGTGTTTAGAGCCAATTTTACATCCTTGACTCTCCTTTCTCTCCCCTGTCAACATGGGCTGCAGACTTCTTTCGATTGATTAAACATCTTTCTGGTTGAAGAGCCTTCATCTTTTGGATGGTGGCCCGTCAGACATTGCAGTGCCAGTCTGACGAGGGGTTAGCCCGATGATGATGCTTAGCATCCTAATGTGATGCTTGAGGGCACTCCTACAACTGTCTGACTGCAGTCCTCGCTTGTCCCCTGTGTTTACTTAGTCTGGAACAGTGTACTTATTTGGTTAATAGGTTCATGTAAAGGGAGACAGTACACTGGACCAATAAACTCCCTGTCCCTCCAGCTTTTAGAAGTAATTGAGCAGCAGTTCTGCTGCGGGACTTACTAGTGATAGAGTAGACCATGGATAATTTCCAGGGTCTCAGCTTCGACGATGACGTCGTCTCTGCCATTCTACAAACACCATTGATACTTTCCCATGATGGCTCAGCCCCCTCAGGTAGCCTTAAAGAAGACTGGGACAAACTATCCTCTTTGAAACGCGACTTAATCAAGACAATTATGCATGGGACAATTATGACCGAATACCTAAGAGCAAATATTGCTCCCAACGGTCTACTAGTCTCTAATGTACCAAGAATTTTCCTGCAGGACCTGGCTTTCAGGAAAGACTGGGCACAGATAGCATGGAAATGTACCCGTGATTGGCTAGTATTGATTATCAACACTTCGAAGCGGCTAGCCGAGTCCATTGCTATCCAGATTAACTGCATGGAAAGTTCAATAAAAACAACAGTTACGATAGCAGCCTTCAAGAGTCGTCTTCTGGAGATTAATACGGAACTTAATGAAACCAAAGAGTTCCTGACACAACAAAAAATCTCCAAACTTCAAAAAGATATCAACAAGTTTGATCGGGAGAAAATTTACCCATATATCAAAGAGGATTTTGAGACCGACACACAATCACGGTCTTCAGATGAGTCCTCCTATTCTAACAGAAAACCTCGTAACTACAGTAGTAGCTCCTCCTCAGATGGATGGAGCACTGATGAGAGTACACCCCAACCTTACTACAACTTCCCTCAGTATGCTCATAATCAACAACTTTGTTGGCAACCCCCTTATCCTTTTTTTCAACCCCGCCCGATGCCACCTTTCGGGCCTTTTTTAGGCCGAGGCCCGGGCAGAGGAAGAGGCAGAAGGAGAGGAAGAGGGAGAAGAGTACACTGGGGTCGAGAAGAACCCCAGATGATCACAAGGAGCCAGAACAAGATCGCTCCACAGAAGACCTAGTAGTTAATCTGTCCCACAGACAATTATCTAGGGATGAATCAGGAGTCCTGAATAGAGGTCTAGGCTTTGTTCCCACCCCTCCTGAAGATCCCTTCCGCCTTCACTGTGAGTTGTCTAAATTTTTTAGAAAGGTTCGCTTACATTTTTTCTTTAAAAACCAACCGGAACCACCTATTAGTCTTGATACAGGCTTAAAGAAACCATCTACCTTTATGCCTCCCACACATTCCCTTCCTTGTGAGGTTCTAGCCTTTGAAAAGGCTGTCCTGTCAGATCTTGAACAGATTGTTCCCAGACGTCCGTTTGTTAATCTACCGACTTCTGAGCGGAATGCACTTAAGAGTCTATCCAATGATTCGTCCATAGTCATTAAACCGGCCGATAAAGGAGGAGCAATAGTTATAATGGATGCGTCTGATTATAGACAGGAGTGTCTCCGTCTTCTAAGTGACAGAACCCATTATGCGCTTCTCAACCAAGACCCTACCAACATGTTACAACTCAAGATTAAGAGTATGGTCCACGAAGCCAAAAGCAATAGTTGGATTTCTTCTAAAGAGGCAGAATTCTTGGAAAGTACCTATCCGAGAATACCATATTTCTACTGCCTCCCGAAAATTCACAAAGGTATTCTACCTCCACCTGGTCGCCCCATAGTCTCAGGAATCGGTTAAATATTGGAACCATTGTCAACTTTTTGTGACTCTTTTTTTCAACCACTAGTTAAGAGTTCCACTACCTATCTTAAGGACACCCAGGATGTCTTGAACCTTATAGAGACGATCAATTCCACTATCCAGGTAGAGGTCCTCATCACGTTAGACGTAGAGTCCCTTTACATCAACATTCCGCAGACTGCCACTCTAGAGGTCGTGGAATCCGCCCTTCTTCAGCAACAATGGACTTCATTAACTCCAGTCCACTTCGTTATGCATTGTGCATCCTTGGCAATGACACAGAATTTCTTCCAATTTGAGGATGTCCTTTACCATCAGATCCAAGGGACATCCATGGGCAGTACCTTTGCCCCTAGTTTGGCTTGTCTATACATGTACCAATTTGAAAAAACTTTCATCTTACCAGTGACAAGTCCGTTCTTTGACAACATTAAACTGTGGCGACGTTACATAGATGATATTCTCATCATTTGGCAAGGGTCCCTTTCGACAGTTGATCTGTTCACTAGCTGGATCAACACATTAGATCCCTTTTTGAGATTTACAGCTCATGTTTCAACCACTCAAGTACCGTTCTTGGACCTTCTGATCCACAACGTGGAAGGGAAATTAGTGACAGACACTTATCACAAGATCACAGACCGGAATAGCCTACTGCGATATGACAGTTACCATCCAAAAGCTCATTCGATAATCTACCTTTTGGCCAATTTTTAAGATTATGCAGAAATTGCTCTTCAAAAGCGTTGTTTGACAATCAGGCACAAGAACTACAAAGGAAACTCCAAACGTGACAATATCCTTCAAAGGTGATTAATCCCGCTTGCAAGAGAGCTAGAAATAATCACAGAGAAGCTCTCCTAGCACCTGTAGTGCGGGAAGAGCAAGCACGGATGACATGTGTAACAACCTATACTCCTCTGTCCAACACGGTTAAAAGATTGATTAACAAGAGGTGGCAAATCCTACTAAGCGGGGGGACGCAGATTCCCAAACCATTGTTTGCATTTAAGAGATCCACCAATATCAGGGATCTAGTTATTCATACACGACCATACAGACAGGAAGTTGGCAAAGACCAATCCACACTTTGGAATTTACCTCCAGTCACCGGTCATTACCCATGTGGTTCCTGCAATGTTTGTTCCTTAACCAAACGTGCAAATAGTCTAGTCTTGAGACATTTTGGGACCTGGTATTTAAAAAACCACATTAACTGTAATACCCGACACTGTATCTACTTAATAACATGCCCGTGTGACTTACAATATGTAGGCATGACAACCAGACCGGTAAAGTTACGAATCAATGAACACCGCAGCAATATTAGATGCTCACGGATAACAACCAAACTGAGTGCACACTTTTTAGCAGCCAAACATGGCCCCAATGACCTCACGTGGACAGTCTTACAAGTACCAAAATATAAAGAAGATGATCCAAAATCCCTGTTCAGGATTGAACAGCGATGGGTCTTCAGATTGAAAACAGCCAGCGAGGGCCTAAATGACGAAATTCCTTGGTGGACCCTCTAACTAAACTATTGTGTTATACCCTACCAGGAGTTCTAGGTCTTGAAGGTAGATGTCTTCTATACCTTCCCTAAGATGATTTTTTGATGTGAATATAACACCTTGTTGCCTGTGTTACCCTATTATTTTCCTGGGGGAAACACTATCCAAAGGTAGTTTATGATTTATATAACTAACACAATGGATAAATACTCTAGAGTTTACAACTGGAGCTCCTGATTTCCCTTTTGTGGTTTACTCATAGCGATGTAGTTTGAGATCCAAGATGGCCGACGTTGTTGCCAACAACGAGTTCTTCACTATTCTGGTTTCAGTGTCTAGCTTCCAGTGACGGCAGGTTTCACGTCACAGGCTAATTGCCTCGGAAAACGTTCTTGTCCTCTTTATATCCGACCCGGACGCGCGCCGCGTTTGTCTTACAGGTACGCGACCTCGGGTAGGTTCAAGATGGACCTCCAGGAGAACTAGATGTAGGTACATGCTTTCTGTGTTCCTTTATTTGTCACTCTATTTTTTCGAAAATGTCCGCGTTTAGGTTGCACGAGTCGGCCCACACACAGGGTCGAAAGTAGTTTTACCAGGGTCACGGAATGTAACAGCTCTAGTAATTTGGTCCACCGGACTTGATAATCAGTACATGCAACTGTACTCTACACGAGTGCAGAATACAGTTAGAGTTTGACACACGACTGTTGGTAGAAATTGAGTATACAATATGCAGAACAAAAGCACCTGTGTCACGGTCCCCTGTATCACGGTCAAACTACATTGAATCAAGTGTCTTTTGAACAAAAGTTCTCCGGTCTGTATAGAAAATAATGGTTTGATGTCTATTGAGTACTACTGAATAATGACCGTTTTCGGACTACAAACACTAACTTTGATAGCTATAAATTGCACACTTTATAAATGTTGTTTTTTACGACTATTAAGACATTTAGTCAGACGATACTCAGTTTGACTGGTGAATGTAGTATATTCTAATAGTCATGACGGACTTTGAGACTGGGCAGAGTCCCTCAGACTATGAGACTGTCCTTGAGTGTCAATGTATGTTGAAATTCCATGGTGTCATGCTGAACATATTGTGGCCTCAGAAGCGTGCAATTACCTTCTTATTATTAATTTTTTCCAAATGTAGAGTACTCTCCTCGGGTAAGAGGTTTTACGCGTCCCTATGATGCCCGTTACCTACAAGGGATGGTAAGCTTCTTTTTCGGTTTCCTTTTTCTTTTATACCTGAGTACCCTTCTTGTGTGAGTATACGCCAAATACTTAATATGCGTATGGCTCCCATGACATTATCACACCAAAGAATTTCTGGTTGATTATAAAAAATGCTCTTTTTGCTTATTTTATTTTGTTTTTTTGTCCAACACAGGGCGACTTAACACTTGACTGACAGACACAATAGATCGGCTGACTGTAAGTGACCTTCCAGCATTTATTGTCTTGTTTTTTCATGGAGAAGCAACTATTATCGGTCCTGATGAAGCGCCAATGGATCCATGTGTGACCGTGAGGGCGCGAAACATGTCGACCATATGTTAGGAGCAAACAATTTGTCTCCTCTCTAGTTTTGAAGGAGTATTGGGAGCATTGTTCGCCTGAATACTCCGAGTTATGTTTTTAACCTTGACCTAACCCTTATCAATAATATTAAAAATTAGTATGAGGTGTTTAGAGCCAATTTTACATCCTTGACTCTCCTTTCTCTCCCCTGTCAACATGGGCTGCAGACTTCTTTCGATTGATTAAACATCTTTCTGGTTGAAGAGCCTTCATCTTTTGGATGGTGGCCCGTCAGACATTGCAGTGCCAGTCTGACGAGGGGTTAGCCCGATGATGATGCTTAGCATCCTAATGTGATGCTTGAGGGCACTCCTACAACTGTCTGACTGCAGTCCTCTCTTGTCCCCTGTGTTTACTTAGTCTGGAACAGTGTACTTATTTGGTTAATAGGTTCATGTAAAGGGAGACAGTACACTGGACCAATAAACTCCCTGTCCCTCCAGCTTTTAGAAGCTATTAAGGGGGTGGCAGACAAAGATGGTGCTGGGGTGGTCTGAGATGGATTCGCCACCACCAGGGAGTGTCCACTGGAGGAGGATTCCGAAGAAGAGGTGATAGATCCGGTCTTCCCTGTAGCACTCCCCTTGCCCTCCATCCCACTGGATCCCTCTCACTGGTAGCAGATTCCTGAGTCCCGTAGGCTGCTGCTTCCCCACTTGCCTGTGCCCTTTCTCCTTCACCTGACAATGCTGATGCACACAAATAGAGAAAGAGGGAGAGAGAGATAGGGCCAAAATGGTTTAACATATACGTCTCATAGTGGTGCACTTGCACATCTGTGACAATATATATCCTAGCTAGGCCATCGCAGGTGCCAATACACATTACCTACATCATGTCACAACTTGTCACTACTACCCACACCTATATGCCAATGATCACACCTACATCAATATCTAAGTAGGACAGCACTACTGGAGACATCCACATGATGAAAACCAAAGCCATTTTGATGGCACAGCATGCCCCGGATGCTGTAGCAATTGAATGCCTGAATGCACGTCATATGTCTCCATACCTCTATCACCCATTGGATGGGAAGTTGACAGAACAAAACACTTCAGGCCTCCACAGTTACAACACCTGCCTGATAAGTCCATGTCCTCTATAATATATCCATTGTAGTAAATACAACTGCACATCCCACTACTACATAATTGCAGCCTGATGAGACTGAATTCAGCATTTAAATCATATCAACATTCCCTGTGTCATGCAATACCCAATCCTCTCCTTATCTGCCACTTCAGCTTGTCCAAGGCAAGCAGATATAGTCCCAGCCCATCAGATGTGCCTCCAACCAACCATTTGGACATGATGTAGGCAGTAACTCAGCAATGTAGCATTGGAATTGCTGGGGCATTGCCATACATGCCAAATACATACCATGGTGACAAATACGAGATCTGCCAAGACACTTACAACCTCTAGTACCATCCCATTGGTTTAAATGTTACATCCCCACAAGTCTAGCACCTAGAAATGCGTTATTTCTGCAACCAGACCTAATTAATTTAACATGTATCAGTAACTCAGTTTGGCAACCTACACATACCCTACAGTCAGCAGATCACCAATATATGTCTATACAGCTATCACGCCAATAATCCTGTCCCATGAAGGCCATATCTGTGGTGGAACTGTAAGGGCTGCCCCAGAGTCAGTCAATACCATTACCAGAACATGATGTATAGAGTCCCTGTGATAAAAACGAGAGTCACACAGTTGCATATACAGGTATGCTACACAGCAGGGAGTGGCCTGACACCCCATAGCCACAAATGCAGATGGATGGACTTGGTCATACACAATGTTTAGGGTGATACAAATACTCACATCCATTGTATAGGCATGATGGAGTCACACATGTGCCTATGTCATTAGACCATCTCCAAATTCCAGACATGGTGAGGTCTAGATGTGGGAGATGTACATCCCCTGACAGTAAACCATGGCAACACATCTACAAATGATACTCAGCCAGTGTGCATAATACCCATTTCCAATAGTCAAAAACATGTTGGATTTACTACAATAACATATTGGCTGCAGTGAGGCACCTAATCCCATTTAAGGCCAGTCAAGTCCCATGATACAGTCAGTACTCACCCTCTTGTGGCTGCTGTGCTGTCCTCAAACACCCATCCACCTCAGGGTGAGCCACTGAAAAACTATGGGCCATTGGGGGGGTTCAGAGTCCAACATGCACCCCTCTCTCTTTGGAAGGACATCCCCAGCTGTGCCTCTATGTTCTTCCTGGCACAGCATCTAAGGGCCTCCTACTGCTTTCTACAATGGTTGCTCCACCGGGTGTAGGCCCCCCGGGGGTCTGCACTTGCTTGACTATGGCACTCCAGATCCCTTTCTTCTGATGGGCGTTCACCTGCATGGATGACACAGACAGGAGAAGAAAGTCAAGTACACTGGCACCATACCAACAGCAATGGACAATGCACATCGGATTCACCAAGCAGCCACAAATACCCATACTCTCGGCTTACACGCATTCACTTCATGCTCCCTGCATGCATATACTCCCTCACCAGTACACTTACCCCATTCACCATCACACACATCCCTATCACACAGGACAATGGCATTGGGCTCATCTGCTCCTCTGGTGTCCCATGCAGCTGTTCATAAAGGAGTAGGACCACTTCCACTAGCTTCTCCAGCTCCTCTGGGGTGAAGGCTGGGGCCCTATCACCTACAGGATGTGGCAAGATGGCTCCCAGAGACAGTACACAGCAGCTCCGGTCATGGAGGTCTTGCTTGCAAGAGTGTCTGGAGTCAAGTACAGGACCTACACCGCCGGTGGTTATTGCCATTGGCCACAGTCCCCCATAGGCAGCAATGTTAACCAATGAGAAGTTGCACAGCAGTTGTGACCACCTACCGCCATCACGACACACGTTGGCGGACTTAGGTCACTTCCAACTGTCCAATGCAGCAGGACAGGCATCTGCCATTTTAAGCACATATCATGCCTTGCTGTACCTAAATAAGTGCACCATACACAATTTTGACCAAACTGCGGAGTGGGCCTATGTTGGGCCATCATATTTTGCAAAGACATGTGACATGCATGACACAGTGACTTGATAGGGCAGGATGTCAGATGATGTGCATGTCCAGGAACAATGAGACACAAAGGCGGTGTCACCATATAGGTATATAGAATGACTATATACATGATCAGTGCAGGACAGGTCAGTGTGCCACATATGGTACATTACACATGTGATGTGTGTCACAAACGTTTTACAGGTTCAGCAATGTGCAGCAAGGATGGTGCCCAAGCCGTTTCAGCATGCCCATCATTGTATGTGTCAGCAGTACAACGCAGGTCTACAATGGTAGGTTTGCGTGAATATGACATGCTCTCATCTATCCTAGATACCTGGCCATGAGGAGATTGAGACATGCACCAGTGTACCGTCCACTAATTGACCTTGTAACCATGGGGGACAGGCATATCATCCAGACCTATAGTCTGAATCGTCAGACCATCATGGATCTATGTACACAGCTGGTGCCTGATCTCTTGTCTTCCATACGCAATCCCTATGCCATCTCTCCCACGATACAAGTCCTGTCAGTGCTACACTTTCTTGCCACTGGGACCTTTCAGAAAACAGTGGCCCTGACAGCAGGGATGTCACAACCCATGTTCAGTCTTAAGTTGAAGGATGTACTGTGTGCTCTATTGAAACACCTGGGCTGCTATATCAGGTTCCCTCAACGTGTGGACTTGGCCTATATGAAGGCATACTTCAATGATATGGGACACATCCCTCATGTAATAGGGGCCATAGATGGCACCCATATAGCCTTGGTCCCTCCCAGTGCTAATGGACAGGTGTATAGGAACAGGAAGAACTACCATTCGATTAATGTTCAGGTGATGTGTCTGGCAGATCAGTACATCTCACACGTGACTGCCAAGTTTCCAGGATCTGTGTATGACTACTGCATTCTGAGGAACAGCAATGTCCAACATATGATGGCACGACTACACACAGAGAGGGCATGGCTCATTAGTATGTAAGCATTTAGATGTGTTTCTCTGTTATGGCACCTGTCATCATATTCTTCCCTGTGGCTATACCTGTGTTGCAGCAGATCCTACCTCTGTGCACACAGGTGACTCAGGCTATCCTAACCTTCCCTGGCTGTTGACACCAGTGAGGTACCCTGCCACACAAGGTGAACTCTGTTTCAATGATGCCCACTGTAGGACAAGGTGTGAAATCAAAAGAACATTTGGCCTTCTGTAAGCCAGATTAGGGTGCCTGAATGTCTCTGGATGTGCCCTCCCCTACTCTCTCCAAAAAATATGCTAAATCATAGTTGTCCCCTGTATGCTCCACAATCTAGCCCTGAGAAGTCAGATACCATGTCTGGTGTGTGTATTTGTGTCAGGGGTGGGGTATTCGAACTGTCCAATGTGGTGTTGTGTTCTGTCGGAAGTGAGATTTTGAGTGCAGTGGTTTGCACCGTTTGTTATCCGCCATGGAAGTACTGGTGTGGTGATTTGTGGGTTGTAATCAGATGGATGGAATATTGTTGGGTTGGTGGTGCCGGTGGTGGAACCGCCTCTTTCCCGCACTCCTGTGTGCTGGCGGTATTGGATTTGTGGCTGTTTAGTGGCGGTCTTCAGAGTGTGACTCGTAATATGGTGGTCTGATTACTGCCAACATGGCGTTTTTTTGGCGGCAACCATCCCAGCAGTCTTCCCGAAAACGGCCAAAGTTGTAATGAGGCCCATACTTTGTTTCACAAAATACTACATAGGTCACAAAACTACCGATCACAAATTGCAACCAGTATATTGTGACTAGTGTTTAATACAGTGTAGTACATCTGGGGCCAGATGTATGAAAAGTTTTTGCACTCGCAAACGGTGCGAATCGCAAAAGTAGGCCTTTTGCAAGTGTAAAAACGTGGTCTGCGATGCACGAAAGGCATTCGCAGACCAAAAATGAGAAATCGCAACTTTTGCGATTTTTTGAGTTGCGACCCGGTTTTGCGAGTCACATTTTGCGATTCTGTATTTTCGGTAGGGAATTGCGAGGCGCAAAATGCAATTTGCAAAATCCAAATCGCAAAGAGATGCAACAAAAAATCGCAAATTGCGGTTTTTCCCAGAATGGCATTTTGCACATGCAAAATACCATGAACTGAAACCAGGTGGTAACCAGGTGCAACCCATATAAAGAGGCCCAGAATGCCTCAGACTCTTTTCCACAATGGCTGCACTCTACGTCATGGCGAGGAGGATGAGGATCATGGCAGGTTTGAGGAGAGGGAGGAGGAGACAGGAGCGCATTTTCAAAGTGTGCATTACACTTTTTGACCTGACAGAGGAGGAAATATATGAGAGGTATAGGTTGAACTCAGCCATGATACTTGACCTGATAGCTGAGCTACAATCCATACTGCAGCTCACAACACATAGGACTCATAGCATACCCACCCATGTGCAGGTATTATGCTCCCTATACCTACTCGCCTCAGGGAGCTATCAAGGGGTCATAGCAGCAGCTGGAGAGGTCTCACAGAGTACCCTCTCCAGATTTTTTAATTCTTTCATCAACGCCATGCTGAGCAAACTATAACAGTACATCAGATTCCCCAACACCCCATAGGAAATACAGCAGACAAAAATAGAGTTTTACCAGATAGCACAGTTCCCCCACGTCTTAGGTGCCATAGATCGCACACATGTGGCAATATGTCCACCATCAGCCACAGAGTATGTTTACCGAAACCGTAAATACCAACATTCCATGAATATTCAGGTGATATGCAATGCCTCCTATTTCATAACAGATCTCATGGCCAGGTACCCAGGGAGCATACATGATTCGTACATCTTTCGCCACAGTGCCATTCACACAAGACTGCTAGCTGGGGAGTTTGGTGAAGGATATCTACTAGTTATCGTCCCTTTGTACACTGGCGCATTTATGCCGTTGTGACGTCAGATGGCTCACTTACTCATTATACCCTCTGTTCCTCCTAGGAGACAGTGCCTACGCAGTGCGCACCTACATGATGACGCCCTACCTCAGTCTTACAACACCAGCTGAACGGAGATACAATGCAGCACACAGGGCAACCCGCAACATGGTGGAGCGTACCTTTGGACTGCTGAAGAGTCGCTTCCGGTGCCTCCACAAAAGTGGAGGGGCACTACAGTACAGTCCAGAGACTACATGTAGAATAGTGGCTACTTGTGCAATCTTGCACAATATAGCTACAACCAGGGGCATACCTGTAGAAATCAGTGACACTGAATCAGATGAGGATGACGATCCCATACCACCTTTACAGCCAGCAGACAGGACTAGTGCAGCAGAGGGAAGGCAGAGGCGTGCCGACATCACACACAACCATTTCAGACGTGAGTATGAATGACACAAATCCACTGACAACTGTACCTGTAGTGATATAAATGTATTACCTTACATCAGGTAATGTATGAGTGAGTAATAAATGAAACAGGTGATGTGACAAACGCAAAACAACTAATGACCAGAGTAATGCACTATTTCCTCATAGTGGCAACAGCAGTCTAATGGCAGCAAGAGTCATTTTTTTCTCCCAGGCACACCACTCGGGTGCCCAATTACGTCACTGGCACCTCTGTTGTCACCTTCAGTGGCAGTGCTGTGCCTGGCACTGCGCCGTCTAGTGTCTGCTGCTGGTACGGCAACACTGCTGAGGCTGGAACTGTCCTCAGTGTCCCCCAGTGCTACCTCACTTGGAGTGGCTGATCTTTGTCCCATTATGTGTTCTATCACATTTGTCTTCTGAACAAGTCCCTGGACAGCGTCCCTGCTGCTATGTGCAGCCTTCACTTGCGCAGCCACTGCGCGACGGGCGATCAATGCAGTGGAATTTGCCATCCTGTTAGAGGACCTGCAGTAGCTGGCAAACATTGTCCGGAATCTGTGCTCCTGTCTGCGCCGGCTAACCCTCTCATGGCGCAGCTTCTGGCAGAGGTCACAGACAGCACTGGTAAGGTCCCTGGTGTCCTCTGAAGCCTGCACCTGTCCCTCACGCAGCTGTAAAATATTGCCATTGAGTGCGTCCAGTTGGTGATGCAGGCCCATCATGTGGTTGTGTTTGCACAGGTTTCGGTCTAAACTAAGGATCTGCTTATTTTGCAGACGCTGCTGCTGCAACATAGCAGCTTCAAGGCCCCCGAATAAGGAGGGACCCTCACCTGCCTCATGATGTTGTGCCCGGGACTCCGTCGAAATCCTGCGTGGTGCTGTGGTTGGCTGACCCCTGCCCTCCAAAATCTGGCTGCGCCTGTCTGGTACTGATGGTGTGCTTGGCCCTTCCTGCTGCTCATCAGAGTCGTTGCTGAGCTCTGGCAGTGGCAGTGCCCTGGGCCTGCGTCGGACAGTCGACATGTGGAGGGACCCACTGGTGTTTGAATCTGAGGGCTGATGGGTGTCTGTCTCTCCTACACATGCAGATGCTGTGGCTGCTGGGCCTGGCCCACCTGCAACAACAATATGCAGCATGTCAGTTCTGTATGTTACATTATCTGTCAAACAATGTCAATAAAGGTACAGGTACTGCTCTATACGGTGTTGTGTGTGTTGTGTTACTTTGGGTGTCACTATACTTAATTACATTGTTGTGCTACTTTCAGTACTAGTTTGTGGACTGCCACTCCCATAATGCATTGTTGTGCTGCTTCTAAGATGTGGACTGGACTACTTCACACAGTGCTTCACATTACATGCTAATTCCTAAGGGGCTTTTGTGCATATACATATACAATATAGCACCTACCTTGGCTGGTACTCGGTGTGCCGGAGGTGTCGATGTCTGTGACCCCAGTCACAGCTTCAGGGAGGAGTGTGGACTCCACTAGGTCTTCCAATGGTGTTGATGGTGCTTCTGTTGGTGGTCCGCCACCTGTACCCCTGGCCTCCGCAAGTCTCCTTGCCACCCTCTCCTTTGCACGGGAGCGCAGGTCATACCACCTTTTTTTATCTTGTCGATGGAGTGCTGTGCCACTCCAATGGCGCAGATTTTGGACTGTATGTCCAGCCACATTCTCCTCTTTTCACTCTCAGGCACCTGGAGTGAGCTTTTTCCGAACAGTCGGTCATGGCTCCTCACCACCTCCTCAGGTAGAACCTCAAGCTCCTGTTCGCTGAATTTCAGCTTGCGCTTCCTTTCAGCCTTCTCATGTGCTTGGCCTGGGCTCAGGTGTTCTTGCTCCTTCTGAGTGCTGCTCTGTGTGGCTGGGCTGCTCTCTCTCAGGATGCTGGTTTGGGTGTGGCACCTGAAACTGCCTGGGATGACTCATTTCCTGCTGGTGATGTCATCAGGCTCCCCCAGGTGTGCATTCTCAAACTTTCTTTCATTTTGCGATTTTTACCGAATTGCAAAAAAATCTCAATTTGCGATAATGCAAATTACGATTCGGTAAATGGGCCTCGCAAACCACAGATAGCAATTTTTAAGAAATCGCTATTTCCGAATCGCAATTTTGTTACATGGCCAATTGCGACTCTCAAATAGCGATTTCTTAAAAATCGCTATTTGCGAGTCGCAAACTTCAGTTTTCATACATATGGCCTCTGGTCCTTTGTTCTCAACAAACAAACTTTTTTGTATCGCTGAAACTACAGATTTTCTTCTCTTTCAACTTAATTATCACTTTCTCAACTAGATCACACAAACAACATGGCAAGCATACATATCCATGACAATTCCATTAGAATATGTACACTAGTACCTTGAATACATTACATTAACACTCACGTATGGAACTGGAAAAAATGGTCACACAAGATGAGAGTTACTAAAATCAATTGATTATGAACTAAAGCAATATGATTAACTGTAACTATTGTGCTTGACTAAATCCTCACACAAGGATTACGTAGAGTAGCGTTCTAACCATTGAAAAGCTTCTCAGCATCTGAAAGGGTGTAAATTATATAAAAATACCAATATCCATAGAAATTACAATCAGGGAAAAAGGAGTTTGTAATTAAATGTTGTCTGGCAAAAGTCAAG
This sequence comes from Pleurodeles waltl, assembly GCF_031143425.1. Classification (NCBI taxonomy): domain Eukaryota; kingdom Metazoa; phylum Chordata; class Amphibia; order Caudata; family Salamandridae; genus Pleurodeles; species Pleurodeles waltl. Next base: position 74,766,679 of record NC_090450.1, on the reverse strand, counting down.
GCAGAATGTTGTACCTGCAAGAAACCTTTGGGCAGGAAAAGATGGCGCAAGTGAGAGCAGGTGAGATGTTGGTGTTGGAGACTCAGTAAGTAGTGTGCAGTAAGCAAGTTGGAGGCAAGGGGATGTATAGAGCAAAGCCAGGGCCATGGAGAGAGTCCTTTCATGAAAGGAGTGAAACACTTTGAAGACCTTTGGGGCAGTTGGATAGATCTTCAAAGGTTTTATGAAAACATTTTTGAAACTACCAAAGAAAATAATTTATCTTCTGAATTCTTGTGCCAACACTTTTTTTCTCTAGGTTTATGTACATGACTTTTTTAAATTAGATTTTTTTAGAATATTTTCCTCTCCCTTTTTGTATTCTTTGTGTCACTAACCATCCTTTATTTTAGTAACTCAGTTGAATATGTTTCAGCCAAGTTAAATTGTCCTTTGGATAAGCAAACTAGAGCTAAGCTCAAGTACGAATGCCCTCGTCCTTCCCTCCCTCATAAGTCTTCCATTACTCCAACGATCGACCAACCTCTGCTCACATTTTTCACCAAACTTGGTAAGGATCCCCGTAAGGGAGTAGACAAGGCGTGGTCAGGTTGCCAAGATAAATTACTGGATATCCTTGGTCCTCTCACGCATATTTTTTATATTGCTGAGGCGGCCAGACTGGACGGTTCCTTCATTGATCCAGAAGAACTTACCTTGTGGGTACAGCACTCTTTCTGCCTCCTGGGGAATGCCAATTCGGCGCTTACACACGAACGGAGGAAGGGAATTTTACTAAAAATTTATCACAAATTGGTCAACTTGGCCACCGTACAACCAAATATAAAAACGGAAGGCTTATTATTTGGGGAATGCTTCAGTAAGGACCTGGGGAAATACGTGACAACTTTTACATCACTGGACAAGGCACAACAGTCTTTAAAGAAGATGTTTAATCAACATGTTTTTGGCAGGGCTGGCAGATGGAGGAACCGCTTTGTCGGCCGCGCATATCACAACCAAGGTTCCAGAGGCTACAAAAACACGTCCTACCAAGACTACAGGCCACAATTTTACCCTCAGAGAGGCAGAGGCTTCCGTTCCAGAGGTTCCAGACCTTCTAATCAATCAGGTAAGCCTTTCTTTTGGTCATATCCCTATCGGATGGCGCCTTCGTTATTTTCTTCCAAAATGGTCGGAAATTACATCAGATCCTTGGGTTCTCAATATTGTTCAAGGTTTTATTATCGAACTTTATTCAACCCCGGTTCAACCTCTGCTACCTCCTCTTCCACATTTTTCTTCATAAATGTCAGACCTTATTTCCTCAGAAGTACAGTCCCTCATTCAGAAAAAGGCCATCTTTCTTACCCAACCAGATCCGTCAGGTTTTATCAGCTCCATTTTATTAGTTCAAAAGAAAAACAAAAAGATGCTCCCTGTCATAAATCTCAAGCACTTCAATCATTTTGTAGTCTACCAACACTTCAAAATGGAAACCATTCTCCATCTCAGAGATACGCTCCATCAACGCGATTGGATGGCTCATTTGGACCTTCAAGACGCGTATTTAGTCGTTCCAACTCACCCAGATTCCAGAAAGTTTCTTCAATTTCAGTGACTAGACCAACTCTTTCACTTTACCTCTCTACTCTTCGGTCTGTCATCTGCCCCTTGGTGCTTCACCAAGCTCATGAAAGCTGTAATAGTTTTCCTCAGAGCTCAAGGTGTGAGACTCATCATTTATCTGGACGACATTCTCATAATGAGCCAATCTCCTCAGTCTCTTTTGTCCCACCTAGCATGTTCCCTTCTCCCAGATCTAGGGTTTATCATCAACAGAGAAAAGTCTTTCCTCACTCCAACCCAAGTTATAGAATTCTTAGGTTTTCAAATAAACTTTGTCTCAGCTATTCTCCTCCTTCCTTCCGCAAAAATCGAATCCATCAAATCAGAGATTCTGCAGATTTTACGCAGCTCTCTAATCTCTCTAAGATCACTGGCTCGAATTGTAGGTCTTCTTTCTTCCTCTATCCAAGCGATATTTCCAGGCCCCCTTCAATACTGAGCTCTCCAAAGACTAAAACTTTGTCAACTCAGAAAAGGTCTATCTTATTCACACACCATTCCTCTAGATCACGATTCTCGCATAGAACTCCAATGGTGGATAGACCATTTAGACGCATGGAACGGAAGAACTATCTTTGCATCAGCCCCAGATCTAGTATTAGAATCAGATGCAAGCCAGTAGTAACATTTTCTAATCCACCAATGCCCAAATACAGACAATTTTGGGACGTTAATATTGTTTTAAAGTTTCTTTTGTCATGGCCTGACAATAACATGCTTACTTTAAAAATGTCTGCTAAGTTAACAATGCTTTTATGTCTTGTTTCTTTCCAATGTCAAAGCCTTAGATATTTCTAATCATCAATTTACTCATACTGGTGTTTTGTTTACAATTTCTCGACCAACTTATCTTCTGTTTTCTATCCTTACTTTCCAGATCACCCCAAATTATGTGTTGTACAATATTTAAAAGTTTACGAACAGAAAACTGCAGATTTAAGAACCTCCTCTTCTTCCCATCTTCTAATTTCTTTTAGAAAACCTTTCAATCCGGTATCTGCCGCTACTTTAGCCCGTTGGGTCAAATGGATTATGTCTCTGGCAGGCATTGATACTTCCATGTTTGGTGCTCATTCATCTAGAGGAGCCATGGCTTCCAAAGCTTTCTGGGCAGGGTCTCATTTGGAGGATATTCTTAAATCTGCAGATTGGTCAAATGATAATGTATTTAGAGTTTTTTATTGTAAACCTGTTGATAACGTTTCATTGAATGTATTAATATTCTTTGAACTCGCATAATAGGAGCCTCCGGTCTTGCCATAAAATGTAGATTTTCCTAGTCTCTTGACGGAAACTCTTAATTTTATTAAAGACACCGAGGCGAATATTATCCCTCCACTTTGGTAAAACGCTTGTTTATCTTTTTCCCACCCTTGTTTTAGCCTCAACGCCGGCCATTCAACCATCATTATAAGCCATCATCTTCGTCCTGGTGGTCCAGTCTCCAATCTTCGTTTTCTCCTACCAGGATTCATCGCTTTACGGATCCTCCTTGCTCCGATCATTCTCTGTTTTCTGGAGTGTTGAACTTTTGTTCTGAATTGTTATCTTTTATCATGGCTATACTTATTATTTTTGCCATATTTCCTTTGTTTAATTCTGACTGACCTCTCGCAAGAAAAGAGGGCTGTTCGCAGTCAAGTGATGTCATGATACCCTATGTGCATGCTTATTGGTTCATACATTGTGTACACGTTTTTGTTCCCATTGGCTCTTTTTACTTTGCCTTATGGGAACTGTAGTTTGTTCTTGACTGCTGCTATTCATTAAAAGGAAGAAAACAACGCATAATAGGAGCCTCCGGTCTTGCCATAAAATTGCAAATTTGACCTGTAAACAGAAAGCTATTTTATCACCTGACAAAAACATATTTCTAGAAGCAATTAAGAGAAATGTATGACCCAAGCTTTCCATACTCTCATACATCAAGGATAGGATCTTAAAGTATGTATTTCATTGCATGATCCAGTCAAGCAATTTTAGATGTTCAGATTCAGGTTTATGTTTTACCAGTCTGATGATCGGTTTACCAGCCACATCCTGAACTTTCAGCAAACCGTTAATCTGATATTGAGGGAAACATGTTACGAGGCACCACTGTGATATACATGTAAAAGTGCTAGAGCTTCTATATCCACCTGATAATCATCTCAATTTGAATTCAATGCCTAAGACTGCATCCAACTTTCTTTACACTATCCTTGATCAAAATAATAAAATCAAAGTAAATTGAAACTCCATCTTATATATGGCCATATCTATTATATATTTTGTGAATATCACAAAAGTGGCTGTATCTGCCTTGGTTCAATTTCATTTAGTATGCTCTGATGTTTCTAGGCCTCCCTATTTATTGATTGTTTTTTGTTGCAGCAGCAGTCTTTTTCTCATGATCCAAAACATGTAACTAAATATTTTTGTCGACATTCACAAAGGGGAAGGGGTCCCATGGGAACTCCTTCCCTTTTGCGAATGAGTTACCACCAGTGTGACACTGGTGGTAACTGCGAGTTGGTTTGCGACCGCATTCGCGGTCACAAAGCAACTCTGAATTGCGATGCGAGTTCCAAATAGGAAGGGAACACCCCTTCCTATTTGCGAGTCGCATTCCCAAATTGCGAGTCGGTACCGACTTGCAATTTGGGAATGAGCATTGAGTTCGGCCGTTTGCATGCCGCAAACTGCGATTTTTGCAGTTTGCGACATGCAAACGGCTTACTACATCTGGCCCTAAGTTTATATTTTTTAGAGAACACACACCTTTTTTCTATTTTGCAGCTTAGGTTAAATTGAGGTCCTGGTCTGTCCAATCCACTGGATGGTGTTCATGATAGTCATTACAAGATGTTGTTATATCTAATGTGTGTCCCTTATTATGAGTGGTACCAATTGTATGATAGCTAAATCCTAATGCACCAATTATAACACAAATACCATTAAGGTGGTCATTCCGACCTAGGCGGGCGGCGGTTGCCGCCCGCCCGTCGGAAGCCGCCTGAATACCGCCCCGCGGTCAATAGACCGCGAGGGGTATTCTGACTTTCCCGCTGGGCCGGCGGGCGATCTGATTCAGATCGCCCGCCGGCCCAGCGGGAAAGCGCCTTCCACAAGGAAGCCGGCTCGGAATCGAGCCGGCGGAGTGGAAGGCGTGCGACGGGTGCAGCAGCACCCGTCGGGCTTTTCAGTGTCTGCATCGCAGACACTGAAAAGCCTAGTTGGGCCCTGTTAGGGGGCCCCTGCAGTGCCCATGCCATGGGCATGGGCACTGCAGGGGCCCCCAGGGGCCACAAGACGCCCGTTCCCGCCGGCCAGGTTCTGGCGGTAAGAACCGCCAGAGCCAGGCCGGCGGGAAGGGGGTCGGAATCCCCATGGCGGCGCAGCATGCTGCGCCGCCATGGAGGATTCCCCAGGGCAGCGGGAAACTGGCGGGAGACCGCCAGTTTTCCCTGTCTGACCGCGGCGTTAGCGCCGCGGTCAGAATGCCCTTAGGGGCACCGCCGGCCTGTCGGCGGTGCTCCCGCGCCCGTTGGCCCTGGCGGATTGTATCCGCCAGGGTCAGAATGAGGGCCTAAATGTCTTCATTTGAGAATTTCCACATGTTAAAACAACATGTAATTATCACAGATTTTCTTAATATTGTTCTTGTGGCACACAGATTCAGAAACTCCACAGTACCTTTGAGTAATCTATGTCATTGTCCCAGAGCTCTTTGGTAACCCCTCCAGGCCACTGTTTTCAAAACAAAATTGTATTTACAAAAAGTCCCCACTCATTTGAGCTTAAGTGCATTTGTTCTATACAAACATGGTAGCCACATAAGATACCAAAGATCACATATTAATCAAATCTAGATGCACTGACTTCCCTCTTTGTCTGACCAAGGCTGTATTTGAGAACTCAATTTAGATTCTAAACGAAAGTGTCTGTTTCTTCAAGATAGGACTGCCAATTTTGTACATACATGTCAATAACAACATTCACGGGCATTTACTCATAACCACATCTGTAAAAGTTTAATAAAATGTCTAATCTAATTGGCCTATTCAATAGTATCCAATACAATGTGTTTAATATGTCTGTATTAAGTGGCAATTTTGATGTATATCTTCCAGAATATCTAAGAAAGAAAACAAATATCTCCTATCAGGCACCCACAACAGACTGTTTCATTTGGAAACATATTGGGGTAGTCCTTTCTTTGCTAATCCTTTCTTTTCTATAGTTGTGTCATTTTTTTGTACTATGCCTCCAGCTTACTTAATCCTGTGGAAGAATTGGTTCTGTGTTTACGCTTGTGGGAGCTTATCTTGAGAAGGACATTTTTTTCTCTAGAATGCTTTGGATGAGGTAGGCAGTAGCTTCCAGAATTTAAGTTAAGAATTAATTGTATTTGTGAGCCACCTATCTTCTTTAATCTTTAATTATGGTTTGTTCCAGTATATTTTCAATTTCCTTCTGCCACTGATGGATTTTCTTTGGCCCATCTAATTCAGTCTTTAACTCCATATTCTCTTATGAGTTGTTACATTTGTACATTAGGTAGACTGCGATTGCATTTTATGTTTTCCTTGTTTTCTCAACGATTACACATTAATGTTTCTACTCCAGAATCTGTAGATAAAAATAGTTTAAAATATGTTTAAAATGTGTTTGTGTGGGTGAGGCCAAGATCGCAGCAGAGAAAGTAGCACATAACATTCGTCCGAGACCCAGGCCCAATTCTTTATTACATAGGGGCATTCTGGACCCCGACTTGCAGGCTGACACACTTGCCAAGATGCCAGAGGTGACCTGCAAATTAAATGGTGACCTGCTAGGCCCTCTGATTGCAACAGGACCATTGTAGGGCTATATTCAAATTGTGGTGCGCATGTTATAATGGTGGCCACTTGAGTCCTGCAGCCCGACTGGCTTAGGAGATGCCTTCACCTCACCTGCAAAGCAGAACACCATGCAAGTTAAGAGCAGCCCCAGTGCCGCTTTTGGCCCTGGTCCAGCGGCCCCCTCTAGAGGTAAGTTTCCACAGCATTAAGAGACTGCACAGTGGCCGCAAGCAGCCCCACAGCCTGACTCACCTGGAAGCCGCCTCTGCTTCATCTGCAGACCGGGAGGCCACAAATGCTACAGGCAGCTCGAGAGTCAATGCCGGCCCTGCACCAGCAGGCTTCTCCGGAGGACAGTTTTTAACCACCTCTAGAGACTGTACAGCAGCTTTCAGCACACTGCCCCTTGATACCTGGCCTGGCCCTTCTCTGGGACCTCCAGCTTCATGTGGCAGACTTTGGCCTCACTCAGGAGCACACCGCTGAGTGCCCGTATTAGCCACTAAGGGCCCCTAACCTGAAGAGGCCCCACCCTGCCCTCAGTAGCTCTACACCACATTTGTACTTGGCATGGAGGTCAAGAATAATGGACCTGGGGCTACGTTTCTCTCAATCACACACAACACATCGGTAGAGAGATTGGAAACCCCAGGGAACCAATATTATGGACCTGTGTGTGGTTAGTGGGGCTCACTGACCCATATTGCATGACAGATACTGAAGGGGTTTGGCCCTGAAGGGAGTCTGAGAGCAATAGAAGGGCAGTCGGAGGTCCCAGGTGCACCTCCCTATGTCAGATAACCCAGATTCCTGGGGGTCAGGGGCCTGGGTGGATGATCAAGGTTTCCGGCTATAGATGGCAGTGCTCTGGGAACTGATAGTCACCTTGGGGGCACGGCCTTGGGAGGACCTTTCTGTCCCTTGCTGGAGACACTCCTCGCACCCACCTGCAGCAGTGATTGCACCAATACCCCTTTGCCCTTCACCCTCGAATGTCACCTGGTGCACTCAGCCCTATCTCTAGCCGACACCACTGACCTGCACTTTTGAGAATATGGCCCGAATAACACAATTCTCCTTGTGTGCGGGGACCCTTACCAGGAAGGTCCGCACATATTGGGCTACGGCAACGACTGGTCCACTGATTCAAAAACAAAGAGAGCACCTACCACTAGAGACAGGGAGCCTTGGCCCTTAAAGCCTCAAAACAGACCCCTCCTGGCTGCAGGACACTGTGCGTGCAGACCTTGCTGACATTGGGATTATCTGATACCCTGATTGATAAACAACCTCCCCACCATGATGGCAGTGAAACACAAGTGAGACGAGATGGCACAGAACATGTTTACCCAGTCTACTCCAGCATCTACCAAGGATCCAACCCCCCGGCTCTCATCCCCCATAACAAGCCAAGGTGGAGGGATCCTCTGAACCAAACAAGGCCCTGGTGATCCGAGCCTCTCTGGCGTCCTGTTTCGAGTCTCTGAAGACTGCCATCCTTGACCTAAAAAAGGACCTCTCCCAGGATATGCGAGAACTGCTCCAAGACTTGTCCTAAGTGGTTTAATGGGTATCCATCCTAGAGGATAGTGAAACCACGAGAGGTGAGAAAGTAGGAATGCTGCACAAGGAGGTCATTTGCCTTCATTAACAATACAACCTTAAGGCCCACGCGGAAGACCTAGAAAATTGCTCTTGCTGCAACAACATTCACCTCCAAAGGGTCCCCACTGGTTCAAAGGCTCAGATCATCAGGGGATACACTCAAGTGATGTTCTGCTTCATCTTAGACTTGAGGAAGACTTAAAACTGCAAAGGGACAGAGTCGACAGGCCAGCTGCCCTGCTGGCCTAAAGCCAAACCACCAGACATTCTGGCCTGTATGCATAGCTTTCAAATCAAGGAAGAAATCCAGGATCAAATAACTACTACACCTTCGTGGGAATACTATAGGATTATTTCAAGACATCTCCCTCCTCACCCTCCTACGCTGCAGAGTCACTTAAACCAATCACTGACTATTTGCACTCCAAAGAAATGTCATACGGTTGGTGACACCCCTTCAGAATAATCTTCTGCTCAGAGGATCAACTTCATCAACTCAAAACACTCAGAGAAACATGTCCTGTTCTCCTCCTCCTGGATGACTTCCCTCCCATTCTGCTCCTCGCTCGCCACATTGGTCCCTACTCTGTGCATCAACATGGAAATCCACAGGCAAATGCTTGGCCAAACACCCCCGCCGGTCTATGCCCTATAGATCACCTACCATAAACAATGGACTTTTTCAATATAGAATGTTGTTACTGTTGTTGATTTAGGGGAGTTACTTTAACTGGTTCCCTACTCCTAACTCCTTATGATCTTTCCCTGGCATCAAAGGACAGATAGCGGTGGCCACCATTTGACTAGGCCACTTTTATACTCTACACCCCGATACTCTGGCTTGGCGAAGTTCACAATGCTTCCCAACTCCTACCCACCTTTCTGGATTTTGAGATAATATTGAGATTTTGAGGCCTCAGTAACCCCTCCAAGCAAGCTGCCATCCTTCTGCTGCTGGAGCAGATGGGCAGTGATATCTGCCTCCTTCAGGAGACTCATCTCCACTCCAAAGACAAACCCAGAATGCAATCCGGGTAATTCGCACATCAACTTTGGTCCTCAAACACTACAAAGCGGGGTGGGGTGGCAAACCATCTTTCCGGGGGATTTAAAGGCAAGATGCTATGCAAGGTAACTGAGTTTAAAGGCTGGCTCTTGGCTTATAGGTTCAAAGTGGGTACTCTTCATTTTACCCTTGTCAATGTCTATTCGTCCAATGAATGCCAAGAGTCGTTCCTTACAAATGCCCTAGCACTCTCACTCCGTTTCCCTTACACTTCTATATTGGTGGTAGGTGACATGAGCCTATCCATGGATAATAACTTAGACTGTTCTGCCCAACATTCTGACCAAGCTGGAGCCTTTTCGGTCACCGGCCTTTGCTGATTAGCAGATTGTAGGCTGCAGGATATCTGGCGACTATCCAATCCTAACACACAAAGCTACACATATTACCAGTCATGGCTCGCTGCACTCACAAGGGGTGGGGTGGGTACGGCACACAGTGGTGGGGAGGTGACAGGGGATAAAATTTGATTAAAAAAAATTATGATAAAAACATACCTGATCCACTGCCACGCTGCTCCTCTTTCTCCCACTGCTGCCTTGCGGCCAATCCTGATGCTGCTCAGAGCAGCATCAGGATTGGCTGGAAGCACCCAGTCAGGGCAATCCCAGGCAGACTGGGAGCCTGTGACGGCCCGCCAAACACACATGAGCTCTGACGGGAGTGCACAGTGCACTCCCCTCACTGCTCGTCACCCCAATGCCCCGCCCATTTGACAACGAAAGGATAATAAAGACAGTCTATTATCCTTTTGTTGGGAAAGGTTTTGCAGCTTCTGCTGCTGGCCGGCGGCGACACTCCTCCACCCTAACTGAGGAGCCGCCACTGCATATTACTCAGCAGCAGACAAAACCTGTGCTCAGATCAATCACTTTATATAGACCCCATCCCTCCAGACTTTAATGCACAACACTTTTATTGCTCACAGATCTCTGTCGGTCCATGCACCCCTGCATCAGGTGTTATGCCTAGGCTTAACACAAGTTAAACAGACTTGGTGGTGCCTCTGTGATACCCTTCTGCAGGCCCAATCCACGATTGATTTCCTACACAAGGTAATCACTGAAGACCTCCACAACGATGACAACGGAGAGACATTTTAGCTTCTTCATGGGAGACTCTCAAATTAGTGGTAAGATGGGAATTTATAGTGATAGCAGCGGCAGAAAACTACTGCCTGAAGAGAGACTTGCCAACACTTAGAAAGTGAACTGGAAAATATCCATAAGCACACTGGGGCCTCCTTCTGCCTCTATGCTCAATGCCTCCATCTCCGTTATACCGAAACCTAGCAAAGTCCCTACACTCTGGTGCAAAATGTTTTACCAGCATATTGGCTCATCGCTTCAACCCCTTGATGACCGGTCTCATTGACCCGAACCAAGCAGGCTTCATTTCTACCCGTCAGTGCAGTGACTACACCAAGTGCCTCCTACGCCTTATCGCCAAAATTCATAGCTCCCTCCTTCTCTCGATCAGTGCTGAAAAAGTGTTTGCCAGAGTTCACTGACCCTAACTATTCGAGACCCTTAAATGATTTGGCCTTGGGGATTAATTCTATAAGTGGGTCCATTGCACATACAGTGCCCCTAAGGCTTCAGTACAAGTCAACTGAGTAATGTCTCAGCCCTTTCCTATCCAACTGGGGACCCGACAAAGATGTCCCCTATCCCCCTTCTTTTTGCTTTGTACATGGCACCCATATGCCCAAAGAATAAGGGTCTACCCTGCCATCTCTGGGATACCTTTTGGCGGTAACCACCATCTCATCAGCCTCTATGCCGATGACCATTACCAATCCCATGTTATCCCTCCCTGCCCTAGTGACTGAATTAAGTACTTTTGGGGACATCTCTAGCTTCAAAGTCAACATACAAAAATCACATATTTTGAACCTGACGGTGACTCCACCTCATGAAGCTTATCTCTGTTACTTGTTTCCTTTTGAATGGGCTTAACGATACAATACCCTACTTGGGCATTAAACTGGCCCAAACTATCCTGAAAAGTGAACTATGCCTCCCTCACATTGCACATACTTGCTGATCTTAATAACTGGCACCATTTGTGCCTCTTGTGAGTGGGCAAAATATCTGTGCTTAAAATGACAACTCTGCTGTACACCTCATACCTTTTTCAAACCATTCCTCTAACCCCTGCACCACATACTCTGTGCTCTTTGCAACTATAAATCAATAAATTCATCTGGGAAGGGAAGAAATCTCAACTTCAGGAACTCCTACTATAGCAACCCACACAGGAAGGCTGCCTTGCACTTCCCACACTACTGCACTACTTCCAGGTCACTCAGCTCTTCTTTCTTGTGGAGTGGAGTCGCCCACTATCTGAGAAACACTGGTGTTTCATGGATCAGGCCGTAGCAGGCTTTTATATCTGGAAGGAACCTTGGCTTTTCCTTAGGCATCGTGCGAGAGGCCTTTAGTCTTTGCTAGTGACTAGCTCGGTCTTTAGGGTTCAGGATGCCTTAGCGGTTAAAGCTGTCCTGACTTTCTTTACCTCGTCTCTGACTCCAATCCTGTCCAACCCGGAACTCCCACCAGGAATGCAAAGGGAGAGGTTCCAACAATGGCAGAATGGTCGCTGTAAATGTTTGGGGTGTTTGATACACAGGGAATCATCCTGATTGAAGAGCTGAAATCTGCTTATGACCTGGAAAAAAAGCAGACTGTCTCCAATATCCCCATGTAGGACACTGGGTGATGCACTCTTCTAATAAACCACACTCACACCCCCCTCACTCTTTTTAAAAAATGGGTCTTTTCTGAAAAAGACAATAAGGGGGTCATTACAACCCTGGCGGTCCAAGACCGCCAGGGCTGTTTCGACGGAAGCACCGCCAACAGGCTGGCGGTGCTTCCTGGCATATTACGACCACGGCGGTAGCGCCGCGGTCGCACCGCCGGGGCCGCACCGCCGGGGCCGGCGGTTTTCCGCCACAATGGCCCCGGCGGTTGTAATCCGCCAGGGCAGCGTGCTAGCAGCGCTGCCCAGGGGATTACGAGTCCCCGACCGCCAGCCTTTTCCTGGGGGTCTGCACCACCAGGAAAAGGATGGCGGTACGGGGAGTCGTGGGCCCCCTGACAGGGCCCCATGCGGCTTTTCACTGTCTGCTATGCAGACAGTGAAAAGCGTGACGGGTGCAACTGCACCCGTCGCACGGCCGCAACACCGCCGGCTCCATTTGGAGCCAGCTCCCATGTTGCGGCCCACATCCCCGCTGGGCCGGCGGGCGGAAACTTGGTTTCCGCCCGCTGGCCCAGCGGGGATGTCCAAATGGACACCGCGGAAGTGCGGCCGCATTGGCGGCCGCATGGCGGTTACAGCTTGGCGGACGGCGGTAGCCGCCTGCCAATATTGTAATGACCCCCTAAATGCCTTATCTCTACCTACAACTGGGAAGACATTTTCTATAGAGCCCAGCACATGGCTCATAACAATGCGAGCACTGACATAACATACAAAATAGTATCATATTGGTACCTAACCCCATCTCAACTTCATGTAAAAAACCCAGAGCGTTCAAGGGAATGTTGGAGGGGCTTTGGGAACGCAGGTACCCTGCTTCAGCTTCTTTGGCATTGCCCAAAACGTGAACGCTCCTGGACCTGCATTCTTAACGACATAGGCCAAGTGTTCAACACCACTGTTCTGAGGTTCCCAGCCTAAATAATCTTGGGGCTGCCCAATCCACTAGCATATCCTTTTCACTCGATGAGAGGGAGACAAATGGCATTGGTGCTGGGGGCAGCCCATCAGGTGATCCTCTCTCTATGGGGTATGGATAGGACTCCAGACCATACCGCTTAGCTTCACAAGCTGTGATTTGTACTGGGGATGGAGAAGTTGTCCCTGGCTATAGGCCAGGGGAACACCTCCTATGCTGAACTATGGCATCCATTTATCCACATTCTTTCCTCCAAATGTAAACAATTAACCTGCCTGTCCTACTTAAATTACTCTGCTTACTTCCATTACCTGAGCACAATGACAGCTCAGCTGCGCCTTAGTCGGCTGGCCATTGTACCCTGTTATCTATTCACCTACCCTGTTGCACATCACTGATGTAGACCATTTAGCTACATACTATGAAGGAGAGGGGGAAGGAGGGTTGTTGATTTGGGATGCTTTTTGCTTTGTAATCAAAATATCATGGCAACACTGCTGGCCCCAGGGTTGTAGGCAGACAGCTGTGTTACCTAATTTGCAATTCTCACATTCAGTTCTGCTAGCCCGCTGGGCTGTAGGCCGATAGCTTTGTGTATTCTTACTTTGCCCTGGTCATAATAAACATAATTGATCTATAAAATGTGTTTCTGCCAACTTTATTTTAAAGTTATGACACCTGGATATGGAAACTCTGAACTATACGTAAATGAATATTAGGATTTGTATAGCTTGGCTAATCAAATGCAAGTGTTTCCAGGCGCTGTCCATAGGCATAGGGACATTAAGTGATTTGCATAGAATCACAGAAAGTTGAGTCAATGCCTTGAATCCAGACCCCCAGCGTTAAAGTCGGCTGCGCTGGCCGTTAGGCCACATGTCATTTTATATTTTTCAACTTAAATAATGTTATTTACAATGTGTACTCCAATTTCACACTCCAGTGAATTTACTATTATAACAGGTATATGGGCAGAACTCCTGTCTTGAGAGTTGCAGGTCACTGGATCAAATTTTGAACGGTTGTGCTCCACTTATAGCCACTCTGAAATAAATACTAAGAAAACTATTTAGTTAGACAACTATAAATACTTTTACTCAAGTGTCAATAAACAGGTCACATTTGTTGTACATGCAACATTAATAATCACCATTATGAGTGTCTGATCTTGCGGGTCTGCCATTAGGTATTTGGGCCATATGTACCAAAGCATTTTCCCATTGACTCAGAATGGGTAAAACCCTTTGATACATCTGGCCCAAAAGCCTAACATTAATGCAGCTGTTGCAACATTAAGAGTCCACTCACTAACTGTTTCCTTCTGGTGACATATTCATTATAATCAAATACTTTATTTCACAGTCAAGCCCAAAAATAACTAATATGTTTGAAAATGTGGGTGTACTTTCGCAAAAACATTTAAAAATCTGTACTTGTAAGCATGACCGTATAAGCAGATGTAGATTTAGGAATCTGAGAAATTCACAAAGGGTTCAGAGGTATTGTTGGGAGTCTGTAAAAGTCACTGTTTTCCCAGGGATGCTGATAGAATCATGATCAAAATTCCACATAGGCAACAGAGTGATGCTTTATCTCTTTTTTTTAATACAGTGTACATTGTAATTGCACAGAGATACCTAAGAAAATACGACATACCATCATCGTTCACCAAAGCGGACAACAAAGCCTTACAGTACACGGCAGGGTGACACTGGACCTAGACTTTCAGAAGACAGACATGAAGGAAAGAAAAAAGGAGGCCCGCTATGATGGTGTATAGTCATGCCCAGACAAAGAGCCCAGCAGGACTCACCACAATGGATCCCAGATTTTCCTAAGCCTTGCTCTTCGCTCATAATTATCAATTAGCAGAGTTTCAAGGATGACCATATTTAACAATTAATTCCACAAAAACATAAGATTAGGAGATTAAGCAAGTAGCAAGTAATCGGGCCAATTATTTGTGCCCAAGTAATTACAAAAAATAGGTCCCATCCAGATGCCCTGGAATACATAGTGAATAACCTAGAACGATTAGTTTAGGGTCCCTGACAACATTGTTCTGACAGAACCCGCTAAGTTTCCTGCAAACTGTCTCCCGCTAATAAGTGGCAGCAGGATATGCAAAGCTGTGGACAGCATCTGCCTGTTCCAGCAAGCATCAAGGGGGTGTAATAAAAATCATTAATGAATTTCAACTGATGGGTTTTAACTCACAAGACATTTAAAGCACTATGTGAAACATGTTTGTCTGAGTTAATTCCACTCCAAGATGCCACCTCCACTTATCGGCAGAATGTTGAAAGGATAGGCCCACCATCCAACCTCAGCTGATAGGATCATTTTATAGGACAAACTAATGTCATTCTTAGGTGGGTCAGAACTGATAATGGAAGAATCCAAATTGGGTAAGAGAGTATCTTTGAGATAGTATTTCATACAAGAGAAAAGTCCTGCCCTTATATAAGTGACCCAGCGCAAACAGCCCAGAGACCTTCAAGCACTCCATAAAACTCTTTTGAACTTGCCAAGGGAAATTGGGGTTTTAGCCTACATATGAGTGTGTATTATAAAGAGTATGCCAAGTACTCTTGCTTTGAGATATGCCCATATGGAATGAAAAACTCACAAGGTATTGAACTAAGTCCTTTTGAAAAATACATTATCAGTAATAGAGCTGTGTGGAACAACTTCTGCCCCTAGGAAGATATTCTGGGAATATATGACCTAACTTCCACGGTTCGCTGCCCAAGACCTTGGCTAGAGGTGCCATGAATGCTGCTAAATAGTAAACCCATAGGTCTGGTAATGAGAAACGTCCCTTCTTCCAAGGTATCTGAAGATGTTGTCTGCTAGAATTAGGTTCTTATACCCCCAAATACATTTTTGCTAAGAGGCTTTGATCTGACAAAAAAAGGCTTTAAGTAAGCAAAGAGGCATGCATTGAAAAAGATATGGAAATCTTTGCAATTTGGTCATTTTTATGAGATTGCACCTTCCGATTAACCCAATTTATAGGCCCTCATTATGACTTTGGTGGTCTTTTCAAAAGACCCCTAAAAGCCACGGGCGCTAGGAGACCACCAGTGCTGGTGGTCTTCCACCCACAATATTACGAGTACTACAGGATTTCTGGCACATTTTGGGCGGAAATCCTGCAATAGTCATGCTGGTGGGTGGAGTTTCATGGGTGGTTCTACCACCAGCCCCACCCTGCCAAAAAAGTTTTCATGTTGGTGCTACCGCCACGGAAACCCTGGAGGAAAGCCGACTCCTAATACCATTGGCAGTCTTCATTGGACCGCCGGGTCGGAGATGGTCATCTCCGGCCCGGTGGGTAAAACCGCCCTGGTGGTTTGAGTGAGGATGTGGCGGGTTGGCAGAGGCCAACCCACCACACTCATAATTGTGGGGGTCTTCACCACCAGCCTGTTGGCGGTAGGACCGCCAATGCTAGTCTGGTGGTCATGAGGCCGCCAGACTAGTAATGAGGGCCATAGTCTGTTTTATTTACTAGAAATCTCTCTCGTCCTTGTGAAGACTAATCTGAAATTGGACTTGATTATCTCTTCCTCTTCGGAGACATTTCTACCCCTAAATATGTAGGGGAGCTGACCCAAAGCTTTTCTTTTCCAATGGGAGATGTGTTTGCCAGAATGTGTGTCTTATCAAGGTTGAATTTGTACCCATATATAGCCCTGAATTCAATTTCAGATAAAGAGGCTGCAGGAAAGGAGGTCAAAATAGCAAAGATAATCTGCATATTCTTAAACAGTGGTTCCCAACCTGTGGTCCGGGGACCTCTGGAGGTCTGTGAAGCATTCTCAGGGGGTCTACGATTGCTTTGAAACTTAAACAATATTAACAGACTTGGTTTCCAGCTTTCAGTAATGACTCAATGGGGGGTCCTCAGATTTCAATAATAATTCACTGGGGGTCCTTGAGTTCCAGTAATGATAAAGTGAGGGTCCATAGAAGTTAAAAGGTTGGGAATCACTGTGCTAGAACTTTGAGCTCGAGTTGGTGGATTTGCAGTGGTAGAATATTACTAAATCTCTAGAAGGCTTGAATGTAGGGTTCACTATAATGTGTGAAGAGCTGGGGTGACAAAGCCACCCCTGCCAGATACCTCGGTTAATCAGAATAGGGTCTGATTGACTACCGAGGAATAAAACTCTGGTGGTAAGGCTGTGGAATAATAGCTGAACCTGGGTAATTAATCGCAGGCTGAAGCCCAAAACCTTCTGTCAACACCAGGGCAGTGCGCGCTCTATGGGCGACTAGAATGCAAAAACCCAGCACTCTCAAGACAGCATAATTTATGCATTGCACTGATATGTTGTTGTTTAAACTTTTGCATTGCAGAGTTCAATCCTGAAGACTTATTTTTAAGGTGCTTATAAATACTGTTCACTTGCAATGTATTGCTGCAGGCTTTCAGAGTGTGTCAGGGTGTGGTCCCTTTCCAGGGCCTTCTAGGAGCTTTCCCTGCAGCATGCCTGGGTGTGGTTGTGGGCTGGGCCAAGACTCTATAAAAGGGAGCCAGCCCAGCTCCACGTGCTCACTATTCAGAGGTCCCAGTGCAGAGCAGCAGCAACTTCCTGAGCTCCTGTTCCTGTGGCCTACTTTGATCTTACAGGCCTCTGCCATTCACACTACATTGGTGATCCTTAAGCAGGGCGGTAAGACGGAGGTTGGGCTGGGCCCCCGAACTCCATTATCGAGTGCGCTCAAATTCTTGGGCCTTAATTCTCACATGACAAACAGTTACTCATGCGCGTGTGAATGTGCTCTTGGGCGTTTTGTGGTATTTGCATGCTGTTACTCGAATCGGCAAGACGCGAGATTCACTTTCTAGTGATTTAACCCTTGATATTCATTGTGCGCTACCATTTCTTGGCAGTTACATGGTGGCATTCGAATCAGCAAGACGCGTGATTCTTTCATCGTGTTTAATTTATGTAATTCATTGTGCGCTACCATTTCTTGGCAGTTACATGGTGGCATTGGAATCAGCAAGACGCGCGATTCGCTTTCTAGTGATTTAACTCTTGATATTCGTTGTGCGCTACCATTCCTAGACAGTTACATGGTGGCCTTCGAATCGTCAAGACGCGCGATTCTTTCCTCGTGTTTAATTCATGATATTCATTGTGCGCTACCATTCCTTGGCAGTTACATGGTGGCATTCGAATCGGCAAGACGCGCAATTCTTTCCTCGTGTTTAATTCATGTTATTCATTGTGCGCTACCATTCCTTGGCAGTTACATGGTGGCGTTCGAATCGGCAAGATGCCCGATTCTATTCCTCCTGCTTAATTCATGATATTCATTGTGCGCTACCATTTCTTGCCAGTTACATGGTGTCATGACCACACAAACTTGCCAAGTCAAATCAAAGAAGTTCATGAGAAAAGCAAAGAGATATCCTCAGTGGAGACAGCAAAGCCCAAACTGGAAGAAGGTTTGCAGAGTAATCTTGCGCTTATTTTAAAGGAAGAATCAAGAAGAGAAGATCCAAGATGGCCGCTGTGAGTCCTGAAGGTTAGTTACAGTTCTAGTCTTGCAATCGGTTGGTTGTTAGGTTACGAGCTCTCCAGCTGGAAGCCTTGCACTTCAACTGAGGTCTGACAGGAATCAGCTGTGTGGAGAGACAGCGCGCTTCAGAACAGAAACTCCTGTGAGGTAAAATTACATTTGAAGATTATATTACAGAAAATGAATAAATATTATCAAGGTTTATTCGAAGAGTTTGATAGTAGACCGTTCCCGTGGAAGTCAGCAAGGCTACAGAGTTAATGTATGAATTAACCTTATGTTTACAAGGTTCTTGTTTAAGATATTAAAGTCAAAGAAAAAACGGACTTTAAAAGAGCAAGCATCTACAAATGTCAAGGTTATAAACAAAGGCCAAGTTTAAAGGAGAAACGAACTGTTAACAAATAAGCATTTACAAATTCAATGGTAATAAACCAAAATAGAGTTCAAAAGAGAAACAAACTTAAATAAACAAGCATTTACAACTACAAGTTATCGACAGATGTCGAAGTAAGGAAGGAGAAACTAACTGTAATAAACAAGCATTTACAAATACAAGTTATCAACAAATGTCGAAGTAAGAAAGGAGAAACGAACTTTAATAAACAAGCATTTACAAATACAAGTATTGACAGAAGTCACAATAAGACAGGAGAAATTAAATAACATCAGCTGATTTGAAGAACGCATTATCACCAACTATATATATATATATAGCGTCATAAAACCAATCTCTAACAAAGGTTGAGAAGTTCTTCCAGAATCAGTAATAAGCATTTTTTTAAGAAGAACTATCATTTATAGAGAGAAGCAAGGCTACAGAGAACTCAGGGTGAGTGAAGAAATAATAGAATTAAAGAGAATTAAGTGTTGAGAGTAGAAAGTGAAAAACTGATGTTGTATGTCCCTAGTAATTGCGACTGTGACTCTTGCAGGTGCTGTATCCAATCTTAGATGTGAAGAGGCAGACTGAGTACTGGCGTTCATCATCTCTGTGGCAGTCTCTCTACCATCCCATTCCCCTTTCCCCCTCCGGGGTACTCAGCACGAAGGATTAATATTCGTTGTGAGTAGCTCGGGTCGGGACTGAGGAGTTATCTTCTGCTTCTGAGGAAATCGAATTGAAGTATCCTGACAGATTGAAGTGCCATCACCCTAATTTCAGGGAAAAAACAGATTTCCTCCTGAGCAGAATGGCAGAAGGAATTGATATAAAAGCATTAGCCACCGTTTTAGAAGGGTTACAGAAACAATTAAATAACACCATAGAAGAAACAGTCCAAATAAAACAGCGAATAAATGAGTTAGGGAACACCGCTAAATCAAATGAATCTGTGTTTTCACAAATCCCTAGCCCTTCACAGTCTGCAGGTATATCCACTCAGGTAATTCATGCGGTTTCCCCTATTATTCCTTTGGCTCAACCCGAGAGCTTCGGTGGGGATCCAAATAAGGCGCAGATTTTTCTGACCCAATGCTCATTGCATTTTTTATGTAGACCAGTCATTTTTTCCGAAGACCAGTCCAAAGTGGCATTTATATTGTCTTATCTGACAGGAGATGCGGCCGCATGGTCCATGCCAATAATTTCCAGAAATGATCCTGTTTTATATAATTTCCAAAATTTCAAGGAAGAGTTCTTAAGAATATTTGATCGGCGAACTACAGCTCAAGCCACTGACAATGAACTACTGGAAATCAGGCAAGGAAATAAAGATCTAGTAGCCTATCTGGCTCATTTCAATAAACTCATTGGAGAGACTGCCTGGCCGGAGTCAAAAAGAGCCGCCATATTTTATCGTGGACTGAGAGATGAATTGAAAGATGCCTTAGCACAAGTTCCAAATGGACCCACCGAAATTTCAGAGTTAATTGATCTTGTGTTACAGATTGACCACCGGTTAACTGAACAAAGAGCAGAAAAGAGAAGAGAGTATCGACCATTTCCCCTGAGAATTGATCGTGTAAGAAATAATCATACGAGAGCCGGAGAAGGGATAACGATAGAAGAACCAATGCAAATTGGTTCCATCTGAGGTCCTTTATCTAAAGAAGAAAAAGAGAAAAGAAGAGTGAATCAACTATGTTTATATTGCGGTGCATCTGGGCCTTTTGTTAAAAACTGTCCCAAGAAACCCAAAGCTCTTCAGTCGGGAAAAGGCCAGCTTCATCAGTAGAGGGAGTTGCCCTGATGAAAGCAGAACCCAAGACAACTCCTTTAGATCAACGAGTGGCGAATACCTTACAAACCGCAGCGCCACATTTGGTACAAACAGTATCAGTTAAGACCCTTGAGAAGGAAATTCAAGGGATCTCAGTTATGATAGACTCTGGAGCTACGGGCAACTTCTGTGATATCAAATACGCTCGTAAAATGGGTATTCGATTTATCAAGAAATCTACTTTGGAAGTAGTAAGAGCTGTGGATGGAACCAATCTTTCTTCAGAACCCATTTCCCATGAGACCAAACCAATTCAGATGCAAGGTTTTGGTGGACATCAGGAGCAGATAATCTTTAATTTGATAGATGCTCCACAATTTCAACTCATTTTGGATCTGCCCTGGCTTACAGAACATAATCCACAAATTGATTGGAGCAAAAGAACGATCAAGATGAATTCCTCTTACTGCAAAGAGAATTGCTTTCATGATGGAGTGGACGTGTCCACCAAGTCCCAAGCGGCCTGTTTATCATCACACTCTTCAATGATCTGTGCACTAAAGACAGCAGAAATCCCAAAATAATATGAGGATTTAGTCGCCATTTTTGATGAAAAGGAGGCTGAGAAATTGCCACCACATCGACCCTACGACTGCAAAATTGAACTGGAGCCAGGTGCGATATTGCCATGTAGCAGAATATACGCATTGACCGAAGCAGAGAATCAACATTTAAAGGAGTATTTCGATCAATATCTTGCTAATGGTTTTATTCGTCCTTCTGAATCTCCAGTGTCATCCCCACTATTTTTCATATCAAAGAAGGATGGGAGTCTTCGAACTTGCATTGATTATCGAGCCCTCAATCAGGTTACCATCAAGAATCGATACCCACTGCCTTTAGTGTCAGTTTTATTAGATCAAGTAAAGAATGCTAGAATCTACACCAAATTGGACCTGCGAGGAGCACATCATTTGATTCGAGTGGCTTCAGGGGATAAATGGAAAACCGCTTTTCGGACTCGATACGGATTATTTGAATATCAAGTGATGCCTTATGGGTTATGCAATGCTCCCGCTGCCTTCCAGCATTTCGTTAATGATATATTACGAGAATTCCTCGACCGGATTGCCGTGGTTTATATGGATGACATTTTAATCTTTTCCGGCAATCTACAGGAGCACATTTCCCATGTTCGATCGATCCTCACAAGGTTGCAAGAAAACCATCTCTATGTAAAATTGGAGAAGTGTGCATTTCATGTGGAACGAGTTGAGTTCTTAGGATTCATTTTGTCACCAGAAGGAGTTAGTATGGATCCTGCCAAGATAAAGACAGTGCAACATTGGCCTTCTCCTTGCAATGTCAAAGAGATCCAGAGTTTCTTGGGGTTCGCTAATTTTTATCGAAGATTCATATCCAATTTTTCTCAAACAGTTACACCCATTGCTCAATTGTTGAAGAAAGGAGTGAAGTTTGAGTGGGCAAAAGAAGCTGAAAATGCTTTACATTTTTTGAAGAATTCCTTCGTCTCAGCTCCAATCTTGCTCCACCCCAATCCAGATGAGCCATATTATGTGGAGGCAGATGCTTCAGATGTTGCCATAGGAGGTATCCTTTCCCAGCGTCATAAAGATACAGGTCAATTACATCCAGTGGCCTATTTCCCTCAAAAATTAACACCACCAGAGATAAATTATTCAATTGCGGATAAGGAGCTATTGGCAGTCAAAGAAACTTTTCGTGAGTGGAGGCATTACATTTTGGGAGCTAAGCATAAAGTGACCGTTTACACGGACCACCGGAATTTACAGTTTTTAAAATCAGCTCGAACTCTAACAGCTAGACAACTGCGTTGGTCCCTATATTTTGCAGACTTTGATTTTGCTATCACTTTCAGACCAGGAAAAGTAAATGGGAAGGCAGATGCTCTATCTCGAATTGATACCGGTGCAGTTAAAGAGCCTCCAGAAAAAGAATTGATTATTCCACAAGAGAAGTTCATATCTGCCATATTGTATGAAAATGTAACCAAAGAAAATCAATAAAACTTAACATTCGAAGGAATGCTGAAGTGGTCGAAAGAAGGCCAAGGAAGAGAAATCAAAAAAGGTTTGCCATACTTTAAAGATGCACTGTATGTTCCGACTGTGGAGCTGCAAGAAAAAAATTTTCAGGCTTATGACGATCAATTGGCTGGACACAAAGGAATTCAAAAGACTCAAAATCTAATACAACGAGAATTTTGGTGGCCAAAAATGAAAACTCAGATAAGACAATATGTGTCAACTTGTGACAAATGTCAAAGAGGGAAATCAAATAGAACAGCTTCACAAGGTCTGTTAAGACCTTTGCCCACTGCACCCCATGCCTGGCATACTGTTACTATGGATCTTATAGTGGACCTCCCTAGTAGCCAAGGTTTTAACACTATCCTAGTTTTTGTAGACACTTTCACTAAAATGGCGCATTTCATTCCTTTGAAAGAAATCCCTCGAGCCCCACAGGTGGCACAGTTGTTTACACAACACATAGTACGCGCCCATTGTATCCCAAAAATTCTAGTTTCAGACAGGGGGTCCCAATTTGTTTCTCGCTTTTGGAAGGCCTTTAGTAAAAGATTAGGAATTGATTCTCGTTACTCTACCAGTTACCATCCTGAAACCGATGGGCAAACAGAGAGAGTGAATCAAGAGTTAGAACAGTATTTAAGACTCAATTTATTCGATAAAGAGAAGGAATGGCCCGAGTTGATGTGGGCAGCTAAATTTGCTTAAAATAATGATGTTCATTCCACCACTGGGTTCACCCCCTTTTATCTGAACCATGGTAGACATCCTAATGTAATCTTGGGTAAAGAAGATGATTCAGTGCCTGCAGTAGAAGAGATGGTGAGGGATTTGCAGACCACGTTAGTTAGGGCTAGAAAATACATCATTCAAGCAAAAGACTCATATAAGACTCAGGCTGATAAAAAAAGTAGAGAGAGACCCATTTATTCGAAAGGAGACAAAGTTTGGTTATCCATTCGTCATTTACGTCTCAAAGGAAATCGCAAATTTCAGCCACGATTTATAGGGCCATTCAAAGTTGACAAGATGATCAATCCAGTGGCAGTTAAATTGCAGTTGCCAGCTCATCTAAAGATACGTCCTGTTTTCCATGTCTCCTTGTTAAAGAACAGTCCTCCAAATTTACGTCAAAACTCCCCTCCAATTCCTATCCAGATTAGCTCTGCTGAAGAGTATGAGGTCAATCAAATCTTAGATTCCAAAATCCGTAATGGCCAGCTTTATTATCTAATTGATTGGAAAGGTTATGGTCCAGAGGAACGATCCTGGGAGCCGCACGAGTATGTACATGCTTCAAGATTAGTGAGAAACTTTCATAGAACCTACCCAAGCAAACCTAAATTGGAGAACTGTTCCTTGAGGGGGAGTACTGTCATGACCACACAAACTTGCCAAGTCAAATCAAAGAAGTGCATGAGAAAAGCAAAGAGATATCCTCAGTGGAGACAGCAAAGCCCAAACTGGAAGAAGGTTTGCAGAGTAATCTTGCGCTTATTTCAAAGGAAGAATCAAGAAGAGAAGATCCAAGATGGCCGCTGTGAGTCCTGAAGGTTAGTTACAGTTCTAGTCTTGCAATCGGTTGGTTGCTAGGTTACGAGCTCTCCAGCTGGAAGCCTTGCACTTCAACTGAGGTCTGACAGGAATCAGCTGTGTGGAGAGAGAGCGCGCTTCAGAACAGAAACTCCTGTGAGGTAAAATTACATTTGAAGATTATATTACAGAAAACGAATAAATATTATCAAGGTTTATTTGAAGAGTTTGATAGTAGACCGTTCCCGTGGAAGTCGGCAAGGCTACAGAGTTAATGTATGAATTAACCTTATGTTTACAAGGTTCTTGTTTAAGATATTAAAGTCAAAGAAAAAACGACTTTAAAAGAGCAAGCATCTACAAATGTCAAGGTTATAAACAAAGGCCAAGTTTAAAGGAGAAACGAACTGTTAACAAATAAGCATTTACAAATTCAATGGTAATAAACCAAAATAGAGTTTAAAAGAGAAACAAACTTAAATAAACAAGCATTTACAACTACAAGTTATCGACAGATGTCGAAGTAAGGAAGGAGAAACTAACTGTAATAAACAAGCATTTACAAATACAAGTTATCAACAAATGTCGAAGTAAGAAAGGAGAAACGAACTTTAATAAACAAGCATTTACAAATACAAGTATTGACAGAAGTCACAATAAGACAGGAGAAATTAAATAACATCAGCTGATTTGAAGACGGCATTATCCCCAACTATATATATATATATATATATAGCATCATAAAACCAATCTCTAACAAAGGTTGAGAAGTTCTTCCAGAATCAGTAATAAGCATTTTTTTAAAAAGAGCTATCATTTATAGAGAGAAGTAAGGCTACAGAGAACTCAGGGTGAGTGAAGAAATAATAGAATTAAAGAGAATTAAGTGTTGAGAGTAGAAAGTGAAAAACTGATGTTGTATGTCCCTAGTAATTGCGACTGTGACTCTTGCAGGTGCTGTATCCAATCTTAGATGTGAAGAGGCAGACTGAGTACTGGCGTTCATCATCTCTGTGGCAGTCTCTCTACCATCCCATTCCCCTTTCCCCCTCCGGGGTACTCAGCACGAAGGATTAATATTCGTTGTGAGTAGCTCGGGTCGGGACTGAGGAGTTATCTTCTGCTTCTGAGGAAATCGAATTGAAGTATCCTGACACATGGTGGCATTCGAATTGGCAAGATGCGCGATTCTTTCATCGTGTTTTATTCATGTTATTCATTGTGCGCTACCAATTCCTTGGCAGTTACATGGTGGCATTCGAATCGTCAAGACGCGCGATTCTCTCATTGTGTATAATTCATGTTATTCATTGTGCGCAATCATTCCTAAGGCATTTACTTGGAAGTACTCGAGTTGACAAGTCGCGTGATTTATTCCTTGAATCTACGTTGTGTTATTCATGGTACGCGATCCTCCTATGGTGTTTATTATCTATGTGGAAATCTGCAATGTACGCAGCTCATGTTTTCAACATTTTGAGAGAACAAAAAAGGTCAGAGTTCTAGATGGAATGTTGTGTGTTTCCTGATATGTATTCTTAAAAGAGATTCATATGATGGTTCAGAACTTATTCAGATTGTTTCCTGATTTTCATATAAAATCAAAATACTTGAATTTGAAAGTTCATTTAACCTCTCTTGATTCCCTCACAGGTATTCAGTCATCTTGAGGCCTAGTCATTTTAAGTCTATTCTCAGGTTGTTCATGTTTCAGAATAACAATGCTTAGAGTCATAGCCTAGTACTGATTTCATGAGATGTAATTCTGATGTTGTGTGTTTTAACCTTTTGCTTCCTACAGGTCTCCTTCCCAGCTGTTCCCTTCCTAATCCCCTTTTCCCCTCTTGGACTCTCTTAGACTCTGTGACAAATCTAATCAGAGTATTGGAGCTGTCTTGTGGTGGAAGTGTTGGGAACGTGCACAGACCCTGAGGATCTGGTGACTCTGACACCTTCATAGTTGCCCAAAGAAATGGCCAAGAAACCTGGTTGAAAACCTTTTCTGCATCAAGCATTATTGTTCCGACCGGGTTTCCATCAGTTGACCCAACCTCAAGAGCCAGAATCAACGTACTGACATGTGCAGTGGTGTCACGCCCTGGAATAAACCCATGCTGGTTCTCATCTACCAAACTGGACATAAACCTAGATAGAATGTTGGCCAGGACACAAGTATAAATCTTAGAGTCAACATTAATCAGTGATAGGGGACAGTGTGAGCAATACTACAAAGGGTCCTTCCCTTTCTTGTGAAAGATGACAATATTAGTCTCCACTCAGGACCTGGGAACCTGGCCAAGTGCCTCGAAAGAATTAAAAAGATCACATAGGACAGTCACCAGTACATGTGAAAGCCTGGCATAGAACTCAAAAGGAATTTGATTGGGTCACAGGATTCCCCGTTGAGAACTGACCGATCGCAGCCTCAACTTCCTAAAAGGAGATTGGGCCTTCCAACCTAGACCACTGAAAACAGACAGCCTCTGGTGATAATATACCTTTATTGCTAGCATCTGCTGATGCAACCCCCTACTCCTTATTCAGTTTCTGATAAAACCTGTGAAACACTTGGCGGATAAGTTCATAATCTGTCACTAGCTCCTCCTTCTCATTCATAATTGCATAGATGATAAAAACATTATCCCTAACCCTGACCCAACCAGAAAGAAAGAGTTTGTCCCATTTCTTGGCTATTTTCAAAAGTAATTAGTTGCTAAGCCCAACCCTTCTTGATTGCGTTATTGAGTAATTGTTTCTGAAGAGTAGCTTGAGTGATTTCTATATAAATGTTGCCCTGTCCAGAGAGATTACACTTTGTACCAGAAGGTGTTCTATATATGGGTGAGAGAAGACCGTATGTGTACTTTGGCCTGACCTAGCTCTTTCTGCCGGTATGAGGAGTATTTAGAGTATGACCACTGCAAATAGCTTTAAGGTCATCCCATACCGAAACAAATAGAAGAATAGAAGTCGAACCAAGATTCTGCTCCAAACAGATCGTTAACTTCTTTTCCATAGAGTGAATAAAAGCTTCATCAAAAAAGAGCTTCTTATCAAAGGTCCATGAGTGGGGCTTAGGAGTTAATGGGAAGCCCGCTAAATGAAGGAAAGGAAAAGAGACAGAGTGAGTTATAGTCAGATATCACCCTCGGTTTCAGGGAGACACTGAGAAGTGACAACAGTGAATGACTACAAAGAAACATATCAATATGAGAGAATGAGTTATAGGGAGCTGAATAACAGATGAACCCAGCCTCCCCCAGCCAAGAGTGTCACCAAACATCAACAAGCACATAAGAAAGCATACCTTGCTGCAAAGCCTCCCTAGAGTGTTTTTCCCACTAAAGATAGTGCCGCTAGGAGTGGTAAAACTTCTCCTGAGGTAAAAGGAGTCAAATCGCAGGTGAAGAGTAACTTTGAAATCACCACACATTATCATAGGGTCAGGCTATTGATGCAGCTCAGACAAAAGACTGTTAAAAACTACATGGTCATCCACATTAGGACCGCAGAGTATGTGTTAGAAATGGGGGTTTTGGTTGACAGTCAGGTTACCCCCTGTTCAGGCAAGGACCCTCACTCTAGTCAGGGTAAAATTGAATCACCCTTAGCTAACTCCTGCTTATCCCCTTGGTAGCTTGGCAGAGCAGTAGGCTTAACGTCATAGTGCTAGGTGTAAAGTATTTGTACCAAAACACACAGTAACTTAATGAAAACACTACAAAATAACACACAACACAGGTTTAAAAAAAATAGAGAATATTTCTCTAAACAAAACAAGACTAAAACGAAAACAATCCACAATACACAAGTCAAGTTATCAATTAAAAATCAAAAAGAGTCTTTAAGTAGTTTCAACCACACACTAACACTGTTAGTGTGAAAATGTACCTTGGGTTTGTCAAAAATAACCCCGCACGGACGAGTGCGCGTCAAAAAGGGCTTGCGATGCGTTGATTCCACTCATGAGCAGGACCTTGCGTTGCTTCTTCTTTCGCCGGGTCGGGCACGTCGTTTCTTCTCTCTGCAGGAGAGCGATGCGTCGATCCAGTCAGCACTCTCGGGTCCGGGCAGGCCTTGCGTTAATTTTACATGCCCAGCGGTACTTTAGTCAGAAATCCAGCCGCACGATGATCCGAAATCCCCGCAGCGCGGGTTGCTATCTCCCAACCTCCGTCAGTGATGCTGCGCGTCGTTTTTCCTGCTCCGTTGGTCGATTCTTCCGTCGCGTTTCTGAAGTGAGTCGATTTTCAGCTGTGGAGCTGGCGGCACGTCGTTTCTTCAGCCGCAGATCGGAGTCAGTCGATCTTTTCCCCGCACAGTGCTCTGTGTGTGAATTTCCTTTTCTTTAGGCTGCCAGTTTCTCCTTTCAGGGTCCCATGAACTGGATGGGCACCACAGGGCAGAGTAGGAGTCTCTCCAGAGACTCCAGATGCTGGCAGAGAGAAGTCTTTGCTGCCCCTGAGACTTCAAACAACAGGAGGCAAGTTCTAAATCAAGCCCTTGGAGATTTCTTCTCAAGATGGGATGCACACAAAGTCCAGTCTTTGCCCTCTTACTCTGGCAGAAGCAGCAACTGCAGGATACCTCCACAAAGCACAGTCACAGGCAGGGCAGCTATTCTTCCTCAGCTCCTCAGCTCTTCTCCAGACAGAGGTACCTCTTGTTTCCAGAAGTGTTTCCTAAAGTCTGTGGTTTTGGGTGCCCTTCGTATACCCAATTTCTCCTTTAAAGTAGGCCTACTTCAAAGTAAAGTCTCTTTTGAATGTGAAATCCTGTCTTGCCCAGGCCAGGCCCCAGACACTCTCCAGGGGGTTGGAGACTGCATTGTGTGAGGACAGGCACAGCCCTTTCAGGTGTAAGTGACCACTCCTCCCCTCCTTCCTAGCACAGATGGCTCATCAGGAAATGCAGACTGCAGCCCAGCTCCCTTTGTGTCACTGTCTAGGGTGAGGTGCAACTGGCCCAACTATCAAACTGACCCAGACAGGGAATCCACAAACAGGCAGAGTCACAGAAATGGTATAAGCAAGAAAATGCCCACTTTCTAAAAGTGGCATTTTCAAGCACACAATCTCAAAATCAACTTTACTAAGAGATGTATTTTTAAATTGTGAGCTCAGAGACCCCAAACTCCAAATGTCCATTCACTCCCAAAGGGAATCTACACTTTAATCAGATTTAAAGGAACCCCCCATGTTAACCTATGAGAGAGACAGGCCTTGCAACAGTGAAAAACGAATTTAGCAATATTTCACTGTCAGGACATATAAAACACAT
This sequence comes from Pleurodeles waltl, assembly GCF_031143425.1. Taxonomy (NCBI): domain Eukaryota; kingdom Metazoa; phylum Chordata; class Amphibia; order Caudata; family Salamandridae; genus Pleurodeles; species Pleurodeles waltl. The sequence continues at coordinate 74,737,310 of NC_090450.1, read as the reverse complement.
TACTATATGTCCTACCTTAACCATACACTGCACCCTGCCCATGGGGCTACCTAGGGCCTACCTTAGGGGTGTCTGACATGTAGGAAAAGGGAAGGTTTAGGCCTGGCATGTGGGTACACTTGCCAAGTCGAATTTACAGTTAAAACTGCACACCCAGACACTGCAATAGCAGGTCTGAGACATGATTACAGAGCTACTTATGTGGGTGGCACAACCAGTGCTGCAAGCCCACTAGTAGCATTAGATTTACAGGCCGTGGGCACCTATAGTGCACTGTACTAGGGTTTTACTAATAAATCAAATATGACAATCATGGATAAGCCAATTACATACACATTTTGTAAAGGAGCACTTGCTCTTTAGCACTGGTTAGCAGCGGTAAAGTGCCCAGAGTAACAAAAACAGCAAAATCAGAGTCCAGCACACATCAACAACCTGGGGAACAGAGGCAAAAGGTTAAGGGAGACCACGCCAAGGATGAAAAGTCTAACATGTGTCCCCCCCAGCTGAAAGTGGGGAGCAACTACCCAACCTCATGTGAGTTCTCATCACTAAGGCGGAAGAACATGGACAGACCATCAGCATTGGCGTGCTCTGTACCAGGACGGTGTTCCACCGTAAAGTCCATCCCCTGTAGGGAAATGTACCACCTCAACAGTTCTGAATTCTCACCCCTCATCTGCATTAACCATCTCAGGGGCCTGTGGTCAGTCTGAACTCTGAAGTGAGACTCAAACAAGTAGGGTCTTAGCTTCTTCAGTGCCCAGACCACTGCAAACGCTTCGCGTTCTATGGCACTCCACCTATGTTCCCTGGGTAGTAACCTCCTGATAATGAAGGCTACGGGTTGATCTAGGCCTCTTCATTAAGCTGTGAGAGTACTGCTCCAATACCATGCTCTGAGGCATCTGTTTGCACAACAAACTCCTTGGAGTAGTCAGGTGCCTTCAGCACAGGTGTTGTGCACATGGCAGCCTTCAAGGCATCAAAAGCATTCTGGCAAGCCTCTGTCCAGATCACTTTCCTGGGTACTTCTTAGAAGTCAACTCGGTTAAGGGGGTAACAATGGTACCATATCCCTTAACAAACTTCCTGTAGTATCCTGTGAGACCTAAAAAGGCTCTCACTTCAGTCTGGGTCTTGGGCGGCTCCCAAGCCTGAATCGTGTCAATCTTAGGCTGTAGGGGTGTCACCTGGCCACTCCCCACCTGGTGTCCTAAGTACACCACAGAACCCTGCCTTATTTAGCAATTGCTCACCTCAATATTGAGGCCTGCCTTCTGCAGGGCCTCTAACACTCTCCAGAGGTGTTGCAGGTGTTCCTCCCATGTGGAACTAAGCACAGCAATGTCATCCAGGTAGGCAGCACTGAACTCATCTAGCCCAGCCAACACCTGGTTGACCAACCTCTGAAAGGTGGCAGGGGCATTCTTCATCCCAAATGGCATCACTTTAAATTGAAAGTGCCCATGTGGGGTAGAGAATGCTGACCTCTCCTTGGCCCCCTCAGTTAAGGCAATCTGACAGTACCCAGATGTTAAATCAAACGTACTGAGGCACTTGGCAGCTTCCAACTGGTCAATGAGCTCATCAGCTCAGGGATGGGGTGTGCGTCAGTTTTGCTGACCGCAGTGAGTCCCCAGTAGTCCACACAGAACCTGAGTTCTGGAGTGGCACCAGGTGCAGCAGCCTTTGGGACCAATACCACTGGGCTGGCCCAAGGATTGCTGGAGTGCTCAATAACCCCTAAAGCAAGCATTTTGGATACCTCATCCTTAATACATGCCCTCACCCTGTCAGTCACACTGTAAACCCTCTGTTTAATGGGTGTACTGTCCCAGTGTCCACATCATGTGTGCACAAGTGTGTGACTCCTGGGATCAGGGAAAACAGTGAGTAAAACTGTCCCAACACGTGGCGACAGTCACCTTGCTGCTCCTCAGTCAGGGAAGGGGAGAGGACCACTCACTCCACTGACCCATCTTTTTCTCCTGCAGACAGGAGGTCAGGAAGAGGCTCGTTCTCCTCCTCTACTCCATCATCTGTTGCAAGAAGCATTGTCAGCTCAGTCCGCTCAAAGTGCGGCTTGAGCCGGTTGACATGCAGGACCCTTAAAGGGCCCTTGGAGACTGCAAGTCCACCAGGTAGGTGACTTTGTTCTTGCGCTCCACCACCTCAAATGGCCCAGTCCACTTATCCTGGAGCCCCCTAGGCTCCACTGGTGCCACCACCCACACTTTTTGTCCAGGTTGAAACTTGACCAGAGTGGCATTCTGGTCATACCAGCGTTTCATGTCCTCCTGGCTTGCTTCCAGGTTCTCCTGAGCGAGACACTGCACCCTGCCCTTGGGGCTAGCTAGGGCCTACCTTAGGGGTGTCTGACTTGTAACAAAAGGGAAGGTTCAGGCCTGGCATGTGGGTACACTTGCCAAGTCGAATTTACAGTTAAAACTGCACACACAGTCACTGCAATGGCAGGTCTGAGACATGATTACAGAGCTACTTATCTGGGTGGCACCACCAGTACTGCAGGCCCACTAGTAGCATTTGATTTACAGGCCCTAGGCATCTCTAGTGTGCTGTACTAGGGACTTACTAATAAATCAAAAATGCCAATCATGGATAAGCCAATTACATACACATTTTGTAAAGGAGCACTTGCACTTTAGCACTGGTAGGCAGCGGTAAAGCAGCAAAATCAGAGTCCAGCACACATCAACAACCTGGGTAACAGAGGCAAAAAGTTAAGGGAGACCACGCCAAGGATGAAAAGTCTAACAGTATACATATCATAAGCTGGATGTTTCCCTGTGGTAACCATCGCAATGATCCATCGACCGCATGGATCCGAACAGTGTCAGGCCAAAGCCCAACTCTAGTCCCAAGCTAAAAGAGCAATTCCTCTCTGGGAGGTCGTGTATCCCAGATCATCCAGAAGAGGTATCTGGGTATTAGAGAGGTGGGTCTCCTACAGAGAGATTAAATGTGGACACATAGTATAGCTCCTCTCTTCTTAGTTTGCGTTGGTGGGGTGTCTTAATGCTATTTACACTCCACAAGAGGATATGTAACTGCTGGTCATGACTACCCACTGAACTAGCCATTATCATTCTCTAGCCAGCATTCAGCATCCAGCACACCCTGCAGAAAGGCAGAGAGACAATGTATGACATCTATTTCCAGCAGAAAACTGATGTAAGCGGAAAATGTAAACAAAAATCACATTGAGACATAATGTTAACATGTGAGGGAGCGTAGGCTTTCTGTGATGTCCTCAATTCCAAAACATAAACCGACTCCTCTGTTTGCATCATGTTAGTATTTAAATCTTCTAATATACTTTCAAGTTGGAAGACTGTTCGAAATTGGTTGTATGGTTGGCAGAGGAATGCACACTGTGCAAGCAGGAACGACAACCCTAGTTAGGGTAGGTCAGATACACACCTTAAAATAACGTGCTCACCCTCCGGTAGCTTGGCACAGAACAGACAGGCTTTTAAACTTAGGAGGCAAGTGTGTAATGTATTTGTTCAACACTTGAAACAGTAAAACAGTGAAAATACCACACAACAATAATCCACAACCGGTTAGAAAAATGGTCGAGCTAGACTAGGTGAAATCTCAAAAGTCAGGCTGACAGTGATGAAGCATGATTCAGATACAGGGACCAACCTTGACCCACTGAAGTCAGTACATTGGTTCAGGATTGGATTGGTGTCGAGGGAGGTGAGGAGCAGCTAAGCTAATGTGTCGTTGTTGATCCTGTGATGTAGGCAATGCACCTGTAACAAACTGTGCAATTGGGATGCACTGCCGCTGAACTCCTCAGGTGTAGGCAATGCACTGGCGGCAATCCGCACACCTGATGATGCAATGTCTCCTGAAGCAGTGATGCGTCAGCGTGGAAGGCGATGCATCGGTTCCGACCGCAATGACGGTGATGCATGTATTTTACAGTTGCAGCACTTTGCACCCACTTCCAAGGGCCCAGGACTAGATTGGCACCAGTTGGTAGGGTACACCTTACAGCAAACAAAGTCCAGTTGCTGTTGCAGGATGGAATGATGTCTTTAAAGTCCCTGACACCTAAAAACAGGAGGCAAGCCAGCAAGCCCTTAGAGTCACTTTGGTTCTGGGGATGTAGAGATGTAGGGTGATCCTCCTCACTCCCAGGCAAGGAGGGCAGCAGGGCAGGAACAGCAAAGCATGCGTTCAGCAATGTCCAGCAGAGTACAGCAGAGTGACGGTGCCTTTAGCAGCACAGCAGTCCTTCTACCTGACAGAATATCCTAAGGTCCAGATGTGTACTGATTTGGTGGGATCAGAAGTCCAGTTTATATACCCAGTGGTGCCTTTGAAGTTTAGCACACTTCAAAGAGAGGACTTTGAATTTCACAGAATATCTGTCGTTCCAGCCCTGTCTCAAGACACCACAGGAGGTGATGCAGCCCTTTGTGTGGCCTCAGGACACAGGCCCATTAAGGTGTAAGTGCCAGCTGCCCAGGATGGGCCATCAGGATGTTGGTGGTCCATCAGTTACACCTTAACTCCCTTTGGGTGTGGCTGTCTGGGGGGAATGCACAAGAGCCCAGCTGTCACCCACCCAGATATGTATTCAGAGACAGGCAGAAGGCACTAGATGATTTAAAGTAAGAAAATGCCTACTTTCTAAAATTCGCTTTTTCAGAATTACAATTTAAAATCTTATTTCGCGCTGGTCACGACTAGTGGGCTGACAACCTTTCCATCACTGCACATGCTGATCACCCGTAATTCTGAGTTTCCACCGGCACAGTCTCCACACACTTTCAATGTCTGGATGTCGAGGGACTGCCGAACCCTTCGTAATCCTTTCTTGGAGGACGCTATGAAGACGTTTGAGCAGTGCAAAAAAGATTAGCACCTGCCTGGTGTGGCATGCCTCCAATACATCGAAGTGCGAAACTGAGCCTTACATCCTTCAGTCTATCCTGAGGTGACTCGCCCTTAAACACCTTTCTAAAAACTAGTTCAGACTTATGATATCCCCGCACACTGATATCCAACACCTACTAAGTTCTCCAGCATGCCACTTCTCTATATACCCATGCCTATCAGCTTAGATGGGAAGTCGCTTCTGTAGGGACAATTTCATCAAACCTCTGGGTAAAACTATGGCAGGACAAACCCAAACTCTACTGTAGTCTCTCACACAGGGAAACAGCATAAAAGCTAATGTACCAGTGGTATTTCACCCCTTTCCAGCTAGCTATTCTGCTTCCAAATAGCACTATTCTGCAAACAGAGGTGCACCCCTCCCAAGGCACAATGGTTCATCCACCTCGGGCATGTGCTGGCAATGCAGAATATATCTCACAATCCGAATTACACAGGCGCTACATTTAGAGTTATCTGGGAAAACCTTCTTCAGTACCTAAATACACGTTGAATGCACCTGCTTCACTCCACCAAGACTGCAAGCGTTACTGCTCTTCCTTTAATACAACAATGTTACTCATTAAACACCCCCACTATTCTTGCCCCTCAGTGAATCGTGTTCACAATTGCATCCCACTAGGATTTCAACACTAAGTTTTAGACTCCCCATGGCTTCGGTTTTGGACCTCGTTTGCAGATTGTTCAAGTTGTGTATTATTGGTTGACGTTCTTACCTTGTCTCTCTCTCTCTCTCTCCCCTCTTTCCCCCACACTTTTTTCCCTTTTCAAAGATGCAGGCAGCTGCGTGCAATGCTTTTATGACTCTTAGAGTGATTCTGATTATGCCTTTTTTGTAGCTATTGGTTAAGTACATGTGGCTCTGATGATTCTCCGCGTGTTTATGCATTTCTTCTTGTTCAAACTAATAAAACGATTTAACAGAAAAATCTTACTTCAACATGAGTTGGGATTTTAAATTCTGTTTCCAAAGACACCAAAAGCAGGGGTCCCATCTCTTACAAATTGGTAATTACACTTATAAAAGGTAATAAGGCAACCCTAAGTTATTCTTTGGGAGAGATAGGTCTTGCAGTAATGAAAAACAAATGTAAACGTTTTTCAGTACCTGGATACGTAAAGCTTAAAAGTACATGTCCAACTTTTAAATACACTGCACCCTGCCCTTGGGGCTGTCCAAGGCCTACCTAGATGAATTAGTAAGGAAGGTTTGGGGCTGGCAAGCGGTCGACATGGCAGTTTAAAACTGCATGCACAGGCTCGGGAACGGCAGGCCTGAGGCATGTTTAAGGGCTACTGGAGTGGGAGGCACAACCAGTGCTGCAGACCCACTAGTAGCATTTAATTTATAGGCCCTGGGTACAGGCAGTGCACTTTACTAGAGACATATAAGTAAATTAAATATGTCAATTGTGGATAAGCCAACGTTACCATGTTTTATGGTGAGAACACATGCACTTTGCCCCTGGCCAGTAGTGGTGAAGTGCCCCGATTCCTAAAGTCATCAAAAATGCAGTCAGAAAAACAGGAGGTCAGAAGGCAAACATTCAGGGGATACCAGAACAGGGATGCTAGGTCTAACATGTGTCCCTCCAGCTAAAAGTGGGGAGAGCTAACCACCCCTTAAGAGATCTTTTCCCTAAAGCGCAAGAACCTTGAGAGACCATCAGCATTGGTGTGGTCTGCTCCAGGATGGTGTTCCACATTAAAGTTCATTTCCTGTAGGGAAAGGGACCACCTCAACAGTTAAGGATTCTCACCCCTCATTTACATTAACCATCTGGGGGGCCTGTGGTTCCTCTGAACCCAGAAGTGAATGCCAAACTGGTATGGCCTTAGCTTCTTCCCTTTGCATTGTGCACCACCTCTGTTCCCTGGGAAGTAGCGTCCTACTGATGAAAGCTACAAGTTAATCTAGGCCCTCTTCATTTAGTTGTGAAAGTACCACCTCTATGCCATGCTCTGAGGCATCTGTTTGAAAAATAACCTCCTGGCAAAAAGCAGGGGCCTTGAGCATGGGTGCGGTGCACACGGCCTCCTTCAGGGTGTCAAAAGCTTTCTGTCATGCCTCAATCCACATCATCTGACTCAGCTGCTTTTTTGTAAATTAGCTCTTTCATGGTGCCATACCCCTTGACAAATCTCCTGTAATAATTAGTGAGGCTTAAGAAGCCCCTCACTTCTGCCTGTGTCTTGGGGGGTTGCCAAGCCAGGATAGTTTCAATTTAGGCCTGGAGGGGCTGCACTCTGCCCCTCTCACTCGGTAACATAATCCTGCACTACCTGGCACTTACTGATCTTGACAGTCAGGCATGCATGTTGAACAGACTGGAGTACTTCCCTGAGGTGGCACAGGTGGTCCTCCCAGTAAGAATTGAAAATCGCAGTGTCATCTAGGTAGGCGGCACTGAAGTTCTCCAACTCAGCCAGGACCTGGTTAACCAATCTCTGTAAGGTGTCACGAGCATTCTTCAACCTGAAGGGCATGACCATGAACTGGAAGTGCCCTTCTAGTGTAGTAAACACAGACTTCTCTTTTGCCCCCTCAGTCAAACAATCTGCCAGTACCCAGACGTTAAGTCAAATGCGTTGAGGAAGTAGGCAGCTCCAAGCCAATCTATGAGTTCATCAGCTCTGGGGATGGGGTGCGCTCAGTATTGGTGAACACTTTGAGTACACGGTAGTCCACAGAGAACCTAAGTTCATGAGTGACACCTAATGGAGCAGCCTTGGGGACCAACACCACTGGGCTGGAACAAGGGCTATTTGAGGGCACAATAACCCCTAACACCAGCCTCACGGAAACCTCCTCCTTAATGCTTGCTCTCACCTATGTAAATGTTGTTCTTCACAGGTATGCTGTCCCCAGTATCAATATCATAGGCACACTATGTAGTGAGTCCTAAGGTACTTTTTGGCCCAGCTGAAACTCAACCAGAGTGGCATTCTGGCCATACCAGCGCTATAGCTCCTCCTGGCTACCTTTCAAATTCTCCTAGGTGAGTTTCCAGAACCGGACTGCTTTGTTGCACAGGGACATCATGTAGCTGGCCACATCCTGGAGGGCTCTCCCAAGAGCTTGCTACCCGCCCTCCTTTACCAAACTGAGAGGCCCTCTCACAGGTGTCCATGCAGAAGTTCAAAGGAGCTGAAGCTGAAGCCAACCACCTTCTGTGGTACCTCCCTGAATGCAAACAAAAAATAAGGCAGGAGGATGTCCCACTGACATCTCATGGGTTTGGGTAGACCCATAATCATACCTTTGAGGGTTCAGTTAAACTTTTCAACCAGCCCATTGGTTTGGAGGTGGTAAGGAGTGGTGAACTTCTAAGTTAACCCACACTTCTTTGACATGGCCTTCATGTAAATTGACATACCCCGATCAGATACCACTTTCTTGGGTAAAACACCACAGGTAAAGATCCCCATCATCCTCCTGGCCAAAGCAGTGCAGGTACTGGAAGGCTTGGTGCACCAAGACCAGAATAAATCTGTTGCCCACGACTATCTTGGGATCCAAAGGTCCAATGATGTTGATGTCCTCCCTCTCAAAGGGGGTGCCAAACACAGCAAAGGGCTGCAAGGGGGCTTGCACTTGCCCCCCCGTCTTGCCTCTCACCTCACAGGTAGGACAGAACCTACATTATGCATTAGAGGCCTTCCTCATTTGAGGCTAATAAAAGTGTGTGGCAAGCCTGACAATGTTCTAGCCTCACCCCAAATTACTTGCCAGTGAGACATCATCAGCCAGCCCCAGTAATAATGTTCTGTAGCACTGGGGGATCACCAACACACATGTTTCACCAGGCTCAGGAGCTTAGGCTCATTTCACAGGAGACCATTTTCCCAGTCAATCAGGTGATCCCCAGAGGCGTCACCAGCTGCCTGGGTCTCTGCCTGCTCCTGAAGACCCGCGAAAGAAGGCATTCTTTCTGTACTTTGCAGACTCCTCCCCGGTGGGACCCCTTCCTGCTGCCATTTGAGCAGCTCAGGCAGGTTCCACACTTTGGCCACACCTTCCCCTGTAGGTAACAGAACATCCCCCTCAGGTTCAGCCTTCTCCCACTCACGTTTCCTATGCCCCTTTCCTTTCCTCTCTGGCAGGTTCCTGAGCCATTCTTCCAGGCAGAAGGTCCTTGTGACTACCACCTCAGGCTGCCATGAACTGTGTGGTCAGGCATGCCCACTCAGGCAACTCCAACATCTCCAAGTGTGACCTGAGGCCCACCTCCTCCCAGGACAATATCAAGCAGACAATCCACAGACAAAGACGGACTCACAGCTACCCTCAGGGAACTTGAGACTGGCCCACTCAAAGGGAGCCAGAGCCACTAGGTAGGGGCTCTCATGGTTGTCAGCAGCAAGAACTTGATGGAACACATTAGGGACTACCTGCTCTGAATACCCCAGATGGCACCTGAAAGTGATCATGCTGGCTCCTGTGTCTTTCAGAGCTTTTACACTCTGCCCATTAATGGTAATCCACTGACTGTACTTCAGGCATGTAAGTTCTCTGCACCATCTCCCCATCCCCCAGGGACACTAGGGTAACCTCCATGCTGTCCCCAAAACTATCTAGGACAATCTCCTCCCCAAGCACTGCACTAGCCAACTCCCGGGATGGTCCAGCAGTGGGGGGCTGTGCCTGCTGGGAACACTTGCCATCTTCTTTGAAGTGCCCTTCCTGCTGACAATAAAAGCACTTCAGGATGCTTTCCCTGCAGCCCTACTGTCAGGGAACCATTTACTCTTCTTATCAGTGGGGGTGATGAGAGCCCTCACCCACCAAACTAGTTTGGGGCCCTATAGAGAACTCCTTGCTTTTGTTTTCGCCCCCGTGTTCTTCTGGTTAGGGCCCTCCCCACCCTTGTGGTGATTCACCCCAAATACCTTCTTATGGATCCTGGTGCTTTTTGTAGTTCTCCTTAGTGCCTGCGTTGGACATCCTTATTTTAGCATTAGGCCCGTAGCCTGTGCCTTTTACAGATACATTCATTTTTATTCCATTCATATTTTTTAGCACAGCCATCTTTTAGCTTGTTGTTTTTAAATTTTAATCAGCTTTTTCTTCCTGAGAATACATAGTTGTTCATGCTGCACATTTTATCAGCCCTTTGCACACATTGTACTCTGTGCCCTTTCCAAGGTTGTATTTCCAGTACATGATATTCTAATTCGTATTGCCACTCCAGGAGCTCAGGAGTCAGTCCCCAATTCCTAGACACATTAGCACATCAAGCTCGTTCTTAAAACACTGCAGGATTTTTTTTATAAATACCATCTAGGCCTAAAGGGGGCAGAGGGCAATCCGGTAACGACCGTTCTGCAACACACATCATTCCATTAACATCTTCACAGATCCTGGCGCTGACTGTTCAGCTACCTGAGAGGACAGCCATCCAGACAACAGGGGGACCCTTGCCAACCTCATCAGGTATGGAGTCAGAGAATCTCCCTTAGATTGGACAGGCAGGCGGATTCCCACCACTATATTCAAAGATTTTAGGCATAGGCCGTATGGTAGGAATATCTAGGCTTTTAGGATTACACAAAGATGGTCGCTTCTTCACACGGATTTCAGGTATGATCACTGTAATACGTTTCATGTGTCAAATTATTGAAGCTCATGCTTTTTATAATAAGATGCAATTTCTTCAATAAATGGAATGCAATTCATTTTGCATTTCTTGTTCTGTCTTGGAATTTGTGAGTCTCTGAGTAACTGAGTGTAAGGGTTATAATCTGTTCACCACAGCTCCCCTGAGGAGTCAGAGTGTCAAGTTTAGGTTGCTACAAATCACCTTTCCTTCCTAGGGTTTGGTGACGAACTGCAGGCTAGCCAGTAGTCAGGCCAACAGCTTCTGAAGTGTGAAGGGCCGTCTCAGTCAGCCACACTCAATGGTACTGCTGCCCTAAAACATGCAGCCATATTACCGAAGTAGGAACAGTACGACATGCCACCCCAGCGATTCACCTCCTTAGCAACCTTCCTGGGGTCAGAGAGCTTACTGTCAACAAGGTGTTGGTGCATAACTGGAAATCAAAGATTGAACTTGTGTTTATTTGCAATCAAGTTATACAGCCCCTGGTAATCCCTTACCTCACTGCCCTTTACCCAACCATCCAGTGCCTTGCAAATGGAATCTACATAATTCACCCAAGTCTCCTGGGATAGCTTCTGACTGTACCTGAACTTCTGTCTATATTTCTCTGGGATCAGACCAAACTTCCTCATTAGGGCCTCCTTCATGGGGGGATACCGCACACTGTCTCCCCACTCTAGGGCCACTAGAGTGTCTCTCCCCTCACTATGGATGGGCTGTCACAGACTAGCGCCCCAATCCTCCTCTGGGACTTTGTGCATCTGTAAAGTAATCTCATAGACCTCAAACCACCACAAATTCAGACACCAGACACTTGGGTATGTGGACCCTCCTGTTAGAGTGCACTGAAGAATTGCTGCCTCCATCACTGCTGAACTCAGCCCTCCTAGCTTTTATGTCCAACTATTTCAGTCTCAACTCTTGAATCAACATAATTTTCCTTTCTTCCATAGACTATCTTTTCTCCTCTAAGATTCTCTCCTTCTCCGACCTGAGCTTCACCAGCTCCAATTTAAATTTTCTCTCCTCCCCCGTGTCCTCCAGCTCCTCTGCGGACAGGCCTCTAGATAAAAATGGTGCTCCCAGCCTTCGGTGGAACCTCCATTCCATTGGTTCCCTGCCCCACTGACAGTTCCAATGAATCCTAGTTGAGTTCAACATATTATCTCATCCTCCTTCTCTTGGGTCATAGATGCACCCTGAGCTTCTAACAAGGATCTCAGCACCTTTTGCAGTTCCACCTTCCTGGTGAAACCTTTTTCTAAAAAGCCCAAACCCCGAGCAGAAATATGTGAGCTGGAACACAGTGTAACTCTCCAGCTTGGTCAGCTCACATTCCATTCTTGCAGTTGCAGGTGCAAATGTAGGCCTCCACTCAGAGACATGATTTTAGAAAAAAAAAGCAAAATGCTATACAGGGAGATAGAAAGAAATGTGAATAAGAGAGAGTAGAACAAAATGCCAGTGATGATCAGAGACAATTGAATAGACTCGGTCTTATATGTGGATGGTAGTCTCCACCAACTAATTGGAAGGTACTTCACAAACACAAGTCCTATCCTCATCAATGATCACCAACATTAGAAATGTGGCTTCTGGTTGGCAGAGGAGTGCGCTCTGTCATAGCAAAAATCACAATCCAAGTCAGGGTAAGTCAGATACACACCTTAGATTAACCTGTGCTCACTCTCTGGTAGCTTGGCACAGAGCAGGTAGGCTTAACTTATGAGGCTATGTGCAAAGTATTTGGGCAAGACTTGAAACAGTTAAACAGTGAGTGCACCACACAACAATAATCTACACTAGTTTAAAAAAAATAGAGCTTGATTTAAAGAGCAAAACAAGACCACAGTGACAAAAATCCAATATGTAGAAGTTTAGATATGATTTTCGTACGATCAAACTGCAATATAGTGCTTAAAGCCCAGGTGCTGTTGCAGGATGGAGTGAAGTCTTTGTTGACCCTGAGACTTCAGAGCAGGAGGCAAGCCAGCGAGCCCTTGGAGTCACTTTGGTTCTGGGGATGTAGAGATGAAGGTCCAGTTCTTCTCACTTCCAGGCAAGGGTGGCAGGAGGCAGGCACAGTAGACCAGGAGTCCAGCAAGGTCCTGCAGAGTCCAGCAGAGTAACGGTCCCATCAACAGCATAGCAGTCTTCCTTCTTCAAAGAATGTCCTCAGGTCCAGAAGTGTGCTGATTTGGTGGGGTCAGAAATTCAGTTCTTATACTAGTGGTGCCTTAGAAGTGGGGCAGACTTCAAGGAGAGGCCTTTGAAATGCACAGAGTCCCTGCCCTACCTGCCCTGGCTTCAGACACACTACAGGGGGTTATGCAGCCATTTGTGTGGGCTCAGGACACAGCTCATACAGGTGTCAGCTCTTCCCTCCCATCCGGCCCAGGATGTGCCATCAGGATGTTGATGGTCCATAAGTCACATCTAAGATCCCTTTGAGTGTAGCTGTCTGGAAGGAATACACAAGAGCCCAGCTGTCATCCACCCAGACAGACAGAAGGCACTAGGTGATTTAAAGTAAGAAAATGGCAACTTTCTAAACTTCGCATTTTCAGAATTACAATTCAAAATCCGACTTCACCATAAATTGAGATTTTAAATTGGTATTCCAGAGACACCATAGTTGGGGGTCCCAATTGTAAATTATACTTATAAAAGGTAATAAGGCAATCCAAATATTATCCTACGGGAGAGATAGACCTTGCATTAGTGAAAAAACAAATTTAAAAGTTTTTCAGTACCTGGACATGTAAAACTTAAAAGTACACGTCTACCTTTTAAATACACTGCACTCTGCCCTTGGAGCTGTCCAGGGCCTACCGAAGGGGTGACTTATGTGAATTAGAAAGGAAGGTTTGGACCTGGCAAGAGCGTTAGCATTCCAGGTTGACATGGAAGATTAAACTGCAAACACAGGCTCTGAAATAGCAGCCCTGAGTCATGTTTAAAGGGCTATTAAAGTGGGTGTTACAACCAGTGATTCAGGCCCAGTAATATCATTCAATATACAGGCCCCGGGCACAGGCAGTGCACTTTACTAGGGACCTATACGTAAATTAAATATTCAAAATGTGGATAAGCTAATGTTACCATGTTTTAGGGAAAGGGCACATGCACTTTAGCACTGGTAAAGTGCCTAGAGTCCTGAGGCCACCTAAATGAAGTCACAAAAACAATGAGGTAAGAAGGCAAAAAGGTCACTTCAAGGAAGGCAGGTCTAACAGGGACCGTCTGGTGTATACTGTTGGTGGTTACGCTCAATTTCTCCAGTAGGTAACAGGATGGATTTGTCATGAGCTGAGATGGTGAGGATCTCTCACCAGCCTCTCCTTCCTAAAAAGAACCTTCCCTAGACTGAGGGTGTGTGACAAGGAAATTCCTCCTTTCAATTAATCTTTTCCTGGACCTCTTCACGCTTCTTAGCTTAGGACGCATTATGGGCCAGCAAGATAAATCTTAACCCTGAATATAAAAAGTCAAGTAAAAGTAGACATGAGTGACTCACAGCTCACATTTGCTCAGCAGATGGCACCCCAAGGCCTCTATGCTACTCACCAACTATTGGCCTCCCTGAGTCTTCCTCCCTCATCTGCCTGATTCACACCCACGCACCATTCACATGCAAATCCTCACAGCACCAGCTTGCTCTTAAGCTCAGTCAGAGCTGTGCAACTGCCCTGTCCTCAGCCAACTTTTGAAGAATGACCTCAACTCTTTGGTGTTCTTAAATCTTCTAACGAGGAACATTCCCACAACATGAGCCCAAGTCTCTTGGACATGTAAGGAGGTTCACACACTCGGCTCGGTTTACATTCAACCGGGCCGTTTGAAAGCTTCCTGAATGGTGTCTCCTTGAAGCTCCATCAATTCTTGCCTCTGCTCCTAGACTCCTACACCCAGAGATGACGCAGAGTGTCCCAACCATGGAGCTGTGCCAGACTCTGAACACAGTGACGGCTTTGCAGCCCAGTAAGCTCCACCCCATGACTCTTCATAAATATTACAATTAGAACACAATACTGTATCAGAGATGTGCTGCACGATCTAATGAGTTTTAGGACATTATTATTCGTATTAACAGATTACAATTTTAATAAGGAGAAAACTCATATGAAACATAGCTCTTTCACTCAGGTAAAAGAACAAAACAGCCAGCAAAGAAGACAAAAAAGAGAGGAATTGATTCTGTTGAATCTTCATAATGAAAACACAAATTACTTTATATAAAAAAGGACCAAGATTACATCTGCTGATGTGGGGTCTCAATGTAAGCATCCCAGTTTAATTTTCACAGACAAAGTTTTAAGGTAAAAAGAATGCATTATTTCAAAGTATATATACCTCCCATTAGCTGGTTTATGGTTTAAAGTATCCATTAGGTTATGGTTAGGTTTAGCACTGTTAAAATGTATCTTCACTTTATCTTCGGGTGATATGGAATTTCTATTCTAGTTCTTAATTGTTTATTGTAGTTGGTATACAATCTATGTTGTGGAAATCTCTTCCGTATGGTATTGCTGGTAATCTATTTTATCTTCACTCTTTTAGTATCAATATATCTTAAAATCGGTCAAAAAGTACCTTTCACTTTAGAGAGGTGTGTAAACCGCAATTTGTGTATTTAGCCAGAGTTGGACCCAGAAAAGAAAAGAGCGAGTCATTGCACGTTGTTCAGTTGGTCAGAGATCGTGCATCGTCCAAATGTAATACTAGTTTTCGACATAGTCTCTGCTTGCTGATGGAGAACGAGACAAGTCTTGTGCACTTGAGGGCCCCTCTGCCTGAATAGGCAAAGAGCATAACAAGATAGTAAAAACTCAAAACACCATCCTATTGGGTACTTTAAAATAAGAACACAGACAGCCTAGCCCTACAGATTGCCATATTTTTACATCCAGAAACATTGATGTTTAGCTATCCCCTTGCACAATAGTGCTCAATACTCCCTGAAAGAGATCAAAGTCTTTTTAGTAAAGTCCATAAGAACCGTGCCATGAACTGGAAAGCAGAATGACCCCTGGCACAAATGTTCAAACAAGTCCAACACTGCAGGAGGCCATGACCAGAAAGGGGCCTTTAGGGTTAATGTGGGGCATGGCAGATCATCCTGCTGTGAGACTGCACCTTACCAGAAAGTGGCCGAATGGCCTGTCCAGCCCTGCATGCACGTATTATTTTAGATATCAGAACATAGGCCCTCATTATGAACATGGCGGGAATCGCCACCGACCACCGTTCTGACGGTGAACAAAAGATTCAAAAATATTGATGCCAAAAAGACAAACCTCCAAAAATCTTTCAATCTCCGCCCACCAGCAGGGCCAATGATGGCGGAAAAGCACTACATCTCACTCCGCCACTGCCATGCAGACAAATCCCCCGCCCACTAAATAATGATGCACAAATCAGCTCGGCAGTCAGTGAATATCGAACGACCAACAGCGGTATGGACCGCCACGGCCAGCAATGGAACCCACAAACAACAAATGCACACATTGGCAAGTTCGAAAAGCACACCCTTGACACACATCCACAACACTTTAAAACACACACATACACACCCCACAATCCTTTGCAACACCAGTAGCACGACAGATATTGACACCACAACATGCATACACTGAACTAACCATCACACAAGTTACACACACAAAAACACCACCAAAACTCATATATTGCACACCCATCATCACAAGCCACACACCCAACCATACAACAACACCCACACCAATACACCTACAACACACCACCCACAACACACACCATGGTGCCCCTGAGCACCCCCGCTTCACAGACAGGGAGCTAAGGACCATGGTGGATGAAATAGTCAGGGTCGAGCCACAACTATTCGGGGTACAGGTGGAGCAGACACCCAAGGCCAGGAAGATGGAGCTAAGGCAGAGGATAGTCAACAAGGTCAACGCAGTGGGAAATTATCCACGCACAAGGGATGACATCAGGAAGAGATGGAATGACCTGTGGGAGAAGGTGCATTCCAAGGCATCCAGGCACAACATCGCCGTACAGAAGACTGGTGGTGGTCCCCCGCCTCCTCCCCCCGAATACACAGACTAGGAGGAGAAGGTCCTGGCTATCCTGCACCCAGAGGACCTCACTGGACTCATGGGGGGACTGGAATCAGGTAAGTCAACTACAATACCTTAACAGTCACCACACCTGTAATGTATGTATCACCCCATCCTCTCACTATCACCAGGACCCCATCCCCTACCCAGCCCACAACACCCAGACACTCATATCCAAGTCACCTGCATGCCCACAATCCCCCATACAAATCACCATCCAGCCCCTGTGCACAGTCACCAACCCATGCATGTAATCTCAGAAGCACTTCAACACCCACAATGCACCACCCTCAAAATATACATCAAAATGAACAAGAAGGGAGCCTGCAAGCCACTACATGGGAATGTAACCATCAATTACTGCTGACCAGTGGTGCAATTGACAAGAAAGTGCAGGACACCAACATCTCTATTCTCTCACACACAGGCTCCACCACCCATGCCACCCTGACCGAGCCTTCAAGGAGTGTCAATCCCCCACCTGAAGATGAAGGCCCCAATCAGGAGAGTGCAGAGGGATGTCTGGACACAGAGGAAATCCCTGGCCCATCACACACCCCTGGACAGTCACCCTCCAGAAGCCCCACCCAGGACAGCACTGACACCCCTACCACTCAGCCACCACCATCAGCTCTGGTCAAACGACCCCACACCAGTGTCTCCAGGCCACAGACTGGCTCCCCACATTTACAGAGGCCTGAGTCTCCACCCGCCACCAGGCAGGATGATGAAGGGCCCAATGCAAGTGGGACTGACAGACCTGTGCAGGGAGCACGGGCACAGGGAGCTAGGGTCAGTGGGAGGGTAACAGTGGCCCGGGGGTGGGGGGGCAAGGAGGGATGCTGCTGCCCAGGAGGTAATTGCTGAGGTCCTGTGAGCATACCATCATTCCCAGGACAGGATGGGCCAGATCATGGCCACGTTAGAGCAGAATCAGATGCTGCATGTAGCATACCACCAGGAGGCCATGGAGCAAAGAAAACTGCTCAATACTACCATTGCCTCCATTGCAGGGGTGCTGCAGTGCAAGTCCAACATCCAGCCTGAGTCCTCCACCCACCTGCAGGCCCCTTACACTAGCCAGGACACTGCCCTGCCATCTGCATCTGCTGCAGCTACTAGACTGGTGGCACTGCCAGAGGACTCACAGCACACCAGCAACCCTACCCTGCAGCTCAGCTTCACCCTCGCAAGCGGGCCCTCAGACCCAAACATCCCACTGAAACACCAGCCAAAACCAAGCCCAGCGCCAGGATGTGACTCTGCCCTGTTCCACTGAGCTACCTTGTTGACATGCCACTGCCATCTCACCATCTTCTAATGGCCCCATGGACTATACCCCTGTGCTACCGACAGCTGAGAATATGTACCTGAGTATGTTGTTCACCATGTCCCCACTCCCTTCCACTATCCCAACACTCATGGATGTTTTGACTTGGAATAAATACACTTGTGCACTCAAAATATCTGTCCTCAATCAATATGAGCAACCAATTGTGAATGTGAATGCATTAGCTAGTTACCATCATAATGCCGCTTTTATTGCAGGAGGGGATCTAACAAACTGTAGTGTCTGAAGTATGTCACACTGTACATTCCATAGCCTTAACTCGCATCTGCCACTTCAGTCATGATTTTGCTATTTCA
Source organism: Pleurodeles waltl (assembly GCF_031143425.1). Classification (NCBI taxonomy): domain Eukaryota; kingdom Metazoa; phylum Chordata; class Amphibia; order Caudata; family Salamandridae; genus Pleurodeles; species Pleurodeles waltl. The sequence goes on along the minus strand of NC_090450.1, from coordinate 74,719,027 downwards.
CTGGTAAGGGACACCACAGCACTTACTACATGAGTCACCCTGAAACAATGCAGTGAAGCCATCATCATCATAGGAAATGTACCTGAGAGTCACTGGAAGTATAGCCGGATTGGCTGGGTCCTGGAGTTGATGTCTTCCCCCTCTTCTTCACCATCACTTTCATCTCTCCTCTGATGTGGCAGGGCTGGTTGGACAGCATCCTCCTCTTCCAGAAGTGAGATAGCTTTCCTCACAGCCAAGTTGTGCAGCATGCAGCAGGCCACCACTATCTTACACACCTTGTCGGGGACACAGCACAGGGATCCTCCAGAGAGATGGAGGCAACAAAATCTTGCCATCAGGAGTCCTATGGTCCGCTCAATAACCCTCCTAGTACGACCATGTGCCTCATTCTAATTCCTTTCTGCATCTGTCCTGGGATTCCTTACAGGTGTCAGGAGCCATTGCATGTTGGGGTAGCCAAAATCCCCTGCAAAAGTGGGCGAAAGAGGGTTGAAACACACACAATCTACCTGCAAAGTAGATTGTGACTAGTCTGCCTGTCAGCTATGTAACTGATCCAGTGGCATACACACTCACCTATGAGCCAAGCTCTGTCCCCCTGTAGTTGTCCCATCATGTGTGGTACACTGCTGTTTCTCAGGACATATGAATCATGGACTGATCCTGGGAACCTTGCATTGACATGTGAAATGTACTGAGCAGCAGTACACACCAATTGGACATTCATGGAGTGATAGTTTTTATGATTCTGAAACACCTGTTCATTTACTCTTGGGGGTATGAGGGCTATGTGGGTACATCAATGGTACCTATCACATATATGATATTTGCAAAGGCATAGAATCCTGATTTGATGGCGGTGAGATCAGCCCTTTGGGGAAACTGGACATAAATTTGCAGGTGCTGAATGAATGCATTCAGGAAAGCGGACAGGCTGTGACTGAACAATGGCTGAGATACCCCTGCAGCCATGCCCACTGTCACTTGTAATACGCCTGTGGCCAAAAAATATAGCACATATAGTACCTGCACAGTTGTAGGTATGGCATGGTGATTCCTGTTAACCGGCCTAACAACAGGCTCCATTACTGCACAGAACAGAGGTCAAGGATTGTAGCTTGATTCAGTTGGTAAGTTATGATGATGTGACATTCCTCCATGGTGGCCAGATCTATCAGGGGTCTGTAAACAGATGGGGCTCTCCCTCACCACATGGGTCTGTACCTATGGGGAAGGAATGAAGACACATTGAGTTGGGACATACACTTGCATCACATGTTGCCAAATTCATGTTTTACATTCGACACATGTGTAACGCACACAGACACAAAGAGGAGGTAATCCTGTCTGGATAATGTGTGGTGAGGTGTCTTGATGTAGACACACTTCCCACCATGATTACGTGTGGGGGACTAGTGCTCATGTCAGTACTCGATGAAGGGGAGAGGGAATGGTGTCATGGATGAGGCCCCTGGCCAGGCTATGGAGGTGTGGTGGATGCAAAATGGCAGCCTCCTGTCATACATGTAGTGTAGTGTGGAAGTAACTTAATTCCGCTGCCGTAACTCGTTATGGCGGTAGGTGGTGTTCACCGCTGTGCACCAGATCATTGGATAACATGGTTGTCAATGGGGAACTTGGGCCAATCATGACCCCCGCCGGCGGTGACTGTGCACACCACTGCGGTATCTACTGCCATTTTGACAGGCCCTTGTCACTTGAAGCCTGCACTATGAGAAGGGAAGAACTCCACTGCATGTGTTGCTGTATCCTGACTCTGGTCCCTGAGATGGCATGTGTCACAGGGGAATGGGTCCTGGCCTTCACCGCGGAGGAGCTGCAGAAGCTGGTGGATGGGGTCCTACCCCTGTATGCCAAGCTGTATAGGTAACCAGAGGAGCAAGTGAGCTGCTATTTGCCCTCCTTAGATGTGTGTGAATGTGGCGGATGCCTGTATGAGTTTTTTATCGCTGTGTGAATGCTCACCCGTAGTGTGTCTGGCAGTTTTTTAGCTTTAAAATTGTCCATATCTATGTCTCCATGGGCCATGTCTGTTTCAAGGGGCATGGCATTTGTGTATGGGGCCCCCACACTGATGTCTGTTTCTTTACTCTGTGTGTCCCATGGAGGTCAGCGCCCATCAGAAGAGGGGATTGTGGCAAGCCATCATCAAGGAAGTGCGGACCCTGGAGGTCTTCTACCAGCGGAGCACCCACTGCAGGAAGTGGTGGGAGGACCTGAGGTTCTGGGCCAGAAAGACCAGAGAGGCCCAGCTGGGGAAGGCTTCCCAACGAGGGAGGGGTGCCCATCGGACCCAGACCGCCACTTAAGGCCCCATTTCTGGCAGTGGCCTATCCGGATTTGGATGGTCGCTTGAAGGCAGCACAGCAGCCACAAGGGGGGTGAGTAACAACACTGTTGTGATGCCACTATGATGAGTGTAGTTAGATGCTAAGGGGTGCATACATAGTAGTGCCAGGCACTTAGACAAGTATCCCTGCAGTCCTGCCCCCCTCCACGTCCATGGGATAGTGTGGCTGGGTCTGTAGCCCTGTGAGGGGTCCCCTGTTTGGCCCATTGTATTCAATGTAGCCTCATGGACTTGCAGATGTGTTGGCTTGGCATCGTCTCTCATTGGTTGACTTAACAAAGTGTATCCCACTAAGTTGCCAGTGCCCCCTCATTCAGGAGGCTGGGTGTCTCCTTTGCCCCAGGCACCTCGTTCCCTGCCCCAGTCAGCCCTGCTGCCCTCACGGAGGAGGCTATTGACCTCCTGAGAACCATCTCTGTTGGGCAGACAACCATCGTGAATGCCATTGAGGGGCTAGCATCCCAGATGCAGCAATGCAATACATAACTGGAAGGCATTCACGGTGCCATGTCTGGCCGACAGAGATCTTTTCAGGCTCTGGCCTCCTCTTTGACGGCAGTCAGTGTGCCCGGTCTTTCTGTCTACCCTCCCATAACCTCTACCCCTTCCAGCACCCCACTCCCTTCACCCATCCCAAGCACACATACAGACAGCCATGCACACAGATCAACACACAAGAAGCACACAGAGAAACACAAGCACCACACTTCCCACCACAGGCAGGCACACACCCAACATACTAAAGAACACACAACAACATCCACCTCCCCAATGTGACAACCTCCCCCGCCTCCCTGTCTGTCTCCTCACCATGCACACCCACACGCATTGCACCATCAGTCACTGCTGCTGCCCTCATTCTTGCAGTTACCACAACAGCTAACATCCAGTAATGCAGCCCTGACATCACACCTGCACTCACAGACAGTTGTGGCACACTCACCAGACCTGCAGACACCCACACAACATCCATATACACTGGCAGCCTGTTATCTCCCACTGTGTCCACCCCCCTCCCAAAACACTCAAACACTCACACTCATCCACACCACACCACACACATCCACCATACATATGCAGACTAAACAGGCACCTGCACCCACATCCGGCACACCTACACCTCGTACCACCACTCCCTCAACCTCCTCTCCCCGACCTGGCTCCGAATCCCCACCAACTGCACCTAAGAACCTTTTCCTCTCCCGTGTTGACCTGTTTGAACCCACTTGCCCACCCCGTCTTGTCCCTAAACATTCCCATGCCCCAGCCCATTCCACTCCTTCCTCTTCAAAGTCCTCCCACTCTGCCCTTCCCATTCCCGTGCCCCTTCCACAGGGAGGAAGAAGCCCCATGTTGCACCAGGTCCCTCTGCCACCCCAGTCCAGGCCCACTCCCCCTCCTTCCAAGGGCAAGCCCAAACCCTCTTTACCTTCACCTCCTAAACCTAAGCCCAAGACCACCCCCTTCAAAACCTGACTCACCACCCCTGCCACTGATCCCTGAGGTGCCTGGCTGCCCCATAGACGCACCTTCTCAGTGGAGTTTCCTTTGCCATCGTAGGAGTCAAGTGTAGCCTATATTTGCCATTCCGGGACTTGTACATATGGACTGGCCTATGGCCTGGTTTGTACATTTGTTTTTATACAAATTGCAGTAAATCTTAGTGCCCAGCAGTCCTGTTGGCACAATATTGACCCGTTGTGAAGCATTTCACTGTGGGGGTGTGGTGTGCACAGGTGTCTGGATTGGTGCAGGTATTTTTTGGCTTGTCTGGTAAGTACATCTTGTTATGGTATGTATGGCTTGGAATGGTGATAGGGGTTGGGATTGCGTTGCGGTGTGGGTGGGTGTGTAACTGTGCCCTTTCCTCCCATGTCTACTAGGCTGCGGTACTTACCGTCGTCGTTAGGCACGGTCCTGGAGCAATATGGCAAGGAGAAGCACTGGGATTATTTCCAACTCTCGCTCAATGTTGGCATCGGCATGTTCTGTGTGCCGCCAGTGAGTGTTTCCCTTTATATGGGTCATTTCCGCCACTGGTTCCCACCCCGGAACTGATGGCGGAGTGGTGATTCATAATTTGGTGGGCAGGTAGAGCTTTTCTGACGGACTAAGGGTAGCCTCCCCCGTCATCGGTGGGACTACCAATATGGCGGTGGGTGGATGGCCTGCTGCCTGTTTCTCATGTGCTTCATTATTTGGCGGTCCTGACCGCCAGCCTGTTGGCGGTAGTTACCGCCACCGCCGGTGATGCGTTTTTCACCGCCATGTTCATAATGACCACTATAGCATCTAATTTGAGTGTCTACTTGTAAGGTGGTGACGCAGGTCCAGGTCATAATAATTTACAAGTTAGCTGGTGGAGGACAAGTCACTCTCTCCACTGAAATTGACCACCACATGATTGGCAAATCTTAATGACTGCCTCGCTGATCCCACATAACTTAAGGAATGTGCATGTGTTAAGACTGTTTCTTGCAACTTCAGATTCAAGTTTTGACAATTTAAATGATTAAAAATGATTTATTTTAAAGTATTTAAGGACAAGCTGCATGTCATGTGTCCCAGTAATGCCTCATAAAGGTTGCGATAACATCCATGATTAAGTGGATCAGTTATGGAAATAGCTGTGCATTGTTATGTTATGGTATATCCATTTAATAAAGTGCAGCAAATCACACCTGGAGGTGTATCTCGGTGCACGACCTCCACATAAATCGCTCCTAGTGATTAAAACAGCCAGGTTCTTAACAAGCTTTTCAAGTGGGCAAACTCCGAGCAGCAGCAAAGGTAGCCTGGACGCTGATTCCACACCATCAAAAAACGCTCTGCCCCAATATCTTACAGCAGGGATTGGGGGAATGGGCAGAAGGACCTTATTGCTGGATCTTAAAGTACGAAAAGTACAATAAAGGCATAATTTGTTCTTAAGATACATATGGGATTTGCCCAACAAAGGTTTGTGGGCAAGACAGCATATCTTAAAGAAAATGTGTCCATGCAGGTGGAGGGATTTAAGGATGGGGGCAGGAGAAGAGACTCGAAAGATTACACACCAACAGGGCAGCCGTATTTTGCACCACCTGTAATTTGGTCAAGAGGGTGTGTTTGCTACCATAAGCAGAGCATTGCTATAGTCTAGATGGCTGATTATTAAAGCCTGGACCAGTGTTTTCCTAGCAGAGGATGGAAGCCAGGGGAAGACTTTCCTCAAGAGCTGCCTGATGGCAAAATATGTCCCTCTAATAGCGGCTACGTGGCTTTTCATAGACAATTCCAGGTCAATTCTGATAGCTAGATTTTTTGCCACTGACACTAAGAAAACAATAATACTACAGACGATTTGCGAACAATTAGGAAAATATATTAGCAATGGTCAAACTCAGTTGTGGTGGAGATGTACTCAAAACAAACCGGCCCTCAGCAATAGTCTTCAGATGTGGGTTTTAAATGAAGGATGACTGAGATATTCTCCAAATACAATGTAATTCATTTGTGGAAAGTTGCAGTTCCCTTGTTGAGGTAAAGTTGATAGCAATGTTTCTTACAATGCATTTAATTTTAATTTTTACTATTTTTATAACTCAAGTTTCCGACATTTAAGTTTATCAGAGAGAACATACGGCGCTGGGTGCCACACTTGTCTGTAGCATACCTTTTGAATATCAGCAACTCCTCATCTTCTCATTTAACAGCGTGCTCCTGTGACTTGAACATGCTAGACAAAGGCCCTTAAAACCATAATATGATACAGCCCCAGGTAGGCACAATCAAAACAAACAGTTGCACCAGGGGAAGAAGAATGCAGTCTGGGAAGTCAAAAGAGCCAAGGTTAGATGTATGATCTGTTGTACTCCACTACCTCCTTTGAAGGTTTTTTTTTTAAATGGCGAATGTAACTACAGTCTTGACAGTCACAATGTGAAGCAATTTGGGAACTGTGAAATACCAATAAAAGAAGGCTTAAATCAATGTAATGTATCTGAGAACTATGTTTTTCATTGTTGTCAATGTTACCTGTCTAAAAGGAGAAACATGTGCAATAATGACAAATTATTTTTGCTGTTAATTGTATGACCAGTTGTGTCCTAACATCCATAGCTCTATATGACAGCAAAACTTCTAAGGTGAGTAAAATTTGCCATTGTACATATGGAACAACAGTTTTGAAGGCTCATAACTGCCTGCACAAAGGATTTGCATAAATATTTTTCCTTTTCCCATCCAAAATCGCTACGTCACACCTGTATGTAAAGGCGCAAGGCTCTTGATGTTGTCTAATGCTGCATTATCTGAAGACTATCATCTCACTGTCATATCATGGACGTGGCTTATCATAAAAAACAAATACGGCATCCTTTCAAGTGCCCCATATGCAGAGGTGCTAATTGTACATCGTTAAAGTTAAAATTACTAGGGTTTTCAATAATTTCGAGGGTGCAGGGGTGCGGAGCTAAAGAGAATGTCCGGTTGAACTTTGATAAACAAGGATTACCAGAGGAATCAGAAATACTAGGTTCAGTTCTCTCCAGAAAATTAATGTACCCCAGAATTTCACTTGGAGATTTCAGCAGTGGGCCTGTTGATCTTATAATTCCAATGATGCTGGACACTCCTTCCACCAGCCCCACCGAAATGAAACGGGACCTCGTCAGTAGGCCCTTAATGTGTTACTTTTCTCTCCGGCCTATCAAACATTGTACAAACACGAATGACTTAGATATCACCATTACTCACTTTCATAACTCACCTCCGCACATCATTTGTTTGCAAAAGCAGGCCACAATCTGGTAAAATCATACCAGATTACTTTTTGGAGTTTGTAGCAGTTATTTTGAAAATCCGGCATCCTCAAGCATTTCCGACTTGTATGTCACAGATAGGCTGAAAAAATTAAGAACTGAGGTATGCATAATTAATTTACTCATAAATGGAACGTTAAGTAAACAACTGCAATATCATTGTTTTTTGCTTAATTTAGACCACTGGGGGTTCCCAAGGCAGCGTCACGAGGAAGTTGGGGAAATCCAGTGTAATGAGATGAACACCCACAGAGTCTTAACACTGTGGGTATTCATAAACATTTTGAAATGTATTTCCCACACTTCTCATATAACACACCTGAAAGGATTTAGCATTAGCAAAGGCATTACATGCGGGAAAAGGCCCAAAATATGCTCAATATACTGTGTGGGTGGAAGAAGGAAAGACATTTAGTTTAAAACACTTTAGTATAAAAAAAGTAAATAAAAAAACAATGATCGTTTTACATTTACTGCCTGTCCGGCTGTTTACCGAGCAGAATGTATAGAATGCACAGAGCCGTACACATATATAGGCGCAGAAATGAGAACATAGACATACATCGTTAGCTTTGAATTCCATGCAATTACATCAGCAATTTTCTGTAAGTGTGATTTACGCATTTTCAAGTTAAGACCTATAGGCCTAAGGTGGTGCTAATGAACTAGACAGCAATGGGAAAATGCAACCTCTGCATGCATAATTAATTAGTGTAACCATGTGGTAAATCCCTGCTACTCAAATATATTAAAACTCTACAGAGTGGGGAATAACTGCGTGCCTGAAATAACTTTGCGTGTCTCCTACACATCATTTCGCTTTTCTGAGGGGATCAATGCACACGTTACCAGCTGGTGTGTAGCAAACGTGTGTGGCGCCTTCTGTAGGAGGTGAAGGTGCAAACGGAGGGAGGGGAGAGGAATAGAACGGGACAGTGTTTAATTTGTAAATAAAAACCTACCGTTGATGAAAGCCCTCCTCTTAAACACACTGCTGCTGCAATTAAATGTGGGAACATATAATACTGATGTAGCGTAATCTCGAAGCCATTTCGGGCCTCTTCAATCCATTTAAAGCCAATCCCTGCCCCTTCAGTTCACTCTTGCAGCTTTATACTTTCTCCCATTGTGATATTTTTTGTATATCAAAAAACGTAAGTTGTGACAGTACTAAAACAACTTATCATCAGTTGGCATAATGTAAACATCTTGTCTCTAATAACCATTTCTATCCTGGGCTCCTTGGTTTTCCATATCTTGTAGTGGTGTATACAACAATTCAACAATTGTATCACAATTTCAAGTTTAAATGGCCTAAATTCTCATGTGACTAGGCACTGAGGACATTTTAGTTATGTTAGCCTTTAAGGCAGCAATTCAAGAAGCTTCCCCATTATGAACCTAGCAGTTGTATATTTCACACTTCATCAGTTTCATAACAATTTTTCTAGTGTGTTTATATGAAGCAATTCAATACTAATGTACATACATTTTATACGGTGGATGGAAGGATTATGAAAAACAGAATTATAGTAGTTTACTAGCCTAATCAAAATCTTCCCTTGTGTTATTTGCAAGGGAATATGAACATTACTACTTTTAACAGTCTTTTAAAATATATTTCTTTATTTATCTTTATGTGGAATGGCAATACATGCAATTAGAACTCTGTTATTTAGTTTCAAACCATTTTACAGACTTTGAAAAGTGTATCCAGCAATTGTGGTGCCTGAATTCAGTGCATTATAATCGCATGTCATGCCCTTTGTCCTTTCAGACTAGATGAGAGGGACCCATTTCAAAAAGGAATGCTGGGGGCATCTTTCACAGATTTTTTTGTATGAAAAAGAAGAATTTTAGAAGCATTAGTTTCTGCTTGTGTGACGCCAATTCTCGAGTAATAAAAACAGGCTGTTTGCCTAAGTGTTTACCATAACTTCTATTAGAAGAAATGATTCACTCTGTTAAATTCCTAAATCGTGAGGTGGATTAGTGACATTAAAGGCACAAGCCAGTTAATGAAAACACATTTGGATTTGCAGAACGCTCAGCAGTGTGCTATGCAATATCATGTCTTGATTCATCTTGATTCATTTTGCTTTTCAATGCGGATAGTATATTTCTATTTGGCTGCTACTGGTCAAATATCAGATAGGTTTAATCTCTACCCTCCTATAGCCAGAGAGGGCACTTTTCAGTGTCAGGCAGGGATGGCCCTACTTAGCTCGAGGTTACTGACCAATGACATTTGACCTACAAAATGGAATCTGTAGAACAAAAGTTAAGAACTTTGTGTGAATTATCCTATTAACTTTTATTCCAAATTAATTGTGTTGCTCTCTCACTTAAAAAACAGTCTTCTGAATATTTGAATTTCTTTGAAAACACTGAAAGGGAAACGTTGAGTAAATATGGGAAATAGATATTTTTCCAATTGTGTAAACACATGAAAACGTAAAATATTTTAAATAGCTCTAAAACGTGCTATTTTACGAAAACTTTGCAGCTATTTTTCGTCTCCATCTGAAATTCCCTGATGTTACAATTTTGTTGACAGTTTGAGCGCCAATTTACTTTAATGGTATGTGTAAGTGTCCATAAAATCCAAATATCATGATTATTGCAGATCCATCAACTGCAGGAGGAGATGGAACCTTTAAACTTTGACATAGGAGAGCAAAATGTTTGGTGAGTCTAACATCAAATAGCCTGCCTGGGGGTAGTTGACCTCATTTAACATTCTCAGGATAGCGCTGGATCGACATGTGTGCCAGCACTAAAAGTATGACAGCAGCCCTTGCTGTAAAGCCAAAGAGCCTCCTGGGCACACAAGACAGGTGCGCATGTCCGTTATGTCATCGGGGTACTATGCTTAATACAGGTCCTGGTGAACATCCACAATATTGTAACTGCAAGTGAGTTGTGTGGTAAGCTGGCCCTAATATCCTAATTTCTTCGGGGACTAAGAGAAGACATGTCCTCGCATGGAAAAAATGTTATATGAGAACAACAACTGTGAATTTCCACTCTGGAGACTATCGAGAACTATAGAATTAGGGTTAACAAGCATATATCAGAGAAGATGGATTTAATCTATCTATCTATCTATCTATCTATCTATCTATCTATCTATCTATCTATCTATCTATCTATCTATCTATCTATCTATCTATCTTTTTCTTAATCACAAACATACACCCCATTAGGGTTTTTGTAACTGCAAACTCTGAAGAAAAATATAACTTAAAAGTTAAGGCATGTTTTTATAGTTTCCTAAACGTAAGATTTGTTTCTTTATTTCTGAAAGACTGATGATTTTTGTTCGATAAAGGTGCTCCAAGGACTTTGAAGGGTTTTGTAACATAGGTGACATAACTGAAACTGGCAATCACCAGGGGTCTGAGGAATACAGAACAAAGTTTCTGTGCATGCTTCCACTGGGTAAAACTTATGGCCAAAGAAAGAGGTGGGACGTTGTTGAAAATGCTGTAAATGAGGCCCAGTAAATTAAAGCCAAACGTCTTCCCAACTGCATAGAATCCAGTGATCTGATCTTTGCTAAAACATGGTTACATTTGCAAAACCGAAAAATAATAGTAGCCGTTGCATTCTCAATGTATTAACGTTTGGTAAGGTTTCTGTGAACCAATAATAAAACAAAATGGTATTACATTAATGAAGGTGGAGGTGCAGGAAAGCAACAATGGAAGAAACCTTGTAGGTCATGACAAAAAAGATTAAATAAGCTGAAGGGAGCAAAGGTAGAACAAAAATTTTGACACATCCAAGATGTACCTCTAAATAAAGAAAGTTTGGAGTCCAAAAGAATGACAAGATTTTTCATTACTGGGACTGGTTTGGAGAGAATTCTACTGAATGATGCCATAAAGATTGTCTAAGATAGCATTGATCTTAAAAATATCCTGTTTTCAGCTCTGACTAATTCAATTTATTTGCATAATATGCTATGGAAGTGGAATTTGACCTCTTTATTATATGACCTGCACTAGTTTGCTTCTAGCCCCTGGTAACTGGGATTGTTCTGCTTTAAGCTTCAAGAACAACAACTGAATTCTATAAACTTGGGTTTAGCCAATTTATTTTCAACAAGTTCTACAGTATTTAATGTTTTTTTGAGCATCTGATTGAAGGCTTTTAAAATGAAATCCATATCCTAATATTGAGATATTACCAGTTATTTGGGAGGATAATTCATGAAAAGTGAGATTCTTCCATGGTCTTGTAACAATTTTAATAGTTTTGGTAACAATGCCAAAGAGTTATTGGTACCATTAATAGAAAATAACATTAAACAGTGTCGGACAAGGTCAGGTGAATGAGCTGTCCAGTATTAAGCCTATACTTGACACTGAAACTCAGTCCGATAGTTTGTCTAGCAGAATGTGAGGCACTTTCAGCTTCTTGATGAACAGTAAAATATTTCAAGGAGGACAGGCCACATCTTCTGCCTAGATATTAAGATCAGCTACGACAACCAGTTCATAAAGCAAAGTGAAGTATGGCACAGTGGCGTAACGAAACTTAGGCCCCCTCCCTGCAAAGTATATGGAGGGATCCCCGTCCGGACTTATACTTAGGAGTTCTCAGGCCTGGATATTGTGCTGAGGTGGTCCCGTGGAGCTCAGTGGCCCACCCGCACTGAGGGGCTGCAACGGTCTTTGTACGCCACTGGTGTGGCATCATCTCCTCAACACGTATAGAAAAAATTAACAGAAATGTTAGAAGGATGGAACAACAAGATAACATCCAAATGCAATTGGTAAGACATTTGCTGTGAGAAACAGAACATGTCAGCTCTTGTCAAACTGAGTTTAGGCTGTAAGCATATAGGTAGATTATCTTGAAAGACTAGCCTGAACCCACCACCCCCTCTAAAATATTCTATGTTGCCTGAGAGGCTTGAAATTAGTTGGGACTAAACAAGAGGAATGCTCATCAGTCTAGAAGGATTCAGTAACAGCAAGCATCAGTAGCTTTCTGTTTTCAAACAATGAGTGTGCAGCCATCAGTTCTTAACCACAGAAACATGTTGATTAGACTCCAATCCCCGCCCCCTGCCGCCAAGCTATAAATAAGCCCAAAAAAGCATTTTAGAGCAATCTAATACAATAGGAGCCACAACCAAACTGACTGAGCAGCACAGATTTATGACATGACAACGGTTTGAGTGTATATATTAATAATGAGTTGGATAATCATTTCAAGGGGGGTGAGGGGATTATGCAGCGTTCATCATTATTCCAATTTGTTTGCTGAAGCCATGGAGTCAAACACTCAAGATTCATCACGTTTGGGAGAAAACCAACATTGATATTAATGTCTGTGAATAACCAATAACATTCTCTGATAGTATAGTGCCCAAACATACTAATTCAAAGGAAGTTAAAAGACAAATAACTCCTTGGCATGTTTTTATGCTTATGAATTAGTCATGGTACATATATATTCTATGTTTCTAGTTAGCAGATGTATGAAAGTAATTGGGATATTGATCCGAATACACGGTTTCTATGTAGTTTCTAATTTATTTGAATACACTTCAAATCCAAAGGTGAGTTTTTGTTAAAGGGTTATGAGAGTTCTGGATAAAACTATCAACTTAGGTGACAGGCTGAAGTTAAAAGGATAGTGATGACTCCTGTCTTTACAGTTGGCGCCTATTAGCATTATGTTCATGATGTTTAGAGTCCTAAATGGACTGTTGTCCAATTCTTGATGTGGAAATTGTCCAGTTTTCGACTTGGAAATGTGGCTACTATGCAGTGATATGCAGTGGATTGCTACAAGGTTCCAACTCCCATCCACTGAGAAGCTAGAATAATCACTGGAATAACTGTGGAATTCAATTGAATATGTTACACATAGGTGTCATGCACCATCCGGCACATTACTCTGATGTAATATGTATAAGCTATAGATAGAAATACCATGCATATGAGACTTCAGGAGCAAAGTCACATAACTAGCTCTTGCCATGACAATGGTCACTGTAATTATGTGATTCTACGGCTATGATTTTATCTGCTTGATTATGGATTTAAATCACTTGCCACATAATTAGTTATCTGTTCCATAATTTACTGATTTTAACAAAAAGTTTGTTTCTATCTCAAAGGGATCAAAATTAACTAAAAACACAACCGTCCATGTTGCAGCACAGTGGCAGGCCCTTTGCAATGATGAACTAACCAAATTTCATTTGACGATTACTATATTTAGGCATCAAACTGATACTAATGGAGTGATACCTTTGCCCAGACATTGTTAACATGTTTAAAAATAACAAAAGAGTGTAGTAGTATTGTGAAAAAATGTGTACATCATGCTGCTTCATTTGTATTTTCTTGCCTCATAACTTTAGTTGAACTGCCACATAATTTGATCCCACCCACTGCAGCATAAGCGCAAAGGCCCTTCCTTCAATCAAGCAGGCTGCATTAAGTTTTATGATCTCTTGCATTAAGAGAGACATGTGGTCAGTGTATGAATTGAAAAACAACATAGATGCTATGCAGAATAAAGAGGCCCTTCATACACACATCACTCCTGACTTTATATACTCCTTAGCATTCTTTTACCTTTGAAATGCTAAGACAAGAGGTGCTGGATGGTATGCAATCCCTACTGGGATGCCTTCTTGGAATGGGCAGACTCGCAGAGGGAAATTGTCTGATAACATGGTGCTTAGCAAACATATGCAGAGTAATTTTAGCATTCAAGCTATCAAAAATAGGTAAGTTAATGCAAAACTATAATGGGTAATGTAGCAATTTGGAGGAGGAAATCTGCCTTTTTTGCACTGTCACTTATGATTTTTTCTGGACTGTGTTTTTGTCTGGTATTAAGACTTTGGGGGTCATTCTGACCCTGGCGGTAATTACCGCCAGGGCGGAGGTCGGCGGTAGTACCGCCAACAGGCTGGCGGTGCTCCGCCGGGCATTCTGACCGCGGCGGTACAGCCGCGGCCAGAAGCGGAAAGCCGGCGGGCTACCGCCGACTTTCCGCTGCCCGTCTGAATCCTCCATGGCGGCGGAGCACGCTCCGCCGCCATGGGGATTCAGACACCCCCTACCGCCATCCTGTTCATGGCGGCTCTCCCGCCATGAACAGGATGGCGGTAGGGGGTGCCGCGGGGCCCCTGGGGGCCCCTGCCGTGCCCATGCCAATGGCATGGGCACGGCAGGGGCCCCCGTAAGAGGGCCCCAAAAAGTATTTCAGTGTCTGCCCAGCAGACACTGAAATACGCGACGGGTGCAACTGCACCCGTCGCACCTTCCCACTCCGCCGGCTCAATTCTGAGCCGGCATCCTAGTGGGAAGGTTGATTTGCCCTGGGCTGCCGGGCGGCCGCCCGCCTGCCCAGGGCAAATGTCAGAATCACCGTCCGCCAAGGTCAGAATGACCGCCTTTGTGTACTCTGATGCTGCGATTCATGTGCTCAAGTCCTAAATAGTATTAGTAAAACTGGTTTCACCCAGTGTGCGCTATAAGTCCATAGGGCAGGACATCTAATATTGCATACATATTCACTTAAAAAAAACAAAGGCTACAGGGACGTTAAAGTTAGGTTCTGAATTTATTCGCACAAAACCATAGAAATTCAGCATGCACCCACCATGCACAGTTTTTTCTTCAATAATTTGACTGCTAACGTTTCATTGATATATTTATTGACATTATAAAAGTTGTCATGAGTGCTGTAATAACTGTGATAATTAGCAGTGCATCGGAAGTTATAGTTACTTTAGGGAATGAGTTATAGTTACTTTAAATAATTCTAACTATAACTGCTGAATTTCTATGGTTTTGCGCGAGTAAATTTGGAACCTAACTATAAAATACCCCAGTAACCTTTGCTTTTCTAAGTGAATTTCTATGTTTTTAAAAAATTGTTTCCTAACTATAACATCCCTGTAATGTGTAAGTAAATGTCTGTCTTTTTTCAACGTAAAGTATTTTTAATTACTATATGTTAATCCAACCACTAACCCCCTAAAACCACACAAACCTGTGCCTCCAGCCGGAGGCAGGGGTTGGCTACAGAGCCTGTCTCTCTGGGAGTGAGAATAGGTGTGAGAGTGTGTCTGGGTGTGAAAGTTTACCTGTGAGTAGGTGTGTAGGAGGATCTGTGAGTGAGTGTGTGAGTCACTGAGTGGGTCTGTGAGTGGGTGAGTGAGTATCTGAGTGGGCCTGTGAGTGGGTGCTTAAGTCTCTGACTGGGTATATTAGTGAGTGTATGAGTCTCTGAGTGGATCTGTGTGTTGTTGTATGAGTCTCTGAATGGGTGTGTGCGTGGGTGCCTGAGTGTCTGAGTAGGTCTGTGAGTGAGTAATCAATCTCTGAGTGCATCTGTGAGTGAGTGAATGAGTTGGTCTGTGAGTGGGTCCATGAGTCTGAGTGAATCTGTGAGTGGGTGTGTGAGTGTCTGAGTGTGAGTCTGAGTGGGTGTCTAAGTGGGTGCATGAGTCTCTGAGTGGGTCTGTGAGTGGGTGCATTAGTGTTTAAGTGAGTGTCTGAGTGCATCTGTGAGTGGGTGTGAGTGTCTGTGTGGGTGTGTCAGTAGCTGCGTGAGTGAGCCCTTTTATCCAACAGGAGTCCAGCATTTTTGTACAAAATATCAACCCAATTGGCGTTCTTTCTGCCTCCTTGGGTAAATGTACAGTGCATATTCAATACTACAGCTGCGTAATGGAGCAAAAGGAAATGCCACCAGTGACATTGTGTGCGTTTTGGAAATATGATGCCTCCTAGTGCATCTTTATCTAGAATTCTGTGATTACATAAATCGTCCTATTGAGAGGCCAATGAGACTACAAAGATGCAAATCTCCACCAAACCAAACAAGGTCCTTCCTCGTGAATATATAACCGTTGTTGGTGCTCGCTATTGCATAACAGCCAGAACGCCTTCAATCCAAATAAAACACTCCTCCGAATAAAGAAACAGCGGCACTTCCATTAAAGGTGCTTTCGAGGGATTTTTTTCAGCTGAAGCCAACCAACACATTTCCGTCCTCTCAGGAGCTTTGCCATGGTTGAAAGTACCATGTTCTTAAACTAAAAAGCAGTCAACAAAAAAATGATGGCCCAAAACTTAATACTACACCTTTGGCTGAAAAGCATGGCAGCCTTCTTATACTGTCTCACCACTGAAATGTAACTCCATCTATATCTATATCTGTATCTATCTATTTATTTATATATATATAGCTATTTATATGTATATTATTTATGTATTTATATCTATACATATCTTTGTATTTATCATTATCCATCTATATCTATATTTTTATATCTTTTTCAGCGTCTATCAACATGCCTCACTTTGTAACTTTCTGTCACTTAGCCCCAATTCCCCCAGCATTTGTGACAGAAAATCTCGAAAATAATAAAATCTAACCATCTTTTTTGATTATGACTGTTGTGAATATTGCCGTCATACCCACATCAACATAATTCCCATTGTCATCAGAGAGGATAGATCAATGGGAAAAAAGAGAGAAACTAAATTCTTTTCTACCTTACTTCTGAGCGTTTTTCAACTTACTTAACTGTTCCACCATGCTCTGCTATCAATTCTGCCTAAGTGGGTTTAATCTCATATTGATAGAATACAATCCTACCAGAAACGTACACTACAACATTCACGTCACATTTTTGCTTTTTCAAAGATCTCCATGACCAGCTGCACTATCTATCCTATACTATTCTCTTCGACTGGTCCTGTCGTAACTCCAAAGAAAAAATAGAACAATTAAAATCTAATAACACTTTCTCACAAGGAAGAGAGAAGCAGTGACAGCAGACATTAACATCATTTGAACACATGTAACTCAGTATCAACATTTATACCATTGTTCCTAATGAACCTAACTTCAAAATGTATCTTGCTTCTAATCTGCTCAATGCATTCTCTCTGTTTCCACCTCTGGGCCTTCTGGGAATGGCATCTAATACAGAGTACTTCAATCTGTCTATGTTTCCCTGGTGTCTGGCTACCGGATAAGTATTATCTCTGTTTTTAATTGCCCTCAAATGTTGCAAAGTCAGTCTGTGTGCCGGTAGAATGGTACTCCCTATATATACCATGTCACAATCACATTTCAGCATGTAAACAGCAAATTCAGTTTTGCATGTCAAGGGTTTATTTATCCTCCATTCCTGCCCAAAAGGTGTCCTTATTGATGGTATATTCATCCCATGTGTCAGGCTTTGCACTTGTTACATTTAAAAAAGCCTACATCTGGTTTCAAGCACATATCACTACTACTTCTTACGTCACTCTTTATTAATCTATCCTTAAAGGATCTAGCTCTCCTGTAGGCAGTCTGGGGTTTACCCGGAATATTATCTGAAATAGTTACTTCACTTCTTAATAAATGCCTGTGTTTTTGAAGCATTTACCCTACCGAGAAGTGATATAAACATATGCAAGATTCTGTGACATCTGTGAAGGGACGTTATAAAAACACCAAGGACCTGATTCACAAAGATAAACTTACACTTTTGTGTAAGTTTATGATTTCTTGCAATCCACAAAGCAATTTTATGAGTAGTATCTATACGACTGCAGGGTCTCCGCACATGTGGCAAAGACGCTGCACATAAAATGATAGGCAGTTGCTAGGATACTAAATGTAGAATTGCAAAAAATCAAAAACACACAAAAGTGTAAGTTTACCTTTCTGAATCAGTCCTATAATAAATAAATACTGCATAGGACAGTAGCCTTGTGAAATCATACAAGCTTAGAGACCACCTCCACTCACTACTTGCCTGGTCAAGACAACACAAGTCCAACAAGCAACTCTAGTGCCTCGTAACTAGTGCAGCAGTATACTTTTCATGATCTAATTTTGGCCGCAGTCTTTTTATTTTCCTTTTCCCAGGTGTCAGTTTTGCCACTCCCATCTACTCCCAAAAGGCCTTCTCCCAAATCATTCTGTCCCATACACCACCCTCCTCCCACACCACTAGTCTAATCTTGGGATCCGGTGAGATAGGGAGCAACAACCTATGCAGAAAGAGTCAGGCTGCCTATAACCAGGAAGCACAAGAGCAAAGAGGGTTAAAAAAGTGAACTGCTGGGCAAGAGATTGCCACATTGTAGCATACAAGGGGAATGCAAGGCACCAGCAAATCCCTTCACACAGTCTCCTCATCATTATCAACATTGCTTTGCCTTTCAATCACTCTTCAATAACCCATCTCTCTGTGTCTCCATATAGGTTTCCACACAAATGCATCACATCCATCCTTGAGACAGCAATGTCTGTGATCTTGCAGCCTCTCCCCCATAAACAGGACAAAAGCAGTGGCATTCTCTCCCAGAACAACAATCTGCAAAGTTTGCTTAAGCAGTGACTGAGTGACTTTACAATATGGGCTCATCTCATTATCCAAAACCTCTAAAACCCCTCAAGACCATGTACACCAAAAAACATAATTAAAAGCGGACAAGCTGACAGTGATAGACAGTTTGGTCCAGGGAAAGAGAAACTTTTGCCAGAACCATGATCGCTATTCTTTTTTTGCAGTTTTATATAATGCGAACTCGACTGAAAGGTATTGGAGCTCTTTACATGAGCACCACACCCATTACATTACACATTAATTTCTGGTAGGCACAGGGAGATTATATGGTGTCCACAAATTCACAGGATGTTGAGCCGACAGTGAGACTTGAATGTGATTCGTCAGCCCCAAAATCAGCAACTCCGGCTGTTACACCTCATCCTCTCCTATAATTATTATTGTCACAGTGACAACACTCTCGTGGCATGCAGATAAAAAGACTGTTTCTAAGCTAGATATGGTGTTGGCTTTAAAGTGTAGATTCACCCTATTCACCATTGTTGGAACATTAATAAGAAAGGCTATAGATGGGTGAATAAAGGTTAGGTTCTGGTGCTGATAGTGAAAATTTGCAGTGGAGCTCTTGAGACTGCTGCTTACATGGTAACTCTCTTACAGTTCTTAATTTGAATTAGGTGAATTGATCTACAAATTTTCTACAGCAATTTTAGATCCCAGGATCAATTTCTGAATTATTTTTTTTGGGACATTTATAACTGTACATGAAAATGTGTAAGCATTTTCTAATGAGAGCACTTTGATAAAAACACTATATAAACATATTTTATAAAAAATAATATTTTGTTGTTTTGCTTCTAATTATACATTAAATATTTTTTATGCATGACTTTCATAGACAGCCTCTATTGTTTAATTAAGTTTCTGAATCTCATAACCCAATGCTATGACATAGCAACAGCTGATAACAAAATTAGTTACCCGCTGTTGTGATGTCATAAAGGCCTTCTTGATAGGTTGACAGGGCTCTCTGAGAGGCTGTCAGTGTAGCACTGTTCATCTGCTATGACTGAATGCAGAAAGCATGACTGCAGGAGGAGGAAACAAGGCAGGGAAGGTTGTGAGGCTGGTCAAGAATGAGCAGTAAGATTTTTGTTTTTAATCTTTGGGACAAGGATACATACGGAGGCCAGGTTATCTATGGGACTCCCATTACTCCTCTGCCAGTGTGTAGCAGGTTAAAGCAGGGTCAAATTATTCAGGCGCAACATACATAAAATCAAATTAAAGATGGATAAAAAGTAAATCACAGGGATGTTTTTCATTTTGAGGTTCTGAGTGACATCATGGACAACTCGAGCCTCGCTTTTGTTGTCCATTTGATGTCACTCAGAACCCCTCGGTGAAAAACATTCCCATAATTCACTGTTACCCATCTATAATTCTAAATGTTTATAACTTTTAATATTACTATTATTCTTGTTATTGTTATTTATATAGCTGCTGTTATCAGTATTAGATCTGTTTTATTATTTATTTATTTTTTATAAACTTTGGGAGCCAATTTCAAACACTGAACCAGAGCAAATGAAAAGCAGCCAGGAAAGAGAGAGGCCTTTGATGGATTTGAATATTGCTTGCACCTCAAAGGAAGAAGCTGCTCACTGGGCAGGTCAGAAATGGAGCTGCAACCAGCCTCTATGGAGAATCAGGCGCCCTGTCCTTGATATACCAGAACCTTGACCTTTAACGTCACATGAAATCAAACCAGACACATTATTTTCACATCAGAACTATTTTTGTGAATTGAAATAGCGGAAAACATTCAAACAGAACACAAATCAATCGATAACTCAACAAATCCAGAAACAAACACTACTATCTCAAGTCCTGTGTCTGGTATACTATGCCTTCAATTAGAGCACTCTGTCCTCCTTGTATGTGCACAAAACTACATTATAAATAAAGTAGATATATTTCAGGATTAAAATTTTAAGGCATGTAAATATGGAGAGAGTATAAGGCATAAAGATTATGCACCAACCCTGATGTCAACTATGAAAGAAAATCCTGTGGCAAATATAATTTTAAGGTTGATTAAAAACAATAGACATATTCAGTTGCCCTTAATTAGCATTAAAGTAGTTTTGTATCAATCACATTCTGTCCTTGTATAAAATGTTGACCTCTGAGGCTCTGATTAGAATTTGGCAAGCCACAAAATCTTTGAGTCGCCGCCAAGCGAGAGCACAGCAAATGATCTCACTTGACTTTGCCAATAAAAACAACAAGCTGATCATTAATGCTGGCTATACATGTATACTGTATATGTATTAAACATACAAAGAGTGCCCCACAAAGTCACCATGGCAACCAGGAAGTTTTACCAAAATACTTTCCCTAGCTTAGCTCTTTCTTGGCTTGCTCTTGAGTGTGAATTTAGAGCCAAATGCGTGCTGCATACTTATACAATCCAGCCCCAAACGTTCATTTATTTACCCACCTATAAATGGCATGGTTCCTGGTGCTCGTTCCTATGCGTTCACACATCAACTTCATCTTCTTAAAATATGAAAACAAAAAAACTGGGTCGTCTGAGGCGCCATACGCCACAGAGGACTTATTTGTCTATGGTTGTACTAACATTCGGCTGTGGCTACCAATTTCAGTATGTAGCTACTTACGAGAGTAACAATTGCTGAATGACATTTGTACTTACTGAAATGGTTAAAAATCAAATGTAATTTTGGGTGTACTACTCCATGCACACCACAAACTTCTGTTTGACCTCATGGACAAAAGGTTGGATAAGCCAAGTCTCCTTTTCATCCTTCCAAGGTCAATAAAATAGGTCTTACTGGTTTGGGTAATGTTGGACTTTGCCCTTTCTGCAGTCGTACCCAAACTTGTTTTCTTCACCATCCTGTGTTTTTTAACATGTTTTTGTTGGCTTGTAGGACTCTGCTCACTTTACCTTTGCTACACAGTGCTAACGTGTCTGTGCGCTCTCCATCAAATATGGTGAAACAGGCTTACACCCAATTGGCACATTTAATGTACTTGAAAGTCCCTAGTAAAATGATACTACATGAACCGAGGGCCTGTAAATTAAAGGTGGGCCTGCGGCACTTATTGTGCCACCTACATAGGTAGCCCCTTAAATATGTCTCGGACCTGCCATTACAGCCTGTGTAGAGATTTAAACTGCCATTTCTTATTAGCAAAATAAACCTTTTGCCAGGCCTTAACCTTCCTTTTAATGCTGGGAGGGCTCCCAGCTGTCTTGACACCGAGGGCAACTCGTTTCCCAGAATGGAGTCTATGGGCTTCTGGAGACTAACTATGACCCTCCTCTGGGTCACCTCCTCACTCCACTCCAGGGATACCAGAGCCATGGGGTGGAAAAAGTCCTGCCCTTGGGCTTGGGTAACCCTACTCACCTGTTCGGTGTACTGCTCAGGAGAAAACAGCCTTTGCACTAACACTAAAATGCTCTGACTGGCTCTGGTGTCCCTCAGAGCAGTGACAGTGATCCCATTCACTTACACCTAGTGTAAGTGACAATCCCCACTCTCAGAAATCACAAGTGTGTTCTCCGAGTCCACCGCCCAACTAAGGGAGACTAGGGCATGGTCTATCACCTGCCTCTGGGGACTACTTACCCCTAAGGCCACATCTGCCACCCCTTAGAGGTCCCACCAGTGGTTGGTTTCTTTGGACAGACATAGTTAATACGCTTGTGTCCTAATTCAGAACAATCATAGCACCAGGGCTGGCAATGGGGAGGCCCTGGGCCTCCAACCATCATAACCACCCTCTTGTTCAGAAGTGGATGGCAACCATTTCTTACCCCTTATTTTGGGACAGGCTGGGTCATCCTTAACCTTCCCCTCGCTCAGATGGGGGGGGGAACCTGAATCACCCTTCTTGGGGTCACCCCCATGTACCTTTTGGGACACTCTGGTACTGATCCATGGGTCTGCCTCCTTTGCAAACTCACTGAGGCCAGTGATCTTGCTGTCAACAAGATGCTGGTGCAGCTCCACAAAACATTTACTGAGCATGTACTCTTTTAGTATCAGATTAAACCCAGTAAAATCATCACATTTTCTTATCCAACCAGTCAGTGCCTTGCTGCCATAATCAAGAAAATTCCCTTAAGATTATATCTTTTGGCTATCCCTGAACCTAATGTTAAACAATGCTGGGGTGTGTCCAAACTTGGTGACAAGGATGGCTTTCATTGTGATGCACTTCATTTGATCCCACACCACTAGTATAAGCATGGCATCCCTCCCCACTGGAGGCATGTCTTTCCAGAGTGATGCCCCTAAAACTATACTGGGACCCTTACATCTTAAAGGGCACATCATAGGCTGAAACCCATTTGCTTATGTTATCTGCTACCACTTAGTTGCCCACCAGATCTTTGGGTTTTCAAACCTCCTTGTACACTTCAGACACTGTTGGTATGCTGTCACCAGGGTTGCAGGACTCTGTATATCTAGCTCTGATATACAGCGCTCTGAGACTTAGCTAATGGGTCATTCACATCTCTTCCATGGACAATTTCCTTTCCTTCATCTTGAGCCTGGCCATTTGCAACTGACACTCCTTCTCTGTCTTCATGTCCTCTAGCTCCTATGGGGACAGGCCATGCAAAGACACACTGCTGTCCGTTCTGGCAGGGAGTTCTAATTCAAGAGGTGAGCCAGTCCCCTCCTCTCAGTGCTGCATCTCAAGGCTGGTATCCAGGCCCAGCTCCTGCTCATCATTCTCCTCATTGTCATCCTCTGTTGCTGTCAGCAACTGGTAGATCTCCGTCTAGGCCTTCAGAACTTTCTGAAACTTTAACTTATTGCTGCCCTTCTTGGTTTGCAGTCCCCTCTCCTTACAGAACTGTTTGAGCTCCAGCACAGTGCAGTTATCCAGACTGGCCAGCTCAAAGTCCATTACAGCAGGTATGGTCACAGACAATCAGGTAGCAAGGAGTAGATGTGGAAAAAGCAAAAGAGCCAATCGAGGAGGGTTTCAAAGAACTCAACTGGCATCAAATTATTTGCCTGGGATTTTTAGTGTAACACAAAATCACTGTATGGCACTGCACAAACCCAAGTATAAATCCTCACTGCTGAACTCTAATGGTGAATTTTGGGTTACTCGAGGAGGGGGTGGAACCCTACTCAATCAAGAACCAACAAACACCAAATTAACCTGTGCTTAACCCTCTCTTAGCTTGGCAAAAATGCAGCTAGGCTTTACTAAGAGGAAATGTGTAAAGTATTTATTCAGCATTTCAAGCAGTAATAAAGTTAAAACACAACACAATAAATAGCCCACACATATTTAGAAAAATAGAATGAAATGTAATAAATTACGTGACACCAAAACAACAAAAATCCAACCAGTAGAACCAAAGTGATGCAATTTTAAAGATTTACAGTGGAAATAATGCCTAGAAGACAAAAGCGTGAACTTTGGTTATCTGGGTATGCCGGACCGAGACAAAGCCACAGGTTCAGGCTGAACATGTTGAAAAAGCACCAAGATGCAACATGGACTTATCCCTTTTTTCCACTGAAAACTGACCCTTTTTGCCAATGTAGCTAGCTGTGGATTTTAGGTCCTAGCTTAGCCGGTCCCTAAGGAAACCTAGCAAAACTGTACATTTTTGAAAAAGAGACATCTAGGAGAATCCAGGATAGGGTGACTCGTGTGGCTCCCACCACGTTTTTGTAGTCTAAACCCTTGCAAACCTCAACATTTGACTAAAAAACATTTTCCTCACATTTCTGTGATGGAAAGTTATGACATCTGTGGGGAGCAGCAAATGTCCTACCACCTACCATTTCCCCAAGTCTCCTGATAAAAATGGTACTACACCTGGGTGGGTAGTGCTGGTGGCAGCAACAGAAAAGATACCAATACACAACATGGCCCAATCACATTTTTCTACTGAAAGCTGACCCTTTTTTTCAATGTGCCTAGCTGTGCAGTTTTTGGCCCTAGCTTAGCCGGTCCCTAGGGAAACTTAGCAAAACTGTACATTTTTGAAAAAGAGATATCTAGGAGAATCCAGGATGAGGTGACTTGTGTTGCACGCACCCAGTTTTCTACCCAGAAGCCCTTGAAAACCTCAAACGTAAACTAAAAACACATTTTCCTCACCTCTCTGTAAAGGATAGTGCTGGAATCTGAAAGAGCAATTAATTTCCTACCACCTACCATTGCCCCTAGTCTCCCGATAAGAATGATAACTCGCTTGTGTGGGCAGAACGAGCAGTCGCAACAGGAAAAGTACCTGTGCCTAGCTGTGGATTTGGGTCCTAGCTTACCCGGTCCCTAGGGAAACCTAGCAAACTGTACATTTTTGAAAAAGAGACATCTAGGAGAATCCAGGATGGGGTGACTTGTATAGCTCCCAGAAGCCCCTACAAACCTCAAATATTGACTAAAAATACATTTTCCTCAGATTTTTTTGATGTGGGGAGCAACAAAATGTGTACCAATGTAAGCCCTGAAATTATAGACAAATCCAGTCCTACTCTCAGACAGCTTATACATCTTAATTTTCTACCATGCCTTCATGCTAGGAATGTACTGCCTAAAAACCAAACGGCCCTTGAACAGGACCAAAGACTCATCCACACCTATTTCTTTCCATGGAACATAAATCTCTGAAAGTGTCTTATAAAATGATGAAGGCAAAGCACAATCTTGAAGAGACTGTCCCAATTAGCATGATCCTGTGGCAATGCTGGAGTATTATCAACAAAAATTAGCCTCCAACGCAGATGAAAATATAGCTCACAACTCATGGTTGCAGGAAATATAGCAGTTGCTTTCAAGGGACTAGTAGGTATAGGCAAAAGTTTTTAGTATTGACTGTACACCCTGCGATACCACTAAAGGCAGGCAACACAGGTTGCATCATATTTGGGGCAATCCAGGGTTTAGCACTTCCAATAGGAAGCCTTTCACCTCCAGGCTGCAATCCAGATGCCTCTTCCTCTACTATTGGCACATCAGTGTCCTCCTCTAAAAGAGCCAGTCCTTCCACACTGATAATGGCTTCGTCATCAGATAATTCCTCTATGGCAGAAAATTCACAGCCAGAATCATGGACTTCCTCCTCTGCCTCAGATGCAGAGTCCGTCTCGAAACCATGGTCAGAGGGAGATTCGAAAAGCAAACAGACAACCTGCTGAGCGCTCAATCTGCAGTTAGTCATAATCCTTACTGATTAAAGTAACACAACAAATAAGTCACCAATAACCAACATTGAGTAAAATAATGTACTGAACAAAATGTGGCTTTATCAATCAGAAAGTAAAACTACTGGCATATAGTAGTCTGGAACAAAACGTCAATCATTACAAAGGACTCAAAGACATATATACTCAAAAACGATACCACTCTTTTGCCATAGACGGCAAAAGTGAGAATTAACTTCTCTGCACAAACACAGCAAGCACAAAAGATATCCCACTGGAAAGGAAAAACAAAAACAATACTCATTACACATATCACAAGGCAGTATAGAATGTGCACAAATCAATATGTTACTTTGAAAGACAATCACAAAAAGCTAGCGGTTCAAACATTAGTTCAGCAGTCAAACTAATTATACAAACAGGCCAAGGATACACTTTAGATGAAAAGATTACAAAATGAGTAGCGCACCAACCACAACTCCACAAACGGCAGACCTGCTAGAGCATGAACCGCAGACAGGATTTACCAACAAGGCAGAGGAAGAGTTGGATCTAAAATAAAAAATAAACAATTAAAACAAAACTAAAAAATGATAATAAAATATCAATCAAAAGACACTGATAGTGGCCCAAAAGAAGGCGTGACAAAGGCAAAAACAGACACCAGATGGAAGCAAGCCATACCCTAGAAGCAGTTCCCCCTCCACATGCATAACCTTATTCCCATGTGACTCTAGTGTTAGTACCCACTCTGAGGCCCAAACCATTCAAAGAACACCAAAAACAAAAACAATTGCCCTTAAGGGAATGGGCAGGATGCAAAAATTATACAGCACTCAAGGAGAGCAACCCTTACCCAAGGGGACGCTCCCAATCAAAATCCCGAGTGTATAGTGGGCTTCCAGTACCACCCCTCAGAAGGCATATCAGCCTAAAAATGCCCAATCTGCTTTTGGGGGGCAAAATAAAAAAATTCTGGTCCCCAAGGGTCACTCCCCTTCAATACAAGATCCCTGGTGTCTAGTGGAGTCCCCCCCATAGAGGACATATTAGCCCAAAAATGGCTGATCTATCCTGGGGGGGGGTTGGAGATACAAAAAAAAAGGCATCCAAGGGGAGCGACCCTCCTACACACTATCCTTAGTGTCAAGTGGGCTTCTGCCCCCGCCCAATTGGGCAGATCAACCTAAAAACGGCTGATCTGTCCTTGAGGTGGGCAGAATACAAAACAAAACAATGGCCAAGGGGAGCAACCCTTGTCCAAGTGGTCAGTCCCCTTAAAAAAAACTCCCCAGTGTTTTGTGGGCTTCTGCCCTTCCCCAGGGGGCAGATCGGCCTAAAACTGGCCGATCTGACCTTAGGGGAGCAGAATTAAAAAAAATAGCCCTCCCAAGGGGAAAGACCCTTGACTAAGGGGTCACTGCCCTTCTAAACATAATCTCTGGCATCTTGTGTGCTTCCGTACCCCCCCTCCAACTCCTCTGGATAATAGCAGTTTCACTTAAAAACAGCTGATCGGCTGCCTAGGGGGCAGAAATAAAGAAATATGACCCCTATGGGAGTGGCCTTTTCCCAAGGGGTCCCTCCCCTTCAAAACAGAATCCCTGGTTTCTAGTGGGCTTCAGCACTCCCCCCCCCCCCCACCAAGCGTAGACCGGCCTAAAAACACCCGATCTGCCCTCGTAGCAGTGGAATAAAAAATATGGTCCTCTTGCCCAAGAAGTTGAGCCCTTTAAAACATAACGTCTTGGTGTCTAGTGGGCTTCCACACCTCTAGAGGACAGAGATAGGACTAACAACAGCCTTCTGGGAGGGTGGGGTGGTATAAAAAAAATTATCCCCCAAGGGGAGCGACCCTTCCTAAGCTACATTGGGGAAGGCGTTGGACATTGAAGGGGTTAGATATACTATTCCCACTCCAATCTAACATTCATTGGGTAAAGCATAGGACATTGTAGGTGTTATATTTACTACTTTCCCTCCAATTAAGCTACTTTAGGGAAATTGTTAGACTTAAGCAGCAATAGAATTATTATTCCCAATCCATCTAAACTAAATTAGGGAAAGTGTTACACTTTAATGGTGGTATATTAACTATGCCTACTTTAATGAACTCATAATTTAACAAAAGCTTTATTTTCAATAGGTAAAACTGTACTTTTGTAATTGTGATGTTCACAAAAATAATACATCTAATCAAATAAAATAATTCTAAATATATACATATATTAATAAGGTAGTTCTACAAAATAAACACAATATTAAAACCTAATTTTAAAATATTTTGAAGGTTATAAGAAAATTCATTATTTTCAAAATAACTGAAGAATAACTTTAATCTTTATCAGCATTAGAAGCATTAGAACTAAGGAAACTTTCAATACACTTTTTGTAAAGTCAAACAAATAAACTATTTTGTTTGTACTTTATTAAAATTACAAATGAATTAACAAACACATGACTGTTTACTATGTAAAAGTATTTAAAAATCTATTTAAAAATAAATAATATTTTAGACCTAAATTCAAAGACATGTGAAAGAGATACCAATTAAAATATTTTTTGTTAAAAACATTAAAGAATTAACAAATACTTTGTAGGACACACACACTTTTACCCAAAAACAATACACCCCACCACTTAAAAAACTGAAACATAAAAAACGTATATAAACACACTAATATAATACATCTAAATAATAATTAATATAACAAAATCATTGAACAAATATTTAAACCAATATAAAACACATATGCATTTTAAAAAAATATTGCAATTAAAATAAACTACCCACCAAATTCTACTACGAAATCAGAAATCCGTTGCTTAAATGTTTAAACTTTTAAATAAAAGAAATGAAAAACTATAACATTTATAGCTCTATAATAATCTAGACAAAACATAAATCTAATGTAAACATATAGAATCTTATATTTAAATACATCTTTATAATACACAGCAATATTTTTAATAATTATATTAAAAACAATATTTCTGACAAAGATATTTTGGTTGTCACACTATAAACAATATTATGGCAAGTTGATATTCACAGCTCAATATTGTGGTCAAACAACATTAGATTTGTTTCTTTATATAGTATTCTGACACACAATCATGTCAATATCCATTAGCATCTTTTACATGGATACCAACGGTAGGTAAGGGCTATGGATATTTTCTTATAGGGCGCAGACCTTTATGTTGGGGACTACTCTTGTAAAAGTGCCTTTTGAGAAGTTGCAATCTTCCTAAGAAGAAACAGATTGTTAACAACAGATTTCAAGTTGGCTATCAAGTTTTGCATGGTTATGATGTGAAAGGCTCTATAAAACTGGGCCACTAAGTTAACATTTATCATAATTCAATCGGACTATCAATGTTTGTTTTCTGAGAAAGCTCAAAAATAAACATACAAAAATAGATAATTGTAAAGAGTAGTGTAGTGGAAAAATGGCTGCAACCTTTGACATCACAATGTTGATTTATACATCGCCATGCTGACATTATACTATGGAAATTTAGGACATGCTAATTGCGAAGTGGTGCATTTATAGTGCATAATAAGGTACATTCACTTTAGAGTATAGAGGGAATGTGTGTTGTATAACCAGATTAATTGGACTGTAACCCTTTATTTTGATATTGTATTAATCCTTATGTTAATGGTGAGTGTTCACCTTGAAAACAATAATGAATTTTATAACGTATGTACTAAATGTTATAGGCTAATCTTGAGAAAATGCAGTGCTCCGTTAAATTTACTGACATTTGTTCATGAATTATTTTGTTTTGCATTTACTGTAACATGAGGTTTAAACAAGAATTTTTACTGATGATTTATATTTTCAGACATTTTTGTGTTTGATTTATGTGAATATCTATAATTCTGACTTTGCTTTTGCGTAGTCTTGTTAGGCCTGCTGGGCCCTTGCCTCATGATTATGAGACACTGTTCTTTATTTGTGATAGTGTGTCATTTCTTTTCAGGTGCAGTTCAATTGAATGTTAGTTTGGAAATAGACGTGCTGTTGTTTTTCTCACAGAGAGCCTGAGGAATTAACCTTGAGGACGGTGTCTACTTTAGTTAGTATCCTTTTGTCCCTGATGCTCTTTTACAGGTTCCTTTTTGTCTTGTTTTTGCCTTTTAAGTTTTAACCTCGTCCTGTGAAGAATAGAATTTCTGTGGGCCCTAGCCAGTTTAGTTAGATTACTTTTATTTGCACTAATCTGCAAAGGATCATGAATGTGCCTATTCTCAGAACACCAAGTGTTGCTGTTGTTATTCTGTATTGCAGTTATTGAATCTTACTTGTCTAATGTTAGTCCACCTAAACTTTTTCCATTGTTTCGTCACCGTATGGTGATATTGTAACTTTACAACTTGTTTTTGAAAATTGTTTGCTTTAACCTGAGCATTAACTTGTAATAAAACCTTTAACTTTATTTCTGACTTGGGGTTTCCTTGTGTTGCCAAATTGGGTTACACTGTAAATTATTTTTTCCTTGATCGTTATGTATGACTCATTTCTACCCCTGTGTTAGGGTGAAAAGAGTTGTAGACCTCAACCTATAGCATTAAGAAAATCTCCAAAAATCTGGTAGCAGAGGTCTGGTTCTTCCCACAAGGGGGGAATAGTCATAGGGAAATAGTAATAGGGAATTAGGATGTACCATCATGAGTCTGGGTAAATCCAGCCCAAATTCGGACCCCCTGGTTCGTTCAGAAGATTAAAGGAGTTCCAGCATCGTTCCTGTGCAGCGGATGTGTGCGTATTAATAGGGTTGATTTTTGCATTGCTTTGCCTTAAGATTTCGGTGAAGTGAGATGTTTGAGAAGTGTTTTGCGGAGGCGTAAGTTGTTGTGTGAATGTGGCACTTACTGCTAAGAAGTTGAGTTGGTTAATGGGTCCGTCATGACCTAAGATCCGGCATACCAAACAAGTGTAAGAAACACCTATTTAAGTGTCTGCTGTGTATGAGCTGCAAGTACTTAGACATTGTAGACAGTACCAGTAGTATTTTTGTATGAGAGTGTGAAATAGGTATTAGTGAATCTCAAGTGCACAGGAGGAACTGTATCAATCCGAGTGACACCCATTGGTGGAGTCTCATTTATAGTATAACTATAACAGCATAGTTTGAAAGCGTATCTCCGTACTGCTTTGAAGTGAGTGATCACCCGATGCTTTATAGGAGCAGACAGAGGTGTTCTTGATTTTCTTTTTGCTCCCATTATTTTTCATTACATTCATGTGAAAAAGTGACTGTGAAAGAAATTGTAAAAGAGGGAGAGCTGTGTAAGGAGTGAGACTGATGTCACATTGTGCTGCACTGGTCTAGGTCAGTTGGTGTGAATAAAAGCTATTGGTTGTGAACACCAAATAGAGAATTGTGGGTACAGAATTACTTCCTGATTGCTTACAAAAAGTAAATTGTGAATTATTGATTTCAACAGGAAAATGAGTTCTTTAAGACACTGAAAAGTTTGATAAAAGATGATGCATTTGTCCCGATTAGAGGGGGAGAAGAGACTCAAACGAAGATACACCAGGTCATCATGTAATGTTGAATGTAGGTCTTCATGCATGTCTTTGGCTTGAACAAGGGGACATGATTACTGAGAAAGAAGGTACATTAGCTTTTCCATGCTGTGAAACATTAGAGAACTATTGCCAATCTGAGCTGAATTTTGTATGAAATGAACCTTCCTCCTATACCTGCTCAATTTCAAGCACTTAATACTTGGGAACACAAAGCTCATCAGAAATAGAAAGAGATATTTGGGGGCAGAGTAAAAAAAGTGATAAGGACCTGTGCAGAAGCAAGATGGGATAATCAACAGAAAGCTTAGAGAGCAGACATAAGAGAGAGATCTAGATTATGTCCTGCTTTAGTGACTGAGGAAAGGGGAAAGCACTAAACCAAAAGAAAAAAAGAAGACAGAACAGAAAACAGACTCAGAGAGTAAACTTATGAAAGTGATTGTGCCGACGATTTTATAAATCAGTTACTGTTACATTGTCCACCTCCATAAAACACTGTACAAACAGTAGAGTCAAGAGAGACACCAAGAAACATGACCTTTGACATACCTACTGAACCGGTAATACAAAATTAAAATCAGACAGGACAGAATTTAAATTTCAATTAGACAGGACAGAGTTTAGGGATGACAGTTCCTCAGAATCCAACAAATTGCGTTAATAGTTCCAGTGACAATAGGGCCAGTTGTTGCTTTACATGGTCCAGTTATGTCACGAAATAACACAGATTAGCTGTTTCAAATGTTCTGTATGTCCCAACTGCTCCAACCATTCCTTTATCAACAAATGCCCAAAGTAATGTTAGTAATGTTAGTTCAAGTGGTCCGGAAATAATAATAATTCTTTCACTTCTGAGTCTGCATTTCAGGTCCAACTACGACGAGAAGTCAGACATGTGGGATTCCCACAAAGCTCTCCACCATATTTCATGCCCAGAACAGAACCTATCCTGAATATTGGTTGCAGTACTTTCCCTGTAAAATAGGATCCTTTTAAGGTGAGCACCAATTTGTTGTGTGTGATTCGAATCCTGGGAGTTTGTTTGGATGTGACCTGCTGTGCAAGTTTAACTGCTCAATATATTGCACCCCAAAAAGCATAGAGATTCAGTTGCATGATGAGGATGTGGCATTTAAAATTGCAAATCAAACCCCAAGTGTCACGCTGTTCCCTATGCCAACATGCAATCATCTACCCGCAGATACTCTTCCTGCAGAGATACTGTATCACCTGAAGTCTGGCACTTGTCATGAAAAGAGATTGGACTCGTCAAAGGTGTTGAGCCTGCCAAGATAACTGTGATCCCAAATGCTGAATACCCAAGAATCCTGTAATACAACATGACACCCGAAACAATTGCACGGATTGCTACAGTGCTTGAGTGAATGATTGAACAGGGAATTTTGAAGGAGATAATGGGAAGTCAATGTAACTCGCCCATGATGAGACTGCGGAAGCCCAATGGAAAATAAAGAATTGTCCTGGACCTTAGAAAGGTAAGTGAAATTGTAGCTCCTTGTTGTCCCAGGGTACCAAATCCAGCAGTGATTTTGTTTCAAATTCCATATGAAGCCGAGTGGTTCACTGTGGTTCACTGTGATTGTCCTGTGCCATTAATTTGTCTCCATACCATTGAACGAGGAAAGTCAATTTCTTTTAGCGTTCCGGTTTGGTAGTCGTGTTTTGACATGGTGTCGAATCCCACAAGGGTATACTAAGAGCCTCTCAATTTTCAACCAGGTCTTGAAAAAGAATCTGGAGTCCCTTGGGATTCCCTATCATTCAGTCCTGATACAATAGATTGAGGTTCTTTTAGTAGAGTCAAATACCCAAGAAGCTTGTAAAAGAAACACAATTGCCCTGCTGAACCACTTAGCTGAGAATTGTCATTTATTTTCCCGACTAAATTGCAGTATTGCAAGAAAGAAGTCTTGTACCTTGGGCAGTACATTAAGAAAGGTGCAAGGAAGGTGTTACAAGACAAAATCTCAGCAATTCGGAAAATGAATCCCGCAACAACTCAGAAAGAAATCAGGATGTTTTGGGGAATGGTAGGCTATTGTCGACAGTAGATTCCAAACCCTTCCCTTTTGGCCAAGCCTTTACAGAAGCTGACACACAAGGATGTGTCTGATCCGGTACCATTGGATGACAACTGCATACGTGCCTTCACAGAGCTGAGAGAAAATCTCTGTTGTGCCCCTGCTCTGGGAATGCCTGATTACCACAAATGTTTTACTTTGTACTGGTGTGAGATGGAGGGATGTGTGCTCTCTGTGTTTACTGAGCTTCATGGAAACCTGCACAGACCTGTAGCGTATTTATCTGCCACTCTTGATCCATTGGCTGCTGCTTTGCCCGGGTGTCTTAAGGCGGTCACTGCAACCAGTGTCAGCATTGATCAGTGCGAAAGAGTTATCATGTGTCATCTTTTGAATGTTTTTGTCCCCCATTCAGTGGAAGTATTGTTAACACAACCAAACACCCAACACCTGACGAATAACAGGTTGTCGAGATATGAGCAGACTATCTTAGCTGCTCCCAACATTACTCTGAAGCGATGTTTGACATTGAACCCCGCTACACTGTTATCCTTACCTCTTGATGATAAAATGTTGATGATGTTGATTAAATTGAGCATGATTGTCTAGATTGGCGATACTCATAGAAAGGCCCGCGGGCTACTTGCGGCTCGCCAGACCTTCCCATGAGGCCCACCAGTGGCCACAAGCAGGCACAGTAGTCATTATTTGCCTGTGTTCGTTCCTCGGGGGTCACATTCAAATTGGAAACAAAAGTTAACAGAGCATGCGCGGGAAATCAGTGTTTATGTCTCAGGAAATTAGTGTCTACGACACAGACACTAATTTAATGAGCATGCTCTGTTAACTTTTTTGTCACATTTGATTGTGACCCCTGAGGAACGAACACAGGGAAAGTAATGGCTGCGATGTGCTTACTTGTACCCAACCCCACTCAGTGACATCACTCGCTTGTGACGGGCAGAGGAAGAGGCTAATAAAAAGGGGCATGCAGGTTACTGGAATCCTTTCAAGCCCAGCACAGACATTGTGTCTTACCTGCCCACAGCTTTTCCTCTCCACCGGCTTAAGCTCAGCCGCTGTGCATTTTTGCCAGCCCTGTCTCGCTCTGGAGTCAGCCACTATTGGACTTCCTCTCAGCCCATGGGTCGCTTCCAGAGAAAGTGCAACTCATGCACCTCACCGTGGATCTACAGCCAGAGTTTCATTTTCGTTGAAAGTAATTCAGCTTGACAGGAGATGGGAAGTGCCTGGAGAATAGTGAGGTGGGGCAGGGTGTGTTTGCTGAAGCAAGGGTGAGAGTTCCAGGGGGGAGCAGAGAAGGTGATTTTAAGGAGCCAAGTGCATGATTTCCAATAAGATTATTATACAATTCCAATATTTCTAAAATTAGCAAGGAAATAAATATATTTTCTTGGCCCG
Organism: Pleurodeles waltl; assembly: GCF_031143425.1. Lineage (NCBI taxonomy): Eukaryota > Metazoa > Chordata > Amphibia > Caudata > Salamandridae > Pleurodeles > Pleurodeles waltl. The sequence goes on along the minus strand of NC_090450.1, from coordinate 74,684,295 downwards.
TTTGTCCCTGTACTTTCTCCAGCAATCCAGCCTCCTTTTGTTTTGGCTTTTTTTCCAAAGGAGGCTCAGCTTGTTGTAGGGACAGGGCTCATCCTCTGATGCGGTTCTGGTGTAGCATGCAGCACTGAGGTACTCCTGTTTTGATATTGGACCACGTGATCATGTGAAGTAGTGTACTTGCAAAAAGCGGCAAATTTATTTGTATTTAATTGGTAAGACTGATTTTTCGACCCGGGAAAGAAAGCACCAGACTCTCAGAATGGTTTTGCTACTTGAGGTGTGGCTATCTTTTTAATTATAACTTAGGAAACGCCTTGTGAAAGAAAATGCCTTTTTTATTAGTAACTGTGCGTTTTGTCATGAACTGCATTGGTGGTTTGTGTTTTAAATGTGTTTATTTTGCCAGTTGATTTCCTAATCTTGCTGTGCCTGTGGACAGCCTACAGTAGAGCCACAGCAATAACACTGCATGAGTTGTCGTGCAAGTTAGGAAAATTCCTGGCTGTGGCTCAGTGATAGAATGGAGGGGATCTGGGTCGCAGTGGGAACGAATGCACGGTTTCTAGTACCAGCAATCTGTTTCCTTAACCAGCTGCTTAACTATGGGCAGAACAACTGGAACTATGCGATGGTGCAGATGTGACGATTTTCACAGAATTCTAGATTTGCCGCATTTGCCACATAATCCATCATTTGCAGCATAATCTGCAGATTTGAGCAAAAAACAATTTTGTTTCTACCTCAAACACAGCTTAAAAGTTACTAAAGATGCAGCAACATCCGTTACTGCGCAATGAAAGGCCCTTGTCACCATTTTCGTCCTTATTTCTGTATTTGGGAATTACAATGGTACTAGTGAGGTGCAACCAATGCTCACACAGTGTTACCAAGTTTACAAATAATAAAATAATTAAGTAATCCTACTACAAAATGTCCTGCATTATGCTGCTTAATTTGCCAGTTCTTGCTGCAAAATTTACTCAACCCTGCCGCTTAATTTGACCTTCTCCTGCCACATAATCCCACTGGCCCTACCGGGCATCTTTCCTAAAACATTTAGGTGTGTTTTTTTTTACAATGTTGACACTCTACATGCTCAACCATACATTTTGGATTGACACATACTTGAATGCCCCTTTCTGAATGAAGCATGAGCATATGTGGTCCTCGAATATGTACATATCGAGAGCTACAGGTTTTGTTGGAGGAGAATTAACATAGCTGCTTCATCTATCTAGGCTGTGCCAGCAGTACCCAGGATGTTTTCCACTAATTTACATCATAATCTATGTGGCCACATTACACATTTCGGTAAACTCAATACGTAAATCATCCCTACAACTGTATTTATTTCCATTGTAAATTCAACTGTATAAACATACATTTGGGGTCATATGTAATTCCCAGTACTACATTTTTGTAATATATAAAAACAAAAGTGATTAAACAATTACTGCACTTCCTGTTATTATTGTTTATAAGAAGATCATAATTTGTGCTATTTTCCCCCTGACAAAATACAGTCTATCCACTGGAAGGCGACTTGAATCCCTAGTATTGTCCAAATCCAGTCTTCCCAATTAATTTTACTCGAGGATTCTTTTTATTACTTCATTCAATCAATCATCGCCAATCCCCAGAAAGTCCACACAGTTTAAATTCATGTAAAAGAGTATTCGGATTCCTCTATGTCTTCCTTAGGACTGCTGAGATCCTCTGTGTGCCAACACTTAATGGAGGGTGTTCAGTCAAGAGTTGAACTGTCTACCTTTGCAAATGGTTAATTATATGTTTTCAGGTATTGATTAAGGTGCTAAGCCTCCACATCATCCCTTGACTCTCTCTCCAAGAGGTGGTTATTTATTTTATAAAATGGCATGCTAACATTCTTATATATGAGTTCCTTCTATGTGGAATTCCCCGGGAGGTTATTGCGCCTCTGAATCCTGAGGTCCTTTCAGTGATTGGCGACTCTTTGTTGTCTATACTGTCGCTACTGTGTCCTCACGGTGTCTGTCTCAGAGGATCTTCACCATATTTCTTCTATTTTGCATGCTCTAAACTCAGTATACTTCAGTGGCATTTGTAGTTACTAAATTGTGTAGTGCAGTCACACAGACTGTGATGCAAATTATTGCCATGAGCAACAGGTCAGTACAACAGTGGGCCATTATTAAAAAATTGTTTTCGGATTTTTGGTCTATTGAGAAATCATTGTTTGATGGTAATATTTGCCCCAACCCCAATGGTCCTTAAAGGGAGAATCTAGTTACATAGATAGTTAACCAACCCCTGTGTCACTGTCAGCTGATGCTCATGTCTTTGCAGGCTACTAGGTAGAAGTGATGGACATGTACCTTTTCATAACGTTAAACGTTATAACATCTGCCAGTGGTGGTGATGGCTGTGGGTGTGGTGTATTTTGAGTTGTGTATGTTTCAGTCAATAAAAACAGTCAGGATTTTGCATCAATTCTAAAGGTAAAGTGTTGAGCATGTGTGTGTAGGGGAGATGTTGCTGCAGGACTTAGAAGTTCTTGCCTCGTTCTTGTCTTTTTTAGGGTCGAGACTGCTAGCAAGCGCTTGCACATGCGTATCGCTTTGAAGACGCTGTAGTAGATAGAAAAAGGCTCGGAGCCCCGCCCATGTCTTGTCAGTGTCTTTCATTGGTTCGTGTGCTTGCCTTTTAAAATCTGCTTGCTTTCATTAGTGGAAGGCATGCATACATCATGCCTTGTCCGGTGGGTAGCCCATTTGTTGACAACTTTTTATCTTTTTTCGCAGCGTGATCTCGCTTGTTTAGATTGTGCTTGTTTTTTTCCATTTAATAAGGCAAGAAAAGTCCGGTTGGGAGTTCACAACGGCTAAAAGCTCTAACTAGGAGAAATGCGATACCCATTGCAGTGCAAATGCTTGCTTTAAATTGAAGGCCATACAATATACCATTTAGATGCTGAGTAGTCCACTATGAAGTGTATGTAATTATTTTGTGAGTGGCCTGATGCGGAGTTCCCCATCTCTGCGCACTTAAATTGTAAACAAACAGCACCACGAGGCCACTGCAAGGTGGTTAATGGCGCGTTACAAAAAATGTATCCTAAATTAAATAAAGTAAAACACCCACATAAATAATACAGAAGTCAATGGCTTTCGGAACTAGATGAATCATGGACTTGTGAACTGATTGACAGTTCAAGATTTGACCTCTGGCCGCAAAGTTCAAGCATCAGCTCAGTCACTTGATAAATCGTTGACCTGGGGCAAATCAATCTGCCTTCCTGAGACTCATTTACCCACCGGTAACCCGAGAGACCTGCGCCTGGTGTATGCTGGTAAAGTTAAGCAGGTTCCTTAAGGGGGATCTGATAAAACCAGATCCCTCCCCATACATGCTGATAAGATCTAGGAAGCCGGAATGCAAGCCCCGAGTTGGGAAACAGTTACCTTCCAGTCGGGTCTCGAGCAGTGTAACGAGTGGCTCAAAAAGTAAGACGAAGTCGGAGGACGCCTCATCAGGGGTAGTAAGCGCTGTAAAAATGCAATGACAATATACACACACACCGCACGCGCGGCATGTTCCTAAAAAAAATCTGACCAGGGAAAGTTTGCCAACGCAACCGTATTTTCAGTTTTACAAAATATATTTTATTTCATTCGGGTTCTCTGAAAGTTATAAAGGGGTTATTGGTGAAAAAAAAACGGATTTGAACTGGTGGGAAAAAGCGAGCGAATCTAGAGTTACAGATTACAAGCTCTTTTTGAGGCTCTGTTTGAGGCCATTGTTCCGGGGAGCTCATCCATTGAAAATCAAGCCCTCCAGCTCACTGCATATTCGCAGTCTGAGGTGACCAGAGCTATTTCCTGAAGCCTGCTTTGGGTGCTAATTACTAACTCAAACACCTTGTAAATACCTCGGTAAATCTGTCACGAGGGTGCTCACCTTTTTAGCTGACGCACTTATTGCCTATCTCCCTTTCCGCCCCTTCTCCTTGAGTCCAGGCATCCAGCCCAGAGCATCAGATGTTGTCAGTTCGGTGCTCTGCAAGAAAAAATCGTAGCGGGACTTCGCCAGTTTTCCAAGTAAACAGAAAACACTGAGTTGCATTGGCTTCCAGGCTACCACGTTTCCCACTCGATAAACATAAAGAGAAGGCCTCTTGCATCCTTTAATTGCAAAAGTGAAATGAGAGGTAGATTCGTTTAAAGTGAGACATTTATGAAAAGTGGTGCTGCACCCACTGAAGCACCACTTTTCCTGCGCCCCTTAGCGCCCCCAACCGCCACCATGTGCCGTACCTAAAATACAGCGCACCATGGTGCAGGGCAGGGAGCAATAACGTCAAACTTTTTGACGCTATTGATGCACTGTTCAGGGTTAGCTCCAAAATTCTCATGCTAACCCTGAACAGCACATAGGGGCCCATTGTAACCAGTGCTGTGCCTCCTTTTAACACCTGCTCTGAACAGGCATTTAAAATGCAGAAAAAAAAGGTGCAAAGAAATCTGTTATGTTTTGCGCCATTTTGGGGGCCGCCCTAATGGGGGAACGCCCCCTTGCATTCATTATGCCGGGCGCATGCATAATGTGGCACAAGGGGTTACAAAGTGACGCAATGCATGCATTGACCCACTTTGTAAATCTGGCGTGGCAAGCTTGGCCTTGTCGCTTGGCCTTGTTGGGCTACATTAGTGTAAAAAATATTGATGCTAATTTGGTGTAAGAAGGCTTTAGGGCCTCTTAAATCTGGGCCTTTAAATGCAAAAATGGCACTTGATCAAAAAAACCTCACTGAGTAAGTGGGCAGAATTTTCTCAGGTTTTTCCGTCTTTAAAAGTAACAATAGCTCTTCCAGTGCTTCAAGGGTATAGTGTCATGAAGTGTGTATAGATATACTTGTATTCATTTGAGGGAAATATTGCCAAATTAGGAAAATTGTCGCTTAGTGGCATATTTCAGCAATGTTGGTAAATTTTACATCTATTGTTTTTAAACAACTGATGGCATAGACTGTTTTCTATTTGCATTGATACCTCCGGCAACCAGAAAAGCTTTCACCTTCATACTCTCACTCACACTGACCTTTCTGAGACACAAATCCTGACCACACACTCTTAGGTGGTCATTACAACCCTGGCGGTCGGTGTTAAAGCGGCGGTAAGACCGCCAACAGGCTGGCGGTAAAAAAATTGCAATTACGACCGTGGCGGAAACCGCCAACAAAGACAGCCACTTTGACACTCAGACCGTCACGGCGGTACAAACAAACAGCGCGGCGGTCACCGCCAACAGACAGGCGGGAGACAATGTACCACCCACACTATTATGACAGACCAATCCGCCACCTTTTCCGGGGCAGGTTCAACGCAGATAAAAACACGGCGGAAACAGGAATCTCGAGGGAAAAACGCTCACCTCTACACACCCCACGAGGAACGAGGACGCCATGGATCCGGAACTCCAAATTCTCCCTGCAATAGTCTTCCTGCTCCTCTACCAGGAGCACGAACGCCGGCGGCGAAGACCACGGTGAGTACTGCACCTACGACACAGGGGAGAGGGAGGGAAAAAACAGGGACATACACACCAACACCCCCACCCTCACCCACTACAACACACACACTAATGCAAATCAATACATCACAGTTACACCCCCCAAACCCCTGGAAGAATGCAAAGACAATAGAAAATGAGTGTAACCATTGTAATATATTAAAAGAAAGTAGGCAGAAATATATATATACACTATGTACAAAATATATACCAAGCATAGTAGTCCAGGTAGTGCTCTAAGAAAGTCAGTGGAACACTGGGACCACACGGTATGGGCGAGGCCCACACAAGATCCCCGACCATGACGGAGAGAACACTGCAGGGGCGTCATACAGCAACTAAACAGGCACCTCAGGGGGAGGGAAAAGGGGGGGCACCTCAGCCGGTTAAGTGCAGAAAGCCAAATCCACGAGGGGGCCACATGCCCACTGTTCCATCTTGGGGAGTGCAAAGCCACAGTCTCTCAAGTTTCTACAGTGGGTGGGTTGCCCACTGCCATATCCTGGGGAGTGCAAAGCCACAGTCTCACAAGTCTCTACAGTGGGTGGGTTGCCCACTGTTCCATCCTGGGGAGTGCAAAGCCACAGTCTCTCAAGTCTCTACAGTGGGTGGGTTGCCCACTGTTCCATCCTGGGGAGTGCAAAGCCACAGTCTCTCAAGTCTCTACAGTGGGTGGTTTGCCCACTGTACCATCCTAGGGAGTGCATAGCCACAGTCTCTCAAGTCTCTCCAGTGGGTGGTTTGCCCACTGTTCCATCCTGGGGAGTGCAAAGCCACAGTCTCACAAGTCTTTGCAGTGGGTGGTTTGCCCACTGTTCCATCCTGGGGAGTGCAAAGCCACAGTCTCTCAAATCTCTACAGTGGGTGGTTTGCCCACTGTACCATTCTGGGGAGTGCAAAGCCACAGTCTCTCAAGTCTCACAAGTGGGTGGTTTGCCCACTGTACCATCCTGGGGAGTGCAAAGCCACTGTCTCTCAAGTCTCTGCAGTGGGTGGGTTGCCCACTGTTCCATCCTGGGGAGTGCAAAGCCACAGTCTCACAAGTCTCTGCAGTGGGTGGTTTGCCCACTGTTCCATCCTGGGGAGTGCAAAGCCACAGTCTCTCAAGTCTCTACAGTGGGTGGTTTGCCCACTGTACCATCCTGGGGAGTGCAAAGCCACAGTCTCACAAGTCTTTACAGTGGGTGGTTTGCCCACTGTTCAATCCTGGGGAGTGCAAAGCCACAGTCTCACAAGTCTCTGCAGTGGGTGGTTTGCCCACATTGTTCCATCCTGGGGAGTGCAAAGCCACAGTCTCTCAAGTCTCTAGAGTGGGTGGCTTGCCCACTGTACCATCCTGGGGAGTGCAAAGCCACAGTGTCTCAAGTGGATGCATGTCTCCACTGGTTCTGGAGGGGGACTGGTGCCCAGAGTGCTTCATCCTGTTAAGGACAGACGGAGTGGATGCATGTCTCCACTGGTTCTGGAGGGGGACTGGTGCCCAGAGTGCATCACTCACCCTGTGACGGTCCCAGTTGCGTCACTGCCCCTGCCGCTCATGGGCTAGCGGTGCTTGAGTTGGCAGTTTGTGCCCTGTTCAGCGGTGCTTGAGTTGGCAGTTTCTGACCTGTTCAGCGGTGCTTGCCCTGTTCAGCGGTGCTTGCCATGGCGGTCTTTGCCCTGTTCAGCGGTGCTTGAGTTGGCAGTTTCTGACCTGTTCAGCGGTGCTTGCCCTGTTCAGCGATGCTTGCCATGGCGGTCTTTGCCCTGTTCAGTGGTGCTTGAGTTTGCAGTTTCTGAGCTGTTCAGCGGTGCTTGCCAAGGCGGTCCTTCATTGGGCAGCTGGGCTGGGGCTGGCGGTCCTTCATTGGGCAGCTGGGATGTGGCTGCCGGGGCCCTCCTGGGCAGCTGGGCTGTGGCTGCTGGGGCCCTCCTGGGCAGCTGGGCTGTGGCTGCTGGGGCCCTCCTGGGCAGCTGGGCTGTGGCTGGCGGGGCCCTCCTGGGCAGCTGGGCTGTGGCTGCCGGGGCCCTCCTGGCAGCTGGGCTGTGGCTGGCGGGGCCCTCCTGGGCAGCTGGGCTGTGGCTGGTGGTGGCCTCCTGGCCAGTGACGATTGGGCTGGCCTCCTGGGCAGTGACTCTGGCGGTGGCCTCCTGGCCAGTGACAATCAGGCTGGCCTCCTGGGCAGTGTCTCCGGCGGTGGCCTCCTGGCCCGTGATGATCGGGCTGGCCTCCTGGGCAGTGACTCTGGCAGTGGCCTCCTGGCCAGTGACGATCGGGCTGGCCTCCTGGGCAGTGACTCTGGCGGTGACCTCCTGGCCAGTGAGGATCGGGCTGGCCTCCTGGGCAGTGACTCTGGCGGTGGCCTCCTGGGCAGTGACGATTGGTCTGGCGGTGGCCTCCTGGGCAGCGGGGATGATGGCGGTCTTCTCCGCCGTACTGCTCCTCCCAGACTTTGGCGATTTCTTCTGCCCCTTCCCCACCTTGGGAGGAGTCACAGCTGAGTCGACACTCCCCCCGGGACCCTTGTGAGCGGCTTTGCTGGCTGGAGTCTTCCCCCTCTCCCACCGGGCACTGTCCAACTTCTGGTGCTTCACAGGGCGGGGACTGGCTGTGCTGTGGCTCCGTGCCACACTGGCTGGCCTGGTGCACTCCACATACCTGTAACAGGCACCACTGGTCCCGTAGATTTTTTGGCTGAGGTGCTAGTACAGGAACTATGAGTTGGAGGGTGGGGGTGGGAAAGAGGTCAAGCTTGGTCAGGAAAAGTTTCTTAGGAACACTGGGATGGGTAGCTGGAGGGGGTTTGGGAGTGGAGGAAGAGGTAGTGGTTGTAGGAGGTATAAGTTTGGTGACTTTGGGTGAAGGTGCATGCGCTGGAGGCTGTCGTGAGGTGGATGGCTGTTGGGTGGGTGGGTGCCTGCGTTTGTGTATCTTGGGAGAGGGCGTCACAGACACACTGGGAGAGGACACAGGGGACGTGTAAATGGGAGTGGGGGTGGTGACTGCACGTGAGTGGGGTGTGCTGGTGGGTGTGTTGGTGCGGGACGTAGTGGCTGTAGTGGTAGTGCATGCAGGTGAGAGTGTAGACGAGACTGGGAGGGAGGAGGGAGACGACGAGGAGGGGGACACAGTGGAGGCAGTGGATGTTGCTGTGTCTGTATGTGTGTGATACTTGCGTGAGTGCCTGTGGGATGTGTAGTGCTTATGTTTGCCTGAGCTTCCCTTGTGTGCTGACGTGAGTGCATGCTGGTCTGATGGTGTGCTTGGGATAGGCTGGGGTACAGGGGATTGGGTCTGGGTGGAGGAAGTTGGAGGGGGGAGGCTAGAGACAGGGACAATGGCTGCCATCAGTGCTGAGGCCAGAGTTTGCAGGGTTCGATGAAGGGCAGCCTGACCAGAATGAATGCCATCCAGGAATGCATTTGTGTGTTGCAATTCCCTTTCTACACCTTGGATGGCATTCAAAATGGTAGACTGCCCAACAGTGAGTGACCTGAGGAGGTCAATGGCCTCCTCACTGAGGGCAGCAGAGGTGACAGGGGCAGGGGCTGATGTGCCTGGGGCGAAGGTGAGGCCCACCCTCCTGGGTGAGCGGGCACGGGGCGAAGGCTGAGGGGCTGCTGGGAGGGCGGTGCTAGGTGGGAGGGTGGCGGCTGTACCTGTAGAAGTGGGGGGGCACAGATTTTGCTGCCACCACAAGGGAGCTCCCATCGGAGGACGAGTCTGTGTCGCTGGTTGCAGATCCTGTGACCGCCGTGAAGCTCCCCTTGTCCTCCGTCCCACTGGTGTATTCCGAGTCCGTGGTGTGGCCCTCCATGGCCATGTGGGATGCAGCTCCCTCATGCTCCGGTGCCACTGTACCTCCGCCTGATGATGCTGATGCATACAAGAACAGGGAGACCACAAAAAGGGGAGGGGGAACGACAGAAGAAAGACAGTTTGAGTGCATGGCTTACTGCTACCGTTGGCAGACAATACAGACACAGTAGCCCCCTGCACTACGCCGCGCTGTTGGGCTCTACAGATGCAATTCCTGGGATATGTCCTACATGGCTAAGGTCGACATCTGCACACATAGATGACACAGGGGCATGTATACCTGTACTTTTCACTCTACAGAGGTGGGGTGGGGGGGCCACATGGCCTGCATTACGGAGGAGCCTAGCCTACGGAACTCGCCCTGGCATAGGGAAACCCACAGCCCTCCTCCCCCACCCAGACACCTTCACTGCGCGCAAAGTCCGCTGAATGATGTTGTACTCACCTCCTTGTGTCTGCTGTGATGCCCTCAAGCGCCCATCCAACTCAGGGTAGGCCACCGCCAGGATCCGGAACATCAGGGGGGTCATGGTTCGACGGGCACCCCTCCCATATTGGGAGGCCATCCCCAGCTGAGCCTCAGCCATCTTCTTGCTCCAGCGGCAAATGTCCTCCCATCTTTTCTGGCAGTGGGTGCTCCGTCTGTGGTGGACCCCCAGGGTCCAGACGTCCTTGGCGATGGCACGCCAAATATCCTTCTTCTGGTGGGCGCTGACCTACATGAAATGTACAGGGGAAAAAGAGAAGTCATTACCAACTGCACCGTCGAAGTGAGTGGCCCACATCCCTAGCCTTGCCATGTGGCACATGCATTCACAGTCCTTCATCCACGCAGAACTGTGCCCCCTTCCTTCTTACAACTAGCCCTCTCCACACAGGCATAGCCCATACAACGTGCTCCCTGTGTACTTACCTGTCTGGAGGACCGTAGAGTAGCATGTGCTGGGGGAGGACCCCGTCCACGAGCTTCTCCAACTCCTCTGCAGTGAAGGCAGGGGCCCTTTCCCAAGACGCACGAGCCATTGTCTCTTCCAGACCGAGGTCACAGCAGCACTTGCAGTGTAGGTCCTCTCCTGTCGAAGATCAGGTATCGAGTGATTCAACAGATAGAAAATGGCGGTCACGTCCGCGGCGGTGCGTACCATCACCGCCGCGTTACATCGTCATTGGCTCCTGAGACCCATGGGGTCCAATGTTAACCAATGCAGCATTGCGCCGCGGTCTTCGACCGCCTACCGCGACGGTGTACAACGCCAGCGCAGTTACCTCACATCCCTTTGTCCCACTTTAGAGGTCAGGCAGCCGCCATTTCAGGGGCCCACATGGCCTGATTCACAACTGCGTCACACAGACCTATGCCTTGTCACACAACACAAATACAGGCCAGATTCTGTGTATGAATGGTGTTCTGTGTAGACTGTAGGTACATACCTCTGAGTTGTTTGACTCTGTGGTCGCTGTTGTCCTTCCTAGGCACCGTCCGCTGGGACATGTGAGGGGATGGCGGAATCCTCCGGTGTACCGACCGCTGGTGGACCTGTTGACAATGGAGGAGCGACATTTGATCATCACCTACAGGTTTGACCGTGCCACAATCCAGAAACTGTGTGCCCAGTTGGAGCCAGACCTGATGTCAGCAATCCGCCATCCCACAGGGATCCCCCCTCAAGTGCAGGTGCTATCACTGCTCCATTTCCTTGCAAGTGGGTCATTTAAAACAACAGTGGCCATGGCATCAGGGATGTCGCAGTCTATGTTTTCCAACGTGTTGTCCAGAGTGTTGTCTGCCCTGCTGAAACACATGCTGAGCTACATCGTTTTCCCTCAGGTGGAGGATTTGCCTACAGTTAAAGGTGACTTCTATGCCCTTGGACATATCCCCAACATCATAGGTGCCATTAATGGGACCCATGTAGCTCTGCCCCCCCCCCCCCCCCACAGGAGTGAACAGGTGTACAGGAACCGGAACAGTTATCATTCGATGAATGTACAGATGGTATGTTTGGCAGACCAGTACATCTCCCAGGTAAATGCTATGTTCCCTGGCTCTGTGCATGACGCCTACATCCTGCGGAATAGCAGCATCCCTTATGTGATGGGTCAACTCCAGAGGCACCGGGTGTGGCTATTAGGGGACTCTGGTTACCCCAACCTGTCATGGCTACTGACCCCAGTGAGGAATCCCAGGACCAGGGCAGAGGAATGCTACAATGAGGCCCATGGGCAGACTAGGAGGGTGATCGAACTCACCTTCGGCCTCCTGAAGGCCAGGTTCAGGAGGGAAACATCCTTTATGCCGAATTTTTTATAACGAAGTCCTGGTTAACGAAAGCGGAACAACGCTTTCTTTAACCACGACTTCGTTATTTTGTGCCTTAACCACGCATGTCCTGAACAACGAACATGCATGGTTAAGGTACAAACAAGGGTGTCGGCTGAGGAGGACGACGCAGATGACAAGGTGACGACTCAGGTAAGTGGGGCGTTTTTGGTTTTGGGGAGGGGGTGGGGGGTCGGGGGTTTTAGGTTTTAGGGTGGGGTTGGGCGTTTTTGGTTTTGGGGAGCGGGTGGGGGGTCAGGGGGTTTTAGGTTTTAGGGTGGGGTTGGGGGGGTGGGGCGTTTTTGGTTTTGGGGAGTGGGTGGGGGGTCAGGGGGTTTTAGGTTTTGGGGTGGGGTTGGGGGGTGGGGCGTTTTTGGTTTTGGGGAGTGGGTGGGGGGTCAGGGGGTTTTAGGTTTTAGGGTGGGGTTGGGGGGTGGGGCGTTTTTGGTTTTGGGGAGTGGGTGGGGGGTCAGGGGGTTTTAGGTTTTGGGGTGGGTTGGGGGGGTGGTGTGAGGGATGTAGGGTGAATGGTGCCTATTGCTAATGATTTTATCAGGAATGCCTTTACAACGAAATATCGTTGTAAAGGCATTCGTGGTAAAATCATTAGTAGTAAAGACGAGGTCTGTGTTCCGACCTCGTTGTTAAGGTTAGTAGTAGTTTAAAATTCGGTGTTCCGTCATATAACCGGTTCAGGAGCCTCCATATGACAGGTGGTTCCCTATTCTACTCACCAAGGAAGGTGTGCCAGATCATCGTGGCCTGCTGTATGCTTCACAACTTGGCTTTGCGACGACAGGTGCCTTTTCTGCAGGAGGATGGTCCAGATGACAGTGTTGTGGCAGCTGTGGAGCCTGTGGACAGTGATGATGAGGAAGAAGACATTGACAACAGGGACTCAGTTATCCAGCAATATTTCCAGTGACACACAGGTGAGAACACATTCCTGCCTACTACAAGTACTTTCACACTTCTACCTCTATCCTGTCTGTCGATTTCAACCAGTATATGGTAACTGAGTTGTACATTTCCATTACGGTTTCACAGGTGTGGTTTCCAACGTGTGTCATCTGCTTAGATTCCTCATGGACTTGAGATGTGTGACATAGGTATGTTGACATTACATTTGAGAACGCATTTTGTCACTGTCATTGCTAATACACATTTTCGAAATCACAGACTGACTCCAGATTGTTTTGTGCTTCAAGGGTGTTTATTGCAGTGCTCAATATTGGAGGGGGGTTGTAAAATGGTGAGGGGTGATGGTGGAGGAATGTCCATGGCAGAGTCCAGTCTATTAGTCTCACAGGTGCATTGCCCATATGGGCATAGGAAGTGGAGCTGGGGCATTTCCAATATGGACAGGGTTACAAAGTGGGACAGTAGGATGACAATCAGGGTGGTCTCATTTCTTGGCGGGGGACTTGGCATCGTGCTCTGTCTTGTTCCTGGATCTCAGGGACCGTTTGCGGGGTGGTTCTCTGTCTGCAGGGGGTGGGGTGCTGGTGTGGTGGTCCTGTGGCGGTGCCTCCTGTCCACTAGCGCCGGCGGAGGTGGTGGGCAGTTCTTCGTCCATGCTAGTGTCAGGGGCCCCTTGGAGTGCCACAGTGTCCCTCCATGGTGTTAAGTATCTCCTTCAGCACCCCTACGATGGTGCCCAGGGCGGTGCTGATGGTTCTGAGTTCCTCCCTGAACCCCAAATACTGTTCCTCCTGCATGCGATGGGTCTCCTGAAACTTGTCGAGGACCGTTGCCATCGTCTCCTGGGAGTGGTGGTATGCTCCCATGATAGAGGAGAGGGCCTCGTGGAGAGTGGGTTCCCTAGGCCTGTCCGCCCCCTGTCGCACAGCAGCCCTCCCAGTTCCCCTGTGTTCCTGGGTCTTCGTCCCCTGGACCGTGTGCCCACTACCACTGCCCCAGGTCCCTGTTGTTGTTGGGGTGGTGGGTTATCCTGGGTTCCCTGTAGTGGTGGACACACAGCTGATTGACGTGTCCTGGGGACGGAGGTATGGGCCCGCTGGGTGGGTGCTGTGCTGGTGTTACCAGAGGATGGAAGGTCTGTGGTGGCCTGTGACTGGGTGTGGGGAACCGACTGTCCCGAGGCCCACGATGGTCCGGGCTGGTCATCTGGATCCAGTTGGACAGAGCTGCTGTCATCACTGTGGGCCTCTTCTGTGGGTGGGGTGGAGATGTCTGCACCCTCCTGTCTGGTGACGTTGGGTAGTGGTCCTGCAGGGGTGTAAAGGCATGATTATTGCATCTGTGTGTGTCATGGTGGGCAATGGGTGGGTGACCGTGTACCCCAGTGCTAGCACTCCTGTGTGGGGGCTTGTGTGATGATGGTTGAGGGGGTGTGTATGGGTATGTGCAGTGGGCATGCTTTAGTGATGGGTGTCCATGCTTTGTTGTGTCATGCAGGGCTTGGTGTTGGGATGGGTGGTTTGTGTTATTAGTACATTTGTGAGGAGTTGGAGTGATAGGGGAGGGGGCGAGGGTGGGGGTCTGTGATAGCATGCAGGTAGGGTGGGGGATATGATAGTTAAGATTTGACTTACCAGAGTCCATTCCTCCACTGACTCCTGCGAGGCCCTCAGGATGCAGAATAGTCAAGATCTGCTCCTCCCATGTTGTTAGTTGTGGGGGAGGAGGTGGGGGTCCGCCGCCAGTTCGCTGTACCGCGATGTTGTGTCTGGAGACTACGGAACGCACCTTCCCCCGTAGGTCGTTCCACCTCTTCCTGATGTCATCCTGATTTCTTGGGTGCTGTCCCACTGCGTTGACCCTGTCGACTATTCTTCGCCACAGCTCCATCTTCCTAGCTATGGAGGTGTGCTGCACCTGTGCTCCAAATAGCTGTGGCTCTACCCGGACGATTTCCTCCACCATGACCCTGAGCTCCTCCTCTGAGAACCTGGGGTGTCTTTGCCGTGCCATGGGGTGGTGTAGGTGATGTGTGGGGTGGTGTATGTGGTGATAATTTTGGTGATATGTAGTGGTGTGTGGTGTCTTGTGCGTGGAAGTAGTGTGGGTGATGGTGTTGAGTGCCTGTGGCTGCTAGTTTGTGGATGGTGGTGTCTCTCTCTGGGCTTCTTTCAGATTTTTTGGTCGTAGGGGTTTGTGGGTGATGCGGGTGTGTGTTTTATATAGTTTCGAGTGTGTGGGAGTGGTGTGTGTATGTGTATCAGGTGTGTGTATTTTGAATTGTCCAATGTGGTGGTGTTTTAGAGATGTGTGTGTATTTTGAGCGCGGCGGTGTGCACCGCCAATGGAATACCACGGTTGAAAGACCACCACGTGGATTCGTGGGTCGTGATAGCATGGGCGTATTTCTGTTGGCGTGACGGTGGAGGTTTTGTTTTCGCCAGATTATCACTGACCTTTGGTGTGGCGGACTTGTGTGGGTGTCTGAATTTTGTCGGATTTCGGGATGTGGGTCATAATAGCTGTGGTGGAATTCCGTTGCCGCGGCGGTGTGTTGGCGGTCTTCTGCACGGCGGTAAGCGGCTTTTACCACCAATGTTGTAATGACCCCCTGAGTGTTTTATGAGAGAGATATGGGCAGGGATGAATGACCAAGGTGCTTAGGAAGGAGGGAAGAAACAAGAGGGTGGATGGAGAAACAATAAGGTGGGGGAACAAGGATCATGTAAGGGATGGCAGAAGTGGTGAGAAGAAAGAGGGAGGAGGAACAGAAGAGGCATATGACATAACACATGTTAAGGAACCTGAGGGAAAAGGAAGAGCGTGTTGTAGTAGTAAAATAGTCAGTCATTAACTTCAATGAAAGTCCTAGCATGGAGGCAGAGGAATACATGCAACATCCAATAAAATTAGGTACTAAATAAGTATTCCACAGTTCTAAGCCAATACATGAAGGCTGGTCTAAGAAAGCCAGTGGCTGAATGGGGCAGGCTCAAAGCCCACTTTAGCTATATAGTAAGCAGTATGTTGGTTAAATTGCTGTGTAGTCAAAACCCAGGCTCGCATACATGTACCCTTTTCCTAAAATGTGTATTTGTCATTCTAACCTTACAATTTGCTTTGTTCTAGAGACTGATTGGAATATGCTCTTGTCTGTCATTGTGACACAGAGAGAATTGGAGATGTCTAGAATCACTATGAATGTGATGGCTCTTTATGACGTAAGATCAGGGGTCCAAACTTAAGTCCCAGATGGCCACTTCCTGAGAAGATAACTCCCTCAGCCATTAAAACCATACTTTAACTTTATGGCAATTGAGTAACATGTGCATCAGAAGCAAAATAAAGTAACCACATTTCATGAAAATAACACTGGCCAATTCACTCCAACATAAAGTTACAAATGCAGATTTCAGATGAAATTTCTTCATTTATTTCCAGTTAGATTTACTGTCAACTGTTTTCAAATTAATAAAACGTTTTTCAAAGTATATGATAAAGGTGGTTAAGGATGGAACACAAAAATGATTAAATAATATTGGCAGAAACAATGATATCCTGTTGTCTGCACCATTACTCAGTTGTTAAATTAATGAGGAGCAAATTTACACCACCATGCTTTGTTTTATAGCAGCTTTAGCTAGTATACCACAGTATACTTACTGTACTTCCTTTAGGACAGAGGATGTGCTCACAAACAAGGTCATTATGATGTTTCGATGTTTTGAGAAACAATGACAAAACCTTATCCACTCCCCTCCAATACATTTGACCCAGCCAAATATATGCAACTATGCAATCTCTTTCATATGAAGAGAAAGAATACAAGCTTATTTGGAGAAAGGTAATGATGTGTTCCAGGTGTTCTGCTTTGCTTCATGCTGAGAGGGATCGAAGCTAAAGAATGCAAAGACTGCAGCACTCTTAGTCTGATTAATTAATTTTATAAGGCACTTCCCAGGTTTCATATACGAAAGAAATAACATGAGCCTTTCATTTGAATGCATCAACACACGTGCAGCTACTAAAATAATCACTGCAATTGGAGAATAATATTCAAAGAAAATGCAATACATCAACAATTAATAAATATCTACAGTGACTATGTATATTTATGCATGTACACAGTAAAGCTAGATATTAAGAATTAAAAATGCATCATCATGGGGATTGAATCCAACATCATCCTTGTCTGCCAACGTCAAGCTGTGGAATCCAGAACAGCTGAGACAAAAGGAATTTACCCCAGTGGGACACTGATCTTCCTGAGCAATGCGTTCACCCCTAGGAATGAGTTCCTTCTACCTCAGTGTCAAGCTTCCCCACCTTATGTACCTTAAAAAGACTTAAAAGGAAGGTTCTAGAAACCCCCTCTCATCGAGTAAGTTGGGAAATTCAAGCGCTGGCCGTACTGGGTCAGTGTTGAAAAAACAAGCAAAGACTGGCCAGATCCAAAGGTATATTTCCAAGACTGAGCTGTACCCTTCTCTACCATACACATTCTCAGCCTTGTACATTCTTATCAGTATTGCACCCCCCACGTTATGTTGCCTTCCCCGGTAAGAAAAGCAAAAACACGTTAACAAGTTGTGAGTGGAAAAATACCTGTGCTACCAATGTGACAGCTTTTGAAGCTAAGCTAAGCACAAAATGGAGTCAGTGGTCAAGATGGAGTCGGTGGTTAAATACAGATAGCACTACACCAGGTCCAGCTCCTGGATTCTGTTTCTGGGAGGGCCATGAAAACACATGGGTGGGCCATGAAGATGCATGGGGGAAGAAGGCAAAAATCAACAAAGTTCTACTAGAAAAGGCATTGCTATGCCTGTTATATAAAACAGCCCCCCGCACAGACCCATCAAACTACTGACTGAGAGGACTTCTTAATGTCATGACATGAACTAGAAAATTATGTTACACACCACAATCTTTGACCATTCTTTAAAACAAGTTTCTTAAATGGTACATCACACATCATTTTTGTACTATCTATGGTTGCTAATATATTAATACTGGGAAACTACTGTATGCTTGCTTCATGGACTTTGAAACTTTTGATGGAGTTGATACAAATTTATTGTTCAGTAAATTGAATAGCATGCGAAATTCCATAGTGTTTGATGTTATCCAGTAGCTATACAGTAGAACTTCAGTTCAAATAAATCATAGCAGTGTTTTTGCGTCTTCCTGTAGGATCTCTATTAATAAGGGGTTAAAACAAGCTTGTGTGCTCACACTTCTCTTGTTCAGCCTCCATGTAGCAGACTTAGGGGCTGCATTGGCTAATTATAAATCTTGAATCCCCAAAGCAGGTGTGGAACTTAACACCACTATTACTGTATGTAACTGACAAAATCATATTGAAGGAATTGGCCTGCAGCATCAATTAAGCATCCTTCATATGTAAGAGAAAACAACAAACACACATGTTTTAGTGTTTGGTAAAAAGGTCAAGAAACCATGGCGGTAGTGTATAAATAGTCATGCATTTCTCAAATCACCATTCTACAGATACCTTGGTCTGGTTCAACCAAAAGGGCAGTCATCATGATCAACCACCATTGTGAAACCTGAAATCTACTTCTTACATATGTGCTACATACATTATTTACTCACTTTCTAGGCCCAACAGCAAAGTCAATCCCAGATGCAGCAAGGGACAAATGTCAGTGCACTTTGTCTTGTGCTATAGAGATCTCCGGGGAAACTCTCAAAGCAGTTGGGCACTGACCCATTTACCTGACTCAGATTATTCCAGGTACTTAATCCAACCTCATGAAAGCAAGTGAGGCTGGAGTTTAGTCTAACGTAGAGCACCCTGGCAATCAGAATTGCTTTGCCCTGATTTGGCACCAACTTAGAAATTCAGACATAGACACATTAAAATCTCAGCTTTTGTTGGAGTTGCTTGCCTTAAGGGCTTCCCCCATATTTCCATGGTTTACATTCATACTTACATACTAACAACATTGGATATGCAGGAGATACAGCAAAATGGAATAGAACATGGTGTATTTAAAACAATACAGACAATCATCTAAATGACAGACCATACTGACTGGAAATAACTAGTATGGTGAAAGGAAATACCCTGAGCTATGGTTAAATGTCTACTCCTTCAATAAACTGAAGAGACACCTAAAAGACTTGCTTCCTGTCTTTTGGTTTTTAGGATTAAAGTTTGGGCTTTTCTCATGGGAGGATCAATGTTGAATGGGCACAAGCCCAAACCTAACAGGTTTTTGTAGATTCTACAGTAACATCAAAGAGTTTCTTATGCATGTAATTTATTGTTTCCTCAAGTTACAAAACTAACGAAAAATGAAGAAGATATCTAACATTTCCCATAACAAGAATGGGCATACAAAACTGTGCTTTTGCAGTATGTCTTGCTTAGGTTGGCAAGACCGTCAACTAACATGTGGTTTGGAGAAATGCACTGATGCCATATTGAAATCTAGGATGGAAATAGAAATTAAGTTGAAGAATATATTGCTTTTTAATCTGTATTGCAGATTACCCATGACTAGCAATACATTTTATCTTGTTTATTGAGGCCGAGTACAGACAAACTTTTAAACTGTAACTGTGAATATGTATTGATTGGAACATAAATGTGGTTCTCAAACATATCTATCTTTAAATGAATGTATGTGAGCCATTTAATCTGCACAGTTAATTTGAAATCTTTCTGTGTACATGTTCTGTCTTTTAAAACATAACAGTGCTGCCTCTGGCATAGTTGAGCAAATTTCTTCCCCCAGTCTTGTAGGTTCTGCCTTTGTTCTTGTATCAATCTGATGAAACTAGTAAAGGCAAGTTTATAATTGTGGCAACACATCACTAGAGCCAGTTTTCACAATTGTTGTACCTTTATTTGTGATGATCTCACTAGGATCCAATGTGCGTATGTATGCATTGATATTTATATAGCACAAACCTAGCTAGGAAGCAACAGAGGCAAAGGCTTGGGTTTGGGGAGGTGTTTTTGTTCCTCGGGCAGGAAGATCAGTTGATGTGGGCCTAGAAACTTCATTTACATCAACGGACCTCTCCTGGCACAACTGAACACCTTTTCAGGGGCTGGGACCTTTTCAGGTGACACCTGAAAAGGTCCCAGCCTTTGTCCTCCCCGACAGGCAGGCACTAAACCCACTGGGGGAAAGCTGCCCCTAAGAACTAGTCAAGAGTGGCCACAAAGTCGAGGACTGCTCATTAGCTTAGCCAAATCTCTGAACCTTCACAATGAAAGAAGGGTTTTCCAATCTTGGATTTTGAGAGTGAGGCACACTGTGAGGAACTGCTGCAAAAGTGGGGAGGGTTACTCGTGGGATTTTTCACCCATGGGCTAGGGAGGGACTAGGAGCCATTCCCACCAACTAGCTAGTGCCAAGCATAAATGTAGAACCCCAAGGCACCCATTTCAGAACACTTTTAGAAACTGTGGAAAAACAGAAGTCTACTGGAACGGCTGTCTGTGGCCTGAAATAAGCTCTGAAGGACTAGACCTTCTCCCTCTTGTACTGAGGACAACAAAGGGGATTTCAAAGGTCAGTTGTCTGACCTCCTGTGTGGCTGCAGGGATATAACAAGCTGCAAGAGTCTTATTCACTGAAATGCCTGGATGACCAGAACAAAGTGGACCTTAATTGGATCCTGAAGGTAGAATCTGGTGGAGTGTGCCTTGACCCTTTGTTGTGTCAAACTGTACTTCTCCCACCACCCTTGAAAACCTGGGACTGGGGCATTTTTTGGACTTCAAGACCTCCAGACGACCAGCCATCCACCCAAGGCGCAGCCTGGAAGAGCTAAGAAATCAGGTTTCTCCACAATGAGCTTCAAAGCAGGAACATATTTGATTCAGCAGGCCCTTGGTGAGCAGGTAACCAGCATCATGGAAAGCACCATCTGATAAAGCCTGCTGCTTTACCCCGCTGAGGGTTTCAGAGCTCCAAAAAACAGACAAAGTTCAAATATATCAATCTTGACCTAGCGAAGGTGTCAAAGTATCCAACCAACGAGAGGATCTCCATGGGCACAAATTTTGAATCTTCCCACTCTCAGCTTTTCGTTCCAAAAATAATGGCTTCAGTGGGAAATTGACCAACGTGTTTATGACTTTCTGAAGACTTCTTTTGGCAAAGCCTGTTGCCTTGCCCTGCTGAAGGATTTTAGCTTTGATTTTTGTGACTAAGGGCCTGATTTTAATCTTGGTGGTCTCACACCAAGCCGCAGCGGCGACACTCTGGAACACCATCAAGTCAATGGTCTTCCGCCCGCCATATTTAGATGTTACAGCTCTGCACGCGGATTGACTGGCGATGGATTGCTGATGGAGGGAGACGGTGGTGGGACTCACTGGATTTCGTACAATGACAGGGGCTATGGAAGAGAGGTAAATGACACACACACTGTCCCTTAGCCATAGGTTTATCCCTGCACTACACACTTCACAACACAACACATTTACACAACCCCCCATTGCCATTCCAACCCAAAACAACCCGTACAAGCCAAAAACACACATTAACACACATCCATGTTGCAACATACACATACCCTTGACACTGCACCCGTACAGCGCACAACCACAACAACCAACACAACTACGCATCCATCTACACAAACACACTCATACATGCACAACTACACACATCACGATAATGTTAGCCACACAAAACCCACACTCACCTAAATGTTATACACAGCAAAACAACATACACAACATCAGTCTCACATGCAAGTGACACACATACAGACACAACCACATCAGCCACTCCTGCCCCCTCTACCTCAACCAGGCAATCCACACACAAACACACACATACTCACTTGCAGACACAACTCACAGCAAAACATGACATGTACAGGTCCCCTGGCAATTTGCACACATGCACACTGCTGACGGGTGTGAATGCACAGTAATTGTGGCGCCAGCATTCATTTGCCAATGAATACTGGCACCATATTGACAGTTGTGTAAGTGTGGGATATGTGTTGTGTACCAGTGTTTCCCCATCGATGTCTGACCCACTTGTGTCCCCAACACTTGCTTGTCATAGTGATAAAAAAAATTACAATGACATGTATATGTCTCCAGTGGCCCGACCTCTCTGGCAGTGCCCACTCAACGTCCCTACCTTGGAGTCCGGCGAAGGTGGGGGTGATACGTTTTCTCTGTGGGTCAGTGGCAGCAGCGCTGACAGGTGTTGTCCAGTTGTGTCCACTGGAAGATGGGGCCTGAATGTGGAAAAAAGGTGAGTTTTTACCTCCTTCCTTCCCAATCCGCTAACTCATACATGGAGGTCGGACTGCCACTTTTTTCTTGGCGGTAAGGCACATCCAAATTTGCACAGCAGGAAAGGTGTCTGTGGTTCTGCCGTTAGCCACTTTTCCCTATTGCTCTGTCAAGGTGTTGGTCTTTCTTGGTGGAGACAGTGGTTTGAATGCAGGCTTTCATCTATGGGACTGCTAACATCTAAATACAGCGGGTGGACAATCACAGCAGCGGATTGGGTTTTCAGTTGAAAAGTTGACTGCAAGACCGTTACCACCAACATCTATATCAGACTCTAAGCCCAAGGTAAAACTTCCAACCAAGTCTGGCGGTGTATCCTACACATGCTCCATCATAGTAAGCCTGAAATCGTGCCTAAGGCCCATTCGCCTGTGACCATTGACTGACATTGGCGCTTTTGAACATTTTGGTGCAATTGAGTCTTAAGTATTTACAAATGTATATCTCTGGTTCACTCTTATTTGATTTATGTTGTTTTGGTTTCATTTTATTTATTAAAATGCACTTTAATTTTCTAATTCAGTTTGGGGTGTTTCTTGCTTGTTGTTTTGTCTTTTTTACCATTTTGGTCACAAATGATTTTTTACACTTTGCCCTAAACTAAGCCTGTCTGGTCTAATCCATAGCTACCGGGGTGTCAAGGTCAGGTTAGTTTAGTGACTTTGAGGGTTCAGTCTAAGTGGGCAGTTGCCCACCACAAATAATAATCCTGTTTTTTACAATAATCTTGTACATCAAGGGAAGGTTACACAAATACATTTTAAACACACTTGGGCACAGGGAGATTAAGTGATTTGCCAAGAAGCAGCTGTTATTGAGTCTAGCACTGAGGTCGAGATTCAAACCTTGAGTCAAATCCGTTTTCACAAGAAACTGGTCTTCTTTACTTGTCACATCAGAGTTCATAAATCGATGCATTAAACTGATCAATTTCTCATCTTTTGTGCTATCTGAGAAGCCTACCACTTGAGCTTTTTGAAAAAATGTAGGCAAGTAACATTTAAATGAACATAAGATGACTTACAGTTAGGATGGAGGTAGTTCCCCTTGGGAAATTTTGAGGAACACCAGTAAATTGTGCATTGTAATGCATTCTCGACCAGGAACACAGCTTAAAACAATAGTAATTAAACATCATTTTATGTGAGACTTCTAGTTTCTCTTGAATAATTACTTACAAAAGGGCATGGTGCACGTAAAGCACTTGAGGCAATAGCAGTGATCAGAGATTTGTAGGGTTTTAGACAAAGGCACATAAGAGAATTATTTGAAAAAACAGCGAGGTTTTATAATAGTTTGCTGTCTTTTGTAAGGTGGCAAAGATTGGAGCAGACTAAGGGCCTGATTTAGAGTTTGGTGGAGGGGGTTACTCCGCCACAAATGTGACAGATATCCCGTCTGTCGTATTCTAATCCCATTATAGTCTACGGAGATCGTAATGTGGGGGACAGGATATCCGTCACATTGGTCAGGCCCTAGCTCACATGCCAGGCAACAATATGTTTAAATGTTCCCTGACATGTGATTGATTCTGCCCCAGCCTGTCAACACTAAGGGGATCCCGCGGGCCCCATTAAGAGTTCCCCGCTGGGTCAGCGGGCGGAGACGGTGCTTCTGTCCACTGGCCCAGTGGGGGAATGGCCTACTACATTGATGCTGGCTCATAATAGGGCCGGCGGCAATGCTGTAGTGCATAGGGTGCAGCAGCACCCGTCACGATGTTCACTGTATGCAAAGCAGACACTGAACATCATGACAGGGCTGGACGGGGGGGGCTGCACTGCCCATGCCAAGTGCATGGGCAGTGCAGGAGCCTTCCTAGGGCACCTTGCACCCCGTCTCTGCCAGCCTTTACATGGCGATGCTACCGCCATGTAAAAGGTGGCAGAGAGGGGTGTTGTATACGCCACCCTGGTGGATTAGGACCACCAGGACCGCCAGTCCCTCCTGTGGAGGAAAACTGGTGGTGCTAGCAGTCTCACCAGGACACGACAGCCACAATAACAATGTGACAGTCAGACCACTGCCAAAGTGGTCGGACCACCACTTGGTGGTGGTCAGGCCGCCACCGCATCCCTGCACTTCATAATCAGGCCCAATCTGTTTAATCATCAATGGGTCGGTCGCCACCTTGCAAGAATCTTACAAGTGTGGCATGCATTTTCATGTTTACGCATGTTTATGCTCAGAAAGCAAAGGGGGATATTAAAACACACTGTATTTCAAGAGAAAGTTAAAACAGCACACACATGAACAAATCACTTCAAAGGTGATTTATAGATATCTATACTATTCCTAAGAGATATTTAAACCAATCAGGAAAGAATTGCCTATTTTAAGAAGAATGCAGATAATTTTACACATCATACGCAGGCACCACCTTTGGGTCCTGGCAGAATCAACTTGAGGGAAGAAATTGCTGTGTAAAAAGGAGGCAAACCTTTTGTTTGGTAGTTTACAGATTAATATCTTGACACAGAAAAACCTACTTCTCACTGCCACTGAGTGTGTTTCATCCTTGTAAGCAACTAAAGAGAGCATTGATTGTGTTGCAGCAAAAAGTGCTTTCCCCTCAGCTCTCATGGGTGAGACGCTAGCCAAAGAGGAGACGTTGTAGGCACACAACAAAAGTGGACTCTCTTTGGCTCCTGAAAGGGCCTTAAAAAGGCCAGTGGGCTCTCTTGGGTGGGCCTGACCCACCCTCTGGAACCAGGCCTGATGCAATAACATACTATATGGAAAAAACTATCCTACAGTGTACGTTATGAGGATATTCCAATCAACCTTGGAGTTCTATGACTTTATACAGGAACCCAACCTTTAGCCTTGTTCTTCAATATGGTCACAGAACTCTTTGGTGATTTGTTATAATATCAGAATGTGTGGTAGAGGATGGAGGTAAAATTATGTAAGCAGAATGGCGGAGTGTTTAATTAAGGGCACAGGGTTAAGCATGAAGTCTCATAAGTGTGCAGCACCAACCTTTGAAATCTCTAGTGTGTAATTGTGAGCAATGACTATGGAATCATAATATGAGTTTTGGTGTGTACAGACAGGTATGTGGTATTTAGAATGGTGTGTTGTGGAGTAAGGGAGGAGCATGCAATCAGGCACCAAGATGGTGAGTCAGGTCAATTAAGTCGGCTGAAAAGAGTCAAGATATAAAGCTTTTTTGCTAATATTAAGATTTCAATTGCTAGCAGAAAAATAAGCGAACTAAACATACTTGGAATAGGCTAGTAGGCCAGTGGCAAACAACACTTGATACCTAAAATCTATAGGACCAGGAGACTCTTCCAGTCTAACAACGCTCCCTCCCCCAAACCCAAACAAATAAATGAAAAGCCATTAACTAAAGTTTGAACAGGGTGTCAATTTGAGTTTATTACAGTGAAAGTCTAAACACAATATTATAAAGTGCCAAGAAATATGTAAGCATATCACATCAGAAGATGACAATCCAAACACTACAATATTCACTCCAGCACATTTTGAAGAATTTCTGACAATAAGGAGGATTCAGACCTTCAAACGAAGGTTTTCAAGCATTAAACTATTTATAATGAGACCCTCTTTAAGAATGTGCCAAGAACTAATGACTTGCAACCCTTCATCCCAATTGAACAACACAAGTGAACCCACCTGCATCCTTGGGAGTCCCTGAGGTGTACCCTTTATCACCTGCCATGGCCCTGCCACCTAGGTTCTCCCAGATGTGGCAATATGTGATACCAGTTGCTACAGCCCTGTGTCCTACACTGGCAATCGTGAGTCTATGCTCCAATGCCAGTGTGAATGTCATTTGCTGAATCAGGATTGCTGCCCATCCACTCAGTGCTAAGCCAATAAGTAGCAGATGGGGAGCCACTTGGCCCCTGAGAAGTAATATTGGAGGTCGGGATTCCACCACAAAGTCTTTAGAACCCAAGATTCGCTAACCGTAAGCTGGACAAGATCAAAAAGCTGGGTGGCTGGGCCATCACGCTGCCATCTGTGCTCCAATTCCATTCCCTTCATCATAGTGACCAAAAAGGGAAAGGGTGAAGCCAGGTCCAGCGCAACGTAAATAGCTCCAGCCAGTATGTTGATGAGGCCTGAAGTGACCGCAAGTCATGTCATCTACTTCCTGCTTCTGCCACCTGACCCGCAACTCAGGAGACAGGCGACAGGAAGCACAACCCAAATGTGACCCCTTTTCTCCCCTGCTTCAGGCCAAAGAGCTGCAATAGGAGGAGGGCGTGTGAATCCAAAATGAACTGGGTCCTGACTCTGTGCCCCCCTGAAGGAGGCCACTCTGTTTATCTTCTAAGTCTTTAGACAGATAAAAATGTTCTTAGCATATTGACACACTGTTTGATCACAGGTAACCCTTCATCAGATATTTTCAAGCAAACTACCACACAATTTTTCTCATAAGTATCCCATATATCCACAAACTTCTAATTGAGCTAAGAAATTGTTGAATTGGCTAATCAAAGTGTACTTCACACTATAATCACTATTAACAACTAGACCAAAATAATAATGGATTGTACTATATTCCTGTGGGCCCCAAAACATCAAAGGTTCATATTTACTCTTTGACCTATAAATTAGTTTTAAATAGAGCCTAGAGATAGGATATTTCATTCTTGGGAGAGTACATGCAGATAAAAAGACACAATACATACAAATTGGATGTTCTCAAAAAGATAACACTCTATAAGGTATACACATTTCAAGATAAAATATTTTTAGAATCCCTAAACCAATAGAAATATTTTTCATACAATCATGTTTTTTCACCCATTTCATTAAAACCATCAAGCTTGTATCTGTATCAAGGAATGAACAGCAAAAATAAACAGCCAACACGTTTGTGGTATTTTGACAAGACATAACTGCTTATTCGGGTCTGTCAAAAGTGAATAAAAACAATGCTTAAAATGCAGTTTTTCAATATGTCTCTTCAGTTTTTCAACAGAATTTCTAGAAAAGGCATACACAAATGGAACATAAAACTAATAATAATATTGCCTTGGTACAATTTTGTAAAAAGAATGTCAAAATTATGTCACGATGATTTCCATTTCAGTAGACTGATACTTTATGTTTACATGAATCTGATACCACCAGCAAATATATTCAAAAAGGAGAAAAAAACTCTGCACTGGTCATCCTGTTGTTACAATGCAATTATTGATCTCATCCTACAATTTGTTAAACTTCAGAAAGCAGATCAATAAATAATGTTGTATCATTAAGACATATCGGTAATTGGATAAAATTAACAACAAGGGCCACTGGTCCCTATTGAATTTTATAAATGAGAAAATATCTCACAAGTCACAATTCTAAATGCATTGCATCCCCAAAAAGTACTTTCCAAGAACAGCTGGGTTGATACTGTCTAATCACATACCAACTCAACCCCATAATGGGTTAAAGCGAGAGAGAAGAAATACAGGATTCTATTGTTGCGCATCTACCTACTCATCTATCTTATATAAATAGATTTTTTTAGCAAGGTCAGTTTTTTCCAGAGTGGGGTATGTTCATTGTTATGCAGTCCTTAGGTTGTTTGTGTCAATCCCTTAAAACAAAATATGTCAGCTTTATCTGTATCCGGCATGATATTGAATAAATGATGAAAATAACCTACTTTTCATGATGAAGATGTCCTAAAAATAAAAACATCTATAAGCACTTCTTATCAAATAAAAATGATTTCATGTAACATCTGTAGAGACTCACAATAAATCAACATGCACCCAAACTCATCAAAAACATATAGTGACACCAATTTTCCTTATTCTTATTTTAAAGATTCCTCATATGTAGTTAGTTGTGCAATGCATAGTATAACCTTGCCGTTTGCTTGGAGGTGGTTGTGTGCAAAAAGACAGTTATTAATTTCTTAGAACATTAGTGGCAAACTGAAATGAAAAACTAAAATATTTATTTTAAATAATCTGAGTTTGAATTTATTATTAGGTTCAAGAAACCACAAAATTCCTTCACATAAAAAAATCAGAAATGCTTATAGCTCCCCCAAATGTCAAATCATAGCACAAAAATCACTCATTTGCTATTAATCATAAGGGGTGATTATGTTAGTCACAGTTGCCCTATATTCAAGATTGTGGTAAAAATCAAACACGTTTCTGCACCATATGACCCAGACACATTGTGGGTTAAAAAATGAATTATTATCACTCAGACAGTCATAAAGTCTAAAGAATTTACGAACCTTACGAATGTTGACATTCCCTAAAATTAAAAGTGAATTATACTACTTAACACCACCTAAAACTATATTTAGCTATATGTTTGTTATCCCTTCACAAAGCCACTCATATGCTTTCAAATCCACATTGAAAGAGCTAATTGTACTGATCATTAAAAACCCACATACATAGTTATTGTCTAAATCAATCAAGCATTTGAAATATATATTTAGATCATGTGTCAGATGACATTTTTATCAAGCCGTCTGAGAAACCAATACCATAAGAAAATCACATTTAAAGGCTCTCTCATTACCTCACCTATACAATGTGATTGTAACTCCCATAGAATTGTTTGATCTTTGCAATGGCAAAAATCACTAATTGTAATTAGGCCAATGTTATCAGAAAACTGTGGCTATAATCAGAATGGACCTTTTTTTGTGGCTTGGCATAAATTTGTTTAGTGATTTTTGAGACACTTGTATTATAAAAGGTAGTTGGGGAAACTTGAAATTATTTACTTTTTAAGTATATTGATGATTAAATTAGGAGTTTACAAAATCCATTAATCACATTGGTTGCTGAATAGTTTCAATATATTGACCTCTCCATCTTGAATACACAAAGGGGTTTCTTGAAAACTATATCCAGACCACTCAGAGCAGGAAGGAACGACCCTCAGAGGGGATGTCTGTGTGGGTGTCCTACAAATTAAAATGCAAAACAGAGCAATTGTGGATGGGAGGTTTGACACCAAGGGGGTGATCACAAGTTTAGCGATCTCAACGCGGGAATGCCAAACTTGTGGGGAGGACACCACCCACATGGTGGTGGGATCCCCCCCACCTCCACACTATTACAAGATTTCCACCAGTCTGACCTGGCTGACCAGTGGAAGCCTTGAAATAGAGCATTCCCGACGGTCAGACTGGCGGGAACAGTTCTACGAGATAGCACTTGACTCCCTCAAATGAGACAAATGCTATCTCGTAGCACAGTGAGGCCCAAAGCAGACAGTGTGCTTTCCAAATGCGCTGGGCAGGTGAACATGTGCACTGCAGGGGCTCCCCTGTGTCCTCCAGAACTTGTTCTCCACCAGCTTTTTCATGGCTGGGAAACCGCCATGAAAATGCTGGCGGGGAACATGGTTGTAATCAGCAGGGCAGTGCTGAGTTCATCGCCCTGGCTGATCACAACCAGGAATGCCTTCAGCCTCTCGGGATCTTGGATCCCTGCGGAGAGGTGGTCTGTTGGTGGATCCGCCACCCAAACTCATAATGTGTCGATCAGACCACCACAGCTGTGGCGGTCTGAATGCCACTGCAAGTCTGGCAGTCTCGTGATCGCCAGACTCCTAATCAAACCCCTAATGTCCAACATGTGAAAATTTGGCCATCGGAGTCTGAAGATAGAATGACCCTTTGGCAAAATCAGTAGGTCTGCCTTACTTAAAATGACACCTTTTGTAGTGTTACATCACATAGGCAGCTGTGTGCACCTTCAAGAGGTGGGGGTAGGCCCAGGCCCTGCTCACCTGTGAGGATTTGGGTGCAGGACCTGGCAACAAGCCAGGCCCTGCGCCAAATCCTACCACAGGCACTGTAATCAACATCTTACTTTACATTTTGCAAAAAGCATAGATACCATAGAAATTCACTTAAAAAAACAAAGGTCAAAGTGACGTTTTAGTTAGGAGTTATCTAACTTTAATTAAAATAAACTTAGAAGTTCACTGGAAAAAACTAAAGTTAATGGGACATTATAGTTAGGTAAACATGCGAAACACTGCCATTCACCAGTAATAATTAACTGAAGTAACTATAACTTGGGCCCTCCATGCACTGTGTTGTCATCAATGATGTCCTTTCAGATTTGCATAGATTTTATCATTGATGTTGTAGATTATGGTGTAATATTTGAACTAATAAACAGTGCATGATGAGGGCAAACGGTCAGATCCTGCACCCAACCCTCCAATGGCGGTCAAGTACCATTGTTGTTTTTTTGTTTCTTTACAGTACTACCACGAAAACAACCAATTAAAATACATTTCGACCTCAGGGTGGGTCCCACTGTGACACCACATTCCACCCAGGTCATCAGGGCACCCCCTAGCACACCTCCTTTATGTTTTTTTGCTTGATGTATTCAGGACATGGGGACCAAGTCCCGGATCCCTTACAAAAGCACCACAAGATTTTCTTCAGGTTACTCCAGCCAGTCAATGTGGTTTGAGCTTGCAGCACTGTGTGAAACATACATTAATTTTGAATCTTAATTTCTCAAAAGCACTGAATGGATTTACTCCAGATCATAAAAAGCACTCTTTCTGTGCAAAGATCTAGTTTTCTGCCAAATTTGGTGTGATTCTGTTGAATTGTTTTTTTCTGAATCTCTGTTCAATTTTCCTATGGAAAATTGCTTGGGGAAAATGGGTTTTGGAGCCATTTCTTTTTTGGCCTGCACTTTCCAGGAAAGAGCTGAGGTGGATGAGTCTTTTCTTTTGGAAAGTTTCGTGAAGATTCATCAAATGTCGCCAAAGTTATTAGCAAACCAAAAAATCAATTTCCTATGGAAACGTGGACCTTACTATAAATATCTAGTTGCATCCGCCACTCTGTAATATATGGACACACTCACACAAGTATGTATATGAGTGTGTTTGCATATTTGGATAGATAGATAAATATTAAATAATTATTTATTAGACAATTTAATATTAAATATATGTAATCTATACATAAAATAATTAAACAAAAACATAACAAAAATAAAATTTAATTCTACATATATTTCTTTTTACAAACGTTAATGCATATTATATAAACATATAAACCTTACTGTGGGTGGTATTTTTAAATTATTAAGAAAATAATGTTTATGAATATACCTATAAATGTTATACATCTATTTTCATTCATTATTTATTTTAAAAATTGTAAGACCTTAATGTGCTGTAGCATTCGTATTTTTTTTTATTCTAGGTTTATAACAAATATTTTAATTGTTTTATATTTTTTTTTACACTAGCATATGTTTAGTATTTTCTTTTACAGATTAATCAACTTTTGCATTTTTCCCTACACTTTCCCAAGAGCTATCTCCTCAAAGGCAGTGGAGATCTAAACCTGTGTGTGAAAAGGTATTAATAGTAACTTTACACTCATAAATCCTGTGGTGTGAAGCTCCACCAGGGCATCAGGATATGTAAGTCTATGACACAGCATGATTACAAGTCAGATAGAATGGAATTAATGGCTGTTTACAATTGTCAATGTTGCTCAGCCTGATTATTAGTGGTTAGGTTTTTTGGAACCCTGATTTAATGGCTATGGAAGAATCTGACCCAATTTTTCTGTCTGGAAAAAAATGCATGAGACTTTGGTAGCTGAAGTCTCACACCACTTTTCTTCATCAAAGGAGAAACATACAGTGCTTCCTCTTGCTAAACAAGCATTTTCAATGCCACGGGGCTCGCATTTGCTCGAGTTGGAGCTATTTGTGTTGTAAACTCCTAACCTAACTTTTCTTGCCACAAAAATGAAAAGAAAAACAACACAGCGCGATGGCGCTATGTAAAATGCAGCCTGATTGCGCTGAAATTGATAATGAAAAAACAAAGCGGGATCGCGCTATGTAAACCCCATCGCGCTGTGGGGAAAATTCACAAATAAAGTAGTCCAGAAACCAGGCTCAAAACATCGAGCCTCGCATGTTTCTAGTAGTTTACCGGTGCTGTGTAGGCGGGCTAAACACGGGAAAAGGCATGAGGTATGCATGCCTTTCACAAATGAAAGCAAGCAGATTTTAAAAGGCAAGCCCAGGAACCAATGAAAGAGACTGACGTGACCTGGGCGTGGTTTGAAGCCCAAAGAGAGATTATTTAATGGACGGATCGCTTTGCGCTCGCCCATAAAAAGGCCCCTTCCCTTCAATGGTCTTACCACCCTCACTGCCCAACCCTACTTCCAGCCCTCATACACATTTACTAACTTCTCAAAAGATGTGCTAAATACATGCAGTAAAATCGCAAGAAACAGAGATTTCCCTTAAGTGGAAAAATCAGACCCATGTGTTAATGTCGCATTTCATTGGGTTTAATCGTAATCACACTGTACAAAGGCAGTGTTACTGCTCAGAAATGACAAAATTTCATACGATTGTAGTGTGCGGTAAAAAAGCACTAGTAACATTCAATTCATAATTAAATCCTTAGGCGTAAATCTGCACTCAGAAATTGTGAATAGCAAAAAAGTGTAAATTTACACATAGCTATAGAAATAATAACGTGCATGAATAAATCTACATGTGTGTATTTACGTTTGTGAATCAGGCTATATGTTTTGTAAAACTGTTGATTTTTTAAAATTCATTTTAAACACATGCCTGATAAATACTAACATTTAAAAAGAAACATTGTTCATTTGAATACTTTTCTGCCTTGAGTGGAGAGAGCAAATCTATTGCTGTGAGAAGGCAAACAGTAATTAATGTTCAACATGTTAGCAGAGAGGGTGAGATATACATCTTGGGGGTAGTGGGGTTTCAGGCTTGTCGAAGTGCTTTTTGCCACAGAAAGATTTAAAGGCACAGTCTGCATGTGGCGCTGTCACGTAAGTGACTACCGTGGTGTAACAGAAAAGCACACGGGGCTTAAAAACACTGCTAAAAGAAACAATCCCCCTGCAGACTTCAGTAAATAAAATAACAGCAGAGGGGTGATTTGCAACCATGTAATGTGCTTTTGTCTGGGTCTGTTGCTCTTCGCCTCGAGGGCTGCTATGTTTCTTCTCCACGGGAGGCCTCCGTGTTTCGCACTTCAGTTACAAAAGCCCAGAGCTAAACCCCTCCCGCGGTTCTCCCCCCCTATCTTGCCCAAGCTGTGGTTAACACGCAGCACACTGAAGCAGTTGAGTGGGCAATTGAAGCACTCCAATTTAGAATTTCTACAACTGTAGCATGTTCTGCATTATCTCTGGGGATAAAATACACTTTAACTTATCAATTACTGTTGTCTTTTTGGAAATATTTGACCTTTGGTATTTCAAGATAACTTCAAAAACAATGTTCTTTTCATCTGTGCGGTAAATTGTGCGTATTTAGGCACAAACATACTGACATTGCATTGTAAGTCCTTAAATAAAAGATAAGTTGCATTTGCAGTTCTTCAGCAATTACCATCTCATACTTTCAAAGTAAATTAGACAAGTTTTTTCATCTCAAAAGTGTATTTTGTGTAAAGGAAAAACCTTTGCAATGAGTCAATACTCTTATCATGGGATTACTGTGGATTACTGTGGATGTACATGCCAATTAATCTGTGACAATGACCAACGTAAAAACAAACCACTCTTAAAAAACCCTTCTCACAACCAAGGACCTCGTAAGCACACCTCATCATCCCCAATCAAAATTCCCTTCTACCACCCATTAAAAGTCAGCATTGGCAAACCCAATAAGTCTCGTTTTTGGGATCTGTTGGCTTTGCCAATGTTTTTAGATGTGCTGTACAGCATCCCTCATGCTGTGCAGCACGACTAAAGAAAACAAGGTAAAAAAAATCAGAAAGCTCTGAGACTATATCACATCATTTTGTAGGTGACTTTTTTCTTATCTATTTATTTGAATCATAAACAAAAACATAAAAGTATATCAGCGAAAAATTAAATTTTTAAAAAAATGTAGGAATAACCCAGGCAGCCAAGACACACCAGGTCTAGTACTGAAGTACACTCCTTTCCACCTGTATGTGAATGTGATCAGGCAAAAGCTGTCACTCCCGGTGAAAGACAGCCAATGAGGAAAATGTATGACCCATTGCCCTATGCAGTAGGGTGTGGACGGTACAAGTAAAATATGAATGAGACTTCAACATACCAGTGGATGACTAGAGCCGAAAGAAACCGCTAAATGTAATTCTTTATGTTTTCTTAAGATTTGTTTTGGAAACTATGAGGTTGGCCAAACTGCCAAACCAGTCTCTACCCCAGATCTAACAAGAATGGCTGGGTGAATGGGATCAACAGGCAAGAACATTGCTTTTGGAGAGGTCACCCTGATCAGATAAAAACACAAAGAGAGCATAGGTTGTGCATCCCAGGTTTAAGAACAGCTGAAATAGTGAAAGTGTATGAAGTGAATTCTAATGAAAAATTAAGATTGACCCTTTCTTGGAGTACAATCACCAAGCTGGGCCGCATGCAGTAGTCACACCCATATTCACACATGCCAACATACCCGTTTCAGGCGTGTGATTCCCAACTTCTCAGGCAAACATTGCTTTTTTTTTTAGCTCTCTCCCACCTGAAATTGCCTTTGATTCAGTGTACTTCAATGGATAAAATAAAGTCCCTCGATTTTCTTTTTCAAATATCCATATTTCTAATTTCACAATGTCGACATGTATTTAAAATTGATGTTGTCATGCAGGACAGCCTCAACTATCTTCTCATGTTGAAGACTCGCTCTTTCTTCAGTTATTTTTAAGGTGTATTTTTTAACAATGTAATTCCAAACAGAAGAGAAAAATAAATAAGATAGACACCTTTAGATGGTGTGACTTACAGGACATAATAATTGTTCGAAAATTAATTTACAGGTGTATTAGGAATCTTAGACTGCAAATTTCGTAGCCAAACCCGCAGTTAAGCTTGTAAATGCCTTCATCTGTTAAATTGTTATTCTATTTGTGGAGTTTTCCATACTTCTTTTCCCAGAAAATAGCTCCTGTGGAATTTAAAATAATACCAGAATCTTAACACTCTCGTGCTTTTCCAGTAGGTATCCAAAAAGGTATGATTTGCTTCACTTTATTTTGCTGCATATGTTTAACTGACTGATGTGCAAGGCACTCTAGAAGGGTCATTTAAACCAACGTGTGACTTTGTCGCTCTGTTTTTCGCCCATTACATCTTGAATTAGATTGCACGAGAGGAGTGCACTAGGAATAATGAAGTCTGTTTGCATACCCCCAGGGTGGGGAAAATATGAATAGCTGGCGTCTTTGTTGCTTAATCATGCAGCTGGATGCTAAGCAGGAACCAGCACAGAGGCAGCAGAGCTTGAAGAATATTCTGTCTCACTCTTACAAGTTGTGCTGCTGCTAAACATCTTCGGAAATATAAAAGCATCTCTGCAGTGACACGAATTACGAAATGAATATTTAATGTAAAATACCCAAACATACAAATATTCCTAAAAGAAACAGGGTCTACGTACATCAATGATCTAAAAATGTTTGTGGTTGAATACCGTTTTACACACAATATTAGAACATACCGGTTAGAGGGTAATAACTTGAAATATGAATGAACCACAAATCCAAAAACAAAACACACCAAAATTTGAGGGACACATGTTCCTATGGGCTCTTCTTGTCACCCATGAAACAGCTTCCCCCAAATTAGCTAATGGACACAAGGACAAGAGGTGGTATGCAAGTGGAGAAACAGTAGGTTACCAGCACCCTCAGA
This sequence comes from Pleurodeles waltl, assembly GCF_031143425.1. Taxonomy (NCBI): domain Eukaryota; kingdom Metazoa; phylum Chordata; class Amphibia; order Caudata; family Salamandridae; genus Pleurodeles; species Pleurodeles waltl. Next base: position 74,648,726 of record NC_090450.1, on the reverse strand, counting down.
ATGTTCACTGTATGCAAAACAGACATTGCGCATTCCCATGGGGCTGGGCAGGGGGACCTCTAGCCTTTTCATGGTGGGTGGTGAAACCGCCATGAAAAGGCTGGCGGAGAAAAGAGTTGCAATCAGCAGGGCGGTGCTGAGTTCAGTGCTGCCCTGGCTGATTGCAACCAAGACTAACTTCACCCCGTTGGGATCCAGGAACCGTGCAGGAACAGTGGTCGGATGGCCGTCCCAACGCAAAACTTTTAATGTGGTGGTCGGACTGCCACAGCCGCAATTTTCTGACCGCCACCCTCGTACAGCCTCGTAATGAGGACCTAAGTTTACAACTTTGCAGTATTCACAAAGGTAATTTACAAGTAGTATCTTTATGTCGGCACTCGGGCAGAATCTCCACTCCAAGCACAGAGATTCCACTCTGCACCTGGAGTGTATTCTCCACACTCGTACTAGAATCTCCGCCTGAGTGTGGAGATTCCACGCTGAGTGCGGATATAAAGATACTACTCGTAACTTACCTTTGTGACTACTCAAAAGTCATAAACTTGGACATGTGGTCTAAACTTAGACAAAAAGTCTAAGCTTACCATTGTGGATCAGGCCCTTAGAGCATAGCTTTTTATTTGTTTATTTGTTAAAAACAGATGTTAGAAACAGTTCCATATATGTCAGTTTAGAAACAAAAAAAGAAAAGCTGCAGTAGCTCGGAATGTGTAGAAAAATTCAGGAAGATTCTTGCTTTTCTCTATCTTGGGAGTGCAAGAAATAAATGGGCAGTTAACGAGGGCCTTGGTTTTCACATGGATCCAGGGATTTACCGCAGTTGGATCTATGGTGGGTTTACATTTGTAGATGTCTATATACTTTTCCTAACTCCAAAACTACGTACCAGATTTGCACCGAATAACTCAAAAGGATCTCTCTGGACCAAGATCTAACTTTCTACCAGATTTGATGTAAATCTGTTCAGCTGTTCGGGCTGTAGTCATGTTAAAAAAATGCAAAATCCCCATAGACATTGCACTGGGAAAAAGTGTTTTATGAACCCCTTTTTCTTGGCCCCTACTTGACAAATCACCCTGAAATTTTCCGTTAAACGGCGCAAAGGTTATTAACGAAACAAAAAATGCTTTGTCTATGGGGAAAGTTGGTCCTAACTAAAAGTAACTATATCTACCTACTGGCGATGGCTATCACCAGTAGGTTTTACATGTCTGGGAATTAAACTGCCAATTTCAATTCATTGGCGTCCGAAACGGAGGAATTGGCACTGCACTCTGTGAATCTGATGTGAATTCTTACTTTTATATGTTTAAATACAACTGTACCGATGCGTTTCGACATTCGCTTTTTTTTTCACAGTCATGGCACCCGCCAAATCAGGGAAATTATGTAGCCATTCATGTGCCATTTGACATTACACATGCAGGAGTGAGAGCTAAGAGAAAGGACTGGACTAGTAAAAAGATTGTCACATTCTCAGACACATCGGACTCTGATGGGCAGGGCAGCTCTCACTAATTTGACTCTTTTGGACAACGGCATAATTAATCTGAGGACTACAACTCGAGGAATTGATTTTTAGGACCCAGGAGGGGCGGATACCACCCCAGAGCCAGGAACCAGGAACCAGGACAGGAACAGATACTACAACATAGACCCCGGACCTCATTTTTTACAGACCGGGCAGAACCAATATTGGAAGAATTTAATCTTATTCCTGTATTTAACCTCAGTGGTAAAGACCTAGAACCTACTGCTAAAGATCTTTTGACTAAAGTTCTCTCACTTATTCCTAACAAAGGATGGGACAAATCCGAACTTACTAAAGATCTATTTGCATTCTCTCGAAGGATTAGATTGAAAAAAATACTATATATCCATGCGTGATTCAGGTGAGGAGAATATATCAGGTTTAAAAACGACTTCCACCTTTATACAACCCCTGAATGCTCATAACATGTTTATACTAGGCCCTCAGGTGGAAATATTTGAAAAGGTGGTCCTTAAGAAGATCCAGAAAATGACTTAACAGAACCTCTTCCCAAATATGTTGATGTGTTCTTGAAACCTCTTGTCAATGATGGCGGCTGGAGGTGGCTGCAGAGCTGCTTTAAGAGGCTGCGGAAGGGCTGCACCGGTGCCAGCACCAGATTCATGCCTCCCTCCTTTCACTGCCCTCAGCAGCACCAGATGAGGGGCAGAGGGAGGCACAGAGCCAGGCCACTGGCAACGGGGACCTCGGTAAGACTCTCATTTCATTTTCTCTTCTATGTGCACATGGGGCCGGCATGGGATATGGACAGTATTTGAACATGAGGTCTGTACTTGGAAAAAAGAAAATTGCAGCTAGAGCTCCACTTGAAAAGAACCTGTCTCCCCAGAGCCCCTGGGAAAGGGGGTGGTGTTATGGGGTATGGTGCTGAGGCCAGCAGGGAAAGCTGGAGACCTGGGGTAGCATCAGCTGCTGTGTGGTAGTCCGGTAGCCCCCGCCAGACAGAGATGTGTGTGGCCTGAGAGAGGGCCTTAGAGCTTAGTGGCAACTAAGGCTAGGCACTTTGTGAAAATACCTGGCTGCTGTTGGTGAACTGTTTTGCTGCTGCTAGTCCTGGGCCCTAACGAAAGGGCAGTCTCAGGCTATGTGTAAGTGCAGACAAAGCGATTGCAAGGCTGGTGCAAGACAGGGAGTGTGCTTGGCCCTTCGAATCCAGTTTGTGAAGGAGGGCCATTGGTGAAGGGAAGTGTGGAGGTGTGGCTCCAAGCCGGTGGGCTGTGTCAGCACAAGAAGGCTGAAATGGCAGCTTTTGCTGCTGTTTTGGCATACCCTGGCCTGAATGCGGCTGATCTGGTTAGTACTATTAACCAGGCCCGACCCTGCTTAGCGCTTCAGAGATTGGGCTCCTTTAGCTCCAGGGTGGTAGAGCAGGTGGAAGTCCGACCACATTTGAAACTCCACGGAATTCCACTGAGTTTTTACCAAACTCAGTGGAGTTACATGGAGTACAAATCTGTGCACTTCGCCGACCACTAGTTATCAGTTTGGGCCCATGGTCCATTTTCCCCTTTTGGGGGTTTCCTTGAGCCTACTGTTTTGGCGACCTTTGTTGTTAAGTGCCTCATCTCTTTTTCTCTTTGTACTTTATTATTTTTTTATTTATTCTTCTTGGGGAGACTATATTAATGTAGTTTGCTATCTTCAAATAGCTGCCTCTTTCGTTTTGCGATGTAGAAGGCCTTTGAGCATACAATTTTATTTGATTATTTTTTTTTAGGATTGTTTCTGCCCTTTGTGCATACTGGGGCCATTGTGTGTCTCATCTCAGGATACTCCCAATCAAGTAATTGGTACTGGTTTATCTGTCGCTTTACCACCAGGGTATGCCTTCATTTATATGGTGCTGTTGGAAGCATCAGCCGACTGGTCTCAGTTCTCTTTGCTTTGGGGGCTTATTATTTTTATTGTTTTTTTTCCCTTATTGAGCCTTTGCATATCTTATCGCCCTGTGAATTGTTCTCCTGTGAATTACTTAGGAGTATTTTGCTGTGCAGGTAAGTCAACACTAGAAGATTTGGAGCATAAGGTGATGGATTTCTCTGTTCTTTTCTCCTCACAGGACACTGTTCCTGTTTTTGAGGTAGTTTATTTTCTTTCGCTCTCTTGGATTGTCCTCTTCATTGGAGCAAATAGAGGATTGTATATAGATTGGTTATGAGCTGCTGTTTTTCTTTTATTTGGTTATGATGCCTTTGTTTATCAGATCAATGCTGGGCCACAGCTTTTTCCAGATATTTTGCTATTTCCATATCCCTGATTCCTGAAGAAGTTAGCCCCTGCTGTGCGGTTCCACCTAAACACATGTCAGCGCAACTTAGGGGAGAAAGCATCACTATTTGTATAATCATAGTAGAATATGTACCTTATGTTGACACAAGACTGTGAATTCTATGACGGTATGAGTTTTAGTGTCACAATGTCTGAAATGAAGTATTATTATTAAATTTGTATCATGATCATGAAACTTAACTAGATACCCTCAGCAATACTGTATGCCTAATAAGTGTGCTCCATTTTCCCCTGTCTGTTTTTAGGGCTGATGATGAAGGGAATGATATTGTTTTAGAGGTATGTTGTGAGAGTATGAGTGCTTGAATGTTGGGTGTTTTTTCTATAGAAAGAGAGATGTTTGTGGCCCCGTTGAATACATTTATGAATTGTTGGTTGGGTAGAGTAAATTAATTTTATGTTATGTATCTGTGTATATATAGGGGAAAAATCATTTTGCATTTGGATTATTGTTGAACTAGATTTAATACTCAATAAAATAGTTTATATTTTATGTCTGCCTCTCTTGTACCTATATCGCTCCAATGATTCAGAGTTACGAATTAATATGTGGACAATTCTCCATATTTTCTTTACTCTAAGGCAGCTCTGTGTAGGTTTCTACATTTGTCCTCCTGGTTTTTCTGTCTTTGTAGCATCATTTTTTCAGAGGCCCTCTTGTTAGTAGTTACATTATACCTCTCCCCATTTGCCATTTCTTTCACTTCACCTCCGTCTAGACCTGCTGTCTGCATCACTGCCCTGAATGTTTCTGCTTAATGTTGCTGAGACCTTCCTTAAGGCCCACTATTTAGGTCTGTGTTAATCTGTGGAAGGCCCTTTTACTCTACTTAAAATAAATAAAAAATGCTATTGTTGTTACCGACATGTTGAACACTTATTTATTTCAGCAAGCCTATTCTAGTTATTGCTAACTCCACTGGTTTAAACTCTATTATTTTTACAGCTGCTCTTATATCACTTCATTTTGATGGTGCTCCGTCCAAATTATACAAACATAGCACAGCATACACATTTCACAATAACATGGTATTTATAGTGATTCACCAAGCACTTCACAACCTTTCTAAAATAACTAGTTCTATCCAAAGAGTTAGTTGTCTTGTCACCAAACATGAATGGATAAAATGCTCCATCAAGCAAACCAAACCTTCAGCCATTGACCTGTGGGCAATTCTCTGACCTCAAAAGAGGTGTTTTAACATTTTGAGTTATCACACTGGCTAAATGATGACCAGTGTCAGTTCACAAGTAACTCCGATGTCACACCTTTATCAAATCTTAATTAATTCATTAAGCAAGCAATATGTTCATTTATTTATTAATTTAGGGTTTTTGTATGGTTTGTATGGTTTTGAAAAATATGCTGTCAAACCATACCACTAGATGACAGATCTCCTTTCCTTGCCATCTGCCTTCCGGCTTCTGGGTTTGGGCAGAGTGGTGGTTTTCCAAACCTGATGTTGACGACCTCTATTTAGAGTTGTGAAAAGCACTGGGATTTAAATGTGTTTGTCACATTTGTCAAATATGTTGCCACTTTATAGCCTTAGATGGCAGCATGAGTGGTGATTCTACACATTGTAGGAGTTTGTAGGTTCTATAAGGATCATTTAGAGTTTGTTAGAGCAGGAGCACTACTGTGCTCCTGCCCCACCCAACTGATGGTTCCCCACTTTACTTAGTGTTTGGGAAGCCTTTGGTTTACATCAGCAGAACCTCACCTGGCACCTCTGCTATTTTCATCTTGCTCTATTTAGGGTGAGGGGACTATCACTCTTTTTTCCTTTGCCAGGGCTATCATGGAAGACATATTAGTCCCAGGAATGGAAAAATATAATGATCTCCACGTGGAGGGAGCAATATTCCTGTGCATCAAGAACACATTTTTTTGGTTTCTGAAAACAAACTCCCCCATTGATAGGTTATTTTCAGAAGAAAAAAAAAAAACTTTTCCAAGCAGTTCATCAAATATGGCACCTGCTCAACAAAATATCAGTGCCTTTACTGACAAAATCACAGCAGGGGCTCCTCTATAGGCACATAACCCCCGTCCTGCCTGCTGGGGATCTGTAAATATGGAGGGAGGCCTTCTTCCAAAGGAGCCAAAGCCAAGCCTCCACTGTGCTGGTGGGCCAGTGAGCCAATCATCAGGCTTTGAGTGAGCCCCTTTGTGCCTTTGCTATTTCTTTGATGGCATTTGCGCAATTGTAGGGTGTGTTGTCTGGCTATAACATATTGGGTAAGGACTCCAGGAAAAAGAAGCTACAACCGCAACTCATTTTTGCATCTCAACCCAATGTGACATCATCAATCTCAGTCCCCCCTATTTATGAGGGGGAAATGATTTGGTGGTTTTTAATCATTAATCTTTGTCTCAGTTAACTGTTTATGAGTTATTTTATAGGTGTCATGCGTTTATTTGATTTTGTTATACATATGTGGGTTGGACAGTGTGAAGAAGATTAGGGATTCCCATGTCAGTTGCTCTTCAGCTACACATGTTTGACTGAGCTGGTGAACCTCCTCAAAAAAAGGACAAATATGTATTTATTTTAAATATGTATCAGAGCCAGTATATGGAACGGTAGGTATGAAGTTGTTTCCTGGCCACTCTTCAAAATATGATTTGCTGGGAGACAAAATTAAGGGGGTTATTCTAACTTTGGAGGAGGTGTTAATCCGTCCCAAAAAGTGACGGATTTACCACCAGCCGTATTACGAGTCCATTATATCCTATGGAACTCGTAATACGGCTGGTGGTATATCCGTCACTTTACCGTCACTTTTGGGACGGATTAACACTCCTCCAAAGTTAGAATAACCCCCTAAGTCTCCAGTAAGGAAAACAGGTATGAAGATATTGTGTATCTTTTACTTTTAGGTTCACTTGAACAGTCAAATTAATAGTCTATGCTTGCAAATTATGATGGTGGAAATTATAGTGGTCACAAGAATAAGAAGATGTTTCACATCACTACTCTAAAGGTACTTCAGAGGAACAACAAGATGCTTAATAATCTGATCCCATCCATGAAACGTGAACATGATGAATCGGCTACATCATGCCATTAAGGAACCTACAGAATTGTTCTTGAGACCTATTGACAACATTGTGGCAAAAAATGGAAATCACCCTGACTGATCAGTAGCCTCCTATTTCTTGCTTACAAATATTAATACTTTGAATGTGTTGGTTGGTTCCTACATGGTTAGAAAAATGTTAGGTCTCCTAGTTGTTCCCATTAATTTCTATCTTTTTCTGCTAATTTTTACATTTGAGCCATCATGGGTGGTTCTCCTTTCAACTAACTTGGGCTTACTATTGATGGTGCGTTTCCGCCAAGGCCTGTGTTACTGTATTCTTTCTATTTTATAACGCTACTTCTGTTTATTCATTTACTCATAACGCAACATTCTGTATCCACTCCAATGAGTGTTATTTATTTATTTTGGTGTTTTATATCATGCCAACATGAAACCGTTTGGCCAACTGATATTGTAGTGCACATCTTAAAATATAGCACAATACAACAGAACACAACACAAGTTATTAAAAGGGGATTTTTTATTAATAACAACAATTATTAGAAGGTAATTACCATTGTACTAATGTACTGAGAAAAGGTAATTAAGAATGGCAGCATAGGGTGGATCTTAAGACGGTAGATGATCAAAGCTTCTTTAAAGAGCCCAAAGTTGGAAACCAGGTAGCCAACACCATCTATTGTTGTGTCTGGGACTTTGTTATCAATTGTTTAATTCCTCATTCAGCTGTTTCAGGCAAGTTATGTACACCTTCATTAGCGGTGACAAGCAAGTTACACCATTTTGGTTGGTAAATAAACTGCATTATCACTGGCTGGAGGCTCCTGGCTGGTAGGTACGATGGGCCTGATTCACAAAGGTTACTTACACTTTTGAGTACGTTAACACTCTTAAATAAGTTTCTACTTTCCGGTATTTACAAGTTGCACTTGTGTAGTAATTTACACTTTTGAAGTCCAGCTCTGCAGGAGGGTCACTTGGACCACTTGGTTGAAGCTTACCAAAGAATGATTGTCACGTGTATATTTTCTACAGAATGTAAAAGTGCATCTCAATTGCCTACTATTCCAGCTACAGCTCGGAGGTTCAGCTTCCCTCTGAAAAGACTGACAGCGATGATATCAGTCATTACACAAACAGCTCAGTTGAAGTCTGCTTTATTTCAAAGGGTGCCTCATATGTGTCAAAACAGTCTTGCTATTATGTTTAACCGCACCTTTGTCTCTGTACAATGCACCCCTCTGTCATGAAAAATACAGAAAGCCAGTTAACAAATGTGTAAATGCGAAATGTGATATGTACATGCCACACTAGCTGACCTATCTCTAAATTCATATTATGTGGCAAGGCAAATGCATTTTAGACACAAGCTTTACATTTTGATTATGAACCAATTACCAGAAGGTGTTTCCTCCCATCTGCCTCTGTGCAGATGAGTAAACAAACTTTTTTCCGTATTCTTCACTTGAAATTCCAAAGTGAATGAGAAAATGACTCAAACTTTATGATACATTTGGGCACACAATGGAATGGTTCATCTTGAAATATTTATAGGGTACATACTGGCAACTTATTAAAATGTGAGAACAGTACAAACCTCATAAAGGCCTGCCTGACAATTACAGGGTTGTGATTTCTGGAGTGGAAGAAGAGGACAGACGTGTCTATATGGTTGATATGTGAAATATAGATTCAGGTCATGTCATCTTGCAGATCAACCACAGCTTCTAATATTTCCTCATGATTTTGTGAAAGTGATTTTTGAATATCAAGTGTGGTAGACATTGTTGTACATTTACAATCTATCCATATTTTCATTTAAAGTAGTCCTGCTATAAAAGGAAACAGCATGGTTGATATTACTTCCAATCATGACCTATTTACAACAGCATCAAGAAAGACTTAGGCCATCATTACAACCTCAGTGGTCTTTTCAAAAGACCGCCCAGGCTGCGGGAGCCAGAATACCGCCAGTGCTGGTGGTATTTCTGGCTCCCTATTACAACTTTTCCGCCGTGCCAGTGGAAAGGAACAGTGTTACCATTCGCTGGCCCAGCGGAAAAGTCACATCAACATTGCTGCCAGCTCGTAATAGATGGGAGAGAGCGGTGCATGGTGTGCATGTCAATTCTGCTCCAGCTGTCATGATAGTTGGGGCCTATTTAAGGTGCAATTACCCTGGCCCCCTCCTTTTTAGATAGAGGCAACGTGATGGCTGGAGGGGATCGGGCTTATCTGGTGCCATGGGACAAGCTCTTGTGGCTGCATGGATCTTTGCTGCGGCCACTTTGAGTGGAGGATTTTCAGCGCCTTTCCTAGCTTGTGCTCAGATCTGTATGGACCAGGTGATGCTGCAGCATGAGCACTTGTGCCTTTGTTGGAGCTTCCAGTGCTCCTTCTCCCCTTTTCACATTTTGCTCTGAGCTCCGTGTTTTTGGCAGCTTTGTGTATTGAGCCCACTGCGAGCGCCCGAGCTCCCGCTCCAGCGGGGAGTCGGAGAACAAACCTGCATCAGAGGTGGCAGCGGGCAACATGGTGCTGGCGAGCTGCTGCTCTCTATTAGATTGATCTTTTTTGTACAGACAATTTTTTAAAACTCTTTATTGGCATTTATACCAAGTAGAAACAAACGTGCAGTAGAAAACATAAAATGTGGTCTAGAGGGAGAGGGGAAGGAGGGGATGGAGAAGGAAAGGAGATGAACAGAAAGTGAAACAGAAGTTTGGGGAAGAGCACCTCATATTCACTACACTTGTCGTCGCATGGTACATTTTTGTTCTAATATAAGGAGTGCATAAATGGCTCAAAATATCTCAAACAGATCACTACCACATCTGAGGGGGTACAATGATGCAGCACAGAGTGTGACTTAATGGCATGTGGTCTATCAGATGAGAATATGAGAGGCCTCCAAAATGGGGAGGCATATGATTATGAGTTGTTACTAAGCTGTGGGCCCTACAGACCGACAGCCAGGTTGATGCTTAGTGATGTAAGCTTGATGGGGAGCTACTTTGTAAGTGTGAGAATGAGCTGGAGATTCATGTTGATAGAGGTATGCCCAGGGGGCTCCCCCTTATGTCTCTGGGACGTGAGCGCGGGAGGATCAATTCCCAGTAATGCGTGAGTTATTCCTGGCAGAAAGCTGTGTCACTGAGCCACGCCCTAGTGGTGGGTAGCAGCTGGCGGCCCCAGTGCATCGCCATCCTCTTCTTGGCCAGCAGCACTACAGTGAGGGATGTCCCTCACATAGTCCAGTAGTCCAACAAGCAGAACACGGGGGGGTTGTGACATCTTATTGCATGGATGGTGGATTGCACCTTCTCCAGGTATGATGTGATATGCGGACAGTACAAAGTTAGAGGTATGAAGGTAGCCTGGGGCGCCCCGCACCTAAGGCAGTGGGAATCTGCAACCAGGCTCATGAGTAACAGCTAGGCTGGGGACTGATATATACGATGAAGGAACATAAAATGGATAAGACGCAACCAGCAGTTGGAAGAGAGTGCTTGAAGTTGTCGGAATCAGTATTCCCACTGTTGATTTGTGATAGTGGGGTGAGTATCTTCTTCCCAGGCTGCTCGTGCCACTGGTTCCTTGAGGGGTGAAGAGATCTACATGCTGGTGTATAGGCAGGTTATCAGTTTGTGCGGTGAGGGGATGGTGACCATGTGCTCCAGAGCAGGTAGTGTGGAGGGGTAGGAATGTGTCATGCATGGATCTGCAAGAGCCTCTAATTTGGATGTAAAGTAGCATATCTAGCATAGTGTAGGATAGGGTGATGTCTGGGCCGGGAGGCGGGAGAAAGTTTTCTTCGGAGTATAAATATGAAAAGGTGACACGGTTATGGTTTCTGGCTCTAATCCTGGTGCCCCTGTCCTGCAAAGGGGTAATTTTCAGGTTGTTGCAGATTGGGACAGAAGGTGCACAGAGCCATGGAATGCGGGTGCGCTTTCTCAAACCCTCCCATGCCTACCTGACCATCCACTGTGTTAATGTCTGATCTTACGGGCTTGTAGGGTGCATACAGTGTTGTGGATTAGGGCTGTGGTGCGGCTCAGTCTGTTTCTATAGTAACATGAGGTTGGAAAGGTGTGGGGTGGACCCCATAGTGTAAATAGAGGGCCTGAGCACATAGGGCATATAGCTGCATGTTGGGTGCACCGAGTCCCCACAGTTCAGGGGGAGAGTGAGTATTTCCCAATTTTACTTGTGGTTGCTTGTCAGCCCATATCAGGGTTATCAGGCTGATCACAGCCATTGAAAAAATCCAGCAGTCAGAGGAATGGGGACATGGAGGAACAGGTAGAGGAGTTTTGGCAAGACAATCATTTTGGCTGTAGCTATGGGACCTGCCAGGGACAGGGGTAGTCTGGTCCACAAGGCCAATCTATCCTCCAACCAGGTGATAGTGCGCCCATCGTTAGCTGTCCAAATCTCATCCAGGTTGCTACTAATCTAGGGGCCAGATGTTGGAAAATTGCAAATTGTGACTTGCAATTTGCGAGTCCTTCCGACTCGCAAATTGCAAGTCGCAATTTGCAATGCAGAACGGTGTCTCAGACACAGTCTGCGAGTAGGTATGGGGTCGCAGAGACCCACCTCATTAATATTAATGAGGTGGGTCGCAAATTGCGGCCCCATACCGACTATAGGCACTCGCAAACATGGAGGCCTGCTGTAGTCAGCAGACCTCCATGTTCATGACTGCTTTTAAATAAAGCAGTTTTTTTTTTTTAAGTGTAGCCCGTTTTCCTTAAAGGAAAACGAGCTGCACTTAAAAAAAAAAACGAAACCTTTAGTTTCGGTATTTTTTCAGGGCAGGCAGTGGTCCCTTGGACCACTACCTGCCCTGAAAAAATTGTTTTGGGTCCATTCACAAAGTGGAAGGGGTTTCATGGGGACCCCTTCCAATTTGCGAGTGGGTTACCATCCACTTGAAGTGGATGGTAACTGCAACACCATTTGCGACCGCATATGCGGTCGCAAATGGTATTGCATACCACTCCGAATCGCAAATAGGAAGGGAACACCCCTTCCTATTTGCGATTCTGAAATGCATATTGCGAGTCGGTCCCTACTTGCAATATGCATTTCTGCATAGGAAAATGCGATTTGCGAGTCGCAAACGGCAATTTTTGCCGTTTGCGACTCGCAAATCGTTTCCTGCATCTGGCCCTAGATGCCTAAGTATTGCACTGGTACTGTTGCCCAGGTGATGGGAAATTAGGTAGTAAATGGAAGCGAGCTGTCAGTAAGTGGGAAAAGAGTGGGCTTGTTCCAATTTATCTGAATGCCCAAGATGCTGCCAAAGCGGTTCACACATTGCGTGATGGGGCGCAGGTTTTCCTGCAGATCATGGATGTATAAGGTGATATCATTTGTGTACATAGAAACCACTAGTCCCCTGGAAGTAAAGCCAATGCCTCAGTATGGGTGGTGCTGACACAGGTGCGCAGCGATGGCTACCATTGCTATGGGGAATACCAACGGTGACAGGGGGCAGTTCTGTCATGCACCTGACTTGATCTGAAAGGAGTCAGATATCATGCTGCTCAACTTTATCCTCGCCGTGGAGTGAGTGTAGAGGAGGTGTATTTGTCGGATGAAGTGTGAGTTAAGGTCAATGCGTGAGAGCAGCAGGAATAAGTAGGGCTATTCCAGCATGTCAAATTTATTTGTGGCATCTAAGAGGACAGCCACGGCTTTGACCTGTGGATGTAGGTGGTGCATGCAAGCAAGTTGGCGTGGAGGTTGTGAGACGTCAATCGCCCAGGGATAAACTCGGATTGGTCAGGGTGGATTATTTTGGGAAGGAGTGGCAGTAACCAGTTTGGAAGTATCTTTGCAAGAATTTTGCTGTCAACATTTATCATGGACAGGGGCCTAAATGAGTCACACAGGTGGGCTGTTTTTTCAGGCTGGAGCAATGTAATAATGACTGCCTTCCTCAGTGAGGGGGGAGAGCGTCATTTTAGAGGGAGTCCTCATACATAGCCAGGAGGTGCGGTGCCAGTAGTATAGCATATTCTTTAATGAAGGCAGTGGTAAGACCGTCGAAGCCTGGAGACTTTCCGACCGTCAAAATATGAATGGTCCGAATTATCTCATCTGTTGTAATGGGCAAGTCAAGTTACTCACAATGTGCCCTGTCTAACCATATCAGTTGGATAGTGTCTAAGTATTCAGTCAAGTTGGGTGCCGCTGAGGGCCTGCCTGAGAAGTATAGATTAGAGTAGAAAGTGGCCATCACATGGAGTAACTCCGAAGGGGTAGAAACTCACTCAGAATGTCTATTATCTAGTTCTATGATGTGAGCTGCAGATCACCGGGCTCAAAGCAGCCCCACGAGTGTCCTGCCCGAGCAGTCTCCCTCCCCATTTCTTCTTGCCTGCGTGTCCAGTTGAGGGTAAGAGACTTCTCTACTAGCCTCTGTCATATACTTTGTTATCTTATCACGGATGGCGGCCAGTTGCTTCTTATCCTGTGCTGGAAGTAGTCTCTTCTAGTGTGTGAATTTCTTGCTCCTGCCATGATAATCTTCCATAGATGGATCTGAGCACTCCAGCTTGTTTAGCTATACAGGCTCCCCATATGACCACCTTGAAAGCGTCCCTGGGAATTGAGGGCGATTGTACAGATCCTACATTGTGTGCAAAGTAGTTGACTATCTCTTTATGGATCTCAATGAGGAACACTCTGTCATGGAACGCCTCTGGCGGCATTCAACAAGAGAAGGCCCAGGGTGTAGCAGGGGGTATGGGCTGCACCATGCAAACAGGTGCATAGTCGGAAAGTGTGTGTGGTAGATAAGATACTCCTGCAGACCACATGCAGGCATCCAGAGAGACCAGCCAGGAGTCAATTCTAGACCAGGAACTGTGGTGTGGTGTAAAACATGTCCCTTCATGTGTTGTTTCATGAGTGTTTCTCCAGATGTCTATTGGGCCATGATCTAGGAGAATTGGCAGAGAGTGTCTGTACTGTGTTGGGATGGGGCCTTCTGGATAAACCTGCTCTGTCAAGCTCATCATGTACGGGCATGTTGAGGTCTCCCCGCAAGTCACTGTGCCCAGGCCCGGCCTAGTAAGCAGCCTCCAGATCTCTGAGAAAAAGGCTGGGTCATCAGAATTTGGATCATAAATAGCGGCAAGTGTCATGGGACAACTATGAAGTGCGCCTGCAACTGTGAGGTAGTGGCCCTCTGAGTCAGTGATGACATTCCTTAGGTTCCATGGGAGCCCTCTATGCTTTATGATAGCAACACCCCTGGCATAATTGGGGTAAAGTGATGTATATGTCCCGCTGCACAATTGCCATGTAATTTTGAAGCAGTGTCCCTCATGAGATTTAGCTCCTGCAGGAAGCATATGTTTATCTTATATCTATTGAGATCAGCATGGATGACGCAAATTTTCCTGCGATCATTCATACCACATAGGTTCAAGTGAGAAATGTAGTTGTGATCAAAGCTTTAGAAGTGGTGGAAGTGCAGGTAAAGTGTGTGTGGCCCCAAGTGATTCCTGTGTCTGTCAAATAAAGGGGATTATGGTGCTTTAATCCCTACAGAAATGAAAAATCAAAGAACATTGTCAAACAGACAGAGGAAACTGTCGCGTGGGCTCTCATTATTCTAAATGAGACTACTGGATTTCTAGGTAGCACGATCTATAACAGTGTGGGGGACTGAGTCTGACCCACGTGTAAAGAACTCTGTCACCCTAAATCCGGTTTTTGCTCCGGCTAACTAGCAGTGCCTCATTTCTCCCATGTGGAAGGAATGATTTGGCAGCCGAGCGCATGACATCTTTGGAACTTCTCAGGGAAGTCGTGGTTACTCAGATCCAAACCAACTCTCTTATTTCCAATATGATCTCATATACAAATGACAAAGACAGTATAAGTTTTATATAATGTTTTAATAAAATGACTGTATTTTAGATATTAAGGCGTGAGCCGCAATAACCAGAACAATACAACACAGTAGGATTGTAATAGTTACCAGGAGAGTAAAACATAAAAACAAAGCTATCATATTGTCAAACAGTTTCTACTCTCCCTCTGCTTGTTTTATCTAGAGCACAGCATGTTAAGCTTCTAGCTTGCCTATTAGAATCACTGTGGAGACATCAGCCCTCATACCTGAGCAAAGACCTGTGATCTTGGTTCAGCATCTGCAATGAGGCAGTCACCGTCAAGTTGTGGTTCCCTGGTCGGAATCTCCCTCTTGCGTGTATTGGGACAAGGAAGTGATTTTATAACTAACATGTCATCGTGATCACAAAATGTCCCTACGCAGGAATGCCAAGTCTAAACTCTTACCACGTCTATCGGCAATGTACCAGACTGTATCCTTGACTGAAGCACAGAGTAAATATGTTATGGAGAACTCCAGTGCTGAAGTAGGCAAAACAGTGTGATATGAATAAAAAAACAACACCGTAGAACTGGCTATTTGAAAAATAACAGTACGAAGCCTAATAAAAAGGATGTAGAGCAAAGTGCACAGAGGCTCTAAGCTGTCAGCAAGTGAATAAAATACATTCAGGGCAAAGTGCACAAAGGCCTAAAGCCTGAAGCTAAAGCGCAATGAATACATAAAACTAACCACACTACACCCTCCCCTTGTCGGTAGCAAGTGGTTCCAATAATATAAAAGGATGCCCCAAATATAAACAATACCTAAAACCATTATTTCGACAAAGTGAGAAGACAACAAAGTCATAAATTTAGGTAACATGTGACCATAAAGCCAAATTCAATATAGTGTCAATTTCGTAAAAATCCAATCGTCAGATAGAAGCAATAGAACGCAGGAGTTCCTCCACTTCGATATATGTCAATATCGGAAGATCCACGTCACAAAGTACCATGGAGCAGGTGTGATCCAAAGCCCCAAAACCATTCAGGGCGGCACCCCGTGCAGGGCCTATGAAAGAGACAATACCATCTTCCTCCAGGAAGGGAATCTCATAAACTGCCTCACGAAGCAAGCGCATCCGTAGTGCACAAGTCTGGGAATGAGCCCTAATCGGGAACATCAACAGATCAGTATCGACCATTGGAGGGCGCTGCAATGAGAGACAGAGAGCCAGTGCATGTTCAAACGAGCACCAAAGGCATCGAAAAACGGGTTGCACACAATCCAAAACCGGTCTGAATGACAGAGACCAGTCGCACTCCAAATGTCCCAGGAGTGTCGCTCCAAAATGCTGCATCATGCGTTCACGACACAGCTGCGCTGATGGGAGCAGCAACACAGGATCTCGTCGTGACGGGACAGCCATTGCGAAAAAATAGCAACAACAGCAAGACTCCAGCCAATAAAGCCAAAGTAATCGGGAAACCCCAAAAAATGCTTCCGAAAATAGAATGTATAGCCGAAGGTATCAAACCGAATATGGAAGAGAAGGTATGAGCAAAACCAACACCAACGACTTTGAAAAAATGTGCAATACCAGCAGTGCTGGATGCATTAAATATACGTCCCACAAGTTCACCGAAGTGATTTGGAAAGTTTGTATTCAAAAGGGACTGTATCTCCGCCGATGACCTTGCCACCTGAAGTGCGTAGGTTTCGCTAGCAGATGTAAGGGCCACATGCTTTTGAAACAATAAAGCTTTTAGCCGACTCAACTTGTCGAAATCAACCTTGGAAGTAGCAATATGAGGCCAGATGTCCGCTACCTCCCTAAATTGAGTGGGGGGAAACAACACATTCCCGCAGCACGTAACGGCCTTGTTGACAACGACGATGTAAACTATTCCGGCACGCATGCCACAGCAGCGTTCGCTGTTAAGAACAATGTAACTGCCGTTAGAAAGCACCTGGAAAGTGTTTTTAATAACCGGGACTGGAACTCCCTTCAGATAACAAGCTAAGTTAGCAATCGAAGCGTTACACGCCCCGTGCAAGGGCAGCTGTTTACAAACCATTGAATGGCTGACAGAAGCTTCGCATTCGCTGCCGCTAAGAAAAACCTCCTTCAAACCATTAACACATCTGTACTGAAAGGGAAGGTCCCACACCTCGTGTATGTAACTGTCTCCCAATAGTTCATATCTACCCACCGGAATGTGCTTCAAACACGAAGTAAATTGCAAAGTAGAGATAGGCAAATTAATAACCCCATGGATCAACCATTCAGCTGACGGAATCTCAGCTACCGTGAAAGGCAGTTTCTCTAATTTCTCAATATTTAACATAACATATGTCGCTTCCTTTTTAGCCATCAGTTGTTGTTGACGAGTCAAATTAAAAGAAATAAAGATCTCTCTGGCACGAACGTGCTGCCATGGAACGCGACCTGCCTTCAAGGTCTGTAGAGTCCAACCCAGATGCATGATGGACCGCGTCTGACTCTGCCCATGATATAAAGAAGACATGTCTGATTTAATAATGTCAATGGCAGAGGAAACAATGCTGTCAATCGTGTAAACACGTTCAGAAAGGGTATGCATGCCATTATCAACAACAGACAAAGTCTGCATCAGATTTTCTTGATCAATCTGCCTCAACCGGGCTGCAGCCTCCTGTTGTGAAAGCTTCCAAATCTCATTATAAACCTCGTATAAGAACCTTTTCTTTCGTGGTACTTTGGGTCCTGACAAAAAATCTTGTAAATCAGTATCATTAGACAGTAGCGTGAGATGTGACTTAACTGCATCCAGCGTGGATGACTTCAACCATTGCTGACAAAGCTTCCCCACACTGTATGTAGTTATAATATCAGCATGTTCTGGTGAAACGTAACAAGGGTCTGCCCTACTAGCCCTGAACCCCCCTGAAGAGGTGACAAAACGTTGATGACACATATTAGTGTCCACAGGCCATAATAACCACCCGCCAGGATGTAACGATGAAGTGTTAAGCGTACCATTCTGGACCCAATGTGTAAAGTCACTAAAAGTAGCATTCACATAGTGCTGCCAATTTTTTAATTTAGAAGGGACAGGTATACTAGGCAAAGTCAACTCCCTAATCGTCGCTAAGCCCAAACAGCTAGTCTGTTGTACTGTGTCATTGAGGAAAATCATCTGCACAGGGATAATACATGCTCTAAATAACGTGTCCCTGCCTTGTATCTGCCAATTTTTCGTACCCCAAACACTTTTCAAGTCAACAGTTTTGAACCAGTATTCATATCCCTCGACCGACAGTTTAGATACAAACAAATTAGAATACAGTAATTTAGTATCGGTCAATAACATTTGCTTATTAGAATACGGTGTAACTTTAAAATAGTAGGACCTAGCATTACGTGGATCATGCCCAGCAAAATATGCAAATTTTTCATAATACGTTTTTGAACTCCCTTGTGGAGGAGTCGAGCAATGTTCCCATTGCACATAATTAAACATGGGCTTAGGGCTACTAGCTTTATGAATAAAGTGGTGTCCATAATAGTTGTAACAAAACATGTCACCATGATTATCTCTAAACTGGTAAGCATCTTCATCGTCATAGACAGTATAGTATTGCAAATCCGTCAGCATAGAATCTACTGTCTTCACATCCCAATCATCAGAAACAATGCCAGGTATAACAATATAATTCATTGATAATTTGAGGACATACGGTATTTGAATCAATTCAGTGGGACCATATATATCAAACATTACTTTATCCCACACAATTCCATCCGGAACTGGTATAGCAGAAATGTTCACTGTGGACAAGTCTCTTCGAACCATATGAGACGAAAAATGCGGCTTTAACACAGTCTCCACGTGCTCAATGTCAGATCGATCAGGAAGAAAATGACCATGTATTATCAGAAAAAAAGTAACCACAAATCCCAACCATAATAAAATAGTCATCATGGCCAAAAACAGCCAAAAATAGTTCCAAGGAAAAACAAAATATGTTCGTTTAAGCCATCCCAGCAGCCGTCGTGGACCGTGGACAGAAGACATCGAGGACGAGGAGCCGGACCCATCATTATCAGCGTCGTTGAAGCAGCCAGAAGCGGTTCTAGCAAAAGGTGCAACTGTGAACGAAAAAGCAGATGGAGGCTCTCGCCGTGGCACGCTATAAACCACATGTTCAGAAACGTCAGTAGAACGTACAGCAATTTGATCACAAGATTCCATATTAATCGCCGTCGGTGGAACAATCGCAAGATCATCATCCACCCTCCCCAAGCTCGGAGAGGAAACAGTGTCGGTGAAAATCACCTGCAGCGGGACTTCTTCCCCAGTAGTGAGAGGGATTCCGGAACTACTGGGTGTCCCTCTTGGTCTGCTGTGCAGAATCGGCCACATGTTGTAACTTGACATTATCAATGGAAACAAAGCGATTTCCTTTGGCCCCTTGCAGCGGCGGTAAAATCACAGTTCTCGTGCCGCTCACCCCTAACACAGGGACAGGTTCTCGATAAGAAGGACCAAATTATTTTTTAACTGCGACCTTTTCACGCACTAGATCCCCAATCCTGGGTATCCAACCAGTAGGTGTTACTGGCTCATCCTTAATTCCTGAGGAGGCAGCACTGGCAGAAGAGTTATCATCACGGAATTGTTGTAAATCCTGCAAAACAGTGACATGATCATTTATGTCAAAGGGCGTATCTGCCGCCTCCACACCAGGACCATCTAGATCAGGAACATACATTTGTGTTCCAAACAGGCACTCATATGAAGTACGACCCCCCAGTGACCTTCTAGGCAAGTTATTAAGTGCTCTCTGTACTCCATAGAGGTGGGCTAGCCAACCACGACCCGTACCTATAACTCTGGCCGTTAAGGACTGCTTTAAATCACGATTTAAACGCTCCACGACAGAATTTCCCTCGGGATGAAATGGAGACGAGAATTGGAGTTGGACCCCCAACGAAGCCATGGTGTCCCTGAATGCCTTAGAGGCAAAAGCAGGGCCCTGGTCCGAATGAAAAGCCGCAACTGCAAATATATCGACAAAGATGCGCAAATCTTTAATAACAGTGCGAGCGTCAGCCGAGCGTTGTGGCCATACCCATACAAATCTGGAGCACGAATCTACAGCAACCAATATATATTTGTATGCACTATCTGGTGTCAGTGGACCACAATGATCCAAGTACACACACTGTAATGGTTTATTTGAAATCAGAAGGGGCGTCTGCTGCGGGCGTCTAGCCGACGACGCTTTAATTTGTTGACAAACGTCACAACAAAGGACATATTGCTTTGTCTCTTTATAGAGACCAGGCCACCAGTAACGAGCCTGTAAAAGTGAAATCGTGGCAGCCACCCCAGCATGTGCAGAAGCCACCCCCTCATGTGCTGCAGAAATCAATCGAGGTCTCTCAATTTTATTGGGAATTTCACGTACACCAATGCCTGCAATTGTAACAGTAGCATTTAGCGCACCATTCAAGCAGTAACTATATTTCGAAGGAAATCCTTTAGGAAAGGGCGTGCCATCAGCCGTAGCCTTTATGGCAGCTGAAATTTCTGTGTCTGGTTTGGAACGAGTCACTCGGCCACAGTGGCGACAGCCACTGCCGATTTCGCGGCTTCATCAGCCAAAGTATTCCCAGCAACGTGTATTCCAACGCGCTGGTGTCCAAGTGTATGCACAACATGGACTTTAGGAAGCGTTTCCTTCAGATCCGCAACCTTACCCCACAACATTTTATGCTTAATGGTGTTGCCTTTAGAATCTCTGAACCCATTCATCTTCCAATAGTGTAAATATTCATTGAAAGACTGCACACAGTAGTAGGAGTCACAGACCAGCAAGGTTAAAAGTGCCGGATCCGCGTGCTCCAACGCTAACAATAGAGCTTTGAGCTCAGCCAGCTGTGCTGTGCAATCTCCCAAGGTTTTAGTATAAGTATGTCGGGGGCAGAACACTTCCCCCTCCATAGTGCCGCACACCACCGCACATGCAGCAGAATACTGTTGTTTAGTCCCAACCGCTGGTTGCGCAGAGCCATCAGTATACATGACCACTTCATATTGGTCAATAGGCAATGTACCAGCAGGAACAGGGTATTCTATTTCGTATTGAAGAAACTCTTGAGTCTGCAGTTTAGGGTCAAATACATAATCTACATCAGTGGCTGTCAAAGACGTAGCCCATTGTATCCATCGCGGGTGTAAAGCTTTCGAATTAGGAACACTCGCTTTTGTAACAGCCTCTAAGGCCGGAACCAGGGAAACGACAATTATGCGTTGACCCTGGGCCAGCGGTCTTTCTTTAATAACAGCCATCTGTACTGCAGTGAGAATTTTCTCAGTTTGTGCAAAACGTTGCTCTGCAGCAGAATACAAGTGAGACTTGTATGCAATCGGGACAGTCTCCCCTTCATTAAAGGTGACATAAGTAAACCCAACAGCCCCAGGTATCACCCTGATCACTAAATGTGTCTTATTGTCCCGTGTGTGTAAGTGTTTAACTGCTAAGAGATCACTCTGTAATCCTCGCAGTATGTGTGTATGTTCAATCGTCCAAAATGTACTCGAAAAATCGGGCGAATCAACTCGTATAAGGGTTTTATACGCGTTGCATAATCAGGAATGTAAGTTCTGCCAAAATTCAGAAACCCCAACAATGACTGGAGCTTCTGAACCGTATTAGGAGGCTGCAATAAAGCACATTTCTCCAAAAAATGAGGCGCTAAGCTCTTGCCCTCACTCGACAACTCATATCCCAGGAAAATGACGCTGAGGAAGGCAATCTTTGATTTCTTAAAATTAAACTTATAGCCAATATCAGCAAACCCCACAACAATGCGCGATACACGCCTTAGATGTTGCAGAATCTCATCATCTGTCAGATATATGTCATCAACATATGATAATGCTTCAGGGTCGAATTCATGCAGCATTTCAGTTACACGAGCCGAAAACAGTCCTGGGCTATTCTTATACCCCTGAGGCAAACGACAAAAAAAATTCTGAGAGCCAAACGCACTGAAACAGGTATAGTCCCGACTCTCGGGCGCTATATTCTGGCAGAAAAATCCATTCGAGATATCTAATGTTGTCTTGTATTTTTTATGCACTATATTATTCATAAGCGCTGCGCTGTGTGAATTCTGTATTGCATATGTGCGTGTATGACTATTTAAATGTCGGTAATCCACCACTATCCTATATGAATGGTCCGGTTTAGCAACCGGAAACAAGGGATTATTCATCGGCGAGACACAGGGCTCAATTACACCCTGATACTCCAATTGTGTAATAATTTTTCTAACCGATGCCCTAGCTTCAAATTTGATAGGATACTGCGGTTGTGGCTGAGGTTCGCTCTTTATCGGAATTACATGATAAGGTGATTGTCTGTCCCAACCCACGTTATTTCTATACAAGGCGGGAGCCTGTGCTAGAGCCCATGATTTACTATAGGACTCCGTGAGTTCTCTCGGAACAAGTGGTGAGAAGGAAGGTGTAATAACCTCCTCCCCAACTGGACAGTCGCGAACAAAGTCAGGTGGCCAATCTTGTTCGGCCAACAGAACATCATATGATTTTACCACATAGTCCCAAAAAATGGCGTTTATAACACGGTCAATGTCCCCTTCCAATCGCAGAGTCACTTCATATACTCTATCAGGATCAGAGACACGCATATCCGCCGTCTCGACTTGTATGAAGTCATCAGTTGCTTTCACCTCCAGATGCTCTAGAAGACTCCGGCGAACTATTGTGACCTCTGCCGCGCTGTCTTACAGTGCTAACGCCCATGTCTTGTTCGTCAAGAGAACTCTCTTCTTGAGTGGCATGTCTAACTGAGACAGCTGCCACTTTCTTCTTTTTAAATTGCTGTTTCTGTTGCAGCGGTTTCTCTTCTTGTTTAATAGAAACCTCCGCTGAGCGTTGTGAATCCTGTCTCGGTTTCACGTACTCCGTCCTCCATGCTGACCGCCCACCTCTCTCACTTCTCTTTTCCGAGGAGTCCTGAAAGGAACGAGATTGGCGTGTATCAGTATATTGATATCTATCAGGCGTCTTCAAAGTATCCCTATTCCTGAGATTATACTTATTCTGTGGGGTCTCCGGTTGAAGACTGCCCACCATCTTTCTTCGGTGTTTGCTGTTTCTTTTCCCAGCGCTTTTTCGAACCCTCAGGTTGTTGCTGTTTAGCATTGTCTTTATTATTTTTACCCTGTAACTGGGGTTTTTGTGGTCTAGCCCCTAGGCTATCACGACCAATACTAGAATATGTTTCCGCTATTATTCTCGGAAGCTCCCGCTCCTGATTAAGCAGCGGAACATCCCGAAGACGCATACGCACTGCTAGTGCTACTGCCTCTCCTTTGAGATTACTCAAAATAATAGAAGAAACTGTGGCAAAATTGCCCAGCAACTGCATGCCCAAATCCAAGGCAGGGGCAGCCCCATATTCATCCTGAATCTGTTTAAGTACGTCCGGTAAATTAGCTAATGTCGGTGTACCGTGTGCCGTAGTGTAGAGCGCGGCAAACACCGTGCCCCAGGTATTACAAAGGTCCACCGGAGGAACCATCCCGTACGGCAAACACATCGTCAAAATTCTATGTTTATCCTGTGGTCCCGTATGGGGAAATACTGCTTCCAGCGTATTAATTTTCTGCGCCAGCCAAAACGGAATCTCCTCTCGTTTAGCCGGTACCTTACCCATAACTGAGTGTAGAGTGGCCGGATTAAGACCCGGAACCACAGCCTGTGGGTGCGCTGGAGCAGCACGCGCTGCATTCGTATTTAATGTCTGCATCACAAACTGAACTAATCGTCTATATGTAGCCGTTAATTCCGTATATAAACGACGAACATCAACCACCGCCAATTGAGCAACCGCAGGATGTGGTGTATATGTAGCCAATAAAGGCCAGGTAGGACCATCATTACTCAGTGGACCTAACCTAACTTGTGCTATTGTGTGTGGGAGGGCGCCATCAAGCCAATTATGGTGTTCTTGATAAGATAGAGGTATTTCTAAATAAGCGTAAGCCCTGTATTGTCCAGGGACATTCGCAACTGTGTATTCGTGAAAAGTATTTGTTCCCCCATCCACTGCTGGAAATCCGACCCAAGAATAAAAAAGTTCCGTTCTATAGGCTGCATGGGCGTCCACCACAAAAGTGACTGGACCCCCCTGGACTGTCAGTCCATGTGTCAATAGATGTCCCGTGAGCGGATGTCGCATATTAATTGCTATGTTCACTACATTAGGATTCGCCATTTTATAAAAAACGGCTTCAGGTTAGAGAAGGCACACCAATATGGGGGTCTTTCCTTTCAAAGTTCAAGCTTGAACAACCAACCACTAAGCAATAGGAAGCACCTATGCCGTGGTGGCGGAAACCCTCAGCCCCACGGACGTCTCCGTATACGGAACCGAGGAGTCAAAATATATATGAGACCAAGAGAGTCAGTCGGACCTAATCATTAGAGCCAGACCAAACGTTGGCGGCGCCATGTCGCGTGGGCTCTCATTATTCTAAATGAGACTACTGGATTTCTAGGTAGCAGGATCTATAACAGTGTGGGGGACTGAGTCTGACCCACGTGTAAAGAACTCTGTCACCCTAAATCCGGTTTTTGCTCCAGCTAACTAGCAGTGCCTCATTTCTCCCATGTGGAAGGAATGATTTGGCAGCCGAGCGCATGACATCTTTGGAACTTCTCAGGGAAGTTGTGGTTACTTAGATCCAAACCAACTCTCTTATTTCCAATATGATCTCATATACAAATGACAAAGACAGTATAAGTTTTATATAATGTTTTAATAAAACGACTGTATTTTAGATATTAAGGCGTGAGCCGCAATAACCAGAACGATACAACACAGTAGGATTGTAATAGTTACCAGGAGAGTAAAACATAAAAACAAAGCTATCATATTGTCAAACAGTTTCTACTCTCCCTCTGCTTGTTTTATCTAGCGCACAGCATGTTAAGCTTCTAGCTTGCCTATTAGAATCACTGTGGAGACATCAGCCCTCATACCTGAGCAAAGACCTGTGATCTTGGTTCAGCATCTGCAACGAGGCAGTCACCGTCAAGTTGTGGTTCCCTGGTCGGAATCTCCCTCTTGCGTGTATTGGGACAAGGAAGTGATTTTATAACTAACATGTCATCGTGATCACAAAATGTCCCTACGCAGGAATGCCAAGTCTAAACTCTTACCACGTCTATCGGCAATGTACCAGACTGTATCCTTGACTGAAGCACAGAGTAAATATGTTATGGAGAACTCCAGTGCTGAAGTAGGCAAAACAGTGTGATGTGAATAAAAAAACAACACCGTAGAACTGGCTATTTGAAAAATAACAGTACGAAGCCTAATAAAAAGCATGGAGAGCAAAGTGCACAGAGGCTCTAAGCTGTCAGCAAGTGAATAAAATACATTCAGGGCAAAGTGCAAAAAGGCCTAAAGCCTGAAGCTAAAGCGCAATGAATACATAAAACTAACCACACTACAAAACAACCCCATCCCACCCACACCCACACCAACCTAACGACTTTGTTGAGACCAGAGCACCACTCTGCCACCCAACCACCCCCTCGGTAGTGAAATCAAAAACACTAAAGGGAAATATCCCTGGAGGTGGAAGGAGAGCTGTGCAAATACCCCAGACCGTTGTGGCTGGGTGGCCCACAGGGTAAAACCTGGTTGAAATCACACAGCTGGATAGAAAGGCCTGGTAGGCAAAGTGTGGCAAGCATATTGTGGTGCGTGTTGAGGACCTGGGCAGGTTTAAATGGTTTAAAACTCCATGTGATGGACCAAGTTGTTCCTGAAACTCAGTTTGGTTTGACAAGCCTTGTGTGTCCCCATGATTGGAATGGAAGAACCTGGGCCTCCACAGGGTGAATCACCACAACGTAAGACAGGGCTCTGGAGGATGTGGTTTCAGGTAATCAAAAGGCCAATCAAGTGACCTTAGCAAGCAGTAGGCAGATGGAGAGGTTTGCGGAGCCCCGCACATGCCGCGTGTTCACAGTCTGCGAGGGGCACGATCCAGGCATGACAGTAAAGTTCCCCAACACAGTGCTTCTCACATAGCAATTGATCTAGAGGTTCTCCTGTGCACCAGACAAAGGGAGGAGCAATAGTAGTTAGTGACCTTGTGCTGTTACAGTTTTCAAGCAGGCCGAGGTCACCAGCGACAGCACAGCTGCTAAGGGGAGTTCATCTCTGAGTTACAGGAAAATGCACAGAAAACTGGCTCCCCTGAAACCACCCGTGTCGGCTGATGGTGGTCCAGTGAGTTTATAGGAATGGCTGAGCGGTGGTACTTAGTGCGGGCCAAACAGATGCTGGATGGTGCATGGTCAGAGGTGCTGGTGCAGGCGCGGGCTTCCGGGCAAACTGTAGCGGCCTCTGCGCTGACTGATCAACAGCAGAATAGGCTCAGCATTCAATTACATCCAGTCCCTCAGGCAGCAACATAGAGCCATGGCTGGTCCCAGGCAGTCGGGTTTGGGCAATGGCAGGCACCCGGCAAGATGCAATGACACTTTACATTGCTGCTTATGCAAGCCTTAGCCTGCGATAAGGCCCAGTCGGTGGTGCAGCCCATGCGGGCCTCCGGAAGGGCAGGGCCAGCTTGGGACCATGACACTGGCAGGTAAAGTGTTCAGGGGGCCCCAGGAGCCATAAGCAGTAGTCGTGGTAGCGGTGTCCTCACGGGGTTCTGGCTGGTGTGTTATGGCAGAATGCCTAGCGCAGCCCAAGTCCTGCTCTCTTCTGAAGTGGGCTTGGCAGGCCACCCTCGCTCGGCCAGCATCAATCTCTTAATGTCGATATTCAGACATACATGGGAGCTTGCATGTGTCAGTAGCTCTCACAGCCTCTGAACTGACTCTAGGACGAGGCAGCTCATGTCGTCATGCAGTGTAGGCTCGACTTTTGGCCTCACCAGGGTCTCACGCTTGGCTCGGTCCGGGCACTCTTAGGTAGCAGGAAGGAGCTCTGAAGCCATGGCACTGTCATAATGGGAATACATACAGGCTCAATGACTCCATTAATTGCACCGTGTGCAGGATTCTACGATAGGTTGGCCAGCAGAACCATCCTAAGGAGCAGCCATCTTGCTGCACGGCTAGGCTCTGTCCCCATGCAGGCTTAACTTTAGAATTTCTCCCGCTTCCACTAATTAGTTTCTGTTGCCATGGCTTGCCATTTTTCTCACTCCAGGTGGTGGGATTTATTGCTGAGTGCCTCTGGATTGCTGTGGAGTGCCGCTTCAGCATGGACTCCATTAATTTATACCTTAAGAGATTCTAAGATTCAGCAGTCTTCTGGTGGTAATGGGATTTAGTACAGTGGAGCATTGCATCAGCGCAGGCTCCATTACTTTGTCTTCTTCCTGGATAATTAACCTCTGTGGGGTCTATTTTTATCCTACCTATCAGCTAGTGCTCTGCATTGGTTTGAAGCAACTTTGAGGGGCTCATGAACTGAGCTGGGCTTGGTTATTCCCAATTCCTTTGGTACCTGGGGGAATTTTATCTCATTAGGGGTGGTCACCATCCCCCTTCCCTTCCTGGTAGGATTATGCTTGGCTTTGATGCTTCCCCATTCCTTGACTACTTGCACCCCTCACCTCATTAGGGGTGTGCACTCACCCCCCTTCCCTGCCTGGTAGTCATTTTGAACTGTTGGCCTTGTTGGTGTGGGCAATTTGCGCACCCTTCTCCTGCAGCTGTGCTGGACTGGGAACGCAAACCTGGACTTGAGGGGAATGGCCATCAAGTTCTTATCAGTTTTAGTAACTTTAGTGTTTGTACTGTTGACTGCTTCTTTTAGTAAGTCTCTGGGAACAATGCCAGCTAAAGGTGACGGGGTGGGCAAGGGGAAGGGATGCGACCCAGAATTTGCCTAGCTATGAAAAATGGCTCTCTCAAAGTTGGGTGAAGGTGGGGAGTCGGGCAGCTCAGCATCCGAGTCGGAGCCTGAGCCAAAACTGGAGCAGGTTACAATAGAGCATTCAAGGGGATATAACATCCCTTTGCATGTGGCATTCCCTTCTGTAAAGAGGAGAGCTAAGAGACAATTTGTCGAACCCTCCCAGGGTGTTGGGGGTTCCATAGGTCAAGATGCCACAATAGTTGAGAGGTCAGAGAGTATTATATTGAGAATGGAGGGCACCGGTCAGGCCACCCTACCTCTGCCCTTGGCCTCTGCTTCAGTCACCACTCCCCCTGACTTACAGCAGGCAAAATCTGATTCCAATGAGGTCCTGTCTGAACTAGCTGAAATCAGGCAATCAATGAAGGTGCTTTTAGAAGGAAAAACTGGAGCCTTATCAGGGCAGCCAGGGCCAGTAACTAGCTTGTAGTCTCACGGGTCAGTGGAGGGCCCACCCATGGTGCCACCATATCCGCTAGCACAGGTTGTTGGGGGCTCTCTCAGATCTTACAACTGTGGAGCTTTCCTCAGTTGCATCTCTACTTTCCCAATTGGCAAATCCTGAAGTGGGGACACGAGGGGCACCCACCACTTATGGCTCACTGGGCTCCTTGACCTACAGTTTTGTCTGCCATCACTGACTTAAAGAGCCAGGTTGAGTTCATTCCAAAAGCACATGTTGGGTCAGAGACGGACCACACTGTCCAGAAGGAGGTGCAGGGGCTCATCAGTAAGCAAGGGTCCTGCCATGGCTGCATCACCTAAAGGGGCGGAGAGTGCTTTGAATGACTCTGCATACAAAGGGATAGGTGGGCACAACACTTTACTAACCAAGCCAGGGAAGTTACTATCACATGTCCCCGTTGTGGGAAACTGGCACTTTGTTGCACTACCCCCCACTTCTTTGCCTGGCTTCTGGATGCAACTTGGACTGGGGTGCGCTGAGATCCTTCTAACTAGGTTACCAGTGGCAGTGTTATTTCCCTAAAACATTGCAAAGGTAATTTGGATACACCTTTAGCTAACACTGTAAGTCCCTAGTAAAAGGTACTTAGGTACCCTGAGCATGGGGTACTATGGGTGGGCCCCTGAGGGCAGCTGTACTGATTGTGCCACCCTCTAGGGCCAAGCATCCAGATGTCCCCAGCACTGCCATTGCAGGCTGGGTGTACTGGTACGAATCTAAAACACAAACTCGACATGGCACACTGCCTGTCTGCCCTGTCCACCATACACTGTATATGCTATGGTTAAGACACCTCTGTGGCAGGCCTGCCAGCCCTAAGGCAGGGTGCATCATATTCATATGTGAGGGCATATCTGCATAAGGAATATGCCCCCACTGTGTCCTTGCTGAACCTGGGACATAGTGAGTGAACAGGGCAGCCATTTTAATACATGTGCTGGACATTGGTCAACATGAGTTTCCCAGCTACATGAGGGCTTTTCTGAACCCTGGGTTGCTTGTATCAAACAACTAAGAATGATAAATCTAAACTTGTACCAGTATTGGATTTATCCCTAAATGTACTCAGGAGTTACCTTAGAGGTGCCCCTTGCAAAAGCTAACCCTGCTGGCATGGTTGCTGAATGGTTCTATCCAGCCTGCCACCCACAGACACCCAATCTACAAACCTTGGAAGAGAGGTATGTCTCTCTCCGGTTTATAGATCAATGCCGTTCCTGGGTAGAGATGCTAACACCCCTTCCCTCAGGAATGTGCACTGCCCTGGCAGTGAGCTTCAAAGGGCTTACAACCTTTTAAATGCGACCCCCAGGCCTGATGCCAGCAGCACATGGTCAACCCCCTTACAAACCTCTACTTTTGGTGGGAGCAAAGGTGGGAAAGTTCACAAAGAGTATGAGGAGTGGCCCCACCTGACATGCACCACCCCTAAGGTGTTGTCTGTGAGGTGGACACACCATTTAATTTTCCTCCATATTAGATGGTAGGAAAATGGCCAATCAGGGATAGGGATGTAACCTTTCCCCAGGAAGTGGTCACTATAGTGGGTGTAGTCACCCAAAGTTAGGTGTACCATTGGACACCACCAGGTTCCCCCTAAAATGCCCCCCAAAGTCAGTATTTAGTGGGGATCCCTAGACCAGGTAATAACATTTGAAGAACACAAAGAAGACCAGCACCAAGAAGATCCACCACATGAGAACTGTGGACCTGCTTCACAAAGAAAAGGCACCAAACCCTGCCTGGTGCACCCAGGACCTGACAATCTCAGCTGCAAAGCTGCCGGACAACTGGCCTGACCTCAAGAACCCCAGAGGTCCTCCAGGCTTCACCAATTGCCCAAGAACTCACTCCAGAATGGAGGTACCACACTGCAACAAAGAAGAAAACCAGCAACTCAGTGAGGGTTGCTTCACTGACTGGCTGCATGCTCTTGAACCGGAAGTTGCAGCCAGACCCGACAACACACCAATGACCATGAGGACAAACTCTGCAAGTGTGCTAAGTTTGGTGGCACTGTGCCCTCCAGTAGTCGAACCGTACCAATACCCTGGGTACTGGTCAGCTGACATCGGCCACCAGGAAAACCAGCACATCCAGCTTTGAAAAAGGACCAAGAGGAAGCCCCAGGTGAGAGACTTCAGGAACGCCCTCGACACCCCACCAGAGTGCCCCGGTTGTCCTGCAAACGACCCTTGAAGTGACTTACCTCCAGATCCATAGGGCATCTTTGTGCACAGCACCTGGCTCACCGATTCACTCTGCACCTGGCCACCCTGTGCCCTGCAACAAAGAATCTGATGTGTCCTAAGGTTTCCTCACCCTGTGAGACCTCAAAAGTCCAAGGTGACCCAAAGGAACCACCTCTAATCTTTCCTGCACCGACCTTTTCCAACTGCTCCCCCGCAGTGTCCCTGCACTAGCTCCAGAGACTTTTCACTGCTGCTCCCACCAGAACCGGGAGACACTCTCCAGCCGGCATAGTGTGCCCACGGACAACTTCGACCAACCTGCTGAAGAATAACTTGTTAAAGCAACTGTGTGATTTTATATGTATTTTTAAAAGTGGCTTTCCATTACATTCCTATGGTGTGTAATTACACACAAAGAGACTATTTTTATTTAACTTCAAAAATCCATATCTCAAAAAGTACTTAACCAATTTTGATAATCTTGGTCTTAAAAATTGCATACAAATCCAAAGTATGTTTATAAAGTATTCCTTTAAATGTGTGAGTTGCATGATTGATACTGTGATTAAAACAAATGATTTACACTTCTGCAAGATTGGCCTAACTGCAACCTTAAAAATGAGAGCATTAGGTGATCTAGTTTTTACCCCTGTAAACCAACGTGTGGTTGCCTGGACCCCCTGCACAGTGTGCCAAGCTTTGCACTCTAGATAGAAGGCCAGCCTCCTACGCCTGTGAAGGTAAAGGAAAAAAATGAAAGGGTGAATTTGTGAATATCTTCTCAGTGATTAGGTATAAAATGCAGAAGTGTGAGACAGAAGAAAAGGTTGGGAAAGATGCATCCACGAAGGAGAAGAAACCTAAAGTTGAGGAGTCTATCACTAATTAGTTGTTTGGTTTTAATGTTTTTATGACTGTTATGTCGGAGAAGAAACCCAAGGTAGCTCTGGCCATGATATTTTATGCTAACAAAATACTTAACGCACATCATGTCTACAGCGGGACGGTGTGGTAAGATTATGGTAGGGAGTTCAGATGGACTAAGATGGATGTCCCCGATATTGGGAGGTGTCAAACAGAGGCCAATGCTTGGCTGGAGTTAACAACAAAACACCCCTTAAAAAGTATTTTCGCCACCAACAGGGAGCAGGTGACAGGAAGGGGTCATGCTGGGCATTCAATAGAAAGTTCTACACTCATTCCCCGGGGTCCTGTAAATTCAAGCATGCTTATTCCTTTTGTGAGCACCCCTCACACCATAAATTCAAATGTATCAAGAAATATAAGGAGAAAAGAAAGGATACCACCAAGTCAACCAGTCATTAAGGCCTTACCCACGCCAATCTCGGTTGGCAAACTGTTCCTTTGGCTTGATTCATACACTATTAGGAAGGCAGCTCAGTAACTGTATCAAGGTTTTTCTAGTGACTTTCACATAGGGGTGTTACATATTCCAAATTGCAAGAACCCGTTGTCCATGCATGCTCACCAAGGAGTGGTAACCAAGAAATTGTAAAAGGAGGATTTGTTGGGCATGATCCCTGGCCCTAGAGCTGAACCCCTGAAGTCTTCCTTTGTTTGTACCCTTCTGGGTGTGGTTCAGAAGAAAGAGCCCGGTAACTTCAGGTAAATCCATAACCTCTCAGCACTTAAGGGCCTATCTGTAAACAATGTGATCAAACCATGATCTTTGCTCAGTAACCTACCCATCCATTGACATGGCATTGGAGAAGGTGCACAGGCTGGACTTTGGGGCACTTTTGGCACAGACAGACATTGAGTCTGCATTCAGACTTCTTACTGTACATCCTGATGATTATCACAAGCTTTTTTTTTATTTTTATGACAAATGTATGTCCATGGGATGTGCCATTTCTTGCATTACCTTGAACAGTTTAGCTCGATGTTGTAATGGTTGTCTACTTACAAAACCTGTCACCAAAATATCATTCATGACCTTGATGATTTCCTGATCATTGGTCTGCCACCAGCTTCAGGGGCTTGTTAGAGAGCTCTGGAGGATCTGATTCTTAATTCAGAGTTTTCGGGGTTCCCCTCGCCCAAGACAAAACAGTTGGCCCTTCCACCTGTAATCCTTTTTAGGTTATCGAGATTGACACCATTGCCAGGGAATGCAGACAGCCTCTTGACAAGGTTTGGGCCTTCAGCCAGGCTATTGACTCGATTCTCACTCTTAAAAAAGTAACTTTACATCAACTTCTGGTTTTAGTTTGTTAACTCAATTTTCCTCTTCGCATTATCCCCACCGGTCACCCTTTTGCCAGGTCTATAGCCAGGGTAATGATGGGACTCACATGAAAGCACCACAACACCAGATTCAAGCTGAGGTGAAGGAGGACTTAAGGATCTGGTGAGAAGTTTTGCATCAATTTAATGGGTGTGAGGTATGGCTGGCCTTATCTATATCTCATCAGACTCTGGGCATTTTTACTGACTCCGAGGGCAGTGTGGGTTTTGCAGCCATTTTGGGGAAGAAATGGTGCAAGGCTGACTGGTCAGCTGCATGGCATGATAGCAGGATGACAATGACATTGCATTTCTAGAACTGTTTCCTATTGATAATAGATATTATGGCTGTGGTTGAGGCCATTGACAAGCAAGAGCCTACAGTAAACTGGTTTTGAGGTTGTTGAAGCATCTTGTCTTACTTTGCTTGAAACTGAATGTTTTGTTTAGGGCCAAGCTGTCCCCAGTGTTCATAATAAGGCAGCTGATGCTTTATCTCGCTTCAAGTTGCAGGATATGTGGGAGTATCACAAACAAGCAGTTGAGTGGATGATGGAGTTCCTGACATATCTGTGGAAGATTGGAACCCCACCAAATGGATTTAGTGGCAATTTCCTTAGCCAAAACCTTGTGGGGGTCATTTCATAAATTCGCTAAGATTGGCCTGTTTCTAAAGGGCATGTGTGATGTGGGAAATTGCTTCCTGGTGAGGAAGGGCCTAGTGGGTTGGGCCAGATTGGAAGGCACGGTCAAGTATGGGAGGAGACTGCTTGACACGCAGGTGCTGGGCGCTATGTTGGCCTTCCATGAAGTACGCTGTTCCTCTTATGTGGTTGCTTTGTTTGTGGCTGCAATCTCCGATGCCTTTTATAGGGCCTTTAAGGTGGGCAAGCTAGTTGGGCATTGAAAACTGATTTATTGTGTGGCTTACAATGGGTAGACATGCACTTCTATCCAGACATTCTTATCCTTAAGCTGAGGAAGTCCAAGACTGATTGAGGTAGAAAAGGAGCAATGGTATTGCTCAGGGCATCTCAGGGGTCTGTTATTTGCCCAGTTGCACGTATGAGGGCATACATCTCAGATCAGCCCAATACACACCCTCTGCACTGTTTGTCCATTCTAAAGGTGGGTGCCTGCCACATTACCAGTTTTCTGCAGTGTTACGGAGCACTCAGCAGAACTGGGTACAACTACATTCTTTTACGATTAGGTGGGAACTTTTGCTGCAGCAGCAGGTTTGTCCTCAAACGAAGTCAAGTGGATTGGCCAGTAGTCATATTCTCGTTTTAAGCGCTACGTACGCCCGAGTTGCTTAGAATGTCTATGTTTCACACCATTATCACTATCTCATTCTGTTATATGACTCTAATTGTTCTCTTTTTTAGTATGCCTACCAAGGTTGTGTGGGTGATTGGTAATTTCTTTTTTGCAGCGGGTGGCCTACCATTTGCAACAGCCTCATAAGTCAAAGCCTGCTGCAGCCCCCCCACCACTAGTCCTGACTATTGTTCAATTTGGCAGTAATGACTTGGCTAAGCTGGGGCATAGGGTAGTCAGGAAGGTTCTTTTGTGCAAGTTCGCCTGGCAGGGTAAGGCCTTTTCTGAGGCAGTCATAGCTTGGTCACAAATGATCCCACGTTGCAAGTGGGGTCCAAATGTTAGACCCAGGACTTGGGAAGTGTCAGTCAGGTGCCTCAATGCTGAAATGGCCAAACTGTGCCCCAGGACGGCTCTGGAAAATACCCCACAAGTTGATCAGGGATAACCAAATGTTTCACAGAGATGGGGTCCACTTACCTGACATGGTAACTGACTTATTTATTGATGTCATCTGGGCCTTTACTCAAAACTTATTCTTTCGTGGGGAGGGCCTAAGGACTGGTTGGCCTGGTCACCCTTGTGGTGAAGAAGTGAACTCCAAGATCACTTTACAACAGTGGGGGAAGTTCTCCAACTCATTTCCTAGGGCAGCACTGGGGGGAGGGCGCAGTCTGAATCTCGATGAGGAATGTTCAGATCGGCTGTGTCAAGGGCGCACGTAGACAGTAAAGGGCATGGGGCTTCAGCCCTGGCCACTCTCTAGAAGCCCCACGGACAACCTGGTTTTGGAGGGATGGGCACCTTTAGTTGCTGACAAATTTACCAAAAGTAGGGACCGCCCCTCAGAGATGCACTTGCAGTCCACTTGTGTAGTTTTCCTTGGGATGAAGGTTGACTGGACCTTAGTGTTGGAGGATTAAGTAATGGAGGCTCCAGTGACATAACTAGAGCCCCCGCAGCCCCTGCAGTGCGGCGTGACCCTTGAGCTCCATGGGGCCCCTCAACACAGCACCTAGCCTGAGTTACTCTGGAGGGGTGCCCCCTCTATGTTCTTTGCAGGGGAGGGGGCCTCCGGTTTAGTTACACCACTGGGAGGTTCCACAATAACGAGAACTGTATAATATCAATGATTTTAGCATGACAAAGTCAGATTGTAACGATTTGCTGTCCTTTGTACAATAATTTTAATTGTGTTTTTCCTTGACCCTGATGACAATTCTTATACGTGTGTGCTGTGTTTAGATTCAGAAAGATAATAATGTTAAGATGTTAGGTTTTTTGCGTTTTTTTCTGTAAAAAACATGACTCTCTACCCAAAAGCACTTTAGAGTCTGTCATTGACTTGTTTTGGGATGGCGTGTTGACCGTTTCGGAGGTCCTGGTCCTATTTGCCATTAGCAGGATTTCAAACTGCTAGAAGAGTCTTTTGACACTTGCTTCTGTTGACCTGCTTATACACTACCTTCTTAGGCCTAGTATTATTCTTAATGTTCTTTACTTTACTTCCCACAGGGAATTGCATGGTTTGCTTCCTTGTGTCTGCATTAGTGACCTAACTCAGGTCTGCCTTGTCTCCTTTTATGTTTCGTACTTTGCACCAACAGGATTATGTTGACTTCCGTTTAAAAAAAATAAAAAGTAGAGGTGGGTGAGTCAACAAATTAACAGGGAGAGGCGAGTCAAGGGTCTAGCTCGGGTAGTAGGGCCCCTGCCCAAGCTGAGCACTAAAAATGTTTGTCATATAAATCATACAACAAACATCACGTATAACATGATTAGGGGGGTCTTTACTACCCCGGCGGTCAGTGCTATAGTGGAGGTATTACCGCCCAAAGGCTGGCGGCACCTACCTCCACTATTATGACATTGGCGGTTTGGCCAAAGCCAAACCGCCAAGTCAACACACCTACTGCCATGGCGGTAATGACCGGCGAGCTGGAGACTTCAGCCCAGCGGCCATCACAAAGCCTCCCATTATATTTTGAACCCGCCCACCGTCATGGTTTCCGTGGTTTTGGTACCGCCACGAAAACCATGGTGGTAGGCACTATCAGTGCCAGGAAATTCCTTCCCTGGCACTGATAAGGGTCTACCACATCCCCCCTCCAGTCCTTCCCCACCCTCCCCACATAGACACACATACACACCCATACATACATGCATACACACATTCACCCACACATGCATACATACATGCACTCACTGCAAAACACACAAACTTTCAACATCAGGGCATTGCGCGCTCTATGGGCGACTGGAATGCAAAAACCCAGCACATTCAAGATAAAATAATTTATGGATTATGCTGATGTGCTATTGTTGAACCTTTTGCATTGCAGAGTTTAATCCTAAAGACTTATATTCAAGGTGCTTATAAATACTGTTCATTTGCAATGTATTGCTGCAGGCTTTCAGAGTATGTCAGGGTGTGGTCCATTTCCAGGGCCTTCTAGAAGCTTCCTCTGCAGCAAGACTGGGTGTGGTTGTGGGCTGGGCCAAGACTCTATATAAAGGAGCCAGCCCAGCTCCACGTACTCACTATTCAGAGGTCCCGGTGCAGAGCAGCAGCAACTTCCTGAGCTCCTGTTCCGGAGCCCTACTTTGATCTTCCAGGTCTTGCCCTTCACTTTGTTGGTGATTCTTGATCAGGGTGGTAAGACGGAGGTCGGGCTGGGCCCCAGATCCCGTTCTCGAAGGCTTTCGAGTTCTTGGGCCTAATTTTCATGATAATTGATTTTACCTTGTGCGTGTGAATGTGAGCTTGGCTTTTTCTGGCATTTGCATGCTAGCATTCGAATCGGCAAGACGCGCGATTCATTTCTTGTGCTTAACTCATGATATTCATTGTACGCTACAATTTCATGGCATTTACAAGATAGCTTTCAAATCGGCAAGACGCGCGATTCATTTCTTGTGCTTAACTCGAGATATTCATTGTGCGCTACCATTTCTTGGCATTCACATGGTGGCATTCGAATGGGCAAGACGCGCGATTCATTTCTTGTGCTTAACTTGTGATATTCATTGTGCGCTACCATTTCTTGGCATTCAAATGGTGGCATTTGAACCGGCAAGACTAGCGATTCATTTCTTGTGTTAAACTCGTGATATTCAGTGTATACTACCATTTCATGGCATTTATATATATTTACATGGTGGTTTTCGAATCGGCAAGACGCGTGATTCAATTCTTGTGCTTAACTCATGCTATTCATTGTACGCTACAATTTCATGGCATTTACAAGGTAGCATTCGAATCTGCAAGACATGCGATTAATTTCTTGTGCTTAATCCATGTTATTCATTATGCGCTACCATTTCATTGCATTTACAATGTAGTATTCGAATCGGCAAGACACAAGATTAATTTCTTGTGCTTAACTCATGATATCCATTGTACGCTACCATTTCATGGCATTTACAAGGTAGCATTCAAATCGGCAAGACACGCGATTCATTTCTAGTGCTCAATCCATGTTATTCATTGTATGCTACCAATTCATGGCATTTACAAGGAAGCATTCGACTCGGCAAGACGTGCGATTCATTTCTTGTGCTTAATTTATGTTATTCATTGTGCGCTAACATTTCATGGCATTTATATGGTGGCATTCGAATCGGCAAGACGCCCGATTCATTTCTTGTGCTGAACTCGTGATATTCGGTGTGTACTACAATTTCATGGCATTTATATATATTTACATGGTGGTTTTCAAATCAGCAAGACACGCGATTCATTTCTTGTGCTTAACTCATGAAATTCATTGTACGCTACCATTTCATGGCATTAACAAGGTAGCATTCGAATCGGCAACACGCGCGATTCATTTCTTGTACTTAACTCATGATATTCATTGTACGCTACCATTTCATGGCATTTACAAGGTAGCATTCGAATCGGAAACACGCGCAATTCATTTCTTGTGCTTAATTCATGTTATTCATTGTGCGCTAACATTTCATGGCATTTATATGGTGGCATTCGAATTGGCATGACGCGCGATTCATTTCATGTGCTTAACTCATGATATTCATTGTGTGCAACCATTTCATGGCGTTTTACATATTCTTGTGTAAATCAGCAATGTGCGCAATTCATGTTTCTGCATTTAAAAACTAAGGGGGTCATTACACCCCTGGCGGATGGCGGTGAACCGGCGGTAAGACCGCCAACAGGCTGGCGGTCTTACCTTGGTGAAATATGACCATGGCGGTTACCGCCATGGTCATCTGTCGGTTCTCCGTCCCGCCCGCCAGGGCGCAGACAACCGCCGGGCTGGAGACCTGGGTCTCCAGCCCGACGGCCGTCACTATACTGCCGGCGGTATTTGGACCCGGCTTACCGCCGTGGATTTCCAGCGGTTTCAACCACCATGAAATCCATGTTGGTAAGCACTATGGGGGTCATTACGACCTCAGCGGTCTTTTTGCAAGACCGACGAGGGACCGCAGTGTGGAAGACCGCCTGTGCAGGCTGTTTGCCGTTCCGCATATTATGACTGTTGGCTGCTCTCCGTCGTTATTCCGATGGAGAGCCGCCAACAGCCATACTTGCGGGCGGCAGGGAAGTGGAGATTGCTCCACCTCCACCCCCACGCCAACAGAACACCGCCCAGCGAATCACATCCTGTGATTCGCCGTGGCGGTGTTCTGTTGGCGGTGTGGTGTCGCCGGAGCTACCCCCATGGCTCCCTTGCCCTCCCGGAGGATCGACGGACCAAGTAAGTCGATCGTCCGTTAGGGAAGGGGGTTGGAGGGGTGTTGTGTGTTGTGTGCATGCATGGGGGTGTGCGTCTGTGTATGTAGAGGGGGTGTGTGGGTGCGTGCATGCTTGCGGGGTGTTGTGTGTATGGGAATGAGTGCGTGTATGGCTGTGGGTATGTCTGTATGGATGTGTGCGTTTGAATGTGGGTTGTAGTGACCCCCTAAGTGTTAGAATTTTAGATGCTACATTAAATGTGCATAATAAGCCCCTTAATACAACTCCTATGGTGTTCCAGAAAACGTTCAGATTATTTCCTTGTCCTCATGCAAAAAGATTGTGTTTGATTCTGAAGACATAATTCTAGAGGGTTTTTTATGTTTCTAGTTAATGTGTAACAATTCATTAAGAGGTTTTATTGAGAAGTTGTATTAATAATTCTTAATTTCTTCCTAGGTAACCAGACGTCTTGAGGCCTAGTTAATTAGTCCATGCTTAAGTTATCCATGGTTACAATATGACAATGCTTAGAATCATAGTGTAGTAAAGATTAATATGATATAATTTTGATATTGTGTGTTTTAACCTTTTGCTTCCTACAGGTCTCCTTGTCAGCTGTTCCCTACTTAATCCCCTTTTCCCCACTTGGATTCTTTTAGACTCTGTGACATTCTAATCAGAGTATTGGAGCTGTCTTGTGGTGGACATGTTGGGAACGTGCGCAGACCCTGAGGATCTGGTGACTCT
Organism: Pleurodeles waltl; assembly: GCF_031143425.1. Lineage (NCBI taxonomy): Eukaryota > Metazoa > Chordata > Amphibia > Caudata > Salamandridae > Pleurodeles > Pleurodeles waltl. Next base: position 74,609,330 of record NC_090450.1, on the reverse strand, counting down.
GACACACACATACATCTAGGCACAAACGCAAGCACACAACACAACGTGTACGTACACAAACACACACATTCATGCACACACGAATTACACACGCATGCACGCATTCAAACACAGTCACACACGCACACAGCACCACCTTATCACCGTCCGCCGCCATGACCGTCACCGGAAATCCGCCAGTCTTCTGGCGGAATTCCGGCTACGGTCATATTGGCATGGACGGTCAGTAGCCACGGTGACGGTATGTTGGCGGCCGTCACAGTGGCGGTAGGTGGCATTTGCAGCCAATCTTATAATGAGGGCCTAAGTCTCTTCGAAATTAAAAAAAGTGTATTCTTTCAACACGTGGTAGCTGTGACATATAGAGGGCACATTATAGCTGTTAACTGAGAAGAACTTATTAAAAGTGATAGTTTAGTACAGATGGTAGGTACCTGGAAGTCACATATTTGAAAGTGCGTTCATGTGAACTAAGAAAGACAAATAGAGATTTGGTGAAATAAAATATATTTCTAAGATCACAAAATTTAAGTGGGGGGGACGAGATTTATCCAGGTTTCCTGGTTTCATTTTGTCCAAATCAGCCACTAAATGGGTATTATCTCTTATTGCATTTTTTAAATATAATATAATCTGCCAACAAGGCCGTAAACTCAGCCAGAGGCATGTTTCAAGCTAGGCCCTGGCTCAAGCTTTCAGTGGTTCACCCACCTCTACTAAAAAGTGGTACAAACTAATGAAGGGATCTGCTCATCAAACTCTCTGCCTAAGAGTGGGGAAAGATGGAACATAGAAATACCTTAAGAGTACAGAAAGGCGGAAACTTGCAAATAACAATACCTTAAGTGTCGTAAAGGAGGAAGGTGCCAAGTACGTACGCCTAAGAGTGGTTAAGGTGAAACTTGCCAGCTAACAATAAACTTAACAGCAGCACCACTAGAATTCTTTTAAGGTGGAGCTTCAAAGCAACCTCCTATCTCATTCTATACTTCACCTTACAATGTCCACTGACAGTAGTAATGAATCCCATATCAAGCTCCCAGAAGTGGGGGGGAAGCATTTAGCACTCGAAAGAAATAGATAAATTATTACATTTCAAATAAACACTTTCTTTTTATGGAAGCACAGCACAGAGAGGTACCCATCAGTCAGTACTCACAGCATGTTTCCCTTACCGGGATGCATCGTTCGAACTAAATATGCAAGCTGTTTAGATCTAGCAAGCAGGGCTATTCAATTGTAGTCAGGATATCAGCGTTTTTGGCAGGCTGTCAGTCAAGTGAACAAACAAAGAGAGAAAGACCCCGGTCCCGGGAACAATGGCTCGTGACAGATGCTGATGTGACTCTCTGAAAGGATCCTGTCCTTTCTAACACCTGCGAGGATTCCCGGCCCCTCGGAGGGCCTTCCACTCTGCTGCACCCACGCGCGGGTCACCAGGAAGGAAGCTTCTGGAATGTACAGTATTCCATCCCCGCAGTGCAGGCCAGTGGGGCGCTGACAGGGAGTTAGCAGGGCGCTCTGACCACAATGCCCTGCACCTGCTTTCACCGTGGAAAGGAGGGTCTCCTTAAACTGGCAGGCCTGGAGAACCAATCAGCGCCAGGCTAACATGGGCACATCTAACAGGGTTTAGAGCGCTTCCCAGCACAACAATAAGCAGTGTTATCACAACCATGGGTCGCTGCGAATCATTAACCCCTTTGTGCTAATTTAATTGATCATGTGCTAGCTAAATAAGAAATGTAAGCACAAATATAAAGCAAGTGAATAAAATGTCAAAAACGCCTAATGTTCCAAGCCTGGGCGCTAATTTGCACTAAAGGCAACAAAAATGATTACCTCTCATTTGTTCGAAGTTCGGCAGCTTGACGCTCTCCTTGTCTTTATTTGTATTGTCATTAACTATATACCGATTTTACATGCAACCTTCAAGGATAATGAGTGTGCTTTTTTGTGTTTTGGTAATGAAATATGTTTTATGTGATTCTGGCCCTGTTGGCATCGGCACAGTCTACACAAGCCAAACGCAATTACAAATAACGTCAATAATAAAATATTACACGTGAAAAGTATTAGAATATGAAACAGCACCTTATTGCAGTCAGTAACTCCTGACACCCTTCTCGGCCCATCAAGAACAATTCTCTTCACACTTGGAGACTCCAACCTACACAGAATCATGTTTGAGTGGTCTCAGAGCCTCGAAGGGAGATCATATTGGCAGCCTTCAAACAATACACAAATAACAGATGGCTCAGCGACCAGACAAGCCGCTTTTATTGCTGCAAAGTAGTACTTACTAGACCTACTTCCAAGCATAATAATCATATAAACCTTACCTATCAGATACCACAAATTCTGGAAACTTTGACTACATATTCTACAAAGACCACATCCAGATGGTAACTAGTTGAATTTTACTTGAATGTGAGCTATCATCTTCTATCTCTTGTCAGCAAAGGAATTCTAAGTGCTACTCTGAGCATCCTTTGGACCCTCACTTATGCCATGATACAGCTCCCATTGTGTTTTCTTTCTTCCACACACTCCCTTGCCAGGAGCACAGCGAGGGTGCAATGAGCCCTGGAGCAACTGAAAAAAATGGCCACTTTGACTACTGTTGGAGTTGTAAAATACAACAAATATCAAGGTTCAGTGGGCCTCTCAGGGTGTGGGTGGTACTACACTTGCTGCACCCACACCCTGAGGCATCTACACCCCTGTAACATGCTCCCACGTGGTGGGATAAGGTACGCAGGGTCTGGTCTCCAAACAATTGGCCAAACCATGCATGTTCTGACCTGCCACAATCCTACAAGGAAATAACCTTGCTAGACCACACTAAACCTGGAGGTAGTCTGTACAAACTACCCTTTGTGTACCTTAAATGTACCTAAATGGGTATAGCACATGTTACAAGAAGCTGTGCATAACATGCACCTCAGTGCTTAATTTGTAAATAAAAAGGTGCCGGTGCCCAAAGCCCTCCTCTTAAACACACGGCTGCTGCAATTAAATGTGTGAACACGGAATACTGAGGTGGCGTAATCCTGAAGCCATCTCAGGCCTCTTCAGTCCATATAAAACCACTCCCTGCCCCTTCAGTTCACTCTTGCAGCTTTCTACTTTCTCCCATTGTGATGCTCTTTCGTTTTTCCCTTCATCCGTCTTTCCCATATATCTCTTTTACTTTCAGCAATTGTTTGAGGCAGAAGAATAATCCCCAGCCCTCAAAAATAAGTGCCAGTGCTCAGCACTGGAAACAACAAGCACAAATTAAGCACTGATGCACCTCCCCGGTTTAAAAAGTTTAGCCTATCATTAAACTGAGAGTGATAAACAAACCCCAAATTTATTTTGCAGTAAGTGCTATATTAATTGTCTTGCTTACTGTTACTAGCCAGACCATTAAAAAAAACGTACATAATAATCATGATGTATTATTTGATATTTAGTGCTTCAGGGTGGCCACCTTTAGATGCAGTAATGACAATAGTAGGAAATGACTGTCCGTTAAGTGCTGCACCATCAGATTTTTGCCCTATCTGTTTTATGTCTAGAAAAGACCTATGTTCACTTAACCCCTGCCAGCCAAAAGTAAAGTGCCCATGTGCCCCATTTCACATAGCCCTAATTGGCATGATTAACTTACCTATACGTCTTCGTATATGGCACAAGGTGTGTACCCAGGGTCTGTACATTAAATACCACTAGTGGACTGCGGCACCTGTTGTACCACCAGGGCTGGCCTTGGGCATGGGTGAGCTGGGCCTAGGCCTGGGGCACCAATATTCCGAAGTGAGCAGGAGGGAGCTGCTTGATTTAATGTCATGCGAAGAGTAGCTCCTCGCTCTCACTTGGTCTCAATCAGGCTTTGAAAAAAGGCTTTGTAATGTACCCCTAATGTACCCCAGAATAATTCTTAGCAGTCTATCAACCCCCTGCCTTCCTCCTATCTTCCTCACACCTCCTGGCATCACACTGCAATGACCTCCACCCCCACAACTAACACCATTATTTCTGCCCACGGAGTGCTCTTGGTCATTCCAATGTAGTGCCGATCCTGTGTACCACCACCTACAGAGGCAGTGCAAACATGCTTCAGACCTACAATTATAGCCTGACTAAAGCAGGTTTCAAACTGCAGTTGAACCTGTGAAAACAATCCCTTTAATTAGGTCTAAACCTTCCTTTTCAATATTAATAAGGCACTCATAAGTAGGCATTATAGCCAATAAGGCAGGTGCATAGTATTTAAAAGTAGGACATGTCTGTACAGTGATTAGCACCTAAAAGCTATTTTCACTGTAACAAAGCCAGTTTATCCATAAAGAAACACAAGGATGCAATATTAAAATTTGATAATGCTACAACTGTCTTGGAAATCACTATAAATGTAATTCTTGGCCTTTTTGCAATATTTATTAAAAGCCCGATTCACTGGTTGAAGTCTGATTTTTAAGAAATAGTAAGGAAAAGTGGTTTTAGAAAGTTACCTTTTCCCTTCCCAAAGCCTCTGGATGCTAATTTCCATTAGCCTCCAGCTGCAGTCCTCTGATTGCTCAAGCTCTGAATGAGCTGTGGAGACAAACACCTGGGTGTGGGTAGGTGTTTCTGTTACTCTGTCAGGATGACCATTTGGTGGTGCCCAGGAACCTATTTAATTTGAAATGGGGCCACCTCTGTCACAGACTGATGCCAGATGGCATCTGCACAGGCCCATCTTGGATTTAGGCAGAGAGGAGCTCTGTGGGAGTGTTTGCAGCAGGGCATACAGGAAATGACGCAAAACTCGGTAGGATATCTCCTGGGAACTTTTGCTCCATTGGTTAGAGATGAGCCAGGGGTCACACTCACCCACAAACAGGTGCCAGGTATAAATGTGGCACCCCCACAGTACCCTCCTGAGAACACTAGCTGGCCTGAGGAAGATCGGAAGAGGACGGAACCTGTTGTCTGAAAACTGAGAAGAGCACTGAAAGACTAGATCTAGTCTGTCTTGTACCCAGAATAAAGAAGTGGACTCCTATGCTCATAAGGCTGAACTCCTGTTCAAGCTACAGGGACACAATATCTGCAAGAGACCTTTCCAGCAACTGCCCAGCTGACTAGTTTCAACTGGACCAGCCCTCAACCCTGCTGCTATCTTCGTCTGGTATCAGACACATCCTAAACTCATGAGAAACCTCTGGCTCAGTAATGTTTTGGCTTCAGAGACCTCCAGGGGACTGGACCAAATCTGTCAAACCTATCCGACCAAGGTGTGTTGCCGCTAGCCTGAGAATTCAGGTTTCTCCCGCTCAGTATTTTTCCACAGCATCAAATACTATTCAGAGCGACCTCGCAGAGATGGCTTCCAGCATTGTTCAACCCTCTTCAGCTACAGCTTGCAGTCTTGCCCTATTGGAGGATTAGGAGCTCCCTAAATGTGACAGCATATGAACAAAGAAAGGAACCAAGGGTATGTGGCCGGCAAGGGGCCTTCATTGGGCATTAAATGTGAATTTCTCCCGCTCGGAGCATTCCTGCTAAAAAAACAGTGGCTTCACTGGGACTTTGTCCAATGGCTATTCAACCTCAAAGAGATCTCCTTGGCTGCAGCCTGCTGCCTTGTCCCGCTAAAGACTTTGGACTTTCTGTTTTTAAACTAAATCCCAAGGAAAAACATCCAACCTGTTGAAACTTGGTTTGTGTATCTGACCTGAGCTCTATCACCCTGTTGTACTAGGAACTAATCTACTACAGCTTTTTGGCACTATTCCTATTTAAAACTTTGGAAATTCATATCGCCAGTTCCCACTTATTTGATTTTTGTTGTTTTTGTGTCATTTTATTTATTAAAATTTACTCTATTTTTTAAAATTGGTTTGGGAGTTTTCTAGGGTTGTGGTTTGATCTTATTACACTTTTGGTACCACATATATATTTTACATACTGCCTCTAATGTAAGCCTGTCTGTTCTGTGAGGTATTAAGAAGTTGAGCTCAGGTTAACTAAGTGACTTTAGTGGTTCACGTTGTAAAGAATTGTGTTTGTTGCTTATGGGTGTAGTCATCCCACTTAACTAACAACCCAAATTCTTGCAACTTTTTTTTGTTAAACATACTAAAAGGTTTATCCTTGGAAAGATATGTTATATTCAACAATTCCTTATTTTTCTTAAGAATGTCCTTTGTGCCATATTGCTGTAGAGGAGATTGTGTCCAATAATGTAGTATCACACTTAAGTAAACCTATTTCAAAGGTCACTGTTACTGCTTCTTGGAACTGCTTTCATAGATTGCACTGCCAGTGTGGACTCAGGCTGTCTGCTCAGTAAAATGTTTACCATGATGTTGCGCTATTTAGGCATGTCTTATGATATTGCGTGCCGGGTACTAAATACTTCGGGCAGTGCACTCCACCAACTAACAATGAATCACAGAAATCCCACTCACACCCCTACACAAGTAATTCAGGCACAAGTTTCTTCAATGCTAGTTTACATTTACCAATCTTGGTGCTCATTGACAGCCAGTCTGAGATGGAGGAGGTTCAAGGCATCAGCAGTGGTGGTGTTAGAAAAACATTTAAGCTTTCTTAAAGCAGTTATTGGGTTCTTCAAAAATTGTGGGAGGGAGCTCAGACAGAGTCAGAGAAATCAGGACCATACTGTTTGATCTGCTCCAGAGAATTCTCATCTTATTTTGCTCTTATAAAAAAGTAGAATCTCCCATCAGTAAATACCTTATTACAGACAGGCCACATGCTTCCTCCTATTACACCAAAGTCTACTGTCATTGCACAAAGTAGAGCAAACACATGTCTGAAGGAAGTGCAGCGTACATTAAGTGACAGAGGTGTTATTGATTAAACTGATTAAATTCCTCAGACAATTCAGTTTGTGGTGAACATTACATAGATAATTAAATTATGTTTTGACCTTAATATAATATTATCACATCTCTTTCTCAAATAGAGTGTGTTTTTGCAAACAAGGCCTCACAGGTGAGGGAAACAACTTTGAGCAGGAGGTAGAGGAACATAGAGATATATCACAAATGAATCATTCACTCAGACTTCAATGCACCACATAGCAGTCTAGCTAAATTATTCTTACTGGCCTAGAACTACCTCAAAGCACATAAAAATAATGTATTGTAGGGATAAATCATAAAAGTATTTAACTCCCACAGAGCACATGAATTACCCCCGGGTTCAAGACAGGAATTTTACTGCAAATTAATTCTACCATTATAACCACACTCTCAAATACCTTCAAAATCTTGATACATTTTTTGACCCCGGGGTAATTCATGTGCTCTGTGGGAGTTAAATTACTTTTCATGTACTTTGAGTTGTTGGCCCAGTTATCGTGTGGTTAGGTAGTCTCCCCCCGTCTTTGAAATACCCTAGAGCAACCTGACAGTTGAATGAGGCTGCTCAGAGGCATTACCTTCATACAGTCCTGCCTCCATAGGACTATTGGTTATATGACCATTCAGAAAACAAACTATGTCAGAACGATGTCTAGTAGCCCCACCAAATACAGAAAGAAGTTGTGTCATCTTAGTGACGTTTACATTCAGACACATTTAGCTTTCTAGTACACAACATGGGGACTTGCCTGTACACAACTTTGATCTATCACTGAGCACATATTGTGAACCATTTAATGTAGTTGTGAGGAATTATTATATTTCCTTTAATATGGATTACAGTTTTCTAAACTGTATGTGTTCCTAGTGCTATTCTGTAGAACAGAACAAAGCAAAACATGTATCAACATTCATAGTGAGTGAATGGGTTGACAGAAAGGTGCTTCAATAGTGCCACTTCCAAGGTTGCTTCCCTGCAGTGCATTGTCCATTATTTAATCATACATACACCATAAACATTAATTTTCTTCTGTTGACAAATTTTAGTTCATCTATACACAAGGACGAGAAGGGGTAGGGAGAAGGCAGCTTCAGCAACATGTAAGGTCTCACAGGCAGTGTTTCCTCCTATCGAGGGAGGTCTCAGCAGGAGTAGAACCAAGGTGAAAAGAAGAACCAGTGAAGGCAGGGACTGATAAAACAGATACCATTAGTAACTTATGAGAACCTCAAAGGTACCACAAACACAATGGGGGTCTTTACAACATAAGCGGGCGGCAGAATGCGGCCGCACTCCCGCGGTGCAAATTATGACATCCCCCCATATGAGTTTCCGCCCGCCGGCCCAGCGGGGATGTGGGCCGCAACATGGGAGCTGGCGGTGTTGCGGCCGTGTGACGGATGCAGACAGTGAAAAGCTGCACGTGGCCCTGTCAGGGGGCCCCTGCACTGCCCATGCCAGTGGAATGGACAGTGCAGGGGCCCCCAGGGGCCCGTGACACCCCGTACCACCAGCCTTTTCCTGGTGGTTCAAACCGCCAGGAAAAGGCTGGCGATAGGGGATCTTGTAATCCCCTGGGCAGCGCTGCAAGCAGCGCTGCCCTGGCGGATTATCACCGCCGGGGCAAATGTGGCGGGAAACCGCTGGCCCCGGCGGTGCGACCGCGGCGCTACTGCCATGGTCGTAATCCCCTCTGAAGCACCGCCAGCCTGTTGCCGGTGCTTCAGCCAAAACAGCCCTGGCGGTCTCGGACTGCCAGGGTTGTAATGAGGGCCAATGTCTTAAAACTCTGGGGCATTACTCAAATCATCCCATTTCAAACATGCTAACACATTTGAATCTTTCAGAGATTGGGCTGAGCTTATATTTGCAAAGTAATATCTATTAAAGGGTCTGTAGAAGTAGATAATTTGATTACTAAAGACATGGCAACTTTTAATTCATCTTGCAATCCATTATAGAAAGCATCCGAAGCTGCCTCGTTCATCCAAACAACGTCAGTTCTTAATTGCTGGATATGACCCATACAGGCTACAACATCTTTTGTTCCTCACATCAGGGTCAGTATTTAATGTGTGTAACTTGCTCCACATAATGGCGGGCACATTTTTTTTAAAAAAAGGTCAAAAGCTTTTGATTAACAGTAGATCATCATTATTTATTAGTGGTGTGGGAAGAAATAATGATGCTGATACAAAAGTTGATTGAGTACAACTTTTAATGAGACAATTCGGTGCCCACACTAAGCACAGACATCTCCAGTAAAGCTCCACCCCAAATGCCTCCAAGGACACTGGCATAGAACACACTTGAATATAAACAAAGGCACGAGGTAAATATTGAAGGACACAGTATTTTTACAGTGAGTAAATGTAAGTTTATGGTACATCACATTTCCTTTTATACAAATATCTAAAATATGAACACATCAATAATATATAACTTGGAACCAACAATTACTGCATGTGAAAGACCTTTCATCTCACAGGTAATTAAACATTGCAAACAGGTCTAACACAACCAGCAGAAGATGTACTTTGTGAACCAACAGTGAAATCATCACAGGAACCATGAGATTCTTCCTGTGCCGAGTCAATGACAGAATCATTAGAATTTATGTACTCGAAAACATTTTCCCCGGGGCCACAAAGTTTGCTTTGTGATGTGACCAAGGGCTGCATTGAGACTAGCAGGGTGGTGGCCAGGAGAGGGGTCACTGGGGGTTCCCTGATTTGGGGGTTGCGGTAAGGTGGCTACAGGGGACGCGTGGGCATGCACATCAAGAGGCGGAACTGCACAATGTGAAATCAGAACACCTGGGACAATCCTGGCCTCCCCACGTTACCAAATTTTGTGATCCTAGGCACTGGTTTTTATTCACTTTTTCTCTTTTTTCTTCATGATCTCATATAAGAGCACCTCAAAATGCATAACTTCAGGATGTGCGCTGTATGAAACCTTCTCCTACATTTGATTTAATAAACTATTAAGTTGTTCAGTATAATAGTAAGCCAGACCACCTAAAGGGTGCACAACACCGATTTGCCTCTTAGTTCACTGTTGGCATTGTCATCAGGATGGGGGAGAAGAATCAATGTTTCTGAATTCATGTTTGGAAACTCTCTCTTTATTAAAAAAAACACTTCTCAATCCAATGATACAATTTAATATCCTGAGGTGAAACGATTCTGCGTGATAATGAAATACACTTTTTGAGACTGTGCCATAGTTTTACATTTTTTCTGCAAGATGTCTTTAAAAAGGTACCTCTAAAGTTAGGCGGTGAAGGACAACCTAGATATTTCCTTTCTTTAACTTAAATTAACCTTTATACAAAGGCATGCATGTTTATTTAATATCTTTTCAATGTTATTGTTGAATCAGTAAACAGCCTCCCAGTGCTGCTGCTGAGCAGGGGGCTGCATGCCGCTCCCGGGGTGAACTTTGAGTATCACTGCATTAGAAGAAGTGGCAGCTACTCCACATGAAGCCAAAGGAATACTACTCTTTCTAGAAAGAAGCAACTACCAAAACCCATCCGGTAGAGTGATAGCGTCCCCAACCTTTTATTCCAGCCAGATTTTTGATCGCTTTTGGGTTAGTCTAACTTAGGCTCTTCTGCTCCACCATCCTTTTCCGTCCACCAACACCGTACCTTTAGACAATTTCATCACCATGTAAGGAGACATAAAAGTGGTTTCACTTTCTTCATTCTATAGGGCTTTTTAATGAGAACCCAGACACCAACCATCAGATTGGATTCTTTGAGATTATTTCTACTGTCAAAGTTTTGTTTGTACAACACTTGCTGAGATGGCACTATTTCTCTAAACATTTGTCTGGAAACATCAGACGACATGTTGGAAGCTACATTACTTAACCAGTCAGGATAAAGACATACTCTGGGTGCCCTCCTCGCAACAGCTTAAAAAGAGATTTCTCAGTGGTATTGTGGGCAATGATGGAATATGCTCAAAACATTTACTTGAGAAAGTCTTCAACCCTGGCACCCAAGCAATTGCTGTCTTAACTCTTTCTTTTAAGAATGTGTTAATTATTTATACCAAACTGTTCAATGTGGGAGAATAAAGAACAACCTGGGCAACCTGACAATGTTTGATGTGATAAGATACAATAAATTGCTTCATCTGACTGGAAATGAAATGTGTCCCATTGTCCATTACTAATTCACTTTGTGGTCCTTCAATTTGGAATACTCTTCTCAAGATTTTAATGACTTAAGTGGTGCTTGGGGATTGTGCAAAATCTGAATGCACCCATTTGGAGTAATAAACACCAAATAATATTTCTTCTCATTAGGTAAAACATCAAATGGTCCAGCAAAATCCAAAACAATCTTCACCCACGAATTCTCAGGTAAAGGGACAACATGCAAAGATGATTCAGTTGCTCTCAAATGTTTATCTGAGAGAAGACATGTTCTGAAAGGATTCTTCTAATTTGACTTCTTTAGCATCTATTGAAGGCCACTAATAATGCTGTTGAAGATTGTTACAGGTATTACCAATACCAAGATGTTCTTCGTGTTCCAACGTTATTAGTGTCCCTCAGAGAGTCTCTGGAGGAATACACATTATGACGCATCAATATGCCATTTACCATGGCCAATTCTCCTGAGACCACGGAAAACAGATTTACACCAGGGTCAGAATTCCTTTCACTCGGCCAACCAGTGAAAACAAATTCAACGCTTCTTTGCAATGCATCATCTGTCTGCACCACTTTTAACCACTCAGATCTGGAGAACATTACCTTTTTCTCCCAAAAATCATCCACTAGAGCAACCATGCACTCAACTTCATCCTGAACTTTAAGGACCACATCAGAGATGATAGGCATTGTAGACAAATAATCCACCTGCCAGTTTTACCACCTGGAATGTACTTGATCTGCCAAGACATGGTATAGTTTCAAGAAAATAAGCCACATGGCCAATATCTGTTTCACCAAAGGCTTTGGGATGAATGTCAGGTTGATTGAGGTTGAAATTCTTTCCCCAATATTGAAAAAATACTCGATCAGATAAAATGGTCATGGGAGTGCATGAATCTGCCATCATGTTAAGAATAACTTCACCAATTCACATATCAACATCACACCATGGACCTTTAACCATAACAGTAGACATCAAGAGGTTTTTGTCAGCAATGGAACAAGTATTTGTATGGATAGTGAGAACAACCTTGGACAAATCAATGGAGAATTCTTCAACTTCACGGGCCAGATGTATCAAACTATTTTGCATTCGCAAACAGTAACAATCGAAAAATTCCACCCTTTGTGAAGACAAAAAAGCCTTCTATGATGTATGAAAGGAATTCGCAGTGCATTTTTAAAGAATCGTTAAAATAGTGATTCCCTAAAAATGCGACTAGGTTTAGCGAATTGCAAATTGTGATTCACAAGTAGGGAATCGCAAATCCAATGTATGAAGCAGTCGCAAACAGCGAGTAGTTGTAAAACGAGGATTTTGCATGTGCAATTTACCACCAAATGAAATCAGGTGGTAAATAGGTGCAACCTATAAAAAGAGGCCCAGAATGTATCAGCCCTTTTCCACAATGGCTGCACTCTACGTCATGGCGAGGAGGATGAGGATCCTGGCAGGTTTAACGAGAGGGAGGAGACAGGAGCACATTTTCAGAGTGTGTATTACACTATTTGATCAAACAGGAGGAAATATATGACAAGTACGGTTAAACTCTGCCATTATACTGGGCTTAATAGCAGATTTACAACCCCTACTTTAGCGACACACACAGAGAACCAATTCCATTCCCACTCCTGCGAAGGTACTATACTTCCTGCACCTCTTCGCTTCAGGAAGCTATCAGGGGGTCATAGCAGCTGCTGGAGGTGTACCTCAAAGTGCACTTTCACTCGTATTTAATGCATTCCTAAATGCTATGTCAACAAAATTAAATCAGCACATAAAATTCCCCAACACCACCACAGGATTTACAGCTAACTAAATTAAATTTCTACCAGGTAGCCCATTTTCCACATGTTATTAGCTGGATTGATGGGACAAATGTGGCAATCTGTCCACCATCTGCAACAGAGTATACAGGAATCGTAAAAATACCCATTCAATGAACATCCAGGTCATTTGCAATGTAATCATAATTGACCTAGTGGCCAGATACCCTGGTAGCACACATGATTCCTACATCTTTAGGCACAGTGGAATATACACAAGACTTCTTGCTGGGGAGTTTGGTGAAAGATACCTAATTGGTAATGTAACAGAGAACAATGCTCCACATTGTATTAGTGATGTCACAGATAACAACAACTAATATGACACTCCAGTCATTGTAAGAGACAGTGCATATGCAGTGGGACCTTCATCCTGACACCGTATCTCAATCTGGCCACATAAAGTGAGCGGCAATACAATGTGGTCCAAAGGAGGACACGCAGTGTGATGGAGAAGACCTTTGGACTGCTGAAGAGTCTCTTTCGGTGCCTGCACAAAAGTGGGGGTGCACTCCAATACAGTCCAGAAATTACCTGCAAGTTTGTAGTCTCATGTGCAATGTTGCATAACATAGTATACCAGTGGAACCCTTTGCCCCCCCTTCAAAGAGCAGACAGAACCAGAGCAACAGACAGCAGGCAAAAAAGTGCTGAGATTACGTGTAACAATTCCTAATGTAAGCAATGACAACGTCACATCTGGTTTCTTTTTTGCTACAGGTATCACATTTATTGCATTAACTCCAGGTCAATCATTTGGGCACAGGACCTGGGTATTTCAAAATAGCACAATCAGTACCCAATATTAATGTCATACTATTAACATCATAGTACCAATGCATTGTGACAAAATATGCTAGGCCCAGAACATGTCCAAATCACTTTTTACATCCACACACTCTGCTAGAATGCTCAGTGGGCTCAGCTGCAAATCTTGTTGAAGGTACTGAGGCAGTACTGTGTCTGGAACTGCGACGCCTAGGATCCATTACAGGGGCTGTGACACTACTGAGGCTAGAGAGCTCCTGTAGATTGATCTCATGTGCACATTGTAGGCGCTGCACCTTCAACATGGTTGCCTCAAGACCACAAAACGGAGATGGGCCCTCACCTTCCACTATGCTTTGTCTGCCTTCTTCACAACACCTCCTGAGGGGAGTATACTGGCGCCGAAACAGGGACTGCTGTATATGTGTGTGTCTACCAGCTTACAGTAGTGTCTGCACATCTTCTTGTAAATCATCATAGTCCTGAAGAAATTTGGGAGGGGTTCCACTCTTGCCCTGCATCTGGGTGATGCTGGTATGATGGACTCAGTGTTGTTGGTATCAGACTGTGGCTGACTTTCCTCATTCCCACCTGTTTTAGTCTCTGCTGCATCTAGTGCAGGAACATCTGCAACAACAATGCACAGCATGTCATTCTATATGTTCTTTTTGCAAGTGTCATGAGACAGTAACTTTTGTATTAAACATTTACCCTGGAATTGTATCTCTATATGTCTGTTGTATTGTCTCTCTGTTTGGTTTACACAATACTGCTATTTTGGCAGTAGATGCACATTTGGGGTCTGGACTACCACTCTCATAAGGCATTGTTGTGTTGAATGGACAAAGTGGCATGGACTGTTTCTCACACTGCACAGTGACATTGAAAAGTTCTAAGGAACATTTGCACATGCACATATGGTGATTCAAATCATTACTACCCTTAACTTTGCTGGTGCCGGGTGTGCCTGGGAGGTCTATGTCGGTGACACCACCAACTGCTTCAGGCAACAGAGTTGACTCCACAAAGTCTTCCAAGGGGGTGGACGGTGTCTTGGTCGATGGTCCCCCGCCATTGCTCCTTGCCTCCTTCAGCCTGCTTGCTACCCTCTCCTTGCCACGTGATTGTAAGTCTCACCACCACTTGATTGTAAGCTGCGCAACACCCACCGTGCTGATTTTAGTCTGGATGTCAGTCCACAATGTCCTTTACTCACTTTCTGGGCCATGAAGTGAGTTCTTCCCAAATAACTGGTCATCGTTCCTGACCACCTTTTCTGTGAGCACCTCCAATTCCTGCTCACTAAATTAGAGTTTTATTTTTCTCCCCCCTGTGTCCTTGCCATTTCCATCAGTGGCCATTGTGTTCACCTGGTCCAGTGCCTCCCTGGTGCTGTGCTGGGTCTCTCTGCCTGCTCCTGTGGCTCAGGCTTCTGGAAACAGCATGCTCTGGCTCACTTCCTGATTGTGATGTCATCATGGTGCTACAGAATACAAAAATTGCGATTTGCAATTCCCAAATACTGATTTGTTATTTTACCGAATCACTATTTGGTACTCGCTATTTGCGATTGCAAATATTTGGTAATTGCAAAAAATTCTGCGATTGACTTGTTACATTGCATTTTGTGAATCCCAAATAGAGATTCAGTAAAAATCACTATTTGGGAATCGCAAATACGGACCTTCATACATCTGGCCCCACTTTCTACATTGTTAACTTTAAGTCATGGTTTTGCCCCTCTGTATACACTTTGAAAGTGGCCAACTTTCCTGCATTTACTACAATGTGTAATTAAGTCAAGTAAGGCCAGACAATTAAAATGTTTCTAAATGTGTTATGGAACCACATCTGAAACAAGTCATTTGCCCTCTCCTTTGATTGCTCTTAGTAAATTTGCACTTGACTGACACAGCATTTATGTCCAGAACAGCATTAGTGTCAACTTGAGAATTAAAGTGCGGTTCTGAGCCCATAAGTTTACTCAAAAGTTAAGAATGTTCCTTGGGATTGGCCATGTCAAACACCTCTGCTAAGGTAGGATATCTGGAGCTTAACAGTCGCCCTAGGATTTTCAGTCAATGCTGTACACAAATTAAGCTGTAATATACATATCAAGAGCTTCTCAAAATTGCGAGTGGATGCTAAAAACCTCAACCTTGAAATTAACTCTTCATTCCTGTGGGGGACAAGATGGAGACTGTAATGCGGCCGATCAGACCCTCCTTTGCCATTCTGACCAAATGTCTTCTGGTTTATTATGACCCCCCTTCCTGGTTTGGTGGACAGGGAATGCCTTTGTGGTGCCACAGGAGCACCTCCAAGGTCAAGCGGTGCATATAATTACAGTGGGATAGCGTCCGATGTTATTGCTGTTATTGCTGCCATGGCTACTGGATCCCTTCAGAGTGTGTGCACATATCCCATCTGCGCTCTTGTGGTCTTGGTCTCTACATCACTGCAGCTGTGGTGCCCACAGTCCTCGAGTCACTGGTGGGCTCCCAGGTGAGGGTTCGCTCTCAGACCTTACTTTCAGATGGCGCCAAAACAGAGGTCTGTGAAGCCGGGAAAGGCTGTGAGGATGGTGCAGTCTCGCCTTGGGAAGTTCTCCCCCCTCTGGGGATTGAAGGGTGGAACAACGGAGTAGCTCAGATGGAATGGGAGAGCTCACTGCTACTGCCATTAACTCAGTGAACTCTGTGGGCTCACAGAGTAAAAAAGAATATCTGGATCAGCTGTCACTTCTAGCAAGCCTAGCAAGCTAACGGTGTCACTATCAGACTTTTTCAGGATACCAGCTCGTGCTCTCATGGCCTATTTTGGTGTCAAGGTCAACAAGAATAAGAATGGGACTTTGTTTGAAGGTACACAGAATGAATTGGGGTCAGTCACCCTGGCTGGATATACGCAGACTGTTCAGACCCGGGCAATACTCCTCCGATACTACAGCACAATGCTGACCTAAACATGAGTACTGTTAGTATTGTCAGTTCTATTGATACTTTGGGGGTGTCATGGGAGATACTGAACTTTCTAGTACTTCTGATAGGTTCCATGTCAAGGAAACAGAGAACTCTCATGGCTTTGAGGTAGAGGTGGCAGCTGTGGGTAATAGAGCAGTAAAAGAGACGATCTCGGGGAGGATATGTAATTTAAAGAACTTGGAGAGACTAGAGAACTCAGGGTCCATAGCTAGCACACAGAATGGGAATCTAGGATGCTTACAAGCCCTGACTGATAATCTTGGGCAGGGGTCAATGGCCAGGTGGCACTAATCACTCTCAACCTCTTCCTCAAGGCAATTTGGAGGTTGTGGAGTATTTTATCTCTCTTTCAGACCACTCAGTTTGGTCTGATGGAGATATAGAGTCTGCTAAGCAAATTTGCTCTAGGGGCTCAAAGGGGAGTGCCTCTAGGAGTTTGAGTAATCTGTCTGACGAGGGAGAGACTTTGATCTCAGAATATGCGGGTGCAGAAGCAGCTGTATCTCGCTCAGTTAGGATGAAGAAATCACAGTGTCAGCCTCCAAGTACTGACATGGTTTATGCAGGTGATGGCTTGAGTTGGGACTGTTCAACCAACACTCTCCTTGAAGGTATCACGTCAGATAAAAAAGGACTGGGGCCACTTGGGCAACCTGATGGACCAACCTTGGAAGCAATCTCTCAGGGGATTATGGCGCATCGAGAGGAAACCAGGGAAGACAGTCTCAAAGCCCAGGCAGCCAATAGCTTCTTTAAAGGGGCCATCCGAAGGGTTGCCAATACTTGCACCCAATTCTCTCAAAAGATTGCTCAGGTGGGACCAGAGTAGCTACATTGGAGAGTGAGGAGGTGGCACAGAGTAAGAAGAATGAGTCAGTTGAAGCTCAAATTATGGACAATCACTTGAAGTTGGAAGAATTTGAGAATAAGATGGAGTACAATAATCTGAGAGTACTTGGGATTCTGGAAGGGGCTGAAGAGGCAGATATTCAGAAATTGATGGCAGGCTTATTTGAAATACCTTTACAGAATTGACTCAATGAAACTGGGATCTGGAAGTACATCGAGCTCAAGGGTTTCCGTTGAAGCAGCACCCACAACATGTACAGGACACGGGCAAACCACAAGCAATTCTAATCTTTATAGTGAACTTTTAATTAAAACAAGACATTTTTTAGCTTGCTCGTCCAGATAAGAAGCGCACTCAGGAGGGATTTTCTTTTTTGTCTGTCCTGACTTTTGTCATGCTACTGTTGAGAGACGGTGGTGCTTAAGGCAACTAATACAACCATTTCAGGACAAAGGAGCCAGGCATTTTTACAGGCCCCTGCCAAGATGAAAGTGGTTGTTTCCCAGAAGGTGTATTTTTTTTACCTCGGACACTGCAAAAGATTTTCAGGATGGGTTGAACCCTGACAGCCACACCTGGGCAAGTCATAATAGTCATAATAGTCATATGGCTTAAAGCAGATCAGAGGGATAAATCAGGATAGAGAATGCAACAGCTTTAATGATGATGATGGTGTTATAATAAGTCTGGTCTTGGCTCATGTTTCGGTTCCTTTTTTTGTCTCTTCCTTTTCTCTCAGAGAGGGTCTTCTCGCTAAGGCCTCTGGGGGCCCTGTTTTTGTTTTTTCTTTCTTTTTTGGGGGGATGAGGTTTTGTATGATGTTGATTCTGTGATGTAAGAGATGGGAAGGAGGGGACACTACCATCTAAGTACCTGGTTGGTCCAATTGCCCTTAGTGGCAGGGTTGGGGTGGGAGGGTGGGTGAAGGGGTGGATGTTGCGGGTGCGGGGAAGGTCAGAGGGGGTGGACTGAAGAGGATGGAAGAGTACCCATTTTTTGGCATGATAGTCAAATGCAAACACAACGGGTGTATGGTGCAAGGGTGAAGGTTGGTAATGAGGAGAAGTCTTGTAGGATTTTTAGTAACTGGAAAAAGCCGTCTACTCCATGGATCCTGTTCAGCTTCTGGATCCTCCAGAGGCTGTGGTTAACTGTGAAGGGACACTCTTGGTTTTTTACAGACATCCGGAATGATGTGTAGCAATATTCATATTTATACGATTAATATCTGTGGTCTGAATTCTGAGGCTTAGCGACGGAGGACGGCATTAAGTTTAAGGTTGATGAAAACGGAGATTGTATGTATCAAAGAAATATACATCCCGTGGGGCAAGAGAACTTTCTTTGTGGACCTGGGTTTTTCACTTCTTGCTTGTACCCGTCAGGGACTAGCATCTACGGCGGCAGCCTTTCTAGCTAGACTAACTGCTCATTGATTCAGAGCACCACAGTTATAGGGGGGTAAGTGGGTCATCCTGGAGTGTCGTGGGGGGAGGAAGTTTCACACTATGCTTGGTATATGGGTCCAATTCGGACAAGGTTGTTGTCCTCAATTTTCTAAATGTTGAATTAGCCTTTTGTCCGTCTCGGCTTGTTTTGTGTGCGGATTGCAAGATACATTTAAAGATTTAAAAAATACTTAACAGGGGCTCAAGCGTATACTGGTAAGAAACCTCTACTACTAAGAGCACTTTAACAACTGGTTCAAGGGCACGGACTGGTAGACATGTGGGACAAGCATATGGATCCCAACCCAGGACATACCTTTTTTTCAGCCCCACACAGTAAATTGGGGTGCTTAGATGATTTTTTTGTCTCTACTGTGCTTTGTCACCAGGCAATAGTTGAGAGATTGCCTACGGTCCTATGAGATCACAACCCATTCAGTATTGGAAGTTCTGGTCAGTAGTTTTAGTAGACCATGTAATAACTGGACTTTTGATAGGAAATTGCTCTTTGACTGAGAATATGAGGCAAATATGCGTAACTGGATAGGGGACTTTCTGGCAATCAAAAGGGGTACAGCTAAAGATCAGCTGGTTTGGGATGCCCTCAAATCAGATATTAAGGGGAAACAATGAGCTACTCCTTATTTCAGCTAAAGGAGAAGCACAAGGATATCGGGCCCTTTACAATGCCTTGTCGTTGGCAGAGGAGCAGCAAACAAAGTTGATACCCAGGAAATTGGGTAGCATGGAAATCCAATAGGAGATTACAGTTTTGAAAGCAAAATTTTTTTGGTCTTTTGGGAAGGAAACAGCTGCCAAATTTATGAGGTATAAACCAGAATGCTATGAGTTTAGGGAAAACATTGAGTAACTATTGGCATTATGTATTAGGCAGAAGGAGGATGAAAAGGGGATAGAGGGGATAGAGGACTCTAATGGGCATATAGTTGGATCCCCTGCTGGAATAGCAAAGGTTAAATTTGCATTTATCAGGTCTGCATGTAATGCCTACATCCTTAAAAGTAGTTAGGACTTTTTAAAAATCCAGTCATGTTTCCCAAAACTTTCAGCAAAAATCAGTACATTGTCCTAGAATGCTTGCACTCTTGGGATATCAACCAAAATATTGTCCATGAATGTTTAAAATACACTGGCAGCTGAGCCTAACCCAAATGGTAACGGTAAGAATTTAAATGCATCAAAGGGTGTGACAAAGATGGCAAGATCTTGTGATTTCTCTGGGAAAAGGGATCTGATGATAACACAGATTGTAAATCAAAGTTAGAAAATAATCTGTCTTTCCCCAAATTTTTTAAATGTTTGTGCACCTTCAGCAGTGAGTGACAGTCAATTACGCTGTTCTTATGGAGAGTGCAAAGATCTACACACAATCAAATTTTTCGCCAGGTTTTCTTTTTAACAATAACAATGGGAGTGATCCACTCAGAGGAATTGGTTCTTTGAATTGTCCCCTTAGCAATTAATTCATGAAAACAATATTTAACCAATATATAAGCTCATTAAGTGCATAGTAAATGACACACAGTTATGCAGCTGGGATTAGAAAAACATACAGTTATCTGTCTCAGATGATTAAGCTATTCATCTGAACATTAAACAAAAAGACATATTACCTCTGATGTCCCCAGACCACAGTCCATAACATGGCTTCAATCTCACCCAAACTTAAAAAAAAAAAACGGATTCCCCTAATTCATACCCTCTTGCCACCTAGTGATAGGAGACCAAATCGGGGCCCCCCCATCTCTGGGCCCTCACCCTTACATCTATACAAATTAATCTCCAGATAATAAATTGATAACAATCGAGACCTCTATTCCGCAAATGTAGGGGGTCTGGTTTTAGCCAGTCTGATGCACTGGACATACGGGCCACTGACATTGCAATAAACACAAAATACGATTCTTTATACAAAATCTTTGTGCCAGGTAGATCCTTGACTACCCCTAGTAACATCATTAAAGCAGTCATTTGTATCTGTTCCCCATGCCAATAAAAGAACTGATGCCTTGTAAAAAAAAGAGCCAGAGTCGAGCATGTGAAATATATATGCACAGTGTCCGCTTGATCGGCTCCATATCGGTAAAATCTATTGTCAGATCTCCTGCTCCATTTATACATTTTTACTGGTGTGTAATTAAAGTTGAATATTGTTTATAATGCTGGCTCTTTAGAATCACAGTGATCAATACTCGACCACCAACATCTAATTACTCCAGGAGAAGTGACTCTTCAGTCCCACGTTTACTTTCCCATTTAAAATTTTGAACCTCCAGATCATCCGGTGATCCATCCAATAACAACAAATAGAGTGTCCCAATTCTTGCTTTTTTATTAACAGCATCGACTAGTGGAACCCTGTCAGGTGAAAATTGAGCCTGATCCCACTTATTAAAGAAATCCTGAATTTGGAGAAACATACCAAATATCTGCCCTAACCAAATTAAAAATTTCTTGGAGATTACTAAAGGAAAGCATTTTCCCCTCCACCGTCGTCCTACTGAATCGTGAAATACCTTAGGTAGTGCAGGGGACCCCCAGAGAGGTGTGTAATAATTACATTTCTGGAGTCCAACCGATCTTTTGACCAGTCGCCACACCTTAAATGCCACTTGTAAAACCTTAAATTTATTTTTCTTGTGATAGATGGGTTCAGTATTTCTCCCTAGCCAGCCCTTCGCATCCAGACCCAGAATTAGCTCATAAATTGATGGAGATTCTGCCGGGGGCAAACTCCTTGTTCTATCTGTGACCAATATACCCAGATGTTGAAGCATATAGGACCAATAATACAATGTAAGGTTCGGGACAGCCCAACCCATACGGTACTTGGGCAATACCATAAACATAGAAGCCATTCTTGGCTTTTTGACCTCCCAGATACCGCTATAGCATACGCTCTCGAATCTAGCCAGCCAGATCCTACTAAATTCCAGAGGGATAGTCCGAATAATATAGGAGCTTGGGCACAATTATCATTTTCAAGATGTTACGCTTTCCTACCAATCACAGACATAGGCAATTCATTCACCCAAGATCTTGCCCTATCTGGGTTAGGAGAGGAGCCATATTCAAGTTAACCAAGTGATCTATTGTTTATGTAATTCGTACTCCCAGATATGCAGCTTCCTCCACTCATCGAGGGTCCTCAAAAGAGGTGCCCTTTGTGCATATAATCTGTGTTTTTGACACATTAACCTTGTACCCAGAGCACTTCCTGAAGGATTCTGCTTCTTTCTCTATGTCATTTACAGCCTCAGGGAGCTAGTAGTTATCACCGCAATATCAACCGTTTTTTTTTTAGTCCACAGGCTCCAAGACGTCTCTTCAGTGCAATTCTGAATTTGTATATGATGAGAGGTTTTCCACCTTCTTGTATCATAAGTCCTGTCGAGCCAGGAGGCATGAATTCCATGTGTGACTTCAGTTGCTAACCTCACAATCTCTCCGATGTCACTATTGCGTAGAATAACCAAAGCTCCAATGATATTATGATGCATCTTGGAGATCCAGTTTATGAAATCCATCTCCCCACAACTCATCAATTTTCTTTTTTAACCACACTGAGTACTCGTTGTTAAAAGCTGCAGTCATTTTATTCACAGTGATTATTTCATATAATGCAAGTAACAACGCAACAAATCTTAAAGCATGACCACAGTATGAATGCTGTACATGACCACAATCACAGTGCTGTATAGCCAGTCACCAGCTCCTTTGTACACCACTTAGTGCCTTGTTTAACACCTTTATTCAGCTTATGCTTTCAATGGTGGCCTGAGTTAAAATCCTAATCAAATTTGCCCAACTTGGTAACTCAGTTTTGCACATCTCTCACCAATTCTAGTGCTGATGTTCTCAAAGGCAACCATTTGGAAAGAGATTGCATCAGCAATTTAATTTGCATAACCTCAGAGAAATAGTTTCAGAAAGCTCACTTTTAAACCACAAAGAAGTCTGGGTTTGTACAGGCACTTGGACGAATGGCTGTTCACGACTTATACTCAGAGCCACTTCACTTTCTGCACTGCCTGTATCAGTCAGCTGTGTGCCCACACCAGCTATGGTATCTAGAAATGCATCTCCGATCTTGCAGTGGCCCAAGCTAACAGGAACACTGAAATCAACTGCACTAAGGAGGCATTATGAGGACACTAAATTCATCTGTAGAGCCAGAACACATATGTTGAAAATTACCTAGCAGATCCAGGACCAGCAATGACAATTGACACCTTTTCTGGGTGTGCCACCGTCTTGGTTAGGGAATCCATGGAACCCTTTAAATTCTCTGTTCAATATCCTCAATTGTCCTATTTGAATGTATCTGCCTAATTTTCTGTGCACTGAATTCTGATCTTCTGGGTTTCATACCACCCTTCTTTTGGTGGTGTTCCCGGTGGGTCTTCTTTGATCATAACCCTACACTTCCCCAAAAGAGGGCAGGATGCGTGGCATCCATCTTGTTGCCTTGTGCACTGCCACTAACTACCTGGCACCTGAAACTTTGGGAGGGAGACAAGAGAAAATTAAGAAATACACATAAACCTGTGAGCACATATACTTCCACTCAATGCAGGGCAGCAAGAAAAGATGCTGTGTTGCATTGCACAAAAGGGAGGGAGCAGAAATGATCCTTATTTCGGAAGATGTGGAGCATCTCTTCTCTCTTCTTGTGCCAGCGCAATGTGTGCCACCTAGCGCCTATGCAGGGGTGCCTGCATAACATGCAGGATTATGTTTGTGTAGGAAGGGGCACCTTCCTGCACAAAAATGATCCTTAGATGCATTTTCTTCTCTCATTATGTGCTGCAAAATGCAGCACACACGGAAAGAGGAAAAAACGAGGAGTAATAGATATTTCTCTTTGTTATTCATTACTAGAAAAGGCATAGAATTTTGACCATTTCCAGGTTTACAAGTCTTTGTATTTCTGATAAAGCACCAAAAGCCCTTGGGTGGATGCATAGGATTGCCCATGCCCCTCCCATGGAACGCCTCTGAAGTGGAAATGTGACATAAAGAGCTCAAGCAGCTGTGTTGTGTTATATTTCTTTAAAAAGCCACGCAAGGCCAAGCAATTCTGGCTGTGCCTTTGCACTGTCCTTGCATTACATTGCGTGATGCAAGGATAGCTCAACAGCTTCATAAATATGGACCCTGGTCCTTGCTTATTTTCTCTGTTATATGCCATTAATAAACTGGACTATGATGTCACTGCAGCAAAAGAAGCAGAAAGGCGAGAAAAATATCAGAGCCATTTGATCACCTAATGACCTCAAAGGAAAGGGCGTCTTCTGACTTTTAATCACAAAACTATGTCGGTTTTGTAAGTTTTTGATACTGCAGATATTTGATGAACATGTAGGTCTAAAGAGCACACATCACTTTTTATCCTGCAAATGTATTAAAGGCAGAGTTCCAAATCTATCAGCAGGGTTTAGAAGAGGAAACAGCAGTGGAAAACTTGCTCGCTCTAAATGCGGACCCTGTTTACTTGAATTTAAACCAAAATGAAAATATCAATTTAAAAAAATGTGGGCTTACAAGGTCCCTCAAAGACACGGAGGTGACACAGAGAGAGGTCGCTGGAGTATCAACAGAAAGAATGCAAGTGCTTTGAGCTGCCCAGCAGCAAATTAGAAAGTTTTGGCTCCTGAGAATGACAAGTGTTGTTTGTTCCTGCCCATTGCAGCTGCTTCCCTGTCCTTGATGGTTTATTACACACGAGCTGTGCATGAATGGGAGCTGCTGTTTTACTGTACTCCGCACGTACAGGACTTATCGCCGGGGCTACCACAGATCTGACTGATCAACAGCAGGGCATCGCCTTCATAATTCTTCCAAGAAGCAGGAGCATGAAAAGGGGTTTGTTGGTTGTTGGCTGGGGCTCCAGAGAGGCCTGCCTGCAGGGCCTGTGCTGCCATCTCTGGCTGCTGTGGTCTTTGGCCTGCTGAGCAAGAGGAACAAAGATTATTCACTTGTCTGGGAACATTGAAGGCCCAAAATGGCAGACTGGGGCCGCGGGGGCACACATCCCAGTGAAATGAAGGCCACAAGTGCAACATTACAGGGCCGACTGGGTGGCAGAGCGGATAATAAAAGTTTACCATCTTAATTTATGACACATTTTACAGTGAGAGAGATAGCATTGTCCACAATATAGCTACATGTTTGGCGTCACATAAGACCCACTTGAAATTTTGATTTTAATACAAGGCAGTTTTCATGACACCACTAAGACCAAAAATATTTAAATGAGTCGAAATATAAATACATTTAATATGTGGTTCACATGAGAAATATGGAAATTAAAGATTTACTTTTTGCTGGGGATTGCAGATAAATAAACTCTATGTTTCCGAATCCAAAACCATGCTTCATTGCATGAATGCTTGACAGAAACTAGTACAAAGTGTTGGCTACAGGCCGAGTGTAAACTAGAATGCTAAAGCCTGCGTCTGGTATACTAGATTCAGCACTGTTAAATACTTAGGGCGTGCATAAAACAAACTTCCTTTTTAAAATTCAGTTTGCAATCAATGAGTATCTGAATTAATTAGCTTTTTGAAAAATGCAAACGTGTAGCTTTTAAATGGACATCATAGTTCCTGTATCAGACCTTCATTCTTGATCAAAATACTGATTGAGGGTTTTATAAATAAATAAAATGTATAGTATTAATAGTAGCAGCAATGGTACCACATTTTATTCTAATTGACTTCACTTGCCATAGAGAAACTATTGTCTTCTTAATATTATCAATGTAATCAACACTTCTTTCTTTCATGGAATGTAAATTATTTCTCAATGGAGGCTGCATAGTTTTGAAATTACTTAATGAAATCTGACTAAGCTCCAAAATTCCATTCACAATTAAGTTTTTAGTGTATTTGTTTTCTGTTCACCTTAGTTGAGGGTTACCACTGAATTTACTGACTGCCTATTCCCAGTCTGTTTATTCATTTCCAATCATACACTTCTAGCATTTTTCGATGTTGTGGGCATTTGCACTGGGCTGGCCCCATTTAATGACAGAGTTACACAGACAATTAAGTACACAGAACTACATATTACATGCTGACAGTTGCCATCCAAGATAATTAATTGACAACACCCATCGGAAAGAATTTATTTGAACAAGATGTAACTGTAACCTTTAATATAAACCGTTTTTAACTGAAGAACGGTTATTTGTGAGATCACACAACATACAAAAATGGACAAACTGATGTATGAAACATGAGCAGTGACAATCATTACTAGTACAAAAGGGACAACAAACAGAAACAACTGCAGCTATCTTCATCACCCGATATCAGGAAGGACACCACCACATAAGGAAATCACTGACCGTATGTTGACATTTATTACTGGACAATACAACTGTCGCAGATATAATTCCTTCAGCAACACAACTGAGCTTCAAATAGTCAAAGAATTTCAATGACTGACCACGTCAATCACAACTTGTATAGGAAAACAAAAAGCAAAAGACTTCATTTCCTAAAGTGAAAGAGTTTTACAAATGACACAATGTTTTTTAACCTGTTCCACACAAAAATCATTATCAATTTATAATTTAACACATTTTTGTAAATGTTTATACTTTCCATCCTACTCCTAGACACACAAAAAAGTGTGACAGTGCGTCTTCCACACCACCAGCTGTCATAATTCATCAAAGGAGATCCCAAGGCTCTCCAAAAACCCAGTTTGATGGAGAGCCAGCCTAGGCTCTGTAATCAAGGAGGCACATACTAATAATCCAGGATCTGTGAATAATACAACAAAAAAAAGACATAGGGCCTCATTACAACCCTGGCGGTCAAAGACCGCCAGGGCTGTTTTGGAGATTGTACCGCCATGGAAAGGCTGGCGGGAAGGGGAGTTGCGGGGCCTCTGGGGGCCCCTGCACTGCCCATGCACTTGGCATGGGCAGTGCAGGGGCCCCCAGGCATAGCCCCCCACACTGCTTTTCACTGTCTGCACAGCAGACAGTGAAAAGTGCGACGGATGCAGCTGCACCCGTCGCACGGCCGCAACACCGCCGGCTCCATTAGGGGCCGGCTCCCATTTTGTGGCCGACATTCCCACTGGGCTGACGGGCGGAAACTCTGTTTCCACCCACCGGCCCAGAGGGGATGGCAAAATGGGGCCGGCGGGAGTGCGGCTGCATGGCGGTTAAACTGTAATGAGGCCCATAGTGATGCAGTCTGGCTTTGACTATAAATGATACCACTTGGTTTTAAAAACTAGATTTCTTTGCCATTGGCCATGTTAAACATGCCCACTGGTGGAAACCAAGAATTCTTGCTAAAAAAAACTGAGAGTAAATGAATTCTCCAGTTGCACTGAGCAAAGAATTGACTTCACAAGGAGGCAGAAATTTATCATTGGTTAACACATAAGCACTATCCTGTTCCATGTATTTTAAGTAGAACTAAGAAAAACTAGGAACTAGTTTACTTGGCAAAATCCTCCATCTGAGCCACTGAAATACCCTTACACCTAACTATCTTTGCTCTTCTTTGATCATAACAAACATATTTTTGCAAAACCACAAAACTATTTACAACCAAAGAGATTGCTGTTCTTACAAACATCAAATGATTCCATAAAGATATTCCTCTTCTAACAGTTACTATTATTTCTAATAAGGTTTTAGGCAGAGGAAACCTTTGGTAGTTCCTTGGGTGATTTTGAACATATCTTAAAACTGATTCTGGAGAAGTGTATATTGTTGTACAATGAGGGCATTCTAAAAGATTGACACACCTTAAAGGAGGCTTTAACAATCACAGGGAGAGATGTTAACTTATACCTTCATGATGACATACGTAATCTGCAACACTACAATGTATAATAATATACTAATTTACTGGACCATACTTTACAAATATGATACTTATTGCTTATGGAAACGCCGATAATGGATGTAAGCAACTGCAGATGTTATAACAGACCATGGTGAACTGTTCAGAACATTGAGACTGCTTTCGAGTGTATCGGATAGGTACCCACCACAACCATGAGGGATATCACTCCCACATACAAGGACATAATGCACTTGTAATTAGGTGGACCCTTGTGACAGAGTTACTCATTCCACAATTTCTAAGCCAGGCACTTTGTTCATATATTTTAATGTTTCTGGATGCATAATTTTTTTTTTTAAATGAAAAACTTTACACTTGGTGTCATGCTATAATACAAGCAAATTATTAGATTTTACCACAGCTACAGATCTATGTAGTATTGAGTGATAAGTAGTATTTTTATTTATATTTAGAGAAAAGAAAAATCCTTCCGATATGGTGAATGCGCTTATCCTAATACCTCCCTTGTTCTTCACTGGCCTCTGCTATTACTTTATGACATAAACATACATATAAGACACAGACACACATCAATAGTGTTCATGGATTAAAACATGAATTCAGGCCAAAATTCTATTGACTGTGTTCAGTTGCAAAATTCATTTGCACTAGTACTACTGATGCACTACAAAACGCAATTCACAAACCAACAAGTAGAAGCCTCCAGCGCTCCTGTTTGTTCAATGGGGAACTCAATAGTAAAGTAATTTACTAGGGATGGTGGTAAAATACGGAATACTGCCTACTAAATGTGATGGAGTTATGGAGGGGGTTTAGGTACAGGCTTGATAATGCAAACATATAACCACAATAGAGTAAACAACCATTCATTAACTACACTTTTAAAGTTACTACTGCCATAAAGGTGACAAAACTGTAAGCGTATTAAATATTTTTATCTAAGATTTTAACTTACCTAAAAAACTCTAGAAATTAATCACAAAAGCACTACCATTTAAAGACCCCAAAACACTGAAATTTGCCAGTTGTATGTAACTGGCCTATGTATAACTTGCACTGCCATAGATTTCAAGTGTTATCAGTGATGTAATATGTGAGGACATAAGCAGTGCATCACAGCGGTGAAGGTTAGGCTTACCTTACTATACCTGTAGCCAAGCCACGCGTCCAATCTCCCACGGGCTGTCAACTCCTGCTGTGCAAGGTCTGTGGTCATGCAGCAGCCACCGCTGCCATGGGCAATCAACACCCTCATGAGAAACCATCTGACCACCGCCCCTCCACTCTATTTTTTTTTTCTTATGTTCCACAGGAGCTCAGTGGGCCACGCTGACCCTGGCAGGATTCCTGCAGGGCAGCAACAAGGTATTTTAATTTTTGTTATCCCCAGGAAGGGTTCCTCTGTGACCCCAATAAGGGCAGGGGGGAGGGTCAGGGAACCACTGCCCCTTACTACTTAAAAAAAAAAAAAAGTTTATTGACAAGTGAACTGAGTCCCACCACCTGTAATATAGATATAGCATTTGAGCAGAATGAATAATTAAATATTTCAGTGTAAAGGGTGGAAAATCTAAATAGATTATCAGTGTATTTCTCTTTAATTTCACCCCTCCAGCCACAACGAACTATAGATGAAATAGAAGAGCTCATACTCAAAGGACATAGATGTCATAATGCCTCAATCGACAATTTCCACCTTCTTATTTGTACTCGTAGGACAATCCTTCCTGAACTACAGTGGATTGAACTGTCCAATAGGTCACCACTCCTTCAGCATCTTAGGCTTGCTAGTCAAGAACATCTGATTATTATGGAGGTTTAGTAGAAACAAAAACATGGGACCACACATCTTTTGCCAGACAAAGCTAATACAACTCTTAACACTACAATCTTACACTTCAAAGAAAATGACTAAATAGATGATTTCTCTAACCTATTGCTCTAATATAGAACTCAATAAATCACCTTCCTCAGAAATGTTTAGCTGAGAGGGTCCTTCCTCATTATCAAAAGTATGCATGAGGTCAGCCTGGAAACCAATTAAAAAAGTAGCAGATGAACCATTCAATGGATCCTACCTGCAGAACATTTCCTGTAAGATCCATTTGTCCAAAATCCAATGACGCAAATCAAAAACAATTTGCGATTCAAGTTCGTGAGCTATTTGGTAGGATTTGAAAACTTTGCTGTGGGTGCCATCTGCTGAATCAGACAGTAATCTCCTAAGTCATTCATCAACTCCAACAATGTTTTTGATTTGCAACCAGAGTTTGATCATGTACCTGAAGACAAGCATGTTGTCCATCCTTAGGAGGACAGTGCTTTCAAATGTTCTTTATGAGGCTCATTTATGCAAACCAGTCTGCAATGACATCCAAAGAATTTAAAAGTCCTTGTTTCAACCTTCCTTCCTGTTGAGTTCAGACTCTTGATCATGCTTAACCTAGAAGACTCTTTTTAGGTGCTAAGACGTATTTTGACTCAGAATTAAACAGTACCTTGCCTTACGGTGTTTTATTATTTGCTAGCTCCATCCACACACTACCTCTTTGTCTCCCCTGAAAGAAATATCGAGCCTGAGCATCAAAGCCATTTCTGAGAAAAAAGGACCTTCTGTCTTTGCAACACCATGCATGGATGAAACAGAAGGTTATCCTGAAATAAAGCAGACATCATCTTTTTCAGATGGCAGATAGAGAATGTCTGCTCTAAAAGAAGCATTGAAATCAACTTCATTATAAAGTCTCTGATTTTTAGGCATCCAACCTGTGTTTTCTATAATGAAACGCAAAGACCTGTATTGCTCATTGGCTGAACCACAGATTTACACAAATTACCCATACAGCAAATGATTTGTAAGTGCTAGAGGTTCAACTATAGATGGGAGAGATGAAGACCTACTCAATAGACAAAAACAAGATGTCATTGAGATATATGCATCAGATTTCCATCTGGTACAGGAAGCTAATCACTCGCCTCAAAAATATGATAAAAGACCAAGAGACTGATGGGAGTCCAACAGCTAGGCAGGTGCACTGCATGTGTATACAACCTCAGATGATTCATCAAAATATCTGTAGTCTGTAAAGACTAGGATTACAAAATTAATTGTGGTTCAGGTCTAGCCTCACCACTCTTATATCCATAGTCAAAATATTTTATGGGAAGTGGATACCCTCAATTTTGAAGTGCTTGTACCTCACACAATAGTTCAATTATCTCCAGTTAATGAACATCCTTAAGGAGTTCTGCTTCATCTTTATTCAAAATAAATTGGAAATATTCCCAGAACATTTATTAGGATCACACTTCATATCAGACTTGTAGAACATCTATCACATTTCTTTCTCTATGGGCTTCCACCAAAAGGATTTCGATGGGATGAGGAAATGAATCATGAATTTGAAAGGAGTAAAAACATATATGGTAGCTTTGTATAGCTTGTGTGATAATTGGATTTGAGGTTATTTCTCTGCATTTCTTCAAATGGCATAAATCATGGCTGCTAACACAATGGTGGATAATTTATAGTTGCAAGCATGATCGGAAAGGAAGGAGCATGTACTCTAAACCACAGGGTTATGCATGAGGTTATCTTGCATTTGCTTTTTCAATCTTCCCTTCTCTGTGGAAGAAGCAAGTGGCAGCATGGAAGATTCTGAAGAATCCTTTTTCGCTACCGTACAAAAGGCGTTTCTGGGAAACACTGCCAACAGAATGGCCCTGAAATCTCCCAGTATGGTAAAAACCCTGATAAATATCCTCTGTATCAATTCTGGGCCTTGACAGCTATTAAAATGTGAATATGTGCCAAAGTTGTGTGTATGTTGTGTCACCGATGTATGTCAATGTGTGTTTTCAGCGTGTACGAGTTGTGTTGTGTTAGAATGGCAATGTGGTATTGTGTGATGTGGTGTGTTCTGTAGTGTGTAGTGTGGGGGTACACATATGGCTAAGGGAAAGTGTGTGTGTATATCTCTTACCTCGCTTCCATAGCCCCTATCATTGTACGAAGTTCATTGAGTCCCGCCACTATCCCCCTACGTCAGCAATCCGTCACCAGTCATTCCGCTTGCAGAGCTGTAACATCTAAACACGGCGGCTGGAACACAGTTGGCATGATGGTCTATTTGGGTCCACCATTGACGAGTCTTGAAGTTGTGGCTGCCAAGATCTAAATGAGGCCTGTAATTCTAGAGGTAGTATATGCTTTCTATTTCATTGTCTACCACCCCAGAAATAGAGTTACTCATCAACAGGTTTCATGGGAATCCCAAGCTGTAGGGTGTCTTATCCAATTTGGGACAAATATGGGGAAAGCCAGAGGGTTTAGGATTTATGTCAGGAGTGAAGTCAGTTCAGAAGAAATGTCCACAGAGATCTGCTTCCTAGACTATTCATTGACATCATCCCACTAGTTTTGACTTTTGACAGTCCTCATTAACAAACTCACCACATACATGATTAGATGTCAATCTCTTCTAACTAGTTACCTGTCTTTTGACTTCCACGAGATGAAAAGGGCCAGGTGTGCTTGAGATAGCAGAGTCAAAGGCTTACCTGGACCTCAAAGTCCAAAACAGCTCTCTTTGGACCCAGCATGATGTGAGCTGAAGCCTGGGTGATTCATCTTATTTCTCACAATGCAATAAAGGCGCTCAGCCATCCAAATCAGAATTATCCATGCCTTCCTACTCGATAGGGTAACAGTAACTTTGTTTTACACTTCACAAGAGGTCCATCAAGTATTTAAAGGAGGCAGAAATCTAATTTTGAGAAAACTTCATAATCCTCAATGCAAATCCCTCTACTCATTGGTTTAAGAGCACATTCAAGTCCACCATATCAGCATTGGGCGGTGCCTTGATTTGACAGGGCGTCCATGTGATGGGCAAACTAATTTGTTAAAGGGCTAGTAAGGGCTGATAAAGAAAATTATTAAGAGGCAGAGTAGAGAAGCAAAGTCACTTACAAAAGGAACCAAAATAAACTAAATAATGCACTGATTAACGGCTAAAATGGAAGAGAGAGCTTTTAAATTAAATATGTCCAACAGGTCAATTTTTTCTCTGAAAACAGTGGTTGTGTAAAAATCCAAATGCCCACCAGCATTTTATGTTAGCACATCACATGCTGGATGTATAGATCTTGTAGATGGGAGGCAAACTAGCATTCATGAGACTCAGAATATGTTGCATGTTAGCATGTATGCAAGAGAAACCCAGATGTGTAAGCTGCTAGACTGTGAAACAACAGACACTGGACAATAAAACAATAAGATGTCAAATGAGCAAACTTGCAGGGTCATTCACTACATATTGAAGCAATTCCAGATACTGCACACCAATGATTACTCCTTCATTCATGGGGATTTGGATCCCCAAGTGGCAGGACAACAGAAGGCTGAGATGAGGAAAATAGAAGGCTGAGATGGAGGAAAATGCTGAGGTAAATCTGGGGAGAAAGCAAGAGCAAAAAGGGAGAGAGCAGGGGCATGGCCTCAACGTTATAGAAAAAGGATGCATTCTGAAGTATCTCAATGACAATGGAGACAAGAGGACGCTATTCACTGAGGTAGCAGGCTATGGAGTCATACTAGAAGGATCACTATTTACTTCTTATGCAGCAGTGAGCATAATGTGAGGCTTGTAATATATTTTTATCTTATTTTCGTAAGAGAAAGGTCATTTGGAAACCATGAAGAAGAACATGGCTCTCATTTTGTCAAAGAGTGTGTGTGGTACTATCAGTTTATCTCATTGGCTTAGTTTTTGCTTCAGAAGTATTTTTTCTTGATGGGCAATACAAAAGGGTCTTTACGAAACTACACTTTAGTGGCTTTTGACATTAAGATAAAACCACTGTTTTGAATAAGACATTCAGGTATTGAAAGGGTTTGGCACATAACTTTCCACAGTTGCTGTACTAAAACACAGTGGACTGTTGGTAATACTTTACACTCAACTCTGCCAAATGATATATGTGGGTAATATTTTTTTATGGGTGCTTGACTATGGAGTAAAGACCGAATTAAATTTTATCAGGAACTCTTTGCAGATGTTGTTTTGTGCCCCTCTGCCTCACAGTTTACTATCAAACCTCACTCCTTATTGTTTGTGAACAGTATACGCATCTATGACTGCATTTTATCTCTTTTTGATCGTATTACAGCTTTTGCAGACAATAACTTATGCCAGCCATTTGGACTCTTGATATGAACTCATTCCTGGATCTGCTTCCTTTATGTCGTTCTTATTGTGCTCATACCAATTTTCCTGTTATTTTAAATTGAAGAAGTTTGATGACTTTTCTTGTTGACTGTATGTATGAGGAAAACAAGAAATTTGAAGTTAACCAACAATACTGATTGCTCCAAAGCCCCAAATGTAAATATTGCATCTACAATCCTGGTTTGGATATTTTTTAAGGTAATATCGCTCAAAAACTACACTCTGTACTTGTGAAGATGCCTAAATTCCCTCTACTAGCAAATCATCTTTAGTAAGAGCAACCATTAAGAAGCGAATGAAAGACCAGCCTTCTCTGGAAAATCCCTAATGCCGATGTCAATGGAGTTCCGTTTAGAAGAAATTAGAGCATTGATTCCTTACATGGAGGAAAATAATAAGACGTTCCAAGAAGTAAATGATAGGTAGCATTTTTTTGATAAAGGAGTTATGGAAGTGGAAGAGAGAGCAAGTGACCTACACAATGTGTCTGTCAAGGTTGATATTTTAGAGTTAGAAGTGGTTGAACATAAGCACGTGCAGAGGAGTTTGAGAAAAATAATCATAGCAATAATCAGACTGTATGACCTGGAAAGGTCTAGAGGGAACTGGTCTTTTGGCTTCCTAAAAATCTTCAACCCCTAAGGTTTTAGATATACCAACATTCCCTTTTCACATAAACATTAAAGAGCAATGGAATGGGCCAAACCTCAACTAATAAATCTAAAAAGGTATGATTTTTCTTTGGAACAAAGTGTTCTCTTCAAGCTTCTGAACGCAGTATAATTGAAGAAGCAGAAAACATGGACTGGTCAAAAACAAAATTCTTAAGATGTCCCCAAAGCGATAGCAGATAGACAAAAGCAATTCTTAGATTTAAGACCACAGTTAAGATTTCTCAGTGGTAGATTTCAATTGTTTTCTCCTCAGTGTTTTAGTTTCTTTATGGTTGCAGAGAAGAGGAGATGGAAGCATCTAAAACCTAGCTGTGTATGATGTTTATCATACCTTGATTATGTATTGTCATATAAAGATTGCTAGAGTGCTTCTTACAAAACAGTTGACCGATCCTTTTTAGTTCAAGCATAGCAGCGTGCAAGTCCTGCTTTTCTGACGTGTTGGTATCTATGTTGCCTTTTAACCACGCCCCCCTCACGCCCATCAATTTCACTCATTGCCTTTCAAAAATCCTTTGATGACATTGGTAAATGCTTTACATTTGTCCCGCCTCGTGGTGGTTTTGTTACCGCCTCGGGGACCAACCCTGTTACATGGATAATTGCACATTTGCCGATAAGTTTGACTGCAAGCGAACTCCTTTTTCTTTTTGTGTCTCTCCTTCAGGCTCACTCTCATGGCGGCTGTGGTGCATTGAATTGACTTGCCTATGTCAACTGTTTTACTTTTCATTTTCAATTTATGTGGCAAGAAAAGTCCAGTTAGGAATTTACAATGCTAATAGCTGTAACTCGAGCAAACGTGAGACCAATTGCATTGCACATGCTTGTTTCCTCTTTATACATGTGCATATATGTACATTCTATTCTCTCTCTGCATTACACGTTCATGTTTATGGTCTCCTGGTCATCAGTGGTGATGCAACATATTTGCCCTTTGTGGCTTCCACATCCATTTAATGCTTTTTCATCTAGGCATGCCTTTCACTCATCATTTGTGTGGCATGTGCTGTTACTTCCCTTTTATTTTACTAGTCTCCTTCCTTTTTCCGTCTAACATATTTTTAATTTTGTTTTTTTAATTCTGCACTCTAATCATGCTTATCATTCTCTTTATTTCTGACATTCATGCAATGTAATATCTTGGGCTGAATAGTGGAAGTATATTATACATACGTCTGTATTTTCCCTAAATTCAGAGTTGTAACATGGAATGTTAAGTTTTAATGTAACCCCATTAAACGATAAGAGTTTCAACACACTTAGATAGGCCTAAGACAGCTATAGCATTTATGACAAGAATCGCACTTTGAGGAAAAGAAAGATACGAAACTGTTGGGTAGACACAGTGTTTGTATCCCATTCTATGCAGAAGAAAAATGAGAAGATTAATTCAAGTAAATAAAATCTTGACATAAATGTGGAACCTCAAAAGAATAATAATAAAGGCTGTTGGATTGTTACGTTATTAGTCTATACAATACTGATCACAATTCTTACTTGTATTTGGTCCAACCTCAATTACTAATTCCTTTGGCAACGATTTAGTTAAACTATTGTTGAAATTCAGTTGGGGATATTTCATCTTGGAAGTATAGTGTAGCCAGGTGATGGATCCTATACTACATAGGAATTCTACAGTGAAGCATATCCCAAATAAAATGAATAAACAGTTTTTTTCTGATATTACACAAAATTCTTTGATGACAACACTGTAACCCTAATGTAAGATACTCTACATTTTTATCTGCTGCACATCATTTGGCAACCGGGAATTGTTTATTTATTCATGAGCAAATGTGTTGCCCAGACACTACTTATTTAGTTCAGAGATCAGAAATATTCTCATTTCTGACCATTCCCACATTGTTACAGATTTTGTTCTGCTTCTATTTCAACCACACTGGAAAAGATTGAGATTTTATAATTCAATACCGCTAGATACTTCCTTTTATGTAAAATGCTAGGATTTTACAAAAAATTATTAGCTTTAATATCTTTCAAGTTTCTAGTTTACCTTTTATTTAGGAATTCATTTAAGATAGTTGTACAGGGATTTATTATTACTTATGTATTACACTTATGGAAATATACCTTGTCCAACAGCACAGGTCCACAGCCATTGTAACAGTGAAATAATGCAAGAGTGGGCTTTCCTCAATGGGACTGTCAAATCCTAATTCAGCTGGAGGATCGCCTAGTCGGTGGTCGGGGATTCAGACGTCACTACAATGGCACTGCTAGGACCGCTAACATCACAATCATGCGCTAAATTCTTATGGACTAACAAAAAATAATATAGATTGGGCCTTTCAAACTTTAAAATGAGTAAACATGATGGAAGAGTAATTTTCCCGGAGTTTCAAAAATGCATTTTTTTAAGGACAAATTGGAATTTAGGTATTTTCTGAAAAAAATAATAAGAACACTCATATTAATCTAGCACTCTTATGGTACAATTTGCTCATTTAAGGTTTTTTTGTCATTTATATACAGACTTCCTCATCTATTAATGCCAATCATTGCTTTTTTTAAATAAAATTCTAAAACGACAATAATTCACTCACAGTCAATGAAAACTAAGTTCATGAATTCCTCCATACAGTATAAAAATGTTTAATTTAAAAATCACACAATAATTTGGAAGTACTGGAAAGATAAGGAACTCACGTGGATATGTCAAATATTAGAGAATGGAAATATTATCCCTTTTGAACACATTTGAAATGCTTTTCAGCTGCTTCATTAATTAAAAAAAAATTTTTTTTAGCAGATTGTTTCATCAGATCTCTGTCAGCTACTTCTGCACGATGTAACTAACATTAAAATGCCTTATTTGTATAAAAATAAAATCGAACATCCAGTGCACATATGTTAAAATAAAAAAACTGGAGTAAAATGGGAGGAAGATTTAGAATTTACCCGGTCACATAATATAAGAATAATTTATTGGGAAAAAGTAATCTTGTCCACTTTATACTTCTGTGACATTGTATTTATTACAGCAGTCTTATTGTTGAAACTGAGGTGGTCATTCTGAGTTTCTGCTGCCCGCCAAACTCAACCCGTCACCTGACCTCTAGTGCCGCCAGGACACCACCGGCCCTATTCCAAGTTCACCGCAGGGCCGGCGGGCAGAAACAGTGTTTCCGCCAGCTGTCCCTGCAGTGAAGAGAGACTTAACATTGATGTCTGCTCGGAATGGAGCCGGCGCCAATGTGGCGGTGCAGCGGGTGCAGCAGCACCCGCCGCGCATTTCACTGCCTGTAATTCTGGCAGTGAAATGCGCGATGGGTCTGTGCA
This sequence comes from Pleurodeles waltl, assembly GCF_031143425.1. Classification (NCBI taxonomy): domain Eukaryota; kingdom Metazoa; phylum Chordata; class Amphibia; order Caudata; family Salamandridae; genus Pleurodeles; species Pleurodeles waltl. Next base: position 74,571,354 of record NC_090450.1, on the reverse strand, counting down.
TGGGGGCCCCTACATTGCCCATGCCAAGTGCAAGAGCAGTGCTGGGGCCCACAGGGGGACCCGGGCACCCCCATTCCGCCAGCTTTTCCACAGCGGTTAAAACCGCCATGGAAAGGCTGGCATATTGGGACTCGTAATCCGGAGGGCAGCGCTGCATGCTGCCCTGGTGGACTACAATGGCCGGGACTGCCAGGCTGCAGGCTGACTGCAGCCTGGAGGTGTCGGCGGTATGACTCCGGCAGCTCAGCCTCAGTCAGAATGGGGCAGATCGGACCGCCACGGACAACCACCCAGAGTCTATCGGCTAAAGACCGCCAGACTCAGAATGACCCCTTGAATGCTGAAGTTCAAACTTGCTGTTGGTTATACAATGAAATGAGTAGTGATTGAAACACATGTTATTTACATACCAAACAGATACAATTTCTGGAAACAAGTTTTGCTTGTTTAAATTGTCAAATATTTTCTTGGGAAGTTTGTGAGAAGATTGGTGTGACAATCTCTAGGCATGTGCTTTAATTGATCATTTGCTTTTGGTGGCCTTTCAGAAAATAACTACTTATTGGAAGAATGCTGCCACTGTTAGTTTTAAATCCTGATGGCATGCTGAATGATTTACACATTGAATTGGCACAGCATATGTAACACTAATATCACTTGCTGTTAAGGAAGTTTATCTATGATTAGTTATTAGAATATTTCATAATAAGTCTAATTTATCCTCAAAATGTATCAACATATTGGTTGAAAAAGTGAATAAGCCTCCATAATCTTAATATAATTTAAATATATTGCTTAAAGGTTATTCTACCATATTAATATATTGAATGAAAGATACTTTGATTTGTTCACATTTGATATCTTAGATTTTCAATGCCGGTGTATTTTACTTATGCATATGTTTACCATTACCGCACAATTAGAGTGACTTACATGTCTCTTTCTCCTCTTTTCTGTTCCTTGCTCCTTCCATCTTTTTGGACTCAAAGCCCATTTATTTTATGGTTTACTACGATATAGTATATTTGTTAGAACATGTTTTGATATAAACTCTTATTTTTATATTTATTTTCAAAAGTATTCACTGTAATGTTTGCTATCTGTGTATTTTGTCACTTTTTTAGGATATACTTTGATTTATGCTTTAAAGATGCTTAAATAATTATGCATTCCTTAATAGAACTTTACAGCTTAAAAAAAGGGAGAGAGCATTTTAAAGTGTAAGGATAGCAAATGAGAAGAGTAGGCTTGAGTAGCATTCACATAACAAAGCAAAAAATGTGCAAATCAGAACTGGAAAGTGATTGATAACCTCCAGTGCAATATCAGGCCAACTAAAAAGTTCAAATGCAAAATGGACTGAAATGCCACTTTAAAAACAAAGGAATGGCCTGAAGTTTGACTGGAAAACTGCCTGTATAATAGGGAAATCTAATATCCAAAACTGATCTAGTTTAGACTTTACAGCATCATAATATGTGGGACCTCACTCAACTCTGCACTGACTCTTCAGACTATTGTCACAAAAACGATATCAGTTGGTGGTTATTGGCATCGGTTAGGGAACTCGCAGATATGCGTCTTGGCCTGAAGTAATGTTACTAAAAGGTAAACATGTATTAAAGTGACACATTGTTTACATCTTCATCTGAGAGGTAGCCTCAACAACAATATTACAAATATACAGTGCTTGATTTGCATTAAATTAAGTGTTTTTTCTTATGAACCCATCATTGGTTCTGGATTCTATCCTAAGCCTCTTTCTTCCACCATAGTACATTTTCTGTATCTTTCTTTCACTTTCTTGTTCTTTCTCACTTTTTGCCTTTATCTGTCACGTTCCCAGCCATGGTGTGATGATAAAAAATAAGGTGTGCTTCCAAAAGTGAAGGCTGATAACCATCACCTAAAATCACTGGCACAAATTAAGCACTGTACTTACTGTTACTTGTTACAAAACTCACAGATGTGGCTCTTGCCTTGATGGACTTGAAGTGTCTGAATCAGTGGTGGAATCAGTCTCATGCCACTAGCAGCAAGATCGCTTTTATCTGCAAGTTAAAACACCTCTCAAAATGTGGCTTTTTTCTCATTAGTAGTTTAGCTTTCTTTTCTCTCAGTTGTTAACTGTGCCAAGAGACTCTTCATGAGAGACTATTATGCTTTATAAATAAACTACAAATGAAGTGAGCCCTGTAAACAGAAGGCAAGAAATGTGTCAGTCAGACACACATTTATACTCCATCTCCTGATAATCCATATTGGGAGAATGAAGAAACATATATATATAGACCACACAAGGTGGCCTTGTTTTTTTTCCTGAGTATGTAAAACTTTTTCTATTTCCTTTAGCCTTTATCTCCTCCTAGTTGGCAGAGAACGTAATCTGGGTATTGTGATTCTATACACCTATCAAAGGGTTCTGGTGAAATGATAATATATTTTGTGAAGCAGTGAATAGCACCATATGGTACTGCAAACCTCACTGTTTTCATAGCTAATTGAACATCCGTTAGTGTGGAAAGCTTTGCCTGATGGGCTTTGCAATGCAACAGCTTGCGTAGGAACAACTGGATATCATAATCAATTTACAATCAGTGGCAGTCAAAGCACTACTAGGATATCCACATTGAAGAACCAGGAAAACAGCCCTTCATTAAATATATGCCCAAAAGAAACCCAGACCTCAGAGACTAGGTAAGCAGTGAACATTCAAACATTTTTTGCATCAATGAAGGGCTTCCAAGAAATATGATAAAAAATCTAAATAAGAAAATGTGGAGAAACAAGAAAAGGCTGCTCCTAGAAAGTGCACCTGAGCCCTTATGGAGCAAGTCCTCAATAAAGGGCCTTAAGTACTTAAAAGAATGCGTGGCACCAGCTTGTGAGTCACTGGCCACTCAAAGTTACTGGGCACCAATTGTGGGGATTGGTTCATCTTACCTCTGATGTCCTCAGGTTGGCCTTCAAGATCTGAGCACCAAGTTCACCTATTTAGCCCTTGACTCTCTGGGTAATGAGGTGAACAGGCTAATACTTAGTCAGGAGAGAAGAGTGGGGTTATTGTCTCAGAACCGAATAACTTCTATCTAGTCACAATACAGAATGCTACACAAATAAATCTGCTAAGACATTGGGAATGTACTATCTATGACATGAAATAGACAAGTAATGAGTCACAGTGTTTTGAGCAACTCAGCTTCTCTCTAAAGCTGTACATGTATGGTCTGTCCCTGAGTTCTCTTATACCAATTGTGCCTTGCTGTCTAGTGAGGAAACTAAACAGCAGGTTAGTATGTGCCGATTGAAAATATCAGAGTATCCGGTGGACCATTTATCTTGAGTTCTGTGCAAAAGATTCAGTTTAAGGGAGTCATGTCTGCTGTGACCACCCATTTGCAGCTTCATTGCTCATGCGTCCCTTATTTTTAAAGGCACATTTGCAGTCTCAAAGAGTATTCACGGTAGGGCCAGGTGCAGTTGCAATCCCTGTAGCAGTGCTTTCGGGCACCTCTCTCCCACCCAAATAAGATGAAAGACCACTACAGGAGAGCTGCTTGAAAAGGGGATCAGCTCTAGAAGCTGGTAAGGCAGGAGCCCAATGGTGGATTATGGTTGTCTCTTGATTACATGATTTTAGGTTTTAGCCTACACTTTCACAGTGCTGTGCATGGTCTTGTCAATAGGGCAGGAACCACTGGCTGTATTTCTGTCTTTTCAGTGCGTTGCAATTAGGAAGCTATATAAGACATGAAGGGTTACAGCCATATTCCACAACAGCAGGGTCTCCCAGACCTCGGAGGAGAGCTCAGACTATATTAAAGCCCGTTTGGGGTGCAGCTGGGATCATTTAGCGAGCAGCAGCACTGGTGCTTACCACTGGTCTTTGCCTCATTGATATTTAGTAGGTTTCACATTGCAGATTCTGCTTGTTCAGTCCTTCCTCAAATGTTCTCTTTGCCCTCCAAGCAGCTGGAGTAGGCACTCCCTTAAGCAGTCTCCTTCTGCAGAAATACCCCTTGCACATCTCTCTTAGCAACGGTGACAGAGTCCTCTACTGTGGACAAATCTTCATGCTTCCAGCAGGCACGGACAAAGCCGTGTCCTTCTCCTGGCTGGGAAGCTGGAAGTCAGAAACACCAGTTCAGGATCATATGCTTATCCACCCCCTTACAGAGGTGTTGAATGGGCACAAGTCAGTGAAAAGTCATAGAACAATGATTTACAGTTATAATCAACATTTTTAGACTATGATTTTTAGGCATGGTGTGTGGATTCTACAAGCTCAGCTCAGTTGCTCTTTTCATGCTGTTCTGCAGCAGGCCAGACACAATCCTTGTCTGGAGTGCCAGCAGGAAGGTAGGTGGAGCTGGGAGCCTCTGGCTCATAGAAACCAAAATAGATCGGACCACATACCTATCAACCTCAGGGAAAGCAAAGTAATGGATATGGACAGACACTGTCTGCACTTCATAATGAACTGCTGTTTCCTGTTCTCTCACACATTAGATACTGGCTTATCAGAAAGACATAAGGAGTACATTGAAGGATCTACATTGCTTATCTGGCAGGCCACCTTCATACTCCACTTTTAAACAATCTCTACAGAGGACATTCAGCATGGTTTCCATTGTCTCAACTGTCAACCATTATACATGCCTTACTTATTCTGCTACACGCACCATGTATACACACATGTCATATAAACACATAACTAGCTACACCAAAGGACCAAGTTGCATTAGACTAGGGACAGATTAGATTGTGTGTGGCCAGTAGGCAGGTCTTTCTGTGGAAATTTCAGGTAAAATGGCACTACTGTCTTCATAATTCATCAATGCCACCACAGTCATTTCACTACCAACTGTAGTGCTGATGGCAGTCACCCTATACCAAGAAGCCTGGTGCTAATGGTGTGCCTTCCAGCCAAAAGCTTTGCTTTGGGTCACAATCCATGATAAATTGCCATACACAGATCATTGTTATGTTAGCTGTGACTGAAGAAAAAGTCAAAAAGATCAACGGGTCATTCATTTTATAACTCCGAGCTGGGATGCACACTCTCAGTGTCATGTCGTGGATAGGGACATTTCCATCCCAAAAAAATATGTGTAAATGCTGCTGCAAGAGGAAATTCATGTCTTAAAGTCTGACTTAACAACAATGACTAACAAAAAAAGAGTGGTGGAATACCTTCGAAATTACTTGAGATACGTCTAGACCATAGACCTCCAGCTTCAGAAGATACAGTAAAATTGACACCAATATACAAGGTTGCTCATAGACAATCGTGGAGACCTCAAGAATAGAAACCATCTCAATTCAATGTCTGAAAGCAGGATCTGAACATAATATGGAGCTTTTACAAAGCAGCTTTTCAACTGATTCTCAAAGGAGATCCCATTACCAAACATAAGCTGGAAAGCACATATAGAGTGGTAAAAAAGGATGATACACGTTAACAAATCCCTGAAAGATGTGCTGGCAAAGCTACATGGTTTTTGTAAGACGTTGGGCATCATTGTATATGTTTACAATACTCTTAAGTTGTTTATCTGCACAAGTAACCTCATAACTTTTAGGGTCTTTTAATTGTATCTACAAATGGAAACATTACGTTGCAGCTAATTAGTGAGTAGTAAAACAGGCGGAAGACTAGCACCCCCTCAGTATTAAGATTCAACTCACTGGAGCCCAGTCACAAAGGCAATTGCGGGTACATAAAGTAGTAATCCTGTACTACTCTTTTGTGTGCACTTACATGTCTTAGTAAATTGGTCCCAAAACATCTAAAATGGGATTCTTAATAGAAAAATAATTTACAATTAGTACAAATGGAAATTATTGTTCCTCCTTTGCACTTACAATAGAGAGTTGGACATTTTGGGCAAATTCGCAAAGGCATGCATGAGTATGTAAAAGAGTATTACTTCCTGTAGTCAAAAAATTATTTTGAGAAGTTGACATTTGAGAGGGGGCAGCTAAAGAGGCAGTGAGAATCAAGGTTAGTGCACAGCATGGAAATTTGATTGACCCATAGCCAGTATAATGAGGTGGAGGACAACAGATGGCAAAAACTATGACACAACACATGTCCTACAAGTAACGAAAAGAACAAAGACACTTGAAATGGTTGCATTGATCCTTTTCGCTCGTCAAAGGAAGAATGCACCTTCTATTAACTTGTGGTCATCCTTGTTAATAATGCAATAGTTTATTAGTTTGAGAATTGTGTTAATCTTTGAGAGCATTTACAGAGGGAGGGAGGGCCGGGGTAAATGTAGGTAATAATCATCAGAATAATTGCTTGTTTTTTATGTAATTTTCATGCAATAGTTCTGACATATCAAAACTGCAAATAAAAGGTTGAACAAGTGTTGTACTGCACAACCATCCACATTACCAACATAGTACCAAACAGAAAGTGAGGGTTTGTTTGTAAATCATAGCATATCAGTCTTTAAGTTCATCCTTCTGTAATGAATAAGAAGTTGCAGAGTACATTACAATTATGTTCTCCAGCCTAAGCTATAAAGTTGTCTTACGAAGCCTTACAGTCTTTTTCAAGAAAAAGTTGTCTTAGCGGAGAATACTAGGTTCCCCTTGTGATGACAAACTGCTCATCTCACCTCAGAGCCAGCCCTACCACCAGGTTAAATACTAGTTACATGTGTCCAAGTCTAAATGGCTGATTACCTGGGCAATACCTGTTATAGCGAATAGGCACTTTTTCAAGTTTCAAAATAAAATGCATTGGTTGTGTTCATTAAATGGGAAAGCCTTGTCAATCACAAATCACTAGAAAGCTTCAAGGAACAATGACTGGCAGAGCAATCCAATTTGCGGCTAAGAGCAGCATGGCTGGACAAAAATGAAATGATTTTCGGCTGAATATCCTTTCATAGGATCACATTTAGAACTGTGCATTCACTTCTGATATTCCAAGCTGAAGAATTCTGTAGAGACCTTTTAAAGGCTCCTCAGTGAGGAGATTCACTTCTGTAATAATCTTCTGTAAGAAAAGGCTTCTGAGGAAAGATTTTGTATTTTAGGAAGATGGTTTGTATTGGGTTTCGCTGCCTTAAATAAACAAGAAAAAGACGTATACCAAAGAATACCAATCAAATAAAAAATAAGATATGGGAGTCTGCAGACATGTAAATTAGATTTAGGAAGTGAGAGGTCAAATATACATTATAAAAGACCCAGCACAAAATGTGTCACGGCTGTGCTCTGCAGTTAAAGGTAAGGTATTGTAGTAATGTAGTATTGTTAGATATTTGTCCAGAAATAGTTTTTTAACCCTATAACTTCATCAGTGCAGCTGAGGAAAAGTCCTGTCAACCACATTGCACCCAGGTGTAAGCAACTGATAATTTCCATCAGCCTGGGAGCACATGTGAAAAACTGCTGCTACTGTCATCCGGGCTTCTCTGCTTACATCATAGTGCCGGAGGGGTATGGACTGCGGAAAGACTTCACATGCTGAGTGAGAGTAGCAGGCTCATTTGTGCCCCCTCTCCTCTTCCTTGGAATACTCAAACATGGTGGAGTTTTCTTAATTAACATTAATAGGACCACCCTATATTTACAATGAACACTTTAATGACATAGGTGGTCATTCCAACCTCGGCGGTAAAAGGCGCTTACCGCCGTGCAGAAGACCGCCATAACACCGCCGCGGCCGCGGTAAACCGCCACGGTCATTCTCACCCACAACAGGCAAACCGCCAAAATACAGACATCCACAAAAGTCCGCCACACCAAAGGCCAGCGAGAAACTGGCGATGACCAGACCTCCACCGTCACGCCAACAGAAATACGCCCACGCTATCACGACACACGAATCCACGCGGCGGTCTTTCAAACGCGGTATTCCATTGGCGGTACACACCGCCGCGCCCAAAATACACACACATATACAAAACACAGCCACATTGGACAATTCGAAATACACACACCTGATACACATACAAACAACACTCCCACACACCCAACACAATATAAAACACACACCCACATCACCCACAAACCCCCACTCCTAGAGATTCGTGAACATGCACAGAGATAAGAGACCCGAGCACCCTGATGCGCAATTCACTGTCAACCAGCAATATTACCACGCACTTCAAACTACACACCAATACACATCACCACACTTAGCACCACACAATCCACCCCACACATCACCCAAACCACCCCATGGCACCGCAAAGACACCCCAGGTTTTCTGTGGCTGAACTCAGGGTCATGGTGGAGGAAATTGTACGGGTAGAGCCACAGCTCTTCGGGACACAGGTGCAGCACACCACCATTGCCAGGAAGATGGAGCTATGGAGCAGAATAATGGACAGGGTCAACGCTGTGGGACAGCACCCAAGAAATAGGGACGACATCAGGAAGCGGTGGAACGACCTACGGGGGAAGGTGCGTTCCATGGTATCCAGGCACAACATCGCGGTGCAGCGGACTGGCGGCGGACCCCCACCTCCTCCCCCAGAATTTACAACATGGGAGGAGCAGGTCTTGGCGATCCTGCATCCTGAGTGCCTCGCAGGAGTAGGCGGAGGAATGGACTCTGGTAAGTCAAATCTTAACTACTTCATCCCCCCCACCCCACCAGCATGCCAACTCATACCCCCACCCTCACCCCCACCCCCATCACACCTACTCCTTGCAAATGTCTCACCCTCACAACCCACCCATCCCAACACCAAGCCCTGCATGCGACCACAAAGCATGGACACCCATCACCTAAGCATGCCCACTGCACATACCGATCCCCCCGGCCAAACCACCGTCACAAAAGCCCCCACACAGGAATGCAAGCACAGGGGTACACGGGCACCCACCCATTGCACGCTATGGCACACACAGAAGCAATAACCATACTTTTATACCCCTGCAGGACCCGAACGCCACGTCACCGCGCAGGAGGGTCCACAAATGTCCACTCCACCCCCAGAAGAGGCCCACAGTGATGACAGCAGCTCTGTCTCCCTGGATCTAGATGACCAGCCCGGCCCATCGGGGACCTCTGGACAGTCGGTTCCCGTCAGACAGCCACAGGCCACAGCAGACCTTCCCCCCTCTGGGAACACCAGCACAGCACCCACACAGCGGGCCCATATCTCTGTCCCCAGGACACGTCAATCAGCGGTGTGTCCACCACTACAGGGCACCCAGGTTAACCCACCACCCCAACAACAACAGGGCCCTGGGGGCAGTGGTAGTGGGCACACTGTCCAGGGGACAGAGGCCCAGGGAAACAGAGGAACTTGGAGGGCTGCTGTGCGACAGGGGGGGGACAGGCCCAGGGAACCCACTCTCCACGAGGCCCTCTCCAACATCATGGGAGCATACCACCACTCCCAGGAGACGATGGCCACGGTCCTGGCCAGGTTTCAGGAGATCCAGCTTCTGCAGGAGCAACAGTATATGGGGTTCAGGGAAGAACTAAGAAACATCAGTTCCGCCATGGGCACCATCGTAGTGGCTCTGAATCAGGTAGTCACCACATTGCGGGACACTGTTGCACCACAAAGGGCCCCTGACACTAGCATGGACCAAGAACTGACTACCACCTCCGTCGGCGCTAGTGGACAGGAGGCCCCGACACAAGACCAACAGGCCACCAGAACCCCACCCCCTGCAGAAGGAGAACCACCCCGCAAGTGGGCCCTGAGATCCAGGAAGAAGACAGAGTAAGATGCCAAGACCCCAGCCAGGAAAGGATACCTCCCTGATTGTCATCCCACTGTCCCACATTGACACCCTGTCCAACCTTACACTGCCCCTGCTCCACTTTCCACAGGCATCTGGACAATGCACCTGTGATACTGATAGTCTGGACTCTGCCATGGACAATCCTCCACCATCACACCTCAACGATTTGCAACCACCCACCAATTTTGAGCACTGTAATAAACACACTTATTGCATAAAACAATCTGGAGTCTGGCTGAGATTTTGTACACATGTATTAGACATTACCATGCCAAATGGCATATTCACATTGTGATGCCAACATACCAATGTCACACAGTTGGAGTCCATGGGGAATTAAAGCAGATGTCACGCAGTGGGGCCCACATCTCTGAAATCGGAAGGGAAAGTCACAACTCAGTTACCATACACTGGGGGAAAAGGTCAGACAGTAGAGAGGTAGTAGGGGTTAAGTATATGTAAAATGCCGTTGTGGATTCTTACCTGTGTGTCATTGAAAATACTGCTGTATTACTGTGTTCCTGTTCTCTATGTCATCCTCTTCGCCTTCCTCCTCTTCACTCTCCACAGGCTCCACAGCTGCTACAACACCACCATCTTGACCATCCTCCTGCAGAAAAGGCACCTGGCGTCGCAAAGCCAGGTTGTGAAGCATACAGCAGGCCACGATGATCTGGCACACCTTCTTTGGTGAGTACATTAGGGATCCACCAGTCATATGGAGGCACCTAAACCTGGCCTTCAGGAGGCCGAAGGTCCGCTCGATCACCCTCCTAGTTCGCCCATGGGCCTCATTGTACCGTTCCTCTGCCCTTGTCCTGGGATTCCTCACTGGGGTCAGTAGCCATGACAGGTTGGGGTAACCAGAGTCTCCTAATAGCCACACACGGTGCCTCTGGAGTTGACCCATCACGTAAAGGATGCTGCTATTCCACATGATGTACGCGTCATGCACTGACCCAGGGAACTTGGCATTAACATGGGAGATGTACTGGTCAGCCAAACACACCATCTGGACATTCATGGAATGATAACTCTTCCTGTTCCTGTACACCTGTTCACTCCTGCTGGGGGGGACCAAAGCAACATGTGTCCCATCAATGGCACCAATGATGTTGGGTATATGTCCAAGGGCATAGAAATCAGCCTTCACTGTAGCCAAATCCCCCACCTCAGGGTAGATGATGTAGCTCTGCATGTGTTTGAGCAGGGCAGACAACACTCTGGACAACACCTTGGAAAACATGGGCTGGGACATCCCTGATGATATGGCCACTGTTGTTTGAAATGACCCACTTGCTAGGAAATGGAGTACTGACAGCACCTGCACTAGAGGGGGGATCCCTGTGGGTTGGCGGATTGGTGACATCAGGTCTGGCTCCAGCTGGGCACACAGTTCCTGTATAGTGTCTCGGTCAAGCCTGTATGTCAGTATGACATGTCTTTCCTCCATTGTCGACAGGTCCACCAGCGGTCTGTACACGGGAAGATTTCTCCATCTCCTCGCATGTCCCAGCGGACGGTGCCTATGAAGGACAACAGCGAGCACAGAGTCAATCTACCCACAGGTACGTAACCACAGCTTGCACATAACACGATTCCCAATGCATTGAATGACTTGTATGAGTGTCGATGCAAGGCCTAGGTATGTGTGACGCAGTAGAAAATAAGGGCCCTTGAAATGGCAGCTGCCTGACCTGTGAAGTGCGACAATGGGATGTGAGGTCAATGAGCTGGCGTGGCACACCATGGCGGTAGGCGGTCGAAGACCGCGGCGCAAAGCAGCATTGGTTAACACGGGCGTGACCTCCATTTTCTATCTGCTTAATCACTCGATACCTGATCTTCGACAGGAGAGGACCTACACTGCAAGTGCTGCTGTGACCACGGTCTGGAAGAGACAATGGCTCATGCGACTGGGGAAAGGGCCCCTGCCTTCACTGCTCAGGAGTTGGAGAAACTCGTGGATGGGGTCCTCCCCCAGTATGCGCTACTCTACGGTCCTCCTGACCAACAGGTAAGTACACTGGGACCATGCTTTGTGGCCAATGCCTGTGTTGAGTGGGGTGGATGAAAGATGGTGGGGAGGGGAGCGATTGAGGCATGCATCAAACAACAGATGAGAGCATGTGCCACATGGCAAGGGTGGGGATGGGGGGGCCACTCACATCGAGCATGCAGAAGGTGATGATTATTCTTCTCTCCCTGTACATGTCACATAGGGCAGCGCCCACCAGAAAATTGATATTTGGCGTGCCATCGCCAAGGACGTCCGGACCCTGGGGGTCCACCACAGACGGGGCACCCACTGCCGGAAGAGATGGGAGGACATCCGACGCTGGAGCAGGAAGACGGCGGAGGCTCAGCTGGGGATGGCCTCCCAACGTGGGAGGGGTGCCCGTCGTACTTTGACCCCCCTGATGTCCCGGATCCTGGCGGTGGCTTACCCCGATTTGGATGGGCGCGTGAGGACATCACAGCAGACACAAGGGGGTGAGTACACTCAAATCCTGGTGACTTTGTGCGCAGTGGAGGGGTCTGGGTGGGGGAGGAGGTCTGTGGGTATTCCTAGGCCAGGGCGATATCTGTAGGCTAGGCCCCTCCGTAAGGCATGGCCCTGTGCCCCCACCCCCCACCTCTGTAGGGTGCCAAGTACAGCTATTCATTGTCCTGTGTCATGTATGTGAGCAGAGGTCGCCCATAGGCTTGTAGGCCATGTCCCACGGATTGCGTAGTCGACCCCAAGTGCGCAGCGTAGTGCAGGGGGCTTCTGTGTCTGTCCTGTCCGCCAACGGTGTCGCCAATGCATGCACTCAACATTTCTTTATTTTTCCCCACCCCCCTTTTTTGTTGTCTTCCTGTTCATTTGTGCATTAGCATTATCAGGCGGAGGAGAAGTGGCATCGGAGCACGAGGGAGTTGCATCTCACATGGCCATGGCGGGCCATGCAACAGAATCGGAATTCACCAGTAAGACGGAGGGCGAGGGGAGCTCCACAGCGGGGACTCGTGCGGATGTCAGTGACAGCGACTCGTCCTCTGAAGGGAGCTCCCTTGTGGTGGCGGCAACATCCGTGCCCCCCGCACCAACAGGTACAGCCGCCACCCAGCGCACCAGCACCGCCCTCCCAGCAGCCCCTCAGCGTTTTCCCCGTGCCCGCTCACCCAGGAAGGTGGGCATCTCCTTCGCCCCAGGCACCTCAGGCCCTGCCCCAGTCACCCCTGCTGCCCTCAGTGAGGAGGTCATTGACCTCCTGAGGACGCTCATTGTTGGGCAGTCTACCCTTTTGAATGCCATCCAGGGTGTAGAAAGGGAGGTGCACCAGAGTAATGCATACCTGGAGGGCATTCATTCTGGTCAGGCTGCCCATCAGCGATCGTTCAACACTCTGGCCTCAGCACTGATGGCAGCAATTGTCCCTGTCTCTAGCCTCCCCCCTCCAACTTCCTCCACCCATACCCAATCCCCTGTACCTCTGCCTATCCCAGACACACCATCAGACCAGCTTGCACACACCTCAACACCCAAGGGAAGCTCAGACAGACATAAGCACCACACATCACACAAGCATTCACACAAGCAACATCCACACGCAGACATACCAACACCCACTGCCTCCACTGTGTCCCCCTCCTCCTCATCTCCCTCCTCCGTCCCTGTCACGTCTCCACTCACACCTGCATGCACAACATCTTCAGCCACTACGTCCATCACCAGCACACACACCAGAACCCCCCGCACACGTGCAGTCACCACCCCCACTACCATTCACACGTTCCCTGTGTCCTCTCCCAGTGTGTCTGTCACCCCCTCTTCCAAGCTACACAAACGCAGGCAGCCACCCACCCAACAGCCATCCACCTCACGACAGCCTCCAGCCCAAGCACCTGCACCCTAAGACAGCAGACTTCAAACTCCTACAACCACAACCTCTTCCTCCACTCCCATACCTACTACACCTACCCGTCCCTCTCTTTCTAAACTTATTTTCCTATCAAAACTTGACCTCTTTCCAACAACTCCCCACCCCGTCCATCTAATAGGACTCCAGTCAGCACCTCAGCCACCACAAAAGCGGGCCCTGTGAAGACAGTCTGCCATGGACTGTGGAGTCCCCTACCCTCAAGGTCAGCCAGTTCAGTAGGGAGCCAAGGCACGGCCAGCCCACCCCCGCAAAAACATGCGAAGATTGTGAGTGGCCGGCGCGAGAGGCCTGCAACACCTGGGACCAAAATCCCTACCATGGCTCCGGCAGGGAGTGTGGTGCCAGCTGGCAAACCGCCAAAGGTGGGGAAGGGCCACAGGCGAACAGGGAAGGCTGGGAAGGGCAGCACGCCCGACAAGACCGCCAGCAGCCCAGCTGTGCAGGAGGGCCCCGCATGCCCCATCCCAGGTGGGCAGGAGGACACCAACAGGCCCGGTACTGCAGCCCAGGAGGGCCCCACCAGGCCCATCCCAGGTGGGCAGGAAGGCGCAGCCAGCCACAGGTCAGGTGGCGAATGACCTCCACGCCATGGGCGGATCCGCTGAACTGGGCAGTCATCCGAAGCACCGCTGAACTGGGCACCGCCGTCTCAAGCACCGCTGAACTGGGCCCTTCATCTCAAGCACCGCTGCGCTGGGCACCGCCGTCTCAAGCACCGCTGAACTGGGCCCTTCATCTCAAGCACCGCTGAACTGGGCACCGTCGTCTCAAGCACCGCTGCGCTGGGCACCGCCGTCTCAAGCACCGCTGAACTGGGCACCGCCGTCTCAAGCACCGCTGAACTGGGCCCTTCATCTCAAGCACCGCTGCGCTGGGCACCGCCGTCTCAAGCACCGCTGAACTAGGCACCGCCGTCTCAAGCACCGCATGCCCTGGGCACCGCCGTCTCAAGCACCGCTGAACTGGGCACCGCCGTCTCAAGCACAGCTGAACTGGGCCCTTCATCTCAAGCACCGCTGCGCTGGGCACCGCCGTCTCAAGCACCGCTGAACTGGGCACCGCCGTCTCAAGCACCGCTGAACTGGGCCCTTCATCTCAAGCACCGCTGAACTGGGCCCTTCATCTCAAGCACCGCTGCGCTGGGCACCGCCGTCTCAAACACCGCTGAACTGGGCACCGCTGTCTCAAGCACCGCTGAACTGGGCCCTTCATCTCAAGCACCGCTGCGCTGGGCACCGCCGTCTCAAGCACCGCTGAACTGGGCACCGCCGTCTCAAGCACTGCATGAACTCGGCCCTTCATCTCAAGCACCGCTGAACTGGGCACCGCCGTCTCAAGCACCGCTGGCTCTTTGGCGGAAGGGGCAGGCCCGCATCTGTGTCGGGCAGGGCTGCACGAAGCACTCTGGGCACTGGTCCCCCTCCAGCACCAGTGGAGACTGATATTGACTTGAGAGTCTGTGGCTTTGCACTCCCCAGGATGGAACAGCGGGCAAGCCACCCACTGTAGAGACTTGAGAGACTGTGGCTTTGCACTCCCCAGGATGGAACAGTGGGCAAGCCACCCACTGTAGAGACTTGAGAGACTGTGGCTTTGCACTCCCCAGGATGGAACAGTGGGCAAGCCACCCACTGTAGAGACTTGAGAGACTGTATCTTTGCACTCCCCAGGATGGAACAGTGGGCAACCCACCCACTGTAGAGACTTGAGAGACTGTGGCTTTGCACTCCCCAGGATGGAACAGTGGCCATGGAGGCCCCTCGTGGATCTGGCGTTGTGGACTCATCTGGCTGAGGTGCCCCCCCCTTCCCTTCCCCCTGAGGTGCCTGTAGTTTTGGTATCTGATGCCCCTGCAGTGTTCTCTCCGTTGGAGTCAGGTATCCTGTGTGGGCTTTGCCCATGTGATTTGGGCCCAGTGGTCCACGAACAATGCCTGATACAAATATCGGACTGGACAATTTATGTATATAAAAGTTTTATATGTGTGATATATTTTAAAGCCAGTCATACAATATATTCCAATGTTTATAATCATTTCCTTTTGTCTTTGGATTCTTCCGGGGGGTTTGGGGGGGTAACTGTGATGTCTTGCTATGCATTGATGTGTGTGTTATAGTGGGTGAGGGTGAGGGTGGGTGTGTCGCATATGTGTGTCCCCGTAATTTTTTGCCTCCACTCTCCCCTGTGTCGTAGGTGCAGTACTCACCGTTGTCTTCTGCGCCGGCGTTCGTGCTCCTGGTAGAGGAGCAGAAAGACAATCGCTGGGAGTATGTGGAGTTCGGGTTCCATGCTGTTTAGATTCCTCGTGGGGTGTATGGAGGTGAGCGTTTTCCGTTTGAAATGGCTGTTTCCACCGTGTTTTTATCGGCGGGGCTACCGCCCCGGAAAAGGTGGCGGATTGGTGGGTTGTGATAGGGTGGGCGGTACTTTGTCTCCCGCCTGTCTGTTGGCGGTGACCGCCGCACTGTTTGTTTGTTCCGCCGTTGCGGGCGGTGTGTTGAAGTGGCGGTCCATGCTGGCGGTTTCCGCCAGGGTCGGAATTGCATTTTTTTTACCGCCAGCCTGTTTGCGGTATCGCCGCTGCTTTAACACCGACCGCCAGGGTTGGAATGACCCCCATAATTCCTACCTTGAGCCCACAAATTCAAGTCAAGATGTCTGCAATAAACTAAAAAGTCATGGTATTAGAGAAGTCCTCATAACACCCATTACGGAAGATGCCAACCTTGAGTGGGGGGGGGGGCTCTGTAGACAAACGGTAATCTTGCTCCTGATTGAGAAATACTTATAACATCATTCTAAGATTGAAAAAATACAGCTCAAAGTTTGCCTTTCACCAACAGCTACTCCAGAGACATAGGGGTATTCTGTAAACTCAAAATCACCCCAACCCCTTCCCACCTCAATATCTAGTCACCAGGGTGAAGTAGGATTTCCTCTAACCGAAGAAGTATGTTGCTATAGTTGTATGTATGCATGTATATATATATATATATATATATATATATATATATATATATATATGCATGATGTATGTCAGGTTGCGGCCAGCCAATCAGGACCTTGCTTTTTCTCTGGATCCTAGAAGTATCCAAGGAGGATCCATGGAGAATCTGCGCCTCTAAGTATACAAATGTATTCTCCTTTAATAACTCCAAAACTACTGAATGGATTTACACCAAATCACAAAAAGCACGCTTTTTGAATCAAGATCTACCTATCTTTAAAATTTGTGTAAATCCGTCCAGCAGCTCAGGCTGGAGCGTGTTCAAAAATTTAAAAGATCCTGTAGGCATAGAATTGGAAAAAGTGTTTTGGGACCCACCCCCTCTTCTCAGCCACCACTTGACATATCACCCCAAAACGTTCAACGCAGCAGCTGAACTGACAGTTGTATTAGTTGTGGAAATTTTGTTAAGATTCATCAAACGGAGCAAAAATTATTGGAAAAACAAAAAACGATCCGTCTATGGAAAAGTTGGTCCTATCGCCAGTAGATTATATGTATATATATTGTATGTGATGATTGTTTCTGGACAGCAATTTGAAAGCACCCATATAGGCAAACAGGGCAGGGTTAGATAGATCGATAGATAGATAGATAGATAGATAGATAGATAGATAGATAGATAGATAGATAGATAGATAGATAGATAGATAGATGTTTTTCCTTCACTCCTACCATCCCTTCCCTCCAGCCTCTATCCCCTCCCATTGTTGTTTTGGGGTTCCCTGACATATCAATGTAAAGTGTTTAGTTCTATGTGAAGCCTGTCTGGTGTCAAAGCTCTATATAAAGCTTAAAATAAATAATCATCTATCACTATCTAACTATGCACCTTTAAAACATATTTAGAAAGGGCACTGCATCCTATTTCTCGATCATCTCGGAATAATGGCTTACCACAGTTTGTACTGTTTGTGCTTTACAAATAATAAACTAAACTATGCATAGACTTGCTTGGCACAGATCGACCTTCCACTAAAAGCAGAAGATAAGCTTATATCAATAGATATTCAGGCTGCTTTCCCACAGATGTTCTACTTCCACATGATGGCAATTACAAGAACTGCCTTTTCATGCACTATAAAATGTCTCTTTGCCCCAAACCACCACCATATAAATAATTAAATAAACAGGTACAGCTAAACTACATTAAATTGTAGTGCATGATATTGAATGATGAACTACTCAAGCATTTTCTAATAATATTGTGTACTTTAAAATATTATAATTGTTCTCTCTCTGAAATTCAAACAATATGTAGAACACAAAAGGATAAGCCTATGTTCCTGCTGGAAAGTTAAATTAAATGAACACATTTTGAAAGGTATTAAACTTCTTGGTGAATATGAGGGAAAAAAACTACCACGCCAGGTCAATTCTTGCTGTAATATCAAAAAATTATTTCAAGACCAACTGCCAGGCAGACAGGCAGAACCAAGTGAATACATGTTCTAGAGAAAGTGCCATTATAAACTAATCTAGATGTTATGGTATTGAACAGTATATCCAACATTTATGCAATATGAAATTCTAAACTCTTAGGTAAATATAAAATGTTTATATCAAATATGTTTTGTACAAACACTTTATGACAATAAGATTAAGGCCCTCATTACAATCCTGGCGGTCAAAGACCACCAGGGCTGTTTTGGAGGTTGTACAGCCAACAGGCTGGCGGTACAAACTCGCGGATTACGAGCCGGCGGTTTCCCTCCATGGTCGTCCCGGCGGTTTTAATCGGCCAGGGCAGCGCTGCTTGTAGCGCTGCCCAGGGGATTACAAGTCCCTTTCCCGCCAGCCTTTCCATGGCGGTAGGAACCGCCATGGAAAGGCTGGCTGGAAGGGGAGTCGCTGGGCCCCCTGGCACAGCCCCACACTGCTTTTCACTGTCTGCACAGCAGACAGAGAAAAGCGCAACGGGTGCAACTGCACCTGTCGCACGGCCGCAACACTGCCGGCTCCATTTGGAGCCAGCTCCCATGTTGGGGCCCACATCCCCGCTGTTTCCCCCCGCCAGCCCAGCGGGGATGTCGAAATGGGCACGGCGAGAGTGCAGCCGCATTGGCGGCCGCACAGCAGCTCAACCAAGGAAATAATGAGGCCCTAATTCTTTAACATGGAAAAATGGAATTAAGGAACAGAAGAAAATGGTACAGTGTCTGAAAAAGGTAATTTATAGAAAGCAAAACAAAAAGAATTAATTGATTTGACCAGTGGAGACAATGGTCATACCTTTGCTATCACTGTGTTTCAATCCCACTATGAACCAAAACTCTATCTATAAGTGACATGTGAATGTTAATTTTTAAAACCACATTTTGCCATAACTGGCCTTCAGTGGGTCTTCAATACTGAGAATGTACAAAACAATGTGAGGTTACAGTATATAACTATATAATATAAGATATGTATCTGAACTAAGAGCCATATATGTTTTCAGCAAAGGTTGAACAAATGACCATGAAAGAGTGCCTTAATCCATTTGTATGTGAAAGTATGAATATTTAAAGCAAAAATGTATCATCAAGTCTGAATAGAATCACAAGCCTCAAAAAATGTCTTAGCACTCTGGTTTTACTTGAGGAATAGCTCTCAATTAGCTCACCTAGTTTCCCTATGTTGTTATATATAGAGGCGCACAGCACAACAGATTTAAACCTACATCAAGACTTGTATATTGTGCTTTTTTACAAAAGATGCAGAACATGTTTTTAAATTAGGCAATAGTACAAGTGTCAGCAAATAAAACAACTACTTTTTACAGTAGGCAGTACAGTAAGTAATCAATTATTTACATTTAAATTGACAGATCAACTATGATAATCTTTAAATTCCTCGTAATCTAGTGATAGTGTATTGCTTTGTCATGCATCACATCTTTTAAAACAAAAGCATAAACCCTTTAATGATGTCCAAACAATTCAACAGAACAGAACATCCTGTAGGCCATGTTCTGTCAATATATGCCTTGCATCTGTATCTGGCATGGCTACCAATTTGTTCCATTGGTCACCTTCATATTAGGTACCTATGAATCTACATGTAGTAGGTAGGGTTACAAGGGAGCCCTGATGTCTTTTGGTTGGGACTTACGGGACATAAGGTGTCAGTACGTGTCTTGCTGTTCCCTGCAGTAGACCATGTCATGTAGCCAATCAACTGTCTTAGATGGGGGCTTCAGCTCCAGCACATCACCCCTTGTCTTTTGCTAGCAATGTGGCAAGTGGTATTAGTTAGCAGTTTGTGTGTGGCACCGACTGGCCCACCATATCCAGACAGTACTATGCAATTCTGACTGTTAACATCCATGTACACCCTCAACACAGATTTTCAAACATCCAACAGTTTGCCAATGACACTCAAATTTACTTCTGGTGAAAAGCAGATTACATCACTGATTTGATCGATTTTGTTTGTCACTAGAAAGAATCAAAATTGGTAGGCACAAACAGGGGTAAAGCCAAGAATCTGGTGTTCGTAGGTTCAGAAAATGTCTTGTTGCTTCTGTACTATCTGCCAAACCTGAGAAAATGGCCCTCCATTTCCAAGAATAAAAGGAATCTGAGATGGGTTTGCAACTCAAGACTCCTATTCTCTTCCCATATTATTACAGGTCCTGCATTGTGCTCAGTATACCTTTGCTTGCCAAACTAAATCTTCTACACCATGCTGCCCAAAGGGTAAGCCTTAACTGGTTCGACTTTTTTCCAATTGAAAGCAAAAGACTTAAGTGAAAGCATTTGGTAAGTGTGAGTTCACCCAAGAACTTGATTTTTGAGTTTGAGGTTCATGGAAAAACTTTGGGAAAGTTATCACAGATTTAGGGTGGCTTTTACAGCTTTGGACAGATTATAGAAGACTGAGACCTGTGGCCTCTTCGAGAAATTGATGGAGGCAGCTCACCATTAAAAATCAATAGTGCCCAGCCTCACCACTTTCCAGGTTCCCTCAGCTGTTTTAGCTATCATTGTTCAGGCACTATCCCTTAATTTTCTGAGGCAGAAGCTGCATGACCAGGTAAAAGTAAAAGTAAAAAACCTCTCATACTTTCTGCTACCCTGTGGTAAATGGTATTACATTCCCCTTCAGCAGAGCAAGGGTTGGAGTCCAGACAATTATGTCTAAAACACCAGCTTCCCGATGTGTGCTATTAGGGGATGAAGCCAGGGGGTGCAGGTGGGAATAGACAGGTGGCCCACCAGGATAATGCACACTGGAGGGACGGACATCTAGCAGCAACAGAATGCTTCCAGAGTGGGGTTATAGTGGTACACATAGGCCCTCATTATGACTTCAGTGGCCTACAATGTAGACATCCAAAGCTCCACCAGCCACAAGACCGCCAGTGATGCCAATCTTCAGACCCCCATATTATGACTGCTGGCAGCTCTCCTCCATAAATTGGGTGGAGAGCCGCCAGCAGCCATACTGGCGGTTGGCGGTGCAGTGGAGGTTGCTCCGCTGGCACAGCCACGTCAACACAACACCACCACGCCTATTGCGACTTATTAATAGGCGTGGCGGTGTTGTGGTGACGGGCGCTAGCGGCAGAGCAAGTGCCATGCACTCCGTTCCCTACAAGACGACCACTGCGACCACCAGGTAAGGAGATCGACCAACGGGGGGGGTGTTGAGTGTTGTGTGCGAGAATGAGGGGGGAGTGTTTGTGTGATTGGAGGGGAGTGGGGGCTGTTGTGTGTGTTTGTGTGCTTGTGTATGCAAGTGTATGTGTGCTTGTGTGAATGTGTGTATGCAGGGGTGGAGGGGTGTCATGGCCGCGTGTTCATATGTGTGTGAATGAGTGTGCGTGTATGTGTGCGTGTATGTATGTGTGATGTGTGCCTGTGTGGATGTATGGAGGTTCGGAATGGGGATCAAGGGTGGGGGGTTTGGAATGAGGATCAGGGCGGTGGGGGGTTCGGAATAGGGATCGGGGTGGGGGAGTTCGGAATGGGGATGGGCTGGGGGTGTCACTGCTTGAGGGGTGTGGGCTTCTGATGGGGTCTGGGTTGGAGGGAGGGTCCTACATGTAGGGGGGGTGGGGAGTCCTGCAGTGGTGACAGAAATGAGTATTCCTGTCGCCAGTATCGTTACCGCCAGGGATTCCGGGGTGAGACTGCCGCCACGGAATCCCTGGCGGTAAGGACGCTCAAAATACTGCAGGCGGTGTTAGGTCGACTGCCGGGTCTAAGGTGGTCAACCTTCGGCCAGGTGGTCCAACCCCCCTGGCGGTACAGGTAGTGAACTGCCTGCAATGCAGCCAGTTCACTACCGTTGTCATAATTTGGCGTGGCGGAGCAGGATCGACAGGGTCATAATGACCCCCATAGTCTGCAAAGAAAATATTCTGATTGGTTAGGCAGCTCAAAACGTTTTACTCCTCATCCTAATAGGTAATACTTTTGCCAATATCAGTAGCACACATTTTGTCCACTTCAGATATTTGATTGTGTGGTGACTACCTAGTTTCAAACATGAGAAATGAAGAGTAATGTTAGAAATGAGGTCTCTAGTTGGCAGTGGTTTGCACCCTATCCAAGTAGGGACCCCCACTCTAGTCAGGGTCACACAACTAAGATAACCCCTGTGCACCCCTTTGGTAGCTTGGCTTAACAGTTAGGCTTATCTCAGAGACAATGTGTGAAGTATTTGTACACACACAGTAACACAGTAAAAAAAACACAAAGGTACTCCACACCAGTTTAGATAAAAGGCCAATATTTATTTGAGTAAAACAAGTCCAAAATGACAAACATCCAACGTACACAAGTAAAGCTACGAATTTCTGAAAGATTATATTTTAGTGAAGAGCTTAGAAACACAATAGCTTCAACTGGGACAATCACAGTGTCTTGACGGAATAATTTCCAACAGTCCAACGTGCCTCACGAGGGAATGTGGGCCGGTCACAGAGTCGCACGAATCCCAGTTAGAGTACCTTGGAAACTGATGAGGAAAGAAAAACATGGCACGGAGTCGGGGAGGTGAGGCATTGCTGGAGCTGGTGCGGTATCAGTTCCTTACTGCTACCGGGGAGGTGAGGCGTCAGTTCCTAAACTGCTAGGCCGGGGAGGTGAGACATTGGTTCCTTATGGTTGCTGGGGAGGTGATGCAGAATCGGTGGTGAGGCATTGGTTTCATTTAAAATACTGGGTAGATGAATCCAGCATGTCAAGATGCGAGGCATCGACTTTGCGGTGTCATGATCATACTACGGGGCCACAGGTGCTGCGGTGGAGTCGGGTGTCAAGGATGTCGGTGACAGGCCACCCGGGACTCACGCTGTAGCGGGACTTCGGAGGTGCTGTGGCGGCATCAGGCCTGCAGCATCGGTCCCAGTCATTGCACTCCAGGGGCACATAGCTCTGGTGCAGGCAGCGGCATAGAGTCAGACAGCAGCACCATTCGCTCTGGAGTCGATGTGCTTGATTTCTTCTTGGTTGCACCAGAACACACTCCCAAGGGCCCAGGAACTGGATTTGGCACCACTTGTCAAGTCAGGGCTCTAGAGAGTCCAGGTGCTGACAGTTGAAGTCTTTGATGTTCCTGAGACTTTTTAACAGGAAGCAAGCTCAGTCGAAGAACTTTTAACAGGAAGCAAGCTCAGTCGAAGAACTTTTCGTAGCAGGATGTAGAAAGTAAAGACCAGTCCTTCCAACCTTCCACTCCCAGGACAGAAGCAACAAGCAGCAGGCCAGCACAGCAAAGCAACAGGCCCTCCAACAGCAGGCATCGCTTTTTCCTGGCAGAAAGCCCTCAGTCCAGAAAGATTCTAACTTTGTGGGGTCAGAGTTCCTGTATTTATATCCAGTTCTGTCTTTGAAGTAGGCAAACTTCGAAGAAAGGTCCTTGTAGTGAACAAGACCCTACCTTTCCTGCCCTGTCCCAGACAAACTCCAGGGAATTGGAGACCGTTTTGTGTAAGGGCAGGCACAGCCTTATTCAGGTGCAAGTGTCAGCTCCTTCTACCACTTTGGCTCAGAACGACCCATCAGGATTTGCAGTGCACACCTCAGCTCTCGTTGTGTGCCTATCTACAGTGAATACCTATAGCCCAACTGTCATCCTGACCCAGATGTATTCAGCAGACAGGCAGAGGCACAGAATGGTTAAGAAAGAAAATACCCACTTTCTAAAAGTGACATTTTCAAATTTACAATTAAAAAAAAACTTCACCAAAAGATACACTTTTTAATTTGTGAGTTCAGAGATCTCAGACTCCATATCTCTACTGCTCCCAATTAGAAATTACACTTAAAATATATTTCAAGGCAATCCCCATGTTACCCTATGAGAGAGATAGGCCTTGCAGTAGTGAAAACTGAATTTAGCAGTATTTCACATCAGGACATGTCAATATCTCCAGTACCTGTCATACCTTTTAAATAAACTGTATCTGGCTGTCTTGGACCTACTTTAGAGGTGGCTTACATGTAGTAAAAGGGAAGATTTGGGCATTGCAAGTGGGTGCACTTGCCAGGTCGACATGGCAGTGTACGAGTGCACACACAAACACTGCAATGGCAGGTCTGAGACATGTTTGCAGGGCCACTCATGTGGGTGGCACAATCAGAGCTGCAGGTCCACTAGTAGCATTTGCTTTACAGGCCCTGGACACACCTGGTGCACAATACTAAGGACTTACTAGTATATCAAATATGCCAATCATGGATAAACGAATCACCGATACATTTTAGACAGAGCGGAAGGGGTGGGGTGGCAAGCAAGGGTTGAGGGGAGAATAAGCATTTAATTAATAATAAAAAAAGCACACTTACCTCGATTGTTGCCGCCGCTCCATCCGTTCCTCTGCCTCTGCTGCAGGCACTGGCTCCTAGCCTGCCCTGTGGCCAATCCTGACACTGCTCAGAGCAGCTTCAAGATTGGCTGGGAGCGCCCAGCCAGGGCGCTTCCAGGCAGACTGGGATCCTGTGCATGCTCTGTCCACTGTATTGCTTGACTTGAGAGAGCCTACTGCGCATGTGTGTGTTGGCCGGCCCGAGACAGGCGGCCAAACATACATGTGCAGTGAGGGGGAGTGCTGTGCACTCTCCCTCACTGCTCGTCACCCCTGAGGCCCCACCTCTTTAACCGAAAACGATAATGAACTCAGTTTATTATTGTTTTCTGGTAAACGTTTTGCAGCTGCCGCTGCTAGCGGGGGCAACGCTCCTCCGCCCTAATCGAGGAGCCCCACTGATTTTTGACAGAGAGCATATGCACTTTAGCACTGGTTAGCAGTGGTAAAGTGGCCAGAGTCTTAAAGCAAGCATAAACAGGTAGAAAAAATAGGAGGAACAAGGCAAAAAGTCTGGGGATAACCCTGCAAAAAGGACAGGTCCAACAAGTAATAATAGTTATAATTACCTAACTAAATAGAATTAGTGCCATTTACTTTTGGAAAAATGGCAGGTTTGATCAGTCCTCCATGTATTCACACCAGGATCTACAAATTCACAGTAGATATTTTCATTTAAAAGCTTAAACATACTTATTTAATTGCCTTGGTATTGGCTTCCTCATGGTCTCATTTAAAGAGTTATTGTTATCTTAGGTTGTTCGGTCTACAAACTTGGATGGACTAGCAGTTTTACAACCTTTGTGTATGTTGAATTACCATTTGCTTTTTGCTGTTGATGACCTATCACTGTTTTCACACGCTTTAGTGTAATACTACCACATTATTCAAAATGTGCAGAAGAAGAACACATGTAAATATACCTGAATACCGCACATTTTTCCCATTCTTGCCTGCCTCTATTTGCAGGGCCAATGTTACTCCTTATTTCTATTACAGGAGGATGGAAATCTAAATCCTCAGTGACTTGATTCTGTTCTGTAACCCGCAAATTACAACAGATCTACTCAGCAAAGACATATGCATATGTAGGGACAGATTTGTAAGCTGCTAACTAGTTATTTTCACCCACATTTTACTAAAAACGTGTAACTGAATTCAGCTGGTTTTATTGCATCTTAAGTCGAAATCTACTAACAGTGTAATTCATCAATACATGAATAACATCGTGGTTTAAAATCTGATTTTACAAACTATTGGTCAGAAACATACAAACAGAGTAAAAAAACTATTTAAAAAATCATAAATAAGATTATTCATACGTAAAAAGTGAATTACTTTCAAACGTTTACGACTTTGAAAAGGTTAGGAGGAATGCTAAAACGATATTATTGAATTGTGCCAATTTTTACCCAACAAAGGGCCAGATGTACCAAAGGATTTTACCCATTCTGTGTCTATGGGAAAAAGCTTTCGTACATATTGCCCAAAGCCAATTATTAAAAATAAATTACTTGTTCTAAAGGGGGAAGATAAAATACTTAATTTTTGTTTTGTGACAGGAATACTCGCTTATCCGTACCAATAGTTGGAGGATGAGCAAAAGTTGTAAGCATGTGGTAAACATTTACACAACTGGAAACAGATGTAGGGGGTCATTCTAACCCTGGCGGTCGGCGACCGCCAGGGCTAAAATGACGGAAGCACCGCCAACAGGCTGGCGGTGCTTCCTTGGCCATTCTGACCGCGGCTTGTCAGAAAAGGGCAACCGGCGGTTTCCCGCCGGTTTACCCCTGGCCCAGGGAATCCTCCATGGCGGCGCTGCTTGCAGCGCCGCCATGGGGATTCCGACCCCCTTACCGCCATCCTGTTCCTGGCGGTGAGTATGGCGGTAACGGGTGTCGTGGGGCCCCCTAACAGGGCCCCACTAAGATTTTCAGTGTCTGCAAAGCAGACACTGAAAATCGCGACGGGTGCCACTGCACCCGTCGCACCCCTTCGACTCCGCCGGCTCCATTCGGAGCCGGCATCCTCGTAGAAGGGGGTTTCCCGCTGGGCCGGCGGGCGGCCTTCTGGCGGTCGCCCGCCGGCCCAGCAGGAAAGCCAGAATGGCCGCTGCGGTCTTTTGACCGCGGTGCGGTCATTCGGCGGTTCCCGCTTTGCGGGCGGCGACCGCCGCCCGCCAATGTAGGAATGACCCCCGTAGTCTTTAGAGATTAGCAGGTATGAATTCGTATAGTGGTGCCTAGTTAGGTAAAAAGATTATGACTTTTACATTTTCTTGTGATTCACCTCCCAAGATGAATTATTTGTTGTCCATATAGTATTCTCAAACTTACCCCTTTCAAATATTGTTCCACATCACCGGTATTTAAGGTTGTTCTCTGTATTCTTTTCTTCCTTGGATCATAATTTCCATGAAAGTTTCATTGTATCCAGTCTATGACAATAAGTTTCTATGGTAAATTCTGTTCAAAGTGGCTATGAATTACAAAGCAAGGTTCCTCGCAGGCGTAGTGGGTTCATTTACTGAACATTAGGGCCCACAATGTGATATCTGCTCACGCATTCATAGCAGAACAATCATACTTTCCACATGGCAAACTTCCACAAAAGGAAAATGCAGCCGAAGAAAAGGCTCTCTCTCGCAAATGATGTATGCACACATGCTGAGAGGCCAATAGTAAATTGTTCGGGGGGCTTAGGGGGGGGGGCAGGCGCAGAGCACAGCATATCATTAATTGACAGAGGGTTGCACCAGGCCTTGAATCGTGCCCTAGCTCTCCAAATAGGTGAATCCTAACTTTTAACACAGGAAGGCACAATTGACACAATGGGGAGAAATTAGACCTATATCCGCATAGCCAGGACAGGGCAGCAGCATCGACGGAGTGCATAAGCATTACTGTTCCGAATATTATTCTTTAGCCTTAAGTTTAGGTGTTAAATTTGATTAATATTTGATTAATTAAAAAAATGGACAGATGAGTCTAATTAAATGTACTTAATGTACCATATAGATGAGAGTGTGGGTCTGCTGATGTCCGCGTGGCCTGCACCCCCCACCTCCCACAAGTCTCACAAGAGCCAAGGAACAGTATAGAAGTGACAACACACTTATTGCTTCAGTGTTCAGGAAGGGTTGGGCTACAAAGGCCTATGTATCACTTGCTGCACCATACTTATCCTCCTGCACACAGGGAGGTCTGCAAAATTGGGCATTCGTGCAGGTGCAATGATCATGCACATTTGCGATGCACAAACTGTTCATTATAAATATGTGTGCCACTTTTGGTGAATCTAGTCCCAGTTACTTGGCAAGTTGCCACGTTCAAAATAGAAAAGTTCTACGATTATAACATAGACTCTATATCCTGTTTAAATGTAGTTTATAAAATGTCATATTTTACATAATCTTCCACATAAAAATCTAATTAAAAGGACCAAAAGCCTATTAGGCACCGAGAGCAGTACTGATGATTGGCTTTAAGAATATTTCGTTTTTTTATAGACTTCAGCAGTATTTCACTGAGAAATAATCTCAGTTTAGCTTGGATGTATTAGTATAAAATTGTAGTTGCTAGATGTCATGTGTCAGAACTTTATCTAATATGTTGTAATACACAATAATGAGAGACGTGTCTGAACGACCTGCAAATTAATTGACCTGCATTGGGAAGGATTGGGGCAGACAGTGGAAGGGCCCGGCAGCGCACACCTCCTTTCATCTACTCACACGGGAGCCCATACAACACAGACACAGCTTTCTGTCATGCCACTAATCCATCATGTAACCAGGGCTGGACTAGAATTCAAAAAACAACCATTGCAAAATGGTCAAATCAACCTCCCCCACAGGAGGTGACAAAGTTACAGGTTAGGCCAACCCTGCCTGTAACTGTTGAAGGCCGTGGAGTCGTCCACCAGAATGTTTTATCACTCAGAGGAGACTAGTTCTTTCACGTCGCCACTTCCTCACTAAGGGACATTGGATCCATGCAGGTCCAAGCCCCTATCCTAATTATAGCAGGGCTGACACTCAATAAAATACACTGAAGCACTGAAAGTTTGAGTACAGATTGGTCATGTCGACAGAGCCGTCTGCTTCTATAAATTAAACCTCTCGAGAGCGGACAGTGAGTAATATGAAAACTCCGTATATTCACAGAATGTGTAATGTGTGCTGACTTGCTTGCGTGCAGGCATGTAAAAAAATTAGAAATAATAGTCATGATCGACTCGGCCCCTCCCTACAAACGATCACGAATATTTGGCATTCGGGCAGGCTCTCTTCCAAGTGTACCCAGGAGACCCACTCTTCCACAAACGTCCTTTAGTAGAACATATCTATTCTCCATTCTTTGGCAGCAGCTTTTAAATGTATGTTTTCATTTTTCTGATTGTGCTTCAAGGAGGCTGAAACACCACCTCCAGTCATTTCAACTGGCTCCTTCTTAACAGAAGTCTTTTAGGCCTTGGCTTCCACTAACGTGGTGTAGGCTGCCCCAGGAGCGACCTCTAGGCCTTTTCAGCACCAAGAAACTATGGGCCAGATGTAGGAAGATATGCTTTTGCGAGTCTGAAATTGCGAGTCGGTGCGACTCGCAATTTCAGACTCGCAAAAGCATATGCAGAATGGTGTCTCAGACACCTTCTGCGGCTCACTATGGGGTCGCAAAGACCCACCTCATCAATATTCATGAGGTGGGTCGCAGTTTGCGACCCCATAGCGAGTCCCTGCACTCACAGGGATGGTGGCCTGCTGTAGTCAGCAGACCTCCATGTCTGTGACGGCTTTTTAAATAAAGCAGTTTTTTTTTTTCATTTTGCAGCCCGTTTTCCGTAAAGAAAAACGAGTTGCAAAATGAAAAAAAAAACGAAACCATTTGGTTTAGTTTTTTTCAAAGTAGGCAGTGGTCCATAGGACCACTTCCTGCTCTGCAAAAATATTTTTGTGGACATTCACAAAGGGGAAGGGGTCCCATGGGGACCCCTTCCCTTTTGCGAATGAGTGACCACCAGTGTGACACTGGTGGTAACTGCGAGTTGCTTTGCGACCGATTTCCCCAAACCTCACTCTCAGAATGGAAAAAGAGAAATGAGGTCCTGTGTTAAGTACAGAGGGCTCAACACTGTCACAAAGATGAATGCTCATCCTATCCTTAGAAAATACGCAGAGGGCAACCCATTAATAACCCGATGGATCTGGGTAAATAATACTACACAACTACAATGGCCAAACGGTAATTTCACAAAAAATAATTTTACCAGCATATAAATTGCAACATGCACATGCAGCACAAACTAATATTTGTTATCTCAAATGAATAAATACATTAAATAAAAATTATTATAAAAAAATGTGTGTGTATATATATATATATATATATTTATATATATATATATATATATATATATATCAAATTATATTTTTTTAATAAATATTACATTTTTAGTCTCTTGTAAGCTTTACTTTGTTTACCCATCACCATGTCATGTCGCTGTCAATCTATCCTCCATCCCCACTCTGACTCATCCCAAACCCATTCTACTACTTTCATCTCTTAAATAATCTTGCCTAAGCTCTTCCCTGCTCTTCCGCATGTAACTCACCCAAACCTCAGTTAACTACCATGTTCTCCCAACCAGCCCTATAAATTCTCCCTCATTTATCTCACCTTTGACTCACCCAAAACCCATCCTGCTACTATGATCTCCCTAACCCTTTCCACAGACTCTTCTCTCCTCCATCCCCCCTTTACTCATCCCATGCCTCATCCAATTACTATAAACTCTCAATGAACACTTCTGGATTCTTCCTTCCTCTACCCCTCCATTACTCCATTCAATCCCACTAACAAACTCACATATCCGCAGCCCAAATAACTCATAATTATTTGTGATTTTCCTAAAATTATGCATGTCATGTAATTTTGGTTATGTTATGTTATGGGCACTATACAGCACACATAACATAACATACATATTATTTTCATGAAGATAACATTTTGAGCTAAACATAAATCAGGATTAGGGGTGTGGGAAATTTGTGTAATTTAAAGTAGCGTAATTATGCAAAATGACATTCAATTGAGTGAAATTATGAGCAATTGTCTGAAATGTATATCACACTGAAAAAATTAATCTAACAGTTCATTTGGGTAAAAATTAAATTTGAAAATGTAGTTCAAAACACTGCAGCTTGCATTTGGATATGTAGTTTTCTCTCAAAAATGGTCCACAAGTCCATGTGGTAAAATATCTATCCCAAATATTTGATGACCACCCATGAAAAAGGTATTGCCGCGCATACTCAAAACGCTGCTGCGTGTGGTGTAATGACATAATCTTAGTAATATTACGTACATTTTGGTACACAAAATAACCAACATTTTACCAATTACGGCATTACGGTAATAATAATTTCACCCAGGTTTAATCAGGAAATACATTTGTATATTTTGTTCTATGGAATAAATGCTACCGGAATGTTCTACACAGTTTGTGGTCCAGATGGACACTAACATTTTACTCTAAGCATTTGTCAGAATGCAACACAGGTTGTGCTTACTTCTATGTGCTGATGCTGCATGATTGCTACACTCAAGATCCTGAACCTGAATGTCTTCAGGAACAGAAGAGGCTCGAAAGGTGTGTCGATGATGGATGCTGTTTGAGCAGAAGCAGTGTGTCTCGGGTATGAATGTATGTAAACACCTGGATAACACCTGGATAAGACAGGAAGAACTATATGTCCCATTAGGACAAAGGACTCTCAAGAGACTTGAACGTGCTAGTGGTCATCTTCAATGCCTAGAGTACACGTTCCTCTGGGTCTTTTGTGTCTCGGTCAGGCAATCACGGTTTGTAGTTACTGCACCCTGGACTTGCTGTTAGACTTGTTGTAACCTATTTTTCTGAGAGATTGACGAAATACATATTTAGAGCCAGGGAACTATTCTTGCACCACACTTGCAAAGGGAATAGACCCGTTGCTGTTTTCACAATGAGTCATCCATTAGGATTACAAACTCTATATTTGTGCTTTGTTCAATCCCAAGAGGAGTCATCCACTAGTATTGTGAACTCTATTTGTGCACTTTTTTATTTCCCTAAGCAGTCATGCATTAGGATTACAAACACTATTTTGTACCTATTTATATCCACAGCAAATAATCCATTAAGATTAAAAACACAATATTCATTCTATTGCTTTCATAAGAAAGTGTGGAAGCACTCATCATTACCACTCACTCTGGGTGGCATACCTAGTGCATCTTGAAAAAAGTTTTCAGAAATAAGATATTACCTCAACGTATTATTACATATGGAGGATTTAAAGAAAAGAGAGGAATCAAATAAGAGGACCATGGTTTTGATCAACGTGGTTCTCTTAGTTATGTGGGGGGAATTGGCTGCAGTTTGTGAAATGTTAATTGTCAGAATCAACTTTAGCCTCCAGGGTCACTTGTTTGTAAGTATTGCTCTCATCAGTGGGCTGTTGCAGTATAAAACGTGACAATCCTCTATGTTGGTGGATAATCTGATAGTTGTGCTTCATAATATATTAGAAGTTACCAATGTGGGCAGGGGGTCAGTTTAGAAGTGATTGAGTCCATGTTTGTGTTGTGTAACTTAGACAATAAGGCTTTTGACAGAACACAGAAAGCCTTCCACAGATTCTTTAACTAACACCATACCACACTGTGTACTTCATCATTTTAACACTCTACCTATGGGGAACAAATCACCACAACAAGGAGTAATCATCCCTTTATTTATTCCATGGTGATATGCAATCTGCACTTATTGTCTTCCAGCCCACCTCAGCAGTCAGGACACTAAGCCCCTGATTATGAGTTGGGTGGTGCACTACCCCTTAATGGGGTTATCTTCTGCGACCTATTTTATGTGGCCTGGTGTTCCTGCACACAGACTTCCCTTGTAAGATTTTACCATCTGAAAAGTTCAGCTGCATCACCTTGGTAAAGGTTGGCAGTACAAGCTGGCCCTATCCCTTCTACGTCACAGTGGATTGCCCTAATTCTATCCCCTGGTCAGATCATTTTGCTGTCCTTTCTGCTTCCTAATTTGGTATCATTCAACTAATCCGGAAACCAAAGTACAGATGAAAGAAAACAGTTGATCCTATCCAAACGTTCTGTTTTATGAAAGCAACTTCACTTTACCTTTATAATTATAGTCAATCCATGTTTCCCTGCTGACTCTGAAAATAGGTTGCAAAGTTCTAATAACAATACTAATAACAATATAATCAATGCCTTGAATAAGGTCCCAACTCTTAAAACAATGTAAGTGGTGCCCAAAAAAAGTGGTTTACCCCAGCTTGAATTAGTTGTAAAAGTTGCAGGGCAGGCTAGTGTTGAAAACAACAGTAGAATCCCACCAGAGATTACAGAGCCCGTATAACAACGACAAACAATGATTAGATTTCTATCTCTAATGCTCTGAATCTCTTTAATAACATTTTCAAAATTATTGCTGATGACTTACATTTCTTCAGTTTCTGTCTAGAAATAATTCTTCTGGATGATTTCTTTCAAATCAACCTTCCTCTTGAACAACTTCAGGGGTATCACACAGCTCATTGAGAGGAAAACGTTCACCTCCTGCTTGGATTAGCAAGACTCAGGGAAACTTCAGTTACCTCTAGTACCACTCATACTACTCTATCCAATTTCCAGCTATTAACCCTTAATTAAGTTACCAAGTTATTTTCATGTACATATCCTTCTAGGTTGCCTTAGGATCCCTGTCCTGCTCAATTACTGAAGTCGATTTTTCCTGTTCTGTTTCATTATCTAGTCATTTTATTAAAATGCTTTCTGTAAGGGGGGGGGTCGTTCTCCGTACCTATAAGACAACTTTTGTGAAGACTTAACTTAAAAAACCTTCCCTAGACATGTTGAATCGAAATAATGTTTGCCAATCTCGCAATCAGTGTGGTGTCTGCATCTCTAATGTGAATCTATCAAGCATCCGGACTAGAATAGCATGTTGGGCTTCATGCTAAACAGTTTAGTCGAAAGTTAATTTGGAAAACATCTAACTATGGCTCTAACAAAAATCAGCAATTGGCACATAATATAACTAGAATTATCAACAAGACAATGACATTTTATACCTCTCCTCAGTATGGATCGGCAAGCAGCAATTCTCTTCGTCAGTTGGACAGCTCTGGTCTGCATCAGCAAAAGGGCAGGGGAAGGGGATAGTTCAGACACAGGGGTCTCTACACAATCTGAACCATAAAGCAATGTCCAAGGGCAGCATCAAATTATTTAGCCATCAAGCTTCAAAGTCAAGCAACGAACTCAGTGAGAAATATAAGCGTCCAAGAAGAAGTGAAAAAGTGAAGTTTTTCCTCTGTGAAAATCACCTAAAGTATTTCCCTCATTACCATTGGTCAAAAAAATCGTATGTTTACAGTTACTACAATTGAAGCCTACATTGAAATCTACGATATAACTAAACTATCTTTCACATGTTGATGATTGGTTCGTCTCCTTCCGTTCCCATCGTCTGACTCATCAGGTAACTTTCTTGTATCCATCCATGCTCTAGTCAGTGCGTCCATTGTTAGTTACTAGGAACAACGCTTTTGAATGCATTAAGTTCTCGAATGTAACTTTTTAGGTACAGCATGATTCTACAAGCGCTTCTCATGAGACAGTTAAAGGCTACTGCTACGTTTGGTCAACCTTCAGTTACAACAATACATCTTTATTTTTCTAAACATAAATTCACACTTTTATTCACACTTTTCATTTTGTGCAATACTTAGGGCCAAACCTTGCTAACTTAAGGCCTACAATTACTTAAGCAATTACATAGCATTAAGTCGTTAATATGACACATTACTACAAAATAAATATTCATATATGTTTCTAAATAAATAAACATCAGTACGCATTTAGTAAGAAATTAGATACTCATGACGGCCACTCAAGTGGGCACATTTTCAAATCACACACTATTTTCTACGTTAACTAATTTCTATGTAAAGTCATAATCAAATACACATGAATATTTTATTAGTAAAAGTTCAGCATTCACAACACAAAATGAAAATGTGTGCTTTTTTCCGTTCTTGATTTACAGGAGCTTTTACCTACCACAAACTGGAAAGGGCAACTCCTGCATTAGGGGGCAATTGAAACCTAATCCATTATTCTGTTCTGGTGCAATTGGGTGTTTGAACCTGTACCCAGATCAGTGGCCAATTTGTAATCAAAGCCAGTGCTTCTTAACACTGTAATTTGTTTTAGTCTGGTCTTGAAATAGTTCATTGCAACTTCACAATTTATATTTTGTATGTTTTGTTATGGTATGGTATTATGTAATGTTATATTTGCTTATATAACGTAGGTTATTTCATATTTAATATGAAATACACCTTGATACCTTGTGTTAAAGTGCTTTGTGCCACTGAAGGGGTATGGAAAGCTCTTTATTATACAAAAAATACAGTACAATACGTCATGATCTTGTTTTATGTTTTCTTATGCTATTCTATGATATTTTTGTTAAGTTAAGATACATTTTGCCATAGGAATGGCATGGTGTGCTGTAGTGCAAATACTATGGTGTCATATTTGCTATGTTACATTGTACATTGCACTACACTATGGCCTATCATGTGAATCTGGGAACATTTATGTAAACAAAAGCTCCTGAGTGCCCACATTACTTTGTATCTGCAATACAATAAAAACACTAGTTTAGGTGGCTACTTAGTACACACTGAGAACACATTTGACAATACCAAAGATGTGTATCTGGTATTAACAAGGCACAGACAGCTGTGTTTTTCTTTGTTTTGACACATAACCACACATCTCATCTTAGATTTAAAACATGATGTATAGCCAAATTCCTTCAACTCAAGAGCATTGAAGGTGCTGCAGGATGGCACGCTGTTCAATTAATTTATTTTGCTCGTGCAGTGCCCCATAGCTATAATTGCCACAATTAAAGTGAGGCGTTTTAAAATTAAACACAAGTACTACTAAAGTTTCGATTTTAGGCCCGAATACTCTCCAGTTTTCTGCAATCCACTATCTTGATGCAAACAGCCTGTGCAACAGCATATTCGATCTTCTCCGATTTATGTGCAGCTTTTCAGTTTAATCAAACTGGAATAACTGCAATTACTCTCATCTCTTTAACACGACTCCCAGCTCCTTTGATTGTTTGTTATGCAATTGAAAGAAACAGAGTCCTCTAAACACGATAACAATGATCAATATCACATAATTAGTTTCTTTAAAAAGGCATTGCAGTTTCTCATAGTAGTTCACTTCACTTTGTTGAAAGATATCTGTTATCTGTGATGAACCAAAAGAAAACATTAAAATTGTAATACTGTAAAGTTCTTAAGCATGTACATTAGTTAGAAAGTTGTGTGGTTTCCAAGAAGCAATCACACTGAATCCCATATGCAATATAGGAAAGGAAAAAGCCAATCTGTACAAACTGTGATTGAGCAAAAGGTATTGCACTGGTGGGTTGCAGTGGCGGCTCCTCGGTTTGGGCAGAGGAGCGTCAACCCCCCCCCCCCACCAGCAACGCCAGCTGCAAAAACTTTTAAACTATGTTTATTATCTTTTCGTTGAAAGGGGCAGGGCCACAGGGGTGACGTGCACTGAGGGGGATGCTCAGCACTCCCCCTTCACAGCGCATGTGTGTTTGGCCGGCCGTCTCGGGCTGGCCAAACACACATACGCTGTAGGCTCTCTCCAGTCCAGCACTAGTGTTGCTGGGCTGGAGAGAGCCTGCACAGACTCCCAATCTGCCTGGGAGTGCCCTGGCTGGACGTTCCCAGCCAATTCTGA
Organism: Pleurodeles waltl; assembly: GCF_031143425.1. Taxonomy (NCBI): domain Eukaryota; kingdom Metazoa; phylum Chordata; class Amphibia; order Caudata; family Salamandridae; genus Pleurodeles; species Pleurodeles waltl. The sequence continues at coordinate 74,535,042 of NC_090450.1, read as the reverse complement.
TGCTGCTCTGAGCAGGAGCAGCGGAGGAGGTAAGCGATTGTTGTTTAAAAATTAAATTAAATGTTTATTCCCTTCCTCTCCCCCCTCCTGCGCCTTCCCGCCCCACCCCGCCCCTTCCGCTGCCCACGAGCCCCTACTGGTGGGCTGTATGGTAGAGTATCGAGGACAGAAATATCGTCCCACAAATGTATTGTGGGAGAAATATTAAGCACCAAAATATCATGTCAGTGAGTATATAGATTATTATTTTTAGCATCAAATCTCCCTACCTTAAAAATATATATATTGATGTCGTACGTGCAAAGGCAAGTACAATATACATATTTTCTGGAGAAGATATTGAACCAGTGCTGTTTGAAATGCCATCTTCACCCTTTGAAGAGGTACCTCCTCTGTCTGAACAAACATTTGCCTCTATCTCTGTTGCCCTTAAGATCACTACTGGTTCCACATTGGAAGCTAAAAACAACCTAAATTATCACAAAGCAAGTGCAATCCCCTACGCCATTGGGGTATAGTCATGAAAAATAATCAAACAATGTGACAGGGGCTCTTCCTGGTAGATATATCCCTACAAAGAAGATGTGTAGATATTCCAAACCATATACCATTCAAGCGGTTTTATGTCACAAAATCAACGACAAAAAGAATGTGGTACTGAAATATCCATTGATATTAAAAATATAAAGTTTTCATACCTATTATGTAAAGTAAAACTTTGAATACAAAAACATTGACAGGAAAAAATACAGTAAGTATGGCATGCCTACTGAGAAAAAATAGAACAAGCATTTGCAATGAAATGGGTCTCGCGGTTGCTCATGTTAGAGCTATTAGCGCTGTGAGGCCCAGATTTATACTTTTTGACGCAAAAATGCACAAACGCAGATTCGCATAAAAAGTATAGCTCCGGCTTGCACCATTCCAGAGCGCCAGCCGGGCGCCATGTTTAAGAAATGGCACAAGTTGTCGCTAAGGGTGGGCTAACGTCAAGGAAAATGACGTTAGCCTTGTGAGGGTGGCGGAGTGGGGAAAATAAGCAGTGATAAAGGACAAGCACACACATCAATAAATACAAACCAAGGACAAAAGCAATGTCTTCTCAATGCACTCGTGAATTCCTAGGCGCCCTTTTGGAATGTTGTAAAACCTGTATCGGTTAGCCTGTCAAGCAACTAATGTTAATCTGCACATATTCCTACAATAACATAATATCAAAATAATTTCACCATATGTATTAATATCAAAATATCAAAATAATGCCACCATATGTATTCATATTGCAAGACAGAAGATATAAATCAATAATGGCTCACACATAATACCTTTGGCTTCTCACGCAGTAACAGACTCATTACTCCATCAGCAATACCTCTATTACATGCCCTCATATGATTGTCATTCCATAAATGTCATAATACTGTTGCATGAGGCAGGTGAGATTTCCCAATGTGCAGTTTGTTAGAAGCCACTCATCCTTCTGCATACCCAAAATACCATCCTGATGGAAAGGGGGGCCTACTGTCTTACCACCATTGAGTATACTAGCGCAGTGACATCATCAATATACAGTCTTGCCCATGTAGGCACTCCATACTACATACATATCTCCAAAAAGTAAAAAGTCACCATTCAGCCACATGTGAATATCCCATTATGCATGGCAGTCACAGACATCCTACGCCAAAGAGAGCATGATGATCAAAGTAAAGCGCTTCTCCCACCACCTCATGCAGACCTGTGAAAGCATAAAACATTTTGTGAAAAAAAGGGAAAGGGAAAGGGGATAACAATTTTGAAATCTATAAAAACATTCTATCACAAAAAAAAAACAAAGTAAGCTAAACAGAAACTACAATTCTGACTAATTAATGCAAATGAGTTGCCATCTCTTCATCACAGTTCAACCCTATGGGGGCCAATGCATCAAAGTTTAGGGTATACCTTGACTCCAATTTCCTCAAAGACTTCTCTCTGTCACCACCTCGTACACTTGGAACAATGGTGTCAATCACAAAAAATCTCAAAAGGTCTGTATTGCCATAGTGTATATTTATAAAATGACATGCAATGAGGTACTGGGAGTTGGTGTTCTCTATAGCTCTCAAATGCTGTAAGACTAAGACTTGTTTTTTGACTTTATGGATAGTGCTGGCTACATACATCATATTGCAAGGACAAACTAGACAATAAACACAAAATTCTGTATTACAGGTGATAAACTTATGAATCGTAACTACCCTCTCAGCGTTGGGAACAAAACGTTTGGTCACATCAAAGCTGGTTTTACAGGCCTTACAGTTTCTACAACTAAAGAAGCCATGCCTCTAATTTTTCAGAGTCTCACTCCTAATATGCTTCCTGATGAGTGCATCCCTCATAGACTTGCTTCTCATGAATGTTACCTGGGCAGCATTGCTCAGAAACCTACTCAGGGTTTCATCTGTATGTAGAACATGCCAATGTTTATTGAGAATTCTCCTTACCCTACTTGCCTGTGCAGAGTGGGTGGTAATTAACCTTACTTTGCCTTCACTTGCAGCCTGACTTTTCTTGTGCTCATGCTCAATAGGCTCTGTCTGGAAACTCCATCTGCCCTTTTTTACCGCTCTTTTAAACACCCCTTTTGGTTAACATCTCTCCACAAATCTCTTTATCATGATTTCCTTTTCCCGTGCGTATGTCTCTGGGATACTACAGTTCTGTTTCACTCTCAGTAATTCACCATTAGGAAAACTGTACACTAAGTTAGCAGGATGAGCACTTCTCACACACAAAAGGTTGCTGCCCTCCATTGGTTTCCTAAACAGCCTTGTCTCCAACTTGTCCCCTGCTACCTTAACTTCCACATCTAGGAACTCAACCATGTCCTGACTCACCTGCCCACTGAACTGTAAATTCAAGGAATTGTTATTCAACTTCTCAACAGATTCCTTCCCTGAATTCACATCCCCTTTCCAAATGAAAAAAATATCCACAGGGCCACATGCTCTACATATTCATCATAGCTACATAGCCTTTGCTCCTTCCACCAGCCCACGAACAAATTTGCACATCTGAGAGTGAAGCAGGTGCCCACCTCTGTCTCTTGTTTCTGTCTGAACACATTGTCATCCAAGATAAAGCAGTTACTATTTAGACAAAACCAGATCATATCTAGGATCATCTCAGAATATGGAAGGTATGACAATGACCTAATATCGGCAAACTTTACAGGGAGTGCATTTAACAAAGCCTCAGTTCTTGATTGGCCAATTCTTCTCCTCTTTACTAGGGTCAAAATATCTTGATGTTATCATGCCCCCAGTGATCTAGCTTTTTTTAAAGTTATCTGTGGGCCCAAATGTACAATCTCTTTCAAGTGTTCATCCTTATTCAGCACATTTCAGTTCTTCTGCTGTATCTTCCTAATGCTGGATTGAGCCACATTATGTTCAAGGAAGAATGTCTTCAACTTGCCATCCTTTTTACTTGAGTTGTTATTCTGTGGGTATAATAATTGCTCCCTCGTTTTTTCACTAACTTTCTTTTTCGCATCCTACAAAACATTCCTAGGATAGCCCCTCTCAGTTTCCTCACCATATTGGAAACCTTCTTATCAAATTCCTCCACCCTTGGGCATATCCTCCACCCTCAGCAATTGACTATAAGGAATGTTCCATTTCAGGGTTCCTGGATGGCTACTATTCTCATGTAATACTGAGTTGGTAGCAGTTGTTTTCCTATGTATCTTAGTTATTAATTGGCCATTGGTCACATCCCTCTCCACACTATTCTAACTGCACTCCCAGAAACATTATGGAAGGTGCATATAGATTGGGTGGGGGGTCAGGTCAAATAATGAATCTCATTCCACTGCCACAAGTATTGGAGAAGATTTGAGATGAAGTTGCATGAAAACTGGGGCATGTGTTTGGGGGTGTTCAATTATTTGAATTCGAGTAGCAGCAAGATTGTCAAGATGCACATGTTTTGTGGGTCAAATTTACTATTTTAGCTACACTCCCACAAACTTTGAAGCAATGTATAAATTTGAGGGGGTAAGATGTAATATTCTACCTCCAGTCGCACAAACACGATGGAAACAGCATCTAATGGGGGAGTGCGAGGCTTGATTTATTATTCTAGTTCCAGCCCCAAAAACATGGCAGGGGAACATGTATAATTTGGGGTGAGAGGGCAGATTCAGTATTCGAATTCCAGACCCATAAACATTGGCCTCTATTTGGGGATCAAATTGACTATTCTAACTGAAGTACCATAAATTTGTGGTGAAAGTGCATATATTTGATGTGTGGAGGGGAGTCAGATATAGGCCTTTATCATGACCCTGGTGGTCGGACAACTGCCAATGTGGTGGTCCGGCAGCCACATTGTGACTGTGGCATTACTGCAACGATCGGACCGCCAGCACCGACAATTTTCGCCCTCCCGATGGCCTGGCGGTGCTGGTGGTCCCAATCCGCCAGGGCAGCGCTGCAAGCAGCGCTGTCCTGGGAATTACAACCCCCCCCTCCACTGGCATTTACGTGGCAGAGATGTGGTGCAGGGACCCCATGGCACGGGCAGTGCAGGGACCCTATGGCCAGCCCAGTTGCACTTTGCAGACAGTGAAAAGCGCAACAGCTGTTAGTTCACCCTACGCACTGCAACATGGACGCCGGCTCAATTAGGAGCCGGCATCAATGTTGTGGGCTGTTTCCGTCCGCTGACCCAGAAACTCTTAATACAGGCCGCTGGAAGGGGAGCGCACTGGCGGTAACCTGACCACGGGAGTTTGCCGGGCAGCCTTTTCTGCCTGCCAACCTCATAATGAGGGGCATAATGGTCTTTCTTCCGTCGCACACAAAAATGCGGAAAGTGCGTGAGATTTACTGTTCTAACTACAATGCCACAAACGTTGGGGAAAATGCATATAACTTGGGGAGTGGTTATATTTATTATTCCCACTTGAGTCTCACAAACAATGAAGAAAGCACAGATATTTAATGAGTTGCAAGAACTCACATAATTTGCAGTAGCATAATTATGAGAAATTACAGAAGAATTATGCCAGGTTACAAGACGAGCGAAACCCAGCATTTAGCAATCTTTTCTTAGGACAAAGGACATCCTTACATTCAAAATGAGCTAAGTATGCATTTTTCACAAAGAAAATAGCGCTAGATTCAACAGAACATGACCAGCAACAACCAGCAACTACTTGTGCTTGCTAAATTCATTGTTCCTGTGCTATTATGTTACACTTTCTCTGCCAAATTACTGATAAGTATGCAAAAGAGTGAAATGGTGTAGTTTTTCTTAATTATTGGTGCAAGCGAATACATTTGGGAGTCAGATTAATTTGGGGGCTCTGATTTACTACACTAACTCCTGTCACACAAACAAAGTCCTGGTCCTGTTGTGGGATGATGAGAATTCTTTGATGTCACTGAGACTTAGAACAGGGTGCAAGCCAACATGCCCTTGCAGACACTCTAGGTTCAAGTTGGATAGGTTCTGAAGTCAGAAACATTATATCATGAGCTTTCAAATTAAAAACACCTCTAGATATTAAGGCACATTCAAATTATGTCAAAAGAACAATTTAAAAAAGTGGGGGGGAGTTTGTTAAGCAGCCATGTAGCCCTTAGTTCACAAACTTATGTAACACTACTGACCTCACTCAGAGTCAAGGGAGGAAACACATTTGAGCATTACATTTTACAACTTTTTTGTCTAATTATGATAACTGCTGAATAAGGCTCAGTGTAATCAGGAATCTGTGGGAAGGCCTAGCTAAAATAATGACTTACATATATGACATGATTTGGTAAATGTTGTATCTTCAAGCTCATTTGTTAGCACATCCTGATGCCATTTATTGTGAGGATTGTAATATTTGATATTTTTGAGTCTCCCCAAAGTTGTCTATTGTCAAAGACCTATGGTGCACGATGCCGGTAGTTAAAATGGGCAGTGGGTCATCTTCATCAATGGTTTGTTTTCTTGTCACTCCTATTTGTTTGCTTGTAATTCAATGGCTTTCTATCCTCTTCTTGCTTTTGTCACTCATCTGAAGCATAGGTTTTTGCCACTTAGTTGACTGGATGACTTATATCCTTCCACAGCACACATCAGTGAACTGTTTTTCTTTTTCTTTGAGCACTGCATGAGAATGCATGTACCTTTTTTTTGCTCTCCCCATGTGGGTTGCTTCCACCTCACCTCCATTAGCCCTTATGTTCTTGGTATTTTTCCTCATCCTTCTATAAAGGCGTGGCAATAGGTATACTCTTTTAAATTATGTTCAGAGTTTTCAGCATGAAAAGTATTGAATAAATAGCCATGCCTTTTATAAAGGTTGAAAATATTGAATTTCATGTACAATATTTAGTTGATCTAAGATGTGTGATTTCTTTTCCTTCAGTAGATTGATTTTTGAACTCATTGTTTAACAATACTTTACAAACAAGCATTGGTACTGCTATAGTTTGACATTTGCATTACATATGCAAGACCTATTGAACTTGCCAACATGTTTTTTCAGTTATGGCTCCTTACATTTCTTCTTTCTGAGGAGTGTGAAAACTATGCCAAAATAACTTCAATTAATGTGAGTTGTTCCTTTATTGGCCGTTTGGGTCATAGTTGGACTGGAAACCAAAACCAGTTTTATCAAAAATGTTCAAATTAACCCAGCACTTTACCATATGAGCAAACATGCTGGACAAGGCTGATCCTCTTCTGTGGATCTGTTTGGAGGAGTTTGCACCCAAATACCGTTTTAGAAAGAGTGAGACCTAACAATGCAAATTACAGAATAGTTTTCTGCAGACACAGGCTAAGCTCTAGTTCTACAGAGATAAATATGGATGTGTAGATTTACTGTTCCATCTATTTACTACTACACATAGGTGTAAGTCTACATTTTTTTGCTATTCACCATTTTGAACTGTATACTTACACATACATGTAGACTTACATGTTTGCACTCCCTCTGTTTAGCGGTGGAGACATTTACGAATGAATTTACAAGTGTACAGTTGCTACTAGTAAATGTTCACACATAGGTGGAGACCTGCACTATGATGGCAGAGCTCTCTTTATGAAAGGAAAGCATTAGAACAATTATTGAAGTTTATTATAAAAAAACATTATTACACACAGTTTAATGTAATATATAATTGCACATTCATTAAATAATATAAATGTAGAACAAACGTTACAGCACGTTAACTCATTAAAATCAATATGTCTTAAATAATATTAAAACATACATTAATTAAATAGTTGGGTATAATTTATAAATAATGTTTCTGAAAGCATAATTTCTAATCAAAATCTCACCCACAGTAATAGTGTTTTTTTTTTATTTGACATGCATTATGTTGTGTTGAAAGTGATATGCAAAATTTATTTAAACTCATTTTAATTGTTATCAATAGTTTAAAAGTTCTACTTAATTTTATTTTTTAAAGTAAGTTTATTAATATTAAATTTTAACCATAATCAATTGACTTATAATAATATAATTTCATTTCGCATTAAACTATATATATATATATATATATATATATATATATATATATATATATATATATATATATTAATTAAAGTCAAAATATGTTTTCTTATACAACATTATTATCTACGGGGTGTTATTTAGTTTACCTCTTTCCATTATTTTCTATGGAAGTGTATTGCGGTACTTGTGAGTGTTCCTATAGCGGTGCTTGATTTACTCCAAGGCTGGGCAGGTGTACATTTACTGCTGTTTTGTCATCTTTAGGGCTATAGTCACTTTAGATGTGTAGTTTGTGTAAAGCACCCAGCTCATTCTTTTGTAGGTGGATGTTTGTAGTAGCCTATCCATATCAAAAGCCCTCCTTACTTTTCCCTAGCACTCTCCCATTTTGTAATAAGTATACTTGATTTACCAGCCACATCCCCATGTCTCTTCAAAATTTACATCTAAATCATGGGCGTACAAGTGCAGAGATCTCTGTCCTATTGGCGCAAATCTCATTAAGTCTGCCTCTTTTATGGGTCACTTCAGCAGTGATCAGCAGTTCCACCGTAAATCCCTATGGCATCACTTGCTGACCACTTTGTATCATTTTAAGTTGTCCAGAAACAGTCTGGATCACAAAATGACCATCAGAGAAATGTTTCTTAGGGTTGTAACACATTTTATTTGGTTCCTGGCCTTGAAATAAAGTTTAAATTGCTGTTAAAATATAATGCAGGAGACACGAAATATAACCCAGTGGGGTAAATATGCGGTCTTTGAACTAATATTGGTTAAAATGTTGCTAACACTCTGATATTTTTTTCAGTAATATGATATGCATATTGGTTACTACAAGTTAATAAAACTGTAAATCTAATAATCTCAGTGTTGTCGGATTGCATTAAACAATATTTTGGCCTTTCTCAGATACATACCTTTTGGGGCATTTTAAAATTTACGTGAATACTTTTGAATGCCTATTCTTGTATGAGGAGCATAACTGGCAGCTTAACAAAAACGACGAAAAAAGCAACCTGCAAGGATGTAGAGAAATAAAGCTACAACGCTTGACAATTCCTAACTATGAATGTTCTGTGTTGATCGCCAAAGAAGCCTCATTCAGCCCATTTCGGGCCACCTGAAATGCAGCAAATACCACTGAAATCAGCACTTGCCTTTTGTTGAGCTGCCGGCTAGCATCACACCCTGCTGATCTGATAAACCCCACTTTTTTCCAGCACAAGCATTTTCCTAACAAAACTAGCATGGGACCGATGAGTAATGCTAGCTTGCCAAAAAACAATCTGTCCACAAAGACAGCTCCTAAACCAGGGATTCGCCAACTCATGTCGCAGGGTTAAAGAAAACTACATCTAAACTACTGAATCAAACGAACCCCTGCTGTGAATTTGACAGTTAGAAATATTGGTTTGTTGTTCTGCTTTTTAAGGCCTTGAAATGGGAATGTTTACTAATAACCAGGGCCCCTAAAATTATGCACCTAGAGAGGACCAAATTATGAAGTATGAATTTATTACCTCATTATTTAGTCATTTTAACGTTTAAGGTAATGGTGGGGTTTCACCTCATTAATGCAAGTTTCACACCTAAATAATGCATAAGCAGCAAGAGTTGAACTGGCACCCTTTGCAAAGGCCTTCCACTGTGTGGAAACACGTGTCACTGTATTTTAGTAACTTTTGATTCATTTGTGCCAGAATTTTTTTGGGGTAAAATCTGCAAATTATGCAGCAGATGATGTTTTATTTGGCAAACTGCAGAAAACCCTTAACTATGCAGCAAACACTGCAGCTGCAGAATCGCATGAATTGGACCTGCAAACTGAGAGAGTAGGAGGCCATACATACAATAGTGCTGGTCTATTAAACATTCTTCGTCTGCTAACTGTTGTTTCACTCTTTCACCCCTCCCAGGCACCTCCCCATAAAAACAGCTCCCCAAATGTGTAACATAACCAGCACATCTTCTTAAATCTGAAATTGACGTCTCCCTCCCCACTGACAACTGGAAGGGACTATCCACCTCCACAGCCCTACTTGAACCCTCTTCTTGGTAACCCAATTCTGACATCCAATATAAAAATCCTCATTCACTGCCTGTTAATCTGATGACTTTCTGACCTGCGCCCTTGCATTACACCGCTCTTTTGTTCCATCTAGGACAGTGCTCATCTGTGAGCATTTAAGAGGTGCTCAGCATCTTTTTTCTTGTAATGAATGATGCCGCACAGCACAATAGCCCTCCTCACTACTAACATGTGACCATGGAGAAGGAGGAACATTCCTTGGGCAACCTTGTGGTTCATGCTTGATTTTGTACCATCCCACAACCACCCATCCTTTCTCCTTCCTGATTCCCATCATCAAGAACTGCTTCAGAACTCATCTACCATTTTTATGATATGCATACAAATGGACATTCAAATGCTTTCCTCGTTTAAGTTCCTGTTTCTGTTACTCACTGCGCGAGAATGCTTCTTTTGAAGTATCCCCACCACACAGATGTTTAAGAGATCTAATTCACAGGTGATTGAAGCTTCCTAGCTTGGTTTTTAGACTTTGTTGATATTTGAAGTGGGTGAAATGTTCATTTATAAATTGGAGACAGGTGAATGAAAACATTAAATACCCTGAGAACTAAGGTCCAATATTTAAGCACTTGCAGGATGGTTGGACAAACTGCCCCATCAATGTGAAAAACATGCCTTAATGTCTGAACTCACAATTGATGCTGCTAATGAAGACATCTTATAGAACAAATTGCCGTGGGTCTTCTACCAAAGTAAACACCTGGGCCCTTATTATGAGTATGGTGGAGAAGCGAGACAACATTCTGCCATACTATGAGTGGGTTGGGGTTTCTGGAGCTCCAATTACCAGATCCCAAAGCACTAGTCCTGGTTTTTAGGAGATGCATAAAAGCATGCAGTAAAACCGTGGCTGGGGGAGGCAGGGGCTGATTACCGCAACACAGCCGGGTCTCTTCTGACTCCTCCAGCAAACCAGGGGAAGCAATCTATGATCCCTAGCCAGCACCCGGTTTTCCCTCACACAGACGCCATGCAGGCATCCTCACCGCACCACTCAATCTGCACCACATCCTTCTGACATTTACTAACTGTTTAGAGCAGGTAGTAAGTGTCCGCACATTTAGCAATGGAATTGGGGAAAACCAATGCAAACGTACCTGTAATTCTGGATCCACTTGGTATTCCCGGTTTGGGAAACAAAAGATCTTAGTGGATCGATTTGGTTATGGAGTTATGAGCTTGAATGAGGGATTCTGGGCCTCTAATATCTCCTTACCCAGAATAGTCACTGGGAATCACTGAGGGCCACAACAAATTCCACTAAAATCAATCAACAAGGCGAAGGAGACCAAGTTGCCCAGCAATTGGTTGCATTTACCAAGACTTTTCCCCTTACACATCACAGAGTGGTTTCAGTCACCATGGATTCCGACCTATTCCACTATTCTGAAGGCTATGGAAAAGGCACTACTAATTTCATAACAGTATCAACATTGAAAATGAAGATTATGACACTGTACATTCTTGTTGGCGTTCTTGAAAGAAGGCCTAATGTATGACTGAGAAAGGAGTTACTGCAGCACTCTTCCTCCAGAGCAGAAGTGTAGTACACTGGGTCAAGATATACTACATGCTTCTTCTAATTCAGGATCCAGCACACTGTGCGCCACCTACTATAAGTTCAGGAATACATACATAATCAACATACTTTCAATCAAATGTGCAGGAAATTTTGAGTTTCAATCTTAGGTTGATAATGAAGTAGGGTGAGAAACTAAAGTAGAAAAACAAAGTACAGTAGCTGGAGATTCTGAATAAAGATGCAGTGTCCTGGCCCTGGACCAAGTTCATAATTTATTTATTATAGAAGTATGCATAGGAACCTTTTAAATAGTCTATTCCCACTTTTGTAGAAGACACATTATTGCATGCTGTTGTTTCTCAATTACAATGACAAATGCACATTGCTTTCAAGAGGATCCATCCAAGCCTTCTTGCATTGGATTCAATACCAGTGCAATTCCATGAATATCACTTGAATACCATGCTGCTACGTCTTCCAGAAAGAGCTTTGCAATTGTTTTAAGTTTTACATGTTTAAGTCCTCCAATTCGAATATAAAACATGTTAACGATCTTCTCAGTTGGTAGTAAACATCATAAGAGCTACAGCAATCATCCACGTAGGGAGCTCTGACTGAGCATAGATTTATTCTGCTAAGTATCTGCTTTACTGGATACCTTTCCGATGGATACCTAACAATGACTGGTTTATTAATTATACAGTACCACATATCCTAAACTGGTATTCTTGCAACTTTGTAAAGTTGAAATCCAGATACCTAATTTAGAGAAGGGCAGTAACAGAGTAGAGGATTTCTACTAAAAAACCTTGTGTTCTGTATTCTCATGTTTGATGTAGCAACTGCTCTAGTCAAGGTATGCACTGGGGCAGACCTGTTGCAGTTGGAGCCTCACTGGTCCCCGCCAGCTCATAATTAACTGTTGCAGACATCATGGTAGATCAGCAGGACACTCTATGGTGACTTCAACCACAATATCTGATGGAGTTAACACTATTAAAAATAGCCACAGAAATTAATAGTGCCTGGCTTTCATGGAAACATATTAATCTGGGGCAACCATCACCCTCAATAGAGGGAGACTAGATTGTTTGCCAATGAAAATGCAGACTAGCTTTCAGGCTATATTTTCAGTGTCCACGTTTCACATCAGACATTCCAAAGGCATGCCGATAATTGGTGGATTTTCTGCCATCTTTTTCCTCAAAGCACATGCTGTCATGTTTTTAGAGAAACTTCCAAAATGCAGTTGAAACATTCAATATAAAGTGGGTTATCCACCATTGCCTTAGCGGGAGTGATCTACCCCACATTGGTGAATGATGAGTCTCTTACCCGAACTCTAGTTTAGGCTTCATAACTTTTAACTTGTCTTTTGAGATCTTATAGTTTGAACATTTCTTCAAGGCTATTATGGCCAATGTTCGCATTTGCATCTGGTCAGCATGGTGGGAAAATCATATTGATATTTATGGAGTTCTGTTGATAACTTTTAGCATTACCATACTGTTTACCGACTGGTTTTATCCAAGCCAGTTTTATTTTTGTTTCACCCATCAATGGAATTGCTTTTCCCGTCTAGGCAGCAAGACTCTGGAATTCTCTCCAGGCATCCCAGACCACTATCACTTCAGGGGTCCTTAAAGATGACACTTGACTCAGTGAACTCCAGCAGCAAAACAAATATTCTACATTAAAATGACAGACGTCTGCATATGCCATTTATTGAAAATGAGTGAAATCCCAAACCAGTTAGACCATTTTTATTGCATTTTTCCTCCTGGGGAGTGGTGTGTCATTATAATGTCAAAGGAATTTGCCCATAAAACTTGTGGAATCTGCGAGATCTGTACGGACTTTATATACACCGCTTGATAGTTGCTAAGATGGAATACAGAGAGGGAGGAGCCAGGCCGCGTGGAGCAACATGTTGGCGACTTCACTCCGGTGATAGTGAAGCCGGTCACACTCCACCCAAACTCACCCAGAGGGCCTGCTACTAGTATGATCTTGATGCTCCGGGCTAAGACCCAGGTGGGTGGTGACTGCAGGAGTGCCAGCCCCGTGCTGTGACAGAGTAGCGGCTGCTTTGTGTCGAATCCGAAGCTGGTCACGCTCGGCCTGACCCAAGCCGGACGGCCTACACTGGACGAAAGCGGTAAGACACCGCAACGTGATTTCCCGCCTGAAATTCAAGGGATGATTCTCAGCACCACTATGTGCTTTGTGGCCCCAGGGGGCTGTTTAAGCAGCAGCAGCCAGGAGCAAAATAGCAGGACGAAAGCAATGAGCACAGGGTTAAAATCGGTGGCACCTGGGGACCAGCTAACAGCTCCAATGACATGTAAAGCAGACAATACTCTGGGCAAGTGGTTCCTTTAAAGCTTCAGGGTCTTACACGCACCCGGCTTGTTGTGACAAGCCATCATACACTAAAGGTAACAGAGGTCCATACCCTTGTGAGGCCCCATGGGCTTGATTGGCACGGACCAGAGGACATAGGAGGGGCCCTGAAGGGAGTTATGTAGCTTGACCGTGGAAAGAGCAGCATGAGAGGACACCAGAGGAGCATGTCAAGCTAATACTGTTCCCCTGCAGGACTTGTGAGCCCACAGGAGGCTGCCCCAAATGAAGCAAAGTGAGAACTGAGCCAGGACCACCGGTGGGGCCTACAAGGAAGGGCCACAGCGTCATGGAAAAGAGAGCTGGGATGAGAGACAGCTCTAATGGGACCCTTGTATCAGGAACGTATTGCCTGTGGACACCGACTTCGGAAGTGCCCACTGGGATACCACCGAGCCATTGTTGGTGCCCTGCCTCACTTGGGGTGAGTCTCTGCAGAAGTCCTCTGGCAGCACATTTCTCCCTTGCTGAGCTCTTAGGCCCAAGTAACCATGGTCCCAGCGTGAACCAAAAAGGAAAGCTCCCTCAAAGAAAGGCCAGTCCAGAGATCGACCATCACCCACAAATCCAAAACAACTGCCTGAAATGCGGGATGCAGAGGGACAGGTGACCCGATCCTTCCTAGAGGCTCTGTTTGCATCCCCCGAGATGACTTCCAGATAGTTAGAAAGGACATATCAAACAACCCCAAGAACATGAATCCAGCCGGGTTGAAGAGGTCGACCAGCTACAGCAGGAGGTTATCCAGCTCAGAGATCATTGGATTGACTTGCAAGCCAAAGCAAAAATTTCTGGAAAACTGGTCGAGAGGAAATAATATATGTAACAGGGAAGTGCCAACGAGCGCGGAGAGCACGGATGTGGGAACATTTGTCAGGGACCTCTTTCTTCGAGTCCTCGAATCTCCACCAGATGAGGAGATACAACCTGACAGAATGCACAGGTTAGGTCCACCAAAATCCAAGAACGCCCCTCCAGCAGACATATTAATATGTGTTAACGATTTTCAGCTCAAAGAGCGCATTCTCCTCAAAGCCAGAGTCCTACACCCTGTGAAATTCAGAGGGCACAAGCTGATGCTCTACCAGGATCTGTGGATCTGTCAGCCCTTATGCTGCAAAAATGCCATGGCTTTCACCTGGTGACTACTAGGCTTCGGAATAAAGGTGTTCCATACTCCTGGGTCCACTCGTTCCAGATAATCTTTCGCCTGGATGGCAAACTTCACCAGCTTCAATCACTGACAGAAGCCTGCAGGGTGCTCAACATTGAGGAATCCCCTGAGAGCAAACAACAGACTAGCCCCCTAGAATGAAAATCTCGTAAATGCTTGTGCTGGCAGGGGAATAAGACCACACCCAAGGGGCTACAGCAAGGTCCAGAGAACGTAGCGATGGAGAGGCGAGTGGAGATGCTGCCTAACTAATCAGACAGAGCGGAAGCAACATGAGCACTGTCGGGACTCCCAAGACATCATTAACAATAAAGGCAGGTGGGGGAGGTGTGGGGGTGATAGCCAGGAATGGCTTAAGCCACTGTACGGACCAGTAAACTCAATTCCCAGTGGGACATTTCTGTTACCTGCTGGAGCATTTGGTTTGAGAACCACATTGTTTCTGCCACTGTTTATTGTTAATATGGTTTGTTGTGGGATGTACTCACAAAATAAAAAGTTGCACTACATCACAGACACATTTACCCACAAGCTTGACCAGAGTCGGAGTAGGGCCCGAAGGAAGGGGGCCGAGGTTTCATCCAGGGGTGATCTAACTGAGTGCCCTTTACCCCCCAAGGTACACATAAGGTTATCACTCTCAATGTTAAGGGGCTCAACAATCCAACCAAGTGCTGTACCATCCTATCCTACCTAGAACAATGCGGAGTGATTTCTGTCTCCTGCAGGAGGCCCACTTGGTCACCAGCAGTTGACACAAGTTGCGTTCCAGTGCCTTCCCACAACTGTTCTTTTTATCTACCCCTTCTAAAACCTCAGGGGTGGCCATACTATTGTCCTGTTCTTTCCGCGGCAGGGTGGGTTCCAAACAGGCCAAAATTAGTGGTAGGCCCCCGGCATACGTCGGAAGTATGGGAGACTTTACATTCACACTAGAGTCCCTATATTCCCCACACAACGGACTTGAACGATTTATTTGCTGGGCTGATACGGACGTGATGTCCAACCAGGACAGGATGGGGCTCTTGGGAGGAGACCTCAATTTGATGTTCAATAATGACTTAGACTGATCAGGGCAACCCTACGGTCACACTGGTGCCCTTTCCTGGGACAGAGCACAGTGGCTACAGGAGATGGGTTGGAGAGACTTATGGTGAGAGCAGTTCCCACAGATTCAGGATTACACATTCTACTCACACGCCCATGATACCTATGCCTGCCTTGACCACTTCCTGGGGACAAGGGAGCTTCAGACCTTAGTTACAGCATCAGAGATCGAGCCACGTTCCTTATGATCTGTCATGCCGCAGTATCCTTCACCCTGGCACTCTACCCTATGAGACACCGCTCTCAAACCTGGAGTTTGCAGGAATTTTGCTGCATAGGCCCAAGGTGGTGAAGAGGGTTAACCAAGCAATAGTAGTCTTCCTAGACATAAACAATACAGCTGATACTTCCATCGCCACTCTATGGAAGACCCTAAAGGCCGGCATATGGGGCAACTGATTGCTGTCTTGGTGGCTGACAACAAACTCCTCCATTACAAGAGAGAGAGCTTGCATCATCCAGTACAGGAATTCGGATGCATACACAAGTGTGCAAGCCCTGCAAGGGTCTGGTGACAACTGGATCAGCACATGTGCAACTGATGGGACTCCACTTAGCTGTGCTTCGGCTAGCATCAACACTCATTTTATGTGGGGGGGAGATTCTGAAATCATCAGAGATGGTTCTATACCTTCTGCCTTTCGGAATTTATAGGAGGAGCTCTGTACAGGGCAGACCATGGCACCGAAGGGACCAGACATATCTTAGAGAGGAATGCACCTTGCAGCTATCACCAGAACAGGCGGACACTCTGGATCACCCAATCTGCATAGAGGAGGTCATCTCTGCCATTGCCCGACAGAAACCCCTCAAATTGCTAGGACCTAATGGCTTTCAGGCTCTCTTGTATAAAACCTTCGGCCCAGCACTCACTCCAATATTGACCTGGCTCTTCAATTCAATGGCAGGCCCAGCTATGGTTCCAACCTCAATGTTGGACGCCTCAATTGTGGTCATTCCCAAGCAAGGGAAGGACAAAAATCTATGTGGTTGTTATCGTCTGAAATCCTTTCTTTATATGGATATTAAATTATTTACCAGTATTCCAGCCACTCGACTGGGATCTTTCATGCCAGGCCTGATTGCCCGCACTAGGTGGGCTTTGTATCAAACAGATACTGTAGCGACATCACTAAATGCATTTTGCACCTGATAGATAGGGCCAAACACTTTGGACAAGAGATAATGCCCTTGGCCATAGCTGCTGAGAAAGCATTTGACCGGTTGCATTGGCCCTACCTGGAGGCAATGCTTACCCACTTCGGCCTTGACAAACACTTCAGCACATGAGTCCTCAGCAACTATGGCCAGTCAGGAGTGGCATTCCGGGTGAATGGACAATCTCGGCTCCCTTTTTCTATAAGCCGGTGCATGTGAAAGGGGTACCCACTCTCGCCCCCTGCTATTTGTTCGTTACATAGAGCCTTTGGCCCAGCACATTCGTGATGATCACAAAATCACAGGGGTCAAATATGGAGTGGAGGAACATACTGTTAGCCCGTATGCGGATGAAGTGCTTGTGGCACTGGATGACCCAATCTCTGCTCTCCTGACCTTTCAGACCGAGTTGGAGGTCTTTGGCGAGGCGGTGGGATTCCGCATTAAAATCCACAAATCACAAGTCCTTAACCTCTTGATTTCTCCAGCGACGGAGGTGCAGCTCATGCTCCAGTATCCAATTTAATGGGCGGCCACCTCCATCCCCTACCTGGGGGTCCAATTGGCCACCTTGGCAAAAGCAACCATGACCCTAAATTACCAGACCTTGCTTCGGCAAATTAAAAGTGACCTAGCCCGATGGAGGCAATATCAGCTATCCTGGCTTCGACTTGTGGCCACCCTAAAGGTGACTGTTCTTCCAAGGAGCCTGTTTTTCTCTAGGCTCTCCTGCAGGTTTGATCCAGTCTTTACAGGGGAAGATGAATCGCTTTATCTGGGCAGAAGGGAGATATCGTATGTGGCGGATCCAGAGCTATAGACCCCCGAGAGAAGGAGGCCTGGGCATCACCCATATCTCCTACATAGCTATCAAGCAACACAACTCTGGTATATGCTGGTTTGGACCATGGCTGAATCTCAGAAACACTGGTTGTTCTTGGACAAGGCAGTTGCGGGTAGCACTTGTGGAGGGCACCTTTCTTGAAAAGATCGCTGAGGAGCATCTACTCCTACCCCGTCACTAGAGCCACATTTCAGGTGAAGGACCGGGTGCACTACATCCAGGTCCAACACTGACTTACACACCCAACGATACACTCAGGAGCACAGCGACCCCTTGCAACAAGAAGTGGCTGGTGACGAAAACCTCAGATAAGCATCTTGTCACAGAACTGTATAGCACACTACACCAGACCACCCCACAGTCTAGGACAGTGGGACAGAATAGATGGGAGTTAGAACTGGGGCAACAGTTGACACAGAAGGACTGGGAGGTGGTGCATTACAGAGCATTACACATCGCACGCAACACAGCTAGCATCGAAGCTGCCACCAAGATAGTCACATATTTGTACCTTAAGCCGGTCAACCCTGTGCTGCATTGTTCTCTTGCTGTGGGACTGCTCTAAACTTAAAAGATTTCGGGACATGATCCTAAATAATATTGACACAGACCTAAATATGCAACTGCCTTGATTCTCTGCCTATGCTGTTCTGGGGCTCCAAATGCGCTCATCTTTCCGCTAAAATCCAGAAGGATTGCCGTAAGGGAGAGCCCTCAGAATATCTTAATACACTAGAGCACAGGACACATCCCAACACATCAGGGATGGGTGCACCGCCTATGGCATATCTTGGGAATGGAGAAGCTTACCCTTACTCACACCGCACAGAGTGACTCCTATAGGGCAACCGTACAGCACCTTACTTTCGGAGGAATTCAGGGAATTAACGTGTCCCAGATACCTCTGCTTACTCCACCTAACAGATATTGCCACCCCTTTTACAATCTGATGATGCCGACTAGGACAACCACTCCAGCGTCCTGGAGTGCCTTATTATGTAGAGACCTATAGCTCTGTGTACTATGGGGGATAGAGTGTGTGTGTGTGGACTTCAGATGAGGTGTTCCTGTGTTCTTTGTTATAAATGTGATATCTATCTCAGTGTTGTATCGCTCTAGTGTATTGTACCGATTTTTGATTTTGAAATGCATTAAAGATATTTGAATCATATAATGCCATACAGACTATAGTGTGGACTTCATATATATAATGAAAGAATATAGGCCCTCATTATAACATTGGCGGTATTGATGGCCTACTGCTGCGGTGACGGCCGCCAAAACACTGTTGCCTCGGCTACCTACCATCTGCCATATTATGACCGTAGCCGGAATTCCGTCAGAAGGATGGTGGAATTCCAGCCAGCAGCGGCACCACGCCAGTAAGCCACAGCAGACCGTATCATGACACATGATACGGCCTGGTCGTGTTCTGCTGGCAGACTCTTCTGCTGGCAGCAGCGCCCTGTCCCGTCTCCTGCCAGAGGACCCCCTCACAAAAGGTAAGTCGTTGCTCCGACAGGGGAGGTGGGGGGGGTTTGTATGTGTGTGTGGGTGTATGTTTGTGTGTGCGTGCATGTGGGGGTGTGGCGTGTGTAATGCATATGTGCATGCATGGTTGTGAGTGTGCGTGTATGTTGTGTTGTGTGAATGCGTGGGTGCATGTATGTATGTAAGAGTTGGTGGATGTGTGTGTGAATGGATGTATGCATGTGTGGGTGAATGTGGGTATGTGTGTGTGTATGCATGTGTATGATGGCGCATGAATGTGCGTGTATGTCGTGGTGAGGTCTGGAGTGGGAGGGGGAGGGGAGGAGAGAGTGGGGGAGGACTCTGGGGATGGTAAGAGCGGCGGGGGAGACCCCTATCAGTGATAGGAAAGGGATTCCCTGTCACTGATAGTACTTACCGCCATGGTTTTCATGGCGGTAAGGAAGCCACGAAAACCATGGCGGTAGGCGGGGTCATAATCCGGTGGGTGGGCCAGTGACGGCCGCCTGGCTGGAGACTGAAGTCTCCAGCCCGGCGGCTGTTACCGCCCTGACGGACAGAGTGGTACATTGGCGGTTTGGCTTGAGCCAAACAACCAAGGTCATATTTTGGGGGAGAGTAACGACAGTCTGTTGGAAGTACTCTTCTCCAAAATACCACCGTCTGCCAGGGTCATAATAGGGCCATAATGTCTGCCTTTGTTGTTAAAGTTTGAATGTACTGATTGGAGGAGAATGTGACTATCTTGTTGTCTGAAAAGCTGAGTGAATACACATGGGCCACAATACGATTTACCACAGAAGCTATCCATCAATGGGTTGCATATTTATGTGAATGAAGGTGTATTTTTGCCATTGTTGTAAGCTATGTTTAGCAAGCGGCAATCTGGTGGAAGAATCAGTTTCAATCGTACTCTGTCCTAATCTTGTCAAGTGAAAGGGATTGCTACTTTTAATTAGGAGAACATTTTTGTTGCCTTGCCTTAGAAAAAGATTATGCTGCTGCACATGTTTGTGTGTGTATTTATAAGCCAGCATGACCTTAAATTTTACCCACTGCATTGGAGCCAACTCTTGCAAATCTATCTATGAATAAGAGTGAAATAAGCACAAAATTGGCTCTGTTGTCCAAATGTACATCAATTCTGGTTACAATTTTTTTGACCTCTGTGAAAAAGTGGTAGGTCTGAACGAATACATATTTCAAACAGGAAAATTTAAAGGGGGTACCCCATCATACTTTGCAAACAATTCTTATTTGCCAGGAGTAGAGTTTCACTAATGTAACTGTGATTGACCATGCTAGTGAAAAGAATTTAAAACATGTCGATTTTGGTCCTTCACCACCTCCTGCTACTAACTGTTGATGCTCCAGCAGCTGAGTGGCGGATTTGGTGGAGGGGTTTGCCATGTCTCAGGCAAGCAAAATTCCAAAATAGCATGTCCTCTTCATGCATGAGGTTTAATAGAGTATAGGTAGAAATTGTTTTTAAAAATCCATTTAATTAATAACCTGCCTGAGTGAAATGTAAGCCTAACTAAATGTTGTATTTTAAATGTGCAATTTCCTTTCTAAATGTTACAAGACCCGCATTTGCTTGACTTGCTTGATTTGCTAATGTTGACAAATTCCAAACTGCTTTAGCTCACCAGAAATGTTTCTATTGTGGCTTTTGCTTGGCCTTTTCCTGAGGCAGACTTCCTATGTTAACAAAGAAAGTTATCATTTCCATTCATTATTAAGCGCTTGACCAGCATTGGAATCTCAAAACTTGCTAAACTAATCATAAACTTGCTTCTTTAAGAATAGGCTTCTAGTGTGAAGATGTGTGTGAGAGTGGGTGATTTCACGAGAATACATTTAAAACTTACATGAGTGATGTTTCTTTTAGAGACCAAGACGAGTGAGAAAATCTTGTGTTGTTTCAATCTGCTTAAAAGTTTCCACAAAATGTATTTTGTGTTTAGATCTCTCTATGTTTAAACTTGACATCTTGATGGAAACTGTTCCTGTCTCACAATGTTCTTGCCTGTTCATTGGTCGATTGTACAACCTATCTGAAACATCTGTTACAATTCCATGACATTGTACTATATTATAAAAGTTTATCAAAGAAAGAACAGAATGAGCAAGACTCAAAGACACGCAGACTCAACAGGGCTACAGACTCTCGACACTCAGACAGATTTGCTCCCTGCCTAGGACCTTTTTTCTATCAGAGCCTTATATTAATCAAACAGTCAGGATTTATAAAGCACAGCTAATCACTTAATAGGAATCCACTCGCTTGCAGATCCTGTAGGCTTATTCAAACAGCCACGTCTTGAGGGCCAATCCGAATTCCAGAAGTAATGTGATGGGCCGGAGGTGCGTGGGGAGGCTGTTCCAGGTTTTTGCTGCAATGTGAGAGAAGGAGTCTCCTCTACTTCTGCTTCGGTAGATGCGGGGAGGATGGGTAAGTGAAAGGGAGGCAGAGTGTAGCCTTCTTGATGGTTGGTGGAAGTTCAGGTGGTGGTTAATGTACTCGGGTCCTTGGTTGTGCAGAGCCTTGTGGGCGTGGGTCAGCAGCTTGATTTGACATCTCTTCTGTATGAGGACGCCAGTGGAGTTGCCTAATGTGCGGTGTGATGGGGGTTCACCAGGGAAGGTCGGGGATGAGTCTGGTAGCAGCATTCTGTATGGTCTGAAGTCTCTGTAGGATGTGTGTGGCAATTCCTATGTAGAGGGAGTTGCCATAGTCCAGTCGACTGGTGAAGAGGGCCTCAATCCCTGTGCATCTCATGTGTAAGTGTAGCCCCTTGAAGATCTTACATAGCATGTTCAAAGTGAGGAAGCAGGTGGGGGAGACGGCGTTGATCTGTGGTTTCATGGTGAGCATGTTTTCAATAATGATTCCGAGATTTCTGGCATGGTTGGAGGGAGTGGGTCCTGGGTCTGTTAGCCAACAAGAGTCATTCCATGTGTTGCTGCTGTTGCCAAAGATCAGTACTTCCATCTTGTCTGTGTTCAGCTGCAGGCAGTTGTTCCTCATCCAGTCAGCAACACTTGTCATGCATCTATGGAAGCTGGTTCTGGTGGTGGAGGGGTCGTAGGTGGGTGAGAGAATGAGTTGGGTGTTGTCTGTGTAGGAAATTATATTGAGACCCTGGGATCTGACGATGTTAGCCAGCAGGTTCATATATGCGTTGAAGAGCATAGGGCTGAGGGATGAATCCTAAGGGATGCTGCAGGTGATCTCCTTTGGTTCACAGGTGGGAGGTGGATCCTCTGGGTTTTTCTATCTAAGCGCGTCCCCTTGGATGCCACTGTGGTGGAGTCTTTGGATCAGCATGTGGTAGAATGTGGTGCCGAAGGCTGCAGAAAGGTCGAGGATTAAAGCTGCTGTTTCTCCTCGGTTGAGAAGAGTTCAAATGTTGTTGGTGGCTGCGATCAGTGCATTTTCGGTGCTGAGATTGCTGCGGAAGCTGGATTGGGAGGGGTTGAGTATCTGGTTCTGCCCCAGGTATGTCATGAGTTGCTTGTTGATGATATTTTCCAGTATCCTTGCTGGGAACGGGAAAAAGGAGATTGACCTGTAGTTTCTGGGTTTGCTGGGGTCAGCTAAGGGTTTTTTCTAGTAGCGGTCTGACTTCAGCGTGTTTCCAGGTGTCAGGAAATGTTGCGGTGGTGATAGAGGTGTTATGCAGTGTGGTGAGTTCCTGGCCGATCCTTTGGTTTCCAATGTTGAAGATGTAGTGTGTGCATGGGTCTGTGGGAGCTCCCGAGTGGATGGATTTCATTGTGGAGGTGATGTCCTGGGTGGAGAGGATGTTCCAGGTGGTCAGTGTATGGTTTGTGTCTGTTACTGTGGTGGAATATCTGTTGAGGAAACCGGTAGGTGTGGTTTGAGGTTTGAAGTTTCTATATACGGTTGCAATCTTGTCATGGAAAAAGTGAGTGCGGCTGTCACACTCACTCCTGTGAGGGTGTGATGTTGTTTCACTGGCAGCCGGGTTGGAAAATTACTTAGTGATGTTGAAAAGTTTCTTGGTGTTGTTGGTGCGGGTTTTAATGTGTGCAGCAAGGGCTGTCTTCTTTGTTGCACTCAGCAGGTGGTGGTAGAGGTTGAGGGAGGTCATAAGGCTGCTTTATTTGAGGTATCCTTGCTGGTGTGCTCTCTTCTCCAAGTGTTTGCTGTCTCTTGTCACTGTTCTGTGTTCTTTATTGTACCAACTAGCCTTTTTGGAGGATTTTTTCTGGATGTTGCTCTTGATGAGGACGATGATGTTGGCACAATTGGTGATCCAGGAATTGAAATTTTTTCACTTCCTGTTTGAGGTGGGTGGTGGTAGCGGGGTAAGCAGTGTGGAGGGTGTCCACCCAGCTGGACTCTGAGATTTTGTTCCACCTCAGGTGGGGGGCGCTGGTCATCTTAGGGATGGAGGTGAAGTGGCTGGTGATGCTTAAGTGAACGATTGAGTGATCATCCCATGTGAGTACTGTGACATGGCTGTATTTGACGCGGTTGCTGGAGGTGAACATGGGGTACAACATGTGTCCTGTGGTCTGTGTAGGCTTGAGGATGATCTGGGTCACTCCGAGGCTGCTCATACTGTCAAGGAGGTGTACAGTGTTGTTGTGGTTGGGGTCGTTGATGCGGAAATTTAGATCACAGAGGAAAATGTAGTCCTTGGCGTCTAAGGCTAGGAATGAAGTCTGCAATGGTGTTGCAGAGCTGGAGTGTGGGCCTAGGGGTGGGTATGCATGGGTGTTTCTCATGGCTGTTTTGTCATCCGTGTGGAGCTTGAAGTCGGGATGTTCTGGGGGTGGTGGTGTTGTCAGTGGTGATGCACTGTATGGTCTCTTTGTGGAAGATGGTGTTCCTCCTCCCGACTTGCTGGTGTGGTCCTGTTGAGTGATTTTGCATACGTTGGGGATTAATGGGGCAACATCTGGGGTGGATGTGGGGTTGAGCCACGTTTCAGTGAGGAAGATGATGTCAGCTGCCAGGGTGGTGATGAGGTCCCATAATTCAGTGGAATGCTTGCATCATGAACGTTTGTTGAGAAGGACTTGTGCGAGTTGGTGTTTTTATTTTTTGTGCCGGTGGTGTCTGTGGTGTGTTCGGGTGGGGTTGGTTGTTGGGCTGGTGTGTGTGCAGTGGCAGGTGAAGTGGCAGTGGGTGAAGGAGAAAGGTCCTAATGTGGAGTGTGGGTCTGCATGGTGGAAGTGTTTGTTGCGGTGTCCGATGTGGAGGGTGTTGTATCTTCAGGAGGAGGGAGGGCCAGGGGACATAGCCCTGGGTGTGGTCCAGGCACGGACAGGTCCAGACAAGCTTGACTTTGGTGCACCTTCGGCACACCTGCTGTGTGCCTACTACATGTGATCGCACTGTGGCATGCATTAATTAGGTCATGGGGTGGGCAGGGTTTCCGTTGGTGGGAAGTACGGTGAGTGGGAAACGCTGGTCGGGAAAACCTTGGCGGGAAAACCCAGGTAGCTGCAGCATCACTGGATCAGTCTGCAACAAGCAGGAACTGAAAGCCACAGGCAAGTGACAGGCTAGGTGTCCAAGTGCCTACTCTACTCTTTATAAGTGCCTACTGCATTCTTTAAGAATACTGATAGCTTTACTGGCTAGGCTGATTCCTAGATGCTTGTTCCTTTTTTGCTATTTTATATTACATTGCTTGATACCCTCTGGCTGAGATAAATTTAAATTGCTGAGATTTGACAGGTCTTATTTTCAAGACACTCTTCGTGGGTAACTCAACTTTTATGCACTTTTCTGATTTGGAATTATAGAACAGGGATTATATTATACTATGTTCTGTAATTTATGCTTGAAAGAAAGATTTAAAACTTATGATAAATAAAACCTTTGAAATTCTAACTACCACTCTCAATATTGACTCCTAGGAATTCACTACATTTTTGAGAAATTCTTAATGATGTTTAAATTGCAGTTTCCCCTTCCTCCTCTTATTTCCAAAGTCCCCTCCTGGATATTTTAAGAGTTGCAGAAGCTTTATAAATTTAGGATTTTCAAGGCTCCCAGTATCATTCAAGTTCAGCTGGTATGAAATGGTACCAAGACAGGCCCAAACTGGTGATTTGTAAGCCAGCATATTGTTTGTAGAGGTTTTCCATTTTTTTCTTTTTTTGGTTGCTACATTTTCAAGTATTTTGCTGATAACAGCAAGCCCACAAGTTGGTCAAAACTGCTGAATCCAGCTGTAGTTTTAGGCAGTGATATTCTGCAATAAAGATATCAGGACTACTCCTTCTCCACAAAGGCAATAATAATTAATTGAACATCCAGAACAAGTATCTGAGAAAAAGAAGCAAAAAATCCCCTTGGAAAAGAATCCAGATAGAAATGTATGGAATTTGCTTTTTTTTTACGAGCTCAGGTCATTTACTGATCAGTAACCAGTGAAAATCTAAATGATATGGTGATTTGTGTAGGTACCCAAATTTCTGACTAACCCATTTAGGAAGAGATGGTCCATGAAAATAGAGAGAGCGCCACATTAAATGCACAATAAGGCCTATGCAATGCTGAGATAAGGCTTCTAACGTGACTACTTTATTATTAGCAAAGTGAACAATTAAAACACTTGTCTTGGGAGGGTATGATAGACGTCTTTTAGAATTGGGAAGTAAGCATTAGAGGACAGATTGAAACAGCACTCTAAGGCCCATATTTATATTCGGCACACCCCTAACACCATATTTATACTTTGACACCCGACCCCGCGAACGTCAAAACTCAGCAGTGTGCGTCATTTTCTGGATGCGGGAAACCGCCTTGCATTAATGACATGCAAGGTAGGAGTTCCCGTCCAAAAAGTGACTTTAAGGCACGTGCACCTTATTTATCCTCCCGCATCATTTTGACACACAGGAGGGGGCGGACCTTAAAAAATGGCGCACAGCCTGATCCATTGAAGCAGTCCACAGGTGCCCTTCCCTGCCCCGAGGGACACTCCCTGCCAACCTCGCCCCCCCCCTGGTGGACACACATGGATGGGGGCACCCATCCCAGGTAAGTACAGGTAAGTAGAGGTAAGTAATTATTTATTTTTTTTAAGTGGCATAGGGGGGCCTAACTTGGGCCCCCCTACATGCCACTGTGTCCAATGACCATGCCCAGGGGACCTAAGTCCCCTGGGCATGGCCATTGGGCAGGGGGGCATGACTCCTGTCTTTCCTAAGACAGGAGTCATTTCAATGGGGGTTGTGCGTCAAAAAATGGTGCAGGTCCGGTTAGAGCCTTGATTTTTTACTCTAACCTGACTTGCACCATTTTTTGATGCACAACCCCCATTCTTCCCTACGCCTGCGTTGCCCGGTTAGAGTCATTTTTTTTTACTCTAACCAGGCCGAAGCGCCTGCTAACATCAATCCATAAATAAGGCACCCGCCTGGCACGTTGGAATGGCGATAGCCGGCAGTAAATTTTTTGACGCAAACCAGGGCCAGCGCTGGTTTGCATCAAAAAGTATAAATATGGGCCTGAGGCCCATATATATACTTTTTTAGCACCGCATTTGCGCCACTTTTTGAACGGTGCAAACTTACAAAATACAGTTGTATTTTGCAAGTTTGCGCCATTTTTGCATCAAAAAATGACGCAAATAAGGCACTTAAAAAGTATAAATATGGGCCTAAAGGTGCAACTTGATGCACTGATTTAGTTTTTGATCTGTAGCTTTAGTTTTATGGAAGATGTCAAGTTGTTGCGTAGAAGGCTGGTTTTTCAGTATCACCATATTTCTTCCTCGGTTTGTTGTGTACCAAGAAGCAGAGCTGTGTGTTTGATTTGAGTTCCTATATTTTCCATACAGAGATTCTCGCATTCCTCCAGCAGTGAGATAACGAGAAAGTTCAAAACAACTATATTAAGATCCTTAATGAGGCGCTCACATGGTGATGATTTCCTGTGAATTTTGTAACAATATAGATGTATTTTACTTAAGAACATGAAAGAGAGTAATCGGAAACTAAATGCTAACACGATCTGATAGGTGACACAACAATGTAGGGCAGATTTATCAAAACTGCACCAACGATGTCATGCAAAGTAGCGCAAAGAAGCAAAAAGTCATGGAAGGATATTTACTTCCCACAGTGAAAGGTATTGAAAGCTATGGAAAGATCCCCTTTTTTTATCCGCAAATTGCTCTTTACATTGCTTTGAACATTTGTGTCAAGGTGGGGCTACATGGGTGGTACTTGGGCAGGGCATTGCAAGCACCAATAGTTTTTGATGCAAATCCCGATCTACTTCGATAGTCAGACCGGGTTTTGCATTAAAAAATAACACTTCCTTGAAGCAGGCACAAAGTTGGAGAAATGTTTGATTTCACCAACCTTTCAGCACATTGCATGTGTGCTGCAAGGTAGAGCACAAATCCAATGTGTGTAATGTTATTGAGATTGTCTAAGCATTATGGTTTATAAGGGGAAGGGTATACTTCCACTAAAACAGCCTATGCTAAACCTCACACACACACAACTATGAGCCATGGTGCAAAGGCTGTGTGTGGTACTAGTCATCTGGTTCAGAAGGCAGAGTTGTAGCACGCCTTTAGTAATATTACATACCTCTCTGCATTATTTTCTAATCTTTGTGCAACAAAGCACATCGACTTTGGCTGCTGCTTTGAGCTGAAAAAAATATATCTGCTGCTGTCTGTGCAGTCTGTGTTTCAGGAAAATAGTAATCCAGAATATGCTTGTATGTGTGAGTTAAAGGGGTTATATGAAGGCAACTATTTTTCAACTCTACTTGCTCTTTGAGGTCTGATAGGAGAGCCTGAAGGCAGCCAAGTGCTCTTGTGTAGGTCATTCCTTCTACTGGCCCCTTGTGTATGCTGTCTGTAGGTTGAAGGTAAGTGCCACATGCTTATTTATAAGCATTTTCAGTTTATATATTAACATTGACTGTTAATACGCATAATTTTGGTTCACTTATTGTGATTCATAAGAGGTTCAGTTTGCCTTAAATTCATGCTTAAAATACACCAACTTTTGGGGGGATTTAAGTTAATTTTCTTTTATGGTAATCCTTGGGAGGAGCAACACACCACTTAAAAATGGGTGGTTGATAGTGGTAACAAATTATTTGGACCCAGGGGCTCCACGAAAAAAGTGTTCGATTTTCACTATATTTTTAAAAAGACTAAGTACATCACCTACTGCGAGAGCCCTAAATTGCTTAAGATAATTTCCACTTAACACTTCATAAAAATTATATTGAAGATTAATTGACAAAATAATGATACAATTAACTGTGTAAAGCCCAAATTTACTCTATCCAGTGCCATTCCCAGTAGAGGGACCTATCTCACAAATGCACACAAATAAACATAACAAATATACCTTCCTAAACTGAGACATCAGACTAGGGGCTTCTTCAAGAACACTGTCATTAATTCTGTTGAAGACTGCATCTAGAGTTACCAGCTCTATTAGAATTAGGAGCCTTGAGGGACCACTTCGTGTGTGATGCTTTTCATCCAGATATTGTGAATGCTGGAAGGACTCAAATGGCAAGGAACAAATGAGGATTTACAATGGGAAGCAAGTGCAAAAATATCGGTTTCCCCAAGTAATTCCTCATTCCTAGGGTGGGCTTCAAGGTTCAACTCCCAATCCCAAGGCAATTCCCTTCCTTCTCAGTATCTCATTGGGCAGGGAATACCTGGAGAAATAATAGGGCACCTGTAACAAGGCGGATGTGCTCTCCAATTGATTCTGATAAAATCATCCTCGAAGAATTGTAGGCACTCTCTCTGGGAGATGCATTAGTACGGTACTACTGAAGAACTACTTGCAAACTTAATATTTCACCTGCCCAGCACGAATACTGTATAGAAATGCTCGAAACCCTTGTTTATAACATTTCGAGACAAGAAAATAAAAATAAGTTCATTCCCTTAGATTTATAAGTAATTTATTACCGGGTGAAATTCGGTTTAAATTTAGTAGTACTAAGTAAAATGTCAGAGGTTACATCAAGATGGTCCCCACTGTCACGGGGAAAGGCCGAGCCTGTTTTATGCGCATGCATTACGTAAACCGAATTCATTTATCACGATATTTATCTGAATTAGTGCTTCCTTTTCAGAACGCAAGGGTCAGAAACAGTGAGGGAGGGGTTGCCTCTTTCTAATCCAGAGCCGTGCTGTCTAAAACAAGGCCCTAAATGGATGAAATATGGGCTTAAATGAATTGATTTTACGCACTGCGGGCTCATGAAAACAGGCCCTCTGCGCTGGGCAAGTGCAGCCCCTCACGATGGGCCCCAGGAGAGGTGTTGCCTCGGGGATATGGATGATAGAAGCGCCCCAGCCTTGAAATAAATATTTGGTTCATCGTAGCTAATGCGCTGTCCCGCGCACATCTAAAACACACTGACTGATTGTGTTTCAAGAGAAAACACAGAATCAAGACTGCAGCAAGTGTAAAACTGCTCAGGTATTTCTGTAAAGTCAAATTATGGAAAGCGGGGACGTATACTGACATTTATTGTCGCTTTGATTCTAAAATAATGTTTTTAAATTCTGCGGTACGTGGAACAACTATGCTACTACTGATGAAGCAGAAAATGAAGGTTTTGATTTATTAACGCATAAACGTAGTGCTGAAATAATCATGTGTGACATTAACCGAATTAATTAAGATTGTACGGGGACAAAATGTGCCCTCAGAGTAGTTTGCCATCATTTATACGCGTGCTTTATATAACGTGGTGTATTAGAATTGCACTAATCTGACATAATCATAAACATGTGCTACGATTTGCTTGTTTGAAATGCTTTAGCTTAGCATTACTTTAGCGGAGGCTTTGGCCTAGTTGCCTGTTTAGATGTTCGTATTTTTCCACTGTGCTATTAAACGTGCATTTTTGCTTGAAGCTGTATTTTTCCACAGAGACTGTTCACATGCTTATCTTAAAGTTGATGCCAGCATGGCATATTTTCTCTTTAATTCAAGGTCGACTTGCAGGTGCGGACAATGGAGGCTCTGAGAGTAAGCTAATCGAGAGACAATGTTGCAAATTACGTACCCACTGTCGTTTTTGATTGGTCAATTTGAAGCTAACCTATGAACCCTCCAATGGAGACCCTACTGGACTTGAACTGTTGTCTATAAAACCCAGGTGCACGAGAAGAAGGTAGCCATTGCGATCTCTCTATCTTCGGACATCCCGCCATTTTGACTTCGTAGCTATTATGACCCATTTTGCTGCGACGCCATTTTGAGAGACTTTGATGCTTTCTCTAATCGAGAGAAAGAGACCTTAATGATTCTTGCCCTAGAGACTTTAACTTTGATTTGCCCCTTGCATGAAGTAGTAATCCTATCTTGCCGCCGTGAGGCAATTGCCCCGTCCAACCCTGCCCCTTTGTCCCGTCCCTATGCTGATCGAGAAACGGTACCTGTGAGACGAAGACTTCATTGATTGCTGATCGGAATTGGTAATTATGAAAAGAAACTGTAAAATTGCATTGTGTTTCTTTTAGGTAACCAACTGCTGATTTTGATGAGGACCCTAGCTAGGAGTTTTCTAAATTGATGTTGCTAAATTGTTTTTGCATGAAGACCCACATGCCGATGCTAATTTGAGGTTAGACGAGGGTTCCATATGTCGCTCGATGTAATTTGAGATCTTGTTCTGCTGACTAAATGTACGCAATTAGCCCATTGCAGATTATCGTATTAGTGCTTTGCATTGCCATTATCGAATGCCTTGTGATTCAAATGCTACATAGATTACACTTGTTCCGACGATATGGACAGCTATTAATGTTCATTTATGTCTATCATTTGGTGTTGAGACACATCTATATTGTGCTAGCTTTGTTAATATAGGGAAATAAATTCACTAACTTTACAATAAACTGGTGTGGTTATTCCTGGCTGAAAGGTCAGGGTTCGCCGAAATGTATTCTGGATTAATTGTTAAGTGTTATGTTGTTCAAGGTGTTGCTTATGTTCGTTATTGATTATTGATTTTGATGAGATTGATCGATTAAGAGTACAGAGAGTTCCCACTTAGTCAAAAGATTCATCGACCTAAAGAGCGTCCGAACGCAGGTAAATTGTTACCACGTTCCGCTCTATCAGTAGATGGTAGCAGAGGATGGTTACGTCTTTTGGGACCCTGTACCATTAGAGTACATGGTGTCGAATTAACGGTTACGCATTTTGAGACCCCATTCGAAAAGTTGAACTAGATTTTCTTGGATAAAATAGATTGACAGAATGATGATGGGCTAGGTCCACCGCGACTTTCCCGGGATCTCGGAACTTGCGAATGGAGAGAAAGGAGATGTGGAAACAGCGTTGGCGGTACTAGTGATGGTATGAGTGAAGTTAGGGTTTTGCGCTTGCACAGCTTATTGCCGCAGAGTGTGTGAAAAGGTTGCGAGGGTTTTCCTTTAAGGATAGCGGGGGTGTGACTCCGAGTGTAGAAGTAGAGAAGTCGTCGAACTTCATAGAGATAGCGGAGGTGCGGCTCCGAGTGTGAGTGTAGGGAAGTCGTCGAACTTCATGTGCGTCTGGCGCTTTGTGCATAAAAAGGTCCACGTGGTTGTTGTTGTTGAGACGGGCCCTGCGAGGTCAAGAGACTCCGGAGTATGTTGATCCATGTTGTGGTCTGGGCGGTTTAGTAGTTGATCGGGCGTGGTCAACGAGTGGGTACGTGTGTTAGGGAGTGATAGAAACTTCGACTTCGGGCTTTGACAAGATTCTAAGTGCACTAGAACAGATCATTGACAAGTTGAGAGTAGGTCTGCGGGTCAGATTTGCTTGCGAACGTGGGGATTGAGAAAGACGGAATAGCGACCGAGGCTGGTGAAAGAGATCGAATAGTGGCCGAGGTTAGTGAAAAGTCCCTAAGGTCCTGAAGCGATTGTGTTACCCTTCCTGTAGTAAACCGACAGATCTGTTTTAGTTTTTTTGGTAGCTCGCGATACATGCAAAAAGTTGTTACGGGAGGAACTGAGTGAAGGAGGACTAGTCGCGAGGCTTTGTCAGCCGCAGTGTGTGTGAGTGTGACGTCACTAAGAGCCGCGCTGGGATAGGTTGGTTGGAGAGAAGGGTCGCGCACGGATTGGACGCAGTCCGTGGGACTCGATTGGAAGGGGAAAGGCAGGTGAAGAGTATTCCGGGAATTAAAGTCACCTATTGATTACAAATTTGTGGAATAAAAGTGACCTATTGATTATAAACTTTGTGAATTAAAAGACGAGAAAATGAAATTCCTTAAAGCATTCAGGAGTGCGATGAAGGGGGAGTCTTACATTAAAGCGAGCGTAGGAGAGGAGACGCCGCCCGAGGGCACACCAGCTTACATTGTAATGGAGGAAAAGGGGGTAGCTCCGTGTCTTTGGCTAAAGCAATGGCACAAGTGGACAGAGAAACATGGGAGCGTAGCATTTCCGATACATGGGACATTCAATATAAGGGTCCTAGAGAATTTGAGATTCACGATGTATGACATGAAGGTACCTCCAAGGCAGCACAGTTTGAGGCTCTAGCAATATGGGAACTCATGGCTAGACAGCAACAGAAAAACAAGTTTGAAACAAGGATGAGGAAGGTAGAAAAGACACTAGCGGATGCTAGGTGGGATAATGCGCAGAAGGTGTGGAGGTCAGATGTATTGCAGGGGATAAAATTGTTCCCCGCAATTACTAAGGAAGGAGAAGAGACAGGGAAGAAAGCTACTTGTAAGACAGACAGGAAGTGTTCCAAGGACAGAGAGGACGAGGAAAAGTTGAGAAGAGAAGTGGAGTTAGAGGATGAGGAGTTGATAATGCAATTGCTGAACGACCGTCCACCCCTTATGCAGAGAATGGACAAGGTCCAAGTACCAGTTCTGCCCCTCCGGCATCGGTACAGAACAGTGAAACGCAGAATACAGGAGCACCATCGGGATCTAAGGATCCGAGTTTACTGCTCACCCCGCAGATACCGCAGGTTAGGAGAATGTATCCAGATGTGCCCGTGTTGAAACCAGCAGAACATTATCAGCCACAGATGCCAGGGTACTACAGCAGTGATAACTGTGGAGGAATGATTCTAGGTCCAACCGTAAGGGGCGTACAGAATGGTTACAACCCAACAATGGCACAAGCTGAATCAACTCAGTTTATGATGCCTCAAAAGCAGATGCAGGGAGGAAATGTTCATGCTCAAATGACGGGGAGTCAGATGGGCATGCCGGCAATGATGGCCCATAATATGGGGATGAACATGCCTCAGAATATGGGAAATGGACAGAATCCAGATGCAATATCACTGCCCATTACTGTAGGTCCAGTGGTACCTTTGTATAGTCAGCCTAACTTAGGTATGAGCAGTCAGGGACAAATGCTGCAGAATGGGACAGAAAGAAGGTGCATAGAAAACACTCCAGGGATAACCCCGATAGTGGCTCAGCCAACTGGACCCGGATCCTTGATGGAGTTTAGTCCCGTATGCGCTCAGTCAACACTGGTGAGGTCGAGCCCCCCACTGATAATACCATTAACATCGAACACTGAAAAGTTGCCGCAACCATTGATGGCAGTCGATGTGAATGCTACTCTGATGGGAGTAAATGCGCAACAGTTGACACAGTGGTTCAACAGTTTAAATTCCACACAAAGTTCAGACAGTGGGAAGGGAGACGATTACTTGAGCAGGATGAGGCTGAACATGGAAGCACAAGAATTGGTGGAAGGAAATATGGGTGTGAACAGGTTGGAGTCCTACACGGAAGAGGAGTTGAGGTATCTATGTCCAAAGATCACGAAAGAAGTAAACAAGGTACATAAAAGTTTGCAGGAAGTAGCAGACAGGAACGGGATTGACATAGGCAAGACGAAACACTTGAGCAGGAGCTATAGGTTGGACTTTGGAACTACGGATTTTGAACACATGAGATCAGCAGGCATGAAGGCACACCTTAGAGAATTGTTGCAGAGTGCCCAAGTGTGGAGGTGCTTAGACAAGTGGGAAAGCAGATGGGTAAAGAGGAAGGATAAGAGGAGGGACAGTGTTACAGAGCATAATGAGAAAAGACCGCAGAGCAGCGAAACAGTAACAATGTTACCAATGAGGGAGACAGCAGGGGGAAAATTAGTACATGTACCATGGCACAGGAGTGATATTCAGTCCTTTACGAATGATTTTCCCAAACTGAGGGAGAAGCCGATCGAATGGTATCAACAGACTGATAGGTTTGTGAAGCTTGCAAAATGTCTCTGGGAAGACCTGAACACTCTATTCGAGATTGTGGTTCCGGCAGATTTGTGGGAGGATTGCAAAAGAGCTGTAGGTTGGCCGACAAGTGAACCAGAGAGAGACAGAGAGACGGGTGCACCATCACCTATGGTGATGTGTCTGTACTATAAGGTGATTGAGCATTTGAAGACGAAGGTTGCCGCGAAAAATGTGGATTGGCAGAAAATTGATCGAACTGCCCAAGAGGCTAAAGAATCGATTCATAGTTACTATGAGAGGTTGTTGAAGGCGTTCAAGAATTATAGTGGCACGGAAGCAATCGAGGCGAAAGATATGCTCCATTTTGTGTTCAGATTTGTGGAAGGGCTGAGACCAGAGATAAGTCAGATGATAAAATCGCATTTGATCTGCTGGCAGTCGAAACCGATTGATGAAGTCTTGACTTACGCGAAATACTGTAGCGACGAAATTGAAGTGAAACAGAAAAAGCTGAAAGAGAAGGTGATGATGATGCAGCTTAAGGCGGCTCAGACAGGTTTGCAAGGTCTGCAGGGACTGCAAGGGTTGCCAGGGATGCAAGGGTTCCAACAGCAGGTACCGCAACAGCAGCCGCAGTTGCAGGGAAACATGGTGTTTCAGCAACAGCAGCCGCAGTTGCAAGGAAACATGGCGTTTCAGCCACAGGTCAGAGGCAGAGGCAAAGGAGGTTTTGTGAATAATGGTCCGGATTTGAACACTGTTGTGACAGGTGTACAGGCAATGAAGAAGGTGATGCCGTGTCACCTGTGCGGAAACGTAGGTCATTGGAAACGCGAGTGCCCGATGGTGGTGCAGGAAGGTGCAGGTACAGGTGTAGGTGTTGGTCAGCAAAACAATGATGTCAATGCATTCCAGACAATGAGAGGACCGAAAATGAGAGGTCCAAACCCAAATTTTCAGACCATGAACCAATTGCAGGGATTACAACCTATGCAGCCGCAGCAGATGCAGATGCCCCGTGTGCAGATGACGCAAATGCAGCCGATGCAACAGCAGTTACCTTTGGTACCTAATCAGCAAATGCAAATACCTTCGGCACCAATGAGTCAGCAGCAAATGATAGTTCCTCCACAGGTAACGGGTCAGGTAATGAGCACAAAAGGCACAGTACAACAGTTTACATTACACAGTGAGAGTGGAATAAACAATGTATGGGAGAGTGAAAGTTCAGGAGAAGAAGGAGACTGTGTGCTTGCGGCATCCCTAGAAGTTGATCAAAGGGGTCCGTACGTTGAGGGAAGAGTAATGGGTCATCGCGTCTCATTCTTGGTTGACACGGGGGCCACACGTTCAACTGTTAAGAGCAGTGAAGTACCAAATTTGCCACTCTCAGGGAGGACAGTTCAAGTGGTGGGAGTAGCAAACAGACACCTGACGAACACGATTACAGATCCGGTACCAGTCAACATTGGTAATTATCAAGGGGTACATCAGTTTGTGGTGTGTGACTCAAGCCCGATAGCACTGCTAGGAAGAGACCTATTGTGTAAATTGGGTTGCTCGATCATGTGTTCAAACGAAGGAATAACAATAGAGACGAGCAATGATGGGGAAGACGAGGACAGTGTAGAGGGGGATGAGATAGAAACAGTCGACGAGGAGTATCCTCTGATTTGTCTTTTACCGATGATAACTGAGGAAGATATCCCAGCAGAATTGCGGGAAACAGTCGGAAAGGAAGTGTGGGACATGACAGGGAAAGAGGTGGGATTGATGAAAGGAGTAGAACCAGTAAAAGTGATGGTAAAGCCCAATGCGATCTTTCCCCAGACCCCACAATACCACATGCCACAAGATACCCTCATGAAAGTTGCCCAACTTATTGACGAGTTCGTGAAGCAGGGAGTACTGAAAGAAGTATTAAGCAGCCCATGTAATTCACCGATAATGGGATTAATAAAGCCAAGTGGGAAAGTCCGACTTGTACAGGATTTGAGAAAAATAAATGACATCATAATCAAGTGCTGCCCTGTTGTACCGAATCCAGCTGTGATAATGTTTCAGATCCCTTGCGAAGCTGAGTGGTTCTCAGTCATCGATTTGTCACAAGCATTCTTTTCTGTGCCTCTTCATGAGGACAGCCAATTTCTCTTTTGTTTCAAGTTCCTAGACAGAGTGTACAGTTGGTGTCGAATTCCTCAGGGGTTTTCTGAGTCACCGTCAATATTCAATCAAGTTCTAAAGAAAGATTTGGAAGAGTTAGAGTTGCCATTCGAGTCAACCCTAGTATAGTACATTGATGACTTACTGGTTGCATCAAAGACAGAAAGTGGCTGCACAGCCGATACCATTGCTCTGTTGAACCATTTGGGAGGGAATGGACACAAGGTGTCTCCTTCCAAACTGCAGTTCTGTCAGAAGAAAGTGAAATACTTGGGTCACCAGATAGAAAAAGGATCACGGAAAATAATGAAGGAAAGAATTACTAGTGTACTTCAAATGAGTCCACCGAAGACAAGGAAGGAGGTGAGGAAGTTTTTGGGAATGGTGGGATACTGTCACCAGTGGATTCCCAACTTCTCGTCTCTAGCAAAGCCTTTACTGAAATTGACCCAGAAGGATGCCCTGGATCAGATCGAACTAAAAGGGGATAAGATGGATGCTTTTGTTGAATTAAAGGAATGCATGTGCAGGGCTCCAGCTTTAGGTATGCCTGATTACACGAAGCCTTTCACATTGTTTTGTCATGAACGTGATGCATGTTCTTTGTCTGTCTTGACTCAAGCCCATGGTGGCGTAAACAGACCAGTAGCGTATTTTTCAGCTACTCTGGATCCGGTTGCAGCAGCACTCCCAGGGTGTTTGCGCGCCGTAGCAGCAGTTGGTATCAGCCTCACTCAGAGTGAAGGAATAGTGATGGGACACCCAGTAACAGTCATGGTCCCTCACTCAGTTGAGATACTTTTGACCCGCTCCCGAACGCAGCACATGACTGGAGCAAGACTCACAAGGTATGAAACGACTATTCTGGGCTCACCGAATGTGCAGCTGAAAAGGTGCACTACGTTGAATCCAGCTACCTTGCTTCCTGGAGAAAATGCTGAAATTGAGAACACTGAAGACGTCGAGCATGACTGCCTTCAGGTGACTGAATTTTGCACAAAACCCCTACCGGACATCAAGGATACAAAACTTGATGTAAATGACCAAATTCTTTTTGTTGATGGTTCGTGTCTAAGAGATGGGATGGGAATTTTGAAAGCAGGATATGCTGTATGTACTGTGACAGGGGTCTTGGAAGCGGGATGGCTCCAAGGAGTCTATTCTGCACAAGTAGCAGAACTTGTAGCCCTTACTAGAGCATGTCAATTGTCTGCATTGATGAAAGTCACCATTTACACTGATAGCCAATACGGGTTTGGGATTGTGCATGACTTTGGACAACTGTGGTCACAGAGAGGTTTCCTGACTTCTTCAGGATCCCCAGTGAAAAATGGGGAGAGAATAAGGGAATTGTTACATGCCATTCAAGTGCCAGCTGAAGTTGCAGTGGTAAAGTGCAGTGCTCACACGAAAGGACAGGACTATGTGTCTCTGGGAAATGCCTATGCAGATCAAGTCGCAAGATTTTGCGCTTTGAACTGTATATTGCTAAGGGATGATTGGAATACAATAAGTGAACCAGAACTCGAACCAGCTGAAGCATTTGCTTTGAAGGTCGTAGATACAATAGAAGAACTAAAAGCACTACAGAATAATGTCAGGGAGGATGAAAGAGATTCCTGGATTAAATCACAATGTATAAAGAGACAAGACGAGCTATGGGTTTCACATGAGGGAAAATTTGTTTTGCCAAATAGTCTCTTATCACAGCTTGCGCGGTTCTATCATGGGCAAGCTCACCTAGGGAGGGATGCCATGATAAGATTGTTCAAAACTGATTGGTTTAACCCCAGATTTCGTCAAGCTGCAGAAGCAGTTTGCCATCGATGTGTCACTTGCCAGCAGATGAACCCAGGAAAGGGAACAGTTGTGAACGCGAGCCACATTGGTAGGGCAAGCGGTCCTTTTAGTCGTATGCAGATGGACTTCATTGAGATGCCTGTGCATGGAGGTTTAAGATATGTGTTGGTGGTTGTGTGTATTTTTAGTCATTGGATTGAGGCATACCCCACACGTAGAAACGACAGCCTTACAGTTGCCAAGCTATTGTTGAGGGAGTTAATACCACGTTTCGGATTCCCGATCTCTTTAGAATCAGATAGGGGAAGTCACTTCAATAACGAGGTGATGAAGTTACTTTGCGAAGCACTGAACATTGAGCAAAAGCTGCACTGTAGCTATCGCCCTGAGGCATCAGGATTGGTGGAGCAGATGAATGGTACGCTGAAATCGAGAATGGCAAAAATATGTGCATCGACAAATTTGAAATGGCCTGACGCATTGCCATTAGTGCTAATGTCAATGAGAAACACTCCTGATAGAAAAACTGGACTGTCTCCGCACGAAATTCTCATGGGCAGGGCTATGAGACTTCCTGCAGTTCCCGCAAACATGCTTTTGAATGTTACAGATGATATGGTGTTAGATTACTGCAAAGGTCTGGCTGACGTGGTTCGCTCTTTCTCTCACCAGGTGGAAGCGACCACCTTGCCACCGATCCAAGGTCCAGGACACGCACTGAAAGCAGGTGACTGGGTCGTGATAAAGAAGCACGTGAGGAAGTCGTGTCTGGAACCCCGTTGGAAAGGCCCTTTCCAAGTGATCCTGACGACAACTACCGCTGTGAAGTGCGCGGGGGTTCCCAACTGGATTCACGCCAGTCATACAAAGAAGGTGTTGTGTCCCACAGATGAGGAAGTTGAAGCGCTGAAATTACCAGTGCCGGACAAAACAGTGCCGAGTGTTGAGACAGAACAAAAGCGAACTGTAAGCGAACAAGCAACAGCAGGAGAAAAGGAGATATTATTGGAGAACGAAGAGTCCGACTCACTTGGGGAAGACCAAGGAGAAAGTTCAGACAGCGACGACGAAGCTGCAGGTGACAAAGAACCTGAGGCAGCTGAGGGTAGCAAAAAGCCTGAAGCAGCTGAAGGTGACAAGGAACCTGAAGCAGCTGAAAGTGATACAGAGCCTGAAGAAAGTAACGGTGACGAAGGCTCGAAGAAAGTGAGAAAGCAGGAGAGCCTGAGCAGAAGGGGGCTTTCCCAGAAACAGACGATACAGAAAAGGAAAAAGAGAACGTGACCGATTCCCCTGAAGGTGGGGACAAAGAAGAGGAGAACGAAAGAGTTCAAACCTCTACAGAAAAGGGTGCAGGTCCATCAAATGGACACGGTGCAAAAAGAAGACTAAGTATCTCACCGATAAAAGAAAAGGGTAAAGAAGGTTTGAACGAGGGAGGAAGGCCAAAAGTGAAAGAGAAAAGAAAGGAAGTGACTGTCGTGGAACAATCGTCAAGTGAAGAAAAGGACTTGGCGAAGGAGGAGAGTGCCAGCGAAGCAGAATCGAAAAGAGAAGCAAAATTGAAAAGGAAAAGGATACCAAACAGGAGGTATTCCGGTCCTGAATGGGCATATGCAGTCAATGATGATTGGACTGATGAGTTTGTATCTCTAAGCATCGAGAACGAGGAAGAAGAAGAGATACCAATAGAAAAGAAAAGTTTCATAGACTCTGTTGATTGAAACGGTAGTAAATGGTATTGCTTGCTGCAATCTAACGTGAGACAAACAACCAGCTGAGACATTGCTAAACCGAATTGAGACAAATGCTGCTAACCGATAAGTGACTGGCCTTTTGAAGAAGACGGTGTGAACATTGTGCTCGTTCAGCTTTGTAACTGAATTGCTAAGTAGTTTCATTTATAGGTGCTTCTAGCTCTCTGATTCTATACAGATCATGCCTGGGTACGCTATGCAAAACAATAGAAAGAAATATTGTAAATACGTGTGTATAGGCTTGGTACTAACATGTGTACTAATAATAATGGCAATTGTGTTTGGAATGCATGGAAAGGGTGAGAATGAGACTATTGCTGCTTCTACTATTGTTCCTGTTACTGTCACTGAACTAACACCATTGAAAAGACTAGCAATGGATGAGAGGCTCTTGCATGATAAGAAAGAGCTTTCGTATAACGTTTTCTATCGCTTATTAACAGAGTATGTTGAGACTATGGATGCGAAAGATTGTTATGTGTGTACCCAGATACCAACATCAGTAAAGGAAGGGGTGACTTATCACCACATGCCTCTTACATACGGGATTACATGTAGTATAGTAATGTCTAGGTTTTATGGTCAAGCTAACATACAGTATTTTTATTCGAATTATGATGTTACATTTGCTTATGTTCCTATAATAGCGCAGCTAAGCGAGACTGCAAAATATTGGGATTACAAAATAATGAGGGACTTTTTCGAGCCAATGCAACCTTTTGAAACGGCTCACGCTCATAGGGAAAATCTTACCTGCTCACTCTCTGCAGTAGAGATAAGCTTTTTAGATCGCACAGATGATAGAAGGGCTCAAATGAAGGCGAAATTAGAAAAAGAACTACATAAGAGGACTTCAGTAGATAACTATGACTTTGCTGCTATAAAGACACAAGGGAAAATTGCTTTAGATGCTTGGCATGTAGGGAAGTTTTGTATATATCGAGGTGAATCTTACTATGACAATATTTTTGTAGGAGCGAGTGAATGCAAACATACGTTTATCTTTAAGGCCAAATGGACATTCATGATGGACGGACTTGACCCTGTCATTCCAGGGGTATATTACATTTGTGGGCATAATGCCTATTATCGTCTTCCAAAGGGATGGTGGGGAAGATGTTATTTGGGTATAGTGTTTCCAAAGGTTTATCAACTGGATGACATATCGATGATTGAAAAGACACCTGGATCCCATCGTATCCAGAAAAGAGAGACCGCAGCTGCTGTGGTAGGTGATATATTTGGAGCCATGATTCCTTCATTGGGAGTTGTGCTGAATTCCATCAAAATAAGGAAGTTGTCTACTATAGTGGATAACATGCTGACAAAGTTTTCAGGTGCTATAATCCTGATGGATGCTGAGCTTGCAGCGGAAAGAGCTATGACTCTTCAAAATAGGCTTGCTTTAGACATTCTTTTAGCAAAGGATGGAGGCGTTTGCAAAATGATTGGTGCACGTCACTGCTGCACCTATATACCTGATAATAGTGTGAAGATTAAAACTATGCTTGCTAATCTAACAAAAGAAAGTGCAGATTTGAAAGAACTGAAAGAACCAGGAGTGTGGGAGAAGGTTGGAAAGGGACTTGCTTCAGTGGGACATTGGATTGGGGGAATTTGGAATGGAATATTATTGAAAATAATAGAAGGGATACTAATAGTGATAATTTGTGTATTTGGAATTTGGGGAATAAAAAGGGGAATAATAATGATTATGGAAAGAATTAAAAGAAGAAAGGAGGAGAAAATAATGAAAAGAATGGCAGAAGAATACAAAGCGCAAACTAGGGGAACTAAAAGGAAAAGGGAGCTGACAGAATTTTAATGGGATAAAATTTGTGGGCTAAATTTGTGTGATGACAAGTAGTCATCAGAGGAGGGATTGATGAAGCAGAAAATGAAGGTTTTGATTTATTAACGCATAAACGTAGTGCTGAAATAATCATGTGTGACATTAACCGAATTAATTAAGATTGTACGGGGACAAAATGTGCCCTCAGA
The DNA here is from genome assembly GCF_031143425.1 of Pleurodeles waltl. Taxonomy (NCBI): domain Eukaryota; kingdom Metazoa; phylum Chordata; class Amphibia; order Caudata; family Salamandridae; genus Pleurodeles; species Pleurodeles waltl. The sequence continues at coordinate 74,492,819 of NC_090450.1, read as the reverse complement.
GTAGTTTGCCATCATTTATACGCGTGCTTTATATAACGTGGTGTATTAAAATTGCACTAATCTGACATAATCATAAACATGTGCTACGATTTGCTTGTTTGAAATGCTTTAGCTTAGCATTACTTTAGCGGAGGCTTTGGCCTAGTTGCCTGGTCTCACGGTTTAGATGTTCGTATTTTTCCACTGTGCTATTAAACGTGCATTTTTGCTTGAAGCTGTATTTTTCCACAGAGACTGTTCACATGCTTATCTTAAAGTTGATGCCAGCATGGCATATTTTCTCTTTAATTCAAGGTCGACTTGCAGGTGCGGACAATGCAGGCTCTGAGAGTAAGCTAATCGAGAGACAATGTTGCAAATTACGTACCCATCTCCAAGGATAATGTATGCTTAAGTAAAAGCTTGAGAACTGTCGTTTTTGATTGGTCAATTTGAAGCTAACCTATGAACCCTCCAATGGAGACCCTACTGGACTTGAACTGTTGTCTATAAAACCCAGGTGCACGAGAAGAAGGTAGCCATTGCGATCTCTCTATCTTCGGACATCCCGCCATTTTGACTTCGTAGCTATTATGACCCATTTTGCTGCGACGCCATTTTGAGAGACTTTGATGCTTTCTCTAATCGAGAGAAAGAGACCTTAATGATTCTTGCCCTAGAGACTTTAACTTTGATTTGCCCCTTGCATGAAGTAGTAATCCTATCTTGCCGCCGTGAGGCAATTGCCCCGTCCAACCCTGCCCCTTTGTCCCGTCCCTATGCTGATCGAGAAACGGTACCTGTGAGACGAAGACTTCATTGATTGCTGATCGGAATTGGTAATTATGAAAAGAAACTGTAAAATTGCATTGTGTTTCTTTTAGGTAACCAACTGCTGATTTTGATGAGGACCCTAGCTAGGAGTTTTCTAAATTGATGTTGCTAAATTGTTTTTGCATGAAGACCCACATGCCGATGCTAATTTGAGGTTAGACGAGGGTTCCATATGTCACTCGATGTAATTTGAGATCTTGTTATGCTGACTAAATGTACGCAATTAGCCCATTGCAGATTATCGTATTAGTGCTTTGCATTGCCATTATCGAATGCCTTGTGATTCAAATGCTACATAGATTACACTTGTTCCGAGGATATGGACAGCTATTAATGTTCATTTATGTCTATCATTTGGTGTTGAGACACATCTATATTGTGCTAGCTTTGTTAATATAGGGAAATAAATTCACTAACTTTACAATAAACTGGTGTGGTTATTCCTGGCTGAAAGGTCAGGGTTCGCCGAAATGTATTCTGGATTAATTGTTAAGTGTTATGTTGTTCAAGGTGTTGCTTATGTTCGTTATTGATTATTGATTTTGATGAGATTGATCGATTAAGAGTACAGAGAGTTCCCACTTAGTCAAAAGATTCATCGACCTAAAGAGCGTCGTCCGAACGCAGGTAAATTGTTACCACGTTCCGCTCTATCACTACACAAATGCCCGGCCTTCTCAGTGTGTAGACACTCGTGTACTGCTGTGTGTACTGTAGTGAAGCAAAGAACTTTGCACCTTGGGGAGATGGGTTAGGTCATGTGAAATTAACGCGAGCAGACAATGCCACCCATGAGCACACATGCGAGATTCGCTTGCTGACAAGCTTCCTCTGCTGTGTTACATCACAGGGCTCATTATCAGCGCGCGCCTCTGAAATCTACGGAGCGGCAACCCGGCCAAAAAGCGAACATTCGCTAAACTTTACTTTCCTTGCAGGACATGTTGAAATGCTTCCAAAACACACGCAGCCGGTCCTTTTCTTGAACCAAATCCAATATCCCGAGACTTTCAAAATGCCAATCCTTTAATTGTTCGCCCCGTTTGGGATCACACTTGTGTTTTGTTTAAAGTCGGTTGTGATTCTTTCAAAATGGTATTTATTCTCCAAAATGACCACACAGTACATCAAAGTCCGTGTAGTCATATATCAGAGTTGCATCAATTAGCCTTTAAAAGTCGAGGCAACTTATTTTTGGGTAAAATGTACCTTTTGTCACGGTTAATAACGTATTCTTTGCACAGGTGGGGAGGGTCCAGGTATTTATATGCTACAGGAAACCAAATGCTAAAAGATAAAATATGTTGATTCACGGGACAGAAATGTATGTAACAAAAATGTATAAGTAATGCAACAGAATCAACAGATGCATTCTGAAATTCATCTTCTGAAATTTGATGCCCTTCTGAAATCTGATGCCCTTCATATTTTGGAGTGTTACAGATAAGAAGCGACTGTGATGTTGGTGACCTGTGCTGCTGCTACCCACAACAGTACAGCCGTTTTCTAAATATCACTAGAAAGCTGTCAGTCCTGACAAAACCCTTGCTTGGGTTGGATTCAGTGCCTCGGTTAGACAAGGTCACAAGGTCACCATCGATTTCGAAGGCCACCTGGAGAGCCCAGGCCGTGAACTGACTCAAAAAATTTAGATCAGATCTGAATCAGGCCACCTCCCAGGGCTAGACCCAGCCTGACACTCCAACCACAGGCAGAGGCCTGCCAGACACAGCTCGGCAAGAGGCCAGAGATGTTGGCCCCTTCGGCTGACCCCCTCAAACTTCAGGGGAATTGTTCTGGCAGTTACCACGGTGACTGGCCACTCCAAGCTCAGCGCATACTGGAAGTAGGAAGGAAACATGGTAAAACTTACTTGCAGGGATGCCAATTAAAGACCCACAGCAAACATTATTTTAATTAATGGTCGCTCTGAGCGCCGAGGGTTCTGCCGCGTAATTGCCTAAGCTTGCGTAAAATGTTTGTCATCACTGCGCTAGTAGTTCTCATGTACCAAACATAACATGTTTCTTAATGTTGACGTATGCAGTGCGTAACATGCCATTTTTCAACAAGGATGTCCTATAATGAGGAGAATGAAGTGTCAAGGTCTTAATGAAACATATTTTTATTTTAATTCGGTGTTTATATAACTATATGGAGAAAATCTGTAAAAAGTAGGTGAACTGACATTTTTGAATCTTTGTAGTGGGTGTGCTTGTCGTGTTTAATTAACAAAGGAAAGATTGGAAAGTCAGAAATCTATTCTCCTGAGTTTGCTCTACTAGTTCGGAGGAGATTTTAGACTTTTATTGGATTTACAAAGAATCCTAGAAATATTCCTGGAAACCTACAGCAGTCGTAGAATTCCAGAAATAAGTTAATGCGTAAAAGTACACAGGCAGATTTTTAAAACTGAGGTATAAATACATCATGTGGAATTATTCACTTCCATAATTAACTTTTTCCCCACTGTAGGAAATACTTTCTGTGTTGTAAAAATCCCTTTCCTCCTGGCTCCCACTGAATATAAGACCTTTCCTTTCTCATTTCACATTCTGTGTAAACATGTTCACTTCTGGCTTTCTCAGTACTTGATTTGACATATTTTCCAAAGTGAATGTGAATGGCCACAAACGTATACATTAGGGTGTGCTCACATATGTCTGAAGTGTGGACCAACCCAAATTGACCTCTGACTTGACCATAAACAAAGATAGATAGATAGATAGATAGATAGATAGATAGATAGATAGATAGATAGATAGATAGATAGATAGATAGATAGATAGATAGATAGATAGATAATAGGGTAACATTTTATCAGGACAGTGTGGGGACACTCTGTGGTAAAGAATTTGTAAGTGCCTCAGATTCTGGAACTTTCCTACAATTTGTTTTTGAAAATGTGTGTTTTTAGCCAAAGTTTGGGTTTTGCAAGGCATTCTGTGTAAGAAAACATAGTGGGATTCACACAAGTCACACCACTGCAGACTCCCATAATTGTCAAGGGCAATTAAGTGCTTGCCTAAATACCATTGCTGCCCACCTTGCCAAAACAGGATAATTGTAATTGGCAAAATAAGATCTCTCCATGTTGCGCTTTGTTTCATTTCCTGTGTCAAATGATAGGCCCACCTACACTTATGAGATCCCATTTTTATTGGGAGGCGTGTGGGAATACAGAACAGTAGAATATTTGTTATTATAAATTGAATTCATTTCTATTTGTGGCTTCTAAATGTAAGCCAGTTTGTAAGAAAGAGAACGTCATTAAAATGCCAATAATATGGGTAACCCTGAATTTAAACAACGACCATTGCTAAGACTTATATCTTGGGAAAATTTAAAAAATGCATAGATTTTCTTCATCCCTGTATTTTATTCATCATATTTTACTATATGATTTGCTGCATGGTCAGTACACAACAAAAAATAGTTATATGCTGCAGCTCGGTTGTTGCCTCTGGGTACAGTGGCACTATAGATCCCTGTTACCAGAAGATTCTGATGGACATAATGGCATATCACTTTTGTAATTAGACTTTGTACAAAAACTTACAGATGAAAACGTTTTTGCATATTTCTATTTTCATCTATTTTTTTACTTCAGTTTTATTTATAACAATTTGCTTGTGAAAACTATGGACAATCTACTGGAATGAACCCTGCTGAATTCCAAATGTTGTCAACTTTTCAGAAATGTACATCTTTCTGGCATCACTAATGGGTTTCACACCTGCTTGCACCATGAACTGCAAGTAGGTAGAAGCCATAAAAATAGTAACCATTGACCACTATTTAGAAAGATGCAAAACTGTGCTAAAAAGTAGTTTTTTTTCAACAACAGTGCTTGTTCCTGAAAGTTGGGAAGATGGGGAGCTTACCAAAGCCTACATTTTGCTACGTTTAGTTTAAAAAAAAATACACTTTCTTGTGCAGCACTTTTTCCCAAAATATGCAATTTTGATATTTTTGGCTTGCTTCTCAGTCCTCTTTAGGGGAACCTACAGACCATGAGTACTTTTAGAATCTTTAACATGTGGGGAACAATGCATCTAGGTTCTGGTACATATACCAAGCAATCAACACAGGTAGACACACTGCTGCACGAAAAGCAATTGCACACAAACTAGCAAAAACAAAAGCACCACCATGACTTACCACAAGCAATCAAACCCATCCACTCAAAACACCAGTCCCTGTTCTGCATCAGTAACAGAGCTGCATAATCCAGAAACTCAAACACATTGACACAATCCACAAACCAGACAGCGCACACCACCAAAGATCATTATGTGGGATAATCACAGGGTAAGAGGACCTCTTTAACATTTTTAGTTTGGACTGAGATAATCCAGAGACATGATCCCCATGAAAAGGCCATACTTCAACTTCCTCTATGTCAGCACTGAACAATCCAGATTAGGAAGTCTTTGCATTTTCTCATAGTGAGGGAAAGTGATGTAAAGTGACACAAAGTGACGCACTGGCGTTCAGTTGCCAGCACAAAAAGTATTTTGTGCTAGAAAGGTGCCATTTTGGAAGCTCAAAAAGCCCATTGCCCCGTTTTGAATCTCTTTGGCCAATGGGGCATTACTGGAGCATTTCGTAGAAGGACCAATGCAAGCAAACCTAGGTTTTGACGCAAAGTCAGATCTACTAAAATAGTCATATTGGGCTTTGTGTAAAAAATAATGCTCTTTCAGGCAAGCATTAATAAGCACTAATAAGGTAGAATATTGTAGTTTTTTCAATGGAAACCATGTATGATCATCTACTGAAGTACACAGCACCTATCCAATGTGTGGGATCATCTGAAATGTGTCTAGGCAAAGTACTTTGTACTGGAAGTGTATTATTACAGCACCAATCATGTGCTTGGGACTGCACACACACCTTTACATCATGCTGCAAGACCATGCCAGGCAGCCTAATTAGAGCACCAGCACAGGAGATGACGTTAGCAGGCCAAACTTCTTTGTTGTGTTGCATGAAAAATGTGTAAATTTGCCCTTTATGGTGCAACCAAACAGTGCTTTACATTTAGTTGTAAACCCATGTAAGTTTGCCAATTAATAAGTTGTCAATGTATAATCACATTTATTTCATAGGCAGCATACTTTATTATCAAATATACCAGTATGCCAAATTGCAAATGGGTTTGGGAGTGGCACATATAGGATCCATTTGAATTGTTATCACACATAGCATACACACACACTGTTGAAAGTTTGAAAGTTTATGATTCCATAGAACTGAATGAGCTGCAAGTCTTTTGCTTGTAGTTTTTCACTATAGTTCTTGAATCTACATTCTGACAACATCAGAGGTGCGCCTATCAAAATACTCTCGTTTTGACTGATTGGTTAGAGCCCAAATCAAATATACATATTAAACATGCTTGGTGGGCTAGTGAAGGTGCACCAGCACACATGTTGCAGCACATGACCAAGAGTCTGATGAGGAAGTGCAAAGAAATATGCTCATGCCATGTGCTACGACAGGTGTTTCTCTGTAATTTGTTTAGTTAACACATTTGAATAAACTTCCATGTTTGCATGTTTGTTTCATTGTGCCTTAAGCTGCCTTCTCTGAAGGTGACATTCTCTGAAGGAGTTTATGTGTTTTTAGTGTCTCCGTTATCCTGACGTTTATATTGAATCTGCTCCCATACTCGCCTAATGCTTTCCACAATGATGCCTCCCAATATTAATTTATACTAGATATGAAGAACAGGAAGTAAATGTTATGACTTGTACAGGGAAGGAAAGGGAATAAGGGTAATTTGAGCTACTACTATTATTTTTTCATTCTAAGCTCAGTGTTCCGAAAAATGTATTATAACGCCACAAACATGAATCTGTACAAAAGAAAACTATGCAAGACAACCAGAGGTCAACGTAGGAGGGAATTATTGGGGACAACGTTCCCAAGCTTTTTTAAATTTATGAAAATATTGCCCAATTTTTTTGTTAAGGAATAACTGTCCTTGAAGGCTAAAATGCAGCTTTAAGGTGCCTCAGGATGGAAAAGAAAGGATGCAGTCATCTGCACTGTGAATATTAGTTTAACTAGAATTACTTTTTCATTTCAGGTTCTGCATTATATTTTGTTCACAGTTACCTCTAGGTGAAAGTTCAGCAATGTAGTTAAAGTATATTTTTCATGTTTTTCGTTATGTGTCTAGCCCTACCCTACCCTCACTGGCTTTTCCCCCCATTGTGTTCAAAACCACAGTTCCCATGCTTTTTTAGGTTACAGCCTACCAGAGAGCATAGCTGTCTGGTTTACTAAACACATATTGGGGATTCTCAGAAAGTTGACTCAGGAATTCATTCTGCGTGTTGATTACCTTTCTCACTGTGGTTTGTAACTCACACTTCACGACTTTCCAGATGCTGGCTTTATTTGCTTTAGGCTCTCCAGGTTCAGTTTCTCCCTCCTGTTGCCTAAACCATGTTTCTTGCATCATTCCATAAACTCTCTTTCGATTAAATCCTTTAAATCTTGTTCACATCTCATCACATTTATGGAGCATTCGAACACCAAGGTCAGATGTCAGGCACTGTCTTCCACGGGCGCTTGTGTGCTTTTCTTTCTCTAACTTCAAAGTGGCAGGATTTATGTGACCATCTTGCTGGTTACTGGGGGTAGAAAATAGTTTTTTCTAGCACACAGCAACGTTTAAATGAAATGTGTAAGTATGTCAGAATAGATAAGATTTGTGAACACACAAATAAAGCACATTTTTGTTACTCCTGGAGTGTGTTGTAAACAAACACTTTAATATGATCAAAACAAATCATTAAACTAGTGATGCCATTTCCACACATTTTGCTGGTGCACTGTATAATTTTATTAGTGAAACTGTACTGGTCATTTCAATTGAAAATGTGTTGCCTGTGATGACAGTGGGCTACCCTTCCACTCTACTCTGCACAACTCCACACCACTGCAATCTATTCTTCACCACTCCACTTTGAACCAACCCACACCATTGCAGTCTGCACCACTGCACTCTACGTCTCTTCACACTATGCCTCTCTATTCTACCCTGCACCATTCTTTTCTATGCCAATCCACTCTTCACTACTCTACTCCACAGCACTTTTCGCCACTGCACTCTACACCACTCCAATCTAGGTCACACCAGGCTACTCTGCACAGTTCCACTCTATGCCACTCTACTATATGCCATTCTGCAACACTGCACTCTACGCCACTACACTCTATGCCAATACACTCTACTCCAATGCAATTTACTCTGTAACACTCAACTCTATGCCCCTGCACTCCATGCCAATCCTCTGTATACCACTCTATTCTACTCTGCATCACTGAAGTCTATGCCACTGCACTCTGCACCGCTTTACCATATGCCATTACACTCTACACAACTGCACTCTACCCTGCATCACTCCACTCTATGATACTTCACTCTACTCTGAAACAATCTACTCCACACCACTGCACTCTACACCACTCTAATCCACTCTTTGCCACTCCACTCTATGCTACTGTAGTCCTAACCACTGCACTCTATGCCAATGCACTCTACACAAATGCACTCTATGTTACTGCACTCTACTCTGCATTACTGTTCTCTACATAACTGTTCTCTATGCCTCTCTACTCAACTGTACACCACTGTGCTCTGCCACTGTACTCTTCAACACTGCACTCTGCCACTAAACTCTCTGCCTCTTTACTCTGGACTACCCCATTTCATGCCACTGCACTCTATGGAGCAATATGGTACTCTGCGCCACTCTATGCTACTCTACTCTGCACCACTCTATGCCACTACACTCCATGCCACTCAACTCTACTCTGCACTCTATGCTGCAGCACTCTATGCCACCCGACTCTGCTCTGCACTACTGCCTTCTGTATCACTCAACTCTCTGCCACTCCACTCTGCACCACTATAAGCCACTCTACTGTGCACCACTGCACTCTCTGCCACTGCACTCCATGCAACACTACTGTGCTCTGCACAATTCTACTCAGCGCCACTCTACTCTGTGCCTCTCCACTCTTCAACACCGCACTCTGTACTACTCTACTCTGAACCACACTAATCTGTGCCACTGCATTCTAGGACGCTGCATTGTACACTGCTGAATTTAATACCACTGCACTTAATGCCACTGCACTCTACACCACTATACTCTGCAACACTCTATGCCAAGTCCACTCTACACTATGCCACTCTAGTGTATGCCATTCTACACAACTCCACACTATGCCACTCCAACACACTGTCACTCAACTCTACAAAACTCTACCGCACTCTTTGCCATTCCACTCTACAACACTCCACTCTCCCCTATACCACTAGCTTTTAGCCATGCTGACAGCATCCACCCTGGTGAACAATGTGGCTAAAACACATTGGCAAAGCCAATAGCTCTTGAATAGGCAAGACATATTAGCTTTGCCAATGCTTGTTATGCACTGTCATTGCTGAAGACCACTCCTCAAACGGTAGAAATACATTTACGCTGGGCATCAGTAACAACATTTCTAGTGACCTTTACAGCCAAGCCCATGTTTGTACAGTGTTGTGGTGATTGCCACCACTGTAGGAGAACTAAACTACTTTAGGTTATCAGGGCAGTCCGAAGTTAGGGCAGCTCGCAGCTTCCCCTTTGGTGCCAAAGTGTTTAAGAATGGTGTGTTGGGGTAGATGAAGTAAGTGCAATGGTATTGTTGGCTTCTACCTTATAGCTCCATAATGTTTACCTTAGGGATAATAAGGATGACGTATAAAGTTTTACCTAGTTTTGGTCAACTGCCTTGGTTCCTGTGAGGTACTTTGCTTTTACTTACTTCCAGATGATATTCAGGGCTTTTAACTTTCACAGATGGTCAAAAACATCCTCAGGTGGGGGACTGCACACAACATTATTAATTGCAAAATCATCTAATATTGAGGAAAGGTGTGAAAACCCAGGAGTTCCCGAAACAAACATTCCCTCAAAAATGAAACCTCCAAGACCATCACCATAATAGAGTATTGATCACTATGAAACACTCTGCCCAAGAGTGATAAAAAGTGACCAAAGACCTTGTAAATCACTTTACGACTCTCTCCAGGCTGAATGCCATAAGTGCAGGCTGGACAATAGTCACACACACATGAATGAGAACCATGGCACCCCATGCCTCTGTAGAACTCCATGTCCAACCATAACTCACTGCAGGCCAGAAAACTGAAGCGCACAAACTGCAAATAAATCATCACCATTGTGGGGGTACATGGTGAACTGTATTTGAAATTGGAGATTTACCACTTTTAGGACTTGGCGAATCCGATAAAAACACTAACATCGATTGAGAAGTGCTCTCTGGCATGCTCAATTATAGTAAATTGAATACCAAATAAGCCTATTGAAACACAAGAGGAGAGTGTCGGGAGTAACTCAACCCCACACATGCTTCCATTTTAACTAGAAAACCGTAGACACACAGAAGGTGTGGGGTGTTGCTGGAGGGAACTGGACTATTAGGCCCTGTTCAGGAAGTGCTCGCTGGGCGTGTATTCTCCAGGCAAGGAAAGGGTGTGAAGAGTGGCTGTGCCTTGGAGAGAGTTCCCTTTATAGACTAGGTGGTCTCACACACATTTAGTGTCATGCTTCATCATATGACCACCTAGCCCCACCCAGGTGAGATGATACTACCTGGGCGGACTCAACCTCGCTGTTAAAAGAACTGCAAAGGGAGTGCTGAAATTAGATCTAGCTGGATAATACAAGGGATCCAGCTAAAGAATTGGTGAATAATAATAAGATTACCTTACAAATCATCTGTTTCGCTGGGCATTTTTAATGTAGGTTTTCGTAGGTAAGAATTAAAAAAAGGGTAGGGACTCCATTGAGAATGATGATTCAAGGAGTCTAAAAGTAAGGGACCAACATATTTCTGCCTGCGCTAAGAGCTGGAAGGTCTGCCAGTTCCCTCCAGCAACACCCCACAACTTTTGTGTGTTTACCAAATAAGCCTAACAATTCAGTGCCATAATTTATAAAATAATTTATTAGTGTAGAGCTCTGTTGCACATGGGGCACACCAGGAGACTGTAATTTACTCCATATTTAGAGGTCCGACCGCAACATTGTCCTATGTCAACCCAGACACCTCATAATCAAATAGGGAATGACTGTTACATATTTCTTTCTATCTACATAGAAGTGTAGAGAGCCCATTGTAATATAAGGGGTGACTGTAACACAGCCCTTTCTGTCTGCTATCCTTCCTAGACACCTCATTGTCACTTAAGGGATGACTGTAACACAGACCATTATTTTTGTTACCAACACTAGACATCTCACTGTCACATAAGCGATGACTGCAATTCAGTCCATTCTAACACATTTCTACCTCTCTCTCTTTTTATGTCCAACTCCCCAGTATGTGTCTGTTTCATCTTCTGCAGAGTAAACCAAATTTGTAAATTTGCTTCTTTCCTCCATCGCAGTGCGCCCTAAGACAACATAAGAGCACCCCTCTGATCACTCATGCACAACAGCAAAACACCTCCCACATAGGTTCGTAACATCAAGTTCCAAAGATGCACTCCACCACAGAGCAGTGTGCTGCCTGTCCAACAATGCACTTCAGTACACCACAAAGGGGTGCAAAGTGCTAAGTAAATGATTAAATACAATACATGTTGCCTTTTTTATCGAGAACCCTGGGTTTTCTCATGGAATTGTATAGACAATGTGTTGCGGCAAGAAAAATAATATCATAAAATTACTTTTCCCATCTCCCTAGCATAACTTATTAACTGTGCTCCTGCATTATCAGTGTGTAGTCGAGTAGTTGGTGGCCTTGAGGCAGGATTAGCGTTCCATAACAATCTTCATTAAACTAAAAATAAAATTAAAAAAAGAAAACAAGGAGTTGTCACTAATGACATGTACATTTGCTGGAACTACATATGTTATTTTGTTCATTGTTTTTCACGTCTTCAGTCGCTTTGAGGTTCAATGGCCTACTTTACAGAACGCAGCGTACACAAACACGTGATAAACAATATCATGGACACAGGCATACCTGACAAACGAAAGTCTTTGAAGCTTTAAAGAAGTAATTAAAATCTCATGAATTTTCAGTGTGCTTGTGATAATGCAAACTCTGTTCCACATGCTAGCAATGATCAGCGCGGATGTTTCAAGAACTCTTTCCATTGTGGCTGTGGAGGCCCCCTGCATTGCTTTTTACTTCTGGAAATACACATTCTACCGCATGTGAATGAGTGACCTTTTCCTAAACCCATGACACCATTAGTTATTTCAGTAGTCAGGACTGTTCCATCAGTTTGTGTGCTTTTGGAAGTTTCGCGTTTTTCAGATTGTGTTTAGCACAGACGTAGAGCGCAATTGAATCACAGCAGAGCTGCGTGCACACGACTGATTCAGGAAGACCGCTGTATATTGGGTATTTGGTTAAGAAAGTTACTGAATCCACAATTAAATTATTATTAAATAGAATCACAGGTCATCGTGAAAAATAAATAGAAAATAAAGCTGACAGAGCTGAAAATGCTATGAACATCTCCTTTCATTCCAGCTCAGTACATGTGCAAATTGCACTTTAAAAAAAAGTGCTATGCTTTCATTCTTTTATGTTATTTATTTTTTTCTCTCGAAATGGCTTTTGCTCTTGGCCTGAGTCACAAAAAATTTATAATGGATAAGTCAAATGTAGACATGAAAAAAGTTTCAATATCTACTTTGAAAACTGAAAAGTTATCCACAAACCTAGTTTTGCATGCAGTGGTTTCACTTACCTATGCTAAAATTCCACTCTACCTTTTGTAAGTGGTAAATAGAAGAGCAGTTCTGGCCATACCAGAGGAGTGTCAAGAGGTTGATGGGAAAATTCAATGCAGATCGTGTGTGGGCCTACACAGCCTTGTATTCATCGAGATTACAAATATTTATCGCCTTTGCCACACTTAACTACACTTCCAAACTTACACCTAAATTATCCTCTGTATGGGGTGTAGTAAATGTGAGAAAGAGAGTCAACACTCCCAACTTTAACAGTGGGTGTGGGGAATGAACGAAGCAACAAAAACGTTTTTTTTTCTTGTGGCTAGGAAATGTATGTGTACACCACAAGCACACATTTATGTGCCCAATTTACAAAGCATGTAAGGATCTTCCACCTGAAGAAAGAGGGCTCCTGACTTTGGAGAAGGGGAGCAGAACAGGGGAATGACAATAAAAACTTACCAAATAATAACTGCCTGCAGTACGATGTTTTATTAATTAACTTCATAATTTAATTTCTGAGACATCACTCTTTTCATGTTGACTTTACTTGAATTCATGTAAATAAATTGCATATCAAACTATATATATAGATCACCCGTGAACCTCCCCTGACAGTCACTCACCCCCCATCAAGAAACCTCCCATCAATGACTCTCATTCATACTTCACTCATACCACAGACTTAAAATGAGAGGAATGAGCTTAAAGAATTTGCCCAATGTATATGTGCTCATATATTGAAATCTTTCAGTGAAGACTGTAATCAAAGGAAATCTATTTAAGATATACTATTTAGAATATAAGAAGCCCGCGATCTGCTAGATACTGGGGTTATTTAGATTTGGTGATTTATGTGATTACTTAGTTCTGTCGAGTGAAGTCAAAATGAGTGTAGTGATGTGTCAGAAATTAAATTATGAAGTGAATTAATACATTATGTACTTTTGAAATGTATTGGGCTCTGTATTAAATGATATTGAGGTGAATCAGTATTGAATATGACGACAGATACATGTGAGTGTATAAAAAATGTGGTGGAGTAGGCTGTTATTTTTTGGTTGGTAGGGACTTACATCTATACATTATGGTCAGTAACCAAACAGTTGTAAAACTTTTTGGTGCATAAGGGTTTGAAAACACAACTGGAGAATTATGGTTTCTTTATTAATTGCACCATTACACAATAATTGCCCTAAGGTATACCTGTGTTGCCTCATTCTTGCGTTTGTAGAAGAGATGTGTCTGAGTGGAGTCAATACCATGGCATATGAAAATATAGAAGAAAACAAACATAGTTTGTGAAACAAATATAGGCATTCAAGATCTTAACCTTCCACAAATTGCCCTTTAAAAAGATGTTGCTGTGCAAATACCTGCACTATCAACAAATTGCCTACAGTATGTGAGGACTTGATTTAGAATTGCAAACAAATAAGTCCTACAGTTGGTGGTATGTGAGCTTGGTTGGATGTAGGAATTTAAACAGATTCAAATGTATTTCCAAACTTATTTAGATAAGATCACAATTTGATAATCTATGATTTTGTAGTCCATGTTTTCACCCAATGTTTCATGTGGAACCATCTTTAAATGTGGTAAAGGTAACAAGGAATCAATTGAGGAGCTGAAACACACTGGAGTCATTACAAGGATCAATACTGTTGTGTCAGCAGGATTCGCAGTTAAGTGATCAGAAAGAGCAGATAATTGCTAATCTTGACTTAATTACTTGTGTCCTCTCTACTGTATTTCCTCTTCTACTCCCGGGGGAGATAATCTCCATCAGGCTGCCCCTATGATATGCCACACTGAAACAACTCTTAGCTCCTCTCACTTCCTGCCTCTCCCCATCTCCCTACAGGAAGTCTATGTGAGTTTCTGGCTGGCATCCCTGATATCTCCATGGTCCTAATGTCCTCACAACATGGCAAATACTGACAAAGAGTTAATTGAAGGGCTGATTAAGAGTTCACGCAATAGGTGTGTAAGTACTGACAAGGATACAATGCCTGGGCTTTTACATTGCAGAGTCAGCACAAACATCAGGGCTGATAAGGAATCAGCACAATAGTTGACATTGAGTGGAGTCATTATTACAAGGTTTAGTACTGACAAGTGGTCAATAGGAGGGCTGATACAGTGTTAGATCAGCACAACGATCAGTACTTCTAAGGAGTAGGTGTAAAGGTTCATAGAGAGTGGAGTCGGTACAAACGTCTGGACTAAATAAGTACAACAGATGATACACAGTGACGTCATTCCAACGGTAACTACAAAGAAAAGTCAGTACAACAGCTGATAAAGAGTGTAGATGGGTCACAAATACCATGAAAACAATACAAGAAAAGCAGATATGGATGTGTATGTATATGGTATTTGTATAGTGTGTACCTAGCCAAAAGGCGACAGAGCACTGTACAGGCCTTCAGATATAAGGTCAAAGATTGATATTAGGTGTAGCTGAGTTCTGTATGATGAATGCATTGTGATGTAGTATTCTTGCAGATGATTCAGAGATGTGCCCCTTAAAGTGACTGCTTAGAAAAGGGTTTATTACAAGGGATGATTCTGAGTCACCTTAGTTCAAGGAGGCTACTGGCAAGAATCACCACAACTAGTATTAGGGAGCAGGCTTATATTCTACATTGTAGGATGTGATGAATAATGATGTTTTATAATAATCACATTGTTCTAGCAAGGATAAAGTCATAAATGTGTATTAATTTATTTAGCAGCTATTTCATTTTGAATAGAATGAGGTACAAAAGAACTTCACAGTAGATAATACAATTTGTGCATCACATTATTAACATTGACCAACATTAGCTGAACATTGCCGGCAAACACAATCACCTCAACACATAAGTATAATTAATAAAGAACAACATAAATACATATATTTACTGAACTTGTTGGCTATGCAGGGCCATGACCACGCTTTGCCTTTAAGAGTCACTGTGCAGTGAAGGCCTGCTTGGACAAGTAGTGGAAGTAAGATCCATTGGAGGATGAAGGTGAAAGGACCACAACCTTGATGCAGAGCATAGTGATTTGTAACATTAGAAGATCCTGGTTGGCAGAACCTAGGCACAGCACATAAGTATATCTTCTGGCGGACTAAGGGTTGTGCCTCTGTTGTTCTCCACCTGTCCTGCTGCCTTCTTCCTTACGACTAAGAGACTCTTACATTTCACCTTCATGCTTTCCAATAACTGCCAAAGCTCTGCGGAAAACAAGACAAAACAAACATTTACTCAACTAAACATTTTTCAGGATCATCCGTTCTTTTCAGAGCCAGAGAACTACGTTTTTTAAATTGGGTGTTATTTTTTGTATTTGCAAAGTGAAGGCTTATCATTAAGATCAAGAAAGGTACAATCCACATGGGAAACTGAAACTGTAAACTAGAGTGACTGACTTATGGTTATCTTAAAAGCAAATGCTGCTGGAATTTAGTAACCAAAATATTGTCTGACAGAAGTATTATGTCCTAAATATAGTTTACAAAAATATCAGCCCTTGGGATTAATAGAAAATCCACACCATGCGGGACAATATTTTTGTGAGTACTATTTAGGAAACATTATTTCTGTAAGGTAATATTTTTGCTAACACAAAACCACGTCAAAATATTAGTTAAATGGATAGAATGGAGCTTACCACCACAGAGTTGAATAGTTCTAATGCAAATGTCCACACTTGACCACTATATTTAATCCTGAACACTCTAATTTACCGCCACGTCCCTATTTACTTTACCTGGTAAACTTGTGACACAACACAAATTCAGACTAAACAACATTTGGAAATGAGGTATATATGTTTACATTTGAGTGGTCAACACACATATTCTATAACATTCAATTAATTTATGAAGATGGAAAAATGTTTCCCACTGGCTAATCATATATGCTGCTTTGTATATAGAGTAGACATTTGTGCACATTGTCAAATAGTTTCTGAATTGCAAGTGGGACAAGGTGGAAGGCCACAGTGCAAACGTTAGCCATGCGCAAGTATGTGATGTCCCATGGAGAGACATTTCATATTGATTTCAGAGATGAGAATGCTTTGGGGCAACTGAGGAGAGATTCATGCTCCCGTGAATCCCAGGCCCCTTCTTGAGTGTGACAACAGCAAGTCAGGCCAGGGGACAATTACCCCTTGCTGCAGTGTCAAGAAAAGCCTTAATCCCAGAGCTGGAGGCCTCACGAGTGAAAGTTCAGCAAAAGTTATTAAAAGTGACAAATAAAGGATGACAAATAATCAATATAGGCCCTGTTTACTGCTTGCACACACTAATAGCAAGTAATATCACCTCGCCGTGGAGGCGGAGAAGCTGCCAGAGAACTTTCTTTGCTTCAAGGGAGATTCCTGCTAGGGTGGGGGCTACTTATTAGGGCCATAAGCCTTGGGGACAGTACTCAAGGACTGCTTTTTAATAAAACACAGCAGTTACACTGAAGAGACGCCTCTTTCCCAGAACTCTAATATCATTGATTCAGTTACTCTGAAGACAAGAGAAGTCACAGTAGGATGAGTGAAGAGTATATGCTCAGATATTAATAGGATTCTCTTACTACATTCTCTTAGGTGTTCCCATAGGATGGAGCTATCACCTACTAATATAGTAATAGAACAGTAGGACATATCAGGAACAATTGAGAAATCCACAGGCAACCTTTCATTTTACCTGGTGTCCTGTAGGAAATGATCATTGGTCTTCAGTGAAAATATGTTACTGGCTGTGCATGGGTGTGACCAGTTCCTCATTACTGGCCTTCAATTAATTTCATCAGTATCTTGCTTGCAGTTCTACTAGTCCAAGTAATAAAATAACTTTTTCACTCTTTCCAACCCTCCTGTTCTCAAAATATGACGTTGATCCCTTGAAGAATATAATTTCTATGATGGAGGAAACCTTCTGTAGCTTTTCCTTGTGAGTGCCTTGACACTCGTAAGAGAGAAATTATTTTTTAAATTAAACTCATTGAAACATTATTGAAAATGAGGAATATGCAAAAGCACTGCTATCGTCCAGATTTTCAAACGAAATCCCAGTTGCACAGAACGTTGTGTTCTTGTGTATTTTTCATAATTTTTGCTACGAAAAGGCTTCCTCTTGGATCAAATATTTTTCCTAACTTTGCATGTTGCATCACAGGTGCGCCATGGGCAAACGCTTTGACCACCAGCCAATCCGTGTGGAGACGGTGGAGAGGAAGCTGAGGGTCCACACACGCACAAAAGGCCAGAAGGTTTGTGATACTTTCCAGGGCCCACCGAGGCGCCTCCTGCTCTGTGCAGGGTAAATGAACAGCAGTGGCACATAATCGATAGGAGAGGGCCAGCTGTCACTGACGTGAAACAACTTTTCTCCCAGAGAAGTAACAAGACTTGGCACTTCAGATGTCAAGGTACAAAATGCCTCGATGCCCTGGGGCCCAAGTGCGCTATAGATTGGGCAGAGTCTTGTTTTAAATATCAGTGCTGAGATTCAGACTTAGAAAACCCACTTCTCAGCACCAAAACAGCAGGTGCCTCATTGGTATGCAGACTTTGTGAAAACGGTGAAAACATCTAAAGCGCCCATGATAGGACTTCTTATTTATTTTTTATTTTTACAATTGTCCCCAGAGCACAACATCAGAAAGCACATTGGAATTGCAGGTATTTCTACATGGGTGAGGATAATGATACTGATGTTGGCCCAAACTGCAAGATTCTGTGCCGTGGCATTTGCTGCATAATGATAAGTTTGTCACATTTGCCACATAATCCATTGTCTTTTGCATGAACCGCAGAACTAAATTTAAAAAATTGTCTCTAGCTCAAAGGGATCAAAAGTTACTAAAAACACTATCACACGCATTGCCACGCGGTGGCAGGCACCTTCTGCACTGTGGCAGGCCACCTTTCAGTAGCTGATTGCTGTATTTTGGCCTAAAACTGATTCTAATGAGATGAAACCTTTGCTAAGAAATCTTTAATAATGTAAAAATTACAAAATGGTGACCTAATAAAATATGCCACATTATACTGCATGATTTGCCTCTTCCTGGTGCATAATTTAGTCAGCACTGCTGACTATTTAGGTCCTCGCCTGCCATATAATTCCAGTGGCTATTAATGACTCTTTCATGGACTGAGAAGAGCAGAAGTATCATCACCCACACCGCTTTTTGGTCAGTCCCTGACTTGCACCTGAAAAGCTCTGATGGGTACATAGGACTTTCCATAGAGTTTTGATGCAAGAAACATGTCGGCTTTGATAGGATTATAGACACTCCCCCTTTCTCTTTCTTTTTATCTTGTGGTTGGGTAGGAGATAGGAATAAAGGTATTGAGTTATCCCTTACACAGGTTTAGTGAGCTGACTTTGGAGTGTGACAAAACCGAGGATGCAGGTAGAAAACATCTACTTAATATTGGGATGAATTAATGCTAATGTTGTATTATCCTATTCAGGTAGCCATCTTAGCTATGTATGGAGAAGGGAGGGGAAGAATAAGAGGAGAAAAGTTACATGATTGCTCCTCATCCACTGCCTCTGTCCCCATGCACGGAATAATCCATTCACCCCAACCTTCTTTCATTGCATTTCATCTCTTTAATAGTCCATAATAACTAACCCCAGAAGAACACCTAGAAATCATCTCCGAGAAAAGTCAGCAGGTTCACTAATGGCCCTTGTGAACTAATGGAGGCTTAGCAAAAAAGTTTATTTGTTCTATCTTCCTTAGCTTAATTTCTTTTTTTTTTTTAGACAGTGATTATTCTCAATAAGGTATGATTTTTTGTTTGAGGAATCTGTACCTATCTGATGAAGGGTCCAGTGTAAAAGCTCATACTATAAAAGATTCATGGTCTTTATTAGAAGCAGGAGGGCCCATCCTGTGAAAAGAAATATCATTCCTCATGACCAATCCATCAGGTGCTACATTGAAAAGGCAGACCCTGTGTACAAGGGGCTGTCAAGTGAAACGCTGATACCAGGACCTCCTAACTCTTTATTTCTTCAAGTGACACTTCGAACAGAAGGGCCCACGTCTGCACTATACTGATGGTCCTTCCATCTAATCAACCCTCAATGTTATATATGGAGATATGCCCCAGGGCTTCTAGCAATGTGTGGGCTAATATAGTAATGTGAAGTGCTGCATTTTGCATTTCAACCTGTTCAGAGGTCTTTTAGGGAGGGATTAAAGGAATCCTTGACACCCAGAGTAAACCTGGAATCAGATATGCTAAATGATTTCTGATTCAACATAGTATCTATCTATCTATCTATCTATCTATCTATCTATCTATCTATCTATCTATCTATCTATCTATCTATCTATCTATCTATCTATTTTTATCTATCTATCTATCTATCTATCTATCTATCTATCTATCTATCTCCCTATCTATCTATTTATATCTATCTATCTATCTATCTATCTATCTATCTATCTATCTATCTATCTATCTATCTATCTATCTATCTATCTATTTCTAGATGTCCGTATATCTATCTATCTGTCCAGCTGTGTATCTCCTTGTCTCTGTCAACTCAATCATGGGCCTCTGAATGTCTGACAGCATCACAAGCTAACAGGTGTTTTTCTGTTTTTCTTTGTTTTTATCTGCTTCCTCCTGGATTCCCCAGCATAATTTCACTGCTGAATTAATCTTTCAGCTTGTGGAGCTAGTGATCCGCCTAAAGAATTGCACAGGTGGTAGGCCCATGCTTCCTCCCATTTGAATCAGTATAATAACTAGGTGCTACGTGTATTAAACTTTTCTCTGGTCTCAAATGGGCCGGCCGGTTTGCAGAATTGGCCCGTTTCCGACCGGAATACAGCATTTTGAAATGTATCAAGCCATAACTGAAATTGGGAAGCATGCTACAGAATCACAAATTTGGTTTGCAACCAAATACCTAGGGCGTCCCTTCCAAATGCCGAAACAGAAAGGTATGTATTAATGTTTTGCGACTGAATTCTGGTCACAAAACATTAATACTTTACTGACTACCAAAGTGTAATGATAATGCATTCACAAATGGGAAAGGGTCACCTCAGGACCCCATCCAATTTGTAAAGTAAAAAAGAATGTTTGTTTAAGAGAAGGCATTGGTCCACGAGACCACGGAATCGTCTTAAACAACAAAAGAAAAAAAAGTTTCTCTTTGAATGCATCCTGTTTTCCTTTAAGGAAAACAGTCTGTATTTTTAAAAAACTACTTTATTTAAAAGCAATCATAGACATGGTGGTCTGCTAAGCTCAGAAGGACACCATCCCCCCTGATGGCAGTGATTCCAAATGGGTCGCAAATTTCCACCTACCTCATGTATATTCATGAGGTAGGTCAATTTGTGACCCACTAGGAATCACTAAATGAAACTCAATGTTTTTCATACATTAGGAATAGCGGCTTCCTAATTGCAATTCACTGAAAATCACAATTAGGTAATCACAATTCCTAATCTTGATACACCTAGCCCTGAAAGTCGAGTGAACCAAAATGTAAACAGCTGGAGATCCTAAAGTGAAGACTAACATAGCTGCTATCAGTAGCAGTCAGTACATTGCTGTCCTATTTGACCCAGTTTTAAAAAATGCATCCAGGACAGGTCATAATAGAGTTCATGAAGGTAGTCCTTGAGGGTGGACAGCCATTCCATCTCAACTGATATACATACAGGGGTTGGATGTAGCCTGTAGACCACCATTGACCAAATAAAGTACAATGCAAATCATTCTGCAACATGTCAACAAAATAGAAGTATATATTTTGGGGAATATTTACAAGGATTGACGCATCACTGAGTTGCAGCAGTGATGCGTCAAATTTTCTTGCGCTGCATCAAGACAGGATACAACACCATGGATGTGTCATATTTACAATACAAGCCACCATGGTATAAGTTCCCAAGGATTCATCAGAAATTCTGATACATCAGTGGGAAAGCTGCCACAATGCATCACCCCCTTAAGTGGCGTATTGCTCAAGTTGGCCTTACGACAGACGCAACTTAGCATTGCACCAAGAAACAGAGGTAATGCATCAGTTTTAACTGATGCAAGTAGCCTTATATGTGGCTCCTATACAATGGTGAAATATACACCTTGTACACCATTACTTTGGTCCTGGATGTATTGCAGACAAGTATGAAGTCTGTATATGTGTCCCATTACAGTGGGCATACTCTATTATTTTGTATTTAGAGGCCTAAGTACGTGTGACATATTGCATGAAACTTGAATGTGAGCGGATGCAAGTATATGTTGTAATGTAAAGTGGCAATCTGGTAGGTATTACCTACCTTATGTGTGTAATTACCTATTGTGCTTTGGAGTATGCTTCGCTGGACTTGGGGGGGCCCATTCCTCCATGGAGATGTGACAATCCTGGACTGTCCCTCTCATGGAGTGCACAAAGTCACATTGCCTTGCTGCAGTGGATGATGATATCATAGGTGGCACGGTCCTAGGTCGCTTGTGCAGACCTACTACTACTAGAGGGGATGTGACTTAACTTATTCCAGTGTGTAAAGTTACTTCCGCTGGTCAGATTCCTATTGAAAAGCCACTGTGTCACTTCCTACATCTGGATTGAAGAGGTGTAGGAATTTTGACACATTCCAGGCTTGGTGCGAAGCATCTCAAAGATGCGTCATCCTTTGATAAGTTTGTAAATATCACTGCACCAGTACTAAGTGGGTTTTTATGAAGAAACGCCTACCCTGCGTATATTATAAACTGCTCGGTGCAGGCCGTTCCAGCGCTGCTATTTTTTGACTCAGGCCATCAAAAACTGACAAATTGGGCCTAATTTGTCATTTTGTAAATATGGGGCAATATGGAGTGGAGAATGTGCTGCCAATGCATCAAAATAAATGATGCAATGCGTTGTACGCTTCTTTTAAATATTGTCCTTTGATTCTAAATAGTGAATCATTAGCAGGTAATAACAAGGGCCATAATTACAAGAAAGTGGCGCATCACTAGTGATGCGCCACTTTCCTTGTGGCCCCCATGCGTCCCCTAACACCACCATGGTAGCGCCGCATTTACAATACGGCACACCATGGCACATGTTAGGGGCAGTAGCGTCATTTTTTGATGCTCTTGTAACGCTATACTTAATTAGTGTTAAAAAAATGGCACTAATCCAGTATAGTGTTAAGAGACCCGTTGAAATCAAATGCAGCCTCATTTTAATGCCTTCTAGAAATGGCGCAATGGAATCTTACATTGTGCCATTTTTAGCGACCCTCCTATGAAGTTATGCCCCCGTTGCCGACATCATGCATATATTGCATTGATGTGGCGCAAAGGGTTTACAAGGTGGTGCAACCCTAGTTTGCGCCACCTTGTAAATATGGTGCTATTGTAGTTGCCCGTTAGTGTCACATTTGCTGTAAAAATGTTGCTGCAAATGTGGCGCTAAGGAGCGCAAGGGCCTTGTAAATCTGGCCCCAAGTTTGCTTGTCATTCATTATATTGAACCAATAGAGAGTACCATAAAGGCAAGTAACGTGTATGACGAGAAAGGGACATTTTCATAAGTAGTGTCTGTGCATGGTTGTGTGCATGATTTTGTGTCTGCGTGTCCAGACATATCAAAGTAGGAAGAATTTGTGTGTATGCAAGTATTTTGTGCGCATTTGTGTTTGTATGTGGTGTGGACAATGGTGGAAGAAATTATGTGAGCTGGTGTATGTGTATGTGTGTGTGTATGAGTGTGTGTGTGTGTTTGCATACGCAAAAATCCATGTAGACATTTAAAGGAGGGCAAGAGCATGTGTGCACACATGTTTCTTTTTAAATATATACAGTGTTTTTGGGAAATTATTCATTATATGCAACAAAAAGTAAAAAAGTAAAACTCAACAAAGATTCTTTCTTTCAGCCACAGATACATTTAAACAGTGCAATATGCTAAAGTACTAATAAGAACAAGATGTTGACATATGCTTCCTGCTGCTCTCATGTGTTACATTTGAACCTGGGTTACTGTGGTATCAGCATGATCAAGAATACTTCTACCAGAAACACTATGCATAGAAAGAAGGAGGTGTATAAAGCCATTGCAAGCAAAACTGTTATTTTGATTTATGTAAGTTTGTTAATTACTTTATTTATTTACAGTGTCCGGCAATGCCAAAAGCCCAGCTTCAAGGTGGTGGATTGGTAAGCATTAAACGAGTGAGTGGCTAGCACTTGGAGGTTGAGCAACAATTATCTTGGAAACAGAAGTATGGAATAATCAATATCAAAGAGGATTCAAAGGTGTGCAGTATCACAACAGCTGTTCACAAGGTCATCATTGGAAAGAAGGTACACTAAAAGGTGTCCTAGGGCAGCAACAACAAAACATGACTGATTGTTAAAGTATACAAAGTCAGCATAAACATGGTAAAAATGAATACCTGCGATGTTATATAGGTTTGTGTTGTAGAAATGCCAATGAATAAATAATTAACAAAAATGCTGACTTTGGTGCAGGGCTCGTTTTTATTGAGCAAACCATTTTTGCCTATGTGATTATGGTTTAAGTGGACCTGGTCAAGAGCAGGTGGAAAAAAAAAATATTATTTTATGGCCATCAATCTTGGCTATCCTGTTTCTTGTGTTCTAAGGTACCAGGGTGTGTACAAAGTGGCCATTTAATTAGCTACCCTCAAGATACCATCTTTTAGTGGGTTCTATCACTTTAAAAAAATACAAAATGTACAGGGTAACAACCATGCATTCCCTGTGGTGTGGCCTGATATCCATTAAATAATGCACTTTAGCTCTCTACAATAGAGTTTGAGGCACTATATGAATGCAATTACAACAACGCACAATACACAGAACTGTGAGGACATTATCAGATTCCAAGATTCATAATTAGACACTGTGAACAGCTGGACTGGTTTTGTGTTTCGCTTGCAACACTCTGGATATGGTCTTTCGGAACACGAAATGGTTCTATAACTATTTGTTCAGGACATTATAAAACTTGAGAGGGGAATACAACAGACACAACAACTTTGGGATGAAGATGCACAACGTTTACAGGAGAGATCCATGTATGTTTTGATATGGAAAGGCATCCTTGATATTTATTGTGGTGTACACATACAGTAATCTATAGCAATCTACAGTCATCTATAGCAACCTTCAGTAATCTATAGCTTACTGTTGACCTACATTTAGCATACCTACTACTGTGCAAGCTACTAACAATGGACAATCCAAATATCTCCCCCATTACGTCTCATTGCACCTTATATCGTTTGGTGTAAATATATCATTTTTATGTAAATAACCTCTACATTCCCATATATGTGTTGCATTACACTCTGATATGTGAACTTCTTACTCAATTAGTTCAACTCTGGACACTTACCCTTATGGAATAACACACCTTGTTTGTTTTTTTAATTATTGTAAATTGGTCAGATACAAATTTGGGTCTGGTTCAAGCTATTTCAAATCAGAGCTTTAAATGGGCTGATACTCACAGGTACGGAGTACCGGCACGGTTACGTTTTCTCATCCTAGCGGAACTTCTCCTAAGATAATGAGGTACTCATCAGGGCCTAGCTGGATGGCAGTGGTGTTCTGTTCATTAACTTGCACCTCGGCAGCACCTTTAACACATCCTGCATTGATTCTGTAACAGTTGAAGCCTGGACTAATCTGGCACAAGAGCACCAGGACAGCAGCTCTTTTTACCAGGACACAGAGATCTGCATGTGCTTCTCTAAAAGTTGTCAAAACAGGGGTGTGGCTGCAGGGTTTTTAGTTTACCCTTGAATTTTTAACACATTTCCCAATAGTGAATTTTAGAGATTTGCCATTAGAAAATCTCAAACAGCGAAGTACTACAGTGTGTTTGACACTGTTTGCAATTCCCAGTGGGTCGCACATGGACCTGCCTCACCAATTTTCATGAGGCAGGTCACGATTTGTGACCCATTAGGAATGGCCAAAAGTCACACGATGGGGTCAGCAGACCACTATATCTGTGATTTCTTTTTCAATAAAGCATTTTTTTTTAAATGCAGCCCGTTTTCATGAAAGGAAAACAAGATGCATTTCAAAAACAAAAATTAAAAGTTTTCTCCATGGGACCACTGCCTGCTCTTAAAAAATGTTTGTACCCACATTCACAAAGGAGAATAGGATCCCACCATTTTGAAGTTGGTGGTAAACTGCAAATGTTTTGCGACCGCATTTCGGTTGTGAAACATTCGTACATGCCAGTTTTAGTCAATATTAGGAAGGGAAGCCCTTAATACGCCTCTTCCTAACACCGAATCGCAAACCCTATTTTGCGATTCTGTAATAGGTTACCGATCCGCAAAATAGGGTTAGCAAAAAGAAAAAGGCTTTTTAGCAGTCGCAAATGGCCCGATTCTGTGAACTGGAACCTTTGCACATCTGGCACTTTGACTGGAAAGTAAATCCATGCTGACTCCACCAATTGCCTAATTCCTGACATAAAAGGCAAAGCAAATACTTTTTTTACTGAGAGGTTTATTGCATTTCAAAGTCAACATTAAAAACGTCTGTATTCGGCTTCATGCAGCCATAAAAGCAGGTAACACACACAAAAACAATATAAAACCATATATAACTAAAATGCAGTAAACCACCATACCGAAATAATGAAAGAATCAATTTGACAGTTAAAAATCAACTAATATTGCATAAAACGTAGTCTTAAAGCATCAACTTCCTTGAACGGGACTTCCTTGAACGAACAGCCACCTAAAGAAATAAAAAGACATGCTCACATATTTCATGGTCTGCCAATGTCATTAAAAAGTGATAAACTAATAAACAGCCCCGGAGATTCCTATGTTTCAACAGAGGAATAAGAAATATTTTGGTGTACATTTCATAGTATTCACAAAAGAAAAGAAAGTGCAACATAGTTTGTTTGTGCAAATTACTACAAGAACAAATCATGGATTCAAGTTTTGCCTGATACCCACTCGGGAAGCAAAGGGAATACTTCACAATACCTGTCCAGAAACTGAACAGTAAAAATCTTGGCCAACTCATATAGTTGTTCCACAGGTTGTTGGTAGAGATGTCACCTGGATTAAGATATAAATAACTCTTTACACTTGAATTATACTCCTCGGCCTTAAGCCTCTCAATTTTAGCATGCAACAGTAATAGGCCTCGCACGCGCCCTCTACCGATGGAAGCACCTGGAGAGCCATCTAAAAATAAATCTGCTAGGCCGATCACCTCTAAGGATTTTTAACATAGGCTAACCAGGAGATAATACGGCCCCTATCACATGCCAAGCAGTCAGAGATTATCCCTTTGCATAGTACTGCTTCCTCCAAACTCCAAATATACATCCATAAAAAATAGCAGGTCTGCTTCAAATAATATCATACAAATAACCTAAGCCCAATTCATTGTGGCATATAAAACTGGAGGTTAACTGAGGGACTGACAGTATTCTTCGACAAAAATGATTTTCCTCCTTATGCAGATTAGTCGTCCCCTATTCAACAAATTCATGCCCCTTTGGTTGCTATCGGAGCACACTTGGCAGAATATAAATGAATAAGAGAGCTAAGAGGTCTCTCACCCTTTGGAGAAAGAAGGCTCAACAAGAAACCCACAGCCCTTGAATACTTATCCCCACATTGTGCAATATGATGGGCCATGAACCGGACGAACAAAAAGTTCCCACAAATAAGAGAAGGTGTTAGGGCTTACCAAAACATTAGTACCCACACTGATAGTTAATGGTCACTTACACTTTGACCCACACATCATTAAAAAAGACATTAAATTAGTTAGTAAATCCACATTTGTCATAAAATCAACAAAAGAGTTGACTAAAAAACGCAGGGCCCTAGGAGTGCGGGCAGTTAAAACCACATCATCTGCGTAAAGTAGCACAGGGAGGGGAGCATCTTTCGCCTTGGGCACATCTGGGGTACATTTGCAGAGCTCTACACTTGATTCATTAATATATATAATAAAGAGGAGCGAGGCGTGGACGCATCCCTGCTGCTATCTCCACACAAAGCTAAATTCCTTTGTAACGTCCCCATTATTCCCAAACCTCTCTTGCCTTGGCCCCTGCATACAAAGAAGCCATCATATGAACTAAAGAAGGTCCATTTGTAAGTTAATGAGCATTTGCCACAGCTTTCCTCGATTCACACATTCAAAGGCTGTGTACAAATCCATAAAGGCCAAATACAGTGCAGAATTCTTAGCTACCATATAATTTCCAATAACCAAACTTAGGTTAAGACATTGGTTAGTCATCCCCAACCCACTGGAAAAGCCATGTTGGCATTTGTTTATCACATCATTGTCATTGGCCCACACAACTGTTCTATTATATAATACTCTTCCCAGGATCCTTGCTGGGATATCTATCGGGGAAATGGGTTGATAACACCTCGGCACTGATCTATTACTCTTCTTAAAAATTAGCACATTAATCAATTAGGACCATGTGCAGGGAATCAGCATGTCATTCAGACAATAATAAACATTAGTCAATAATGGAGCCCAGAGGTCTATATTACACTTGATGACATCAATTGAAACACCATCGGGCCCGGTCGCCATCCCTCCCGCACACTCCTAGATAGCCAGCTTCACTTCCTGCACAGAACAAGATGGAAATGGGGGGGGTCCCCTGGCCAAAGATGTTCGGTGCTTGTCGTAACCTCAGAGTGGATTTTTTCAAAGTATGCCACCCAGTCCTTCCCCCTTATATGGCAGCTGGTCGACAAAATGTTATGATCCTGAAGTCCTAGATGAGAAATAGCCCTCCAAAATAACTTGCCATCCTTCGTGCGAGCTGCATTGGTTAATGAAGCCCACTGCTGGGAAATGACTTCTTTCCTTCTCCTTGCAGTGACTACTTTATAATGTTTATGCTTGGCCACAACTATGGTAGGATCACGGGGTCGGTGGTTAAAGCCTTAAGCAAATTGCGATTAGTCTGAGAGCAGATGTGGTCAAACCAATGTGGGTGCCCAGAATCCACTTTCATATGTTTGGAAAGAGAAAGTCTCATCTTTTCACAGAGGGTAACAAAGGCCCTAATAACATTGCCCTAGTCCTCGCCCACATGAAGCCACTCTGGAACCACTTGTACTTTTACATTGAGAAAACCCAGTGATAAACTTATAGGGGTCTTGAAATTTCCAGCATAGCCTGAGCTTGCCTGTTGACAGGGACACATTTGCAAGACTTATGGCTACTTAGTAGGATTCCCCATTGGAAATTTTCAAAATGAATTACTTTGGGTTATGATCCCCCTAGTTGGTCTGAACAATAGCACCATGCAGTAACAACCGCCTCAAATGTTGGGATTAAAAAAGTTTAGTAAATAATTGAGGATCAGTTTCTCTAAAAGTTAATAGCCCCTGCCTATCAGACCCAACCTCCTCCATAACATTACACAGGTCAGCAGCGGCAACCAAAGCCGAAAGTTCCTTACTACACTCAGTGCACCTACTAGGCTCACCTACTTCCTCCTCGCCACCTGAATGTGGGAGACTAGCATTAAAATCCCCCCAAAGATACAGCTGTTGTCCTTGCTTGATTTTTTCTTCCACTAAGGTGGAGATATGTGAAAATGGCCTGGGAATTTTTGATTTGGCACAGTCAGAAAATCTTTTGTTATAAAAATTAATAAAATTTAAAGACAAAACCCCTCTATACAGTACATGACAACCTGAAAGTCAGGACTGGGAACATTTACTGCCTCTACATGGACCTCATACTTGGAGATTGACACAAACTGTAGCCCACATGATGCCCTGCCAAATCGAGAGGGTACCCCAGGAAGACTAAAGCACACATAGCCACCAAACTCAATTGGATATGTTTTCTGTAACAGGACAATGTCATACGATTTTATAAACTTTTGCCAATCTGGTAAAATGATCTTAGTATGTAAACCTGCATTATTCCTACTCAATATTTTTAGCCCACTGCATTTACCAGCTGAGGAGCTATCCACACGAGTGTAGGCACAACACTAAGGTTCTTGAGCAGTAAAACTAAGCAACATATCATCCTAGCAATACCTTACATGAGGAATGCCAGTAGCATTGCCACCTCTAGTGCAACTTGATGACTCCTCCCATTATAATTGGGGAAACTCGATGACCAAAGCTATTGCTTATGGATTTTACACTTAACTTGGACGACACAGATGCTTCAAACTGTGGGGGACACAGTCAATCCACCTCATTGCAGTCCATAAGCGGGCAAACCTATTCTGGCAAACCACGCCCACTCCCAACTACCACAGCAGAGTCTGAGAAACCAGCATACTTGGCTTATAAAAATACCCCAAAGGTAATGAAACAATCTTATGATTATTTGAGGCACCCGCTGAGTAGGATCCAGATAACTTTTGCACACTTGTAGGGTGCCTAAAATTGACTACCACTCAATCACGGTTTATATCTTTCCAAATGGACCAATCCAGCCCACTCTGAATACCAATAACATATCTCAGCCATCCGCAGGGTTAAGATTCCTATGCACGCTCCACCAGCTGGTAACCTTATTATGGAGACTCCCCCAAGTTTCTTCCTGGCTTGCTTGCATTGGGGGCACCTCTGCCATTATCAAAATGTAAGGGCATGATGCGGGAGGCAAATTTAAATGTGTTACACTAAGGGCCTCAGCCATCCCTTTTCTCATCATAAGGGATTTTAAAAACTCCATCATTCAAAGTGTTGATGGCAGAAAAACAGGGATTGGTTTAATATGTTATATAGCATGGGGTCACATGGAAGCTACAAAGCCCCTGACCAGATATTTTGCTGGAGTCCATGCTCATCATGAATATAAACAGATATCAACAATGAATCAACACTCAGATCCATGCATTAATGATGTAACACAATATGTAGGCCCACTGTTGATTCTTTAGTGTGTCATGTATAAGTTTCTTTAGAACTGTCAACGTAATATGATTTGGAGGAGACAAATAATCTCATAGGTAACTGTGTTCCAATGAGACACATCCCCGCAACCTTTGAAAATTTTGGGAGAGAGAACATGCATGCTGCATGCCCCCAGCCGTGATGTTGCACATGTTCAAATTGTTGAGAGCCGCCACTGTCCGGCAGTGTGTGTGTGTATGAGATTTTGTGAGTGATGAAAATTAAAGCAAAAAGTGTGTGACTTTGCAAGTGTGAGTATGAATTTGAGAATGAAAAGTGGTACATGTGTGTGTGAAACTGAATGTGTTTCTGAGACTATTAAATTTGTTTTTTATGTGTGGAGGGGTGACTGTGTTTGAGCGTGTGGGTGAGTGCGAAAGGGGGTGAAAGCGTTTAGAATTTTTTGTGTGTAGAGTGTTCATGTGTAAAGGTGGCCGAGCCAGCAACTTAACATGGAGAGCCGGACCAGAGCCGAGCCAAGGGTCTGGCTAGGATTTTAGAGCCTGTGCACAAGCCGAGACTGAAAATGTTTCATATGTAAATCATACAGCAAACATGACATAAAATTTGATAAAGTATCTTCAAATTAGAAAAAAAGAATGCAAAAATGAAGGCAAGAGTTTTGGTGAAAGAAAATATTTGCCTAAGATCACACAGTTAAAGTGTTGGGATGCCGCTATTTAGCCAGATTTTTCCAGTTTGGCTTTGTACAAATCAGCCACAAAATGAGTATTTATTTGTCTCATATTGTGTTATGGCTTCGTTTTTACCTGTTTGTGCATTTTTCTGCAGTTTTTGTATGGAGCGAAGTCGACCGGAAGCACCAGTTAAAATACAGAAGGCCACTGTTCATTGTTTGTAGGTATGGGGCGATTAAATGATTTGCCTAGATTCACATGAGCCGACACCAAGACTCGAACCTGGTTCCTAGTTCCAAAGTTGACAGCACTTGCTGTAAGGCCACATCCTGGGATCAGAGAGGTAGGCAGGCACTCAGAAGCCCCATGAAAGCTCAGCTCTTTGTGGGCTAGATGGTCCAACTGGACCTCGAGCTGAGCCAAAGCCAAGCTTCAGGTTTGATCCTGGCTTGAGTCTGGCTCAAGCTTTCACTGGCCCACCCACCTGTGTGCTTATGTATACTTCTTCTTTTCAAGTTACACTCTTTTTGTATTCAACAGAAGCGAAGAAGTGATTACACCCGCTACCTTGGCAGCAAAAGTTGGCAATAATGTGTTTTTGGAGCCGCACTTCAGGCTCCAGAAACTCTGAAACCTGGGTGCAGGAAGCACTTTTTTTCATTTGTTGGACATTGTATTGACTCTTTGGGAATGTTGACATTTTATAATGTCAATTTCTTTAAAGAAGTACCAGCTTTGTGCATAAAATGATTCAGCACGTTTACGTTTATGGAGACATTTAAATTGATAAAATGGCTACTCATGAGTTCAACACCAGTTTTATTAATCAGGAAGGTGCATGGGCCAAGGGTTGGCAGCAGAAAGTGGGTGGAGTCACAAAGAGCAAAGTATGAACTTACATATTATTTTTTTTAACTCTGCCAATAAAATATGACAAGACAAATTCCATAGTAACACTGTTCTAACTTACTTAACTGGTCACAACAGTTGTGTTCCAAAATGTTTTACATTGTACAGAAATCTTTGTGAACCTAGCAAGGTCCAGGGTACAATGGCACTTTAATAACTCTGGTTGTTAAGGCACTTGCTGGAAAGATCTGTTTGTATTGTAATCAAAGGCTTGGCTCACCATAAAATAATCGTATACAGGGTGAGTGTGCCTGCCGGAAAACACAGCATGCAACGTGCAGTTCACAGATTTGATTTTCTAAGTAGATAGCTCAGTTGGTTACTGTTTTTGTTGGAGAGATAATTGTATTATTTGCAGGTCACAAGTTCAAAATCTTGTCATATTGCTTAGTGAGTTATTACCCTAAATCAAGGAGCTGCATGCATGCAACAAGGCGTATATTTACAACCTTACTGTTTTTTAATAAATCTTTCGTTTTTTTAATGATGCTAAAAAAGGGTTAATTTGGGTAGCAATACACACTTGTTATTAAGTGCTATATAAATAGTTATAAGTGTGATAAATCATGAACAGATAAATTCAACATTTTAACACTGCATGCAGATTTCATGCATACAAAGCTTGCAAAGGTCAAAAACGTAGCCCCGCCCCTTGTCTCACCATTAGCACCACCTTTACACCCACCCGGAGCTCCACCCCAGTCCACAACTTCTTTTGGTGAGTACCTGCACTTATTTTTTTCCATTTAAAGCACTTTATCAAGTAATAAATAAATAAATAAAAAGTGTGTGTTCATGTGTGAATTTATGAATATAAACTGTGTGTGTGTTTATGTGTGTTTAGATGTGTGGAGTGCTGTGTCAAAGAGGTGTGTGTAGGTAGGTCTGTGTGCATGCCACAGATGGTGCTGTGTCTTTATTTGTGACCAATATTGCATTTCCGTGAGTGTCAGTGTACGTAGGTTTGAGTTTGTGAGAGCGTGGGTGTTTGTTCATGAGCATTGCAGTTTACATGTGGGATACTTTGAGGGGTAGTGTGTTTGAGTGGGTTTATGAGTGTATTTACACGTATGTGCTTGTGTGTATAAGTGCACAAGGGTTTGTATGTGGGATAGTCTGGGGCATATTTACAAACCTCTAGCGCCACCTTTCACCTCCACAGCGTTCTTTTTTTAATGATAAGGTGGTGCTAAGGTGCCTTTTCATCCGCGCTGTACTTACATAGTGGCGCAATGCATGCATTGTACCACTTTGCAACAACCCCCTGCGCCGCATTATGCCTACGTCAGGCATAATATAT
The DNA here is from genome assembly GCF_031143425.1 of Pleurodeles waltl. Taxonomy (NCBI): domain Eukaryota; kingdom Metazoa; phylum Chordata; class Amphibia; order Caudata; family Salamandridae; genus Pleurodeles; species Pleurodeles waltl. The sequence goes on along the minus strand of NC_090450.1, from coordinate 74,459,437 downwards.
GCAAGGGGGAGTTCCGACGCAGGGAGGCCCACAAAAAATGTCGCAGTGAAATTCACATTTCACTGAGCCATCTTTTCCGTCATTTTTACCGTCTGCTCAGAGCAGGCGTTAGTATGACGCACCCATTTTAATCAATGGGCCTCCCCGTGTTGTGCTGCGCTAGCATCAAATCTTTTACGCTAGTGCAGCAAAGCACCCAAATAGCGTCAAAAATGTTGACGTTATTGTCTTAACAACCGCCATGGTGTCGTTAGGTGGGGCGACGCAAAAAAGTGATGCATCAGAATAGATGCGCTGCATTCTTGTAAATACACCCCTCTGTGCCTAAAGGAACACAAAACAAAACTCGTTGCAATCATGTTCTCGAGAAATTCCTCTGACCTGCCCTGATTCTGGTGTTAATGCCTCAGTCTATTTTTTGTGTGTTTATAGCTTATCTAAGTGTTATATGTATAAATGCTATGTGGCTGGCGCCAAAAAGCCGGTTTGCTGGCATTGTAGCGCTAAAATAAACGAATAAAGCAACCAGTAACTCAATGTGTGGGCGTGTGTAGCTATGAGTGTGTTCATGACATAGTCTGAGTTTCCCTGGGACTGCGGGTGAGAGGTTGGGTGTGTTTAGAAGTTTGTGTGCGGGTGTGAGAGGTTGTACGTCCGCTAATTCTCGTTTATTCAGCCGCACAACCTTGGCCGAGCTACCATTCAGGTGTTATGTTTTTTTCTTCTTTTTCCTCCTTCCCCTCTCTAAGAATCACTCTGACAACACTTCACACAGTGGCACGTGCACTGGGCATGTCAAACTGGACAAACAGTAGCACATCTTTTTCTGACTGTAAAAGTTTCTCACGCCACATTGGCACGCAGAGATTCCGACAAGGCGGCAGTGGCGTACAAAAAAAAGCTTGAGGGTGGTGGGGGCTTGCAAACACATGGAGACCCCCAGCACACACACACGATAACGCTCCACGCCCGCTCCCCCCCACCCCCTAAAATCACTCCTCCGCCCACGCTCCGGACTCTCAGCCAGGGGGCAGTCGCCCGTGCATAGTGTCAGAGGGGCCCCCCTGGAGCTGGGGGGGAGGGGGCATCACGGGGGCTTTTGTTACGCCACTGGTAGGCGGACAAAATGTGTATAAACTTGCTCTCACGTACATACCTTTTGATGACACACAGCTTCCCTGCTTACCAACTGAGCAGTTTCAAACAAACACGATTTTGCATGCACGCTTGTGTGTGCGCCACCCGTGTTTAGGTGGCATTCCTTCCTGGTTAGACTCTGCGCTTTAACGCGCGCAGGTAAATGGCACACCGACACTGAGGGTCTCGTCGCAGCCACGCGCAATTTTCCTGTAACAAAGGCGCTATGTGCGTGTGTGGGGCGCAAGTGCCGTGGTCAGGCTGCTCCCTGTGGTGGGGGCGGCTGTCGTTTCCTGGGGCGGGGGCAGAATTGCACGTCCGGGGTGCTGGCACGCTCATCTCAGTCAGGCAGGGGGCCGGGGATCCCAAAGGCCTCTTGTTCTTCGTTACTCGTTCGGCGTGTGAACTTACCTCGCTCGCAGTTAGGGGCCCACACAGGGGTGGGCGCCTTTCTCCGGTGAGGACTTTGCACTTTTCATGAGAAGTGTCTCGGGGGAGTACATTATCTCTTGAATGAAGCACCACCGCTTACCACTCGGCCCTCCAGAAACTCACAACAGCACCGAGGGGCGAAGAAACACCCACACACCGTGTCCTATCAAGAAAATACTGGAAAGCAAACTTAACCTTTCAGTTCCCCAGGGTCGATAAAATGAGTACCACTGGTATGGTGGCTAAAGTTGCGAAATGCAAGTGCCTGGAGGAGTTTATGGTGTGCGCTATAATAACATGGTAACTCGTGTTGTCCCAATCACTTGGTTCCATATGACAGGGACAGGGCTGACGTGGTGTAAATCCAACCACTAAATACACCTGGTGCCATTGTTGGTGTGGGTATCCCGTGCACAGGGGTGCAGAGTCCTCTCCAACGGGGTGTGAACCATCCAGGGATGACTGAACGCAGGTGGCACCCGGTGCCACAATGTTTATTGGCATCCCCCGATGACCACCTCCACCACACATTCCCTCACTGCCACCCTTTAACAGTGCCCCTCAGAGCTCCATGACCACTGTCTCTCACATGCATTTTAATAGTTTTATAGCGCCAGTCATACCAGCCTACAGGAGGGCAATTTACACCACAGTCACATTACACATAGACAATCTCCATAGCTGTGTAAATCAGTCTTTTGGAAATGTTACATAAGAGAGTGGACTACAAGGTGTGGGAGTCACATGTCATCCACACTGGCAGCTAGGTAGTTTAAGACTGATTGGTATAGAGAAGCACAAATTCGTAATTTAAAAAAATAAATTCATTGTTGGAGGATATCTTTAATTATAAGACTTGATTTATACTAAAATGAACCCGCTTTGCAACATTCGGCTAATGAAAGACGGGGAAAATTTTAAAACTCTAATCTGTACCTTTCAGTTGGAAAGCAGCTCCTTGGTGGCAGTTAGTAGCTCACTGGTCCCTATTAGGATTTTAATTTATAAACTGAAAGCAACAAAAGGATCTCTCTGGCAAAAGCAGTAACCCACTGCCGTATTCACATGATATGTACTTTGTGATCTGCATGGCACACGTTCTTTGTAGCAGGTATGTTAACCCTCTGCACTACCTTATGATGAGTCAAAACTTCCATTAGACAAAACTCCAGGAAGAACATGAATGGCAGGATTTAGCTTGAAATTGTTGTCTGAGACTGCTGGACGTAAGAAACACGGGAGAAGGTGTTTTTTAAACGAAAAAATCCCTGCAAACAGGCGCCTCCCGCCCAAAGTCAGCACCCGGTGCGGTGGCACCGGTCGCACCGCGCACAAGCGGTCCTGGCACCACCCCCACAGCAGCCAATGTGCGTCCTTGGGTGCCTGGTGCACACCACAAGGAGCCCAAGCGCCTCTTCTAAGTAATAATGAATCAGCGAGGTGGGAGTGGGATCCAGCGAAGGTGAGACAGTGATATGGACAGCAATGGACAAAGTGGTGATGAAAAAATACACACAATAGACCTCGTGGTCCTCGTGCGCGTGAGCGCGCAAGGAAACAGACAACAAAGCCATCCCGCTGCTGTGCCATCGAACTGCATTTTTTCCTAATATCGAGTTGGGCATTTTAGCCAAAGCAACAATAGACTGTGAGGTGGCGTTTTACTTTTCCGGGATATTCTCTGACACCCGGCCTTGTTGCTGGCTTCTGTGGTACATGGGCCCACGTGAGAAAACTTCACTGCAGCCAAGAGTTACTGTCTGCTCATTGTTTGCATTGTATCCGAGCTGTCTCTGTGGCAACGTGACCCTCTTTTCCACCTGCCTCCATAGCAACCTGTACCTCTCACCTCAGCTGTGGCTATACATCTCTGCAAGCGCTAAGAAGTCAGCGTCCGATGACAGCCAGCACTTTACAAACACATTACTAATCTATTTATCTATGATTCATCCATCCCATCATCCATCCATTATATATCTATCTATCTGTAATTCGTCCATCTCTTCTTCCATCCATTATCTATCTGCCTATCCGCCTATCCGCCTGCCTTCCTCTCTGCCTGCTGGTCTATCAGCCACCTATCTATCTGTCTATCTATCCATCCATTTATCTATCTGCGATTCGTCCATCCCATCATCTGTCTATCAGCTATCTATCTATCTGTGAGTCATCCATCCCATCATCCGTCTATCTGCGTTCATCCATTCCGTTATCTGTCTATCCATCTGCGATTCATCCATCCCATTATCTGTCCATCTGCGATTCATCCATCCCATCATCCGTCTATCTATTTGTCCATCTATCTGAGATTCATTCTATCTATCTATCTATCTATCTATCTATCTATCTATCTATCTATCTATCTATCTATCTATCTATCTATCTATCTATCCTTCTATCTATCTATCTATCTATCTATCTATCTATCTATCTATCTATCTATCTATCTATCTATCTATCTGCGATTCACCCATTCCATCATCTGTGTATCTGTCCATCTATCTGTGATTCATCCATCCCATCATCTATATTTCTATATATATCTGATCTATCTATCTGCGATTCATCCATCCCATCATCCATCTATCTATCTGTGATTTATCCATCCCGTTATCTATCTATCCATCTGCAATTCATCCATCCCATTATCTATCTATCTATTTAGCTGTCTGTCTATCTATCTATCCATCTGCCATTCATCCATCCTATTATTTATCTATCCATATGCGATTCATCCATCCCATCATCCGTCTATTTATCTGCCCATCTATCTTCGAATCTATCTATCTGCCCATCTATCTTCCAATCAATCAATCAATCAATCAATCAATCTATCTATCTATCTATCTATCTATCTATCTATCTATCTATCTATCTATCTATCTATCTATCTATCTATCTATCTATCTATCCATCCATCTATCTACCTATCTGTTCTCTCCCTCGCCCTTCTTCCTTGGGGCTCTGTCCTCATCCGTCAGTCGCAGTAGGTCAGCTAGACTGGCGCAGAGATGGAATGATGAATGATTGGCTTCTGTATGGTGGGTATTGCTTTCCAACCAGCGATCTCAGGCGCCCCCTCCTTCACCGGTTACAGACATGTCATGGACAGGACTGCAGAGCGGCAGGTGCCGAACAAGTTAGGTGTATTCTGTGAAAGTTCTCTGCGCTTCGTCTCTCAATGATCCACAATATCGTCAAACACCAGAAACTGGGCGCATCCGTGACACTGTAGTCGTATACTAACAGCAAAAGGCTTCGGTTACCCATAGATGGAAATGTCATGTCCGCGCATTGTTTGCACTGAATAACGCGAACCTTAAAATTAAAGTTAGTCTCATTTTAAAGAGAAATAAAATCCAGGGATCACAAATAAATAATGGGCCGTTGTCCTGTGTGTCAGAAGGGTTTACCTTTACACCTCGCACCGTGCAGGGACGACTGGAAGGTTTTAGAATATACAACTAAAGAGTTGTATTTTACCTTTTACAGGATAACAGCTGACAGGCACCATTTATTGGAAACAGAAAAGTTTCCACAAACATTTGTTTACTGCGCTTTAGAGGGCCTCTCTGATTTGACGGTGTTGATATGCTGCTGTGTAAGGTATGTTACCATATTATTTGCATTTGTATAGCGCTGCCACCATTATTTCGCATCAGAGCGCCTTCTCCCTCTGGATCTGGTAAGTTCATACACCGAACGGGGGGGCCATCCTTTGCCAGCTGCGGGAATGTTGCCCTTCTTTTGTGTTCTTAAAATCAGTTGCCATGTGCGCGGGGCGCATATCCTGGAAGGCCAGGGGAGCAATCAATCCTAGTCATTTATGGAGCGCTGAGATCCGACAAAGATAGCCAAGCGCTACTGCTGTCGGCGGCATGAATCACTCAGTACAGGAAGGTCTTCCAAGGCCCCTCCCTATATGAAATAAAAGATATCCTCCCATTTGACCCCTCCCCACTTCGTTTAGCACTTGTGGCTGAGCTACACCATGCTTCTAGTGCCCCATGGGTACGTGTGAAACAAGCCCCCCTGTATTCTGGCAGTACCCCCACCCCCCGTCACCACCACCACATCCACCACAGGACCGGGGCGAAGCAGGGCCACGGGGACCCCTAATGAGGCCACTGAGACCCACAGAAGTGTACAGCTTCGGGCCTCTCCTGTTGGCTGCAGTGATGGAATGGAAGGGCGAGCAGCTTGCAGAAGGTGGGGGGGGGGGGGGGGGGCACTGTTGGGGGGCAGCCATGCGTGTAGTGTAACCGAGTATATTTAGCAGTACCATTCTCAAAGCACCCATTAAAGGTGGCATCAGGGGCGCTTTCCGCGAATCGTCTTTGTCAGGTGCTAAAAGGACTCCCTTGGGCCTTATGCAATTTTTGTTATCTTTTCTCGTAAAGCGCCTCATACCACTAGATGATTCCAGGCGCTAGGATACCAAAGACTAAATGGTAATAATAATAAAATGTCGCCACATTTCCCTCCAAGGGAGTACACAAGGCATTATTTAACAGACCTGGAGGCAAGCAACTCTGTTCGACGCCAGCAAATGTCTGCATCATTTTCAGGTTAATTTATAGATTGCACATATCTAAAGGGGGCTTATTTGGAAAGGATGTTTTGCACAACTCTTTGTAAGGATGTTTTGGGACGCCCTTCCTGCCGCTTGCATCTGTGTCTCTCTACCCCATCACTCATGCTTTTACAGTTCACTTGAGTTATCCTCGGTTTATATCTGTTTAATATATCACTTGTAACTGGCTCGGAGAAGCTGCCTTCACTTTATGGAGAACATTTTTACTACAGCAGGAACATTTCAAACAGGGGGAAGTTTACAAAACCAGAGTGTTAGTGAGGGAAGGGCTAGGCAGCTATCTGCAAGAGGAGTTTTCTATGGTTTATTTTTTAAATGTAGCATGAAGTATATGGAATTTCTTACTGGACATTCGTGTGTGTAAAGTAAAAGAAATGAATGCTTCGTATTGAAAGTGTTTTTCATTTAAAGTGCATTTGGGAGCAGGCCCCAGAGGGTGATAAAAGCACTCCTTCTACAGGTGAAGGGCAGAAAATCCAGCCAGGTGCATGATGGACCGATCATTCCTGGACTGGCCTGCAGAGGTTCAAGGTTTAGCTGCTATCCTTTGCAAATAAGTTTTAATTTCTCACACACTGGCTTCTAAAAGTGCGTTAATCATTTCTAGTGTGTGGCTCTGGGCATCCCGTTAATTACAAGTTGAATACCAACCAGGAGTGTTTCACAAACACTCGAGTTGAGCTCCGGGAAATGATAGCCTTTGCTCTGTTTTTGCTTTGACTCAGCCCAGAAATTTAAAAACTAAAATGTGGTTTCCAGTCAAATTTTCTTTTCGAAATCGTGACATCCTCCAAAATGGGCCCTTTTCGGACCCGCCAAGTGCGTTCCAGTTCCATGGAAGTCTCACTTATATCTTTAGTTTTGTTTAAGTTTATCCCCGACTGGTGTCTGCATCTTTTCAAATATGTTGGGGCACCCGGTGGCTGTGGGACACGATATTCATGGAGAAACTGACCAGCACCATCGTTCAAAGTAGGCGTTTTGATCAAGTTTTTAAATGACACATTTTTCTATGGTTGATGTCAATCAGTTTTTTTTTTTCGAAGGAACACTAAATGGAGAACGTGTGTTTTGTTTTTTGGGTATCTGTGTTGTGTGTGGGGTTAACGGTTTTCTGTGTATCTGTGTGGGAGGTGTGTAGTGTTGTTTTACGTATGTGTGTGATCGTGTTTTAGGTGAGTACCTTGCTGTGTCATAGCAAGGGGGTTATATAGTAAACAGGCTGAAATGCTCTCTTTAGAAATAGGAGACCAGCTGTCTAATCCCGGCTCCCATTTACACAAGGTTGTGTAATTCGGTGCAAATCCCTTGAAGTCCCTGGGCGGGCCCCAATGCCCTCGTATACCGAAATTGGGGGCCCCGATCGGCCCGTTTTAACAAACACAACATATTCCTGTATAGCGTTTCAGCTCGATTGTTGCTATTCTAAATTCTGTGATTACCGTGCCGTGAGGCAGCAAGCGGAATTTAGCGCCCCCGTTTAACCGGAAGTATCCGTCTGGAGGGGGTAAATACCGTAATTTTCTAGAGTGTGCCTGGCCACGGGAAACTTTTTTAAGGATGGTTTGAAAAAAACAAGCACTGTATCCTAGCATTTCACTGCAGCGCAGAGAAAGTGGTGTTTCTAGGGGCACTCTGGGGGAGTTGAGAAGTGGTGGCCCCTGGCGCAGGCGTGTGTTTGTGCGCTCAGCAGGTGTGCGCTGAGATAAAGGTTTCAGATGGCTGGCAGAAGTGCCAAGGCCCCCGCCCTGGGGCATGTTGGCTGGCAGGTGCAGAACACGAGCCCGGCGCTGATGGAATTGCATCGATTTACCGCAGTGGCGATAATACCGCGGATCAAGATGAAGAATTACATCGATTTCCAGAAATATCGAAAGGGGGCAGACACGTTGGCGAAGCCTGCCTGGGCATTTACGCCACGTGACGTTATCCTTCGCCAACTACCGCCAGTAAAAGTCTGTCGTTTCCACCCGCGCCCCCTTCTTGCGTTTATTGGGGGCACTTCTCGGGCAAGGTTGACAGTGAAACTGTAGATTTATGTCGCTTGAAAGTAGGACGGGCCAGATGGCCGCAGCCTCGTTAACAAACAAAGTTAGGATGGGCAAGTGAGGCTTGAAATTGGGGAAGGAGAACAAAAGATGCTGCTATTGGGAGAGCCCCCCCCCAATCCTCCCGCCCCTTTCTGTCCCGGCTGGCAGACCCCCCACCCAAGTCCCTGCATGGGGCTGGATAATAAATTACCGACCTTTCACTACCCATGTGCCCCCAGCCTCCCCCCCGCGAGAGAGTAAGGGGGCTGTGAAAAGTTTTTCAATTCTCCAATTCGTCCTATATTTTTAACATGCGTCTTTTTGGGTGGGGGGGGGGGGGGGTTTGAAATCTACTCACATTGAAGTTTCATTAGCATGCAGACTCGTCATATTTTTAAGAGACGCGGTTATTGAGCCTCATAAAAAGTCCATATTTGTTCTTGAGTTAGACTCGCGGATAGCAGAAGGATGTATGCTGTGTCCCATCAGATAAAGCGGGACCGTGCGTTTCTTTTCACTTTCACCGGAGCGTTTAATGTGAGATCTACGGATGCCCTCAGGGCGGGGTTCCCGCCATGCGGAGCAGCGGTTGCAATATTCCCACTACATACATCTCCGTTATAAATTACCTGTTTTAAACGTGTATATCTGGGGAAAGCGACTTTTCCAGCAAGAGGCTTTCGCTGAGTTTTCATTAAAATCGTTCTAACGATGTAAAAAATTTAATGAAAATATGTAAAAAAAAAACCTTCAAAATATTTTCGGGGAACAAAACACGACATTCTGGGGTTCACTCACTAAATGCGATGCCCTAGAATAATTTTGAACTCGTTATTTTTCAACTTTATATTAAAGCTGGAAAATGCAACGCGAGGTCACCTGTGCTCAGGGCGCTCTTAAAGAAAGGTAATGTTACAAACAAGGGGCGTGGCTGGCGATCAGAGGATCTGTCATTCTGCCCTCTGGGACGAAGTGCTGGGGATCTCACTGTTTGCCCCGATGGCATGGCCACGTCCTGTTTTTTTTATTATTCTTTTTAATTCATTTTAGGACCTCGGTTCTTTAAAAGATGCGGCGTGATTCTCCCTGGGACTAGTGGTTCGTCACAAACAACGGTGGCACGGAGCATTTCAGAGGGCAGGGGACGCGGACTGTGGTAGATGTGGAGTGGAGATGTGGGGGACAATTCTGCGGTAAATTGTGCCCCCGTCCGGGCTGTGGTCTCCTTTATAAAGAGCAGCGCAATTCGGGTGATGTTGTCACTTCCCTGGGGTGTAAAGCACACCACAATCTGCCATTTCGATATAACGAGCATAACAATTCAGTGGTGGGACCACAACCTCACAGTCTGGAAGGAGGTATTTTATCACCGAGGTGTACTTTCCACCGCTCTCGGGTGGGAGTTTTTTAACACTGAAGGGTGATTTCTACCAGGGTCGGGTGGCGGTATTTAAACACTTGGGTATAACTTCTACCGCCATCTGTGGGATTTTAACACTGTGGTATAATTTCCACTGCTGCCCGTTTGGCGGTATTATAAAACTGTAGTATCACTTCTACTGCGGCCGGTGGAGGTATTGTAGTGGTATTACAACAATGAAGTATAACGTCTACCACGGCTGGTGGAGGTATTATAACACCGTGTTATACTTTCCACCGCTGTCCGGGTGGCGGTATTATAACACTGTAATATCACTTCTACTGCGGCCGGTGAAGGTATTATAACACTGTGGTATACTTTCCACCCTGCCAGGGTGGCGTTATTATAACACTAATGTATAAAGTCTACCTCGGCCGGTGAAGGTATTTGAAAATTATGGTATTCTTTCCACCACTGCCCGGTTGGCGGTATTATAACACTGTAGTATCACTTCTATTGCGGCCGGTGGCGGTATTGTGCCGGTATTATAACACGGAGGCATAACTTCAACCGCAGCCGGTGGAGGTATTTTAACACTGTGCATTCTTTCTACCACTGCCCGGTTGGCGGTATTATAACACTGGAGTATCACTTCTACTGCGGCCGGTGGCGGTATTATAACACTGAAGTATAACGTCTACCGCGGCCGGTGGAAGTATTTTAACACTGCAGTATCCCTCCCGCCACTGTCCGGCTGGCGGTATTATAACACGGCCGTATAATTCCCACCGCATCCGAGCGGCGCTGTTATAACGCTGCCATCTCATGTGCCCTCCGGGGTGGCCGGGGTACAGCACTGGCCATCTCATGTGCCCTCTGGGGTGGCCGGGGTACAACACTGGCCATCTCATGTGCCCTCTGGGGAGGCCGGGGTACAGCACTGGCCATCTCATGTGCCCTCCGGGGTGGCCGTGGTAGAGCACTGGCCATCTCATGTGCCCTCCGGGGTGGCCAGGGTACAGCACTGGCCATCTCATGTGCCCTCCGGGGTGGTCGGGGTACAGCACTGGCCATCTCATGTGCCCTCCGGGGTGGTCGGGGTACAGCGCTGGCCATCTCATGTGCCCTCCGGGATAGCCGGGGTACAGCACTGGCCATCTCATGTGCCCTCCAGGGTAGCCGAGGTACAGCACTGGCCATCTCATGTGCCCTCCGGGGTGGTCGGGGTACAGCACTGGCCAACTCATGTGCCCTCCGGGGTAGCTGAGGTACAGCACTGGCCATCTCTCATGTGCCCGCCGGGGTGTCCGGGGTACAGCACTGGCCATCTCATGTGCCCACTGGGGTGGCCGGGGTACAGCACTGGCCATCTCATGTGCAATCCAGGGTGGCCGGGGTACAGCACTGGCCATCTCATGTGCCCTCCTGGGTGGCCGGGGTACAGCACTGGCCATCTCATGTGCCCTCCGGGGTGGTCGGGGTACAGCACTGGCTATCTCATGTGCCCTCCGGGGTGGCCGGGGTACAGCACTAGCCATCTCATGTGCCCTCCGGGGTAGCCCAGGTACAGCACTGGCCATCTCATGCGCCCTCCGGGGTGGTCAGGGTACATCACTAGCCATCTCATGGGCCCTGCGGGATGGCCAGGGTACAGCACTGGCCATCTCATGTGCCCTCCGGGGTAGCCGAGGTACAGCACTGGCCGTCTCATGTGCCCTCCGGGGTAGCCGAGGTACAGCACTGTGCCCTCCGGGGTAGCCGAGGTACAGCACTGGCCGTCTCATGCGCCCTCCGGGGTGGTCGGGGTACAGCACTGGCCATCTCATGTGCCCTCCGGGGTGGCCGGGGTACAGCACTAGCCATCTCATGTGCACTCCGGGGTGGTCTGGGTACAGCACTGGCCATCTCATGTGCCCTCCGGGGTAGCCGAGGTACAGCACTGGCCATCTCATGTGCCCTGCGGGGTAGCCGAGGTACAGCACTGGCCATCACATGTGCACTCCGGGGTGGTCTGGGTACAGCACTGGCCATCTCATGTGCCCTCCGGGGTGGCCGGGGTACAACACTAGCCATCTCATGTGCACTCCGGGGTGGTCTGGGTACAGCACTGGCCATCTCATGTGCCCTCCGGGGTAGCCGAGGTACAGCACTGGCCATCTCATGTGCCCTGCGGGGTAGCCGAGGTACAGCACTGGCCATCACATGTGCCCTCCGGGGTGGTCGGGGTAGAGCACTGGCCATCTCATGTGCCCTCCTGGGTGGCCGGGGTACAGCACTGGCCATCTCATGTGCCCTCCGGGGTGGTCGGGGTACAGCACTGGCCATCTCATGCGCCCTCCGGGGTGGCCGGGGTACAGCACTAGCCATCTCATGTGCCCTCCGGGGTAGCCCAGGTACAGCACTGGCCATCTCATGCGCCCTCCGGGGTGGTCGGGGTACAGCACTGGCCATCTCATGTGCCCTCCGGGGTGGCCGGGGTACAGCACTAGCCATCTCATGCGCCCTGCGGGATGGCCGGGGTACAGCACTGGCCATCTCATGTGCCCTCCCAGGTAGCCGAGGTACAGCACTGGCCGTCTCATGTGCCCTCCGGGGTAGCCGAGGTACAGCACTGGCCGTCTCATGCGCCCTCCGGAGTGGTCGGGGTACAGCACTGGCCATCTCATGTGCCCTCCGGGGTGGCCGGGGTACAGCACTAGCCATCTCATGTGCACTCCGGGGTGGTCGGGGTACAGCACTGGCCATCTCATGTGCCCTCCGGGGTAGCCGAGGTACAGCACTGGCCATCTCATGTGCCCTGCGGGATGGCCGGGGTACAGCACTGGCCATCTCATGTGCCCTCCGGGGTGGTCGGGGTAGAGCACTGGCCCTCCAGGGTGGTCGGGGTAGAGCACTGGCCATCTCATGTGCCCTCCGGGGTAGCCGAGGTACAGCACTGGCCATCTCATGCGCCCTCCGGGGTGGTCGGGGTAGAGCACTGGCCATCTCATGTGCCCTCCGGGGTGGCCGAGGTACAGAACTGGCCGTCTCATGTGCCCTGCGGGGTGGCCGGGGTACAGCACTGGCCATCTCATGTGCCCTCCGGGGTAGCCGAGGTACAGCACTGGCTGTCTCATGTGCCCTCCGGGGTGGTCGGGATAGAGCACTGGCCATCTCATGTGCCCTCCGGGGTGGCCGAGGTACAGCACTGGCCGTCTCATGCGCCCTCCGGGGTGGTCGGGGTACAGCACTGGCCATCTCATGTGCCCTCCGGGGTGGCCGTGGTACAGCACTGGCCATCTCATGTACCCTCCGGAGTGGTCGGGGTACAGCACTGGCCATCTCATGTACCCTCTGGGGTGGTCGGGGTACAGCACTAGCCATCTCTTGTGCCCTCCGGGGTGGCCGAGGTACAGCACTGGCCATCTCATGTGCCCCCTGCGGGGTGGTCGGGGTACAGCACCGGCCATCTCATGTGCCCTCCGGGGTGGCCGGGGTACAGCACTAGCCATCTCATGTGCCCTCCGGGGTAGCCCAGGTACAGCACTGGCCATCTCATGTGCCCTCTGGGGTGACTGGGGTACAGCACTGGCCCTCTCATGTGCCCTCCGGGGTGGTCGGGGTACAGCACCGCCGGGTAGTGAGTCTGTCCGGGTGGCGGAGTTTACAGCCCGCACCTGCCGGCTGTTCAAGGAGGGACCGCGCTAATCTGCCCCCAAGGGAGCGGCTGTTGCCCTCGGACTGACACGCGTCATATATCCTGCCTCTCAGAGCTGCCATAAACACCCCCGTCCGCCCCGATCACGCCTAACCGGAGCACAAGGAGGTGTTGATGGCTTCTTCGACTCTGACAAAATGTTGGCGTGACCCCTGCTTTTTATGTCGCCTGTAGCATGTGCTGACACGAACAGCAGCAAATTAACACCTAGACTCGCAAACACAGCGCTATTAGTGCCACACTGCGATCCATCAAATTAACGCCCGTTTTTAAACAGGGGGAGATTCCCGAATGCCACACATTCCCAAAACTTAGTGGATGTCAGGGCAAAAAGGTCTCAGGCTGCTCAAACTTCAAATGTTTACTTCCAGGGCTATTCATTCGGGCCACTCAACAAACAGGCCGCCTCCAGGCGCTTGAGTGACAGTGTTATGGTTAGAGGACAGGATGAATGTTATGGACAGTGTAATAATAAGAGACTAAGTTGCACCTCTGGAATTCAGACCTGCTCCTGTAGATGAAGGCCAATGAATGTGCCCTCACAGACAATAATGGCCCGCTGCATCACATGGAGTTATTCTCAAAAGGAGCTATTTAAATCTGGGGTGCGCTGTGTACACTTAGTGCTCACGGAGGTGGGGGGGGGGGAGAGACTCGCGGAGAATAAACACATGCAGCTGGGGGAGTACTGCACAGCAGCTTGAAAATTCGTTTTTCATGTATTTAAATTGCACCAGGCACCTGCAGGGTCCCGTGCATTTACATATGAATGAATGTGAAACTAAAGGAATTGCCCGGAATCACACGAATTCTTGGTCGGGTGCGTAGCTGTGATTAGCGCCCATCTCCAGTGTGCAAGGCTAGGTGGGAGCTTGTGTACATGTGACTGAAGAGTCGGTACTGAGTTGGTTTCCGTTCTAGCTTGAGGGGAGGCACCCCTGGTGCTCGGGCACATCGTTTGCAAGCGTGCCCCTCCCCCAATGTAGTGACACACACAATCTAACCAATGGGCACAAGATTTGAAAACGTTTTCTACATAGTCCCTAATGTCCTATATAAATTGTAAAGAAATATGTCGCCTTGTGTTATGGGCACATCAATGGCCTATTCAGTGCTTGAAATAGAAAAATAGAATTCCTGAGAAGTGCCGGTACTCTCCAATTAAAAGTATTACGTTTTTCTTGAGAAGTGTATGTACTGTTCCTCTCAAAATAAAAAAGTGCCGGAACTCCATACCAGAGAGAGTACCGGCCCATTTAAAGCACTGGCGCCTATTGAGAAATACAATGGGGCATGTAGCACGTTTTTCATAATTTTTTTTAGAAACTCAAGAATATAAATCTAATGAAATGCTAAAACGCTCATGCCATGTGGATTGAAGGCGCTGTGTGTTAACTTTGTGCATGACAGTAAATGCCTCGATAATTATACAATAAGGGAGGGGGTGCTATGGGCTGGATTGCCAGCAATGGAGGCAAGACGCCTTTGTTCTGGCCAAAAGCTTCTCTACATACACTAACTGTGTGATCCTCGGCATTTGCTGCAAGTCCTTAAAAATGTATATGTTCTTAAAACAGTGTGCCTGATTTTTGTTCCCGAGACATGCATCGTGACGCGTTACAGCCATTGTACACGATTGTATCCCATGTTTGATAAAACATCTGACATTGGATAAACCGGGGCATACGAAGCCTGTGCACAATAACTATACCTGATAAAATACAGTAAATGTGACCCCCCCCAGTCAGGAGAGGGCATAGACGGAGATACCTGGGGCTATAGCAAGTGTTTGTGTGTGTGTGGGAGGGGGGGCTTGCGTGAGATAAATGTTTGACACAAACACTATGAACAAGAGTAAAAGAGGTTACACTTTTCTGGTTGATTTTTCTCCCAATGCCGATAAACTCGCAGAAGTGCATTTTAATCCTGTAACCTTTCTTGAGCAGGTTGGTGAGTGATTATGGGCCAGAGGTTTTTGTATACGCAGGTGTGTGGTTTGTGTGTATGTCTGTGCGTGCGTGCATGCACGTGCGTGCGCGTGGCAGGCTGTTCCCTCAGTTTCTTGTTCTTTGGCAGGTGGACACCTCAGCATCCTCTAAACTCGTTTCCTGTAAATACAGCAGAGCGGCGCAATGCTTTAGATCAGTGGGTCACCTACCTTTTATGCAGCAAGAGTGACTTCTGTTCAGTAGGAATCACCCCGAGCTACTAAGATTATTATTGTTGACTCCATCAGACAAGAACAAACTAGAGGCCAACATATGCAAGGTTAGCAGCAGTGACCACCTCGGAGCAGGGCTGCCAGCAGTAATGCAAAAAAGGCTTTGTATATCTGAGGAGTCTGCACATGGGTAATACATAGCAGCCCTAGCTGCAAGCCCAGTGAGACCAGAGCAATGTCATTAAGAATTAGTCTCCAATGTTGTATATTCATCAGTCAAATATTAGGCTTAAATATATTTTGAAAATGATGAGATCTCAAAATACACGCATTTTCACCTGGAAAACACACTTTTCTATTTTGACATACATACATTTTACTTGAACCAAACAATAGGCTCGCCTGCACACAGGAGAGCTACTCACGAGTAGCTGGGGAGCTACCAGCAGCTCAGGTGTCACCGGTTGGAGAAGGCTGCTGTAGATGTTTGCTTCTTTTTGGATATGTTCTGAATGGTTCTATTAAAAACATACGCCTCAGATCTCCCCAGCCCCTGGCGGCACCTGTGAAAAAGTCCACAGTGTGACCTCTCTGTGCTGAACCACGAGTAGAATGAGATAAGGCCCGCAGAGATGTTTGAAGGCGTAGGCCAAGTGGCCAATCATCTTTTGGGCCCACCCTAGATTTGAACATTCTATCTGTTTGGCCTCTATCTGTTCTCTCTGTTTCTCTTTTTACATCTCTCTGACTCTCTCTGCTTCTCTGCTCCCAATGAAATCGAAAGGCTTTTGCCGAAAAGTTCAGCCTAGAAGTAATTCACTATTGTTTGACATTCTGCTGACTTGCAATAGTGAGAAATGGGTAATAAATGCCAGAGTTGTTCTGAAGAGCCCGTCTCCCCCTCCAAAAAATATATATAAATACGTTGCCTCTCTTGAAATATGCTTTGCTGTTGTGAGTTTTACTATTGCGGCCAAGAACCAACGAAAGTCTATGGTACCGGCCCCTGAATTCTTAAGGCAGATTGAGTTTTATACTTGTGTTATTATTCAACTTCACCTAAAATGCACTTTAAGAGAATTAAACTGAGGTATATCTTATGGACAATAACTCTGTAAAACTATTGGTTTTAGGGATATTACACTGTGTATATCGGATTAAGGGGCTACACACCCAAAGGGCTTTTTCATTTAGTACGATTAGATCAAAGGTATTACTGGAAGCGACTTAAATGTTTTGCTATTTTGCATAGTTATCACTCAATTAGATGTAAAATGTGCTATGCACGAATAGAGCTGAAAAATATTTTTTATATTTTTTAATGTATAGACTTTGTCTCAAGGATGATTTTTCTGTTTACATTGGATCAAGAAGCAATACAAATACATTTCCTGTCTTTTTGTATACTCTTTCATACAGTCTGTTTTTAAACTTTTTAACTGCTTTTAGATTGTAGGACTATTTGCTATATATAGAATGATTAATGTTAATCCTTAAAATAGGGCTCAAGGCCTGACCCCTTCCTGGTGTTCTCACAGGACGGTCCTTCATCCTTAATCAATTGTTCAAAATATTAACTTTGACATTCCAGCCGCAGTCCCCTATGTGAGGGGCCCACTGGTTTGGTCTCAGTGTAGGTAAACACGTTGTGAGGCTGTGTTTGATTGGACAGTGCAGAGACTGCTCCACCACTTAAATTCCACTTTACTTTGTCTCTTAGTTCCCACAGCCATCTGAGGGAAGACACTGTTTCCAACTTGTGATCAAGAATCACTACCGTGTACAGTGCACTTGTGACTGTATGGAGTTCACCTATATGGCTAAAACAACTAGAAGAAAGTGTTTAATGATTTTAATAATGTACTGGATATTACAGAATCCTGCAATAAAACAGAAACTATACACATCAAATCCACAATAGCGATACGCAAGGACTACACATTTAAGAGAGTTGCCCAAACAATGAATTGTCCTCGAAAATGACTACAAAAGAATGTAGGATGCTTACAAAAGCACAAAAAGTCACGGGGATGACAAGACAAATATAAATAAACAAATTTTTTAGTGTGGTTTCCACAAGTCTTTCCCAATAAAAGTCAAAGTTGAGTGAAATTGATTTGAACACACTGCCATGCGGGGCTGGCTTGTTGTTGAGCCGCAGTCAGGCCTCCTCGCTTCACCACCCCCTCCTCCGCCCCCTCGCCCATCATCCCCCACCCCTCCTCTGCCCAGTGATGAAGAATGCTCGGCCTCGTCCCTAATCTCCTGCTGGCCAGCCCCAGAGTGCATCAAAGCTAACATTGTTTCACGCTTGGGGTGCGCTCCCGGGGCCCGGCAGAGGCGCAGCCTCGTTCCCAGCTCCTGTTGGCGAAAGTTTTCCAAGGCGCCTCTCCTAGGCCCCTGCTGTCCCTGGCGACGTGCACCGCCTCCCCAAATAATGGATGCCTGTTAACACAACCGAGGGGACTCGCGGGACGGGGGCACTGCAGTTATTTTTGGACGGGGCGGAGTCCCTGATGATAACTTGTCGGCCATGAAAACTACAGGCCACATTTCAAATCCCACCTTCGACATTTGACCAAAAAATAGAGTGATTTTACGCAAATCATGTTATATCATCGGCTTTATTTTTTAAATGAAACAGAAATATTTTTAAAAACTGCACACGTGCAACTCTGACTAAGACATCCAACTTCCATTTCGGTTTCCGTAATCCTGGCTCAGTCAAACTCCAGGCACCATATATTTTTATGTACATCACCCCAATTTCAATGTGATCCTTCTACAATATCATTCTTTTCTGTGAAGTGCTGGGTTGCTTCCGGGGACCTGTTCCAAGCTACATAATACAGCACAAAACCACATTATAAAAAATATTGTTAAAGTTCATGACTTGTAACAGTGTCACCTGAAACTGCTACAGACTCGCGCCAGCGCCTGATGCTGGGAGAGCCCAGGTAGGTGGACACCAAATGAATGTTAGTGGCAACTCAACACACCCATGGAATGAATGGAAGCAAACGTATCACACGAATGCAAAACTACAAGGCAACAAAAACAAAGGAGGCAGCATAAATGAATAAACATAAACCCGAGCCTGTTGTATGAAAATGACATTTGCATCGCCCCCGGGACGCTCGGAGCATGATTGTTTTACATTTAGAAGGGGTCGCACACTTGTTCGTTTGGTGTTTTTGACAGCTACACCCCAAATTGGAGTAGAAAACACATCCATAGAATTAATATATGAAAAAGATGACGTGCACATCTTCAGGCTGCCGGCACGTTTTAAAGCATTACCTTTAAATGAAGTTCAAAACAATCATAATCGATTGGCGGGTACGTGTAAAGTATCGCGAACTTTGATTCCATTACTTTTCCACTCAACTTACATTCTCCAAATTAAATTCTAAATGCGACCCCGGAGGATGAATAATATTCAGGTGACTGCCAGGTGGTCTGCACTCGTTGTGAAACTGTATTAGCGCGAAAAGCTATTCTTTGCAAGTCGCCATCCGAAATGCCCATAAGTATAGTCTTAACTTCGGACAACGGGGCAAACGTGGCGTGACACCGGGCAAACGTGGCGTGACACCGGGGCAAACGTGGCGTGACACCGGGGCAAACGCGGCGTGGCACCGGGGCAAACGCTTTGGAAAATAACCACAAAAACACTGTTCAAATTGTTTATAACTGGTCACTGCAGAATACGATATGAGCATTAAATACGGGTGCGCCAGTGTAGCCAATGTGAGTCAGAATATCGGAAACACAAACATTAAAAGTGTTAAACAAGGGAAAAATACAAATTAAAACAGGAACATCCGTAACCTGTGACGTGCGTAAAAAAATCTTCAAGAAATAGTAGAGGCAATCTGTATTGTGCACGTGGCCCTGTTCCTTCAATTAAAGCTGACCAATTCGAGTGTGGACTCCAGACAAGCCAAAGGGTGTGTGTGCGCGTCCCTGGGAGACCAAGTCCGTTGCTAGGATCTGCCGAGAAAAATCTCCAATGAGTCCTTAATGTGTCCGGCTGTCTGTGTGTGTCTGTGCACGTGTGTGCTTGTGTCCCTGTGTGTTAGTGTGTGTGTGTGCACGGGTGTGTTTGTGCCCGTGTGTGTGAATGTGTGTGTGGTTTGTGTACCTGAGTGTGTGTGAAGGTTAACGTGTGTGTGTTTGTGCACCTGACTGCGTTTGAAGGTCAGTGTGTGTGTGTGCGCACGCGTGTGCTTGTGTCCGTGTGGGTGAGTGCGTGTGTGTGTGCACGGGTGTGTTTGTGCCCTTGTGTGTGAATGTGTGCGTAGTTTGTGCACCTGAGTGTGTGTGAAGGTTAACGTGCGTGTGTGTTTGTGCACCTGACTGTGTATGAAGGTTAACGTGTGTGTGAGTGTATGCGCACGTGTGTGCTTGTGTCCGTGTGGGTGAGTGCGTGTGTGTGTGCACGGGTGTGTTTGTGCCCGTGTGTGTGAATGTGTGCGTGGTTTGTGCACCTGAGTGTGTGTGAAGGTTAATGTGTGTGCGTGTGTGTATGTGAACCTGACTGTATTTTAAGTTTAACGTGTGTGTGTGTGTAGGTGTGTTTGTGCACCTGAGTGTGTTTGCCTGTGTAGGTGTGTTTGTCACCTGAGTGTGTTTACCTGTTAACACGTGTGTGTGTGTGTGTGCCTGTGTGTCTGCGCCAGTGCACCTTTGTCCGCATGTGTCCACGGAGGGGGACAGAGTTTGCCACAAGGACAGTGCAGACATCTGCTGGAACCCCACATCTAAGCTGTTCATTGGCGGGAGCCGGCTCCCGAAACCTCCACAATTAGAGGTGCATTGTTCTTCCTCAACAACACTGCACATGAAGAATGGGCCCTCCCTGCCGGGGCCAGTCCGTCCAAGCGTTTGACGTTATTAAATAATAAAGCGCCTGTGATTCACATTGTTGTAGGGAAAAAGGGCCAATTACCCGCTGTTGTGTTGCCATAAAGAGCATATTAACTCGAATTAGTAATCAGACAATATGGATGCCTTAAAGTATAGTGGGACACCGTGAGCCTTATTGTAGCGGCTGCACTTTTAGACGTCAGCCACTGGCGAGGGGATGTGCAGGAACGCCACGACCACATGTGCCTTAGCAGGATCAATGGGAAACATAAAGTGGCATCCCCCCTCTCCCCCCCCCCCCCCCCGTGGACAAGCTTCTCTGCGCTCCAACGCGGTGTCCTAGGCGCTCGACCGCTCCCTCCGAAGCAGTCACTGGAAAGTTGCTTGGAAGCAGCAGTATCGCCGTGTGCCATCTGCCACTGCAGGCAAGGTGATATTTTGGGATACCCGGATGAGAGATGGGATGGGGGTTGGGTGGGGCAGGGAAGGTCAGTCGGTAGATAGGGGGGTCACAGAACGGGCCTATTGTTGGAGTTTCGGTTGAGAAGAACGACGTTCATCAAGCTGAACAAAAAATAATATTTCGAAAAGCATATCAGTTTCACTCCCAAACACTGCAAGGTGCCATGTGTCCTTATCTTAGGTGTACTTCTGCCACCTTATGTCGTGTTTATACACAGCAAGCGAGGGTCTGTCACTTGCCTTCCTAGACCCAGTCTGTGATTCAGGGTTGCCACATGTCCTGGCCCCAGTGAGTAAGTGAGCTGTGGGTAATGTGTTGTCTGTACTCTGAAGTTGAATTCAGAAGTCGGGGTGAGTCTTGGGATCTGCCATCTAAACCTGTTAGGGAGAAGTGTAACTTCAGATTGTCTCTAAAGGGTGTGTGGCAATGCAGATCACCTGGCCCCCCACTTCACCACGTCTGCTAAGGTGGAGCCCATCATTTGATCATTGACACAATATCCCTCACTTTACCCAGTGATTTGTGGTACATAGGTGCCTCATCCTCAAAATGCCTTTTAATTCTGAACGAATTCCCACAATTCACAGTGTTGTCACATTATAACTTGAAATTGGCAAACAGTAAGGAACAGGGCAGGGGCACACTCAGCTATACATTAAAGTCCTTTATTTTGCCATTATAGCGTGGATACCTGAAATGGTTCAATTATGTTTGGTGTTTTGCCCTATATACAATCTGGCAGGACATAAAACCTGGAAAATTGCACCGTGGAGAGGATTATTCAGAATGGGTTGGTCACAACACTTAATACAGATCTCTGAACTGAAAATGTGCCGTGACCTTGTCACGTGCACATTGAAGCTATCCATCCTGAGAGTAACTGTGAATAGCAACCACTGTCATCAGAAGTGTGGACTAAACTCCATTCATACCTAAATACAGCTCTTTCTCATTTCAAATTACTGTAACTAATTATGGTTAATGTTTGTTAAAATTCGTGAAATGTAAGTTTAAGAAAAATCATAGCATTTCTATATCTCTTTTCATATTTTTTAGAAGGAAGACATTTTAAAGAGCACAGAAAGCCATTATGCTGTTACGTTGTAGGCACCAAACATTAGGTGTGCATTGACATTGAAACAGATAGGAAGCCGATCAGGCCAAGTCACTGGTCCCTGGGTTGTGCACATTAATTACACAATAGGGTAGCAATAAAAGCCGGTGCAAGTTGGTCACTTGACAAAATGTCGCTCAAGTCCCAAATCCTAAGCTCCCCCACCTGTTTTTTAGCTCCTTCTCGTGGTCAAACGTGGCTTTCAATGTCTCTGTCAAAGAGAAATACAGCCCTGTACATCTCTCTTCTATGTTCATTGCCTTGCTATATCCCTGTTAAATAAGCAAGGTCCTGTGTATCTCTCTATTGTGTTCATTGCCTTACTATTTCCGTGTCAGAGGCACAGCCCTGTACATCTCTCTTCTATGTTCACTGCCTTACTGTGTCACTGTCAAACAAGCAGGATCCTGTGTATCTCTCTTCTGTGTTCATTGCCTTGCTATTTCTCTTTCAAACAGAAGCTCAGCCCCGTACATCTCTCTTCTATGTTCATTGCCTTTCTATGTCACTGTCAAACAAGCAAAATCGTGCATATCCCTCTTCTGTATTCATTGCCTTTCTATTTCCCTGTCAAGATGCAGCACCGCCCTGTACACCTCTCTTTAGTGTCCACTGCCATTGAGTTGTGTGTTCAACAACCTGAGCAGTCATTGCCTTGATATTTCCCTATCAAACAGAAGCACAGCCTTCTACATCTCTATTTTATCTTCACCACCTCACTATGTCCCTTTCAAATAAGCAGGGTCCTGTATATCTCTCCACTGTGTTCATTGCCTTGCTGGTTCCCTGTCAGACACAAGCACAGCCCTGCACATCTCTCTTCTATGTCCATTGCCATTGAGTTGTGTGTTCAACACCCTGAGCAGACATTCAGCAGCCAGACAGAATTAGTTGAGCTTGGTTTGCTCGTGTAGCTCCGTCATACAGCTTGGCTTTCTTCCCACAGTGTGTGATATTTATCTGGCTCTCAGAGAGCAGCGGGGGCTGGTGCCATTTATAACCAGGGTGAAAAGTTTTCCGGTTACATGGCTTTTCATAAGCAAACATGGAGCCATTTTCCTCAGTGCAACGCATCAGCAGCTGTACCCAAAAGGACTTAATCTGCCTCTTGCAGCAGCAGCGAAGGAGCGATACTGAGACGCCTGCAAAGAAGGGCAGAGAGCAGCTAGGAAACGGGCGCAGCACTGAAATGTATCTGCTGGTGCCACGGAAATGGCCCTGGCTCACATTAGTAGTAAAGCGGGTGCAATGTCTCGCTGACACGCCTTGTTCTGCTCGTGCCTTGTCCCATCTTGCCCTGTGGCAAGTGCTCTGTCGCACTGCATAGGGTTTGACATTCGCACCTGAGAAGTAAAATAAATCAAAAACAAGGAATTCCTGAGCACAATTGTACATGGAGTCAAAGGAAGGGTCACATGTTGTAGGAATCATCATAACCTGTTTCTACATAGCGCTTCGGGGAACAGTTCTGCCACTTCTGAACCTGCAATTACAGGTGGAACTACTGCCCAGTTTACCGACCTCGAAGGATAAGTGGTGTTCGACCCTGGTGTCTTCAGATCATTGCATGGCATGTCTCAGTGGCGAGCGTTCAATGCATGCAGCCAGCCACCATGATCATTGGGGATCTTAGTGCAGAACCCCCTGTTTCCTGCATGCTGCATTGCGCAGCACACAGGCTAACCTGCTGCAGCTATAAGTTGTGCTGTCTCGGCCCAGGGCAGGGAGCATTCACAATGAGCTGCACAGGTGTTTGCAAGGGTGCACATAAGCACCACGGCTGTGCTGCCGAGTTGTGGTGTCAGGCTGTGGAAACAAGTCTGGGAGGGTATGCGTACCACCAGTGCTTAATTTGTGCTGGTTCTTTACTGCGCGCAAAAGACACATATGAGAAAGATGGAGGAAGAGAAAAACGAAAAAGTGTCACAATGAGAGAAAGCTGCAGGAGTGAGCTGAAGCAGCAGGGAGTGTCTGTAAAAGGATTGAAGTGGCCCGAGATGGCTTCAGAATTACACATTTAATTGCAGCAGCCGCATCTTTAAGAGGAGGGCTATGAGCACCGGCACGTTTTTATTCACAAATTAAGCACTGGGTACCACGCTGCCTGCATTGTGCGGCCTATTGTAGCCAATGGGTTTTTGGCAGTAAGCAGAATCAGTGGGGTAACACAGGATGGTGCTCCCCGTAGACTTTTGAGGGTCCACCGAGTATAGATAACTCACAGATATATTTAGGCCTTAGGTTCAGTGGGGTCCCCTGCAGATCCCTGTGTAACGCACCAATGCCAGACCGAAATTTACTTTTCACTGCCCATGTCCGAGGGCATCTTTAAATCCCCCTGAATTCTTTAGTTCTGTGTCTAGTGTTTCTTAGGATATTTTCCGAAAACAAAAATGGGGGGAAAAGCGATATATTATAAAATGACCAAAATTGCGTGTCTATATGTTTGAAGTTGGAATACAGAAAAAAAGGATGTTGCGCTTACCGGCCCCATCGGAACACGTCAACATTGAAGATTTAACCCGTTTTCAACACTGATTACAAACGTTTTTTGGTGAAGCCACGGAGGAGGTTGGCATTTAAAACATAACAGCTTATTAGCCCTGCCTTGAGGCCATTAGCTGCTTTTGCTGTGATACTGGGCATTTCTCAATGCCTTCACGGGACGTTTTATTCCACACGTAAAATAACAGCAAAAACATGAACTAAAGGTGGCGCGCAAACGCGCACAGAGACACCGAAGGACGCCATTAGCAACTACGCAAAATGGCCCCTGGCACCTGTATCCGGCAGCCTCATGGTTTCCAAATATTTACGGTGAAAAAAAGAGCCACCCATGGGTCTTCCAAGCGCAGAGCAGACCCCGGGATGCTGCAACGTCCTGCGGGATGGACAGCTCCGCCTTTACGGTGGTGCTTGTGAGTGCCCCCGATACAGTCAGCTGCCGAAGGGCGTTATACCTTCAACTCAGCAAAACTATGCCCACCAGCATTTAGTCTCAACAGATTTTTTTTTTTTTTAGTTCAACTCGTTAAATTCGCCCGTTTTGCAGCACAGAACTGCTCACACAATTGCATGAAAACCTTCATTTTTGGGGACAACAAAATTGGGTTTTGTCGACATTTTCTTTTCGAAACAGACTTCTGCGGTCCGGTTACAGCTCTCCCGATTTCCTATGAAATGAGATTGCTTATAAGCTTAAAGGAGTGATTCCCAGGCAGAATCTCATTAAACGCAGCAGAGATGACGTCACCGGGATATTACCATATTGTGAGAGGATGCTGCTAGTCTGGTTGACGATGATAAGGCGCTCTAGGGGAATTGGATGATTGTTTTTAATACAGTAATTATTTATCTGTCTTGTGCAATTTTCCGGTTTCCGACAGCTTATAAAAACTCTTTTTTATTATAAAAAAAATACACAAACACGTTTTGTTTTCTTTTTTGGAGAAGTGGGCCACGGGAGGCAACATATTTACTTTGCAAATATGTGCGTACTTATTAGGGGTTTCTGTTAACTTTAGAGAGTGTATGTTATCAGAATATTACTCTGGGCACAACCAGTGCCCTGTTGGGGTGGGCATAGTGCAGTAGGAACAGCGTGATTATAAGAGCAGACCCAGGGACACATACACCCTTAAACAGACACAAGCAGATATTGTACCGAAAGCGCGATAAGAAAAAACATCTCCCCAAAACCGACAGACCAATATCATCTTGATTAATAGACACAATTTCAGCTAAAAGGATGGCGCGTGAATTGTTTGAAAATATATAGTTAGTACAGTGCACCAATATACTTTGTCCAGGGAAAAAAGTTTCAAACCCATGTTTGTTCATCTAAAAAAAAAAAATAAAAAAAAAAAAAATGAGGAGATGATGCTGAGTGAAAGGGCTTTAGAACTTTGAGGCCTTGGACCAGAATCCTATAAACTTTTAGATACTTTAAAGGACACGTTTTTGTGAGAATGAAGTCGGCATCAATAAAGACTCGCCTTTTTGAGGCATCTGTCGTTAAAAAAGCTAAACATCTGTAGTGCGCGATTCTTTTTTTCAACTTCAGAAGACTCTCAATAGCCTCTGAACGGGAATGAATTGTAAGTTTAAAAGCTCAGATTTTAAATGAACCTTTAAACGAGCAGGGAGAACATTACCTATTCCGTGCACACCTCTCCCAGAAGCCTCATTTAACAGTCATCGAATAAATGTGCAACAAATCTAGAACGAGGTGATATCAAACTCAAAAAATCTATACTATTGTTTGCCGCATAAATGAATACATTATTCAAAGCTACTGAGCCGGCCCTACTTCTGATTTTCGGGGAACTAGAGCAAGAAGCCTATAGGTTTCCAAAATGAGCCTGCGTGGCAGGTTCTAGCCCGCCACGCCCACTCTGTTTATGTTTCTGACACACACATCCCAGAGCACCAGTTTAGAAAAAGTCGGAATATTAAATCTGGGCTCTAAAACAATTGTTTACTAGAGTATCTCTTGCGTATCTCCATCTTTCTGGCCTGATGACCAGAAATGTAATCAACATGGCGGTTTCACTGCACGCATTTGTAGTTGGCCCTGGAGTCGTGGGAACTGTCGGACCTTGGGCCACGGGCATGTGACGTCACCAGAAAATAATCCTGTAGGGACAGCATCTACCAGGGTCTGCCCAAATACCACACACACACACACACACTAATGGTTCATTATTGCTTTCACCTCTGAGAAAACTGAACTATATCACTAATATTTATGCCAAAGTCGAAAACATCACTTAATACACATCAAATATCCGCCACTTTAAACTACCTCGGACAGACACTCCCGGGGAAACAGAACTATCTTTTTAAATCAGGATTACCCAACGTATCCACATATATGAAGTCTACTGCAGGCATCTGTCAATACTCCCCCAAGAATACAGCATATGAACAGCGTTTAGGTTTAAATAGACCTTGATTTAGGCCAACACAAAACCACAGGCCCGCCAACTCTATTCAAGGCGCGGGAGCTCAGTATTACAACATCTTTTCTAAAACTGATTGGTTGACAGCTAAATTAGACAACACCTGAAAGGTGCCAGGTAATCGATGTATTACAACTTAAATCCCTGCTAATATTGCGCAAAAGTTATTTGTTGAGTATTGAAGTTTTCATGCTTAGCCTAAAAAATATATATGAAATGACTTGAACTCTGTTCATTCAGAACTGTAGAAAGCTGCTTTAGTTGTCACATCACTGCAGGTATATTTATTTTTGCAAGTGGTAATGGCGATTTTATTGCACATCTTAATTACTTCCCCCGCCTAAGTTGAAAAGGAGGATCCCGGGGCCGGATTCTTTCTAGAACCTCGGTTCATTAGTTTTTTTTTTTTTTTTTTCAAAATTGAACTCCAGGGAATAAATCCCTCTCTTTAATTACGATTCTTTGTACCTTGCCTGCATCTCAAAACGCTGCTTTTAAAAGTGAACCACTATGCAAAGCGGCTCCCTTAAAATGCAGAAAAAAGCAATGGTCTTTCAGTAACCAACTTCAGGCAAAGGAAAGACCCTTGAAATTTAAATCTGCATCTAAGGCGATGCTAAATAGGCCATCGACCCGTATTCAGATTCACAACTCCCAGGACTTAGGAAAGAACTGTCAGCCATTGATAAACAAGGCGAGCCAAAACAAGAGGCGAGGTGGGTGCTCCTCCACGGATGGCCCTGAATGGGACAGTGAGACTCTATGTACCTTCAAGGGGCGGCACGCCTTCTGCCCCTGGGCAATGACTAGGTATTCCTGTGTGAGGAAACAGTCATCGCACAGACTGCCAATTTAGCGCCCACATTGCAGCGCCCAGAAGATTAATGATGTGGACTGTCAGTGTTGCGTTCTGTGCTCTATCTGTATCATCGGACTGGTGCCTAAAGTCACTCGCTTTGCCTGAATCCTAAGGCAACATGGAAGAATCCAGTGCGCGTGTGTAAAGGCAAGACATGCCTACATGAACGAACACACACGCACTACGTTATATGCATATCTTTTTTCATTAATTATTACACATGCACCATTTAAAACACAACCAAATGTACGTCTACCTAAAATTACGTGACACAAATAAAAGGGAAATTATCTTTAGCACAAAAGACAATCGTTTGAGAACGCGTTTCCCGTTCTACCCTTTTTAGTCCCAATATCACGTGTGCCACAGCAGCAGGGATCCCATTTCTGCACACCGTGTACGGGCCGAACCAGTAAACACTTCGTGTACCTCAAGTACCACGTGTGGAGCCGATATCTAGAGAAGAGCCGGGAGATGAGGCTCCGTGTACGTGGATCCCCTGCCCACAAGTGTCCCAGGCCGCCGGCTCCACGGTTATCACCGCTCCGCTGTGGCGCGGTCACACCACCGAGGAAAGGGCCGCAGGTGCAGGGCTCAGCCCCCCTCCCTGTCCCCATCACATCGCAGCCGCCGAGACAAGCGGGACTACTAGCAGAATAAATAATTCATTGAACCGTTGCTCTTTGACCTCCTGAAAGTCCAGTAGGGACGCGTTTGTAGTAATAATACCCCTTGTCAAATATTCATTTAGCGGTTAATGTGAGCCCTTTCCCCCCGGGACGGGCTGTAATAGCAGCTTCTCAAACCTTGGCAGAGCACCGCGCTAATCTACCTCTTGGCTGCCGCCGCCACATTGTAACACCCGCCTGAAAACGGCGAAATCAGGGCCGTGTCCCTGGGATGATGTGAGCCCAGGGCCAGACAGTGCCGCCCGCCCCTCGGGAGAGAACTGCCCGCAGGCCCAGGAAATACAGAGAATGGAGGCTCCGCACCCCTGGAAGTGCTGTAAATATGATTTCATGAACGAAATAGCTCAGAAAGTGCCATCATGAAAACAATACTAGGTCACTGGGAAAGTACTTACATTTAAACATAGTCGCACGCATCAGTCACTCAACAGTAAACCCGGCAATTCGAATATCCGATTGTACTGTCCGCTCTCATGTGCTCGTGGTTCAAATTCATAACATGCATCAGGCATCCAAATAATGCAAACATTGTTTTTAGTTAAGTTAGGAAAACTCGGTATCTGCGCCTCGGACATTAAGGCTTTTTTCATTGGACAGGTGGAACTGTGCCCATTGCCATAACAAACACAAATACACATCTGCCCGGTGTATTTTTAAAGGTAGGTTTCCTCTGATTACAAATTAAAATATTTCAAGGGTTAAAAATTGGAAAAATCTACCCATACCACCCAGAACCCACTAAGAGATACTTTCCAATACAATGATCAGCGTGTATGGAAATTGTCTTCCTACTCAAAGCCTTTAACACAAATCACATCCTTTCTGTGCAACTCAAACCGCTGTCAAATTTGGAGCGTAAACAGCAGAAAAATCCAAAGCATTGGCCAGGATTTTTAGTTATCTGATTTAATTATAAAGCGGGGTAACAGGGAAGTTGCTCATATGTTTGTTCTTAAAGAAAAGTAGTAACATTCCCACCGCCTGGATTTAAAAATACACACAAGTCCATATAGCATAACTTTTAAGAAACAGTGCGCATGCTCGAGTAGACAATGTATTTACAGGGTATTTAAGAGATCATACCACCATAAAGTATTGTCATGTGCCATTAGATTGTACATAGTAAAATTCTACCTCTTGATTTGAAGGCGAGGTCTTCTGCAAAGTATTTTCAGGCAAGTCTTCTCTTGGTGTTTTGCCTTCTTGACAGATTTTATCCAAATTCGTCCTCTAGCTTTATCCGAATTCCTCCTCTAGCCCGACCTCAGCTGGCCTCTTAGATATAAGATTTAAAACACAAGGGATATTATGAAGAGTGAAGATCGCACTGTAGGTCTCAATTTTATATCAGTAAGCACAATCAGACATTGGTTTTCTCCCCAAACAACCAAACCCACCTGACCGACACAAACACCAACTGAGCAACAGCTCACATGTGATTGTAAGGCCCTTATAACGATTTACATTCTCTAACATCGGACTGTCTACGCCCACCTTACAAAAAAGAACATTGACAACCTTTACCTGTCCTCCGTGCTCCGCAATAAATCATTCAAAGGAAGTCACTCACCTCCTGTGCGCTAGCAACAGTTGGAACACACCTGACACCGCTGGACCTGCCAATGTTTGTGTCCACATAATGGAAACTTGCTGTACTGGTCATGATCCCTAATCTAGCGCACTCCAAAATAGCTAAATATGAGTGGAAGAATTATGTGGAATATTAGTTGACATTTTGAACTGTTTTACAACCGTGCGATCACTCCGAGGTTAACGGAAACTATTTGCACAGGGAAAGATGAATATAAATGCAAGAATTGATTCAAGACTCACGAATAGTGTTACGGTCCATATTTCAAAAATTTATTTATCTCAAACTGTGCATAATGGAGTAAAAACGTAAGTTGAAAATGTACCTGTTATAAGGATGTTATTAGTTCAAATATATACATGGACTGCCGGCAAACTGATGCAAAAACAGAAAGCCGAAACCTTTAGAGTACAACTACGAAAAAATGAGGAAGAAACTTAAAATATCATCACAATAATTTTACAGAAATATTACAAACCATAAGAAAATATTTCAAACACAGTAGTTTCATGTTGCTTTTGTTTACGGGAAATGATGAAGGAAGGCGATGCCATTATAAATTATGAGATTGGAAATGTGCACGGTCAGGTGTTTCGCTGCATAAAAAAGTGGCAAAGCACATGATCCACAAATTGACTTTCGCCATTAATTTAGAAACAGCTTTGTTTTTTTCTAGTTATTACTCTAATTGTCCTCTGCCCACCAAAAAAAACAATTTCTAAACAGTTTAAATGTCCCACCTCTTGAACATTTGTGTTTGACAGCTGACTCTGATTCCAGCTGAATTCTAAAAAATATAAACACAAATGACTGGCAAAATCATGAGCTTGTAAAAACAAATCGAACATTCTTCCTGATTGCCACGTTTTTGAAAACTTGATAAATACTGTACAAAAAATGTATTCGCAAATATATATAAAAAAACATGTTTCATTTCGCCCCACTCCCCAGCTCTGAAGGTGTTAGAGTTAAGAATGTCGGTGAAAACCTTTCAGAAGTAGCAGGCAAATATTAAAACATGTTCATCTATGTTTCTCTGTGTCTTTTTAAAGTTTGTCTAGCCCTAAGAGCTCATCGGGGTTAAAGATGGGGCAGAACCTCCATTTGGAAGTTGGCGAAACTTTCAGAAAAGTTCTGCTACCGGTCAGATAAGTTCTGTACATTGTTTTTTTTTTATTACGTATTTTTTTTTCACTCTCCTCCCAGAAAGATCTGTTTTTCCTCTGTACAAAAATAGTCCAAAATAGAGGGCGGGGAGTGCCGGGGTCCGTGCTCATTGTCACATGTGCGAGAGGGGCAGCGTGCCGTTTATGGAGGAGGGCACGGGCGCGCTCTGGTAGTGCTGGGACATGTGCAGTCTGCTCTGCGCGGCCGCCGCCGCCTGCTCCTGGACGTCGGCCCCGGGCAGGTACATGCTGATCATGTCCCTCAGGTCCCCGGCCTGGTGGCAGCCCGGCCGGGAGTGCGACGACGACGAGGTGACCACGGGCGGGCTGGACGAGCTGGACTCGGACTTGACCACCGAGCCCATGGAGCCCAGGGACATGCCGCCCCCGCCGCCGCCGCCCTGCTGCGAGTAGGACATGTAGGAGCCGTTCATGTATCCCTGCGCGGCGGCGGCGGCCGCGGCGGCGGAGGGATTCATGGAGTTGTACGGCAGCGCGCTGACGTCGTAGCGGTGCATGGGCTGCATCTGCGCGGCCGCGCTCAGCCCCGGGTGCTGCGCGTAGCTCAGCTGCTCCTGCATCATGCCGTAGCCGCCGTTGGCCCAGCCGTTCATGTGCGCCGCGTAGCTGTCCATGCGCTGGCTGGAGTTCATGCCGCCGCCCACGCCTCCCCCGGAGCCCATGCCGTTGCCTCCGGGCGGCCCGAGCAGCCCACCGGGCAGCGTGTACTTGTCTTTCTTCATCAGAGTCTTGGTCTTGCGCCGCGGCCGGTACTTGTAATCCGGGTGCTCCTTCATGTGCAGCGCTCGCAGGCGCTTGGCCTCGTCGATGAAGGGCCGCTTCTCGGACTCGGAGAGCAGCTTCCACTCAGCGCCCAGCCGCTTGCTGATCTCCGAGTTGTGCATCTTGGGGTTCTCCTGCGCCATCTTCCGCCTCTGCCCGCGGGACCAGACCATGAAGGCGTTCATGGGCCGCTTGACCCGGTCCGGGCTGTTTTTGTTCCCGCCTCCGCCGTTGTTGGAGGCCGGGTTGACCGTGGTCTGCTGAGGGGCAGGCGGCTTCAGCTCGGTCTCCATCATGCTGTACATGGCGCGCGCCGGCGCTCTCGAACCTTGGGCCGGGCGCGCGAGAGCCGGGTGTGCAACGGCCGCTGAGGCGACGGTTGGAGCTTCTCGCGCGCCCAGAGCCGCTGCTCCCCTCAGACGGCGGCGCTCACCTTCCTGTCAGGTCGCTATTCGGGACGCTCCCGCACTTTTTCTCCGCTCCGGCACAGTCACACTTGTGTCTCTTCGCTCTTCCCCCAGTGCTCTGACTTTTATTCACTCCTACTGTCTTTTTTTTAATGAGAAAATGTTTTTCCGGCAGCACTGGAACTTCTCTCAACTTGTTCCGTTAGACGACTTTCTTCGTCACAGTTTGTTTCACTTCAGGGTTTTTTCAAAGTCCCCCGGGTGCTTGTTCGCCCCTTCTTGCAGAGCCTTTTCAGACGCAGACCTGCCTTCTCTCTTTCTGCTCGAGACTTCGGGCTCGCCTCCGTTGTAACTTACTTTTCTTCCTGAGCTTCAGTCGCACAACAAGCGTTCACTGGCGTCCGAAGAGGACCTTGTGTTTTCGAGATGAACGCTGCACTTTTGTTTTCGGATAGTCCATTGGTGATGTCGTTTTTGTCATCGTTTTCGCACCATCCTCTCGCTTTCAAAGTCAATAAAAAAGGAGTCAGTACTTTCTCTCTCTGTCGCCGGCTTCAACGGTGCCTGTGTCCGCGCGCCTGTCTCTTCTTTTGACAACTCCCGGAGACTTTTTTTGAAACAAGTTAATAGACAAACCGTCCACCATGTGATGATAGTGTAAGGGGAGGGAAGGCCTGTCAGAGCGAATAAATGCGTTTCAGGCGGACCAATCAGACCGCGTCAGCCCCGGCAACCCCCGAGCAGCCATTTAAGCACGCGCGGGGTTTTGCATGAAAAGGGGCGTGAATGGCTGCGAGAGGGCAGGCGCGGGGCGGGGTTAATGGAGACTGCACCTGCGACCAATAGGGAGGCGGTGTCTGGGTTTGCAGCAACAGGTCCGTACCCGCCAGTTGTAGGAAGTGTGGACACCGCTGCCTGGGTACATGTGCACAGCCTGAGAGGGGTGAGATCTTCGGTGAGAGAAGGAGGCCGCTGTGGGTGCCCAGTTATCACGCAGTGTCACACTAACCCACTGAATTCCTCCTAAAGCGGGACGTCTAGGATGTGCCAACCAAATCAGGAAATACATTCCCCACCACAATGTGAAGCTCGATTGCTTTTGTGCATATCATCCTGACGCGCATTGATGTACCTAGAGTGTGACACCGGTAAAACATCCTTTCGTTTTAATAATGAACATGTACTATCTATTTCCCGAATAATAAATACGTTTCTCCAAGTACTTTTAAAAGACAATAAAAAAATGTGTTTATTTTGTTCTGTTATTATGAACAAGCTTCCAATCTTGGGTCTTTCGTTATTTCATGAATTCATATTCACACAGTGTTCGAAGTAGCAGACGTTTATCAGGTCACTTGGGAACATGCCAGAAAGTTGGACAAAAGTTGTTGATACATGTAGAGAAACACATGACGCCGTATAAACATGGTTAGTCTTCAGTCACGAATACAGTGGGAACCTTTGGTGTTGTGGTAAAGTTGCTGCTACAGACGCACAGAGTCCCTTGCACTTTGTGCCGAATGCTGATGTTTTAATGAATGCTCGTGTTTCTCCCCCTTCTTCCCACAAAATAATCGCCCTTTCACACAAAAGAGAATGCGAGCAGTGGCCCGGGGTTTGCAGGTGTTTGCTGGCTTCCTTGGCAGTCTCCTTAGATGCCAGTCCAACCCCCTCCTCCTCCTTCTCCCCCTTCATCATGCCCAGAGTCCTTCTATTCAAACGGAAAAAGCTCCCCTAGCAACGGAATGGCGCTTAAATCCTCAATAAGGGTTAGTGTGTCAGATGGGAGGGGGAAAGCGGACGGCATAAAGAAGGGGGTTATATCTCCACAAATTACATAATATTTTAAGTAGCCAATAATTGCATTTTACAGTGTGGGGCACTAGTGTCCATACACCACTTAAAATATAACACTGTCCTCCAGAACCAGACATTTTTTGCTCTTTTGTACTTGTTTTTTCAAGATTTTTTTTAAAATTATCTTTTAATCATCACTGGCTACATCTCTTGGGTAATAACATAAGCAGTTTATGCGTTTCATTTTATTTTATCGGAAAATGTTTAGATTCAAAATCTATTATCATGCACACTGATAAATTAAATAAAAATCATTGCTGCCTGCATCGTGAGAAAACGGCTTTGGGGAACCGCCAGGGGGAATGGAGGGGTGGGTGTTTGTATTGGGGCGGGGGTGGTGAACGCAAGAGTGTAATTTTAGACTGTCTCATTGTGAGAATGTTAAGATCTCAATACAAGCAGCGTCAATACCAAGAGAAATGGTCGCATGTCCGTTACAAATAGATAGTTTTGTTTCTCTTGTTGTCGGTACATGATGCTTAACAAAGGCTCGGCTAAGTTTACTTCTAGTCTTATTGGGATCTTTGAGGCTAAAATTCACTTGACAACAAATACAAAGAAAAAAGCCTCCTGACAAACCGTCTTTGTTGAGTGCTTTGCTCGGGCTGTTTTACTTTCACCTCAGATAATAAAAAAGACACTTTTGCATCAAACCGTTTTAGTGTTTGTAGATCCAGCAGATAATCAGCTGTACTCGGATCACATTCAAACACAACCTAATTTGAGCTTTTAACCATGTCCTTAAAAGGCCGTTTGTTTATTACCGTTAATAAAATAAACCTTCCGATATATTTTAGCTTCCTTATTTTCCTTTAGTCCACAATGACATTTGAGTCCACACGCCATTTATGAATCAAGATATACGCAGTCTGAAGACCCCCTACTCAATGTATGCTAAACTATCGTAAACGTTTATATTTAAATGATTTCGCGGATTACAGGAAACGTTAGGGTGATTGTGAACAGCAATGCACATGATGCGTTTGGCTTCGCTTAGTATTAAGTAATTGTAGCTATGGCGCTAGCGCTCCGTCTACTGGTCGAAGTTGAATAGTGCAGCTTTCAACGAATTGCATCGAATTCTAAACGAATGTTCAAAATTAAAATTCGAAGGTTTCCAAAGGGGTACAGTGTGTGTGTATATATATGTGTATTATATATGTGTAATATATATATATGTGTAATATATATATATTATATATATATATATATATATATATATATAGAGAGAGAGAGAGAGAGAGTATAAGAGTATATTGGAGTCCAATATACTATATCAGTATAGTCTAAATTTATAAAGTATAACCATATCGAGAATTTTGACGTATGTGGCAAATTTGGAGTTATTTGCTGCATTTAGTTTTATCTAAAACAATACACTACACTTCTCTCCGGTTCGGTTTCGTTGCCAGGCTTACATCGTATGTTTTTTGCGATTTGCGAAATACTTTGCAATATGGTGTATCGTCCTATATGTTTATTAAGTAGTGTCGACTGTTACGACTGGTTGTTTGGAGTTATGTTAGAATGTTGACCAAGAGTAACACTTATTTTACCGAGTATTGCTAGCGCGCGGACGAACGGCTGAAGAGCACGTTTTTTCCCCCAAAGTTTACTTAAATGTTATATCTTTTGTATTTTGGACTCGTAGGATGGTATAGCCGCTGAATTATTAACAGCCCATTGAAGGTATGATTATTTTTTCATAAGCTTTGCTCCCCCATAAATCAAACCGTGCAAATGGTCAATTTTATTTCGCTCAACGAAACGACCTATTTTTCGCATTTGCAAGTAACACATCTAAAATCACATTCGACTTTTCGCTACACGTACGGAAGAACTCATATTTTTTATCCGTCAGAGGAACTAGAGGTTCAAGTTGCGGTAATTAAGAGAGAGCTGGCCAAGCATTTTAGTAGTATAATGCTTGTTAAAAACGCTTCTTTTCTGCATCTGCATTTGAGTGTGTTCCCCTCCATTCTTAATCTTCTTATGGAAATGAAGGGGAACGGCGGGGAACCTGCAGAGTTGGAGAATGTTCTTGTTAACTGGAATTTCTCAGCGTTGCTAATTAGCAGAGTTTGACGACCACCAGTGCTGGGGGAAAGCTTCTGTGTAACCACTCGCAAACTCCAGCGAGGACGAGCGGCGCTTATTTTATTTTGTAATTAAAATCTGAATAGGGCCCTATTTGACAGTGAGAGGTTCTGGTCTTTTATCTCCTTGTGAAGTAATTAGTGCCTTGATGATTTGGGTTCCTGTAAAACGTTAACTGGACCAGGCAATCGGTCTCCTTTTATGACAATTGCGTTCATTCACGTGCTCACATAGTTTGGAAATGGTATTCTTATTCTGCGACTTTTAAGTTGCGCTATCTACGTCAAAGTATACAAGAATGAGGTTTTTTTTTTTTTTTTTAGGAGAGGCTCGGTTTATGTGTCAGGCAATTTTTTAAAAAGAAAACCCGCTCCACTTGTCAGCCACACCTAAGCATTACCAGGTACATATGAATCGGTCTCTCTGCCCCCACTCATTCAGCGAATCGTGGCAAGCCTTAACTCTGTCCAGGACAAACTGGAAATCTCAGAGGCCATTAGTTTGCAGTCGACAACACACATTGAAGCGTGAACACACAAAACGTGTGGAAACAGAAGCGAAAAAAACGGGATCTTCTCCGACTTTATTTGCGTAGATCAAAAGTGCATACATGCCAAATTGCAAAAGGATGTGCAGTGATTTCCGGATAACAGACCCCAGTCACAGCGAATAGAAGCGGATGTGCCCAAAGATGTAATGGTCATCCTTGGCAAATTATATCCAAATAGCAATGTCATGGCAGGAGGCGGTGGTTAGTAAAATAAATCCCACCCGCCGTCACTGTAGCGAGTGCAGGTAGGAAGGGTCATGCCACTCTCTTTGGAAAAAATATATATTATTCATTATTTAACTTGGGGAAATCTCTTTTTGGTCGTGCCCAGTAAGACAACGGTCTAGTTGCACTTCTCTTGAGTATTTTTACGTGTACACAAAACAGCCAGGGTGGTAACAAGTGGGCTAAATAAACTCAATTATTTTATAGATGGTGAAATAAAAGATCTCAGTCCCAAGGAGGTTTCTCTTATTTCCTCGTAATATCTTATTTCCTCTTAATGTGATGGAATAGTCCAGCCAGTCAGCTGATCTTCCGCAGTTTACAACATAAGGCCTTCATTCACAAACTACAGTAACACTAGGAGAACCGCATAAACCGGCCGAAGAACCGATCATACCGGCGACAGAAAACAAACCGGGAGTTTAAGTTGACCGTGATGCCGCAATATAAAGGCCTCTTTCAAACACATGGTCACTTTGTGTTTGCGTATCTTCTCAACCTCGCTATCAAGTTCTTCTAAATATCCGCGTTGCTCTGTTAGAAAATGAAACACAGACTCACTAATGTCGCCTTTAAACACTTTTAAAGGATTGACACCGACAACCATTCTGTGTAGGTTTCTTGGCTGATTAAGTGGTTGAGGTTAACGGGACAGTGTGAATCTCGCGTCCAGTTTGACAAATTTAACCCTGATGTACACATCAACATTTCTAAAAAAAAAAAATAGTTATTTAACTGCTAGGCACAATAAGGTTTATAATGGTTTGAGGGGGTTATTGCATTCATAAAAAAATATGGAACCCTACTATTTGTGCATGCATTGCGTGTGTGAAACTCTGAGTGCACCCCGGCGAGTCTGCAAAATAGTGAAATATAACGTTCCAGTATTAAGCATATTCGTCTGCGCCTGTACAACTGTCCTGGATGAGACAGACCGATTCAGACGCAGCCACGCAGATCTTATTTTAAATAGAGCAACTCCCCGCCACTGTCACTTGCACAAGGGCCTAATTGTTATTTATATATAATTCACCGCCATTATTAAAACTCTTACCGCAGAACGGTTCCATTGATAAAGGCAGCAGTGATTCGGTGCAAAGGCTTGTGAACGTATAGCACAGGGGACGTGTTGTGTCCTCAGAAACACGTCTCTCCTCCAGAAACCTCTTTCGGATATTATAGAAAGATTAAGGTTCGATGTGTTTTCTTTTTTTTTATATAAAAAAAAAGCTTACCTGGGCTAAGAACGCAGATATAAACAAATTGGTATGTCATTTGTACCGTGTGCTGTTTTATTATTCCAATATAGGGGTGATGTAGGGGAGACATTCCACAATATCCGTGACTTGTGCGAGATATAGCAGGTATGTTAACGCTGCCATATAGATCTGGTTCCCCAAAATGTAGTGTTATCGTGTAGTGATTTGGTGCGGTGACGCTCTGGGGGCAAGTTGTGAATAACGTGAGTTATTTATTGCAGAGCTGCTTCAAACCCTCTTCTCTAGGAGGTGGGACATATGTTCCTCACAGATGATGTCTGTGAGAGGGGGCACTACTGGAACTTTACTGGTTATCTTTACTTGATGGAGAGCATCAGCAGATTGGTACCACATTAGTGAAATGTTAGTTTTTAAAATGTATGTAATGATGAAAAAAGAAACGAGGCGCGGAAACGGCAAGGTACACATAAAAGGTATTTTTAAATGACAGTTTTTTATTTTCCCGTAATGGGTATTTTCAGTTTATTTTATCGACATGAGGATGTCTCTTGGGCATCTTTTTCTCTTGTTCATCACTTTGAAAACTTTTCTGGTGATTTCAGCTCTCTAGCCCCTCCCCTCCCGCCCTCCCACTACAAAGCTACCACTTACGCGGTGGGTTACTTCGCCTTCAAAAGTATCCAACTTTTTACTTCTGAAACGAGCCCATCCAAAGCATCTCGCAGCGGAGAGCATTCTGTTCAGATCGCAGGACTGGCACTGCGCAGCTCGGCTGCGTCCAGCAGGGGGCGCTGAAAACTACCATCCCAGCGCAGCCTCAGATCTGAGGCGGCCCAGCCACCAGCAGCAGGGCCAGCGTGTGCGCTTAGCAGGGTCGAGTACGGATCGTTAGGCTCCTCGGATAAAAGAGATTAAAGGCGAAAATCTTCCTTTTCCTATTAATTTCAACCGACTAGAAAAATGTACAGCTCATACCCTTTGATATCCCTGAAAAGGAATCTTAGATTAGAAAATTCTATAATTTTTCCACACAACAAGCCACTCTGATCAAGGAACAGTAATTGAATTAACAGCATATTTAAACTGTATGGCTTCGAGGACTTAAAGTAATATTGCACTAAAGGAAGGTATTGTGCTCTCAAGTTTAATCAGTTTATGCGCCCCCGTTCCAGAAGCTTAGTTTCATGTAATTCACTCAAGGTTAATATGGTCAGTGCGATCTCGGTACAGCCAAACGTACACAGACAAAAGTCACTCAAATTCGTCGCTGTCAAATTTGGGATGTGTCATTGCTGCGTAGTATCTGAATATGCATTGCTGATGAACCCAAAAATTAATTATCTATCTATCTATCTATCTATCTATCTATCTATCTATCTATCTATCTATCTATCTATCTATTTAAGGGATAGACGCTAGCTATACATAATTATTTTCCAGATTTCTGCATGAAGTAAAGCTATAAATACCATTCGCTCCAGATAAAAATACTCTTCACCTGTATTTAAATAGCACGCCTTTAATTGCAGCAGTTGCTGGGTGCACGAGGCTGAAATCAAATTAGCAGTCATTACCAGTCCTTTAACTCCGTGGTGCTTTTGATCAGCGCTAAATTAGCTTTCCAGCTAACAAAGGCTCTCTAGCTAGCAATGGGCAGTAAATAGGGCATCTCGACCTGCCCTCAACACCTTTCTGGTGTCAATCACAGCTCTGCCTGCAGCCCAATATTAACCTTTCCACGGGCCGTGCTTTCGACTAAACGAAACAATGCCACTAAAGAGTTCGGTCAGGTTGTATAAGATCCAGAGATGTCAAACTCACTCTTTTTCAAATGAGCTACACCTTAGAACAGTTCCCGGCTGCTGTAAATAGCATAGCTTGATCATTAAGGCCTAGGACAGTGAGAGTGGCCGATGAAGGGGCGGGGAAGGTGTGTTTAAGTGTAAAACGGTTCTGTTTGTGGACAGTGGGCCTCCGCACGGTATCCAATAACTAAATGCGCGCCTACAGGAATACGAGCTGTGCTACTAAAAGTCCACAAAGCTAAGAAACCCAGAGGAAAATACCTCCCATTCCTCGTGGTGCCACTAGGGGGCCGCCGTGAGCAGCCGAATCAGCCCCTCTGCAGCCACACAGCTCCCCCTGGCACCGGGCCATGTTCCATCACAGCTCCCGCACTGCTCCGCTCTTACACGGGCCCAGGTACCCCATATTTCACTCTCGCTGCCAGTCTCGCACAGCAGGGCTGTGCCTCTTAACTTCTCAATGCGTCTCTTTCCGAGAAGCGGGGACCTGACGAACCCTTCCTGCAGCAAATGCCCGTGCCTGTCGGACCCAATCCCCTGCTCACACCCACGGAATTCACCACAGAACAGCTCACTCGTCCCGCAAGCCACCAGGCAGGACGCTTTAAAGATCTGCCTTCCGTGAACACGTGTTGCTCCAGATTTTGGCGCAAAATTGGAAGCCAAAGGGAAGAAGTACACCGGCGCTTTGCACGCCCTTCAGTCATCTAGGCGCCATTTCCCCAGCTTCTAAACGCTGCAGATGTTATTACAGAGATGAGTCGAGGTTGATGAGAGGAGGCACATACATAGCCTTTAAGTCTGATATATGCCCGCTTAACTCAAAGAGTGGGTGACTCTGGGAGGGCACTCCTTGCGTTATGTGAGCTGAAACACAAGGGATGGCACGAAGTTTGTATCAGCTGCTTACCTGCCAGCGGATGAGACCTGCGTCCTGAAGGGCCTGGTTGGCAAGAGAACGGTCCAGGTGGCCACCCCTCGTGTGGTGCCAGGCCAGCGGCAGAGGTGTCATCTCCACCTCCAAGTACTCCAAGCAGGGCCCCTTCTCCGGCGACGGCCTGCTCCATCCGAGCGCCTCTGTGTCCTCCAGTCCACAGCGCCAGTATTTAAACCGCAGTCCCTGGAACAAGAAAACGCGTTTGTGGCTTAAAACCCAAATGGCTGTTTTCTTTTAAAAGGCGAAGAATGTGCTGCCGACAACAACAAAAAAATCAGTTATCCTAACACTGCTGCGTGCCCCCACCTCACATAATAAAGCGAAAGCTTTATATTTTTTTCACTGGGTATTCAAAGATAATTTGATGCCATTGTTTCTCCTACAGATGGTTCTTTTTAATACAATAACACTGCTCTTTGTGCACGGTACTCACAATACAAATCTAAAGCGTTCTCCTGAATAAGCATTTTGTTCTCTCTTGTATGGCACCGACAAAGGCTTCCGTGAGGTAATGGATTCTGTTTATTGAAGGCATAGAATGGGGGCTTGATAAAGATTTCTTTTATATATACATACACACACACAAAGACCTCGCAAGGTCGAGCTCATTCGTTAATATTTTATTAAAATATGCTTTCAGCGGATTCTGTTCGCTATGGCAGTTTTTACCTCGGTTCCACGCCAGCCACGGTTTATGCTTTGTGGTTTTATAGCTGCTTTTGTTGCAAAAGGATTGCAGAGGCTCTGCCTACAGGAGTGTCGAAAAAAGTGGGTG
Source organism: Pleurodeles waltl (assembly GCF_031143425.1). Lineage (NCBI taxonomy): Eukaryota > Metazoa > Chordata > Amphibia > Caudata > Salamandridae > Pleurodeles > Pleurodeles waltl. Next base: position 74,417,658 of record NC_090450.1, on the reverse strand, counting down.
GTTAATATGGAAATATATTTTTTTAACACACAAAGTGATTAACACCGATTAGGTGGAAATAAGCACTATTTTCCGACGTGCGAATTTACTTCTTGTTCAAGGACAACGAGATGTCCCCCATACATCCATTCATTCAATCTCTTTCTCTGGGACTCCGCCACCGAGGTAGCCGGGGGAGTTTTGGTTGCTGCTGAGATCTGGTGTCATCATCTGACTTCCCCTTTCCTGTCCCAGCCTGAATGAGTTCTGTTGAGTTGAGCAGCACTAACAATACCGCTAAATCTACTCCAGGCGCTACACAATAACAGCAACCACTGCACCCAGTGCTGTATAATACCCCCTTTTCTATTCCCCAGTCCTTGCCTACCTGTCTAGCCAACTCCTGGTGATCAATAATCTATTATTTAGCTGTCTTCATGTCCAATGCCCCGGAATGACAAGGTACCACTCACCATTCTGAGTTATCTGAGGCTTCTAAATTAATGTCCCTTCGGGCAATTCTTGTCCTTGACAAGAGACAGTCTGAACAAGTATTTCAGGCACTTGAGGGATTTTTTTCCTCTCTTGTGTACTGCCGCTTCCGGTCTCTGGTGCACAAGTGTTTATGAGACAGTACATAGCAAGAGGCGTGTACCGGCGCTGGTACGGTGTGGGTGGGGGCGCTTGTACTAGCCCCCGGGGCGCAGGCAGACTGACAGTGGGGTGGTCTCTTGATAGTTTGTGTGGTTGGGGTGGGGGGTGGGGGTTGCAAGGTACAAGTGTACGTACTTGTACACGGTTTAATCTGATTACTGTACACTGGTTAATCACTTCAGCTTTAAAGATTTTTTGTTTGAGATATTTTATTGCAGTAACAGGGAAGATACCGGAGTTGTGAACCTGGTGCTCTTTTGTGAAAATCTTTTGCACCCTCTGGGAGCAATTGTTCTGGGGTTATTCTTCACCGGAAGCTCCACGTGGGGATTATTGGAAACTACAATGTACACGCCAATTATAGGCCATTGTGAAGGCAGGACCACAGAGACACTATTAGGTAGCTGAGCCGTCCTCTCAAGAGCCCGCCTCGTAGCGCACGGGCAAGGGATTTCCCTTCGATTTGCACAAATATGCTAACCGTGGGTGTCGGGCCGGGTGGTACCAGCTATCAGGATATGAGGCCCGTGTGCGCAGAAGCCGGGTGTTTCATGTCGCGAGGCCCTTCCTCTACGACTAATCTCCGAATTTACACACCCTGTTTCTCTCTAATTCACCAATTCTACGTTTGACCTCACGGGAGCCTCATCTTTAAGGCGCGCGGACCTTCTTACCCCATCAGACGTTGACAGGTGTGATATTAGTTGCATTGTACGGTATGTGTGGGAGAGGACAGTGGGCCCAAAGCGCACGTCACGAGCCTGCAGTGGGTTCTGTTGGCGTTCCCTGAAGTGTCCACCCCGTGCTGTTGGTTCTGCAGTTGTGTTTAGCCAAGTTAGGGGTCGCTGCTAGCCTTTTGGGTACATTCACGCCAACTCTTAATTCTTCATATAGCTCGTCATAGCTGTCCGTGTATCTAGATTATCGTATTAGATTAGATTGTGTGATTAGCTGGATGGGTTTTAGAATGGATGGGTGGAGAGGTGGGCCGCAATACAGCTAAAGGGAAATAGAGAAACAGGCGGGAGGACGGACAGGCAGATAGATAGACAAACAGAAAGACTCAAAGACAGATAGATAGATAGATAGATAGATAGATAGATAGATAGATAGATAGATAGATAGATAGATAGACAGACAGAGAGATAGATAGATAGATAGATAGATAGATAGATAGATAGATAGATAGATAGATAGATAGATAGATAGATAGATAGATAGATAGATAGATAGATAGATAGATAGACATACAGAGAGATAGATAGATAGATAGATAGATAGATAGATAGATAGATAGATAGATAGATAGATAGATAGATCGATAGATAGATAGATAGATAGATAGACAGACAGACAGACAGACAGACAGACAGATAGATAGATAGATAGATAGATAGATAGATAGATAGATAGATAGATAGATAGATAGATAGATAGATAGATAGATAGATAGATGTGCGGGTCGCAGTAAGATGGATGGGTGGATATGATGGGGCTGGATGATGGGTGGAGTAGTTAGAGATGCATGAATGAATGGATGCATGGATGCGTAGACTGTGGACTGATGGAAAGGATGGATGATGCCTGGGTGGATGGATGGATGAGTAAAGAGTGGTTGGAGGACGGATACATTCATTCGTTTTAGATAGCTAGATAGATTGATTTTTAAAATGAGGAAAACAGACACAGAGGAATAAATTAAGAGATGATGAAGAGGTGGGCTCTTTGAAATGTACCCGAGATATGCAGAGTATATAAAGGATTTGGTGAAAATAAAAATATGATGACAAACGTCCAGAATCCAGAGCTCGCGAAATATGACAAATGGCGCACTGTACCCCCTAATGATTTCAAGGCAGGACGCAGCATTCATATGAAATGTTTCATTTTACGAGCTTCCCTGAGTACAGCGCCATCCCATATTTAATCGCATTAAACTTGTCTCATTCATCCACCAGCCCAAATATACATAAAGAAACAACCCCGTGTGTTGTAGATGCCTCTGGGAAGCGTTAATCCGCCCGTGGAACACATCTCCCCACTCCCCGGCATTACTTTCGTGCTTACTCTGAAGTTTCCAGGACATTTGAAACGTTTGCATTTTAATAGTTACATCGACAGAAAGGAAGTAAACGCTTCACATTGTTTTCAATGGATTTCAGTCCTTTTAGTATATAACCAGAAGGTACTGGTCGTGCGTTAATAGCCTGTCACACGTCGTAAATGCGCGTTGCTTCTACCGTGAGCGTTACATCTCCCTTGGATTGTTCTCTGATGCTGACGTCATGAAATAGAGCCTCGACTCTTTCTCGCATGTGTCTCGGCGCTTTAACTCCGGCTTTGCAGCGTCGGACGTGCAAACATCTCACGGCTGAGTATGACCTCGAGCGAGCATCGTATTGAGGACTGTCTGGTAAGCAGCAGCGGGGGCTGCACCCGTGAAAAGTCTAGCGCTGTGCAGCCTCGGGCGAGAAGGGAAACCGCCAATTGAATATAATCATAATTAAATGGACTAATGCGGCTGGATTTGCAGTTTCCAGCCAATACCCATCTTGTACACAGGCGGCCAATGCTCAGCCCAGTCTGCGCGGAGTCTGCTGCACTGTGCAGTAATCCAGCCGACAGCTGCAAGACCGGCTTCACTTATTGTGCAAGAACGAGTCAGGTGGGTGTTCACCACGCGTGAAGTTTTGTGGTGAACTGTTATCATGGCTTTGGACGTCTCTGGGCTCCTTTATATCTGATAACAGCATTCACTTCATGCAGCTGCACTGAGGCGCGCGCACGCACTCACTCGCACCTCCACTCAAACTCACGCGCGCGCACACACACACACTCACACGTCCACTCAAACTCACGCGCGCACACACACACACTCAAACCTCCACTCAAACTCACGCGCGCACACACACACCTCCACTCAAACTCACCCGCCTGCACACACACTCACACCTCCACTCAAACTCACCCGCCTGCACACACACTCACACCTCCACTCAAACTCACGCGGGTGCACACACTTACACCTCCACTCAAACTCACGCGCGTTCAAACACACACTCACACCTCCACTCAAACTCATGCGCGCACACACACTCACATCTCCACTCAAACCTACGGGCGTGCATACACAAATCTGAACTCAAACTCGCGCGCGTGCACACACACACCCTTCCACTCAAACTCACGCGCGTGCACACACCCCCCGCACACACACTTTTTCTCTTCTTTCTCTCCCTCTATCCCTCTATCTCTCTCCCTTCCTCCCTCTCAGAGGCATAACGAAACTTGAGCCCCCACTGCACAGTACATGGAGAGCGGCCCCAATCCGGACGTAGGCAGGACCTCCGAGGTCAGAGTGCTGTGCTGAGGGCCTCCGCCGCAGCTCAGCCCGACCCGCACTGCAGGCGCTGCGGGGCCCTTTGTTACGCCACTGCTCCTTCTCTCTCCCCTTCTACAAACAACACCCCGTTACAAACAGACAAGCTCAGTAGTAATAACTGTACTGTATAAAATACAATGGCCACAGCTCTCCTATAGGATGACCATGGCTGATACAGGAGTTTAGTTCCAATCCCGGCTGTACAGATAATCGTGTGGTGTGATTGTGGGCAACTGCCAGACCACCACTACCAACTCCAGGAGCGCTCTGATGTTGGTAAACTCACGTTTTACCACCTTTGTAAAATGAAATATGTGCAAATATAAAGGCATATAAAAGAGCTTTGTGATTTTAGCGTGTTATTTTGTTTGTCAAATGCAACCTACTTTATAGTATTGCACATTTCAAATTCATGCCTTAGCTCACTTTTGCATGCTATGTTTAAAGTCATACTTAATTCAGAATAAAGAAACATGCTTTTTTCAGCGACCGTAATTGCAGAAGCCAAAGTTCCATATCTGTCCAATTCACGCCTGTGCACCTTGCTCTACAGGGAAAGCGTAGGGGCCCGGACACTCAGAAACCCGCATGATTATCTGGCATATGAGCGCTTTCTGCCCTCATACAGCACAATTATCTGACTTGCTCCCAGATTCAAGCCACGCCAGCCCTGCTTGAAGTAAACAGCGCATGTGGCTTTTTGAGTAAGTCGGAAGTTTCATTCTCGAGTTATTTGCCAACAAAGATTCCTCAGTCGGTTAATGCACCGACCACATAGATCTTTGTGCTTTCAGAAGACCAACGATTAGAAAACAAGAGTGGGCAGCTTGGCATTTCTTTATTCCTAGGATGGCAGACTGATTGCCAGTACGTGGCTTAACACCACTTGTTGTTAGTACAACTTTCTGGAGCCTACCTAGACGACAAAGCTCTTTATAAGTAAGCCACAGTTACTACTGATCTTACACGCTGGTCTGTTTATATTTTATACCGCAGAAGGAACACCATTGAAACCGTTTCTAGGCATGCACGGTTACCAATATTATCTATCTATCTATCTATCTATCTATCTATCTATCTATCTATCTATCTATCTATCTATCTATCTATCTATCTATCTATCTATCTATCTACCTATCTATCTACATTATTATATAAAATCACATCTGAACAATGTGCAAAATAAAACAAAATAGTTGTATAAAGCCAAGTTAAATAAATAAGACTAAATTCTAGCTCAAACTGTTAGAAAGTAGTTCAATGTGACCAAATCTACGACTCTGTTTACGAAAATTGGTCTAGACTTGATGCAGTTTTGCACTTTTACTATCCATTGCCCTTGCGTAGTTTACCCTCCAAGGTCACGGTGCTTTCTTGTGAGTGGCAACATTTTTTCACATGTTAGTTGGTAGCACTTTAAAACTAGATGGATTATGGATCAATGGATGTTCGCAATATTTTTTGATGAAAACAAAAATCCTCAATTTAAGGGAAAACCTATATGCAGAAAACCTTGAAAGCTAAGGGTGGTTCTCACAGTATTTGAGAACAGTACTAGAAGTAGAAGATAAACACTTTCCCCCCCCACATGAATATATGATTAAAGATACATGACAGGATCATTCAATTGAAAATGGTCCATCAGAAGATGAGACCTTGATAATTTTGAATAGAACATTGTTTACCTCAGTTTTACATCCGTCCAAAACATGAAAGATTGCAATATCACGTTTTCTTAAAGTACCCGAACAATTGCAGGAACATTTTCTAATTTCTACAGCTGAAAAGATAAAATAATGCAATTGTGGATGATAAAGTGAAAATGTCGACTACTAATGTTTCTAATGCCTAAAATAACGAAATAATGTAATTCATAAGACAATTATTGTATTTATTTACTTTCAACATTCGTGGATGTTTTGAAAGCTTGATGGAAATATGTAAGACCTCTGTCCTTGAAAAAAATCTATCACCAAGAACTGTTTGTGGACCCTGATGTCAGTTGCGCTGTTCCCATTATAGCCATCTCTCATCATTCTTCCCGAATCATGAGCGCAGGTTGCTTTTTTCCTCACATTCCTTGTCCAAACTCCTCTTTGCATGTCTTTGGCCCCTCAAAAACCAAATATACGTTTGGTGAAAGCTGATAGGTTAATAAAAAAAAGTAGTGCTCTGGGTAAGTGAATGAATCTAGCTGTGTTGATTTCCTGCATATAATCACTGCCACTGCAAAGGCCATCTTGCAACTCAACTGTCCTCCATGTCAGCCAATCAAGAGCTAGGTTAGTCACCAATGTTGCTAAGCTATGTTGATATTACTAGCTACAGTCCCTTTTATTGGCCGAGTCATTTCTCCTCCCTTTCCGATGATTCCTCACAATTTTACTGTATCGGGGAAATCAGACATAGGTAGAAAATCTGTACAAAACTTCAAAATCGTCCAAATCATTAGAAAATCTCCTAAACATCTACATATAGATTTTATGAAATGACCCAATTACATTCCAAACTAAGAAATCCTTGCATTGCATATGGACTGTCACTAGCTGTATCTTTTTAGCCCCAAAATAAACCGGATGACAACCAGCAGGGTTGACAGACTCCTTCCCTGTCTCAACAGACATGCCAACATCTAGGCACTTCAGGACAGGTATCTAGCTCTTCCAGCAAGGATTTAGACTCAGCTAATGTCCCTTCACCCCCAGGAGACTAGCTGTCAAGCGGACGCCACCTCTGGTTGCACAGCGGTTTTGGAGTACACTGCAGAGACTCCATTCCTTGGCTGTAGAGGACTTGGAACTGGAACAAGAAGTGTGGGTCATACTTTTATAAAGCAGAAGCAGACAGGATATGCATGTCGTCTGTCTGCACTTTCATAACTGGTGCTTCTACTTTCAAGTGTCCTTTCTAGGCTGGTCTTCAGATACCTTTCTATAAAGTGATACTTCTCACTGGAGGGCTGTCTCTAGGGTGGGGCATCCACAACAGAGGCACAAAGAGGAGTGAAGTTTCTGCACTTGGCTGTCACTATCCAACTGAAAGTGTATCCACGGAGAGAGAAGGCTGGGCCTCACCTGAAGGGTTCCCTCCACACTGAACAACGGAGTCTGTAATTCCACCCTTTACCTCTACCACCCACCAAATGGCAGTTCAGGAAGACTAATCAGCAGTTCACTGCTCAGCAAAAGTCCTAATTGAATTTTCAAAGAAGCATTGTCTCCTCTTCCCTTATGTCAGTGTCTAGACCTCCTACCGTTAACTTCTGGAACATCAGCGCTACATCAGCAATCACATCTTTTGTCTAGGAAAACAAGTTCACATCCATCTTGTGCACATGCCAGGCCACACATATCCAAATCAGATCTCCCAGGCCTCCATTAGCCTGGCTCACTCACACACATCACATGTATCTAGCAGGCTACAAACACCAGTTTACATAACATATACATGGAATATTCTCAGAAGGCAGTTGGCATGCCCACAGAAGCAGAACTTTATATGACTGGGCTAGTAGGCTTCAACTCTAGTGACAGAGATATAAAATGTCTAGTAACAACTATGGATTCACAGAACACGGCACTCTGCTCGCCCACTCTTTGTGGTAACCCCAAAGGAATGTAGTTCACTGTCTATTAATGAGCCTACGCTAGGTGCACCCCTGTAGGAGTGTACGCTAGATGCACCCCACTTCAGGATAGGAAAATGGATGATTTTATTAATGTCAAGGGTCCGGCCCAGGCTTTTACATATATGCTAGATTAACATGAAACGAAAACGGAATTCAAAAACAAGGATATGAGTCTGGGAATCATGACTGTACACAATACAGGACATATACTCGTCACAAACACGGGATGACTAAAACTCTTATAATTAGTGCATTCTATAATACTACAGTTCCCTGTGGAAAAACACATTAATTGAATTGAATTTCACTTTGAGAAGCCATGTTAGTCACACATTCTTTCACTCTATTTTATCATGTAAACTAACAACCAAAGAGGAGCTCACTATCAAAAACTGATATTTAAGAATAATTGTTGTTGTAAGACTATTGTATTAGATGAGGGTAGTGGGTGAGAACCCACCTCAAATAATTATCACAACCCTCGTCAGAGAGAATTACAAAAACCACAAAATAAATCTGTGCTGAGTCTCCTACTATCTATGACTCAATTTTAGCTTTGTATATGGGAAATAATGGATCTTGAGAATATCCACCAAAATGAAATTATAATGCTTACCGCTGCAGCAAATAATTTAACCATTAACATGGATTTACCACGTGTCTTCCAATTTAATTTGCTGATAAATTTATACCTAGATACTTATGGTTCTTAATTTATTTGCGTCACTGATAATTTAGGTAGCAAGTAGAATGAGATGTTGAATTCCAGAAAAAACATTGTTTTTGCTTGGTTCAGATTTACATTTACAACTGATTAATTATATGCAAATCTGAAAATATTCAGTGGCCGCTGCACACCTGGCTGTCCCGGGTCAATTAATAATAGAATATGTGAATACAACAGCAGGTTCAAAGAAGAGCACATAAACAAAGGAAAAATCGAAGCACTGTATAATGTATTACTTATGACACCAAAGAATAAATAAAACAATATTGGAAGAAAAAAAACTGTTTTGTTTGAGGACAATAGATGTGTTATAATTCTTGTTAAATGTTCCAAAAGGTAAAGGCATTTACTTTTACTCGTAATTAGGATTCATTTTACTGATTTCTTATGAAGGTAAATCTGTAGGTGATATTCCCTATCACACCACATTCAACAATTGCAAATTTTCATTTTAAAGTGAAAAGATGGTGCAAAGATATCACAACACCCATATGCATTCGCTCTTTTATATACCACAGCCTTAAAGACTACAGTTTGGTTCAGTCAATGTGCTATCAAATGTTAATGCTCTAAAACAAAAATATTTAGATGATCTGGATGTGCTTATCTGTTTCTGTCTGCTCAATGAGATGATATAGTAGTTGGTAGCAAATACCTTTTCTTCCAATCAAGACAACATTTTTACTACTCGAAGTTCCAGAACACCAACACCTTTTAGTCTATGAGAGCACTGTCTTCCCTTTGAAGAAAAATAAAGGGTCTCTGTATTTATATACAATTCACAGGAGAAGATAACAGAAGACAGGCAGATAATGCATTGCTACAGGTAACAGCCAAACAGAGCTTCTGTCATAAATGAGGTAAACTCCCTAATTAACATAGGTTTTTCTCAATAACTTTCAGGCATTTTACTACATCTTAAGGATGCTCCAAATCTAGCTGGACACTGAACAATTTTCCATGCATGTGTTAGGAATTATGTCACATCTATGTTTGCTTGGCAACTCACACATCCATTTTCTTTTGAACACAGTACTTCTTATGCTTTTTACATAGGATAACCTTCAACAATGTTTCACAATTTTCTAGACTGGAGATTCCTTGGCCTCTTTTTCCTTTAATATATGATTTGGCTTAAAGAGGCATAAAATTTATGTTTCACGCTTTTTTTCAACTTTCTTCATAAGTTTACATTTTTAGTGTACCATGCCCCATAAAATATTCTTGGTGAGTTTCGTTTATCAAGGTCTTCAGACTGTTAGTGTTGGAATATCTCACGTAGCATTACTGATCAATTTGCAGTTCAGGCTCTTTGACCTTGATCGACTGTACTGCAATGAGTAATTATATAGTAGTGGCATTTTTTGTGTGTAAAGACAAATATATATGGCTTTCAAAAAATATTTTCTCTCTCTTGCTTCTTTAGTATCCTCTCTGGACACATTTGTTGGTAATACACTGACAAATTCAATGTGAAGTGGGAGACAGTCACTCACAGTTGGCTCAATAATACTTAAATACACCATATTGTGGAAAATATGCACACTAAAAAGTGTGGCTGAAACTTTATATCATAAATAAAATGCGTCAATTGAAGGACAATCTGCTTTACACCTTGTGCTCATGCTAGGGAGGTTAGCTATAGAACAGCAAGGCATGCATTTTCATTGGTTTCTTGCAATCTGATATCAACCTCAGAGAGTCATAATCATAAACCGAGACACATTTCTTTACAGTCACAACCCACATGTAATTACACCTTACTTCCAGGACAGCTGCCTGTGATGATCACAAAGATGTACTGCAGAAAAACGTAGTTCACAGACTCTGTCAGCTTTGGAAGAAGTGGTGGAGAACATATCTTTTCAATCCTTCACTTTCCTTGGCAGTAGGCCCCATACCAAGATAACATTTGATCTCATCACTGTTTCAAGTTCCAGAACTAAACCAGGCCCCAAACATTCATTCTTCCTTGAGTTTCCTCTTATAATTTAAAACGTTTGTAAGGCTACAACATTTTTTTAAAGCTAAAACACTATGTAATTTTCTAAAATAGTGACCTTTCCAGAAAAGGCTGTGGTCTTATGAAATTGATTATTTAGTATGTGTTTTCAATAAGCAACATTTAATTTGTTTTGCTGACATGAAATGCTTCATACCGGTTGTCAGAAAGGAAACTTATGACTAAGTACTTTCAATATTTTCAAATAAGAAATATCTTTAATAATTAATTTAATATTTAAGCAATGTTCATCTGTAATCAGCCTGAACAGGCTCATCACCTTACTGGGAAGTGTAATCAGTGGAACCAGTATCAATCATGAGCTAAAATGCAATTGAAAGCGATACAGACGGTACTGCAATCTATCCAGGACTCTACAGACACTGCAAGAAAAAGATGAGGGACGACGTTCTTTGTCTTACATACAAGGAATATAATTTTTGATGAGTGCTGCAGTGAGACTCCATCCTTCCAAACTTCTGCATATGTTTTTCGGTGACTTAACCATGCAGCATTTTTTTCCGTGCCATTAAATAATCATTGTTAACTAATACCGTTGTACCATTTAAAATATATAGTAAGTGGCTAACTTTGAACGCAGTTATTAGCAAATTAAAGAAAAATAATTGTTTTATTGTCAAAATATATTTCTACTCCTTGCATTTTACATACAATACAAAAAAAGTTTAACGCCAGCACTAAAAAAATGCTGTAAGTTCAAAAGAAAAGGAAGGTATCAAAAGGCTGTTCTTTTTTTGGAGGTTCTGACCACATATTTCGGGCCAAAACTCTTCCTTTTGTTTTAATTTCAGCATGGCTTTTTTTTTGTGTGTGCAAAAGTTAACAATAAGCTAGGAATAATAACACAAAAAAGTTGGAATACTTCTCAGAGATAGATATAAACGAAAAGACAAATATGTTAAACTTATTTGTGTAACCGCATTGGTAGTGTACATAACAATTAAACTTTGTGGATTCTCGGGAGTCTAAATAAGTAACCACATTTATCATACATATCGAAGCTAAGCAAAAAGGCAACTACAGTAGTATATGTGTAATTTCAAAGGAAACTGGAGTATATGTATTGATGAGTGAATGCCTAACAAGTACATTAAACACAAAAGCTCAACCGATTCTGACAATGGAGTTAAATACCTCAGTGGTGAAGGAAGGTGTTATAAAAAGACAAGACAGGTAGTAAACAGATATAGAGGTTACAGAGTAGAGCTGAGGAGTGTGGGTACCATGTAGATAGGAAATATGAACACCAAGTAAGGAGGACAGATTTGTGGTGAGTTGAACCTTGTCAAAGGGTGTGTTCCTAATAAAGTTGTCAAGCATGTTTCTTATTTTGTGTGAGAGTTTAATGTTCCAGAGACACCTCCTCAGTATGCTGTGTGTGCTTCTTAGGTATCTCACCCAAGGCCCACCAAGAAGGAAATAGGACTGGCAGATTTCCATTCTAAAAGAAGTCCAGGAGGGTAAGATCGACGCGTGAGAGTGAAAGCATTTTTGAGGCCGAGTGGGTGCGGTGTTATTGTAGGAATATCTTGCACACAAGATATGTTGAATATTTTCTTACGGTGAGTTGTACTTTTGTACCAGTAAGGTTATGCCATTTACAGTAAAAAAATAAAAAACATATGTTTGAGTTCACCCTGAGATTCTGTGCAAGAACAACAAACATTTGAATTTAGTAGTTTTTACGTAAATAATTCATGAGCGGTCGAGTAAAGTAATATTTTGTCTTCAAAATTCAGGCTATTATTACCTTATTACCTAATGCTGAAGAGTGGAAGAACATATTTTAGTCCAGCTACCTGCCAAAGTAGTTTCCCTTCGTATGTTATGAAAATATTTTGTCCGATTGTGTCTAAATAAGTGGGTTGATTTTGCTTTTCGGGTTGCACAAAAATGTTTACATCTTAGAGGGTGAATGTCCCAAAAGTCATTGATTAGGAAAATGTACTAACTTTGGGTTGTGGAGATGACTTAATTTCGTGATCTTTGCTTTAAGTTTAAAAAAATCATAAAAATGTAAGTTTGATAATGAGAACTTAGCTTGGAGATAGGCAAAGAGCATGGGATCATTTCCCAAATATATATCACTGATAGATAACATTTGTACCTTTCTCAGTCCACGAGAACCCGTAATGTACGCTTGCTATTGTTTTTCATTCCTTGTGTCATAGAAGTATGAAATTGAATTTATTGATGCTAAACAGCAGTCTTTTCTGTCTACTAATTTTAGCTCTTTGATATTATCTAAGATTACGCCATTCCAGTGGGCTTAGTTATGGTGGGGCATGGTTAGTGGAGCTACCAAGGAGTAAGGACAGCAAAGATGATTTTCAATAAGTAGACAAGGATGTTGAGAAGATGAGTTATTCACCAATCAACCATCACCCTGGGTAGCCAGACACCCTGTTTACTAGTCTAACCAATTTGGAAAATTTCACCCTCTCTCACTGCAGTTTAAAGAATGTTTTTATAAGAGATTCTGGCCTTCTTATGCCAAATAAATTAAAAAGTGATTTTGCCAATGTAACCATCGTTTTAGCGTTTCTATTCTCCCGCACCATGAGATATGTTTCGAAGACCAAACAGACAGTAAATCTTTACCTTAGCAATTTTTGTTGTTCATTCTAAGATACCGATTGTGTTAAATCACTATAAAACCAAATATCTAAATATTTAATGTGTTTTAATTGCCAAGGAAGGCTCGGGTGACAGTGGGGATTGAGTGGGACAGCTTCTGTGTTTCTTTATTTAGAAAATGGCAAGAACTTTTGGACAAATTATGGGTAATATTTATGATAGCTCATACAGCTGCATCAGCTGTGTGTGTGAATAATAAAATATTATCAGCATAGGCTAGAGTTTTTATTTGGATATTTTTGAACCTACATATTTTAGTATCAGGAGAGTTATTTAACAAGATTAGAAGAGGGTCTATCGCTTAAGAAAAATCGCTAAAGAAAAAGGAGGTCTGACAAAGAGCAGCCATGGGATGTTCCCTTTCATACAGCAAAAGAGTCTGATGTGGAGCCAATAACTTTATTCACAGCGGAGGGGTTGGCATATAGGGTCATGATCGTTTTTATAAATCATCAAGATCATATTGTTGCAGAGCTGGTTTGAGACATAGCCATGTGACTTTATCAAAGGTCTTCTCGGCATTCAAGGCATTAGCTGTTACAAGTGATTAAGAGAGAGGGGCCATTTCCGTGATGTGACAGAAGGAGAAGATGTAATTACTTGCTAGTCTACCTTAGATAAAACCTCACTGAGAGGAAGGAATTTGTTTGGTAAACAGCGGTTCCAGGCATTTGCCCAAGATTTTTGCATGCATTTCTGCTTCCATGTTTATCAATGAGATCAGTCTAAATCTGTTGAGGATTAGACGATCCTTATATTTGTTAAGAGATCACTAATATGGTGACTTCAATAACAGTACCAGACACCCTGCTTGAAAAATGGTTAAGGACCGCTTCAAGAGGTGAAATGATCGTAGGTGCAAAAGTTTTATAGAAATTGATGGGTAGGCATTTAGGATCCGGAGCTTTACCAGTATAAAAAGTTTAACAGCTTCTATAATCTCTTTCTTCTCCTCAAGTTTATTTAGATTGAGTTTTTCAGTTTTAGAGGGATGGTCTTTAAGAAATCTAGACAGGATTCTTTAGTTGTATTTATGGTCAGGTGCATAGTGAAGCGTAGAAGTCCTTGAATTCATCCAGAATTTCTTTGTTTTTCTTCAGAGTCGTTTATGCTGGATATTACATTACTGTTTTTCTTAAACTTCAGATAAGCTTGAAGCGATTTCCATGCTTTATTTAGAAAGAAGAGTTTTTACAATTTCGGGCATGGATCCATAACTATGTGGGCTTACTAATAAGGACTTCATGGATTAGGCTGTTGGGGGTCCTTGAATTGTGTATGGAACATTTCTTTGGTTTTAATATCCCTGTCCAAGTTTTCTATGGTTGTTTTTATTTCTTTGTTCTCCTTTTCCATACAGCTTACTAGGCTTATTATCAAGAACTTGATGAAACATTTTAAAGCATCCCACAAAGTCACAGGAGAAGTAATCAAATTTATGAGAGGTATCTACTAGTCAGTAGTAATTGTGCAAGACTCTGTTGTGAAGGAAGAGGAGAGAAGAAGGTCAAATAATTGCCTCTGGGGTTGTGTAATTTCCAACAGACCATGTGAGGTCAATATATAGAGCATGATTTTGTGAGCCTTGGGTGTCTGTATTTAAAGGCACATTGTCTATACAGAATATATCAAAGGGGAGATTGAAATACTCCCCAAAGACAATGTCAGCTGCAGCAGATAGGGAAACTAGTTGTTAGTTTAGTGACTACCAAACATGAGGCATTTCACCATTAGGAGCTTAGATATTTATTGGATAAGTCACTTTCTCCACAAATTTTAGCCTGGTACTAAGACGTTTACCCACATTTTACTGTTCTTAAACATTTATTAATGGCCCTCAGTTTTTCAATATTAAGATGATGATTATATTTTTTTGAAGATTGCTGCAGAGCATGTGAGATTGTTGACCCAGGCATTACGCATTATTATGGCATCTTCTAGCTTGGTTCCTTGAAGGATTATTACAGTAATCTAATATCTTTGGTGATTAAGGTCTTTAATATTAACTGTAATATTGACAAGACATGGTAATTGACCTGATGATATCTGTCGCTAAAAAACAATTCCGGGCTGAGTGACTAAGGGACAGTAAGAATCACTCCATGTGGCAAGGAGCACGTAGATTTAAAGAAGAAGGCTAGGGGAAGGGCCGCAGAAGAACACATTTTGAGTAAAAAGAACATTTGTTTTGAGGTCAAAAAAGTGTTTCAAGAACAGAACTTCATCAGACATCCATTCGATTAAATATCATGTTTATTCCCTAATATTCATTCTCCATGAATTTTTTTTGTATCACAAAATGGCCAACACATGCTTTGTGACTAGTACAGATTATATATTTCTCTTCTTCGGGGTCAAATAACTGATTTTTGTAACAGCAAACCAAATATCATAAAAGTAATGGGCCAAAATGAAAAAAATGAGTATAAGAATGACAAGAATAATGACACATATATGGAGTGAACACATAATTAGTACACAAATTAAAACGATGAACACTACACAACAAATTATTTAAATTGAAGAGGAGTTGCAATAAAACCAAATATAAAGAGCAGACCTCATAAATACTCGAAACCAATGCAGATAAAATAGATTATGAATTTATAGTAATGACAGAACCCATCACCAAGTGGTGGGCCATATGCGTAAAATATCAATATATAAGAAAAAAACATTGATTCCCAAGAGTCAATGAATAGAAAGTTCAAATTTGATACCACTTAATTACTTAAAAAATAATGAATACATTGTGTAAACCTTCAAAGAACCTGAAGTTCTGATGTTTCGAAAATGTTATTTGGTCATCATCAAGGTTAGCAAATTTCCTTATGTAAGAGGAGCATATTCTAAAAGGAAAGCAATTCTTCTTTCTCACAAATAGTACTCAAACTTACTTATTTGCCAAACTGTTAATCACTCTAAACACATGCATATTTCAAAGTAATTCCGTTTTTTAATGCCAGATAGGTGTGACATAGCATTCAATAATCAAGAGACACAAAGGAGCAACTTAAAAATGCAGTCATCTTTTATCAATGCATCAAAAAGTACTAAACCCACTAACAAAGGCATCTAAATACTTAAATAAACGGAGAACCACAAAATCCAATAAAGCGTATAAAGCAATTGCCTGGCCAATCATTATCTCCTCATTTGGTATCCAATACTTAATTTGCAAAAAAATAAGTGCCAGGGCCCTTAGCAAGAGACCACTGCAGTTTGCAATACCCATTGCCAATGCCAGTGTTACCAATGACAATTCAGACTTTTTATGCATTAAAAATGTCTACTACCTCCCAGCCAAGCTATTCTTTTATACTTTGGGTGACAGATATTAGTCATTTTTTAAGTATATAGAATTATTAAACAACTGTTGTTGTCTTCATCGCAAAATTAGTCAAGCAGCTCCACCGTATGGCTGGCTGTCATAAGCGCTGTTGTTGAAAATTAAGTTTTGTTGCAGAGCACCGGAAACCACTGGCTGAAATTAAGCACAACTGCTATCACCCAGAGCTCCTAGAGAAATAATTTAAGTAATATAGCTGTTAATTTGGAGAACTATCATCATAATTACTGCTGTGTAGTTATGTCCCTAGTATACATTAATAACCATTGAAAATTGAATGAGTCAGCTAATAAAAACCTACAAATATAACAATAGAACCAGAATGCAATCCCAAATAGGAAAGAAAATCTTGTATGTAACCATCATACATTAGCAACTGTCGATGAATTATAACATAGAACATGAGGGTAAACCTTCCACGGACAGTCATCTATGGAAATTAGGCAACAGCATGACATAAATCTAGTTGTTGTAAGATTTGTACCTAACAGATTCACCAAAAGCTATCTCTTCATAAAGTTCCCGCAGTTGAAGGAACAATAAGTAAAAGTGTCAGCTACCAGGCAAAATACCAAATAGTCATCTGGAACAGAAGATGAAGCAGACAGTAGGTGGAAAATTCCTTTGTGAATACATATTGCATAATTGTTTCTTTCTGGATTTTCTTCTATAGGTCTACTTCTAAGATTTAATTCACAGCTGGATGCATTATGAATAATATCTCAGATATTGTATTTATTGATATCTGTGGTATGTTTTTTGTGGTTAGAAATCTGAGAAGTTAATATGTCATAGTATTCTACTGTGTGACCATAATTTGATTTATTGTTTACTTCTCTTTTTTTAACATATTGTTTATATATTGACATGTACTTCTCAATACAAATATACAAAAAAATAAAATTCCTTTGTGGAATGTATTAGAATATTAGATTATTGTCTTTTTCCATATTGGATTAAGATTTGTTCTCTAGGAAAGTTTCCAAGTCTGAGGTCTCCCTGAGTTTGTCAGTTGAATACAATCTGGAACAGTGAAAGCCCAATGAAGGAGTGCTGGATTGAATTATTGATGAGTATTTTCCTAAGTGTGAGGATGGCTTTCTACCTGATGACCATATTTGTACCAAAGTCATGCGAGGTCAGGTTCTAGTCCATGTAGTCTTCAATGAGTTCAGTATGTTGCTGCTGTAGAGGTTTGAAGATGAAAGGTCTCAGTGAAGATACGTTTCTGGGTCAAAAAGTGGGAACACAAGAGGCACATTCAAGTTCAAATACTCTCTTGCTGGTGATGTTCAACTTTGATGGCATCCATGTTTCCAAGAAGGCGGTGATGGAATGCACCTTATTCTTAGTTCCCTCCAGCAGAACAAAAATTATCTTGCGTTGAGAGAGGCTATAAAAGTGTCCGATTGTTGAAGATGTTGTATATGTAAAATGTTGCAATCTTCAACTCCATTAATGGAAAAAATAGTCCATTCGGGTGATGGGATAAGTATAGACCTTCCCTAAACTCGCATTGCATGAAGATATTAATAGGCTTTCTATTTCTTTCAAACTTTAGATGTGTACCAAGTATATGTCAAATCAATGAACAATAATTTAATCTCAATCATAAATATCAGAAACAATATTGGCTGAGGCAGTACCAGAGAAAAACAGACATCAAGGGCATGTAGACATGATGAACCATATGTCAACAACCTACAACCACTCCAATGTAGCGTCCTGGCGCTTATTATAAAAAATGAATGGCAGTGGAGGTTAATCCTTGCGTATATTTTTTGGCAGCCTGGTGTGGAGCAGAGTCTCCACAAGAGAAAATAAGTCTCTTTCAAAATGACTGATTATAAGAAAGCACTCAACTAAAGGAAAGCATAAAGAACTGTTTACCTTACCTGTGCTGGTATTTTCTCGTGGCGTAATCCTTGTTTTGCTTTCTGGGAGATTGTGGGTCTGTTGGAGGAGAACAGGGCTCACACCTGACAGTGCAGCACTGCTATGCACTCCACACTATGGACACAGGAGTCGAGTGAATTGCCCAGGCAGAATGAAAGAAGCATGGCAGCAAGTATGGACAATTGGACAGTGGGTCTAACATTGACATTGCTGGAAGTGATATTTGTTATTGTGGTGGTTTAGCATTGAGAGAGTTGGCTTTTTTCACTGATAATTAACAGGGGCTCCTGCTTACGAGGCTCGGCGCTGCCATTTTGAAGGCTTCTCAGTCAGGTACAAACACACCGCAATCTCTCCACATTTCCCAGAAAACACTGTAGAAATAGTCACAAAACTAGTAATAATTGTTCCACAGTCAAATAAACTGGATATTTTAGTCTACACCCAGATATATTATATCCTTGTTGGTGTGCAGAAGGGATAATGGAGCTCAGAAAAGAGCCCCCATCGTGCATGGGCTCCAAGCTACACTCCCCCAAACTGTTTCTTTTAACATTTATTGGTGTGCAGGTATCATGCTGCACCTCTAAAAAATCTACTTCCAGGCATTTACAATGAAAGTTGAAAAACATCTTTTTGTGTACCAAAAAGATCCTGTTTTCATATTTTAAAATTTAGGAGGGTTTAACTGACAGAGAGAATAGGTAAGAACACAGGACAGTGACCTGAAAGAGAATGGTATACGTTGGTGAGAAGCATTCTCATCTGTTCTTGCTAGGCGCCTGGACAGAAATTAATTTACGCTGCAGTACTTTGCATACCTTCTGGAATGTTGTGTTATGCTTGATGCACAAAATTCCTGAGATTATGGGCCACATGTATGACCTTTTCTTTTTCGACTCTCAATTTGCAGTCCATTTGCAAATCGCAAATTGAGAGTCCCAAAACAAAATGTACAACAGTGTCAACAACACTGTTGTGATTCCCAAATGGTTCACAACAGAACTGCCTCATGAATATTCATGAGGCAGGTTGTAATTTATGACTGATTTGGGAATGGCAGCACTCACAAGGATGGTGCCCTCCTGGGGCAGCACACCGTCATGTCTATGACTTCTTTTTCTATAAAGCAGTTTCAGCCCATTTTTCTTAAAGGAAAATGGGATGTATTTCAAAAATGAAAATGAAGAGTTTTCTTTTCATTTTTTCAGAGTAGGCAGTGGTCTGTGGGACCACTGCCTGCTCAGAAAAACATTTTTGCTACCATTCACAAAGGGGAAGGGGTCCCAGGGGGAACCCTTCCAGTTTGTGAATAAATTAACACCAATTAGAAATTGGTATTAACTGCGTTTGTTTTTTGTGACCGCATTCACAGTCAGAAGACAATTATACATCCCCCTGCGAGTCGCAATTAGGAAGGGACACCTTCAGGACGGCACATCCTAATTGCGAGACCCAATCCCTGTTTTGGGAGTTGGGAAACTGGATACTGACTCACAAAATAGGGAAGGTACATTGTACAAGGCCATTTTGCGGTTGCAAGCGTCAATTTATGCCTTTTGCATCCATAAAATCACGTACATCTGGCCCCTTGTCACTTCATCTAATCGCATGCCATTTGTCGTAACATTTTACTGCAAATGCACAAGGTCAATAGAACATGAATGACTGTTGTTCACAGTCCTTTTTTTTTGTACTTTTTCAAGTGGTAAATTTGTTTGTGCCACAAGTGGATGCAAAGATGCATTTTGCTCTAAAATATACAGCTAAGAAAAGGATTAGCATTTTTCCATAATTTCACATTGCCCTTTTCAACTACATCATGCAATATGGGTTGGACTGGATATTAGAGCACTCTGGTAGTGTCAGGTGGGCCAGTCTGACAAGTTAGTGTGTGTACGCCAAATCTGTGGCAGTGTATGGTCCGGATTTGTGGTGGTGGGAGATTTGTGACTGTATGTGGGCTACTGATGTGAGCATCTTAATAAAACTTGTAGGCTGCAGAGCAGACCACAAAATGTAGGTCTTACTGGATGCAAAATGCACTATATAGTGGGCATCTCATAAGGTATGCATCAGTTCCTATAGGGTGTGCTCCAGCAGGGAGTGCAATTCTAATATGAAAATAACTTAGCTGCCATCTGGCTCACAATATCTGCTGCATACATCTCTTCATCAAGCTACCCACTCTCCAACTCTTCCTCCAGTTGTGCGATTGCAGGACTCCTTAGTTTGCACCTGGAAGGCTTTCTGGAAAATGTCATTAGTGTGCTGTTCTCCGAGGCACATTCTGATGCAGTGAATCGGCCACGTAGATCTGAGGGGCGGGACCCAGAGTTCAGACTAATGTTTGGAGCACTGAATGAAGAGAAGATGCTGTGGAAGGAAAGGGACAATGGAGCGGAGAAGAGGAGTAATGTACACAGGAAGGAGGTGATGCAGTCGTCTGCGGAAACCCAACCCTAGTCAATGATGGCACCGGTGGACTCTGGAGGAGTGACAGGAAGGCCGAGCTTGGAAGAGGACCACACGGAGAGGTGTGTTGGTCCCATGAGAGAGACACTTTGGTCCCAAATGCTACGGTCCTGTCTTGGGTCTGTGGCACCAGGCAAGTGATGGGGGTGTCTAACTGTAAACTGTTGAGTGGAAGGGTTTTCCACATGTAGGTTATTGGGGCTGCTATTTGGGTTTACTAATTTAAATGTCTAGTCACTCGGAAGGAAACGGAAGTCTATAACCACTTCAAGACTGACCACAGTTCTTGAGGGTGTTACAACAGCACAGGTGATGGTGGAGGGATCCTTGTTAGAGAAAGAGTTAAGGGTATCTAAATTATGTGGCAAGAAATGCAAATCATGTTGTCTGTACTTTAACAGTATTATGTCCTTACATTTGATCTAGAATCAACATTGTTTGTGAAATATGCACACAATGAGGCAAATCATGTGAAAAATTCTGTATGGACCCACAGGGTTACAGTCAGTACCTCTATACTGCATAAGACAGTGGTACTGCCACTAATGACCTCATTGATGTAATCAGTGGTGTATTTTAATGTTGAGATGATAGGCAGTGGTGCATGACAGGGTGCAATTTATTGTTAGCTCAGTAAGTTATACCTGGAGATTTTCAGTTTTTTTTTTAATGTTAGTTTTTATCGTATTTCACCCCTTAACTATAACGTCACTTTAACTTTCGTTTTGTTAAGTGGATTTCTAGGGTTTAAAAAAATAATTAAAAAATAAGATCTTATGTCACTGAAGACCTTATCCAAGCTTGTGCTCCTCAAATAGCTTTATAAACCACTTGATCATTTAAAGAAAAATGAGCAAGGTAGGCATTAAAGGGGCCATGCAGATACACTGCTTAGGTTGACTTTATGGGCATCTACAAACTAGAACCAATGTTGTCATGGAAACAAGTATGATTCAGAATGTAAAAGTTAAATAGTGCACAATTTATCTACCAGTGAATTTTTATGTGTAAGCATTACTTCATTTAAACCAAGTAGGAAGTGAATACAACTGGTGTGAGTTGCAGACATGCTTTTCAAATAGGCTGTGCGTTGCCAAAACATTGAGAAAAGCTAAAGCTTCTGCTTAACTATATTAATTTCCTGTGGATTTCTGTGCACATTCTAACGTTAAAGAGTTCTCATATAGTGCTTTGAACAATTTCTATATAAATTGTTGATTTAAAATACACAGATATTTGTTTCCATAAATTCAGCAAAAAATCTCAGCCATTTTACATTGTCGTAGAATGTATAATATATGGGTGACTCATTTACAGACTGTTCAAGTTGTAGGATGATTGAAAGCATTGTTAAAATAGTGTGCACCATTCTGCTCATTTCAGGAATGTGTGTAGAATACTTTTGTATACTACGGAGTGTTGTACACAGGGCCTGATTGGAAAAGCCTTATCATTGACTAATGTGAGATGTGAAGCCATGTACTTAAAATTCTATGTCAAATGAGATATTTAACATGCAGATATTATTAAAGTAATTAATAACCAAACAGTGTTTTTGAACAGTATTCAATGTTTAATTAGTTGCTGAGCTTATTAATGTCTACACAGTCGTTACATTTCTTACACAACCCATCACCGGTAAAAATAGAGCATAATATCTACTTAATGTGGGTGATTTCACAGATATGCTTCATAATGTATTTGTTAAGCTGATTACTAACAAGTACTCTCATTAGTACTACAAATGTTATAAAAAAATTGGTCTATGTGTACTTTACTGAACACCTTCTAGAATATGAATCTTGTAGCAAACTGCCATATCCACTGGACGATGTCACCAATGGTGACATTTGAGATGCCATCCGTTTTGACATCAATGTTGTAATTTAATATGTCATGAGTAATGTAATATATGAGTTCATGGAGTGCATGTTATAGTCGGTCAACTATAACTGGTGATTTTAAATTTTGTTTTGGTTTTAAACATTAGCCCATGCCTAGTCGTAGATTGACCACGGGGTCACAGTTGCCCAACCCCCACTGCCACAGCCTTTGTCTGTGTGTGGCAGTGGAGTTTCTTAGGCCCTGTGTTAAACAAGCATGGGGGCCCAACCCACATGGGAACCAACACCCTGAGCTGCACATTCTTCATCCATGCATGATTAGGGGTCTGCTGCAACACTCCATGGGCACACAACCCACCACAGCCCCCAACCCTTATTTCTCACCTTTATTTATCTTTTATTTCTGTTCAAGCTGTGGCCAGCCAACACAATCGCTTGAACCTTACTTTTGAGGA
Organism: Pleurodeles waltl; assembly: GCF_031143425.1. Taxonomy (NCBI): domain Eukaryota; kingdom Metazoa; phylum Chordata; class Amphibia; order Caudata; family Salamandridae; genus Pleurodeles; species Pleurodeles waltl. Next base: position 74,394,609 of record NC_090450.1, on the reverse strand, counting down.
AAAAAGGCTCCCTCAGCTAATCAGATTTTTTTTTTTTAATTTATTGTATTGCAGAGTCTTGCAGGACTCCTGTGGGCCAACCGTCTAGCTATACCTATTTTTAGTATCCCTTTCAAACTCACCAAAAACCTCTCTAAACTCAAATTTCTTGAAAACATCAGATTGGATTTATGTCAAATCATGAAAAGCATGATTTTGGAGTTAATTTCTAACTTTCTGCCTAATTGGTGATTTCTATTCAGCATTTTTTTCTGTATTGCGTTCCATAATTTCCTGTTGCAATTAACAAGAGAAAATTATGTTTTAGGACACCCTTTTTTTCTCAGCCACCTCTTGACATATGACCCCAAAGCTTTCCAGGAAGGAGCCTAGGTGAGTTAATTTATTTTTTGAAAGTTTTGTGAAAATTCATCAAACAGCCCCCAAAGTGGTTAACAAAAGAAAAAAAGAACTCTTCCTATGGAAACTCTGGCAACTACACTGCCTTTTTTGTTGTCGGGTTGACAAAGGCAGTAGCATGCCGAAATGCATTCCTGTTTACTGTACTGGATTAAATAAATGGTATAATCTCACTCGCTCTTGGAGTGCCTGTCTTCCTTATAGCAGGAGGATAGTTTTTAATTATAGACTCAATGGCATGTATCATTGTACAGGCACCACCAGCGGTCAGGTGCAGAGAGGAAATGCAGATGAATTATATATATATATATATATATATATATATATATATATATATATATATATATATTGTTTTTTTCCACAAAAAATTGCTGCACTCCCAAAAGTACGAATGAGCAGATTCCATTTATTCACAGAGTAGCTTATCAAACACCACAACACGTTTCAACATCATGTCTTCCTCAGGTGGTTTCCGTTTGAAAGCACACATGATTCTCATTTGCCTGCCTTCTATTGTCACAGGGGCATCCTGGGAGTTGTAGTTCAAAGTGCCACTCTAAGAGTCCTTATTTCACTATGGCTTTTGCGTTCTGCTAATATCAAAAGCACACACACGATGAGAGGTCATAAAAGTCTCTGTAATATTTATGCTCAGTGCTCTTATATTCATACTTTCATTAATAGAGACAACATTCACATTGAGTTGATTTCTTAGCAGAACGTATGTTCAAACATTTCAGTAAAGCGTTCAGGCACATTGTTCAAAATATAAACTTCACAAGTCCCTTTAACTCTGTCTCTGTGACAATTAAAATTAAGATTTACTGCATTGCCTCGGGCCCTTTACCCTAAATCAATATTCAGTCCGATCTGCATCAGTGTTGTGGTACGATAATTGCAGGACGCCAAATCACCAGGGGCCAGATGTACGAAAAAACCAAATTGCGAGTTGCAATTTGCGAGTCCTTCCGACTCGCAAATTGCAACTCGCAATTTGGTATGCAGTACGGTGTCTCAGACACCGACTGCAACTCGCTATGGGGTCGCAATGACCCACCTCATGAATATTCATGAGGTGGGGCGCAAATTGCGGCCCCATAGCGAGTATAGGCACTCGCTAACATGGAGGCCTGCTGTAGTCAGCAGGCCTCCATGTTAGCGACCTGCTTTTAAATAAAGCATTTTTTTTTTTTTTAAATGTAGCCCGTTTTCCCTAAGGGAAAACGAGCTGCATTTAAAAAAATCCGAAACCTTTTGTTTCGTTTTTTTCAGGGCAGGGAGTGGTCCCTTGGACCACTCCCTGCCCTGAAAAAATGTTTTGGGGTCCATTCACAAAGGGGAAGGGGTCCCATGGGGACCCCTTCCCGTTTGCGAATGGGTTACCATCCACTTCAAGTGGATGGTAACTGCGACACCATTTGCGACCGCATACGCGGTCACAAATGGAATTGCATACCATTGCGAATCGCAAATAGGAAGGGAACACCCCTTCCTATTTGCGATTCGGAAATACATTTTGCGAGTCGGATCCGACTCGCAAAATGCATTTCAACATAGCAAAGTGGCTTTTGCGAGTCGCAAACGGCGTTTTTCGCCGTTTGCGACTCGCAAAACCCTTGCTACATCTGGCCCCTGATCTCTTGATAAGGATGTCCCACTAGTTACAGGATGGTGCAAGGCACATTTGACGTTTTATATTTCTCCGTCTCCAAGTGTGCAGTACACACACAGAAAAAATTGGTATTTCCTCACCCCCTGTATCCTTCCAAGATGTTTCCATTCCACAAACCGGGTGCTTCTACTTATATTTTGATTGCAAAATAAATGGTCTAAAAAGCGGAGCACACTGACTGCCAGTGCTAGCATAGGGTTGAGACCCCGACCCTCGTAAAAATTCCCACAAATTATTGCTGCACTCCCAGCGGTACGAATTAGCAGATTCAATTTATTCACAGAGTAGCTTATCAAACACCACAATGTGTTTCAGCATCATGTCTTCCTCAGGTGGTTTTCCGTTTTAAGGCACATATGATTCTCATTTGCCTGCCTTATATAGTCAGAGCGGCATCCTGGAAGTTGTAGTTCAAAGTGCTGCTCTCAGAGTCCTTATTTCACTATGGCTTTTGCGTTCTGCTAATATCTGTATTATCACTTTAGGACCACCGTGCCCTGAGACACATTGTTAATAATAATGAAGGGGGTCTGTTTTGGACCCCCCATTAGCCCTGGAGACCACCCCTTCTTGGGGCTATGCCACTGATGGCGCCTGGGACCACCACCCTTGCGGGGCCGGCTCCTGCCATGTGCCGGGGTGCCCAGGCCCGGGGATATATCTGTTTGTTGTGCCTTGCAGCCGCAGCCAGACTAAATCAAACACTTCAGGTTTTGACAGCAGGACCTGTAAAGCAGATCCTGCTGTTAAAATTCCGAAGCTTTCATCTCTGTCCCCTGCACACGTGAAAAAAAATCTATCTTTTTACTTTATTTCTCTCTTTCTGTCTCTCTTTCAATCAATTTTTCCCACTCACACGTTCCCACACAGACATTTATACACCCACTGATGGACCCTCTCAGACACCCACTCACAGACCCACTCAGACACTCACGCACCCATCCACAGACCCACTGACACTGTCATGCACCCACTCACAGACCCACGCACACACCGACGCACCCACTAAAACACTGATGTATGCACTCTCACACCCAGACAGACAATCTGACAGCCACTGTCACCCCCAGGTCCACCCTCTCACACTCTGAGAATCTGCAGCCAACTCCCACCTAGCACTGCCGAAGAGCTGTGCACAGCTTGGGTTTGGGTGGTTAGAGAGTGTTGGCCGCAGGGTCTGACTTCAGGCCAGCTCTTTCAGGACAACCCTTCATTTTTGTTATATATATATATATATATATATATATATATATATATATATATATATATATATATATATATATATATATATACATACATATATATAGTCGCCAGTAGCTAGTTATAGTTAGGACCGAGTTTCCGTAAGAAGAGCGTTTTTTTACATTGTTTGTTTTACCAATGACTTTGGCGCAGCTTGACGAATCTTCACCAAATTTTCAAAACTTATACTTTGGTGAGTTCAGCTGTTGTGTTGAAAGTGTCTGGGAAATCGTCAAGTGGGGCTATGCAAAAGGGGGGGGCCCAAAATGAGTTTTCCCCTTAGCAATTTCCCATAGGGATTTTGAACACGACTACAGCCCGAACCGCTGGACGGATGTACACCAAATTTGGCAGAAAGCTAGACCTTGGTCCAGAAAGAGTGCTTTTTGTGATTTAATGTAAATCCGTTCAGTAGTTTTAGGGATATTGAAAGTAAAAAAAATAGATATCTAGGGACGCAGATTCTCCGCAAATCCAACTGTCCCTGTGATGATGTCTGATTGGACAACAAGGAAGTGTTTCAGCCATCTTGGGATTTGACTTCAGCCGAGTCCCAGAAAAAAAGTGGAAAAAAGAAAAGGTGTCAGGGTAGGGTAACCCTGAACCCCTAGCCTTGGTCTAGGGGTCCCTTACGGACCCCACCAGTGCTAAAAAACATATATATTTTTAATATTGGTAAAATCCACAGATCTGGCTCTGTGGATTGTCCCAAAATTATTTTTTTTAAAGGGCGGTGTCCTGCTCTTTTTCAAAATGTTGTGCCTGGTTGGGCCAGGCCTTGGGGACCGCCACCTCCCCAGGTCAATGTCAGAGAAATATGTGGGGGGCATGCAACCCCTTACGGCACGGGACCACCACCTCCCCGGGGTGACACTTTAATTTCAAATGGGAGAGGCCCATGGTTCTCCCTATAAACTGCTAAGAGAATGCAAATGAGCAAATCACCTGGAAGCTCCGCCCACACTGTCTACCTTAGTAGTGTGCATATGTCTTCCCCCCTTTTGCCAGGATGATGGACAGCTTCCTAAAGGGGTCACAGTGCCTTTCCCACCAATTTTGATAGCATGTTCTTGATGCTGAGGAATAAGAGGACATCTCCACAAGACATAGAGGCATTTACTTCAAATAGATAAGAGGAGGGACTCTAGTTTGGTGGACAGTTATGTCTTTGTTGTCACGTTGGCCTTTCTATAGGAGGATTCATGTTATCACAGAATTCTGGAGAAATATGCATGAGGAACAATCACATTGCCAAACGCGCACAAAGTCACTGGTGACATTTCCTTGTGCTCCATTACAAAGCTGTAGTGCAGAATGATTACTAGACACTTACCCAAGGAGGTAGATAGAGCACCACAGGGGTAGATATTTCATTCAGAGCTGTGGACTCTTGTTGGATAAAGGGGCAGGTGAAGTTCCTTTGTGGCAGAGTCACTCACACAACTAGTGACACACCCACACAGACACGCACACACCCACTCACAGACACACTCAGACACTCACTCAGAGACTCATGTACCCACTCACAGACCCGCTCCGAGACTCACCCACCACTCACAGACCCACTCACAGACCCACTTACACACTTACTCACCCACTCACAGACCCACTCAGAAACTCACACACCCACTCACCGACCTACTCAGACTCATGCACCCACTCACAGACACACTCAGACACTCACTCAGACACTCATGTACGCACTCACAGACCCACTCAGAGACTCACCCACCCACTCACATACCTCCTATGACACTCACGGACCAACTTACACACTCACTCACACACTCACAGACCCACTCAGAGACTCATGCACCCATTCACAGACCTACTCAGACTCATGCACCCACTCACAGAGCCACCCAGAGACTCACGCACCCACTCACAGACACATGCAATATAAATCAAAATAAAACATACTGTAATGTTGACATGCACCATTACTCTTTTTTTCATACATTATACTTCTCCTAAAGTCACAAGTAGTTGTATATACACCAGTGTAATGCAGATTTCACATCCTAGGTTGCATAAGGAAAATCATCTCATTTCATGTCTCAAAGTATGTAAGAGATTGCAAAGGCCATGAAAACCTCATTGATCAAAGGATAACATATGACACAAACTGTGTGGTATATGTAATTGAATGTCATTGTGGCCTCAGGTATATTGGAAGCACCATTTGTATCCTGAAGAGGAGAATAGTTGAACACATCTGTGCTGTACATAACAAGGATGTGGACTATGCCATCGCTAAACATTATCTCTAGCACCGTAAAAGTGACTGGAAGATTAGATATTACGGAATAGCTTGCATACAGAAGAATGAAAGAGGCGGTGACAGATTGCGAACTAAGAATCCATAGGGACCCAATAGAGAGGAAGAATCATATAAACATTTGTAACAATTTTTTCATGTGGTATGGACGATACATGAACAGCAGAAATGTGCATGTTAATTGATTTATGGTGAATAATTCTCCCTCATACGGTTGGTCTAATGCATCTGTAATAGAGAACACTGAGCTAAATTTGTAGATGTAACAAGCTGGTTATCCGCTATACCCCAACATATGTGTGTGGTGTTACAAATAGAACAATAGAAACTTGGCCCTGGTAATAGGAACACCATAGACTCAAGAGACAGTTCGCACTAGGGGTGGTGGCTCGCTATCACAAACATGGCTAGCATTACATTGGGCTTTCAGTAAATATCGGGAGCAGACAATTATATTGTGAGCGACATGATTGGCTGCGTTTAGGTGTCCTAAGCGATAGAATCTTAGTAATACTTAGCATAAGCACAAATTGACACAGATATTCCTGGCCTTAAATTTCCCAACTAGCCATGTGAGACCGGAGTCAGATAGACATCACCCATACCGAATAACTTAATAAGCCCCCTTTGGTGAACTGAGAGAAGAAACATATACTGTATACAACAGGGTCTCAGGTGTATGTAGCATGAACATAGGTCAAAACAAATAATTCTATTTGGGGAACTGAAATCAGATAGTTACACTGCATACAACAGGGTTGGATTAAAACATGTGCACATTAGCAATAATGTATGTTGAAAAAAATATCCCTGGCATAACGATTCCCCACTAAAAAGTAGCAAATGAGGCGAGTTATAAACACCCATCACACTATCACATAACAAAGTAAATTATTATGACATGCCGGTGATTTGAACCTACGTGCCTGGTGTTTGCAGCTTAAAGGACAGCGGTGGGAAGATATATGTCAATCACTGTTTTAAACCATGGCCTTATAAATGGATAGACGGATGAGTAAACAGTCCCAAAGTCAATCTTGGATAACAGGGAAGGGCATAGTGCGACTATAAGGTTCATAGATACATACAAAATGTTGTGAGAACATAATATATCTACTTGTATTCAGTTGAGCCAGGGTGTGTTAATGTTCAAATACAGTGCGAACAGTACAGAAGGATCAACGCTGTACCATCAGAACATGACAGTAGTCAACCAGAATAATTTGAGATGTGTACGCATTTCACCGAAATGTTAAGAAATTACCAACTGCATAAACGCTTTTGAAAGGTTGCCCCCTTGTAGATTTGTATATATATTTTTTAACAATTACACCATAACTCCCATCATTCCACATAAAGGTTAGATTGGGTGTGTGTATTAAAGGGGAAAGGGATTCACATTCTGTGAGCAAGACTTGCAGTCGAATCGGATGTTGAGTAGTGCTGATGCCTAACAAATAAAAAGGTTGAAGAGTGTGAGATCCCTGGAGTGCAGAGACTTTTTTGCTGATCTATCTATCTATCTATCTATCTATCTATCTATCTATCTATCTATCTATCTATCTATCTATCTATCTATCTATCTATCTATCTATCTATCTAGATGTGTATATATATATATATATATATATATATAACTACTGATGATTGCCAAGGTGTAGTTATAGTTTGTTTTCACAGTTATTTTGTTTTGATTTGTTTTCAAACTCGACTACAGCCTGAACTGCTGAACAGATTTACACCAAATTTGTCAGAAAGATAGATCTTGGTCCAGAAATATGTCTTTTTGTTATTTGGGGTAAATTTGTTCAATAGTTTAGGAGTCATTACAGGAAATAAAATATACATTTTAAGACACACCATTTGAGCAATAGTAATTTCCTTAAATATATTGGAATAGGAAACGTTGCAGGGAATCCCTCGGGGTGGTGACCGGGTTGCCTTGTTATGAAGGCAAGAATCCAGATGCGTTATATAACTTAACACCAAGGGCCCCCATGGTTTGAATTCTGATGAAGAATTACATGTTCATTTGGGACAATGAGACATATCTAAGATCTGCAACATATAAAGAAGACAACACTTTGTTTTGATATAGGATTGCTCACAGCTATATATTTTAATTGATTCTGTATATACCTCCCCTGGTATAATAACTGATTGTAAATACAAGTAACTTTGAGAAGGTGCGCAGTCTTAACTGAGCCTCCCTTCTGTTTAGTGTTTAGTGTGTAACGTTTGTATGTTTTATTTTACAGGGAAGACAGGAGGGGACTCTCACCAGGTCCACTGGATACAAGAGGATACCCCGGCTTGGGCACCCTACTGTTTTCTTCCAGCAGGTGTTTGGAGCACTTGGGAAATATTTTGCTTATTTGACATTTTGTTTATTACTCATTGTTGAAGGATCTGTTGTACGGACTGTATATAGAATTTTATAGAGGTGACATTGCCATCAAAATGTTATAATCACATTTTCTAGACTTATATTTAAGGTGTATGATAAAGGCCCACTTGGGAAAAGTTTCAGCCATCTTGATTTCCTCTCTTTTTTCAGCCCACTTGGGTATCACTTCTTTTCTTGGGTGATAATTAAATTCCTATCAGGTATTTTATGCATGTATTACTATTTTCTTAATCTTCTTAATTATCTTTTTATGATTATACTTTGGTTTATCAACATTTTGGTTTGAATTTGTTGAAATGCATTCATTAGACGTAAGTTTCTGTTTGAGAATATTACCCATCTGAGCCATAGATGATGCCTCCACGGCACTGTGATCCCTTTGGTTTGTTACAGAACCGATTTTAGTTATCTGAGGTCTGTAATAAGCCCGACATGAGTGAGATATTAAATCACAATTTTGCCTAATTGCTTGGGTATTGTATAAGATCTCGTGCTACAAAGCTTGAAAAAATCTTGTAGCGCGAACCGAATCTAGGACGATCTATTGGAATGGTGTTGTTTAGTATAACTATAGCGATTAACATAAGCTTTATATAACAATTTATCATTTTAATACAGATGGTCGTAATATAAATAATATAGTGGCAGTCTGACTGTGCAGCATGTTTTAGGAGATTTATGGATGTATATGCTATTAGAATATCAAATGTTTTCACACACTAAGATGGTGCCTATGTTTCCAACAAACAGTATATAATTTACTGGTCCTTCATTTATGTTTGTTTGTTCACATGTTTGGCTAGACTCAAATAGGTGTGGCTAACATAGCCACCCCGTGCGTGAACAAGAGTTAGTGCTGAAACGCGTCACAGGGGCTGGACTCATTTAAATAAAGCAGTATTTTACACTCTGAGGGCATGTGAAACGGACTTTTTGGACTTTGGTGATTCTATTCTTGGATGCTGCACCTGATGACTCGTGCCACTCTCGTCAGGGCAACCTGGTGACTGCAGTGTTTTGGACAATATTGATATATATATATGTTTATATAAAGAAAAATAGAATCCGGAATGCGGAAGCAATATCACTGCGGTTCCAGCCGGGCTCCGAAGCTCCCATTTACATATCCAAATTTCCTCTTTGCTTCAAGGAAGGCCGGGACACCTCCAAGTTGCCGTCAATGTAAATAAATTTTATTGCGGAGAAAAGACCCGGTTCCAACAGGTTTCGGCTGTAGGTGACTAAGTCTACTAAATATATACTTTTAAGAAATTAAATATAGGTTATACTTCATACACAAAAAACACATTTATTATAAATATAATACATGGGATTCCTCAATCCATGAATAAACACCCATCTCTAATTTTCTAATTTCTTTATAATCAGTCGACAATTATAAAGAAATTACACTAGAACTAAAGTGTAATGATGTATTACAGTTGAGTTCAGACATCACAATGCCTACTACTAGAGACTGAGAGGAAAGGCAGGTCAGGTCATGGATCATAATTAAAGGAGCTGTTAAAAGCAGGAAAATGAAACATTTCTTTTCCCCCCTGCTTTGTTTTACTACTTATACACTGGCAGGCAGAAAGTAGATATTTATTACAACATGTTTATTTTTTGCACTCCACTGGCAATTATAGAAAAGTTAGAATCTTTCTTCATGCTTCTAATGTGCCTTTTTAAATGAAAAAACAAACTTTGTGTTAAATTGCTTCTAATATCTTTTTGCAATGACTTTTGATGTGTTTTATTTGGTACTAAAGAGTCTATATTTATTATTCATGTTTGCAAACATGCTCTCCCTTTCACATGAAAGAGTTACACCACAAAGATTTAAGTGATTTGTGGGAAAGGTGATGGTGTGCCCATGTATTACAAGGAAACAAAAATCTCCTGCTTTACAAGATAAGCATACTGCGAATCATCTTGGGTTTCCATAACCTTATAAAGGTACCTGGCCTTCAGCCTTGTCCCTCTATATCAGAGGTCTTCAAACTTTTTGATGCCGGGACCCCCTCTTAAAAAACTTTAGGTGTAAGGACCCCCTCCTGATAAAAATTTCTAGAACCTGGTACTCCTCATCATCAACAATAATAAACATCCCCATTTCACCCAGCAAATCATTTTTACTGTGAGGAAATAATAATAAACAGTGTATAGCAAATCAAAGATCAGTGAGTGTGGGGGCGTGGTCAAGGGTGTGGCTAAAAACAAAGGTCCTCATTTATTAGGAATTGACATGGGGCAGAGCTGCAAGTCTTTTTGCTACACTGCCACACTCCAATTCAAAAGGGCAGGAATGGACGGTATTTATGAAATACAGTACATTTCTGTCCTTTCCCTCTGCGCTGGCGCAAAATTGCTGCCTAGTGCCAACATAGGCAGGATTGTATTTGTGCAGGAAGGGGCACCTTCCTGCACAAAAACAATCCAGAAAGGCATTGTACCTCTTTCTACATGTGTGGCAGATAGCAGCACACATGGAAAGAGAAAAAAACAAGGAGAAATTAAAACATTTCTCCTCATTATGCGTGCTCTGGGGAGACGTAAGGTTTTGGTACTGCTCCAGTTTACGTGATTTTGTAAATCTGGGGCAGCGTCAAAATCCATCTGTGTTGCATAGGAACACCCACCACTACGCCATTGGAACACCTCCTTGACGCAAAGTAAGGCAATGCAGCGACTTGCACTGCCTTGCCTTACTCCATGTCTACAAGGCCATTCAATCCACTCAGGGTGGCTTTGAGTCAGCTCATAGGTATGATTGAGAGGCTTGTGATGCTGGAGCATTAAAAAAAAGTGATGCTCCAGCAGCGCAAGCCTCTCATAAATACACCCAAAATATTCTCTAAATTTTTTTAAGTCTTTCACCGCCAGGTAGCTACATATAAATAATAGCCAGCTGAAATGAAAAATAAATAAAATAAAGTTGTTACTCATTGGGAAATGCACTGTAGTGCATTATGAAACCTCTATTAGTTAATGCACTGCAGAGGTCTGTGTTTAACCGGAAAGCAAAATAACTAAGGCCCTCATTACAACCCTGGCGGTCCGAGACCGCCAGGGCTGTTTTGGCTGAAGCACCGCCAACAGGCTGGCGGTGGTTCAGAGGGGATTACGACCGCGGCGGTAGCGCTGCGGTCGCACCGCCGGGGCCAGTGGTTTCCCGCCACATTTGCCCCGGCGGTGATAATCCGCCAGGGCAGCGCTGCCCAGGGGATTACGAGTCCCCCTACTGCCAGCCTTTTCCTGGCGGTTTGCAACTGCACCCGTCACACGGCCGCAACACCGCCAGCTCCATTTGGAGCCGGCTCCCATGTTGCGGCCCACATCCCCGCTGGGCTGGCGTGGATGTCATAATGGGCACCGCGGGAGTGTGGGCGCACGGCGGATACAACTTGGCGGGCGGACCCCCTAAATCTTTGTTAGTACAGTTGAGAATAGTGACTTGTGTATTTTTAGTGCCATGATGTCACAGCCTGTGACAGAATGCACTGCGAATATATAAAAAGGCATTATTTTATACTTTCATTGCACGCAGTATAATATAGGCCACTACAAAAAGGTTTATTATAAAACTGTGCTTCCAAAATGTGGATTTAAGTAATATCAGAGCATATGCAATACCTTTCTTTTTTAATAGCTGTCCCTTCAACACCTCCAGGTGAAGTAAGTGCTGTGTAAATACAATTACAATTAAAAGCATGCACTTTACAGCTCAGTTGTTAACTCTTCGCACTACACCTAAAAAAAAAAAAATGTTTGTCCTCACAAAGCTTTGATCATTTAAAGCTGCTCCCAAGCACCCTTTACATTTGCAGATCAGCTCGTAGAGCACATTTGCTTTTCATTCAGGAAGCAGAAGCTCTGGGCTGAAAGTCTCCTTAGGTGTCTGTGCGGCTTTCACAGCACAGGAGACTCAAATTCAGCTGAGGCATTTTAAGGATCAGCTGGGGGAATGCGCGACCCCCTTTCCAGGTCTCCACGGCCCCCCTGGGGGTCCCGACCCCCAGATTGAAGACCTCTGCTCAATATGGTGATGGAACTTATCAGTGACATGCAATAGCCTTACAATGTACTTCAAGGGGTATTTTATCCCATATATAAAAGCTTAACTTTGATAGAATGACTCTTTAAATGTGATTATACTCCTGATGTAGTGGTTAATCTTGGTCTCCTGATGGAGTGACTCCTGATGATGTGATTGCTATTGTATGACAGCTCTGAAAAACATAAGTATTTCTTCATGGTGAGGCCAATGCAAAGAGAAGGGCTTCTGATTTCCACCAGGCTTCCAATGATCTGAACGAAGCACTGGAATTGCTGACGATAAGCCCCAGAAGAGCAGAGGAATCTGATGGAATGAAGGTGGCTAACAGGTTTATGCTTCCAATGCAATTTCTGCTTTCTGTAGTGGACCCAGCAATGATGTAGAAAATCAGTACTTGCTTATTCTACACTGTTTAGTTTAGATTGAAGGGCAGTCGGGTGGGGAGGGCTGGTATGGATTCTACAAGCGCATGTCAGGGACAATATCAAAGTAATTTCAGATATTAGGGTTTGAAATAATGTTTTGAATGGTGAGAGAGGGTAAATATTGGTGGCATATAGTAAGCAGCAAGGAAGCCAGGTATGCTTAGGCTGAAGTTGATGGGCACGAAGTGAGAATGAAAGAGGGATAAGCTCAAGAGTGTTGGTGTTCTTTCATGTTTTTTCTGTCCTGGCCTCTGTACCCTCCCTCTTTGTGAAGTACATATATTGCAACTTTTCATATAGCATTAGCATAATGATGGTGAAAAAGCATGAAGATATAGGTGGAGGATTATAATTTATAGGTACTTATAGGACAGAGAATGCTTTTTAAGATAAGGAGGGACTGGACTTGTTACTGAAGCAGGTTTTGCTGATGCTTACAGAAGGCAATAATACTAACCATTGTCTTCTTTTTCTTTCTTCATTTTGAGACCACCAAAGAAGACCACATGCAAGAGAAAGAGAAAGAGCAAGGCCAGTAATGCCATATCAACCATCTCTCTGGTGGAACAAGGTGTGTCATCTGGTGGCAAGTCATGTTTATCTATTTTTCATTGCTTTTACAGTAATCAATCTGAACTGTTACTTGCAGCTGCTACAGCAATCAATCTCAACTGTTTCTTGTACTGCACTTCCTGTGTTTTCTTTTTTGCATTTTTCTTACTTCCCCATTTTTCTAGTTTGGTGACTGTTAGTCCTGCATAACTGCTTTGAGTTCCTTTTAAATTCCCTTCTTTTCATTTATCCTATTTCCCTCTGTCTTTCTTTGCTTACTAGGCCAGCAACCTATCCCTTAGTCTTCTCCTCTCCTTATCCTTATCTTTCCCTTGCTCATTGTTTTTATGATCATTGCCTAGTCATATTCCCGAATTTCACACATTTGTATTATGTTGATTTCTCACTAATTTGATTTTTTAAATGTAGAAGTAAACCTTTCAAAATAATTATTTCATTAATAATACTTGTAAAATGCAAATGCATTAGTATCTTTTACTTGTTCAACTACTGTGGTTGGTATCATTATTACTAAATAAGTGCCTTTTTTCTGAGCCAACCCAAGAGGAGGAGCAACAGGAGTCGCGAAAGGACCAGAACCAGGGGGAAAAGTAAGTGACTACTGAGACAAGTGGTAAGTCAAGAACTTTTCTTAGCTATTCTTGCAAAGTATTTTAACCATAATATAGTATTCCTTCTTTGCCACTGTGCTTGGTACCCAATCCTAATGAACTATGTAACTATTTTCGTACCACTTCCTCTCAGCCACGTAGGGCCTGATTTAGACGTTGGCGTATGTGTTATTCTGTCACCAAGGTGAGGGATATCCTGGCTCCAAAATCTAAATCCCAATGTTTCCAATGGGATTCAGATTTCAGCAGACAGGATAGCTGTCACCATAGTGATGGAGTGAACAACTACCAACATCTAAATGAGTATTCTAAGAAACTTATTGCCCAAAGGGGGGAGTGTGGCTCTTGACTCCCACAGCAATGATTACTTTTGAAAGAACCTGATAAACCCAAAAGGTCAAAGGAACTTATAAACTTATCATATTATTCAATTATTAACATGGTTAAGCAAAATTAGGTGCTCCCAAGATAACGGCGCAGTGAAACGTGATTAGTGTGAAAATATAAAGTGTCAAGTGTTATCTACAATATGTACAGTTTGTGGTTAAAAATATATATAAGAGAAAAGTGAACTTCTAGGGGACCCCTTCAGTCCAGGTGTCCAGAAGTCACTCATGACATTCTGAAATAATCCACATGCCACTTAAGCCTATTTCCACTAGTGCAAGCTAATTACAGCCTACCCTCTGAAATCACCACTAAGTAGCAGTACGATCAGAATTGACCTCGCTTCAAACCCAGACCATCCCTCTTCCACCCTGAGCAGGGATATCTTTCACCTCACCAATACCTGTGAATAGCAGTTGATGTATGTTTTGTCCGAAGGACTAAATGATCACACTAGTAGGTCCCAGTAGGGAAAACACTGCAGGAATCACGGTTTCACATTTTCCATAATGATTGTATAACACGAAAGAAGACAGAGTTGATGCCAAATCCAAAACAGAAGTCAGCATCAATTAACACAGCAGACAAGGTAATTTACCAAATCAAGAGTGCAATATTTTCGCAATGCAAAAGTTATAAGAACCATGGGTAATTTATGGATTATAATTATTTGCTTTGTACAAAACAAGAGGTTTCAATGGCATCTAGATTTACTGTGGGGTGTAGGTTATCAATTTAAAAGCACTCTCTACCTAGCCTAGGCCCACTATTGAGTACTATTATCATAACAATTATGTCCCATGACCAGTGAAGGGGCGTTGGTGTGGGTGGGTTTGAATTTTGTGCATTTTCTAGAGAGGTTTAGAGGTGCTTATCCCACATCTGCCCCACCAAGAGTGTGATCTGTTGAAAGTAGAGCAATATTACAGGACAATATGTCTCATAATTGATAAGAGAATTAATCAATGAATGGGTAAGGCAAATTAGGGAAAGTTCAGAGAGAGAGATAGAAGCAGCCATGACATTCAAGTGCTTAGTTAGGCATGTCAGGTCTATCAAGGAAGGAAGATGACAGTAACCACAATTCAAAAAGTCTTTGCATTCAATAGAGGTTCAAAGTTGGTTATCCAGGCTGGAATGCAAAATATGAAGGACATAGAGGGTTTTCAAGCATATCAGTAACAAGAGCATATTATGGATAGAAAAAGGGCTGAAAAGCAGATCAGAGACATCATGCGGGGGCCTTGAAGGAAAGGAAAGGCCAGCTGAAAGAGAAAAGAAAAGGACATGTTTATTAATCAAGGGAAAAGTAGTACAAGTGATGCACTAGGCCTCAAAGTGAGAAGCATAAGCAGGCCTAGTTGCCATGAAGTAAAGGCCATTTCTTACCATCCCAGCCAAACAGACAATTAGCTTCTTTTACACTTATCTTATTAATCAAACATCAAAGAAGCTAGGTTAGCAAAGCTCATCATGTCCACCACAATAATCACTTTGCATATGCCACTGGAGCCACTAATCACAATTAAGCCAAATAAATCCCCTGTTTCCAGTCAACAGATCTATGCCTCTTTGAATCTTTTCCCAACATGTGCCAGATAGTCTTCTGTCATATGTTGACAGGATGTACATATATTCCTTTCTCTCAATAAGAGACTGAACTTTTGAACATGAAAAGGAAAATTGAAGCTTTGACTCAAAGTAACTTGAAAGTTCTCAGAAGACATGTTCATTTTAAGTTAACTGAGGTAACACTCCCAAAGACACCTAGACAGGTACTGAAAATGAACACTCAAATATTAAAAATATCAAGTTTAGCTAAACCCCATCCATGTGTCTTTAGTTAAATAATCCAAGTGACTTATTTCCAGTTCATCGTGGTGTCCAGGTGTCTCTTTTTATTTGCAAGCTACACACTAAAGCAGTTCAGTCTCCTCAATCTTCAATAAAAGCCAAGCATGGGATTTAAAACTTATGCAAGGGAGGAATCTTTCAGGAAATGCCTGTGTTCTTTGCAGACATAGAGGCCATTGTTCATTACAAAGTCTATGGCTGACCTTAAAATTGAATTAGATGTCTTTGTGTGTCACCCCTCACAGGGCCTGTGCCCTTGAGTAACTGCCCGAGTCTTGCACAGTGACAGTGCTATCTGATTTTAATTCATTTACATCTTGTAGTGCCCCAAATGTTAGAAAAGGTGTTCTGGTCATAATTGTGTTTGTACACCAGACATTGGCCCTCATTTTGACTTTGGTGGTCTTTTCTAAAGACAGCCAAAGCGGTGGGTGCCAGAAGACGGCCAGTGGTGGTGGTCTTCCGCCCACCATATTATGAGTACTGTTGGATTTCCGGCACATTTTGGGCAGGAATCCAGCAGTAATTGTGTTGGCGGGTGGAGGCACTGGAGCGGCTCCACCCACCCACCCCGCCAGAAGGACTCCATCAGCAGTATTATGGCAGTACTTGAGGATCCACTCCATGCCACCTTTTCTGAAGAGGGGCTCAAAGAAGATAAGGGAGTTGCCCTTCTTTTGCGCAAAGGTGGAAATGGTGAAGATGATGTGTCTGGTTTAAAAATGGGCCTAAAATCCTGCAGTGCTGCAAGCCTAACTTTCACCTGTGGTCCTACCTCAATAAAAAAATAGATGTAGCAGACCCCTTTGCTGTGAACATGAGTTGGTGTAATTCCATTTCGGACTCACTGAAAGCCAAGCATGGGATTTAAAACTTATGCAAGGGAGGAATCTTTCAGGAAATGTCTGTGTTCTTTGCAGACATAGAGGCCATTGTTCATTACAAAGTCTATGGCTGACCTTAAAATTGAATCAGATGTCTTTGTGTGTCACCCCTCACAGGGCCTGTGCTCTTGAGTAACTGCCCGAGTCTTGCACAGTGACAGTGCTATCTGATTTTAATTCATTTACATCTTGTAGTGCCCCAAATGTTAGAAAAGGTGTTCTGGTCATAATTGTGTTTGTACACCAGACATTGGCCCTCATTTTGACTTTGGTGGTCTTTTCTAAAGACAGCCAAAGCGGTGGGTGCCAGGAGACGGCCAGTGGTGGTGGTCTTCCGCCCACCATATTATGAGTACTGTTGGATTTCCGGCACATTTTGGGCAGGAATCCAGCAGTAATTGTGTTGGCGGGTGGAGGCACTGGAGCGGCTCCACCCGCCCAACCCGCCAGAAGGACTCCATCAGCGGTATTATGGCAGTACTTGAGGATCCACTCCATGCCACCTTTTGTGAAGAGGGGCTCAAAGAAGATAAGGGAGTTGCCCTTCTTTTGCGCAAAGGTGGAAATGGTGAAGATGATGTGTCTGGTTTAAAAATGGGCCTAAAATCCTGCAGTGCTGCAAGCCTAACTTTCACCTGTGGTCCTACCTCAATAAAAAAATAGATGTAGCAGACTCCTTTGCTGAGAACATGAGTTGGTGTAATTCCATTTCGGACTCACTGAAATCCATATGCTTTTATTCACCTGCAGCACTGAGAGACATCTGCTATAATTTTTGTGGTCTTGTACTGTCATCATCTTGTCCATATGAGAATGGAGAAAGTACACTGTGCTTCATATCTTACTAGAAAAAGAAAATGGGCTTGATGCCTGCATTCTTTCTAGAGTTGGCTACAGTGTTCCTCTCCTCACTGACTGCTTTCTTGGCAGAAGCTTGTTTCATGAATGCCATCTTCTTTGCTTCTCCTGTGTTATCAGTGGCACTTAGCAGAGTAGACTCTGGACTCCAGTATCAGCTAATTTACAGACTTGTGTGCATCTCAGTCTGGCACTTCTGCAGGCAATGAAAAATAAGGAGGAAGACAGCCAAACATGGCCATTTTAGTGAATGCAATATGATTAATTAAAGCATATAACAAGAATACCCATATGTAAAATAATTGCTATCACTAAAAGACGTGCAGCTATATAGAAAGCCACCTTCATATTGACAGTTGATGCAATGAGGCAGACATAACGCCACCACAAAACACCCACAAAGGCCAGTTTTAAAGAAAAAGAGATAATAAATATCCTGCGTCACAATGGAATTCCTTCTGGATCCAAACAAAGCCAGTAAAAAATCGATTCTCTTTACAAAATGGGGGATGAGGAAATGGTTTGGCAAGGATGAAGACATGAAGAACAAAGGCAAAATGGCCAAATGTCAAATATACACTGCTTTTACAAAATGGTGGATTGACACATGATTTACCAAATGAATCATGGAGGAGAAAAGACAAAGGGACTGTCTACCAGAAAATTGTTGATTCCATAAAATGTTATATGAGTACATGGCTTGGAAGAAAGGCATGGAGAAAACAAATTTCCATCTTTCAGATATTACCTGAATCTACAAAAAAGTGGAATTAAGATAAAAAATGATGATAGCACAGCAGCATGGAAGCTGCCAAAAGATAATTAAAATATATTTTTTAAATGCCACAGACACCAATAATCCTAGACAACAATTACCCCAGCCAAATATTTGTAAACGCTGGCAACAAAACACATTAGTCAACCATCATGCTTTTGTTTTCTCTCTCTCTCGCTCTCTCACACACACACACATACACACACAGTGGTGAGAACATAGGAAAATGGCTATCTGCTGAGGCCTGGGATCCAGGCAAATACATACAAAAAATTCCCCAAATAAGGCATGCCATCCACAGGGCCCTAAAATATATCTGGGGCAGCACAGTGAGTATATGAAAATGCATTTAATGGACTGAGAAAATCATCAGTAGTCTATAGGTGAATAGGCCCCAAACTGTAAAACATCACACTATCATTACAAATCGACACAAAACAACAAGGAAAAGGAGGAAACAAATCCCCTACCTCCACCTCCAAAAATGCCTCTTTCCCGTACAGTGTTATTCATTAATTTTCAAATGAACATTTCCTGAATCTACTTGTCCAAACTCTAGGCCATCAAGCAACAAACAACATTAATAAAATCCCAAAAGAGGAAACTGATAGATGATACTGGCCCTCTCTCAATCATCAAATAGTGAAATTAATTTCTTGATTTTTCCTAAACACCTAAAGGTAGATTATGTAGTAGGGACTCTAGACTATGTATGATTGATCTGTCTTTGTTTCCAGAATCCAAATCCAGCATACCCCAGGACTCAACAAAGAACTGGCAGGAGTCTTAAGGACTGGAAGAGAATGTTGATATTCTGTGTTGATACTCTATGTACAGTTGCTTCATGATCTGTCACTTCAGTTGTAAAAACAAAATGAAAAATATAATGGATTTTCTGCTAAAAAAACATTGCCCCCATTGTGCGCTTGGGTAAATCAAATACATTCAAAATGAAATGAATGTTGCTGAATAATCTGTGACAAACAACAGCACATAAAACAATTGCTAGTGTTCTGTAAAGTATTTCTGCGTTGTTACTGTGCTAGTTTTTTTTTACCACCATAAAATATTTTTACATGACTTGGCAGGCAGTGCAAGCAACATGCATAAGATGAAATGCCTGACATTACCAAAGACTACAGGCTTAAAAAAATGTATTCTCGGCTTAAGGTCCAATTATTCATACATAGCTTTAGGGTATCGAGACAACGGTGATTTTGACTAGTAAGGATTTTGTAAAATAGCAGGCCAATGGAATGTCTCAAGGGTTTGCATACTGCAGAATTTGTGGAAACCGAAATGCCGACAGTAATAAATCAAGATAGGGAGTTTGAGGGTGCTTTGGAACACTATGGAGGTCTAATCATAATTCAAAAAATAAACATGAGTAAATCTACACTTTGTAATATAGTTACTAAATTTGGCTATTCACCATTTCAGACTTTAAAGTTACTACAAAGTGTAGAGTTATATATTTTTATATATAAAACAGGGTAGAGCCAATTTTACATGTGAATTACATGTAGCTTTCTACACAAAGGCTGTGGTCTCCAACATCGGAGTGGTAAAGTTTAGGGCATTTTTAAAAAGTTTATTAAACTTAAAAAAAATAGCTACACATTTGTTTGTCATTGTAATGTATTTATTTTAAATTTAGAACAAAATAAAAATTACTTTGACTATTAACTTAATTTTGAATTAAACATTTAATATTGTTTCTATGTTATTAAAAGCTTCATTGAAAAAAATCCCAGCTAAAGTAAAATATTTATATTTGTTTAATATGTAGCAGAAAATACTAAAAACTATGTGTAGAAATTATTTAAATTCATTTAGTTATTTAAAAATAGTTACTTTGTTTTTAAATTGAAAAGGTGTTAAAATATCATACTAAAATCATATCCATTTTCTATTTTTATATATTTTTAACAGTGCATTTAATATATATATATAATTAGCATTAGTTTTATTAGCATTTATTTTAACAGTATTTTTGATGCAGTACTAAGGTCTGTGCATCCTTTATTTTCTATGGGAGGGTGTTGCAATACCAGTGGCTGACCAAATGTGGTGCAGAAATTACTCATGTCCGAGATGGAGTACATTAACTACTGTTTTTGGTCTTTATTGGGCTGTAGTAATTTTAAAAATGCAGTTTCTGAATAGGATTGGAGTTCATCTTGTGTTGGTGGGTGCTTGTCCCTCCCTAATCCCTTCCTTTGCCCTCCCTAAAACTTAATTATTTATTCATCACTATTACCCATGTACCTGCCACTCCTCCTGTTTCCTTACACATTTAGTTAGAAAGAGTACACCTATCTTTTCTTGGGAGATCTCTGCGGTGAGAGAGGAAATCTGGTGTGGCTTGAAAGCAACTGGGAATTAAAGGAGCAACCCATTGATGGTGGTTCTGTACACATTAAATCAATGACTCCCTTTTCTTAGCTTTTATTACATTTTCTGTTAACAATTTGAATTGAGATAGGGAAACTGTAGGTATTATTCATACTTAGCAGCCAAACACAATGGGCAATATTCACAATCTTCACTTGGTGTTCTATTTATTAGTACTACAACACTACTACTAAAGTGCTACAAAATGCTATTAAATCTCTACCTCCACCAATCATATCTTTCCTATGGGGAGGTCCTCACACATGTACGTTTACTATTTAGTAGTAGATATGGGAGGGACCAGGGGCACTAGCTGTAATAAAAGGCATCTTTATTACTAAATGTGGAGGATTTGGGGTGGTGTGAGCAGGGGTTTAGAGAGAGGTAGGGAGGGGTTTATGGAGAACCATGCATTCACCCACAAAAGAGCAAGCACATTCCTATTCACAAAGTCCTCTTCTAAAGTTAATACTGCCAAAAAGGGACTCAAATCAGAAGGAAATCACTCCAGCTCGGAGATGGAGTAAGTCCAACATCAAACATGGTCAACTACTGATAATGTAGGGGGCGTGGCCAGCAGCCGATGAAGCCACATGCCTAGAGCGGTGTTCCCGGCACCGACCGCGGGGCTCGCAAAATCCTGCATCAGTAGCGGCCCCAAACGGAGCCCCAAACAGTTCCTTCTGCCCCTGAACACTGGGGACTTGGAAAAAAAAAAAACTCCGGCGGTACAAAAGGCAGTAGATTGGAGCCCAAAGTTCTGAGAGTGCAGGCCGACGTGAATCAAAATGGCAGCCTCGTTCCAGCCCTGAGTTGGAGCCGCATTTCCCCGATCGGCGGAGTCTGAATGCCACCGGAGATCCTGGACACCTGCAGCGGCTACCTTCAGTAACCGAGGAGTAAGTGGCAATAACCCCCCCCTTAGTGTGAATCGGAGTTGGAAGGAGAGGGAGGGGAGAATGTGCGGCAGCAAGCATACAGGAGATCCGTCCCGATCTGATAAAACCGAGGGAGGTGCTCGTGGGGTTTGGTCCGATTGCAGTGGAGCAGAGGGGCGAAAGAGACTAGTTGGAGTGCCCCCTTCTGTCTGATTATTAAATCTGAGCTAATTTGGGCAGAGAGCACGATTTCAAAGCGCTATACACTGTAGTAGGAGGCCGCTGATTTCGGAGACCTGTGTCGAGGGCTGGAGAATCACGGGGGCAAGAGGAACTAGATATTACTACCAGAGACCATTATGCGAGTGGGCTGCTACGAGAGGAATGGTGGTCGACCACCCCAATAGGGCAGAAGATCCATACAGCTTTGCCCCTTGTACGACCCCATTGGCTCTCAGAATACCGATAAAAATAATAATTGATCAGGCAGTAGAATTTTGAAATGTTTAGATCACTGGAACTACTCAACCTTCCACTCAAACATTATTGGATCTCTTTGAGGCTGAGGATAAAACCTACCTGTAACGCTCTCTGTGTAAATAAAAGCTTGGGATCGGCCGCCGCAACCAGCATTTAAAGATCTACGAGATTAGTGCAAGTAGCAACACGATGGGAAAACCAAAAAAACAAGAGGGCCAGGAACAAGAGGAGACGAACGTAACTCCACCTCCTGAACAAACTCCTAACTTGAGAACGCAGGACAACGTACCGAATCAAGGGACTACACTGGATACGATCCTTCAAGCAATCAGGGAGTCCCGAAAAGCCCTAGAGCAGAAAATAGACACACTAACTGTGGATCTATCATTACTAAGAGATGATCATCATAGATTAACAGAAAGAGTGGTGTCAAATAAAAAATCATTTGAACAACTGACCCCATTCCAGAAAACATTATCCACTGACCTTATTGGACTTACCTCTCGCGTAAAATTACTGGAAACAAGAGAAGAAGATGCAGAAAATCGCGCCCGTAGGAGCAATCTCAGACTATTAGGCCTGCCGGAGAGAGTGGAATCATCAGCAGCAAATATGGAGTCTTTTCTAGAGAACTGGTTAAGGGAAGTAGTAGCCCCAGAGGGTCTGTCACCCTTTTTTGCAATTGAGAGAGTGCACAGGGTGCCAAATAGACCTCCCCCTCCAGGAGCAAGATCTCGACCGTTGCGAAACTGCTTCACTTCAAAGACAGAGACTTTATTTTAACACAAGCAAGACTAAAGGGGGAGATAATGCTGGAAAGCCAACAAATTATGATCTTCCCAGACTTTACTAAAGAAACACAATTGCAAAGAGCCTCCTTCAAGGACTCCAAACGTCTGCTCCGTGATTGTGGAATCCAATATGCAATGCTCTTTCTGGCCAAACTGAGAGTAGAATATGAGGGCAAAGCTCACTTTTTCACTTCATCACAATTGGTATGGGAATGGCTGGAGTCCTTAAGTTCAACTTCTTCGAAACCACAGAGCAGTGACACACGAATATCGTGTAGGAAACACAGTAGATCCAAGAAGCGTGGAAGAGAAGCAGCACCTCAGAGACAACAAACACTACAAGGAATGCGAGAGGCGGTGGATGCGGCAGCAGGCTTGAGTGGAGGTAACCTACCTTTGACTCGTTCATCTGGAGCTATATCTGACCATGACTCAAGCTGTGGGGGCTCCTCTGTCTCCTCGCGGGACACCTCCATCAGCATGCCCAAGGCTCTTGGCTTCTGGCGCCCCACCCTACCTATAGGATGCTAGCTGTAGTTTTAATAGTTTGGACGGGGATAGTTGTAGTTACCGGTCCTGGGGAAAGGGAGTTGGGATTTTGGGTTGTTAGTTATGTGTGTTATAAAAGTTTTGCACCCGCCACCATAGCGCTAACTGTCCTTCACACTAAAGAAACAATGTTGAGGTTCAAGCCTGGACACCCTGGAGAAAGTATACATAATAAACATATTACATTATAGTCACATGAGTACTTCCTTGAATTATAAAATTGCTACTTGGAACGTCAGAGTTTTAAATAACATGGCCAAAAGGTACAAGGTATACAACCATCTTAAGCGAAGAGGAGCTCACATAGCCTTAATACAGGAGACCCACCTCATTGAACAGGAGGTTAAAGCCCTAACGAAGAGATGGAGAATCCAAGTAATCGCTACAACTTACTCGGCATTTGCAAGAGGGGTGCTGCTGTGGATTCGTCCCAGAGTGCCCTTCCAAAAGTACCACAAGATTGTAGATAAAGAAGGGAGGTATGTCTTAGTAGCTGGGAAACTAGAAGGTAAGGACATCACAATAGGTGGTATATACGCACCGAATCAAGAACAGGAAACTTTCCTTAATAAACTATTGTTGGAACTGGGACCCTATCTTACAAAACCTACCCTAATAGGAGGAGACTTTAACTGTATTGCAGATATTGTATTAGATGGATCCCACCCTCCCCTGCTACACTCTCAGACCATAAAAACGGGCAAATTGTTTGCGGAATGGCAACAACAATGGAGATTTAGAGATAGTTGGAGACAGCTCCACCCAAGTATCCGAGATTATTCTTTCTACTCCACACTACACGACTTAAACGTTCGCCTTGACACCTTCCTAGCCTCCCCTGAAATACAAATCAAAGTAGTAACGGCCGAATACTTATGTCGTACCATGTCTGATCACAATCCCCTGCTTATATCGCAGACCTGGGGTAAAGATAGACCAAGCATTCCTACGTGGCGTTTCAGAGCTGAAATGCTAGAAGATGAAGCCTTTAGGCACTTGATACTAACAAAAATTAGTGAGTTCTTTACCTTTAACCAACATCTTCCAGAGCACTTGAATGAGAAACATTTAAAACAGTACTTAGGGGAATTTGTATTAATGAGAATATAGGGGTCCGACGGTCATTGGAACTAGAAATTCGTGGACGCTAATTGGAACTAGAAATCAGTGGACTCGAGGACTCCCTTAGAGATATTGAACCTAGAAGACCAGATTGTCCAAACCTGACCCCCCTTTTGGTGGACACTAAAGGGAAAATAGCTGAAGCAACTTCAAGGCTGAACCGATCTGACTACAAGAAATATCTGACTAGGCAACATGCAGAGGGAGATAAAGCAAGTGCATTTCTAGCATGGCTTGCTACACCACCGAAACAGCAAACAGTAATAGTAGAAATCGAAGATGCCAATGGCAGCCGTATCTTTGGTCAGAGAGAAATAAACACAAGATTTGCTAATTATTACTCCAAACTATACGCCATGCCAACCGAAACTCTTAGTCCCTCCCAGATAGAGGACTTGGAGGAGCTTGATCTTCCTCGGTTGGGGGACGAGGACAGACTGGCCCTCGCTGAGCCTATCTCGATAACAGAAATTAAAACTGCAATCCAAAGTTTGACAAGAGGTAAGGTCCCGGGAGCAGATGGACTCCCTGTAGAGTTTTATAGTGCGTACCAAGAGCAATTAACCCCACATCTATGCACCCTATACTCTGAAGCATGGGAAAAGGGACGTCTGCCACAATCCACAAACGAAGCTATCATGATACCTTTACTGAAGCCGGATAGACCTCCTAATGATGTTCGCTTCTATCGACCGTTGTCCATGCTTAACATGGATTATAAGATACTTAGTAGGATAATAGCTACCTGACTGTTGCCTCACATGCCGTCACTGATTCATCGAGACCAGTCTGGTTTTCTCCCTCAACGTAGTACAGCACAGAATATTAGACGATTTATCTCAATACTTCATGCAGTACCTTCAACGCTGATGCAAGCAGCGATTATATCAGTGGATAGTGAAAAGGCCTTTGATACTCTCAAGGCTTTGTCTGTTGGACACAACTCTTATAGACAAACCCCATGGCGAGGGTTCGAACGGTTTGAACTATATCGGATTCATTCCAAATTGGTAGGGGCACTAGACAGGGCTGTCCCTTGTCACCACTGCTGTTTGCAATAGCTGTGGAGCCACTGGCCCAAATGACCAGAACTGGCGTGCACTCTGACGGTATACAAGTGGGACAGCAGACTCACTACATTGCACTTTATGCAGATGATATGCTGCTCTTCATTGGGAATATAGAGACTGACCTGCCGGAAACAATGGATATGATGAGGAGCTTTGGGTCTCAGGTTTGCAGATCAATTGGCAGGAATCTGCTTTTTTCCCGTTGCTTAAGGGGTCCTCGAAGATCAATGACACACGAGGGCTGCCCTGGACACCTATTACATTTAAATACCTAGGGGTGAACATATATCACAAATCATATGATTTAATAGAGGGGAATATACATAGAACACTAAGAATGCTTAGATCAAACATATGATTTTGGGAAATGCTGCACCTGACGGTCACGGGGAGAGTAGCATTTTTTAAAATGATAGTGCTACCCAGACTGTTGTATTATTTATCTACGCTGCCTCTGATTGTTCCGAGATCAGTGTTTAAAGATATTAACTACATGATAACGAGTTTTATTTGGGGAACAGGCAGGCATAGAATTGCATTGCACACCCTTCAAAGACCCACCGCAGAGGGAGGATTGGCTGCTCCAGACATGGAAATATACTATTGGGCAGGCCAATTACAATGGTTGGCAAGGTTAGTTAGTGATACAACAACAGTACAGAATCTGCAGAACGATCTAACTGGGTCATTGGATGACATCCTAAATATTTTACTGAACCCTAGGGGGAAACAACAGCAACTACAACTGGAATGGAATTCAATAAGAATATGCTGGGAGCAGTGTCTGTGGCGCACACATACAAAAGTCCTTTATGCACCAGAAGTACCAATAATATGTCTGAAACATGTAGCTGGGAGTTTAGTACTAGCAGGGATAAAAAAACTAGCAGTAAATAATATAGAGGTATTGGGAGACTTGTTCTGCAACGGGAAATTACGCACTTTTGCAGAGCTACAAGAACAGTTTGATGTTCCTTCAGGAATGTTTTTTACATATAATGCAATTGCAAGAATTGTACAAAAGACTTGGAAAACGGGTACACAAGGATCACCTGTCCACGAAGGATGTAAACTCATTTGCTCACTGGGGGAGCAGAGAGGAGCGATCTCTGCAATTTATCAAGCATTATACAAAAGCACAGACACTCCGTTGACCAAGCTTAGATTGAAATTGAAGACAGAATTGGGAATCACTATAGATGAACAACAGTGGACTAGGATCACCACCCGCATATATTCAGTGTCCAGAAATGCCCGTTTTAAATTAATTAACCTCTATATGTATCATAGAGCTTACTTAACTCTGCAAGAAATAGCAAAGATGTTTAATACAAGAGGGGGAGGTTGCCCTAAATGTCAAGAACCAGCAGCCGGGTTAGAACACATGTTATGGAACTGCCCACGAGTAAAACCTTATTGGGAAGAGATATTTTAGCAACTATCTGTAACCACGGAAAGAAAACTGACACCCTTCCCCCTAATAGCACTATTAGGAGACTTCCCTCGTCCCTTAGCTAAAAAAAACATTAATAAGTTAATTGATCTGGCATTAATCCTAGCCAAAAGGGAAATTACATCCCACTGGAAAGACATGGTGGGCCCTCAGGTTCAAAGATGGCTAGACGCAATGATAAAATGGGCAGAAGCTGAGGTAACTTTACTACACCAAGAAGCGACGCAAGGAAGGCAATCAAAGGACATAGCTAGACAATGGGATACAATACTAGACTGTTTGAAACACCCAGATAACTCAATTACTAGAGGATTCAAGCACAACATCAGAATCCGAAATGGAGGACACCTCTACCACATAAATATATAAATAATAGTGCATGTGAAGGATAGGATCACTATACTGTAAATGTTATGATTAATGGAAAACAAAGTATGGTTATATGGGAGTGCATGTAGGGGGGAGGAATGGGGATTATAATTTTGTGTTAATCATTATATTATTTTGTTGTGAAAATGTGCTAAAAGATATTTAAAAAAAAACTACTGATAATGTAATGCCCTCCTAAAGAAATTAATGGTGGTAAGAACGTGAACTAAAACACCATAGGTCATAGTGTTAAAATTAAATTATTTTACAAACTTAATAAATAAACATAATTTAATATTAAAAATATAAAAACCAATTATACAATTTGTAAAACATTTTGAATTTATAATTTAATGTGACATTAAACTGTATTAAAATATACACCAATTATTTTTAATTTAATCCTACACACCATGTTTAATAATTAATAAAGTGTAGTTTTTTTAACTTTTAGAATGTATTTTTTATTTAATTTATTGTAGTTAAAGATAAGATTAAGTTAATAGTGCTGTAGCTTTTTATTTGAGTTCTATATTCAAAATACTTACATTAAACTATTTTGCATTATTATTTATCTGAAAAATATTAGTAACTTGTTTTTTTAGCTTAAAAATTATTTTTGATTTTCCCTATACTTTACTATAGGGAGACACCACAGTCAGGCCAGAGATCTCTGCATAGTAAAGTACAGTAACATTTTAAATAGTTATGCATCCTTTCTCTTTCTATCTTGCCCAGTGCCCTTTTCTTTGTATCTTTTCTATGCACTTTTATCATCTGCCTGAATTTTCCCATTGTCTTATCTATATGCTTTTTATTAATTGTTCTCCTTCCTCTGTTCCCATGTCAATTTAGTTTTACCAAAGTCAGTAGGCCCGGCTTTAATGGAGTAACACTTGCAAAAACCGGCATGCGCACATACTGCTTCTGTGTGTTAGCACCTTAAAACCAGACCTGCGTGCTAAATATAAGGTCAGTGTTTCAGGTAACAGAACCTCTTTTGTATGCATGCTGGTGTTAATAATGCTTTATGTTATTCTCAGTTATTTGATGCTTTCTTTCCTACCTCCAAGGTCATATTCCAATATAGAGTAATGTGTACAAAAATAACTAGGATGATGTAATTAGTGATGTTATTTGAGATGCCATCAGTGATGTCATAAATGATGCTATAGAAGATGTCATGAGTGAGGTAATATATGTGGTCATAAGCAATACATGACGGAGGAGCAAGTTCTTGTTAGACTTCTGCTCACTATAACTGGTGAATTTCTGTGGTTCTTTTAGCTCAAAGCAGCACATTCTCACTGACATTTTCGCCTAACTATAACGTCACTTTATTCTTTGATTCTTCAGGGCTCAAGGTGCTCTTATCTAGTATCTCGAGACTCCATTTTATTATTATAAAAATGCATTTTCCAAGATTGTGGTGTTGGTTAGTGATTTATGAAGACAAGAAAAAAAGCACCCTGAGTGTTTCAGCCAGATGAACTTTCTCACTGGTGATGATCTACAGCAGTGATACTCAAAGTATGGCCCTCGGGCTGGTTGAGCTCTCTTGACCTTTAAATGGAGCCCCCACCCCCCGTGATCAGCAGCACGGCTGCTGTTTACTTGCTGAGCTTCTAAATATGTTAAATACACAGGCAAGCATTTATTTGTAGGTTAACTGAAGTTATGAAGTCACTAAGGAGGTGTCCTGCACCACTTAACTTTAGGTACACCTTTTTTTTAATGACATTTTGCAACAAATGTATAAGAATAAGATTATGTTTCTTCAAAATTCAAAAACTGTATTTCATTAACACGCAGAAGCGTTTTACCAAACCTTGCATTGAGAGGAATTTTTTAAGTGATAGTTTTCAGACATTGAATTTAGAATCATTCATGTTTCCCCACCTAACCCTGACAACAATGCCAGTAGTGAACTAAGAGAATTGTGCACCCTCTCGGAGCCTAGGATGCTAATATATGTGGACAATATAATAATCAAACACAGGAGAAGGTTTTGTACAGCACACATTCTGAACTCATGTATTTCAAGATCCTCTTATTTGCCCTAATGAAAAAAAAGACAAAGTGGAAGAAAACATTGCCTAGAGTCACACATTGTTGTCAAGGGGAAAGCCTGTAATGATCTCAGGTTTCCTAGTTTTATATTGTGAAATTCAGCAACTAGATGGATATGCTTTGCTCACCCTATGACCACCTTACCCAATTCCTGACCCACCCGAACCCCATACCACCAGCCCATTTGCATCAGTGTGGCTGTCAGTCACAATACATTCCTTACTATGTGGCCCCTAGCAAAAGTTTCTGAGTACCTATGATCTAAAGCATTCTTAACTCAAATAAACATGCAGTCAACAGAGACACAAACAACGTCAAGTAAAAATGTCTGAATTCAAACTCAAACATGGGAACCATTTTGAACTGCCTCATTGAAGAGCAATGGTATGCGTAACAGCATTAAGAATCAATATACATCCCTTGATTCTCCGTCCATAAATTGCAAAATAAATCCATTTCAGAAAGCAACATATAATTTGTTAATTAGTTATATCTGTCAATATATTTTCAATTGTAAATCATGGGAGTCAAGGAAAGTACCAATCAATTCTAGGCATAAATGTTCAGATAAAAACCGTAGTGATGGATGATTAGATTTTCATCTCCAAGATACTCTAACAAAACTACAAATTAGCAAAATCTATGTTGGGGAAAATGTGACAGACAATGCCTTGATGGCCATCTATTAGTCATCAGATCAGTACATAGTGCAATGGTCATCAGCCTGGCCCATTATCATGCAGGAATTCAGAATTGCCAGCCTGTAATTATACTATCTAACTTGTGGACTGAGCATTTTCACTGTGCCCTTCTTTGAAAACCCAATCCTGAACTATTAGAGGTATGGGAAGCGGATTCTGCTAACTTCTCTGGATTTAGACACTTCCTCCTGAGACCATAGAAATTGTTCAGTCAGACAAATAAGAAGCACAAGTTTGACATCCTTCATTCAGCATTGTACTTTACAGCTCTGCTGCTGCCCAATGTGCCACACAACTTATGGAACCCCCCTTCAGTTGGCCACTAGGCTAGAGTGCAGTCTGTGCATTGTGAGTACCCAAGTTCCCTCACAGCATGGCATTCAACCAGATGTCACTAGCAGTTCAATTGAGTACCTCTGCATGCCTGTAATTTCTGGTAGGTACTTAACACACTCAGCAGTACGGATGTCACATAAGTCATGACATTAAAGTAGGCATGTTTCAGGATGCCAGCTAAAGATGAGCTGGGGCATTTTCCTCTATGGATAGGATGCTGGAATAATCAACTATGAGCTGAATATGGCACAAATGGCTTAGAGCAGCAAAATTCAGACTTTTCATTACATTCCTTTTGTGGTTCTTTACACCAAGCATAGTTTCCAGGTAGAAATAATGTTTATTGGGGAGACTCACATTGTCAAATACACATGCAGACTGGCATACACATAAATGAACAAACATACATACACACAAAGATGTATGCACAGAGATGTCTCCTGTGCTTATTAGGCCCCCAAATAACTCACTTTCTCTCTGGCCCCTGCAGCCCATTTGCCCATTTTTTGGTAGGGTGTGTGTGTGCGCGTGTGTGTTAGTTAATATGATTCCCTGCCATTGATCTGGATGACTGCCACTCTGAAGGGCTTGAGACAAGCAGTGCTGTCTTCTTTAATATGCATAAACTCTCTGAATGATGTACTGGCTTCAGCTTCACTTTGGTGAGCTCCATCAACGTTGTTGGAATGCTACTAGTACTTGTTAGCAAGTCGGACCTTAATAAGTAAACTTACAAGGAGACACGAATAGGTCGATGAACCTTTTGACTCGTTTAAGATGTTCTTGTCATAGCTCCAGTGCAGAAATCAATAATCAATACACAATAATCAATAATCATTAGTCAAAATCAATAATCAATGGAGTCAGTAATTGACACGCACCATGACCTTTCAGCCATGAATAACCACCAGTAAAGTTTAGTAAGTTTATTTCCCTTATAATAACAATGCTAAAGTCATGTAGATTAGTCTTAAAATCAAATGAAACTCATATAGGAACAATACTGGTTGACCAAACGGCAGAAGAAACACAATCTAATCAAAGCTTGGATCACGATGCATTCTAAAGCTACAGTGCAAATCGAAAGCAGAGGCAGCTGCAATAAAGATATGTGATACATAGAATACAGCAAGATAGCTCGTCAACCATTTGTCCCTGTAATTCGTCGGTCGTCATGTGAATGTCCTCAACTAACCCAGATGAGTATCAGCATGTTGGACTTCATGCAAAACAATTCAGAACACAAATTTAGGAAAACATCTAGCTAAGGAACTATCCAGACAGTGCAGTTGGTACTGAGAAAGAAAAGGCTTAACTGCATAACAGTCACATTGTCATATATACCTATCCACGGTATGGGTCAGCAAGCAGAATCAGTCTTCGTCCTCAGGTCATCAATCGATCAGCAAAGCATCAGACTCTCAGTCAGGGAGTATGAGCCCAACGACAAAATCTCAAATCTCTTCTAAAGTCTCTTGATCTTGAACAAAAACACATGCCTACATTCACTCGTACCCACAAATAAAGTGTCAGTGCGCAGCTTTGGCCTATATATGCAAAGCTTCCCTACATGTAGTGCATCTAAAGCTATTTTCCCTTGCGTTTTAATTGCACTACAAGCATAATCATTCTTATAAGCCCTTTTCTAATTTATCCTTGAACGCCTTTCTTCCGTCGTCAGTGTGATCTGAGAAGCTCTTCTCTAAGGGTGTAAGCAAGCATGTTAGGTTGTTCTTGTGCACATATGCTTTGCCAAGTGTCAATGTAGGTTCAAAGAATCCTCTAACTAACACTATGTCATTATTCTTAGCTATGCTACTCAAATACCTAATGATAGGAACAAATGAAAACACAAGATCATGATTAGAATAGAAATATTGAATATATTCCTGGTTATAGAACCTTGTTAGTAACAGACTACAGCTTATCCCTTAGGTTAGTAGCAGGCTATGATAGGTGAATCCTTCCTCGACTGATGAAGGAATCTGCGTACACACAAGACAATCCTTCGCATCCATTGTCTCAACATACTCACTCAATAAGCAATAGAAAACATTAGAAGAAAGTCCTCCTTACATACAAATACTTCTCATCTAACTTAAACTACTCTAAACCCGTTAATGCAGTAGTCGTCTCAAAAGCAGAAGTATTGTTGGCTCCTTTCTCATCAAGAACAGACATACCCACAATCAATACCATAAACAATATCCCACACATAATTGCCAAACCAATGCTCATATATTTACAGCGCCTAGCATCTATAACCTTCTTATCAAAGTCAGCCATGATCTGTAAAGAATCAGAAAGTAGAAGTAACTCATAAACTTGCAGCAAAAATAAATCAAAAATAAACAATTCTTCTTTCAGCAGTTCACTTACACTTCCAGGACACCTCTTCCTTGTCAAAATCAGTTGGCAGCTTGTAAAAATCAGGTTTTCAACAAGTGAAATCAGTTTATCAGTGTCTTTTCTGGTTACTTTCAACAGTATCTTTTCCAAAATAATTCTTCTCTCAGAATGTTTCAACAGTTCAGTTCAAGAATCTTCTTCACGTCACCTCAAAATGTTGACTTGGAACTTCCCTATCAAACAAAAAGTCATAAACTTGTGTTGCTATTCGTTTGTAGTTGCATATGCCCATTCAGGACCTGCGGATCTTTTTACTTGCTATTCTCTTTCTTTTCAACCTTCGATCACCATTCAACTCTCCTTCACTTAATTCTTCTTTTCTTGTGGTATCTACTTCTTCCTCTATTGTATGATCGACAACCACTTCTTTCATTTTCTCCACTTGTGATTTTGGCCACTTATCTCCTTTCAAGGTACCTTCAGTCAGTATTTTCTTCAAGATTGAACTCGACCCTCTTTCTTGCTCTGTGGTGTTTTCTCTTGATGGACCTGCAACCGGTTCAGGAGGAGTCAGATCACTTTGACTTTGATCCAGCTCAACTCCATCCCCTTCTTGGTCCGGCAATTGCTCTGCTTGTCTCTCAGAATCGTCTGCTTCTGGGAAAGCCCTCCTCTGACTAGGCTCTCATGTTGCTTTAGGTGAGATAGGCTCTCTGATACTCTCCTGGAGGTCTCCACCCTCATCTCTCACAGGAGTAACTGAACGACCTTCAACGAGCTCAGATCTGATCTCAGTACCTCTTTGTTCTTCTTCCGGCCCTGAGACTTGTCTCACTGTTGTTGGTACTCTCAACAACGCATCTTCATGATGCAGTGGACATGCCACTTTCTTCGTGTGACTCACATGAATCCAGTTCGGGATCCCAACACACTTCACAGCTGTGGTAGTTACCAGAACCACTTGATATGGTCCCTTCCACCGAGGCACCAAACACGTCTTTCTTACATATTTTCGGATGACAACCCAGTCTCCAGCTCTCAGGTTGTGCCCTTGGTCATGGATCGGTGGCAGCATGGTGGCCTCCACCTGCTGAGAGAAAGAGTGGACAACATCAGCCTGACCCTTGCAGTAATCCAACACCATATCATCTGTAATGTTGACAAATGCATTTGCTGGTACGGCTGGAAATCTCATAGCTCTACCCATGAGGATCTCATGGGGTGACAGTCCTGTCTTCCCGTTAGGTTTGTTTCTCATTGATATCAGCACTAAAGGCAATGCATCAGGCCATTTCAAATCCGTGGCTGCACACATTTTTGCAATTCTTGACTTCAAGGTTCCATTCATTTGCTCTACTAGTCCTGATGCTTTCGACGATAACTACAATGCAACTTCTGCTCAATGTTCAGTGCTGCACAAAGTAATTTAATTACCTCATTATTGAAATGTCTTCCCCTTTCTGATTCTAAAGAAATCCAAAACCTGGTATCAGTTCCCTCAGCAACAGTTTTGCTACTGTGAGGCTATCATTTCTTCATGTAGGATATCCTTCAAACCTGTGACTAAAGATGCAAACAATCACCAACACATATCTCAAACCTCCACACGCAGGCATCTCAATAAAATCTTTCTGCATTCTGCTGAATGGACCTCCTGCTCTTCCAATATGGCTCAAGTTAACCACTGTCCCTTTCCCTGCATTTAACTGCTGACAAATGACACAACGATGTAAAGCTGCTTCAGCAACTTGTCTAAACCTTGGGTTGAACCAGTCAGTTTTGAACAGACGAACCATGGCATTCCTCCCAATGTGTGCCTGACCATAATAGCATCTTGCCATTTGTGACAACAGGCTGTTTGGCAAAACCATTTGACCTTCCTCAGAAATCCACAATTCATCTTGTCTTTGAACACATTTCATTTTACTCCATGAACGTTCCTCCTCCTTGTCGACATTATTCTGCAAAGACATGAACTCTTCCAAAGTGTCAATTGTTTTCAATGCATAGCTCGTATATGTTGTGTTTTCCTCAGATAACAATTCCCACTTGTCCTTGAACGATATACAGTTCAATGCGCAAAACCTTGAGACTTGATCCGCATATCCATTTTCCAATGACACGTAGTCCTGTGACATTAGATGTGCACTGCATTTCACCACGGCAATCCTTTCAGGCTCTTAGTGTCCCTGTGTTATCTCTTAGGCAAGAACCATCAACAAAAATAATTTGGTCATTTTCTTCCAATCGGGTATCTCTAATGCTACTTTGACACAATCATGTTCAACATCCTCTTCCTTCTTAATTTCAGTAGTATCACTTGGAAGTAAAGTTGCCGGGTTCAGCACTGTACATCTTTTTAGTGTCACGTTTGGTGATCCCAAAATACTCGTTTCATACCTATTCAACCTAGCACCAGTCAAGTATTGGGTTTTCGTCCTTGTCAGTAAAATCGCAATTGAGTGAGGGACCATTACAGTCAGGGGATATTCCATCACTACTCCTTCACATTGTGAAAGACTTTGACCAACTGCGGCAACTGTGCTCCAACAACATGGTAAGGCTGCTGCAACTGGGACCAAAGTAGCTGAAAAATATGCTCCTGGACGATGCGCACCTCCATGGACCTGAGTCAAGACAGACAGTAAACATGCATCACGCTCATGACAAAACAATGTGAAAAGCATTGTGTAGTCAGGCATACCCAACGCTGGAGCTCTGCACCAACTCTCTCTCAGCTCAGTGAACGCTCTCTTTTCATCCTGGTCTAGTACTATGGGATCAGTGACTTCCTTATGAGTCAACTTCTGCAATGGTCTTGAAATTTCTGAATAACTCGCAATCCATTGGCAGCAATAGCCCACCATTCCCAAAAACATCCTGACATCTCCCTGTGTAGTCAGGGGACTTATCTGCAGTATCATTGTAATCCTTTCTCTGGATATTTTCCTCAACCCCTTTATCGATTTAATTACCCAAATACTTCACTACCTTCTGACAGTACTGCAATTTCAGTGGAGACACTTTATGACCATATTTTCCTAAATGGTTCAACAGGGCAATTGAGTAATACTTACACTCTTCCCTTGTCTTGGATGCATCAATGTACTGTACCAGAGTCGATTGAAAAGGTAATTCTAACGACTCCAAATTCTTTTCAAGTTCTGGTTGAACAAGGAAGGCAATTCTGTGTACCCTTGAGGAAGCCTACACCACCAATAGGCCTTATCCAGAAGTTTGAAACAAAAGAGAAATTGGCTATCCTCATGAAGAGGCACAGAAAAGAACGCTTGCGACAAATTAATGACTGTAAACCATTCTGCATAACATGGAATCTGAAACATTATCACAGTTGGATTGGGCACTTTGGAACAACACTTGACCACAATTTCATTTATTTTTCTCAAATCCTGAACAACCCAAACCTTTCCACAGGGCTTCTTCAAACCCATTATTGGTGAATTACATGGGCTGCTCAACACCTTCTTCGGCATCAGAAACTAATGGCACCTCAGGGGTGGAGTTAGCATGGAGCAAAGAGGAGAAATACCTTTATTTCTCCTCGTTTTTGCTTTTTTGATGTGTACTGCATTCCGCAGCACACATAGAAAGAGCAAAACGCCATTAGTAATTGTTTATGTGCAGGAAGATGTCGATTCCTGCACATAAACAATCATTAAATAGTGAAGATTTGCTACCTCACTGCACCACTTCGTAGTAAATGAGGCTGCTAAAATGTATATTGGTAAGTGATATACCACGCAAGAACTGGAAACCAAAGTTTAAGCTACATCTGTTGGGGGAAGATGACATTGCTACTTGTCAATACATGTCGCCTCATATTTTGGTAAACAAGTGACCCACTGACTCCAGAGTTATCCACTTTGCTTCTGTTCAGTGCGAATGCCTCCCACAATGCCAGTCCTGGATCCCTTAAACCCCTGAGAAAGTTCATGACTGCAGATTAACACTTTTGTTGATTGACTAGACACTATAAGCTGTTTTCCAACAGTAATTCATATATAACTGACACCATGCAATAGTAGAAAATGCTCTAATTACATAAATAAGGAATATTAAAAAGGCTATTTTTATTTTATTCTAGTGCATTGCAGGCAACTGTAACTTGTTTATTCTTAATCTAGATTAGTGTATCCTCCTGCTAAATACACGCTTGTGTGCTGTATTATTTAGTTCAGAATATTCCTTGAGCATTGGGCATTTTAATGGGATTGCACACGAGGAGTACAGTTTGCAAATATGTCTGCCTTTGTTAGCATGGAGTAGCACGGTGATACCTGCAAAATACAAAAAAATGGCATCTCTAAGCAATTTTGTATGAACATGTTCTACATATGCTCTTTTATTGATAGAGGCCGCATTTATGCACGCTTTATTAAAGCCATCCGTATCCTTTTTTAAGGACCAATCGGTAGTCAAACATTCAAAATGTGGATTGTTATTTTAATGGGACTCTCGGTAAATTTAATTTGCATTCTGTGTTACATTAAACATTGGGTGAACTAGCCATAATAGTTCATTCCCTCATTTCTCTGCCAGTGCCAATGTGACAACAAAAACCAGCTCCTCTGTCGGCATCAGAGTTGCCAGTGCTTTGTTTACCCTCCCATTAGAATTAAAATAAAGCTTTGCTGCTGCCGACTGCACACCATTATCTATGAGACCGTAATCCTGCGAGCAAATCCCTATCTTCCAGAACTGCCTCCTTTGTTCGGGTTTACTGGGAGTTTATCCCATAACAAAGAGGAATACGGCACCCTTCTCATCCTTGTAATTAAGTGTGGGGAGTCATTTAGAGACACGCTCAGGAACAGGTTCATTTTTGAGAGATATTTCCAAGTGGAGTGAAACAGCAGAGGGCCGTATGCTAGCCGGAGATTAACAGTTCAAACGTGAGCAAATGCCTCTTTCCACTCGTTAAGGACATTTTTGAAATTATGTAATAGCTAGATTTGTTTAAATCTAAGAATTATTGTTATTTTTCTTCAGCTTTCAATTTTATTTCATGTAGAGAATACATCTGGTAAAATACAACATTAACAATTATGAAGCTTATTTTCACAAAGTTGAAAGTCAGTCAAAAGTTAATTAAATTGGTGATTTCACAAACATTAAATAAAATGTCATTTTAAGAATTTATTGGAAATGTTATCTACCCTATACCTACAACATAAATCACCTGAACTACACCGCCGTCTAATTTTCACTTTTAAATGTTGCCATTTTGAATCGAGATTTTAATTGACTCCTATGTATGAAGTCGTTTCGTTGAATAGAACATCAAATTGGTACTTAGCGTGCCGGGACCAGACCATGGGGCAGAGTTATGAAAAGTGGCGCTGCACCTAGTGCAGCATCACTTTTCTAACGCCCCATAGCGCCCCCCCTAACGCCACAATGTGTGCGCCCTTTTTAATATACAGCGCACCATGGCGGTAGGGAACTAGCATCATAATTTTTGACGCTATTCCCGTGCTTTGCAGGATTAGCCTCAACATTTTTTATGCTAATCCTGTAAAGCCCATTGAAGCCCATTATAAACAACGATATGCCTCTTTTTAATGCCTACTCTGAGCAGGTGTTAAAAGTGCTGAAAAAAATGACGTAAAGAAATCCACCATTCTTTTGTCCCCCTGAGCATACATTATGCCAGGCACAGGCATAATGTATCGCAAAGGGTTACAAAGTGGCGAAATTCATGCATTGCACCACTTTGTAAATTTGGGCCTAGATTTAAAAGGGCCTAGTGCCACTTCAACGCTACATTAGCATCATTTTTTAGACGCTAATGTGGTGTTGGAAGGCCAAAAATGCCACGCCATATTTACAAAGTGGTGCAATGCTTGCACTGCACCACTTTGTAACCCCTTGCTCCACATCATGGCTGCGCCAGGCATAATGTATGCAAGAGGGACATTCCGGTGCTAGCGGGGCCGAAAAAATTGTGCAAAGAAATCTAAGAGATTTCTTTGCATCATTTTTATCTGCATTTTTAACGCCTGCTTAGAGCAGGAGTTAAAGAGAGGCTCCCATTGTTTTCAATGGGCATCTGGGTGCTTTGCAGGATTAGCTTCAAAATTCTTTACGCTAACCCTGCAAAGCGCCGGCCTACCACAGAAAATTAAGAAGCTAATGCCCCTGACTACCACCAGAGTGCGTTGTATTTTATATATTGCGCGCATTTGGTGGTGTTAGGGGGTGCTAAGGGGTGCAAGAAAAGTGTTGTGGCACTAAGTGCAGCACCACTTTTCATAAATCTGCCCCTTGGTGCAGCGATTTTGGCCTCTTTGGGCCACATGGGCGTAAAAACAATGATGCTAATGTGGCGCACGGAGGTGCTAGGGACTCTTAAAACTGCTGTTTCCATTTGTGAGAAACACTGCTTAGCGCACCACAGTGCACACCTGAAACCAGACACTGTCTTCCTGCACACACACTCTCATTCCACAAGTGCTATGCTTGCTCTGAACATGAACACGGAATTTGCAGAATTTCACATCTGAGCTGAGAGTGGACCCACAGCAGCAAATGAGCTAAGGTCTGTTTGCGGAAGCAAAAGTAAAGAGAAGCCGGATTTATAGAAGTCCTCCATGTTAATTGTCACAGATGGGAATTCGGAGAAACCTCTGGGAAACCAGGCTCTGGTGAATTTTAAAGAAGGTCTTCAGACTTTAAAACCATTTCGACAGAGTGACAGTTCAGAACATCTGCTAGCCTTCTGCCTGAACCTAAACTGGGTGTCATGGGGTGCACAGCTGCAGACATTTCTTCTTCTTTTTAGCAACATCTGTCACAGCAAGGCAGCAATGTAGGTAATTATCAACACCTTATTTAAACTGTTTTCTACGTTTTTTTCTTTTGCGAGAATAAAATTAGCACGATCGTCTCTGGCAGTAAAGTTTCAAAGTATCTTAAGATAATTTTCCCTGGAGGAAACGCACAAATCTCGACTTTTTCAAAGAGGACCTCAAGAGGCCAGGAATTATAGCCAAAAAAGACAAAATGAGCACGACTAGGAGAAAACAGCCATCATACCACAAATACAGATTTATAGAAAGAAATCTGTAGCTTTGTTATCATATACTCTGAAACTGGGAAAAGATGATCAGCACTGATACTAAATTCATTGGTTGAAGGAACCCTAAGCACATATGTTTGAAAAATATAAAGGTCATAGGAGGTGCCTCGTTACTCTGTCAATATCTTTAATGTGAGGTCTTATTTAAACAAACATGGCATTATCAGGTGAAATTTTTCCTCGAATGTTGCTTATCTTACACAAATTACAAGGATAAATGAAGGGGAAACATATTTGTTCAGGGAAAATACGCAAGTATGTGTAAATATCTTTTTTGCTGTTGCTAGTGTTCATCATACCACTGAATAACAAACCTTTATGTACAATAGCAATGACCATACTGCCCTTAATCACCTGCTGTTTCATAGGTATCCAGTGATGCGCGTCCTCTCCCTCTGCCCATCAAGGATTCATCCATTCCCAGCCCGAACTCCTTCACTCTGAGCATCCTCTGCTCAGCAAATTCTCATGCTACATGACTTGAACTTCCGCTTGAAATACCGTTCCTAGTCTTTTCTAAATTCACCTGATAAGTTAAATGCTACCTGACTTGACACCATGATGGTCCAAAAGACAAAAATCATCCTCACTGACAATACATTGGCCATAGCCCACCATATCCCTTATCAATGGTGTAGTTGTCTTACTTCCTAAGTCAAAATTGTTCTTTGAAAACTCAAACTCACACTCCCAACGTCTTCAAAGAGCTCTAGATCCACCATTCCTGTGAAGCCACTATGATCTTCTTCAATCCCATCCTTACTAACATTGCTGACAATGTGCAAAGCTATAGTATTGTTCTCTTAAGCCAAATGGGTCACACCAGACCTCACAGTACACAAAAAAGAATGTAGCTGGTAGGATTGCTCGGTTATTAGAAGACTCCCTGCTGAAAAATGCACTAACTTGCGGGTCACAATACTGAATTCTAGCAAGAAAGACACATCCTTCTCCCTTTCTTAGGTCAGTAAATTGAGTATCACTACAATGAGTAATTGTAAACATTGTTATTTATAGTTGTACGTAGAAATGGCAATGTGGTATGAAGGACTCCATGAAAACATGTTATCAGTATAATCAATCTGTAATGACACATGAGATGCTCCAAATCAGATCTGGCCTGATAGCCCTTACACAATTTGTCCTTTTATGCAAAAAAGTTTGTGAAGATCAAATTTCGTATGTGTCCAAGCTTCACTGATCAAGAGCAAAGAGATGCTTTATACCACTTAAGATTTCTTTAAACTAGACCCATCAAACACATTCTGTAAAATCATAAACCATTTATTAGTGTGAAAGCCCAAAATATCAGACAAGGACATTATTTCTCACTCAACTACTCCCCACTCTCTGCTGCATGTGGAGGAATGGAGCTGGATGAAAGGGATGATATTTGTGATGTTGAGTGCTAATAAATAGCATAGTGAAATTGCTCCTAATTTACATTTTCCAAATTTGCTACAGCGCTCCTGAGATGACTACTCACCCCCTTGGTCCGAGGTGATGTCATCCTCTTGTACAGCAATCCACCAACATCTTGTCAAGCTCCATAGCGAATACCTCAGCTGAAGACTTGATTCAATGATTTTGTAACATTTCACTTCTAAGAATCATTGCCTGCACCCCTGCATTCAAGCTAATTGCCAAACCATATCTGGCATCCCACAGATTCCCATTATAAGGCAGTTCATCCTTTTTCTAAATTTGGTACCTTTTATCAATCCTCAGCAGGTCCTAGCCACCGTTTAGTTAGGTTTCTGCTTCTTGCTTACAATTATTTGATCGAGCTAGCAACCCAAGGGTATTTCTCCAAAGTAGACCTCCTTGACCTGTCAACAGCTCTTCAAATTTAGGTCACTGTATCTTCCTGGAAGACACACCCATTGAACCTTGTGCCATATGCCAGATGCCCTAAACATTTGAATCATTCATATAAAAGGTAGGGGCATGTCAATGCAGGCAATTTTACTTCTGAGTCGAGAACAGCCACCTACAGTGGCAACCAGATCAACACGTATCTCATCTAACATATTAAAGTTGCCTACTCATATACCAACTGAAAGAATGGAATTTTACTGTTTCATGGATTCAGATGATCTAGTGATATAGTCAGAATACAGCACATAAGCCGCAGGACTCAAAACAATGTTCATAATAAAGATGTTCTCTAGTTGAGTGGGTTGTAGTGGATTCCATTAATTAGTAGCCAAGGACATCTAAAGAGATCAGTTGAGCATTGCTCCATAAATACAGCCAAGTAGACAGTTGAGCATAGTTCCATATACACAGCCAACACGTGTTTCGTCACAACAGGTGGCTTTTTCAAGGCTATGAGACGACACAGTAAGTAGGGAAATAAGTAAGGTCATTCACTAGTAAAAGGAACAGGGTGAAGGGTAAAACCTGCTGCCAAGACCGTGGTAAGTCTCGTTCCCGGTCTATGTCAACCAAATCTATGGAGGAAATGGAGTCCGGACTCCATTTCCTGCATAGATGAGGTCAACATAGACTCATAGCATTGAAAAAGTCATCTGTTGTGACAAAACACGTGTTGGCTGTGTATATGAAACTCTGCGCATGCTTCTAGCCATCATGTGAGGTTGAGGTGGTGGTGGCGGGGTCTTTGGTACTGGGAGGTGGAGCTTGTGCGATGTTGGAGATCAAGTT
The DNA here is from genome assembly GCF_031143425.1 of Pleurodeles waltl. Lineage (NCBI taxonomy): Eukaryota > Metazoa > Chordata > Amphibia > Caudata > Salamandridae > Pleurodeles > Pleurodeles waltl. The sequence goes on along the minus strand of NC_090450.1, from coordinate 74,351,856 downwards.
GTTCTTTGGAGATCTTGTTCCACTTGTGGTAGGGGGTAGGATGTTGTTGGTGGTGGGCTTCAGGAAGGAGAAGTGGACGCAATGGTGGTCAGTCCAGTGGAGTTTGGTGGTGTGAGTGAAGGTGATGTGGCTGCTGGAGGAAAAGATGGCATCTAGCGTGTGCCCGGCTGAGTGGGTGGGTGAGGTGACCAGTTGCTTGAGGCCGAGGTTTGCGAGGTGGTCCAGCAGGGCAGTGGAGTTGCAGTTGTGGGTGCTCTCCAAGTTAATGTTTAGGTCACCGAGGAGTAGGTAGTCCGTGGAGGCGAGCACATGAGAGCTGATAGTGTCGGCGATGGTGTCACAGAATGGGGGGCGGGGTCCTGGTGGTCTGTAGATGAGGGTTCCTTTTAGGGTGGTGTTGGCGTTGATGTGTACCTGAAAGTGTAGGTGCTCTGCGGTGTCTAGGGTGTTGTTGGTGTTGGTGGAAATCTTGATGGAATTTCTGTGTATTATGCCGATTCCTCCTCCTGGTTTGTTGATACGGTCTCTACGGGTGATTTTGTATCCTTCTTGGATGGCTATGACGATGTCGATGTCGGGTTCCGATGAGGAGTTCATCCATGTTTCTGTGAGGAAGGCGATGTCGGAAGAGTTTGTCGTGAGTAGGTCCCAAAGCTGAATGGCGTGCTTGTGGACGGAGCGCATGTTAAGGAGGATGCAGTTGAGGTGATTGGGGTGTTTGGTGTTGTTGTGATGCTTGTTGGTGTGAGTGCAGGAGAAGTGGCATGAGTGGCATGTGAAAGGTCCGTGGGTGTGTCTGGGGTTGGCCTGGGAGCAGGCTGTGTGCCTGCCGGGGCTGAGAGCGAGGAGCTCTGTGGAGGGGTAGTGGTGCTTGGGTGCGCTGGAGGAGGGTGGACCAGTGGGACGGGCGCTGGGCGCGGTCCAGGCACGGATGGGCGCAGATGGGCTTGCCCCTGGTGCGCCTAATGGTGCTGGTGCTCTTCTAATTAAGAAGGGGAGGTGGGAGGGAGGAGCATCTGGGAGGCGGAAGGGAGTGGCCAATGGGGGCGTGAGGGGGGATGGGGCCGCAGGGTACGCAGTGGCAGGGTCGGGAAAACCGGCAAGAGCCGGTTTTGAAAACGGGAAAAATTACAGAGAGTAAAACGAAGCGGAGCAGAAAATGGGCACAGGTAAAGTCAAAAACAGTGCATAAAACGAAATACAAATTACAAAAACGAAATACATATTTCAAAAAAGAAATACAGAGTACAGAGCACACTACATACACCTACCACTAGGCACCAGGGATGAGGCGCAGGCGGGTGCCTGCGGGTGGTGGAGGGCCTCGAACTTCCTTCTGCAGTAAAGGCGGGGTCAGGGGCACGGAGGCAGGCTGGTGAAGCTGTCTGCCACGTCGAATGTACTCCTGGCCCTAAGGCAGGTCAGGGGGTCACACTCGGCACCGCGCCGCGGCCACCATTAAGAAGGGGAGGTAGGAGGGAGGACAGACTTGGAAGAGGTATAGCCCTGCTCACAGTTCAACAATAGTCAATACATTTATCAGTCACTCTAGTGAAGAACTTAGTGCAAATCAAGGTGACCATAGTGCTGATTCTATTGCAAAATGCATTTGTGCAGACTTTTATCTGCAGAGTCCACAGGAGACTGTTGATATCAATCTAGAGAACACTTCCAACTCGAGTAGGTAAGTCTAGACCAAGGTCTCAAGTCCTCTTCCAGGCAGACAGAGCAACAGGTTCCTCATTTCTTTCTTCTCCAGTTCAGGGTTTATGTGAAAACGTTATGAAGGAAAAAAGGGCCAAAAATCAATTTTGAAATACTTTCACAGGGATGTTGGTCTTCAGTTTCTTGCACGCTACCATCCCTTTGAAGGTAGCCAAATGAAGGGAGTCGCTTTTTGGAAACTGCCTATTGAATTTTAATTAGCCAGGTTTTGTGACTCCATTCAATGCCTTATTTTCTGAACTGCCCTAGTAGTACATAGGTCAGTTTGCAAAATAAATTACCAGTGCAAAAAACTGGTGTTCAATTTGCACCAGTTTGTGAGACCATTATAATAATACATCTTGCCCAGGAGCCATTATTGTTGGAACATAGCACTTCTTTTATGCTTTGGCCAGGCTCCATATGGAAGCATTAGTCTTTCCACTCACATCTAATATATAAGATCATCTGCACCACATATCTAAATGAGGCCATAGTCTGCATAATGTAGAGAGTCCATACACCAACATGGCTGTGCCCAACACAAAGGCAAGAGTACAGGAGGACTGTATGCGTACTTTAAAATCAATCATCTGGTCAATCTTGACATCAAATATTATTTTCTGAAATAAACTTCTTTTTTATATCGGTGCTGAGTTTCACGCAGTTGGTTCTCATCCATTCTTGTACGTGAATCATGCGTTTGGAGAAGATGGATCTGGCTGTGAGGGACTTGCCTGACAGAAAGGATGAGCTGCATGTCATCGGCTTAGGAGATGATGGAGATGCCGTGGGATCTGATCACATCACTCATGTACATTTTGAACAGGGTGGGGCTGGGGAAATATACTTGAGGGACTCTACAGATCAGGTCCTTGGGCACCGAGGTGTAGAGGGAGTCTGACTCTCACAGTTCTCATGTAACAAAGGAGCATATCTCCTCAAGTGCTGAGCCTTGGATGCCTGTAACTTGCAAACATTTGATGAGGCTGGAATGTGACATGGTGTTGAATGCTGCTGAGAGGTTTATCTGAATGAGGAAGGCCAGGTTCTGATTGATCTAGAAAGGAGCAGATGTGATCTGTGGCAGAGATAAGTGCTGTCTCCATATTGTGATTTCTACGAGACCCAGATTGAGAGGATTCAAGAAGATTATGGAGTTCCAGGTAGTTGGTGAGTTGCTGGAAGATTGCTTTCTCTATCACCTTGTGGGGTAAGGTGGTAGGCAGATAGACCAGGAGTTGCTTAGTTTATTGGAGTCAGCCAATGTGTTCCTTAAGGGGGACTGTGACAACAGCATGTTTTCCCTCCTCAGCAGGTTTTCACTCCTCTGGGAAAGTTGCAGACCCGATGGAAGAGTTGATAATGTGGGTGAGGAATTAGCTGACCACGGGTCCTCCTTTGTTGCAGATATGGTGTGGACATGGTCTGTTGTGGCCCTGGAATGGGCAGTCTTTATAATAGAGATGGCGTCGTCCTCTGTGAGTGTTCTCCAGTTGGTTAGGTGTCTGTCCGAGTGGTAGGTGGGCAGTTTGCTAATGAAGTCCTGAGAGTTTGGTTGCTTTTTAAAATTATTTTAGATCTTCTCGATTTTGAAAGTGTGTCCCAGAGTTCATGGGAGGGGTTGATGGAGTTCGTTGAGGCATCTGCGGTTGTGAATTCCATGATAACGGCAAACATCTCTCTACTGTTGTTGAAACTGGCTTCAATCATATCTGCCAGGGCTCTTCTTTTGGAAAATCACAGGAAGTGGTGGTTGTGCCTAATGGTGGCCTTGGTTTATCTGGCGTTGGCACTATGATTAGTTCTCCACTTTCATTCCAGCTGTTTGCACTATCTTTTGGAGTCCCGGACTTCTCCCGTGTACCAAGAGACCTGATTGTTGGTTCTTTGATGCTTTTGAGTTTTGAAGGGTGCATGAGGTTTGGTGTAGATGAAGATCCATTGGTTGTAGTTGGTGATGTTCTTGGCTAAGTTGTTGGTGGTGTCGGGTTGGTTTGTTTCGTGAGGGTAGCACAAGTCTGTTTCTGTAATTCTGCTCCAGTTTCAGCTGGGTTAGTTGGTGTTGATGGGAGCTTTGATTTGTGATGTGGATATATTGAGTGGATAATGTAGTGGTCAGTTCATGTGAGTAGTGATGTGGAGAGGTAGCTGATGCCATTGATGGAGGCAAAGATTGCATCTAAGCTGTGTCCTGCATTTTGTGGGGGGTCTTTGATAAAATGGGAATGTCCTATGTTGTGTAGGTTCTCGAAGAGGTCAGAGGAGCAGTGGTCGGAGGGGTCTTCCAGGTTGAAGTCAGTGAGAAGAGGGAAGCTATTGGAGTTGATGGTGAGGGGGAAGATGAAGTCTAAGTGGAGGTTTCTTAAGTTGCCTCACAGACCATCTGTAAGCTAGGATGCTGTTGTTTGCTTGCAGGCTGAAGTGTATATATGTAGCATGAAATGAGTGTCTGGCTCAGTGGTGGTTGTGCATTTGAGGTTATTTTTCTGGATGATGGTGAGACCTCCCCGGGGTTTGATCAGAGTCTGACATGAAATGAGTGGGTTCCAAATGAAAAGAATTGTTTTGGTGGACTTTCATACTCAACAAAAGTGTCATACCTAAGAAATAACCATTGCTGTACATATTGGCACAGTGGAGTGTGAAAGAAAGGTTCAATAATTTAAATAGGTCACTCTTCTTGACCAAACATCTCTTTTCTTAATGATCTGCACTTCTGATCTTGCTATTTCTATGTTGAATATAGTGTTCTGTGAGAAGTTCTTCTTCTCCGTGACATCAAACTTATTACTGCTTACACTGATTTTAATGCTGCTTAGGTCAAAGGAAGCTACCTCAATTAAGGAATGTATCTTGAAAAGGTACCTAAATGTAGAATCCAATTATACAACCCAAAAGAAGGATACGGAAGCAGCAGGTAATATGAACATTATCCAACAGTTTGTGGTATGTCATACATCACACTCATGTGGTATATTCATCTGCATGAACATCTCTAGTTTGTTCCTCAATTGATCAGATTTTGTCTTACTCATGATGAGTAATTTCACCTTCAGACATGGATCACCTATTCCCAGCAATGCTGTCACTCTTATTTCAGCATTCCATGACCGATTTAGGTGTAACCACAACCAATAGATGAGGTAATTGTATGTCATTAGGGCATACATTTAAATGACACATGTTACTATTTCGAATATCCAAGCAAGTTATGACATATAGATGATATTCAATAAACCATGCCTACTTAGCCAGGGCTAGTGAGTTTATAGATTACTGAACTCTCTATGAGTCAGAGTTTTCTTACTTTCTTCCCATCCTTCATACTCTATTTTTGTACACAAGGAATTTCCCTTTATTACAGGACTAGGAGTGGCTATCTTGGGTTCACTTGTCATAAATTGAACAGTATGCTCATTTTAGGCAATCTGGATTCTAAATTATATATGCAAACTACTTAATCAATCTGAAGGGGAACCCACATATGCAATACATCCGAGCAAAGATGTGATGTGCACTCATTGGAAATTTGTGCATTAAGGAACAACATGAATGTATGATTAACCCACAGAGGCATAGGGGGTCATTATGACCCCGGAGGTGGGTGTTAATGTGGCGGTAATACCACCAACAGGCTGGCTGTAAATATCTCCACATTATGAGAATGTCAGGTTGGCTATTGCCAACCTGCCACTTCTCCACTCATACAGCCATGGAACTCCTTCCCTGTCACCGGTAGGAGGCTTCCCCACCCCAACACACAGCTGATGCCCCCCACCTCCCCTCCATCCAAACTCACCCCCTCACCCCCCAATACGCACACTAACCCCCCCACCCTGACATTCAAATACATACCCGACCCACCCCGGATCCAAACACACACACCCCCCACCCCCGATACAAACACACACACCCCCGCCGCCTCCGATTCACAAACACACCCCCTCCGATTCACAAACACCCCGCCACCACCTCTGATTCACAAACACCCCCCCATACATGATACAGACACCCACACGCACCACGCATACACCAATTCACTATCACTGGCATACATGCATTCATACACACACTGGCATACACGCATTCATACACGCATACGTCCCGACATACTCACAAACATTCTTTCACACATTCACACTGACATGCAGACACGCACTCACTTCACCATTCATACATGCATTCACAAACACACATACAACCACACAAATAACACAACACACAGACACATTCACACACACACTTACACACTCAGACACACACACACAACACCCCTCACCCTCCCACCCCCTCCCCTGTCAGACACCTGACTAACCTTGTCCGGCGAGGAGGTCGTCCGGCAGGGATCAGGAAGGGGCGCTGCTACCACCAGCAGTGCCCCGCCAGCACAACACTGCCAAGCTGTATGTTTGGTTAAAATACGACTGGCGGCATTCTACTGGTGTGGCAGTGCAGGTAGTAGCAGAGTAAGCTTACCACCATCCTCCAGCATGAACACTGCCAGATTTCTGTTCATACTGTGGCAGAAGTCAGGCAGTGGTCATAATATGGTGGATGGATGGTAGCCGCCGTGGTGGTATGTTGGCGCCCGTCACGGTAGCGGTAGGTGGTTTTTACCACCAATGTTATAATGAGGGCCATAATGCTTTGGAGAAACAGAATTCATCTGTTACTGTTTATATCTTTGGGTATATTTTGGTATTATGCAGAGTATTTTGTATGGACTGTAGAATGGTTAAATACTTTACTTTTTATTGCCTCTTCTCATATAATGCGGCCATGTTGAGTTTGTTATCTAATATGATCCCCACATTACGTGCATGGTTGGTGGGTGATGGAGTTGGATCGAGCTCTGATGGCCACCAGGTGGAGTTCCAAGGGGAGTGTTTGTTCCTGCAGACCAGCACCTCTGTCTTATACGTGTTGAGTTTAAGGCAGTTGGTCCTCATCCATTCTACTTTCATGTTTTGTACACATACTGGAAATGTACCAAGAAACTTCTGATTCGTAAGCAAAGCTGGAATCGGCCAAAACACATCAAGGAGTTGTTATAAGCAGTGAATAAAAGAAAACACAGCTGAATACTGAGTGAATGCAGCATTTACTTTGTTATTTGGTGAGGTTTTCTTGGATTATGAGTTGGTATCTCTGCACTTGATACTGTGCTGCATATGGTTCAGTCAGTTTTAAGGAGGCTTGCAAACTGTTTGTGAAAATATATATATATTCATTTAGAGAGCAGCTTGTGCTTCCTGTATTAGATTTCAGAGCAAGTGTATTTGAAAATATAGATCCCGCAGTACGCTATTACCCTACATAATTGTTTATTATTCTATTAATGATGTCAATGCATTTTTTTACTTTTATAGTATATTGCATATATTACACCATTGTGGATGCATACATTCCTATGTTTTTAGACCTGTCAGCCTTCGGGTGCTCTTCCCCCAAACTAATTGCCTCCCTTCTCTATTTTTGCTGATCTCATTTTTGTTGGCCTTATGACTTTGTACACTTTACCAATTCTAAACATTGCTAAAGTGTGTGTGCTCTCTCCTTTAACCATTATAGACTTGGCTTCCATCCAACTGACAGACTGAATGTACTTGTAAGCCCCTGTCAAAGTTGTACTGCATGAACCTAGGACCTTTAAATCGAATGCTACTTGTGGCCTGCCTGCAGCACTAATCGTGCCACCTAGTTAAGTAGCCTTTTAAACATGACTGAGGCCAGTTATTGCAATCTGTAGTTAGAGTTTAATTTGCCATTTCGATCTGGGAAAATTCACCTTTTGCCAGGCCTAAACCTTTCTTTTTAAAACACATACTTCACCCACAGGGTGGGCGCTATCCAGCCTATAAGAAGTTGGACATGTACTCTTATGTTGTACATGTACTAATAGTGAAAAACTCTCAACTTTGTTTTTCACTGCTGCAAGGCCTATCCCTCTCATAGGATAACATTGGGTTAAATTATTACATTTAATAAGTGATAGCTTTCAATTAGGAATGTGCGAGTTTGGTGTCCAAAGAATTTTAATTTAAAACTCTTTTGTGGCAAGGTGGAAAATAAGATACAAATCCAAAGCATGGCAAATGAGAGAAAGTTTAGTATCTAATCCAAACAACCCACAACAGAGGAGACAGCAAAAGAAGGCTCTAATCTGGTCAACAGCCAGGACAGGAATCCTGGACTCACTAAAGAACCTAACCAACATTCTCCTTCCAGAAAGCATAGATGTAATACAAACAACATTGGAGTAATGCAAGAAATACTGTTAACTATATACATATACAAACATAACTAATGTAGCATACTACACCTTTTAATGGTTAAGGTGGTTTTTAACGCACATTTCTGAAAATGCCGCTTTTAGAAAGTTGGCATTTTCTTGTCCCAACCATTTTGTGCCTGCAGCCTGTTTCCTGGGTCAAATGACTCGGTGTAACTGGCAGTTGGTTTTTGGACATTGCTCCCAGACAGTGAGACAAAGGAGCATAGGTGGTGGCAGGATGGGCCATCTCTGACTTAACAGTGTGGGGGGAGCACACACACAAAGGGTTTGCCACTAGTCTATTGTGACCCCAGACAAGCTGGGGCCGGGCAAGGGACCTCTGGGGTGAAAGCCTTCAGAACCTTCTCCGACTTAAAAATAGGCACTAGCTATAAATAAAGGACCGTCAGACTGAACTCTCGAGTACACCTTAGGAACTACGGAAGACTCTGAAGGACTGCTGTGGTGCTCTGCAAGAAAGACCACTACTCTGTTGCACTGCAGCCTGCTACCCCAGTAAAAGGACTGGACCTTCTTCTTGATCACAGGACCATCAGAGTGACTCCAAGGCTAGTTAGTTGGCCTCCTGATCAGGGACAGAAAAGGCTCCAATCATCTTAAGCCCAGCACCTGGACTCTATTTGATGTGAGTCTTGCCCTGAAACTAATGCGACCCCAGTCCTGGACCCTTGAAATTGGGCTGGATGTGTTCTGTAGCTCAGCTGTGGCCATGTGAGCAAAACCGACACAGTGCAACACATCTCTGCGCAGCTGCTTCGGAACCGCTGCTGCACAACACAACGCATCCCCCATTGTCTTTTTGGGGTCAATTAATTTATTAAAGTTTACTAAAATGTTCTAAGTTGATATGTGATTTTTCTGGTGTTCTTTTTTCACTTTATTACTGTTTGAAGTGCTGCATCAATACTTTACACATTGCCTCGAAGTTAAGCCTGACTATTCTTGTGCCAAGCTACCAGATGGTTGTGGACAGGTTAAAATGAGGATTGCTTGTGACTTCACCCTGACAGAAATTGCCTTTGCTGCTGAGTAGGGTGTCAGACCTTAACCAGTAACACAATTTCCATATCTATGTAAAGCATTAGGTCGTGTTGTGTAATATAAAACTTACACTAAATTAATGTATACATGCATTCCTAAAAGTTAGAATCAAACAGAATTCATCAGAGTTATTAAGTGCAAAGTGAAACTCAAAGTTCACCTGCATGAAAAAATGTGTGCTGTAAAAACCCCATGCTTTAGAAACCTAGGCACTACTAACATCATGCACTAAGCAGAACTTGCCATAAAAATGCATGTCTAATTACTGCAAAAAATAACAAAAACACACACACACAAGAACGCTCAGAAAATGATTTCAAGCTTCAAAGCCATGGCTAAAAATGGAGACCCTAGATCTAAATGTCAATTCCATCTAAAAACTGAAGAATTACCTGTTATGGACTTTAGCATTGGCGCACGTGCATGTCCAACACTAAGTGAAAATGGAAGTAAAACAGGTGTGTTGGACACACTCCAATGAGCAGGTTAAACTATGTACCTCAAAAGATCAGTGACTCATTTCATGTGCCTACGTATCTGGTAATCACACAGCTTGAGAAAACATCACAAAAGAGAAAGCTATAAATAACACCCTAATTACCACTTCCCATAATCAGGTACAACTCATCCATCCAGCACACATATGCATGCTGCACCAGCAGTAACACTCACACACATTCAAAAACATGGAGCTAGCAACTGCAGAGTTCGAAGAACTACAACAAATATCAATTCGATGTTGTCCTTGCAGCAGGAGGAGTGGGTTGCATTACAGCAAAGGGTCATAGCTTTAAGTTAGGAACCGTGGAGACAATAGCCAAAATCTCCAGAAATACTTGTCAGAATGTGTGGACATGATTGGCTAAATTCGTAGAGAAAATGGAAAAACCTTCAAAATTAATGAGACAAAAGCACATGTTCATATTATTCTGTTTCCCTAGGAAAAAACTGAATAGTGTTAAATGTTCTTATTGCCTGTAGGTTTCACATTGTTTTGTAATTTTAACATCTATGGAATGATTGACAAAGGGAAACTTAAATGAATATATCTACTCACGTATAGATCTTCTACACCTAGGTGTGAATCTCAGTATTTTCATTAGTCTCTATTTCCCTGTGGTGGTTTACATCTAGGTTTAAATGTAAGGGTCTTCACATGCTCACATGAGGAGGTAGAGCCTCTACGACTATAAAGTCACTATTACTAATTTGCTGCTGTTGGATGAGATCTCTGTATTGGCAAATACAGGGAATTTATTAAGTTTATTATTTCTTTTTTTAAATTAAATACAATCATGTTAATGTAAACTATAAATATAAAAATAATATTGATATTAACCTAGAACTAATAAAATCAAATATTTACAACACATTACCTCCTCAAATAAATGTTTAATACATTGTAAAATCATTTCAATATATTAATTCAATTTATAAAGATTATTTTTTGAGTGATCATTTAAAAAAACACCCTCAGTAACATTGTTAATGTTAAAAGTTTATTTAATTTGTGATAAACTTGTGTTTAATAATGGTATACATTCGTATGTGTATAAAAATAAGTTAATAAGTTTAAGCAACTTTTTTTACAGTAAATTAAGTGTATGATTTAATTTGTGACATAGTTAAAACTAATTGATATTTATACTTATTTTTAATCACTAAATTTAAACATGAATATAGTTTTAATGTAGAAACATGTGATCAATTTAACACTAAATGCTATCAGGTGTCAGTTTAATCCTATGCCTTCACTAATTTTATTGGTATGTATTGCAGTACCAGTGGTTGATGATGTGTTGCGCTTGACTTACTCCAAGGCTGGAGCAAATTTACACCTCTCTTAACACAATTAGGGCTGTAGTAAATTTAGAAGTGTAATTTCCGTTATTACAATGGTCCTACTCTTTTCTAGGTGTTTTGTATTAGCACGTGGCCCCCTAAACTCTTCCTGAATGCCATTAAGCCACCAATACTATGCACACAACATTTAATGCTGTTGTATTCTATGAGACAACATTTAATGCTGTTGTCACAAGATGTCCCATCCGAGATTTTCAAAACCCTGTGAGACAGAGTTGTGTATACCAACTGCTGTGCAATATTCCCTGATCCCAGCTGTGTTTCAGTGAACCTGAGGTATCGCTGGATGCTGGGCTCCATGGAAACACTCAATACTTGTTGGACTTGGGCCCCTAAGTTTATATAGAACAACACCAACAAATGTCCTCATGAAAAAAATATAACACCACACGTGTTTTGCATTGAAATCATTTTCACATTCCACATTGCTCATTGCACACAGGAAATGATGGAAAAGCCAGGCCTCAACCCCACACCATAATCTTTCAAGTCCTTTTATACATCATCTCGACCCCCCAAACATGCACACCTGTTAGTGATTTGCAAGCAAATTATCACAAATAAAATGAATCCCCCTACAAACCTTATTGTACCGATTAAATTATGAGGCTACTGTGGGCGAAAAAAACAAAAGGTAATGTTCTCCCAATCACAGACACACACATACAGAATCTGAGCACTAAACAAATAAATGGGACTTACTGTAAAAAGGGTGCCATTCAGGAAAGTAAAGTCGACACTCTGCTCCGTGCCCTATATTCAAAGCAGACCTGTCCCAATTGGTGTTGATCCATTAGTACTCCTAGTAAATCATTGTACTATAGGAGGAGGGCACTTCCCTTACCACCATCCAACAGACAAAGGTGGCCTTGGGTCACTGGGTTCAGAATAAAAACGAAATATGGGGAGTACTTCAATTAGATTCATATCTCTCGGTTTACAGCGGGCCCTTGTTTACACACATTATGTGAACATTCCATGAACATAAGCACAATTATACAAATAAAAACTGGTTCTCGAATTCATCTCACGCCGAAATGTAAAATTAGAAAAGTACCTGATGTCTGGCATGCAACTTGTTTTCTGGAAAAAAAACCCCGAAAAATACACGTTAAACTCCAGGAATCATATACAGAATTTATGTCGAAATCATTTTTGGCGCTGGTGACATTACTGTAATTTACTGTACCTAATAGTGATACTTATGCACTCAAATTTCAATTCATTTATAGAATAATATTTTCAGATTTTTTCTCCCTGCTAATTCCATTAATTATTCGACAAATACACAAACTCTGAAATAAAATGCCATCACTATTGAGTTTAAAAAAGGGAAAGAATCATGGCTGGGAAATACATCAGCTGTCTTTTGTATTCTGTTGGAAATTTATGAACAGACATTGAGGCAAGTACCAGCAAATAAAAAAGCTAATTATGAACTCCTGGAGAAATTATACATCATCATATATTTATAAGCACATTTATGTAGACTTATAGATACAGCGCGAGGGCACCACAATGTATAACCCCTTTAACATGCTATGGTTTGTTCTCCACCACCCACCATGTTCTCTGACAAACTTTTTAATTAGCTTTCTGCCTACAACTTCCCATCCTGATCAATTTTGCTGGCCACAGGTATGTATAAGATGCCTCTTTTTCAAGTAAACTTTCTAAGCTCTACTAGATGTCTGGATGTTGTATGGGTCAATTGGTCACCTTGTTCAGAATTGAAACTCTTGCTTGAGATTACACATTATTAGAATGAGTTGATGGATTCCTGGAGTTCCTGCAAAAAAAGGCTTTAGTCCTGATTTAGACTTCGGGTGATGCGTTAGTCCATCAAAACGGTGACGGATAGTCCGTCCGCCAAATCTAAATCCGGGAAACCCGTCCACTCAAATCTGAATCAGGTCCCCTGACACTTTCTACCAGTGGTCATGACAACTGGAAGTCAGCTTCTTAAATTCCTTAAAAAACTGAAGATCTTTCAGTTTTTTTGTATAATATTTCCACCAAATTGAAACTGAGCTGTTTAGGCAAGAACTGTAGACATTTCCTTCTTGCAACCCTTCTGTAGCACCAAGAGACAGGCGCGAGTGAATGAGTTCTCTTTTGAAGAATGTACTAGCACATAACTCGTACGGAGTGCGCAATAAGATGCCCCTCTATTTTTCATAATGATAAGTTTCTTCTCTTTTTCATTATTACTCTTCCGAGTCAGCCGATTACATTCTTTTGGCTTTCATTTTTCTTTGGGTAGCAAAAGGGACAGGATGATTTCATTCCAAAGGAAACTGCACTTCTTCCAAAGTAAAAATAATCCCTTTCGTCATGATACATCCATGACGTTGACTCAACAAAGTTCAAACCTAATGCAATTATCTTGTGTATGTAATGTCATCCTAATTTATAAACTTACACTTACTCAATTACAAGTCCAGCTTTCTCTTAGAGTACTTGAGTGCTGTCAGCACAGCAACTCTTGGAAAAAGTAAAATAATGCCACCTTTTCCTGTGACATTAGAAAGGCAAACTTACTAGTGAAGCCCGGGCAAGTGCTGAGATAAACGAGATCTAAGCTTCATTGCTATACTATCTGTCACATGAACAGCCTACCAATAAACATTTAAGGATTAGACCTGAAAACTCACCTCTCATACGCTTATTTTCCTCTTGTAATCAGGCAAAAAGTGTATTGAGTACACCTGACAATTTGCAAGTAACAGGCCCAAATGATCAGTATCCTGGATAGATGTTGATCAAAGTACCAATGTAAGGTGACCATATTTGCATAATGCTCACTGCACCTATTTGCTGTTTCAGCAAGAGCAAAGGAAGGTGTCCATGAAACCAATGTGTAATTTGCCAAATAATCGAGTATAACTAAGGTAACCTACAGTAAAGCATTATCTCCGCACTGTATGTAGCTACATTGTATATAACTAACCAAATTACCATCACTGACTGTAGTGCCAAGATAAAATTAAGTTGTGTAGTGCGTGCTGCACAAGTACATGTATATTGGAACACCTGCAACTATACAGGTTATTCTAAATAGAAGCTATTTCTGTTCTCACATAGTCCAGGTAAATTCACACACCGTACTAGGGTGTGGAAACCTTTTTAGGAGACCCAGGGAAATCAGTGGTTACAGGTCTCAAAATGTTACAATGAGAGCCTTTTTACAACTGGAATCAGCTTATTGTTGAACTCAGAACTGAGCACTAAGTGCACATCTTTAGCACTATACCCTCAGAATAGCAAATTCGAACAGTTCAAGGCTAACCCAGGGAGGTGGTGTGGGGGTAGAGTCTTAGAACTCATTCAAGCAATTAGCAACAGTTATTAAATCATTCTCAGAGTAATGCCTTTACTTTAAAGGAAAAGGTACTTCAGTCACAGTCCACAACTAAATGATGCATGTGAAAAGTAAACAACAGATACTATCATTACCAATAATATAATATTGTTCAAATACATTGGTACATGGCATGGCTGTATTGTTACCCATGGGTTTTTATGTGGGACACAAAAACATGGTGGGGCGAACCACATTTGATTACCCCAGGGTATGGTGGCTTGAAGTCTCCCCTTCAATCAATCAATCAGAGATTTGTAAAGCGTGGCTAATCACCCATAGTGCTTCAAGGCTATCTTTGTGGGCATGCTCCTCAATCGAAGAGCCAGGTCTTGAGGTCCTTCTTGAGCTGCTTCAGTGATGCGGTCTGCCTGAGCTTGAGAGGTAGTGTGTTCCATCCGGGCTGCTAGGTAGGAGACGGATCTTCCTTCTGCTGTGCTTTCCGGATCTTGAGAACAGCTGCAAGGGCGAGCTGGGAAGAACGGAGATGTCTGTTTGGCACGTAGGATGCGAGGCGTTGGTTGAGGTATGCTGGTCCTATGCTGTTCCAGTGCCTTGTAGGTGTGGATCTGGAGTTTGCATGTGTTGCGCTTGTTGACTGGGAGCCAGTGTAGGTCTCTAAGGTGGTAGGAGATGTGGCTGCGTCAGAGGATGTCTGGCTGCTGCATTCTGGATTCTTTGTAGTCTTGATTGAAGTTTCTTGGTAATGCCAGCATTGAGTGCGTTGCCGTAGTCCAAGTTTGCTAGTGACAAGTGCGTGGGTGACTTTCTTCCTTGTGTTGGAGGGAATCCACTTGAAAATCTTTGGCAGGAGTCGGGGGTGTGAAAGCATAATGAAGTGATGGCGTTGACTTGGTGGGTCATGGATAGAGAGGAGTTCAGGATAATGCCCATGTTGCGTGCATGGTCCGTGGGGGCAGAAGGGTATCTCAGTGCAGTGGGCCACAAGGAGTCATTCCAGGCAGAAGGGGTGGAGCCGATTACAAGGATCTCTGTCTTGTCCGAGTTGAGTTTGAGACAGCTGGCTTCCTTCCAGGCGGCAACTGCTCTCATCCCATTGTGGAAATTTCTCATGGCCTTTGCAGAGACCTCAGACAGGGAGAGGATCAGTTGTTTATTGTTGGCAGAGGAGACTATGTTTAGCCCGTGTTGTTTGATGATCTTGGCAAGCGGGGCCATTTAGATGTTGAAAAGTGAAGATTCCGTGAGTTGCTGGTTGACGTGCTTCTCCGTTACCTTGACTGTGAAAGGGAGAAGAGAGATGGGTCTGTAGGTTTTCTGCTCCCTTTGGTCAGTGGTGTTTTTTTGAGCAGTGGGCTGATCTCTGCGTGATTCCAGTCTGATGGGAATGTGGCGGTCTCGAAGGATCGGTTGATAATTCGGCAGAGCTATGGTGGTGCTGGCCAGGTTGAAGATATGATGAGAGCACGGATCTGAGGGTGCTCCCGAGTTCTCCTATGGGCTGCTAATACAACTATCTTGAGAGTTAAAATCGGAGTTGTCCAAATATCACTGTTTTAGTTTCCCAGACTCTATAACTCTTGCTGTAGCTCCCCCAACCTCAGATGCACAGTCTGTTCAGTATTTTAATCCCGTCAAAACATATAGTGGTATGCCCAATTACCCCACAGTACCTGGGCTGCAAGCATTCAAAAGAGTTAACTGGTATCCTGTATGGATCAATCATGTTAAGCATTTTTAGCCACAGTGAAATGATTCAATTTAACACTGGGTTTTCAGAATAAATCAAGTCAGAACATTTTATTCAGTAATTTTTATGATTGCCCTTGTAGTCTCTCCATGCCACAATCAAATCCTAGGAACATCATTAAAAATTCAGATAAATTGTTGAACCCATCACTATTCACAAAACACTAAATCAAATACCAGATACAGGACAAATTTTCTCCTTTCTTCCTTATATTCCCAAACAATGAGGTAAGGTCAAACACCGATGTACATGAAGTTGGATGTCGGAAAATCGCTCTTGTTGATGTGGTTGCCCTATTTATTTATTCTTCTAAGGACTCATTCACAAACCTATTTGCATCAGTCAGTCTGTCTTAAAGGTGCTGGAATTATGACTATGGGTGCACACCTATCACAAAAGTGCCCCCATAAATTCTTTTGCTGAGAGTTAATATTACCCTACCCTGTGGTACTTGACAAGAGTGGATACCACTAATGGGTTTCCAGCGTGGGTTTCTCTGATAGGTTTGGGAACACCCTCAAACTGTAGAGTTATTTTATATTATAAAGCTGTTCTCTTACCCCCCCTTATCACCCTAGAAATTGTCAGAAATATACTCCAGCAAAAGGCAGGTGTACATTCCTTCGCCATGTCTAAATGTATAAGCTGTACAATTAATCCTGTGGAAAAGCCTATGCACGTTTGAATAAAAGAAATACACATGCTTTCCTCAAGTATGGCTTGAATGCTGAAACGGGTACGGTTTCTCTGTTATACTTCATAAACGATTTGTGAATAAGGGTGTAATTCTGCAGTTGCAAATCCACAGTTGTGTTTGGGCCCGCTGTGTTTTTAACCTCTGCTATAGATGAAGGATTCATAAACATGCCTCAGTTACAAATGTTCTGGCTAAGTGGTCAAACTTTTTTATTTACAAATTGCTTTAACTATTATTGCAGTAAATTAACTGTATGAGAACAGAGTTAACATGAGGCAGTGAAAATTGCAATGAGATTAGGAGAGATGGAAATATTTATGCCCCCACTTTTAAAAAAATCATATACCGTTTGAAGTGCGTGTTCTGCAGCCGGAGAACATAGTCACAATGTGTACAATGTGTACCAAGCATTAACTTAACTTAGTAACTTTGGATGGAAAGTGTTATGAAAATCAAACCCGCAACATTCTGGTAATTTGGCCTGAAAAGAATAGTGGCACGGTTAGATTAGATATTTAATACACATAGCACTCTTACCACTTTGGCAATGTGAAATGCATTCTGCCTGATGTCAGATAAGTGCATAAGTAAATAATCCACACCATTGACTGTGATATTGACACATGTGACCCATTCAAATTTAGGTTAGGGTTAGATGGATGATTAGCCCAAGGCTTATCACATAAGCCTCTGAATGGCTCTTGTCACATATTTCTCCTTTCAGGATTTAGAGACATTTTCCTAAAGCTAGCAGTGCAATAGGGGATTAAAAAAAAACCAATGCGATTTACAATAATTTTATGACTGAACCACTGAGACAAGGTTTCAAGCCTCTCTGAAGTCTATCTTAAAAGAGATGCAAACTCGATAGCTTCTTTAGAGGAGTAATCAACCAATCAATTAAATTAAGTTTATTAGTCAATTAAAACCGTAAACCATTACATAGTATGCGTCTTATACCTAGCTCTTCTAAAATCAAATACGATTATACAATCAACATTTTAAAATATAACAATTTATCAACCTCCCAGGTTCCTTGTCCACAGATTCAAAGCACCTTTCATGATTACAGTCTATCGTGGTTCCTTTTAATAATGATATCCAATTATAAGGACACTTGCTACTTCCAAGAGGTACCTCTGATCATACTCAAACTCATATTATTAGACCTCTTGGCCACATAGTACATAATAATGATGCCATGTCAAAAGTCGGCTGACTGAACAAGCAGACGCATAAAGTGATAGCACCTTCAAAGTGGATTTGCTTACATTCAGCTTTTTTGATCCATATTTCAAAGTCATAGCAGGACTACTTTAAAGACACAGCAGGGCCATGCTACAGAAGTATCCGATGCAATTTCTCAGAAGAAAGCCTTGATTTATGTGCTACACTAGTAGAACTGGGATCCTTGCCGTGGTTTCCCCTAACGTTTCACCTTCAGACATCCTGTTTTTGTTGACTTTGTTATTGGCGGCTTTAGGATTCTGCTCACTTTACCACTGCTAACCAGTGCTAAAGTGCTTGTGTTCTTTCCCTGAAAATCTGTTAACATCAGCAGATACCCAACTGGCATATTTATTTACTTAGAAGTCCCTAGTAAAGTGTACTACCTGTGCCCAGAGCCTGTAAATTAAATGCTACCACTGGGCCTGTGTCAGGATACTTCAATTCGATTTCCTCAGAAGCAGAAGATAACTCCTCAGTCCCGACCCGAGCTACTCACAACAAATATTAATCCTTCGTGCTGAGTACCCCGGAGGGGGAAAGGGGAATGGGATGGTAGAGAGACTGCCACAGAGATGATGAACGCCAGTACTCAGTCTGCCTCTTCACATCTAAGATTGGATACAGCACCTGCAAGAGTCACAGTCGCAATTACTAGGGACATACAACATCAGTTTTTCACTTTCTACTCTCAACACTTAATTCTCTTTAATTCTATTATTTCTTCACTCACCCTGAGTTCTCTGTAGCCTTGCTTCTCTCTATAAATGATAGCTCTTCTTAAAAAATGCTTATTACTGATTCTGGAAGAACTTCTCAACCTTTGTTAGAGATTGGTTTTATGTTGCTATATATATATATATAGTTGGTGATAATGCGTTCTTCAAATCAGCTGATGTTATTTAATTTCTCCTGTCTTATTGTGACTTCTGTCAATACTTGTATTTGTAAATGCTTGTTAATTAAAGTTTGTTTCTCCTTTCTTACTTCGACATTTGTTGATAACTTGTATTTGTAAATGCTTGTTTATTACAGTTAGTTTCTCCTTCCTTACTTCGACATCTGTCGATAACTTGTAGTTGTAAATGCTTGTTTATTTAAGTTTGTTTCTCTTTTAAACTCTATTTTGGTTTATTACCATTGAATTTGTAAATGCTTATTTGTTAACAGTTCGTTTCTCCTTTAAACTTTGCCTTTGTTTATAACCTTGACATTTGTAGATACTTGCTCTTTTAAAGTTCGTTTTTTCTTTGACTTTAATATCTTAAACAAGAACCTTGTAAACATAAGGTTAATTCATACATTAACTCTGTAGCCTTGCCGACTTCCACGGGAACGGTCTACTATCAAACTCTTCGAATAAACCTTGACAATATTTATCCGTTTTCTGTAAAATAATCTTCAAATTTAATTTTACCTCACAGGAGTTTCTGTTCTGAAGCGCGCTCTCTCTCCACACAGCTGATTCCTGTCAGACCTCAGTTGAAGTGCAAGGCTTTCAGCTGGAGAGCTCGTAACCTAGCAACCAACCGATTGCAAGACTAGAACTGTAACTAACCTTCAGGACTCACAGCGGCCATCTTGGATCTTCTCTTCTTGATTCTTCCTTTGAAATAAGCGCAAGATTACTCTGCAAACCTTCTTCCAGTTTGGGCTTTGCTGTCTCCACTGAGGATATCTCTTTGCTTTTCTCATGCACTTCTTTGATTTGACTTTGCAAGTTTGTGTGGTCATGACAGCCTGCAGCAGTGATTGTGCCACCCACTTAAGTACCCCTCTAAATGTCTCAGGCCTGCCATTGCAGAGCCTGTGTGTGCAGTTTTAAACAGCCATGGCGACCTGGCAAATTCAATCTTTTGTGAGGCTCACACCTTCCTTTTTAATACAGATAAATAACCCCTAAGGGATTTCCTAGACAGCTGCAAGGGCAAGGTGTGGTGTATTTAAAAAGTTGGACATGTACATTTAAGTTAGACCTATTCGAGTAGTGAAAAACTCTTAAATTTGCTTTCCACTGCTGCAAGGCCAATACTTATCAAAGGATAACATTGGAGTTACCTTATTACATACTATAAGTGTAATTTCCAAATGGGAAGCGATAACACCTCCCCGTCCTACCCCTGTTTGATGTCTCTGGAATTACAATTTAAAATCGTAACTTTTGGTGAAGTTAGCTTTTAAATTGCATTTTCTTGCCCTAACCATTGGGTGCCCACAGCCTGTCTCTGATCTCTTGTCTGGGATGAGTGACAGCTAGGCTTTGTGTATTTCCCCCGTTTGGTGTCTCTGGAATCACAATTTAAAATCATCCTAACTTAGGGTGAAGTTGGCTTTTAAACTGCATTTTCTTGTCTTAGCCATTGGGTGCATGTCTCTGATGTCTTGTCTGGGTGACAGCTGGACTTTGTGTACTCCCCTTGTACAGCCACACACAATGGGTGCTTTGGTGTGAACTGATGGGCCTTGATGGACCATCCTGGGGAGGAGCTGGACACAGCCATACTTACACCTGAAGAGGCTGCATACCCCACTTCAGTGAATCTGAAGCCAGGGGAGGAAAGGTTGTGCAGTTCAAAGGTATGTCTTTGAAGTCTGCTTCACATCAAAGCACCAGTGGTATAAGAACTGGACCTCAGACACCACCATTTCAGTACTCTTCTTGACCTGTTAATACCCAGCCAGGAAGAAGGACTGCTGTGCTGATGAAGGCCTGCCATTCTGCTGGACTGCTGTTTTGCGGTTCTCCTGCTTTGCTGACCTGTGCTTGCTGCTCTTTTCCGTGGGATTGAGAAGGACTAGACCTGCATCTTTCCAACCCAGAGTGACTCCAAGGGCCAGTTGGCTGGCCTCCTGATCTGAAGTCGCAGGTACATAAAATATATCCAACCACCCAGCTTCTGCACCTAGACTCGTCCCTCTGTGAGTCTGCCCTACCAAGAAGTGCCACACCAATTCTTGACCCTTAGACGTGGGCCTAAGGTGTTTGCTCCAATGGAACCAACGCTACCTCTGCTGTAGGAGCAGAATCAATGCATCACCACTGCTGCGAGGAGTAGAACAGATGCATCACCACTACTCCATGGGTCGGAACGGATGCAAAAAAATTCATTACTACTGCACTCTGCATCTTCGGACTGAAGCAATGCCCCCGGAACCGCCACTGTATGACAATTTCCCTGGCACAAGTTCCTTGCATCACCGTTGATGGTAGTGGCGACGATGACCCTGAATCGCTGCATTTCAGCTCCACTGCTCATTGGAACCAGCTTTGTTTGATTGCTTCATTTTCAGTATCTCTCTCCATCCATTCATTCTTTCTAAATCTCTCTCTCCCTCTCCCAAACTCTGTCTTGAAGACCCTGCTGTGTCTTCTTTAATTAACTTAGTGGGGAGCTGGAGAATGTGACAGCGGCAGTGGTCGTTGGCCTTTCCAAAACAAGCTTCCAATGGCTCAAACCCCCAGGAAATGCATGCTTGAGTAAATGGCCAGCCATGGCATGCCAGAAGGACCTTGAGCAGTGAACTTTTGGTGGCCATGTATGGATAAGGATGTAACTGAGTGGGAGGTGAGCTGCAAGGATTGTAAAGATGGGGGAAAATGATTGAAAGTGGTAGAGCAATGAGTAATGGGATAGTGGATCCAGGATTACCATGGCATACGGTCTGTATAGACTTATAGGACCCGTGGGATGGGAGGCGTCCAAATTGAGGTTTGGCCTTGTCATGGTAGATGTTTATTCCAAATGGTTTGTGGTGACATTTATGCGAAAAAACACATCAAAGAATGCCATTACAGTATTGGATAAAGTATTCATAGAGGAAGGATATCTGGTAAAATTGATCACAGATAATGGGACTCAACTTAAGTTGGATGAAATTCCGCAGTATTTGAATGTTTGTGCATACTACACTCATGAACCTCATTGAACAACCCGCAAGCCAATGGGGTTGTTGAGAGGGCAAATCGCATGGTGAACAGAGTTGTACAAATGGCAGTTGAAAGTAAGGGTGATGTTAGAGGGAAAAGTTGGAACTTATAATGATGAAGGTGAAGAAGATAATGCACAGAGGGGCAGAGGTCACGGGTCATGAAGGCTTCGGGTACCACCTAGGCATAAAAAATTACTATATATGCAATGCTTAAGAATGTATATAAAAGAATGTCAGTAATCTTACAATGCAATGTGTATAATGTACATAGGGAAGGTTTACGGAGGTATCATTTTTTTATGTGTGTAATATTTCTTTATTTCTGTAAAGGGGCGAAGATGTGTTGTATTTGTGTACATAGTTTATTCATTGCACGTGTACCTTTCAACACAGGGTTAAAATGTTAATGTGCCTATATTCTAGCAATCCTAAATTCTGTAACTTTGCTGGGTTCCCTTTTGAGTCCATTGCTTGCTGACTGGAGAGGGAGCACCAGATGCAGTTATGTCCCAGTAAAGATGTGTTTGAACCCTCTACTGGCTCCTGGGGGTGAATCATAAAACAGCACCTGTTTTTTTTAAGGTGTATGGGTTTGTTTTAATTCCAAATAAAGCAAACACAGTGATTGTGGTCTGCTGTTTCTTGCACGCCAACATCCTTGTGTTTGTAGCCAGTCACGGGGAGGCACAATGGCAACCTGGGTAATTAATATTCAACATTCTGTGATTCCCTTCGACTGGAGATTATTTTGCTTAGACCTAGCAGTGTGCAGGCGGCATTGCACAATTAAAGACAGGCACTAAAAATCGGTGCACAATTTGCAATCCATTTTTGTGATCCATGTGTTCGTACATTTAGCGTATAATTTTGTTTTTTGTTTAGTTCTCAAGTGAGCTAATTTAGGTGAATCATAGGACTCTGTTAAATGTTTCACATGTTTATATTAATTTCCTTTACATAATATTATGTTTTATTATTGTCCATTTTACACACAAAAATGTTTCTCGCGTTTCCTTTTATAGCATGAGCACATTTAACTTGCAATGAGACTTTCATCAGTGAATAGGACTACACCTCTCTACTGATTTTTCAAATGATTTCTCTATGTATTTGAAAAAAGTGTGCTACGTTGCACAATAGAGACAACTGTTTTAGTGTATATGAGTCATGATGCAAGAGTGTTTTTGGGTACAGGAAATTGTTCCTTTATATCTTAGCTGCTTTAAGGAGTGGCAGTAAAAGATGAATGATTTTTTGTTAAAGCTATTGTTTCTGTGTCATCTTATTTACCTTCCCTGAACTGACCATTGCTCGTCTCTCCCAAACTCTTTTTTACGTAGTTTTAATCGGGAGAACAAATGTCCGGTTGAACCCTTAATATTACATATAAACTTATCTTTCATTCATTCATCTTATGAAAACCCAGAACAATGCACCTGATTTTATAGCTTGCTATGGGGTTTGACATTTTTGTACTGGTGGCATGGCAATTTTGCAGCAACTGATGTTGCAAAAATACATTCATACCAATAGAGCAGAGCAAACTGACATTTTTGCACTGGCAGGTTTCTGCTAATATTATTTTCACACTGATCAATTGGTGAATGCAATAGGAAAAAAAAGTCTAATGTCAGTTCAATCTATGTAATTCAGCACCGATTTGGCAATTCTGAAGGTTCACATTTGTTCCTCTAAATTGTTTCTCTGACAGATATTTTATATTGAGAGCTGAAGGGCCTGATTTAAGGTTTAATAGATGGAGTAGTGCCTGTTGGAATGGCAGAGGACTTTACCATCACTATCCTGGTGGTACTCCATCTACCAAATTTAGAGATGACCGCCAGTCCGCTGGTCATATCTGTGCATCGAAAAGAACTGTTGTCACAGCAGTTCCCTTCAATATACTAAGAGTTTGATGGACTGTCACTATTTGTTTTGGTGGCTGTCCACAAATCTATTGACTTTTTTGTTTTTCAAAAACAAACTCCCAAAACGAGACTTTGTTCCTAAAAAAAACCGAATGACCCCCACCATAGAGAGTTGTCTTCCAGAATGTGAGGGTCATTATTGTATTTTCTTATCCCTCAGTGTTTGTTTTTTCCTGGCACAGATGGACAGGAACAAAATACTTTACATCACCCACCTTAAATAGGGTAGGCGGTGCAGTGTACTTCTTCTGGCAGCTATCAGAGAATGTATCCTATTGATGGATCCAACAGGGACTCCATTGATTGAATACAAAAGGTCTGCCCATCTTCCTGTAGTTAAATTAGAGGGGTGGACCATGGGTTTGGTGGGCAGGGTCCTTAGTTGTGTTTGCAATGGAGGTCCTTTTCCGTCAAACTCTACATTTGGCACATACTCGATGTGTATTTCTCTGTGATTTATAGCTTCATTAATGTGTGCTTCTCTTCACTGGCACCTTCTTCACATTACAGACACAGATAAGAGTTCTCTCAGGCTTTACCTCTGCAGTAGTAGAGAGCACCGTCTAGCTGATATGTTAATTAGGCCAGAGTATCCTCTGACTTCAATTGCAAGTCCCAGAAAATGCCAACATGTAGCTTTTATGAATATCTGTTTGGCAACCTCCTAGAGTTTAAATACAAATGCTACCCTTTAAAATTAAATTAGTCTCAACAGAAACCAATTTGTAACCTTTTTTGGTAATTTGATAGAGTGACAGCCTCAGTAAATTCTACATATTTTAATTAGCCTTTCCAACATGCTGCAGCAACAATCATTGCGGGCAAGGCAAATTAAACCAGAAGACGCTTTCATTATTGTAGATATTTGCATGGTCCTAGTCAGGTGTGTGGCCGAATGAGAGATGCCAATGTTATAAATCTACATGTGTTTTATAACTAAGTCTATATTCAAGCGAACACATAGCTGAGACAATCTTTTATTAATAAATTGTTAAGTGCATATACTTTGCAGTCGGTTTGCCTTCAGTGACACGTTTTGAGATACATAAGTGGAAATGTACAAGGATATCAATCAATGTTATCTTATGTAGTTTTGTGAAGATTTGTACAAAGCTTATATCGCCCTGCTGATATCCTGGCACCTCAGAAGAAGGGGAGGCTGCCCTCACTTGGACCTAATGAAGAAGCCAGATTTTCAGCTCTTTGTGAAATTCTCGGAGGGAGGTGGAAGACTAATGTGTAGCAGGAGGTTGTTCCAGGCTTTAGAAACCAGATAAGAAAAGGTGCAACGTCCACCTCTTCAGATACCGTGAACATGGGTGAGCGAGAGATTGGCATTTCTGAGGTGTCTCTTCGGGGTACAGAAGTTGATATTGGTGTTCAGTTACACACGTCACACATGTGTAGTGCTCTGTAGAAGAGGATGAGGAGTTTGAAGAGTGCACATTTGTGCCTGAGGAGCCAGAGAAGGTCTGGCGTGTTTGGATATGAGAAAGCTGAGTGGGAGATTGAGTGAGAATCTCGCTGCTGCTCTTTGAGTGACCTGGACCATTTTGGTGAGTTGCACAATGATTCTGACTTAGAGGTTGCTTTCGTTGTCCAGTCTACTGGTGAGTGGCTAACCTTATGAAACTTCGAAGTTTGCTTGTCAATTACGATACCTAGGTTTTTTGGTGAGTTTGACAGGGACTTTCTACCTATTCAGATTAGCTTGAAAGTGCCAGGAGCTTTTGTCCCAGAATCATTCAAAACTGTCCAGAAAAGGATTGATTTTTTGAGCAATCAATCCCCATTCTTGGGAAAAACTTGTGTTTGCTAGAATTTGGTGTAGATTTGTCCCCATTCCAAATTCTCTAAATTCTTCAATACTTGAATAAGGACCCTTAAGGCATTATATAGAGACTGGCAACTGGTGTTCTCCATCAAAATCTGGCAGATAACCCACCCTGCCTATTACAAGTTCCATAGGCTGGTGTGCGCTTGACTACGCAAAAGGGATATCTGCCATATTTGTGACAGAGTATCCCATGTGCCTCGCTCTTAGTATGGCCCTTACTTTTAAGAAGGAAGCCAGTCCCCAAATCCATCAGTTCAATTATCCATACATTTTCTTGATTGTAAGAATGCCATTTGCAAGGTGGAGGATGAGTGCTACCCATTGGACATTTCCATCCCCTACTTTTGTTGTCTGTTCCTTGTATCAGCCTACCTTTAAGTGACAGGCATCAACTACTGCAGCAATGGCTACTCTTAGGGCTTAAAGATCCCCGCAAGACAAATAGGATCTCTAAAAGTCAGCCAGTCCTTTGCAAGTGTATCTGGAGGGTAGGTAGGAAGCATGCCCTACTTTAAATGAGTAGGGGTCTGTGAAATTTGCGTAATTTGCTTTCAAGTAATTACAAGAAGTTTCAGCAAAAATAACATAATTCCATGAAGTGCATTTTTTGTCACAAGGGTGCATTTAACTAAAGCACAATGAGCAACAGCCACTTGCTTTCTGGTAAGTTTATTTGCAGGACATTTTTATGGCAAATGGTACATACTTATGCAA
Source organism: Pleurodeles waltl (assembly GCF_031143425.1). Taxonomy (NCBI): domain Eukaryota; kingdom Metazoa; phylum Chordata; class Amphibia; order Caudata; family Salamandridae; genus Pleurodeles; species Pleurodeles waltl. Next base: position 74,325,545 of record NC_090450.1, on the reverse strand, counting down.
AGTTGCTCAATAGCGTGATTTTGCGTAACAAGAGTAATATGAAATTCATAACATTCCACAAATGACATCAGCGTAGTTTAAATTTTGGTAAGACCTGTAACTGTGTCTGTTGCTCGTGAATTAATAATCAACACATAATGTGAATGGTTAGGGCTCTTTCATTGACTACAATCAATCAACGTCGGTTGTTTTTAATATACTGATTGCACAACATACATTACTATTATAAGTTGGGCAAAACTCAGGTTTAGAACAGCAAAAACGTACAGGAATTTAATAAATGCATTATCACATGGAGAGACTGGGAAATCCTTTTCCAATGCAGAAAATTGCACATCATCAACTTCGTATAAAGTAATTGTAGCTCTTTTGTATTAGCCCTACCCAGAATCTTCGCGCCAATGTTATCACATTTTCCATACATTTAATGATCCAGCCAAACTTCTAACTAGTCACAGTGTGTATAATATGATGATGATGAGGAAAAAAGAACCTATAAGGCACACTTTGGCACGAAGTGAATCTTGGTGGGTGCTCAGTTGTAACAGATTAAGAAGGGAAGAAATTAAAGAGAACTAGAGTAAAAAAGCTCTTGAGCACTAATAAAAGGCAAGATGATCATTGACCAGACATAGAGAGAGGTGGATTGCATTCCAGGCTTTGACAGCCAGCAAGTAGCGGCCTCTGACAAGTGCCAGCTGGATATTAAGAATCGCGACCAGTCTCTGAGATGAGGAATGGATAACACAAGAGCTGCAAGATAGAGTCAAAGGTGATTAACGATAACCAGAGTTAGATCAATGAAAGGACCAGTGAACCAAGCAGAGTGTCCAAAATTTAATTCTGCTGGAGAGATGGAGCCAGTGAGAGGAAGCATGGCAAATAGATAGGTAAGTCAACGAAGCTGGAAAATAGTAAATTTTGCATTTTGAATCCTGGTTAGCCTTATGAGAAGATGGAAGGCCAAGATAAAGAGAATCATAGTAGTTGAGACAAGGTAAAATAACTGCTTGAACCACAATCTGTGGAGAAGAAAGTGATAGAAAAGGAGGTTTTTTGTGCTGCTGGAGATTATGAAAGCAGGAGGAAAACACTTTATAAATGTGAGGGGAACTGACAATAATTGATTTTAGTAGAAGCCGAGATCCCTGACAGACTTATATGGTGAGGGAGCAGAATTGAGTTCTGTAGGTCACCAGTAGGCAGACATCCCAATTGATTCCAGCTGGGGGCTCATTCTGATGTAGAAATCGTAAACACCCGAGCTCTTCACCACTATTTGCTTCAATTGTGGAAACTTCAAAGCAACAAAAGTCAACTTTTTTCAGTCAGTAGAAAGCACTTACCCCATAGGCTAACCTGCAGTTGGGAGCTAATTAAGCAGATTCAGCACTTTTTATTAAGCTTTCTTATAGTGGAAAGGGCACGGTGAATGAGTTAAATACTTCATGTTCTATCCCTGGTGAAGGAGACCTGAGCAAGGTGCATCACTTAAAAGGGTGTATCGCATAAAGTGGTCATATAACTCTATGTTTAGCTGTCATGAGCGATACGCATACAACACCTGACTTTCTCATTGATTTAAGCTGCTTTAACAAAGACAAGATTTCGACGTTCTTAATCCATACAAATTCAGAAGATCTGCCACGTTCCAGTAGCACAATCTTCCCAGCAAATTTCCTGTTCTCACTGATCAAATACAGCGATTTTGAAAAAGAGAGACCAGACCTTTACATAAGTACACACACACTCCCAGTCATCTTGGACTCTTTACAAATATGGTATAACAAAATCAGTACAAAACGTTATTATGTTTTCGCTACTATTTGACTACTCCTTTCGTACAAGTTTTAGCATATTTGAAGATTACAAAAATCTTTTTTACACAGGGTTCTATTCACAGTGGTAAATTAGAACAATCTTGCCCACCACTTCTACTAATCTTTAATTGTGTTGATTAAGAGCTTTACATTTAATGGTATATTTGCTTTCCTCTCTTTTGTACTACTTATCCTTATTAACTATAACCTGAAGTACCTGGAATAATTCTCTTCACCTCCTGAAGCATGGAATGATGTTTCTGTAGCATCTGATACAATGGACCACAGGGTCCTTCTCATAAACCCAACAAACGGGGCAGAATATCTGGCTTGGCATTACAATGGATTTGGCCCTTCCTCTGTAACAGAAGAAAATAAGTGCTTATTGAATCAAAAGCTTCTTCAGTTGCAGAGAGTTACTTATGCTTTCCATTAGTGTCCCTACTTCTTATCCCAAAATTTGCTTGCATGATTATTTATATTATGCCAGGCTTAACCCGAAACATACAAAATAAAGGTGTTTAAAAATATGCTTTCACTGGTGCACACTGCAAAATATGTTTGCAGATGGATTCTGATGACATCCAAACCTGTATATGTTTGAAGAACAACAGTGAGAGCCTAGCAAACATTATGGAATGCCCAACTCATACATTCCATTGTATTAAAGGAATGACAAAAGAGTTTTTTTCCTGAATAAAATTAAAACAGAAACATCAATACTTTTAAAAATATACATTTTTATTTAGATTTTGCAAATAAATAAAAGCAGCACATTAGGATAATTCTGTACAAAATGACACTCTTAGAAAAAAAACAGAGCAGTAATACAAAGACCAATAGCAAAGTACATATAGGAGGTCCTGAGAACGCATGAAGCGATAATATTAAATGCATGAATTTCAGAGAAGCACTTCTATTGGATTAGTATCTGAAGTGTTGGGCTTGCAGGATAGGACAGGGATCGGACTAAAAAGATGGGGACCTGTACTCTGAGTATTTAGAGTCAGCTACATCGACCATTTTTAACACTTTTAACAATTATTACCCCACCCACCATTGAGAAAGCTATAGTTAATTACCACAGGCTTCTGACAGAAGAAATCATGAAGGCAAACAACTACTCCAATCCAGAAACTGTGCCCATATTGCCTTACCTTTCCGGATGGCTTATTTTCCTCTTCAATCATATAAAGCCATTTCTAGACTAAAATTAGCCAACAACCAAGCAAACCACTGCTGGAAGGTTGTGGGATTGTTGTCAAGTCAGAGTGATGCAATGCACAGACGTGCCACTGACTGCCATAGCAATAAATACAAACCTCTGGGCGGCACCCGGAACACCTTCGATATGTACTCCCATCAGAATAGGTTGAGGGATTAGTTCAATAATAATGCCCAGATATGAATAAAATAATTTTGAAATCCCTTTCCAAGGTGGTTCGAGGCTCCGACAGCTACCAAACATATGAATGGCATTGACCTCAAGGTGTTGGCAACGAGAGCATGTGATACCTACTGTCTCTCCCAACTGGCGGTTTTTGGGGGGTATAATACAAATCACAAATAGTCTTGTAGTGTTTTGCCTGCAGATTAGCAGAAAGTAACTCAGTGCGTGCCAGCTCTAATGATTCCAGAAAAGAACACTTTGTCGCCCCTAGCTTCAAAATCATCCGCAGTGAGGGCGTTCAAATCATTGTAGAATTGACTAATGGAACAAGGATCCTTCCCAACCAGATGATGTATCAATTCTGTCTTCTGTAAACCTCGGGCACCCACCACTTTATGACTTAGAAAATGCCTCATTTTTAAATACTTAAAAAAATCATTCCGGGATATCTCAAGCCTCCCCTGCAGCTCTTCAAATGAAATTATTCCATCCAGCAAAAAAATCACCCAATCTCTTAATTCCACTGGAAACTCAATCAATTACAGGGGAGCCCCAAAAGATATCTGGAACTAGCAGATTTGTTTCCAAAACGGTGTAATGATGTTGACGCCCTAGCCCCAATTTTTTACAAAGTGGAGCCCAGACCCTATAGGCACCATGTACTGTCTTAAACCGAACTTTTTAAAGGTATCTGAGTGCAATTTGTCACAAAAACTTCCACTAGCTTCTTTCCCTGGCAAGACCTCAAACGCCCTCTGCCCCGATCCCTAAACAGTGGACCACATATTGAAGAATGGCTGCCCAATAATAAAGTTTTAGGCCCGGTACAGCCCAGCCGCCTCTGTGTCTGGGGAGGGCTGAGTACTTGAGTGTCCTTTTGCTTCTAGACTAGGCCCAGATAAACCGTATGATAATATTATTCATGGTTTTAAACCAACAGATGTTGAATTTGAGAGGGATATCTCAATTAAAATATAGTGTTTTCTGCACAAAATCATCTTAATAATGTTGCAACGGCCCACTATAAGTAAATGTAAATGATCCAGTCTTTGTGAATTTTTATCTAGTTTGGCAATGACTGGAGCTAAATTGAATTCAACCAGCTTGTCCTGTTCTTCCATCATATTGACCCTGAAATACACAGCTCTCTCCACTACCCAACTATCACTAAACCCTGCATGGCGATTGATGAATACCTGGATTTTACTTCGGTTAAGAGAGTAGCCTGAAAACTGCCTGAAGGCCTGCTCTTTTTGCTTTATGTGTACTGAAGCTGTGGCAGGGCAAGATATCACTATGGCTACATCATACACATAGGTGAGCACTCTGGTGTACCAGCTTTGGAATTGCATAGGAACAATCACAGGGGCTAGCTCGAGTTTTTGGATAAAAGGGGCAATATACAGCACAAATTTGGATCTCCCTGAATAAACCCCATAAGATGTATTCTAGTGGTAGGACTATGATACAGCGATATCACTGCCTTTATATAGTCCGGCCCAATACCATACTGACCCATGACACTCCATAGAAAGTCCCAGGAAACCCTGACAAATGCATTTTGTGCATCTAACAGAATTAAGGCCATGGGGTTCCCAGGAACCATTGATGCGTCAAAAAAAGGGCTATGCAATGACGGGTATGATCTGTAGTAGCCCTCCCAGGGATGAACCCGTGTTACGGTGGTGAGGCTAATTTGATGATGACTAAGCTCAGCCGGGAAGCTAGGACTTTAGAGTACATTTTTGTATCACTATTAATGAGCACTATAGTACAGTGTGATCCTGGGTTTTCTAGGGCAGTAGTTCCCAACATTTTGACTTCTGTGGACCCCCACTTTATCATTACTGGAGCCCTGGGACCCTCTATGAATGTTTATTGGAATCCGTCCCCCCCCACTTAGTCATTACTGAAAGCTGGAGAGCTAATCTGTTAATATTATTGAATTTTATAAGCAATCGCTGACCCCCTGATGAGGCTTCGCGGACCCCCACTGGTCCCCAGACCACAGGTTGGGAACCACTGTTCTAGGTGTTTACCTTTCTTTGGAAAACAACTATGTTAGCTGGCGACCAAGAGTCTGGGGAAGATTGCCCCTTCTGATCTGAGAGAATATAAAAAGTAGATCTGTTTTTAAGTATAGAAAAAAGCTTATATAAAACACCAGTGGAATCTTATCCCCGCCTACTGGTTCTCCCACTGGCATGTGCCAAATGGTAATTTATAACTCCTCCATCGAAAAGCGGGCTTTGAGCAGATCACGGTCTTCTGCTCAATGTGTCCCAAGGGAATTGAAGCAAGGAAATGCCAAATGTCCTCCTCTAAAGTATCTTTTTCTCTTTCTTCTTAATACAGCCTCTCACGGAATCCCTGAAATACTTTGCAGATTCCATAAGCATCTGAAACCAGACTACCACTGGATCCCGAACCTCCCTTATTTCAGTCTGAGTAGTTTTTTACCTGACGCGGTCAGCCAATTGATAGCCAACCCGTTCTCTGTACTCCTAACTCTCCCTTTCCCATATCATAAATTTTGATGCAGCTGTCCTACTCAAAATATCAGTAATTACTGCTCTTGCCAGGGCTATCCTGTTTTTGCGGAACAACATCTTCCCATAGAGAGGCTGCTATGATTACCTGAGACTCTGCTTCCTCAAGGACCCTATAGAGCTCCGCAAGCCACAGCTTCTCTTTTTTATGCATTAATCCAAAGCTGAGAGTTTCCCCATGCATACAGGCGGTAAAGGCCTCCCAGACCACCCTACTGAGGCGCTCCCCTCGTGCTTGGTGAATCTCCAAAAACTCTGGAATCCAGTGCTTCATATGTTGTAAATCAGGTGTCTCCAACCTGTCAATCACCAGCTGCTAGTAGCTTCCAGACCCCATCAGAGTTTCTCACACCCTGGAGTTCATTTTAAAATAAACACAAGGTCACATTATTCCTTTTAAAGTTAAGGGAAGGCTGTGTTTCTTTTACATTAATATAATCAGGCTGCAGACAGCAAGACCTGATAAGGAGCAGTGCTGGACTCAGATTTATCACCCAGGTCACAGACTTGAAGACTTGAAGACTTGAAACACTAAAGTATTTGACTCTTAAATAAAAGTCCTTGTCAACTCAGTATTGGAAGTGAGAACAAAATAATGTTTCTCAATGCTCTTATGTCGGAGAGGATGAAAATGAAAAGTGACACTATAATTAGGTTAACTATTCATTTTAATTTTCTCCAATTATTTTCAAAGTGTTGCATTTAAAAACAGCAGGCCTCTTGCTCCCAGTGGCCGTTAGAACACTGTGGAATATTTATAACTGAAAAATGCAATAATTTTTTAAATGGGAGAAATTTAAAATGCAGAAAAATGTTCTGTGTCATGAACATTTTTGCACTTTAAATTTCTCCGATTTAAAATCATGGTTGTATGTTTGTGTTATACTTGTAACGGTGCCACATATCAATCAATCAGTGCTTGTAAAGCATGCCTTCTCACCCGTGGTGTCTCAAGGCGATGTGGTGGGCATGCTGATCATTTGAAAAGCCAGGTCTTGAGATCATTCCTGAATTGCTTCAGTGATGCGGCCTATCTGAGGTTGAGAGGGACTGTATTCCATGTCCGGGCTGCAAGGTGGCGAGATGGGAGGATCGAAGTTGGCTGGTGGAGGTCTAGAAGGTCAGGCGGCGGTTGAAGTAGTCTTTTCCGATGTTGTGAAGTGCCTTGTAGGTGTGAGTTAATAGCTTGAAGGTGATGCGTTTGTCGACCAGGAGCCAGTGGAGGTCTCTGAGGTGGGTGGAGATGTGGCTGTGGCAGGGGTGTCTAGGATGAGTCTGGCTGCTGCATTTTGGATTCCCGGTAGTCTTGGTTGTAGCTTCATTGTGATGGCAGCATAGAGTTTGTTGCCGTAGTCCAATTTGCTGCTGACCAGGGCGTGGGTGACTGTCCCTCTAGTCTGAGTGGGGATCCGCTTGAAGATCTTTCGAAGGAGCTGCAAGGTGTGGAAGCAGGCAGAAGAGATGGCGTTGACTTGACGGGTCCTGGAGAGCGTTAAGTCCAGGATGATGCCCAGGTTGCGTGCATGGTTGGTGGGGGCGTTTCCTAGAGCGACAGGCCACCAGGAGTCATCCCAGGCAGAGGGGGTAGAGCCAAGCATGTCGACCTCTGTCTTGTCCGAGTTGAGCTTGAGACAACTTGCTTCCATCCAGGTGGCGTCTGCTCTCATACCATTGTGGAAATGGCGAAAGGTATGCCCTTTGCCACAGGTACATATGACACTGGCTCTCAGTTATCCATACACATATCCCATTCATGTGCACACATGTTCATACATCCCCAATGACCACGCCGTCATTGACACACATGGCAGCCTTGTCATAGGGCCTCTAGTCAAAGTATTTTCTTCAAATCATAGCATGTGGCTCTATGAACATTAGGCTAAAGTCAAGGAAGTTTGCTGTGGGGGGGTCTGGTAATAATGCACAAGTTGTTTAGCCTTCGGTAGCTAACAATGAATTTCACTGATCAGAAGTAGCTCTCTCTACAGAAAAGGTTGGAGACCTCTAAAGTAGATAATTCTCATTGAGAAGAAATGCCCAGACAAAAGTCCACTTTGAATCTATAGTCCGTAGGCCCATCCCATCTCGCTCTAACACAAGCGGGCTATGGATCGGATATGACCCTAGGACATTTTTCTATATTAGCTCTATGTAACAGAGTACGTGGAACAAGCATGTAGTCCAGATGGGCATGTGATCTATTTGATGCAGAGGAATAAGTCTGATTCAGTAACCTTACTCTAGGCGTTTTTCAACCCATGCTTATTCCCGAAATCGGTCAGAGACTTGAAAACTTTTGGTTTTCGGCCTGTATACAACCATGGCCCTTTATCCAGCCATCTCCCATTTCCAATAAAATCAAAATCCCCACAGAGCACAATCAGGGTAGGCCAGAGAGCCAGCTTGTTAGTAAGCCAATCAAACACTGTAGGGTCATGAATAGCCTACCCATAGACCATTGCTAAGGTGAAAAGGCCGGTCCCATGCTGGCATTCCGTAATCACCCAACTCCTAAGTTTGTTGGCTTTTTATGTGTCTAAAGGTATAAGCATTGCCCCGGGCCAAAATGGCAACCCCTCAAGTCTGCACACCCTGTGTTGTGCTCCCAACTAACCTAAAGCCAATAGTTTCCAGCAAATGCTTTCTGGATGCTTCAATATGTATCTCCTGTAAGGAAAAGATATTGGCCTGCAGCACTTTTAGATTATTTGCAACTATCATTCAGACCGAAAATATTAATAGATGCAATTTGTATCTTACCCATCCTCATTAATCCAGAAATAGTACTCCATTACTAAACACTAGAATTTTACTTGTTAGACCAATCCTCCGCAATACTCAGTCATGGTCCTTGAAGTCTTGGTATTTTGCCCAATGTGCTGTCTCTGTCCCGCCCCCCCCTCCATCCCCACCCAACTCAAAGACCCCCACTCCAGACTGCCAAAACTGCCACCCGCTCAACCTCAAACCTCCCCTGACCAAAAAAACTCCCCCTCTTCGCCCTCCAAGACTAGGAGTCTTCTGGATAGACTTGTCTTCTAGCAGAGTAATCCCATTTCAACACTCTGGCTACTGGGGATCTGTTCTGCACTTCACACAACTTCTTTGAGATTACCCCTGTTGTTTTCTTCCCTGATGTTTCTTTTGCTTATAGGTGCATGGTTCATCCCCTGTATTACTCGAGCTCATTTCTGAGGCCTCAGAAAGTCCTGAGGGTGTTGAGAGCAAGTCTTTACCAGAGACATCACAAAGTCAGACCTAACAAGGCTGGTGTTCGCTGCCATATTACAAGTAAGGTCCAATTCCTGTTTAGTCCCCACTACAGTTTATATAGCTATTACTACAGGTGCCCCCTCCAACACGCCCTTCTGTACACGCCAACACGCCCTTCCTGCGTCGGTGTGCAGCAGCTGGAGGCTTTCGACTGTCCTGTCCACTGCCATTGCAAGTGGGGAAGTCTTCATCATAGACCTCCCCCTCTTTCTCATGACTGCCATCTTCACCTCTCCCACTGTAACCTGTTTTTCGGGAGTCTGTACCACTTTCTCCAGTGGCTGTGGTGAATGGGAAGAAGTCCAAGATAGATGGCTGGGGCAGGTGCCAGCGCTGCAAGTCTCCCTGATTAGGTGCCTTCTGCTCACCTGCGCTGGCATGGGAGCGTCCTCCTTTCTCCAGAGTCTCACTTCGGGCTTGCTAGTCTCCAGGCTGCCCCAGTCAATCTCCGGGTACATTGTGCTTGTGCTCTGCCTCCCATCGCCTCTCTCACGCAGCATCTTTGTTCCATTACGTGGCATACTTTGTCTGCAAAGCCACGGGAGCCCAACGCCACCAAAGGTGCAAGATGCCTGCACTGCAATCCGATTGGTCCGTTGACCGGGGAGAATAGCCAGGGCTGCCAGCATGGCCCGATTCTCAGCTTTGGGGGCCACCTATAATGACAGGTGATTTTTCCGCTGGGGGCCAGTCTCCAGCATAAAAGTATGAGCATCTGTAATCCCGCCATTTATGCTTTTTCCAACTTTAACTCATTCACCCATTCTTAGTAGTTTGTTTAGTGAAGCCTAGAGTTAGGGATGAGAGCCTTGAGACAGGCCTGCTACACGACGGGCATCTTGCCTCCTATATTAAAGTTGTTAAAACATATGCATGCTTCCACTGGCTCGCACTGTGAAGTACGTTTGCAAATGTATTCTGATGAGATCCAAATCCGTATATGTTTGAAGAACAACAGTGAGAGCCTACCAAACATTATGGAATGCCTAGCTCACACATTCCATTGTATTAAAGGAATTACAGAAGAGTTTTTTTTCTCCAGAATATCTGATATTTGGAGGACTTTACCACCACAACCCTTCTTTCGAATAGCACATAAGACTGGTTCCCCACACCTCACAAATTGAGAAACCACTGCATAATCTTCATTACAAATCTTTTTATGTGTTCCACAAGGCAAAGATGTAGTCAGTGGTGTTAGGCTCCAATGGCCCATATTCTTGAATATTCTTCCTTTAATGCGATCTAATCATTGAGTATAGTTGAAGCTCAGCAGTCGGGCATCTGAACTATTGTAGTATGTCCTTGGTGGGCTCCCAGTAAAGCTCACGGACATATTTACAAGAATTTGCAGCCAAACTCTTCCTCAGCCTCCTGGAAAAACAAACAAGTAGAAGGGGCCTCTACTAAATCCCACTGGATTCTGGTTTCACATTTAACACCCTTTGCAGCATTCACAAAGCCCACTGGAACAAAGGCCCCTGCTACCTTCAAAATCTGCCAAATATTACATTCCTGCTATGTGCTTTTGTTTAAAGAATCGGCACCTTATCTAGCAGCAAAGTTTAAAAGTACAAAAACTTTGAGGCAGGAATCTGAGCATCTTGGCCTCTAAATTCTGGAATGTTCATAACCCCAGCCTGAATCGCAGAACTATAATCCGACGGTTAACATATCCACACTACCATATTCAAACATCCATAAAGCAATTGTAATGACACATAAATAGCACACTTGATACATGGATTAACATTTAGCTTTTTTCAAAGCCACGCTAGCACATTGAATACAAATGAACAATGCTGGCAAGGAAGAGTACAAATCAAAATGGGGCTTGTCCATTAACTTGAAACGTCTTCAGCACTGGAATAGGGGCCTAACCCAGGGATGTGCGACCCCTGAAAGGGGCCCCAAACCTTCAGGAGGCCAACATTCAGCCAGAGTCAAACAATATCTGTGAGACATGAGAGACTCAGACATTGTATGCAATGAATGAGATCAGACATCAGCAACCCCATAAAAGGAAATTACATTAATACCCTTCACTTTCCTTTGAGAGCATGAAAAAAAGGAATGTGATGGGCTTAAGTAAAATAAACAGCCTCTTTTCTTTTTAAAAGTTCAGTCTCATGCACATGCATCTTCGCTTGGCACACATACCAATGCGACAACTCGAAAGGCGTGCATACCAGAATAATAGACGATACCAAGGACAATACTCCATAACCACACCACCCTGGAATGCTTTAAAAGATGAAAAACAAAAAGAAACCTGTGTGACCACTTACTGTACAACACACTACACAAACGGGAATGCGTATAGAACTTAAAAAAGAACAGAGAAATCTGAATGACCTCTTTTGGCTCATGACTCCCCATGTGACACCCAAGTTCCCACCACTTATGACTTGACTGCAGGGATAAAATTCACAAGTGCAGGGATAAAATATGCCTCTGTATTGTCTCAAAATGTCACCAGAAATACAATCAGTGTCTTAAAGCTATCTATATGCTAGGAATATTGTACACATCTGATTCATTTGGAACCCAGTTGCCATGCCGCATTAGGTTTCCAATGCAAAAAGAACAAGATGATGAATGCAATGCGTGAATTATTCTCAGCCACTGCAAATGCTTGGGGCCATATCCCAATCCATTGTTTGTCACCCACCATTCTACTTCAGTTTGGACCCAGTCACATGTAAATCAGCCTTTACCCGCTCCTCATGGGAACAGGCCAGCCGAACTGCAGGCCTAATCCTCCCTGAACTGGCACACAAGCAACATAGGAATGGTATCACCCTAGTAAGGGCTCTTCAGCCAGGTATTGCCTGGTTCCAGTGGCACTGTGAGCCCAGGACCCACTTCTGGGCATAACCGGCTCACTTAGGGTGTCAGATCCAAAAAGAACAAGGTGATGGATTGAATGCTTGCATTAATCTCAGTCACTGGCAATCACTGGGGCCGCATCCCAATCCATTGTTTTTACCCAACATGCCACCTCAGTTTGGACTAACCATATGCCAATCAGTTTTGACCCTCCTCTTCATGGGAACAGTCCAGCTCAAGCTGCCAGACCAGGTCCAGACCGAACTGCCAGGCCAGTTCTTACCCTAGGTCCTGTTTCACCCTAGGCAGAGCACTTCAGCCAGATATAGCTTGGTTCCAGTGACACAGTGAGCCCAGGACCCTAGTATGGGCAGACCCGGTGCACATAGAGAGTTGAATGCAAAAAGAACAAGGTGATGGATGGAATGCTTGAATTAATCTCAGCCACTGGCAGTCATTTCTATAGCATCCCAATCCATCCTTTTTCATCCACTGTGCCACCTCCCTTTAGACATAGCAATATGTATATCAGTCTTGACCCCCCACCTCTACATGGGAACAGTCCAGCTCAAACTACCAGGCCAAGGCCAAGTTCTCCCTGAACAGGAATACAAGCAATCTAGGACCAGTTTCGCACAAGTTAGGACTCTTCAAGCAGGCATAGCTTGGTTCCAGTGGCACAATGAGCCTGGGACCCACATCTGCGCATACCTGGGATACTTTAGGGCATCAAATACAAAAGAACAAGGTGATGGATGGAATGTTTGAATTAATATCAGCCACTGTCAATTGTTTGGGGTCATATCCCAATTCATAATATTTCACCTACCATGCCACCTCAGTTTGGACCCAGCTATATGCTAATCAGTCTTGACCCAGCTCCTCATGGGACCAGACCAGTAGTTCAACTGGACTGTTTCAAAACAATGGATTGGGATGCAGCCGAAGAGTTTGCCAGTGGCTGAGATTAATCCAGCATTCCATCCATCACTTTGTTATTTTTTGGCATTGGACTTTAGGTTGCATGCACATCAGAACAAATATGGCAAGCAGAGAGTATGTTTTGTGACATGACAAAGACATTCAATTGTATACAATTATTCTATACTCATTACATTTTTTTTATTTATAGGGTGAAATTCACAGTACTCATTAGCTCTCTCTAAAACGCAACTAAAATCGAGGAAAAAGATAAAGGAAGAGGAACCTGTTGAGTATTAGGAAAGACAGGGCTTTTGAAATGTCTGAGGTTAGGCTCAGCATGCAGTGAAAGTAGCATAGAGGTCCACAATGTCCATGTGATGACAGGAAAACATAAAAGTGAAACAATTAAAATTGTGAAAATGTGCTTGGAGAAAGTACTTAAAGTGATCTTTGAACAAAAAGAATAGCAAAAGGTGTTGCTGCACAGGAATTGTGTAAACCTTTCCTCAAGTATCCGCGGGCCACTATTCTGTGTAGCAATGGTGTCAACACATGCATAGAATCATTTGGTGGATTCATTTCTGTATATTTTGTGTCCCTGTATGTTCTCAAACTAGGACATTATTTTTTTAATTTGTGGATTAGTGCCTTAGGTCACACTTCGCTGGAAAATAAAAGGCACAAACCAACACAAGGATTATGAAGAATCAATCACTGCGAAGTAATTTTATTAAGTGGTGAAACTGACCATAATTGAATTTTGACTCCCTAAATTGTTAAGCCATCTGAATTCTGCTGATTCATCCGGGAAGTTATAAGGTTAGTCCTTGTGCAACAACAACATCTAATCTGTCATGTCACGAGAGATCTTTATTGCAACCCAAGAGACTATCACAATGTCTTTCTCTGAATGAGTTGTTTTCTCTGACAGTCTATTGTAGGGAAATTTGGTCTTTACTTAAAACTTCCGTCCCAGTGCATATGTCATCCCATGTGTTTTTCTTGAGAGCTGTTTCTTTGACAGAGTGGTACAGTAGCTTGACATAGGGGTATGTCTTGCATGTCGGGGTTCATCATTCATTGTTTTGTGGGGAGACTTCTTTTTAGTCTCTACATGATGAGATAGTGTTACTGAGGTTGTCTTTGGTTGTTGCAGTGACTTGCTTTGGCATGCACTATGTAATTACCCATTTGTGGAAATGTCCCATGAGGCTCACTGTGTAGTTTGTGATTCAGAAGAAATTGTTTACAGCTATTCTGGATGTCTGAGTAACATTCTGTGCTCGGGTGTTGCGTCTCAAGGTGATGTCTTTACTCCTCCAGATGTTTCTTGGAAAATATATTGAATTGCTACATTTAGAAGCACTGGTATGACTGATATAATCTGTGCAGGGTTTTTGTGGGCTGAGGAGGATATGTCCTGCATGAGTTGATGACAGTGGGCTGAAAACGTGTGTTTGTCAGGTACAATGTAGATGGAGTTATGATGTGGTCAGTTGGGCGTGGCGTGGCGTAACAGATGTGAGGTGTCTTTCTTGTTAATACTGCTTTTCGTTGAGAAGTTTACGAGCTTGCAGGGCTGTACATAGATAGACAACGTTTTATGTGACGGCATGATAGGAACGTTTTGGAAATGTTGTTCGATGTGCCTTCCTGTATTGTTGCTGCTTCCAGATGTTCCTTTACCAAGACAAATGGACCATTCTGCTTGGTAGTGGAAAGGTTTCCATTTTGTTGCATGTTGTGTTGCAGCAGCTTTTATTGAGGTTTGGCCATCGTAAGAAGAATTATTGAAGAACAATCTAGAGGCTTATGTTATTGAGCTGCAGTTCCCCACAAGTTGTTGGCAAGGTTGTTATCTTTGCGGGCTTAGTGCTGGCGTGGTTATGGACAGTTACTTGAATATTGTTTTCTGATTGCCTCTAGAAGGGATTGAATGATAACAAATAGATGTATATGTGGAGTGATGGTTCCATAGTACTCTGGTTACAATTGTGCTGATGGATTCCTGTATATCTGGCTGTGTTCTGCTTTATATAGCTGTCTGTGCCCTGGGCTATCTAGGCAAGAACAGAAATGCTTTCTTTCCCATCACATTTAGTAATGTATTTTAATTGATTGTGTGGATGCCACAATGTGGGAGGTATGCTTAAAATGCCAATCACCGTTCTCACATGTGCGGGCTATGTTTTAATCTGCGTTCGACTTTGGCTCCATTGTTGGCATGCACTCGTGTCCACTGGAACATGTGTGTATGAATAGCTTGTATGTATCCATCTGTCCCTGCACTTGGAGAAGGAATGTTGGCATTGTTTTAACCATTGTTTTGAGAGTATCTTGTGGTTCATCTTTGATGCCCGTGTGTTGTGTTATTTTGTAGTTCTTCATCAGTTGCGGCCTATTTTATTTAAATACATTTGAAGCTCCTTTAATATTCTTTCATATTATTATAACACCACAGGTGGACGATATTCTCGAGGGTGGACTTGAATAGGTATAATTAAATGGCTTTAGCATACTGATGAAGTGAAATGACCAACTGATGTATCAGATCCATCCTGTATGCAGTGACACAGTAGCAGGAATGGACTTTTAATAACCATTAGAGGGACTGGCACAGTGCCAAATTCAACTGATCAAATTTTTCAAAATCTTCAAAATAAAAAAAACAGACAAAATACTTTGTCCCACGGTTCATGTAAAAACACTGTAGAAATCCTATGCCCACCTGCCATGTCTCAAACTACTACCAAATATGACAAAAACAGGCCTTTGACATTCAGCTGTGAAACCTTATATGGTGATAAATCCATAGTATCAGAATAAAGTAAATTCAAATGGGCTATTTGTGCAATCCTGAAGCAAAACACTATGCTCATTTTTTCCCTCTGAAAGAACAGTAAAATCACAAATCGGAAACACTTATCATCTCAGGGTACTGTAACTAGAAACATGAGCTACATACCACCCTGTATAAAAATGGGAAAGCCATGATCCAATACTTGGGTCCGTTCCATCACCACATTGTTTGATACTCTAAAGACCCTAAGAGCTTCTACCCTGACTAGGATGTTAACAATGTTACCATGTATACCACTTTTACACAATATGACACTACTAGCTCACCGCGCTCTATTCTATCCATTGTCCCACTATCACTCTTACAACTGAGAGGGCGTAGTTTGATATTACATATTATAGACGTGAAATGCTTATGATTAACAATGCTGCATTAAATAAAATATTAATTGAAACATATTCATTAACGTAAAGGATTTTCATGTGTGTAAACTAATGTCAACTGTAAGGAATAATCGTTCATAGATTGCCAAAGCTGTGCACATTAAAACGCATAAGACTGCATTCGTTAGAATCATATATCTTAAGTTAGCGTGAGTCAAGCAAAGCTGTGTAGCTCTCATATTAAAGCGTATTTTTCTGTCTCTTCAGTGTACTGACTTGTAAAAGACCATGACCCAGCGATTGTTCTTTTCTTCACTAGTTTGCAACATCCTCCAATTCTCCCATCCGCATGTTAGTAGCTTCTAACATAACAGATATATACTTTGAAACATTAATGGACACTTCCAAGGACGATGAAGCGAGAAGAAGAGAACTTTTGACCTGATATGTGCAAAGTCGATGAAGTAACTCCGGATGAGCCACCTACGAAAATACGTCAATTATGAAGACCAATTAGAAATTAGGGAATTATCAAGAAATGACAAAATGCATTACTTAATGTATAATTTGATAGGTTACCAATGGTGGGGTGTATTGACTGACCAATAGAATTTTGGGGGAATGTATCACGAAAAAGGGATAAAAACCCATGACACAGGAGACAAACGGCTTGAGGTAGGGAATGATATCGATTGCATCCCGAAACTCTGTCACTCTATTTGGTGATTTGAGACCTAGATAAAACCATCCTTGCCTATAGACTGCCCCATTACACTTTTCTCCTTATGAGGAAAGTGACCCTTGCCTTTAACTTAGATAGACTGACGGTGATCTAACTGATGTCCTGAAGACGAAGACTGATCCTGTATGCTGACCTATCTTGAGGAGGGCAATGATAAATGTTGCTAATGAAATCTACTTACTTGCTTTTCTTTCTAGGTACCAACTGCTGTATGTTTTTAATTAGAGACCTTAATTAGATGTTTTTCCAAATTGATGTTCTAAATTGTTTTGCATGAAGTCCAACATGCTAATGCTAATTAGAGGTTAGATGAGGCATCCATTTCAACTGACAAACTGACGTGACTGACTTGGTGCTATGCTGAACTTGTATCTCTAGAAGGTTCTATGTATTACGATCTGCTTATAGCCAACTGATTGCTTATGTTTCTGATCTTTGCAATATTGAAAGTCTATCATGATTGTCATCTTGTGATTATGCTTATTTGCTTCTTGATTTTGAGATTGACGCATTTGCTATTAGATTGTAATCAATAGGGAATAAAACTCACAAAACTTCATTAAGGTGTGGTTACTCATGACTGAAAGGTCATGGTTGCGCCGAATGTTTATTAATGCCTAAAGTGAGATATATTTTGGTGTCAAATGTTGACAATGTTATTGACATATTGATTGATATTTTGATCAGTTATCTCGTCCTACGGTGTCTCACCACTGGGTCCAAAGATTCATCGGCCTAAAACGAGTCCTGATGTGTATAAATTAACATAGACGGACGCGTTAACAGTTCTGGTAGCAGAGTACGGTTTGGCCCTTGGGGGCCCTAGGACGGAGTTTCATTGTTTAATTTGTTTTTCTGTGATAATGCAATTTGGAGAGATGATGAGTTGCTAGATTCGCCATGGCTTTCCCGGGATCTCGGAGCCTGCCTAAATGAGTTGGGAATGTTCTCGGCGCCATAGTATGTGTGGTTAGGGTCTTTGCGCTTATTAAATCTTATGCATTCTGCAGGTGGTTGTGAATATTTGAGTGCGATTAGGCCAAATTAAGTGTTGTTTAGAAGGAGTAGGCGTACTCCACAGTATGAGAGTAGGGAAGTCGGCGTACTTCATGTGAATGCAGCGCTTATTGCTCAAAATTATCCACGTGGTTGGTTGTTGTATACGGGCCTATTGAGGTCTAAGACTCCGGAGTATGATGTTAAATATGGTTTATGTTGTAATCTGTGCGGTTTAGTAGGTCAATCGGGCGTGGTTGACAAGTCAAGTTTCGAGTTATGATGCATGGGTGAAACCTTCGATGGAGATTTGACAAGTTCTAAAGTGCACTAGAAGGAGTCATTGACAAGTCGAGAGTAGGATTTGCAGGTCGAATTCTGCTTGCGTATGAGGGAACTGAGAAGGAGAGAGTAGCAGCCGAGGCTTCAAGTGAAATCTCTGTAAAGTTCTGAAGCGAATGTTTTACCCTTCCTGTAGTAAACCGGCAGATTTGTGTTGTCATTTAAGTGCTGGCAATAATTCGCATTAGTTTGTATGAGTTGTAAGGAGTTAGTGAGGTGTGGACAAGCCGCAAGACTTTGTCAGCTGCAGTGTGTGTGAGTGTGACGTCAGTGGTGCCGCGCTGAGATAGGTCAGATGCCGAGAGGGGTCGCGCACGGATTGGCTGCCGTCCGTGAGAGGCAATAGGTTGAGCAAAGGGTAGGTGAAGAGTGTCCTGGGAACTAAGCCGTTTTTTTTTATTAAATACAAAGTAAAATGAATTTTGTTAAGGCATTCAAAAGCGCTTTGAAAGGAGATGTGTATATTGTTGCAACTGATGGGGAACCTACACCACCTGAGGGTACACCAGCTTATACGGTTATGGAGGAAAAGGGTGTTGCACCATGTTTATGGATAAAACAATGGTGCAAATTAACAGAGAAAGAGGGGTGTCTAGCGTTTCCGGAACATGGAACATTTAATCTAAAGGTGTTAGAAAATTTGAGGTGGATGTTAAGTACGCAGAAACCACCTCCAAGACCGGCACAATATGAGGCTTTGGCGATTTGGGACCTCATGGCTCTCAAACATAGACAAGACAGATTTCACAGAAGATTGACAAGGGCAGAAAAGTCCTATGCAGAGGCTAGATGGGATAATGAGAACAAAATGTGGAGACGAGGAATAGTGGATGGGTTAAAGCTGTTTCCGGCAATAACACAGGGAGAGGAGACACAGGGAAAGAAAGCTTCTTGCAAAACTGACAAAGATTCAGGCAAATTCAAAGAGAACAAAAGGCCCTGGGAAGAAGAGGATGATTCAGATGATGAGGCGTTTATGGATAGATTGTTACATGATCGTCCGCCACCGTATGCGGTGAACGACAGTGCTCCAAGTACTAGCTTGGATCCTGGGAACCAGACGAAGGAGAAGGGTGTTACTGATACGGTGCAGACTAGCGATACAGCTTTGATACAGAATGGTGTCAGTGTACCCACTGCACCAGACTCGCTGATACATTTGCAGCCTCCACCGCAGATAAAAATAATTTACCCCGATGTCCCAGTACTCGAGACTACTACGAACTTGGTGGTGCCGCCGGACCCGATATATACAAAGCCTAGGTTAATACAGATTGAGTCAACTCCACAGTTAGTGTCACAACCGCCACAACTGATACCTGGGTATAACCTCGTAGCGGGTCCTTTGAAAGAACCTGCACCAGGGACATTAGTGCAGACCTATGGTGTCGCCGCTCCAAGAAGCTTGGGATCAGGCCAGACACCTGCTGCTATATCGCTACCTATTACTGTTGGTCCCCCAGTACCATTATATGCACAGGAGAAAACAGGGACATGCGAACAGGGGGTTATGACTCATGAAACGATAAGAGGAGGGCCTATTAGAACTCCACAAATAATGGCCCAGGGAGGACAGGTTTGCGAACAATCAAGACCCTTAATGGACCTCAGTCCAATAGGGGCACCTCTTGAGGCAATGCGACAAGCAGGGTTGGGAGTCCTGACTCCCCAAACTATGAGTACAAATACCTCATACACTCCAATGATACATGCAGGGAACATTTCACTGCAGGGTTTTACAGTACAATAGTTGAATGAGTGGTTAGAGAAAACTTGCACTTCACAAAAGACTACAGTGACTACAGTCGAACCTGAAAAAGAAAAACAAGATGAATACCTGAATCTAGTACGACTAGGAGCAGAAGCTGCTGAATTGGTGGATGGAACAATGGGAGTAAATAGGTTGGAATCTTACACTGAGGCAGAATTAAGGTACTTATGCCCTAAGATTACCAAAGAGGTAGGCAAAGTACACCAGAAATTAACGAATTTGGCAGACAAATACAATATCGACATTGGAAACACGAAACATTTGAAACGGAGTTACAGATTAGATTTTTACACGAAAGATTTTGAACACATGAGATCTGCAGGCATGAAGACACACTTGAAAGAGTTGCTGCAAAGCGCACAAATTTGGGGAGCACTAGAGAAATGGGAAGGCCGGTGGGCAAAGAAAAGAGATAAGGGAAAAAGAGATAGCCCAGGATCTAATGAAACAACAGTCACACCTAATTTAGACACGGTGAAAATCCTACCTATGAGAGAAACAGCTGGTGGTGTCTTGGTGCATGTGCCTTGGTCCAGGGGAGACATTTTGTCCTTTACGAATGATTATCCCAGGTTAAGAGAAAAACCGATTGAGTGGTATCAACAGACAGATAGATTTGTGAAGCTTGCGAAATGTCTCTGGGAAGACTTAAATACCTTATTTGAGATTATTGTTCCGCCAGACTTGTGGCTCGAGTGCAAGAGAGGGGTAGATTGGCCCACAAAGGAACCGGCAAGGGATAAAGTGACTGGAGCACCTTCTGAAGAGGTGATGAAATATTATCATAAAGTAATTGAGTTTTTGAAACAAAAGGTGTCGCCGAAGGTGACTGATTGGCAGAAAATCGACCGGACCTCTCAAGAGGTTAAAGAGTCAATACATGCATATTATGAAAGGTTGTTGAAGGCATTCAAACATTACAGTGGTACTGAAACAATTGAACCGAAGGACATGAATCATCTTGTGTTCAGATTCGTCGAAGGGCTGAGACCGGAGGTCAGCCAAATGATTAAAAATCATCTGATTTGTTGGCAAGCTAAACCGATTGATGAAGTATTACAGTATGCAAAATACTGTAGTGACGAAATTGAGTTGAAGCAGAAAAAGTTCAAGGAGAAAGTGATGGTGATGCAGATAAGGGCTGCACAGGCTGGAATACAGGGAAATGGTGTTCAGCAAATGATACAGCAACAACCGCAATTGAATGGTGTGTTTCAGGCACAGCCGAGAGGTAGAGGTCGAGGGTTTGTGAACCGTGGTTCGGACATGAATAATGTCGTTATTCAAAATGATGGTCAAGGAGTGAAAAAGATGTCACCATGTCATGCGTGCGGGGGCGTGGGGCATTGGAAACGGGATTGTCCGAATATGATGCAGGATGGTACGGTTCAGCAGAGTATTAATGCCGTTACACTACAAAATTCACGAGGTCCAAGAATGAGACACCAGAATCAGAATTATCAAAATAATTAGGTGCAAATGTCAGGGGTGCAACCCATGCAGCAAATACAAATGCCGCGTTTCCAAACAGTGTCAGTACAACCAATACAACAGCAGATCCCTATGGTGCCTAGACAGCAAATGCAGTTACCCCTAGCTCCGATGGGACAGCAACAGGTGACGCTTCCTCAGCAGGTCACAGGCCAGGTAACAAACCAAAACAACACTGTACAACAATTCCCATTAAGAGGTGAAAGTGATATGAATGAAGATTGGTCAGATGACAGCTCAGACAGTGAAGAGTGCAGGCTTGCAGCATCTCTAGAGGTAGACCAGAGAGGCCCATATGTGGAGGGAAAAGTAATGGGCTACAAAGTTTCATTTTTAGTCGACACAGGAGCTACACGCTCTACGGTTCGCAGTGCAGAAGTACCAAGATTACCTCTCTCGGGGCGCACCATACGAGTGGTCGGTGTGGTTAACCAGTACCTGACTAATCCAATCACTGGCCCAGTGCAGGTTGAAATCGGAAATTTTCAGGGCCTGCATAGATTTGTTGTGTGCGACTCAAGCCCAGTATCTTTATTAGGAAGAGACTTATTATGCAAAACCAAATGTTCGATTACCTGTTCCAATGTTGGAATAGAGGTACAGACAAACAGTGATGATGAGGGAGATGAGGGTCAACTCATAGAAGAAGGAGGAGAGATGAATGAAGATTACCCTCTAATTACTCTATTCCCAGTGTTTACCTTGATCGATCTACCTGCTGATCTACAAGGATCCGTAACAGAGAAGGTGTGGGATTTGACTGGAAAAGAGGTCGGATTAATCAAGGGAGTAGGTCCAGTCAAGGTGCAGATAAAGTCAAATGCAGTGTTCCCACAAGTGCCACAATACCACATGACTCAGGATGTCCTTATTGAAGTGACACAGATAATTGCAGATTTTCTCAGACAGGGAGTCTTGAAAGAAGTCCTGAGCAGTCCGTGTAACTCTCCTATTATGGGTTTGAGGAAGCCCTGTGGAAAGGTTCGAATTGTGCAGGACTTGAGAAAAATAAACGAAATTGTGATAAAATGCTGCCCTGTGGTTCCCAACCCAGCGGTAATAATGTTCCAGGTTCCTTGTGATGCTGAATGGTTTACTGTAGTAGACCTATCACAAGCATTTTTCTCGATACCACTTCACGAAGACAGCCAGTTTTTGTTCAGTTTCAAATTCCTGGATAAGGTGTACAGTTGGTGCAGAATTCCTCAGGGGTTTTCTGAGTCACCATCCATCTTCAATCAGATATTGAAGAAGGATTTGGAACCTCTTGTGCTGCCTTTCAATTCGACTCTTGTGCAGTACATTGATGATTTATTGATTGCATCCAAAACCAGAGACAGCTGTAAATATGATACCATTGCATTGTTGAATCATTTGGGGAAGAACGGACATAAGGTTTCACCTAAAAAGCTGCAGTACTGTCAAAAAGAAGTGAAATATCTGGGGCATCTGATTGAGAAAGGGTCCCGAAGAATATCAAAAGAGAGAATAACAGCTGTTTTACAAATGAATCCCCCAACAACAAAGAGAGATGTTAGGATGTTCTTGGGAATGGTGGGCTACTGTCGCCAGTGGATACCCAACTTCTCGATCATTTCAAAGCCCTTAATAAAACTGACAGGAAAAGAAGTCAAGGATGAACCATACACAATCACTTTGACAAAAGAAGAGCTTGAATCATTTTTAGAGCTGAAAGAGTGCATGTGCAGGGCTCCAGCATTAGGAATGCCTGATTATGAGAAACCATTTCTGTTGTTCTGTCATGAACGTGATGCTTGTTCTTTGTCTGTTTTAACACAGGTCCACGGATATGCAAATCGCCCTGTAGCATATTTTTCAGCTACTTTGGACCCTGTCGCAGCAGCCTTACCGGGTTGTTTGTGAGCAGTCGCAGCAGTTGGTCAAAGCCTTTCACAATGTGAGGGCATAGTCATGGGATACCCTTTGACAGTATTGGTTCCACATTCTGTTGAAATTCTGTTGACACGAACTAAGACACAACACATGACAAATGCACGACTTACGAAATATGAGACGATTATTCTGGGGCCACCAAATGTTACATTAAAAAGATGCACTGTGCTGAACCCGGCAACTCTACTTACCAATGAGAATACAGAAATCAAAGATGGGGAAGAATTTGAGCATGATTGTCTGGAGGTGACTGAGCTCTGTACCAAACCTCGCCCAGATATAAAGGATACCCAGTTAAAGGAAAACGATTGCATTATGTTCGTTGATGGGTCCTGTCTAAGAGATTCAGCAGGGACATTGAGAGCTGGTTACGCAGTATGTACCATATCTGGCATAGTCGAGGCCTCCTGGCTCGAGAAAGTGTTTTCTGTACAGGTGACAGAATTAATAGCTCTCACAAAAGCCTGCCACGCTGCTGTAAATTTCAAAGTCACAATCTATACTGACAGCAGATACGGATTTGGAATTGTACATGATTTTGGTTAACTCTGGTCACAGAGGGGTTTCATGACATCCTCTGGTTCACCAGTGAAAAATGGAGAACAAATACGAGATTTGTTACATGCGATTCAGTTGCCTCTTGAAATTGCCGTGGTGAAATGCAGTGCTCACACCAGATCACAAGACTTTGTGTCAATGGGGAATGGTTATGCAGACCAAGTTGCAAGATTTTGTGCATTAAACAGTATATCATTTAAAGAGCAGTGGGAACTGTTACCACAACCTGAGAATGACATGACCTTAAGCCTAGCATTACGAGTGGTTGACACCCTAGATGAATTAAAGACATTACAAAGCCGCGCTAGTAAAGAAGAAAAACGTTCCTGGCAGAAAATGCAGTGTGTACAAAGAGCAGATGATATGTGGGTTTCAGAAGTGGGAAAACTGGTTTTGCCAAACAGTCTTCTGTCACAATTTGCCCGATTATACCATGGGCAGGCACATTTAGGAAGAGATGCCATGATCAGATCCTTTAAGATTGATTGGTTCAATCCAAAATTCAGACATGCTGCAGAAATTACTTGTCACAGGTGCGTCATCTGTCAACAGATGAATGCTGGAAAAGGAACCGTGGTAACTTTGAGCCACATTGGGAGAGCTGGAGGTCCATTTAACAAAATACAAATGGATTTCATTGAAATGCCTGTTTGTGGAGGTTTGAAGTATGTGTTAGTGATTGTGTGTGTTTTCAGTCATTGGATTGAGGCATATCCTACTCGCAGGAATGACAGTCTTACAGTTGCAAAAGTACTACTAAGAGAATTAATACCAAGGTTCGGGTTTCCGGTTTCTATAGAATCAGATAGGGGGAGACACTTCGACAATGAGGTGATTAAACTTCTGTGTGCCGCACTCAACATTGAACAAAAGCTGCATTGTAGCTATCGCCCTGAAGCATCAGGACTAGTTGAACAGATGAATGGTACTTTAAAATCAAGAATAGCAAAAATGTGTGCAGCAACAAACATGAAGTGGCCAGATGCATTACCTCTAGTGCTGATGTCTATGAGAAACACGCCAGATAAGAAAACGGGACTGTCCCCCCATGAAATCCTCATGGGCAGAGCAATGAGGTTACCGGCGGTACCTGCAAATGCACTAGTGAATATTACAGATGATATGGTGTTGGATTACTGCAAAAGTTTGGCTGACGTAATTCGCTCTTTCTCTCACCAGGTGGAAGCTAACAAGTTACCACCAATCGGCGAACCAGGACACTCTCTGCAAGCTGGAGATTGGGTGGTTGTCAAGAAGCACGTGAGAAAATCGTGTCTTGAGCCGCGTTGGAAGGGGCCATATCAAGTAATATTAACGACCACTATTGCTGTGAAGTGTGCCAGGGTTCCCAACTGGATACATGCCAGCCATACAAAAAGGGTAACGTGTCCTGTTGAAGAGGAACCTGAAAATTCCGGTACAGCAACTTCAGGAGGAGAAGTCTCAGAGTCAGAGATCAGTCAAGAAAGATCTGAGACTACAGGAGAGCCCGCTGAGAACAGCCTTGTCCCTCAAACTATCAGTGAGTTCGAGAGAGGTGACGGAGTGCCAATCTCAGTGGAGGCAGCAGGAGAACAAAGGCAAGGAGAGGTTCTCTAAGAAGCAGACAAATACAATTCAGAACCTGAATACAGTGTCGAACCGGAAGACGACAGAGACGGAGAAGTGGTAAATTCAAATCGAAACGAATCAGAATCTCCTGAACAAGTTGCAAGCCTATCAGGAGAAAACACCATATCACAAGAGGAGGGTGCTGTCCAAGGTAACGAAGGGAAACGCTGAAGCAAGACACACAGAGGTGACAATTGGTAAGACAAACCACACCTTAGAATAAGAGAAATAGCAAACAAGACAATAATAGAGGAAAGCGATACCTCACAAGCAGACGATCTGAGTGAAGGAGAACAACAAGGTGAACGAAGATTAAAAAGAAAGAGAATAGCAAACAGAAGATATACAGGTCCTGAATGGGCATATGCTACAACCTCTGAATGGCAACAAGAATTCTTAGCATTCTGTTTTGATCGAGAAATACCAGGCCAATACTACGGTACCTGAAAAATATACAACAGGAAAACTGAGATAAAGATTGAAATTGTGAAAGCTGAAGAAAAAAAAAATAAAGAGTCTTAAGAAAAAGTACCGGAAAGTGACATTAAACCTGAATTTGACTTATAGAAACCTGATTACGACAAGCTGCTAACCTGAATTGACGAAAAGGGGTCCTGGAGTGAGTGAAGACGCTGTAAAAATACGCAGAAAGAGTTTGCTTCTCAGAGTTGATTGTTGATCTGCTATTCTGATTCTATACAAACATGGCTTATAGTAGCAAAGGAAGTAAAGTGTTTGGTTGGTTAGGACGTATGATAGGTGTTGTATGCGCAATAATGATTGTGGGAGTGATTGTAGGAATGCCATGGAGAGAGAGTGAAACTATTAATGCAACTTCAAAACCTGAGACTACTACTACGACTAATAAATTATCACCATGGGAGAAATTCGAGCAAGACGCAAGACATCTGCATGAGGGAACTAATGCAAAAGGGGAACTTTCTACTAATGTTTTCTATCGCTTACTAAATGAGTATGTGGAAACTATGGATACAAAAGACTGTTATGTATGTACTAAAATTCCTTCATCTGTGCAGGAGGGAGTTACTTATCACAGCCTCCCTCTTACGTATGGAATCAGCTGTAGCTTGCTATTAACAAGATTTTATGATCAAGAGCATGTGCAATATTTTTATTCAAATTTAGATGTTGTGTTTTCTTTTGTGCCTGTTATTGAATTCTTAAATAAGTTAGCTAAAGAGCATGATATTAAAATAGTTAGAGGATTCTTTGAGCCAACACTCACATTTGGAACTGCTTATGCACATCGCAATAATTTGACCTGCTTACTATCTCCTGTAGAGAAAAGTTTTTTAGATCACACAGATGATAGACGCAAGGCACTAAAAGAAAGATTAGAAAAAGGTTTAGAAAAACGCACTTATGCAAATGATTACGCTTATACTGCAATTAAAACACAAGGCAAATTAGCTATAGATGCATTACACGTAGGTAGACTCTGCATATATAGACCAAAATCCGATCAAGATAATTTGTTTGTGGGAACGAGTGAATGTAGGCATGTGTTTCTGTTTCAGAGCAAATGGACCTTTATGTTAAATGGACAAGACCCAGCGATTCCTGGAATATATTACATCTGTGGGTTAAATGCATATTACCGTCTCCCTAAGGGATGGTATGGGACATGTTATTTGGGAATAGTATTCCCAAAGATTTACCAGATTGATGACTTAAAACAAATACCTAAAACGTCTGAATTACAACATACCAGACAAAAACGAGAATCAGTGGTGGCTGTCATTGGTGACATATTTGGAGCTATAATCTCTTCAGTAGGGGTTTTCCTAAATTCTATGAAAATTCAAAAGTTGTCTACTATTGTGGATAACATGCTGACAAATTTTACAGGAGCTATACTTCTGATGTATACTGAACTTGCTGCAGAAAGAGCTATGACTCTTCAAAACCGGCTTGCTTTAGACATTCTTTTAGCAAAGAGTGGAGGTGTGTGCAAAATGCTTAATGAACGTCATTGCTGTTCATTCATACCTGATAACAGTAAGAAAATTAGAAGCATGCTTACTAACCTTACTAGAGATAGTACAGATTTGAAGGATCTAAAAGAACCTGGTGTTTGGGAGAAATTTGGGAAAGGAATTGCCCGAGTAGGAAGCTGGTTTACCAACATTTGGAATGGGGTACTTGCAAAAATTATGATGGGTTTATTAATTGTCCTGATTTGTTTATTGGGAATATGGGGAATATGCAAAATTAATGATAAAGTGAAAAGAAATTGGACTAAAAGAACCAAAAGAAACGAAGAAAGTGAAAGAGAGAAAATGTTCAATGAAATACGGGAAAGCTCACATAAAGGGCAGGATGTTGAAATGCGTATTATGCGCAAGGTGAAAAATTAAGATCAAAAGATTTTGTGATGACGAGCGTCATCAGAGGAGGGACTGAGAGGGCGTAGTTTGATATTACATATTATAGACGTGAAATGCTTATGATTAACAATGCTGCATTAAACAAAATATTCATTGAAACATATTCATTAACGTAAAGGATTTTCATGTGTGTAAACTAATGTCAACTGTAAGGAATAATCGTTCATAGATTGCCAAAGCTGTGCACATTAAAAATCATAAGACTGCATTCGTTAGAATCATATATCTTAAGTTAGCGTGAGTCAAGCAAAGCTGTGTAGCTCTCATATTAAAGCGTATTTTTCTGTCTCTTCAGTGTACTGACTTGTAAAAGACCATGACCCAGCGATTGTTCTTTTCTTCACTAGTTTGCAACATCCTCCAATTCTCCCATCCGCATGTTAGTAGCTTCTAACATAACAGATATATACTTTGAAACATTAATGGACACTTCCAAGGACGATGAAGCGAGAAGAAGAGAACTTTTGACCTGATATGTGCAAAGTCGATGAAGTAACCCCGGATGAGCCACCTACGAAAATACGTCAATTATGAAGACCAATTAGAAATTAGGGAATTATCAAGAAATGACAAAATGCATTACTTAATGTATAATTTGATAGGTTACCAATGGTGGGGTGTATTGACTGACCAATAGAATTTTGGGGGAATGTATCACGAAAAAGGGATAAAAACCCATGACACAGGAGACAAACGGCTTAAGGTAGGGAATGATATCGATTGCATCCCGAAATTCTGTCACTCTATTTGGTGATTTGAGACCTAGATAAAACCATCCTTGTCTATAGACTGCCCCATTACACTTTTCTCCTTATGAGGAAAGTGACCCTTGCCTTTAACTTAGATAGACTGACGGTGATCTAACTGATGTCCTGAAGACGAAGACTGATCCTGTATGCTGACCTATCTTGAGGAGGGCAATGATAAATGTTGCTAATGAAATCTACTTACTTGCTTTTCTTTCTAGGTACCAACTGCTGTATGTTTTTAATTAGAGACCTTAATTAGATGTTTTTCCAAATTGATGTTCTAAATTGTTTTGCATGAAGTCCAACATGCTAATGCTAATTAGAGGTTAGATGAGGCATCCATTTCAACTGACAAACTGACGTGACTGACTTGGTGCTATGCTGAACTTGTATCTCTAGAAGGTTCTATGTATTACGATCTGCTTATAGCCAACTGATTGCTTATGTTTCTGATCTTTGCAATATTGATAGTCTATTATGATTGTCATCTTGTGATTATGCTTATTTGCTTCTTGATTTTGAGATTGACGCATTTGCTATTAGATTGTAATCAATAGGGAATAAAACTCACAAAACTTCATTAAGGTGTGGTTACTCATGACTGAAAGGTCATGGTTGCGCCGAATGTTTATTAATGCCTAAAGTGAGATATATTTTGGTGTTAAATGTTGACAATGTTATTGACATATTGATTGATATTTTGATCAGTTATCTCGTCCTACGGTGTCTCACCACTGGGTCCAAAGATTCATCGGCCTAAAAGGAGTCCTGATGTGTATACATTAACATAGACGGACGCGTTAACACACCCATAGAAAGTCATACCAGACAACATAAAAACAGGATAAATCAATGGGGTCTGGAGCATAAACTGTACAAAAGTTACTCCTACATCGAAACAGAGTCAAAGACTGATATGATAGTAGCCACCAATGTCTTCAACACCCCCTCCCTTTTCCAATCCACCTCCTGGTCCTCCTACTCTGTATAGTTTACCTTAAGCTTACAATGCTGATGCCATGCAGCACAACATGAGTGAGAAATAACAAAAAAAAACTATACTTAGCAGGGTGCAGCAAACCCAACACAATTAGCCTAGGCATGTTTGTGAATGCATGTGGTTGCATATGTTAGCACATTAAGGACAGACCTGCTCGCTTTGCCACTGTTTTCAAATGATCTCCTTGGTTATTATTAACCTTGATTTACACAGGTGCAGAGTTACTCATTCCGCATATACAATGTGTCTTTCGTATAGGCATGCACTTCTTGTCATCTACCTTTCTTGGCACCTGGCTCTTTAGCACTGAAGAGGAATAGATTTCTGACCATCAAAATGCTATTCAGAACTGAAGCACAGACTGTAGCAAATGTGCCTCTTTAAAGTATGCTGCTATTCATACTTTATAATTATCTTTCAATGGGTGCAGAAAGGGACATTGTAATCAATGGCACATCATCACCTTCATGCGCTCACACTGAGAACTGGCCACCATATTATATCAAAATGATTCTTCTCATTAGGTTTGCTAGTTCAGTTCAGCATTTCTTAGCATTTTAGCAGGAAAGAAACCAAATGGTAACTTTTTCTTAACAGAATGAAAATGCTTCGCCAATTATATCCCCGTAATGCAGTCAATCAAATGTAAAATGTGTAATCACCTAATATTTTGGGGTGATGGTGTTCAGTTGAAAAATGTAATTAAAATGTTTGTTTGCTAGGCCTTCTTGTCACAAATGTTAATTAGTTACGGAGAACCAAGAGGTGCTTAAGAAAATGGTTTCTCAGTATTGAGCGTAAAACTGTACAGTTTCTATATGTTTATTCATATAATCAGTTCCTGCCCTACCATTGTCAACGTGAATTATTAATTAAGAGCGCAATTATGTATAGCCCAGATTAGTCAAATGTTCTACTTAGGCACTTTTTTTCTCCTGGAGGTCTCCCTATATGTTTCCCTTTTTGAACTGTGGGGCATCCCAATCACAAGTGATACCCTTCAATTTGGGGCTCCTTCGGAACATTATTAGTGTGATCAGAATTGGTCTACCCACCCTTTATGTTTTAACCCTTCCTTTCAGTTTTTGTTCCATGTTTGGCTCGGGAAAGCATATTAAAGTTTTTGGGGTGTACATTTGGGTTACGCCCAACTGCATCCTCAGTTAAGTCGAGCGATGTGTGACAAATGGGGCCCCAGAACATTTATTTTTATTTTTAATTAATGTTGATGTTCTCAAACATTATGTGCATTGATTATGCAATAATGTTTGCAAACTTGTGAATTTGCATACAAAGTGTATGACCATTTTCAACCACCCCTTGATAGGGTTGTCAGTGTATGCTCCTGAATATCTTTTTAGCGTGAGTCAAGATAGAAGAGTCATGCATGCATTAGCCCGGCATTGGTACTTCCTAAAAGTGGAGATCATTTAAGCCCTGCTGATGCTTTGGTTGCATGACCTACAGTCGATGCTATATCTGCTTGCTTTGAAGCCCACAGGCAGGCCAAGGAGTCTAGCGATATTGAGAAATACATCAAGAAGCCCTCCCTACTTCTCACCAGAGACCTGTGGAGGGATGCATCGAAAACACCATCTATTTGCACAGGCGAACAAAGTGGTGACTGCTTGGTAACCACACTTGCTCCCTGTACCATCTTTTATGTATAGCCCATCATCTGTCCTATCATGCACAGATCCAGTTCCGAAAAGCCTGAGATGGACCTGAATGGTCATGATATGTGTCCTTTTGTCAGTTTGTATCTTGGGTGCTCAATGTTGCAACACGTTTGCCTTGTTCTACTCTTTTGCTTATTTAAGTTGAGCGTTTTTATCATTTGGTCATTATTGTTTAATACACAAACATTGGTATAGTTTTATATATTGTTAAAGTGGTATCATTTTATATAAAACAATGGCTCTGGCTATTGCCCACGTTGCTAATGCACACTAATACCTAATGTCCAGACGAGGTGCATTCCCATGTTTAAGGCAGCTGTGATAGTTGTGCTGTACTGTACCCTGACTCAACTTTCACATCAACTCGCTTGACAAATTGATTTGACTTCTCTAAGCAATCTACCGGGAGAATCAACGAGAGTAAGAAGTCAAACTCTCTATCGCAGATCAAGAACCTAGGGGCATATTTACAAGCCCCTTGCGCCACATTAGCGTAATCTTTTTTCCGCTAATGTGGCATTTTTTGTCACCCCATAATTATAAAGTGGCACAATGCTTGCATTGCGCCACTTTGTATCCCCTTGTGCCACATCATGCCTGCGCGAGGCATAATGTATGCAACGGGCGTGTTTCCCCGTTAGGAGGCCCAGAAAATGGCGCAGTGAAATTTACGAGGTTCTATTGCACCATTTTTTGCGTCATTTTTAACGACTGCCTTATTCAGGTGTTAAAGTTACGCTCCCGTTGTATTCAATGGGCCTCCCTTGACTTTGGTGGATTAGCGCTATATTTTCTGCCACGAATCCACCAAAGCGCCACAATAGTGTCAGAATATTTGAAACTATTGGCCTAACATGCGCCAATAAGGCGCACACATGGTGTTGTTGGGGGTGCCATTGGGGGCAAGAAAAGTGGTGCATCAAATATGCCCCCTAGTGTTTCGGCTGGACGACAACACCTGCTACCTAACGTTTGGTACTCGTAGGTTGTCCTTGCAGCAGCAAGATTGTGCAGCAAGATTGTGTAAAATCTAACATCTCTGTAAATAAAGTAATTCTCATATAGAGAAACTCTTCTTTTTAGTAAATAAATATTAATTTTACATTTTCCATTCCAGTACAAAATGTGTTCGTTTTGACATTGAAAGAATGTAAAGTGGATTTAAAGTGAATTACCAAATTCCATCTACATATACTTTTGACAATTAAGTAATTGAAAAATTAAATCAATCACCATGATCATTAGCAATATATATTTTTTAAATAAATTTTGTCTTCAATCTTGCTTTTATGCTGGCCCTACCGAAAGGTGGCTTGCACAGCTCTGCCAGCCTCCTCAAAGTCCTGAAGAAATACAAATACATAATCCTACTTTGAAATACCATTATTGACTGGCCGTACAGTACTGCATCATATTCAAAACCTGCCTAATCCCTCACAAGGGATTCAAGAACCAGTGCAACTGCATAATTAACTAGAAAAAAGTACCCACATTAAGGACGCAGCTCAACACACACAGGGCCCGATGTACAAAGCAATTTTGCAGTCGCAAAAGGTGAATTTTGCTGTTTGCGACCACAAAATGGCCTTGTACAATGTACCATACCTATTTTGCGAGTCGGTATCCTGTTACCGACTTGCAAAATAGGGTTTGCGACTTGTAATTAGGAATGGGCCTTTTAAGGGCATCCCTTCCTAATTGTGCTCACAGGCCCATATATGATTGTTTTGTGACTGTGAATGTGGTCACAAAACAATCACAGTTACCACCAATTTCACATTGGTGAGAACCCATTTACAAATGGGAAGGGGTCCCCACAGGCCCCTTCCCCTTTGTGAATGGTAGTGAAAATGTTTTTTCAGAGCCGGCAGACCACTGCCTACTCTGAAAAATTAAAAGAAAACATTTTATTTTTATTTTTGAAATGCATCCCGTTTTCCTTTAAGGAAAACGGGCTGCATTAAAAAAAACTGCTTTATTTAAAAAGCAGCGACAGACATTGTGGTCTGCTGACCCCAGCAGGCCATCCCTGTGAGTGCGGCCATTCCCTAATGAGTCTGAAATTGCGACCAGCTTCATGAATGATAATGAGGCAGGTCCTTTGTGACCCATTTGGGAATGGCTAACAGTGTACAGATTGCGACTCAATTTGCGACTTGCAACAAAAATGAAAATTGCGAGTCACAATTTGTAGTGGTCGTACATCAAGCCCACAGTCACAAAAGTACTGCTGAAAGTGCATGCTTTTGCATGATCCAACTTTTTCAAAGGATTTGTGGCATAATTTTACCCTGGACAATTTGAGGTTGCTAAACACACCCCAGTGCAAGAGTTTTGATTTCTAAAACAGGGTGAGTAATTTGCTAACTTTCGTTGGCATATTTGCACTTTTGGGTAAGGCCAAGGTAAACATGCAAAAACTGCACTAATGGTAAAAACATGTTGGTTTGGAGTCAGACTTAGTACCGCTCTCATGGGAGACTTTGAAATATGGCATTGGGATTGCCCTGGTAGCCAAACCTCATTGACCACATGGCAACATAAACTTCTTTGACTTTTTCAAAAGCCCACCTTTGACATTAAATAAGTAAATAACATGTTCCTCTAAGCCCACCAGGTCTCAGTGCATAGCATGTAGAATTGAGGCATGCAACGTATGAAACTGGCAAGTCTCTGCTGTTACAGAATTAAAAAAGTACTGTTTACTGCATAGGGTACAGCAACATTTGCAAAGGCCTGTGTTATGTGTAAAGTATATGAAAGCCTAACTTGGCAAAGTGAACATATGGAAACATTATTTTTTACAACAGCTGGTTATCTAAAATCGAATTCATTGGTACACATAGAGTTTTAACACAATAGTCACATATATGTTTTTAGCATGCTTTTATCTCTGCTGAGCTCTAAGCTCACACCTTTTGCAATTACTGTAATTAGAGTTTTCTCAGAACAGAGGTGCTCAGGAAAAGGTGTGAATCGCTATCACAAAGGAATGCTTGGAGATTTAGATCTTGACAGTGTTACAGCCAAGATGCACTGGCGACTTACCCAAGAAGACCGTCAAGTCAATGGTGTTCAACCCTCTGTATTTAGATGTGTTCAGTGCTTGAAATGGAAAAATTGTGGTGTAGGTACTCTGTACCAGAGTACCTGCTTGTTTCTGAGAAGTGCCGGTACTCACTAATTAAAAGTATTACGTTTTTTCCCAAGAAGTGCAGGTACTCTCCCTCTCAAAATATAAAAGTGCTGGTACTCAGTACCGGACAGTAGTGGCTCGTTTAAAGCACTGGATGTATTGCGGCTGAGCTAAGGTCGCCATGTCAAAGCTCCCTCCTTAGCCGTCAAGCAGGCAGGTTCCCATTGGCCGTAGTTAGATGTCACAGTTGTACAGGCGGTGTACTGCTACCAGTTTGCTGACAGAGGGAGGACATCGCTGGCCCAATCGACATCGAACAATGACAGTGGTGGCGTAATTCAAGTAGGTTACACATACACACTCTACCCTTGTCATTTGCAACCCCTGCATCACACAACACACCACATACAACACAACACGACATGTACATGCTGCAAACACACCTACACGTACATCCATGACGTAATATATACACGCCAGTGACACTGCACCCATACACGACACAACCAACACAACTGCACACTCATCTACACAAACACACGCACACACAAGCACAACTAAACACATCATGACAGCGACCATGACACAACATGCACCTGAATTCTACAAGCAGCAACACAAAACAATATACACAACAACAGCCATGCCATAGGGAAGGGGCACATATACTGACACAACCACATCACCCACTACACCTCCCTCCACCTCACACAGCCAATCATATCGCACACACACATACATGTACTGACACACACACAACTTGAAGTACAACGTGATAGTTACAAGTCCCCATGCAATGTGCACATATCGGCAGTTGACAAGTGTGTATGTACCGTCATTGTGATGACAGCATTCATTTGGCAATGAATACTGATGCCATATTGAGAGTTGTGTATGTGTTCAATATGTGTTGTGTACCAGTGTGTCCCCATCCATGTCTGACCCACATTACTGTGATATGTCTGCAGTGGTCTCGTGCCCATGTGCAGTGCCCCTGCCAACGTACATAGTCAACGCAGGTTGCCAACTTTCAGGCCCCGCAACAAAGGGGGTCATGTTTTCTCTGTGGTCCCGTGGCAGCAGCAATGGAGGGTCCTGTCCAGTCATGTCCAGCTGGAAACTCAGGAGATTCAGGAGAAAAGGTGAGTTTCCACACTCTTTTTCTCACCAATCTGCCAAGTCTGAAGTGGAGGTGGGACTACCATTTTTTTCTTGGTGGTGTGGCACATCCAAATCTGCTCAGCTATAAGTGTGGTTGGAGTCTTGCTGTCAGCCACACTTTCCTATGGTGCCATCGTGGCTGAAGACAATGCTTGGTGGAGTCAGCAGGACTCAGGTGGGTTAAAGTCTATGGGACTGCCAACATCTAAATGCAGCAGGTGGACCATCATGGCGGTGGATGGGTTTTCAGTCAAAAACCCGATGGCAGGACTGTTACTGCCACCATTTAAATCAGGCCCTTAGTTTCAATCCTAGGTAGCTAAATAAAAAAAATCATCTGGCTGTATTTATTAGAGGAAGGGGAGGGAAGAAGTTGAGGTAAGCTTACATACACAAAGAACAGAAAGATTGGAGAAGTTATATGTTTTGGTCAAAGGAAAGATATGGTGTGAGCCTGTCTTTGAAGCTGGATTTCATGTGGCTACGCTGTCTCCGTCACAGAAGAGGACACAAAAGGAACAAAGCCAGTTTCATTAAGTTTCACACTGGCATCGAGAGGGCCATTCTTCATTTTTATAGATAAGTCTACAAGTGTCTTTGGGAGCCTTAGCATTGATGAAATGTACAGATTTAGCCATAATTCAGGAAAGACACTGCAAAATTCGGAAGGGCCTACTGTGGGAACTTTGTGAGGCGAGGTTCTGGGCCCTACACCAACCATTAGTGAGTCACTGTTATATTTTGGAGCTCCCAGTTCCTAAAACTCAGAACTTTGCCTGTACTTGGAGAAGCTAAGAAGAAGACTGTTAAATTGCCTATAAATAAACTGAGTCTTTGGGTCCAGCTTCCGGTTGAACCTAAAAAATCCAGCTGGCCTCCCCAAGTCCACATAGAAATAAAAGACAGGAAAGCAGCTTTGGAAAAAACAGCACATTCAACAGGGATTCGACTTTTGGCTGTGGCTTTAGAGAAGGAGAGGTAGAGAAAGCTGTCTCCACTTGAACCTTATGCCTGGGTCTTCCAGAACTCATGAATGTTTGGAGAACCAAGAAGAACTTATCCTATTTTTGGGGGATTCAATGTGCCAAGGTTACCCCACAAAGTTGTAACTTCCCTAGACAAGACTTTATGTTGGGAGCTTTCAGCATTGGTCTTCAAGGTTTCTGTGGGACTCCAGAAACCAGCTATACATTCTCGTGGAGCCCTGCCTTATACATTTCCCAGCCTTGTCCCGCTGGAAGATTTCAAACTCTAGAAAGTGACTCAGTTTGAACATAAGTTGAACATACGTGAAAAGGGAGCAAAGTCATCCTCTCAGCAAGAAATCCTTGGTCTATACAGTTTTCAGGTTTGTAGCTTTTGTCTCCAAAACTGAAGGCTAATGCCAAAGCCCACAGTTAATGTACTTGATGTCGGGAATCCCTGCCAGAGTGCCCAGGCTTGCACTGCTTTAGGATTTTGACTAACGGTTGAAAGACTAACGGCCTCAAATAGGTTTCATGGGACTGAGCACTCTATTACAAATGCGGTAGATTCCCTGTCCTTGGTATTAGAAGTGCATTGTAGCATACAGCACTTGTAATAGGGCAAATGGGATACCTGACACGTTTTGCCTTCATATCCTGAGTGCAGAATTCTAAAATAAAGCCATAAGACAATATAAAGCTAGGTCCAGCTTGACTTGGCTATTCCAAATGCTTGCTCTATGGCGGTCAGAGTCCGAAGGCACCTACAGAGGCAGTCTAATGTGCCACATACACTAATACTGACTTTTAGCATCCACTTTATTTTCTGTGGATTTTTTTTTTTAATTCATAGTTTGAGGTCTCCTTCACCAGTTGCTGTTATTTTAATGTAATTTTAAAATTGTATTTTTATACTTTTTTACTAAGTTGGGTTGGGAATTGTATCTATTTAATTTTTTGATTTTTATTTTGTACAGGTGCTTCTAAAATTCGTTAAACACTTTCTCTAACTCCTTCTCTTTAAACCACACTAGTAAGGATAAGTCCTGGGTTCCTCATTAAAAAACTTCTCTTTTATTTTTTGGGTACTAGAATATTTTACATGTTGAGAGTTTACTCACTACTCTCCCCTTTGGGAGTAATTTCAGTTTCTCACCATCACCAATCTCAAAACTGTGATGAAAATGGTGAAAAGCAGATATCAATATTTTATTCTCCAGATGGAGAGAATCCGAAGCACTGCCTCTCATAACAAAAAGCTTGCACTATCTCTACTGAAATTTGGGGCTTTAATGTGAGTGTCCCTAGTAGTCCTGAAGAGGCCAGAAAAATGGGAATAAACAATCCCTTGGGGACTTCACACTGGATGAAACACTGAGGAAAAACATGCAGGAATCAGTACCGTAATACTGATTTCTGCAAATTAAATCCAGAAAACTAGTCATCTCCTTCATTTCCCCACCCTGGTATTACTGGGCTCCGAGTTAATGATATTTTCAGGGAAGGGGTTGGAAATTACATGAATCATCTGAGAGAGCTCGTAATGAGGCTTTCAAAAATATTTAAAGAGCACCATTTTTATGGAGCACCTCATCATCTCTTGATAAGGAGTAGGTGGTAACCTGCAGAGCTACTTACACCCAATTGAACAATAGTTTCCTCTCGGAGTGAAGCACAAATTGAACTACTTTCAGTGTTTGGAGGACGAACTCACCACCAGGATGTAAAACACAGAACTGTCCATGGACACATATGTACATTGGGTAATTACATGTGCATGCAAAACCCATGCAAAGGAGATATTAATGTGCACAAAATGATGCTAAACCCCTATCTTGAAAATATTCCTGATGAGTCAGCATACATTTGTAAATCAGGCCCAAAAGCACTTTTGATAACTGGTGGACATGTAATTTGTTATTGTTGTCAATTTACACCTGTGAATACTGCATAGATCAAAGGGAGCCCACTTTATATTTCAAGAACATCCCTTGGTGCTTTCACATGTTAGGCAACAGGAATATGGAGAGC
This sequence comes from Pleurodeles waltl, assembly GCF_031143425.1. NCBI lineage: Eukaryota > Metazoa > Chordata > Amphibia > Caudata > Salamandridae > Pleurodeles > Pleurodeles waltl. Next base: position 74,287,023 of record NC_090450.1, on the reverse strand, counting down.
AGCAGGAGAAGCAATTTTCCAAAATGAAGAGGAAATGGAGGATGAGGAGAGAGTGGAGGAGGGAAGTCTGGGCTATAGCACTAGGCTAGAATATCAGTGCAGATATTATCCTAGCAACACAGCCATTCAATAGGATCTTGACACTAATTAAAGTATTCCCTGTTTAAAAATACCATCATTACATTATCACTCAGAGGCTACCATTGCTGAAATTGCTTACAACTCTACACTATTGTGCCTCTTGATTCTGTCAATATACAAGGCCATTGACTTGAGGCATTTCTCAACCTGCCTTTAGCAGCTGCATCCTATAATAGGAGAGGAAAGCACTGGTAGGACAAGTTAGACAAGTATAATGCTAAGGTGTATCGAAACATTAATATGCTCGAAAATGTATCATGCATTATATTTTAACATGTGTATGCATGCAGAACCTTTGCCCCGGATTCAATGAATGCCCTGCATCTCTAATTCTCTTCTCCAATCTCATCACTACTATCATCTATGCTGCTCCTCCTAAACCTTTTTTCAGCTCCACTCTATTTTACTCGCTCCTTTTTCCTTGTTGGGCCTTTGGAGTGCTATTATTTCTTGGTTTTCTTTTTAACTATATGATCACTTGTTTTTATCTCTTCGGAAGGTGTGATTTCTTCTCAGCTTCCTTCATGTCACAGTGTTCAACAAGGCTCTGCCCATCACCTTCTTTTTTCACTGTTTGCATTTATATTTTTTCAATTATCAGTACTTACTATCTAATTTCACATTTTTATGTAGATATTGCACAACTATTTTTTTCTTTTTTGAGGTTCTCTGCATGTCTTAAGGATCATGTTTCCCCTTGTCCTCTGTCTGTCAAATCCTGAAGTACTGTTTGTTGCAGCTTCCACTGTCTGACCTATGCCACTGTCGGCCTTCCACCTCTACCCAATTCTACCCTACTCTAATACAGCTCATAACCTGGGCTTCCAGTTTAATTTCTCATTGGATTTCTCTTTTCACATGCTCTATAATTGTATTGTGAAAACTGGTTGCAATATGCTCTATAATTTTGAAACTAAAACCTTTTGTTTCTATTTCAACTTTGAAACTTCTCCTGCAATGATTCTGTCATATTTGAATTATTACTTGTTTTAGGGCGCCACCTCAAGTTATAGAAAATTAATGTGTCTCTCTTCTGTATTCCCTTCTACTGAACTCATCAATATCATTCTACCTGGAGCAGCTCATTTGGCTTCCATGTAATGTTCAATGTAAATTTTGTTTCTTCTGTATGGTTTTCAAATCTTATCATGGCATGGCACTACTGTATTCTGTATTCTGTTTTCCCCGTCTGTTCTGGGTTTAGCTTTTTCCTCATCTTCTAACTGTCCATTACAATCCCAGTGTTACTTTTTTTTAGTTTTTTTGAACTTCTGGCTCATTTTCTTTGGAATCATTTACCCTTAGATTTGGGGGCTGTACCTCGTATCTCAATGTTTAAGAATCTTTAAAGATTATTTTCTACTCTCATGCTCAAGTAATGCTGTGTGATGCTGTATCCACCTTTTTGTAGTGTGCTTTTTCCATGGTCACAAGTGGTTTAGATGGAAACACTATAGCAAACAAACAAACAAATAAATAACTGAATAAATAAATACATGAAGGATGGCAGCATCTTGTAGTGACAAACTGACACACTCTGCCCCCAGAAAATAAATATTCAATACACTTAAAACAGTTATTCAATCTAATAAGGCCATCATTTTCAGAGTTACAGAACACCCACCGCAATATTTGTGTACTTGATATTATTACTACTACTACAAGGATTGGTAATTGCAGGATGCCAAGCCAATGCAGTAGAGCAATGTATTTCCTACAGAATTGAGACACAAGTGGTAAATTTGTTTTACCGCACCGATTTCTGCAAACAATGCCCAATTCAGGGGGCCAATTGTAATTTCATAAAATTGGATGCACCAATATGCATGCAATATTACTGCATTTCTTGTAAAACTGATTGTGACAGAAAACAGTTTTTGCTCAAATTGATATTGCAACACAACTTAGAGTGTTTTATGATCATATCAAGACTTAACATAACAATTGTCAAAAGTAAGGTAATGCATGATAACATAAAATTGCAGGTCAGATGGTTTCAAAATATCTCATTCAATAGTTCATCCCTTTTCATGGACCTTAATACAATAAATAGTTCAAATAATATGTATTGACAATAGTTACTTAGGGATCATCGTACAATGCTCATTAAGATGAAAATGAATCTAATGCATTTCATCATCATAATTATTCATTCTTTATTTGCATCAATTAACACCTATTGTAAAACAACAACAAAAACCTCTGATTATCAGTCCATTTCATTGTATCACTGCCCATCTACCAGTAGACAAAATGTACCAATATCACATACCTCTACCAACATAAACAGCATATACGGAGCAGTAAAACACAATCATGTCCTTCCATAGTTCAAAGAGATCTTAAATGAAAAGTTTGTAATGGTCATTCTTTGTAATTTATTTGGGCCAATTCAAACCTCAAAGATGTAGAAAGTTGTTCAAAGTGTTGTGAGAGGCATCATTATCAATTTACCATGGGCTAGGATTCAATTTTTAGAACACTAGGATATATTAACACATTGACAGATAATTGGCACCATAATTAAATCTGACACAGTCATAACAATAACAATCCTTTATATTTCTATGCTTAATATTACTGCATGCAATAAATGAACAGCAGTCGCAAGGCTATTTTTAGGAAATCACATAAGTAGATGAGAATGTCAATACCAATGTACAAAACTCAAATACTGAAAACAAGTAAGTGTAATATTAAAATGAAATAAGTTATAATTATCACAAAAAGTGAATTAACAAGGTCTTCCCGTACTCAGAAGTCACAAAAGAGCATACAGTCAAGGTCTTTGTCTTTCAAGTATGTGCTAGAGTTACTGCACTGTTCTGTATGCAAAATCATATGTGATAAAATAAAATAAAAATACAAAAATCAGTGGTGTAGCAAGGAACCCATGGGCCGTGAAATAGAGAAGGAAATGCCAGGTTTCACTTCCATTTGGTAGTAAAACAAAGCTATAATTGGGGGGCAGTTCCCCTCACAACTTGGACCGTGTTGCTACTGCTTCGGCCACAATTATGATAGCTACGCCCTTACCAAAAATAATGACATAATCAAAACTCTGTCAAACACCAAACATAATAATTTTGCACAGAAAAATTTGAGAAAGAAGATCATCAGTGATAGGCTCATCTGCGCCCCAGTATGCAATGCCATCTATAGTCCATCATCAGTGGCAGACTCATCTGACACCCAGTGTGCTACGCCATCTATAGTGCACAGTATCAGCCACAACTTTAGGGATTGAAGACTCAACATTGAAAGCCAAATAAAAGATATTCTTAGTTCTGAACCTTGCTTAACAATCAGTATTGTCATGCCAATCTGTTATAGGACCTAGTATCATATGATTACATTGATTTGTCATCTCTGGGACTACTGAGATATTGGTTGGCTGATGAATACCAATAACCATCAATTTATGGATTGGCCACCAACCCTTTGGTAATGAACAACACAGTTTTCACTTGCTAATCATATTTGATCTGTTCCCCATCATAAAACCAAACATTTCTTGATTAAGGGGCCGAAAAAAGTGACAGTGAGAAAGAAATGTGAGAAATACCAGATCCTAAAACAGAAACTCGAGAATTATGGGCATTTTATTATCATTAATTCTTGACACTTTTGACAGTATAACTTGGATTCATGTTATCACCTAGAAAATATCCAAAGTCTTCCGACTGGTTCAAATTCATGTTTCCAATCAAATTACCAGTACATTTTCTTGAGATCCATTTGTCATAAATTTCTTGTTATTCCAGAATCTGTTTTATTACAGACACTTATTATAGTAGTAAAACATTTTAAAAAAATATGGATTTGGCATTAATCTTAATGTAATCTCTAGTCTCCCGATTGTGCATATTTTGTAATTCTCGTGCAACTAGCTATGCCGTGAACAGAACAAACAATAATGAGGAAAGTGAGAGCCATGATGAGTTCTATGCTCAGTTTGAAAAGCTCACCCCATCTTTAAATTCTCCATCACCATTGCAGAAGCAAACACTGGTATACTATCTTCTTATTCATGTGGTGTGTTACAATGAAATCCATGTGCTCTAAAAAGCCAAAAGCAAAACCCCTGAATTCATGAGGTCGAAGATCTTCCCTGTATCCAACAAGACCAATGTTAATTCATCCCGGAAAATGCCTATACATTCCAATGCTTCCACAACTTAATGAGCATTTGATGATAATGAATGAAAGGAATGAATACCTACTTTTTGGTGAAAGGTGAGTTGTGGGTGATATGTAATGTGCGCTAGTTCTCCCTTGCAGTCATTTATGTGAACAAATGGCTGAGTACTCCACAGTTTCTTTTAGGTCATTTTATTGTGTTATTTAACTTCAGGGAGAAATGAAGGTTCAACTTTTCCATTAAAAGTGTATAACACATTTCTGCATGCAGTGTTGAAGGTTAAGGTTTTGTTCTCTACCTCTCTCTCCCCCCCTCCTCTCTCTCTGTCCCTCTCTGAGGAGCTGTCTCTCACTCTTTTTCTCCCTCTCTTTTCCTCTGTGACCTACTTTTCTCTCGTCACTTATCACACCATGACATTGACTCTGTAACATCCCTCTTGTTCTTGGGGAGCCATCGGTTGTCCATTTTTGTGAAATGGTGGACAAAGGGTGCAGCACATGCCTAATACTGGAATGACACAGGTCTAAATATTCATGGCATGCATTACATGGAAAGGATTTGGTGTCACCTGTATGATTCATAAAGCTGGGTTTATGAATAAAATCTGACATCACATACAATATAAATGTATTGTCAGTTGGGACAGCATCTTAACCCTATGTTCACAATGTATTCCATGGTTTCAAGATATGTACATTGTAGGAAAATCTACTTTATAGTACTTTGATGGATCTGTTGTGTATCCATGCAGTAGGCCACATTAAATACAACATAGTACAGTATACTGCTTTACAGTATACGGCTAATCCACCTTTATTTATTAAGTAAGGTGATGTTCAGAAGCTCTACACCCTTGGTTCATGGTTATTTATTTTTATTTGCACCGACAGGACAATTGCATAACTAGTAAAGCAGGGGTGGGTATTTTTCATACTTCAGTATGGTTAGCAATAGGAAAACAATGCTCCTTACAGTATGACATCACTAGGAATAATGGCTGATGGGACATACTGTGAGACAGATCCTGGAATCGTGCTTTTGGTTGGTACACACTACACTACAACCCCTAAGATGACAGAGAAAGATGATAAGGAAATGAATACTACATAATTTCTGTAGCCAAGAAGTAAACTGGGTCCATGCATCATCAAAGTGTTATGGTAACAAAGGAGACTACAGCAGTTTTACTGTACACTTTTGGGCTGAGGTGCATACACAACACCTGCATGGGGTTTGAAACTAAGTGTACACAACATTGTTTTACCATTTGCTGGGCAAGGAAACATAAACAAAACAAAACTCAAACTCCTTACTGCGCTAATGGCATGCTGTAATCAAATCTGACAAAGGAAATTTGCAGCAGAACAACTTATCACATTAGTTGTGATAATTGGGCATACTGTGGTTCCACTGCAGCTACAAAATAGTTTTTAACTTACTTAACACAACTATTTTAAAATGAGCAGACATAAAAAAGCACTATAGAGTTTTTTTTTTTAATTATGCAAACATATGATATATACCTGTGTCAGTATGTACTGTGTGGGTTTCCTGAGAAAGGGGGCGAGTGATAGTACACTGGTAGGTTAGCCTGTGGTTTGAATGGCTTGTAAGAGTGCTTACTGAGTGACACTGTGGGTGGTATAGTCTGTAGTGTAGCGGGGTCCTGCTAGAATGAAGACAATGAAGTATAAAGGGTAAATTCTCAGACCCAGTTGCAAGTTTAACTCATGCCTACATCTGCAACTATCTGTATTTACTAGGTCACAAATACATTTATAATTCAGGAAATGTTTGTTTCACACTAGTGACTGTATTTAAACCTGAAGATTTTCATGTGGGTAAATCTACGAGCAGGATGAAGTAGTTGACAAGGAGTGAGCATTACAGGGTGTAAAGAGAGTGAGAGAATGGGATGATGGTTGATGGAATTGTGCATGTCTCAGTACTTGATATTAAATTATGTGTGGTTTTTTATTTTCCAACCAAAGTGTTTAGATTTTGTATTGAAAACACTGCAAAATGATTTGCACAATCTCCTGTTTAAATACATGATAGAATATTCTACTGGTGAAATTCTACCCAAATTAACACTTAAGATAGTTGACAGATTTATACTGAGCAATATACCACACACAATATTTGAATATTACATTCATAAATGTCATGAATTAGAATATATTTTTGCTGAGCTACAATAATTTGTACTCTAATATGTCAATGGTGTTTGGACAAAATATCATTGTAAAAATATCGGAAGCCAGAAATATCAGAAATTAAATATTGTGACCAACAAGTATGGCGATGCACAAATATCGGTGACAAGAATATTTTTTTTTGTGGCAAGTAATATCATTGTTAATAATACTGATGTTTTAATATCATTCTCAATAATAAAGGGTCAAAAATATAATTTTTGTATTTTAATGTTTTTAGCTGATATATTAAGTTTACGTTACTACTGTTTGTATAGATGTCATTGTTTTTAAAATATAACTTTAGAATTTCGTATTCATTTTTAATGGTAATTTATAGTGTCATAGTGGGTTGTTGGATTTGTAGGGGGATATGGTGGGAAGTTAATTAGGTAATAAATAATTAAGAATTATGTAATACATTTTGTTTAATTATATGATTGCTATTTATTGCGTAATTTATGTAATATTGATTTAATTTCATTCTAGGTTATTTGCAGGCTATTAGGTTTGTAAAGGTATTGTGTGGAAAGTTTATTTTGTAATAATTAATTGACAATTAATTATTCATGGCTAATTATTTAATTGATTTTTAATTATGTAATTTATGAAATAATTATTTATTTTACTTTTATTTTAGTTTTGGGCTGCTAGGTTTGTAGGGGTGCAAGGTGGGGAAGTTAATTAAGTATTACTATTTGTTAATTATCTAATAGATTTTTAATTATGTACAACATAGAATGCTGATTTGTTTTACTTATATTTTAGTTGGGGGATGCTAGGTTGTTGGGGTCCAGTGGGAAGCTAACTAACTAGTAATGGATTAAGACTTAATTATCATGTATTTAATAGTAATTATGTAAATTGATTTATTATTTTTTGTTTTTTAATACTATATATATTTTTACATTGATTAATATATTCTTTTAAGAGTTTCATATTTTTTCTACATTCATGGGGTGACTCAAATATGTAATGTGTTTGAAGTAAATATTTTTTCCTACTCTTGCTCACACTGCAAGAGGAATAGTAACATTCACCTCTTTGCAGTTTAATACTTTCCCTGCTGTTGTGCTGTTTGGAGTGGGAATAGTAAATGTCACCCCTTCGAAATCCAGTGCTTTCCCTACTGCTGCACAGACTGGAGTGGGAATGGTAAATTGTACCCCTCCAAAGTCCAACAATTTCAATGCTGTTTCTCTATTTCAATTGGGATTAGAGGATTTCACCCTTCCAAAATCAATCAATCATTTGTAAAGCACGCTACTCACCCGCGAGGGTCTCAAGGCGCTGAGGGGAGAGGTAGGGGAGCTGCTACTGCTCGAACAGCCAGGTCTTGAGGTGTCTTCTGAAGGTCAGCAGGTCCTGGGTCTGCTGCAGGTGGATGGGGAGGGTGTTCCAGATATTGGTGGCGAGGTGGGAGAATGACCTGCCACTGGCTGTTGTCCTGTGGATGCGTGGAACGGTGGCAAGGGTGAGGTTGATGGAGCGGAGCTGTCGGTTCGGGGTGTAGAAGGTGAGTCGTTTGTTGAGGTATGCTGGTCCGGCGTTGTGGAGTGCTTTGTGTGCATGGGTGAGGAGCTTGAAGGTGATCCTCTTGCTGACGGGGAGCCAGTGCAGGTCTCTCAGGTGGGCTGTTATGTGGCTGCGGTGGGGGATGTCAAGGATGAGACGTGCGGAGGCGTTCTGTATGCGTTGCAGTCTTTTCTGGAGATTGGCTGTGGTTCCCATGTAGAGAGCGTTGCCATAGTCTAGTCTGCTGCTGATGAGGGCCTGGGTGGCCGTCCTTCTGGTTTTGGTGGGATCCACCTGTAGATCTTGTGGAACATGTGGAGGGTGTTGAAGCAGGAGGATGAGATGGCGTTGACTTGCTGGGTCATGGAGAGAGATGAATCCAGGATGAACCGCAGGTTGCGTGCGTGGTCAGTAGGCATCGGTGTGGCTCCCAGTGTGGCCGGCCACCAGGAGTCGTCCCAGGCGGAGGGGGTGGAGCCGAGGATGAGGACCTCCGTCTTGTCCGAGTTCAGTTTCAGGCGACAGATCTTCATCCAGTCGGCGACGGCCTTCATTCCTTCGTGGAGGTTGGTTTTGGCGGTGGCGGGGTCCTTGGTGAGGGAAAGGATCAGCTGGGTGTCGTCGGCGTATGAGACGACGCTGAGGTTGTGAGATCAGACGATGTTGGCGAGCGGTACCATGTAGACGTTGAAAAGGGTCGGGCTGAGGGAAGATCCTTGGGGTACACCGCAGATGGTCTTTGTGGCTTCAGATCGGAAAGGAGGGAGGCGGACTCTCTGGGTTCTCCCGGTGAGGAAGGAGGTGATCCGTCCAGGGCTTTGTCGCGGATCCCTGCGTTGTGGAGGCGTGTGCGTAGGGTGCAGTGGCAGACGGTGTTGAAGGCGGCCGAGAGGTCCAGGATGATGAGGTCCACAGTTTCGCCTTTGCCCAGTAGGGTCCTGATGTCCGTGGCGGCAATAAGGACGGTCTCGCTGCTGTGGTTGCTGCGGAAACCGGATTAGGACAGGTCCAGAGTGTTGTTTTCCTCAAGGAAGTGGGTCTGTTGCCACTTTCCCTGCTGTTGCACAGACCGCAGTTGGAAAAGTACATTTTACCCCTCTAAAGTCCAACACTTTCCCTATCATTGCACAGACTGGAGTGTGAAAGTAAATTTGTGCCCTCCTGAGTGCCCCCACGTCTACCCTGCCTACCGCTCTCCTGATCAGTCACATTGGCCACTCGGAGAAGCGCCTGGCACCCTGCTGAGCAGCCACACATCTTCAGTGTTCCATTTTGGTGCGGAACGTCTCAACACAAGCAATTGCACTGATTGGCCCCAAACCAAACTTACTGTCATAAGAGGAAAAGCCCTTATGAGAGGCTGATTGCACGTCGAGCATACGCGTCAGCCGCCAATTTTGTAAAATTGGGATATTTTAATCACTTAATATAGAAGCAGCCATTTTGTGTGTTTCGGGCATAATTGTACAGTAGTTGAAAAGGATCTTGGTAGTTTTAGTCCAACTCTGAGGTATTTAGACAGATTTTTTTGAGGAGAGATTTGTGGTCAGTTTAACTTACAGTTTTGACTTATTTAGATACAGCTAGCATATGTTACCTGCCTTATTGTATTAAAATATATTATATTGCAGCAGGGATGTCAGAGGATCGGTTAGAGGGAGGACTGGTGGAGAAATTGGAGGGTATGGTAAATAGATCACTGGGAAAGTTGATGGGGTAGCTAACTGACACCATCAACAAGAATTTTGAAGCACTTTCCAAGAAACATAAGGTTTCAAAAACACCTAGCTCTAAAGAAGGAAGTGCCAAACAACCAGAATGCTCAGGTTAGGTAGGTTAGACCCAAAGGAAAATAACATCAGGGGATGACCATCGTAGCATAGAAGGCAAAGGTAACAGGGGAAGATGTTACACTTGATGGTGTTGATGACAGGCCCTGTGGATGGGCAAGATAAAGGCCCAGATGTTCCTGTAACAATTTATGAGGCTTCAGATCCAGACATTGATTTGTCTTATTCCTCAGAGGTTGAATCCGACCACAAGGGTATTGAGGTCAAGCAGAAAGGAACATCAGAGGAGGTGACTAAGGCCCCAGGGTCAAAGATGGATATAGTTGCCCCTTTCGGGGATGGAATGTTCGACCCCCTATTAATAAAGCACCCTCTATCCCCTGATGCCATCACAACACATGGCTGATTATATCTCCTAGTGGTCAAGGATGGAGATATCAAAGGAGGTGAGGTCTCGACTGAAATCAGAATGCCAGTGTCCTTTTCTTCCTGTTAAGGTTACAGTTACCCCAGATTTGGATGCCAGGGTAGTGTCATTCATCAATAAGAGTGGAATGTACCCAAGGAAGGGCCTAGACGGAGGTTAAAAATCCTGCCAGGATCGTCTTTTAGACGTGACTGGTCCCCTGACTAAGATATTTTAAATGGCCGAGGGCACCTACTGTAATGAGATTCCAGTCAATGATAACGAATTGTGTTAGTAGGCTCAAAGAGCCATTTGCCTTTTGGGCAATGCTAACACTGCACTTTCTAACGAGAGAAGGAAGAGTGTACTCCTAAAACGTTTTCCGAAATTGATTGAACTGGTGAATAAGCAGTGGGATCCTTCTTCTCAGAGTCACCTCTTCAGATGATTTTATTGAAGGCATGGCTAAGTACACTGGGGTGTTTAGCTTGATACAGAAGTGCCAAAAGGCTATTAAAACGGTTTTTGCAAGCAGAGTTTTTAGCAGGACTTGGAAACAAGGGGTCGGGTTCTCGGCCAAAGACAATCTACATCAAGGCCCTACTTGGGATGTGGCACAAGGTATACTCAGGCAGTGGTCAGATGGATTCTACCCCCAGAACCAGAGATTTCAAGGCAGGTCATCCAGAAGCGAAAGGAGACAAAGAGGAATGTCAGCAGGTAAGAGTTTTGAAAGACCTTTCAGTTACCCCTATATAGGTAGGTGGCAGGTTGGACCAGTTTTGTGGGAACTGTAGGTTGGTGACACAGGATCCCTGGGTTTTAGAGACTGTCAAATGATACAAAGTCAAACTTACAGATACTCAGTACAGACAAGGACACTCCTGGAGATAGGTTTCTCAGACGAAAATTTGAAGTTGGTGACATAAGAGGTAGAGGATTTACTGGCAAAAGGGGACATACAGGAAGTGACTGGTGGTGGTTCGGTTTCATCAGCAATATCCTGGTTGAGAAGGATGACAAAGGTATGTGACCAGTGATAAATTTAAATGAATTGAAAGAGTGGGTGGTGTATCACCACTTCAAAATGGAGGGGATTTACCTGTTAAGAGATGTGTTAAGAAAAGGGGATTGGCTAACAAGGTTAGATCTCAAGGATGCGTCTTTGACTATATTGAGTTGGCCACCTCATCTGAGATATATCCAGTTCTGGTGGATAGGAAAATTATAGTAATTTCGCAGTATCCCATTCAGCCTTTCCTCAGCACCTTGCTGCTTTACAAAAGTGCTTTATCCAGTGGCAGTATGGCTATGGACGAGAGAAATAAGACTAATCTTTTACCTGGTGGCATTCTAATTATGGGTCAGCACAAGAAAGTTGTTTTGAGGATACAGAAATGACTATAGAGTTACTGTAATATCTGGACTTTATGATAAACAAAAAGAACTCTTCTTTGACTACAAGTCAGGAAACTCAGGGGCATATAAAAAGCATACCGCCAGCTAGTGCCACTCCAAAACTCCAGCCAGGCGTCATATTTATGGAATGACGGTAGGCCCGGCTAGCGTCATAAAAAAGGACGCTAGCCGGGTGGGGGAGGCATAGGGGGAACAGGAGGTTGTGCGTCAAAGGATGACGCTAGTATGGGCAGAGGCATAAAAATGCTTCTAACCAGACTAGCGTCATTTTTTGATGTAAAACCCCCATGGACATGACTCCTGTCTTAGTAAAGACAGGAGTCATGCCCACCACCCCAATGGCCAAGCCCAGGGGACATATGTCCCCTGGTCATAGCCAATGGGCCCAGTGCCATGTAGGGGTACCCAAGATAGTTCCCCTATGGCACTTAAAAAAAAAAAAACAATACTAACCCATACTTACCTTACTTACATGGGATGGGGTCCCCCCATCCTCTGACGTCCCTCTGGTGTGGGAGTCCCTGGAGCTAAGGAAGGGTACCTGTGGGCCCTTTCCTAGGTCTCTGACAATGGAAATAGGCTCCCAGGTCCCCTAATGCCTGCCCTTACCCAGGCATTACTGTAAATAATGGCTCTAAGCATGCTTAGCGCCATTATTTAAGGCCCCCGTGCTTGATTTTATTATGGGGGTGAATATTCCGCTAAGGCCATATCGTAATTTTTTTGCCACGAATGCCTACCCTGCATCTCATTGACGCAAGGGAGTTTCCCGCTAGCGAAAAATGACTTTAACTCCAAAACTTTGGCGCTAGATGGGTCTAGCGCCAAAGTATAAATTTGGAGTTAGGTTTGCGCCAAATTTGCATTATAAAAAATGACACAAATTCAGCACAAATCAAGTAAAATCTGGGCCTCAGTTGCTGGGTTTTGTAGTGGACACGGTCCAGGCAGAGTTGACGTTACCAAGGGAAAAGTTAAGGAAGTTACGAAAGGAGCTGAGGATGGTGTTAGGGATGAAGGTGATACCTTTGAGGATTTTGGCAAGGATTCTAGGTCTGTTATCTCAACAAGTCAAACGACATTCCATGGACCACTGTACTATCGGGCCCAACAGAGATTGAAAACAAAATATTTCCGAATCAATTGGTCATATTCCCAGATTAAATCACTAGATTAGGAATTGAAAAAGGAGTTAGAGTGGTGGCTGAGGAATGCAGAGACATTTAACGGCAGCAATTTTTAGGGAGGAGCCAGAGGTAGTGATAGAATCAGATGCGAGTTTAGAAGGATTGGGAGCGAGATGTGGGAACTCATCCATGGGTGGACATTGGACAGTTCAAGAGAAGAAGTTACATATCAATTGTTTAGAATTGTTGGCAGGTTCATTCGTCATATGTTGCTTTAAGCAAACAATGATGAAATGTTGTGTGATGCTTTGCATCAACAATGTGTCAACAGTGAGGTACATCAACAAGATGGGCAGACCGCATTTAAAGGGTCTAACAGATTTGGCAAAAGGCTTCTGGGAATACTATTTGAGCAAGGGAATTTCAGTTATTGTGGAACATATTCCTAATTTAAACAATGGTGTAGCAAACTGGATTTGGAGGAATTTCAAAGATTCAAGAAACTGGAAATTGAACAGGGAGGTATTTCTGACCATTCAGGAGAGATGAGGTCTTTTCGGTGTAGACCTTTTTGCATACAGCCTGAACACACAACTGATTATGTTTTTTAGTTGGAGACCAGACCCAGAGGCTTGGGGAACAGATGATTTTGTGCAGGACTGGAAGGGAGCAGCACCTTATGCTTTCCCTCCATTTGCTATGCTACCAAGAGTTTTCCTGCAAACACGCAGATGCAGGGAAAGTGTAGTGATGGTAGCCCCAGTTTGGAGGTTACAAGCTTGGTTCTCAGTCATGATGGAAATGGTAATAGATTATCCTGTCCTGACACTGACATTCAGAGATGTAATTCTGGGACAAGTGGGAGAGTATCACACTCTGGTAGAACAAGGACTTCTAGACTTGATGGCTTGGAAGCTTTCAAGAGACAGTGGGAAATGCCAGGTCTTCCGGCAGGAGCTTTCAGACTCATATCAGAACCCTGTGCATCAGGAACCAGAAAAGCATAAAGATTGGCTTGGAAGAAATAGGTTTGTTGGTGTATACATCGGGATTATGATCCCAGTTCAACAGATATAGTCCATGTCATTAATTATTTTACCAAAATATTTGGGTCTGTGGTTTTGTACAGAACAGTGAATGTCCATAGGTGGGCTGTAGTAGCTGCCCATGAATTAGAAGTATGGGAGTGTTGAATCCACCTTTGGCGAAATACACTTCGCTGTGGGATTTTAAACGAGTCTTCCAGTACTTAGTGAGTTGGGGGTGAGAATTCTACCATGATTCTGAAACAGACCTCTTACAAACTGACACTTTTGCTTTGTTTGGTTTCTTTTAGACAGACTTCAGATGTAAGGGCTCTGGATGTTACAAGTAGAGCCTACCAGGCAGAATGAGTTTGCTTTTATATTAAAAGAAGAATGAAAACCTTATCTAAGACTATATTCTATCCATATTTTGAATCAAACTAAATACTTTGGGTGGTTTAATGTTTAAAAGATGTTTAAAAGAGTATGAAAGAAGAACTGAGAGTTTGGTGACTTATGTTGCACAATTACTGCTTTCCGACTGGCGGCCTCATAGAGCTGTTTCACCCACAACTCCGGCAAAATGGGTAAAAGATGTTATGAGAGAGGCAGGTGTGGATGTCAGCAGGTTTAAAGCACATTCCCTTAATAGTGAGTCAGCATTAAAAACATTCGTCCTGGGTGGTAGCCTGCAAGATATTTTAAGAGCTGTAGATTAGTCAAAGGAAAACATGTTCAGAAGCTGCTACTTAAGACCTGTTGTGAATGCAATTGATAATGTTTTAACTGCACTTTAAACCTGCAATATGTTAGCCTCCATGCCCTGTCATAAAATGTAGATTGTTCACAGCCTGGTGGGCAGAAAATCTTGGTTTTATTAAAGACATGGAGGCTAGGATTATCCCACCGCTGTACTATCCCATCCTGATGGATTAAATACATGTTGCTCTGAGTTTTTCCAGCATAGGAAGGCATCAGAGAAGGAAAACTGGGGTGACAAAATAAGATAATTTGGATTTCTGGTTCTCAGTTTGGTGTTTATCTTGTTCCCTGTGTTTAAAAAGGAAAATGGCTGTGCTGGACTTTATACTCTATTGGAATGTTTTAAAGTTCTATGTTCTCTAGTAGTGTTGCTGCTGTGAGCGGACAATAAAAGGAGATTTGTCTTTAATGAAATCCAGATTTTCTGCCCACCAGTCTGTGAAAAATCTACATTTTTCAGAAGAGTGTGATACTGGATATTTCGGCAGGTGTTAGTGCCGAATTTCACCTTTCATAGGGCTGTACTTTAACATCTGTCCTGGACAATACTGAAATGATGGCAAATAAAGCTGTGGTTGTTTGTTTTCAGCGAGGTGCACATAGCCATTTCAGAGTTGGTAGGTAAGGGTTGGAGAAAGTTGTGTACCAATACATTTCTTGGATTGCTCGCTTTCGTTCTGAATTTGAGTGCACCATGGTGCCAATGGTTTTGGTTTTGTGGTTATTAGTATTATGGTGCATGCTTTTCTTTGTTTTATTTTAGAGTCTACCAGACTTTTGAGGTCTTTAGTTATAGGCTCTCAGTGGTGTTATTCAATATCTAAGTGATTTCTTAGATTGGCTACCCTGTCTAGTAATGCGTGATATTCTGCCAAGATAAATGGCAGTCATGGGCTTCAGTGGTAAGTGGGATGAGATGTTCTATCAGGGTCTAGTCCGCTTCTTTTATCGCCTGATAGAAATGGGGTGTGCTGTGCTAGATCAAAGAAAGTAGAGGGAGAAAAAGAGCTGCCTTCATTGTTTTTGTTTTCAGTTTCTTGCAAAGTAAACTTTTCCCAGATAGATGCTGTGTAGGTGAGAGAAATGATGATCCGGAAGTTGGTGAGGTCTTTGAGGACAGATGTATTCCAGCTTGAGAGTTTTTATATAATCCCAAAGTTGAGTGTTTCTGTTGACAAATGACAGGTTGACATCCGTAGACCTGGAAGTGGCTGATGGTGGTTGGTTCCAATGTGGCGACTCCGCTGGATGCTTTGGAAAGTCATGCAATGTCTATTAGTTTTGTGTTTTCTGATGAAAAGTAAACTTTATCCTGTGGAGAGGAAAAATCAATTACGGCGCAGGACATGGGCGTTATTCAGGCTTCTGTAATGTAGGCAACACTGTAATTATGTTTACTGCAGTAGGAAGAGTAGGACCAGATAGCTAGCAATGATGAGCATGTGCTTGAGGGTTTTTATAGGAGCGATGTGTCCTCTGTGTGTGAGTGAGTGTGTGGTTGTCACTGTGAGGAGGGTGTTTGTGAGGTTTGTGCTTTGTGTGAGATGAGGAATGAGTGTCAGGCACATGGTTCTGCGCTTTTCATAGGCATGTGAAGCTGAGGTTCTAGAACCTCACACCTTAAAGTCCCTGAAGGACCAGCTATGCTCCATATTTTGCATTTGAAAAGTGGAGAGAAAGGTATTTTAACTAAGCAGCATGAAATAGGTATGTTCAATTTTTCCTAAGTGAAATACTCCATATGGCGAAATCCTGTTGTCACACTCCACACACAACAACGACGTAAATTGAATGTCCTCAACTTCTTTTCAAGTTGTAAAGCAATAAAGTTGTTAGTCAGAATTTAAAAATGTAACGTAGTTGTTTTGTTTCACCCAGTAAGTTCTGAACTTACAATTTTAGCAAAATTAGTTTGCTCCATTTTTGCTAAAGTCAAAATGTTGGCTTTCGTAGAAGGGCCCCAATCATCAAGAAGATCTCACAGAATACATTCCAAAACAGTTGGGTTATGATAGTTGCTTTGCCTTCTCTCAGTACCGTGACATAAAGATTATCAAACAAGTTCCATTGTTTGACGCCATTTAGTTTGCCCACTCCTAGACATTTGAAAGAATAATAGCATGCAAAAATATAAGTATTAGTTGTGTGTATAAACACAACTGTATATTGTGGATATCCAAAAGTACACTTTTTCACCTAATATGTGGACTGCAATGTTTGAAAAATGAATGGTGACTTTGTGTTTATTTTTTTTTTCAAATATAGGGCATGATTAAGAAAAGTGGCGCTACATCCAGTGTAGCGCCACTTTTCTTGCACCCCTTAGCACCCCCCCAATTGCCACCATGTGTGTGCCGTATCTAAGATACGGTGCACCGTGCCGGTAGTCAGGGGAGCTAGCGTCAAAGTTTTGAGCTTGGCAGGATTAGCGTAAAAGTTTTTGATGCTAATCCTGTAAAGCCCATTGAGGCCCTTAGTAATCAATAGTGTGCATCCTTTTAACGCCTGCTCAGAGAAGGGGTTAAAAGTGCCAAAATAAATGACGCAAATAAATCTCTTAATGGGGGAACACCCCCTTTGCATACTTTATGCCTGGCGCAGGCATAATGAAGCTCAAAGGGTTACAAAGTGGAGCAATACATGCATTGCGCCACTTTGTACATTTGGTGTGGTAATTTTTGGCATTGTTGGGTCACATTATCGAAAAAATTACGGTAATGTGACGCAAGGAGGCGCTAGGGGTTCTTAAATCTGCCCCCTAGGGAGCACAATCTTGTTGACTCTCCTGTATAGCAACATGTCTGGACTGAAGGAAGAACTCCATTTGTGGAAACTGTACTTCTTACGTCCAATTTCATACATTTGCTTTCTTCTTACAAGCAGTTCAGTTCAAGCTCTGTTTAATCCATGAAAATCAATATTGAGTCTACGAAGGGCATGATTGTTCCATCTGAACGTATCTCGTAGGGAATATGGGGCAGAGACAAAGGAGCAGTCAGGCACATGTAATTAATCCAAGGAGTCTCTGCACTTCCACATTGATTTTTGCAGGGCACTAGCCGCTGGCCACTCGCGAAGGAGCGCGCAGCTCGAAGACAGGGTGCACTTGGACTTGCAGCTGCACAATGACCGTCCTTCCGCCCTCTGGCCAAGATTTTCTTTTTGCTACACTTATAGCAGATTTTTAGGTCAGCAGGCTACATTTTCACGGTTCCAAGACTTTTGGTGTAGTGGTCCAGAAAAGCATAATGGATTGTAAGTGAAATGTCAGTCGGCTAATGATTTTCATAAACTTGCACACTTCCTCTCTGTTTCAGCGTGGTCATGTCGGTGATGTTTTCAGAAACCGAAATGCACAGTTTGTAAAGGCCTCCTTGACAAGGGCCTACCTGTATTTTCATAGGAAATTACCAAGATGGCCGCCACCATGTTCGAAGCATTCAATACTAACTGGGCTTTTCATAAACAGTTGCATACTCTCAAATTAGTTTTCAAGAAAGGGCAAAGGTAACTTAATTTTCTTCATCTTTCTTCGCCCTAAATGCTGTTTTTATTTTGTTTGCTTTAACTGTCGATATTTTTTGAAGCATTGAAAATCAATCATCCGTTCTCGCCTTGCAAATCAGATCAGGTACTGTTAACCACATCCAGATCCTAAACTGGAAAATATGATTTTAAATAAATCAAGGCCCGAATTAAATGCGAACATCCTCGGAAGCTGGGCATGCAGCGTGTCTGCCTTTTTTTGCCCTCAAAAGAATCATTAATGTGAAAGATCTGCAACCTCTGGTGCAAGGCATGTCGCTCTCGCACCCTCTCTTCACGTCTTCAAGCTTATCTGTTACAGTCAAATGTATTTCTTATCGAAAAAAGAGCGAGGAGAGTGGACAATGCGGCCTTATCGAATCTTTTCAGCTGAGACCCACATGCCATTCAGCATCCAGGCATGCTTGGCTTTGATTGATGGATAGGCCTGTGACAAACAGCACTGGGCTCAACAGCTTTGCACCTTTCCCTCCGCCCTCACCCCATCCAGGGACCAGAGTAAAGCATAACCGTGCAACAATGGAAGGATTAGGGATGCATTAGCCTCCATCGACCAAAACCTTCCATTTTCATCAATACTTTGCACGTAATAACCTGAAGCTATGATAAGAAAACAAAAGAAGGAGAAAGGGACAGGAGAAAACAAATCAATACCAGAAGAGCAGGGCTGAAGGATGTGCAGTGCAAATGGAGAAATGTTTTTTGCTGAATTGCCAGGATAATGTCCCTTGACAACAGAACAATGCAGTCAATGTTTATCGGGCGAAGGAGCCTCTTGGCCCGGTACCAAGCACAGGTTTGGCAACCGAGTGCTGGCACTTACTTCAAGTGTGCTAGACATGAAGGCAAACTGCATAAAATCATTATTAGCTGTGTGTTTGGTCACAAGTATAAGCACATCAAATGGGCACTTTAAAGGATCCATTGGCGATCAAATTGAAAATCAAAGTGTCTGTATATTTCCCAAAATTCAAAAATATTTTGTTATTTTTACAATTAAATCACATGCCAAAGTTAACATGGAAAGAAATGAGACCTGCACATGAACGTAATATATCTTCAATTTACAGAATTTACTGATAATCTCTGTCCTTTTCGTTATCATGATATAGTCTCAAAAGAGTTGCACATCTCGAGGGTAATTCTTTACGGGCAGAAAACCACAAACTGTCCTGGTAAAACACTTCATACTAGCCCAACAGCATATGGAATAAACAAGTCAAACATGGTTTAGGGCAGTTTTGACTCCTTCGTAAAACGCTTGCAAAACATAAACATCATACGCATCAATGGTATCACAATTTCAGAGCATATTGGCTGCAAGCCTGCTGTTTCACATTCATTGCTGATGTGGATCTAACAAATATTACAGCACTTCCGGGTCTGTCATATTACCCCGCAGTAATTTTTCCCTCTCACAGTATAATGTTATTTTCCTCTCTCTCTTTTGGTCTGTTTCTATCTTGCTCTCTTTCTCTCTCCTTCTCTCCCCACCCTTCCCCTCTCAAGTTTCGTGTTCTATATCCTACATTCCTTGTCACTACCTTTTCTAAGTTCCCGTTCTTTTCTCCTCCATTTTACTACACCAACAGCTCCAACTCTTGTATGATTAACACAGAACATGAGCACAGGTTCTTTACTTTGTCACCGATCCTAAAAATACTACCTCAGTACCCTATGATACCCATCACTTTAATTCAAATAGATCGTTTTTTCAGTCAAAACTAATTTACAGACTTTGTTTTACATATTATATATGCATCTATGCATTAAAAGATATGTATCAATTACAATTAAACCTCTCATTCATGCCTATCTTCTTTTTTGGATGTCACAGCATACTCTAAGGGTGAGGGCATACCAGCATATTACTGGGGTACCCGTGACAATGGTCTCAGTGTTTACCTCATTCTTTTGCAGGCAGGGTTCCAGACCTCCCGCAATTTTCTGACACCTGATGTTCCACCCATTTGACGTCCTACGGCAGGATATACAGCCATTCGGTTGGTTCAATGAGTTCAAATTCAATTGAGGCAAAATCGGTCAAAGTGGAGGAACTTCACTGGGCGCAGGACTCTTATTTCGCACCACACACAATAATTGGAAAAAAACATCATTTGAAATTCAAGACTCAGGTGTCAGAGAGTGAAACAGCTATTCCTATGTAGGATGAATCCAAACGCAGAAGCCGACCCAGAGGCATTGGGGACTGAGGGCTTGATTTAGACGTGAGCAGATGGGCTACTCCGTCACAACGGTGACCAATATTCCATCTGCCGACGTATAAATGTCATAACAAATAATGGGATTTATATTTTGTCGGACGGGACATCTGTCACCGCTGTGGTGGAGTAACCTGTCCACCGAAATCTAAATCAGGCCCTTACTCTGGTGGCTCTGCATGTTCAAAGGACACTATGCACTAAATTCCTTTTGCATGACTTGAGTGGTTTGCAACAATACAATTAGGGGCACCTCCAAAAAAAGAATGATGCACTTTTTTGGACATTTCCGACAGTAGTTATTGCACAGAGGAGCGATTCTTCAGGAAAACAACACCACTAGAAGCTAACTGAGCCCATTCTAGGGCTATCCAGCTAGGATGAATTTCAGTCCACCTTTACCATCGAGGTTAGGAGTCTTATATCAGTTAAGGATTACATGATCACTAAATACTTTTACCATCAGTGCTAAATGCACTTCTTTCATGGTGTCTTGTACATTTGAGTGTGGACAACAGCAAAAGTGATAACAAAAATAGGGTATACAGTACAATAGTGGATACAGCTGACCACTTTCACCAGTGTTATATTTGAAGAAAATTTCCCATGGTCATTAATTTTGTATTTGATAAAGGCTTATGATATTGAAAATGGATAGCGATTCAGTAGAAGGAGGTAGGAACTAGACATAAATAATCTATTAGACCTGTCAGTCTCCAGGTGGTCTTCCCCTAACCCTTTTGCTTACTCCATTCCTGTTTGCTGAAATTCGTTTTTGTTGGCCTTATGACTCAGTGCACTATAACACTGCTTACCGTCAGGAAAGTGATTATGCTCACTCCTCTAAACATGGTGAAATTGGCTCACACCCACTTATCACATTTAATTTACCAATAGGTCCCTAGTATAGTGATACAACAGGTACCCAGGGCCTGTAAATTAAATGCTACTAGTGAGCCTGCAGCACTTTTTGTGCCACCCTCTAAAGTTGTCCTTTAAAATATGTCTCAGGCCTGCCATTGTAGCCTGTGTGCAGTTTTAATCTTCCAACTCAATTTGGCAAAAAAAAATTGCAAGGCCTAAACCTCCCTTTTTATCAGTAGTGGTTCCTCCTAAAGGGAGGAGAAGCATCGCCCCACTTGCTGCAAGCACAGAAGGTAAATGCAAATAAATAAAATTATATGCAATTTTATTTTACTTTCCCCTTGGCTTGTGCTGTGGACAGCATAAGTGTGAGGGCAGAGGGTGGGACTGATTACTGCGATTGCAAGATGACTGCTGACCCTTCCAGTGCTCTTGTCGTATTGGTCGGCTGTCTCGCGATGGCCATCCCGACATGTGCACTGCAGACCCACCAATCCCAGTGCTGTGAAACAGGTGAGGGATTGCTGCACAGGTCTCTAGCCTCAAAATGAGTACTGGGTTAGTGTGTTACAACCAATCATGAAGCTGCGTTCATGCTGAAAACAGCACTAGAGCAGCTCCAGGACTGGTTGGATTAGTGTTCCACTCGCAGGACGGAAGTCTTTCCCGTTAATGCTCATTGTCACCAGGATTCCGCCAGAGAGGAGAGATACACAGGATGGGGCGATGCATATACAGTGAGTTTTTGGCATCACGCCCAACATATTTTATGTAGCTAGCCGTCATTGCTTTGTAATCCTTATATGTCACCTTTAGGTAGGCTCTAGACAGCCGTTCAAGCAGGGGGACAGTGTATTAAAAAAGTTGGACATGCATGTTTAAGTTCTACATATTCTGGTGGTGAAAGGCTCTTAAATCTGTTTCCACTGCTGAAAGGTCTATATATCCCATAAGATAACATTGGTTTGCCTTATTATATTTAATAAGTCATAGTGTTTGATTGAAAACAGGTAGAAATGTATGTGTGGTATCAAAGGATTGTAATTTAAAGACCTCTCTATTGGTCAAGTTTGATTTTAAGACAAATTTCTGAAAATGCCACTTTTAGAAAGTTAGCATTTACCTGTTCTTACCATTTGGTGCCTGCAGCCTGTGTTCTGGGTCACATGATAGTGATTAACATGGTAGTTGAACTTTGTTTATTCCTCCCAAGCAGAGAGACAAAGGGCAGCATCCTGTAAGGATGTGTGGGGCAGAGCTGTTCCCAGCCCCACTAACATTTTAAAGGAGTTGCCTCAGCACACTCACAATGAGCTTCACACCAGCCTTTTGTCTCCCTAGCCTTCTTGGAGCCAGAGTATGGAGTAAGGAAATTCCAGATCCATCTGTGGGGGAGGGGGGGGGTGTGAACTGTAGACATTCACTTTAAAGCTGAAACCAAGTACAAAAAATAGGACCTCAGTCTCATTCTTCAGTTCACTGCCTGGACCTGCAGAGGACTCCTGTAAGGACTACCTCAGAGGACTGCCCTACTGCTTAGGGCTGCTTTGTACTCCAGACAATGCCCAGTGCAGCCAGAGGACTGCCCTGCTGCTTGGAACCAGCTTTGTACCCTCAGAGGGCTGCCCTGCTGCTTGGGACCTGCCATGCTGCTTAATACCAGAGCTGTCAAAGTGGACTCTAAGGGCTAATTGGCTGGCCTCCTGAGCTACAGGGACATATAAAGTTCAACAACCTTGAACCCACACTTGGACCTTGCTTAAAGTGAGTCCTGACTTCCAAATGGTTTCCACCCGGACCTGTACCTTGGTACCTAGGTAAGTGGTGCTATAGGTGCCAAAACAACCAAAAACAGAAACATGGGACATTGAAAATTTTCTACGAAAATGTGGCCTGAGAACCAACAGGAGACTGGGACCTACCTGCTCAATGATCCGCCCATGGTGCATCACAGGTTGGCCTTACTTTGCACTAGCTCCTGCTTCATTCTTCTCCACAGAATCAAGTCCTGTTCAGCGGCTGCTGAGTATACATATCGCCAACATGAAGGTCCGCTCTCCCTATTTAAATGCAGTTTGACCTTCCGCTTGGTGATGGCAGACACTACTCTGTCTCCACCATGGCCAAACCTCCTGGATGGCCCTGGAGAGTAAGGAATGTCAGAGAAATGGCTACATGTTTACCTGCCCAATTTAGATGGACAGACATGTAATCATGTTTTACTGATTCTTACTGCCGGGTAAAGTCTGTCAATAAGGAACAGTAAAAACATTATAATGCTCCCTCCACCATGACAGAAGACTCCCACGGTGAGGGAGCATTCTATTTTTTCTTTACAAAAAAACCCTCCCGTTTTGTTTTGCTTTTGCAAAAAACAAATAATACTCTTTGCTATAGTATTGGATCCTGTTGACGCAGCCCTGTATCAAAGAGGAAAAATGCATTGACTGGAACCGCTGTGACAATGGTTTCTGCCAATTCTTTTATAAATGTGGCCAATACCTCCATCATGGGGACAGAGTAATTTAATCTGTCACCATGGAAGAACGGTGGGCTGTCCCCCCATACATAAATCACCCCAGAAGTCTGAACATAGAAATCGCCACTGCTACTTTGCCACTGGCTCTCCAGTGATGACACCTCCTTCGCGGGCGCCCCTGGCTGCTTTGCCCCACTAAACTTTATCTTCACAGTCTTTTTTCTTCAAAATTTCTTCTAAATCCAAAAGTAAGCCAAGACCGGGCTCAATCCACTTTGTGTATCCAGATTGCACCTCATCAAGGTCGGTAATTCCTTTTTCTTGGTCTTGCTCAACTAGATGCCTAGGGTTGAGAATTTGATCTTTTAGGCATTAGTTTCTACAAAAAACTTTACATTTTTTTAACTTCTGTTCTACTGATTGGGTTTTTGCTGTTATGTTGTCAGAATATTTATTAAATTTTACTCTATTTTCCTAAATTGCTTTTCAATTTATTACTGTTTAGGTGCTGCATAAAAACTTAACACATTGCTTCTAAATTAAGCCTGACTGCTTTTGTGCTGAGCTAACGGATGGTTAAGCACAAAATAATCTGGGGACTTTTCTATTTCATCCTGACAAAAATTGTGGTTGTTGAGAAGGATTTTCACACCCCCTAAATCAAACACCCAATTTCCTACAGTATCTATTTACAATTTTACACTTCACAGGTACTGTCACTTTAAAATACTTGCATAAGGCATAATTTGGATAAATGTTTTTTTTATTGTTAATTAATTTTATATTTGTTGAGAACATCTCTGCACACTTTTTCTTGGCACTATAAAAAAAAAAAAAACCACCACCCTCTTTATTTTATATCCTGCGTACAGCCATTCTTTCGGGAATGTTTGGTATATGAGAAGAGTTAGTTCACCATGAAAGCATAGAACTAAGGCGATCCAGACAAAGGTTGAAGCAGTGAAAAAGCAGTGTGATGAAGGTCATGGTATGGGCATTGAGGACAGAGATAAGAAATTGATACAAGGATTTGCAAGATCTCCCTGGCCTGTAGCATATCAACGTTTCAGTCATAATGCGATGATCTTGGCTTTAAAACCAATTCTTCTAAGTATGGGGAGCCAAATGGAGCTGTTTTATCTTGGGCACAATATGTATACTATGACCAGGACTATTATCAGGCAGGTTGAAGCATTCTGCGCCACCTGTGTCAATGCAGCAGGTACAGGTGGAGGACCAAATATTTGAGTTCAAAGAAGTCACTCCCCAAGAAATAGTCCTCCAAGCAGTTAGAAGGAACTTCGATTTTGTATGATTGAGATTTATAAAGTTAGTTAAAAGTAAGATAACGAAGAAGAGCATGATACCTCATGTACAGAATGATGAGATATCCCAAAGATGAGTTGCTTGTCATAGGCACACATATAAATTTGTGGCAAAGTAATGTGAGGTAGCTTTGTCATGGGGGCACAAATGAATATTAAACAAAAGCGGATTGGATGAAACCTTACCTGGGACTGTAACTGAGTACCTTGAACTTATAACAGCATGGAAGTAATGCTGCTCACTATTGGTCATCTTCCAAGAAGGACACTAGCTATTTAAGGGCAGGTGTGAGGAATACGTTTTGCGTCTGGGTGCAAGATGGAATCTCAGCATCAAGATCATGTCATCCAGCATTTGAGGTCTTTCTTGGTGTGCTTAATGAAGTGGCCAAGAAGGGCGTGGGAAGTTGATGCCACTGACAGCCTGGTCATTGTTGGAAGCACGTTTCTTGCATCTTGGAATGTTCTGGAAGGAAGTAACATTGTACCTGTCATAGGAAAATGACTTTTCTCCTGCTTCTTCTATTCTGTCTTGGTGGTAGCAGCCAGGAATGTGTTGCTTTTCAAAGGGTGTTATTGTATTCTTTATCTAAGTACTTCTTGTTACCCTCTTTCACTTCTGGGACTTTTTTGGGAGTATGAGTATTTAAGGACAGCACTTTCAATGAAACGTGGCCTAGCAACATTGCAAGATGGGTAGGGTTCTCTCCCTTTTGCTGACTTTGTACCCTGTTTTTTTTGTATTGAACACTTTAGTTGTTTTTGTTGTACCCTCAGTTGTCCCTTTTTGCTCTTTAACCTGTTGTTGTGCCTTCCCCTTTCCCTCTTCTTTCTCCTACAGAGACATTCTGCCCTGCCTTAGCGGCTTATTCCAGACCTGGTTTCCATTAAGACCAAAGCAGGGTGAGTTACTTATATATATGTATTGGACTTGAATTTCTTGATGCGGTTTCCCACCAAGTTTTTGCCTTCGATACTCCTGTTTTTGCTGACCTTAGGACTCTGCACCCTTTACCTGTACTAACCAGTGATAAAGTGCATGTGCTCTCTCCTTTAAATTCTGTAACATTGGCTTACACCCATTGGCATATGTAATTGACTTGTAAGTCCATAGTAAAGTGGTACTACATGTACAGACGGCCTGTGAATTAAACACTATATAGTGTGCTTGCAACACTGTTTGTGCCACC
This sequence comes from Pleurodeles waltl, assembly GCF_031143425.1. NCBI lineage: Eukaryota > Metazoa > Chordata > Amphibia > Caudata > Salamandridae > Pleurodeles > Pleurodeles waltl. The sequence goes on along the minus strand of NC_090450.1, from coordinate 74,260,876 downwards.
TAGTTGTGTAGCCCTTACAATAAGTCTCAGGCTTGCTATTGCATCCCGTGTGTGCAGTTTAAACTTCCATATCGACCAGGAAAAGTAAAAAGGGAGGTTGGGCTCTTGCCAGGACAAAACCTCCCTTTTTAATACATATATTTCACCCCTAAAATAGGTCTAAACAGCCCAGAGGTCTGGGTGCAGTGAATTTAAAAAGTTGAAAATGTATTTTTGAGTTTTACATGTCCTGGTAGTGAAAAATCCCTACATTTCGTTTTCACTACTGTGAGGCCTACCTCTTCCATAGAAGAACACAAGTTTAAGTTATTACATTTATTAAGTGATAACTTTCGATCAATCAATCAAACAATCAACATTTATTAATAAGGAGCTAATGGGGGATGAGGGTCAATCAAAGAGCCAGGTCTTGATGTCCTTCCTGAACTGAGCCAGCGATGGGGACTGCCCGAGGTGGAGCAGCATCGCGTTCCAGGTCGGTGTGGCAAAGTAGGAGAAGGATCTTCCTCCAGCCGTGTTCTTTCCGATCCTGGGGATGGTAGCAAGGGCCAGGTGTGCTGAGCGGAGTTGCCTGGAGGAGGTGTAAAAGGAAAGGTGGTGGTTGAGGTAGGCAGGTCCCAGGTTGGGGAGGGCATTGTATGCGTGGAGTTTGAAGGTGATGCATTTATTGATGGTGAGCCAGTGCAGGCCTCTCAGGTGGGAGGAGATGTGGCTGAGGTGGGGGATGTCCAGGATCAGTCTGGCTGCAGGGTTCTGTATTCTCTGGAGTCTTGCTTGGAGTTTTTGTTGACTCTGACATAGAGTGCGTTGCCGTAGTCGAGTTTACTGCTGACGAGTGCCTGGGTGGCTGTTCTCCTTGTGTCGATGGGGATCCACTTCAAAAAATCAGGCGAAGAGTGTGGAAGCATGATGGGGAGACAGCGTTGACTTGGCGGACCATGGACAGTAATGAGTCGAGGATGATGCCAAGGGTGCGGGTGTGGTCGTTCCGAGGTGGGGCAGTTCGAGGCTACTGGGACACCAGAAGTCATCCCAGGTGGATGTGGTGGGATCCCAGGATGAGGATCTCTGTCTTGTCCTAGTTGAGTTTGAGGCAGCTGTCCCTTATCCAGTCGGTGACTGCCTTTATTCCATTGTTAAAGTTTGTTTTGGCTGTAGATGGTTAGTCGAGAGGGAGATAATATAGCCTTAGAACCCGCCATAGCGGGCTCTACCGGCTATTAAAGTCCCGCTCCCCGCGTTAAATGCCCAAGCCGAAGGCGAGGGCATTTAACAAGGGAGAGGGACTTTAATAGCCGGTAGAGCCCGCTACGGCAGGTTCTAAGGCTATTAGAACATTCTGCCACTCAGGGCAGAATGTTCTATTAAAAAAAAAAAATTCACGGAGCCCGAGGGGATTAAAATCCCCTCGGGCTCCGTGAGGCTTTGTTCACAGCTGTTGCTGTGAACAAAGCGAACATTGGAATGTTGGCGCTGCGGGCTTTTACCGGCCAGTAAAAGCCCGCAGCGCTCCATTGTTTTCAATGGAGCCCCCAGCATTCCAATGTTCTAATGAGCTGTGTGTCATCGGCGTATGAGACAATGCTGAGCCTATGGTGTCTAGGGAGGGAGGGGACCTATAGATATTGAAGAGGGTGAGGCTCAGGGAGGAGCCCTGGGGAGCCATGGAGAACTCCACATCCGGTTTCAATCGGCTTCAAGGTGAAAGGTAGGAGCCTGACCCTCTGGGTTTGGCAGGTGAGGAAGGAGTGGATGCATTCCAGGGCTTTGATGCAGATGCCAGCGTCGTGTAGTCTGGTGAACAGGGTGGTGTGGAAGATGGTGTCAAAGATGGTGGAGAGGTCGAGGAGGATGAAGGCAGCATCTCGTGTGATCCAATAGGGTGCGGATGTCATCTGTGGCTGCTAGGAGTGCGGTTTTGGTGCTGTGGTTGCTCCTGGATCCAGATTGGTGAGGGGTCAAATATGTGGTTGGCTTAGATGAACTCGGTGAGCTGTGCAATGACTGCTTTTTCGGTTACCTTGGTTGTAAAAAGGGGAGCAGTGAGATAGGGCTGTAGGTTTTCAGCTCCGTAGGGTTTGTAGAAGGTTTCTTCAGGATGGGCTTTATCTCCACGTGTTTCCAGGCATCCAGGAAGGTGGCAATTTTGATGGAGCAGTTGATGGTGCTGCATAGATCGGAGCGATGATGCGCTGGCTTGATTAAAGATGTCATGGAGGCATGGTCTGAGGGTACCCCAGAGTAGGTGGTATTCATGAGCTTGAGCGTGTCTTCCGGGGCGAGGAGGGTCCAGTGTTCCACGATCGGTTGGTGATAAGCATCTGCAATGGTGCCTGTGGGGGAAAGTCCTTTGCTTGTGAATCCTTCGTAGATGTCCTGAATTTTCTGGTGGAAGAAGGTGGCAAGACTATCCCAGAGGTCTTAGGAGGGTGGGATATCTGTGGTGTCTGAGTCAGGTTTTGTGAATTCCTTGACTGTGGTGAAATGTTCCTTGCTGTTGTACGCATTGGTGTTGAGTCTCTCCTGAATAGGTGATTTCCTAGTCGATCTGATGGGCCGGTGGTGTGTGTGTCGGCATCTCTGAAGTCTTTGTGGTCTTTTGCGCTCTTGCTGTTTCTTCACTTTCTCTTGAGTCATCTACATGCACTCTTGAATTCTTGGAGGTTGGGGGAGAACTAGCTGGGTCTCCTGTGGTGATGATTGCTGGTGGATTTCCTTAGGGGGACTAGGGTGTTGGTGCAGTCAGTGATCCATTGGTGGAGGTTGTGGGCCGAGGCATTGGCATCTGCAGTGTCTGGTTGTGGGGAGTGGTGGAACGCAGTGGTGAGCTGGGCTTCGCTGACCTTGGTCAAGTTCCTGCGCAGGGGCGGCAGGCCTGGTGCTATTCAACTGTTTTGGTGAAGGAGAAGTGGACGTTTGGTGGTCGGTCCAGTAGAGTTCGGAGGAGTGTGAGAAGGAGATGTGGTTTCCAGCTGAGAAGACAGGGTCGAGGGTGTGTCCTGCTGAGTGCGTGGGGAGGTTGACCACTTGCTTGAGCCCGAGTGTGGCGAGGTTCTTCATGAGTGTACAGGTGTTCGGTCGCTGTGATTGTCGAGGTGAAAGTTGAGGTCAGCAAGGAGTATGTAGTCAATTGAGGTGAGGGCATGGGGGCGAAGAAGTCGGTCAATGCTTTGCTGAAGGGTGGGCAGGGTCCAGGGGGTCTGTATTCTTTGGAGGGTGGTGTTAGGGTTAGTTTAGATCTGAAAGTCAAGGTGTTTGGCGACGGCGGTCTGGATATTGATGCTGGTCGTGAGGCAGTGTGACTTTTTGTGAATGATAGAGACACCTCCTCCAGGTTGGTTGACGAGGTCTTGATGTATGATCTTGTAGCCATTGGGGATGGCACTGGCGATGTCGGAGCTGAGGAGGTGGTGATCCAGGTCTCCGTAAAGAAGGCGACATCGGGGCGATGGAGTCAAGGAGGTCCCAAACTTCTACAGCGTGCTTGATGAGAGAGCGAGTGTTGAGTAGTATATATCCAAGGTGTCAGGGTGGTCTAGCGGAGGGGGGTTTAGGGTGTGAGGACAGGTAGAGGTGCAGTAGAGGCAGGAGAATGGGCCTAGGGTGTCCTTGGCTGCGGTGCACTGGCACACGGTAAAGCCTTCAGTGTTGAGGTTTGTGTAGGGTCCTAGTGTCGTATCTGTGGATGGAACAGGTACCAGGGTCTGTGGCACTGGGCATGGTCCAGGTGCAGATGGGCGCACTTGGACTTTTCTTTGGCGTGACTTTAGTGTGCCATCGGCAATAGGTGTTTTCAGGATGGACCATCTGTGACTTGATGGCAGGAGGGAGCAATCACCTACCATACTTGCACACAACAATGGCTCTGCCTGAGCATACATACTAAGGGTTTGACACTAGTCATTTGGGACCCCAGACAAGCCGGGAGCAGGGTGGAGATGCAGGAAATTCCAGGCACTTCTGGGAGTGGAAACCCCAGGAATCTTCTGCTTGTTCAAACTGGGCACCAGGTATAAATATTGGCCCCTCAGAGCCAAACCTCAGTACACATCTAGACTTGAGGCAGACTAGGAAGGACTGCTGTGCTGCTCTGCAAGATAGACTGCTACTCTTTTGGCCTGCTGTCCTGCTGCCTGAGCGGAAAGGACTGAACCTCTACCTTGTATCCATCACCGGAACTCTGTCTGCTGTGAGTCCTAACCCCCAAGTGGTGGCACCCCATCCGGCACCTTTCAAAGCTGGCCTGAAGGTGCTCTGTGGTCCTGTGGGTAGAACCAATGCAGTGTGATGCATCTTCTAGCAGCCCTGCTCTGAAACCACAGACATGCAATGCATCCCTGATGTTGGACTTCGCAGCACATTTAATAATGGTAATTCCCATTAAAATTCAGCTAGAAAAATAATTAAACAATTATTTTACTAGCTATTAAAAATCTATCTCAATGGCCAATTAACTTTTTGATACATATTAAGGAAAAATGTACTTTAAGAAAGTTACCTTTTCGCTGCCTAAAGCCTTTGGACGCCCATTTGGATTTGCTCTCCCATTTATGGCAGCCAATTATCAGTATTTTGGTAAGTTTGTATGGGTGCAAAATGCTTCCTAGAAGCAAGCAATAGTGTTACCTGAATCAGCAGAGATAACCCCTCTGAACCTGACAGAATATTCAGGGTGGGCCTGTGAACTTCATTTTTGACATTACAATGTCACCTTATGCTTGAATGTCATATCCTGCTTGAATGTCAACTCCTGCTTGATATGTTCTATTTGGGTTATATTTATACAATTTGTGGCTCATTTCAAAGGGCATAAACAGGATGACAAAACAATTCTTGTGTATCCACTTTCTAGTTGCTGGAAAACCTTGCTTTCTTCTACCGGATGTCTGTCTCTGGGTCTATTGTGGTTACAGGGACAGCTTCAACCTGGGTTTTAGTGTTAGATGGGGGAGATACTAGGATTACCATAGTATATTTGCTACATACACAACTAGCCATCATAGCCCAAGTTTAGTGCAGTGGAAGACTTTTGCCACCTTGAAAATGCAAAAAGTAGGTAGGGTTGGGCTGTTAAAGGGACAAGGACACATCAAGCTACAATTGGCCTTTAGCTGCATTTGCCTAGCTGACCAGTGGCAACTAGACCTATACTGGACCCTGCTGTTTAGCCTCTGTCTGACATCCCGTGAGTTTCTATGTTTCTCCCCTGAGGCCCTGGTGGGTTTTAAAAGTGCACTCTTGTAGTGGATTGAGACTTAAAGGACTGAAGTCAGAAGGTAAAATCTATAACCAGGATAAATCTGGTTGGTGTAACAACCTGAGCTCCATCATGGTCAATGTCAAATTGTGCCTAGGTCCTGGTCCAGCAGGACCATTGACTATGATTTGGGCGTTATACTTCTTGCAGTATTAAAATAAAAAAAATAAAAAAACATAACTCTGAGTTTCTGCATTTGTCAAAGGTCTATTGTTCAGTATTTGTAATTCTTCATTTAAATGATCTCTCCAATTTTTCAATGATCCATCCGATAACTTTTTAACTGTGATTTCAACAATCCATTCATTCTCTCAATCAATCCTGCAGCTTGTGGGTAATGTGGAACATGATAAATCCACTATATATTGTGCTGTGAACAGGTAGTCTTGTACCAACTTACCTTTGAAATGTGATCTATTATCACTTTGGAGCTGGAGTGAAACTCCGTAGGACAGCAAGAACAAGTCTAGTGTCTTAACTGTATTGAACTGAGCAGCACATTTACATGGAAACACAATCAGATAGCCAGAATAAGAATCCACCACTGTGCTGGTGCACTGGTAGCCATAACTTATGGACATTGGTCCTATGTAATCAATCTGCCCTATCTGCCCCAGCAACCTTCCTCTCCCCAACTGATCTCTGACAGTTCGCTGGACGGATCTCTGTTTTGTGTGTTGACAAACAGGACACTGAATTATAACTGTTTTAATTACATCTAGGGGAATGTGCACCCCTCTAATCTCTTCCCACTTGTTAGTGGCCTTCTCTCCTAGGTGTCCACATTTTTGGTGAGCCCATTTAGCCATCCCCACCAAGTCAGAATCCTATGCCGCCACTTCTGCTTCCGAGATTTTGGCTTTTTTATCTGCAAGGGAATTAAACTATCGTTCTAGTGAGTCAGTGAGAAGTGGGCACCTACATGATATACAGTAATGGTACGTTTCTCTAGCATTTCCTAAAGGTTCTGCCACAATTCTTTGACCCACACCTCCTTAGAATGTATTTGCCAGTTGTGTGCATGCCATGTTGGAAGCCAGGTGGCTAGCCCATTGGCAGTAGACCAAGAATCAGTATAAATGTGACATTTCCTGGGTAATGCTTGTTATACTGCTTGGTATACAGCAAACAATTCTGTGTACTGACTACTGTTCCCTTCTCCAGTAGTGGAAAACAGCTTCTTGGTTACAGGATTATATGACACTGCCTTCCAATGTCTCCTAGCCCCCACATATTTTGCTGAACCATCAGTGAACCACACATGCTTCTTATCCCCAGGTGACAAGGACCAAATGGCTCTCCCCACCTCACTGGTGATTCTTTTACCTATGGTAACTCTTGTGTCACTTCTTCATCTTGCATGGGGGCTTATCCACTTTTTCATGGAGGGCCGAAGTTCCCACTTATTCCACACGAACCCTGTCCTCTATGCACCATTTCCACTTAATGATACTTGCTTCCTGTCTAGTCCTATTCAGTGAGTTTTGGGTGAACTCATCACCCACTGCATTATTGGAATCTCGGGCCTCAGAATCACATTATGCTCTATTGTCATCTGCTCTGTATCCATCAGAACCCAATAACACAGCAATAACTGTTTTTCAAATGGAGTGTACCACTCACCAGCATCTGACAATTCCGAATCTAAAATCCTAGGTGAATTCTGTGTCTTTGCTCTTTTTGCCACATACTCCAGTTTGTGTATTGCCCTGGACTGTCACATGCAACTCAATAGCTCCCTCCTGTACTGGCCACAAGTTTAAAGCATTTTGAATCTCCTCCTTTGCCAATTCAAACGCACACTCCTGCTGCTCTCTCCATTCAAACGTATGTTTCTTTCGAGTCACTTTGTACAAAGGGGCCAAAAGCTGACTCAAGTGAGGGATAGGCTTCCTCCAAAAGCCAAACAATCCAGTGAATCGCTGAGTTTCCTGCTTATTTTGAGGTGTAGAAAATTCCAGTATCTGTTGTCTTACCTGCGGCAACACCTCCCTATGTCCCCGATTCCATTGAATTCATAGAAACCTCACATTTTGTGAGGGTCCTTGCATCTTCTATGAATTTATCACCCACTCTTTGCTTTGCAAATGTTCCACAACCCTGTCCAACTGAGACTGCACCTGTTCTAGTCTCTCTTCCTAAATCATCATGCCGTCAATATAATGAGAGCTGCACCCCTGGAATACATGTACTTCATCCAGGTATTCTGCCACCAATCGGTGACAGATGATGGGGCTGTGTACATATCCGAAAGGCAATTTTAATGATTTGAATTGTCTCCCGTTCCACAAGAAAGAAATTTGATTCTCAGGGGCCAGTCGTATGGTGAAAAAAGCATTAGCAATATCAATTGTTGCATACCAGGTCTGTTTGTGTCTCTGTAACTTTTCAATCAAAGTGATGGTGTCTGGGACAGCGGCATTCGAAGGGGGTGTATGTTTATTCAATTTGCAGTAATCAGCTGTCATTCTCCAGCTCTGATCCGGTTTGCGCATGTGCCACACAGCATTATTTCACACAATTGTGACCAAGGCCACCACCCCTGCTTCTACCAAATCCTGTATGGCCTTACTTATCTCCTCATGCCCGCCTGGATTACTGTACTACTTTAATTGAAACATCTTGGTGGCTGAGGGAACCTTTACGGGGATATCTTCAAATTACCCACCCTCACTGATGCCGCTGAGATGTATCTCTTCGATCTGAATTGTTAACACCCATCATCCAAATATAAAGTCACTCCCTTCAACATATCAATTTCAAGAATATATTCAAAGAGGGGTACTATCAAGACAGCGTATTCTCTTTTTGGCGCTCTCCCTATTTTCATTTGAACCTTGGTTTGCAGGGTGGGGGTCTTCTTTCCACCCAATCCTGTGATGGTATAATACTGACCTGTGACCTTTTCCGGATTTACATATATGAAAGAGGCCTCCACTCCGGTGTCCGTAAGGGCCCTGACCTTCTGGACATTTCTATTTTTCCAATACATTTCTAAGTCAACATGGGGTGTATTATCCTTGCAAGCCCATCTCTGTACCAGAGTTTGGCCTTTTTCCTAATCAGATTTAAACTTGTTGACGTTTGCCCGGGTCTAGCAGTCAACAAATCAGTGTTAAGATCTTCCTCCTCCTTCACCTTTGGGGAAACATTTTCTCCCTCTCCTTTTCTTCCTCCTACATCTCTGGTATGCCTGGACTCACCCGTTAATTATCCAGCTTATTCACCTTCCTGCTCCCCTCCTTTCTGTCCAGTCCTCACTTACGATACATCTCCACATACTCTTGGTATCTATCTCTTCTGTTCTTTCTTGACACCATCCTTCAACAATGCCATAAACATATCTCTCCTAGATACCCAGTTATGGTCTGTACGTCCTTCAGACCGGGAGGCTCTTTCAGGTTTGGGCCACTCTCCCAACTCACGGTCTGCCTCAAGTACATCTTTCAATAAGTCTCCTGTCTGGTTAATTATCAGGGTCATTATCACCTGCTTGTAAGCTGTGGAAGCTAACCAAATTATTCTGTTTCACACCGACACCGTCAGTGGTGCATCCTACAAATTGTGAGCTTCATTCAGAAGGACAGCAGTTTTTTATACTTCCTTTCTTAATTCTCTGTAGAAGATCTCTCAATGTGCACCAGGGCTTATCATTTGGTGGCCAGTCTGACTCTGTATGATATTTGTGATTACACCCTATAACCGGTTATTACAACAGATCATTTGTTCTGTCATCCTTATAACCCCTAAATTTCTCCTGTATAATGGGGTCGGTGCTAAGGGTACAAAACTTCCTTGCATCTCCCACAGTCGGCACCACTCCAGAAGATCCTGTTTCAAACAATTGCACCATCAATGTAAGCAACGCTTCCCCAGGTTTTTGACAAGACCTATCCATAATGTCATTTATTTCCTGCTGAGAATAATCTTCTAGGGAGTGCATCTCAACAATACCCCCAGGATTCTTTGGGGTGCCTTGTATGTTCCGTCTAAATATACGCTGTGCACAAACCACTTTCTGCTCATCTGACCTACCCTGACCACCACTATTTTGGGAACACTCTTCCCCAGAGTCTGAAAACTCTGAAGAATCCCAGATATGACCATTGCATTCATCAGGGTTCCAGTCTAAACCTGCTTTAGAAATGGCTAAATGAACTTTTTAATAATTAATGCTTCCCCAACTTTTCTTGTATTTGTAGTGCGCCATACGCACTGCAGCTCTTTCAGCTAAAGTTTAGTACATGTCCAATTTATCCTGTAGCAATTTAGTCTGACATAACATTGTGGAGGTATTCTTGGCTTCCAATAGCTACTTTTCTAACTGTTCACGCTCTTGTTCTGACTGAACACATTTCTGATGCATTTTACGAGGACTACATAAAAGGATGCAGCCTCTCCGATCTAAAATAGTTCATCATTTTCCTTTTCTACTGGCACTCTCTGCAAACAAGCTAATACATTTTCTGTCTCAGCTTCTGCTATACACACATCCCAATGCTCACTCAAACCAGCACTGTAAACCCACTCATTTGCAAGTACATCATAAGGAACATTTTCCCAACCCAGTATTTCTCTTGGCATCTGGGAAACTGCCTTTGTCTTTTTGCTAAATATTTTTTTCACTTTTTAATCTTTTACTTCGTAATCCTGCAAGTGACACCAATTTGTATTGCTTTTGCTCAAACTAAGAGGAAACAAAGTCAAAGAATGCAGCACACTTAATATGAATAATACATTTATTAAGGCACACAAATGTATGAAATAAGCATTTAACTCAAATGAAGTAAAACGTGTGTATATACAAGTATAATCACAGTAGTTAAGCAATCACAGAAGGAATGTGCAATGCATCAACAGTGACTAATATATATATATAAGCTAAATAATCAAGATATAAGATGCATCACAATGGTTTTTTTAATCATCCTTGCCAGCCAGACTGGAGAATCCTTGATCAGCCAAGGGAGGAGACCCAATTGGGATCACAAATTAGATCCTGGGCAGCACGTCCGCTCTACAGGTGAGTTCTTGTCTTGGCGGCAAGCCTCTCTGTCTTTTATACCTTAAAACAAGCTCAAGGAGAGATTTCTAGAAAACCTATGCTCTCTGTTATGAAATTAAATGCTGGCTGTACTTCGTCTGCGCCGAAAACGAAAAGAGAGCTGGCCAGGCTCCCCATGCTTATTTTTGAGGCAGTGCCGTACATCCTCAGCCTTGTGCACTTGTATCTAGTCCGCATCCCCCATAATATGTTGCAGTACGGTATGACCCTGTTCTGGTAAGCAGAGAAAAAAACAAGTCCTGTGTGGAAAACAAGTTTTGTGTGGAAAAACATCTGCACTGCCCTGCAACCATAGTAGGGCAGAAATGAAATCACTCACACCAAATAGAGTTAATGGTCAAATATGGAGTCAGTGGTTAAACACACATAGCATTACAGCTACATTTCAACTCTATTACTGTTTTGGTGCTGCATAAATACTTTACACGTTGCTCTAAGTTAAGCCTGTCTGCTCTGTGCCAGAGCTGCTGAGGGGATGAGCTCAGGGTTATTTAGTGACTTTGAGGGTTTACCCTCACAATGGTTGTGACTGTTCCTTGAGGTGAGTAGTTACCCATACCAGACATGGCTAACTAGTTGGACGATTGGGGAGGCATCAAGTTTCAGAGAGGTTCAGGTTTGAACCTTAATTACTTTGGATTGCAAATCCTGACAAATTTGACAGGGCAAAAGATACAGACATCTATCAATTAGAGCTGAGTGATCTTTTTAATACTAAATGAAACTCTTGCAGCAGCTTGAGCCCAAGTAATTACATCCATTTAGCTGAGAAAAGGTCCTTTCATGATCATGAGTATACACTATTATGGGTGGCCGAGAGAAGGAAACCCTTATCGAAGGAATCCAGTGGCCTTTATGATACGTGGAGGGTGGACCAGTGTATAAAAAATTCATAGAGCTACATTCTTTTTTAATATCAGAATGATTTTTTGTTATTTTTACTCCAAAATCTTTTCTGAGATCACTGGAAGGTATAACATCAGATTGGAGTGTTTAAGACATATATAGCAGGCTATTATGTAAAACTCCTAACCAAGTCTAGGGGATTTGCTTATATGTCCAGAGAAGCATAATGTCTTGGCTGCCCTAACCTGCTCTTTAGAGGATTTTAAAAGGCATATGTAAACTGGCCTAAGGTCTTGGTAATATGAGCTTCTACTCCAGAAATTGAATCTGTAGCCTGTTTGGAGAAGGAATCTGCGCCAAAATGAGATTGTGAATTAAGCAGCAGCACAAGGACTAATGGAGCTTGTTATGAGTACCAATGTAATATCACTTGAGGCAGAAATGAGTTTCCACCTGCATCACGATTACACGTTTTGCAGGTAAGGTCCACCTTCATGTTTCTCTGGGAAAAACCTGAAGAAATGTAAATGGGAAAAAGTGGCCTGAGTGAAGGAAAAATGAGCTAAATTGGCGCACGTGCATGGACTTGTATAGGTAACCCTCAATCCAACCATCAGAACACATAATCAGAAGGACATCTCACACCTGACAATCACAGTATCCCACAGTATCTGTATTTACCAGGGGCTGGACAGTCATACCTATTACCTTATAGTACATAGGCCCTCATTATGACATTAGCGGCAAATGCCGCCTACTGCCACGGCGACGGCCGCCAAGATACCATCGCTGTGTCCCGTCTCCGGCCGGAGGACCCCCTGCAAGCAGGTAAGTCAGGTTCTCCGACAGGAGAGGGGGTGGGGGGTGTTGTGTGCATGTGTGGGGGTGTGTATGACTGTGTTTGAATGTGTGCATGCGTGTGTAATGCGTGTGTACCTGGATGTATGTTTGTGAGTGTTGCTGTGAGTGTGTATGAATGTATGTATGCATGGGTGAATGTGTGTATGCGTGTGTGCATGGGTGTGTCTGTATGTGTGTGTATGTGTGTATATGGGTGGTCAGGAGTGGGAGGGAGAAGGTGGGGAGGACTCTGGGGAGGGGGCGGGGGAGACCCCTATCAGTGCCAGGGAATGAATTCCCTGGTACTGATAGTGCCTCCCGCCATGGTTTCCGTGGCGGTACAGAAACCACGGAAACCATGGCGGTGGGCGGGGTCAAAATTCCATGGGCGGCCTAGTGACGCCCGCTGGGATGGCGACTGTAGTCTCCAGCCCTCCGGTCGTTACCGCCGTGGCGGTCGTTGTGTTAACTTGGCAATTTGGCTTTGGCCAAACCACCAATGTTATAATAGTGGTGGTAGGTACCGCCAGCCTGTTGGCGGTAATACCACCACTATTACACCGACTGCCGGGGTCGTAATGACCCCCATAGTGTCTTAGCCTATTTTGGAAATTATGAATAGAGAAATGAATCAGTGATAGGGAGTGGAACTCTGGAAACATGTATACTAGATTAAGCTGACAAGATGAGTTAGTGAGTTGGAGTCTCGCTCCTGGAATATGCAGTGATCTGAAGGTTGTAAGTTCAAATCCTATCATGGACAACTTTCTCTTAGTCCCGTCTGAAAGTCACTAAATTCACCATCAAATTTGGTAATATGAATACCTGCAATCAAAATAAGTTGTCATTATTATTCAGTTACACATAACAACTAATGTAAAATGGAGCCAGTGGAACCAGTAAAAATTCAGAAAAGTTGATAGACGTTGTCTAGGGCATTGCGTGGGGCAAACTCTGCCACACTACACGGACAAAGTTCTCTGTGGCTCCCATTCACATTACGTTGGACACGATGCAAAGTACGTACTCGCATTGAAAATGGGGCTGGGCTTGATTTTTTTCATCCCTATTTATCTTTGTAATCCTTCACCCTCCTGATTTTTTCATTTATTTTATTACCATCTCTTTTTCTGAATCTGTTTTTTTAAATGAAACATTTTTTTTGCGTGGTTTTTGTGACTTTTTGTACTTTTGTTTATTTTCCCTTATTTCTTCCTTCCGTACTTGTCCTCTTGTTTTTCTCCTCATCCTCACCCCAGCCAGCACCATGGCAGAGCAGGGTAACAGCATCAGCCGCCTACCTTGTGGATGATGGCGCTTTCAGGGGGGCAGCCTCGGCCCATCTTTAGCGAGGAAGAGGTGGCAGCACTAGCTTTTATGTATAGCGCCACCTCCTGCCATGCTGGCAGGAGGCGGCAGGCCTGTGAGTGGTTACGCTCTTTTTGAGTGTTGCCTGCTGTGAGGGAGGGTGCACCGGTTGGTTCGTCGGCACACGGGAGGCCAGAGCATCCAAAAGCAGTTGATGCACCATTGGCTGGACATAATCAACCGAGAACAGAACTTGCTCGACCTGCTGGGCATTGAGGTGTTGGGACATGGTGACTAATAGTTATTTATTGTTGTGTGTGCTATTTCACAATGCTGATTTATTTTCTAATAGTGCTGACTCTCAGAGGTAGGTTAAGGTTACATTTATTTATTATGTGATCCAGTTTTAAGCTAGCAAGGTGAGTCAGTGGTGGCTCTTCCTAATTGTACTTGCAGGCACATGTTTGGGATGAATTTTTAAGAAGCCAGGCAGAAAGAGACTCCTCCTGTCACCAAGAATAAGATAGAGGCAGTAGTAATAAGTAATATCAGTGAATTTGCCTTCCCTTCTCTGGGCCTTTCTTTATGTAGCGTATGCAGTCCCTCCCAATCCCAATCTCCCAGTGATGTGTAGTATGATATCATCATAGTAATTACATATTTATGCATTAAAAAAATGGAAGCATCAAAGGTGGTTGAGAAGCAAAGATCATTCATTGCAATCTGAATGCACTGTTAGTGGTACGTAGTGCCACTGGAAGTGACTTTTAGTGATGGTCTGGTGGCGCACAGTTCGTGGCCATATTTACAAAGCCACGGGAAGCCACCCTGTCACTGCATTGACTTAGCCTGTGACAGGGAGACGTGCCATGGGTGTTACGTTGGATGTTCCCATGTAACACCCATCGCATTTGACCCATTCCCAGATTTGCAAAGTGCGGATGCTGATGGATCTGCTGGCCCCAGTAAGTCTTCCTGTTATATTATTATTATTTCTCTAATTTTATTTTTCACCTCTCCTCACTTTAAATAATTTTCGTTTACTTTTACTATGTCTGTCTCCCTTTTTGGTACTTATTTTTGTTCTATTGAAGCTTTGTTAAATTCTTTTTATCCCTATATTTATCTATTTTATATGTTTCTTCTCTACCCAACTTCCTCTGGTCTGTATTACCTTTCTTTTGCTTCATTACTAAGCTTAGCTTTCCCTTCTCCCCTTATATATCTTGTGGACTGGGACTTAGAACTAAGAGGACAGATTTTTAAGACATGTACTCCACTGACAAGATTGCATGCCCACGTCAGCTTTTCTATGCACGTTTGTGAACGTTTTCTTTGCCTTGCTCATGCCCATTGCATTTGCCAAGTTCTCCTGGACTGACCAAAGAGTTCCACCCCTTTATTGCACTTCAGTAATTTAGCTCTGCCACTCCATTATGAAACATTTGCAGTTGGTTTGTCTACCTTGCTTTTCTAACAACTGACAAAATTCCCAAAGTGAATGATAGAAGAAGATATCCATCATCCAACTTGTCAAGAGATAGCAGCCCGGCTCCGGCATCAGAGGTTGGATGGCATCCACAATGAATATCAGTGGCTGGTAGCCCTCCAGGACGAGGATGAGGCCAAGACCATAGTCACGGTTGCTGGTCCTAGCTCCTCTAACCAGCTGCCAGTGCCTCCAGCCTCCCAGCAGCACCATCATAGCAGCCGGTAGCTAGCATCAGCTTGGTCACAGTTACACCACTGCTGCCCCCATTCACGCCAGGACTGCATCTTCCAACACCACATCCTGCAGGACCTTGCACACCTGGACCGGGTGGCAAGTATAGAAGCAAACTTCAGCGATCTCAAGATCTGACTGTGAATGACGCCCTCTTGTGCCTCTTTTTTGATTTTTCTGTTTTGGTGGGAGAGACACTTGGTGGAGAGGGTGGGGAGGGAGTTGGGACGGGTTTGAACTTTACATATTGGACTTTTCATTTGACCTTTTGGGGAGGAGGCTATTTGTTTAGGGAGAGGGTTGGGTCTGTTGTGGGTGGAAAGAGTGTTTTTTCTTGTATTTGTTTAAAACAAAGCAGATAATTTATTTTACTTGATTTATGCCTCAAATGTTTATTTTGGTGTTTTAGTTTGCACCTCTGTCTTTTAGTGTAGCCTGTTTTTTAAATCTGCTAAAACAAGTGTATGTCATTTATTTATACCTTTGCTCTATTGCCTTCTGCAACTATATTGACCACTAGTGGATGATTACCATTGCCTATTTTGCCTACAAAAACCTAGATACACATAGACAAATAAGACAACATCTTCTTTAGGAGGAGTTGGTCACTAACTAAGTAAATTAACTTCAATCCATAGTTCTTGTCTTACCTGAATAGATAAAGCAAGGGAGTCTTACTGCAGGGTTTTTCCCAAGATGGCATCTTAAGGGGGCAGTAGACAGGTGGTAGTAGGCTAGCACCCTAACAGGGAAGACAGAACTTCACAGAAAGTGCCACTCCCACCTATGTGAACTCCAACTGCACGATTGATCAAAGGGTTATCCATCACTGTCAACTTGATTAAAAGAAAACAGAGAATTAGTGTGCCATCATATTATCATAACTTTAGGAAGACTGAGACCAGACTACCACAATTACTGTATTTGGCACACAATGAGGAAGACGTGATATGATATTAAGATCTACAAATATCAATTTCTTCTGAGCAATGGCGGGGAGCTATAAAATAATCTTAGGAAATTAAATCATGGAGTCAGGAGAAGTGGGCTCAGACTCACGTGGTTGGACCAGGTTAAGCATTTATGGAACACACACACAAGGCATGAAAGATGATGTTGATGGGGCTGGGGTGGAATATTGCTCAGGTAATTGAAGGTTAGAAGGTCATGGAGTGAGTTGGTGTGGCTTTCACTACATCCACCCCAGCAAGTGTGTGATTGATTCATTTATGGTGTAAAATGAGTCACACCTCAATAACTAACACAGCCCGGGGAAGAGAGTTATGAGCTCAATAAATGGATGGGAAAGGGGATTTGGAGAAAGGCGTGACAAAGACAAACACTACACAAAAGAAACCACTGCAGTATTCATTGGGGCACTGAGCAGCACACCGTCATCAATCTGATGTGGAAGTAAACAAAGGGATAATTATGACACAAAATGCATTGATAACAGTACTTCTGCCCCAGAGAGACCATAGATAGTATATCCTAAATGTTGTGTCTTCTAGGTTTAAAAATACAAAATATGGAAGAATGAAGTTAACCCATACAGTTCTAAAAATTATGATTGTTAAAAGTAAAATGATACTGTATATTGCCAAATTAGGTAATGCATCTCCATTCTTCCTGGAATGTCCGTCACTCTTGGGTGCCTGTCTGAACCTGTCCGGTAGGTAAACTGTAGTTTTGAGCTTTCCCCAAGTTTTGATCATGCAGGAGAGGAGTGGACTAGGAGAAGGCCTGCTTATTGAAAAAAACAGTAATTGTATAATAGAGTAAAGGAGAAGGACAAAAGGAAGCAAGGTAAGCTTCATGAGTAGTCAGGAGTGTACCAAGAAGCCTCAGAGCGAGAACACAATAGGAGCTTCACGTTTGAGCCAGATATGCAGCAAACACATTCTCAGAAGCATTTCTAAATCAACGTACCTCTATCCAGTTCACAGAGCTGAGTGAGTACTAGGCCTCAGAGCCTTTGCCATCATCATGGGTTTTGATCCACATACACCTCTTTCAGGTCATCCAGATACTCCTGGAACACCTCTGAGTGGTCATTGGTACTGTCACTTGCTCGACCGCTTTTGCCTTCGCCTCTGTACTGGACTTAAG
This sequence comes from Pleurodeles waltl, assembly GCF_031143425.1. Taxonomy (NCBI): domain Eukaryota; kingdom Metazoa; phylum Chordata; class Amphibia; order Caudata; family Salamandridae; genus Pleurodeles; species Pleurodeles waltl. Next base: position 74,243,728 of record NC_090450.1, on the reverse strand, counting down.
CCTGCCACTTAAAACCAAGCCAATGCAGAGGCTGGGTCTGATTCTTCTGTTTCTGTTGTTGCCGGTTTTCTTGTTGGTGGGGTTGGCGGATGTGAGACAAGACTGCCCTCTCTTGAAGTTGAAGGCGGCACCACAGAACTATGGAGTGGGACTCTAAGTTCCAGCTGTTCTACTTCCAGATCTCCTGCTTGCTCAGCAATCCACATCTTGTATTGTGAAACATCCCCATCAGAAAAAGCAATGAAAGTGGAAAGACGTTTTTGTAGAGTGGATCAAGTAAGGTGGCACAGATGTACTCTTTGGAGGAGATAATGTCATTTTGGAGCCTTGCATTACAAGTCAAGTGATAGCTTAGGCTCTCAACCAAGGCATGCGCTTTTGGGTTTTCGTTCACACCCTTGAATGTCAAACTTTCAGTCATCTTCTTTAGCTGCTCCTGTAGCAGATGCAAAAACAGGATAGCCTGGCCCATTGTCCTGTCCTCCTTGCTAACTTCCCATGTGAAAACCTCTAAAGGGTTCAGCATCTGAGTGAGGCATTTGACTAGGCCCAATTTGTCCACATCCATGATTATAGCTTTCCCAATTGCATCCCCTCCTCTTTAAATGACATAGTCACGATCTTTTTGTACTGCTCAAACAGATGTTACAACATATAATAGGTTGAGTTCCAACATGTTGGCACTTCCTGTATCAGGGCTTTAAATGGTACCCTATTATCATGCTGAATAATCTGCAACTGTTTCTCAACTTTAAACGAGTGGCTGAAATGAGTGCAGAAGCATCTACAGGTGGTCTTTATGGTTGCTGAGTATGTCTTCTTTTTTAAGAAAGTCTTGCACAACCAGGTTGATGCAGTGCGTCAAACACAGGACCCCGAAATAGCTACTATCTGCCATGGTCTTGACTATGTTACTGCCATTGTCCGTGGCAACAAATCCAATTCAAAGACCTTTGGGTTGCAGCCAATCAGACCCCTTGCTATTACATTTGTCCAAGATGTTTGCAGCTGTGTGTGATTAATCCATGGCGAACATGGCTAACATTGCATGCAGACGAAAGCTCTTAAGATTTTCTTCCTGTAGATAGCTTTTGTTTTACCCCCACAAAACAGATCCAGTGTGCAGTGATGCACATGTAATCTGTCGCCTGACAACTGGCCCACATGGCTGTCGTCAGGTAGATAGTGTGGACAATACTTTGCTGCAAAGCCTTTCAACCAACTGCAGCACATCATGAGGCAGAGCTGGAACAGCAACTATGACAAAATAGGTCCGACATGGAAACATGGCTAATGTTGCATGCAGCCGAAAGCTGTTAAGATTTTCTTCCTGTAGATATCTTTTGTTTTACCCCCACAAAACAGATCCAGTGTGCAGTGATGCACATGTAATCTGTCGCCTAACAACTGATCCACATGGCTGTCGTCAGGTAGATAGTGTGGACAATACTTTGCTGCAAAGCCTTTCAACCAACTGCAGTACATCATGATGCAGAGCTGGAACAGCAACTCTGACAAAATAGGTCCGACATGGAACCTTCCATTTCGGGCAGATGGCTGCCACAAACATTAAGAATCCCACACCTTCCACAAAAAAAGGCAAGAGGTCCAGCACTAACATTTTTGCCTGCTTCTCACTGTACAAAAGTGCCATTGGATGGTTGTGGTTGTAGGGCCCCTCCTGCCTAAACATGCCCATAATAGTAGCCTGGGTTTTCTTCTTTTCTAGGGCCTCTGACGCAGGCGAATTTCTAGAAGTCGAAGGTGGCGGTAGACTCAATGTGCGTCTTGGGGCGGTTACTATGTGCTCTGTTGTCTCACTCTCCAACAGACTCCGAGTCTTCTTGTGCCATTGTGAGGTTGTTGAGGAGAGTGATTGTGGTTTACTGCTGGGGACTGGGCTGCTTTGCATGAGGATGATGTTATTCTCTTCTTCCTCACTTTCCACCGCGATTTGACCAGTTGCCGCTGATGTTTTCAGGCTCTCCTTGACTTCACCAATGCAACCATGTACAGTCATTTTTTTAAGGTGCTCCTCCCACCAGATTGTGTGATTTTTTTTCATATCGGTCGTCTGGCCTCTAGGATCATAATGTGAACCAGGTTTACCTCGATGAACAATTGCGTGGCAAATGGTGCATATCACAATGTTCTCCTCCCTTTGGCTAATCAAAAAAAAGTCCCAAACTAGGGAGAAGTACTTTCTTATTGGGCCACTACCAATGCCTGAAGAAGAACTGGAGGTAGGTTGGTGTGTCGATTGCCTCTCTGCAGAGCATACTTCTATCGAGGTACAGGTTGGTGCAGGTTTCTGCTGAGGCATTATAAATATGTGAGCTGGCAGTGCTGCCTGTGCCACATCCCTCACTGCAGGTTAGATAATGTCCGATTCCTCTGTGCCAGCTTCCACAATGAGTGGCTCTTCATCATGATCCTCCTCGTCATCATCCCCTTCTATGATTCTAAGGCTTTCTGGACCTTTTCTTTTCCCTTGCCTCTCCTGGTGTCTCCCGGACTCTGCCAGGGTCCACTCCATGTCCCTATCATCTTCATCAGAAGTCGTGCTTGGAGAAGATGGTGGAGTGGTACCCTCCCTTCTTCTCTTATGGACATCTTGGAGCCATTGATTCTAAAAGAGGAGGTTCTTGCTCAATGGAAAGTTCAGCCTCCTGTTCTGCTCCAACTTTGGGAAGCTCTGCTATTGCTGTCCACTTTGCTCTGTTTCCTGAAACAATGGGGTACTTCTTTGTGAAAGGGACATATCTCCATGACTGCAGTGACTACCTCACTGACAGACATGGTCTTGGGCTTTGGTTGGGGTGGTGCTGTTGATGTGGGAGTGCTGGTTCCAGGTTCCTCCCCAGAGGCCGGTTTGGGAGGCACACGTTTCCCGAAAAATGTTGCATTTGGCACACCACTGGCGGAATGCTGCTTCTTCTCACTGGCCACTTTCTTGGGAGCAACTTTCTTTGGGGCCATTTTAAGCTCTAGATTAGCAGTGGCACTGAGCTGCACAAGTGAAAGAGTTTGGAGTTCCGAAGTAACAACACCTTCTCTTTGGCAGTACTGCGGGTGTGGCATTATTACAGGTTGGAATAGTACAGACAAATGCACTCTTAGTATGGTTGGTTACGTATATAATATATACCAATTTAATCAAACATAGTAAAGGCAAACCACACCACCATGCCATCAAAAAATTACATTTCAAATCAGACAGCACAACAGGCAGATCTGGCTCTTTGCCTTATCTAAATCTGTTTTAGAGGGGACACCTGGGGTAGTCAGAGAAAGAGCTGCATCGGTGAATGGAATAATCCCTTAAATGACCAATGCTGCTAGGTGGTCCAGGGGAAATGGAATAATCATTAACAAAATGGATTATGCAGTTAATTTGTTTGCAGCGCTCCGCAGCCAGGCTGTCCTGGAGGAAATGGAAGTACACCTAAAGAATCTGAATGCTGTACTACAGCTGTGCGATGGATGGATGAATGGATGTATGTGGGTGGATGGATCAAGACAAAATGCAGAATTAAATAAAAATTAAAATATAAATAAAACATTTAAATAAAAAATAAATATATATTTTTTTTTTAATTGAAATTGAAAATAAAACTTAAAAATAAAATAGAAATAAATAAAAATAAAAACTTAAAAAACAAATGATCAACAATTAACAATGTTTGTATGTAAGCCTATGTCACAGACACACTGGCTGCATGCACAAAATGGCCGGCAGACAGCCACATGGTCAAACAACAACAAGGAGCAAAAGGGCATGGCAAACAAAGGACACATGCAAGCCTATGGAAAGGGACACTGGCTGGATGGACAAAATGGCTGCCAGACAGCCACATGGTCAAACAACAAGGAGCAAGAAGGCATGGCAAGTAAAGCACATATGCAAGCCTATGGCAAAGGACACTGGCTGGATGGACAAAATGGCTTCCAGCCAGCCACAGGGTCAAACAACAAGGAGCAAGGAGGTATGGCAAACAAAGGACACATGCAAGCCTGTGGCAAGGGACACTGACTGGATGGACAAAATGGCTGACAGCCAGTCACATGGTCAAACAACAACAACAAGGAGCAAGGAGGCTTGGCAAACAAAGGACACATGGAAGCCTATTGCAAAGATACACTGGCTGCATGAACAAAATGGATACTAACAAGCCACATGCTCAAGCAACAACAATAAGGAGCAAGGAGACATGGCAAACAAAGGACACATGCAAGCCTATGGCAAAGGGACACTGGTTGCATGCACAAAATGGCTGTCAGCAATCCACACGGTCAAGCAAGAACAACAAGTGGAAAGAAAGCATGGCAAACGAAGGACAGAAGCAAGCCTATGGAAAAGGGACACTACATGGATGGACATAATGGCTGCCAGCCAGCCACATAGTCAAACAACAACAATAAAAAGCAAGGAGGTATGGCAAACAAAAGACGCATGCAAACCTATGGCAAGGGACATTGGCTGAATGGACAAAATGGCCACCAGCCACATGGTCAAACAACAACTGCAAACAAGGATGCATGGGAAACAAACAACACATGCAAGCCTATTGCAATGAGACACTGGCTAGATGGACAGAATGGCCACCAGCCACATGGTCAAACAACTGCAAACAAGGAGGCATGGAGAACAAAGAACACATGCAAGTCCATGGACAGAAAATGGCCCTGGGCTGGCCACACTGCATGGAGAACAAAGAGAAATGTGGGAAAATGACAAACACACATATTCACACAAACACACACACACACACACTGGCCATAAGAAGGCACAATGGTTGTAACACTAAAGAAAAGTCATCTACCTGAATTCAGCAATGCAAAACATGAAAATTTACTGAGCTGTAAAAATGTCACAACAACACACGTCCTCCTATGCCATCAAATAGTACCCCAGAACATATACACCTTTTGCAAAAAAAAAAATGAAATGTAATCAATAGCCAACAATTTTCATTGATCCAATGCCATCCCTGTCCTAAATAAAGTGTTAAACAGATATACCACCTTAAAATTTATTTCATTCTAAGATGACTACTGGTGCTGGCTCCTACTGGCTAGATGGCCCTCTGGAAATTTAGGCCATATACTAAAATAATATTGCAAATGTTAAAAACATGTAGAAAAGGTGATGAGCTGTGCAACATGTTTCCTTTACAAAAGGTGAAAAATCAATTAAATGCAAAATGAATATAGCTAGGCCTATACTAAAACTCGAGGCCACCCACCACTACAACATATTTTTTTTTAATGAAGGTACAAAGAAATACTGGTGCCTGTACAAACAAACAAACTACAGCCTTTTACAATAGTTTTTGAACTTACTTGTGTGATTCAACAAAAACCAAATCCTTCAATCTACAGGTATATCCAGGAGGCAAAGACAGTGATTATTCCACCTCGAAATCCAAGTGAAAATTGACAAGGAGATGGACAAAGCACTGGGAGGAGCACGCTGGACAGGAACAGGATGTTGGAGTCTCAGACGTACTTCCTTCTGTTTGAAAAGAAAAAGGCTTCTCAATCTCAAAAACAAACTGCAAGGTCCACTGTAAGAAAAAAAAACTAGTCAAAAATCTCTTTTTGACTAGATTTAGGGGCATTTAGAGTAGAAAATATACTCCAGAAATGAGTTTGCACTTGCGAGCGTCACTGTTTTGGCTACCGGCACAACTGGAAGCAAGCAAACCTGAAGTCTCGCACGTGCTCGCTAGTCACCCAGGAGTATAATAACACTCACAAGAGAGTGCCAAAACCCATTCTTGCAAGCTCTGTGCCAGAGTATAGAATTCAGGAACTCCGCACTACTCCACATAGTGCGAAGTCCCCGAATTCCACAACCTCTGCTTGCGGAGCGGATTTCTACACCCATGCCAAATATTCATGGTTTCCTTCAGTCAAAGATCTTTCATCCACAAAACAAGCGAGTACTCAAAAAACTTGATTGTATCTTTGACACATGGGACATACTTGGCATTGTAAAGTCTGACATGGTCACTCTTTAACAGTAAATAATTCAAAGAATTTCTGGAGCATTTGAACATAAAACATCATACCCATGGACGCAGACCATTGGACTTGTTGAACGTTTTATGAGTAAGGCATCTGTAAGGCAGAAGCAGCAACTGCAGGACAACCCAGCAAAACACACTCAGCAAAGGGACAGTACTCCTCCTGCAGCTCTTCAGCTCTCCTCCATGGCAGAGGTTCCTCTCCATCCAGAAGTGTTCTAAAAGTCTGGGGTTTTGGGTCTATTACTTATACTAATTTCTGCCCTTGAAGTAGGCAAACTTCAAAGGAACATCTCTATTGTTCACAAGATCCTGTCTTGTCCAGACCAGGCCCCAGACACACTCCAGTGGGTCAGAGACTGCATTGTGTGAGGACAGGCACAGCCCTTTCAGATGTAAGTGTCACAAGAAAGCAGTTACAGAGTGCAAATCTTGAGAAGCTCAGTTTAAAAACAGTATTAAATTCTACTTTACAGACTTATTGTTTGACATTCCGCTTGACCACAGGTGAAAGTCCTGTGACATTGTTGTTTGGGAGAGCAATGGCAACCAAGTTTCCTCAATGGACCGCAGAAAGAGATACAAGTGAAAACTTGATTCATACAAGGGACTTAGGCCCATATTTTTACTTTTTAGTGCTGCCTTTGCGTCATTTTGAGATGCAAAAGCGGCGCAAACTTAAAAAATAAAATTGTATTTTGTAAGCTTGCGCCGTTTTTGCGTCACAAAATGATGCAAATGCGGCGCTAAAAAAGTACAAATATGGGCCTTAGTACACAAACAGAAAATGGAAGCTTATGCAGACAAGAGGCAACGTGCTAAAAGACCCCTCGTTCAGAAAAGGAGATTTGGTGATTGCATGACAATTACGCGAAAGAAAATACAATGCTCCTTATGATGCTGAACCTTTTCAAGTAGTTTCTACCAAAGAACACATAGGTGGTCATTCCAAGTTTGGCGGGCGGCGGTTGCCGCCCGCCAAACTTACGCCGCCACTTGGCCGCTCTGCGGTCAAAAGACCGCGGTGGCCATTCAGACTTTCCCGCTGGGCCGGCGGGTGCCCGCCAAGGGAGCGCCCGCCGGCCCAGCGGGAAAGGCCCTGCAACACAGAAGCCGGCTCCGAATGGAGCCGGCGGTGTTGCAGGGGTGCGACGGGTGCAGTTGCACCCGTCGCAATTTTCACTGTCTGCTATGCAGACAGTGAAAATCATGCTGGGGCCCTGTTAGGGGGCCCGCACTGCCCATGCCAGTGACATGGGCAGTGCAGGGGCCCCCAGGGGCCCCACGACACCGGTTCCCGCCATCCTGTTCCTGGCGGTAAAAACCGCCAGAAACAGGCTGGCGGGAAGGGGGTCGGAATCCCCATGGCGGCGCTGCTTGCAGTGCCGCCATGGAGGTTCAGCCCAGCCAGGGGAAATCCGGCGGGAAACCGCCGGATCCCCTTTTCTGACCACGGCTTTACCGCCGCGATCAGAATGGACAGGAAAGCACCGCCAGCCTGTTGGCGGTGCTTTCCGTCGTTCACGGCCCTGGCGGGTTTTACCGCCAGGGTCGGAATGACCCCCATAGTGACTTCCAGCACTCTGGGAAGCCTATTACCAGAGACTCTCCTCACTTCAGGCCTGTATTTCATCGGACTTCAACTCGAGGTGGAGACAGAAAGACCAATTCTGAAATCTCAGTGACTGTTGCTGATTCCTTACCATCCTTAGCAATCTCCTACACTGAAGATGACTGTTTACAGCTTCCAGTAATCATATTGGGTTGACTGATCAAAGCGTCAATAATCTTAATTGAAGAGATGTAGTTGTAAATGTTTCTCTTTATAGATGTTTGTGTATATCCAATTATTTTGAAAAAATATGTAATTTTTCAATTAACAGAGGTGGAGATGTAGTATCTTGTGTGATTTAGACAGAAACCTTTCTGCCCCCCCCCGAGGACTCTGTATCAGTGTGATATAATCACTAGAATAGAATGTAATGAAAGCTTGGTTTAGAATGTTAGAGTTCTTCAAGTTCTAACTGATGATAATGTTTATTCAAATCAAGTCGAGAAGAGACTTTGGCATCATTTGATTGCATTATCATGTCAGCAATGTGTGGTCCTAAATGTCATTCTCGTTCTATTGCTTTGTTCGCCTGGCACATGTCACAGCATAAGCGCACAGCTCCTTCACTGTCCTTTTTAGGCACAACATGGCATTGGACCAGTGGAATGCTCTATATTGTCATGCTTAAGTAATGATTCAAGTTCCTTTTTAACAGCTTCTTGTAAATGAAAAGTGGCTTATTTATGAGCAACTGGACAAACAACCTCATCAATATGCAGCTTTACCTTCGTAGGTTTTACTTTACCTAAACCATTAAACAATTAAGGGAATTGACTTACTATTTTGTGATGAGCATTCATGTTGTAACTCACCAAAATCAGTCCAATGTCAGTCGCTGCTTTGAAACTGAGAAAGCAGACACTTGCCAATGTACCTTGAAGCACCTGGAGCAGAGCTGGTACTTTTGTTTTCTTGTGTTTCACTGTCACTATAAACAAACCTAAACTCTTCAGGGGAGTCGATACAGCCCAAGTTTACACTTTGGTCTTTGACAGCATAAGCTATGGTAACAAAGACAATTCATTTTACATTTCTTCAGCCAATATATTTATTGATGCACCACTATTGATAATGAAATGTATTGAACATCCATTTATTTTCAATGTGATCTTTGGACAGTGTTTGTATGATTTTGTTGCTTTGGCATGTCGACTTTTCTTTGACTGCCATTTTTCTTCACATGTGACAAGCCCGTCATGTGCATGTTTTTCTGAGGTAAGCATTGACAACACAATCACTTTCTTCACTTTCACTTGTCTTTGAGGTGGAATAACTGTTTGACATTGATTTAGTTGACAATCAACTTTGTTTAGTATCTATTTGCCTCAACTGATGATGCCACTTTGGCTTGTGGGCATGTGTTGAATTTTGCTTCTGGAACGTTCTGGCGACCATTCTGTCTGTGACCCGTGACACATTTACATTTTGCTTCGCTTTGCACATTATCACAAAATGGTTCTCTTTACCACAGCCTTTGCATATCTGACCAATGGTGAGACACTTACCTTAGTGTGGAAGTGCAAATCCACATCTGAAACACATTTGTTTTTGCATGTGGACATCGCTTTGTGTCCTTCAGTTGTTTCATATTACAGTTAACACTTATGAGTGACTCCCTCTGGGTACCTCCACCCTACATATTGTCAGCTTGTCCTTCAGCATGTTACTCGGCTCTGGCAGCCATCTATACTCACTCCAGATTGAGAGTGTCTCTCAGCATTCTGCAGCTGAATGAATCAGACAAGCATCCATTGATTACTCTAAGCTGTACGGCTTCTTCAGCATTAGATTCATTGAACTTACAAGGTTGAATGCGTGTATCAAGTCTTTCCATGAATTCATTGATTATTTCACCAAACTTTTGATGTTCTTGACTGAAAACGTATCATTCATAATCAATGTTTGGTACTGGATTGAATGTAAGATTCAAGCATTCTTAATCTGACGGTATGTGACTTTCTTGTCAGGTCCAGGCATTTTCTTTATGACTTCTTTCATACCATCAGCAGCAAGAATCTTGAAATATTTGTTAATCCTGTTATCAGTCTCTTTAAGTGCATTAATGAAAATCTTCAAATATCTGTATCCAGGCAATCCATCTATCACCAATATTTTGCTTTTGGGCAGTGTTGAATGGTGGTGGTGGCTTCAGGAAGGTGGCAGCATTGTAACTGTTTATGGGAGTGGCTGATGTCAAGGGTGGAGCTCTGACAAATTCTGTTGACTCTTCCTGGTAATTTCCATCATCACTAAGGTCTGACGATGTTTCAGCCTCCGGGTCATCCAGGACAGTCTTTGGAGTTGTCAGTTTCTTCTTAAAGAAGAAATGCTGCTATTACTCTTACCTGAGTCTTGATAAGTGTAGCATTACAACCTCAGCACCAGGCAAGGAAACCCAAGAAAATGCACTGGGGTTGTGCTAACAGAGCTGTCCAATACCTGAAGCAGCACACCATCAAAGCTGCCGGGTGGCAGCTCAGAACAACTCCAGAGGTCTCCATGAGTGACGGGGCCCCATTGGAGACCTCTGGAGTTGTTCTGAGCTGCCACCCGGCAGCTTTGATGGCATGCTGCTTCAGGTATTGGACAGCTCTGTTAGCACAACCCCAGTGCATTTTCTTGGGTTTCCTTGCCTGGTTCTGAGGTTGTAATGCTACACTTATCAAGACTCAGGTAAGAGTAATACTTTGCTTGTTCTGTCAGCCAACGCTATTATTCGCAGTAATATATGGCAACTTATGATTGTCTTTATACATACTTTATAAGACTGGTTGTATCCGCCTTAATTGTTAACATTCTGTTCAATGTATAACTTTATTTAGCGTTGCAGAACAGTACCTTTCCATGTGATCTTGGTCATGAGTTCTTGACCAACGATGCATGAATCTCTCTTTCCATTTACATGCTTTACACTGGCTGAAGTGGTGCTGTGACTCCTAATACACCAACCGTCTACTCATAACTTTGATGAAGGCACACGTGGCATGCACAAGCAGTTTGCTTAGACCAAAATAAACACTCCAGGACAGCATTTTTTTCTTCAGGTTACTTATTCTCTATCTTATTGCCAGTTGTAAAGTCTTCCCTGGCTTGGTACCTGCTGAATGACTAGGACACCCACAGAGCTGTAAATCACACGTCTTTATGCCTCTGCATGTACCTGTGAATTCTAACATTCTAAACCAAGGTTTAATTACATTCTATTCTAGCAATTACATTGGGGGGTCCATTAAGGTGTGGGAAATTGTGCTTGCACCCTTTTTGGATACTATTTATTTATTGATAAATAACAACAAATTTAGAATTTGTTCCACTGTTCCAGTGCCCTTGTGGAACCCAAGATTCCAACCATGGCAGCAGTATTCTACCCAAAAACCTTGACCAAATATCCCAAAGTGAGATCAGGCAATAGCAACTTGGATCGCCCCCATTATGCGGAGTTCCACGAGCAGCGGAGTTTGGGTAAGGCGCCCTGTTCACACTAATTATTAGTACAGGAGTTTCTCCTATGCAGTAAAATTAGTGCAAACTGCATAAAGTGGAGCGCCAGAGAGCACTGTGGGCCAGATGTAGGAAAGTTGAGAATTGCGACTTGCAATTTGCGAGTCGGAGCGACTCGCAAATTGCAAGTCGCAATTCCCAATGCAGTACGGTGTCTCAGACACCGACTGCAACTCGCTATGGGGTCGCAATGACCCACCTCATGAATATTCATGAGGTGGGTCGCAAATTGCGGCCCCATAGCGAGTATGGGCACTCGCTAACATGAAGGCCTGCTGACGTCAGCAGACCTCCATGTTCGCGACCTGCTTTTAAATAAAGCAGTTTTTTTTTTTTTAAGTGTAGCCCATTTTCCTTACAGGAAAACGAGCTGCACTTAAAAAAAAACGAAACCTTTAGTTTCGGTTTTTTTTCAGGGCAGAGAGTGGTCCCTTGGACCACTCCCTGCCCTGAAAAAATATTTTGGGGTCCAGTCACAAACTGGAAGGGGTCCCATGGGGACCCCTTCCAATTTGCGATTGGGTTACCATCCACTTGAAGTGGATGGTAACTGCGATGCCATTTGCGACCGCATATGCGGTCGCAAATGGTATTGCATCCCAATGCGACTCGCAAATAGGAAGGGAACACCCCTTCCTATTTGCGAGTCTGAAATGCATTTTGCGAGTCGGTAACGACTCGCAAAATGCATTTCTGCATTGGGATATGCGTTTAGCGAGTCGCAAACGGCAAATTTTGCCGTTTGCGACTCGCTAAACGTTTGCTACATCTGGCCCTAACTTCTTTTTGCCGCTCAAGTAGATTTTATACTCGAGAGGCATCTTCCCCAACGCGAGCGGTAGCTTTCTCATCGCGAGCGGGGGCAGCCTACCACTCGCGTTCAGAAATCTTGCTCGCTAACTTAGCGAGTCTCTCACTCACTAACTTAACATTGGTGAGCGAGAGAAAAAGCCCAGTTCTGCGTCATTTCGCAGTGTTTTTCAGAACTCTGCACTCCGCGTGGAGTGGGAAAAACTCAGCAAACTCAACCGGTAGAGTGTAATTCTTCACCCACCCTAAGCTCTGAGGCGTCCGGGTGCAGAGATGTGTTAAGGTTTTGGGTGTTCCATCCACTTCATTATAGATTGGCCCAGTCAGAAAGAGGCTGCAAGCAGGGATGGGGGAGCCAGTCCAGGGGAACTCATTGGGGGGGGGGGGAGAGGGGCTCGAATCTTGAGCTCCTTGGACACATAGGGACAGCATTGACCCACTTCTCCTAGGGCTGCGGGGTTCAGGTAGGGTGGTGTCTTTTAGCCTGAGGTCCCAGTGCAGGCGACAGTCACAGTTGGTGGGGGCCTGCAGAAAGAGGCTGCAGGAGGCATTGGGTAAATCCAAGGTGAGCTTCAGCTCTGGAGGGCCTTGGGACCATGCTGGCACCACTGGCCAGTTCAGCTTGGGCTGGGGCCATGGGTGCAGTAGTGCTGTCCGGTGTGAGGATTTGGCAGTCCGTTGTGCTCCTGAGTCTTCTTTGGTGCCTACATGGTGCAGGGAAGCAGCTCCACTACTCCACAGGATATCCAGGATACTTATGGAAGTGCTGGCAGTCCTCCCAGGCTTTTGGTGCCAGAGCAGCTGCAGGGTGAGCCATCTTTGGAGAAATTGGCAAGGATAGCAGGCGGGCCGGTTGGTGTGGGTCAAGTCAGTTGCTGTTCCTCAGTTCTTGCTTTTCACAGCTCTTTGGGTCCTTCATCTTCTGTAGTCCTGCGAATCTGATTTTTCTGCTGCCAGGGGCTCCCCTAAATACTGAATTTAGGGATATTAGGGGAATGTAGGGTAGTAGCCAAAGGTTGTACTTACCAATGGGGTCACTATGCCCCCTATATGACCACTTCCTATGGGAAGTGGCTATAATCCTGTCCCAGAGTTTTTAGGTCTGCCATCACCCAGATGGCAGAATTTTACATTTCGTGTCCCATCAGACAGCTCATCTTAGAGGTCGAACTGACCTGAGGGGTGAACATGCCTATCTGACTACTAATTTTCCCCGCTGTCCAAGTGCCAAATGGGCCCTGGGTCAGCATCTCCTCTGAGGGAAGCCAGATCTGCATACCAATGGCGGTGGGATCTTTGAAGCCTCCTGCCTTGGAATTCAGATTTGCATATCATCCTGTTGGGATGGGTGTGTTAACACCCTTGGCCAGAGCGGCTTTGTTCCTGACCGCCCGAGAGCAGATGCTGTCACCTGTGGGGATCAAAAACGTATGTGTTGGTGACAGTTAGTGGAAACCAGTCAGTCACAACACCAGTAGTTGGGAGATTTTCAGGGGCAACTCTAAGGTGCCCTCTGGGTGCACATATTAATAAACCCATCACCAGAATCAGTGAGGGCTTATTAATACGAAATGTTTGATACCAAACATCCCTCAGTTCAGTGATGCCATCATGTAGCTAGTGAACTCATATTGACCAGTGTCCAGCATAAATACTTAAAATGGCTTCCCTGATCACTTACTATGTTTAAGAATCGACAAAGACATAACATATGTGCTCCTGCACATATGTCCACACATATAATATAATGCACCCAGCATTAGGGCTGTAAGGCCTGCTGTAGGGTTGACTTACAAATATTACATGCAGTTTTCACGTTTTAGAGCACCTTGTCACTCAGCCTGCTGTGGCAGTCTGTATGGGTTTGGTGCTGGGGCCCCTAGAGTGTTGCCAGCTCTTAGCGACTCTCTTTATTACGTATGCCCTAGGTACTAGAGATATCAGTTACTATGGACTTACAGAGGTGCTAAAGGCCTGGCCACTTGGGGATCAAGGGACCACTTGTCTTGTTTTTGGGGAAGGGACTATGGTACGGGAGACCTAGTTAGCAGGAACCCAGTGCACTGGTCAGAAACAAGGCAAAAAGTGAGGGGGCTACTGCAACCAAAACCCATTTTTTTACGGTGCCTCTGCAAATTGAACACTACAGGAGCTTGCCCCTTGCACAAACCCCCCACAAATATGCAGTGTAAACAAATTTTGACCCAAGAACAGTTTTTGCACTAAAATAAGTGCAAAGAACAAAAGCACCATGAACAACACCTACCTCTGTTCTGTTGTTCTCATATATACATTTTTCACTGTGAAGTGCACATTTGCTGCAAATTCTTACTGGGAATGGCGCATAATTAAGTGAACAGCCTTAATGGAGAACTTTCAGGAATTTAGCTTAACAAGTGTAAGGCAAAATTTACAAAATTACACAAATTACACCAGCATATTTCAAATCTTGCCCATGCTAGTCTAAATGAGGGCCATATTGCTGTGATGGCAGTCAGGAAGCCTGGCAATCCTCTGTCAAGTCCGAAATCCATGAGATCCCATCCATTATTAAAAAAAGGCCACTAAGCACTCCTGAGAAAGGTGAAACCACACAGCCACCACACTCTACCACTAGGAAACTGAGCATTGTAGTTTGAAGTGCTGTATAAAAACAATTATTATTACTGACTAATAGTGTTAACAATACTAATAATACTAATAATAATAATATTACTTCTTTAAGAAATAAATTCCCACATCCTATCGCTTGACTAGAAAGTAGTTCTAGAGCCCTTGGCAGTGGTTAATTTGTAAAACAATAAGTGCTGTGGTCCAAATTTGTCTAAAAAGCCGGCTTGAAATGCTGCTGTGTTTCGGGCTTGCAGAATACCCAGGCTGTTTATTCTTTATTTTCCTTCATGACCCTTTCATCCATTGATACTGTTTCCCTGCCCCTACATCACAGTCATAAGCCTGCTTTCTCCCTTTGCCTCTGTTTTTTGTATTTCTGTTCTGTCTTCTTTCCTCCTTTGTTGCTGGGTCAAAGTCTGGTAATTAAAAATACATTTTGGGACCCAAAAAAACAGTGCCGGTGGCCCACTTGCAATCACCAGCTCAAATTAAACACTGGTCCCTGGTTACAGAAACTCTTTACTTACTTGCAGACTCAAAACTCACATTAGTCCCTGAGAGCAGACATACTGGCAGCTAATCAACTAGTCTCTGGAATCAAGTGCTTCAATCACACCACATCCCTGCTCATCTCACTTCAATAGGTACATGTTGACATCAGGTGATTCCCTAAAATGACTTGCCAAGTGCAGAAGAACGGTATTCGTTGACCCTCCTGACTATAGTAGATATTGACAGTCTAAGAAGAGTCAGCTATCTAAAGCAATGAGTCTATTCTGTTGGTGGCCCTTGCTTGCAAACAAAACTTACATTTACTCAATCCTTCTCAAACAATTCAAAAATTAGGAATACATCCCTCCATCCAATGTAATTCCTCTAATTCTACACCACAATGCTCGTCAGTACAATAGTGTTTCTCTTGTCAAGGTGCTTCAACCCTCTTTCTCTCATTATCTACCTCTAATACCCGATGGGCAGTCATTTGTAAATGTTGCACATGCTCCTTTTTTGTAATTTCTTGAACAATGTCACAGTATCTTCTGTGCTATATCAATATTCATTATGCATACAAATACATTTATGAATAGCTCTCCTGCCCATTATCCTTGTACACACTACATACAATCACAAAATAAAATAATATTAGAAATATATAACTGTGATCACTTGGAAACTAGAGCCTGCACCCGTATTGGCAATTTGCAGGTTTTGCTTTCAACTATTTTAATAAGAAAATTAAATATGGGGTCTAGTTTGAAAACAAAAACACTAGTAACCTATAGTGAAACAAAAACACCAATATTAAGTGCTTGCAATGAATTCCCACAGAAATAAGGAATGTTCTCACATGATCCGGGCACAAACCCATCGTATATAAAAAATAATATTTTCTTTGGGGGAAAAAACAAAGACACAAAATAGATGCAGATGTAATCGACGCACAAGGATCATGAAATGCATCAAAGAACAAATGATAGTTATAGTGCGCATTAAATATCACATTATAAATAAGACAAATAATCACAACCCCGTTAACTGTTGACACAAAACAGTCATATTCCAAATAACATACAACATTTAAAGTGACATCAGAATGTTACTACTTTATTCACATATTGCATTCCGTGCATATTTTATTGTATTGAAAGATTGTTCAGGAAACTGGCACGATGGGGAAGGAAATGCAGCAAGATGAATAATGCAAGAAGGGTGCTTCTTGATATCTCCATAGCCTTTGACAGCCTCAATCAAATGATGTGACCGAGTAGACTCCAGTCAGTCACAGGAATGATAACTGTTGCTTTCAATTGTCTAGGGGGTAACGGAGAAAGGGCCTGCAGTGCAGGATTAGAGTATCGTAAGTAAGAAATCTAGGCATTCATTTTCAAAAGGCCAGAGTTCATATAGATATAATTCGTATGGATTCAGAGGAGCAGGTCCCAAATATATATGGGTATCTTCCCAGCCACAACTGAGACAACATTTACAATCAAATTGCATGTGTACCGTAGTTACCCTTTGACATCTGATGTGAATCAGCGGTGCAATCATTCCTATTGTCTTATGACTATATTATTGTAGTAAAGTATATAGGGCCTCATTATGACCCTGGCGGTAGAGAACCGCCAGGGCCAACGGGGGCGGGAGCACCGCCGACAGGCCGGCGGTGCTCCCTTGGGCATTCTGACCGCGGCGCTTTGGCCGCGGTCAGAAAGGGAAAACCGGCGGTCTCCCGCCGGTTTTCCACTGCCCCTAAGAATCCTCCAAGGCGGCGCAGCGAGCTGCGCCGCCGAGGGGATTCTGACAATCCTTACCGCCATCCTGTTCCTGGCGGCTCGCCCGCCAGGAACAGGATGGTGGTAAGGATTGTCGTAGGGCCCCTGGGGGCCCCTGCAGTGCCCATGCCAATGGCATGGGCACTGCAGGGGCCCCCGTAAGAGGGCCCCGCTAGTATTTCACTGTCTGCATAGCAGACAGTGAAATACGCGACGGGTGCAGTAGCACCCGTCGCACCTTCCCACTCCGCCGGCTCGATTACGAGCCGGCATCCTCGTGGGAAGGGAGTTTTTCCCTGGGCTGGCGGGCGGTCTTTTGGAGACCGCCCGCCAGCCCAGGGAAAAACTCATAATACCCTCCGCGGTCTTTTGACCGCGGAGCGGTATTATGGAGGGCTGAATTCTGGCGGGCGGCCTCCGCCGCCCGCCAGAATCAGAATGAGGGCCATAGTGTCATGTGACCTGTCGTTCAAGAAGCTGGACAATATGACTTATACAGAATGTGAACACAGTTTAAGATTGGTCCCAAGCCTTATCTATGGAAGGGAAACTTTGGGTGACTGAATGTAAAGATAATACAATTACAAATTTTAATAAGTTGAGTAGTAGTAGTACTATTTTGTAGTAGCATTAACTGTACTAGTAACAGTATGAGTAGAAGTAACAGTAGTAGAAATATAATTCTAGTAGTGCTAATTATCTGTTATTATTCTGAATATTTTGATCCTAATAGTAATAATAATTAAAATAATAATAATAATGATATGTAACTTTAATATATTAATTGTAGTCAATAATTAAGAGCTAATTAATCACTACTTAGTATTATTACAAATAATTTTAATTTACTGATTTATTATGTATATAATATTATTATTAGCGAATGATTAATAATGTATTGTTATTACTACTCCTACTACAACTACCAATAATAATAAAAACAGAGGTAATGGACACGATATTAATAATATTGTAAATGCTGTAAAATATGTTTTAATATTCATTATGAGTTATGTAACAGAATGTCGCAGAGTTCCAAGATGACTCGCAATTCTCCTTTTATTTTTTATAATACATGCTCTCATCATCAATCTTGCCCTCGCCCCCTTTTAAATCCTTACTTTCTTGGAAATTTTCAGAAAAGAGTTCCTTAGGTTACAGATATCTGGTGTGGTTACTTTTAGATAGATTTCCGTTCTCCTATGGTGAACTCTAGGTTTGCAAAGGGTTAAACATAAGTCTTCCTATTAGACAATTACTGCATACTCAATACTAAAACAAAATAATTTTGAAGGAGTTTTGTTCTATTAAACGTCGATCTTGTTTCTGCTCTTGGAGATTCTTTCCCCTCTGTCTACTGGATCTGGGTGCAGACATTATAACATCAGCCTTAATATATTATTACACTAAGCTATGGTCCATTTGTCATATTACAGATGATTTCACATATCCTGGTGAGGGCATAACCAGATTATAGTAATAATAAAGAGGAAGGTTTATATGTAATTAAAGCAAGCTCATTCTTTGACTTCACTGACTTTGAATGGCAAGAGCAGTCACTGCCTTTGCCCAGTCCTGTCTGGACTTGGGATATGCCATATATTTAGCAACTTCAACCAAATAACTACATGGGCTCCATCCCGTTCAAAACGGAGCCAGGCTGATATGTGCTCTAGAACATACGACCCCATTAGAAGAGTGAACTATTCTTTACATCAATTTAAAAGTGGAGTTTCAAAGGACCTCTGGATTTAAAGCAACGAGTGAGATTTGAGAACAAGACAGAAATATTAGGTGCCAACAGGAAGGAATCGCAGAAGAAAGTAGAAGATACTTCATAGAGATGACCAGAGTAGATTAGGGACAAACCCACAGCATAACAGGCTAAAAGGTCAAAATACTTAGAGAAAGTAGAGGCCTCATCAGTGTCTAGAATCAGCAGTTTCAAGCACTTACAGTGAGCGATATGCCAATCTCCTAATCATCTAATCATATTTAAATGAGCAGCTATGTAGTGACTTAGAAATCAAACGTCAGCATTCAAAGCAAAAGCAAAACAGTTGCCTAAGCAGCTGAAGATTAAGTAAAATATGGGACTTTAGAACATATAAATATCAACTATAGAGGGGATTAGTGGTACAGTGTAACAATATAGATAAATTTGGTTTCATATGTTTTTTTCCTTCCGGTTTGTCTTGTTCATATATTTCAGATCAGTTTAATCTTTTATGTTTGCCAGTAGCATTAGGCTGATGAGATGTCTGTTTGACCTGCTGTGTGGGGTGGAGAAGGTGGCACGGAGACTGAAAAACCAAGCAAGTCTTTTTACCCAGATAAGAGCTGAAAATTAAGCTGGATCAAATGCAGTCAGATACCTTCTGATGGATACTTCTAACTGTAGATATCTCATGTCCCCAGGCACCAGACTGGATCCAGAAGCTTTTCATCAATGCTCCTGTGTGCTGCTAGGTGGCACCATGTGACTCCGCACAGCCTCAATACTGCCCCAGAAATAGGAGCCAAATATAAGCACCTCTTTTGCACTCTGACATCAGTTGCTTTCTTTCTGGATCTTCCGATGCATTTCTGTGATTCCTCTCCCACTTTCATCAGCCCTTTAATGATTTCTAAAAGTGTACTAGGGAACTGTGGCCCATATTTATACTTTCTGACGCAAAACTGCGCTAACGCAGTTTTGCGGCAAAAAAATTAGCGCCGGCTAACGCCATTCTGAAGCGCCATGCGGGCGCCGTATTTATTGAATGGCGTTAGCCGGCGTTAGCCGACCGGCACTGCCTGGTGTGCGTGAAAAAAAACCACGTACACCAGGCAGCGCCGGCGTAGGGAAAAATGGCGTTTGGGCGTCCAAAAATGGGGCAAGTCAGGCTGAGGCAAAAAAATCGTCTTAACCCGATTTGTGCCATTTTTTGTGGCGCCCAGACGCCATTAACATGACTCCTGTCTTAGCAAAGACAGGAGTCATGCCCCCTTGCCCAATGGCCATGCCCAGGGGACTTATGTCCCCTGGGCATGGTCATTGGGCATAGTGGCATGTAGGGGGGCACATATCAGGCCCCCCTATGCCAATAAAATTTTTTAGAAAAAATACTTACCACAACTTACCTTTTCTTCCCTGGGATGGGTCCCTCCATCCTTGGGTGTCCTCCTGGGGTGGGCAAGGGTGGCAGGGGGTGTCCCTGGGAGCTTGGGAGGGCACCTCTGGGCTCATTCTGAGCCCACAGGTCCCTTAACGCCTGCCCTGACCCAGGTGCTAAAATCCGGCGCAAATGCGGGTTTTTTAGTCCCGCCCACTCCCGGGCGTCATTTTTGCCCGGGAGTATAAATCCGACGCATATGCATCGGAGTCATTTTTTAAGACGGGAACGCCTACCTTGCATATCATTATGCAAGGAAGGTGTTCACGCAAAAAAATGACGCTAATTCCATGAACTTTGGCGCTAGACGTGTCTAACGCCAAAGTATAAATATGGAGTTAGTTTTGCGTCTAATTTGCGTCGAAAAAAACGACGCAAATTCGGCGCAAACGGAGTATAAATATGCCCCTATGTCTCCTATAAACATGACAGGCATGAATCCATGCCGTTATTGTACAAAGCTGATGTTAGTCACAGACTCACACAAAGTATGTCTGTGGCATCTGGGCCAAAGGCATGGCTCAAGGTCAAACAGAAAATGTGCTCATATGCATCATATATGAGATAAAGCCCTATGTTGTTGAGCTTGAGAAGTCAAACCTTCAAGTAGGTCCGCTCCAGGTTCAGCTCATGGTCACGGGCCTGGTCTTACTCCCAGGGCCATTCTCACAAGAGGTACACCTTGTATCTATGTCCTCCATCAAGGTACCTTGAAGTAAAAAGAAAACACAAAAAAGTGAAGTGGGATGCATCCTTATCCTGCCACTCAATGTCCAAAAACAATCAGCAAGCCTGTCACAACAATTGTCAGTCTCTTACATGGACCCAGAGTACAGATCCAATTCACCAGCTGATTCTGATACACCCAAGATGCTGCAACAAATCAAAGCCTCAATGAAGCTATGTTGCAGATTTTTACAGCTTTACAGCTCTCTTTCTGGTATTTCTTGTGGCACCGAGGATGTGGGTGGCTTTAATTCTCTAGTCTTCGATGGAATCCCGGATCCACATAAATCTGTTGGAGCTGTGAACCATTTATTTGACATGGAAGGCTTTCTTACCGTCCATTGAAGGAGGCTGGTGCAGGTTCTCAAAGACAACTATAACACCATGTGATAGTGCAACAAGCATAGTGGGTTGGGGTGGGGTTCTAGGTCCTGTGCAAGAATTTTCTTTGAAAATTGAAGCTGGCTGGAGCATTAGGGAAATTTCCTGATTGTTAACCATCTGGTGAGAATCTTGAATGAGCAAGTGCTCAGTTGGCTGCATATCTCAAATCACAAATTGTGTCCACATCATCTTCCAACAGTGCAATAAGTCTTCCTTCATCTATTTGCAACCACCCTGTCAAAGATTCATCATTTTGGAGTTTTCACATACAGACTCCATAGGAGTTGCATTCCAGCTGGAACAGAATATAGGACTCCGGTATACCTTTTCTCCCCAGGCTCAAGTCATCCAAGTGGCTCCAAATTGGGCCAGGAGGGTGTGTTACCTAGAACTTCTGGGCATGAGCATCAGCCCTCCAATCAGGCTTACACCTTGTGAAGATCTCCTGTCACAGCAGTAAGTCAGGTTCCTTCACCCAGACCTGCTCAATTTACACCTCAATGCATGGAGACTGAACAGCAGCAATTAACTGCATTTATTATGCCATCTAAACTGGTGATTATATCTTTGCTGCTAGGGACTTTAAAAAAATCCATATATGCCAAGCACTGGAACAAGTTTGTGGTCTGGTGTCAAATCTGCAAGAGAGACCCCCCTACAAGCTAAATTGTCAGATGTCTTTATGTTTGTTTTTTCATTGGCCAAGCAAGGCCTTTTAATGGGAGCCATTAAAGGGTATTTACCAGATTTTTCAGCATTTTTACATTTTGCGGACCAACTGTTCTTGTTTAAATCAATTATTGTGATGTTGTTTATTAAAGGTTTGATGCACATGTTCCCTCCCAAACCATTTGTGATACCACAATGGGGGGTTAGCTTGTTCTTAATGTTTCTCATGTACCCAACCATCAAGCTGATGCACAGCTGCTTGTTGAGTCATCTAATCTTGAAGGCTGCATTCTTCATCACAATGACTTCAGCTCCTGGTGTGAGTGAACTTCAGGCACGGTCCAACTTCCCTAAACCAACATTTCCCCAGACCAATTGATTCTATTGACTCAGGCAGCCTATACTAGTCTTTTTTCCCCATATCTATGTTAAGAATCATTTTGAAAAGACCAGATTAGGATAATGCCAAGACAGACTTCATACCGGGGCAGCCTACCTTAGGTTTTATGTGTTTTTGCTTTTCCTCTATGTTGATCATGAAAGGGGCTCGTTGCAGCCTCAGCCAGCAACGGATGGGCGCAGACGGGCTGCTCATAGCCCAAGACCACTCCCAGGCACGTCCCTTGTAAAGGGAAAGAGGGAATACAGCCAGCACTTTATAGTGTGATGGAGATTGCAGCCCTTCTCCTCTGGTCTCCTTGTTTCCTGGGTGGTAGTGGGACACGTAGTTCCCCTCTATGAGGCAGCAGTCTCTCGTCCTTCTCCTGTGCCTTTGAAATGGTGGATGGGGAAAAACTTTGGCATATGATGGAGACAGCAGGAGTCGATTTGCCTCTACTTAAATATCTGCATTGAGGAGCGATCACCAAAGTCCGCTACGGCCAAATGAGAAATGTGCTGAACCCATTCAGTCTAAACCAGGGGTAAGGCAGGGTTGCATTTTAGCATTTTTTTATTCCTGATTTATTTAAGTGTCCCGTAGGTGAAATTGATCCTGAAAGGTCAGGACCTACCTAAGGGTGGGAACTGCCCCCTCTCTGTTCTTCTTTATGCAGACAGCACAGTTTTAATTGCGTTCACCAAAAATGGCCTTCGGTTACTCCTCAATTCTTTTAATGATTTTATGGGAAGCTTAAATTTCAGGGTGAATCCTCAAAAATCTTACTCAATGACCAGAGTCCCAAAACCTTTAAGAAGAAGGAAAATTCAGTTGGGGGTACTCCAATTGTAAAGGGTCAAACTTTTAGTTATTTAGGTATTTTACTGGATACCAAATTCAAATGGGATAGGGTGCTCACTCAAAGGGCACACAAGGTCAAAGCAGCATGTGAGGCAACTCTTAGATTTGTGAAAAGGTTAGGGCATAAGCCCCTCAAAGAACTGCTAACACTTTATTACTGCAAATGTCTTTCAATTGGGTGTTTGGGTTTGGAGTGTTGGGGTTACACTTCTTTGGGCAACTTGAAATCTCTAGAAAATGCATTTATATGCAGGCTGCTTGCGGTCCTAAATCTACAGCAAGTTATATTAACCATGCAGATTTAAGTGCTTCCTATCTTGAGGACCACGTGAAAAAAATCTCACCTTTACTTTTGCGGATAAAGATTTGGTTCCCAGAGTTGCACTTCTTCTGCTTGGTTCTGAAGGATTGTCTTAACCAAGATAATTGCTCTAAAATCCCTTGGTTAGTTTTGGAAATGGTCCTCTCTGCAGGGTCACCCCCAAACGTTTTGCCTTCCTCCTCCTACTTTTCGCTGGGTTTTGTTTGTTGGTCTTAGGACCCTTTGCACTTTACCATTGCTAACCAGTGCTAAATTGCTTGTGCATTCTCCTTAAAACTATAGTTTAATTGGCATACACCTGATTGGCATATTTGATTTACATGTAAATCCCTTGTAGAGTGGTATACTATAATCCCAGGGCCTGTACGTTAAATGCTACCAGTTGGCCTGCAGCAATTACTGTGCCACCCACTTAAGCTGCACCTTAAGACATGTTCCAGGCCTGCCATTAGAGCCTTAAGGGAGTGTCCCTCTGCCATGTCGAATTGGCATTTAAAACACCTTGCCAATCCTTAAACCCGCATTTATTACATATGTCACCCCCAAGGTAGGCCCTAGGTAGCCCGTAGGGAAAGTGCTGTGTAAATGACAGGTATGACACGTACTTTTTAGTTTACATGTCCTCGTAGTGAAAAACGTCCAAACTTGTTTTCTCACTACGATGAGGTCAACCCCTCCCATAGCATAACATTGGGGATTCCTTATTAAAATTAATAAGCTGTAATTCCTAAACCAGAAGTGGAAGATATCTAATGTTTGGTATCTATAAACGTGTAATGATAAACCGTATTTAAAGTTAAAGTCAGATTTATCATTACAAGTTTGTAAAAGCCACTTTAAAAAAGATGGCAATGTCCTGCCCTTAGTCCTCTGTCTGTATCCTACCTTAGGTCAAATGACTGGGTGTAACTGACAGTTGAAACTTTGTGAATTCACCACATGCAGTCACACAAAAGCAGGATTAGCAGAGCCTGAATTGGCCATTAACTGACTTGATAGGGAGGCAGAGCTAAGCACAGCCCCACTTACACATGAACAAGCTGGACCCTGCCACCACATTATAGGCTTAACAACCCTGTATTGTCAGTGCCTCCAACTAGGAGTCAGGGCAGGGGAGGCATGAAACTCCTGGAACTTCAGAGAACCCTTCTGGAAACTTCTCACAACTTCTAGGAGCAGGGCAAAAGGGTATGAACATAGTGCTGTCAGACTCACTCTTCAGTTCACTACTGGATCTTCGGAAGGACTCTCGGAGGACTGACAGCTGCTGTGACCTGCTGTGCATTTTACTAGACTGCTGCTGTACCAGGAAGGACTGCTATGCTGCCTGGAGCCTGCCTTGAACCTTCAGATGTCAGCCCTGCTGTAGAGCCCTGCATCTTCACCTGCACCCAGAACTTCAGAAGTGTCTCAAAGCACTAGTTGAGCTGGTCTCCTGTTCAGAGCCACAGGGGGGGAAACCGGCTCCCACCATCTTGAACCAGCACGTGGACCCAGCCTGAGTGAATCTTGAACCCCCAAGAGGTCTTTATCCACTGCTGGACCCTTGATTGTGGTACTAAAGGTGCCCAGGAGGGCATTTTCTAAAACTGAGGACTTTAGTTTGAACCTTAAACTTTAAAGATTCACAACTCCAGTTCTACCAATTTGATTTTGATAGGAGTTCCACTCCTGGACCCTTGATTGTGGTACTAAAGGTGCCCAGGAGGGCATTTTCTAAAACTGAGGACTTTAGTTTGAACCTTAAACTTTAAAGATTCACAACTCCAGTTCTACCAATTTGATTTTGATAGGTTTGGTGTCAACTAATTTATTAAAACGTTCTCTAGGTTTCTAAAGTGGTTTGGGATTTTTATTGTGTTCTGTTTTTATTGGGTTGCTCTTTGTGTACTGCATAACTACTTAACACATTGCCTGTAAGTTTAGCATGACTGCTTTTTGTGCCAAGCTACCCAGGGATAAGCACATGTTAAATTAGTGTCTATTTGTGTTTCACCCTACAAGAGATTATGGCTGATGCTTGATGAGGGTTCACACAGCAGTCAGCCAACATTCCGGTTTCTCACAGTTAGCATATGTAACAATACTTTCAGGACAACGGGTCTCCTAACCTTTTGAACTTACCCCAAAATATTAACAATAAAATGAAGGAGGAGGTAAAGACCACATTTTACAAGTTGCATAATGAGGACAGAATAGTAAGGGCATTATCTAAGGATTCCATCCTTTGTTACATCCTGATTTCAACCACACATGAGATGGAACCTTACATCTCATGGTTTCTGCTCCTGAAAATAGATTTTACCTAACACGTTTAAGATTAGATACAGTGCATTTCTAGTGGCTTTTCTGCTATGAGGCGTTTGGTCCTCATCACTTTCCTATTACCCGTGTGCCTCCATTTCTGTACAGTCAACATCCCATTTTATGCTGTTATACAG
Source organism: Pleurodeles waltl (assembly GCF_031143425.1). Taxonomy (NCBI): domain Eukaryota; kingdom Metazoa; phylum Chordata; class Amphibia; order Caudata; family Salamandridae; genus Pleurodeles; species Pleurodeles waltl. The sequence goes on along the minus strand of NC_090450.1, from coordinate 74,217,950 downwards.
CACTACTGTAGGAGACTCTTTTTGTTTGCATCCAATCTTAGGGCATAAGGATTTCTTCTCATACAAAGATGGCTTACTTTTCCTCCAGCTTTTAGATTCATGAGATACATGCTTTGCTGTGATTAGTCACATCCGTTGGGCTCTCAAGATTAAAATGAGTATGTGAAGGATTGATTCATATATCAATGTTTTTCACGATTCTGTCCTTCCCTTCCTGCCTTACCATTTTTCTGCCTTGCACTGGCCCATTCGTATGTTTTAACTAAAGTATTTATCATTTAGAGTTATTTGTCAGTTTTTAAAATCTAAAACTGTTTCAGCTTTATTATATTTCGGTATTATTAAGATGCTCATTGTGGCTGCTATGAAAATGTTATGTATACTAGCTCTTTAGGTTGCTTTATGTAATTCTGTTATATTCTTTGTTCATTTTGACTGCTTCATGGCATTGGTATTACTGTTAATTACTGATGATCTTCCTTCAGTGACTTTTGTGCTCAGTCACCAGTTAAAGGAACTTTTTTATCGCACTTCATCAACATTGGATGAGCTGTGCTGTGTGTATATCTTACTGTGCTTGCACTTTATATCCTAAATTGTCTTAACCCGTGTTAGGGATTGGACTTGTGGTTTGTATCTGATGTTATATATATGTGCTTTATGATCAAGTCGATCAAATAAAGAATTACTTGACTTGACTCGGTCAGTCTTCTTGCCTAAAGTTGTGACTCTTTTTCACACTGGACAATCCATTGTTCTCCTGCATTCTTTCCCATTCTCATCCCTTGAAAGAGGAGAAGTTCCAGTGATTGGACCCCAAAAGAACTTTAAGCTTTTACATTGATCAATACAAGGGCCATTAGGTGATTGATCAGCTTTTTGTGTGATTATCCCAGATGAAGAAAGGGAATCCTGTGCAGAAGAGGCCTCTGTTGACGTGGACAGTCATCTGCATTAAGCTCTGAAATGCATTGGCCAAAAAGCAACATTTGGGGGCAATGAGAGTCCATTCCACCAGGTATAGGGCTGCCACCATTGAGTGGTGTGTGAAGTGCCTGTCCTTGACATCTTCCAGGCAGTGACATGGGCATTGGTGCACATATTCGAAACATACGATTGCCTTGACAGCCTGGTCCGATGGGGAGGATCAATAACTATCCAAAAGATGAGGAATCAGTGGCTAGAAGTATCTTCCAGAAGATCAAGTTACTTGCCTTCAGTAAAGCTTTGTCTGGTGGATACTAGCTGCAGATTCCTACCTGCACCCCCACATCCCTGTCCTGGGGAGTGGCCCCTTTTTAACATCTAAAAAGGTCACAAGTTAGAGATACACACAAAGGTGCTGACAATTGGTGAATGCACCATGTTCAAGGTCATGGAAAGAGACAAGCAAGAAACTGATGTCAGCACACAGGGGTGGCTCTTAAATGCAGCTCCACTTCAACATTTCTGGGGTGAGACATATCCAGCATGGAGCCACATACAATCCCGGCCCCCTGAAATACCTTAGTGAAAAAAAAATTGTTAACCAGAGATTTTCATTTTTGATTTGCATTTTTGGATTATTAGAGAAGTAATTTAGCTTGGGTAGACATTGCAGATCCGGGGCAAATTTTTCTGGATGACATTTTTAAAAATGGTGGATGTGTTGCAGTGATGATGTAATATTTCAGGAACCATGACACCTATATTCTTCATTTGGGTGTCAAACATAGAATTTCGGGGTCAGTAGTCCTATAGACAGAAACTTACTCCTCAGAGCAACCCTTCCACCATTTTCCAAAATGACTCCTATAATAGAGGAAGAAGAGACATATATACAAATCAAACAAATAATAATGGGTTTTAATCCTTTTATGTATACATCAAACAATGTTTGTGTTCTGAATATGAAAAAAAAACATTTTTATCTCTACTGTTTTAGACACATTTTCATAGTTCACTTTATTTATTTGTTTCGGCAATCGCTTGTGGTACATTTGCAGAATGTTGAACATTTGAGAAGACCACACCAACAGGGACATCTTAGTGTAGCACAGATTTTGCAAGTACATGTATGTGCAAGTTCTGTGGGTAGAGGCTTTAGAAATTTCATAGGTATTAGCACACCATCAGTATCTTCCCAATCAAGTTCACACAGAACTTGCTCTACATATTCATGATCCGAAAAAGTTACACATCTTATGATCAAGTACAACACTCTTTTAATGTGTCCATGCACAGAATATAATGTTGATGGAAGGTCACTTAGCAGGCGTGATCTCTTGAACTCACTGTACCGAAGATAGTCAAATGTGTGACAGTCTGAACCTGTTTTCCACACACTTGCAAGGTATTTTTCTACATTTTTAAACTCACATTCTTCTTCTGTCTCAGCAAATCCTTTTGAAACTTCACAGTTTCAGCAGTTAAAGCTCCAAGCTTTGTTCCAAATTTTCTCATAGTGTCATCACATGTAAGAATGTGTGCTTTGATAAGAACACTGAACATCTCTGGGTCAAGTTTCTTGTACAGGACATGAAGCGGGATTAAGTGTCTTTTTTCACCTGTTCTATAACCTATGCATAACTCTGACAATCCATGACTTATGAATATTGCAAAAAAAGTAGCACACTATTGACATCCCTGTCATTTGACAGTACAGTGACTCGATTGGAACCATTTCAAACAGCCCACTAACATGTGGCACAATACAAAGGTCAGCTTCCTCCAATTTGCAGTTAAGTTCTTGAACAATATGGCCTGTACCTTTTGAATATATCTCTACAGGCGCCAACTCCTCATTGACAATCATTCCACTTGCAATACTTGGAAAATCAGTGTCCACTGGAGTGGCAGTAGTGTTTTGGCGAGTTAACTTCTCCAATTTCATCTTGTTCGATGCTGATGACCAGAATTTATCAAGTTGCACCTGTATAGGTATTGAATTTTTGATGCAGACAAGGTCAATTGCTCCACTTGTAGACATTTGTCTGATTGTCTCACATTCTTTGACAGACAGCTCAAGATAACTGTCAAAGACAATGTGTAGTTCTTGCCAGGTGCACACTGAATTTGATATCAGTAGAACAGTCTGCACGACCTCTCCGAAGCTTTGCATGGATTAAATCTTGACCATTCACAATTGTGACATATAGTCCACAACAACAGCAGTTTTCAATGAGGACACCTTTCTAATTGAAATTCTTCAGGTGAAGTTCTTTTTTTTTTTAGCTCTTGTACAAGTTTGTGCATCACTGGTTTGGTTGCAGCATCTCCATCAAATAATGAATTTGTTGGAGGACGATCATGCAACAAAAAGGCCTTGATAAATGTACCCCTTTCTTTTGCCAAATCCATCTCTCTATGTGCATGCAAAAATTGTTTTTGTTTTGTAGCTGCTGGTTAGACAAAACTCTCACTATGGCAATTAAAGTGTGGACGTTTAGCTTTAGTGATTATGGCAAACATCTTTTTCTCTTTCAATACAAATCTTTCCTGCTTCAGTTCTGCATATAGGTTCAGTCCATGTCCCAGGACATCTAGTAGAGGTGTCTTATATTTTTATCCATATGTTGTTTGGTCATGATGTTGTGTAGCTGCACAGGCTCAGTCATATAAAGGGGTTTCCTTGCTGCTACATGAAATGAAGAAAGCTGTCAACATGTTTCTTAAAACGTTCCCCTATCTTTCCCACAAGTTCATGAAAAGGAAACGTTTCACAATGGTCCATTAATTTAAAATTTATCATCTCTCCGAAAACATTGCAAATAGAAAGGCCTTCATGGTAAACTAGCTGCCATTGAGCAACATATTCACTTTTATGCGTCTAACCAACAATTCCCTTGGAGTTTTTCTGTGACCTCTGGATTGCCTGTTCACGTTTCATATCTGGAGCCACAGCATTAAACCTTCCCTCTCTGTCCTTCACCACAAAATGTCTTTGGTTTAATTTTTTGTAGAGGTATGGTTTTTCCAACTCTAGCTTCTTCACTCTTTCCAATTACCAGGACCCATATCTCAAGTAGTTTTGCAATTGAACTCCACAGTCTTCAAATGCAGCTCTCAATGTCCTTTCCGATCAGCGAGCACCAAGTTTTTAACTAGAGCTATCATGTTTATAATATTTCTTGAGTACCTGCAAAGTTCAGATTTTTCTTCAAATTCTTTGACAAACTCTACAAACTTGGTTTTCAGGTTTTCTGATTTTAAACTGAGTGTATTGAACATTGTCTGGATTTGCATTATGTTGTTTGAATGAAGTGCACCCTGTGCCTTGTTCACTTCTGAGGTACAATATACAAACCTAATTTGTTATTCTTGTTCCAGAAAGCATTTCAATGCAATGTTTCTATAGCCTCAGATATGATGAGCATACCTTGTAACAAACGAACATTATGAGTTCCCCTCCATTCTGACTGGACAATTTTGCATCTAAAGATTTCAGCGTAAATAAGTGCATTGTCTATGCCACATCCACTGAAATAACTTCCTGCACACTGCAACACGACTTTTGTCATATGGAAAACGCCCATCATTGAATGAAAACCATCAAATTCTACTGGATTGCTCATAAAAATATCAGCTACAGTACAGAAAACACCTTCATTGCAGACAATTGGCAACATAGGCTGATCTTCCAGCTGAGCACTCACATTTTGGAATCTTTTTTACAGCTGTGTATGCTGTGGCGTAGGTTGTGTCTGAAGGTAGTTTTACTAGTACAACCCCAACCTTCTTCAGTGGGACAATATTCTGGGGGATCAGAGCATGAATTCCAGCCATGGAGGAACTGACTTTTCCTCATCCTTCAGTGCGCACCGAATAAGCAACATGATAAATTCCGTTAATTCAGCTTTGTGGACTGCAGCTTCAGGTAGAAGAAGATCCATATCCTCAGCCACTTTAAAACTTTCTGGTTGACAGGGACGTGTTGTTGGCTTGTAGTGATTTTGCACACGTTGGCAAGGCAGTTCATGGGATTGTCTTCCACTTCTTTGCTTATATCTTCAAAGCCATCATCAATGTTATCGGCCTCTGCTCTGAACTGAATACATTTAGGGGGTGATTCTGACATTGACGGGCGGCGGAGGCCGCCCGCCAATGTTCCCCTGTCAAAATACCGCTCTGCGGTCACAAGACCGCTGAGGGTATTTTGAGGTTTGCCCTGGGCTGGCGGGCGGCCGCCAAAAGGCCGCCCGCCAGCCCAGGGCAAATCTACCTTCCCACGAGGACGCCGGCTCCGAATGGAGCCGGCGTAGTGGGAAGGTGCGACGGGTGCTGTTGCACCCGTCGCGTATTTCAGTGTCTGCAAAGCAGACACTGAAATACCTTGCGGGGCCCTCTTATGGGGGCCCCTGCAGTGCCCATGCCGTTGGCATGGGCACTGCAGGGGCCCCCAGGGGCCCCGCGGCACACCCTACCGCCATCCTGTTCCTGGCGGGAGACCCGCCAGGAACAGGATGGCGGTAGGGGGTGTCAGAATCCCCATGGCGCCGGAGCGCGCTCCGCCACCATGGAGGATTCCCCCGAGCAGCGGAAAGTCGGCGGGGGACCGCCGACTTTCCGCTTCTGACCGCGGCTGAACCGCCGCGGTCAGAATGCTCGTGGGAGCACCGCCAGCCTGTTGGCGGTGCTCCCGTGGTCGGCCGCCAGGGTCAGAATGACCCCCTTAGTTTGTAACAGTTTTGCTTTGCTGATATTAAACAATGATGTACAAATGTTAAGACAACATCAGGCATTCTTGTTGACTGCCATGATTTGTGGAGCTCTGGGGCATCACAAAATTTGGCATTAAGTTCAACATCTAAATCTTTCAGGAAGTTTCTTAAAATGATTCTTGTTGATTTTACTACATCCTGTGATCTTATTTTGGCAGCAAGAACTACAGGAGTCAGATCAGCTGAGAACACCATAAGTAGCTCATTCTTTTTGGTAGACTGACAAAAATGAATTCTGTCATTGTACATTCTTACCTGAAAAATCTTAATTTCATTATTAAGGATCAATAAAGTTTCATCAATGTTAAGCATTATTTCTCTGATCACACTGAGTATGAACCCATAGCCAGCACTCAAGAGAGGCTTAAAAACGTAATTTGCTTTTTTGAAGAGTGCACACTTAACTGAAGGCTAAGCAACCTTGCTGTCGGGATCTCATTCTTCAGCCACATTCTCAAATGTATGCACGCATGCTGTTCGGGCGAGCATACAAATCTGCAGAAAATACATTCACCTAGCTGTTTAGATCAGCTACTCGGCTGAAAACGTCATCTTGGAAGAAACTAGCTACAGAAAAAACATGTTTGCCCTCTGAACATGTTACTCTGTACTTTGTTCTTTCGTTAATCCCTTTGGCAGTTGTTCTGACTTAACTTCTGATAACACTTTGAAGATCCTCTGCTTTCTGATCAGTTGTTGGCGGTGGACGAGGTATAGCCATCGATCTTCTAAGTGGATGCGCATTGGGTTTGGTTGTTGTCACTTTGTCAGAAGACTCGGATTCTTGTTGTGATTCACTAGTTTATGCTATTTTTTGATGATTTGTTTCTGGGCTTTTTTCCATTGTATACGATTTGTAGCACTTGTTGTTACAATGATAAAATATTTGCTTCTCTTCACCCATCAGTTTCAATCTTTTGTGAATTTCGTCTTGCCGTATTTCTGCAGCATATCAAACTCTATTCTGTCCAGCTGCAGTTGATGTTAGCATTTCTTTTGAATTAGATTGTCATATGACACATTTTTCTTTGTTGAAGGAGTCCCCAGATTTTGTAGTTAGCAACACTCTGCCTGCTTTGCTCATGTTTATGAATTTGAATCAACAGAAAACGTGTAACAAAAACAATATTAAAATAAATTACCAATATCACAGGAAAAACACATCATTTTAGAGCTGCCATTTTGGAAAAAGGCAGAAGAGTTGTTCGAGGAGTTATTTTCTGTCTCTATAAGATTACTTGACCCCCAAAACCTATGTTTTGACACCAAAATGAAGCATGGTTCCTGAAATATTAAATCATCACTGCAAAACACATCTGCCATTTTTAATGATGTTGGGCAGAAAACAATTGCCCCGGATTAGTAATATCTACCCAAGCTAAATTACTTCTCTAGTGATATAACAACATAAATCAAAAATGAAAATCTCTGGACAAACAATTTATTTTACAGAGGTATATCAAGGGGCCAGGACTAATATTCGAAAGGTGAGGAATCTGCAGTTATATGGAGCACCCCCCAAAGGCAGGTCAGTTGTTAATTTGGCATTGTATCTCAAGTTTCTGGGGGCCTTTCTGACAGTTCTGCCTCCACAAAGGCTTTTTTCTCAGGGCAACTCCACTTTAGTGGCTGTTTACTGTTGAGGGAGAGTAGAAAGCATATCACAATGCAAGGGAGGGTGCGGTCCTCTCCATCAGTTAACTCATGAGGACTAACAACCCCTGCACCTTCATATAGGATGTGAGGGTGAGTTTTCACACTCATTTATATATTTCCTATATTTCTAATTTTTAAGGAACATTGATTTAATGTGCCAAATTAATATTCTAAACATTAACCGAATAGGTAATTGACCGATATAACATCGCATGTTTATCGTGCCCGCATTTTGGCCGCAAAGTTAGAATTTTGTCGATGGGACAAATCATTTAAATGTTTAAATGGTCCTACTTCGAAGGATGTAGTCACGGTCTGAAAGCTGTGTGCCTATAATTGCCCATTCCCATCACATTCTTGTTAACAAGCACATATAAATTAGAAAAAGCTCCTGTAATTGGCTCAAGGTTACGACTAAATTAATTAGCGCCAGTCTATTTTACCTAACCTTTAAGAATAAGCGCCTTCTCTCTTTTTTTTCGTTTTGGCTTCCTCCGTGGGCCTGTCAGCCTGGAAAAACAGACGTGGGCCGAAGCTCTTGAAAATTAATGAGAAACGGGGATAGAATCGATGTACATTTCGCTCGCGAAAAACTGACACAAAACACACAATACACCATTGGCAAACACACTCGGTTGAAAAAAATAGGGCTGAAAAAGTAGGGAAATTCAATTATAGAAGTAATTAGAAGATATAGGGCAAGGCTGCCTTCTGGGACTGTGCCAGAAAACATGAATTAATATCAGTGAATAGAATGCACCCATGTAGTAATTAAGAGGCAATCACCTATGGCAATGAATACCTGGAAACAGGCTGCAAACTATTAATTCAGTGATCATAAAAATGTTTCTAAATGATTAATACCCAAGTTTGTTTTAAATGACTAATTTCTGTAGATATGCAGACAAAGAAGAATTATTTGTTCTGCTGGAATTCATAGGAACCTAATTACATTTCGGAATGTGCAACAACATTGAGAGTTATCTGTAAACAGCAACAGCAATTTCCCCTTCAGTGATTCTATATTTTGAGAGTTCAATGCCTTTCAATCAATAAATTAAGACAAGCTTGATATCTGTGTAAGGACATAACCATGACTGTTTTTTTTAAGTTAGTGATTTTTTAATGCAGTCCCTATTTTTACTGTTTTGTCGACAGTCAGTATACGTTCGAAGAATATTATAATTTCTTCCTATAGCAAATGCTCAGTGGCTGTTTCTTGATACTAGAAGGCAATAAGCGCTAGTTAAAAAAATTAATTCTCACGTTGTCATGAACATACTGCAATGAGTATGCTGGAAACAAAAGTGGGGACAAGTAAATTCAGACTCAACTCACGTCAGAGTACTAATAGTTAGAACTGGAGCAACACATAGATGCTAACCTTTTGGTAATCTGGCCACAAATCAGCCCTAATCACCAGAGGTAGGCCTGGGCAGATCAAAGAACTGAATTGACTAAGAAGTCCCTAAAGACAGGTTTGAAAAAATTCACCATTTCAACCCAATGGCTTCCGATATGTTTTGCAGACAGCAAGTTTTCCACTTAGCCATTTAGGCATACAAGGTGGAGAAGGATTCCCTTTGTCACCTGCCCCGGTAATAAAGCAGTGTGACTAACACACACATATTTTCTACCTGACCCTGCTGTTGAACACTAGGCCAGAATGGCATTGCTTAGCAGAAGCAGTGGGGGCCTCTTAGACCCCTCCTCAAACCAGGCTATGATTCATAGGGAAACACCACACCCAGGAAGAGTTGATGAGATTTTCAGGTTGATTGCGCTACACGGAACTGTTCTAATCCTGGGTGGTTGCCCCTTCTGGTAATGAACATTTGTTAGGTTGCTCTGCTGAACGAAACTGGGAAGCCTTTTCCATGCATCAGGCAAGAAACGAGGCTGAGAGACAGGACAATTATTTGACTGGGAGACATGGCTACTGGTAGGGTGCTATCATTGAGATCTGACTGATCCAGATGATAAATATTGAAGATACATGTCAAAAAGAAGAGAGGGCAAAGGAGCTTGGTGAGGTAGGATAGTACTTTACGGGAGAGGTCAGGTGTCTTCACGTTATGAGAGGCAGCTGAGAAAGTTGGGGCATTGGAGTTAGCAAACTAGAATCTTGCCATATATTAGAGCAGTTTGAAATTTGTGGATGGAATAGTAAAGTTTAATACCACAATTTAGTTATCAGCATATTGTGAGACATAGTATTGTGTTCTAAATATTGTGTACAAACATATTGCCCCATGGGAGTTAGTAATAGAAACTTTACACACAATGGAATGGTACATTGTGTAATCAATACTTAGAGCACAATACTTATATCAAACAATATTTCTGTATACAATATTCTGTGATACAACCAAAGGTAATTGATCATGGGAGGAACAATAAGGAGAGTGCAATGCTTTTCCGGAAAAGAACAATTATCAAAGAGAAGTAGGGAGGAAAGTCAGAAGCCAAAATGTTAGAATGAGTTACTGTGGTTCAAGGATAAGCAAAAGGGAGATATATGATGGAGAAGAGCTCCTGAGTGAGACTAAAGTGAAGTGATAAGATCATAGTAGCACTCTGATATGCTTACGTCAAGTGTTGTCAGGGCTACTGAAAGCCTGCTCATATACCTCTAGATGTTTTCTGAATATGGCTGTGTATCCTGAGAGTTTAAGCATTAGGAGTGATCTGGCACTCAGGATTCGGGGAGTGAAGGTGTAAAAGGGTTAAATGGAGTCCAACACAAACAGAATTGTGATATTAAATGTGTGCTATGGAAGGTGCCAAGGCAATGTGCAATTTGGTCATGGTGGATCTACACTGGTTGGAAGTGGTATGAATTTCATGAGAATTTGCAATTAAATATGGTTTACTTTTTCAGATGGGGGGAGGACGGTAATGTTGGTCTATTCAGGAGAGGTAGAATAATTGTGTTGAATATATTAATATGGACAATAATACCCTGTCTGTTACCTTGATGAACTTACGTAACAGAGGAACACACAATCACACCACTGATGGCACATAATCACAAGCCAAATCAGACTCCAGTCTGAGATCGGAACCATCAAACCAAGCACAGCTTAACATTGAATGACATAACATTGCCTAATATAATGTACAGCAGTGTTGACAGTGTTGGAATTTTAAACACTGTAATGAAGGGTGCAACTATTAACCAATTTCATGGTACTCAATGTATTCACCACAGATGGATGAAAGTCTGAAATGGCTCTGCAGGAATTCAAATGCATGACCTTCTGGTCACACCAGCTGTTAGGAATCAGTGTTTAATCCACTGAAAAATCTTTCAATATACGGGAACTGGGCAGGAATTTCTGTCAGTGTCAATTTGGTGGAGACAATGTGAGGGGCAATAAGTGTGTTAGTGTAATTAGGTTCAATCTAGGTTTCAATGTTGGCAGTGAAGCACAACGAGAAAGAGGTGAAATGATGCTTGATGAAGTCAGTCTTAATGCTCACACACAAGAATATCCATGAACTAAATTATGATCTTCATGCAGAGGACTGGATTTTGATTAAAGTGATGGACTTCAGGCTTCTGTAAGGTTGTAAAAGAAGGAATAGTATTGCCAGGTAGTTAAATCTGCAGCCATGTAGCGGTATGTGAACTAAGCAGGAAGTTTTAAAGCATGGTCTTCAATGTGAGCCATCAGAGGGATTTAAGGACTGGGTGAATGTAGCCTTCCTTCAATTACCATTCCCACATTGATTGCTAATTGCAGTATGCATATATCTTGATAGTCTGAGATTTATTTGGAAAAATGGGGAATAGCCTGGTAAAATGATATGGTGAAAAAAGTGAGCTTTAGATTTCATGCAAAACCTTTGACTTGTAAATACCACAATGGAAGGTTTGGGAGCTCTTCTTCATCTCTTGATAAGCACCTTAACATTCAGACTAACTCAAACTCCTGTTTCTCTAAATTGATGACAACAGTAATATCTATCATCTTGGTCAATACTGGGTCTCAATACCCTGAATGCAATAACCAGCTCTTTCAAGGAGTCACTCTATTGAATATCTCAAAGTAAATCCCCCTTTCTGCTAGTGTGAGAGACATGACAAGTTTGCGAGGAGGAAGTTCCCAAGCCTCCATAAATATTTTTGTCTTCTATGCTGATTATAACTCTAACCACACATGTGTGTTCTAGATTTAAGAATATACTTTATGCATTATCGACTTTTTAAAATTAGTTGTACATTTAAATTTAAATTGTATCGCAAAAATAATTAAAATTTATCTCTTGACCTATCATTGTTCCTTTTCCCTATGTTTGTCCTTTTTCCATCACCTCATAAATTAACGTGAATTTTATCACTCTTGCATTCTGAGATGTCAGTCTCTGTTCACTTCTGGGACAATATATTCTCCATAAGTGGATTGTATTGTGACTGAAATTAGAATTAAGAATATGTCAGAGTGAATAGTTTATGTGTTCATATACCTATTTCTTAGGTTGGTGAGGTGATTAGCAATTCACCCTCATGAATTAATGAATGTGAAAGCCTAATGAAAATCTCAAAAGGAATAGCTGTGTTTTTTCAGATTGATTGAGTAACTAAGATTCCAAATTCATGAAATAATGAATCTTTGTTTAAAACAAAGGTTTTAAGGTAATTAATAAAAATTAAAATTAATTTAATTTTATTGATCTCGATTCTTGTTTCACTGAAATTAGTATTATTAAGGCTTCCCGTTTTCAGTTTTTACTGATTTTTGAAGATAAATACAGACATAAAACAATGTGTTTCCTGTCTGTATTTATTTTTTAAAGCGGAAAAACAATGAAAATTGTGCTTCTAACGAGTAACGTTCCATTCTGTCTGTTATGAATTCCAAGACAACAGATGAGACAATAACATGGGGAGATAAAAACAGGTTAAGGTATCTTTAAATATAGGGATATGTTCAAAAATATTTGTAGTAAGTTACTAATATTTACCTGTGTGTCTAGTGTTTGCTATACTTGGCCACTGAATTTGCTAAAACATGATAGGCATCAAAGTATGAGTGCATGTTTATCAGTCAAATAAATGTGGAAATGTACCACTTTTGACTCCACTTATTTGCAAACCACAAAATAAAATGGGTAAATACTAATAAGTTGGACAAAAAATAAATATGGATAAATACAGACGAAAATGTTAACAAAATAAATACCATAAAACCAGGAGCCCTAATTGTTATACATTTGAAGGCACATCTATTTGGATAAATTAGGAAAGAAATGTAGAGTTTCATTATTGTATGGTATCATGGTGAAACCTCCATATAAAGTGGCAAACCTATGTGTATGTGGTTTTTAACTTCCCAATATATTGGCTGAACAAAAAGCAACTGAATTCCTTGAATGGACAGTAGGCATACTTAATGCTAAAATAAAAGATTTCATTATATTTAAAGGATTTAAAGGCTACCCTTCCCCAAATTGAATTAGTAGTATGTTGAAATGAGAAACATTCTGTAGATGTGCTATGTGATTACATTTAATGTAATTCATTTTGATATTGTCTGATTTTGCTAAATAAATTATTGTGAATTTTAAATAGTAAATATAGGTATGATGACATATAGTGAATATCTTGTCTGATCCAATTTCAAACTCCATTAAAAACTGTAAATAATGGTATATGTGGAGTATCACTATCATTTCATAATTATAACACTTTTTTTCGTCCAGCCAGTAGCTCACAACCACAAAAGTAAGGAGCTAAAAGGTCCTTTTAAATAGTTTTTTTCACTTTTGATTAATCATCTTTGTTTTTTATTCACATCTTTTTTATATGTTTGGAATCCATGGAAATTGGTCTGGGTGCTTTTTCAAGCTTGCCAGCACCAGCTATGAAGACATTGTTCCAGGAAGGGAGGCTAAGAGTGACCAGCAAGGTAAATAAGACTGACCTGGAAGAGGAATAGGAAGTGGTGAATCAAATCTCTTCTCTTGTACAACACACAGCAGGGAGTAGCCTCTCAGCTTTTGGCCTATCCCTCAACCCCAGTGAGCTAAAGGTCAGACAATAAGCTGGCTGAGAGAAACCTGAAATTGAAATTAACTGATTTTTCACTAGAGGAGAGGAATGCAGCTATGGATGTGAAGAGTACAAAAAATATGAACAGAGCATTGATACTGAAGTAAGGCACCCCCAAGCTCAATGTTTTTGGTGCCATCAAAGAAGTAAATAGTGAAGCTCTAGGGATAGGGAAGGTTAAACTCCAGTTATCAAAATATGTAGTTGTGTTGTTCCTCATGGTGTAGCAAAGTGCATCATTTGTGTTGTTATGCATACAATAGAAGAGAACCACTGGAAATCATATTGTTGGAGAGGTTACTAATATGGGGAAGGATGAAGTTCTTATCCTAAATAAGTCATAACATGAAAAGTGCAATCATGTGGGGGAAATTTGTTGAGAACATTTAGACTGAGCCTTACGAAGTATCTCTAAGAGTCTCAGTTATAATGGGAGGATTGATGTCACTGGTGGGCTAATGAAGGGCAACAAAAGAATAATATTTGCTGAACCCTAAAATTTGCTTATAAGGAGGCACATCTCCAGTAGCTGTTTTGCAGAGATGCACTCTCAGCTAGTGAACATCAAGCTCACTGATCCAAGGAACTTGAGAGGCAAACCAACATATGGAGTGTCTACAAAAACAAGTGGATCAGACCATTAGCAGAAAATAAAACAGTGATTCCCGTGGGGCCCCAAACAACACAGACAGTAAATAGAGGTCATAGCACATCTGTGAAAGTCATTGGGTAAATAAAGAAGAAGCCTTTTGACATCACCAAGACGACACTCATGTTTGATTACTTGCATCCAAGGAATAAAGATGGCACTCTGTCTGCAGTTAAAAAAGGCTCCTATTGGGAGTCTGTCCTCATGGATGAACAGTTTAGGTCTGGAATGAGGGAATCTTGCAATGAGGGAGCTGGAGTATGTCCAAATATCCCTTTACTTGGAGATGGCCTGAAGGTAAGTTGATGCTCTTTAAGGGTTCAAAATTGTAATTTCAGGCAGCCTTACTAAATGGGTTCCCTGGGGTGTCGAAGCCTGTACCAGGTTTGTGGTGGTGGATTTATTTATTTCACAAGAGAAGCCCCTATAGGGTCAGGTCTGCAGGAAGGGAATGTTTATGACGCACAAAATGACCACTCTGTGGTCTTGGCCACCCTGCATTGGAGGGGGGTGGTTGTCCAGTGGAGGGTAGCACAACTACTGGCGACTGCTTCCTAGGCAGAGAGTCCTCCTAGGCAAGATGGAGTTAAACTCGATGGTGTGAGAACTAAGGTTGCCCTAATGCAGTTGTCTGAAGATAGTGACCCCGAGATCAGGGTTCAAGAGCCCATGTGAAGAGTAGATATGTTATGTCATTCTATGCTGTGTTGTTATGTAACCTTATGTTACATTACATGATGTTACATTATGTTGTTACGTTACATTACATTATGTAGAACTGTAGAGCGCACTATCTCCCAGGAAGGTATCCCTGTGTTGAACAGGTGTGAGTCTAGCAACACTTGGGTCCTAGAAGGACTTTGTGAAAAGCCAGGTCTTCAGCTTCCTACAGAAGCCAAGAAATGAGGAGGAAGCTCTATTGTGTAGCAGCAGGTTGTTCTACACTTTACTAGCAATGTGGAAGAAGGCCCAACTGCTGGATCTGGTTTTCATTATGCATAAGATTTGTGCACGTAGGAGTCCAGATGAGCGGAAGTGTCTGGAAGGGTTGTGAGAGCAGATGCAGTCATTCAGGTGTTCTGGACCAGCATTATGTAGTGCCTTGAAAATATGGGCCTTTTGTGAATGGGAGCACAGTGGAGCTCCTTCAGGAATGGTGTGATGTGAGTGTGGCATGGGATGTTGAGTGTGATTGTGGCAGCCACGTTTTGAAAGGTCTTGTTAGAAATGGGGTCTCTGGTTTGTAGTGGCTTGCACCATGTCCAAGTAGGGACCCTCACTCTAGTCAGTAAAGGGAGCAACACAGCTCACCCTCTTCGTAGTTTGGCATGAGCAGTCAGGCTTATTTCAGAGGCAATGTGCAAAGTAGGTGTTCACACACACACACACTCACACACACACACACACAGAGTAACACAGAGAGAACACCACAAAAGTACTTTACACCAGATCAGAAAAATAGCTAATATTTACCTGAGTAAAACAAGACCAAAATGGCTTTATCCATCATACACAAGCAAAGATATGAATATACAAAGATTAAACCTTAGTATACCACTTAGAAACCCAATAGCTCCAACTGGGGCTAATTCGACATCTTGACGATGTAGTTCCCAACAGTCCAATGCCACTCATGAGAGATTGTGGACCAGTCATGAAGTCGCACTGAAACCATGATAGTACCTTGGAAAATGAGGAAATAAAGACATTGCACGGACTTGGGGAGGTGAGGTGTTGCTGGAGCCGGTGGTGCATCGGCCCCTTACTGCTATCATGGAGGTGAGGCATCGCTTTCATACTGCTAGACAGGGAAGGTGAGGAGTTGGTTTCTTACGGTAGCAGGGGAGGTGAAGTGGCATCGGTGGCGAATCATTGGTTCCTTACCACAAGGCGGGGTAGATGAATCCAGCAGGTCAAGACCAGAGGCATTGACTTTGAAGTGTCACAAACACTCCACAGGATCACAGGTACAGCAGCGGAGTCGGAGTCGAATGTAATGGACATCAGTGAGATGGTACTTGGGACTCACACTGTGGCTGGAGTTTGGAGTCGCTGCAGTGGCTTCAGGCCGTCAGGGTCAGTTGCAGTTGTTGCACTCAGCAGGGACCACAGCTTCGGTGCAGGCAGTGGCACGGAGTCAGACAGCGGCGTCAGCTCCAGAGTCAGTTTGGAGTCGATGAGCTTGTTTCTTCTTGGTTACACCAGAACACACTCTCAAGGGCCCTGGAACTGAACTTGGCACCACTTCTTGAGTCAGGGCTCTCAGCAAGCGAGCCCAGGCGCTGGAAGATGAAGTCTTTGATGTCCCTGAGACTTCTTAACAGGAGGCAAGCTCAGTCTAAGCCCTTGGAGAACCTTTGGAAGCATGATGTAGAAAACAATGTCCAGTCCTTTTATTCTCAGGACAGAAGCAGCAGGCCAGCACAGCAAAGCAACTGGCAGAGTAGCGATCCCTCCAGGCAGAGTAGCAATCCCTCCTACAGCATCCAACTCTTCTTCCTGGCAGAATGTGCTCAGTCCAGAAGGATTCTAACTCTGAGGGGTCTGAGGTCCAGTACTGATCCCCATTTCTGTCTTTTAAGTAAGCAAACTTCAAAGGGAAGTCTTTGCAGTGCACAAGACCCTGCCTTTCCTACCCTGGCCCTAGATACACTCCAGGGGGTTGGAGACTGCTTTGTGTAAGGTCAGACACAGCCTTATTCAGGTGCAAGTGTCAGCTACTCCCACCACTATAGGCCCATCAGGCTCTGCAGGGCACACCTCAGCCCCCTTTGTGTGACTGTCTACGGTGAATTCACAAGCAGCCTAACTGTCATCCTGTTCCAGGCATGTATACCACAGACAGGCAGAGGCTCAGAATGTTTTATCAAGAAAATGCCCAATTTCTGAAAGTGGCATTTTCAAACTTACAATTTAAAAACCAACTTCACCAAAGCATGTATTTATAAATTCGGGGTTCAGGGACCCGCAAATCCATATCACTATCTGCTCCCAATAGCAAATTACACTTAAAAGATAGTTCTAGACAATCCCAATGTCACCCTATGGGAGAGATAGTCCTTGCAATAGTGAAAAACGAATTTAGCAGTATTTCACTGTCACAACATGTAAAACACTCCAGTACCTGTCCTACCTTTTAAATACACTGCACCGTGCCAATCGGACTGCCTTGGCCTACTTTAGAGGTGACGCACATGTAGTAAAAGGAAAGGTTTGTTCCTGGCAAGTGGGTGCACTTGTCAGGTCGAAATGGTAGTTTAAAACTACCCACATAAACACTGAAGTGTCAGGTCTGAGACATGTTTATAGGGATACTCCTATGGGCAGAACAGTCTGTGCTGCAGGCCCACTATTATCATTCGATTTACAGTCCCTGGGCACACCTGGTGCACTATAACAGGGAATTTCTAGAAAATAAAATAGGCCAATCATGTAGAAACCAATCGCCAATACAATTTAGACAGACAGGACATTTACTTTAGCACTGGTTAGCAGTGGTAAAGTGCCCCGAGTCCTAAAGCCAACAAAAACAGGACAGAAAAAATAGGAAGAAGAAGGTAAAAAGTTTGGGGATAACCCTGCAAAAAAGGGGCAGGGCCAACAGGTCTGCAGCCTTCTGATGAGTTTTTGTTGATCCTGTAATAGTTGATTGGTGTTCCCGTAATCCATCTTGCATGGGACCAGGGCAGTTGTGACAGTTTTCCTGATGCTGGTGAGGACCATTTGAAAATGTTTCTAAGCATATTTAGGGTTTGGAATCATGAGGCAGTGATGGCATTTACTTGTGCGGTCACGTTGAGTTTTCTCTTGATTATGATTCATAGGTAGTTGACATGAGTGGTGAGGTAGGGTGTCACTCCTAGCTCTGTCGCCCACAAGGACGAGTCCCACGATGATGTGCTCCTTCAGAGGATCACAATGTTGGTCTTGTTGGTGTTCAGCTTTAGATAGTTGGTCTTCATTCAGTGGGCAATTTCAGTCATGCATGCACTGAACTCGATCCATGAACTGGCCGTCTTGTCCATGAGAGAAAGAGTTGAGTGTTCATCGGCGTAGGAGAGTATGTTGATTTTGTGAGAGTGAATGATGCTGGTTAGAAGAAACATGAATGCAGTGAAGTGGGTCAGGCTAAGAGATGATCCTTCCAAAACTCCGCAGTTGAGGTTGTGGGCGGCTATGGGGTGTGATGCCACTGACTTACTGGGTGCTTCCAATCAAGAAGGAGCAGATCCATCAGAGTGTGTGTCCTTGGATTCCAATGTAGTGTAGGCATATGATGAGGAAGAGCTGGGAGACTGTGTCAAATGATGCAGAGAGTTCCAGGAGGATGAGGGCCGCCGTGTCTCATCTGTCCAGAGTAATGCAGATGCCACATGTGGTTGTTATTAGGGCAGATTCAGTTCTGTGGTTGGGTCTGAATTGTGTGGTGTGGAGGAGTTGGTGTCTGCTGAGGAATTTGATGAGGAGGGTGCATTCATCAGTGTTCATAACAGTGGGTAAGCGGATACATACTCTATCAGGAGGGGATTCTTAGACTGCCATTGTGAAACTCAGACCTTCACTGAAGGATCGGCTTCTTCTGTCTAAGTGACAGATCATGGAATACCTGGACACGTTAGACCCCTGCTGCACAGACAGTATGTGCAACTCTTAATGTGGCTTGTGCTTTTCCACTGGAAGTTCTGGACTTCAAGATAGTTATTAGCCCTAGGCTCTTGATCATGGGTTGAAGTACCAGTCTCAGGGTGTGACCTATGAGGGGGCAGAGGTGTGAATGAAAGGAGAGGATTGCAACTTTAGATTATGGCCCCCACCTTGAGTGCATAAGGAAGGCTGACTTGCATTGGGAAGGTCCTCTGGTCAGTACCTTAGGGACAGGATGTTTTTATCCATTTGAATTTAGGATCACCATACCCAGTGCCTCTGAAAGTGTTCACTGATGGTATAAAGATCCCCAAGATGATGAGGCGAGTGGTGTAAGCCCTATACCTGGGGTGAGGATTCACTGAGAAAATGTTCCCGGCTGCATGAGTCTTAGGACATGTGCTTGAATCTGGCCTAAGAGAATTAGCACCATTTTTTGTAGGAAGGCAATGAATTACTAAACTTGTGGGAGAACATACATCCTTCAGTTAATGTCAGAATATCTCAGTGCTCCTTTTAATATAAATTAGTCAGCCTGATTCACGGACAAAGACATGAATCTGGGATCATATTTATTGCATAGGTGCAGATTTATAATTTTTTGATTTTGCAAAACATCACCAGGTTATGCCTTTTAAACCAGAGGCAGTCAAAGCTATTCAGGTATAACTCCAGTAAAGTCTCCCGTGAAAATACAGCTGTGGATATTTTTGCATTACACAAAAAAGAGCAAATGTACATACACGTAGTAGATTTTACTTTTCTCTTCTCTACAGCTAAAATATTTTTCACAGACGAAATATCTCTTCCCATTCACGTTGTATGTCAAAATATTGTGATCATTAATGCTGAATACTGACCCACAACAATATTGATTCAGCATATCAACTACTGCTTTATCGTCAAGGCAAGCATTTGTTGGTAAGTCTATATTTACTATGATTAATTCCACATCTGCTTACCCTGAAGATAAATGTGTGTGAAGGTGTGTATGTGTGTATGTATAAATATAATTGCATCTACATTTTTCTGTATATGCTTACATTGGCACTATATTTCAAGTCAATATTGTGGAGTGACTATTGTTGCAGATCAAGATTAGAGATGTGTTAGAGCTCCTACACTTCTACCAAGTTTAGAGGTGTTCTCGTTCCTTTTACACTCTTGAAAGGGATTTACATATAGTTGTGTTTAGGAAATGTCTAAATGTCTATCCATGTTCAGTAGAGAAGGGCTCAGAGAGGACTTTTTGAATACACATAAACGTCAATGTTTGTAGTTGTCCACAAATTTTTATGGCATTCCCGTCCTAGAATGCCCACATCCACCTCAGTGGAGGAAATGTATTAACACTGAATCATCTGTGAGTAATTCATCTTTGAGTGAAAGAATTGATTTTGCAAGTTGAGAAAGTTCCTACATTCTCACAAAAGAAGCTTCTTGTGCATGTCAGTCAAGCCTTCTGTGAATCAGGCACTGTGCGTCTTTAACAGCGCTAACAAATAAGAATCCCCACTCCCTTTGATTTAGCTCCTACTATCTCCAATGTGTATTAAAATATGTTACGTTTTGGAAATGCTTAGAACTTGGCTGTTTCTTCATTGCAGCTGGCACAAAGTTCAGTTACATTAATCAGTGGTGATGTCTTCTGGCACAGCTCAAGTATACCCAGACATACTTTGCATCACACTGTTTCAGTGACAACAGGCATTGATATTGCATCTGGGACCTACATAAGAAAAAGAATAGTAGAATTAAATAACTGGGAATGGAGAACTTGCCAATACAGTCAAAAGCAAGAATGGAGACTAATTCCCCAACTTTTAAACCACGAAACAGCGTGGCTTGGGGTTTCAGACCGTCGGTGCCTAAAAATTTAGAAAGAGGGGCATAAAATGTAGCCAGATTTATTCTTAATAATGCATGTTGAATTATGACCACAACATGCTCTGCTCATGTTACATTGGTTGACTAAATGGCGCAGAAACATCTAACACTATCTGGCAAAACATTCTTTGAAATACTGCTAGAGAAAATTGACCACTAAAATTGAAAATAAAGTCAGACACGGGTAAAGTCGATACAACTAGCTTGACAATAAATGCATTATTCTGCAAATAATGAGGTGACAGTTGCAAAGTGAAAGAAGACCCTACAGTAGGTGCGATTTATACACAGTAGACACCTCAGCAGATGCCAAAGAGGGAGAATCATGTCAGAAATGTCTAATTACATTAATCTGAAGCGACCTAAGACGTGCTCAATTGACGACCCTCCCACTGAGGCTGAAGGTTTCTAGGCCGTATTAGTGAAAGACCCACTCCCCGTCTCGGTTCTTTTTATCAAGGTTTAACCATTTCAGAGGATTAGGCACCATGGTCACCAGTTTCGAATCTTTATCCCGAGTCACGGATTTCTGGAAGCCAAGATGTATTGTACTTCGAGGTCATCTAGTTTAATTAAGGGAAAGGTCTAGAGGTCAAATGCCAACGGTCTTTGCCCCGCCCGATTCCACCCCTTGGAATTTATTTTAATACACATACAACCGATTGCATCTGTGTGGGAGCGCATGCGCTTGTGCTTGTGAGGGTGCGTGTGCGCGCGCACACACGTCTCGATCTCGCAGGAATAATGAAGGAGGAATAAGGATACCCAACGTAAGATTCAGAAGCAATAGATGTGAAAGAGACCTTGGCTGTGCTAGTTGAATTATATACAGATTTTGACGAATGGATGAACCAGAGGACAGCCGTGACTTTTCTGCCTAGTCAGGATTAATAAATTGCCCTCCAGGAAACCTTAGGGACTTTGCAACATAAAGTAAACACTGGCAGCGCTAAGTTCACACTCCAGGCCAAATTTGGAATTTGGTGGAGGGGTACTCCATTACAAACGTAATCAATAACAAATCCGTCTTATTACAAGTGCTTTAGATTTCTAATGCTCTTGTTATAAAGCGAACGGGATATCTGTCACCTTTGTGACAAAGTACCCGTCTGCCAAACTCCAAATAAGGCCCTCAGTCTCTGCCAAAGTTTTGGGCTGATTGGTCTCTTATGTGGATGAAAATAACTATTTTACCACCTATGGTATTGCTAAATGCTAATTTTTTTTAGAAAGAGGCGCTGCTTTTGATTAGAAAAGTAGCCGCATTTGTTTGTGTATCCAAAACATACAACAGAAAGTAACACCATAACATAAACAAAGAAACAACGCAACACATTTAAAAGATAACAAGACAGATCACAATAAAACAGTCACAACAAAACACAACTGGGAAAGATGCAGTAAAGTACAACAAAATTACATTGCATTAATGTGGTAAAAAAAGAACGACGTCACAAAAAAACAGCAGAACACCTCACTATCACAAGATGCCTAACAACAAACAAGACCAATTTTTCTTCTTTTCTTCTGTCTTTTGAATGCCTACCACTGTCTAACCTCTTGCACCAAGAATTAAAGAAAAATCATTAAACTTCGAAGTAAAACAGCTTAGATAAGAGACCAGATTTGTGGAAGCCATGGATGTTTCTGAGTTCATGTTTGAAAATTCACTTTTTATATATGTCTCGAGATGAAGCCTTAGAATCTGTTTCACTGAGTTGAAATGTTTCTGCATGGAAAGAAAGAGTTTTTCGAATTCTAAAGATACTTTATCATATTCTTATATGATATTTATTGCACATTTTACATGCCAATCAGTTTTTTGGCTCCACTATACACGACTAATAAAGCCATGCCAGATGTTTGACTCAGCTCTGGCTCAGCTCTCCCTGTACATTTGTTGGCTGCTCAATGCAATTGACACACATTTCCACCTCCAGAATTCTTTTTTCGTAATACGGTGGTAAAGGATGTTTGGAGCCAGCACTGCCTTAACTTAGCACAATGGGCATGGCCTGAAGTTCTGATCTCTGTAATGTCTTTCTGATTAGTGCCTGTCTTGTGAACAAACAAGAACTAATCAAAATACTTACATTCAAAATAGTCTGCAGCGGAGCCAAGGTGGCACCTGAGTGGATGCTTCTCCCACTCACACATTGCCGGCCACCATAACATGTATCATTCAAGGCTCCCAATGAGTCCTAATTTGAACCCCGGCTGAAGATATGAACACCTGGGAATCTAGCCGCTTGATAACCTCCCTCAGTAGCCCGGATGCAAGAGAGCAGCCCAGCGTGGCCTGTGCAATATGGTGGCTGCATTGAGCTGCACTGCAGGGACCTTGTGCCAGGTTTGAGCTACCCAGGACTGATTGATGCTGGTTGTACAATCACCAGGGAGAGCTACCCCCTTTGTTGAGGCTGCAATAGCCAGCGTGTCCTTGCTTTTCATTGGCGAGTGCAGTGGAAAAGAAGAGTTTGGTGGATGCGGCCAGCAGTGCAAGAGAGAAATCGGAGTGGAGGCTGCTGCCTAAGGAACTTAAGGACTTCTAGATAAAGGTCTCCAAGCACTGTTTAATGCTCTGGTGCCTAAACTAGATCTAGATATTCCCTCTACCCCCTAATTTCCCATAAACAGACCCTGACTCACTATGCACCAGAAACTATGGACCTTGAAACTAAACTTGATGATCCAGTAACAGCCACCCAAGATATAGTACAAGAACTCAAGACATTGGGGAATACAGCTGTCCTTGCCCTGACCAAGGGTGAAGAACTTGAAAATCACTCTCATAGAGAGAACATCCACATTCAAGGTCTTGTGGAGGGCTCAGAGGACCCTGATCTATAAGTCTTTGTCATGGGTCTATTCTCCAAACTTCAAGGCAACAACAAAGCTCTACTGAAAATAAAGTGCACAAGGTGGGCCAACGAAGACCGGCCTCTGACAAATGCCCCAGAAATATTTGACCAATGCTGCATCGCTTCAAAAACAAAAAAGAAATCATGAAAGCAGCCCAAAACAAGCATGGCATTTCTTTTCAAGGCTATGACCAACCACTATAGCATGATATATCATCTGATACATTGTAGTGGATGCAGCTTTTCAGACCAATCACAGAGAAACCTAGGGCTAATAAGATCAAGTACAAATTAACTTACCCCTTCGGAGTACAATTTGAGATAGAAGGCAAAATCTTTAACTTCATAGATAAGAATGATGCAGTAGAGGCTTTGGACATGGGAATTCCAGAGTGGATGCCCACAGACTTCTAGCTCTCTGACTTCATTATATCCGAAATAATTTCCAGAATTGCACTTCATGGGTTGGCTATAACAAATGAGATAAGGAGACACCTCAAAGTGTTCTATTTGTAATAGCTCCCTGAAAAGGGAAAGAGTGAAGGGAAAACATCACCAGAGGATACGACAACTACTAAATGCACATTTTATTTCTTGTGTGCTTGTAGATTTTGTTGCACAATTACAGTAATTATAACCATTTAAGTAGCAAAGAAAAAAAAAGGTTTCTTGGTGCTTATTATATGTTGTTCATTACTACCAAACCTAACGTTCTCATTTTATCAGCCTCAGAAGAATATAAGTTTAAATAAGCCCTTCAGGCATTATTTAGCAGATCTAGCAATTTACACACAGTTCTTTGCACTGTGTGCATAACTCACTGGTCTGCATTACCAGTACTCAAACCTGCAATTTGCACATTAAACTCAATGCTCTGAAGCAAGTGTGTTAAACTCTGAAGTTCTGAGTAAATTAACAATTTATTCCACTTTGAGCGCTAACTTTAGTACACGTTGGGTAAAAATTGTGCCTGATGCAGAAGTTTGCACCCATGACGTTGTGGCAAATTAAACCTACTGCATATTGTGGGAAAAAGTTGTGCGCATTTCTGAAGTGCACACCAGAGCACTCAGTGAAATTCCCATTCTAATACGTTGCAACTTGGAACAGTGCCAGTTGCACAGTCTTACTACTGCAACCCTCTGTAGCAATAATTAGTGGGCGAACATTTGCACCTGCAATTATTCCTGAGATATAACATGGACTACTGTAATCTTAGGATGATTTCAGAGTGTACTACCTGCAAAAAGTACGCTGTGTTGAGAGTGTTATCCCACTGAACTATCTTGACAGCAGATGCTCCTAGTTGGTAATTACAATTTATTATAGAAAGCTCGGTAGATTACTGTTCCGACTGTAGTGTATAGTTACATTGTGGGCAACTTAGCTTTTCAGTAAGCTAGCATAAATATAAGAAGTACCTCTGAGTTGGGTATTATTATAACATATAGTAATCACAAAGCTATGAAACCACATCAAACGGATAATTACAGTGAAAATAAATATTACGCGTGTGTGTGTACTTTGTATAAAAAAGCGTTGTCCCGCATTTTGACGTGTTTAAGGTTAAATATCCAGATCTGTGTGCCATGGCAGGGTTAAAATGGGATGTCCGCCCTCTACTATGTTTTTCTGTGCCCTGACTTTGTTTGTGCCTTTCTGCTCTTTTCTTTTCTGCTTGTACAAACATTTTCTTGTACTTTGGCACCACCTATTAGCAGTGCCCTAGGACAGCATCCTTACCTTGCCTTATTGAATTATTGTCTCTGTTCTACTGCAGTTCACATTGGTTTCAGCTATGTTAAAGCTTTAAAAATGCTAAACTACTATTACATTAAACACACCCATTAACCCTCACACCAATGTGTACAGGACCATACAACTGCAGTTGAGGTAAGTGTCAGTTCTGATAAATACCCCCTATTCCGAGCCTTAGCTCTGAAGTGAGTCATAACATGCATAATTCATGTCTATCATTCCACATGCCATTTATCCCTATAAGTGTGCACCGCTTTAACCGTCTGAAATCGAATTGCAGGGGTGGTACGTTGTTTCACCCCATAATAGCCATTTGGGGGAAACTGGCCAGTGGGGTCAGAATTTCACTCAATGCAACAGGAGTTTAGGATTTGGATTTAGCACCAAACTTGGAATAGTTGCTGCATTTTGAAAGTTGGTTCGTGGTTGTCACCAACTAAACCAAAAAGAGGGTTAGACAATGGTTGCTTAAGAAAGACTTTGAATAAGATTTCACAGTTTTGACAGTGTAATATTTTTTCTTTCTCTAGTCTTGTTTTAGGTTTTCTTCCTGCTTTTTACCTCTTAACCCCATAGGTGCAGGCTTCAGCCACTGGCCGACGCCCGCACACCCTCCCTGGTGATGGTCACGATCAGTTGCCTACGCCAGGGAGGGTTTTTAAAAAATGTAATCCTCATCAGGAGATTCAGAAGAGCTTACATATACATATATAGGTATCACTTTTGTCATTGCATGTGTGGTTTCTCTGGCGATCGGCCCCCAGGAAAACCACGCGCACAAATAAAAGTGATCTCTTTATATATACATATGGAGAGAGATACACTCTCTCCCTGTATATGTGTATATGTGTATGGATTACATGTATATATATATATATATATATATATATATATATATATATATATATATATATATATATATATTTTAGGTACTCCTGTGATTAGGTTCCTGCTAGAAAAAGATACCAGACTTTTGTCTAGTGGCAGTTTTGACATCATAAGGTTTCGCAGAAGGTTGATATACCTGCTGCAAAGAACAGATCAGTATTTTTTTATGGGAATTGCTGAGTAGATTAGTAAGGCCAGCTGTTACCTTCGGAAAACAAATGAAATGTATGTGCATGGGGGAGCTATGGAGTGATGAAGGGCAATTTTATTGGGTGGCAATGAGGAAAACCAAGGAGGAAGTCATAGAAGGGGGAGCCGCAAAAAAGCTTGTTGCACTGGGTGCTACCAGCTCTAAAGGCTGTGATGATGGGTATGTGGCAAAGTGAAGTAATAGTGTGTCTTTTTTGTTTTTTTTCAGTGTCTTCAGAGAACCTGCTGATGGAGGGAAGAAGCGAAGGTAAGGTGACTGATATTTACTCTCACAAACATCACACACACACACCCACTAACAATTTTGTAACCATATCTGCCACCTACTTAGGCTAATGTTTTAGAGGGACAGTTTTGTCAGTAGCAGAGATGGCATCTTGTTGGATGACTTGTGCTGAAGAAGTAACTTGGGTTATAGTGGACAACTCTGAGGCAGGATCAGAGACTGAGACATCAGATACTGAGAGAGAATCTGAGGACAATGGAGCAGAATCTGGGAGTGATTTTTCAGTCGGCGGAGTCCCATCCGACGACACCTCTTCCAGTTATTCTGAGGGAGACGAGGATAGTCAGGCTGTCCCTTTGCAAGCACAGTCTGTGCAGCGGGACAGCAGCGAATTAGTCCAAACCAGAGAGAAGGAGTGTGTGGCAGCAAGCACAGAGAGTGCTCTATTGGCAGGCCCCAAATTTAGTTCAGTTCAAAATTCCACATTTTACTGGTGTTGCTGGATGTTAAGAAGATACAGCCAACTTTTTCCCAGTTGACTACGTCCATCTCGTTTTGGATGTTGACTCTCTTCAGCAAATTGTGCAGCAAACAAATTTGCGCTCTGAACAATTTCTGAGGGAGCATGAAGGCACTCTAGGGCCCTGTTCTAGGGCACTCCAGTGGACTCCCACTTCTCTGGTGGAGTTGAAGAAATTTTTGGATGTTACACTCAAAATGAGATTAGTGGAAATCCCACACTGCAGGGTTTGGGTAACCCCTATCATCTCACAGGGCCGCAACAGGGAAGACCCAAATCGTATTTGTGGAGACATCAAAATAATCTATCATAAACAACCTGGTTTTGTAAGGCCGGCACTTGCATTTTGGGTCCTGGGCTCGGCGGCCTTGTAGGGAAACCTACCAAACCCAGACATTTCTGAAAACTAGACACCGGGGGAGTCCACAGAGGTGTGGCTTGTGTGGATACCCCAAAGTTTTCTTACCTAGAATACCCTGCAAAGGTGAAACATTGAATAAAAACTCAATTTTTCCTCACATTTCTGTCACACAAACTACAGGAATATGCAGGGATCCACAAAATGTCTACCACCTGTGATTCCCCACTTGCTCTGTATTTTGGCTAATTTGTTGGTCTCCTCCAGGGGAACCCACAAACTCAGGGTACCTTTAGTATTCCCAGGATTTTTTTTAAAAAGGACTCAAATTTGGTGTGGATAGCTTATGTGGACAAAAAGTTATGGAGGCCTAAGCACGAACTTCCCCAAATAGCCAAAAAAGGGCTCAGTACAGGGGGCCCAACAGCTAATAAATTAGTGGGTTTGTCCTTCTGGTGTGCCCAACACAAACAATCTCCTAATCAGTCTCTTAATCAATTGCAGTTAACAGAATGGAAGAAATTCAATAACTAAGAACATAAGGACTACCAATGATGTCCTCTGCAAGTGTGTTATCATTTGTGGCTGTCGCTGAGACCAACTCTGCACTCTGATCTTAAAACAATCACATCTCATGAATGCAGTGCAGTTCTGTCCTTCAGTGTTAATAGTGGAGACACGGTTGACATGGTGTTCTGTTCCTCACTGATCTTGGCGCCCTGGTCAAATTTCTTTCTTATAGCATGATTTCTCTCACCCAAAACAGCCCTTTGCTAGGTGCCAAGACTTTAGCACTTCCATGCCCTATACTAGTGTTGCTTGTAGCATTTTGCATGTGTCCCCTAGATTCGAGCATCCTTCTCTGCGTCATGTGATAGGATGTAGAGGATTCTTCCCAAACTATCATGGAAACCAATGCACTGCCCGTCAGTAGTCTTTTACCAGATATTAATGGCTTCTGTATTACCTCTATGTCATTTCCTGTTTCTTCTACTATTGAACTTCCTGTTCATCTGTATACAAAAAGCAGGAACCTGCTACTGCATGCTTCGTAATCTCTTGTGAGAAGCTGGCCTGGTTTGTAGTGGGTACCAGATGTACTTACACCTTTTACCAGGTCCAGTGATCCACCTTAGTGAAAGGTAGGTAGTGTCTAGCAGCTTAGGCTGTCTATAGGTAGCTGTAGTAGAGCAGCCAAGGCTGAACTAGGAGACATGCAAAGCTCCGGCAATACCACTATAGTCAGACAGTACTGATACACAAGAGAGGCTATGCTCAGTGTCACCAAAAATACAGGTACTTTATTTTAGTGACACAAGGCCAAAAATATCTTGGGGGCTATACTCCCTCTGGAGGTAAGTATTATACACAATATATACACTAGTAACCAAAATCAGGTAAGTAAACAGTCATAGAATAGTGTAAACAGTGAAAAACACAATAGGTTGCAATGGGCCTAGGGGCAACAAAAACCATATACTAAAATAGTGGAATGAGAATGTTGGTTTCCCCCCTAGGCAAGTGTAGTGTGTAGAAGGGTGCTAGGAGTGTAGGAAAACCCCAAAGGTAAGTACAGTACCCCACTCCAGAGCCTAGGAAAACAGTAGTAAAGTACAGCAAGTTTCCTCAGAACACACCAGAAGTCGTGGTAAAGGATTATGCAAAAACCAAGCAAGACTGCAAGGAACCAACGATGGATTCCTAGACCTGAAGACCTGTGGAGAGGGGAGACCAAGTCCAGAAGTCGATGAAGAGTCCAGGAAGAACAGCAGCCCCTGCTAACCCGGATGAAGGTGCAAAAGTGGATTCTCAGGTTCAAAGAAGAAGTCAGAAATGCACTGAAGAAGACAACTGTGGGTTCCTGCTTGGTGCAAGCGATGTCCCACGTCGAGTCGTTGGATGCAGGCTGTTTTTCGTCATTGGACGCGGCCAACAAGCCTTGGCTCACTCAAATGTCACGGTTGGTGGGAAAAGGCACTTCCTGGGTGCCTCAACTCAGACTGAGGAGACAGAGGGGGCTCTCAGCACTTTAGAGAGTCCTCAGAAGACCAAGCAGTGCCGACAGGAGTCCCAGAACATGGGGACAAAGGAGTTACAAAATGCGGTCGTGGCAGCACTACACAAAGGAATCCCATGTTAGAACAACTCAGGAAGCTAAGCGTCGCAGGATAGAGTGTTGAAGACCTGAGCTATGCTGTGCACAAAGGATTTCTGGAAGAAGTGCACAGAAGCCCAAGGAGTGGCAGAACATGTGGTGCACAGGGGTCCTGTCTGGCACGGGGAGGCAAGCCCCTACCTACACCAAATTTGGACAGCTGGACCTTTGGATAGACGGAATCACTTCAGTCCACCACCTGTGTTCCAGGGTTCACACTCATTGACAGAAGAGGAGTCCCAGGGTACCGGTTGTTATTGCAGAGAGGTGCCTGCTGAAGCAAAGAAGTGACTCCGTCACTCCATGGGAGATTCCTTTGTTCCTTCTGGTGCAGGATGAAGACAGGCAGTCCTCAGAGCGTGCACAACCTGGAAATGGTTGCAGTTGCTAGCTGGAGCTGAAGTTGCAGGGTCACAGGAGCCATCTTGGATACTTTGTTGCAGTTACAGCGTTCCTGGAGCAGTCAGCGGTTGATCCAATGGTCAGAAGCTGAAGCAGAGGATGCAGAGGAGTCCTGGTGGAGTCTTGCAAACCAAATCTGAGGAAACACCCAGAGGAGAGATCCTAAATAGCCCTGAGAGGGAGTTTGGCTACCTAACCAGGTATGCACCTATCCGGAGGGGTCTCTGACGTCACCTACTGGCACCAGCCACTCAGATGCTCCCAGAGGGTCCCTATACCTTGGAATCTAAGATGGCTAACGCCAGGGAAACTCTGCAGGAGCTCTGGGCACCACCCCTGGGGTGGTGATGGACAAGGGAGTGGTCACTCCCATTTCCTTTGTCCAGTTTCACACCAGAGCAGGGATTGGAGGTCCCTGAACAGGTGTAGACTGAATTATGCAAGGAGAGCACTGTTTTTGCCCATCAAAGCATTTCCAGAGGCTCTGGGAGAATACCCCTCTCATGCCTGTAACACCTATTTCCAATGGGAGAGAGAGTATAACACCCCTCTCCTAAAGGAAATGCATTGTTCTGCCTTCCTGGGATCGAGCTGTTTAATTCCCAGGAGGGCAGAAAACTATCTGTGAGGTGGTAGCAGCTAGGGCTTCAATGGAAACCTCAGATAGCTGGTTTTGCAGTATTGGGGGTCCATGGTGGAGCCCCCAGGGTACATGGAGTTGGCCGCCCAATCACAGAATTGGATTGGGGGTGCAATTTCTCAATCTTAGACACCTCACATGGACATATTCTGAGTTACCATTGTGAAGCAACATATATGTATAGACATATATGTAGTGCATGCTTATAATGGTGTCCCTGCACTCAAGAAGTCTGGGAAATTGGTCCAGGACAATGTGGGGCACCTTTGCTAGTGCAAGGGTGCCCTCACACACAGTAACTTTACACCTCACCTTCAGTAACTGAAGGTTAGACATGTAGGTGACTTATAAGTTACTTGGTGAAATGAAAATGGCTGTGAAATAGTGTGTGCACTATTTCACTCAGGCTGCAGTGGCAGTCCTGAAGGAGTGTTTGTATGAGGTCCTTATGGGTGGTAAAAGAAATGCTGTAGCCCAAATGGATCTACTGGAACCCTAATGCCCTCAGTACCTAGGTACCATATACTAGGGACTTATAAGGGGGGTCCAGTGTGCCAATCTAGATTGGAATATGGAGTCACTAGACTATCGTGACAAATTTGGAAAACAGAGAGAGCATAAGCACTGGAGTTCTGGTTAGCAGGACTCCAGTGACACAGTCAAGCATACTGACAAAACAGTAAAACATACTGATATGTATGCCACAAACTATGGGCACTGGGGTCCTGGCTAGCAGGATCCCAGTGAGACAGGAAAAACACACTGACAAACACTAGCAAACAGTCCAAAAATGGGGGTAACTATGCTAGAAGAAAGCCACCTTCCTACATCTCTCTAATGACTGTAGATGTTAGTTCTCCCTCCTGGCTACTTTGTGCCAGGCGTTCTACTCCTGCTTCTCCTGTCCTGCTTCTGTTTATGGAATCCTGCTGCTCCTGGAAATACATTCTATTCCCTGGATCCCTGATCCATCTTCTCAAAACCTCCCCCTCAGCTGCTTCATTCTGTTTTATTCTTACCTTCTCCTACCTGCCTGGAGGATTCTTTACGCTGCTTGACTTTTCCTCAATTTAGCAGCCATTCAGAGTGGTACCACCATGTGGTATTTGAAATTAAACAAAGCAAGGCCTATAGTAATGAATCTTCCTTACATCTGGTAGTCTCCACGATAGAAGGGACCGTCACACCAAGCACCTAACAGTGTGATTATGCACATCTGTATGACCTTAAAACTGTGTGCTGAAGAGCCAACCCAACCCATGCCAATCACTACGATCACCTGTTTCTGCATTAACATTAGTTGCTGCATTCTTTCCTTGTTCATTAAATTCATAATGGGTGAGATACAAAAAACGAGGGAGACTTGGGTAATATGTGCCAAAGTGCAATAAATGCATTCTTTGCTTAGAGGAGTCAGCCTGCAATGGATCATAAACAGCAGATCCATGCATTCAAGTTTTGGGCGCTTTATCTAGACACATCTCAAATGTATGGAAGTAGTGCAGTCCATTTAGGTAGCAAGGGACGTAGGGTCTCATTATTACTTACATTTTATTAAAGTTATGCTATTCTAGTTTAAATATGTGTACTCTATGTCGAAAATGTTTGTTAACTAAAGGTTGGATATATTTTTCCAATGACCGTAAACATTTCGGCTTTTGTAATAACAGTCAAAATGGAGTGTTCTTCAAGACATGCATCAGATAATCTGGTCGGTCACATGAAGGATTTCCAGTTCTCACGCTGAGCATAGAAAATGTGGTGCATTTTATCTTGTTTTTTTGTCACACATTCTGTGTTCATCCCTCTACTTGTGTAATTTGGAGCATTAAGAAGCAAAAAGTGTCCAACTTGTAGCAGATGGAACCTATTATTCCTCATGATGTTTCCGCTCAAAATGAGTTTAGAAACCGGATAGATTATATCATATTAACCTTTGATAAGGGTTGTTTATTCAATCTGGTCATCACAGTAGTACAGGAGTACAGAGTTTGAGTTTATTTAAAACTCTGTCGGCTACAGGCTGTTTTGAGAAAGGAGACAAACAATAACAAATGTCTGGCAGTAAATAGAAAGAAAATATACATTTAACTGTATACATATTGGGAAACATAACACACCAATTACTATTACGTTTTCAAAGTAAGCTAGCAGTTAATTGACACAGGACGCTTTATCTAAATATCACTTCAAACAAAGAAGGCTCGTGAGTCCAATCAATAGGGTTTCTAGAATTAGTCAAACTGTTACAGTTCTGCAACTTGTAAGCCCCGTCAAAAACTAATAAGAGAAATGGTAAACGTGTAAGAGCAATGTGGGAAAACTTAACAATAGGAGACAAAAGTCTTCCTCCAGTTTAGAAAAAAGTGCATCTGAGAAATGCCAGAGCAAAGGAATTGTATTCACCAGTAATACCTAATAGGAATAGCTTAAAGTCAGAGGGCCTGATTCACAAAAGTAAATTTACACTATTGTGTAAGTTTACATTTTGTTTCGGTATTCACAAACTATGAGTTAAAGTAAGCCTACAAGTACATGCCTATCTTTTTATGTGCTATGACATATTCTCCTCCTGTACTCGTGCTTGTGATCCCCCTCAGATTTCAATGCTGCAGTCAGCCTTCCACCCACTCACATGCACGAATCACAAATAAGCCATCCATCCATCCTTGCACACTCAAAATGACCATGCTCCATCTTCGACCAAATCCTGCTGACCTATTCAGCCATGCACATTATCAGTGTGCCTAACGTTTTCATCCACCTTACTACATATCTATCCATACACATACTCACCCAAGCAACCTTTTCACTCTTTTAAGCATGAATATTTCCCATCCATCTATCCACTCAATTATCAATGCAAACACATATCTATTCAATCAATGACTCAACCCTCAACCCAACCATCTGCCAGCCATGTATCCATGCCTATACAGATTTTCCCATTCGCTAACTCATTCTTCATTAGCTCACTTACTAATTAACCATCTCTTTCACATCTCACTCACTCTTTCATGCACCCACCAGCACATTTATCAAGATGTCCATCTATCTACCTAAGCACAGGCCAACACTTATGAATCCCTCCATCAACCCACCTACTGACCCATTTATCCAATGATCCACCCACTCATCCAGTCACACACCCATCAAAGTAACATTGCTCCAAATAAACACACACATGCAACACACCATCAAACACACACATCCATCATCAAAACATTTCACACAACACTTCAGAAATCTAAATCAAAATACATTTTGCCTGCTAAAGAAGGCACAGAATACATTGAAGGGCAAACATATGGGAGACTTTTTTGACACGGACGTCTCCAATCTATCGCCGAGCTGAAGCTACATTACTGGATTTGTGCAAAAGAGTTCATGCAGTATCTACAAATTAGAAATTGGGTTATCCATCCTTCTATTTTAACTCCTGCCAATCGAATGCTCACACACTGTGAAAAATTGATTATCAAGTAACGAGATGACAAACACCTACTTTCAAACATTTACATATTTCTTCAGAAATCACCCTTACTGAGGAAATCTCCTGCACAAAACAGGTGGGAAGCTCACCCAGAAAGTTGTGTTATAGTAAAAGATTGAGTCGATATTTTCTATAGGTCAACACATCTGCTAGGAATAGCGCTGGTAAGGAAGAACTGATAGTAACCACATTAAATATGGGCTAAGGTACCCCCTGTCGTAAATTATAAGGATCCTGCAAGTCACTGACCCATGAACATAAGGAGGAAAAAGGTCAAAGGCCGAGATCATTTACAAGGTTATGGAACTCTGAGGTGATTTGCAATACCCTTATCATATCCAGAAGGTACTTTATTCCATATATTTATTGTCACACCATCACCTTTCCCACAGACTACATAAATCCTAGGCACCTAGCTCTTTCATATAAATGGGAGAGGATATTTGCAAATATGAAGAATAAACATAGAATCGCTAGTGCAAAATGAAACACATCATAAAAGCTGTGAGATATTTGCTGCAAAAGAATATTGGAATACAGCGGTAAATGAAAGGAAATATCTTTATTATAACTGCTAAGCACCTTCCTACAAATTTGCACAGCTCGGCAAACAATATTTTAGATGACCAAATGACTATCTGATCAGGTATTCACATTTTAAGAGTTTCCAGTTATTGCACTGATCTTCTTATGTACATATATCCCATTTGCTATTTAATGATGTACAGTTCTGCAAATGATATTTTAAGTTGACCAAATGACTATTTGATCACGTATGCACATTTTTAGAAGCTCCAATTATTGTACTGATCATTTTATGTACACATATTCTACTGCTATTTATTGATGGTTTTTTTCTCTTATCTTTTTAACCTATTAATTACCTTTGTACATATGCTCTTTTTGGATTTCTAACAAAGATCCGAATAAAGAGTTTCTGAGATATTGAAATGTTTAATATTTCTGATTCTTATTCAAAAGCTGCAGTTACTTAGAATGTGTAGAAACATGCAGAATGATTGTAACTTTTATATAATTACCTAAGAAGTGCAAAATATTAACTTTGTTGCCATAAATGTCTCTTTTCTGCTTGAGCAGAATAAATAAAAGCAATGTTTGGTGTTATTCTTTAAACAGCTGTAATAATTATGCTCCGTGACTTGACCTGCCTTCCTGGGGCTGCTGGCTCTGGAAGCAGACATTGTGATGTCACAACTCAACTGTAATAAGTAATTACAGTTGAGTTCTGACATCCTATCTTTATAATAGGCGACTGGGTGCATCACAAGTCTCTGATTATAAGGAAATTAGAGATGGATTTTTATACATGGATTGCAGAATCCCATGTATCAAATTGGTATTACACCCCAGTCAGCATATATTACTGGTACTCTGCAAAGGCACCCACTTGCTGATGAAATTTTGGAGGCACTTGGACACTGACCGATCTGTTATGGTGATGCCCCTACCTTCATCAGTACTGGCAGGCTGCACTTTCCAGTATTAATTTCATATTCGCCACTGAAGTCTTACACTTCTTAGCATATCTCCTTTTGGACTTTCCCAATAGACAAACTTACCTATCACTATCAGTGAGGAAAAGTGATTACTTAAATATTATGCACCTCCATGCAGGCGTTCACTGCACTGGGGTGAAGGAGATAGCAGAGGAGTATGAAGCATGTCTCAATAGGCTGTGGAAGCTCTTGGGTATGGAGAAGCTTTCCTCAAAACTGGAAAGAAAGAAGAAAACATGGGGGCCTTGCATCACTTTCTTATCCCAAGAATATAGAGAACTTATATGTACCAGGTACCTCGGGGTCTTCACCTCAAACAACACCTCACTACAGAACAAGCGGCCAATACAGGTTCGTAGTCCTCTAATGTGATAAACACCTACCTATTGTATTACAGTTTAATATGCCTCAAGGTGAAAAAAGGCTATGAGACCAGAAGGGGGAGGGGGAGGAGGGGGGGATTTTGGGGTTTGTTGATTTGTTATGTCAAATGTTTAACACAATATAAGTGAAACACTAAACTTGTGATTGCTATTGGGAGTATGTTACATACAGATTTATACAATAAATCACAACACTTTAATGATCTGCCCAATCAACTACCCACATGTATTCCACTTTTCACTCCATTATCACTTTATTAATTTCGCTATCTGTTTACTCACTGACTTATCCTCTGAAACATCCATACCTGAGACATCGACTCATTCTTACAGTAGTGCCTTCATCCATTTGCCAAATCCCCTACTACATGCTCATGCACACTTCTGTTAACTCACCATTCTCTCCCATCCAATTGTGCATGTGTTTATGGACACTGCCACCTGTGCAGACACCTACCCAGCAATGACCACATTTGCACATGCACGCAAACTAACTCAAAATACACAAACCCTTTAACACAACACTGAACTTTGACCATAGAACTGGACACAATACACCTGAGGTGGCTCATAGAAGTTATGACAATATGCCAAAGGTAGTTCTCTTAGTCCTGAGTACAACATGCTAGAGCTGGCTTTGAGAACTCACTCAGCACTCATAATTAGGACTCTCTTGACTACACCCCGTATGCTATGGGAAACCTCTGTAGTTGAATAAAACACTCAAAATCAGGCCTTCAAAAATCCAAATCTCGCTTTTTTGTTTAATATTTTCGGTAGTGCTAAGTGTGTTCTCAACTTGACTTTATTCACATATTATCACCATGCATGTCAGCTCAAACGTCACAAAATAAAGTAAGAGGTTTCTCGGAAATAAGAATGGACCACTAAAAAAGGGTAGGCACAGTTGAGAAGTCAAGTACCTAGCATCTTCCAAAAACCTTTAAAAAATACTATTTTTTTTAAATCACAAAGCAAGCAAAGTTTGAAAAAAGCCATGGCAAAGTCAATTCATCTAGCATTGGGTGCAAACATTTTGGCTTGGTAAATGTTTTTTCAGGTTATTGTATATATATCCACACTCCAACTAGGTTGCAATCCAAATTCACTTTATTCATGAATTACAATCGTGGTAGTGCCCCCATGGGCTTCATTTCCTGAAAAGTCACATATATATAGTCACTGAAAAAAACAAGGTAAAGTGACATATTTAGCTGAAAATTTCAGTGCAAAAGGCCACTTAAATTCTCCAGTTATAATTATCTCTAGTAACTAAAACCCATG
The DNA here is from genome assembly GCF_031143425.1 of Pleurodeles waltl. NCBI lineage: Eukaryota > Metazoa > Chordata > Amphibia > Caudata > Salamandridae > Pleurodeles > Pleurodeles waltl. Next base: position 74,180,665 of record NC_090450.1, on the reverse strand, counting down.
CCTTAAGATAGATATAGCACGTGCCCCCGCCATGCACAGTCTTGTCATCATTGACATAATTTCAAATGTTGCAGTGATGTTATCAGTGATGTTATAGAACAAGGTATGAGTGTTGTAACATGTGAGGTAATTAGCTGTGTATGGTGAGGGCGTGTGTTTATCCTAGTGCATAAGTCATAGTTATTAGCAAACCAAAAAACACTCTATGTTCCGATCTATGGTCCCGGAGTATTCCTATCTAAAATCCATATGGAAAATTGCATGGGGAAAATGCATTGTGAGAACACCCCTTTTTCTTGGCCCCACTTTACGGATCATCCTAAAACTTTACAGGCAGCAGCTAAAGTGACCAGCACAGTAGTTTTACATTTTTTTGGGGAAGATTTGTCAAACTACACAAGTTATTAGCCAAACAAAAAACACTTTTCCTAAAGAAACTAGGTCCTAACTATAACTACCTACTGGGGTTTCCAGTAGGCAATATATACATTTTCGGGGTGCGCTATCAAGCAGAGGCCCAGAAAAAGTTGGGGGGTCCCCACAACATGTTTTCCTCGTGCAATTTCACATAGGGATTTTAGACACGACTACAGCCCAAACTGCTCGATGGAATTACACCAAATCTGGCAGAAAGCTAGATCTTGGTCCACAAAGATCTCTTTTTGTAATGTGGTGTAAATCTGTTCAGCAGTTTTTGAGGTCTCAAAGAAAAAACATTTATGTATATCTATGGACGCTTATCCACTGAGGATTCACTGCAGCAGATCTGTGGATCCACGCGCCAGCAACAATTCTGTGATTGGCTAGCCACAACCTGACAGGGAGGTTGTAGCATCGATTTTCTATATCAGGATTCGTTCCTGGGGCCCAAAAATAAATTTACTTGTGAAAATGACTTAAGAGGTCAGAGTATAAATGGGTCAGAAAGGGATCCCTCATGGAGACAAATGTTTAAAAAAAGCATTTTATAGGTATACGTGGATCCACTGTGGTGCTCAGTGCGACCCCGTGTGAATCCACAAGGGGTTCAGGGATCAAGAGCCTAATAAAAATAAAACATATACACCCACTCACAGACCCATTCATGCACTCACTCACACCCCCACACAACAACTCTTACACCAACTCACACATCCATAAATCCACTCAGGCGCCCACTCACTGACCCATACAGCCACTCACATACCTACTCACACACCCACTCACACACCCAGAAAACCGCTCACACACCCACCCACAGACCCACACAAAAAGTCACACAATCATACAGCTACTCACATACCCACTCACAAACCCATAGAACCATTCATACATCCACTCCCGGATGCACACAGCCACTCACACACCAGTCCATAAAGGCAGACAGCCATTCACACACCCACAAAACCACTCACTCAAACATTCACAAATCCACACAACCACTCACACATCTACTCACACACCTATAGAGCTACTCACACACCTACTTACACACCAATAAGGCCACTAACACACCTGCTCACTGACCCACACAACTACTCACATACCCACTCACAGACCCATGCGACAACTCACACACTCACAACACCACTCCCACTCCCACACCCACTCCCAGACCCACATAATCACTCACAGACCCACTCACAAACCTACACTTCCACTCACACGCCCACTCAGAGACCCATACAGCTATTAACACAACCACTCAGACCCAATTACACACTTACTCACACCCCCACACAACCACTCTAACACCAACTTACACAGCCATAAACCCACTTAGACACCCACTTACCAACCCATACAGCCACTCACACGCCCATTTCCACACAAATACAGCCACTCACTCACTGACCCACACAACCATTCACACATGCACTTGCAGACCCACACAACCACCAACACATCCAGTCACGGACCCACAGAACCACTCACACACACACTCACACACTTACAGACCCACAAAACCACTCACACACCCACTCACAGACCCACACAGCTACTCACATACCCACTCACGGTAGCACATAGCCACTGATATGCCCACTCACAGAAGTACACAATCATTCACACACCCACTCACACACCCAAACAGCTACTCACAGGCCCACTCACAGACCCACTCACACCCCCACAAAACTACTCTTACACCAATTTCCATAAACTCACTCAGACACCCACTCACAGACCTATACAGTTACTCACACACTGACTCGTACTCCTATACAGCTACTCACATACCCACTGACACACCCACAAAACCACTCACGCACCCTCTCACAGACACACACACAACTACTCACACACCCACTTATAGAAGCATACAACCACTCATACACCCACTCATCAGATCACACATCCATTCACACACCCTCTTACACACCCACAAAACCACTCAAACACCCATTCACAAACTCACACAATCACTCACACACCCACTCACAGACCCAAGATCTGTTCACAGACCTACTCACACACCATACACCACTGAAACACCCACTCACCCACCCCTGGAGCGACTCACACACCCACTGAGGCACCAATACAGCCACTCACACACCATCTCACTGACCCAAAGAATTACTCACACACCCAGTCACAGACCCACACCACTGATATAGCCAGAGAGTGACTGATATACTTAGAAACATGCCAATAAAGGCATTCTTATATACATTTACTCACCTATACATCTACTTACTCAGATACTAATACAGCACTTACATATCCAGTCATACACCCACACAGGCAGTGATGTGCTCACAGATATATGCACACCATCACTTGCAGAACCAGTACCTCACTTATATAAACACTTACTTACCCATTTATATACCCATAATGAGACACTTACACAGTGTGTGACACACTGCTATAACCTCTTATGTAGGTACTTACTTGCTTACAGTATGTAATCTAATAGTATGTAATGTAAAGTTAAAGGTATTCTATATTCGGTTTTCAGATATTCACATATCTTAAAAGAGGACGATTTACTAACCAGAAAAGAAGAGAGGAGAAAAAAACAGAAGAAACAGTACTACCTGCATAAAAGTGAGATTAGAAAAGGACACAGTGGAGAAAATGTACTGTAAAAAAGAGCTGTGGGTAATAGAACTGAGGAGTTTCTTTAAAAAATAGGTGAAAAATGCAAAATGTGAAAAAACTGCAAATATAAGTGAGGTTTAAAATCAACTCACAGAGGAGAAGGACTAATTCACATCGAAAGCAAGAAAGCTTACAAGAAATGTCATAGTTTGACAAGGACACAGAAACAATCTAAAGAAATATGAATGAGAATGTTTAGAAGTAGGGTAATATAGAATTTGGTAAGAAACATGATGAGGTGTAAGAGGAAAAGGGCAGCATTGAAGCAAAAACAACAGATTGAGAGTTGGTCGATAAAGCGTTTGCCTTGAAGCTCAAACTATTTATCTTGATACTAAACAGAATGAGAACACTGTATAAAACAGTGTTTTCTATGAAGAAAAGAAGCCAAAAAGGCTTATTATTAAAAATACTTTTTGCTAAATTTTCAAAGAAGAATGGAAGCATACATCTAGTCCTGAGGCTTTCTTTAAAGAAGAAAAGTTACCTTCAGGAGAATGCATAAGTGTATGCAGTTGAAGCAGCAGGCTGTTGCTATAAAGTAAAAGATGGTATTCCCTTTGCAAAAGAGGAGATGGTTACTAGAAATGTAGAGAAAGAGTTAGCTGAAGAGGTACAAAGAAGGTGTAGTGTGTTTATTGGACTGCAGTAGTATTTGTAGTGTCCTCCAGGAAACAATTGATATATTGAGAAATATTCGATGTCAATTTCCAGATAGAGGTGTGAAGCAGAAAACTGAAATGTTGCAAGGTTAGATCCATGCAAAGTCAGGAAATATACTCATTTTCAAGGACACTTACTGACATTTCTATCAAGGAAAGTGTGCTCAAGTATTTTTCATCATTTTAGAATGTTGGCAAATTATCATTCAAAAAGGCAGAATTTAGTTAGAAGACTGTACTATGTAAAAAGTCCTGCATTGCGTTTAGGAGAAAAGAACAAAGCACTTTTGTATGTAACAGTATCAGAGGTTGAAAATATTTGTCAAGATATTTATTTATGATTCTTTGGAGCTGAACTGTAGTCTGGGCAAAATGAGGAGGTGGCATGTTCAGTTAAAGAAGGACCAGACACAGATATTATTAGTACTGATACCTTTGAACAAGAAATAGCAAAGTTTAATGTAGTTTCTACAGAGATACCATACTATGTTTGTATTTGTTGTCAGCTCACTCAACACAAAGGTCAAATTTAAATTGTTGATGTGTTCTTGAAAACTGAACAGGAAACCAGAGAAAAGTGGCTAGATTTTGTAATGTATTTATTTGCGAAAGAACATTGTGATATGTTGACACGCTAGATCACATGTAAGTATTGCTATGACAATTAGAGGACAACAAAATTCCTGCCAGAGCAATACCCAATAAAGTTAGAGATGGTTGAAATTTCAGAGGAACATCGACATCTGAATGTTTACGAATGAACACTCTTACAATCTATACATCCTTTTCAAGCAATAGTTCATATGGAAACTGGTGCAAAGGAGAAATGGCACTACCTTTGACATCACAATGTTTATCTATATGTGACCATAATGAAAACATAATTTATGAATTAATGATGAACTAATGTAAAAATGGTACACTCAAAGTCCATATTGAAGTACATTCACTGTAGCATTAATCAAATGTATTGTGTGGTATAATCATATTAATTGAAATATACTCACTGAATTTTATTTTATTTTCATATCTACATCATTATAGAGTGTTTATCTTTAAAATGATAATGATTTTCATTACATGTGTGTAATAATGTTGTTGCTAATGTTGAAGAAATGCAGTTCTCCCTCATATTCATTCACAAGAGTTAACAGTTTTATTTCTTGTTATATTATCTGTAACATGATGTTTAAATGAGAATGTAAAGTCATTTTATAATGCAAAAGCCAACATGCTTAAAAGTGAAATAAATAAAATGTGCAATTCTAATTCTGTCTTAGCTTAGCTGTGTTAGGCCTAAAATCTCCATAGAGTGAGAACCTGTTTTCCATTTTTGCTAACATGTCATTTCATTGCAGGTGGCTTTCACATGAATTGTTAGTTTGGGAATAGATAAATCATTGTTTTATACATAGAGAGCCTGAGAAAATAGCCTTGAAGAAGACCGAGAATGTGAAAACTGCCACTATTTATGATGTTGCACAGTCATACAGGAGATCAAGGACAGCAACCTTCCCAGGAAGGTCTTGGGAATGCAGAAGAATGTTTCAAGTTTGTTGTGAAATGTGAGTAGACTAAACCATATGAGCACCTGATTTGTGGGCGTTACTATTGGACTAATCATCATTTCACCTAGGACTTTCACTAGTCAATAGAAGGACAGATTCCCTTGGTTTTGGAGAGGTGCGGACCTCTTTTTCCTTGCTCCGCATTTTTCCAATGCTTGCTAAGAGCTACTTAGACTTTTACCTGACCCAACAAGAAGAATATTGACCGAGCTTCTAAAAGGCGAACACTTTCCCTTTTTGCCGACTTATTCTCCTTCCTTAGTTAGCTTCTTATTGCCCCAGATGTCCTTTTCCAAGTTCTTGTTGGCCTGTTTTGCTTTTTAATTTTTGTCCTTAAGTTCTATAAGTAGGGCGAATTCCCAAAGGCCATAACTAGTTTAGTTAGATTACTTTTATTTGCACTAATGTGTTAAAGAAAAGGACAGCGCTTGTTCTCAGAACACCAAATTCTTTTGTTGTTATTGTGCATTGCAGTCATTGAGTGGTGGGCTGCCTTATGTTAATCTGTTTTAATTTCTTTAATTGCTGTGATGTGTAATTGATCCTTAACCCCTGCTATGACACCAAGATTCAATTAGAGCATACAGAAAATGCTCCATCCAACCAAAGACTGGGAAACCGTCACTCACTGTGTTTCCGAAAGGGCTTAAAGGTAGAGTTGTGTATTTACCTTTATATTTTAAATGCAATATTTAAACTGTCAGTGTAGAGACAGATCTGGATTAAATTTATTTTTATTCTAGAGAATGGCGTGCCCACAAAGAACCAAACAATCTGGCAGGAACTAGTGGATGTGAATAAGGTGAATAAAGCAACATTGTATCTTAAAGAGAGAAATGTGTATTGTAAAGATGTTGACTTTGTCGCACATAGAATTTCCATGGAGGGAGAAATGTTGCCTTCAAGTGGACAGTTTGAAAAAGTGGATAGAAGTGAACCTGAAGAAATACACAAGCACTACAGTGTCTCTCCACTGCATTCAAAAGTGGTTATGGGGGATTGTCTCAGATAAAACAAGCTAAAGGCACTTCAATTATTGTATGGTAGAAAAGTTTACAAACATCCCTCCAGGCAGACAGTATGATGAGCACCCTTTGCAAGTACCTGCAGCTGAGTATAGGCCAACAAGATCAAATTTAGGGTACCTTAGATTTTAACAAAGTATTCTATATGTATTCTATATGTATACCATCAGTAATTTAAAAGTGATTTGTCTGCACTGTCATACGCTGTCATATTCTTAACACAGGAGTTATTGTGCAAAAAAATTTCTGCAAAAGACTTTGTGGAAGAAAATTAATGGCAAAAATGAGAAGCTCAAATATAATTTGATAGATTTTATGGCATGCCAAAATGTGAACACTGAGTACTGCTATCATTGTCATGCTGAGCTCAAATTTATGTTGCACAGTTTAGGTGCACACACTTGGTTTATAACACTGAGTTGTGCAGGGTATGTGTGGGATGATTTACATGAGTTTTGTGAGAGAAACAAACCCTAACATTCAGGCATTGAATTGAAAACACCGAGAACTCTGTTCTTAAAACAGTATACTACATATATTATCCCAAAAGACACAGAGGAATTAATCCTAAAGTAGCAAGTCCTGCATCTCCAATCCCATTGATGTGGGAAGTTCTGTCTGCAGAATCACAGAGCAAAAGGAAAGTTTGGCACAAACTGGCATTTTGAATTTCCAAACCCTGATATAGCAAAAGGAAAAGGTAACAGTTTTATATCTGCAATGAGACATACACTTCCTCGTAAATCACCCTAAAACACCTACAACCTCAGTAGAATTGAAGCTTCGAAATATATTAATGACTACAGTCCTGTCATTTTGAAAATGTGGAATACCAATTTTGATATTCAATTTGTGGCAGATAACTATATAGCTGTTGCTCGTTATGCAACTTTATACATAACTAAATCTGAGAAGACTGAGATTAATGCTGTGTGGGAAGAGATTTCAGCTGAAAAGTTTGTTAAAAAAACCTGTACAGCTTCAGTTTGAAGATGCTTTCGCACAAATAAATTGGATCCTACAAATGCTATGAATGGTTGATCGGTTGAGTTCAGCTCACATTCTAACTCGAGAGGAATTGTATGGGTGAATCTAGGCTTAGCATCAACTCAAAACAGAGTATCAAAATCCTTTCCAGAAATTCTATATCTTGCAGAACTTGAGCCAGATAGTACAGACATTGTAAAAATGAACATGTCGGACACTTACTATTCACAAAAGGAGACTACACCTTGAAAACATTTATCTATGTGAAGTACACCAGTACTACACATATAGAAACAATGTGACTGAAAGTGTAGATAAAGGAAACTTTGCAATGGTTGTTGCAATGGTTGTTTGGTGCGACATAGCAAAGGCAGTCTAATTAACTATAGAAAACTGAGATTCCAGACTGCTGCAAAAAGAGAATTTGTGTGTTTGTCACTCTTGCAGCTGTTTAAACCTTGGTGTTTGAAATCAGAATTACTAGGAGAGTTTGACTGCTACGAATACTCTTTCAATACTGCAAAGGATGACATTGAGTGCTCAATATTCCCAAACTACTTGAAAATGTTGAATGATGAAATTGAACTGGAAGATACAATTTCTGCAGCGGCGGATACAGAGAGTTCATAAAGCAGCCAAAGCTCAGGTCCTCAAAGTCAGGATCCACTTAGATACCTAATAAGTGAAAATGAGGCTGCTATTTCAATGAATGAGGTGGAAACTGCAATGTGGCAAGCAGGAAAAAAAGACTTGGTTTGGCACATTTAGTTGGACAAACAAATGATGAGCAAATTGAAATATGTGTGGAAGTGAAAGCTATAGCTGAACAAGGAATGCTTCATGACAAGGAAGATGGGTATGCTCAAGATTTAAGCCTATAGTGTTGTATGTCAGTGGTCAAGCTTGGACTGCTAAAAGTTTGTTGATACAGCTTCCTATGCTTCTTTGCAGAAGAATACAGACTGTACTTTATCATGATATAGTTACAGCACCTAATGAATTAGCTGCATACAGTATCAAAGGTATTACTTTACATCCACTTTTGATGCTGCCTGTGGAACATGACAACAAACTGGAATAACAAAAGTTCTTCGGTGAAGCCTCGCAGGAAGTGTCAAGATTATAAAAAAAGTTGAAACTTCTAATTATTGATGAGGTGAGCATGGTCGCAAACGTAATGCTTGCCTTTGTACATTTGAGAATGCAAAGGGTTCTGAAAACAGATTATGATGTCCTACATGGATGAGAACATGTGATTGTTTTTGGAATTACTACAATTTACACCTGAGAAGGGTCAGCCTGTGTTTACAACACTGCTCAATGATGAAAATAGGAATTATTTGGGAATACTTGGAAATGTGAATATTTGATTACATTTCCAACACAAAGAATTAATTAGAAATATGCATCAACCATCTGACATTGAATAGGATATTATTTTGAAATATATTAGATAGGTGTTCTTTCAAAAGAGGGAAGGTGTGTTCTAGAAAATTGTTTTCTTTAAAAACTATATCTTACAACGAAGACAGCAGCAGAACTAATGTTCACTTTTATACAAGAAGGTAAACAGATTGTGTTCCTAATGCCCACATTAGATGAGTGTGCATCTTTCAGAAATACATTGATAAAATAGGAAAAAGCAGAAATTTTGCTACTGAAACTAATAGATAAAGTGGAACACAAGGGTGTGACTGTAAGCAAAACTAGATTCATTAGGAATATTTGTTTTACGAACTGCAGGATTGGAGAAATGTTTAAGTCTATGCAAAAACTGTGGGGTGATTTTGCATCAAAATTAAAATGTTGAGAAAGGTTTGGTTAATGGTGCTATGGGTAAAGTTGTTGATTTTAATAATTTTCCTAATAGGAATGAGGTGTAATAATGCGTGATTAAGTTTTATCAGATTGAGAATGCAAAGAAGATTAGATAGTCTACTGCATATTTTTTGCTTGTGAAAGATTTATATGTACCATGGAAGATGCAGCCTTTATTAATATTGGTAGTGAGGTGTTTAAGGAAGGTATGTCATATGGAGCTTTGTCTCGAGTTAGGACATACCACAAACAATTAAGAAGTGTTTATGCTCCTCATTTAGGCCAATATATGTGAGGTGCTATATCTGTCAGAAAAGGAAAGCTTTAAAGCACTGCAGTGATAGTGTTGCGAAGAATGAAATGAAAGAGAAGAAGGAAGTTATTATAAAACAAATAATTGAAAATAACAAAAATATTGGAGGTTCTCAATTGTCAAACCCCTCTGGTGTGAACTATGCTCATATTGTGGTAAATGTTTTGTTTACATTACCTCATTTTGTAGATGCAGTTCAACAGAAACAACAGAAGGTATTGTGTTCTGCACTGTGTAGTTTGTAGAACCGTCTGCATACTGAGAGAACAAAAATACATTCTGCATCAGTATTTTGAGACACCGTAGATCTTTGCAGTGGATATTGGCCACTGCAAAATGAATGCCCTGACTTTGAATATCTGGTCAATACAACCAGACTCTATGGACCTTAACATATTCACCCTGATGTTGCACACCTACACTGTCTTGCATGTTACTGCATATCATGAAACTGCACAGACTGACACTGAACAGTTACACTCTTGATTCTGTCATGGTGCATTAACACTGCACCACTTCGAACTGCAAACTGTGATTCTTCCCATCAGCTGTGTGAGTAGAACTGTGTGAGGATTTGGGTGTACTATATCATATGGCTGTGGGGCCTTGTAATGCAGTACACTTACAAATCCCATCTTGGGCACAGTCAGGCTCGTTTACTTAACATTAAGCTCAACCCTTGGTATCTGTGACTGCAAGCAGTAAGGCTTAGCAAAGGAACTATGTGTAAAGTATTTAACAGCACCAATCAATGAAATAAGAAGGTCATAACAAAAGAAAGAAAGAATATGCAAATTTATAAAAATAGATTACATTTTTATGAATTTTTAGAGTCGTTGATTAACAATGTCCACCCAGAGGGTTCTGTAGATACAGATTTTAGAAGATATTATCACTTTTAAATGCAATCCCTAACAAGTTATGGTCAAGAAAAACTTTTGAAACTTTTCAAAAGTTTGAAACAGTTCGACTACTCTGGCCCGTGATGGGTGACCAATTCTGGCAGGACAGAGTGGACACTTTGTACGGTTACCTGGCTACCAGAGAATACTGAAGGCAAGATCCAAACTTTACAGGACAACCATCATAGACATCAACAAAATGGGCCCAATGCTGAGGGATGCAGGCCAAAGATGCTCACAGGATGCTCTGGTCTTAGTGCTGTCAATGAGGGTGTCATTGTGTATGTTTCCCAGTCCACAGGTGAAGTGGGGCAAACTTGGCTGCAGAGATTGGGGTCTCTCAAAGTCGGCTATGTTGCAGTAGCAGGCTGTCTGATGCTGGGCTATTAGTCAGTCAGCATCAAAACTGTGGTGAAATCCTAGGTGGGGCTAGTGTCCCTTGGGTGTGATGAATCCAGACTTGGATAGCACTCCTAGATCAGGCAGACTTGGGTGTAACTTTTACCTATCTTGGACTTGTCCTTCTTGGTGCCTGGGGACTGGTAGTGGCAAAACCTCTGTGGTGGCTACCAACTTGTCAGTTTGGGCTTCTTCAGCTCTTGTGTCCCTAGAGATGTATCCAGGTGATCAGCTAACTAATCCTTGGAGGCACTGCTGAAGATTGGGGCTCGTAATCAACTTTTCTCTGAGCCAGGAGCTTCAGGAACAGTCCAAACTTTACTAGCACAAAGTTCACCAGGTGCAGTCCTTCCAACCGTGCAGCCTCTCTTTGTATGGGTCCAAGGGCATTTGGGCAGTCCTTCTTCGGTCGTCTCTTCGATACCACCATGATCTGAGTGTCAGGGTGCCAGGAGTGCCATTATTATCCCAGGAAAGTGCCATGAAGGGGGCATGCAGTCAATAACCAATGGGCTACTGGGTCCCGTCCAACCATGTGACAAAGTTCATGTGATGTGTGGCATCTGGCTATCCCAGAGTGCCACAATTTTCCCCATTTCAAGTTGGCACAACTCTTCCTCGGTCATTAGGAGCTTGGTAGCCAACCCTAGGCTACCAGAGGGCAACACCCTCACAGTAAAACCAGTTTGGGGTAAGTTCCCGGGCCAAGGAGGCATTCACATGTTTCCCCAGGCAGTCAGAAAGTAGTCTGTGTGCAAGGGCCTGTGTGAGGCTGCTGCGCTAGCTGAATTACAGATTGGCAGCTTTCTAAAAGTTGCTAAACATTAATTGTTGTATTAAATTCGACCTGGGTATCACGTCAGGTTTAATGACACGATTAATTTGATACCATACATGACCCAGTTAGGTAGTCCCATTCAGGAGTTAGGTTGCAGTGGCAACTGGTAACCCTGTGTTAGCCAATGGCTACTAACTTTATACACAATAAAATGACAAGTTGGAAGTGTAGCTGTAAATACATAATAATAATATATGTCCTTCTTAACAAAGTACAGCTCCCTGCCATAGGGCTATATAGGCCTTCCTTAGGGGAATAAGCAGCAAAGGCTGGTCACAACCTTTTTGCTCCTCATCACCGGAGAACAGCTTGGATCCTTTGAAAGAGCAAGCACAGGACCCATGTTTGGGTGGCATCAGAGCAAGCAATAGAACATGATGTGTGAATGCTTGGAAATGTTTTAAGCACTGTCAGTCACTCAGGCCACATTACAGTCCATCGTTTTTGCCACAGCACAACTCCAGATGCAGAAACACCAACAAGAAAAGTCCATGCTGAACTACCAGGATACGTCTTCCAAATACAAACTCAAGCCACCCTAGAGCAGTGTCAGCATCATTAATTTGCATTGCTGAGTTACAACTTAGATTCAATAGCTCAGCAATCAGACCCAGGTCTAAGCATAAACATCACATTTATGGAATCACATGAAGGCATCAAAGGTTGTTGGAAGGAATGTTTTTAAAAGCCTCTGAAATGAGCAATATAGTGAGACGCATATATAGTGCGACTCATACCTGCTCATTCTGCTTTTTACCACCAAAACTGCCCTCCTCGCCGCCACAGATGACATCAGAAGCCACCTTGACAATGGAGAAACATCAGCCCTCATCCTCCTAGACCTATCAGCCGCCTTTGACACCGTCTGTCACCACACCCTAAAATCCCGCCTCCACGCAGCAGGAATCCAGGACCTGGCCCTCGAATGGACCGCATACTTCCTCGCCGGCAGAACCCAAAGAGTCCGCCTCCCCCGTACCAATCCAAAGCCTTCAACATCATCTGCGGCGTACCCCAGGGCTCATCCCTAAGCCCGACGCTGTTCAACATCTACATGGCCCCCCTCGCAAAAGCAGCCCGTCAGCACAACCTCAACATCATCTCCTACGCCGACGACACCCAACTCATCCTCTCCCTCACCAAGGACCCGCACACCACCAAAATCAACCTCCACAAGGGACTAAAAGCCATCGCCGACTGGATGAGAGACAGCCGGCTAAAACTGAACTCGGACAAAACAGAGGTCCTCATCCTTGGGCGCACCCCCTCAGCCTGGGACAACTCATGGTGGCTGAACACGCTGGGTCCCCCACCGACACCCACCGACAGCGCACTAAACCTCGGCTTCACCCTCGATTCCTCACTCTCCATATCAAAGCAGGTCAGCGCCATCTCCTCTTCCTGCTACAACACCCTCCGCATGCTTCGCAGAGTTTACAAATGGATCCCAACAGAAACAAGAAAAACAGTAACCCAGGCCCTCGTCAGCAGCAGACTCGACTACGGCAATGCCCTCTACGCCGGTATCCCATCCAAACTCCTACAACGCCTCCAATGCATCCAAAATGCCTCTGCCCGACTCATCCTCAACATCCCTCGCCACTGCCACATCACCCCCCACCTAAGAGACCTTCACTGGCTCCCCGTCAACAAGAGGATCACCTTCAAGCTCCTCACCCACGCACAAAAGACACTCCACAACACCGGACCAACATACCTGAGCAACAGACTCAGCTTCTACACCCCCACCCGGCTCCGCAAACCTTGCCCTCGCCTCCATCCCCCGCATCCGGCGCAAATCTTCCGGCGGCAGATCATTCTCGTACCTCACCGCCAAGACCTGGAACACCCTCCCGTCGGATCTACGACAGACCCAGGACCTTCTTTCCTTCAGAAAACTCCTCAAGACATGGCTCTTCGAGCAGTAGCAGCCCCCCCGCCCCAGCGCCTTGAAATCCTCACGGGTATGTAGTGCGCTTTACAAATTTTCTGATTGATTGATTGATTGACCAATGGCCTACTCAAGAAAGAGAAGACCCATAAGCAAAACAGTCACAACCCTGGCTTGGAATGGCTGTTTGTAATAAAGCTGACTTTTAAAATGCTGACTACATTAAAATCAAGTTGACATTTTTGAGATAATTACCTATGACAATTCTAAAAATGTTGGTGTTTAAAAGTTGTTTTTTACATGCATTCTTTAATTTATCTTTCCTGTACCTTAATAACTCCCTAATACCTCTAAACACTGCCCAGCGCATAACCCTTCAAACCCTGAACTACACTGTAATCCTACCATTTCTAGAACCTAAAACAGATTACTCTCCCGTTACTCTATCCTTCTCTGAACCCTAATTGCCTTAACTACCCTTTAACGCCCTGAACCCCACCTACTCCTACTCCTTACTAACCCTTCTAAAACCCAATCTTTGGACCCTAACATTCCTTACTACCACTTTACTTACACTTTTCTAAACATTATAAACCTATCCTTTAATGCTGCCCTTCCCTGACTCCCTAAAAACCACATGCTACCTCTTAAAGCTACTCTTGTCAGACCCTAAACACCCCTAAACACCCCTAACCACACCTTAATACTACCCATTCCTGAATGTAAAAACCCATACTTTACTTCATTATTACTATGGGTGGGCACAACTAGCATAATTCTCTGTAGTATAATTATTAAACAATTACATGTAATTATGTGTAATAACATGAGAAGTGTAACCCAGCATTTAGAGCTAATTTCCTAGTGCAAAATGCACCCTTAGGTCAAAAATGGGCCTGAGGATGCAGTTTGAGCTATGAAAATAGCACTAAGGGGTTCATTACGACCCTGGCGGACGGCGGAGAAGCGGCGGTAAGACCGCCAACAGGCTAGCGGTAAATTTTTTACAATTATGACCATCGCAGTTACCGCCATGGTCATCCGCCACTTCTCCGTTCCGCCCGCCAGGACGGAGACGACCACTGGGCTGGAGACCTCCGGGTCTCCAGCCCGGCGGTCGTCACTATACCGCCGGCGGTATTTGGACCCGGCTGACCGCCATGGATTTCATGCGGTTTTGTACCGCCATGAAATCCATTGTGGTAAGCACAATCAGTGCCAGGGAATTCCTTCCCTGGCACTGATAGGGGTCTCCCCCACCCCCCACCCCCACCGAGTCCTTCCCCTACACCCCCCACCACCCCTGCCACCCCACAAAGGTGGCAGGACCCCCACCCCTACCCCCAACATCACATCACTCATACACACCTGACATGCACGCAGGCACCACCAACACACATACCCGCACACACACCGACATACATGCCAACAGCCACACACACAGTCAGACACGCACACCCACATTCAAACATACACGCACACATCTATACAGACATACCTACAGACATACACACACTCATTCCCAAACACACAACACCCCCGCAAGCATACACGCACTCACACACCCCCTCTACATACACACACGCACACCCCCATTCACCCACACAACACACAACACCCCCCCCACCCCCCTCCCCTAATGGACGATCAACTTACCTGGTCCGTTGATCCTCCGGGAGGGGACGGGATCCATGGGGGCTGCTCCGCCGACACCACACCGTCAACAGAACACCGCCACGCCGAATCACAGGACGTGATTTGGTGGGCGGTGTTCTGTTGACGTGGAGGTCGAGGTGGAGCAACCTCCGTTTCCCCGCCGACCGCCAGTATGCCTGTTGGCGGCTCTCCATCCGAAAAAGGACGGAGGGCTGCCAACAGTCATAATACGCCGAGCGGAAAACCGCCACCACTGGCGGTCTTCAGCACGGCGGTCCCTCGGCGGTCTTGACAAAAGACCGCCGAGGTCAAAATGACACCCATAATGCTAATGGGCACAAACAGCAGTAGCCAGCAGTGCCTCGCTCACTCTTAGGGCCATATGTATCATTATTTAAAGGAGCAATTACCTAACTGTGATTCTCTGAGAATCACAATTAGGTAACCAATATTTGAATGTATTAAACTCCATAACTTTCATTTTATGTTTCCTAATGGTTTGCAAATTGAACTGCCTCATTAATATTAAGGAGGCAGGTTGCAATTTGCGACCCATTAGGAAATGCTAAAATCACAGGGATAGTATCCTGCTGGGTTCAGCAGACCACCATGGCTACGGGTGCTTATCAATAATGCAGTTTTGTTTTTAAATGCAGCCCGTTTTTCTTAAAGGAAAATGGGATGCATTTAAAAAAGGAAAATTAAAAGTTTTCTATTCATTTTTTAAGAGTAGGCAGAGGTCCGTGGGACCGCAGCCTGCTCTTAACAAAAGTTTTTGCTACAATTCACAAAGTAGAAGGGGTCCCTTGGGACCCCTTCCCGTTTGAAAATGGGTTACCAACTACTTGAAGTAGGTGGTAAAATGTAAATGTTTGTGACTGCTTTTTGGTCACAAAATTCCTACATACCGCTAGGAATGGACGTCCTGAACATGCCCCTTCCTAGTACCGAATCAGTATGTATGCCAAATTGCTACTAGGTAACATGTTGCTTAATTACAAATTGGAATTTATACATACCAAAATGCATTTTTGCAGTAGCAAACGGCCAGATTGGGCCTTTTGCCATTGCAAAAATGCATGATACATACGACACATAGGCGGTCATTCTGACCCTGGCGGGTGGCGGTTGCCGCCCGCCAGGCGGGAACCGCCATTTGCCCGCTACGCGGTCAAAAGACCGCTGCCGGCATTCCAACCTTCCCGCTGGGCCGGCCGGCGCTACCCATGGTAGTGCCGGCCGGCCCAGCGGGAAGGAGGCCTGCAACACAGAAGCCGGCTCCGAATGGAGCCGGTGGTGTTGCGGGCGTGCAACGGGTGCAGTTGCACCTGTCGCGCTTTTCACTGTCTGCTAGGCAGACAGTGAAAAGCTTCATGGGGCCCTGTTAGGGGGCCCCTGCACTGCCACTGCACTGGCACGGGCAGTGCGGGGGCCCCCAGGGGCCCCAAGACACCCGTTCCCGCCAGCCTCTTCCTGGCGGTGACAACCGCCAGAAACAGGCTGGCGGGAAGGGGGTCAGAATCCCCATGGCAGTGCTGCTTGCAGCACTGCCCTGGCGGATTCGCCCAGCCGGGGGAAAACCGGCGGGAAACCGCCGGTCCCGGTTCTCTGACCGCGGCGGTATGGGCATGGAATCACCGCCAGCCTGTTGGCGGTGCTTCCGTCATTCGCATTTGACCGCCAGGGTCAGAATGACCCCCATAGTTTGTTGTTCCTGTGCTCCTGCCGCAGGATTTTTGCCTCACATTACTCTTAATTAATTAAGCTGGTGTAATCATGTAATTTCTGTAAATTCACATCACAAGAATAGGGTGATTACTGAAATTACTCTGATTGCTTCAACATAATTGAAATTTCGCATAAGCTTAATTTATACCCTTCCTTGAACCACAAAAATCCATTAGCACCTTATTACACTACCTAGACCTTAGCCCTAAAAACACCTTTCTATCCCTTAACCCTACCCTTCTCTGGTCTGAAAAACCTCTTAGTTTCTGTTAATGGTACACTTCCCTGAGCAGATCAAAATCCTTACTGCTGCTTAACATGATGCTCCCCTAAGAACACTTACTACCTTTGTAAGCCACCCATCCCTGAACCATAAAATCCCAGAACCACACATAATGCTACCCTCCACTGAAATCTACAAAACACACACTACTCATTAATACTACTTCCCCAAACCCTAAATGCCCAGATTTACGACTTAAACATACCAGTCCCTAACCCCTACCAACATCTTAGTAGGTCCTTAACGCTACTCTTCCCTAAACCCTAAAAACATCTTAATAGCCCTTGGCTCCTTCTTTACTTCATGTAGGTGCTCTCTACTTTTGCAGGAGGATGTCCAGTTAGCTTTGCTCGGCGTACACTGATCTTTGCCCTCAACTTTTTTATTCTATTTTTTTTTGCAAGAGACAGACCATGCTATTGAGGCCCACAGATGCCCCATCAGTTTCTTCAAGTGTGCAATTTATTGGACACACCTGTGAAATTAAAAAAAATATTGAATTCCCTAGACTTAAGGTTGGTTACTTGATTGATTATCTTATTGATCTTTCTTTGGCCTGTGCAGCTCCTCTAGTAATGACTTCTGATGTCTGTTTGGAGACATGATAGCATATTACATGCATTTAAGATGTGTGAACATCTTGATTTGGGGGTATTCCATTGAGAAAGCACAGTGTGATAGGCAAAAGGTGGAATGGGTAGATTGACTTGTGTGACTTGATGTAATCAATTATCAGCTGAAACTACTTGGTTGGAAGAATTCAGATGACTTCCAATGAGGGTTTAAAAAAGAGATTAAAGACTATGGGGCTCATTCTGAGCCCGGCGGGCGGCGGGAGCCGCCTGCCTGGAGGGAGCCGCCAAATGGCCGCTCTGCGGTCGAAAGACCGCGGAGGCCATTCTGGCTTTCCCGCTGGGCTGGCGGGCGACCGCCAGAGGGCCGCCCGCCAGCCCAGCGGGAAACCCCTCCCCACGAGGAAGCCGGCTCCGAATGGAGCCGGCGGAGTGGGTATGTGCGACGGGTGCAGTGGCACCCGTCGCGTATTTCAGTGTCTGCAAAGCAGACACTGAAATACAAAGTGGGGCCCTCTTACGGGGCCCCTGCAGTGCCCATGCCATTGGCATGGGCACTGCAGGGGCCCCCAGGGGCCCCACGACACCCCTCACCGCCATCCTGTTCCTGTCGGTCGGAGCCGCCAGGAACAGGATGGCGGTGAGGGGGTCGGAATCCCCCATGGCGGCGCAGCAAGCTGCGCCACCATGAGGGATTCCCAGGGCAGCGGAAAACCGGCGGGAGACCGCTGGTTTTCCTTGTCTGACAGCGGCCAAACCGCCGCGGTTAGAATGCCCTGCGGGGCACCGCCAGCCTGTTGGCGGTGCTCCCGCATCTCCGGCCCCGGAGGTCACGGAATGACCCCCTATGTGGTTCATTTGCAAGCACCAGCTTCATTTTATGTACTCATTGATTTAGCTTTTTTAATTGAAGATACATTAAAAAAAAAAGACAAAAGAAAGAATGAAGTCTCAGAGAAGAGTTTTCTTCATTAGGTCGATCAGATGTTTTGGTGGATCTGTTGCTTCAAGAATAACCTATGGAAGTAGGGGGCAGCAATGTTTCTCTATCTATTACTTTGTGAATGGAAGAAGGGAAGTCATTAATTAATCATTACTGTTGGACAGTGACAAATGGAGAATGCTGAGCTCCTAAGTCATTCCCACTGTCGGTGTTTCACCATTTACTTCAGGTCCAATGTAGAAGGCTTGTTTGCCTTTGCTGGTCTCTTTCTGAGAGCATAGTGAAGAGTTTTCCTTTGACATTATTGCCTCCCCCAATTATGCTTTGATATTTGGAAATTCTTGATTATAGAGGTATAATTTGTGTGGCACTGAACCACTAGAACAATATCCTTGACATCACAGTTCTGCCATAATCATTTTTGTACCTCTGGAATTTATTGGTTACCCACTGATGAGATAATAGCATGCACACCAGATTTAATTGTGACTATTCTTTCTTCAGTGCCAGTGTAGTATTATGCTTTTTCATCACTTCTTGCCAAGGCCATGGTCTGCTTACTTCTGCCATTATTGAATAAGATTATTCCAAACCAACTGAACATGGAGCTGTTTTCCAACGGCTGGCAAAAGAAAGTGCCACTAATTCAGATCATGTAGAGCAGCTCTGGGAGACTAGAGAGAAATAAACTGATCTGTTAGAGTGATTGTGGCGTCTTGACTTAACTTCATACACCGCAAAAGCTCACTTGGAAAGTTAACAGGGCAGGAAAATTATTAGTGTGGCTCAATATCCTAGTGACCATTATTCTCCTATATTTGATATTAGCAATAGGGTGGGCTTATCCATGTAAAAGGTGCAATAAATACAGCCTTGAATGAATAAATAAATGAGGTAATTTCTAAAGTGTGACAGCTGTTCCAAGGAATGTCCCGGCACTGACAGAAGAAGCAAAGTAACACACAGTGGCCCTGATTCTAAGCTTGGCGGGCGGCAGTAGCCGCCCGCCAAGCGGGAACCGCCAGAAGACCGTACCGCGGTCAAAAGACCGCGGCGGTCATTCTGGGTTTCCCACTGGGCTGGCGGGCGACCGCCGAAAGTACGCCCTCCAGCCCAGCGGGAAACACCCTTCCCACGAGGACGCCGGCTCAGAATGGAGCCGGCGGAGTGGGAAGGTGCGACGGGTGAAGTTGCACCCGTCGCGAATTTCAGTGTCTGCAAAGCAGACACTGAAATTCTTTGTGGGGCCCTCTTACGGGGGCCCCTGCAGTGCCCATGCCATTGGCCATTGGGGGGCCCCACGGCACCCCATACCACCATCCTGTTCCTGGCGGGCGAACCGCCAGGAACAGGATGGCGGTATGGGGTGTCAGAATCCCCATGGCGGATTCCCATGGGCAGCGGAAATTCGGCGGTACACCGCCGGCTTTCCGCTTCTGGCCGCGGCTGTACCGCCGCGGTCAGAATGCCCGGCGGAGCACCGCCAGCCTGTTGGCGGTGCTACCGCCAACCTCCGCAGAATGACCCCCAGTGACAGGTTAATATGCTGAAAAAAGCCTGGTTTTCAGCAGTTCTCTAAAATACAACTCATTACAAATATGGCACGGTACCCAAGACAGGTGGTTACTGTCCTTGGCCGCCAGGAAGGGAAGGGAACTATCTCCTGAGAATGCCTATTCCTTGGTATCTGAAACAATTGACCATCAGATAGTCTCAAGGTTCTGAATGGAATATAGTGCTGAAACTCTACCGATTGATATTTAGGACCAGAGTTGTAGAAAGATCTGTGAGTCTAAAAAGAGCTTTAAATCTGGTCCTATTTTAAACTGGTAGCCAGTGGAGCTGTTTAAGGTGGAGGTGTGCCATTGCACCCTGAGTTATTGTAAGGATTAGCATCCTGAACTATTTGAAGATGATTACTTAAGGAGATTAATAAAACAGAATCCTTCAATGAATATAGTGATTTATATTCCAAGAAGGGTACCCCAAATGATAGGACCCTAGATGTGTTTGCTCCCCTGTATAAAGTAGTATGGAAATGCAATGCCCAGTAACAGACCAAGAGGTATGCTCAGCTATCCATACAGTAGCAAGGGTTAAAGCACCAAGATCAAATAGCTTGCTGTTTGAATTTTATGTGACTTATGAGGACCTACTGACACGCAGACTGGACCAATTAGACACAGCCCAATTGGAAGTGGATATGTTCCTATTACAAAAATGGAGTTTAGTGACTTCGATACTCAAACTTCTCTAATACGACCTCATACCAGATGCTATCAATTCTAAATATTGATTACAAAATTCTCATGAAAATTCTGACTGACAGGCTCCTTGCCAAATGCTAAACCTTTTTCAGAAAGACAATCCCAAGAAGGAATACCTCTTTAACTATCAGAAGGTTGTAGTACGTTTTAGAAAATGACCCATGTCGATGACCCCATTCTGGCTGCCTAGCTTTAGACCATGAGCATGTTTTTGATGCACTTAACTGGAAATATATGTCCAGGCTCTATTGTTTTTACTGGTGATTGAGCCTTTGGCGGCCTGGTTGCTTGCCTAAGGGGGTAGACTGGGGCATCCATATGACTGTAGAAACAGGTATCCTATCCCTATTTGCTGATTATAGGCTCCTCAGTTTTAGGGGCATTGAGGCTGACTTGATTCCAATTGCAAATACTCCTAATGTTTTCAAAGGTGTCTCTGGACAACAGTCATTTGCACTTTTCCTCTCTGCAAAAGACTCTTCCAGTGACAGCTGATTTAGGAAAGGATACATTACATTGTGGAACACACATTCTGATATTTAGGGGATCAATGTCTATGATGATGAAATAGATGTAATAGAGGGTACCCAAGAGACAGCTGTTTGAACCCACAATCAATCAATCAATCAATCAAGGATTTATAGAGCGCACTAATCACCCGTTAGGGTCTCAAGGCGCTGGGGGGGAGCTACTGGTCGTAGAGCCATGTCTTGAGGCATTTCCTGAATGTCAAGAGGTCTTGTGTCTGGTGAAGGTGGAGCGGTAGGGAGTTCCAGGTCTTGGCGGCTAGGTGAGAGAAGGATCTTCCTCCAGCGGTGGTGCGGCGGATGCGGGGGATGGAGGCGAGGGCGAGGCTGGCGGAGCGAAGATTGCGGGTGGGGGTGTGGAAGGTGAGTCTGTTGTTGAGGAAGGCTGGGCCTGTGTTGTGGAGGGCCTTGTGTGCGTGGATCAGGAGTTTGAAGGTGATCCTCTTTGATACTGGTAGCCAGTGAAGGTCTCTGAGGTGGGGGGAAATGTGGTCACGGCGTGGGATGTCCAGAATGAGGCGGGCGGATGCGTTCTGGATTCTTTGCCGGTTTGTTAGGAGTTTGGTTGTTATTCCTGCATATAGGGCGTTTCCGTAGTCCAATTGGCTGCTGACCAGGGCGTGGATGACAGTTTTCCTGGTTTCGACGGGAATCCACTTGAAGATTTTGCAGAGCATGCAGAGAGTGTTGTAGCAGGAAGAGGAGATGGCATTGACCTGCTGAGTCATGCTGAGTGTGGAGTCCAAGTTGAAGACTAGGTTGCGTGCGTGGGTGGTGGGTCAGGGCGCGGTTCCTACGGAGATGGGCCACCAGGAGTCATTCCAAGTTGAGGGGTTGGTGCCAAAGATGAGGATTTCTGTCTTGTCTGTGTTTAACTTGAGGTGGCTTGATTCCATCCAGCTGGCGATGGCGTGAAGTCCGTTGTGGAGGTTGTTCTTTGCAGTTGAAGGGTCTTTCGTGAGGGAGAGGATGAGCTGAGTGTCGTCTGCATAGGAAACTATGTTGATGTGGTGGGTTTGTGCGATGTTGGCGAGGGGGGCCATGTAAACGTTGAAGAGTGTGGGGCTGAGTGAAGATCCTTGGTGAACGCCACAGATGATTCTGGAGGCTTTTGACAGGAACGGTGGGAGGCGGACTCTCTGGGTTCTGCCTGAGAGAAATGACGAGATCCAGTCGAGTGCCTTGTCGCGGATTCCAGTGTTGTGGAGGCGTGTGCGGAGAGTGTGATGACATACCGTGTCGAAAGCTGCGGAGAGGTCCAGGAGGATGAGTGCTGCTGTTTCTCCTTCGTTGAGCATGGTCCTAATGTCATCTGTGGCAGCAATAAGTGCAGTCTCAGTGCTGTGGTTTCTGCGGAATCCGGATTGGGAGGTGTTGAGTACCTTGCTGTCTTCCAGGAACCGGGATAGTTGGCTGTTTACAATTTTTTTGATGACCTTGGCTGGGAAGGGGAGGAGGGAGATCGGCCGGTAGTTCTTGGGGTCGTCTGGGTCTGCCTTTGGTTTCTTTAGCAGGGCGTTGATTTCTGCGTGCTTCCATCTTTCTGGGAAGGTGGCTGACTCGAAGGAGCTGTTGATGGTTTTGGAGAGGAGGGGGGCGATGATGATGTTTGCCTTATTGAAGATATGGTGTGGGCAGGGGTCCGATGGTGATCCGGAGTGGATGGAGGCCATGGTGGTGGCGGTGTCCTCTATGTTGACGGGGGTCCAGGTGTGGAGGAGGGGGGTGTTGCTTGGAGCGTTGGGTTCTTGGGTGTTTGTAGTCAGCTGGTGGGTCTGGGGTTTGAAGCTATTGTGGGTTTCTTCTATCTTTCGACGGAAGTGGGTTGCCAGTGAGTTGCAGAACTCCTGTGATAGCGGGGGTTCGTTGGAGCAGGTCCTGGGGGTGGAGAGCTCATTGACGATGCCGAAGAGCTCTTTACTGTTGTGAGCGTTGGCTTTGATGCATTTTTTGAAGTGGGTCCTTTTGGTGGTGCGGATCAGTTGGTGATGTTTGCGTAGGGCATCCTTGAAAGCGATGTGGTTGGAGTTGGTAGGGTCAAGTTGCCAGGTTTTTTCCATTCTGCGACATAACCGTTTGGATTCCTGTAGTTCTGGGGTGAACCAGCTGGCCTTGATTCTGTGGGAGGTGTTTGGGGGGTTTTTGAGCAGTGCGAGGGTGTTGCCGCAATCTTCTATGTAGCGATGCAAGTTAGTGGTGGCTATGTTGGGGTCCGGGGTCCCAGGGGGTGGGGCCCGGGCGAGAGTGGAGATCAGTTGATCAGTTGATATTTTGCTCCATTAGCGTCGGTGGGTTGCGTGCGGTGGTGGTGAGTGACTGGTTTTTGGTATGAGAAGTGGATGCAGCGGTGGTCTGTCCAACTGAGTTCGGTGGTGTGGCTGAAAGAGACTTGGTTGCTGGCTGATAAGATGGGGTCGAGTGTGTGACCTGCGGAGTGGGTGGGTGTAGTGACGAGTTGCTTGAGGCCGAAGTTGGCGAGGTTGTCGATTAGGTTGGTGGTGTTGATATTGTTGTTATTTTCTAAGTGGAAGTTTAGGTCACCAAGGAGGACCTGAGGCAAGGGCTTGGGAGCTGATGGCGTAGGCGATGTTGTCACAGAACTGCGGTCTGGGTCCAGGGGGTCTGTAGACCAGTGTTCCTCTGAGTGTGTTGTTGGCATTGATGTGTATTTTGAAGTGGAGGTGCTCGCCGGAGTTGATGGTGTTGTGAGAGTTGGTGGAGACTCTTATGGTGTTTATGTGGACTATGGCGATTCCTCCTCCTGGTCTGTTGATTCGGTCTCTTCTGGTGATCCTGTAGTTTTCTGGTATGGCTATGGCTACTTCTGGTTCTGAGGCCGAATTCATCCAGGTTTCGGTGAGGAATGCGATGTCGGGCGAGTATGTGGTCAGGAGGTCCCAGAGTTCAATTGCATGTTTGTGGACGGAGCGGGTGTTAAGTAGGATGCATCTTAGGCGGTTGTCTGTTTTGATTTGGAGTTTGGAGGTTAGGTTGCAGGTGAAATTGCAGGCTTTGCAGGAGAAGGGTCCTTTGGTGCGCGTCGGTGTGGACTGGAAGCAGATGGAGGAGCGTCCTGGATTAAGGGCATGGAGTTCGTTGGCAGTGTAAAGGTGTTTGGTGGTGCGGGAGGCGTGTTGGCCAGGGGTCTGGCGCTGGCCACGGTCTTGGTGCAGACGGGCTTGCCTTTGGCACGCCTTCGGTGCGCCAGTGGCGCGTCTGCGCTGCGGCCGGCATAAGAGGGGAGGTGGGAGGGAGTGGCAGCTGGGAGGAGGGAGGGAAACCTCCAATGGGAGTGCGGGCGTGGGGGCAGCAGGAGTCAGGAGCGGGAAGAGCTCTGAGGAGAACCCTCAGATCACAGACCACCTTCCCAGTCACGCTGCTACTAACGGTAATGAGTCATCTAGCAATAGCCAAAATGGTGATGCTCCCTCTCTTTTTACGTTACTTCTCTATTTTAACATAACATTGGTTATACTGTGACGGGTATTTAGAGAACTTGTCTCATGTTGGCTGATTTGATCTGGTAATTTTGGTAGAAGGCGAATTGTGGTGGCTAGGCTGAATCCTTCTGTTACTGAAGGGAAACTGAGGGACATATGTATACTCTGTTTGCGCCGGATTTGCATCGTTTTTTTTAACGCAAATTCGACGCAAAACGAACTCCATATTTATACTCTGGCGTTAGACGCGTCTAGCGCCAAAGTTCATGGAGTTTGCGTCATTTTTTTGCGTGGACACCTACTTTGCGTTAATGATATGCAAGGTAGGCGTTCCCTTCTAAAAAATGACTCCGAGGCATGTGCACCGTATTTATACTCCCGGGCAAAAATGACGGCCGGGAGTGGGCGGGTCAAAAAGAATGACGTCCAGCCGCTTTTGCGTCGTTTTTTAGCGCCTGGTCAGGGCAGGCGTTAAGGGACCTGTGGGCTCGGAAGGAGCCCAGAGGTGCCCTCCCATGCCCCCAGGGACACCCCCTGCCACCCTTGCCCACCCCAGGAGGACGCCCAAGGATGGAGGGACCCATCCCAGGGAACTTAAGGTAAGTTCAGGTAAGTATTATTATTATTATTTTTTTGTGGCATAGGGGGGCCTGATTTGTGCCCCCCTACATGCCACTATGCCCAATGACCATGCCCAGGGGACATAAGTCCCCTGGGCATGGCCATTGGGCAAGGGGGCATGACTCCTGTCTTTGCTAAGACAGGAGTCATTTCAATGGGGGTTGGGAGTAAAACAAAATGGCGCAAATCGGGTTGAGGCGAAAATTTTGCCTCAGCCTGACTTGCCCCATTTTTTGATGCCCAAGCTCCATATTCCCCTACGCCGGCGCTGCCTTGTGTAAGTAATTTTTTTTGACGCACACCAGGCAGGCGTCATTGAATAAATACGGCGCCCGCATGGTGCTTCAGAATGGCGTTAGCCGGCATTAGATTTTTTGACGCACAACTGCGTTGGCGCAGTTGTGCGTCGAAAAGTATAAATATGGCCCTGAGTCTCTCTGATTTTCAAGAACATCTAGATGTTTCATTGGAGCATACCACCCACTAAGTTGTGCATTTCTCTGGTCCTAATACATTTCTGCTGCTCCACTTTTATCTCTTGTTTATTTGCATATTGCAAATCCTCCTGAATGGTGTTTAGCGATAGTCCCAGAAACATATCAAGCTTGAGAGCCACTAGTGAAGAATCATTCATTACTCTTTGTGGTACATATGGATGATGTGTTAACATTGATAGGGACTATAGAATGTTGTAAATGGGATGTTAGGTTCTAGATGTTTCATTTGGGATGACCACCCATAAAACTGTGTATTTCTCTGGTACCAACCAAATTTTCACCACTTCCACTTTTATCTCTTGTTTATTTGCATGGTGCAAACCCTTCTGAATGGTGTTTGGCAGCTAGTCCTAGAAACATGTGAACCTCAAGAGCCAGTAGTAAAGAATTGTTCAGTACTCTTTGAGCTATTTTTCTTACCCCAGAAGTGGCAGCAATAAAGCAGGATTTACCTAGAGTGTTTGAACATATATTATCTTTTCTTCCTTCAAAAGTGTATTTTACTCTGTTCTCTTGAAAGTAAATCAGGTACACTAAAGTTATCTAATACTTTTCCAGAAGGGCTATATACATTCCAGAATTCCAGAATAACCACAATAGATAGATTTACATACAATTAATAAAAAGATTGAATTTTCAGTTTTTCTGAAATTTAGCATTAATCTTGTCCTCCTGGATGTACAATGGATAAATAGCATGTAAATTATCTGCTCTTATGCTCAACACTGTTCCTTATCTGTCATTTCTAGAATTCATCTTCTGATATTCTTGAACATATCTGAAATACCTTTGAAAAACAAGAACAATACCTTTTTTTTGTTAACTCTGAAAGTTATTTACCTCCTGGGCTAGTAATTTCTGAGCAGAAGAAACATTTAGGGAGGAGAAGCAAGACGAGGGCTTCCACCTAACAAATCTGTGGAGCCCAATTAAACAATTATGTGTTATAAGTAGGTGTAATTTACTGTTTTAGTGCACCTGGCCAACCCCAGGACTTCAAGAATTTGCTAAGCTCATTTTAGTAATAGGTCATAGCAAAACTTTTGTGAATCGGGCTCTAGGTCTTTCTTTACGACAAAAAACTTTTGAAATATGTTCTTGTGTAGTTTAAGTTGTAATACTGTGAGAAAAGCTTCCCGGTGAGATAAAACACATTACCCTCTGAATAAAATGCAGAATACGTGCCTACCCTACCTACCCTAAAGCAGAATTTGCCATACGTCAGCACCACAAAGTCATACCCACAACAAACCAAGATGCAGTATTTACTGGTTGCAGAAAATTGATAGCAGTTTGTGACCAGTGTTTTCATGACCTGTAAAGCATTTTACAAACTGAACTCTATACTAATAAGCTAGTTCTTAAATTTCTGATTCTGGTTGGGTTGTAATCTTACCTACTTCTTGAATATTAATGGACCCAGTTTTCTGTAATGGAAATGGGTTCTGCATTTAGAAAAAAATGTTCACTGTTTTATATTTTTTCAGAGTTGGCAGTAGTCACCAGGACCAAACCCTTTCCCCTACAAACATTATTTTATCATTCACAAAGGGAAATGGGTCCATAGGGGAGTCTCTCCGTTTTGCAAATGGGTTACCACTTCAATTTTGGGGGTGGGTAATGTTTCAATGTTTTGCAGCTGTGTTACATTTGTAAAACACTGATACATACTATATCAATTCTGTATTTGGAAAAGATGCCTGCAACATGCTTTTTGCAAATCAGCATGCGGTCTCAGTCCCCTATTAGGAGTCAGTAAAAGTTTACTGACTCCAAAAAGTGGCATTAGTACATTAAAATAAGCATTTTGGTATTTTTAAATTCCGAATTAGATTGGTTGCAACTGTTAAAATACGTTGTGCAACTGGCTCCTACCGCTCTACAAAATTAATTCATTTGAAGTATCATATAAGGTATCATTGTTAGGTCACATGTAGTTATTTCAATTGAAAACATGCCACTGAAGACCATGTTTCTTAACATGTCATAGACCCTAGTAACAAGTATTGTACTATGAACCTACAAATGCAGGAGAGATGGGGTACTTCTACAAATACTAAATTTACAAGATTGTGGTGGTGTAAATTGAGTAATGCCAAAAATAGGTGCCCTCTGTAATGTATGTGCGAACCTGATATAAGTATAACTCAAACATACTCTAATCTGTAGCATTTAATAAAAAAAGCTTGAGTGGAGGTGATGAAAGATTTTCATAGGAGCCCTGTACTGGTGCTGCTGAATACCACGGCTGCACAGTTTTCATTTCACCTTCTGCCTCTTTCTTCCACTACTATATATTTCCCACCTTTTTTTGGCACTCTTGAGATTTCATTTGCATCCATACTTTCTTCTTTTCTCAGTGCTTTCCTATTTACTCTTCTCCCTTTTCAGCCCCTCTCTCCCTCTTGCTCTGGGTCACAATCTGATGATGAAAAGTAAGTCACAGTCCCCAATAAAGAGTGTGTATGCCTGCCAACGATTGCCACAAGTTGAGGACTGCTAATCTGGCTTTGCTTTTTGTCTTATGTTCTACAGGAGACCACACATTTCTTTCAAGAGAATGCGTTCTTTTATTGTGGCCGTGTCTGAGTGTGCTCTACTTGGTCTTTTGTCAAAGTGTGACTTGTACTTTAAGGGGATATACAGAACTGTGTTGTAAAAAGTCCCATTAGGATTACATTGGCCATAGTTTGATTGTATTTAATTCATTGATTGTCACTCAGCTACCTCCACTTGCAATCTATCACACCTCATTTGCTTTGAGTATGAACTCTTAGAATTCTAGAATGTGGTGAGGGACCCCTGAGCCTCCCATAACTCACAGATATTCATTGAGCTTGGACTGACTGTGACCTCCTTGAAGTTTTAGGGGCCCCTTGGAAGGTTGGGATCCCCCTACACAGCAGGAGCTGCAGGGGCATGTGTTACACCTCTGATTGTCCATCATCACCTGATGACTTAATTCTAAAGAAAATGCACCACAACTACACCCCATTTTAAGAAACTGTTCATTATTTTTCAAACCTTCTCAATGCTGCATACATACGTATACACATATGTTCATGGCAGACTCTTTGTTACTGGTACTGTACTGGGTCAAAACTTTGTTGGTATTGCCCCTAACCTCACCAGATTTTAATTCTGTCAGAAGTTACCATCCATGTTACTATGAAGCCAAACACTCTGAGACAAAGCTTTCTCTCTTCTTGTGTTGAAAATGAGGAAACGTTTAACAGATCTAGACCAGAATTGTGTTGGGGGCATGGAAAATGTGGAGTATTAATACATTGAAGTGCAAGGAATACCTTCTGTTCCAAAATTTAATCTGAAAAATTAGGAATTGCAAGTGAAGCTGATTTCCTCCACCAAATTTCACACGCATTGGCATTTATTACATGTTGTCCCCCACTAAATTTCAGCAGATTTGACCGGAGAAATTGCAGGGGTTAAGTGTTTACTTTAAATCTTTGAATTTCAAATCCTGCTCAAACAGGCATTTGTGCTTGGCTTGGATTTACCTTCCCCGACCTGTGATAATGGTAATGTTTTAGCAAAGCATATCAAACCATATATTACGGGCTAGTGCTATCTCCAATAAGTACATATTCTCATGGTGCAAGAAGTCACGGAAGCCTAATAGTGAGTATGCCTTTGTTAACTGAGTGTACCCTAGTGTGCATACATGTAGTTGCAGCAAATCAAAAGTTGGCTTCCTCCCATGTCTACGTTTGCACCCAGTGAAAGATATCCAACATATAATGTGCAGTGCATTGTGTGCTATTTGGAGATACAGGCACAAAAAGCGCTAAGAATTGGTTTTCTTGGCACCAATACTGCTTAAGCACATACTCTGACTTTGGGGGGTCACTTTCAAAATACTTTACAGCAAAAGCCTGAGAACAAATGTATCACGTAATGAGCTTTATCAAGAAGCCTGACTCCCAGAAATATTTTCTAACCAGGACACTGCGCTTCACCATCCTCCATCCTTCTACTGTTCACCATCCTCCATCCTTCTACAGTAGCAGTGCAGCAATTAGCAGATTTGATTATATAGCGCCTGCTCCTTTAACAACAAATGAACCAAGATGAAACAGTTATAAACAATGTTCACAAAACAGACCACTTTCTAATTTTATTCCCACCCCTTTTACAAATTCACTGTTGACAGACACAGAAAAGTGTGTAAGAAAGGACCTAATGAACCAGTTATCTATATATCAGGAATGCCACCAAGATGGCAGATGGTCGGCCAATGTATGTAATGTATGTTATTTAAAGCTAGACAAACTGAGTTATAGATTTACCAACATTTTGTGTTGTGGTTCTGCCACTTTTTTGGTGCAGCCATGATGCAAAATGCTGTCAAGATTTACAAAGCCATCAATGGTGGTTTGAATCACCTTGCATGTGGTTTGTATAAGAAATTACTCACCTCAGTACCTTGCCCTGTGCTGCATTACACTGTATCAGGTATGCGTTAAATGGGTACCAGTGCATCCATCCGTGTATTTTGACGCAACTCCAGATTTACTGAAGGGAGTAAACCTGTGTTTCACCAAAATGATATACCTACCGGCCGTAACTCAATAGTTCTCCTTTCTATGTGTGCTGAATTCAGCAGCACAGTTGGAAAGAGGAATATGCCTTGAATGATTGTTTTCATGATGGAAGGTATACCTTCAAGCCTGTTACGCATGAACTCATGCGTCATGGCGCAAGGATTTCTGCGTTGACACTAGGATAGAGCTGAATGTGACATACCTATGCAAATATGGCACAGTTCAGCTCTTTTCCTTAC
The DNA here is from genome assembly GCF_031143425.1 of Pleurodeles waltl. NCBI lineage: Eukaryota > Metazoa > Chordata > Amphibia > Caudata > Salamandridae > Pleurodeles > Pleurodeles waltl. The sequence goes on along the minus strand of NC_090450.1, from coordinate 74,149,840 downwards.
ACAACATATCACAGCAACTTATTTTCTGAAATGCAAAGCTATCACAATGTGCAAGGTAGGTAAGCGTGGTAAATATATGCTTCTGTAGTGGTTAGAGAAATAGAGGCTAAAATGTGAACAAAGTTTGACTATCCAAGCACATGGATCATGCTGTAATCGTAAAACAATATCTGAAACTGCAAAGTGATGCTAAAGAATGACCCTTAATGCATTGAAAAGCGACCTACATGCCGTCCAATATATAGCATCTTCATCATGTCTTTTACATTTTTCCTCGAGCTTGGTTTGCTTTTACTCTTAATGGAGATAATTTGTTTGCCAACGCCATAGAGTATTTGGTGTATAGCTGTGCTATCCTCTGAGAACATACGAGAACAATACAACTCCTGTGCTCAGAACTAACTGAAAATGGATACATAGCGCTTTATAAAGCAAATAAACAATCACAAATAGAAACTTTAAGTGAAAATGATAGCACAGTTTAATCTTTTCTACTTCAGTCTCATGCCCAGTGGGGCATTTGCACATCTGCTTATCTGAATTTATGTGTACGTGAATTTATACTTGTTTTAGATTGCTACAGCCTCATGTTTTAATGTGCTTTCAGAATGAGCATTAAACTGATGTCCATGGAAGTGTATTTTGTAAACATTAACTTAGATTTCATGTGGGCCTTCGGTGGTCACTGGAGCAATAAAGACCCTATTTACCTATATCAACCAAGGATTTGAATGAGCTGCCAGAACATGAGTGCCTCTTGTTCGTGCAAGTTGTATTTTCCAAACTTTTTTGAGAGATGCGAGGGTGCATTTGAAGTAAAATAAATAGCATTGAAAGGTAGTTTTTTTGCATATTTACAAACAAATTCGCTTAATTGTCCTAAAATTTGACATAATCACGATAAAGCAAATTGTGCAAACTTTACACACCCGTAGATTTGAGACTAAACTTATGTGGACAGATTAAACATTTTCTACAAACAATATTATTAAACTTGTTTGTAAAATGTCTCATTAAAATGAAAAAAAAAAGATAGGTCAGAATTTAGACTGGATAATAGCTGATTCTTTTCATAATGCTAATTATATATTAAGGAAGAGAAAGGTAGAAGGGGAAGGGAGAATTTAGCAGTAACGATAAACACCTCAGCGCTGGCTTCAAGAAATAATAAAGAGCAAACCCTGAAATGTCTTTGTAGACGGCTGTCACAATCCCCAGACATAATGAAGGCTGAATTAAAAATGCCAGTTTCTGTGAGTGTTGATAACTCGCTCTTTTGTTGAACAAGTCAAAATGTGTCTTTTTGATGGGTTGAAATGACAGACTGAAAATGATAGAAGCGGCTAAAAAAAGGCAAGCCTGAAAAAAAAGCGAGAAAAAAGTTAGTCCATATTGCAATACTTTAAAAAATCAGACCTTGAGGAGAGGCGTCGTAGTCTTTAAAAGTAACCAGAAGGAACTAAAATAGGATGTCGTTGACCAATCAGAACCGGTGCTGCGGCCTACGCGAGGACGCCTGTGCACTAGAATGGATTCCCTCTGCACTAATTGCCAGACTGCACCACATTTTCTGGTTCAGTACCGCCGTATAATTGGTTGACAATGATGGGCAAGGATGGGGAAATGCAAGCTCGCCCGTGCAAGCAGAGGGTCGGAGATGGTTGTATAGGCGGCAGTCACTGCCTCACACTAAGTACAGGCTTAAGCATCCATCAGCTGCACTCCCTTCAGTTCCAGGGGTCTAAAGTTAAAAGGGTCCCCGAAGAAAAGGCACCGGCTGCAGGAGATACTGCAGGGCACTAATTTGATCTTGCACAACCAATACGCGCTCTGCAATTATCCGCCCTCCCCAAAAAAAAGATATCCAGTGCGACTTCCTAAGTGCTCTTTAATTGTAGTCATCGCCAGCAATTTTAGAGAGCCGTTTAAAAATTGCGATTGATAGAAAGATAAATGCGGCCTCGGATAATGAATATCGTTGACTGTGTGGAGCGTAAAAAATGTGTATCCGAAGAAGCATCCCTTAAACAGCTCAGTGGAATTCTGAGAGGAATGCCTCGGTTAAACACTCCCACCCACCCAAAAGGTGTGGTTGAACAAAACATCAAATAAAACAGAGGACACGCCTACATACATCAGGTACCCAGAGGTGTGTCACGCACAGTGGCGTGTCCTTAAAACTCGCTATCTGACTGCTACAGCAGGAAACACTCTCTAAGGCCAACTGGCAATGTTGACGTCCATTTTCTATGCGAATCAAATTCGGTATTTGTATAACTATTTCTCTCTTGTCCCTTGTATAATCTATCTGTCTGTCTGTCTATCTATCTATCTATCTATCTATCTATCTATCTATCTATCTATCTATCTATCTATCTATCTATCTATCTATCTATCTATCCATACGTGGATAGAGACAATTGTATATATAAAGTTCTAATACATAACTTTTGCTGTAAATATATAAATAAACACACACATATTCACATATACAAATACGTTTTGTAACGTCTTTTTATGTTTTGGTTAATATTTACCTATATGCAAATAAATATACAACAATGTGTGTGTTTGTAAGAGCAGTTTCAGCTCTATTTTCAGCCTGTTTAGGATCTGATGAAATGCACATTTCCCCGACTATACCTTTTTATTAGCCATTTGCCAAAACAACTTTCTTGAACAAGGGCAAACATAGAAAACACATTTTCAGTATCAACAACCAAAAGTTAACATTTGTTTTCAAATTAAGTGCTGTGTCTTGCAAGGAAGGGAACGGCTGAAAAGAGTGGAATGTGGGGAAAAAACACCCCAGGTGCACCCACCTGTACACAGACACACATTGTGGGAAACGGAGCAGAATTTATTACAATATGTGTTCAAATACTGTTGAACTTGTCACTGCAATCTCTTGTTTTGTAGACAAAATTACCACGTGAAGATGGTTTAAACTGCAACTGTGTACAGGGAGCAAACTCTTGCAGGCAGACTGTGGATGAATGGCAGACTGTTGCAACCACTGACTACACTTCAAGGAAGTACATGCGATAACTGTGGTAACTGTGGATACTTCAAGGAAGTACATGCGATAACTGTGGTAACTGTGGATACTTCAAGGAAGTACATGAGATAACTGTGGTAACTGTGGATATTTCAAGGAAGTACATGCGATAACTGTGGTAACTGTGGACACTTCAAGGAAGTACATGAGATAACTGTGGTAACTGGACACTTCAAGGAAGTACATGCATAACTGTGGTAACTGTGGATACTTCAAGGAAGTACATGAGATAACTGTGGTAACTGTGGATACTTCAAGGAAGTACATGCATAACTGTGGTAACTGTGGATACTTCAAGGAAGTACATGAGATAACTGTGGTAACTGTGGATACTTCAAGGAAGTACATGCGATAACTGTGGTAACTGTGGATACTTCAAGGAAGTACATGAGATAACTGTGGTAACTGTGGATATTTCAAGGAAGTACATGAGATAACTGTGGTAACTGTGGGTACTTCAATGAAGTGCATGCATAACTGTGGTAACTGTAGATACTTCAAGGAAGTACATGAGATAACTGTGGTAACTGTGGACACTTCAAGGAAGTACATGCATAACTGTGGTAACTGTGGGTACTTCAAGGAAGTACATGCGATAACTGTAGTAAATGTGGGCACATCAAGGAACTACATGCATAACTGTGGTAACTGTGGGCACTTCAAGGAAGTACATGCGATAACTGTGGTAACTGGACACTTCAAGGAAGTACATGCATAACTGTGGTAACTGTGGATACTTCAAGGAAGTACATGAGATAACTGTGGTAACTGTGGGTACTTCAATGAAGTGCATGCATAACTGTGGTAACTGTGGATATTTCAAGGAAGTACATGCGATAACTGTGGTAACTGTGGATACTTCAAGGAAGTACATGCATAACTGTGGTAACTGTGGATACTTCAAGGAAGTACATGAGATAACTGTGGTAACTGTGGATACTTCAAGGAAGTACATGAGATAACTGTGGTAACTGTGGATATTTCAAGGAAGTACATGCATAACTGTGGTAACTGTGGATACTTCAAGGAAGTACATGAGATAACTGTGGTAACTGTGGGTACTTCAATGAAGTGCATGCATAACTGTGGTAACTGTGGATACTTCAAGGAAGTACATGCATAACTGTGGTAACTGTGGATATTTCAAGGAAGTACATGCATAACTGTGGTAACTGTGGGTACTTCAAGGAAGTACATGAGATAACTGTGGTAACTGTGGGCACTTCAAGGAAGTACATGCATAACTGTGGTAACTGTGGATACTTCAAGGAAGTACATGCATAACTGTGGTAACTGTGGATACTTCAAGGAAGTACATGAGATAACTGTGGTAACTGTGGATATTTCAAGGAAGTACATGCATAACTGTGGTAACTGTGGATACTTCAATGAAGTACATGAGATAACTGTGGTAACTGTGGATACTTCAAGGAAGTACATGAGATAACTGTGGTAACTGTGGATATTTCAAGGAAGTACATGCATAACTGTGGTAACTGTGGATACTTCAAGGAAGTACATGAGATAACTGTGGTAACTGTGGGTACTTCAATGAAGTGCATGCATAACTGTGGTAACTGTAGATACTTCAAGGAAGTACATGCATAACTGTGGTAACTGTGGACACTTCAAGGAAGTACATGCGATAACTGTAGTAAATGTGGGCACATCAAGGAACTACATGCATAACTGTGGTAACTGTGGGCACCTCAAGGAAGTACATGCGGTAACTGTGGTAACTGTGAGGACTTCAAGGAAGTACATGGGATAACTGTGGTAACTGTGGACACTTCAAGGAAGTACATGCGATAACTGTAGTGACTGAGGGCACTTCAAGGAAGTACATGCATAACTGTGGTAACTGTGGATAGTTCAAGGAAGTACATGCATAACTGTGGACACTTCAAGGAAGTACATGCATAACTGTGGCAACTGTGGGCACTTCAAGGAAGTACATGCATAACTGTGGTAACTGTGGGCACTTCAAGGAAGTACATGCATAACTGTGGTAACTGTGGGCACTTCAAGGAAGTACATGCGATAACTGTGGTAACTGGACACTTCAAGGAAGTACAAGCATAACTGTGGTAACTGTGGATATTTCAAGGAAGTACATGCATAACTATGGTAACTGTGGACACTTCAAGGAAGTACATGCATAACTGTGGTAACTGTGGGCACCTCAAGGAAGTACATGCAGTAACTGTGGTAATTGTGAGGACTTCAAGGAAATACATGCAATAACTGTGGGCGCATCAAGGAAATACATGCGATGACTATGGGTGCTTCAAGGAAGTACATGCAATAACCGTGGACACTTCAAGGAAGTACATGCAATAACTGTGGGCACACCACGCTTGCAAAACAATTTCTGAAGCATTTCATTCAAAGCACACACACCTCTTTAGGGGCAACACCATTTAGGATTGCACGAAATGGTGTTTGCCTAACATTACAGCAAATAGCAGTAAAGAGTGCATGAGTATTGCACACCCAACAATGCTCAGTTTCATCTCAAAGTGAAACAAACTTCTAGACACCCCAAAGTTGAACTCACTATCAAGTTTAGAACACTTCAGACTTTTCTTTCACTTGCTCAAACGTTGTATCCGTTTTCTAATGCACACACTCCCATCACAACGAACTTACCAACTGGGACATGTCCCACGTTTTCAGGGCAGCTGTGGAGCTGAGCAAAACCTTCCCTTCGAGGCTCTGAATGGAGCTGTCATTTTTTGGGGCCTAGAACAGATGCGAACAAGTCCCGAGACTTCCCCAAACACCGTCCCCCACAGATGGAGCTACCGGGGTGGCAACAACACACGAAAAACTGGCCCTCACAACTGCAAGAAAGAAGAAAGCCGAAGCGTGTAATGTCTTCCCTCGGCGGCACTCGGCCCCCTCTGCTCAGGGAGGTACAAATGCACTGGCTACAGACTTTTGTCCAAAGCGGTGGTTTCTTTTTTTTTTTTAGCGGAGCAAGATTAGTTCATACAAAACTCAACAATGCAGCACTGAAAGCCATTGTTGATATTCAACATTTTTCACATAGCGGAACAGAATAGACAATACGGTATCTAGGAAACCCTGGGCTGGATTACAGACCGATGCTATCTCCTCCTTCTGCTGGCCTGTAATCCTTTTTATTACCGATCACAGGGACATAAACCAAAATCAATACCACTGCAACGCTTTCAAAAACAGAGAATGGCTACAAATTCCACTTCCTGCATGTAGCCTAAAAAGCATCAAATGTTGCCTTTCGTGTACTTATTTTAATGAAGGTTGTGCCTTCGTCCCCACTTTTACTCCTATATTGGCACATGGTTTATTTGATGCTCACCAAATAACACTTGTTGGCACTTGAAACTCTTGAATTTAACGTGAAATTTATGGATTATGCCATGCTTGAAATTTATTTGATTTATATTTTTTTTCTGAGGGTTTTAGTTGCAAAATTAACCCCTTCCTTTTAAAATGAAATATTTTCATAATAAAGTATGACGTGTTGTACCTGAAATGCAATGTGGTTCAAATCTGCACGATTTAAAATACTTACATCACTTTTTTATTAATTCCCAAGGGGAAAATCGACAAATAGCTATTTTTTTATTTTTGTGAGACTTAAATACCTTTAAATATTGCAAATATTTCCAAGTTAAATGGTGGTTTATACATCAATGACAACTATGTGTGTAGCATATTCATTTGAGCCCAATGGTGGAAGTTTGACTGTCATTTTACAGTCTGACTTCACGCTAAGATTTCCGAGCAGTCTTCTTGCTACAATCCTGTTTCCATCTTTTCCTTGAGACCTGAAATACTCTAGGTAGCCATAGAAGTGATTGTTCCTAGCAGTTCTTTTTCATCACTTCTGCAATTGACCAATTGACAACTGATTGATGGTTATCTTTCCACCTCAACAATGAGAGGAATTACCATCACTATGGCTATCTACAGTAAATGCCTCTAGAGTAAATTACACCAGTCTAAATTTCTCCTTTAGCTCACTTAGTACAACATCAACACAAAAAGTTTCTTTTTGTGCTTCCTCCTGTACTGCAGCCTTGGCCTTTCCTGTCAGCACTGAATAGGAACGTGACAGCTTCTTTAAAAAGTGGAGCATAAAGGCGCTTGAATGGGAGATGGCACGGGGCCGGCCGAAAGCTTCTCTTCTGTGAAAGTGGCTATTCTTCAGGCTGAAAAAAAATCGACATGCGAGCAAAGATAAGCTGCCAAGGCACCCTGCAAAGAACACCATCAGCGACCTTGGCATTTTATGTGTTTTATAAAAAAAAAAATCATGGTTGGCTTCGTCCTCCACCGCAGTCGGAGGATCCACTTACAAACAGAAACATGGGCAATGCAAGAATATTACAGCCACCTCTGGGAAAGTGGCAATTTGTCTTATAAATTGCTCTTGCAGAGCTGACAGGCTTCAGCAGAGATCCGGGTAAGAGAAAAGGCCACCATTGACTACCTTGGAGTAAGAGAGAGAATACTGGGTTATTTTTTCATTTATGAATGTACCACTTTTTAAGCTTTCTGCATAAGTGGCAATGCCCTACAAGTACCCATGCTGGGCCCTATGTTGTCACGGATCAAATAATTTGGGATCCTAGATACCTCTCTGATTAACAAATTGCCAGAATTTTGCTTATTGTAGGGACTATGAAGCTGATTTAGCGTTTGGCGGAGAGATACTCTGTCACAAATGTGACAGGTATCCTGCCTGCCTTATTATAAGTGCATTTGGATAGTATCCAGTTTGCCTTTTAATAACTGCATTACGATAAATGAACTTTTAAAACGGGGACGGCATGTCTGTGATGGAGACCCATCCGCCAGTCTCTAAATCAAGCCCTGTGTTTTTCACTCTCACTACCAAAAGTTCTTAACATGTTCATTTTCCTGGGCAAAACGTGTTTGGTATTTCTCAGGGTGATTATGGAAGAAGCAAAAACTCTGTGATACTGGAAATATTTGGAAGATTGGTAGGTTTCACTGGACAAGGAGTAGGTACATGCTGCAGGAGAACTGTGAGAGGGGGATACAGATAAGTATTTGGATAAACAAAAGCAAATGGCACCCAGTAAGTGACTACCACCACATACCCTTCCCTGAATGCCCTTTAGTCTGCTGCCTGAAGACCAACATTCTCAAGCATAAAAAAAATTGAGCAAGTTAGCAGGTGAACTCCATGCGTGCCTATGTAAGTATCAGGGGGATGAGCATAGCAAGGGTTTACAGTTAGATTTAGACTTTAAAGTGTTTATTACGCATCCCTTGTGTCCCCCAGGGGGCCTTGGGGCCACAGCAGAAAGTAAACTAGGCTTTAAACAGGGAATACATTAAATACATGGTCAGAGAGTGAGAAGAGTAGGCAGAGCCCATCTACCTTTTGTGGGTTATGTGAAAGAAGGGGAATGGGAGAAAATGACTTTTGAGGTTCCTGACTGTTAGAAATGTGGTCTCTGTTTGGCAGTCGGTTTGCACTCTGTCCAAGCAGAAACCCTCACTCTAGTCAGGGCAACGGAAATACACACTTAAGATAACCCCTGCTCACCCCCTTGGTGGCTTGGCCTAAGCAGTCAGACTTATCTCAAAGGCAATCTATAAATTATTTGTACCAACACACACAGTAATACAGTGAAATCACTACAAAATGGACATCACACCAGTTTAGAAAAATAGGCAATATTTATCTAAATCAAACAAGACCAAAACGACAAAAATCCAACATACACAAGGCATGATATGAATTTTCAAAAGAATAAGAGTCTTACTCAATAGAAAACAATGGAAACATTGATTTTACACAAAGTACCTGGTTTGTGTCAAAAATAAAACTACACGGGCGAGTGTGCATCGAAAAAGTAAGTGATGCGTTGATTCTCGCTAGTTAGGCCGTGCATCGTTTCTTCTTCGGGCGAGTAGGCAATGCATAATTTTTCTCTCCCACAAGAGGGCGGTGCATTGATTTCCGGACGGGCGCAGGCCTGCAAGGATTTTTGATGCCCATTGATGATGTGTGAGAAATATGGCCGCATGGTGTTGGAAAACCGGGCTGCATGGGGTTTGCGCCATCAGCTGCCGCAAGCGAGTGTTGCGTCATTTCTCCAGCCACAATGCGTTGATCTCTCAGCCACGATGCAGGTGGAGTGTCAATTTTAGCTGTGAAGAGGTGGCACGTCATTTTTCAGCCATGTTCCAGGTGGTGCATCAAAATTTTCCCAGCACGGAGTTCTGTGCGTGGATTTCATTCCTTGTTCTGCCATCTTCACCCCCTCGGGCCCCAGAGACTAGACAGGGCACCACTTGGCAGGGCAGGGGTCTCAGCGGAGAGTCCAGGTGCTGGCAGAGGAAGTCTTTGATGGCTCTAGGACTTCAAAACAGGAGACAAGCTTAATCCAAGCCCTTGGGGATTCTTCACAAGCACAAATATACCACAAAGTCCAGTCTTTGTCCTGTTTCAGGCAGAAGCAGCACCTGCAGGCCAACCGAGCAAAGCACAGTCACAGGCAAAGGGGCACTACTCCTCCTCCAGCTCTTCAGCTCTTCTCCTTGGCAGATGTTCCTCTTGAGCCCAGAAGTAATCTAAACATCTGAGGTTTTGGGTCCACTACTTATGCCCCTTTCTTCCTTTGAAGTAGGCAAACTTCAAAGGAAATTATTTGTTGTTCACAAGATCCTGCTTTGCCTAGACCTGGCTCCAGACTCACACAGGGGGTTGGATACTGCATTGTGTGAGCGCAGGGACAGCCCAATCAGGTGTAAGTGACCACTCCTCCCTCCACTCTAGCTCAGATGGCCCATCAGGATATACAGGCTACACCCCAGCTCCCTTTGTGTCACTGTCTAGAGGGGATTCACAAACAGCCCAACTGTCTGTCTGACGCAGACAGGGAATATACAAGCAGGAATGGTTTAAGCAAGAAAATGCTCACTTTCTAAAAGTGGCATTTCCAAACTGACAATTGAAAAACCAACTTTATCAAAATATGTATTTTTAAATTGTGAGTTTAGAGACACCAAACTCCAGATTTCTATCTGCCCTCAAAAGGAAACTGCGCTTAAAAGATATTTAAAGGCAGCCCCCATGTTAACCTATGAAAGAGATAGGCCTTGCAACAGTGACAACAGAATTTGCCAGTATTTCACTGTTAGGACATGTAAAACACATGAGTACATGTCCCACCTTTCACGTACACTGCACCCTGCCAATGGGGCTAATTAGGGCCTACCTTAGGGGTGCCATACATGTATAAAAATGGAAGGTTTGGGACTGGCAAGTGGATACACATGCCTGGTTGAATTGGCAGGTTACAACTGCACACACAGACACTGCAGTGACAGGTCTGAGCCATGTTTACAGGGCTAGTCGTGGGTAGCACAACCAGTGCCACAGGCCCACTTGTAGCATTTGATTTACAGGCCCTGGGCACCCTATTGCACTTTACTAGGGACTTACTAGTAAATCAAATGTGCCAATCATGGAAAAGCCAATTACACATACATTTTACACAGAAAGTACTTACACTTTAGCATTGGTCAGCAGTGGTAAAGTGCCCAGAGTACCAAAAACAGCAAAAACAGAGTCCAGCACACAGTCAAAACATGGGAAACAGCGGCAAAATAGACGGGGGAGACCACGCCAAGGATGCCAGGTCTAACACTGACCCTTAAGTGCTCAAAAAGCGATGCAACTAGTAGCTTTCCCAGCCCAGAGGAAAACAGTTCTTAGCCCCACGTCCTGTCTTGGTTGAAGCCCATGTAAGCCACTTATGAATTCTCTGATTAATGTCACTGATTTCAATCAAACCAGTCCACAATGGGGGCATCAGTGGGTTCTACGGACACAGGGAGCTGTCTTCCTCAACACCTCTAGTAAATATCATTAACACACCCCCTAGCCTACATGCTACAAACTACCTAAAGATGTGAGTGCAGCACAGGATTATTTACCTAATGGCCTAAAACGAAATGATGATGTTAATACTATCAGTGTACAGAGCACATATATTGATTGACAAAGATTGTAAAGCACTGTACACCTATAAAGGGTATACTGTCTTTACCTTGAGCATTCCCATGCTAAATGGAGTTTGCAAGAACTATAGAAAAGCGAAGTGCTCAGCTACCCATAAAAAAGCAAATAATCAAAAACAATGTAAACGATAAAGACAGCACTACTTATATCCAAATGTTCATAAGAACTCCCTCCTCACCCTGATTTAAGATATCCCTGAAGGGTTCTTAGGTGTGCAACCATCAACATTAGAGCCCCATTAATTTAATAATAAATAATGGATATAGTAGAAGAAATTGCCAACCTTGAATCCTAGAACTGTTTTTAATTACATCTCATAGCATTGAATGAGAACTGATGGACAACATAATTTGGAAGGTCAAGCCTACTCTAACACTTTAGAATTTCAGTTAATTCCCTCAATAAAACACACTGTTTTTCCAGTTTCCTTCAGATTCTTAAATGTCTAGATTACGATACCATTTTTAAAAGAACTCATTGGAAAACAATGGATTTTGGTTTTAATGGAATAATCACCTTCACTGTCGCTCACAGCACAAGTTTTGTTTCGTGGGTGGTGCATTTAAAGATGCTAATAACAATGGTGCTCCAGTAGTTGAGAAAAATATATTCTACAGTACTTTAAAGTGACATTTTAAATAAGTGGTATAATAATTTATGTTTCTTTTTCACACTGCTTAATTCCGAACCAAAATCACACTGTATTATAATCAATACTAGCCCTTAAACAGTGTTCTGTACTATTGCAAGATTTAAACTCACTCATGGCCTTGTAGACCTTTGTTGATATCCTCACCTCTATTATGCTCAACTCTAAATAGTATTTTCTCTATTTCCATTGTACTTTAGTTTACATAACCCCTAAATGTAATTCATTACCATTCAACTTTAGTATCCTCAGCGTCTCTTGATTAATTTATTAGTAAGGTCTTAATCCACTATTGCGATTTTTAATCTTATTTTTTTTAAAGATTCATTATAATCTCCACAATGAGTAAAATCATCTTCCCCTATCCCTTTTAGATGCAATACATCAAGAAATTCCACACACTAGACTTCTTTCTGTATATCCTATGTTCACTGTTTCCACCTCTAGAGAAATCGTCTGCTACCTCTAATGTTATAGCTTGTCACTAGTGCTTGCCCCCACTCCCATCCACTTCAGGTCCAGGGCATAATTGGCTAGCCCTTCTGTCCCATCCTAAGGGCATTACTATTTAAGATACTGTCTGCACTGTGACAGAGATATTACAATGCAGGATTGTGACTGTCACATTCATGCTACCCAGATTATACTCCCTATCACCAGCACAGCCAATCCTGTGCCCATGCAGGCAAGTCAAAAGCTATGACCGTATGCTCCACCTGAGTGGTGAGCTGCAGCAGGATTTGAGAATCTGTAAGATTCAAGGATCCCAGGATTTGAGGTTCTACTGCGGGATTTTAGAATCCTATTGTCTTGTATTAAAGCCACTTCCAGGTCAAATGCTTGCCTTTCCTTGATGATGAGAGGAAGCCTCTATGTGGGGTAGGCTCTTCTCATGGGTTCTCTGCTTAGGCTCACCTCTTGATCTGTGTTCCTGGTTCCCCAATCAAGATTATCTGGAAAACAGATGTTGAAAAGCAACTTTCCAGAAAGTTTTCTGTTTCTGGCATTTCTTGAAATTCCTTTGGCAGCATCACCTCAAAGACGTCCCTTGCATCCTTGGAATTATTTGAGCTCTCCCAGCACTGTCTTCAGAGGCCTTAGGGTAGTGATAGCTAGGGAGAGTTAGAGATAACTCATTTGGATTGTGAGACTCTTGTTAGGTCCTTATTCTGCCTTCTTCACTTACCTTTTGCGATTCTACCACTAATACAAAGTTGTGTTGTAACAATTGTCTTGTGGTCCTCCACAGTGTTACATGCAGGTCCTGTGTGAACTTTTGTTTCTTATCACTCTTCCAACAGTTTCTAGAGGTTATCAGAACTAGATCAGTCTCAAGATAATTCATGTAGCTCTAACAAGACAATGGTATTGTGCTATTAAGTTATTGATTAGTTACCATAGTGCAGTGGTTAAAAGAGCAAACTTTATGTCTGTAATGTCTCATTTTTTGTAGACCATACATGTGAAATCCACGTAAATGTTAAAATTGTACGTATTTTAAATTGATGTAAGAGCAGAGAATACCAGGAGTCTGTTTTCTGTTTAGTATAGAAATAGCTGTCACTCATGAGAGATTGCAGAAAACCTGACAGAACATCAATTCTATGAGACATGCTATGCAACTCCTTACTGATGATGTCTCTTGTGTGCTTTCTTTCATACCCTGATCCCTCTGTCCCTTTCTTCATGGTCAGCACTGAGTGCAGTCTTGGATGGTGCAGATCTGTCAACAGGAAAGGTGACTGATGAGTTTCACACCATTACTACAGTAAAGGTCTACTGGCTCGTGGTGACTTGCATCAGACATCTAATATTTGAATTTAAATCTGGTGAGGGATATGTGTGCCCTCCAAAAATCTTTTGCCTATAACAAGATTTTTTTTTTACCAAGCTGGATACCAGTTTTGTGTTCTTTCTACCTTTGCATACATGTACATGCTGTTTTTTCTGGCATATTTCTAGCATTGATATTTAATACTGTAAATGCCCCAAATGCTTTGAATTTTAGCACCACTGTAGGCAGGTCTGAGTACGTCTTGTTTAACTATATTGTATAAATGTAAACATATCTCACAAGGGTGTTTCCCAGTTTTTATAAAGTAGCATTTTATTTCATCTCTAATTGCAATTAATATCATATTTTAAAACTCCTTTGAAAGGTAAAAGATGGTTTAAATTAAATTAAATGAGTTTGTTTAGTCCACCATAAAATTCAATTAAATTACATTTTAAAACAATGAATCAGCTGAATACTTTAAAAAATGCAGTCGTGTTTTTGCCTTTGTCTCTCATCTGACATCACTCTTCCCTTAATGCATGATGTAATGTTCTTTAATTGAATTTTGTCACCTCCCAAAGTCTCAACCAGTCATCATGTATTGCTCTTCTCCATATTAACGATCATCAGCAACAACACTTTTTTCACCGATGTATGACTTTTGCATGCATGCCTAAAGCATGCTACCTTTACCATTCATGCCTTTACTATCATTACCATGCTTATTAAGTATACCTAAGGGAAGTCAATATTATATATATATATATATATATATATATATATATATATATATATATATATATATATATATATATATATATATATATATATTTCTCCATTGAATAAAATATGTTATGTTCCAAACAACTGGTCATCATTCCGACAATCATCGGTGACTGTTCGAAAATCTCACCCAAACCCCTGAAATTACTCATACCTACATATACCTCCACGCACCCTATAAACCTAAAATTACTCTTACCACCCTATACCCACCCCATACCTCAACCCTACAAAAGACCTTACTACCCTATACCCCTACCCACCCCTAGACACTAGATAAACCATCATCACCCTACAACCCACCAGCCATTAATTCCAGAAATACCCTTCCCACCTTTTACTCTTACCCACTCCATAACCCTAAATTATCTATCTATCTATCTATCTATCTATCTATCTATCTATCTATCTATCTATCTATCTATCTATCTATCTATCTATCTATTTTTTTCTCCTGTACAATGTGATAAGCAGCAAATATTCATTACAGTATTTCAACATGTTTTCAAATACTTAAAAAATCCTGAGCTATGAGCTCTTAACCGTTGTGGTATTTTCTTTAAAGTTAATCATTTCTACAGCTCATTGGTCGAGCCATCAATATTTGCAGAAGCTTTTTCAGAATATGTTTCATGACTGCTTTTTGTTTCCTGTATTTGTTTGTGAATTGTGATTAGAATTATTGTTTATATCAGAGAAAATGATTAATTTTTCTGACATGTAAAAATCTCCACTATAACTAAGCAGTGTATCTCTATCACTAATTCCCAAAAGGGGATATACATGAACACTTTATTAACATCTCTTTATAATTTCCAATAAACGATTGACATTTCCAGCGTGCTTTAGAATGTATTAATCTTAGTTTTCAGTTATCCAGTGTAAATGAAGTGCAGCAACTTTGTTATTCAATCAGACATGTCAATATACATTTTCACTGTTGCTTAGATAGCCCTTCCCCAGTCTTCCTCAATTATTTCAAATCCAAGCTCTTCTGCTCAGTCATTTCTTCTTTTAGAGTAAACTGTCATAGATGACTAATGCACTTATCTACATAAGCCTTAAATAGAGCATCGATCACTTTGCTTTAGTATTCTCCCTATTGTATTTTCTCTGTGTCTACACATTTTGATTCCTGAAAGACCTCAAATATGTTCTTTAATAAATTGAAATCTCTACATTTCTCATCTTCAGTGGCAGGTTGTGAAAATATTTGACTTGTGTTCGAAGACCACATTATTTTGGTTTCAGAATTTGTTCAATTTGCCCAGTCATCATTAGTTCTTTTTTTCCCCATTTTAAGCACTTGTGACTTTGTTGAGTTTCTGGATTATACCATAGTAGTATTGGATTTTTGGAAGAGTGCTCTGATTTTACTGTGGGGGCAAGAGAGACTCTAGTCATTTACTGGCAGAACGCATTGCTCCTCACATTCTGGCATCCAACAACTTTTTACTCTTGAGGGATTTTAATTTCCATGCTGAAAATGTCCAAAAAATACGAGGTAGCCCATCTTGAGGCCGGCATGGAGATGCTAGGTTTCAAACAGATTGTAGTTGGGCCTACCCACTCAGCAGGTCAGACCTTAGATTTGTTCTTCACTAATGCCTCTAAGCTTAGATGTGAGCCCCACTATCCCTCTTTGGTTGGATCACTACCTGATTAATTTTCAAATTCCCAAGGTAAATGAGTTTGAAATATATAAAGGAATGACTACATAGGCTACGAGACAATGGAAAACTTGTCTCTCAGGCTTACTGTGTGAAGGTGTGTCTTATGTCTGAGCTTCCTAGTAACTCTAACTTGAATGTTGCTCTGGGAAATTTTCATGTTTTCCTCCCAGGCACTAGATCAAATCAACCCCCTCTTAAACAACCACCTCTTAAACAACCACCTCCAGTAGAACAAATGCCCCTTGGTTCTTGGCCAATTAGAAACTGGAGAAATACAAGTGTAAAAGGTTAGGAAGTCATTGGCAAAAGACCAAATCCTCTTCAGACAAGGAAGAACTTAAATCAGTGCTCAAGAGTTACCATAACAAAACTAAAAAGGCCTGAGAAATTTCATAACTAATAAAACTGAAAAGCAGCAGTTCAACAAAAGTTCTCTTCAAAACACTCAATGATTTTATTTAACCAGATACCTGCTTGAATTCCTTCCTAGTATCACAAGAACCATGTGACTCTTTAGCCAATTTTTGGGAGGAGAAAATCAGTATAATCTATGCAGACTTTATTGTAACCCGGAGCCAGCCAGATAATCCTTCTGACTTTAGTCTGCCTCCTTGCAGTGCCACTTTTCATATGGAGAGTTTTGTACACTGCACTTAGAACAGATTCAGGGGCTGTTAGAAGAAGCCAAATCGGGATCACCAGTGGCCCTCCACCCTCCAGGAATATGGCGATTCTTTGCAGCTCAATCACTCCCTCCATCATGTCCCTGTTCATCCTCTCCATCAGCTCATCCTCATTCCCCGTGCCCTGGATAGCTGCCCAAGTCTCTCCTACTTTAAAGAAACCTAACTCTGACCCAGGAAATCCCTCAAATTACCTCCCCATCTTTATGCTTCTCCTCTTAAGTAAAATCTAGGAAAACATTATAAACAAGCTGCTATCTGCGGTCCTGGAAGAGCACAGGCTCCTGGATCCCTCTCAATCAGGACTCAGAGCATTCCACAGTACAGAGACTGCATTAGTCGCAGTCACTGACAGCATTAGACTATCCCTTGATGGAGGCACTCCACTAATGAGTGTTGTAGGAAGTTGGCTCTGTATGTAATATTTCAAAGTAAGGAATAGCATGCACAGAGTCCAAGGGTTCCCCTTAGAGGTAAGATAGTGGCAAAAAGAGATAATACTAATGCTCTATTTTGTGGTAGTGTGGTCGAGCAGTAGGCTTATCAAAGGAGTAGTGTTAAGCATTTGTTGTACATACACACAGGCAATAAATGAGGAACACACAATCAGAGACAAATCCAGCCAATAGGTTTTGTTATAGAAAAATATATTTTCTTAGTTTATTTTAAGAACCACAGGTTCAAATTCTACATGTAATATCTCATTTGAAAGGTATTGCAGGTAAGTACTTTAGGAACTTTGAATAATTACAGTAGCATATATACTTTTCACATAAAACACAAATAGCTGTTTTAAAAGGGGACACAGTGCAATTTTCACAGTTCCTGGGGGAGGTAAAGTATAGTTAGGTTTTGCAGGTAAGTAAACCACCTACGGGGTTAAGATTGGGGTCCAAGGTAGCCCACCGTTGGGGGTTCAGAGCAACCCCAAAGTCACCACACCAGCAGCTCAGGGCCGGTCAGGTGCAGAGTTCAAAGTGGTGCCCAAAACGCATAGGCTTCAATGGAGAGAAGGAGGTGCCCCGGTTCCAGTCTGCCAGCAGGTAAGTACCCGCGTCTTCGAAGGGCAGACCAGGGGGGTTTTGTAGGGCACCGGGGGGGACACAAGCTCACACAAAAAGTACACCCTCAGCGGCACTGGGGCGGCCGGGTGTAGTGTAGAAACAAGCGTCGGGTTTCCAATGTAAATCAATGGGAGACCAAGGGGTCTCTTCAGCGATGCAGGCAGGCAAGGGGGGGGGGCTCCTCGGGGTAGCCACCACCTGGGCAAGGGAGAGGGCCTCCTGGGGGTCACTCCTGCACTGAAGTTCCGATCCTTCAGGTGCTGGGGGCTGCGGGTGCAGGGTCTTTTCCAGCCGTCGGGAGTTTAGAGTCAGGCAGTCGCGGTCAGGGGGAGCCTGGGGATTCCCTCTGCAGGCGTCGCTGTGGGGGCTCAGGGGGGACAACTTTGGTTACTCACAGTCTCGGAGTCACCGGAGGGTCCTCCCTGAGGTGTTGTTTCTCCACCAGTCGAGTCGGGGTCGCCGGGTGCAGTGTTGCAAGTCTCACGCTTCTTGCGGGGATTGCAGGGGTCTTTAAATCTGCGCCTCTGTAACAAAGTTGCAGTCTTTTTGGAGCAGGTCCGCTGTCCTCAGGAGTTTCTTGTTCCTCTTGAAGCAGGGCAGTCCTCTGAGGATTCAGAGGTCGCTGGTCCTTGAGAAAGCGTCGCTGGAGCAGGTTTCTTTAGAAGGCAGGAGACCGGTAGGACTGGGGCCAATGTAGTTGTTGTCTTCTTTCTTCTTCTGCAGGGGTTTTCAGCTCAGCAGTCTTCTTCTTCGGTAAGTTGCAGGAATCTAAATTCTTAGGTTCAGGGGAGCCCTTAAATACTAAATTTAAGGGCGTGTTTAGGTCTGGGGGGTTAGTAGCCAATGGCTACTAGCCCTGAGGGTGGGTACACCCTCTTTGTGCCTCCTCCCAGGGGGAGGGGGTCACAATCCTATCCCTATTGGGGGAATCCTCCATCTGCAAGATGGAGGATTTCTAAAAGTTAGAGGTACTTCAGCTCAGGACACCTTAGGGGCTGTCCTGACTGGTCAGTGACTCCTCCTTGTTATTCTCATTATTTCCTCCGGCCTTGCCGCCAAAAGTGGGGCTGTGGCCGGAGGGGACGGGCAACTCCACTAGCTGGAGTGCCCTGCGGTGCTGGAACAAAGGGGGTGAGCCTTTGAGGATCACCGCCAGGTGTTACAGCTCCTGCCTGGGGGAGGTGTTAGCATCTCCACCCAGTGCAGGCTTTGTTACTGGCCTCAGAGTGACAAAGGCACTCTCCCCATGGGGCCAGCAACATGTCTCGAGTGTGGCAGGCTGCTAGAACCAGTCAGCCTACACAGGTAGTTGGTTAAGGTTTCAGGGGGCACCTCTAAGGTGCCATCTGGGGTGTAGTTTACAATAAAATGTACACTGGCATCAGTGTGCATTTATTGTGCTGAGAAGTTTGATACCAAACTTCCCAGTTTTCAGTGTAGCCATTATGGTGCTGTGGAGTTCGTGTTTGACAGACTCCCAGACCATATACTCTTATGGCTACCCTGCACTTACAATGTCTAAGGTTTTGCTTAGACACTGTAGGGGCACAGTGCTCATGCACTGGTGCCCTCACCTATGGTATAGTGCACCCTGCCTTAGGGCTGTAAGGCCTGCTAGAGGGGTGACTTATCTATACTGCATAGGCAGTGTGAGGTTGGCATGGCACCCTGAGGGGAGTGCCATGTCGACTTACTCGTTTTGTTCTCACCAGCACACACAAGCTGGCAAGCAGTGTGTCTGTGCTGAGTGAGGGGTCCCCAGGGTGGCATAAGCCATGCTGCAGCCCTTAGAGACCTTCCCTGGCATCAGGGCCCTTGGTACCAGGGGTACCAGTTACAAGGGACTTACCTGGATGCCAGGGTGTGCCAATTGTGTAAAACAAAAGGACAGGTTAGGGAAAGAACACTGGTGCTGGAGCCTGGTTAGCAGGCCTCAGCACACTTTCAATTCAAAACATAGCATCAGCAAAGGCAAAAAGTCAGGGGGTAACCATGCCAAGGAGGCATTTCCTTACAAGTGTCCTTTAGGATTTGTCTGTAGCCTTTGATACAGTATCCAAAGATATTCTAATGTGCAGGCTGCATGACTTATGGGTCTATAGCAAAGTGCTTCAATGGTTCACTGACTTTTTGAAAGACCATACTCAACCATCTCTTTGAATCACTTAAGTCTCGTACCATGCTTGTTAACAAAGGGGTACTGCAGGGTTCCTCATTAAGCCCCACCTTATTCAACATCAATATTGCCCTTTGGCACAGATCATCAAAGCATGTGGTTTTGAGATAATATCCTACACTCATGACACTCAATTGGTCATCTCTTTTAGTCCGGATCTTGGATGGGATCCTGCTTTTCTTACTGTATGAAGAAAATAGCTCTTTGGAGTCCAGCAACTGCCTGTTACAACTCAACAGAGATAAAACTGAAATACTGTCATTCAGTAAAGCTCAGCATTTGCCATCCTAACTGGGACCAGCACTGTCCCCAAAACAAGTAGTAAAAATCTCTGTGTAACGTTAGATTTTACTCTGTCTATGAAGGAGCATGTGTCGACTATTTGTGGAACTTGCTTTGCCACTATGAGATTACTAAAAAAACATTTCCATGGCTTCCCTCAACTTCCTGAAAAAGTCTAGTTGAAGCTTTAATTACAAGTCTCTTGGAATAAGGACATGCTTCACTGGTAGCAACTAATGAGATTTTGCAGGTGGTGCAGAATACTGCAGCCAGATTAGTCTGTAATCTCCCATCTTGTTCTTCTTCTGTTCTGATGTTGATCTCTCTGTATTGGCTACTTATCAGAAAAAGGAAGATCTTTAAGCTTTGCTGTCTCACCCATAAATCCCTGAATATCAACACCCCATCCCATTTGCAAAATAGGCTCAGTTACTATCGCCCTGCCAAACTGTTGCAATCTAAAAATAAAGCCTTACTTCGGATTCTGCAAATCCGTACTTCAAGATTCAGTGGGAGTTCATTTTTCTTACCTTGCCCCCTTCCACTGCAACATTCTTCCCCTGCACATCTGCTCAAGTATGGAGCTTTGTAAGTTCCAAAATCTTTTAAAAACATGTCTGTTTAGTTAGTTCGCTTTCTCCATGTCAAGGGCAGAGATATTCCTTCAGGTATGATTTGCTGTGATGATAACATAACATAACATAACATAGTGGTGAGAATTCTCCTCTTCTCAAAATGCTGCTGATCTCAATATTCAGTCAATGAAAGATTTTCTTATTAATTGTGAATCTGGGTGCTTCTATACATTCAGTATTGGTTATTTTGTCTAGGAAGAACTATTCTAGTGGTATTTTACCTGCCAATTGTTTCTCTATTGTAATACACAGTAAAGTCTCTGAATCTATACTATCAAGCATTCTAAATGCTTATTGTAGTAAGAAATATTCATAATGTCTCTACAAACTGGACATACTAAATCCAAACTCAGAGTTTGAAGCCTCAGTATCAATATCATTGCTTTCTTTTCATTCCATAATAACTTCATGCTTTTCTGCTCAAATTTGTTGTAAACGTTTATTGTTCACATTGTCCATATTGTCCATGGACAGACCACCATTTTATCCATTCATGCTTGCAAACTTGTCAGATAGAGAGGCAATTAACTCTTGTTCGAGATGAGCATAGATGGGGTAAACGTTCAACCAAGGATTGGATGGTTGCCTTACAAGCTACTTCACCAATATTATTAGGGGATAACCCTGATGAAGCCTATAAGTGTTGGGAAGAATGGATTGTACAAGGTTAAGATAGATGCATCCCAGCCTCCAAGATAAAACACCAGATCTGCCCCATGGTTTAATGGCCATCTTGCCTCACTAAGGAAAAACTGCAAGAGACTGGAGGGGAAGTGGAGGAAATCTTATGAGCCACAACTAAAAAATGAATATAAATCTACTATTAGGCATTATCACATTGAAATTAAAAAGGTCCAGGCAGCCTATTATGAGGAAAAAATGAGCCAGGTTTCAAATTCCCCAAAGGAATTATTTATGATTGTCAAATCGTTCATCACTGTTGACCAGGGAAGTGCTCTTCCACCACCCACTGCGGCTTGATGAAACAGTTTCTTTCAGAAAAAAGGTCATTGACATTTATAACTCATTATTAAATAACCAGCCCAACCCTCTCATCAAATAGCCATCTATCTGCCTACCGCTGTCTCAATGTACCTGGAGGCTATTCCAGGGGTCAATGAGGAGAAGGTCCTTGAGGTCAGCCGTAAGGTTAAATTGAGCTCCCCTTGTGGCCCAGTTCCTCCAAAGCACAGAGTACCACAAACAACCATTGTCGAAATTCTTAATCTTTCACTTAAGCCAAGGGTAGTTCCAAAGAAAGGGAAGCATGCTGTAATCAGACCTCTCTTGAAAAAACTCCACTCAGACCCATTAGTACAGGGTTATTACTGTTTAATCTCACTCCTTCCTGCTATGTGGAAGGGTCTAGAGAAACACGTCATCAAATATTGTCACATTATCTTGAAGGTAATCAGCCCCTTCACCCCACTTAAATGGGCTTCACTGAACAGCACAGCGTGGATTCATCCCTTTTAGCAGTTACAAAAGAGCTTGAATGCATCTTGGATCAGTGAGGCACTGCAATTATTTTAAGAAACTTAAGTGTGGCATTTGACACAGTTGATTACAATGCCCTGATTGAGAGGCTAAAGGAAGTAGGAGTCGAAGGCCAGACACTGGACTGGCTTTTCTCCTTGTAAAGGACAGAATTTTCCTAATTATGAAAAACTCTGTTTTTAATATCTATATGTGACCCCTTGAAGATATATCGTCCAGGAGTTTGGGCTGTCCATAATTTCCTATGCAGACAATATGCAACTGGTCCCTTTGGCTAAGAGTCTCATCCTGGAACATCAGCAACTAGCCCCATGTCTGGAAAAAGTTGCCAGATGGATGACAAATTGTTGCCTAAACTAAAGGGCGACAAAACAGAGCTAGTGATTTTGGGGAACAATCCAGACCTGATGATGAGGTAAAGCTGGCCAGACTATCTAGGGATTCCTCCTATCCCCAACTCCCCTATAAAGAATTTGGGAATGTGGCTAGGCAAAGCTTTAGCAACACCACAAAATAAAATGATGAATGGAGAGTTGAAACTTTTCACCAACTCACCCCCAGTCCAGATCTGGGTTTAATCCATTGTTATTTTGCTCACCACGTCACCCCAGTTTGGACACAGCAATATGCAAATCAGTTTTGACCCTTGCTCCCTATGAGAACAGTCCAGTACCAAATTGCTAAGCCAGGTCCTTACAGGACCAGAAACAAGCATCCTGGGACTGGTTTTGGGGTATCACCCCTCATCAGCCAGGCTAGCTTCAGGCGCAGCGAGCAAGGGACCCACGACTTGGTATACCATAGCCACTGAGGGCACACATAGCAACACCACAAAATAAAATGATGGATGGAGTGTTGAAACATTTCAAACACTCATCCCCAGTCACAGATCTGGGTTTAATCCATCATTATTTTGCTCACCAAGTTGCCCTACTTTAGTCATGGACGCCCAAGCAATACAGCCGGCTGTCACTTGCTTTGGCTTATTAAGAACAGTTTGTAAGATCCTTGATCTTATCCTGGAGAACTCTAGAAGAATAGTGGTACAATCTCTGGTGGTATCCTGTCTGGATTATGGCAACTCCCTTTATCTGGGCTTGCCACAATATGTTGCAAAATATTGCATGTAGTGCAAAATGCCCTAGAATTCTTCTTAAAATACCTAGATCTGAACCAATGAAAGAGGCTCTAAGAATGCTAAATTGGCTGCCCATTGAATCAAGAATCAAACTTACATTGTTATGCCTAGCACACACTAAAAATTAATCCCCCCTACATTGAGAGGCCTTCTATCTCCTTATCTACTGACCAGATACCCTAGATCTTCTCAGAGCCACTTACCAAAGATCCCAATAATACGGAAAGGCCAGGTGGGGTTACATATCTTTTGCATTCTGGCCTTCAAGCTCTGGAACTCAATGCCTTCCGAGTTAAGACATCTGGATGAGGAATTTAATATCAGGATTATGCTTAAAGTTTGACTTTTTCACAATAAACTTGAAGTATCAGTCTAATAAGGCCCATGCCAACTTGCCTACTCTCTCACCTAGCAATGGGAAGCCTTAGAGTAGCCATGCACTTTATAAATGCACAAACATAAACAGAGGTTATGATACACAAATGTAAGATGGATACCAACTACTTTTTACCAAATTCAGCTAGGGCCATAAATCAAAATTGAGTTGTTTCTATTATCAACTTCATCTCTAAATTTCTTAAATAAATGGGTGATCACTGACTTTATGTTTCATTCCCTTGGCCATTTGTCTGATACTTCTGTTTTCTATTTCCTTTGCAAATTTACATGACTCTTAGAGAGGTATGACAGTAATTTCAACAGAAAGCAACACAAGGAATCTGTTCACCATTTCTGTCTCACTAATGCCCTACAGCATATTCTAATAGTGAAGTTCACAGACTGTTTAAAATGTATTAAATTCTTATGCTCAAGAGTAAAATCTGGAAGATTCTGATTGCAAGAAACTTCTTAAATACAGTATGACCGCATTGATGGCAAGGAACTTAGCAAAAACGCAAACACAATCCTAAAATTCAAGTGCCAGAATTCACTGGGATACATTGGTGCCTAGCACCTTGTTAACATTGAGTGGTGCCTTCAAGTGAGTGTGATGCCAAAACATTGTTTGAAATCACAGTCTAATGCACACGCATTACACTTTTATTTACTTAAGCCAAACATGCTTCAAAAATGATTCGGTACACTACACCTATAAGTGGAAACACACATATCCTTGCTACATGATTGTAATGACTTTCAACTACGTAAAATAAACACATGTGTAACTAACTATGTCATAACTGTGAAAGAAATAAACCTTTGGAATGGATGTGTTGTTTTTATTGTATAGTAGTATATTATAATGTGATATTATACAGAGAATGACACTAAATAAAATTCATGATGCATTTGCAGAAATACATGTATTGGTTTGCTCTGTAAATGCTGAAGAAACAAGGAAGCAAGACATTATATCCATGTATAAGGACATTATTATAACTGTTCTAATTTCATTTGTTTAATTAATTTATAATCAATCCAAGCCTGCAATACCTGTGTAACCTGCCTCTAATTTTCGAAATAGCATATTGTTGTGACATCACTAGACACCTTAACAGGAATATGGCATACCTCCTCAACTGCATAGAGATTACAATTGAGTTGAGACTCCCAAGGCTTAATGTCAGAGCCATAAAATGCCTAATGTCAGAGCCATAAAATAATGTGAACTGTGGTTCGAGGAGCAGAATTAAAACTAGAATTTAAACAGTGAAAACAAGATCTATCCTTTCAGCTCAGTCGTTCCAATAGCTGAAAGGATATTTTTGATGCAGCATGTTTATTTTCTGCACAAATGTAGTTCAAAACAAGAATGTGAAAATGTACCGTACTTTATAAACTATAGTTGTATTTAAAAATTACTAACATTAAACAGCACATAACATTTTTGCAACAACTCACTAAATTATTCTAAACTTAAATTTTAGGAGTGTGCTCACATTTTTTAAGTTCCTTGACTTCATTGCAGCCATTTTGCATTTGAAATGTCTCTTGTAAACAGTATTTTCTACTTTTTACTCTTGATCATACGAAGTTTATATTGAAATGGTCAGTTTCTCACTACATGATTCTACGTATTTGAAATGATACTTGTTCATGTTCAGGAGCAAGAGAACAGGGATTTAGACGTTTTGGGGTAAGTGGAATTGGTGTGGCCATCTAAAAGGAACCAAAAGTAATACAGGAATAAAATATATTCTGTTGTATTTTAAGAGTATATTGCAAGTTGCTTCAGAGTTTCTTTGCCATCATTCCTTTATATGGTCAACGACATGTAATATCTTATGTTTATATGCTTATACTGTATCACACATTATATAATTTAAACATGTCTCAAATACACACTTAGCATTTATCAATTCAAAATACAAAAGGCATTTTGGAAACCGGAGGCCAAAAGTTAAATTTAACAAATTACTCAGATTTATCAAATAATCCTTTACTTGATCAGCCTTATTTTTTTATATACCCTTCATTACAGAAGAGACAACGGTGGTCATTACAACACTGGCGGACGGTGTTAAAGCGGCGGTAAGACCGCCAACAGGCCGGCGGTAAAAAAATAGCAATTACGACCATGGCGGAAACCGCCAACAAAGACAGCCACTTTAACACTCCGACCGACACGGCGGTACAAACAAACAGCGCGGCGGTCACCGCCAACAGACAGGCGGGAGACAATGTACCGCCCACACTATTATGACAGGCCAATCCGCCACCTTTTCCGGGGCGGATTCACCGCAGATAAAAACATGGCGGAAACAGGAATTTCAAAGAGAAAACGCTCACCTCTACACACTCCACGAGGAACGAGGACACCATGGAACCGGAACTCCAAATTCTACCTGCGATAGCCTTCCTGCTCCTCTACCAGGAGGACGAACGCCGGCGGCGAAGACCACGGTGAGTACTGCACCTATGACACAGGGGAGGGGGGAGGGAAAAAACAGGGACACACACACGCACCACCCCCACCCTCACCCACCACAACACACACTAATGCATAACAATACATCACAGTTACACCCCCCAAAACCCCCCGGAAGAATGCAAAGACCAAAGAAAATGAGTGTAACCTTCGGAATGTATTAAAAACAAGTAGGCAGAAAAATATATATATATATACACAATGTACAAAATAAATACCAGGCATAGTAGTCCAGGTACTGCACAAAGAAAGACCGTGGAACACTGGGACCACACAGTATGGGCGAGGCCCACACAAGATCCCTGACCATGACCGAGAGAACACTGCAGGGGCATCAGACAGCAAGAAAACAGGCACCTCAGGGGGAGGGAAAGGGGGGGCACCTCAGCCGCTTGAGTGCACAACGCCAAATCCATGAGGGGGCCACATGCCCACTGTTCCATCCTGGGGAGTGCAAAGCCACAGTCTCACACGTCTCTACAGTGGGTGGCTTGCCCACTATTCCATCCTGGGGAGTGCAAAGCCACAGTCTCTCATGTGTCTACAGTGGGTGGCTTGCCCACTGTACAATCCTGGGGAGTGCAAAGCCACAGTCTCTCAAGTCTCTACAGTGGGTGGCTTGCCCACTGTTCCATCCTGGGGAGTTCAAAGCCACAATCTCTCAACTCTCTACAGTGGGTGGCTTCCCCACTGTACAATCCTGGGGAGTGCAAAGCCACAGTCTCTCAAGTCTCATCAGTGGGTGGCTTGCCCACTGTACAATCCTGGGGAATGCAAAGCCACAGTCTCCAAGTCTCTACAGTGGTTGGCTTGCCCACTGTTCCATCCTGGGGAGTGCAAAGCCACAGTCTCTCAAGTCTCTACAGTAGGTGGCTTGCCCACTGTACAATCCTGGGGAATGCAAAGCCACAGTGTCTCAAGTCTCTACAGTGGGTGGCTTGCCCACTGTACAATCCTGGGGAGTTCAAAGCCATAGTCTCTCAAGTGGATAACAGTGTCCACTGGTTCTGGAGGGGGACTGGTGCCCAGAGTGCTTCATCCTGTGAAGGACAGAGGTAGTGGATGGATCTCTCCACTGTTTCTGGAGGGAGACTGGTGCCCAGAGTGCTTCATCCTGGGAAGGACAGAGGTAGTGGATGGATCTCTCCACTGGTTCTGGAGGGGGACCGGTGCCCAGAGCGCTTCATTCTGTGAAGGACAGAGGTAGTGGATGGATCTCTCCACTGGTTCTGGAGGGAGACCGGTGCCCAGAGTGCTTCATCCTGTGAAGGACGGAGGTAGTGGATGACAGTCTCCACTGGTTCTGGAGGGGGACTGGTGCCCAGAGTGCTTCATCCTGTGAAGGACATAGGTAGTGGATGGTTCACTCCACTGGTTCTGGAGGGGGACTGGTGCCCAGAGTGTTTCATCCTGTGAAGGACAGAGGTAGTGGATGGATCTCTCCACTGGTTCTGGAGGGGGACTGGTGACCAGAGTGCACCACACACCCCCGTGACGGACCCAGTTATGTCAGTGCTCCTGCCGTTCATGGGCTAGCGGTGCCCTGTTCAGTGGTGCTTGAGATGGCGGTGCCCTGTTCAGCGGTGCTTGAGATGGCGGTGCCCTGTTCAGCTGTGCTTGTGCTGGCGGTCCTTCATGGCTCATCAGTGCTTGAGATGGCAGTGACCTGTTCAGCGGTGCTTCAGATGGCGGTGCCCTGTTCAGCGGTGCTTGAGATGGCGGTGCTCTGTTCAGCGGTGCTTCAGATGGCGCTGCCCTGTTCAGCGGTGCTTGAGATGCCGTTCCTTCATGGCTCAGCGGTGCTTGTGCTGGCGGTCCTTCATGGCCCAGCGGTGCTTGAGATGGTGGTGCCCTGTTCAGCGGTGCTTGAGATGGCGGTGCCCTGTTCAGCGGTGCTTGTGCTTGTGGTCCTTCATGGCCCAGCGGTGCTTGTGCTGGCGGTCCTTCATGGCCCAGCGGTGCTTGTGCTGGCGGTCCTTCATGGCCCAGCGGGGCTGGTGCTGGTGGTCCTTCATGGCCCAGCGGGGCTGGTGCTGGCGGTGCCCTGTTCAGCGGTGCTTCAGATGGCGGTGCCCTGTTCAGCGGTGCTTGAGATGGTGGTGCCCTGTTCAGCGGTGCTTCAGATGGCAGTGCCCTGTTCAGCGGTGCTTGAGATGCGGTTCCTTCATGGCCCAGCGGTGCTTGTGCTGGCGGTCCTTCATGGCCCATCGGTGCTCGAGATGGCAGTGCCCTGTTCAGCGGTGCTTCAGATGGCGGTGCCCTGTTCAGTGGTGCTTGAGATGGCGGTGCCCTGTTCAGCGGTGCTTGTGATGGTGGTCCCCTGT
This sequence comes from Pleurodeles waltl, assembly GCF_031143425.1. Classification (NCBI taxonomy): domain Eukaryota; kingdom Metazoa; phylum Chordata; class Amphibia; order Caudata; family Salamandridae; genus Pleurodeles; species Pleurodeles waltl. Next base: position 74,121,182 of record NC_090450.1, on the reverse strand, counting down.
TCAGCGGTGCTTGTGCTGGCAGTCCTTCATGGCCCTGCGGTGCTTGTGCTGGCGGTCCTTCATGGCCCAGCGGTGCTTGTGCTGGCGGTCCTTCATGGCCCAGCGGGGCTGGTGCTGGCGGTCCTTCATGGCTCAGCGGGGCTGGTGCTGGCCTCCTGGGCAGCTGGGCTGGGGCTGGCAGTGGCCTCCTGGGCTGCTGGCTGGCGGTGGCCTCCTTGGAAGAAGGGCTGGGGCTGGCGGTGGCCTCCTTCGCAGCTGGGCTGGGGCTGGCGGTGGCCTCCTGGGCAGCTGGGCTGGGGCTGGCGGTGGCCTCCTGGGCAGCTGGGCTGGGGCTGGCAGTGGCCTCCTGGGCAGCTGGGATGATGGCGGACTTCTCCGCCGTGCTGCTCTTCCCAGACTTGTCGGGTTTCTTGTGGCCCTTCCCCACCTTGGAAGGTGTCACAGCTGACTCCACACTCCCAACGGGACCCCTGGGAGTGGCTTTGGTGGCTAGAGTCTTCCCCCTCTCCCGCCGGGCACTGGTCAACTTCTGATGCTTCACAGGTGGGGGACTGTCTGTGCTGTGGCTCCGTGCCGCACTGGCTGTCCTGGTGGCCGGTGCACTCCACATACCGGTGACTACAGGCACCACTGGTCCCGGAGATGTTGTGGCTGAGGAGCAATTTTGGGACCTATGAGATGGACAGGGTGGGGAGATGTGGGAAAAAGGTCAAGGGTGGACAGGAAAAGTTTTTTGGACACACTGGGACGGGTAGCTAGAGGGGGTGTGGGAGTGGAGTAAGAGGTGGTGGTAGTAGGAGGTGGTCGTTTGGTGACTTTGGGTGAAGGTGCATGCGCTGGAGGCTGTCGTGAGGTGGATGGCTGTTGGGTGGGTGTGTGCCTGTGTTTGTGTATCTTGGGAGGGGGCGTCACAGACACACTGGGAGAGGACACAGGGGACGTGTGAATGTTAGTGGGGGTGGTGACTGCACGTGAGCGGGGTGTGCTGGTGGGCGTGCTGGTGAGGGACGTAGTGGCTGTAGAGGTAGTGCATGCAGGTGTGAGTGTAGACGAGACTGGGAGGGAGGAGGGAGACTACGAGGAGGGGGACACAGTGAAGGCAGTGGATGTTGGTGTGTCTGCATGTGTGTGTTGCTTGCGTGAGTGCCTGTGGGATGTGTGGTGCTTATGTTTGCCTGAGCTTCCCTTGTGTGTTGAGGTGTGTGCAGGCTGGTCTGATGGTGTGCTTGGGATAGGCAGAGGTACAGGGGATTGGGTCTGGGTGGAGGAAGATGGAGGGGGAAGGCTAGAGACGGGGACAATGGCTGCCATCAGTGCTGAGGCCAGAGTATGAAAAGCTCGGTGAAGGGCTGCCTGACCAGAATGAATGCCCTCCAGGAATGCATTTTTTTGTTGCAACTGCCTTTCTACACCCTGGATGGCATTCAAAATGGTAGACTGCCCAACAGTGAGGGACCTGAGGAGGTCAATGGCCTCCTCACTGAGGGCAGCAGGGTTGACTGGGGCAGGGCCTGAGGTGCCTGGAGCAAAGCTGATGCCCACCCTCCTAGGTGAGCGGGTACAGGGCGAAGGCTGAGGGGCTTCTGGGAGGCGTCATTGGCTCCTGGGACCCATAGGGTCCAATGTTAACCAATGCAGCATTGCGCTGCGGTCTTCGACCGCCTACCGCGACGGTGTACAACGCCAGCGCAGTTACCTCAGATCCCATTGTCTCACTTCAGAGGTCAGGCAGCCACCATTTCAGGGGCCCACATGGCTTCATTTTCAACTGCGTCACACATACCTAGGCCTAGACTCAACACACATACAGGCCACCTTTTGTGTATGGATGGTGTTCTGTGTAAACTGTGGGTACGTACCTCTGAGTTGGTTGACTCTGTGCTCGCTCTTGTCCTTCATAGGCACCTTCCGCTGGGACATGTGAGGAGATGGCGGCATCCTCCGGTGTACCGACCGTTGGCGGACCTGTCGACAATGGAGGAGCGACATTTGATAATCACCTACAGTGATTAGGTGACCGCGCCACAATCCAGGAACTGTGTACCCAGTTGGAGCCAGACCTGATGTCAGCAATCCGCCATCCCACGGGAATCCCCCCTCAAGTGCAGGTGCTGACAGTGCTCCATTTCCTTGCAAGTGGGTCATTTCAAACAACTGTGGCCATGGCATCAGGGATGTCCCAGCCTATGTTTTCCAACGTATTGTCCAGAGTGTTGTCTGCCCTTCTGAAACACATGAGGAGCTACATCGTTTCCCCTCAGGTGGAGGATTTGCCTACAGTGAAAGGTGATTTCTATGCCCTGGGACATATCCCCAACATCATAGGTGCCATTGATGGGACCCATGTGGCTTTGGTCCCCCCCACAGGAGTGAACAGGTGTACAGAAACCGGAAGAGTTATCATTCTATGAATGTACAGATGGTATGTTTGTCAGATCAGTACATCTCCCATGTGAATGCCATGTTCCCTGGCTCAGTGCATGACGCCTACCTCCTGCGGAATAGCAGAATCCCTTATGTGATGGGGCAACACCAGAGGCACCGTGTGTGGCTATTAGGTGAGCACCTGGAAGCAAGTGATTGGGAATGGATGTGTGGGTCTGGGGTTATCCCTACAGGTTAGTGTGTGTCTAACAGTTGTCCCTCGCCATTTGCAGGTGACTCTGGTTACCCCAACCTGTCATGGCTACTGACCCCAGTGAGGAATCCCAGGACCAGGGCAGAGGAACGCTACAATGAGGCCCATGGGTGAACTAGAAGGGTGATCGAGCGGACCTTCGGCCTCCTGAAGGCAAGGTTCAGGTGCCTCCATATGACAGGTGGATCCCTATTCTTCTCACCAAAAAAGGTGTGCCAGATCATCATGGCCTGCTAGATGCTTCACAACTTGGCTTTGCGATGACAGGTGCCTTTTCTGCAGGAGGATGGTCCAGATGGCGGTGTTGTGGCAGCTGTGGAACCTGTGGACAGTGATGAGGAGGAAGCAGAGGAAGAAGACATGCACAACAGGGACTCAGTGATCCTGCAATATTTCGTGTGAGACACAGGTAGGAATCCAAACCTGCCTACTACATGTTCTTTGACACTACTACCTCTCTCCTGTCTGTCATTTTCACCCAGTGTATGGTCACTGAGTTGTCACTTTGCCTTACAATTTCACAGATGTGGGTCCCACTGTGTGACATCTGCTTAGATTCCTCATGGACTAGAGCTGTGTGACATAGGTATGTTGACATTACTATTTAAAAAACATTTTAGCAGTGCAATTGCTAATACACTATTTCAAAATCACAGACAGACTCCAGATCGTTTTGTGCTTTAGGTGTGTTTATTTAAATACTCAATATTAGAAGGGGTAGTGAAATGGTGAGGTGTGATGGCGGAGGAGTGTCCATGGCAGAGTCCAGTCTATTAGTCTCACAGGTGCATTGCCCATATGGGCATGGGAAGTGGAGCTGGGGCAGTTAAAGTATGGACAGGGTGACAAAGTGGAACAGTAGGATGACAATCAGGGTGATCTCATTTCATGGCGGGGGTCTTGGCATCGTGCTCAGTCTTTGTCCTGGATCTCAGGGACCGTTTGCGGGGTGGTTCTCCGTCTGCAGGGGGTGGGGTGATGGTGTGATGGTCCTGTGGCAGGGCCTCCTGTCCACTAGTGCCGGCGGAGGTGGTGGGCAGTTCATTGTCCATGCTAGTGTCAGGGGCCCCTTGTAGTGCCACAGTGTCCCTCCTGGTGTTGAGTAGTTCCTTCAGCACCCCTACGATGGTGCCTAGGGTGGAGCTGATGGTTCTGAGTTCCTCCCTGAAGCCCATATACTGTTCCTCCTGCATGCACTGGGTCCCCTGAAACTTGGCCAGTACCTTTGCCATCGTCTCCTGGGAGTGGTGGTAGGCTCCCATGATGGAGGAGAGGGCCACGTGGAGAGTGGGTTCCCTTGGCCTGTCCGCCACCTGTCGCACAGCAGCCCTCCCAGTTCCCCTGTGTTCCTGGGCCTCTGTCCCCTGGACCGTGTGCCCACTACCACTGCCCCCAGGTCCCTGTTGTTGTTGGGGTGGTGGGTTATCCTGGGTTCCCTGTAGTGGTGGACACACTGCTGATTGACATGTCCTGGGACGGAGGTATGGGCCCACTGGGTGGGTGCTGTGCTGGTGTTTCCACCGGGGGGAAGGTCTGTGGTGGCCTGTGCCTGTGTGAGGGGAACCGACTGTCCCGAGGTCCCCGGTGGTCTGGGCTGGTCATCTAGATCCAGTTAGACAGAGGTGCTGTCATCACTGTGGGCCTCTTCTGTTGGTGGTGTGGACATGTGTGGACCCTCCTGTCCGGTGACGTTGGGTAGGGGTCCTGCAGGGGTATAAAAGGATGTTTATTAAATCTGTGTGTGTAATGGCATGCAATGGGTGGGTGACCGTGTACCCCAGTGCTAGCATTCCTCTGTGGGACCTTGTGTGATGATGGTTTAGGGAGGTGTATGGGTATGTGCAGTGTACATGCATTGGTGATGGGTGTCCATGCTTTGTTTTTGCATGCAGGGCTTGGTGTTGGGATGGGTGGTTTGTGATGTTGGGACATATGTGAGGAGTTGGGGTGCTGGGGGTAAGGGTGGGGATATGTGATAGCATGCAGGTAGGGTGGGGATGTAATGGTAAAGGTTTGACTTAACAGAGTCCATTCCTCCAGCTACTCCTGCAAGGCCCTCAGGATGCAGAATCGCCAAGACCTGCTCCTCCCATGTTGTTAGTTGTGGGGGATGAGGTGGGGGTCCGCCGCCAGTCCGCTGAACCGCCAGGTGGTGTCCTGAGACCACGGAACGCACCTTCCCCCGTAGGTCGTTCCACCTCTTCCTGATGTCCTCCCGATTTCTTGGGTGCTGTCCGTCTGCGTCGACCCTGTCCACTATTCTTCGCCATAGCTCCATCTTCCTTGCAATGGAGGTGTGCTGCACCTGTGCTCCGAATAGCTGTGGCTCTACCCGGACGATTTCCTCCACCATGACCCTGAGCTCTTCCTCCGAGAACCTGGGGTGTCTTTGCCGTGCCATGAGGTGGTGTAGGTGATGTGTGGGGTGGAGTGTGTGGTGAAAAGTGTGGTGATATGTAGTGGTGTGTTGTGTGAGGTGCGTGGAAGTTGTGTGGGTGATGGTGTTGTGTGCCTGTGGAGGCTGTTATTCTTGCTGGTGCTGTCTCTCTGGTCTTCTTTCAGAACTTTTGGTTGTAGGGGTTTGTGGGTGATGTGGGTGTGTGTTTTATATTGTATTGGATGTGTGGGAGTGGTGTGTGTATGTGTATCAGGTGTGTGTATTTTGAATTGTCCAATGTGGCTGTGTTTTATACAGTAAGAGTGTGTGTATTTTGAGCACGGCGGTGTGTACTGCCAATGGAATACCACGGTTGAAAGACCGCCGCATGGATTCGTGGATCGTGATAGTGTGGGCATATTTCTGTTGGCGTGACGGTGTCGGTTTTGTTTTCACCAGTTTATCACTGACCTTTGGTGTGGCGGACTTGTGTGGTGTCTGATTTTTGGCGGATTCCGAAATGTGGGTCATAATAGCTGTGGCGGAATTCCGCGGCGGCGGCGGTGTGTTGGTGGTCTTCTGCACGGCGGTAAGCGGCTTTTACCACAAATGTTGTAATGAGGGCCAATGTGTTTACTCGAACTGTTAAAGCTCTGTGTTATCAAAAATTCATAAGGAACCTTTTAAAGATCAGAACTTCAAAATCCATAGAAGGTGCAATTTCAGTCTATGCAACTTCAAGTTCATGAGTAGGCAGCTGTTTGAAACATACAGGATAAGGTGCAGGGGTCCTCAACACCTTGCTATTATACTTAGTATAACAATAGTGTAACTTAGACCACTGCAGCCCCAACTATGCAGCAAGCCCACTGAGCAGGGACCCAAGGTTTAGTACAAGGCATTTGTATGTCTCTGGGGTGTCAATTCTCATATCTCTTACCAATAGCTTAACAACTGGAATATGGGGAACATTTTACCCCTCATTAAGTCTTCGGCAGACAGAAAGGGCCATCCCCTGAAGTCCCGCGGGCAGGTAACCACCAGTGTCGCCCCCTTCCTGCGGCCCCTATTAAGAGTTTCCCAGTGGGTCAGTGGGCAGAAACATCTGTTTCCGCCCACTGGCCCAGTGGGAAACAGGCCACAACATTGACACCAGCTCGTAATGGAGCTGGCGGCAATGTTGCAGTGCATAGGGTGCACCAGCACCCGTAGCGCTTTTCACTGTCTGCAAAGTAGAGAGTGAAAAGTGCGACAGGGCTGGGCAGGGGGCCCCTGCAGTGCCCATACCAAAGGCCCCTTGCACCCCGTCTCCACCAGCCTTTACATGGCAGTGTTACCGCTGTATAAAAGCTAGCAGAGAAGAGACTCGTAATCCCCAGGGCAGCACTGCCCTGCCACATTAGAACCACCAGCACCACTGGCTCCTCCAGTGGAGGAGAAGTGGTGGTGCTGGCGGTCGAACCGTGGCGCAACCGCAATGGTGGTAATGTGGCTGTCGGACTGCCACATTGACGATGGTCCGACCGCCATTGCAGCCCTGGTGGTCTTAAGACCACCAGGGTTATAATGAGGGGCTATGTGTGTTATGCTACTACCTTATCATACTACTGCAGATCTTTAATGTTGCACACAAACGTAAAAGGAGCCCTTGTACTTGAAGATCTGCTATATCTAACAGGTAATATGAGGTTAACACATCATCAGTGTATAGTTTTATCATCCTCAGAGATTAGGGTTCTATGGGATCTCCAAATAACCAAGCTGTTCCTGGTACATTCCACCATAAGGCTTTGGGTGTGTGTGTTTCTTCAAAACTAATTAAAAATCCAGAAATTATCTACCTATGTCAGTCCTATAAATATATGCTGATGAATTTGCCTCAGAAATAGAATGTCTTCATTGTTCTGTTAGTACATGAAAGAGTGCTTATTTCATGGAATTACTTTGGCTATACTCCATAGGTAATACAGTCTTCTTTGTTCAATTTTGAATAAACTTATTAAGGTACCATGATGTTATAGTAAGTTGCAAAACAAGTGAGCTATTTATATATTACCTCTCATTAATAAATGCAAATGTTTCTTGACGTCTGAACCTCAGAAGTTGGAAAAACAGGCACTTGTTCAATTCTGGGACCTCCCATTGTCATACAGTACAACAGCACTTTGCCATGTCAGTTTCAAAATATAAAATGCAAAAAGTCTTTGATCTGAAGCAAGCCATCAATTGGAAATTTTGGTCGTATTAAAATTAAAGTCACCAGTTTTAAGTCAAAAAGCTGATTTTGGGAAGAGGAGCCAAAGCTATGGCGCTCATCTCTGTGAAAACATGTACGCTTGGTCTTTTAAGAAAATGTGAAAATGTCAGATGATTAGAAGTGATAAAGGAAAATAAGAATGACTGCAGGTGACATTAGGGATAAAAGCTACAGAATGAGAAAGGTAATAGCTCCTTAACACATATGATAAAGAGTTGTGTGTGAGTCTCCTGAATTATATATACTTTAAACTTCTACTCTCCTGATAACTACACCAATAGTCCTGCAAACAAAAGTAGAAGAAATAAGTGACACACAGACACAAATATGCACAACGCACACATCTAACCTTCTGACTCAACAAGTGAACAATCAATACCTCTATGATCTTATAGTACATCATTCATCTCACTAAACTTGCGTATTGTTATGGGTTTAGTATCGGGACATTTAATCTGAATCTTTGCTTCCTACTATACATGATACTAGGGCTAATGATTAAAGCCAAACACAGGTTTTCTAAATGTTTTTAATCCACTTCTTATTTGTACTACAATGATATTATGTCCCTGAAACATATATGTCCTACAATGATATTATGCCACTGAAACATGTACCATTGATTTATTGAAATGCTTTCTAAAGCTTAAAAAATGATATGCGCAGCTATCTCTGGTTAGGAAGGGTGACATCAGGCTTCTCTGAGATGCCAGACTTCCCAAAATAAATGCGAGAGGACACCTAGACCTACCAGTTTAAAAATATTAATCCTCATCTTTACGTAAATCAAAAATAAATCCTTACCTTGATTCCTCTTCTCCAGCTGCTCCTGACTTCTAGTGCAGGCTAATACTTGTCACCATCTCTCTTCACATTCCTTTTGCCTTTAATCTATTTTTTTCTTAACTGACAGCCTCAGCTGTCAGGCCCTTCAGTTGAACACTGACTCTAATGGCTAAATTGGAATGCTTCACTTCAACATGGAATCATTCAATCATCATCCAATGTCTCTAGCTCACAGACCTTCATTAACCAAGCTCTAGCTTTACTACCTCTACCTGAATTAATGCTTCTTTCTGCATGCCAATTGCATTAATACTGAATGGCAGAAGCCCAAACTCAAATGATCCCCATCCAGTACTTCACTGCCTAATAGCTCCTTGGCCTCTGTCTCTTGCTGGGGATGGAGAGAGGGTAAACTCTAATGACTTTTTAAGGCCTACTGTAAGTCCTCTTTGAAGGTATGAAACCTGTTGGAGAAGCTAAGCTCTTGCACCAAATCCTCCCAATAACTTGGTCTCCTGGTCATGACTTGAGCTCTTTCCCTTAGAAACTGAACATGGAGTTTAAGACTGGTGTTCGCAAGATAGGATAAATCGATTTACTGTAAGCCTGGATGACTACTATACAAGTGCTTATGTCGCTAAAAAACCTTTGGGGTAAGTGGTCCTACAAAGGGTACTTACCTGCACTGAAAAAACGTTATTGTAAAGACATCACAAGGAAAATGCTGTGTGATGGGGTAACCTGTTGGATGGATCCATTATAACTTTTGAATTTCTAAGATACTGGCCTTCATGTCCCCTTAGAGATGTCACATTTCTCTTTACTATTTTTGGTTTTCTGAGGATGCATATCTCTTCACAGGGCTGATTTGACTGTCTCAATTGAGTTGGACTAGTGTATTTTCAAGATGCCTTTACCTCCTCTAGCTTTGCCTCAAGTTTGCCAACTCCTTTGTAGGCTAAATGGCCACACTTGCCATTGCTTTCTTTCCTTCTTGCATGTGTGGTGGCAAAGTCTGTTTGCCACTGAGTTTGTGTATTTAAGGACTACATAAGCAGGATTGTTTTTAGTGTAGGGAGCCAGGTGTAATGTAAGTGTATGTGCCTTCAATGATGCTGCTGTTTGACCCAAATAACCATTAATACTTAAAACTAAAGAACTACCCAAAGGTGAAAGGTTCTGAATGTTTTCCGCATGCCATGCAAGTGTATGGGACTTTATTTTCCAGTGAAAACTACAATACTATACAAATATATGTTTTAAGACTATAATGTCCGCAGAACTAAAATTCTTATTGTAGCGTGTAATTAGAATGACTCAACCTCCCTTCTATTGGAGAAATGCCTTTTTGTCAGTATTTCATTTTCATTTACATATTACTGGCTTGGATTCTTTACAAATTGTGATATTCAGAATTGTAATAGTATAGGAATTATGTAAAGATATTTTTGTTAAAGGGCCTAACTTTCCGTCTCCCTACAGGTCTTCTTTTGTTGGTTAAAATTCAGCATGCTTGACCATAGATGCTTATGCGCTATTACCTCTATTAAGAATGTCTTAGCAAAGGATTATTAAAGTGACTCACGTGCTCCCAAATAAGGTATTTATATTTTTTATATTTTGCCTGATTTGTCTTTTCGTATCAAAAACACTTCAAAAGAGCCAACATTTGTTGCATTTAAAAGTGTGGCAACCTCTAATGATTGAAATTAGCTACCGAAAGCCTGTCATGTAATTATGACAATATGGGGAACCAAACAAAGCTATCTGTTGCATGTAACTGTCCGTTTTTGTCAGTAATTAATTTTCTCATACCCATTACTGGCTTGGATTCTTGTGAAACTGCAATGTTCAAAATTATAATAGTATAGGAATTATGTAAAGATATTTTTGTTGAAGGGCCTAACTTTCGGGCTCCCTACAGGTTTTCTTTTGTAGGTTAGAATTCAGCCTGCTTGAGTATAAATGCTCATTCGCAATGTTCTCTAATAATAATTTCATAGCAAAAGGTCTATTAGAGTGGGCCACATATTCCCAAATAAGGTATTTACATTTTCAATATGTTTACTGGCTGGTCTTTTCTCATCAGTAACACTTAAAAAGAGCGAACATTTGTTGCATCTAAAAGTGTGGCAACCTCTAGTGATTGAAATAAGCTACAGAAAGACTGCCATGTAATTACAGAATTTTGGGAAATCAAACAAAGGCTCATGTAACTCTCCCATTGTAGATAGCTATTAATGGAAAAAGTGACTTTTGAAGGGTTCAACTCTAAGGCCCTCATGAATGTAATTGGAATTGTATTTATATAGCGCTTACTACTCCTGTCAAAGCGCTTTACGGCGAGTAGCACGCTATTCCGGAACCCAAGAGGATTTAGTGGTGGATTAGTATAGTAGAGGTGGGTTGCTAATAGTGGGTGCTATCGGCACACCAAGTTTTTGCGACATGCCTGTCAGTGTGCAATGCCACCTATGTATTAATAAGACTCATTACAGACTTCCACTGGGAGAGGGTTAAAAAACAATAGAGGTGTGAGATCCAACAAACAGGTAGAACCGAGCCAACGGCAAGCCAAGGGTCTAGCTTAGACCTTAGAGCCCGTGCACGAGCTGAGCCCTGAAAATATTTGCTATGTAAATCAAACAACACACATCAACTAAAAATGTCTCTTGAAAATTCAAAAAAGTGCTTTTCTTTAACATGAGGAAGCTTTGCCATTAATAGCGCACATTATAAAATTGCCCTGTGAAGTACTTATTAAAAGTGATAGCTTTGCTCATCTGCTAGTCTGAACTCACTTGTTTGAAAGTGCGTTCAGACGCAACAATGAAGAAAAAAGAGTTTTGGTGAAATGAATTATTTGCCCAAGATCATAGAGTTTAAGTGGGGAAGATGTGATTTATCCAGATTTTGGGCCACATGTATCAAGTTTTCCAATAGCGATTACCAAATTGCGAATTTTGGTGAATTGCAATTAAGTAATCGCTATTGGAATGTATGAAACTCCAGGAGTTTCATATAGCGATTCTCAAGGGCTCACAAATGGACTTACCTCATTAATATTCAGGAGGTAGGTTGCAATTTGCGAGCCATTGGGAATGGCCAGAATCACAGGGATGGTGACCTGCTGGGCTCAGCAGACCACCATGTCTGTGATTGTTTAACAAAAAAGCAATCTTTTTTTTTTTTTTTAATGCAGCCCGTTTTCCCTAAAGCAAAATTGGATGCGTTTAGAAAACAAAAATGAAAAATGATTTTTTCATTTTTTAAGAGTAGGCAGTGGTTCATGGGACCACTGCCTGCTCTTAAAAAATGTTTTTGCATGCATTCACAAAGGGGAAGGGGGTCCCTTGAGTTCCCCTTCGTCTTTGCAAATGGGTTAGCACCAATTTGAAATTGGTGGTAAATGCAATTATTTTGCGACTGCATTCACGATCGCAAAACAATCATGCATACCTCTGAGATTCGTATTAGGAAGGGATCCACGAGACACGCCCCTTCCGAATACCGAATTTGGATGTAGTTGCAAATCCAATTTGTGATTCGGTAATAAGTTACCCAATCTCAAATTGGATTTGATACATACCAAAATGCAGTTTTTGCAATCGCAAACGACCGTTGGGCCATTTGCGATCGTAAAACTGTTTGATACATCTGGCCCCATGATTTTACTTTCCTTATGTGATTGCTTTGTTTTTACCTCTTAGTGCACTTTTCTGTTATTTTTATTAAAATATAGCACATGCTCGACCTGAAAGTATAGGAGCACTTTACGTGAGCGCCAGTTACATTACACAAGTTTGCATGCATTGTTTAGAGGCACAGAGAGATTAGTGATTTGCCCAGATTCACAGAACGTGACGAGTCAACCCCAAGAGACAAACCTAGTTTCCCAGTTCCACATTCGTCAGCTCTGACCCCAACAAAACATGGAGGGAGGGTGGCAGGCAGAAGACGCATGAAAGTTCAGCTTGTTATGGGCTCGAGTTTACAACACTCAAGCTGAGCCAGAGCCAGGCTTCAGGCTTGAGCCGGGCTTGAGCTTTCAGTGGCTTGCTCACCTCTTCAAAAAGACCTGTCTAATGAATATTATTTACCAAAGTCACAATTAGCGGTCCCCTGTGAGTGGATATGTACGCAGTGATGGTGGCCTACAAGGAATATTGCTGTTGCTTTCCCATATGGGAAACTTTTTTTTAAAAGCAGCCAGTGTCCAATAAATGGATAAGTGGTACTTCAATAAAAAATGATTCCCACTTGCACTCACATCAGCACATCAGTGGTGCCGTGGATCTCTGCATGCTGTTTCAGAGGCCTCTCAAGATGATTTCCAAGGGGAAGCTGTCCCACTGCAACTCATTTACTACCCAGTTTAAGCTGTTGATATCTGATCATTGGTTTGCAACCACAATTACTGTCACAAAACACTGATGCATTTCGTTGCAGCTCACAAGTAGGTGGGGAATGCCTGTTCACTCCTCCTCCTATATGTGATTTATATTGGGTGATAAAAGCCCCATTTACGAGTCAGAAAGATTTCTGCGAGTCATAAAAGGGCGTTGACATATTTTTAAAAGGGTGTTTTGCAGGTGCAAAGTCTGTGGTTTTGTGATTTGCAGACCTTGTGACAACAAAACACCTTTGTACATGAGGCTCTAAGTTTCAAATTGTTGACATGCTGCAAAACAAAAGACATTAGACATTATATTCAAAAAGCGTGTAACACAGGGAATGTTATGGAGGTAAAGAAAGTCAATAAAATTTGAAAAAAACACGTATTGGGCCACGCTTCGACCCTAGGATGGGTCAAACAGTATTTCTGTCACATTTTAGGAGGGGATGGGGTTTACTCAAAATCAGCCCCAGGGTACAGAAAGGCCACTAGACATCAGGGTAGAAAGGTAGAAAGAAAAAAAGTGATAGAGGTTGTGGGTGGTCTGCCAGCATCAGGCGTTACCCCCACCCAGAATGGGCAAACAGTCTTTCTTCCCCTTGGGTACGCATTAGTGGGCTTTAGCCTTAATTTGCCCCAGGGTAGGCAGAAAGCCCACCCAGGCAGAGGGCCATACTTCTACCCCACAACATAACAAACAGTCTCTCTGCCCATTGTTAGGGCATATGGGGTGTAGTTTAATCTCAATCTGTCCTAGGATGGAGGGTGGGAGACCGCTGATACCAGGAAACAAAGGTCCAAAAAAGGGTTTGGGGCAGCCCACACAGGCATTTGGCCAGTCCCCAACTCAAGAATGCGCCAAGCAGATTTTCTCCCAATCTGCCATCCAGGAGGAGAGGGTGGCATGAAGCCCACTAGACACAAGAGCAACAGGCTTTCAGCCACCCTCAAGACCTATTGGGGAGTTGACCTCCAATCTGCCCCCTGGGGTGGGGCAGAGAGCCCAGTACCACAAACAAGAAAATGATCTGAAAAAGAAAGAAAGGTTGGAGGCGGCCTGACTAACCATCAGGTCATTCCCTCTCCCAGAACAGGTAAAATGTTCTTTCATCACCCCTGTGGAAGATTGGAGGCCATAAGGTGGAAAAAAGCCTACAAGTCCCCAGGGTTATATTTTTATGGGTGGGACCAGCCCTTCCAGCTGCAGCTTGTCACCCACCCTGAAAACCACAGCAGTTTTTCTGCTCACCTGTGGCCTCAAACTTTGGCTAAAAACTTCAATTTTCCTATACCTCTGTGAGAGAAAGCTCCGCAATCTGTCTTGATACACAAAATTCCTTTCATCTAGCATTTCTATACTTCTACTGATCCAACTTGTATGGGTTAGCATACTACATGTGACAGGAAAGCTTAAAATTGCAATGTGGAAAGATCATATTTGACCCACGTTTCCAATGTATGTAGCTGCAGTATTGAGACCCAGAAATGTCTATGTTTGTAGGTTTGCATAAGTGGCAGTAGAGAAGATGCCCAAATTAGGAAGCTACTCACATAACAAAAAAAGTGTTGAATTGTACGGGGACATTTTAATGTCTCAAGGTTGCATTTTTGGAATGTTCGTATTGTGCATGCTGGCCCAACCACACAATTGGTGTTACTTTTTTTTGCAAGAGTGTGGAAAAGATAGATCATAAACATTTTGTGGATGCTCATAGGTTCCAGAGTTTTCGCTTACAGAAATATGGGCAAAAATTAGCTATTGGACAAAGTTTGAGATTTACAGGGCATTGTAGTAGGGAAATGTAGTAAGACACTCCGAAGACAGACCATCCTGGACTCCACTGAAAAGTCTACTAGTGGAAGGTGGTGATCAAATCGAGGCCCCAATTTCACAGCTATCCACAGCACAAAAAGAATGGATTTTGATCAGGAAATTTTGATCTCTGCTTGTTGAGTGTTTGGGGACTTTTGTATTGTGGGTGCTAGGCCAACCCAGACAAGTCGGGTAACTTTTTTATTTGGAGAAGATTGGAATGGTGGGTAATTGGAGGTTTATGGCTCTCCACAGATTCTGTAGCTTTCTCTCACAGAAATGTGAGGAATAAACATTTTTTGTGGCCAAAGATTGAGGTTTGCAGGGCATTCTGGGTGAGAAAAAGTAGTGGGATTTGCACATGCCATAACAAAGTGGACTTCTTTGTATGCCTAGTTTTCAGCACTGTCTCACTTTCGTAGGTTTCCCAGAGGGTGGCGGTGTTGGCATCCAAATTCTGTAACTATCCACATTGCCAAAAGGGGTAGATTTTGGTGGGGTAACTTCGATCTCTCCATCTTGTGTTTTTGAGCCTTTCTTATCTCAGGTGCTAGGCCCACCCACATAAATAGTGCACCATTTTTTCCAAATGAAGTCCTGTGCACAGTAGCAAACAATTTTTTTTTAAATTCTCCTGAATCACGATAGTATGAGTAACTCCAAATTCAAGCATGTAAAAACAAATACTATCCCTAAAATCTGTATATTGTGCATATTTGGAAAAAAAACAAAGGCCTACATTTACAGCCATTTTTATTTCATTCAATGTTGACAAATTAACTGCTGCATAGTGGTACACAATGAGAAATCAGTATAAGCTGCAGCTCAGTGGTAGGCTCTGTGTATCACAGGTTTTTGAACAACCAACAAGCACTATATAGCTGTGCAGCCAAAAGGGTCTGCCGGATTAATAGTATATAACTTTTATCGGGCAAAAAATTAGAGATGAGAACATTGTAACCAACTGTTATCTTCTTTATTTGTTTCATTGAACCATTAGTTTCTTTAGGAAAACCATGATCAATCTACACAACTGACCCCATCTGACGTCATCAATTTTTCTAGTTTTAAGTAATGTATAGATTTTAGGGTTCACCCATGGGTTTCACAGCTGTTTCTGCCATAAACTGAAACACAGTTAAAACCACAAAAATGGGGAAAAAGAACTACCACATGAACAAAATACAAAACATGTGGTTAAAAGCTTGATTTCTGTAAGTCATTGGGTTATTGATTGAGGTTTGTGAAAACCTACTCAAGCAACAAACACTGCACTTGTCAGGGTTAAAGTAACTATATTAACCCATGCTTAACCTCAGGTACCTTGGCACAAACACAGTCAGGCTTAACTTCAGGGCAATGTGTAAAGTGTGTATGCAGCACACAAACAGTAATGACGTAACAACATAACAAAAGAAAAACCCCACACCAATTTTCAAAATAGAGAAAAGTTTAATAAATAAAATGAAACCAAAATGAATTAAATCAGTAGAACCGGAGTTATGAATTTTTATTATTTTGCGAAATCTAGCATCTAAAAGATCAAATTGTGAACCACGGGCTAGCTGGTCACGTGAGACCAGGGCAAAATCAAAAGTTAAGGCTGATTGTGACCTCGGCTTACCTTGGGACTTAGAAATAAGTTTGAAGAAGATTCCAGGAGTAGGTAAAGTTCAGTGGGGCAAGGCAGCAGGCTGTGTCTGAGAAGGCATCACCAAGAAGTGCTGGACGAGGACTCAGTTAAGCTGTCTCTGGCAGCGGAAAACTAGCTCCAAGTGACAGAGCTGGATTTCCAGGCCAAGATGGGCAAAGTCTTTGATGGGGGGGGGCCTGTAGCCAATAAGACTGGTGAGAATTTTTGCTTTCGGACTTAAACAAGTTTTTTGGAAATCAAAATCCTCCTTCAGGATAAAGCTGCAAGTCGTAGCGGAAGAGGGCTCACGAGGCTGAATTCCATCACTCGACCGGTTGATCAGCAATGCATCTTCGGCAGATCGACTGGTGGGTAGCACCCTGTCATCTGTCAGTTCTTCAGCCACTTTGTGGTGAAAATATGTCTAAGACACAACCTTTTCGGATTCAGCCGAAGTAGCACCACTAACACCACTTCCAAGGGGCCAGAACCTGGATGGGACACACTGAGGGGTTAGGACACTCCAGCAGTGGTCAGGTGCTGGGTTCAAGTTCTCTGGACCTATGTCACACTGGATGCCAGTCAACTAGCCTTTGGAGTCACTCTGATACTCCTGGGTTCAAGCAGAAAAGATGGCCTCTAGAGGGAGGGAAGTCCTCTGGGGAGTCCAGGCAGTACTTCTGAAATCTACCACAAGTCCAGGAGTGTAGTCAAGAGTTTCTTTGAGGGTCCAATATTTATAAATGGTACAAGCCTTTGAGTTGGGGGGGCATATTAGCTAATGCCACATTCCATTCTTCCCTTCCTCTGTCACAGCTCCAAGATGTCTAGGGTGACAAAAGACTAGTTTCCAGTTCCTTTGGGTGTTATGAAGGCAAGCCCTTTAACATCTAAGTGGGACAGGGAACAACTCCACTCCAACCATCCTATCAGGACTTCCCATCCTCCCAAAACCTAGCGTCTCTTTCTCTCATTGTCGGGGAGTAATGTACAAAGCCCAGCAGCTAAGCATTTCACAGTCATATTACCCAGGAAACTGGCAAGAGGCACCAAATAGCTAGGGCAAGAAAATGCCTACTTTCTAAAAGTGGCATTGTGAGTTAAAATCCAACTTTACCAGTGAATAGCATTTTAAATCACAATCCATTTGAGGCCATACACAATATTTCTATCTGCTCCAAATCAAAAGTTATCACTTATTAAGTGTGATAAGGTAAACAATGTTATCCAGTGGGAAAGATAGGTCTTACACTAGTGAAAACTGAATTTGTCAGTTTTTCATTACCAGGAAATGCCCAACTTACAAACTCATGTCCGACTTTTAAATATGCTGCACCTTGCCCCATTGTCTTTTAGGGCCTACCCTATGGGTGAAGTATATGTATTGAAAAGCGTGGTTTTGGCTTGGCAAGGGGTTTATTTTTCCAAGTTGGAATGACAGTCATAAATCTGCACTACAGGCTGCAATGGCAGGCCTGGGGCATGTTTAAAGTGCCACTTAAGTAGTTGACTCAATGAGTGCTGCCTGCTCACTAGTTGTATTTAATTTTCAGGCCTTCGGGACATGTAGTGTAATATACTAGAGATTTATAAGAACATTAAATGTGCAAATCAGGTGTATGCTAATTTTACCATGTTTTAGGCAAAGACCACTAGCACATTGCCATTGACTAGAAGTGATAAAGTGCAATTAATCCTAATGCCAACAAAAATGAAATTCAGAAAACAGGAGAGGTGAAAGCAAAATGTTTGGGAGAAGATCACACCAAGTTTGACAATTCTAACAGTTTCCTTCTACAATTCTGCTTTTTTTCTGAAATCTGAGAAGAAGGTGATCTTAGCACAACAAACCCTTCATTGATGCACTTTTCCCATTGTTCAAAAAGAAAACAAGATTTTCCTCTATGTTGCCTGTTTTTTGGGGTCCCTCCTTGGGAATCCACAAACCTTGAGAAGACATCTTAGGGAAGGCTATTTTAAGAGGCCCAAAGACAAGGAGCATAAAGGAATGTCACTGTGACCCCTGTACTTAAGTCTGTTACTGGGACTAAGATTCAGACTAAAATTTGGAGCAGACCCAAGTCCTACTATGGTGAATGTGAGACAACTGAGGTTGGTGTTAGTGTGATAGTTGAGGGATTTGTAATTCACTAAAGGTTCCAAGATACTTTCATCCCAGAAGTGGGAAGTATTTCTACCTTCTGAGGCTTGTTTGTTACTGCTAGGAGTAGTAAGAGATTTGCAGCATTTCAAAGGTTTGTAAATATTATTGTTTGAAAAATAAGAAGCTTAAACTTTGTGAGAGAAAGCTTGTGAGTGATGTTTCTTTGCAGCGAGGATGTACCCTAGTTTATAGGCAAAGGGGCCTGTTCACAAATGTGTATGTATACATAAGTAAATCTAGACATAGACATTTGCTGTTACACTGTCTAATAACTTTACTGCTTTTTGGCTATTCACCATTTTTTTGTGTAAAATTACTACAAAGTGTAAACTTACATGGCTCTAGCCTTTTTCAGGGGGTGAAGTCAAATTTACAGGTTTAAATTTACTACTAATAACTATCCACACATAGGCACCGGTCTCCTCCACCAGGGGCAAGTACTCAAAGCAAAATGGGCAAAAAATAAAAAAACGTTTATCAAACTTAAAAAAATAGTTAAAATATTTGAAGTTAAATATTAATTTTAATTGTTAAAGTCATATGTTTATATTATTTAAAATTACTAAATAAATGAATAGAATTCATTTAAGTGATTGTAAATATTTTTTGATAAATGAAATGTATTTTTTACATACAAAGAGACTATTAAAGTGTTTTAACAAAATAATATTTATTTCTATGTAACACCTTAAAATTCAGTTAAATTTACAGATTTATTTTAAAAAAGTCGAAATACATGATTTTACTTTAACAATATTTCCTAGGGGATTTATTTGAGGTCCCAACCTCTATTATATTCTTTGACAGTAGTTAACCTTGTATCATGCTAGAATTACCCTATGTCTGAGCTGGAGTACATTTCCTACTGTTTTTGGTCCATTTTGGCTGTAGTAACTTTAAAAGTACACATTCTGAATAATAAACTGGTTACTCTTTTTTGAGTGGATGTATGTCCCTCTCCTACCCACTCCCCAATTGCCCTCTCGGAACCCCTTCCATTTGTTCATACATATTCACGAATTTCCAACCATTGTCACCTGTCTCTCCCATATTTACTATTAAAAAGTTTACATACATGTTTAGAGAACTCCGCAGTTGAGTGGACATCTCCACACATTAAATATAAGAGAATCAGAAACATAGACCTCTGCACTTACTCTAATGAATATAATTTTCCAATAATCGAGAAAGTCTGTTGTAGTACTACTTAATATACTTCAAAATGCAGTTTTCTAATAAAACCCAAAGTCAGAGACACTTAAGTTGTGGAAGATCGGGATTGCCAAGATAAAAGTCTATAACTAAAGTTGTGAAGGCTACTTTTGAGAGGGCCATTGGGCTAGAAGCAGTTGTGAGATCGCTATTCTTGAAAATATGGATGACAATTATGAAAATATGTCATGAGACTTTAAGAGGATGAGAAGGGGTTTAAATATATTGGTAAAAAACATGGCACGCGAGAGAGAGAGAGAGAGGAGTAAAGTTGGAAAAAATAGTAGCCTGAACTTCAGGTTCAATTTCAGTCTAAGAAAATTAGTGAAAATTAAGTGCTGTGTGGAAGAGCAGTTCTGAATAGTGAGACTTGAGAGAAAACTAAGATATGTGACACAAAAGGACAGATAAGACCTGTCTCTCTGTTTCCAATGTATTTGTGATATTTAACAGCATTTTACAAAACATGGATTTAGATATGCTTAACATACCATGACAAATTTGAATCATAATGTTTCCTTTATTATAAATGGGAAATAGCCATCTCTGCCTTAAGGGTGTCAGATGTAGACATTTGTTGCCATGAAGAAGGATGGATTTTAGAGAGTCATATGAGAATTTTGTGAAGACTTTCGTCCAGATAGAGGTGTTGTTGGTGAAGTGTAGGTTTGTCTGCTGTATGGCGTTCTGAGTGCAAAAGTACTGGGCTACATTGAATATCTCCTGGTGACTCCTAAGTGAGCCATCCAAAAGTGATCAATGTTAAAATTCCTAGCTAGCATCATTGCTCAGTTTGGCTTCTGGCCCTCACACAGCACTTAAGCATGCTGTACTATATCAGCATTATTGTTGGGTGTGGCAGCAGGCCCATTCAGACACTATTAGACCTGCCTACCATATTCAACATGGTACCTTATTCCATCTAGATAACACGCTGTTATTACTGAGGACACAAAGCTCAACACTGGCATGAGTTCATTATTTTCTTTCTCAGCTGAAACTTTTGTCATCATGAATAACAACTTAGGACTTCCTGAGGTCAAAGTGAATTTGAGCCCATTTGAAGTGGCCAGTTGGTTGCAGGACAATACTTAAAATTAAATTCAGGTAAGAGTGAAGATTCAATTATCATAGGCTCCCTCTTGATTTGCCCATCTGTGTGATGACCTCCTGACTTAGGTACCTCTCCTGCTCCCCACTCCCATATTAAGAAATTGCTTTAGGTTTGATGATACTCCTATTTCTTGTTCCAGATTCTCACATGGCTGCGAACTGCTGTCGTTAGACCAGGCGAATTTAGGTAAACCATGTCCAATTATCATGTTTCAGTTGAATTATGGTAACTCGTTGCACCGGGAGAACCTATATTTCTTACTGGCAGACTCAAGGTGGTAAAAATGATGCTGCTTATTTTCTACTCGATATTCTGAAGTGTCTTCTGTAACCCTTCATCCTTCGTGTCTTCAATAAGTTCCTATCAAGAAGCAAGTCCTGTTTAAAGACATGCTTGTTGATATTTGCATTTGCTATCACACCTTCCTTAGAAACGGTCACATGGAATTTCAATGTACATTTCTTCCATATGTGCCATCCTTGTGCCTCTGCTCCACTTACTTGAATCTTCTTTGTTTCCCCAAGATCAGGATAGTGTGCTACAGCGGTCATGCATTTTCATATTTGGCAGGAAAGGCTTACAATTAATTGCTTGTGGCTCTGCCTGCGTTTTATTCCATTCCTCCCGTCTCCTCCCGTGTCCCATGTCGCTGACATTTGTTTGGCTTTATTCCAGTGCTGTCCTCGTTTACCTCTGGCTCCTAAAATAAGATTATTTTACACAAGATGCCTTTTCTGGTCAAATGTAGCTAAACATAGAACTAATGATGTGAAACTTGCTTAGCCTCGCTTCGCATCTCAAGTCTCTCTCTCTCCAGGGCCCCTCCCTACCAGCCCTCACAACATAACATACAGGGCATTGCGTATCTCCTTTATTTGGGCCATAAACCATCTCAGGCTGATCTGCTCATTAAAATACGAGGCAAGAATGCATGCAAGACTTTTCATTCTGTTAAAATAAAAATCAAATATTTTTCCAGCCTTATTTTCCAATTTCTGTTCAGACATTTACACAACGGGAGGGAGTGCAGTCATCTTCTCGTCTCACCTCAAGGGCTTTTGATTTCTGATGTCAGTAGCCACCAGTGACCACCAAAACATGTCAGGAAAGATGAAATTATGAGACAGGGTTGACCAATTTATGTGGCAAGAAAACTCCAGCTCTGAATTTACAATGCCAAAAGCTGTAACTCAAGAAAATGTGAGACCTATTGCATTGCAAAGGCTTGTTTGTACTGCTAGGGTCACTCGGGGACGTACTCTAATATTAAGCTAGCTTGTTGGTTCGTTCTATATTCATCTGTGTGGCCCAGTCATAGATGGCTAGAGGTGACAATGTGTCCCCACAATAGCAATGTCCCACATCTGGTCACTGGCAAGGCACTAACTTTTATAGGAATGTAGTTTTCTTGAAAAGCCTTTTAGTAGCGATTTAACCTGAACTGGTGATCTGTAATTACTTATGCAGCTCTACAGTTTCTGTCACTTTTGATTAGCCCTAATGAATTATGTTTTTTAAGTATTTAGAGTCAGATGTACATGAAATATCAGTATGTTTTATTGTATATGTTAGAAATAGGGTCTCTGGTTGGCTAGGGAATGTGCTTAAGCCAGGCAGAACCCACCCACTCTAGGTAGGGCGAGGGGGTCACACACCCAGGATAACCCCTCCTTGGTAGCTTGGCACGAGCAGTCAGGCCTAACCTGGAGGCAATGTGTAAAGCGTTTGCACAACACACACAACACATACAACACATGTGACACATTATCCCCACCACAAAGAAAACACAACACCTGGTTATGTAAAAATAAACTGTATTTCACAAAACATCATTAGACCACATACAACATGTATCAGTAATACTCTGCCACACAAGCAATTGTCAGAACATTTCTCAGGTACTAATACTCTGTGAAAATCAACAGTAGTCATAATAAAACACATAGGTTACTGGTTGTCCTGCAACATAAGTAGTAGTCAGGCAAACATTGTCATTTGAAGGCACGTATTATGGTAACACATATGATCTTAACTGCCCAAACAGTAACAGAAAAGGCACTAAAAAGGCCTGTGAATGCCACTATGCACTTTTCTCCCCCGAACTGGTGAGTATAATCGGCCGCTCAGCCCAGGCGCCACAACAAGGAGTGATGGGGTCAAAAATGGGGGACATTCATGTCCCAGGTTCAGAGCTCATGCGCCTCAGTCCTAGTGCAGTACTTGCAGGGCGAGGGATCTCCGTTGAGTGTCGCCACCCCAGCCTGTTATGTGCCACAAAAATGCAAGTGGGAGGAGGGGCAGTGGTAACGGGGACCATCCAATGAGGTTTTCCCACCGCAATCCTCCACAAAACAACAGGGTTGGCCCAGTGTGAACAGGGGACATCCGTTGAGGTGTCCTCCCTGCCTGCGAACTCCAACACAGTGAGGGGGGGCCGGCTGGAGCGTGGGACCTCCAGTGAGGTCTCCTCTCCTCTAGGCAGCCGCTCCCCTGCCAGACAATGCGCTTGCACCCGATGCAGTGTGAGACCTCCCTCCTTGCCTTCCCGGGCTGCAGGGCTGAAGGCACTAAAGCAGGTGCATGCCTGTGCTCCAGGGGCACACTCCACAGTGCTCTTTGCCTCAGGGGCACTCAGCAGAGCGCTATCGCTCCTGGCTTCATATTCCTGTTCCCCAGGGGCACTCTAAGAAGCGTGTTTGGGTATGCTTGTTCCACCTGGGTTGCGGCAATGATAACTCCCACAGGGAGAGGAAGAAAAGCACTCCTAATTCACTTTAGGCGAATAAAGAAGAGCGCTCCTCAAGTGCTATGCTCCAGCTACAGCCTATACCTAATAGGTTAACTCTAACCCTCCTAGAGTCAGAGGAATAGGTCCCTTGGGGATAGCATTTGGTGCTGATTGTTCAAAAAGTTTTGTAATCTAAACAAATGGTTAAAAGAGAAAGATAATCAGTAACATATTCCACCTAACAGGTTTTTGCGTCTCAAAGCAATGGGTCAATCATTAATGATAGTTCTCTGCACATGATAAGCTTGTGTGGAAACTGTTTTATGAAAACACCTCTGTCCAAGCTCAATTAGAGGACAACATTGCAAATTACTCTGGATTTCCAATGGTCCAGAGTCCAAATCGCCAGCCTACTCCTAGTAAAACAATCTGTTAAGGTTTGATCATATCTGCCTAATAAATCCCCTTTTATTTTCAATGTGTGAGGGGTAGCCTAGCTCAAGTTAGCGAGTACTCAACATTAACAGCTCAGTATGGAGAGTGGTAAGCATGGACAGATATCCTTTGTCCTAATAGTAATATCACATTGTCATAGGTTATGATCCGCTCACTAGGGTATGGTCACTGTTAGAATTCATTTTGAATTGCTTCGTTTCTTTTACACGTGTAAGTTTGAGCTTTTGTTGTCTCTGAACGCACTGTCTATCACATATGTTATCTTATGTATATTTGTTTAGGTAAAATAAGCCTGGTTCCACGCCATAGGCTTGCAGCTGGTTTCTTTCCCTAACTGGGGCACTGTATTCATTATAATTGTGTGTTCAAATAACTAACTGACCTCGGCTGTGGTATTTTGGGGAGGGAAAGGCTGATATCTATACCTTTGAACCACGTAATCCTTTGAAGGGTCTCAAGAATGTGGGGAGTCAGGCAGCTGCAGAAGGGAGGCAAGGACAAGGCTGGAAATGGAACCAGTGTGTGGAAACTGATTAACTCCTTAAAATATCTGTATGACGTATATCATTAGTTACACATTTTATGTATCCTTTGATGTATGAGTATAAATATCACTGTTAAACGCTTTATGTCAGCACACTTTACTTCGGGCCTGGGATGCCAGTGGTAAACCTGTCCTCTTTGCTGCAGCAAAAATAAACAGACCTTTGGTCATTGATTTTTCACTCCGGCTCTCCGTGTCAAAACTCCTTTGTAAATGCATTTGTAAGTATCTGCAAATATGTGCATTTGACAATTTGGCGCCCGAACAGGGACCTTCCAGTGGATATCTTCAGTAGCTCTGTCACGAGACGTGCTGCCAGTGGGGGGACGCCGTTCCGGAGGTGTAGATTCCAGGGGCCCCTGCACAAAGACTTAGTTTCAGAAGCAGCTGCATCTTATCCACCGGGCAGGTTTCCCCCCGCTTTCTCATGATGTCCCAGCGAAGTCCCTGAAACATCGGTGTTTATCTTGACGGATTAGTCTGACACGGGCGGCCGGAGAGAAATCCAGGAAAAAGCAGATAGTCAGGTAAGACTGTTCCTCGCTGGCTATTTGTCTGCTTTAACTTGCATTTGAGAGAATAATTGTTTTTGGATAACTTATCATTTTTGGGAATGATTAGTTCTTGGTAAATTTGCATTTGTACAAGGTACCATTTGACAATTTGTATTACATGTGTTTTTCTTGTTTGAGTAATTTGCCCAGGCCTGGAGCAATTTGTAAGTTGGTAAATATTTGAAAAGGTTTTCTTTGATGCACATTTGAAAAAGGTTTTTTTTTCGGTGCAGGTTGCATTTTGAAATTTGGTGCGTGTTGCATTTTGAAAAATTAAAAGGTTAGATATGGGAAATAAGAAATGTTGGCAAGGGTTATGTCTTTGTTTTCGCCGAAATCATGGGCCACGTTTAGATAAAAAGCAACCCATTCCAAAAGAGGGAACACCAGGGTGGGACATGTTAAAGGATTATGGTTTAGAGAATAATTTGTATAATAGTATATGGCGCAAATATACTAGACATTGTCCTGACCTCCAGTGGCCGGAGGATGGGTCTTTTGATTTAAAGAAACTAACCTACCTACAGGAATGTTTGTTTCATAAAAAGGCTAGACAACATATGTTTGAAGTATACAGAAAATGGGAAATTGAGGCCACCAAAAGAAAAACGAAGTCAGATAAACTGTTAGAGAAGGAGAACCGGAGAACCATCATGCAGAAAGCCGCCCTGTACCACCATTCCCAAACCCAGAAAAGAATTGAGTCTGAAGACAGAGTCCATAGGGCCCAGGTGGAGGGAAGTTATGTATCAAAGCCAACAGAACCCAAACATGCATTAGAGGAAGATGAGGTAATGCTACAGCTATTAGATAATAGCCCTACTGCACCTCCACCTTACACACCCCCTGCAGTAGCCCAACCTATCATGGGGGCACCGCAACAGCAGCAAGGGCAAGGGCACAATTTGGGAAATCCAGGTGCACCACTACAGCAGCATGTGCCACAGCCACCACAGCCTCTAGCCCAAGCCACCCAAATAGCCCAAGTCCTAATCCCTCCGCCACCTGCCCCACCACTACCAGCCAACACTGCAAGGTTACCAATAATGTCCCCTGCCCCTAATACCCCAAATGGACAACGCCGACGGTGCACAGCCACTCACTCACTTTCACCCATATGGAGCACACCTATGAAGTCGATTTCGCCCCCTAGTACCCGCTCCACTATTGGGGATTGGGAAAAACGGGTTATCAAGGATCAGTCAGATAACTGGATGTCACATCTTATTTACACCCACACCGATATTATGGACACAATACAACAGATGTCACATTTTGGACAGCAATTAGCACTGCTGTATATGATTGAAAAATTGGAGAGGGATTGGAAGTCTTGTATTACAGATTCTACCCCTCTCCCTTATGAACAAGAATTAAACCAATTATGGCGGGACAGTAGGGCTTGTATTCTTGATAGTAACAGCATAAATGAGGGAGTACGCATTTGTGTCATAGCCAGGGAAGATGTTCTAAATAGATATGACAAGGGGTACCCAATGAGGGAAGTGCACCCTGATATGCCCACTGCAGCTGCAGTCGCAGCAGCAGCTGCCGCCGGACAACCAGCTCCCGTGCCGGTGGCCCAATTTGTTCATATACCATGGAAAAGGGAGGAGGTAATGGCTATAAAGAAAGACTTGCCAGACCCTCGAAAGAATCCAGCTGGATTCTATCGGGACCTTAGAACTGCCATTTCCACCACAACCATGACACTCAAAGACATTGACTATTTTTTTGGTGTTTTATTGGGTCCTGAAGTTTGGCATAAAATTAGAAGAGTAGATGATGCACCTACTTTGGGAAATACATGGGGGGGTTTAGAAGCACATGAAGCACAAAGGGCACCAGGAACCCTGCCGCATCAGGATATTTTAGATTTACCTAATCGGATATTGACTAAGTTAGAAACTGTTATACCTCTTCAGACTGTGGATTGGGGAAAGCTTGCCACTTATAAACAGAAAATAGGTGAAGATGTCCCAGATTATTTTACTCGAATTGAACAAGCTTTCATAGATTTTAGCGGTCAAGACCTCGCCACCGTAACAGGTGTCACACTATTTGTAGAACGCTTTGTTAATGGCCTTCTACCTGAAATATCACAAAAATTAAAAGCAACAGAGAGTTCGTGGATGACGAAGGGACAGGCAGAGATTTTGCAGATGGCGCAATACTATGAGAGCAGGTACAAGGAAGAATTAGAAAAGAATGAGAAGTCAGTAAAAGAATTGAAGAAAAAGGTATTATTACAGCAGGCATACCCTCAGCGGGATGCAACCCCTCAGCAAAGGGGTGGCCCACCAAGGGGACGGGGAAGGGGTCGAGGTCGAGGTGCATCTGCACCACCCCAAGACCGCCGATTAAATATCAACCAATGTGCCTACTGTAAGCAGGATGGACATTGGCGTGATACTTGCCCATTACTGGAAGGAAGACAAAGTATGTCACTTCATAGAGGGAACGCGGCAGGTAATGCACGAGGACGAGGAAGAGGTAGAGCTGATCAGAATTCGCAGAATGAGAATCAGGTCCCGCGTAACACTAATATTTTTGACAATGCATTTGAACGACAATATTATGCTGATGATTTCTTTTCTGAATCCTACAATTATTAGGACAGCCACAGACAGGGCCAGGGGCGAGTAAGTATTCCTGTAGATCAAAATGGTCCCTACATTGATGTAAAAATCGAAGGAGAGGGCCATAAGTTTCTTCTAGATACTGGTGCCACCAGAACATCTATTGCACATTCTGCAGTCCCCGGGGCTCCCCTGTCTGGGCTTCATACCACATCAATTGGGATTTCTGGAATCCCCGTGGTGAGCCCCATCTCAACACCTATGAGAGTAACTGTAGGCCCATTTACAGTACACACGCCACTCTCTTTAACATCAGGTTGCAATGAAAACTTGTTTGCATTAGATTTGTTAAAGAAATTAAATGCAGTTATTCACTGTTCAATGGATGGTGTCTATGTAACTATGGATAGTGTTTCCCCAACTCGGTGCATGTTCTCACAGGAATACGACTTACCCCCAGAGCTACAGGAAATAGACCCTCGCTTATGGGCCAAAGGCAAGAATGATGTAGGCATTATGGATATCGACCCTATTGTAATAAAAATCAAACCAGGTGCCCGGTTACCTCGTGTTCCTCAATACAAATTACCTAAAACAAGCGAAAAAGGGCTCAAGGCAGTCATATCTGATCTTGTGCATGCAGGTGTCATAAAGGAAATAGTGAGCAGCCCATGTAACAGTCCAATCCTTCCTGTTGTAAAGAAACGAAATGATGCTAATAGATTAGATGGTGAGCAATCATTTACTGATAACACAGTATATCGATTAGTTATTGATCTCCGAGAAATTAATAAAATAGTAATTCCCCAGTTTCCCGTGGTCCCAGACATGAATAGTCTTTTCACCATGATCCCACCCTCTGCGTGTTTTTTCACCGTAATCGATTTGAAGAATGCTTTCTTTAGCATTCCAATTGCCGAAGAATCTCAATATTTGTTTAGCTTTGCGATTTTTGGTAGATCATTCGCGATGACAAGAATTCCACAGGGCTTTGTTGAGTCCCCGAGCATATATAGTCAATGTCTTAAACGTCAATTAGACCAATTCAATCCACCCACAGGCTCTGCGTTGTTGCAGTACATTGATGATATTTTAATTGCCTCAGATTCCATGACACAATGTAAGACTGATACTGTTGCATTATTACATCATTTAGCACCTCTGGGCCATAAGGTGTCCCTTCCAAAATTGCAGTATTGTAGAGAGGAGGTCACCTATCTAGGACACCTCCTCTCTAAGGAGGGAAGGAGATTACATCCAGACAGAATTAAATTGGTTCATACAATGACTGCACCACGCACCCCTTCTGAAGTCCGAGCATTTTTGGGATTTACATCTTTTTGCAGACAGTGGATTCCAAATTTTTCACTTATAGCAAAACCATTGACTGCTCTGACACTTTCAGATGTGCCCTCTCCTGTACCTTGGACTGACAAATGTGAGGAGGCTTTTCAAGAATTAAAAAAGGCGATGTGCTCTGCTCCTGTATTGGGTAATCCGGATTACAGCAAACCATTTGTTTTATTTGTGCATGAAAAGCATGGCTGTACATTGTCTGTTTTGACACAGGCCCAAGGTGGGAGACAACGCCCTTGTGCATACTTCTCTTCCACCTTGGACACTGTGGCGCAAGCTTTGCCTACTTGTCTTAGAGGAGTGGCTTCTGCAGCAGCTGCGGTGAAACAAAGTGAAGGGTTTGTTGGTGGCAATCCGCTCACTGTGATGGTTCCTCATGCCGTTGATATTTTGTTAAACAAGACACAGACGCAGCACCTCACCAGTGCTCGTCTAACGGGTTACGAATTAACATTGTTCAGTCCAAATATTACTTTGAAGCGGTGCAATGTCTTGAACCCAGCTACGTTACTACCCCTCCCTCAGGACAATGTGGAATTTGATCATAATTGCATTTTTTCCACTGAGGAAGAAACTAAGGGACGGGTAGACTTGACAGACACTCCCCTATCTGACCCACAGGGAGAGCTGTTTGTAGATGGGTCTTGCTTCAAGTTACCAGATGGTACGACCACTGCAGCCTATGCCGTCACCACAGTCAAAACAGTGGTTGAATCTCATAGAATCCCGCAAAATTCGGCACAGGCTGCAGAATTAATTGCCCTCACCAGAGCTTGTGAAATAAGTGAACATCTTAGTGTTAACATCTACACTGATAGCCAATATGCGTTTGGAGTAGCTCATAATTTTGGGCGACTCTGGGCGAATAGAGGCTTTATCACGTCACATGGCACTACCATCCAGCATGGCAACTTGATTGTGACACTTTTGACTGCTCTCAGTCTGCCCCGTCAGGTCGCAATCATTAAGTGTAGTGCCCACAAAAAAATTACTGATGATATAGGACGAGGAAATGCTTTTGCAGATGCTACAGCGAAAGCAACAGCACGAGCACCATTTGACAATGCATATGTTGAGAGTAGCATCAAGGGAGAGCCCCAGTACGAAGTATTAGAAAATACCATGCAGTGTGTGAGAGATATTCAAGCAGAAGCAACAGCAGAGGAAAGGGAACAGTGGGAGAAGAACGGTAGACTAGACAGTGAGGGTTGTTACACAGATGACACAGACAGAAGAAGATGGATGTTACCTAATTGCTATGTACACGCTATGGTTACTATGGCCCACAGTCCTGCACACATCAGTGCCCAAGGCATCAAGACAACTTTGGACCATGTTTGGAGTAATCCTCTGATATCCAAAGCTGCTAATAACCTGGTTAAAAGTTGTATGGTGTGCGCAGTGCACAATGCAGGAAAAGGGACCCCTACGCCCCCTGGCCACTTTGCCCCTCCTGATCTCCCTTTTGAAGCTATACAGATGGATTTTATCCACATGGAACCGTGTAACAAACTGAAATACGTGTTAGTGGTAGTATGCATGTTTTCAAAATGGATAGAGGCCTACCCATTAAAAGACAATGGTGCTCTCTCTACCGCCAAAATATTACTAAAAGAATATTTTCCTAGATACGCCTTGCCACGATTAGTCTGGAGTGACAATGGCAGTCATTTTTCTAATGAGGTAATGGAGAAGGTCTGTATCGCCCTTAACATCAAACATCGATTTCATGCTGCAAATCACCCACAATCAGCGGGCCTTGTAGAAAGGTATAATTACACCTTGAAGAGCAAAATAGCTAAGATTTGTGCTGAGACCAACTTAAAATGGCCAGATGCTTTGCCCCTAGCATTAATGTCCATCAGGATGACTGCCAGTAGCAAGTCACGATTATCCCCCTATGAAGTTGTCATGGGGAGGCCAGCCAATATCTGGGGGGTACCACGACCAAAGAAGCTTTCTGAAGTGCAATATCCTTTGTTTGTAGATTACTGTAAACAATTGACTAAAGATTTGCGTTTGATCCACCAACAGGTCAAGGCCAGCCTACCGACTCCTCTTGAAGGCCCTGGTCACCCTTTTAAGCCAGGGGATTGGCTTATGACAAAGAATTTTCAAAGAACCAACAGTCTTCAGCCCAGGTGGCGGGGGCCAGCCCAGGTACTGCTTGCAACACAGACAGCGGTGAAAGTGGAAGGAAGGAAAAACTGGATACATGCTAGCCACTGTAAGCGTGCACCAATTCCACTACAGAGTACTCTAACAGCAGAATTACCATTGTCTCCTGATTACAGCGAAGTAGGGAGACAGGAAACCCCTCCACAAGTTTCAAGTGCTACTTCTGCTCCTGCGGTGACACAACAGCCCAGGGACGAAGAGTTGCTGTTTGAAGATCAACAAACTCATCGATACAACCTGCGTCCTCGCCCATCCAAATGAACAGAATTTTGAAGGTGCGTAAGGTGGTGACCCCTACGAAAAGCTACATTTACATCACCCTGATAGCTCCTAGCTTGGAATTGCAAACTGAGGTCTCTTCTGAATGGCCCAGGAATCCTTTGCTCAGCAGAATACGGCACGCCTGCCTTCGTGAAATACAGTTCCCCGCTTTCACCGCCACCGGCATTTCCGATGCCATTGATGTACCAGCATTAAAACGAGCTATCCTCACTGTTGTTACGCACACTTTGGGCGACGAGGTTGTAAATGACTGTGATGACTAAAATTCCAGCATGAACACGGGTGACTAGCCTGTGCAACGACACCAGAACATTGGTCAGAACAATTGTCTCAACGAGAACACAAGTATAGTGGGATGCAGCTTGTGCAACGCTATTCAATCAGTGGGTAAATGGAGTTAACAGTTCTGTGACTGGCGAGAAAGAAAAAAAACCCAAGTACCAGTTCTACGGAAGCGGCCAGCCATTAGGGTTGGTGCGGTTTGTAGTCCCAGCGGTAAAAAAAAAAAAGGTGCCCTTTTTCTGTTTAATACCCAAGCACATCACTAATCTGGTTGAAAATTGCTGGCCTCCGCCCTCATTTTGCTGAGACACTGAACGAAACTGACAAACTATACTGAAGATTAATTTTGAAGTATTGCGACTTACTCACTGGGAGTTGAGACTCACCAGGAGTTAAAACTTGAAAAGGAGAAGCTAAGGGACCTAGGATCAAGCCAACCTCTATTGTCCTGGACCAACCAGTGCAGCCTAACTGCTAGAGTGGAAAGCACGGCGGTGCTGAACCCTAGTGGGTGTGAACATTGAAGGAAAAATTCACTTATCTGTATCTATACGTATATGATTATTAGTATAGTGATATCAATATTTTGCATTTACATATTTGGTAATTGTGTGAGTATATTTTTGAACACGCGTAGGCGGTTGAGACGAGTAAAACGGTATCATAGAAAAGTTGTAGGACCAAGGAGAAGAGCACAATAAAATTATGAAGATATATCCATTTGGCAGGACAAATATCCCTCTAGAGAATAGGGAAGAGTGGCCTTATAACTATTTCTACAAAACCATAATGAAGTACCTAGTGACCCTTATGTTAATATGTATAATGTCCAGTGGTGTTGCATCATTGTTGCAAAATCCTACCTTACATCCATTGATAAAGGTTCATGGAAAATTAGCGGAGACATTAAGTCTCACTGACTGTTGGATTTGCCGGCACTTGTCTAGACACCCCGAGGATCCTATAGGCCTTTATGAAGTACCAGTATCACCAAGCGAATATGAAAGAGGGGAAGTGTGTCTTGTACCAAATACCACTTGGAGATGTGACCAACAAGAATATCAATGGTACCCTAGGTGTGCGGTGCTCCCTAATACCCAGGCAGAATACAAGCTCTCCCCGATGCCTGAAGAGAATGCCACACTTAAAATGTTTCCCATATGTTTTGGTACCTATTTTTATGGGCAAAACCCAGAGGCAAAATACATGGGAAAGATCCCTCCTGAACAGTGTGTTTACACTTTGTTATTTGATATAAAGACAGGGAATTGGGATCTTGAAGGAGAGGAGAAAATAGACAGAAATTGGACAGCGTTAATTAATGGGACTCATCAAAATTACACTGTGAATTATTGGAACCTGACTGTGGGAGAAAATGAGATTCTAGTAGATCCAGAAGGATTGTTATATGATCCCTCCAGAGAACAAGATAGAAATGGGAAAAATTCACCTGTAATATTGTCCCGGGTTTTCCTTGGCCCCCTCTGGACGGCTAGATGTTCATATGTTGCACCCTGGGCAAATGTATCATTGCTAAATACAATCTGGGAAGATTACAAATATTGCAATAATTCTGAGCATGACACCCCAGAGGGTGTAGGATTGCCTCGAATAAAATACAGCATTATAAATTCACAAATCCAGGGAGGCATGTACTTCGTATGTGGAAGAACTGCATATAAAGTACTGCCTCTTCACTGGCATATTTGGCACCCAACATTACTGTGATATCAAATATATCATCTTCCCAGCCCCTTAACATGGGGAGTTTTGCACATAGGTACAAACGAGGGACACCCATACTGGAGGAGCGAAAGAACTGGGTATTTCAAGTATTACATGTTCTTATTCCCGGATTTGGAATTTTCGATTTACAACTGGCAATGATGAATATGTCAGCTGAATTAGCCATTGCATTTAATGCCACCAGAGAGGCCATAGGAAGTATACAGGTAGAGATAAACTCTGCAGCCCAATTGGCGATACAAAATCGGCTTGCCCTAGACTTGATTACAGTACAACAAGGAGGAGTATGTGTTTTAATCCAACATCAGTACCAGCAAAAGTGCTGTTATTTTGTCAACAAGTCATCAGAGATAGAATTGGATATTGGGAAAATAAAAGAAGCAGTACAGGTATTTGAAAAGGGGGGCCAATATGAAGGAGGCGATTGGAGTTTATCATGGTTATGGTCTTGGTTTGGGGGGTGGGGCTGGTTGTTTAAAGACATACTTTTTATAATAATAGCTATTGTATTAAGTTGTTTATTAGTGCAGTGCTTACCTGCTCTCTGTTCCTGTTTAAAATTGTGTAAACTTCCGCCAGTGAAAATACTAGAAACCAATCGAGCTATGATGCAGAGAGAAGAGATAACTTCCCTAATGGCTATTGACCCCACTGTCCTCACTACAGATACTGGTTGCTCATACCCATCGGTTGTTTATGTCCCCATGAATGCAAATTTCAATGAAGTGGGAGTAAAATTCAACATATATGAGGAAATTTAGAACTATTCAAAACGTTTATTATGTTCAGAAGAAAAAAACTCAAAAAGGGTCGATTGTTAGAATTCATTTTGAATTGCTTCGTTTCTTTTACACGTGTAAGTTTGAGCTTTTGTTGTCTCTGAACGCACTGTCTATCACATATGTTATCTTATGTATATTTGTTTAGGTAAAATAAGCCTGGTTCCACGCCATAGGCTTGCAGCTGGTTTCTTTCCCTAACTGGGGCACTGTATTCATTATAATTGTGTGTTCAAATAACTAACTGACCTCGGCTGTGGTATTTTGGGGAGGGAAAGGCTGATATCTATACCTTTGAACCACGTAATCCTTTGAAGGGTCTCAAGAATGTGGGGAGTCAGGCAGCTGCAGAAGGGAGGCAAGGACAAGGCTGGAAATGGAACCAGTGTGTGGAAACTGATTAACTCCTTAAAATATCTGTATGACGTATATCATTAGTTACACATTTTATGTATCCTTTGATGTATGAGTATAAATATCACTGTTAAACGCTTTATGTCAGCACACTTTACTTCGGGCCTGGGATGCCAGTGGTAAACCTGTCCTCTTTGCTGCAGCAAAAATAAACAGACCTTTGGTCATTGATTTTTCACTCCGGCTCTCCGTGTCAAAACTCCTTTGTAAATGCATTTGTAAGTATCTGCAAATATGTGCATTTGACATCACAATAAAACAACAAACAAAAGTCCACATAAAGCTGTGGAGTATATATCTGAATGCTACAAAAAAAACACTCAGCAAAGTGGCCATTAGTGAATTAAGCAGCAATACTATCATAAATTAGGCAGTGCCTGAAGTTGATAACTCTAGCACAAAAGTATTTTGCTTCTAGCAACGTATTGGTTAATTATGCAGGACCTCAGGTTTTGAAGCTCCCACCCGGGTATAAAGCAAAATGTGCAGTCCTTTGTGCCACCTAGCAGGAGCCGGGCAGCAGGGCAACAAACAGAAGGCAGTCCAGATGCGTCCTTAGTGCAGTCCAGTAGCCTCTCTGGCAGAGGTTTAGTCCCAGTCCCAAAACTCTAAAAATGTGGGGGAAAGCCCCCTATACTTATACTAATTTTGCGCAGTCTCCACAAAAGGGGGGGAAAGGGGATCCAACCAGCCCTAGCTGGTTCTAGGAATGTCCCCTCTCTCCTCCAGCAGAGGCTCCAGACATCAATGGGGGGTAAACAAGCCCTTCGTGTGAGGCCAGAGCACAGCCTTTACAAATGTAGGTGTGCACCA
Source organism: Pleurodeles waltl (assembly GCF_031143425.1). Taxonomy (NCBI): domain Eukaryota; kingdom Metazoa; phylum Chordata; class Amphibia; order Caudata; family Salamandridae; genus Pleurodeles; species Pleurodeles waltl. The sequence continues at coordinate 74,086,081 of NC_090450.1, read as the reverse complement.
CCTCTCCCTCTCTCAGCCCAGGAAGACATGTAGATGCCTCTCTGTGACACCTCCACCCTCCCTGTGTACAGGCTGTCTGAAAAGTATGTACAAAGCCAGCTGGCACTCTGCCCCAGACATGGATTGGACTCAATCTTCAAAACACCAGAGTCCGAAGCACAGAGAAATGCTCACTCTTTAGATTCTGCATTTCTATAATGGTAATAAAAAATCCACCTACACCAGTAAGCAGCATTTCCCACTACCGTTACAACCATAACAAACATGCCAACGCTACCCCTCATAGATCAGACAATACCTCACAGACATAAGGCAGGGCATTTCCAATTCAAGCCTATGAGAAGGCAGCATTCACAGCAGTGAGAAACCAAATAGGCTGTTTGTCACTACCAGGACAAGCCACACAACTAGACACATGTCCTGCCTTTTACGTACATAGAACCCTGTCCATAGGGTTAGCTAAGGCCTACCTTAGGGATGACATATATGTAGTAAAAAGGGAGTTCTAGGCCTGGCAATTATTTTTAGATGTCAGGTCCTTGTGGCTGTAAACTGCGCACACAGGCTTTGCGCTGGCAGGCCTGAGACAGATTTGAAAGGCTACTTCTGTGCATGGCGCAAGCAGCTCTGCAGGCCCACTAGTAGCATTTAATTTACAGGCCCTGGGCACAGGTATACCACTGTACATGGGACTTACAGGTCATTTAAATGTGCCAATCAGGTGTAAGCCAATCATACCATGTTTACAAGGGAGCGCACATGCACTTAAGCACTGATCAGCAGTGATAAGGTGCCTAGATTCCTAGCCTCAACAAAAATTAGGAGGAGGAAGACAAAATGTTTGGGATGACCCTGTAGAAAGGGCCAGCTCCTACAGTATATGCTTTGTTTTAATTATTGCAGTATGTTATAACATCTTAGAAGTATGTATATTTTGATATAGGTCTGAGACAGGCTGACACTACAAATAAATAAATACATTAAAAAAAAATACTGATTCCTGTGTTATTCCTCATTTGGGCACAGGTTTTTTTTTTTTTACTCAAACATTTTGCCTGCTCTGAAAAGGTGAAATGTGTGGAGGAAAACTTGGGAGCTGTAGTTTTCCAGCTGGTCTTGTAGTTCAGGATATGGACAGTAACTCCTGTTACTATCTGCATCAGGAACTACGGGCCACTCATTGTAAAGATTTAATTGTATACATTTTCCTTGCAAATTCATTGATGGAATATTTAGTATACAAGGATATTTCCTGGAGAAGACCACCTAATCTCATCAATATTTAACCAACTTCTTAAATAGATTTTAAAAATGTGTGGCATCTCTTTATGCAATAAACACATCACTTTAAATGCAGTCCGGGCTGCTCATTGCAGCGTTTGAAGTGTTCGGAGGTTGGCTGTGCCATGGTCCCATTTATTCATGTTTCAAAACTTGAAGTTGATGCTTTCTGTGCTTCATGGATCTGGGCTAGGCTTTCTTGGCAATCCCAAGTACATGCAACTACCACAAACAATGTAAGTATTAATCTTTTGCAAGCTATAGTGTGTCATTTTCATAAACAATGAGAAAAAATAGGATTATGCTACTCATCAAACTCTAACAAGGGGAATGCCAGATGAGTAGAACCGCACAACCATGCCCCTTAAAGAGTATTTTTAATTATTCCCCATAGCCAATCAACCCCTTTTTCTTCAGTGCTTGAGGACAGTACATGTTCTATGATGGCTGCCTGGTCACTTACAATCTCTAGTAAAGGAACTAGACCTCATAGGGGCATATGTGCATGCTTAAACAGATATGCCCTCACATAAAATATAATACACCATGCTTTAGGGTTTCAAGGCATGCTAGAGGAGTGGCTTACATATATTAGATGCAGTGATTTTGGCATGGCACACAATGTGTGTGCCATGTCGTGTTTTCACTCATGGTTTGCACCATGACACACAGACTGCAATGGCAGTCTCTGTGTGTAATTTGTGTGTGGGTCCCTTAGGGTAGCGTAAGACATGCTGCAGCCCCTTGGGGCCCTCTTTAGTACCCATGCTGTAGGTACCAGAGGCAGCATTTACTAGGGACTTTAAGGGAAGTTAAAGTCCTGTGCCAGTTGTGAAACAATCAGAAATAACTTGCTTCAAAGGAAAGAGCACTGGCACTGAGGTCTGGTTAGCAGGCCTCAGTGCACTGCCAGAGTTGAAAACCAGCATCCAGTAGCTAAAAAGGAGGAAAAAGTAGGGGGTACTGTAACAAAAACCCATTTTCCTATAAAAATGCAGGTATATCATGTTGACATTAGGCTGGTTGCATGGTTATCTTCTAATTACCATTATAGTAGATGTTGTGGGATGCACAAAGTGCCCGTTTATGGTGCCAGTTACAATCACAACCTGATGGCCTCCTTAAAAAAAAGTGGTAAGCATATGCACCTTTGACACTCACTTTTGTGGACTGGTGCTTATTTTTCCTCAACAAACCTTGATCCAAAGGGAAAGAGAGGAAAAACACAAAAGGGGATAAGAAGGAGTAAGAGAAAGATGGATAAAAGAGAGAAAGCAGGAACAGTCAAGAGTGAAACAAAGGGCATGGAGTTACTGGTGGTGGATTAAAGTGGGGTGAGGTGTATTGAAGGCTGGATATTCCACAACCCAACCTATCGTTGACTGCAGGCTTCTGAACACAATTTTGGGACTCAGCATTTACACTTTTTCAAGTTAGGCACTGTAAAATTCTCAGATTTGTGGAAGAAGCAGTAAATCGTCAGTTGCAAGAATTAATGGAAAGAATTACATCTACCGGAGGGTCTGTGTGGCTGAGGTAAGTTCTGAGAATGCACCACAAGAGAATTATTTTCACATAAAATGGATAGTTCTCCTGCAAGCAATACTTAAGTGTACATCACCATTATGGAAGAAATTAAATTATCACTACCTCTTCAGAAGATCAGATGATATAACCCTTCTTCTATCCTAATCTAGTACATTGTATTCAGTGATATAAATTTGATGTTACTTCTAAAGGAGCTGAAATTTTACTGATGATTTTACTAATTAATAATGTACTGATCATTGATTAACTGATATGTGAAAAACGGGTGACTTTTGTAAATGGCCACCATAATACATTTTGTTTTCTGCTTAGGCTAACTTTAGCTAAATTTGCAATTGTTTTTCCTTGCTCAATGCTTACCTAAAAGAGTGTGATTAATAGCTTATAGATGTGTAGATAGCTACCCCTAGCGGGATTTTGTGTTATGTCTCACAAGTTCAGATTTATTAGGTCATTGTTCTAGTTTGACTGTCCCATTGTTTAGAAAATTGTCACTAATATGTGGTTTCTTCCTCGAGGGTAGAAGAAGATGGCAACTATATTAGATGTTTCTTCCTGAACCTAAGATTCGGACGAGATGGAACAATGGATCCACAGACGAGACGGAAGAGAAGAAGGAATTGTTATAAATTGAGTATAGCTAATGATTGTGTAAATGAAATACTGTTGAATGAGAAGTCAGTGTATTATGAATGTGTAACTTTTAGTTATCTAACTTTAGTTTTATTGGCTGAATTGTATAACTCCTCATGTCTTGACCAATCCTGAGTTTTGTGAAATTTAATATAATGTCCTGTCACCTATTCTTGGGGGGTCATTGTTGTTCTTGGGTTTTTCTGTTGGTTGGAGAGAGAGGCAGACCAGACCTTACGAGAGTTTTCCAGTGATATATCCAGAGTTAAGATTAAGGGGAAGTTTTGTAGTCATGTAGGCTTGAGGGATTTATAGATCATCCTGCTGATGGTGTCCCCTTGCTGAAGTGGTCTTCTTGTTGTTGTTCTATGGGTAATGTATAAATTGTGTATTGTGATATGTGTCATATGTTTTACAGGTACCAGCTGCAGCTCACAAATTATTTGCTGCATAATTATATTATTTTTGTTATAACCCGAGTTAGTATATTTTTTCTAAATTTGTGTTTCTAAATCTTTTACAATGAGCCCAACATGTTAATGCTAATTAGTGGTTAGTGAGGGAATTCGTCTTTACATGCTCATGATTTATATTGACGTTCTTGGATCTCTTGCTCAAATGTATTTTATTTCACTGTTGCAATTATTGGTGTTATTAAGTTGTGGTATAATACTTGATTTAATTAGTTTACTTGCTTTGATGAAACTCAGATATATAAGGTGTTCTAATCAGCCGTTGATGATTCTATATGCTTGTCATTTATGTTTCAGAATAATTTTCTTGACTTTAGCATTGTTAATATAGGGAAATAAATGTATAATCCTTCTTAATAAACTGGTGTGGTTATTGCATAGTGATTAGTTTATTGATTTCTTGGTTATTGGTGGTTATTATGACATGCATCCTTGATGTCCTCTCAAATCAATGTTGTGTCGATCCATTGGCCTAAGGCTCAAAATCCACTCTTTAGTTTAAAGTAATAGCTAGGATTTCTCAGCGCTGCAGCACTTCTGTACCCTACTTCCTCGCATTACACTTGGATAGATAAGAAAGCTCCTGTGGTTCATTATTTGACCTTATAAGAGCATCTGTTTTCTGCTTGATACATAAGGCTAGTTTTGCAAACAAGGACATAAACAAGCTGTAACACCTGGCGGTGAGCCTCAAAGGCTCACCCCTTTGTCACAGCACAGCAGGGCACTCCAGCTTAGTGGAGTTGCCCGCCCCCTCCGGCCACGGCCCCCACTTTTGGCGGCAAGGCTGGAGGGAACAACGAAAGCAACAAGGAGGAGTCACTGGCCAGTCAGGACAGCCCCTAAGGTGTCCTGAGCTGAGGTGACTCTAACTTTTAGAAATCCTCCATCTTGCAGATGGAGGATTCCCCCAATAGGATTAGGGATGTGACCCCCTCCCCTTGGGAGGAGGCACAAAGAGGGTGTACTCACCCTCAGGGCTAGTAGCCATTGGCTACTAACCCCCCAGACCTAAACACGCCCTTAAATTTAGTATTTAAGGGCTCTCCCTGAACCTAGAAATTAGATTCCTGCAACAACAACAAGAAGGACTGCCTAGCTGAAAACCCCTGCAGAGGAAGACCAGAAGACAACAACTGCCTTGGCTCCAGAAACTCACCGGCCTGTCTCCTGCCTTCCAAAGAACTCTGCTCCAGCGACGCCTTCCAAAGGGACCAGCGACCTCTGAATCCTCTGAGGACTGCCCTGCTTCGACGACGACAAGAAACTCCCGAGGACAGCGGACCTGCTCCAAAAAGACTGCAACTTTATCCAAAGGAGCAGCTTTAAAGAACCCTGCAATCTCCCCGCAAGAAGCGTGAGACTTGCAACACTGCACCCGGCGACCCCGACTCGGCTGGTGGAGAACCAACACCTCAGGGAGGACCCCCGGACTACTCTACGACTGTGAGTACCAAAACCTGTCCCCCCTGAGCCCCCACAGCGCCGCCTGCAGAGGGAATCCCGAGGCTTCCCCTGACCGCGACCCTCTGAAACCTAAGTCCTGACGCCTGGAAAAGACCCTGCACCCGCAGCCCCCAGGACCTGAAGGACCGGACTTTCACTGCAGAAGTGACCCCCAGGAGTCCCTCTCCCTTGCCCAAGTGGAGGTTTCCCCGAGGAAGCCCCCCCTTGCCTGCCTGCAGCGCTGAAGAGATCCCTTGATCTCTCATTGACTTCCATTGCGAACCCGACGCTTGTTCTAACACTGCACCCGGCCGCCCCCGCGCCGCTGAGGGTGAAATTTCTGTACGGGCTTGTGTCCCCCCCCCGGTGCCCTACAAAACCCCCCTGGTCTGCCCTCCGAAGACGCGGGTACTTACCTGCTGGCAGACTGGAACCGGGGCACCCCCTTCTCTCCTTTGGAGCCTATGCGTTTTGGGCACCACTTTGAACTCTGCACCTGACCGGCCCTGAGCTGCTGGTGTGGTAACTTTGGGGTTGCTCTGAACCCCCAACGGTGGGCTACCTTGGACCAAGAACTGAACCCTGTAAGTGTCTTACTTACCTGGTAAAACTAACCAAAACTTACCTCCCCCAGGAACTGTGAAAATTGCACTGTGTCCACTTTTAAAATAGCTATTTGTGAATAACTTGAAAAGTATACATGCAATTGAAATGATTCAAAGTTCCTAATGTACTTACCTGCAATACCTTTCAAACAAGATATTACATGTTAAATTTGAACCTGTGGTTCTTAAAATAAACTATGAAAAGATATTTTTCTATACAAAACCTATTGGCTGGATTTGTCTCTGAGTGTGTGTACCTCATTTATTGTCTATGTGTATGTACAACAAATGCTTAACACTACTCCTTGGATAAGCCTACTGCTCGACCACACTACCACAAAATAGAGCATTAGTATTATCTCTTTTTACCACTATTTTACCTCTAAGGGGAACCCTTGGACTCTGTGCATGCTATTCCTTACTTTGAAATAGCACATACAGAGCCAACTTCCTACATTGGTGGATCAGCGGTGGGGTACAAGACTTTGCATTTGCTGGACTACTCAGCCAATACCTGATCACACGACAAATTCCAAAATTGTCATTAGAAATTGATTTTTGCAATTTGAAAAGTTTTCTAAATTCTTAAAAATCCTGCTAGGGCCTTGCGTTAGTCCCTGTTAGCATTTTTCTTTTAGAGTTTAAAAGTTTGGTAAAAGTTTGAATTAGATTCTAGAACTAGTTTTAGTTTCTTAAAAAGTATTCCAACTTTTAGAAGCATAATGTCTAATACAGATGTGAATGTGGTGGAACTCGACACCACACCTTACCTCCATCTACAGATGAGAGAGCTAAGGTCACTCTGTAAACTAAAGAAAATAGCAATGGGCTCCAGACCTTCCAAACTACAGCTCCAGGAGCTGTTGGCAGAGTTTGAAAGAGCCAACCCCTCTGAGGATGGCAACACAGAGGATGATGATAGTGACTTGGAGGGTGATTCCCCCCCACCAGTCCTATCTAGGGAGAACAGGGCTTCTCAAGCCCTGACTCCACAAATAATAGTCAGAGATGCTGGTTCCCTCACAGGAGGGACCAACAACTCTGAAATCACTGAGGATAGCTCCAGTGAAGAGGACATCCAGTTAGCCAGGATGGCCAAAAGATTGGCTTTGGAAAGACAGATCCTAGCCATAGAAAGGGAAAGACAAGAGATGGGCCTAGGACCCATCAATGGTGGCAGCAACATAACTAGGGTCAGAGATTCTCCTGGCATGTTGAAAATCCCCAAAGGGATTGTAACTAAATATGAAGATGGTGATGATATCACCAAATGGTTCACAGCTTTTGAGAGGGCTTGTGAAACCAGAAAAGTGAACAAATCTCACTGGGGTGCTCTCCTTTGGGAAATGTTCACAGGAAAGTGTAGGGATAGACTCCTCACACTCTCTAAAAAAGATGCAGAATCTTATGACCTCATGAAGGGTACCCTGATTGAGGGCTTTGGATTCTCCACTGAGGAGTATAGGATTAGATTCAGGGGGGCTCAAAAATCCTCGAGCCAGACCTGGGTTGACTTTGTAGACTACTCAGTAAAAACACTAGATGGTTGGATTCAAGGCAATGGTGTAAATGATTATGATGGGCTGTACAATTTATTTGTGAAAGAACACCTATTAAGTAATTGTTTCAATGATAAACTGCATCAGCATCTGGTGGACCTAGGACCAATTTCTCCCCAAGAATTGGGAAAGAAGGCGGAAAATTGGGTCAAGACTAGGGTGTCCAAAACTTCCACAGGGGGTGACCAAAAGAAAGGGGTCACAAAACCTCCCCAGGGGAAAGGTGGTGAGACAGCCAAAAATAAAAATAGTAAAGAGTCTTCTACAGGCCCCTAAAAACCTGCACAGGAGGGTGGGCCCAGAGCCTTTTCACAAAACAATCCTGGGTACAAGGGTAAAAACTTTGATCCCAAAAAGGCCTGGTGTCGAAACTGTAGTCAGTCTGGACACCAAACTGGAGACAAGGCCTGTCCCAAGAAAGATACCACTTCTAACTCCCATCCAGCTAAAACTGGAATGGCCAGTCTCCAAGTGGGATCAACAGTGTGCCCAGAGCAAATCAGGTGTCACACTGAAGCTACATTAGTCTCTGAGGGTGGGGTGGATTTAGCCACACTGGCTGCCTGGCCCCCTAACATGCAAAAATACAGGCAGCAGCTCTTAATTAATGGGACAAGTGTAGAGGGCCTGAGGGATACAGGTGCCAGTGTCACCATGGTGACAGAGAAACTGGTTTCCCCTGGCCAATACCTGACTGGACAAACCTATCCAGTCACCAATGCTGACAATCAGACTAAAGTACATCCCATGGCAATGGTAACTTTAGAGTGGGGAGGGGTCAATGGCCTGAAACAGGTGGTGGTCTCCTCAAATATCCCAGTAGACTGTTTGCTTGGAAATGACCTGGAGTCCTCAGCATGGGCTGAGGTAGAACTGAAAACCCATGCAGCCATGCTGGGTATCCCTGAACTGGTGTGTGTCAAGACTAGGGCACAGTGCAAGGCACAGGGTGAAAAAGTAGAGCTGGAGTCTGGAAAAATGGCCCAGCCTACCAAGAGAAAAGGAAAGACAGCTGGGAAACCAGCTGCAACACAACACCAAAAAGAGAACCTCTCTTCTCAGGAAGAAGTTCTGCCCTCTGAGGGAACTGAGCCTATGGAGCTGGAACCTTATTAGGTTGAGCTCTTGGGCCCAGGGGGACCCTCAAGGGAAGAGTTGTGTAAGGGACAAGAAACCTGTCCCTCTCTTGAAGGCCTTAGGCAGCAAGCTGCTGAAGAGTCCAAAGGCAAGAAAAGTGGAACACATAGGGTCTATTGGGAAGATGGACTCCTGTACACTGAGGCAAGAGATCCCAAACCTGGTGCCACTAGGAGAGTGGTAGTGCCTCAGGGTTTCAGAGAGTTTATTCTGACCTTAGCCCATGATATTCCCCTTGCTGGGCATTTGGGACAAACCAAGACGTGGGAGAGGTTAGCCAACCACTTCTACTGGCCCAATATGTCCCAGAAGGTTAAGGAGTTTTGCCTCTCCTGCCCCACCTGTCAAGCCAGTGGTAAGACAGGTGGGCATCCAAAGGCCCCCCTCATTCCACTTCCAGTGGTGGGGGTCCCCTTTGAAAGAGTGGGTGTGGACATAGTTGGTCCACTAGAACCTCCCACAGCCTCAGGAAATATGTACATCCTAGTAGTAGTGGATCATGCTACTAGGTATCCTGAAGCTATTCCCCTTAGGTCGACTACTGCCCCTGCAGTAGCCAAGGCCCTCATTGGTATCTTTACCAGAGTGGGTTTCCCTAAGGAGGTGGTGTCTGACAGAGGTACCAACTTCATGTCAGCATACCTAAAACACATGTGGAATGAGTGTGGAGTGACTTACAAATTCACTACCCCATATCATCCACAAACTAATGGCCTTGTTGAGAGATTCACCATGACATTAAAGGGCATGATCATGGGGCTCCCAGAAAAACTCAAAAGGAGATGGGATGTCCTCCTGCCATGTCTGCTTTTCGCTTACAGAGAGGTGCCTCAGAAGGGAGTAGGATTCTCACCCTTTGAACTTCTGTTTGGCCACCCTGTAAGGGGACCACTTGCTCTTGTTAAAGAAGGCTGGGAGAGACCTCTTCATGAGCCTAAACAAGACATAGTGGACTATGTACTTGGCCTTCGCTCAAGGATGGCAGAGTACATGGAAAAGGCAAGTAAAAACCTTGAGGCCAGCCAACAACTCCAGAAGTTGTGGTATGACCAAAAGGCTGCACTGGTTGAATTTCAACCAGGGCAGAAAGTCTGGGTTCTGGAGCCTGTGGCTCCCAGGGCACTTCAGGACAAATGGAGTGGCCCTTACCCAGTACTAGAAAGGAAGAGTCAGGTCACCTACCTGGTGGACCTGGGCACAAGCAGGAGCCCCAAGAGGGTGATCCATGTGAACCGCCTTAAGCTCTTCCATGACAGGGCTGATGTAAATCTGTTGATGGTAACAGATGAGGACCAGGAAGCTGAGAGTGAACCTCTCCCTGATCTCCTCTCATCAGACCCTAAAGATGGCTCAGTAGATGGAGTGATCTACTCAGACACCCTCTCTAGCCAGCAGCAGTCTGACTGCAGGAAGGTCCTGCAGCAGTTTGCTGAACTCTTTTCCCTAACCCCTGGTCAGACACACCTGTGTACCCATGATGTGGACACAGGAGACAGCATGCCTGTCAAAAACAAAATATTTAGACAGTCTGACCAAGTTAAGGAAAGCATCAAGGTGGAAGTCCACAAGATGCTGGAATTGGGAGTAATTGAGTACTCTGACAGCCCCTGGGCTAGCCCAGTGGTCTTAGTCCCCAAACCTCACACCAAAGAAGGAAAGAGAGAGATGAGGTTTTATGTGGACTACAGAGGTCTCAACTCTGTCACCCAGACAGATGCTCATCCCATTCCTAGAGCTGATGAGCTAATAGACAAATTAGGGGCTGCCAAATTCTTAAGTACCTTTGACTTAACAGCAGGGTACTGGCAAATCAAAATGGCCCCTGGAGCAAAAGAAAAGACAGCATTCTCAACACCTGATGGGCATTATCAGTTCACTGTTATGCCCTTTGGTTTAAAGAATGCCCCTGCCACCTTCCAAAGGTTGGTGAATCAAGTCCTTGCTGGGCTGGAATCCTTTAGTGCAGCTTATCTTGATGATATTGCTGTCTTCAGCTCCACCTGGCAGGATCATCTGGTCCACCTGAAGAAGGTTTTGAAGGCTCTGCAATCTGCAGGCCTCTCTACCAAGGCATCCAAATGCCAGATAGGGCAGGGAACTGTGGTTTACTTGTGACACCTTGTAGGTGGAGGCCAAGTTCAGCCACTCCAGCCTAAGATCCAGACTATTCTGGACTGGGCAGCTCCAAAAACCCAGACTCAAGTCAGGGCATTCCTTGGCTTGACTGGGTACTACAGGAGGTTTGTGAAGGGATATGGATCCATTGTGACAGCCCTCACAGAACTCACCTCCAAGAAAATGCCCAAGAAAGTAAACTGGACTGTAGAATGCCAACAGGCCTTTGACACCCTGAAACAAGCTATGTGCACAGCACCAGTTCTAAAAGCTCCAGATTACTCCAAGCAGTTCATTGTGCAAACAGATGCCTCTGAACATGGGATAGGGGCAGTTTTGTCCCAAACAAATGATGATGGCCTTGACCAGCCTGTTGCTTTCATTAGCAGGAGGTTACTCCCCAGGGAGCAGCGTTGGAGTGCCATTGAGAGGGAGGCCTTTGCTGTGGTTTGGTCCCTGAAGAAGCTGAGACCATACCTCTTTGGTACTCACTTCCTAGTTCAGACTGACCACAGACCTCTCAGATGGCTGATGCAAATGAAAGGTGAAAATCCAAAACTGTTGAGGTGGTCCATCTCCCTACAGGGAATGGACTTTGTAGAGGAAACAGACCTGGGACTGCCCATGCCAATGCAGATGGCCTTCCCAGGTTCTTCCACTTAGAAAATGAAGACTCTCTTGGGAAAGGTTAGTCTCATCCTCTTTCGTTTGGGGGGGGGGGTTGTGTAAGGAAATGCCTCCTTGGCATGGTTACCCCCTGACTTTTTGCCTTTGCTGATGCTATGTTTTGAATTGAAAGTGTGCTGAGGCCTGCTAACCAGGCCCCAGCACCAGTGTTCTTTCCCTAACCTGTACTTTTGATCCCACAATTGGCACACCCTGGCATCCAGATAAGTCCCTTGTAACTGGTACCTCTGGTACCAAGGGCCCTGATGCCAGGGAAGGTCTCTAAGGGCTGCAGCATGTATTATGCCACCCTAGAGACCCCTCACTCAGCACAGACACACTGCTTACCAGCTTGTGTGTGCTAGTGAGAACAAAATGAGTAAGTCGACATGGCACTCCCCTCAGGGTGCCATGCCAGCCTCTCACTGCCTATGCAGTATAGGTAAGACACCCCTCTAGCAGGCCTTACAGCCCTAAGGCAGGGTACACTATACCATAGGTGAGGGTACCAGTGCATGAGCACTGTGCCCCTACAGTGTCTAAGCAAAACCTTAGACATTGTAAGTGCAGGGTAGCCATAAGAGTATATGGTCTGGGAGTCTGTTTTACACGAACTCCACAGCACCAACCATAATGGCTACACTGAAAACTGGGAAGTTTGGTATCAAACTTCTCAGCACAATAAATGCACACTGATGCCAGTGTACATTTTATTGTAAAATACACCACAGAGGGCACCTTAGAGGTGCCCCCTGAAACTTAACCGACTATCTGTGTAGGCTGACTGGTTCCAGCAGCCTGCCACACTAGAGACATGTTGCTGGCCCCATGGGGAGAGTGCCCTTGTCACTCTGAGGCCAGTAACAAAGCCTGCACTGGGTGGAGATGCTAACACCTCCCCCAGGCAGGAGCTGTAACACCTGGCGGTGAGCCTCAAAGGCTCACCCCTTTGTCACAGCACAGCAGGGCACTCCAGATTAGTGGAGTTGCCCGCCCCCTCCGGCCACGGCCCCCACTTTTGGCGGCAAGGCTGGAGGGAACAACGAAAGCAACAAGGAGGAGTCACTGGCCAGTCAGGACAGCCCCTAAGGTGTCCTGAGCTGAGGTGACTCTAACTTTTAGAAATCCTCCATCTTGCAGATGGAGGATTCCCCCAATAGGATTAGGGATGTGACCCCCTCCCCTTGGGAGGAGGCACAAAGAGGGTGTACTCACCCTCAGGGCTAGTAGCCATTGGCTACTAACCCCCCAGACCTAAACACGCCCTTAAATTTAGTATTTAAGGGCTCTCCCTGAACCTAGAAATTAGATTCCTGCAACAACAAGAAGAAGGACTGCCTAGCTGAAAACCCCTGCAGAGGAAGACCAGAAGACAACAACTGCCTTGGCTCCAGAAACTCACCGGCCTGTCTCCTGCCTTCCAAAGAACTCTGCTCCAGCGACGCCTTCCAAAGGGACCAGCGACCTCTGAATCCTCTGAGGACTGCCCTGCTTCGACGACGACAAGAAACTACCGAGGGCAGCGGACCTGCTCCAAAAAGACTGCAACTTTATCCAAAGGAGCAGCTTTAAAGAACCCTGCAATCTCCCCGCAAGAAGCGTGAGACTTGCAACACTGCACCCGGCGACCCCGACTCGGCTGGTGGAGAACCAACACCTCAGGGAGGACCCCCGGACTACTCTACGACTGTGAGTACCAAAACCTGTCCCCACTGAGCCCCCACAGCGCCGCCTGCAGAGGGAATCCCGAGGCTTCCCCTGACCGCGACCCTCTGAAACCTAAGTCCCGACGCCTGGAAAAGACCCTGCACCCGCAGCCCCCAGGACCTGAAGGACCGGACTTTCACTGCAGAAGTGACCCCCAGGAGTCCCTCTCCCTTGCCGAAGTGGAGGTTTCCCCGAGGAAGCCCCCCCTTGCCTGCCTGCAGCGCTGAAGAGATCCCTTGATCTCTCATTGACTTCCGTTGCGAACCCGACGCTTGTTCTAACACTGCACCCGGCCGCCCCCGCGCCGCTGAGGGTGAAATTTCTGTGTGGGCTTGTGTCCCCCCCCCGGTGCCCTACAAAACCCCCCTGGTCTGCCCTCCGAAGACGCGGGTACTTACCTGCTGGCAGACTGGAACCGGGGCACCCCCTTCTCTCCATTGGAGCCTATGCGTTTTGGGCACCACTTTGAACTCTGCACCTGACCGGCCCTGAGCTGCTGGTGTGGTAACTTTGGGGTTGGTCTGAACCCCCAACGGTGGGCTACCTTGGACCAAGAACTGAACCCTGTAAGTGTCTTACTTACCTGGTAAAACTAACCAAAACTTACCTCCCCCAGGAACTGTGAAAATTGCACTGTGTCCACTTTTAAAATAGCTATTTGTGAATAACTTGAAAAGTATACATGCAATTGAAATGATTGAAAGTTCCTAATGTACTTACCTGCAATACCTTTCAAACAAGATATTACATGTTAAATTTGAACCTGTGGTTCTTAAAATAAACTAAGAAAATATATTTTTCTATACAAAACCTATTGGCTGGATTTGTCTCTGAGTGTGTGTACCTCATTTATTGTCTATGTGTATGTACAACAAATGCTTAACACTACTCCTTGGATAAGCCTACTGCTCGACCACACTACCACAAAATAGAGCATTAGTATTATCTCTTTTTACCACTATTTTACCTCTAAGGGGAACCCTTGGACTCTGTGCATGCTATTCCTTACTTTGAAATAGCACATACAGAGCCAACTTCCTACACCCACCTTCAACAAAGAAAGGGAAATCTACTATCTTAAATAATCAAAACAGAATATATTAGCTTCTAGGCATGCTCTGAGAGCTCCCATACAATTGGGAGCCAATGGCTTCATCATCTTGGGTAAATACATGGCAAAAAACAGCATGGGACCAACTTAAGGTGTCAGCATAGCCCTCTTTCAAGTTCTTCTAAGATTAATGTTTTCAGTGAAAGAGCGTGTATCAGCAGGATCAATAAGGACGTGAACATTGAGTCCCAGCTGAACACTGAGCATCACTGATGACATGTCTGATGTGTTTTCTGAGGTCTGATTTGATACTTTGACATCTCGCTGAACACGCTAGCTGAAACTGAGAAAGAAGAAGGGCTTTCTCGAGTTTTACTGGTTATCTTTCTGTAGTATATAAGCATGCAATATTTTACCCTATCTTTGTGATCCATACAGTGTAGAACAGTGCATAGCCGGTCCTCTAGTCTGAGTAAGCTATCAGGGACCCAGTTAATAACCCCCTTTATGAAGGAGGGAGGTAACCCCATGTCTCTTGAAGCATGATATATGTCATGGTGCTTATTTCACTCTTCTTTGTGAGACCATTTAATTGTATGTTATGGAGTCAGAGGGACCAGTTTATAGCATTAAGCCCACATTCTTGAGTATATGCGCCTTATTAAAGACCTCTGCAGTACTGGCTGTGCTCATGTCTTCTAGATTCCAGTCCCTTCCTCTACTTCTATCACTCTGTGAGCGAGCTTCTCAAAATCACAATCAGTGATTGTAAATTTGGCAGTGGTTCCATCCATCTTGACAATCAGTTTTTTTCTTGACACTTGTCTAATTTGTATTGATTATCTTCAGCCTGCAGGGGGTCCTGGCTATGTACTGATGTGGAATAGAAGCTACTGCTTGTAGAGGCTAGTTCCTTATTTATGCCTCTGTGGCATTTTTAGAGGGTTAATTGCTTTATCCAAGCTTAGCACTGATAGTAGGCTACTGTAGTTGTAGAGCCATTGCAGTGGGGAAGAAGATAGGGAAGGCCTGAACAGTTGGATAATGAAACAATGGTACACATAGCACACATGCTGTAAGAGTACCACACATATGTGCAAAGACCGGAATCAGGCATTAAAACAAGTTTTTATGGAGTGATAATGACTAGGGAAAATATCTGGTG
Source organism: Pleurodeles waltl (assembly GCF_031143425.1). Classification (NCBI taxonomy): domain Eukaryota; kingdom Metazoa; phylum Chordata; class Amphibia; order Caudata; family Salamandridae; genus Pleurodeles; species Pleurodeles waltl. Next base: position 74,070,695 of record NC_090450.1, on the reverse strand, counting down.
TCAGACAGAGCCCTGAAAAGTTCAGATACTTGCGAATTACCATGATTTGGAACTTTGCAGCTGAGCAAACTCAGGTGGCCGGGCAAGCCACAGCTGATATCACAAGAATCTTTAGAGACCAGTAGTGAGGAAGGCCCCTTGCGGCAGGAACTTGTCTTCTGACATTTTGTGTTGCCTGCAGATCCCCACCTGGCCCTAATCCAGACCCAGGGAAAAAAAGGACTCCCATGCGGGCATCCATTGCCCAATGCTGCCACCAAGTGACCGGTGAAGAGTCAAAGTAAGCCTAGTGGGCATTGGTCTGTGCAGAGCCTGGGAGCTGCTTCCAAGACTCAAGATCAGGTGGCTCTCATAGGAGCACCGGCAGGGAGTCCCTTCACCTACCTCAGCTTGAGGCTCAAGACTTGGGAGCGCCCTCCATTGTTTGGCACCTGTGGCCAGTGACAAGTGCTTGGCTGGAGGTAAACTGGGAAGAGACCAGCAGTCAGGTGGGCCATGCAAGACTTAGTGATCCCATATTGGGGGTCTAGATATGGCTACGATGGTCAGATTGGAGCCTGGTGGCAGAGCCCATGACCTTGCTTTCAAGCAGCCTTCTAGGAAAGCCCACGTTCTACTCTACTGGTACTTTCACCTAGAGTTTAGTTGGCATCACAGGACGAGGCGTATGTCGTTCACAGACCTCATCACACCTGAAAGTTGCTCCCCTCCTTACCTGGGAAAACAGCTGTTGTAGAGAATAGAGTGAACCTCGAGGGGATAGACACTGCCAGGACTGCAGTGCAACCTTCTCTGCTCTGACTAGCATGACTTCCAATAGAACAAAGACCTCCAAATTCTCAGCTATAAAAGAGCTACAGAAGAAGTCGGGCACCCCCTCTTTGCACCATGGGAGCACTTTGAGTCAACAGCACAGGGCAGGTTGAGGTTTATACCTGTAGGAACCAGCCACTAAGGAAGATATCCAAACACTTTTGATAGAATTCTGGAAAGACATTATGGCCCTCATTACGAGTTTACGGCACGGCAGAGGCTGCCCGGCAAACTTGAACCGACATCTGACCGTCAGTGTGGCCAAGACACCGCCAGCCCTATTACAAGTTTCCCACTGGGCCGGCAGGTGGAAACAGCATTTCCGCCCGCCAGCCCAGCGGGAAACAGGGCCTTAACATTGACCCCGGCTCGTAATCAAGCCATCGGCAATTTGGCTTCCACTGCCCGTAATCTGGGCAGTGAAAAGCGCAATGGGGTAGTCCAGGGGGTCCCTGTACTGCCCAAGTGCATGGGCAGTGCAGGGGCCCCCAGTGGGACCCCGATGCCCCCATTCCGCCACCCTTTCCATGGCACTCCAACCGCCATGAAAAGGCTGGTGGACTGGGGAGGCATAATCCCCAGGGAGGCGATACATGCAGCGCCACCTTGGTGGATTACAACCGCTGAGACCGCCAGGCTGTCGACTGGCAGCAACTTGGCAGTGTCACGGTCGTACTGTGGCAGCTCCGCCATGTTCGTAATGTGGTGGTCAGACCGCCACAGTCATGGCGGTCCGACTCCCACCACGAGTCTGGCGGTCTCAATGCTGCCAGACTCATAGTGCGTAATGAGGGCCTATGTCTCTCAAAGTTAGCTATCACAAAGCCATATCAGACCTTAATCATTCCTTGTGATATAATGAAACAAGACTGGGCCAAGTAGAGCAGTCTAAGCAGAACGTGTATCCCACCTAAAGAAGGTGGAGCACCAGCACAGTCATTACAGGACAAGGTCGACTATTTTGAGAATAGGTCACACTGCAACAACATCCGAACTAGGGGCATTGCACCACTGATAGCAGCAGCAGAGTTGGAATAATATGTGCAGGCCCTCTCTTGTCACCTCCTAAGCCTTTTGGATGACACCCATGTGCTCATGGATCTTACCAACAGGGTCTACGGTGCAGTATAACAACATCGGAATCCAACTTTATTTACTGATCCAGGGCCACTATTTTAAATTAAAAGAGTAGATCCTGACAGCTGCCTGCCAACAAGACCCACTGGTGTTCTAACGAGATACAATACTACTGTTCCAAGATGTTTCAGCTTAGATGTTAGCATGACAAAGGGATCGCCTAAAAATAATGACACACTTCCAACTTGTAAACATCCTTTGTCACTGGAGTTTCCATTTCAGCTAAAGTACACTGTTAAGGAAAAGCATCATGTAATACAGGACTTGCAGGATAGATGGAGGGTCCTTGGCCTCCCCTCACCAACAGCATCCCAGCAAGACTCCATTCCAAGCACTCTTACAGATGCTGGAGGAGCATTGCATTTACAAAAGTTTAATTCAGCTTACAAAGTAGCACAAATTCTCAGTGGAGAACAGGATTAAGGAAGATACCCTCACTGGAACTGGCACAGCTCATGGGCCGTGACTATTGTCCAACCACTAATGCCAATAAATTAGCACCTTAACAAACTAGTAATTAGCTACTGTTACGCTGGCTAATGGGTGAGGATTTCATATGTCGACAGAGCCATGAACTTTATCCTACAATACCTTTCATTGCTGTTGTTAGATTTGATCGTATTCCCCTAAACTGCTCCTACAACTCAGGGCCCTCAGGGGGGTTGAGGGCTATCCTATAATTGTTTTATGGATGTCTGTTCCTGTTACAGTTGGTACAATTGGTTAATCTTTTTTAACATACATAGTGAGGCAAACATAGAGCCCCACACAGACAAGTTCATAGCAGATGCTGGTAATGTTAACAGCTGTTTCCAGGACATCACATAGGCTTTATCTGCTAGAATGATGTGCCATTTCAAGCAAGTAGAGATGAGTACTGGGACCTGTTCCATTATAATGGTTCCTCTCTCACTCATAGGACGCCTGTAAGAATCGTTTCATTTAATTTTCAATGTTTCAATTCTCCGATTAAGAAGTAGGGCACTCTTCCAATGAATTAAGCTTAAGAGGTAGAAGTAAAACTGCTACAAGAGACTCACCTATTACCCACCAGTATTAGGAGACTATGATCCTCTAAGCACCCCTTTCCATTCCACGCATCTTACACATGTAAAATCAGATGGGGACACAAGGCAGTTTTATAAAACGCTCCACTCCCAAAAAGCTCATTTCACTATGGGTGACTTAGTAATGGATGGTGACTAAAAATCATCCCTTGTCCCACACATAGACTGATCCCACCTGCAGTATGGCAATTCCCCACCACCACCTTCACTGGTCTAAGGGATCAATGATCTAAACCTTGTTGGCATCTGGCGTTAAACAAGGTGGCCCTGAGAGATATAAACTTACAGTACAGTATCAAAGCAACACTAGGGTATTACTTCCAAGAAAACATTACTGGCTAGATTGCTCCCTCTGTTCTATGGGATTCTGCTAAGGCTGTGTTTAGGGATGAATTAATCACATATATGATCATGTTTGAATGCTTGTGACTTGGCATCCTGCAGCCGGCTAAATTAAGATCCATTGACCCTTCGTGTATAAAGAGGAAGCGTTCTGAAAATATGGCAAGATTAAAGGAGACCTTCCAGTATATTTTGTATGCTGCGGAAACTGAAACCTGTAGATGAAACTCCAGCGTTTTCCCTCTAGTTGAAACTTTTGCCAGGAGCATCTGCAAGGCATCCCCAAGTAGGAAACAGATGCTTAGCATAGGTAGTTGTGCTGTTGAGTGCTACCACAATAATATCCTGTCCTGATGATGACCCTTTGTTAATTGATTTCTATATGATGGGTCAAAACGTCAACATTAATTAAATGAGGAGTGACTGTAGAAATGATTAGTGACTTCTGGACACCTGAATTAAAGGGGTCATTTTAAGAACCACTTGTTATTTTAGCCACATTTCTACAGATATTGTAAATAACACTGTTGCACTTGAACTTCACCTTAATCACTTTCACTGCACCGTCTCTTCATGAGGAGCACCTAACATGTATTTAATTTTAGATTGAACTATTTTTTTGTATTAGGAAATTTTTGAATAAAATGTATAAATTACATAACAGTCTTATCGTAATGAAAGATATTTGGGATTAAGTTAGTATTTCCCTGAGAGTCAAGGATTACACTTCACCCTAGAGGGCCAATTTTTTACTATAAAAAAACCAATCAGGGTAGATTTAGAAGACAGGTTGTCACAAGGCAAGACACGCTCCAAGCAAGAAAGGAGATAAGGCAGATAGGCTCCTGACCTATAAACTTCATCAGGCTGCCACTAAGAATGATATTCAAGAAATCAAAGATGACCTGGGTCACACAACAGAAAAAACACCTGAGATTATGTCTAACTTCCAAAGATACTACTCATACTTGTTCACCTACCATAATTTGGACGGAATGTCCCAGGACGAGTACCTGAACAGTTATTCTCCACACACCCTCAAATCTTGAGGATGAGCTAAGTTCCTTAGAGCACCTATCACTATGGATGAAGTACACAAAGCAATCAAACCCCTGCCACTTCATAAGTCCATAGGGCCAGACTATAAGGCCCTTGCCTCACTCCATACTGAGTACCTCCCTAAAGTGCTTAACTACTTTATGACAGAATGTCACGAACTCTATGTTAGGTTCTCAATTAAGCTTACTTCTTAAGCCAGCAGAAAGATTATGCCGTACACATTGTTTGGGATAATTGCACTCCCTAGCAGGGATGCAAAGTTGTTTACATTTTGTTGGTCAGGATGCTATGTCATGTTTGGCCAGCATTAATTTTCTTCCAGCAGCCCAGCTTCATTTAAAACAGACCAGCTAATGACAATGACTGGATGTGACCCTAATGGAAGTGGCTTTAGGTTGCAAACAACTTATGGTCCTCTCTCGCTCGATACAGAGTAGGCATTCAATAGAGTTGACTTGCCATTCCTTACAAAGTAGCTCGATAAAATTGATCTGGGACCCGATATGGGAACCTTCATTTGAGTTAACTATAAAAACTATCATTGAAGATTAAGATTAATGGTGAATACCTCTCAGATATGCCAGTCTCAAAGGGGACAAGGCAGGGATGCCCTCTCTCTCCCTTGGTTTTCACTTTAACAATGGAGGCTTTGGTAACCAACGTGTTATGCAATTCCAATATTAGTGGCATGCAGGTGGGAGAGATGGAACATAAGCTGTGCTTATTCGCCATTTATATCCTCTGCTTTCTTACTAACACAAATCAATGGCTCCCAGCTTCACAGGCAGAGTTAAATCGCTTTGCAGAGGCCTCTGTCTTTAAGATAAACAGCTCCAGATTCCATGGGAAAAGTGTGGCAAATCACCAAGAGAGTGGCACTCTCGAATCTCTGTCCCCACTAGACTAAGGTGTTTCAGTATCGCTCATGTTGTAATGTGTGCTTGGATGACCCAATTGGGTCCAGGCCTAGGCCATAATTGCAACCCAAACAATAAACCATGGATGGAGGTGGAACAGGCCTTCTTTCCAGTTCTACTTGTATGAATGCTAAGGCTGCTGCGTATGCTGAGCTCAGGAACATATGCCCACTCCTTCCTACACTAAAGGTGCTCAAATCCAAAGTAGTTGGTGGTGCAGAAGAAGGCATTTTCCATGTATCCATTCCACTTGAACCCATAACCCACACTTTGCTCCTGACAACCTTAGCTCTAGAATAGAAGGAATAATTAGTGGCTTACAAGGGTGCTAGATTGGGTTAGAGGGAGAGCAGTCTGTAACAAGATCTGCAATGGGAGACACATCCGGAACCCTACTTTAGCAACAAAGTTAGATAAATGGTGTATCTCCTGGCTATAACCCCACACAAAGCACACCTATGTCTCACTTTGGGCAAAATATTTAGAGGTTGACATCTCAGATGATGATTGGGGGTGATATGGAAGAGAACAGCAGGGTTTTCCATATGCACACAACATAGAGCCAATGGTTATAATCTACTATTTAAATGGTACCTCAACCCACTCATTTTAGTGCCATTTTCGGCACCCCAGACACCTCCTTAAAGGATGTAGGAAGCAAGGCACCGTACTTGACACATGGTGGTCCTGTCCTTGAATTCAGGGTTACTAGCTCAGGGTTCTCACTGAGATACACACCAAACTGAATGTAATTCTATCACACCAGACCCTGCCAATACTGGGCATGATTGACAAAGGTAAACTTAGACTTTTGGCCTACGTTTAGACTAAAAGTCTAAGTTAATGACTTTTTGGTATTCACAAAGGTAAGTTACGAGTAGTATCTTTACGTCTGCACCGGGGGCGGAACATCTGCACTCTGGCCGGATCGTCTGCCCTTGGGGTGGAGGAGGTCACCATCCAACTGAAACTCCTCAGCCCGACAGCCAACCCCAGCCTTGCTGCACACACAAAAGCAGAGCTGCAACAACAAACCTTTTCAGGTATTTTAACATGTCACTTAATATGTTTGTTGGCTTGGTCCTTGCCATGCAACAGAGGAGAAGGAGGAGAAGGAGGAGGAGACTTGAGAGGATCTTCAGACAATAGATCAACCTCTTTGGAATGTCTAGCCAAGATGTCATGGCCAGATATCATTTTCTCCTAATATCATCTTGGAGATGGTCAGTGAGTGGGAGCAGGACCTTGACTCTGTGACCTGCCGCCCCCGCACCATCCCAGCCTATGTCGAATTCGTAGCAGCTCTCCATTTGTTTGCAAACTGGGTGTGTCCAGAGGGTCTCTGGTGACCTGGTGGGCATCTCCCAGGCAAGCCAGTCTCTATGCCTGCATCAGGTACTGAGCTACATCAATAGGAGAGCACACTGCCACATATGAATGCCCCATTCACTGGCCAGAATCCAAAGGGTAGCTAGGGATTTCTACCTCATGTCCTGCTTCCCTCGTGTGCTGGGTGTAATTGATTGAATTCATGGGGCACTTCAGCCACCTCACCACAATGCACACATCTTTTGCAACAGACACCACTGGCACTCCATCAACATGCACGGTATCTGTAATGGCAGTGGTAGCTTCATTGATGTGCAGGCAGTGTTTCCAGGCAATACCCATGATAGCTTTGTATTCAACAGATCACCTCTTGCCCAGCGGATGGCAGTGAGACATACTGCAATATGTGGCTATGGGGTAAGTACCAAGCACCACACAAGTATGACATCTAATGTTGTTTCCTAAGAAACACAACCATTAGATAACACAAATCCTTATGCAACATACATGCCCCCAACAGACACAGTGGCCCTCATTACGAGTCTGGCAGTCCTAGGACCGCCAGACTTGCGGTGTCAAAGCAATGGTCTGATTGCTTGGGCGACACATTATGACCGTGGTGGTCCTGCCACGGTCGGGCCACCAGCACCGCCAGTTTCCCTCCACTGGTGGGACTGGCAGTGCTGGCGGTCCTAATCCACCAGGGCAGCACTGCATGCAACACCACCCTGGAAATTACGACTCCCCTCTCCGCCAGCTTTTACATGGCGGGTGCATGGGACCCCATGTGCTTGGCAACAAGCCAGCGTCAACGTTGTGGGCAGTTTCCCGCTGGGCCAGGGGAAAACTTGTAATAAGGGCCGCAGGAAGGTCTCCGCACTGGTGGTGACCTGACTGCGGGAGTTTGGCGGGCAGCCTTATACACCCACCAAACTCACAATGTGGGCCAGTATGTACCATTTCAAACATCATGTACTGTACATATGCACGAGGGACATTTACAAATATCTCTCCATTTCTGTCCTCAGGTGATGCTGCATATGCACTCTCCACTAATTTCCTCACACCATACAGACGTCCAACCACTGTACCTCAGAAGAAGTACAATAGGGCACACAAACGTACACAAGGCATCATTGAGCTCACTTTTTGTCTCCGTAAGTCAAGATTCAGATGTCTCAACTGTACAGGGGGGTACTGCTGTACTCACCTCAAGTTGTGTGCAAGATTATAGTAACCTTTTGTGTTTGCACAACATAGCATTAAATCATGGCTTACACATACCCTCATCTAGGTCTGGATCTGGCCAATTGGGCCATTGTACGAAATGGAGGGAAGGGTATGCAGGTGCTTGACAAGCTGGTTGACACATTCTTCACCTGAGCAACATGTTGGAATTTTGACACTCTGTCCATATATTCCATCTTGTGACTACTTTGTAAGCCATACATGATGTCTGTAAACAACAGCCGTTGACAAGAGTCAAAAGTTTGGCCATGCAATACCTTATGTGCACATGTCAGGGAATAGCGTGGACAACGTCTCTTATTGCTTCATTGACTTTGGGGAGTAAATGTTTGCATATGTCAGATGTACCTGGACAGAGTCACAAGAGGGGTCTGCTTCACAAATGGCCTCTCCCCTCAGGGTGGAGGTGCCACATCAGAGGATGTGTTGTTATACACCAGGGGAAATTGCTGCTATGAGTGTGCACAGTGTAATGATCCTGCCCCAAGTGCAATGACTGAGGGGCCTCTGTCACTAGTGCGCAGGCTGTTTGCACAGCCAAACTGGCTAGGTGGGGAGTTAGGCATTTCTCAGGAGGTCTGATTGTGTCAGTGTGTGTTAGGTCCGAACTGATGTCGCAAAATGTGCCCCCAATAACAAAGCAGCACTCCTACATGATCCACACACTTGTGTTACCTGTCTCTGTGTGGGGGCTGGTCTTACATACTTGGTTGTGCAGCTGTGGGTTCCAAGCCCTGCTCTGGCCCTGTCGGAATCTGGCCCTATGTGTCCAGGGATGAACACCACTACCTGCACCTAATTCTGTGATACACTACAGTCTACTCTGATGTAAGTGCAATATATTGACCACAAGTACCATAATGCAAAGCACCAAACTGTGCTGGCCATTAATATAGTGTAGCATGTATTCATATACTCTTCCATCCCTCCATTAAATGTCCTGCCCTTTTTACACTTGTTTGCATATGCTACAAGTGTTTGACCTTGTCTATTGCCCAGAGTAAGGACTCTATACTCCGAATGCAAAGCCTACACTCTGAGTACATAGAGTACATTCCGTGTGCATAGAATATGTTCTGGGTGCAGATCATCTGCACTCGGGCGTAGAATCCAAAGACAGGCTGAACCTAATGAATTTCTACAGGAAATGGCACAGAGGAAATGCAAGGCAGGAAGTCCATGAAAGGAAGTTGCAGGCAGCTACTTTATTGTCATTCTGAGCCATCCTCACCTAGAGATAGCATCCTCTGCCATCATGATGCTCCATGAATCCTAACTGCCCCCAACATGGCTGAGGGAGTTGATGAGAGGATACCCCCCCAGTGAATGGGAATTGGATGTGTTAGCAGGTATGGTTGTTGGACAACTTCCCTCAGCTTTATGGGGGCCCAAAGGACCAGCTGAGCAATGCAGGACATGCCCGTCTTTGGTCCGACATTGTGCAGTGCTGCAGTGCAGAGGGCTTGTACTGGTGGGCCAGGACATCCCGCAAGCGCTGGAAGGTCTTGAAAAGCTTGACCTGATTGAGGGCCCAGGCCAGTCCCCCCAGCCTCATGTGCCCTGGTCCCACCTCATGCCACTGTATAGGAGGGTCCTGAAGACAGCCTGGCCGACCCTCCATGCTCAGCTGGAGGATTTGGAGCAGCCGAGACCTGTAAGTGCCTGGGCTGCATCGTGTGTCTGTCAGTATGATGAAAGGGGTGACTGAGTGGTAGTTCATGTGTCTCATGTCACTGTGTGCACAATCTAAGCACTTTCTGCAGTAGTCATAAGGCCAATGTCTCATTGGAGCACACTGGGTGCACACACCAGAGTGCCTTCTAGGCTTGTAGTGTCCTGAACACTGCTGGGGAAATGGGCCTCACATGTCCAGTAAGAGGAAGAAATGCAATGCGAACACCAGGATTGGTGATCCAAGGGCCTTATCACTGCTGTCTGCAAGGGCAAAGGGATGGGCCAGACAACATCCAGTGTGGGGTCAAGATGTTTTTTTAAAGTCAGATGCGGTATTCTGCATTCTTTTTGTGTGTTTGTGGTCAGAGTAGAGTATAATTTTATGGATCTTAGAGTAAAGACTGACTTTGGGATAACTGACTCACACAGAATGGTGCCAGCATTTGTAATGGAAAGCAAATGCACATGTCTCAACAACAGTGGCACGTATGTGACATCTAATATCTGGTTAGCTGTACCAACTATGCAGACTTGCCAACTGGTGTTCAGCACCAACAGGGAGTCTTGGCATGCCAAATATGGCACCTGCCACGTAGATTGGCTGATATTGTCAGGGATCATCCAATACATGGAACCACAGCATAGCAAAGGTCATGACCAAGGCCAGGTTTGTATATGTACACCCATTCAAACATTTCTGTAGAATCAGACCATGCTACACCTCAGTTGACATGCGATAGTCAGTGTAAGACTATGCAGTTTGAACATTACAGGATGATCACAGAGACATGCTTAGATGTGGATAGATTCATCCAGACTGTGTCCCATCTCCACTTGTAGACTGACTTTGAAAGATGACTAAGTAGCAAGGACAGGGGGCACTGTGCTCAATTTACAAAGGTAAACTTGGACAGTTGATCTAAGTGCCCAACAAACGTCTTTGGAAACCTTTATGAATTTGGTCTCAGTATTGCAATGATGCTGAAGGTGCGGCTTTGTCACTACAGGAGTATATACACTCCACGATTGTGTCAGATGTCAATGTGTGAGTAATGTCAGGACATTACAGTGATGATATAGATACATTTGGGATCCAAGACACTTGTAATGGGTTAGTGAGATCAAGGGAGAACCAAGTCAGCACTTGCTTCATGTAGTTATGAGCTGTTCCCTGAGTTATACACCAGCTAAAAAAGGTTTTCAATCCTATTTCAGTGGACTCGGCTGGCTAAGAAGACCAGGGAAAGGATCAAGGACAAGGAAGGGCATTCTTGGGACATTGGCGGGTACGGCCCTTGTCTTTTACAGAAGAGGAAGAGGAGGAGGAGGGACATGGAACATCTTCAGTCAGGGGGAATGCACCGACCTGTACTGACACAACTTCAGTAACAGACCGGGTGGAGGCTGCAGACTTTGCAGGGGCGGGCAATGAACTGAATACCTCTGGGCAGGGAGGGGAGGATTTGACCCCTCCCCCTGAGACTGAAGAACTGGACCTGCCAGAGGTGTCACCTGAGCAGGCTGACTTTACACCTGAGCCTGCCCCTGACGCCTCCCTACTTCTTGAGGCCCGAGTCCATCAGGGGCCACAGTTGCACCCCCTCCCACTAGTCTCCTCCAAGTGCCTGCCACAGTGCTCCAAGGAGCCTTGGTGTCCCCGACACTCTGCATCCCTCATGAGCTACTCAAACCCCTCCCTATTATGTCACCCCAGTGGCTGCATCCCTGGAAAGGATGGTGGCATCTAAGGGTGAGCATGGCATTCCCTCTTTTGGCTCCTACAGCGGATCCTTGAGGGAATGTGTAGGTCCCGAGAGGAAAATGCTTGTTCCTTTGCCACCATCAATACCACCCTCACCCTGCCCTGTCTCACCGTCCTACCCACACCACCCTCCATGTGCCTCCCTATTCGTCCTCCCACTCTGTTTCCCCCATACCCATCATGTGTTCCATTCCTGTGGGGTGTCAGGTCCCCCAACGGCCTGCCAGGAGGAGGCCTCAGAGGCAGAGGAGCTTGTCATAATCAAGAAACTGGATGACCAGGATGACATGTGACTGGACAATTGACGGTGACTGGACATTTGTTTTTGCCCTTGTACATAGACTGTTTCCCCTGATGTTTTTTTTTGTCCCACCGCCCTCCAAGTCCCCTGCCCATTCTGGATGAAGAGCATCATTTGACTTTGTTTCTCCCTTCCCAATGGACAGTATTATTTTATTTTCATTGCATTCATACTCATATAACAAAAAAACAAAATCACTGTGTCTTATTGTTCATTGTATTTGCTGGAGTCAAAGTATGGTTGTGTATGTTTGGAGTGGTTTAGCTATGCTTTCAACATGATACCTTTGTACACAGATGGTTCTGCTACTGGACATGTCTTTGCCACATTTGTCAACACATATATGGCCTACAACCACATTAAGCAAATCGCCATCATCACCTATTACTCAACTCAATTTGAATGTGGAATATGTATCTTATATACATTGTTCTGTGCAAGAATATTTACAGTGCTCAAGGGGTTCTCCTTTGCACCTTCTCAATTTTGGTGATGAGGAATGTTGTGAGGTTGGGCATTTCCTTGGCCTCAGAGATGCAGATGGGTGTGGTTCCTGTGCAGGGGAGGGCATCCTGGACAGGGGGTGCTGGGTCGTGTACGGGGGGTGCATTCTGGACAGGGTGTGGTAGGTTCTTACAGGGGTGGTTGTGCATGCACAGAGGGAAGACATGAATCTGCAATGGGGAATATGTGCAAGGGGATTGTATTGGTGATAGATTGTTGGAGGGGACGTGTGCAGATGGCCTAATCAGGGGCCCAGGTGAGGTGGTGCAGGTGAATGTGTTTACTCTCATCTATGCATTGGTTATGTAGGCTGCATTTGTATCATTTTGAGTATCTCCTCGTTCATCTTCATAGCCAATGCATGGTGTCTTGCACTCTCTTCCCTCTGTATGGCCATGATGTTATTCAGCCTCTTCCCCATGTCTTTCCATTATGTATTCGTCCTCTCCAACACCTGGGTCATTCTGTGCACCCACTGTAGGAGTTTGTGCATTTCCAGTTGTGAGGCAGACATGTCAGACAGTGTAGCTCCTGCGTCACAAATTCCCTGCCTCACATTGGACTGCTGTTGCAAGAAATCCTCCTCCCACTCTCCACCATGAATATGTGCCTCTCCACCTTGAATGGCCTCAGATGTGACCGGCAGGTCCACCACCAGCAAGTGGGAAGTTGTGAGTTGGACATTCATGCAGAGGGCTACCTGCTCCTCACCAGAACTGGCATGTACCTCAGATGTCAGAGAGAAGGCCTGGGAGACACTGTCAGAGTAGGGGTGTGTAGGGGAGCCCACACGTCTGACCTGGATGTGAGGGCTGTGAGGAGAAGATGGTATTTTGGTGGTGTGTGAGGAATGGGCAATTCTTGGAGATGTAGGAGGATGCACCAAGCTGACCAGAGCAGATGAGGGCCTTGATGGTATGCTGCGTGTACTAACAATAATGCTCAGGGGATCTGCCTCGATGTCTGTTAGAATCAGGTCCTGATCTTCATCCTCCTCTGCTTCCTCTTCCTCCTTCTCCTCCTGTAATGTTCTGGCAGCTGACAGGGAAGCTTGGAAGAGGAGAGGGTTCTTCCTTCAGATTGCCAGATGCCTGCCACTGGAAGATGGTTCTCCCTCCAGCCTTAAGTCATTGTCCTCACCCACCACTGGCAGATGGTTCTTTCTCCAGACTCAAGTTATCATCCTCACCACCTGTGAGACAGAGGTTGCAACAGGCTAAGTATTTGCCTTACAACATCATGCGGTGCAACACAGGAATTGAGTTAAATCATCTTCATTTCACAAATAGTCCACATCTGACCTGGTTTGTGTACTCCTACACGTGATAGCTCACACTGTGTCATTAAGGTGTTACGTGCAGATGCGAAATGCAAAAGCAAACTCACCAGTTCCCACCACAGCAATGTGTGACATTGAGGTCCCCCTTGATGTCAGCTGCTGGACCGGGCTCCTTGAGTGTAATGCAGACGATATGGCCTTTGATCCAGTAGCTTGTGAAAGACATAGCACCATAGTTAATGCCCTGCATGATTTATATGGGAAAATGCACACTTGACACACACAACACCTATTATGTTGGGTACGATTTACACACCAACCTCAGATGTAATGCTTAAGTGGCAACATGCGCTCATCCCCTTCTGCAAAGATTTGGTTATTGTACTTGGGTAGGGTATCAATAGTCTACAACACTACATGGCACACTTACCTGATGGACGGGTGGCAGTGGGTTTGATAGCTCAGCCAGGATGTCTCCTAATCCCCTGGATGGTGTCATCACTGAAGTAGTCGTGGCAGCCGCTGTAATGTAACATACGTATCAAAAACTAAGTGCAAAGGATGATGGCGATGTTTCTACATGTACATGTCAGGGGTATGGACCAGTTACATACAGGTTACTGCCAGCGCTCCTATCACACTTACAGGCAAACATGTTTTTGGAACTCACTGGGAACTACATGACAGAAACAACTAGGGTGTCCTACAATGTATGATGTGTTATCTGCTAATGTGTAAAGGGGTCTTACGCAACATGCAGAGCTGGTTCATCTTTGCACATCAGATCATGCCAGTGCATTGCAGAGCACATGTTTGATGTACACAATTATCAAACAAGGTATGGGTAACATTCATTGTACCCCCACTTCCCCACCTGACAGGACAACATTGCTCATTGTGGACTGTGAGGTCAGCCATTTCTGCTGCACATTCTGTGTCTGACCTGTGTTCCAATGTACATGAAAAACATCATAGACTATTTTACCTGACACTGGATATGGTTATGTACAGCACACATCCTGGGCTCCTGTATTCCAAGATTTACTCATTTGTGATTATGGGGAAGGGGAGGCGGAGACACTGGGTGATTCCCACCTTTACTAGTTTCATGTTGTGCAGTTCACCCCCTAGATGTATAGGTTTTGCCTCCTCTACACCCACATTAACTGCCACAACCCAACTCCCAAAAACGCAAGCCTGCTGGTATCAACATCCCGTCATCCACATCTTAGCTGTAGCTGTTGGTTCCTGGGATGTTGACTCATGTCATGGACTTACAAAGAAGTTGTGACTACTCATCTCTATGAGAGACCTGGGGACATATTTATGAGCCCCTCATTGCCCTGGAGCATCACTCTTTCTAAGTCTCCAGCTGCGCCCACTAGTGAATCATATCCATGATGCCACACCAAGCCAATTTGCTCTTTAGCTATGGAGTGTGCTAAGGCTGAACAAATCACTGTGCTCCTTAGTCTGCATTTGAGTGGCCTTTCATGATGAGGGGGGTGGACTCCCACACAGCACCTCTGGATTATGACACTTCCCCAGATTGACAGAACCAAGTACACCTAGGGAGGCACTGACACCTTACACCTCCTGAGGTGAGTTATGACTTGTAACATATAGACTTGCTGCACAGACCTTTGCAAAATCCATCTACATGAGGGCTAATATGAATCCTTAGGTAGGTACTATACACATAAATTTTGAGTTGTGCTATCGCTGGCCAACATGTAATGATATGGTATACTGTTGTGAGCCATATGTGAGGATATATTAGACACAGCACATATGCTGTTGACTTCAACCACGGTTTCAGGGCATGAGCATTTGGTATAATCACTTTTATGTATCCTTACCAGTGTCTGACATCCACCCAGTGTGTGGTGCCTGACCAGAGATCACACCCATACATGTTGCAGAAGTCAGCCAAGGCTGTGGTTTTTGGAACAACATCACAGGGCCTACAATGATATGTGTGTTTTCAGTTTAGATTCCAGTTGACACCTGCTACACAACATTACCTAGTTAATTTCACAGGTTTGGCAGTCTATGGATTCCATGTAATGTATAATGAGTTGTCTGGTCACAAAATATGAGTTATTGCTCTCTCCTGGCTTAAGTTACATACCAGATGGTGCTGTTGGTGAGGGTTGTTGTGCTCCATGTCATTGCCTCCCTGATGCTGCAGGGACTTCTGCTCAAGTGTGTGTCTGCACTCTGGCTGTATGTGGCAACAAAAGGAAAAGATCATCAGACACAGCCAATATATTTGAATGTGTGCAGCCTGTCACATTTGTACACAATGGCATCTACATGTCAACAGCAGTGGTAAGTGAATGACAGACATTATCTATTGCTATTTAGTAGTGTTACATGGATGAGGCAGCAGTGATGGGCCACTGTTTGGGACTGGGAAATAGGAAGTTGCCATTGCCCCCACAAAGGATTCTTGGACTTGTAGTGCAATGGACCAGCTGAAACACATGAGTGTCTGACTCACCATCCAGATTGAACATACTTGGGACAACAATCATGGTCACGTTTGTGAAGTATCACTGACATTGCTTATTTGGTGTCATTGTTAGTATCATCACATCTTACCTGGCACCACATTGAGGTCATCACTCACAGGCAGCCCACGGAGCAGGTAGTGGTCTGTGGTTGAGAGGATGTCCCTCTCAAGTGGGATGAGTTGGAGGCAGGTTCCAGTTGATGAGCTCTAGCCACTTCTATCCTGGCGTACTTCTCCTTCACCCTCCTCTTCTCATCCTGCCACTTACTTTTGATGTCAGAGATGGTCCAAATGTCCCCTCCAATGAAGTGACCAACATGGTCAACTGCTGCCATAGGGCTGCCTTCTGTGCAGATCTGCTGCTGTAGGATGGGAGACAATGCAGTCTCTTGTAGTTCTTGATGATATATTGTATGATCATTGTGGTCTCCTCCTCCATGTAGTTGTTCTTCCTCCTTGTAGGTGGCATGGCTTCTCCAGAGGTAGAGCAGGCATAAGCAGGGTTGTTAACCGTAGAACGATACCGGGAAGGATGTGAAAGGACAAAAGCGCTCACAATTAGTTCCAGAATATTAAACAAAACACTTAATCTAAGGCACAGTGCTCCTGGCAAGAGGACCTCCCCCCTCCTCCAATGTTTCCTCAAGAGAAAACCAGCACAAAACAACAAAAGTCAAGGCACTCGTGAATAAAAAAACATTAATTCCAGTAGTCCATATGTATAGGAAATCAAATCCTCTTCAAACATTCAGGATCCGAAAGGCCGTAACAGGTTAGCATGATTCCATTTTATTCTCCGAGACGAAAGTTCATAGTTGTGAGTACAAGCAACAGCCAACACGTGTTTCGTCATGGGGTAAAGTGATCCCCGTGACTTCGTCAGGGATCCGTATGTTAATTAGATAAAATTAATAAAACCGGTATGTAGAACA
Source organism: Pleurodeles waltl (assembly GCF_031143425.1). Lineage (NCBI taxonomy): Eukaryota > Metazoa > Chordata > Amphibia > Caudata > Salamandridae > Pleurodeles > Pleurodeles waltl. The sequence continues at coordinate 74,053,816 of NC_090450.1, read as the reverse complement.
AACAAGTTATGAAGTTTCCAAGAAATTCCCAATAAAAGCCTTCCCGTACGGAACATAAATATTCATAAGCGGTGTGTGTACACACATCTTTATCTTGGTATTGAAAAGAAATCACGCCATAGAGTGAAAAGGAATCCCGATAAGACTCCGGTCGGCAGTATTCGCGCAGTGTTGTTGTTGAGAAACCTGAACCTTGCTTGTGGACTGCTTTTATCTGATTTTTGGTGCAGAGTTGCAGGTGGAATTAATTATGTTCAGGTGCGTATAATTACAATGACTCCGGCCCAAGATCGGATGATCGGTGATCTGCTCTGAGTGCATATGATCCACTGTGAGTGCAGATGATGATCCACCCCGAATGTGGACGTAAAGATACTACTTGTAATATACGCTTGTGAATACCAAAAAGTTGTAAACTTAGAATTTTGGTCTAGACTTAGACCAAAATTCTAAGTTTACCTTGGTGAATCTGGTCCACTGCTGGGTTATCCACAAGATCATGGGATATACCCCCTTACCACTCCAGTGGGGAAACCGATCTTCCACCCTTTGTTGGCCATCTGGTTGAGTAAAACCCAACTGTGTGCCCGAATACACTCTCCATTAGTAGGTGGTGAGGATAAGTGTGATAAATTTACACCATGGAGAAATTATAATCATTGGTCAATGACCGTATGTATATGTTTAAAATAACATGGCGCCCTTTCATAATCTACCATGAAAAGCAGAGGGAGAGAGGTGCTCCACCAGTAACTGCAACAACTTTGCATAGCTCTGGCATCTGCGAGATATCCCATTCAGAAAATGAAAGTTCCGACAATGTCTTATTGTGATGATCCACGCCACATGCTTACCAGAAATCTCTGCGATAACTGTCACTTTGCTTATTAAAATAAAATTGCATTATTCTTTTGTGCGTACATCCAAGTGTTAATGTCATTGCAAGTATGTAACCTAGTCAACCCAACTTTTCTACCAAATTGTCATACATGCTGTAGGCGTGTGTCTCACACAAATGTATGTCTGTTTTCCTTATTACAATTTTTTTCTTCTTTCATCTATTTGCTGCCAATGGTTTATGTATGTTAAAACCCCAAGGATGACTATTGTCTCTATGGCATTCTTCTGGGGAAGCTGAAGAGTCGGCACCAGAATCAGCAAAGCTATCCGTTGTGTGGTATGTATCCTAGGATGGTCATGACCAGAATGCCATCTACTCTCTTTGGCCCCATAACAACCCATGCAGTGTTCAGAGAACAGGCCTGACATAATGGTGTGTATCGAGGACAGAAACTGTCTCCTGGGCTGGCAATACAACTTAGCATATCATACTGTACATGACAGCCTTGGACAAAGGTACAGATTACATGTCATACAATGGCTGATGAAATGTTCAGCATGAACTCTGTCTTGCTAGAAAAGGCAGTTGATAAAAAAATGTAAAACAATTGCAAAAAGCAGTCTTGCTAGAAAATATGAATAACACATATGAATGTAAAAGGCACAAACCAGAGAACCAAGCCAAGCTAAGGATGCCCACTGGGCACTAAAGGGTCCTTAGAAGAAAACAAAATTGTGTCATAAAACAAAGAACAGATTATTATTGATGAGGTTTTGCATAGGCAGCCTCAATCACATGTTTATGAGTGGAGTGCAGTAATGTATGTAACATAAGACAACAGTCAATTGATCCACTGAGATTTTTCATAAACAAATACAATTGAAGAACAGTTAAGTACAAACTCTTGAGCATGCAGGGTTAGGATATGTTCAAGTTTAGAACAAAATTCTTGTTCATCAAAAAAAGGTGTGTGATAGTTCTTTCCATTGCATTCACATATTATCAGTTCACCACAGAAAGATGCAAAACCCAGCTATGAAGTTCTACTACAAAACAAATCCTTCTCTTCAGCCAGAGGAAGTACATGGGGCATTATTACATAGTATAGTTTCCGAAGTACCATGAATTTCAAGGGAAATGCCTGATATGAAATGTAGTTCATATACCACTAAACGTAAAGCAGAGTATTGAAACTCTAGGTGTTGACTGACAAATTAAGAGCCACTAGGGATCTTAGTGAGTGGTGTATCAACAAAAGATATAAAGGTAAATAATCAAGAATTTTTTAGCTTAGATATGTCAAAAGGCCAAACAATACTTGAAAGCAGAAAACATGTATTACTTAAACATTAATATTGATGAACAATTGAATTCATTTGATGCATAAGTTTTGAAGCAGAAAGACAGTGGTCAGTTTGAAAGTGCAGGTTCTGCTGAAACAGAAGTCAATAAGCATTGTGGTATTTATTCACTACACTCTTCTGTTTTAGTGGGTGATGCTTTGGAGTTATATCTAATGAGACACGAAAAAGGTGAGCTGATTAATGTATAGGAAAGCCCTAGTTTCCCTCTATTGTTTCCTATTGGAGAAGGTTGTTGTTATGATGATATTCAAGTACTGATCCCTCCAGCTGAGCATAGGTACACCATCAGCACTTCAGTTACCTAGAGGCAAAGAAGAAACTCTGGGAACTGGGTATCTCTTATGCAAAGCTGTTTCCAGCACAATTGTGGGTGGCAACCCCTGAAGGCGCCATACCTTCCAGACCACACAAAGGGTCTGGAACTTGATTGATCAGCATCCCCAGACCAGATCTAGCTGGGATCCCTGACAACTAGGGTCACACAGACTGAGATCTTCCCCAGGGGCATGCATCACATAACTTGGTGGGCCCATCCACAGCAGAGACACAGTGAGAGAGGCAGAAAGTAATGGCGGTGGTGGCCTCGCTGAGTGGTGGTGGGTCTGGATCTCTCCTTCGCCGTGCAGTGACGAGGGGCCAAAGGACACAGACTCGGACCAAGGAACCTGCATATCTGGAGATTCGAGCATAGAACTGCCTAATGTAAACCGTGGAACAGCCGACAAAATTATATTAGATGTCTGGCTCGCTGGAAATTTTTTAATACTTGCCACTAGAATAATATGAGTTGAAACTCCTGGGATGAACTGTTTACTCTCATGAGTCTGAGATGATTTGACTCTATTATACATGCTGCATGGGCAACACAACCGCAGGGTAGTTCCTCCTACTACAGAGTAGCTTGCGGGTACTCCTGAGAGCAATAGTGACTTGTTCAACAGTTTGGATGGGGGGGCAGAAACCTTCTTGTCCTGGGGGTGGGAGTTGGGCTTATAGTTGTTTGGTTGAATTTGGGGACTCTGTGTGTCGAGGACTAGCACAATGGCTGTTCAAGCCTAGTAGAGGGACACTGATTGATAATGGTCTAATTGCAACCAGTGAGATGAGAGGGCATGTAGCAGCAGACATAGCTATATGGGTGTTTCCTTAACTTTTAATTCTATCTCCTTGAGTATTCGGGGAATGCAATCAATGTCTAAACATTATAATGTACTTGTATTTTAGTATATATATAGCGCATTCCGGCTGGAGCATCGAAGCGCTCGAAAGAGGAGCAAGAGAAGACTGAAATTAACACGGGAACAACCAGGTCTTAACAAGGCTCCTAAAAGCCATAAAGTTGTGTTCCTTCCTTATGCCCAGGGGGAGTGAATTCCGGCATCTGTCCGCTTCTCCCGTAAATGCCTTGTCACCCCATCAGGCTTTGTGGGTACGGGGGACCTGAATCAGAAAGGGTCCCATAGATCTAAGTTGCCGTTTAGGTCTATACCAGCCTAGTCTGGAAGATAAATAATCAGAACCACTTCCCTGTGTAGCCTTATAAGTCAGACATAGCCACCGGCAGCCAGTGCAGTTGTATTGTATTCTCCTATATCAGCGGGGGGCTCACATAACCCTATAGAAAGAGACACATGTCACAACCATAAAGGGAGCAGCTCTGCAGCGTAGATAGATAGGGCAGTCCTATGACAAAATATTCAGCATATGCCAGGGAAGTTCAAATTTGGATCTGCGCAGGAGTCCCCTTTTAGCACACGGTGACATTATCGAACCGAAGAGCTTATATGTGGTGGTGGGGGGCAGACTCGATGGCAGAGATATAAAAATAGTGAATATTTACGGGCCCAGCATAGAGCAGAGTACCTTCATCATGGGGTTTTCAGGACCTCTACCCCCCTTCTTGATTCACCCAACTTTTATGGGGGAGACTTTAATTGCATGGCAGATCCCTTAGTGGAATGATCACACCCTCCACCATGGGGCTCTCTAATGTGCCGCTCGCCTCATTCCTTCACACACTGGCAAGTGAAATGGGGACTCATTGACACCTGGAGAAGATTGTACCCCCAGGACTGAGATTACTCCTTATTTTCAGCCATGCATGATCTACATACAGGCCTTGACACATTTATATGCACTCCCATCATCCATAGTCTAGTATATAGCATATAGTACTTAGCCGGCACCATCTCAGATCATATTCTGGTCCTATTGCGTTGCAGTGGAAGCGGCCGAGACCTGGCATCCCAATTTCGAGATTAAAACCTGAATCACTCAGAAGACCAGCTGTACCAGGACACGACAGGGGAAAAGATAGGGCAATACTTTGAGATAATAATTGTACAACCTCTTCCCCCAAGGCGGGATGGGATGCATTTAAACTAGTAATTAGGGGTCACTGCACGTCTGAACTGCTAGGAGTTTTGAACACTCTGTTGCAGGAGGTACTTGAGACAGAGCAAGAATTATGAGAAGTGGAATAAAATAGACTGGGGCACCCTGAGTTGCAACAAACATTAACAGATGCTAGGGAGAAAGTGACGATACAAGTCAAGAGATTGAGGTGTTTTGATCGTAGAACTGGAGTGAGCACACGCTGAGCTCGACCGTACAGGGACTTGGTAGGCCTGGCTCGCAAACCCCGCTAAGAGGGGCTCGGTCATGGTGGAAGTGACATCTGAGGAGGGCAACTTGCTTTATACTCACAAATACATCAACCATCACTTTTTAGGTATTACTGTGATTATACATAAGTAATGCACTACAGAATGAGTGGACGCTGCAGACATTCCTTTCATCAATGCCTCTCTTAAGGATAAATGAGGAACAGGCTGAGACACTGGGTGGGGACATCACACTACAGGAGTTCAAGGGGGCAATTAAGGAACTAGCTAGGGTAAAACACCAGGAACTTAAGGATTCCCACAGAGTTTTATGCCACTTATGATGAGGAATTGGCTCCTAGACTGGTGGACCTCTACAGGGCTGCTAGGGATTCAAGCCTGGAAAACCTGCATATGATTGCAAGGCATACTAGCATTTGTCAATGCTAGACGTAAAACTACAAGATATTAAGCAAAATCCTAGCCACCAGGCTCCTCCTGCTGATGACAAAACTGATACACCAAGACCTGGCGGGAATAATTCCTGGAAGACATACTACACTAAATGTGAGACAACTTCTGACATTACTAGAGGCAACCACCTACAATTGGGAAAAGGCTGATGTTCTTGCTGTTGTCATTTAAAAGGCCTTTTATAGACTAGAGCGGATCTTCCTATATTGAGTAATGACACATATGTGCCTGGGAAGAGACTTTTTATTGTGGACTAAGTTACTCTATGCGGACCCAACAGCCAGAGTCCATACGGGAGAGACCATATCAGACAATTATAGTGTGGGACGGGGGATGAGGCACGGTTGCCCCCTATTTGCCCTTGCCCTTTGTGCTGGCCATGAAAACTTTGGCTAGCCTGGCCAGGACGGGTAACCAATACCGGGGAATGCAGCTGAGCACAACCCACCAACTGATAACACTGTGGGGGTCATTCCTACCCTGGCGGTCATGGACCGCCAGGGCAGGGGATGGAGGAAGCACCGCCAACAGGCTGGTGGTGCTTCAGGGGACATTCTGACCGCGGTGGTAAAGCTGCGGTCAGAAAAGGGAAACCAGCGGTTTCCCACCGGTTTTCCCCTGCCCCAGGGAATCCTCCACGGCGGCGCTGCAAGCAGCGCCGCCATGGGGATTCCGACCCCCTTCCCGCCATCCTGTTTCTGGTGGTTTTCACCGCCAGAAACAGGATGGCGGGAACGGGTGTTGTGGGGCCCCTGGGGGCCCCTGCAGTGCCCATGCCACTGGCATGGGCACTGCAGGGGCCCCCTAACAGGGCCCCATCAAGATTTTCAGTGTCTGCAAAGCAGACACTGAAAATCGTGATGGGTGCAACTGCACCCGTCGCACACCAGCAACTCCGCCGGCTCCATTCGGAGCCGGCTTCACCGTTGCTGGGGCTTTCCCGCTGGGAGGGCGGGTGGCCTTTTGGCGGTCGCCTGCCAGCCCAGCGGGAAAGTCAAAATGACCGCCTGGTCTTTTGGCGGTCACCGCCTGGCGGGCCGTGCCCGCCACCCGCAGGGGTAGGAATGACCCCCTGTATGTGAATGATCTGCTGATTTTCGTCAGGGACACGAAGAAGACCTTGCAGGGGCCAAGAACATGTTGGAGGAATTTGGATCCCTGTCAGGCCTGAAGGTCAACTGGCAGAAAACTAGGCTGTTTCAACTGAAGAGAATCGCAGAGCACCAGAAAGCTTGGGAACACTACAGTGGGAATCTCGATGCCTGTCTTAGGGGTCAAAATCTTTCATGACCCGTCTGACCTATTGGAGAAGAATCTGGGTTTGGCAGTGAGAAAGCTGAGGGCACATACCGACTTTTGGAAGTCACTACCGCTTTCAGTGGCGAGATCAAGTAGCATAGTTAAAGATGTTAGCACTACACCACCTATTATACATTTTTGGGACCCTCCTGATCTGGGTCCCTCGGAGGTTATTCATATGGGGACCGGGCCGTAGATGGGTTGCCCTATTCACACTACAATGCCCGACATCACTGGGAGGACTGGCAGTTCCTGATTTTGAGGGGTACTATCTGGCATCTCTGCTGCAATGGTCTACAAAGCGGTTAGCGGGTAGACAACTTCGGGAAGGCCATTGGGTACATTTGTCCTTGACCTTGACAGCCTCACTAGACTGCTGTTGAAAGCAGGGTGCCCATCGACTGAAGGGTCTATGGGGTTCACAGAAATTTGTAAATGTTAGAACAGGTGCCTCAAGAAGATGCGCAACTGGGCCTCCTACTCACCGGACTTACCTATGAAACTGCTGAAGGTTACGCCCCACAGCAGCCACTGGGGGGAGAGGAAGCGTGGGTAACAGCGTGGGCAACTAAGGTAGATCACCTATTCAGGGAGCCTGAATGTCTACCATTTGAGGACTTTCGCACGGAGTTTGACCTCCCCCGGGCTACTTCTGATTACACCAAGCAATAATGGCTCCCTTCTGCAAGCACTGGAATACAGGATCCACTGAGCCTCAGCATCTGAGATGTTGCCAGTATATAGTGGTTTCCTCAGACACAATCAAGGCAGTCGCGTGTTTCTTTAGAGTGCTGCTAAAGGACACACTCTAGTATCTGGAGAACTTGAGGGCCCGATGGGAAGAAGACATAGGGACCACCAAAGCCGAAAGAGATTGGGAAGCTAGCCTGGATGAAGTCCCCAAAATTTCTAAAAATGCATGGTTTAAGTTGATTAATTATTGGGTGCTCCATAGGGCATACCTTCCACCAGGGCATCTCAATAAATATTTACATATGATCGATGCAGCTTGTTCTAGATGTGCCTTCTGCACATTTTAGGGTCCTGTGCCTTACTACATACTTACTGGGAGGAGGTAACGCGGATACTCGCAAGTGTCATTGAGAGAGAAGTCCCTAGTTCCCTGAGTCATTGCTTGCTACAATGGTTTCCCCATACGTCAAAAACAAAGGTCAGAGGCAAGTTTCAAGACCTAGCACTACTGTTAGCAAATCGAGAAACTACAAGACACTGAAAAGCCCCAAGGCAACCATGAGTAGCCACCTGGTAGAGGGAATTAAGATAGATGAGCAGGATCTGAGTGGGCAGTGCTACTGTGAGAAGCACGAAGGGACATAGAGACAGTAGAGACGGCCGTGCTTAGGAGGTGCTAGTAGATAGCCTGAAAGATGGGGAACCTACTTCTCCAAGGTCCTCACCTGGGGGTCACTTGCACCTGTAACTCCCTAACAGTGAGAACCATTTAGAGAGGTACCACAGAACCCTTGAGACACACATGATACACAGCATAATACCACAAATGAGAACCACAGAGATGTGCTCTTCAGGACAGGCTGATAGTGAATAAGATGTGACAACACTATGCTGTGCACTACACAGTGCTGACTCCTGCGGATTGTGGGGTGGGATGGGGTGGAGGGTCTAAAATGAGTTTTTGGGGATGAGTATTACTTGATCCTGAACTCCATGCAGACACAGTTTCATTATTAATGTTACGATTTAATAGCCACCAAATTGGCCAAGCAGTGTACACTACTCAGCAAATACACAACCTGCAGAAGTAAACAGAAAGAAATTTCCTGAACACCATTTGAACACTGCTTTTTTGGAAAAATGCACTCCTGTCCGCACAAACCTTCTGCATCATGGCTTCTGGACAAACTCCAGAACAGCAGCCATCCACAGACCCTTCTCTTGACGAACAATCAAAGGATGATGATGTTGTAGTGCTGCCATCAACATCTAGAGCACCACCTACTTCTCATCCTGAAAAGAAATATGTAGTACTACCAGCCAGGCAAAAGAAAATCAATAAGGCATTATCTAAACTGTGACTTGCATTTTGATCAATAATGTGCTTCACAGAGACCTACCTGGACAGTCCTAAATGGGCATGTGAAAACAACTGCCTGCAATCCACTGTCACCATGTTGCCTGGGCAGGCATGGAGAGACAATATAAGAGAGAAGACGAACATGCAAGAAACCGCACCATCACAGAACGGCAACAGAAACAGCAGGATTAAGTACCTAACATGCAGTCCCTTGCCATGTATACCTCAAAGAAATTATGGAGGATGTCCCTTCTGGGGAAGCAAAGTACAGAGTATTTTGCAACAGCGTTGAAAACTCATCCTAAAAAAATGACAACGTTGTATACGAAACGGTGAAAAAAGAAGACCAAAATGAAACATATTAAAAAGGTTATGTCAAAATTTTTTTTTTTTTACAAAAAAACATATATTTAAATAACTATAAAGAAGAAACACAATATGTATTTGTTTAAAAGAGCTAAAAAAAAGTTTCAAGTATCTTTATATGAAAAACAATAAATATGTAATTGGCTGCAGAGTGTCTATGGCATGTCAATGTAGACAACGTAATTGTGTAGCTAAAGGATGCATGCAAATCATTTTTCACCCTCAAATAAAAATAGAGGGACCAATTTACCCTACTATAAAAAAGTTATAGCCCTTTACATTACACAAAGTACACAATAAAACTTTTGAATGTCAACACTATACATAAGCATCTTTGGGGATTTGTAAAATGTGGGTGACTATTAAACATGACATATGTTTGAATACAGGAACGTTGTCAAAAACCAAATAAACATGATAAAAAAACAGCTATTCACTGAAATTAACAAAGCGTAAAGTGATGTTATTCCTAAGTATACTAAAAAGATCTTAATGTAGCTTACAAAAAACCCAAACAGTTTGCTGGAAAAGACAAAACGTAATGTGATACTATAGGTGGGTGTTGAAATGACATCAAAACCTAGATTTAAACACCTAAAACCACTGAGATCTCCAAGTTATAATTCAGTGAGCTAACTATAACCACAACCACTGGAATTATGTGATTCTGCAGCCGCAGTGTTTCCTGCAAAAGTATGGGTTTGCCACATTTACCATATTTCCATTATCTCTTGCTTAACATGCAGATTTTAACAAAACAAATGTTGTTTCTAGGTCAAACAGATCACAGGTTATTAAAACATGGCAACACATGTTCCCGCACTGCAGAAAGCCACTTTCAAAGGTTGAATAATCACCTTTCAAGTTGCTAATTTCTGTATCTCATTGCTCAACTGGTGCCAATAAGGTGAGCGGGTTTTCCAAACGCTGTTACCATGTGTAAAAACGAAACAAAGAATGAATACTGTCACAAAATGTGCTGGATTATGCCACAAAATTTGCTTTTATTGCTAAATAATTTGGTGAAACCTGTTCCATAATTTGGTCGACCTCGATGCCTATTTCCAGTGCCCTGGCCATAAGATACATCCCATCTTTCACTGCTTATAACCTCACATATGACATCACTCATGATATGTTAAATGACATATTCAATATCACTGATGACATCATTGATGACACAACAGATCCCATTACTTATATCATCACACAATAACGCTGACAGCATACTCTAAGACTTGTAGAGTGACAGTAATTCAGCAAGCTACACCGACCTCAATGTCCTATAATGAATCAACTGATAAAGGGCATAACCTTTAGCAAAATGCAGAACATTTCTGTAAACTCATCCACATCTGCTAGATATCAACATCTTTTAAATGTTAAACCATATTCACTGCTATCTTGTCGGCTACCTCTAATAGAACCAGTCAGGCTATGCTGTGCAAGAATGTTTGTGAATCAATTTCCTCTGAGGTTAGTTTGGATTTTAGAAAAAAAGAACGTATAAGAAAATCATTATAAATGTTATTTTTCCCATCTTCACTATATTGACTATCTTGTCCAAACGTTGCATTATACCAGGATTAGTGCATACCTGGAACAAGCAGCTGGTGGCTACCTGGCGTCCCATGTTCCCCTTTTACAAAAATACTGAAGTCTAAACACATTCACATCTTTTTAAATAGGCTGACAAAAATGACTGTTATATGTCATCTCCGCCGTGATGTATTTCTTTGAATATTCAACAGAGACATTGCTTGAAGACTCTTTTTCACCAAAATGATGGAGCTGCCGTTCCAGCTGGCAGTTTAGAAAGCCGTCATCTCAATATTAATATTAATCAGCCACATGCAACATACTGGTAACTTGATATGGACACATCACTAACCTGTTATTACTGTATCACTTATTTAGTTCTGCCCAATCACTCGCCTGGCAGCCTTTTATTTTCCGCAAATTGCTGTGAGAGCTCCTAATCAAGTCGGAATCTGTGGTCTATACTTAGAGAAACAAGCCTCAAGAGACAACCATTCGAAATGTCACCAAGGCAGAACAATTTCGATTTTCATATTACCTCGTATATCACTCCACAGTTTGATCACATATGCTTGCATTCACGGTTTTCTGGTATGAGAGCTCTCCAAATCTTTATAGAGAACCTAAGTGGATGCCTGTCCCTATAGGCAATTTCAGCATATTTTCTTTTTGCATTGGTACACAATTAGGGCAAAAAGAAAGTAGATGACATTTCAACATGGCATCGTCCATACAGGCACTTACAAAGCTCTTGTTTCTGGGATTGCAGGCACCTTTTACATCAGCTCTTTTAAGACATTTTCTAGTGTATTTCTTCTTTTGTTTTAAGATTTTTGCATACTCGGTAGACTTAGGGGCTGCCTGGCGGTATCAAAGTTATATAGAGTCAGGTAGGAAGTTTGCTAACAAAGGTAGAGTAAGGATTTCCATACTTTTACCTATGCAAAAGCTCTTGGTTTGTCAATGTGTTTCACATGCTGCACAGCAACGTGACCTGCTGTGCACCATGGCTTAAAGAAAAAAAAAAAAGCTCTACGATGCGACCAGCACTGACACGTCATAGCTTTTTTTTTTTTTTTACCTGAAGCCATGTTGCACTGCAGCTTACGCTGCAGTGAATCATGTTTTTAAAAAAAAACAGCACAGAGGGTTTGGGGGAGTAGACAATAGAGTGCAGGAGTGGCGTGTGAGAAACGGGTGGGCTAGAAACAACAGAAAAGTGGTGGGGGACAGCAATTTAGAAACAAAGGAAAGCGGGAGGGTGGTTAAGGAGAGAGGGAGGAGCTCTGGGAGTGGGTTTTTAAAGAACATTGGCGATCGGTGGGTTTTAACAATAATGGAGATTGAGGAGAGGGTTGGGGTTAAGTAGAGGGCCTGACCAGTAAAAAGAAAAACAGTACCTGCAGGAGCCTACAGTGGTAGGATGCTGGCTAACAGTAGCAGTACTTGGTCCAGGTTCTTTAACGAGGACAAAGAAGGTGAAGGCGAGGAGAACGCTCTGACCAATAGGAAGCAAGGAAACTTTAGTGATGTGGGAGCCAGCCAGTGGTAAGTAAAGGTAAGTAATGGGCGGGCTCGAAGCCCCTTTTAAGAATTTTTTTTAATACAAGAGATTTTTCAAGCACAGCACAAGTGCTGTGCAGGTGAAACCTAAAAATGTCCTTCTTCCGTGCCAAACTTATTTTGTCCACAGGATTACAAATCACGTGGAGAATTTGAACAACAGTGAGATGATAGGTGTTGAATTTATGGGAAAAAATGGTGCAAGACTGATGCATTGGTTTATGAGCACACAAAGTGCTCTGTGTTGTATCTGCTCTCTAACTGGTGTCCCTATGGGATTCTATTTCTTGTAACTCAGTTCCGAATGGGGAAGATGGAAAAATTGAAAAAATGTTTTCTGTTACAATGCCACCAAGTTTGAGGTTGATGTATTCATCGCACCCTGGAACGGGATTTGTTCCACCCATTTGCTGGAGTACAACTTTGGTGTGGGAAATAGTCAGATAGATGTTTGATAATGCCAGGGGCAGCTCCTTCGCAGTGGCAAAGGAGCGTCACCCCTCTGGCTAAGCCAGGAGCTGAAAAATGAAATGATATATCGTTATCAATTTATTTTTCAGCTTCTGGCTCAACTAGCAGTTTTTGAAGGTAGAGGTGGGACTGGGCCATGGGAGGAGGTAAAGGTGAGGGGGAGTGAGGTCTGTGCACTTATAAGTGCACATATGTGTTTGGCCCGCCATCTCAGGCTGGCCAAACACATATGCACACTTAGGTTTCTCCAACCTGGCTGAGTTACTCAGCCGGGTTGGCGTAACTGCACAGGCACCAGTACACTGTTTGGGTGGCAGAACAAGGTACTTAGACCAATCCTGGCACTACTCTCATACTAGGTTTAACATGAGAGCAGCACCAGCATTGCTGGGGAGCCTGTGCTGGTGTCCCAGTGAATACTGGGACACCAGAAGAAGAGCAGAGGATCGAGGCGGCTGGCGGCAGTGACCGGAACAGTTATGTTTTTTTTAATTACTTTTTTATTCTGCCCCCTCCTTGTCCCTCCTCCCGCCCGCCCCTCCCCTTAAAATTTGCTGCAACCGCCACTGGTTAATGCCTACAAACTCACGAATGTTTGGGCATGCATATACTGAAAAGCAAAACACTCCTTGTTCCTCCCACTGCTGACCCTTTGATTCTGCTTTACCACTGCATAATTCTACTCACTTTGACAAAAAATTATACCAATTATTAAAGGCATTTATGCCTGACAGATATCCCTTTGTGATTAAGGTTAGGCATAAACACAATCATTTATGACCATAAACTTAGGTTTACATCCATAAATGCCGTTCTGAATCAGCCCCACAGCTTTTATTTACCAAGGTGGGTAAAGTCAACTTGCAGTCTCACCTAATCCCCAGCTTCATCATGAGAGGGAATGGGAGGAGGGGGGGGTAATCAGGGCTGGACTGGGAACCATAAGAAGTCCCAGCAAATTTTGTTAGACCAGCCCCCATCTGTTGTGTAGTGAGCAAGTGAGCCTGACACCTGCAAGTGGGGACTTGAAGGGGGGTTCTCCTCCAAGACATTTGGGGGAAACGGCAAAAATGGTGCATTCTACTACAGATTTTTCATTATGTATTCAATTGTATTACCTTTTAAAGCATAGTGAATGATGACCTTACAGTGCACCAGGATACAACAATCTTTGTTGGAGCCCTGCAATGATTACCTGCCATCACCCTCTAACAATGCCCATCATCTCTCCATAGACCCTCTCTCACATGTATTGTATTTGTTTTATAGCAACCCTCATACCACAGTAAGGTGTCAGAGCACTTTACATCACACAGGTCTAGATAATTAATAAATAAGTGTGTAAATCAACGTATAGAAAATGTTATATAAGATTATTAGGTGTAGGTATTATCCATACTGATAGGCATTTGTTTTAACAGTGCTTGGTCTCGAGAAACACAAACACAGGATTTAAAATGTGGTTAGGGTTGGCTTTACTAATGTGAATTTATTTCTATCCAAACAAATTCATTTCAGCAACATTAGGACAATGTTTCTAAGCTGTGCCATACAGTTTGGCTGCAGCTCTTTAGCAGTTCACAGCTCACTGTGCTATATTATGATAGTAACTTATGACCTGTAAGTAACAAAGGGATCTCTGTGATGAAAGCAGCATTGCACTAAACTATCCACATCATATACAGTTCTGTTATCAGCATGGTACATGTTCTTTGCAGTAGGCATGTTGACCTGTGCTACTTTATGATGAGTTCAAACTTTCACTAGACAAAACTCTGATCTCTTTCCAGGTGGAAGATTAATCACCAGAGATATCTTGACACTTTTGCTGTTGCTAAAACTCCTGGTTATACAATAAATTCTGCAGTGGGTCCGTTTAAGGCCATAACATATTTCAAAACACGGGGGCTGGAAACAAAAGTTAGTGCTGACTGGATTATGCTGACCTGCAGCATTTGTTACTGGGGGTCAATATAGCAGCACTGCAGCAAAACCAGCCACACCCAGTAACAAAACCTGAACCCAACATTCCAGACACCTCCGCTCCACAGCACTCTCCCATGCTCACACCCCCAGCATCCGTTGCAGCTCCTAAGGAGAACTCGCCTTCTCCTTCACCGCAGGCAAAGCCTGGAACAGCCTCACAACACACCTGAGAACATTTCCCTCTCTCCAGGATTTCAGAAAGGGACACAAGACCTTACTGTTCGAATAGAGCTCAGCAGCATCTTACCGCCTGGATACCCTCATGGGTGACAAGTGTGCTATACAAATCCACTGATTGATTGATTGATGTATGTACCTCAACTAATATATATAATATATATATATATATGGAATTTAAAATATTAAATCTATACTTATCTACACACACCTTCTTAATACTTTGGGAACCCATAGTTTGCCCTCAATATTTTGACTACATAATATTTTGACATACATTTGTAATGTTTTAGCTGCCTTTGATTTGAGTGTTTGTTTATGTGATGGTTGATTCTCATTTCTAATAATAATAATAATAAAAATAATAATAATAAGTGCATTATGCAACTGAAAGGGTTGTTATTCAAAACCATCACTAGAAAAACAGTCATATTACTGAATGTTTTCTAAATGTAAATGTTGTATTACAAGTATATGGCAGCCACATAAGAGTTTTATTGTTTTACTTTTGTGGCTTTTGCTGCGTCTCGCATTTGTTTGAGTTAGATCTATTAGCATTAAAAGGCCCCTCTCCCTGCAGAACTTTAGTACCTTTAAACAAGGGGCTGGGTGGGGATAGGGATGGGGAAAAGAATAGAAATTAATGTGAAAAAACAATTGTGCTGTGTAAAACCATGAATTTGCGCAGGAGAGTGGGGATAAACAATGGAATTAAACTGGTAGTCATGAAAAGGGCTCGATTACTGCCCAGCGAGATCGCACTGCACACAAAATAAAAATAAAAAGTAGTCAAGAACCATGCTAAAATCATGGAGCCTAGTATGTTTTCAGTAGTTGGCCGGTGCTCTCGAGGAGGGATAAACACCGGAAAAGGCATGACATATGCATGCCATTCACTATTTAAAAGGCAAACCCACGAACTAACATAAGTAATGGGCATGACATGGGCGTATTTACAAGCCCACAGAGAGATTACAACAGGGACAGAGCGCTTGCGCGCTCGACCCTAAAAATAATACCCATTGCAGAGCTTGCCAAGGGTAGACCTTTTCATATTGCAAATACTTTTTTTGCAATGCCGTCTGCATGCCTGCCTAGCTCTATGATGTATATAAACTGTTTAGAATAATAATTACCGTGATTTAGTAAAACAATTCATGCAAAGAAAAATAATACATTTATCCCTGAAAGGGCAATTGATTGAAACGATGTGGACAGACAAATCAACGTAAGCAGTGTAAAAACAAGACAGGCCTCCTGTATTATACAGTCTGTATTTGTGACAATCCCTTGTCATAGACGTCTAAAGAACATAGTCAGTAGAGCAATCATGCTGCAATAAAGGATGATTATTTCACAGTTTGAAGCAGCAGACAAATGACATGCCTAGTTAAGCTCAAATGTGGTACTGGAATTAATGGGAAGGTGATACTTTGTGAAGGCTTGGAGATAGCAGTTGGTTATGATTTTAAATGTAACTTATTTTTTTCTTATTTATCTATGATTTCACCACATTGGATGCGGCCATAGCACCAAACTAATATTTAATAAGGTTTTCAACTTTCTCAATTTCTGTCTTGATGATAAGGAACAAGGAACAGATGTACAAAACTCTTTTGCTGTTGCAGACCACGCAGTTCACAAAATCACAACGTAGCAAACCTGTTTTTGAGCCTTTAGGTGGGTTTTGATGTCTGTTGGAGTGTGTCTTTTAAAAGCAATATTAACATAAAAAGCTTGCAATATATTGTGTAATGAAACTGCATAGAAAATGTGTTAACATAGAAAATAATGCACTTGTTTGAGATGTGCCCACGGGGAGTGGCCACCAATGTATACGAAGACTAATGAAACTTATCAATGATGAATTAATTATGTACTAATGTTTTGAATTTGTATTAGCCTATTATAATTAGAGTAATAAATTAGGGTTTTGTTAACTAAATTACTAGGCCTTAGTTAGCGAGGGTTTGGGCCTAGCTGCCTGGTCTCATATTAAACTGTGTTTTTCCTAACATTCAATGTGCTGACCTCCTGAAGGACATAAAACTGTACTTTTCCAGAAGCTAGATGTGTGTAGCCGTAATAATTCTTTCTCATGGTACCCGACTTGCTCAAGGAGACATTCTTGCCGAATGCAACAGTGTAATTCGTAACAGGTGCAAGGCTGCCTGGAGTAGAAAAATACAATGGGACTACTGACTGGAGCATAAAGTGTAACTTTTCTTACCTGACATTCCAACCAATGAAGACGTCAATAACGTCAGCCAATCAACGACATGAGAACTGTGTTTTGTGGAAAATTCTAGAGAAGTGCGTGGAGAATTATTGGACAGAGATAACGATGCACCAAATATTATCCAATGGGGAATTAAGGGCTAGTTCGACAGTTTTGATTTAACCGCATGACCCGAGGAGAAATGAGCCATTATTGGACATTCCACTTTAAGCCATACTTTGCCATTATTCCTTTGAGACTTTGCCGTTTATTCTTCCTGATACTTTAACCATCCTCTATCTAAGTCCTTACTGATACTTACTTCTCCTCCATATGAGGGAAGTGCCTTATTCTTTAGCTATGTCATACTGAGACTTTGTCCTGACCTATCTTTGCTGATGATGAATCGACTGATGTCCTGAGGACGAAGACTGACGCTGTTTGCTGATTCGTTGGAGGGGTAACTATCAAATGCAAAATTGTAATTTTCTATCTAGGTACCAACTGCTCTTTTGATAGAGGCCATAGTTAGATGTTTTCCAAAATTTGTGTTTGCTAAATTGTTTTGCATGAAGCCCAACATGCTGATGCTAATTCGAGGTTAGTTAAGGTGTTCACAAATATTTGATGCAAATAGACAAATGACTGGGTTCTTGCTTTGTTGAATCCTGTACTACTGTGACTTTACTAAGCTGCTTCTTATTAATGATGTGATAATGTTAAATAAATATTCTCTATGAATTGATTAAGAGTGTTCCAATTACAAGGTTTGAAGAGTTACTAATGAGATTGATTGCTAATGAGATTAACGGAGATGATATTAGATTGTAACCAATAGGGAAATAAATAATCTAACTCTTAATTAAATTGGTGTGGTTATTCATGACTGAAAGGTCATGGTGTGCTCTCTTTATTCATTCTTATTAAATGTCATTGATTAACTTTTTGATTAGTCACTAGGAATATTGATTGAGTTATTGACATATTGATTGTGATGGCAAAAAGATATCGCGTACTGGGAAGTCCCCGAACGTGGTCAAAAGGTCCATCGGCCTAGGCGTGTCTCCTTGTAAGTTTACTGATCAAGGTTTCTGACGCGCTAACAGTTTTGGTAGCAGAGGATGGTTTGGCCCTTTGGGGCCCCAGTACGGAAGATTACGGGTTGATAACAGTTTGGTAGTAGTGTGGACGGTTTGGCCCTTGGGGGCGCCAGGACAGCTGTTTGAGAGGATTGATGGTTCGAAAGCTCTGCTAGAAATTGAGGGGTGTAGTTTGGAAGTAAGCATGGTGTATCAGAAAATTGGGTTTTAGGAAAATTATTCTTTTTCGATGATGCAAATTGGAGAGTTGTTGTGCCCCTAATTCCCAAATGACTTTCCCGGAATCTCGGAGCTTGCTGAAGGGAGTTTGAATATGTTCTCGGCGTTCTAGTGATAGTGTGAATGAAGTGAGGTTTTGCGCTTGCACAGCCTATGCATACTGCAGGTGAATTGTGACGTCGTGAGGATTTTAGGCCAAATGATGATGTTTTAGTAGGAGTGTGCGTACTCCACAGTATGAGAGTGGGAAGTCACCGAACTTCATGTGAATGTGGCGCTTTGTGCTAAAAAATTGTCCATGTGGTTGTTGATGATGTACGGACCCTATGTGGTCTAAGACTCCGGAGTATATTGATAAGTGTATGAGACACTTTGTTTATGTTGTAATTTGTGCGTTTTAATAGGACGATGGTGAAATCGACGAGTCAAGTATGAGTCAAAGTGAGTGAACGAAAACTTCGATGGAGATTTGGTGAGTTCTAAATTGCACTAGAACGACTTATTGACAAGTCGAGAGTAAAATTTGAGGGCCAAATTTTCCTTGCGAGTGCGGGATCTGAGAAAGAGAGAGTAGCGGCCGAGGCTAAGAAAAATCTCTGTAAAGTTCTGAAGCGATTGTGTTACCCTTTCCTGTAGTAAACCGGAAATTTGAGTTTTTGTTGGTGCTCACAATAAATTGCATTAGTTTTGTGTTAAACGAGAGTGAGGAAGACAAGCCGCAATACTTTGTCAGCCGCAGTGTGTGTGATTGTGACGTCATTGGAGCCGTTCTGGAATAGGTTGGTTAGTAAGAAGGGTTGCGAACGGATTGACAACCGTCCTTGAGAGTCGATTGGCTGAGAAGGTAGGCGAAGAGAGGTCTGGGAATTAAAGTCTCTTCCTGATTCGATTGTGAACAAAATAAAAGACACAAAAATTAAATTTTTCAAGGCTTTAAAGAGTGCCTTGAGGGGAGATGCACATATTACTGCGAGTGTAGGGGAGGTTACACCGCAAGAAGATACACCGGCTTATGCCGTAATGGAGAAAAAGGGTGTCGCGCCATGTCTTTGGCTAAAGCAATGGTGCAAAGCGACAGAGAAAGAAGGGTGTTTGGCGTTTCCGGAGCACGGAACGTTCAACATAAGGGTTTTGGAAAATTTTGTGGAGGGTGCTAAATGAGCTAAAGCCACCTCCGAGGCCAGCACAGTTTGAGGCATTAGCCATTTGGGAATTGATGGCAATACAACAACAGCAACAAAAATTTGAGAGGAGAATGAGGAAAGCAGAAAAGACACTAGTGGAGGCTAGGTGGGTGTGATAGTGCACAGAGAGTTTGGAGGAGAGAAACAATAGATTGAAGCAGGATGTTTCCAGCAATAGCTCAAGAAGGTGAAGACAAAGGAGGGAAAGCTACTTGTAAGACTGACAAAAGTTCTTCTAAAGATAAAGAGGCTAAGAAGCCCTGGTCGGAGATGGATGACTCAGACGATGATGAGTTCCATAATCAGTTACTGAATGACCGACCTCCGCCATATGCAATAGGTGGCAATAGACCGAGTACTAGTACATGTCGTGTAAGTTCGACTCAAAACAAGGGGCCAATGAATCCGGTACAGGTTAGTCCTGTCCCGATACCAGTTCCGGTGCAGAGTAGTATTAGTGTGTCCACTGCTCCGGATATGCAATCTCAGCTACAGCCACCACAGGTTCAGAGACTTTACCCTGATGTCCCAATCTTAGAGACCACAACGAATCTGATGGTGCCGTCAGAGCCGGCACATTCGAGCCCAAAGCTGATTCAGACTAATCCAACTCCACCTTTACTGCCCGAGGTACAGCAACAAATGATTCCGAATTACACTTCGGTTACCGGACCGCAGTCAGCTATAGCACCAGTAATGAACCAGAATATGGGAGTTAATGCTCCACAGGTTTGGGAAACAGGCAGACAGAAGGCGCCATATCTTTGCCCATTACAGTTGGTCCACCAGTACCATTGTTTGCACAGGCGAAACCTAGTGTATGCGATCAAGGGATAATGACTCAAGAGATGACAAGAGGAGGGTTCGTACGGAGCTCTCAAGGGATGACTCCAGTGGAACCGACATTCGAAAGCTCTAGGTCTTTGTTAGACTTCAGTCCGATTGGGGCCGCTCCAGATGCCATGAGACAATCAGGTTTGGGACTGCTGACTCCGCAGATCTCAAGTGCAAACATACCGCAGACACCTTTAGCACAGGCTGGGAATATCTCTTTACAAGGTTTAACAGCGCAACAACTGAACGATTAGTTATACAAGTTGAATTCACCACAGACTACTCCTGCAGCAGCAGGGAGGTCAGAAGGAGAAGAGTACCTGAATTTTGTGAGGTTGGGCATGGAGGCAAATGAACTTGTGAAGGGAGCATGGGAGTGAACAGGTTAGAGTCATACACTGAGGCAGAATTGAGATACTTGTGTCCAACGATAACTAACGAAGTGAGCAGGGTACACAAGAGGTTGGCAAATTTGGCAGATAAATATGGAATAGACTTAGAAAATACTAAACATTTGAAGAGGAGTTACAGGTTAGACTTTGAGCCTAAGGATTTTGAACACATGAGGTCTACTGGGATGAAGGCACACCTTAAAGAGATCTTGCAGAGTGCACAAGTTTGGGGAGCCTTAGAGAAGTGGGAAGGTAGATGGGCGAAGAAGAGAGATAAGAGAAAGAGCAACTGCTTAGAGCAGCCAGCAAAGGCGTTACCATATGCTGGTACGGTAAAGATGTTACCAATGCGAGAGACTGCCGGAGGGGTTCTTGTCCATGTGCCGTGGACTAGAGGGGATATCCTGTCATTTGCGAATGACTTTCCCAGGCTGAGGGAGAAGCCAATAGAGTGGTATCAGCAGACGGACAGGTTTGTGAAGCTTGCAAAATGTCTCTGGGAAGACCTGAATACTCTCTTTGACATCATAGTTCCAGCTGATTTGTGGCTTGAGTGCAAGAGGAGTGTGGACTGGCCGACCCAGAACCAGCAAGGGATAGGGTCACCGGAGCACCGTCTCCGGGGGTGATGAAGTACTACTATGAGGTGATTGAGTTCTTGAAACAGAGAGTTTCGCCGAACAATATTGAATGGCAAAAGATTGATCGGACAGCGCAGGAAGCCAAGGAGTCGATACATGCTTATTATGAGAGGTTGTTGAAGGCTTTTAAGCACTACAGTCGTACAGAGGTTGTTGAGGCAAAGGACATGAATCACCTTGTGTTTAGATTTGTTGAAGGGTTGAGACCCGAGATTAGTCAGATGATTAAGAGCCACTTGATTTGCTGGCAAGCAAAGCCGATTGACGAGGTGTTGCAGTATGCGAAGTACTCTAGTGACGAGACTGAGTTGAAGCAGAGAAAGCTGAAGGAGAAAGCAATGGTGATGCAAATTAAGGCAGCACAGTCAGGGATGCAGGGGGGTTGTCTACAACAGATGGTGCAACAGCCGCAAGGAAATGGGATGTTTCAGGCACAAGTAAGAAGCAGAGGTTGAGGAGGTTTCGTGAACCGAAGTCCAGATTTGAACACTGTAGTAGTTCAAAACGATGTACAGAGAATGAAGAATATGTTACCTTGTCATGCTTGCAGGGTCATTGGACATTGGAAGCGGGAGTGTCCGATGATGGTGCAGGAGGGTGTTGCTCAACAAAGCAATGATGTCAGTGCATTTCAAAATGTGAAAGCACCAAGGCTGAGAGGTCCTAATCCAACAACATGAATCAGATGCAGGGTTTTCCACCTACGCAGCAGGTGCACATGCCATGTATACAACCGATGCAGGTGCAGCAAATGCAACAGCAGGTTCACATAGTACCTAGACAGTAAATGCAAGTGCCCTTAGCGCCAATGGAACAGCAACAGGTGATGCTTCCTCAACAGGTCACAGGTCAAAGAATGAGTCAAAATAACACAGTACAACAGTTCCCATTGCGTGGTGAGAATGGAATAAACGATGACTGGTCGGATGAGAGTTCGGATAGTGAGGAGTGTAGGCTTGCAGCGTCCCTAAAAGTAGATCAGAAAGGGCCCTATGTTCAGGGGAAGGTAATGGGTCACAAGGTTTCATTCTTGGTTGACACAGGAGCTACACGCTCTACAGTCAGAAGCGCAGAGGTTCCGAAACTGCCCCTTTGGGACGTACAGTCAAGGTGGTAGGAGTGGCAAATCAACTCCTGACAAACCCGATCACAGATCTGGTTCAGGTTGAGCTTGCCACTTTTCAGGGATTGCACCGATTTGTGGTTTGCGATTTGAGTCCCGTGTCCCTACTGGGAAGAGACTTATTTTGCAAGACAAAGGGGGTCATTTCGACCCCGCCCGCCGGGCGGAGACCGCCAAAAGACCGCACCGCGGTCAGATGACCGCGGCGGTCATTTTGACTTTCCCGCTGGGCGGGCGGGCGACCGCCAAAAGGCCGCCAGCCCGCCCAGCGGGAAAGCCCCAGCAACGATGAAGCCGCCTCCGAATGGAGCCGGCGGAGTTGCTGGTGTGCGACGGGTGCAGTGGCACCCGTCGCGATTTTCAGTGTCTGCTTTACAGACACTGAAAATCTGAATGGGGCCCTGTTAGGGGGCCCCTGCAGTGCCCATGCCATGGGCACTGCAGGGGCCCCCAGGGGCCCCACGACACCCGTTCCTGCCAGCCTCTTCCTGACGGTTTACAGGCTGGCGGGAAGGGGGTCAGAATCCCCATTGCGGCGCTGCTTGCAGCGCAGCTGTGGAGGATTCCCTGGGGCAGGGGAAAACCGGCAGGAAACCGCCGATTTCCCTTTTCTGACCGCGGCTTTACCGCCGTGGTCAGAATTGCCCCTGAAGCACCGCCAGCCTGTTGGTGGTGCTTCCTCCGTCCCCGGCCCGTCGGAATGACCCCCAAAGTGTTTGATCACCTGTTCCAAAGAGGGGATTGAGGTTCAGTCAAACAGTGACGATGAAGGAGATGAAGAGCAGGTTTCAGAGCCTGAAACGGAGACCACAGACGAGGAGTATCCTCTGATTAACTTCTTCCTGATGTTCACAGTGGCTGATCTCCCAGCAGACTTGCAGGGAACAGTCCTAGAGAAGGTGTGGGATTTGACAGGGAAAGAAGTATGACTGATAAAAGGAGCAGAACCAGTTAAAGTCAATGTAAAGCCAAATGCTGTGTTCCCCCAGGTACTGCAGAACCATATGGCACAAGATGTCCTTATAAAGGTGGCACAATTAATTGCAGACTTTGTGAAACAGGGAGTCTTGAACAAAGTGATGAGCAGTCCATGTAATTCACCAATAATGGGATTGAGAAAGCCTTGTGGGAAGGTTCGGATTGTCCAAGATTTGAGAAGGATCAATGACATAGTGGTGAAATGTTGCCCGGTGCTGCCAAATCCAGCTGTGATTATGTTCCAGGTTCCACGTGATGCAGAGTGCTTCACAGTAATTGAATTGTCCCAAGCGTTCTTTTCTGTGCCTCTTCATGAGGACAGCCAATTTCTCTTCAGTTTCAAATTCTTGGACAAGGTTTATAATTGGTGTTGAGTTCCTCAAGGGTTTTCGGAATCACCTTCCATATTTTATCAAATACTGAAGAAGGATTTGGAGTCATTGGAATTGCCTTTTCAATGAACTCTAGTGCGGTACATTGATGATCTGTTGATCGCATCCAAAACAAGGGATGACTGCAAGTATGATTTGATTGCCTTACTGAACCACCTGGGCAAGAACAGACACAAGGTGTCCCCGAAGAAGTTGCAATATTGCCAGAAAGAAGTGAAGTACTTGGGTCATCAAATTAAGAAAGGATCGAGGAAGTTATCCAGGGAAAGAGTAACTGCATTGTTACAGATGAATCCTCCAAAGACACAGAGAGATGTTAGGATGTTTCTGGGAATGGTGGGTTACTGTCATCAGTGGATCCCAAATTTCTCAGTCATCTCCAAGCAATTGGTGAGACTGACGGTTAAGGAAGGGCCAGATGTCATAATGCTGACAGAGAAGGAAATGAAGGCGTTTACTGAGCTAAGGGAGAGCATGTGCAGGGCTCCCGCTTTAGGTGTGCCTTATTACATGAAGCCTTTTGTTTTGTTTTGTCATGAACGTGATGCATGTTCTTTGTCGGTCCTGACGCAGGTTCACGGAGGTGTAAACTGATCAGTAGCATATTTTTCAGCTACTTTGGACCCAGTTGCAGCAGCCTTACGAGGTTGCTGCGTGCAGTAGCAACAGTTGGTCAAAGCCTCACACAGTGCGAAGGCATAGTGATGGGACATCCTCTAACAGTCATGGTCCCTCACTCAGTTGAGATCCTGTTAACCCGCACAAAAACGCAACACATGACAAATGCAAGACTGACAAAATATGAAACGAATATATTGGGGTCACCAAATGTAACGGGGACTACTGCAAGGGTCTGGCTGATGTGGTCCGCTCTTTTTCTCACCAGGTGGAAGCTACCACCCTGCCACCGATAAATGATCCAGGACACAACCTGAAAGCTGGTGACTGGGTTGTCATCAAGAAACATGTAAGGAAGTTGTGTTTGGAGCAACGTTGGAAGGGGCCCTATCAAGTGATACTAATGACTAGTACTGCTGTGAAGTGTGTGGGAATTTTGAATTGGATCCATGCCAGTCACATGAAAAAGGTGACGTGTCCAACTGATGAAGAATTTGAGTTGTTGAAAGTACCAACAACAGAGAAGGAAGTCTCAGGGCCGGAGAGTGATCGAAGGGGAACTGAGACAGAAGGAGAGAACGTTGAGGACGGCTTGGTCACTCCAGTAAGAGACGAAGGAGAGGAAAATCAGAGTGGTGAAGGTGAGCATATCTCAACTGAGGCACCAGGAGAGCCAAATCAGAGGGAGGTTTTCCCAGAAGTAGACGAATATGGAAATGAGCTAGAGCCCCTGACAGACCCAGAAGGTGATGGAGTTGAGGCGGAAGAGAGTCATAGTATTCTGACTCCTCCTCAGCAAATTGCAGGTCCATCAAGAGAAAACACCATAGAGTCAGAGGAGGGTGAAGGGTTGCCACCGGAAAGATCAAAGACCAGAGAGACGCTGAAAGGAGATCAGTGGCCGGAATTGCAAGTGAAAAAGGGGAAAGTGGTTGTCGAAGATGCAATAGAGGAAGAGGTTGATACAACAAGGAGAGAAGATCTAAGTGAAAGAGAGTCGCAAGGTGATCGCAAGTTGAAAAGAAAAAGCGAACAGAAGGTAGGCGGGTCCTGAATGGGCGTATGCAACGTCAGCTGAATGGCAACAAGAGTTCTTGGCATTTTGCTTTGATCGAGAGATTCCAGGTCAGTACTTTGGCACCTGAGTCTGGCCGAAGAGACTGAATTGGCATAAAAATTGAAAAGAGAAAAATATTGAGAAAAGAGACTGATAACTTACCGGATGAGACACTGATAACCTGAATTGACTTTTGAAAAACGATTTTGACAAGCGGCTAACCTGAAATTGACAAGGATCCTGGAAGTGAAACTGAGAGCTGTAAATACTTGCTTGTTTTGACTTTGCTGCAAGAAACAAAAGGAAGAAAAATTCATTCTAACTGTCCTCTGTTGTTTGAACTAATCATCCTTCACTTTCTGATTCTTTACAGATCATGGCTAACACTAGAGGGGGTGATAGAGGGAGTAGGCGCTGTAAATATTTGGGTGTTTTTTGCGTATTGTGTGTGTGATATTCATCATAGTTGTGGTTGTGGGTATGCCACTAATGGATTAGAGTGGGACTAACAATGCTACAATTCCTGAGACTACCACTGCACTAACAGCTTGGGAGAGGTTTGAGCAGGATACAAAATACTTGCATGAGGGAACTAACGCAAAAGGGCAACTATCCACTAATGTTTTCTATTGCTTGCTGAGTGAGTATGGTGACACAATGGGTGCGAAAGATTGTTTTGTGTGCACACAGATTCCTGTTTCGGTACAAGAGGGGGCTACTTGTCATAGTCTGCCATTAACATATGGGATCAGTTGTAGTCTGTTACTAACAAGATTCTATAACCAGGAAGAGATTCAGTATTTTTACTCAAACCATGATCTTGTGTTTTCTTATGTGCCTATCATAGAGGATTTGAATGGGGTAGCTAAGTACTATAGTATAAAGCTAGTTAAAGGATTCTTTGAGGTGACATTAACAATTAGTACATCTTATGCACACCGCAATAATTTGACATGTTTGCTTACACCTGTAGAGAAAAGCTTTTTAGATCACACGGAAGATAGAAGAAGGGCATTGAAGGGTAAATTGGAGAAAGGATTGCAGCAGCGAGCTTTTGCTGATAGTGAGGGTTATAGTGCAATTAGGGAACAAGGAAAGTTAGCTTTAGATGCACTACACGTAGGTAGGCTTTGCATATCTAGGCCGAAGTCATATTATGACAATGGGGGTCATTTTGACCTTGCCGGTCTTTTTGAAAGACCGCCGAGGGACCGCCTTGCGGAAGGCCTCCAGTGGTGGCGGTTTTCCGCTCGGCGTATTATGACTGTTGGCAGCTCTGCGTCCTTTTTCGGACGGAGAGCCGCCAACAGCCATACTGGTGGGTGGCGGGGAAGTGGAGGTTGCTCCACCTCCACCGCCACGCCAACAGAACACCGCCCACCGAATCACGTCCTGTGATTCGGCGTGGCGGTGTTCTGTTGACAGTGTGGTGTCGGTGGAGCAGCCCCCATGGCTCCCATCCCCTCCCGGAGGATCGTCGAACCAGGTAAGACGATCGTCCGTGAGGGGATGGGGGTGGGGGGGTGTTGTGTGTTGTGTTCTTGCATGGGGGTGTGCCTGTGTGTATGTGTATGTGCCTATGTGTGTGCCTATGTGTGTGAGTGCCTGTATGCCTGCGGGGGTGTTGTATGTTTGGGAATGTTTAGTGCATGTATGTCTGTGGGTATGTCTGTATGGTTATGTGCGTGTATGTTTGAATGTGGATGTGCGTGTCTGACTGAGTGTGGGGGTGTTGGCATGTATGTCGGTGTGTGTGCGTGTATGTGTGTTGGTGGTGCCTGCATGCGTGTCGTGTGTGTATGAGTCCTGTGATGTTGGGGGTCTGGGTGGGGAGGGGGGTCCTGCCACCTTTGGGGGGTGGCAGGGGTGGTGGGGGGTGTAGGGGAGGGAGTCTGGTTGGGGGTGGGAGAGACCCTTATCAGTGCCAGGGAAGGAATTCCCTGGCACTGAAAGTGCTTACCGCCATGGATTTCATGGCAGTTTAAAACCGCATGAAATCCATGGCGGTCAGCCGGGTCCAAATACCGCCGGCGGTATAGTGATGGCCGCCAGGCTGGAGACCCAGGTCTCCAGCCTTGGCGGGCGGAACAGAGAACCGGCGGATGACCATGGCGCTAACCGCCATGGTCATTATTCCACAAAGTAAGACCGCCAGCCTGTTGGCGGTCTTACCGACGCTTCTCCGCCTTCCGCCAGGGTCATAATGACCCCCAATGTGTTTGTGGGAACGAGTGAATGTAAGCATGTGTTTTTGTTCGGAGTAAGTGGACTTTCATGTTAAATTAACAGGATCCAGCGATCCCTGGGATCTATTATATATGTGGATTTAATGCTCATTACCGTCTTCCCAAAGGATGGTATAGGATATGGTACTTGGGGATAGTTTTCCCAAAGATATATCAGCTTGAGGATTTGAAAATGTTTCCGACATTGTCTGAATTTCATCATACTAGACAGAAGAGAGAGACTGCTGCTGGTGTAGTAGGAGACATATTTGAGGCGATAATTCCTTCAGTGGGAGTTATCTTAAACTCCATAAAGATTTGAAAGTTGTCTACTATTGTGGATAACATGCTGACTAACTTTTCAGGAGCTATACTCCTGATGGATACTGAACGTGCTGCGGAGAGGGCCATGACTCTTCAAAACAGGCTTGCTTTAGACATTCTTTTAGCGTAAAATGGCGGAGTTTGTAGGATGCTTCATGAGCGTCATTGCTGTAATTACATACCAGATAATAGTAATGAGATTAGAAGTATGCTTACTAACGTAACTAGGGATAGTACAGACTTGAAGAAGTTGAAAGAACCAGGTGTAAGGGAAAAGGTTGGGAAAGGATTTGCTTCTGTGGGAAATTGGTTTAGTAGTATTTGGCATGGGATATTGTCGGAATTAATACAGGGGATATTGATTGTTATAGCTTGCTTATTTGGATTGTGGGTGGCATGTAAAATTAGTAAAAGAATAAAATTTGATGGCGAAAAATAATAGGAGGAGGGAGGAAAAACAAAGGGAAAAATTATTCAGGGCAAAATCAACGGGGAAAAGATTAAGAGAAGAGATTGAAATGAGAGAATTTTAATATGTAAAATTTCTGGGGTAAGGTTTTGTGTGATGACAAGAGTCATCAGAGGAGGGATTGTTGGAGTGTGTCTTTTAAAAGCAATATTAACATGAAAAGCTTGCAATACATTGTGTAATGAAATTGCATAGAAAATGTGTTAACATAGAAAATAATGCACGCTTTTAAAATGTGCCAACGGGGAGTGGCCACCAATGTATGCGAAGACTAATGAAACTTATCAATTATGAAATAATTATGTACTAATGTTTTGAATTTGTATTAGCCTATTATAATTAGAGTCATGAATTAGGGTTTTGTTAACTAAATTACTAGGCCTTAGTTAGCGAGGGCCTGGGCCTAGCTGCCTGGTCTCATATTAAACTGTGTTTTTCCTAACATGCAATGTGCTGACCTCCTGAAGGACACAAAATTGTGCTTTTCCAGAAGCTAGATGTGTGGAGCCGTAGTAAATTCTTTCTCATGAGACCCGACATGCTCAAGGAGACATTCTTGCCGAATGCAACAGTGTAATTCGTAACAGGTGAAAGGCTGCCTGGAGTAGGAGAAAACAATGAGACTTCTGACTGGAGCGTAAAGTGTAACTTTTCTTACCTGACATTCCAACCGATGAAGACGTCAATAACGTGAGCCACCAACGACATGAGAAATGTGTTTTGTGGAAAATTCTAGAGAAGTGCGTGGAGAATTGTTGGACAGAGATAATGATGCACCAAATATTATCCAATGGGGAATTAAGGGCTAGTTTGACAGTTTTGATTTAACCACATGACCCGAGGAAAAATCAGCCATTATTGGACATTCCACTTTAAGCCATACTTTGCAATTATTCCGTTGAGACTTTGCCGTTTATTCTTCCTGGTACTTTAACCATCCTCTATCTAAGCCCTTACTGATACTTACTTCTCCTCCATATGAGGGAAGTGCCTTATTCTTTTGCTATATCATACTGAGACTTTGTCCTGACCTATCTTTGCTGATGATGAATCAACTGATGTCATGAGGACGAAGACTGACGCTGTTTGCTGATTCGTTGGAAGGGTAACTATCAAATGCAAAATTGTAATTGTCTGTTTGCCTTTTCTTTCTAGGTACCAACTGCTCTTTTGATAGAGGCCATAGTCAGATCTTTTCCAAAATTTGTGTTTGCTAAATTGTTTTGCATGTAGCTCAACATGCTGATGCTAATTCAAGGTTAGTTAAGGTGTTCACAAATATTTGATGCAAATAGACAAATGACTGGGTTCTTGCTTTGTTGAATCCTGTAATACTGTGACTTTACTAAGCTGCTTCTTATTAATGATGTGATAATGCTGAATAAATATTCTCTATGAATTGATTAAGAGTGTTCTAATTACAAGGTTTGAAGAGTCACTAATGAGATTGATTGCTAATGAGATTAACGAAGATGATATTAGATTGTAACCAATAGGGAAATAAATATTAATTAAATTGGTGTGGTTATTCATGACTGAAAGGTCATGGTGTGCTCACTTTATTGATTCTTATTAAATGCCATTGATTAACTTGTTGATTTGTTACTAGGAATATTGATTGAGTTATTGACATATTGATTGTGATGCCAAAAAGATATTGCGTACTGGGAAGTCCCCGAACGTGGTCAAAAGGTCCATCGGCCTAGGCGTGTCTCCTCGTAAGTTTACTTGTCAAGGTTTCTGACGCGCTAACATGACCTTTCAGAATCAGAAATAGGAGAAGGTGTGTAAAGAATGTCCCCCTCCTTGTGATTCAGTATGCGATGTATCAGTGGTTTGTGTCCACAATTGGGGTTGCATACCTTTGTTCATTTACCAGCTCCTGAATTGGGATGGTAATTAACGTGCAAAGCGAAAGCTGTCCCACCTCTCTCTTGTGGGTCAGGTCAGTGGCCTCAATGGGAAAAAGTATTGGTCCACAGAACCACTGAATGCTCCGCCCAATATCTTCCAAACATAAAACATTTTAATAAAGCGGAATTTGGATGCTTTAAAAAAAAAAATGTTTGGGAAAACAAATGATGGTATGGCGTTCTAATCATGGACGTCAATTCAACAAAATGCCAGGGGTAGTGAAAGTGACATCACACGCCCTTTAACCTCCACTTTCACTCACACTCCCATACACACAAATTCACACTTACAGGCACTCACTTTCGCACATAAAAACACTCTCACCCGCAAGCGTGCACACAAAATATATTTAAAAGCATTTTAACTTACCTCAGGCGCCATGGACGGGCGTAATCTAGCTAATTGTACCCCATTTTTATTACACTAATGGTAAATAATATGGTACTATTCACTATTAATGTAATAAAAATGTTACAGAAAATAGAGAGAATGGACCCCCGACTGATGTGCTGCCCCACTGATTTGCCACCTCAGGGGTCACAAAGGGCAAGCCAGGGGTCGCAACTGCGACACCTAAATGACGTCCACAGGTCTGTTGCCTCTTTCAGGTGTCCATGCCTCCCAGCCACAAGAGGTCGCAAAGAGTGACCTGCCTAATTGATATTCATTCCGCATGTCATTTTGGGAGTCCCTGTGAAAGTACAATTTATGAGGTGTGCTACTGGTATATATGTTGCTAGACAAATAGCATCTCCCTTTGCACACCAGCATGGAAATTGCGCATTTAGCATTTCGGCTATCGTTACAGTTTGTAAGAAAATCATGATTTGGAAGCAAGTTCGAGTCTGAAGGCAATAAGAGCAAATTTCTGTAGCTTTTCGCCCATTTTGTGCAGAATTTTGCATTCAATGCGTGAGTGTTAAAAAGAGCTATTATATAACTAAGTACATACAATCAGTCAGGTGAGAACCTGTAAATGGCACAGTACTCTCATACCTCAGAATAACTGAGCCCACAGCCCCTGTAATGGTTGTAGTCCTCCAATGAGAAGAAGTAAATAAATTCAACAGGAACACCTGGCAAAATACGGAAGGGTGAAAGTGCTCAAAATGAGATAAGAATTCTGTCATTCTAAGCACTGAAATAGCCAATTGGAGTGAGTTTTCCATTTTGTAAATACCGTACATAAGATAACTGTATTAAGGATATTGTTGAGTGCAGAATTTCCTGAACAGTTACTGCCAATCTACTAGGACCTGATTTATAAACTGAGCTGAAAAGTAACTTTTACCTACACTTATGTGTGTGGAATTCTTGGCCCCACTGTGGAGTCTCAGCATATGTACGTTTAGGTTTTAGTAGGAAATATGAGAGGTACACAGGGGAGTGACTGAGAATTGGGACAGATTTAGTCATGAACGGTATGAGATTAGAGCGGAGTAAGAGAGGTTAAGGGAGGGTCGGGCAGGGGTTTGTCATGTCACCCACCCACACAAGAATAAGCTAATTGCTTTACTTGGGAGGAGGGGACATGTCACTTAAGTTTGTGAATATCAAATGTAGTAAATTTACTCAAAAGCATTAACTTACTCAAAAGTGTAAATTAGCTTTCTGAATGAAGCCCTTAATGTGGGACTCTGTGACCTAAATACCTGATTGAAATTCCCAATTCTTTAAGGAAGATTTCAGACTTTAAAATGGCCAAAGCAAGACTCAAAATTAATTTATTTTACCCCTATAACTTTCAGTCTCACCTGTTGCCTTGAAACCTTTAGCTTTAGGAGCTGTGTAAAAGGTTTTATTTGGACTTGGACACAACAGGGCTCACTTTCCTGCCTTTTGGGACTTGAAGTCAAACAACGCCTGAGCCACAGAAAGGAGGGGCCGCTGCAGACTTCCCGTGTCTTCACGCTCAATAATTCAATCAATCGGGATTTGTAAAGTGTGGCTAATCACCTGACAGGGTATCCAGGTGCTTTCAGGTCCCGGAGAAAGCAGTCAAGTGAGGGAAAAGCAAGGAGAAGACACACACAAAACAGGGGAAAAAGAGAAGGAGAAAGCAGTGAGAATGAGGGAAAAGCAAGGAGAAGGCACACAAAAAAGAGGAGAAAAAGCAAGGGGAAAGCAGTGAGAACGAGGGAAAAGCAAGAAAAAAGCAGTGAGAACAAGCAAAAAGCAAGGACCTGGCACACAAAAAACAGGGGAAAAAATAAAGAGAAGGCAGTGAAAAATGAATAAGGTGAAGACACACACAAAAGGGCAAAAAAAGCAATGAGAAAGCACTGAAAATAATAGAAAAGCAAGGAGAAGGCCCTAAAAAAATGGGGAAAAAAGCAATAAGAAAACAGTGAAAGCAAGGGTAAAGCAAGGAGAAGGTGCACAAAAACTGGGAAAAAGCAAGGAGAAAGCAGTGAAAATGAGGGAAAGGCAAGAAGAAGGCAGACAAAAAACAGGGGAAAAAGCGAGAAGAAAGCAGTGAAAATGATGGACAAGCAATGAGGGACAAGCAAGGAGAAGGTGCACAAAAACGGGGTAAAAAGAAAGAAGAAAGCAGTGAAAATGAGCGAAAGGCAAGGGGAAGGCACCCAAAAATGGGGGGAAAAGCTCTGAAAAGTGCCCGGCACCTCACGTGGCATGGAACACATTGGGACTCACTTTGCTACAGATAATTCCATCACATGGAACTCACCGCGTAACTGCCTGAACATTAGTTTACAGTAAGCTCCCAAAAACAAAGATTATAGTAAGCTCCCAAAAATGGGCCCAGGCTCCTGCCTTCAGGGGATGCAGACTGCACAGGGCCAAGGTCAAGAGTCAGCTCCAGTGCTATCCTCCATGAATGACAATCCTTTTGTTGAGTCTGGTTTGGTCCCAGGAATGGACAGAACTTCACCAAACAACAATGTCCCCCTACTCAGTGGAAAAGGCATCAGGGGTCCAAAAAGCCAGACCACCTGCTGTCCCTCCATCTAACCACACAATGGATCCTACCCTGTTCAACTGTGTGGTTTTAGACTCTCTGCAGAGGTCCTTATTGGGAAATGTGTGGGATGTAATACAAAAACGACTTGCACTTGTCTGTTCTAGGAACTATCGAAGAACTTTTACTCAACATTAGGGCAAATGGAGCTTCTTCTATTGCCACCCAACCAATAATGTGCTTGCTTGTGGTTGGAGGGTCATCACCACACCCTATAATGCCTCTTTTTGACCCTGGCCATAGTAAACTCCATCCCCAGAAAAGTCAGCTGGTTGATGCCCCCACCAGTTTCGCATCATATTCCATAACAACCCTGTAGCCATGATGGGGTATCCGGGATAAGGCGAGAGGGTGATTTACACACCCTGAGGGGAAGCCAAAGTGCTAGCAGACTTTCTAATTCCACATGAGGTACGTAATATTCACTCCCCGTTGTAATTACTAATTTAGCTGTCCCCTCTGATAGTCAGCAGTCTGAGGTTACGCTCACCAAAAACGTGTTACGGGCTGAGGGGAAATAGAGGGCTTCATAGTAGGGAGGGTGGATGTCCTAACTTGGAAGTGATTAACCTACCTCTCGCTTGTTGGTAATAAGGAAAGTGTGCCACTGATGACTCGGGGCTAAGTAGAGGCGTCTGTCCAACTAAGGAACAAAGGCCCATTTTTATACTTTTTGGGCCATCCTTTTTTAAAGCCGCATTTGCGTCATTTTTTTACGTAAAAGCAGCGCAAACTTACAAAATACAACTGTATTTTGTAAGTTTGCGCCGATTTTGCGTCAAAAAATGACGCAAATGCGGCGCTAAAAAAGTATAAATATGGGGCAAAGTTTTGAATTGGTTACAGCCCAAGTCTATATTTCCAATCACTGATGTGGATCAAATTCTGCTGACATGCAGGGTGGGTTGGATAGGTCCTTCTAAAAAGCTTTTGGTGGAGACTTTGTCACCATAAACTTTAGGCATTCCTAGGTTTGCAGGGGGTGTTTTACACACTGCTTCATCTGCTCCTTTGAAGGGGAGTGATGATTTGCTCCTTCCCCTAGGTGTTTGTTACAGGCATCTATCCAAGGCTCCAGCCAGCACTGTTTTTCATCCTAGTGACCCATCTCCAATGGCCAATCAGTCTTTTCCTCTTGCCCTTTCAAATAGGTATGACGTCCTGAGTGATTTATAGGCAGTAGTTTGAATATCAGCTGCAGAGTTTACTCCCATTACCATTGGTTTAAATTACATTTCATACTTTACTACCCCACCTTATTGTCATGTAAATTTGCCTTTGGCTACTGTCCCCCTTTTATCAAACTATTCCTTGTCTGGTTGAGGGGTGATAGCTCATCAGAGCCTTGATAAGTAAACTTACAAGGAGACACGCCAAGGCCATGAACCTTTTGACCACGTTTGGAGACTTCCCAGTACAAGATATGTTTCTGGCATGTCAAAATCAATATGTCAATAACCCCATCAATATTCTTAGTAACTAATCAACAAGTTAATCAATAACATTTAATAGGAATCAATAAAGTGAACACACCATGACCTTTCAGTCATGAATAACCACACAAAATTAGTTAAGTGTTAGGATATTTATTTCCCTATTGGTTACAATCTAAAATCATCTCCGTTAATCTGATTAGCAATCAATCTCATTAGTAACTCTTCAGATATTGTAATTAGAACACAATTAATCAATGCATAGAGAATATTTATTCAGCATTATCACATCATTAATAAGAAACAGCTTAGCAAAGTCTCAGTAGTGCAAGATTCAACAAAACAAGAACCCAGTCATTTGTCTATTTTCGTAAAATATTTGTGAACACCTTAACTAACCGCGAATTAGTATCAGCATGTTGGGCTTCATGCAAAACAATTTAGCAAACACAAATTTTGAAAACATCTAACTATGACCTTTATCAAAAGAGCAGTTGGTAACTAGAAAGAAAAGGCAAACAGACAATTACAATTATCATCAGATAGTTACCCCTCCAACGAAACAGCAAACAGCGTCAGTCTTCGTCCTCAGGACATCAGTCGATTCACCATCAGCAAAGATAGGACAAGACAAAGTCTCAGTATGGCATAGCTAAAGAATAAAGCACTTCCCTCATATGGAGGAGAAGTAAGTATCAGGAAGGACTTAGATAGAGGATGGTTAAAGCATCAGGAAGAATAAATGGCAAAGTCTCAAAAGAGCCATGGCAAAATATGGCTTAAAGTAGAAAGTACAAACAATGGCTGATTTCTCCTTGTGTCATGCGGTTAAATTAAAACTGTTTAATTTACTCCTAATTCCTCATTGGATTGTATTTGGT
Source organism: Pleurodeles waltl (assembly GCF_031143425.1). Taxonomy (NCBI): domain Eukaryota; kingdom Metazoa; phylum Chordata; class Amphibia; order Caudata; family Salamandridae; genus Pleurodeles; species Pleurodeles waltl. Next base: position 74,018,098 of record NC_090450.1, on the reverse strand, counting down.
GCATCATTATCTCTTTCCAATAATTCTCCACGCACCTCACTAGAATTTTCCACAATCCACAGTTCTCATGTCATTGATTAGCTCACGTTATTGACGTCTTCATCGGTTGGAATGTCAGGTAAGAAAAGTTACACTTTACGCTCCAGTCAGTAGTCCCATTGTTTTCTCCTACTCCAGGCAGCCTTGCACCTGTTACGAATTACACTGTTTCATTCAGCAAGAATGTCTCCTTGAGCAAGTCGGGTCCCATGAGAAAGAATTTACTACGGCTAAACACACATATCTAGCTTCTGGAAAAGTACAGTTTCGTGTCCTTCAGGAAAACAGCACATTGCACGTTAGAAAAACACAGTTTAATATGAGACCAGGCAGCTAGGCCCAGACCCTCGCTAACTAAGGCCTAGTAATTAATTTAGCAAAACCCAAATACATAACTCTAATTATGATATGCTAATACAAATTCAAACATTAGTACATAATTAGTTCATCACTAATAAGTTTCCCTGTGGGCACATTTCAAATGTGAGCATTATTTTGTATGTTAACACAATTTCTATGCAGTTTCATTACTCAAAATATTGCAAGCATTTCATGTTAATATTAATTTTAAAAGACACACTCCAACAATCCCTCCTCTCATGACTCTTGTCATCACACAAAACCTTACCCCAGAAATTTTACATTTTAAAATTCTCTCATTTCAATTTCTTCCCTTAATCTTTCCCCCGTTGATTTTGCCCTGAATAATTTTTCCCTTTGTTTTTCTTCCCTCCTCTTATTATTTTTCGCCATTTTAAATTTTATTCTTTTACTTATTTTACATGCCCATAATCCGAATAAGCAAGCTATAACAATCAATATCCCCTGTAATATTTTTGACAATATCCCATGCCAAATACTACTAAACCAATTTCCCACTGAAGCAAATCCTTTCCCAACCTTTTCCCAAACCCCTGGTTCTTTCAACTCCTTCAAGTCTGTACTATCCCTAGTTAAGTTAGTAAGTATACTTCTAATCTCATTACTATTATCTTGTATGCAAGCACAGCAATGATGCTCATTAAGCATCCTACAAACTCCGCCGTTTTTTGCTAAAAGAATGTCTAAAGCAAGCCTGTTTTGAAGAGTCATAGCCCTCTCCGCAGCAAGTTCAGTATCCATCAGGAGTATAGCCGTCACTGAAATCCTTCCAGGGAGCATATGCCAGGAGCTCAAGAAGGAACACTACAATCCTTTACAGAACATTTGTATTAAGCAATCAAAGTTTTTATAACAAATAACACTCTGACTTAGAGTTGTTCACAATCTCATCAAAACGAATAAAAGAACCTTCACTCGAAATAGCGTTATTGTATTTACTTAACATCCAAATAGTATCTCAACATGCTCTGAGTTTTTTAACACATAAATAGCATTTTTTCATAATACGAGTTTGATTCTGCTTTGATCAAGAATCCCAACACAATATCGAGATTCAGAGAGAAATGCCAGCTGAAGAAAAACGTAACAACTTCGGTAATTATTGTAATTGTGAAAGCCGCTCGCCTCCGCGGCCAAAGGGAGGAGCGAAAACCAAGTAGCAAAAGCCGCTCACCTCCGAGAACCAAAGGAGGAGCGGAAACAAAGTATCAAGGTTATTGAGAAAGAATCACAAAGGCCGGCGGGGGCGGGGGAGGCCCCATCGGAACAAACTTACCCGCAGTGAGTCCGTCCACTCGCTCTAAGAAAATCTCCTGTCAGGCGGCAGGAGGAAACAGGGAAGTTCTCACTCGCAGGGAGGTTTCCAGAATAATAAGCGCTGGAAACCAGGTGTGGCTGGTATTTATATCCCAGCCACACCCCAACATTGCCGCCCGTAAAGGTTGTTGGGAATTGAAGTCCCACTTGAAAGTGCAAGCCCAAATGGGAATGGGAGCACCGTATCCACCATCTAGCACTGCCTCCAGGCAGATGTGATTTGCCACAATGATGGCATGGAAGGCGTGGCCTGCTGCAAGAAAGAAGGTAGCAGGCACACACCTTAGCAGAGAGATTGCCTTAGGGGGTTTGTGAGAGACCGCGCTGCTTGTGAATCCTGACAATATGTTAAAGGCAGACTATGATAAGTAACCCCCTCTTGTACCGAAACAGGAATCTGTGTACACACAAAACAATCCTTCGCATCCACCATGTCAACGTACTCACTCAGCAAGCGATAGAAAACATTTGTGGATAGTTCCCCTTTTGCGTTAGTTCCCTCATGCAGGTATTTTGTATCCTGCTCAAACCTCTCCCAAGCTGTTAGTACAGTGGTAGTCTCAGAAATTGTAGCATTGTTAGTTCTGCTTTTATCCATTAGTAGCATACCCACAACCACAACTATGATGAGTATCACACACACGACACCCAAACCAACACCCAAATATTTACAATGCCTACTCCCTCAATTCAAACAACAACAGAGGATTGTTAGAAAAATTTATTGTTTTCTTTTTTTTTTCTCTTTTTTTTTCTCGCAGCAAAGTCAAAACAAGCAAGTATTTACAGCTTTCACTTTCTCTCTCAGGATCCTTGTCAATTCAGGTTAGCAGCTTGTCAAATCATTTTTCAAAAGTCAATTCAGGTTATCAATGTCTCATCCGGTAAGTTGTCAGTATCTTTTCTCAATTTTTCTTTTCTTTTTGATTCAATTCTTATGCCAATTCAGTCTCTTTGGCCAGACTCAGGTACCAAAGTACTGACCTGGAATCTCTCGATCAAAGCAAAACGCCAAGAACTCTTGTTGGCATTTAGCTGACATTGCATACGCCCATTCAGGACCCGCGTACCTTCTGTTCGCCGCTCTCTTTCTTTTCAACTTGCGATCACTTTGCAACTCTCCTTCACTCAGATCTTCTCTCCTTGTTGTATCAACCTCTTCCTCTATTGCATCTTCGACAACCACCTTTCCCTTTTTCACTTGCAATTCCAGCCACTTATCTCCTTTCAGTGTCTCTCTGGTCTTTAATCTTTCCTGTGGCAACTCTTCACCCTCCTCTGACTCTATGGTGTTTTCTCTTGATGGACCTGCAGTTTGCCCGGGAGGAGTTTGGACACTCTGTCTCTCTTCAGCCTCAACTCCTTCACCTTCTGGGTCTGTCAGTGGCTCTGGCTCATTTCCATAGTCGTCTGCTTCCGGGAGAACCTCCCTCTGATTTGGCTCTCCTGGTGCCTCAGTTGAGATAGGCTCATCGTCACCCCTCTTGGTCTCTTCTCCTTCGTCTCTTACTGGAGTCATCCTCAGCGGGCTCTCCTTCTGTCTCAGTTCCCCTTCGATCACTCTCCGGCCCTGAGACTTCCTTCTCTGTTGTTGGTACTTTCAACAACTCAACTTCCTCATCAGTTGGACACGTCACCTTTTTCGTGTGACTGGCATGGATCCAATTTGGAATTCCCTTACACCTCACAGCAGTAGTAGTCGTTAGTATCACTTGGTATGGCCCCTTCCAACGTGGCTCCAAACATGACTTCCTTACGTGTTTCTTGATGACAACCCAGTCACCAGCTTTCAGATTGTGTCCTGGATCATTTATCGGTGGCAGGGTGGTAGCTTCTACCTGGTGAGAAAAAGAGCGGACCACATCAGCCGTTCCCTTGCAGTAGTCCAACACCATATCATCCGTGAAAGGCACTGCGGGCAATCTCGTAGCACGGCCCATGAGAATCTCACAAGGAGACAGTCCTGTTTTCTTGTTAGGTGTATTTCTCATTGACATTAGCACCAAAGGCAACTCATCGGGCCATTTTAAATTTGTGGCTGCGCACATCTTTGCCATTCTTGACTTCAAGGTACCATTCACCTGCTCCACCAGTCCTGATGCTTCAGGGCGGTAACTACAATGCAACTTCTGTTCAATGTTCCATGTTGCACACTATAGCTTAACCACCTCGTTGTTGAAGTGACTTCCCCTATCTGATTCTAAAGAGATCGGAAACCCGAAACGTGGTATCAATTCCCTAAGCAGCAGCTTCGCTACTGTCAGACTGTCATTCCTACGTGTAGGTTATGCTTCAATCCAGTGACTAAAGATACACACAATCACCAATACACATCTCAACCCTCCACACATGGGCATCTCAATAAAATCCAATTTCATTCTGCTAAATGGACCTCCTGCTCTCCCAATGTGGCTCAAATTCACCACTGTCCCTTTCCCCGCATTCATCTGTTGACAGATGATACACCTATGGCAAATCACTTCTGCAGCGTACCTGAACTTTGGGTTAAACCAGTCAATTTTGAACAACCTGATCATGGCATCCCTCCCAATATGTGCTTGACCATGGTAAAACCTTGCATATTGTGACAGGAGACTGTTTGGCAAGACCAGTTTCCCTTCATCTGAGACCCACAAGTCATCTGATCTTTGTACACATTGCATCCTAACCAAAGAACGCTTCTCATCTTTGCTGGCACGTCCCTGCAACAATATCAATTCTTCTAACGTGTCAATCACCCTTAAGGCGTAACCTGTGCATGTCTCATTTTCTGTTTCAGGTAACAATTCCCACTGATCCTTAAACGATAAACAGTTCAATGCGCAAAACCTTGCGACTTGATCCGCATATCCATTTCGCACTGAAACAAAGTCTTGTGACTTCAAGTGAGCACTGCAGTTCACCACAACACTTTCATGAGGTAACTGAATCGCGTGCAACAACTCCTTAATTCGCTCACCATTTTTCACTAGAGAACCAGAAGAAGTCAGGAAACCCCTCTGTGACCACAGTTGGCCAAAATCATGGACAATTCCGAATCCGTATCTGCTATCGGTAGAGATAGTCACTCTCAGCTGGGCAGCGGCATGGCAAGCTCTAGTAAGAGCAACCAATTCAGCCACTTGAGCAGAATATACTCTCTCAAGCCAAGACGCTTCCAGGATACCAGAGATCATACATACAGCGTATCCGGCTCTCAGCACTCCTACTGAGTCTCTCAAACAGGAGCCATCAACAAAGATAATTTGGTCATTGTCTTCCAGTTGGGTATCTTTAATATCAGGCCTCGGTTTGGTGCACATTTCTGTTACCTCAAAACAATCATGTTCTACATCTTCAACATCTTCAACCTCTGGGTTTTCATTTGTAAGCAAAGTTGCCGGGTTCAACACTGTACATCTTTTCAACCTTACATTTGGTGATCCCAATATAGCCGTTTCATGTTTTGTCAGTCTTGCATTTGTCATGTGTTGCGTTTTTGTGTGGGTTAACAGGATCTCAACTAAGTTAGGGACCATGACTGTTAAAGGATGTCCCATCACTATGCCTTCGCTCTGACAAACTGCTGCTACTGCATGCAGACAACACGGTAAGGCTGCTGCAACTGGGTCCAACGTAGCTTAAAAATATGCTACTGGTCTGTTTACACCTCCATGGACCTGTGTCAGGACAGACAAAGAACATGCATCACGTTCACGACAAAACAAAACAAAAGGCTTCGTGTAATCAGGCACACCTAAAGCTGGAGCCCTGCACATGCTCTCCCTTAGCTCAGTAAACACCTTAATTTCCTTCTCTGTCAACACTATGACATCTGGCCCTTCCTTAACCGTCAGTCTCACCAATGGCTTGGAGATGACTGAGAAATTTGGGATTCACTGATGACAGTAACCTACCATTCCCAGAAACATTCTAACATCACTCCCTGTCGTTGGGGGATCCATCTGTAACAGTGCAGTCACTCTTTCCCTGGATAACTTCCTCGACCCCTTCTCAATTTGATGACCCAACTACTTCACCTCTTTCTGGCAATATTGCAACTTCTTTGGGGACACCTTGTGTCCGTTCTTTTCCAGGTGATTCAGTAAGGCAATCAAATCATACTTTCACTCATCCCTTGTTTTGGTTGCAATAAACAGATGATCAATGTACTGCACTAGAGTCGATTGAAAAGGCAATTCCAATGGCTCCAAATCCTTCTTCAGTATTTGACTGAATATAGAAGGTGATTCCAAAAACCCTTGAGGAATTCAACACCAATTGTAAACTGTTAGAAATGGGGTTTTTGGTTGGCAGTCAGGTTACCCTCTGTCCAAGCAAAAGCCCTCACTCTAGTCAGGGTAAGTCACACACTATCCAAGATTATCCTGTGCCCACCCTCTGGTAGCTTGGCACGAGCAGTCAGGCTTAACTTAGAAGGAAATGTGTAAAGTATTTGTGCAATAAATCATACAATACCACCATATAGCACCACGAAAATACACCACACAGTGTTTAGAAAAATATATAATATTTATCAGGATAATTGTAGGTCAAAGAGAATAAAGTTGCAATGGAAAATTATAGAAATATCACAGGGAAGTGATATAAAGTGTCTTAAGTCTTTAAAAAGCAATAAAGTGTCTTTCAAGCACCGAGTACCTGGTTTCTGGTGGGAAATCTCCTCAGAGGGCCACAGGAGAAGAGATGCGCGGAAAAAGGGGTGTGTGCGTCGATTTCTCCTCAGCACACACAGACTTGCGTCGTTCTTTTCCACGCGGGGAAGTCGGGCGTCGTTTTCCGGCGCGCAGACAGTCTCTTTTTGTGGATCGCGGGGATTACCAGATGTCCCGGGTCTGTGCGTGGATTCTCCTGCTTATTTTCCGGCTGCGCGTCGTTCTGCGGGGCTGCGCGTCGAAGTTTCGATCGCACGGTAGGTGTCGCGTCGATTTCTCCTTGGAAGTCGGGCGGCGTTGTCCTTGCGAGGCCGTGCGTCGAAATTTTGGTCTCACGGCAGGCGTCGCGTCGATTTCTCCTTGGAAGTCGGGCGGCGTTGTCCTTGCGAGGCCGTGCGTCAAAGTTTCGCACTCACGGTAGGCGTCGCGTCGATTTCTCCTGGAAAGTCGGGCGGCTTTGTCCTTGCGAGGTTGTGCGTCGAAGTCTCGATCGTCTCGAGGTCGTCGCGTCGATCAGCGTCGGTGTGCGGCGTTTTTCTCGCCGCGAAACAAGCTGTGCGTCGAAATTTTCGGCGCACGGAGCGTCCAAGTGAAAGGAAGAAGTCTTTCTGGTCCTGAGACTTCAAGGAACAGGAGGCAATCTCTATCCAAGCCCTTGGAGAGCACTTTCACAGCCAGACAAGAGTTCAGCAAGGCAGCAGGGCAACAGCAAGACAGCAGTCCTTTGTAGAAAGCAGACAGGTGAGTCCTTTGAGCAGCCAGGCAGTTCTTCTTGGCAGGATGTAGTTTCTGGTTCAGGTTTCTTCTCCAGCAAGTGTCTGATGAGGTAGGGCAGAGGCCCTGTTTTATACCCAAATGTGCCTTTGAAGTGGGGGAGACTTCAAAGAGTGGCTAAGAAGTGCACCAGGTCCCCTTTCAGTTTACTCCTGTCTGCCAGGGTCCCAGTAGGGGGTGTGGCAGTCCTTTGTGTGAGAGCAGACCCTCCACCCTCCCAGCCCAGGAAGACCCATTCAAAATGCAGATGTATGCTAGTGAGGCTGAGTACCCTGTGTTTGGGGTGTGTCTGAGTGAATGCACAAGGAGCTGTCAACCAAGCCCAGCCAGACGTGGATTGTAAGGCACAGAAGGATTTAAGTGCAAAGAAATGCTCACTTTCTAAAAGTGGCATTTCTAGAATAGTAATATTAAATCCGACTTCACCAGTCAGTAGGACTTTGTATTACCATTCTGGCCATACTAAATATGACCTCCCTGCTCCTTTCAGATCAGCAGCTGCCACTTCAACAGTGTATGAGGGCAGCCCTAATGTTAGCCTATGAAGGGAGCAGACCTCTCAGTAGTGTGAAAACGAATTTAGGAGTTTTACACTACCAGGACATATAACTACACAGGTACATGTCCTGCCGTTTACCTACACAGCACCCTGCCCTAGGGGTTACCTAGGGCACACCTTAAGGGTGACTTATATGTAGAGAAAGGGGAGTTCTAGGCTTGGCAAGTACTTTTAAATGCCAAGTCGAGGTGGCAGTGAAACTGCACACACAGGCCTTGCAATGGCAGGCCTGAGACAAGGAAAAAGGGGCTACTTAAGTGGGTGGCACAACCAGTGCTGCAGGCCCACTAGTAGCATTTAATTTACCAGCCCTATGCACATAAAGTGCACTCTACCAGGGACTTACAAGTAAATTAAATAGTCAATCATGGATAAACCAATCAGTAGTACAATTTACCCAGAGAGCATATGCACTTTAGCACTGGTTAGCAGTGGTAAAGTGCCCAGAGGTCAAAAGCCAACAACAACAGGTCAGAAAAAATAGGAGGAAGGAGGCAAAAAGTTTGGGGATGTCCCTGTCAAAAAGCCAGGTCCAACATGACCCCCTACCAGCCTAAAGCCAGGGGAGAACAATCACTATCCTGATGTACTTCCCTGTTTGAGGCGACAGAACAAGGACCCAGGCCCACAACAGCAGGGGCATGCTCCAGTTCTTCGCCTTCCTGACTCCAATTGGATCGCTCTGTCCATACTCTCAGAGCCCACTAAGCCAACCCATGGGGAACCTTTCTCCTTACCTGCGGATCCCATCTGTGCAGCACCTAACCTTACTTTGCTCACAGATGTATCCCAGGAGCAGGATAGTACCACCATGACCAACACAGTGGTGTTGCCCACTCTACCCCTGGGGTGTGACACTTGTCCCCTCCTCAGGGATAACTCTGTCCACCCGGACAGCAAGCCACAGTGATTACTGACAGCTGCCAGGGATGAGAGCCAGGCCCCAGGCCTCTCAAAGCTCTCCAACCACTGTGGCTGTGGAGAGAGGGGGCGGTAGCCCCAGGTGCTGGGCACCCTTTAACCACTCTCCCTTCCACCAGGTCAGGGATGACAGCCTGAACCTGGTCCTCCCCTCTGGGGCTTTGTACCCTCCCTCCTGGAGCGGTACCCCCAGAGTCCAACATGGTCAGGGTGCTTACAGAAGTCACCCTGTACCATTCCTCCACCAGTGCAGGGCTGTTAACCTGCAACTGGCCCTCCAACCTGGGGCCTGTACCTTCAGGTTGGACTAGGGCCCGGGGTGAGGCTTCCCTCCCCCTGCCCTCCCTTCTGGGGTCCAGCACCCTCCAACTAGGAGAGGCCTCCTCAGAAGACAACATGGTAGGGGCACTGTTATCAGTAGCCCCTCCCTCCAGGTCCGGGGGGACACCCTGAACCTGGTCTTCCAGCCCAGGGTCTGTACCCTCAGACTGGATCACTGCCTGGCAAACCAGGACTTCCTGGGAGGCACACCTACCCCCCACCAGGTCAGAGTTTAACCTCTGCACCTGCCCATTCAACTCAGAGTCACCACCCTGAAGTTGAACAATTGCCTGGCACGCCAGGACTTCCTGGAGGGCACACTGACCCTCCACCAGGTCAGAGTTTAACCTCTGCACCTGACCATTCAACTCAGAGTCACCACCCTGAAGTTGAACAATTGCCTGGCACACCAGGACTTCCTGGAGGGCACACTGACCCTCCACCAGGTCAGAGTTTAACCTCTGAACTGGGCCATTCAACTCAGAGTCACCACCCTGAAGTTGAACAATTGCCTGGCCCACCAGGACTTTCTGGGAGGCACACCTACCTCCGACCAGGTCAGAGTTTAACCTCTGAGCCTGGTTCCCCAACCCAGGGTCACCACCCTGAGGTTGGGCAATTGCCAGGCACGCCAGGACTTTCTGGGGGGCACACCTACCCCCCACCAGGTCAGAGTTTAACCTCTGAACCTGGTCATCCAACCCAGAGTCAACACCCTGAGGTTGGACAATTGCCTGGCACAGCAGGGCTTCTTGGGAGGCACACCTACCTCCCACCAGGTGAGAGTTTAACCTCTGAACCTGGGTATCCAACCCAGAGTCACCACCCTGAGGTTGAACAATTGCCTGGCACGCCAGGACTTTCTGGGGGGCACACCTACCCCCCACCAGGTCAGAGTTTAACCTCTGAACCCGGTTATCCAACCCAGAGTCAGCACTCTGAGGTTGAACCATTGCCTGGTATACAGGACTTTCTGGGGGGCACACCTACCCCCCACCAGGTCAGAGTTTGACCTCTGAACCTGGTTAGCCAACCCAGAGTCACCCTGAGGTTGGACAACTGCCTGGCACGCCAGGACTTTCTGGGGGGCACACCTACCCCCCACCAGGTCAGAGTCTAACCTCTGAACCTGACCATCCAACCCAGAGTCAACACCCTGAGGTTGGACAATTGCCTGGCACAGCAGGACTTCTTGGGAGGCACACCTACCTCCCACCCGGTCAGAGTTTGACCTCTTCACCTGGTAAGCCAACCCAGAGTCACCACCCTGAGGTTGAACCATTGCCTGGCATTCCAGGACTTTCTGGGGGGCACATCTACCCCCCACCAGGTCAAAGTTTAACCTCTGAACCCGGTTATCCAACCCAGAGTCACCACCCTGAGGTTGAATCTTTGCCTGGCATGCCAGGACTTCCTGGGGGGCACTCTCACCCCCCACCAGGGACACGCCGTCCCCAAGGGCCACACAAGAGTCTGGTTGGCGCAGGTCTCCCGACCTCTGCCCATCCGGCAGAGTCTGGGTTTCCCCCAAACCAGAAACGGTCTCACCTGGGTCATTCCTGGGGGGCTCTGCTCTCAGAGCTGACCCCTGACTTTCAAGATCCTCCACTGGGGTCTGCCACCCCCTCTCAACCCTATGTCTGGACTTCTGCACCCCCTCACTAGGAGTGGTACTACCAGACACCAGAACTGTTGGGATGCTGTCTACAGTCATCCCCCCAAGTTCTTCTGACACTGCGGGGCTTCCCTCAAAAGGTGGCCCTACGGTACAGGTTAGGCTCTGAGACCTACCTGGGACACTACAATCCTCTCCCACCTCACTTGGTCGGGAACCACCTAGACCACTCCCTTCAGGAGCACCCCCAAATGCCTCTTCAGACTCTCTGGTACTCACCCAAAAGTCTGCCTCCACTGTAAGTTCCCTGGGGTCAGAGAACTCACACTCCACCTGGTGTTGGCGTAGCTCTGGAAAATAAGGACCAGACATATGCTCTCCAGCAATTACATCACTCTGCCCTTCACATGTATTAACCACAGTACCCTTCACCCAACCACCCAGTAACTCAGCCTTGGAAAAGCACTCTATGTCACCCTCTTGAGACTGGTGAGACAGTATCTGCCTGTCCCTGACACTCAACCCATACTCTTCTGGGATGTCTCTACACTCTATATCCAGGACGTCCACCAGGGGGGAACCCTTTTCTCTGTCACTCTCTGCTAGAGTCAGTAAAGTGTCCCTCCCCCCAGTAGGAATATGACTCCCTGTGCCAGTTCCCCAATCCTTCTCAGGGACCCTGTGCGTAACGGGAACTACCTCATACTCTTGAACCACCTGGGGTGTGTCAACTCCCTTCTTCAAGTTGGGCACCACATCTCTGGGCTTGTGCCCTTCTTCAGCAGTACTGGTTGCAAGATTTTTGCTGCCACCATCTGAACTGGACTCAGCCCTTCCGGCCTCCAGTTTCAGCTCTTTACAGCTCAGCTCCTGAGCTGCAATCTTTTCTTCTTCCCAGGCTAAGAGACTTGTTGCCTCAGCCCTTTCAAGAAACTCATCTAGTTCTTCCACCCACCGCTCTCGAGCTCGGAGCCATTCTGCTCTCACTGGATCTCTTTCCTCATCTGAGTCGTCATCCTCCTCATTTGAGTAGTCCCCCTCCTCATCTGAGGGGTATTTAGTCATTTGGTTTTTTTCTGCCTCTCTCTCTGCCCAGACTACGTAGGCATGTAGCATTTCCATCTTAGTAGATTTCCTTGATACAGGAAGGCCCCATTTTCTGCAAAGCCTCCTTAAGTCAGCCTTAGTGAGGTGGTCAGTAGGCACAAAGAGTGAGTAGGTAAGCAATCTCATTGCTGACAAGGTCTTACCGGCAAAAACCAAAATCCAAAGTCCAAAATATCAATAGTATATCCAGGAGGACATCAGAGAACCAAAAGCAACAAAAAAAAAAAATGAAAGATCAAGTTGACCTTCAACTGTGGGTAGGTAGTGAAATACTTAGCTACTGTATGTCACTGCACAAACACAAGTCCTATCCTCACCGCTGATCACCAATGTTAGAAATGGGGTTTTTGGTTGGCAGTCAGGTTACCCTCTGTCCAAGCAAAAGCCCTCACTCTAGTCAGGGTAAGTCACACACTATCCAAGATTATCCTGTGCCCACCCTCTGGTAGCTTGGCACGAGCAGTCAGGCTTAACTTAGAAGGCAATGTGTAAAGTATTTGTGCAATAAATCATACAATACCACCATATAGCACCACAAAAATACACCACACAGTGTTTAGAAAAATATATATTATTTATCAGGATAATTGTAGGTCAAAGAGAATAAAGTTGCAATGGAAAATTATAGAAATATCACAGGGAAGTGATATAAAGTGTCTTAAGTCTTTAAAAAGCAATAAAGTGTCTTTCAAGCACCGAGTACCTGGTTTCTGGTGGGAAATCTCCTCAGAGGGCCACAGGAGAAGAGATGCGCGGAAAAAGGGGTGTGTGCGTCGATTTCTCCTCAGCACACACAGACTTGCGTCGTTCTTTTCCACGCGGGGAAGTCGGGCGTCGTTTTCCGGCGCGCAGACAGTCTCTTTTTGTGGATCGCGGGGATTACCAGATGTCCCGGGTCTGTGCGTGGATTCTCCTGCTTATTTTCCGGCTGCGCGTCGTTCTGTGGGGCTGCGCGTCGAAGTTTCGATCGCACGGTAGGCGTCGCGTCGATTTCTCCTTGGAAGTCGGGCGGCGTTGTCCTTGCGAGGCCGTGCGTCGAAATTTTGGTCTCACGGCAGGCGTCGCGTCGATTTCTCCTTGGAAGTCGGGCGGCGTTGTCCTTGCGAGGCCGTGCGTCAAAGTTTCGCACTCACGGTAGGCGTCGCGTCGATTTCTCCTGGAAAGTCGGGCGGCTTTGTCCTTGCGAGGTTGTGCGTCGAAGTCTCGATCGTCCCGAGGTCGTTGCGTCGATCAGCGTCGGTGTGCGGCGTTTTTCTCGCCGCGAAACAAGCTGTGCGTCAAAATTTTCGGCGCACGGAGCGTCCAAGTGAAAGGAAGAAGTCTTTTTGGTCCTGAGACTTCAAGGAACAGGAGGCAAGCTCTATCCAAGCCCTTGGAGAGCACTTTCACAGCCAGACAAGAGTTCAGCAAGGCAGCAGGGCAACAGCAAGACAGCAGTCCTTTGTAGAAAGCAGACAGGTGAGTCCTTTGAGCAGCCAGGCAGTTCTTCTTGGCAGGATGTAGTTTCTGGTTCAGGTTTCTTCTCCAGCAAGTGTCTGATGAGGTAGGGCAGAGGCCCTGTTTTATACCCAAATGTGCCTTTGAAGTGGGGGAGACTTCAAAGAGTGGCTAAGAAGTGCACCAGGTCCCCTTTCAGTTTACTCCTGTCTGCCAGGGTCCCAGTAGGGGGTGTGGCAGTCCTTTGTGTGAGAGCAGACCCTCCACCCTCCCAGCCCAGGAAGACCCATTCAAAATGCAGATGTATGCAAGTGAGGCTGAGTACCCTGTGTTTTGGGTGTGTCTGAGTGAATGCACAAGGAGCTGTCAACCAAGCCCAGCCAGACGTGGATTGTAAGGCACAGAAGGATTTAAGTGCAAAGAAATGCTCACTTTCTAAAAGTGGCATTTCTAGAATAGTAATATTAAATCCGACTTCACCAGTCAGTAGGACTTTGTATTACCATTCTGGCCATACTAAATATGACCTCCCTGCTCCTTTCAGATCAGCAGCTGCCACTTCAACAGTGTATGAGGGCAGCCCTAATGTTAGCCTATGAAGGGAGCAGGCCTCTCAGTAGTGTGAAAACGAATTTAGGAGTTTTACACTACCAGGACATATAACTACACAGGTACATGTCCTGCCTTTTACCTACACAGCACCCTGCCCTAGGGGTTACCTAGGGCACACCTTAAGGGTGACTTATATGTAGAGAAAGGGGAGTTCTAGGCTTGGCAAGTACTTTTAAATGCCAAGTCGAGGTGGCAGTGAAACTGCACACACAGGCCTTGCAATGGCAGGCCTGAGACAAGGAAAAAGGGGCTACTTAAGTGGGTGGCACACTAGTAGCATTTAATTTACCAGCCCTATGCACATAAAGTGCACTCTACCAGGGACTTAAAAGTAAATTAAATAGTCAATCATGGATAAACCAATCAGTAGTACAATTTACCCAGAGAGCATATGCACTTTAGCACTGGTTAGCAGTGGTAAAGTGCCCAGAGGTCAAAAGCCAACAACAACAGGTCAGAAAAAATAGGAGGAAGGAGGCAAAAAGTTTGGGGATGTCCCTGTCAAAAAGCCAGGTCCAACATAAACCTTGTCCAAGAATTTGAAACTGAAGAGAAATTGGCTGTCCTCATGAAGAGGCACAGAAAGAACGCTTGGGACAGATCAATTACTGTGAACTACTCTGCATCACATGGAACCTGGAACAGAATCACAGCTGGATTTGGCACCACTGGGCAGCATTTCACCAATATGTCATTAATCTTTCTCAAGTCTTGGACAATGCAAACTTTCCCACAAGGCTTTCTCAGCCCCATTATAGGTGAGTTACATGGACTGATCATCACCTCCTTCAAGACCCCCTGTTTCACAAAGTCTGCAATTAATTGCGCCACCTTTATAAGGACATCTTGCGCCATATGGTACTGCGGTACCTGGGGGAACACAGCATTTGGCTTTACATTGACATTAACTGGTTCTACTCCTTTTATCAATCCTACTTCTTTTGCTGTCAAATCCCACACCCTCTATTGGACTGTTCCCTGGAAGTCTGCTGGAAGATCAGCCACTGTGAACATTAGGAAGATGTTAATGAGAGGATACTCCTCATCTGTGGTCTCTGTTTCAGGCTCTGAAATCTGCTACTCATTTCCTTCATCGTCACTGTTTGTCTGAACCTCAATCTCCTCTTTGGAACAGGTGATCGAACACCTTGTCTTGCACAGTAAGTCTCTTCCCAGTAGGGACACGGGATTCGAATCGCAAACCACAAATCGGTGCTGTCCCTGAAAAGTGCCAAGCTCAACTTGAACCGGATCTGTGATCGGGTTTGTCAGGAGTTGATTTGCCACTCCTACCAACTTGACTATACGTCCCAAAAGAGGCAGTTTCAGAACCTCTGCACTTCTGACTGTAGAGCGTGTACCTCCTGTGTCAACCAAGAATGAAACCTTGTGACCCATTACCTTCCCCTGAACATAGGGCCCTTTCTGATCTACTTCTAGGGACGCTGCAAGCCTACACTCCTCACTATCCGAACTCTCATCCAACCATTCATCGTTTATTCCATTCTCACTACGCAATGGGAACTGTTGTACTGTGTTATTTTGACTCCTTCTTTGACCTGTGACCTATTGAGGAAGCTTCACCTGTTGCTGTTCCATTGGCGCTAAGGGCACTTGCATTTGCTGTCTAGGTACCATGTGAACCTGCTGTTGCATTTGCTGCACCTGCATCGGTTGTATACATGGCATTTGCACCTGCTGCATAGGTGGAAAACCCTGCATCTGATTCATGTTGTTGGATTAGGACCTCTCAGCCTTGGTGCTTTCACATTTTGAAATGCACTGACATCATTGCTTTGTTGAACAACACCCTCCTGCACCATCATCGGGCACTCCCGCTTCCAATGTCCAATGACCCCGCAGGCATGACAAGGTAACATCTACTTCATCCCCTGTACATCGTTTTGAACTACTATAGTGTTCAAGTCTGTGCTTCTGTTCACAAAACGTCCTCGACCTCTGCCTCTCACTTGCTCCTGAAACATCCTGTTTCCTTGCGGCTGTTGCACCATCTGTTGTAGACAACCTCCCTGCATCCCTGACTGTGCTGCCTTAATTTGCATCACCATCGCCTTCTCCTTCAAATTTCTCTGCTTAAACTCAATCTCGTCACTACAGTACTTCGCAGACTGCAACACCTCATCAATCGGCTTTGCTTGCCAGCTAATCAAGTGATTCTTAATCATCTGACTAATCTCAGGTCTCAGCCATTCAACAAATCTAAACACAAGGTGATTCATGTCCTTCGCCTCAACGACCTCTGTACCACTGTAGTTCTTGAACGCCTTCAACAACCTCTCATAATAGGCATGTATCGACTCCTTGGCTTCCTGTGCTGTCCATTCAATCTTTTGCCAATCAATATTCTTCAGCGAAACTCTCTGTTTCAAGAACTCAATCACCTTATAGTAGTACTTCATCACCTCAGGAAATGGTGCTCCGGTGATTCAATCCCTTGCCGGTTCCGCCGTCGGCCAATCCACACTTCTCTTGCACTCAAGCCACAAATCAGCTGGAACTATGATGTCAAAGAGAGTATTCAGGTCTTTCCAGAGACATTTCGCAAGCTTCACAAACCTGTCCGTCTGCTGATACCACTCCATTGGTTTCTCCCTCAGCCTAGGAAAGTCATTTGTAAATGATAGGATATCCCCTCTAGTCCACGGCACATGGACAAGAACCCCTCCAGCATTCTCTCGCATTGGGAACATCTTTACCATACCAGCATCCTGTGAGGCTTTAGCTGGCTGATCTAAGCAGTCACTCTTCCTCTTATCTCTCTTCTTCGCCCATCTACCTTCCCACTTCTCTAAGGCTCCCCAAACTTGTGCACTCTGCAGTATCTCTTTAAGGTGTGCCTTCATCCCAGTAGACCTCATGTATTCAAACTCCTTAGGCTCAAAGTCTAACCTGTAACTCCTCTTCAAATGTTTAATATTTTCTAAGTCTATTCCATGTTTATCTGCCAAATTTGCCAACCTCTGATGTACCCTGCTCACTTCTTTAGTTATCTTGGGACAAAAATATCTCAATTCTGCATCCGTGTATGATTTTAGCCTGTTCACTCCCATGCTCCCTTCAACAAGTTCATTTGCCTCCATGCCCAACCTCACAAAAATCAGGTACTCTTCTCCTTCCGTTCTCCATGCTGCAGGAGTAGTCTGTGGTGACCAATCTAACCAATCGTTCAGTTGTTGTGCAGGTAAACCTTGTAAGGAGATATTCCCAGCCTGCACTATAGGTGTTTGCCGTATGTTCGTACTCAAGATCTGCGGAGTCAGCAGTCCCAAACCTCATTGTCTCTTGGCATCTGGAGGAGCCCCAATCGGACTGAAGTCCAACAAAGACCTAGATCTTTTGAATGTCGGTTCCACTGGAGTCATCCCTTGAGAGCTCCCTACAAACCCTCCTTTTGTCATCTCTTGAGTCATTATCCCTTGATCGCATTCACTAGGTTTTGCCTGCGCATACAGTGGTACCAGTGGACCAACTGTAATGGGCAAGGATATGGCAGCTGGCCAAAACCAGTGGAGTATTAACTCCCATATTCTGGTTTATAACTGGTGCCATAGTTGACTGCGGTCCAGTGTAATTCGGGATCATTTGTTGCTGTACGTGGGGCAGTAAAGGTGGAGTTGGATCAGTCTGAATCAGCTTTGGTCTCAAATGTGCCGGCTCTGATGGCACCATCAGATTTGTTGTGGTCTCTAAGATTGGGACATCAGGGTAAAGTCTCTGAACCTGTGGTGGCTGTAGCTGAGATTGCATACCTAGAACAGTGGCCACACTAATACTACTCTGCACCGGAACTGGTGTCGAGACATGAGTAACCTGTATCGGATTCGCTATCCCCTTGTTTTGAGTCGAACTTGCAGGACATGTACTAGTACTCGGTCTATTGTCATCTATTGCATATGGCGGTGGTCGGTCATTCAGTAACTGTTGGAAAATGGGTTATTGGTAGGGCAGGTAGGTACCTACACCTAGCAACAAGCCACTAACCTCCACATAGGTACAGTTAGGTCTCAGTAAATTAATCCCAGCTCAACCCTTGGTAGCTTGGCAACGAGCGTCAAGGCTTAACTTAGGAGACAAAGTGTAAAGCATTCAAATATCACAAAACAGTAATTAAATAAAACACAGGAAACAGTTTAAAAATCCAAAACCAATTTATAAAAATAGTTTATATTTTTATCTTTAAAATGACACAAAAACGATTAAAATCGGTTCAGGGGAACCGGAGATATGAATTTTTAAAGAATTATTACTTTTCTAGCGCTTAGAAACAAAAAGCGCCAATCGGGTCATCTGGTTGCACCTCGACCGGCGCAAAGTCAAACTTTCAGGCCGACCGCGATGGAGCCCTGCTCGGCTACAGGTCGCGGGAGGCCTCGGTTAAAAAATTACCTTCTGACTTAGTCTTTATTTTGAAGTTTTTCTTCACCGGGACGAACCTGCCAGTTGAATCCGACCTCCTGGAGCCCTTGTCCGGATACGCGATGTGGGTTTCCTCGGTGGAGACTTTTACCTTCAAACTTAGTCGTTTTTTCGAGATGAAAATCCTTCGACCGGGGTAAACCTGGATCTTGATCCGACGTCCATGGAGCCCTTCTCGGATGCGATGGCTGGGAGGTCCCGGTCAACTTTTTACGTTCGGACTTAGTCTCTTTTTTGGATGTTTTTCTTTACCGGGACGAACCACGAAGTCAGGCCGGGTCGCGGTTGAGGCAAGCCGGCTAGAATTTCCGCGGCGGGTCGGTCCCTCTCTGGAGCTTTTTTCCAAAAATTCTCAAATCTTTTCCAAACTTCTGGGGCTTCACCCAGATGTTCTTTTAAGGTTCTTTTGGGGTCCACAGCTCACCCCAAGGGTCCAGAAGTTCTGTGATGGTCGTTGGGGGGTGCGGACTTCAACTCCCAGAATGCACCTGCCGCAAACTCCTTTTTGGCCACTGGACAGTGGTCAGCTGGTCGCTTTCTTCAGCAGTTGGTGCAGGGGACTCTGGTTAGCAATTTTTCACCTGTAGCAAACAGGGAGTCCCTCCTTGAACCAGTTGAAGCCAGGCAAAGTCCTTCTTGTGGTGAAGCCCAAGTGTGCAGCTGGTGCAGTCCTTCTGAGTGCAGGGTCCAGGTGCAGGCCAGGGGTCCAGCAGGGCAGTCCTTCTTCTTCTTTAGTTCCTTTCTTGTTGAATTCTGGAGGGGATCTGAGGTGTGGGTGCAGGTCTGCCAGTTTTATCCTTGCTCCTGGGTGAAAAGCAGGGGGGCCCTGGTTCTCCAATCAGGGACAGGGTCGTCCCCCTGTGATGACCACTTCCTGGGAAGTGTGGCAAAAATCCATCCCAGAAGGCAACAGTCTCTAAAAATCCAACATGGATGAATCTGATTTTTGGAGGTTACATCTGGCTGAGCCCACCCACTGGTGTGGCTAAAAATCATAAACACACCCCTCTCCTGCCCTCTCCTAATCTAATCAAGGGGGCACCTAATTGTCTGGGGTTGCAGGATGTGGGGGTGTTGCTGGGTGCTCCAAATGTCCTTCTCTGCCTTTGAAGACCAGTTTGGCAGCCCTCCCCCTTCCTGCCTCACCATCTTCTGAGGGGAGATTCTCTCCCCCAAGCACATTCCTTTGTGTGAAGCCAGGCCACTTCACACCTAATCAAGGCAGCCTGGCAGAAGCTGCTGCAGGCTGGCCAATCAGAGCACAGCAGCAAAAACAATGCAGAGCTGAAATTGGCAACTTTTTAGGTAAAGTCTAAACTTTTTACCTGGACAAGTTATATTAAATCCAACAACTGGAAGTTGTGGGATTCATTACAACAATCAATTTGATACCAAATTCTTGGTATGTAACATTTAAGGAGACTTTAAAATTTAAAATAAAGTCTGCCCATTCTAGCCTATGAAGGCCATTTACTTCAATGAGGGAAAAACGAATTTGGCTGTTTTTACCTCACCAGGGCTTATAAATCTATTTTTATAAAGTCCCTGCTTATAGTTACATGGCACCCAGCCCTAGGGGCACATAGGGCACACCTTAGGGGTGACTTATATGTAAAAATAAGGTAGTTTAAGACTTTGGAAGTACATTTAATTCCAAAGTCGAATTTGCATATAACTTTAATTTAAAAGCAGCCAGCAAAGCAGGCCTGCCTTTAAAATTACACTGGGCACCTCAGCAGTGCACCTAGGTGTGCACCACCTATGCTGTGGTCCCTAAACCTACATGCCCTACCATATACTAGGGACTTATAGGTAGGTTAACTTAGCCAATTATAATTAGCCTAATTTGCATATCCATTTTACACAGAGCACAGGCCCTGGGACTGGTTAGCAGTACCCAGGGCACCATCAAAGTCAGGAAAACACCAGCAAAAAGAGGAAAATGGGGGCAAAAAGTTATGGGACCTCTGCAATCAGCCCTGTTTTCTCACAGTAACTGATTAAGGAACTCATCATCGTCTGAGTCATCCATCTCTGACCAGGGCTTCATAGCCTCTTTGTCTTTGGAAGGACTTTTGTCAGTCTTACAAGTAGCTTTCCACCTTTTGTCTTCACCTTCTTGAGCTATTGCTGGAAACATCCTGATTCCATCTATTGTTTTTCTCCTCCAGACTCTCTGTACACTATCGCACCTAGCCTCCGCTAGTGTCTTTTCTGCTTTCCTCATTCTCCTCTCAAATTTCTGTTGCTGTTGTCGTATTGCCATCAGTTCCCCAAATTGCTAGCGCTTCAAACTGTGCGGGCCTCGGAGGTGGCTTTAGCTCATTTAGTACCCTCCGCAAATTTTCCAAAACCCTAATGTTTAACGTTCTGTGCTCCAGAAATGCCATACACCCTTCTTTCTCTGTCGCTTTGCACCATTGCTTTAGCCAAAGACATGGCACAACACCCCTCTCCTCCATTGTGGCATACGCTGGTGTATCTTCTGGCGGTGTAACCTCCCCTACACTTGCAGTAATATATGCATCCCCCCTCAAGGCGCACTTTAAAGCCTTGAAAAAGTTAATTTTTGCGTCTTTTATTTTGTTCACAATCGAATCAGAAAGTGACTTTAGTTCCCAGAACTCTCCTCACCTAGCTCCGCAACCAATTGCATCTCACGGATGGCTGCCAATCCATGTGCGACCCTTCTCAGTAACCAACCTATCCCAGCACGGCTCCAATGACATCACACTCACACACTGCGGCTGACAAAGTCTTGTGGCTTGTCTTCCTCACTCTCGATTCACACAAAACTAATGCAATATATTGCGAGCACCCACAAAACTCAAATTTGCCGGTTTACTACAGGAAAGGGTAGCACAATTGCTTCAGAACTTTACAGAGATTTTGCTTATCCTCGGCCGCTACTCTCTCCTTCTCAGATCCTGCACTTGCAAGCAAAATTTGACCTGCAAATTTTACTCTCAACTTGTCAATGGGTCATTCTAGTGCACTTTAGAACTCACCATATCTCCATCGAAGTTTTCATTCACTCACTTTACCTCAAACTCGACTCGTCGATTTCACCATCGACCTATTAAACCACGCAAATTACATCATAAACCAAGTGTCTCATACATTTATCAATATACTCCGGAGTCTTAGACCACGCAGGGTCCGTACATCACCAACAACCACGTGGACAATTTTCTAGCACAATGCGCCACACTCACTTGAAGTTCGCCGACTTCTCTATTCTCATACTGCACAGTACGCACACTCCTACTGAAACATCATCATTTGGCCTAAAATCCTCACAGACTTTACACTTCACCTGCATATGCATAAGCTGTGCAAGCGCAAACCCTACTTCTCTCACTCTATCACTAGAACGCCAAGAACATACTCAAACTCCCTTCAGCAAGCTCTGAGATTCTGGGAAAGTCATTTGATACTTAGGGGCACATCATTTCTCCAATTTGCATCATCCAAAAAGAATAATTTTCCCAAAACCCAATTTTCTGATATGCCTTGCTTACTTCCAAACCACGCCCCTCTATTTCTAGCAGACCTTTTGAACCATCAATCCTCTGAAACAGCTGTCCTTCGTCCTGGGGCCCCCACGGGCCAAAACGTCCGCACTACTACCAAAACTGTTATCAACCCGTAATCTTCCATACTGGGGCCCCAAAGGGCCAAACCATTGCCTCTGCTACCAAAAACCGATAGCGCGTCAGAGCCTTGATAAGTAAACTTACAAGGAGACACGCCTAGGCCGATGAACCTTTTGACCACGTTCGGAGACTTCCCATTTCGAGATATCTTTCTGGCATCTCAAAATCAATATGTCAATAACCCCATCAATATTCTTAGTAACTAATCAACAAGTTAATCAATAACATTTAATAAGAATCAATAAAGTGAACACACCATGACCTTTCAGTCATGAATAACCACACAAAATTAGTTAAGTGTTAGGATATTTATTTCCCTATTGGTTACAATCTAAAATCATCTCCGATAATCTGATTAGCAATCAATCTCATTAGTAACTCTTCAGATATTGTAATTAGAACACAATAAATCAATGCATAGAGAATATTTATTCAGCACTATCACATCATTCATTGGACACAGCTTAGCAAAGTCTCAGTAGTGCAAGATTAAAAAAAGCAAGAACCCAGTCATCTGTCTATTTGCGTCAAATATTTGTGAACACCTTAACTAACCGCGAATTAGCATCAGCATGTTGGGCTTCATGCAAAACAATTTAGCAAACACAAATTTGGAAAACATCTAACTATGGCCTCTATCAAAAGAGGAGTTGGTACCTAGAAAGAAAAGGCAAACAGACAATTACAATTATCACCAGATAGTTACCCCTCCAACGAATCAGCAAACAGCGTCAGTCTTTGTCCTTAGGACATCAGTCGATTCACCATCAGCAAAGATAGGACAAGACAAAGTCTCAGTATGGCATAGCTACAGAATAAGGCACTTCCCTCATATGGAGGAGAAGTAAGTATCACGAAGGACTTAGATAGAGGATGGTTAAAGCATCAGGAAGAATAAACGGCAAAGTCTCAAAAGAGCAATGGCAAAGTATGGCTTAAAGTAGAATGTCCAAATAATGGCTGATTTCTCTTCGGGTCACGCGGTTAAATCAAAACTGTCTAATTTACTCCTAATTCCTCATTGGATAATATTTGGTGCATTATTATCCTTGTCCAATAATTCTCCACGCACCTCACTAGAATTTCCCACAAACCACAGTTCTCATGTTGTTGATTGGCTCACGTTATTGACGTCTTCATCAGTTGGAATGTCAGGTAAGAAATGTTATACTTTATGCTCCAGTCAGTAGTCCCATTGTTTTCTCCCACTCCAGGCAGCCTTGCACCTGTTACGAATTACACTGTTGTATTCAGCAAGAATGTCTCCTTGAGCAAGTCGGGTCCCATGAGAAAGAATTTACTACGGCAATACACAAATATCTAGCTACTGGAAAAGTACAGTTTTGTGTCCTTCAGGAAAACAGCACATTGCACGTTAGAAAAACACAGTTTAATATGAGACCAGGCAGCTTGGCCCAGACCCTCGCTAACTAAGGCCTAGTAATTAATTTAGCAAAACCCATGAATAGTTCACCATTAATAAGTTTCATTAGTCTTCGTATACATTGGTGGCCACTCCCCGTGGGCACATTTCAAACGTGTGCATTATTTTCTGTGTAAACGCAGTTTCTATGCAGTTTCATTACACAATATATTGCAAGCCTTTCATGTTAATATTAATTTTAAAAGACACACTCCAACAGGGGCATTGGATAGGAGCCTTAGTTCAGGCTGATTTAGCCACCTCAACAGCTCAATCAAGTTATAAGGGGATATGTGAGATTGTTTCATGGATTACCTGGGTCATCAGAATAGGCTAACCTCTCAAGACTGGCTTAATATTGCCCTCAACACTTGCATCATCTGCATCCAGGAATCCTGGCGGGTGGCACCTTTGCACATAGAGGGTTTTTCCTCCTTGTTTTTGTCTTGACTAGATTGCAGTTGGCTATCATACATTGTCTTGTTTCTTTCCCTAATATTAACCAGATGGATATAATGTCTGTCCTATGCCCATGTGTCGGAATGTCGAAACAGAGCACTCTTCACTTTATGCTTTTCTGACAGTTTGATTTCGACTTAAGGAAGCAGTTTTTAAAACCCATTTTATTGCACCTGGTATTAGGGATCAATGTGTTTATTTTGTACTATGGAGTCTTCTGCCAAATGTTTCAACTTTGCTTCTTACGTTCGTCAAGCAATCTGTCTAGCAAAAAAATGTCTCATTAAGTATAGCACTGTATTGTTGGTTTATAACTGAACTTTGGATGTATATTTGAATGTTTTAAGCCACTTTTTGATTTATTGTATTTTAAATAATTGTGCTTTCATGGCCTATGATGATAGTGCCGTGATAAAGATTTTGTAACAAATCAACTTAGATCATTTGCATCTACATTACTAACTATTAACCAAGATCCTGTCCTATAGCCTAAACAAGTGCTTTGATGGCTTATACTGTAGCATTATCTGCACTCGCTGAATCATTCTACTGCTCAATGTACTCTGCTCCATTGTTTTACATACAACCACATTTTGGAATGGCCACAAATAATCGTTATACAACAAAAGGCCAAATGGCATAACAGTAGAGTTACTGGGTTTATCCATAAGTTCCTCCCACTAAAAACATCAAGATGAAACCGGATTAATCATCTGAGCCATGGATTTCCAGAGAGCTTGAGATCATTCAGAACAAAGTCCGATGTATATAGGATCACCTGATATAAAAACTCAAATGATACACACGTTTTGAACTGAATAGTTTTATGAAGATGTAAAAAGACATTTGAGTGCTACAAGGGCTCTTTTTCTGAGCAGTTCAGGGAAGGTTCCAAGTCTACATTAGCCCCTTTTAACTTCCTTAAATAAATGGTGTATCCAAAATCTCTGAATAGAATTTCAGAATTCACTGAAAATTGGTAAAATTTGTTTAAGAACATTTCCAAGATAAGACAGAGCAGAGAAGACATCCAAGCCTTAATACCCATCCCAAATGCCAGTCACATCTCTGATAGAGGATTACTTGAGACAAAACAATCTTCTAGCACCTTCAACTTTCTGGAGAATTCTTTGGAGGAAACGTTTATAATTGGGAGATTCTGTAACCCAGCCTGTTGTCCTGGAAATTTTAGTCCTGCTAGTCATTTAAGAAAGACCTCAAAGTGCTAGCCCCATTCATTAGGAAACGTATCTGTGGTTATTCAGAAAAGTTGTGATGTCAGCCATTTTGAAGGAATCCAGCTTTTCACTCCTTTGGGAAAAATGGGATGCCATGGATGTGAAAAGTTATTGCCCAACTTCAAAGCTCTGTGACAGTGACATATCTTACAGAAGGCAGAAACAAGAAGTATGCTGAGCTAAACTGCTACTTGGATGACAAGCAATTGGGCTTTTGCACCCAGAGAGGCACTGAGAACACTTTAATTGATCTACAGCCTGCCATATCAGCAGAGTGAACTCTGGGATATGAGTCTTTTAAAGCTTTTGGATCTGTCTGCACCCTTTTACAGTCTTCAACAAAGAACAAGATGGCAGGTCGAGACAAATTCAATACTAAGTAATAGGAACAGACCTCTATTCTGTAACTTCTGAGTTTATTTCTTACTCAAGTGTGAGTTGAGTAAGAAATAAACTCAGAGTTACAGAATAGAGGTCTGCTCTTATTACTTAGTATTGAATTTGTCTCGACCTGCCATCTTGTTCTTTGTTGATGTTATATTTACCCTGGGCAGGGTAGAGTTATAGGGTTCCCCCGTTATTGTGCCCCTTTTACAGTCTTAAGCATCCAATTTGTCCTGGGCAGACTGCCATTCATGAAAAGTGTATTCATCACTCATGTGGTTTGATTTTTTTTGTCCAAGTTTTAAACAAGTATGAGAGTGATTGTAGTAATCTAAGGGATGCTAAAGGCATCCTGTTTATCATCACATCTTTATAACCACTTGCATGCTATGGACATGACCTCCACATCCATAGCGCTCCCAGTTGAGCACTATGGACATGGATGTCATGTCCGTTGTCCAAGCACTAGAGTAGAAGCTGTTTCTCTGAGCCCTCCACCTGGTCACATCCCCCTTGGTTTCAGCAAGGTGTGACACTCGTTTTAATGATGTGATTGACACCCAAAAAAACACTTTCTGGTTTCTCTTGGAGCAAGAAGGGGGTTGAAAACAGCCATGTTCTCCTCGTTCCCATGGAATTGTGCAGAAAGTGAGGTGTAATTTGAACGTTGGTAATCTCAGTTTTCAAACTACACCTCACTTTTTCTGAAAAGTTCTAGGTAATTACAATTCAATATATTTGTTTGGTGCTCACCCTAGATTCCAGGGGTTTTGAGCAGTGGGAGTGCCCCCTTGGTCATGAGCCTGTGCACCCCCAAAAGCAATAGTTTCCTGCTCAACATGATGGGACTTCCCTCAATGGTTTGATCCGTTCTTGTCGCAGGTACTAGGACTAACCACAAAAGTGAGGTAGTGTTTTTTCAGGACAAGTGGGGAATCTCTGGTGGTAGGAAGTCTGAGGATCCCTGCATATTCTGGAGGTTCACGTCATAGGAATGCAAGGAAAATGGATTGTTTTAGGCAAGGTTTGAGGTCTGTGAGGCATTATTTGCATAAAAATGGCATGGTATTTCTGCAAAACAAACCACCGACTGAAACCCCCAGGTGCTTGGTTTTCAAAAATCTCCGAGTTTCATTGTTTGTTAGCAGGTGGCATCACTATTGCTGATGTCTCCACATTGTATTTTGAGGCCGTTTGTGTTACAGGCCCTAGGCCCACCCACACAAGCAGGCTACTATTTATATCAGGAGACATGAAGGAATGCTGGGTAATATGAAATATTGTGGCTCCACACAGGTTCCAGAACATTCACACACAGAAATGTGAAGGAAATCTGTGTTTTAGCCAAAGGTTGAGGTTTGCAAGTGCTTCTGAGGTAAATAAACCTTGTGACAAACACACAGGCCACACCACCCTGGATCTACCACCACAACCCCCACCACCCTGTGTCTACTTTTCAGAAATGTCTGGGTACGATAGATTTCCCTGGGTGGCGACTGAGTAAGGGCCCAAAATCCCCAGCTACCTGCATTTTAATAAACATAAATTTTGCTTGGTAAAACGTCATGTTTAAAAGTCTCGTTTTGGGGTGTTTTGTATTCAGGTGCTACACCCAGCCACAAAAGTCCTATCCAGCCCTGATATTAAAATGGAATATAATTTTGCACTGTAGTAAAAAATGTGTGACTATACACTTATTAGTACAGCTGCTCTAAGTAATGTACTATTGGGAAACATTTATTTTCTGTGCAATTAGATAAACTAGAATGTTGTTTAATGGTGTTCGAAAGGTCTTTTCCGTTGTGTTGGGGTGCACTGCTCAGTGCTATGCTGTTATTTCTATAGTTCACCGTTATTCAAGAAAAATCTTCCTTCACTTAATCATACTAAAATTGCAGCCTCAAATAAATGAGAAATAAACGCCCAGGAAATTCAGAATAGCCGAACATCACATCAAAAATACGTGTTCAGCTTAAACAGCATAGGAAAATTTCAAGAGAAGGAGGGGGGAAAGATGCAAGCAAGAAACCTTAGCTGTGCAGTTCTGAAACCGCGGTATCTCCACTTCCTTTGAAGAGATCTACCCTACAGCTATATGTGCCCATATCAAAGGAGCGGCTTCCTCCTTGGGGAGTTGGGCTTGGTAGGTGAGCTGACTGAAATTCAAGATGACCTTCCGCACACTACAGAGAGCTAAAACTTTTGAAAGAAAAAAAAGGAAATTGAAGTTCATATTTCATAGAGCGACTGTGCCTGTTTCCAAGAATGGTCATCAGCCATATGCCACCTTTGACAATGCCATAATTCTTGGTGAAACATTACCTGAGCACATCTTTGTAACTCTCCCCCGTTATACAGCACATCACAAAAGGCATTGTGCCGCGAAAGTCGTCCAGGTAGCATTATTTCGCCCCAGGTTCAATTGATCAATGGCACCTGCACAAAGTCGCTGGTGTATTTTGATATGATTTTAGGACAACGTGTATGTTGTGGAGATGCAATCAAAGAGACATCGACGCGACCTGCCGAAGTGCAGATTTTAAGTTGCAGTAGGTGTCAAAACACTTTCCGTATTCTATGGTACATTGCAGGAAAAAATAATGAAACAATCACAACCTTAGTCTGTTTCTTGTATAACAAACTAACCTTATGAGACTTTAAGTAAAAAACCTTAGAGTCGAAAATGTAAATATCTTTTGAACATGTAATACAAAATGGGAAGACAAATAGTGAAAAGCTCAAACTGATTGAATAGTTTTCCTATCTATTTTTTTCAAATAATTCGTAACAATCGAACAGCAAACATATATCAGTCTGAAAATGTTACCTTCTCTTTGTGTTGCCCTTTGAAGGAGTGTGATTTCACCAAGTGTAGGTCAATCCCGGTTGAACTTCTTAACAGTGATTGTCTTTCAAAGGTAAAGAACATTTCTGAGTTGAAAGACTTTTTAGCACAAATCCTTTATTAATTGTGACCTTGTAATCCTGATGAGCTGGATAAGAAGAAGTACCATTCCCATAGGAATTAGAATGTCCATTGGAATACTGCACATCCCACGTCCCCCACCCCTCAATTCCCCACAAACTTTGCCTGCTCAAGGCCTGTAAATTATCTGGGTGCAAACCTGGCTGTAATTATAAATAAACAGAAGAATTGGGTTAAAACCTCTGATTCTCCACGTTAAAACCTGTAATTGGAAGGAATTTATGCAACGAGAAACTGCTGATCGTGTGACAGTTTATTGAGGAACTTGTGATTGACTCTCAAACATGACAGCTGGATCCTCAGTTCTGAGGCAGGTATGTGCAGATTACAGAAGATCATCAATTTCTTTTAAGATGGAGTACTTGTCCCTCAGTGTGTTATAAATTAACCTAGGAAGGCAAAGCCTTGTGCAGGTACTTAGGAAATAGGTGCATGGGCACAAGATGGAGACTGGAGAAAAAATAAAGTTCAATCTTAGTTTCACCACCTAATAGTCACAAGACATTCAGAGTGAGGGCCTAATTTTGAACACGAGTAGGCGGAGGATTGAGTGCCGTGCAATTAACAAACTTCATACAATTGATACCTAACCACAGTGGCGTAATGAAACCCGAGGGCCCCCGCTGCAAAATACATGGAGGGGCCCTCCACGCTCTGGACCTAGTCAGGAGTTCTCATGCTGGTAGCTGCCACACATGCAGAGTGCAAGAGGGTAACACTGGAGCTCGGGGCCACCCCCTACAATACTCGGGCTGCAGGGGCTATTGTTACCCCACTGTCTGACACAAATCACACCACAAATAAAGTAACTTACGTAAAAGCATGAACTAACAACGTTTTGAGTTTCTCACAATGCTCAAACCTCACTGTCTCGTTACGAGTGGTCTGAGTTTGGCAGCTTAAGTCTGTCCTCCAACCACAATTACACAGGATACCAGGAACTTTGTGGGGGTGGAGGTAATGGGGATTACAAAGTCAACCTTAAATCCTACCAAGAAATTAAGAATTACAGTGTGACTCTTGTAATAATGGATCTGGTAAATCCTCATTTCCCCCCAGAGTTTCACCTTGAGGTTTCAGCTACTTTCAGCAGCAAGTTCGCACAGTTGAAACTTGCTGAGTCAACAGAAAGTCTAAAGGCATCCAGTGGAAATAGTAACAAAAGTTACCACCCCACTGGAATTACATGAGTACCTGTAATGTGAGCCATATTCTGAGTTTTGGGAAATCACTTGGTTTCTAATGTAAGTACTCTATGGTCTTTATGTCTCGAAACCGAACTGATATGATGGATAAGTGGTATGGAGATGCACAACCTTGGGCCTCTAGTTTGGAAATGGAAACTGAAAAAATACAGGAGAGGCTTGAAGATGAGGCACCCAAAAGAGAAACATCATTCAATACTTCCACCTTCGTTGGGATGAGGCAGAGAAGCAATCATTGATTTCACTTTTAGCAGGTGGTGAGCTACCAGAGTCAATCACCAAGATGACCAATATGGGGGACAACATGTCAACGTTAACCCTGGGGAACACTTCTTATGTTTTTAAGCGAATCCCTTTGGGAAACACCTAGTTTAGAAATTTTATTGAAATGAGATACTTCATATGAAGAAAGGAGCGATGAAAAGGGTTGATTTCATTCACTGTCGATACAAATAGTCAGAGATAGTATTGGCATTAACGGCTCTCAGCTGCTAATTACAAAGTACGATAAAGAAATGTTCAACGTATACATAAGAATTAAAACGTTATGGGGAGATTAAACAAAATGGGTGATTGTAGGTGTAGGGGTGTACAAAATGTAAAGTTCTTCCACAAACTTGAAGGAAGCATTTTAGGAAGTTTGCAAAGTTTGCTGAGTTACTCTACTTCGGAAAACCTCTGTGTGTGAGCGAATAATAGAGGTAAGAGACTTAGCAAGAACATTTGCTTCACCACGTCATTATTTTTTCTTTAAGCATTAGAAACTCTGCAAAGGCTAAAGCATACAAAATATTATGGGGCATATTTATGAAAAGTTGCGCTGAATTTAGTGCAGCACCACTTTTCTTGTACCCCCTAGCTCCCCCTAATGCCATCATGTGTGCGCCGTATTTGATATATGGTGCACCGTATTTAATATACGGTGCACCATAGTGGTAGTTAAGGAACTACTGTTAGAATTCTTGACGCTAATTTGGTGCTTTGCAGGATCAGTGTCAAAAACTTTGAGGTTAATCCTGCAAAGCACCCAGAGGTTCATTGTAACCAATGGGAGTCTTCTTTTAATGCCTGCTCAGAGCAGGAGTTAAAAGTGTTGAAACAAATGACAAAGAAATCTCTTAGATTTCTTTGCACCTTGTTTTTCAGCCCACCCTAAAGGGGAACTCCCCCTTTCCATTTATTATGCATGGCGCAGCTACAAAGTAGCGCAAACGGTTACAAAGTGGCACAATGCATGCACTGTACCACTTTGTAAATATGACATGGCGTTTTTGACAATCTAATGCCACATTAGCGTAAAACAAATGATGCTAATATGTTGTCATTTTATCAGCATTTGTGCAGTACTGAACTAATATTCCTGGTAATTCTCAGGGCTGCCAGTAAAAGCTGGCAGTTCCAGACTTGTGCCACAGTGTGTAATAAAATCTTGGCTCCCTTCTCACAGTCATCACCAGTGAAGCGCCAATATCACTCAGTGGAAGGAAAGACTATCTGGAAACCTTTACACTGAATGGGTTTTCGGCTGGTTTTTTTAGACTCCTAGCAGCTGATGTCACTTACGGTGTGTGAAAACAGCACAGAACTTCGGTGGCAGCCTCAGGAAGCTTTTGTGGTTTTGTTTGGAGAGAAAGGCCAGGGTGTGGTTTCACGGTGTGTTGTGGGGTGCTAGACTTCCCAAATAAATGTATTTTCTAATAAATAGTTGATTACAGATTCTTTTAGTCGGGTATGGTGAGATGTCTGCCGGATTTCGCCAGGAACTTTTACATACATTCAGACAAAAACGCATGTACAAAGTTGTCAAAAATATTGCAATGTTTCAAAATATTGTGTGTTTCCCTCACTTAGTACCCCTACCAATCTACTATCCTCTCGCTTTCCACTGCCCCTTTAGGCCCCTCCCCTGCACCTTCCTCGTCGTATAATGTGCTTCATTATTTTTGGCCAGCCTGATTGTCGGAAAATCTGAAGCTCACCCTCTAATCTTACTGATCAAGCTATGCCCCTGAGAACGGTACTAACAGAGGGTTGGGTGGGGTGGGGGATGGCAGCAATTCCTCTCAGGCAGATCTCATCATGAAGGCTTACCCCTTCAAGGCCACACTGTCTTCCCCCTCACAACAGCCCAGATTCTCAAAGCTGTCAGGCAAAGCAGTGCAACACCCAAAGATGCTGCACTGCCTTGTGTGACAGGGAGAGAGCAGGAGAGTGTCATACTCACAGAGATATGGCACTCTCCTCTTCCTAGTACCAGCGCAGATTTGTTCTGCCGCGTGCCCTGCACACACCTTTGTGCTGTGGTGCTAAGGCGTGTGGTTGACTCTAGCAGTGCTTAATTTGTGCTTGTTGTTTCCGGTGCTGAGCACCGGCACTTATTTTTAAGGGCCAGCGGTTAGTCTTCTGCCTCAAGCATTTGCGGCGAGCTAAAAACACATTTGCGAAGGACGGAGGAAAAGAAAACCGAAAAAGCATCACTACGAGGGAAAGTAGAAAGCTGCAAAAGTGAGCTGAAGGGGCAGCAAGTGACTTTAAATGGATTGAAGAGGACCGAGATGGCTTCTGGATTACCTGCTTCAGTATTTCGTGTTCGCACATTTAATTGCAGCATCCACGTGTTTAAGATGAGGGCTTTGGGCACCGGCACCTTTTTGTTTACAAATTAAGCACTGACTCTAGCATAGGTTTTGTACAGGAAGGGTATACTTCCTGTACGAATTACTACACTTAGACAAGTTTAAATGTGGTTACTACTTTGCATGTGTGCTGTACAGTGCAGCACTCATGCAAAGTCGGAAAGGCACAGAGAAATGAAAACATTTGTCTGTTTAATGCCTGCTTTCAAAAGGCATTAATGTTTGACGCAAACCCCTGCCTACTAATGTTAGTTGATAGGGTTTTGCATCAAAAAGAATAGATGGTTGCATGGGAATGCCCATGTACCACCCATGTAATGCCCCCTTGGTGTTAAGTAGCGCGAAGCAGTGCTTAGCATTGCTTTCCATTACTGTTAGGATACTTTCCAGCCTAACACACGTGTTGTACTGGAAGGTAAATTGTGAAGAAAAAAAATTGTGCTGGTTAGCGTCAGTTTTGTGATGCTAACCCAGTGCAAAATGTTTGTGAATCTACCCCTGATTTTTTTCAGGTGGCAAGTCAGTAAATCACTTCTGCTTGGAAGCTCTGCTGTGAAAATCACCTGTCTGCAGCCGCTAACCAGCAGCAGGTTATATACTATGATTGAACTAAATGTCAGGTCGGAGTGGTTCTATGTAAACCGCTAGTGTTTGGCAGCTTGAATTTCTTTTGGGTTCACGAAAAAATATGCACAGTTAGCAACCCCTTACTCCCAGGAAGTTCCACTGTTGGAGGCATGGATATCATACCACAGGAATTGTGAAGGATAGGCTAGGCCTAGAGAATACTTTCAAACACTGTTTTTATACAAAATTCTGTAGCTTTACCTAGTTAGGAAATATTGAAAATATCTAGGGATTTAGTTATCAGAGAGCAGCATGCATCTGCAGTCATGTGATATTCAGAAAAAGATATTCGGAATAGATATTGCTCCGAATTATACAGTCAATTACACAAAGAGAAATTGCTCTTGCAACCCATACCTCTCAGTGTACTGCTGTTGACCTGCAGGAGGTTAATTATTAACAAATTAATTACCACGATGGTAACAAATAAGGTGCATATGGAGTAGGGTTTTCAGATGCAAATTAAAAATAAGGAGATAGGGGAAATATCTGATCTCATGTTTAACCTTCAGAGAGTCATAAATGCAAAGAAACAAAATGCTGATTGCATTGCATCTTGCAGCTGTGCAAAAACAAAAACCAGCCGAGGAGCAAAAACCTTTGAGATATCTCAGGCAGGAAATGTGATGTGATTTTCGTTCATGGAAGACTAGATATACCAGAGAATGTCTTGCAGAAACAGTAAAACTGTCCTCCTCCAACCAGTGTGCTGGCAGCATCTACTTTGAAATTTGAATGTAAGATATGACCTTGTGTTCAATTGTCACATGAGTTTGACGCAAAAAGATTTAGCATATTTCACGTAATTTTCACACAATTTTGCAACACGCCAGGAAAAATACAGTTTTGCCCCCCTCCTGCAGTAATGATCAGATGCAACCCAAAACACATTCAACCTACGTTTAATATCCACTCTTCAACTCAGTGAATTAGGACAGAATGATTGTTGCATTGAGCAGAAACCGGATACCATAATGACATATGCACACCATGATGAAGAGATGTATTTTCCTCATTCTAGTAGACCCCAGGGAAAATAGACTCTTTCATTTTTGTTCCCAGAGGAGTTGTCTTCTAGTATGTTATCTTGAGCCAAACCAGACCATGTTGCAGCTCCCTACAGGGCATTGCCAGAGTATTCAGGGAACTAGGTAAAGGACTGCCTGAGTGAATGAGGACCACATCAAAAACAAGCCTAAAGCTGACTTCACATCATGTTCTGTGGGAGGTGACATTCCTATTGTCAGTTAATAGTGACAGTCAGACCCTCCACTCTAATAGTCTTCATTCTGAATATACTTCAGAAGCTTTAGTGTCTTGCTATTAACACCCCCTTAAGCGACAAAGATGAACAAAAATAAAATAAGAAGAAAAAAAGTTTCTTCAATAATTTTCACCACAAGTTGGTTTTGCCTACCTCGTGAAAGCCATTCCAAAATAAAAAAATCACCAACAGTGGTTCAATGAAATCAATCCACCTGAACCATTTTCTTCATGTTTGGTTTTCGTCAAATTCACATACAACCGTGACACACATGCACCAGACAACTGAGATCGAGGCCCTCAACCAAAAATTAAAAGAATCACTATAAACATGACAGAGATGCTCTGCTCATTGTTAAACTGATCACAGATATTGCATTTCAAGCTTAAACAGACAACATTTTTGCGAGTAGCAAGTTTTAATGTGCCAGATGAACACAAACTATCTCAGAGAAATTCCAAATTCCTGTTAGTTTACCTGTAAGGGAGTACAGGAGTGAGTGAGTGGGTGAGCTCTTCAGTGAGACTTTATTAAGTTTACATTAAGTTATATTATATTGCATTGTATTATATTATAATATATTGTATTATATTATATTTGTTGTATTGTATTGTATTATTTTATATTATATTATATTTCTGAATTTAATTAATTCCTCTTTACAGCGGCACAAAGTCATTTTGATTCAGAAAATTACTCGTTTTGCACTGCAAAATGCCTTTTTGTGTGTGTATTAACCCATACATTTTGAGGGCCGAAAAATCAATTCTGACTCCCAAAATCCTTCTCAAAACACAGTCATGAAGAGTGGTGAAGGGATGTTCCCTCCTAATTGCTATTTTGTATGGCATGGATTAAGGGTTTACAACTGTGATTGTGATTTCAAGTCATTGAACAGTTACTGACTCCTGAAAGGATGTTGTAACATATGGACAAAAGGGAAGTTACCCCCAATAGACATCTACCCCTTTGGGAGTCGTGTCGGGTGACCTGTGTGCCTGCTCCCCTATGTGTTCTCAATTATTATTTTGTTTTCAAGTCAGCACCAGTTCTTTAAAGGAATATGGGCTGTTTTTCCCAACTGGGAATGCAGACACAAGGATTGTGGTCTGGTATTGTTTTATTCCTTCCAGCTAATCACCACCATGTTTGTAGCTAGTCTCAGAGCCAATCACAGGGGGCGCACATAGTGATCTGTCTTTTTAATAGTCATTATTGTGACCTATTTGTACATAGGTCGAATTGTTGCATCACATAATGAAAGATTAGTAGCAATAAAAAAGTCGGGTTGGTGCTCAATTCACAACAACTTTTTACAACTAGTCATTCAGCACATTTGACCCAAGCTGACATGACATAATGACATGACATAAATATTTATGAGATATAACTTTCATAATGGTAGCAGCAGGATAAAATCAGGGAGGCCAGCCAAAAGTAATGCAAAAACCCTTGAAAGCTTAAGGGAGGGTATGTTTTTCCCCCAAAGCTCAAGACTAACTAAGGTCTAGGCACATTCACTGCTTTTTATGCAAATTGTATATCATAGTATTGAGTGACAATGATTGTCCTGCCATTGCTTTGTATTTTGTAATATCATAACTTGTCAAGCTACATAAATTGGGGGTTAAGAATTGTAAATCTGTACTTAGATAAAAAATACTTAC
Source organism: Pleurodeles waltl (assembly GCF_031143425.1). Lineage (NCBI taxonomy): Eukaryota > Metazoa > Chordata > Amphibia > Caudata > Salamandridae > Pleurodeles > Pleurodeles waltl. The sequence goes on along the minus strand of NC_090450.1, from coordinate 73,982,378 downwards.
ATTTATGATATTCTGGTAGCCACTAGTCTGGTTGCGATATTTTGGCAGGGCACGAGTCAAAGCTCAGTACTGCAGTAGAATACCCTTAATGCACTGCTATGCTTGCCAACCCTAACAGTCTTAAATCATTTGACACAGGAGCTCCAAAAGGCAATACAAGACACAATCAGTTTTACTTCAGTTGTTGACAAGGGCTGACCCTGTTGTATTAAACATTACAAGTTAATGTGATTGCCAAATTCTTTGAAATCTATTTTGAATTCTAACTGTACACTCAGTTTACAAAATGTTCATAACAGAGGAAGTGTATTTGTGTTTGGTTTGTCTTAACCTGAAAATGGTATTGTCAAAAACATGCTTACAGCAACATTGTCAATATTGTATGGAAGCCTCTTTGACAAAGCAAGTGGTAATGCATCAATAGACCTTCATGTTACAACCTAGCGGCAAAGTTCTGAAAATCTCAATATATTCTTCTATGTGAGGGCATAAATATAAAAAGAATGTTTATAATTGTACATTGTCACAATTCTGTTTTTCTTAAAATTATCTTCAATGCATTTTATAGATTACATGCTTTCCTATCCATTGCCCCAGTGTATTGTATTGTGTGTATTATTAAATTGACATACAGTCATAGGGAAGCAAAGTTAAGCTACTCATGGAAACAGTTCCCAAATCCTTAAATCCTCCCTTTGGCCATTTTACCAGCATTTTTATTCTCCTGCAAGGAACAATGAAGATGGTGCAGATCAATCCAGTATATGAGAACAATTGAGAGAGACCAAACAGGTTAACTACCTTAGGCAAATCCTATACCTGACTGAGACAGCTATTGAACAATCCCCTGCTAAAAGACCCTATGAACCAGATGAAATTTTGCCTCGCAAGGAAAGGGTCATTTGCTCAAGGGAAATTACAAAAGCAACTAAAACGGGTTATACAAGTTGAAGAACATTGCTAATTTAAGGGATTACATTTGCTGCAATACAATAATTCACTCTCATGTAAACTCCAAAACGGTACCATTCACAACACTTTTCCTCATTTAAAAAAATAGCTTATCTGACTAATTGCTGATCAGACTACTATGTACCAGACCTTAGAGTTAAGCCTCTGCCTTGTGTGCTAAGTGGTTGGACACCCTTGCTGCTTCAACAGATGGAATGTCTAGTAGGAAGCAGTTTATGGCCTGTAAGAGGACATGCAAGAAGAGTGCACATTGATTTGGCCCACCAAACTAAAAAAGATGAGCTTAGAAGCAGATCATTCATGGCTCAGGCCACATAAGGAAAACTTACCTTAACTTACCAATCAAGAGAATTCAAATTTTCCTGAAAATTCTCTTCAAAACCATTGACTTTCCAATGTACCTTAGGTCTTTGGCTCACCTACATGTGTTGTGGTGCTGTTGGAGGTATGTTTCACCATATAACATGACATGGCATTACATTGGTTTGCCAGAAACTGTGTGTTGCGGCAGTGCAGGGTAGGGTTTGGCATGACCAGCATGGCACAGCATAGTGTAACATAAAATGAATATGTCATGCCCTGACGTGGATGGCCATAACAGAATGTCAAATGCCTTCAAATGAGTTATGCCTTAATACATGATGTACAAACATTTAACAGTAAACCCCAATCATGACCATGTCTGCATATTCAAATTATTTTCCCAATTGCATGCAACACGTCACATATTGGGAAACACATCAATCTACCTCAGGTGAGCATTGCACTCACGTGATCTAGGATCACCTCTCAGAGCACCATGATATGTGATTTGCAAACACTCAATGTTCTGTATTCATTGTGTGTTGCTGGAGTTGTCCACCCTCCTGCAGGCGCCTCTGACCATAAGAAAACTGGGTGATGATCAATGCGATGAGCGGTGTTGGAAATGTTGAGTGCTGCTTAAGCTGGTGTGGAAATATTGAACTGTTTTAGATCTTTTGCGAAGTCTGGGCTAAGGCCTTTTGGCATGATTAGTATTGTGAATTTATACCACAAATTCATGACAGCCAATAACATGGTTTACTAGAAACACATTGCATCAAAACTGTGAATCACAACTACCCTTAAAATAATTAAAAAAAATTTGATAGGTTACCACTTGGGATTCTTTATGAAAAATATGTTTGAAGAATACATTCTACACCGATATGCATTTTTATTTTACCCATTCAAATGGTGTTGAAAAACAGGACTTTAAATGATGATGACAAAAAAGAACCACTGAACCAGTAAGTTAAAGAATGACTTCATGTGATGGGGACTCAGCATGTAACACCTCTCAGTTCAACAAACAAAAGCGCTGCTTTCATCTTCAGTTCCTGAAACACACAAAGGAGAATGGGCTTGAAATAATATGGGTGGAAACATTTAACTAAAGAACTTAGTTTCCAGACAGTAATTTCCCAGCTCAGCAAGGAATGGACCGGAGTGTAACAAGAGAAAGAGAGACATTGAAAAGGTAGTGCTGTCTGGTTGACATTTGGGATGGACGTGGGAGAGGAAAAAGAAGCAGGTTCATTATTAAGAAATAACACATGTCCCCAGAGAGTGGGCTCTGCCTCCTAATATACTTCACAGAATTGTCAGCTAATGAATAAGGGGTTATTGAATTACCATGATGTTTGATTTTCAGCGTCTAACAATTTTAACATTGAATGTAGAACTTGTCATAGTCATTATTTCAGTGACTTTGATTAAAGTGCAAAGGAGAAGACTAATTGTTTATAATCGGCCCTTCACAATTTTGAAAAAGCTAGACACGGTAAACTACATGCTACTAATAACAAATTTAAGGCTATTCAATGTTCCAGCTTTAGAAGGATGATTGGGCAAGGTGTCTGTGTGACATTTTCTGACTACTCTGGACCCTATTCATGAATTCTAGGTGCAGATATCCACCCTATAGTAGGGATACCTCTCTCAAACTCTTTTCATGAGTGGGTGGAGTTACAACTAAAATTATGACAGTAATGTTAGTAGTGGTAAGTTTATGTTACCCTGGACTAGGGTTTCTTCGCTCCATCTCGAGAATGTTATGGATATTGCACTTATTTGAAATGTTCCATGTCTTAAATGGATGTTCCACACTAGTGTCTTGTTGGCTGGCTGGTGAGGGAGGACCACTCTAAGGCAATTTCTTATAAAAAAAAGCCTTCTTGTACTTTCTACAAGCTTCACTTATTAACTACAAAATTGGCAACAAGTACCAGCACTGCTTGAGGAGCAGTCTGCAGTCACACCAAGACTTCTCAGCGTGCAAAGTCATTCTTTATCAAATGTGAGGAGTCAAGCAGTTAACAAGCATTGACTTTTGTGACTTCAGCCTAGTATGTGACATACTGCTGCTTTGGCTTTGATGTTGCTACCTGTTTCTCACTGTGCATTTCATTTTGGAACCTCAACAGCATGTGAGTGGCAAGATCTGTGGATGGGTATTGCACACAAGCGTGTCAGAGTGAATAATAAGTCATGAGTCTTGGAACTGTGTGCAGCACATTTTCGTTTGGGAGCTTCGGTGGAGCTTTGATGCCAGATGTCTTCAGGGGTGTAGAGCACAAAGTTTGCAAAGTGAGTGCTGTGTGGTTACAGTGAGTCCTGTAATCACAAGCTCAAAGTGAATAACTGCATCCGACACACTTGTCCAGCACTTACTGAGTGAACACTTGCATGCCTTTCTTCAGCCATTAACAACTTTTGACACTCATACAGGCTTCACTTCTCATACTCCACTTTCTCCAGCTGGATTGAATAGAAATAGAGTAGGCCAAGGCTTCAAGAGGATTTTGTGACACAGAAATTGTGAAAGGACTGTTTCTTCTTCAAACAGTAATTATGAAACATTATGTAATCAACAAATCTGTCAGGAATTATACCTCCAACTTCTTTTCTTTCTAACACGGTGCTCCACCATTGATTGGGAGGAATTGATAGATCTGTTTGAGAAGTATTTAGACCGACTTGATGGTCAAGATTTTCATCTGTCCAGAAAGAAAGCTATTTTGTTAGGCAAGCTTGTCAAAGAGGGACAACATATTTTCAGGTATTTACCTATTGGTCTGGTTTAGGGTAGTATACAATTTCCTGCCACCTTCAAAGAAGCAAAAAAGATTGAAAAATAAATTTGCCAAGTATACAAATCTTGTTATGATCAGGTTTAAATGTTACACTCAATCACAAAAAATTGACAAATCTGTGGATGACTTTATTTCCACGCTCAGAGAGTTATCCATCAAATGTCATACTGGAGGAATGGGGATGAACAAATACATGACCAGTTAATTGTTCAGTGTAGAAGCAAGAAAATGCAAGAGACATTTGGCAGCAAAAAATCCTCTCCTAAGAATGTGATTGACATAGCAAAAGTAGTTGACCAGTTTGAGTGCTACATGAAGGAGACGGAAAGGAGGAACAATAGAAATGGGGAGGTTATATTTGTAGAGAAATATGGTGCAGAGGTTTTGGCAGTAACCAGCTGACATAATATCTGTAGTCACGTCTTAGCAGTTGAACGGATGTTCTAGGTGTGAAAGTACCTTGCCCAACTTAGTTCAAATTTTGTTTCACTGTGGAAAAAGAATGTAGAAAATGTCAATCAAATGTCAACCAAATGTCATTTTGGGCATATGTTTAAAGATAATCCCAAACATAAGGTTGCAGTGATGAAAGAAAGTTATAAGAAGGGATGAGTGCAAGGTGTGAGAAGGGGGATAGAATGTCATGTATTGATGATGATGGAGCTCTGGGCCATTCTCTCAAAATTGGTTACCTGATGGACCTTTCTTTTTGAGTCAAGAGGTAGGAGTTAGTGTTAGGCAAAACAATGTGTAATTAACAGTGTAAACCAATAGGCTACCCAGTAAAGACCAGGAATCAAGAACAAAGTTAAGGAGTTTTATTACAAGTTTACAGTCAGGTTAATATAAATCAGTCACAAAAACATGCTGTTAAGATACAAGATTATAACAGGAGAACCAAATGTCCTGAAGAAGTTTAGGTGAATCCGCATGAGACAATCCAGAAGTTAAGTTACTACAATACAGATAATTAGTAATAAAATCTCATGCTTAGAGAGTAGTCGTTGATCTTCTCTCCTAAACATGAGTAATGTCTGAAGTCATCTAGCTTAGGACCTAAATAATAAATAAACAATAACTAAATCATGAAAAATCTCAAATAGTTAGGGAAAATGTTGAAAAAGGCGAAAAAATAATATGCCCATGGGAAGGTGTCAGCAATTCAGAAGTTCTGTCAAGAGTCTTCTAGATGGAAATAAGTGTTAGATCAAGGGCAAAAAGGGAAATCATAGAGTTCTGCACTTCTCAGAACTCACATCAACCTGTGAGGGCACTCGTTAATACCACAAGAAGTTTCTAAGCAACACCCCTCATCAATGCTGTCAGAGGTTCCATTATCCTTTCTATTCTCATGTTGTGAACTGCAACATTTGTGGATTCTCCCAGACAAGTCCTGAGAAAGCCATCATCTTTGGTACCTGTGACTTCACAGACTGTCAGTTAGCACTCTCTTTCTCCATGTTCCTCATCAAGGTCTCTTTCTCAGGCTCTCTATCATTGGTACAGTGTAACATCTATTCTCAAGCTAACAATTCAGGTGAACATTCCCGCAAAGAAAAAGACATTTAAGCAGTAATGGAAAATAAAATTTCATGTTAAAAGAATTTCAGGCCTAGTCATGTCAAACTTAAACATATAATTCAATTTAATATGAGTCAGTTTTGCACATATTACTATAAAACTATGATATTGTCAGTATATAAATTCAAATATGATTTTTTAATCTTAATGTGAGTGCACTCCAGTAGTGAGTTCAAGTGCAACATTTCAAATTAATAACATCACAACACACAAAGGCCAATATTTATACTTTTTTAGCACCGCATTTGCCCCGCTTTTGCGTAAAAAAATGACACAAATGCAGCGCTAAAAAAGTATAAATATGGGCCAAAGTGTCTAGTGCTAAGTACACATATAGGTTGCATATTTGTGATGTGTAAGGGTGGAGACAAAATTGCACTGCTCCAATGACAATAAGGACAGCGCTAGCAGACTCTGTAGACTAAAAGAAGATTATAATATCAAAGGAAATATTTCTCAGCTCATTCTGGATTCAGATTCATTTTACACCATAATACCCAAAAGTATGTGTATGGAAATGTGGCCAAAGCCACCTTACTACCCAAATAGATCAATCCTGGTGGCTATAAGTGTGAAAGAATTGACCTTACTGGAATATGTTGACAAAAATGAATTTCAAGATAGAGTAATATAAAGAGACATTTAAATGGCAGCGAGTTGACCTCAGTTTTGTCCATCTGAATGATCACCACAAAATGATTGACTTAGTGCTCCTAACCAGATTATGGTAGTGGAGGATTTATTAGTAGATAAAAATGTTGGAAGTGTTAAACAAGTATTTCCTGACAGGTTTGGAGAGCTGAATGGGTATATACACACAACTGTAGTTACCATGTACACACAATTGTAGTCATACCTGGTGCTGTTCATGCCTGTACAAATTGAGGAGAGTATCTAGTGTTAACAGAAGAGAGAACAAAAGTATGCTACATAATGTGGTGCTAATTGAATTATTAAGCTAATAGAGAATTTCAGTTGGATTTCTCCTGTTGTGCTCAAGGAGAAATCAAATGGAAGTATGATTTGAAGGTACCCACATTTGAGAATGTGTGGACCTTTGCCGCGTCAATCAATATTCTGTGGTTGACAACTATCCATTGCCAGCTATAAATGAGCTAGAGTTATTGCTCAAAGGGGGAAACTATTTTATTGAATTGGATCTCAAATGTGGGTACCATCAAATCAAATTACACAAAGACACAAAAGCCCTCATTCTGACTTTGGCGATCTCTGACCAAGACTGCCAAAGCTACGGGTGCCAGAAGACCACCAGTGCTGGCGGTCTTCTGCCTGCCATATAATGAGTACTGCCAGATTTCTGCCACACTGTGGGCGGATATTCGGGAGTAGCCATGCTGGCGGGGGGTGGCACTCTGGCGTTAATACCACTTGTATCACCCCGCCAGTAGGACTCCACCAGCCGTATTAGGACCATTAATGCGGCCTGGCAGTGCCCTGCAGGTGGGGCATGCCGGCGGTGGCAGCGCCCCTTCCCGTTCCCTGCCGGGCAACCTCCTCGCTGGACAAGGTAAGTCAGGTGTCAGACAGGGGTGGGGGGTATAATGTGTGAGTATGTGGTGTCTGCATGTGTGTGTTTGAATGTGGGTGCATGTGTGAATGCGGCTGTGAGTGTTGTTGTATATGCATGGTTGTATGCATGTGAATGAATGTGTGTATGAATGTTGAAGTGAGTGCATGTCTGCATGTCATTGTGTATGCATGTGAGTATGCATGTTTGGATGTTTGTGTGTATGCGTGCCTGAATGCATGAGTATGTGTGAGTGAATACGTGTCTGGATGCGTGTGAGTATGTGTGAGTGAATTCGTGAAAGGAGGAGTGTGAGTGGATGCGTGTTTGGAAGTGTAGGTGAATGGGTGTATGATTGGTGCGTGTGGGTGTCTGTGTGCATGTATGCGGGGAGTTGGGTGTCATGTAAGTAGGGTGGGTTGAGGGTGCTATGTGATTAGTGGGGGCGCTATGTGAGTAGTCGAGTGGGGGGGCGCAATGTGAGTAGGGGAGATGGGAGGCGCTGTGATGCCTTACACAGACTCTTAAGGAATAACCATGTAAGTTTCCTATGGGAGAAGTAGAGTATCTGGGATATACCCTTTCCAAAGAATGTGTGAAACCAAAAAAAGATTTGTTTGAGGCCATAAGTAAAGCTCCTGCTTCATGTTATAATGATCAGATGCTTACTGGGAAAATTGTCAACAGCTTGCATTTTACTACATAAAAAATGAAATGTTTAGGGGTGAAAGTGTTGTCTACATTTGACACTGTGCTCAAAACCATTGTAACAGTTGATGCTAGTGCTAATAGTGTAGGGGCCATGTTGTCTCAGGTTCATGCTAGTGGTGAAAGGCCCATGGCATTTGTCTAAGGTCGCTGACTTTCACTGAGTGGAACTACTCAGTATTCAAGAGAGAGGCACTGGCTGCAGCTTGGGGAATGGAATATTTCAGAATCTACATTTGGGGCATTAAGAAACCCCTTTTCAACCATCACAAGCCCTTGATGAAAATACTCCTACCATTGGGGTTGGGAAAGGTTAGGCTAGATTAGCATGACTAGTGTTTCATCTTCAAGACTACTGGTATTGTGTCAAGTTTATTTTTGGCTGGTGTAATAGTCAGGCAGATTTCTTATTATTTTTGCTGTTAGATTTGGAAAAAGGTGGAAAAAAATATTGTAGAGATTTTTGACAAGGAAGGTGTGGTGGTGTGTGTTGGAGATATCTATGATTTCACTGACAGTGAGGTATCAAAGGAAAAATGGTGTTGGAAGAAGAAAATTGATTACAGTTTGAAGGAAGTGATTTGTAGATTATAAAACGAGGCAGTAGAGAGAGTACTGTGAGTGTATGGATGTATGTTAAGGTGATTGATGAGTTGTCAGTGTTAGGTGGTAATGTCATAATGAGAGGGGATACATTTTTTACTCCAGAAAGGCTTAAAATGATATTATTCAGTTTGGCACATGAGGGTCATCTAGGACAGACTTTGACTCAGAAAATTATTTTTGTCAGAGAGGTGGATTATTTGTGGACAGGTATGGATCTTGATATAGATGTATAGGTAGAGAATGGTGGGGAATTCAAAGAAGGGGAAAAAAGGTTAGGAGTGGGTAAACAAGTGAGTGAAGGTGTGATAACTGGTCCAGGCACTGTGTGGCACAGTGTGTATTTGGATTTCATAGGGGCCTTTTGGCAATCTTGAAGGAGATCCAAAGTTTGCTTTTGTTTTGATTGATGTCCATTCCAAGTGGTTAGTGGCATAATTTCTCAGAGTAGGTACCATGAAAGCCACAGTGTAAACCATGGAAGACACTTCCAGGGAAGCGGGATATCCTTACAGATTGATACCACAAAATGGTACCCAATTGGTGTTGGAAGATATGAAGAAATGTCTAGGATTGTGTAGTTGGTATTCAACATCTGTGCACCAGTTTGTTAAACCCACAAACAAATGGTATTGTGCAAAGAGCTAATTGTTTGGTAAAAGGTGCTACTCAGATGGAAGCAGCTAATCAGAAGAATGTCAAGTTAGCAGTAAGAATTTAGGGCCAGTTGTAGGAAGCCTTTTGCGTCTCGCAAACGGCGAAAAACGCAGTTTGCGAGGTGCAAAAGGCCTTACGCGATGCAGAGTCACATTTTGCGAGTTGGTACCAACTCGCAAAATGTTATTCCAACTCGCGAATAGGTTGGCGGTGTTCCCTCCCGTTTGCGACCGCATCGCGATGTTGAGCTGCTTTGTGACCGCGAAAGCGGTCGCAAACCAACTCGCAGTTACCATCCACTTGAAGTGGATGGTAACTCATTCGCAAAAGGGAAAGGGTCCCCATGGGACCCCTTCCCCTTTGTGAATGGCGCAAAAAAGTATTCTTCAGAGCAGGCAGTGGTCCTATGGACCACTACCTACTCTGAAAAAAAAAAACTAAATGGTTTCGGTATTTTTTCTTTTTGCAGCTCGTTTTCCTTTAAGGAAAACGGGCTGCAAAAAGAAAAAAAAAACTGCTTTATTTAAAATCAGTCACAGACATGGTGGTGTGCTGTCTCCAGCAGGCCACCATCCCTGTGAGTGCCTAGACTCGCTATGGGGTCGCAAACTGCGACCCACCTCATTAATATTCATGAGGTGGCACTTTGCGACCCCATAGCGAGTCGCAGAAGGTGTCTGAGACACCTTTCTGCATTTCATTTTGCGAGTTGCAAATTGCGAGTCGCTAGTACTCGCAATTTGCAACTCGCAAAATGTAACCTACCTACATCTGGCCCTAAGTTTGGGTTTATCACACAACTGAAAATTGAGTTATTAGAGAAATTCCCTTTGATTTAATGAGAGTAAAGATGTTTGGGGGACCACTTAGATCAAAGATGTGCTTCAGCATTTTATAGTGTTGGAGAATTGTGAGCATTGGAACCAGAGAAGAATTGCTCTGTATGATAAGACAAGTCACGTGACTGGGGATGAAGGGGATGGATATAGTAGTTTCATGTTGATGGATGACAGAGAGGTCTTGAGCACGTGTAATGTTCTTGGTGCTGCTGTGGTGAGAGATAATAAAGCGTTATGACCGAGTTCATGGTGTACAAATGGAGGTTGGATCATCAAGGGAGGTCCAGCAGCAAAGGAGGAAGCATAGGTTTCATAGATCTCCTGGATATTTGAGAGATTATTTTAAATATTGTTGTTTTCTTTTTTTTATGTTATGCCATTTCGGAAGGTTTAATTTTGTGTTTTTCCGTGTTTATAGAGGAAGAGCATATGTTATACTCAGTGCTGGTGTGCTTCTCTCTAGCTCAAGAATGTTATGGATGTCCTACGTATTTCAAATGTGCCACGTCTTGCAAGTAAATTCCACATGAGTCAGTTGATGTCTGGCTCATGAGAGAGGACCTTTCTATGGCTGGTCTTCTTAATAAAGTATACTTTTACTTTATACCAGCCTCCAATATAAACTATAAAGTTTACAATCAGGCTTTAGACGTAAACCTGTTGGTTGAGACGTCTGACTCTTCTATGTAGATCATGGAATGAAAGAGAATAGGAAAGCAGCATTCACCTGAGCTTAATCAATCACATCTTACAAAATATAACCCTGTAAGCACAAATTCTACCCACATCCAGGAAACTGCCATTTTTCATGTATACTGCATGAACCTGCAAATGCCATCTATCAGTCTCAGCCTCCAGGATGCAGCTCACCCCTTTCAAGGAGAGGAAGTTCACTGAGGAAGTGACAGAACTTTGTAGTAAACATGCTATGTGGTCTACCTCCGTACGCCATCTGTGGAAGGAAAAAGTTGGTCGAGTAGCAGAAGCTTACTTATTCTGTCAATTCACTGGATTTGGAATTATGCACTATGGGAGACTGGTCAAGAGTGGTACCATGCAAGGAGGCGGACAAAGATGAAATTTTCCATGATCTAGGTAACATAAGCTCTACCTGGAGACTAATCTGGATCCCTCCTCCTTCTCACCTGTGGCCTGTCTTTTCCAGGAAAACCCACCAAAGAAAAAAACAGCTATCTTTCTACTATAGCATAATTTCAGTCCCACTCTTCTTTGCTAGCAGTCACCCCTCTCATCCAGCACAAGTCACTCACACATAGCTTTACTCCCTCTTTTGAGTTTAAACTGATCAGATTAAAATCCATTCTTCCTAACTTATTTTTATGTAGCATCAGGGACATCTCTCCTCAGGATCAATGCAATGCTCATATGGTCCACCTACTGGCAGCACCAATGCTGCTTGCCATTTTGGCACAGATGTTTGGTGTAACCAGGTAAGGGAAAGGGTGTTTAGAAAGAAACGAGATCTGTATTAGAGGTAACAACCAATTACCCACTCTTTTTGCCTGAAAATTAGTATAATTTACTTTTCATCAAATTAGCAGTCATCACCTTAAAGGTTGATTTTTTACTTCCACATGCTCCCTACTTGTGTCCGTGTTAACAACCAAATATCTACAAGGTCTAATGTCTAGGCCTGAAGGGCTATCAGAATAAGAGTCCAGTGGGAGTCGAAGAGCTCTGGTAGGACCAAAATACTCAGTGAGGACTAAAGTCAGAAAGTGCCAACACAAGCAAAGATTGTGACATGCAAACCAGGGACCACCTCTTCTGCTACTCTAATGAGTGTGTCAACATGTGGACTATCCACCAGACTACTGACATATGACAGGGCAGGGTAAGTATACAGTTAGCTCAACTGTGATTTGTCTAAGCATATCTTTCTCTGCATAAATGCACCAATATTAAAAATAGAATTCAGTACCACATTAGGGACCCCTTGTTAATAATCCCAATAATTGATCTACTAGGTTAATTTATGTGTCTGATTCTTTCTCCTTATGGCACAAAAGGCAGTCTGCAGATGTGCTGTTTCATGGGTAAGCATATGTATATGTCTTCTGTCACCCACTCAATTCCCCCATGTCTGAATGCAGAACATTATTGAGTGATATAATCTTTGGAATAATAGTAACTAACACTGTCTTCTATCATATCAAAGACTGCCTGTAACTGACACCTTCCTGACAGTCTCTGGCACCTAGGTGAGGATTACAAAAATGTTTATTTACTGTGTAAAATGTGCCTCTCATCAGCTTAAGTGATATACTACAAATCAACCATCAGAAGATATAAGGGAGCATGCTGTAAGTGACAATTCAGCCCTCTATCATCTGTCAGTCAGGTACCATTTTGACCCTAAAACATATACAAATATCAATTTTCATTTCTGACTATTTCTTTAATTTGCACATCTCTAAAAATGGGTGCCCATTTAACCCATTTCTAGCTCTCACAGGGATATGCCATATATCACTTCTATATTTATTGGCATTCACATAATTTGTGTCACCTATCACAGTTCCCGTTAGTTACAATTTCAGATTTAAAAGGTGGAGCACTTCATTTCATCATTCAGCAGCTGCTGCATCAAGGAGCACATCCATCCCCTTCTTCTAGGACACTTTCTTATCAGCTAACATCAAGTGTTTCATCCACAAAAGAAGCCTCTGCGACAGGTAATACATTATTTTATCTCATTTGTGTGGGCACGTACACAAGCAATAAGTAACACCACTTACAAATGTAATTTTTCTGTTTTCTTGATGTAGTGTTATCTGTATCTTAGAGCTAATGTACATCAAATCTATTTTTAGCTAAACACCACCTTTAATTTCTAAGTAACAACTTCTATTAGTCTTCACTTGCAGTATCTGAGGACAAGCAGCCTGGTGCTGATACCATGTGATCTATGACCACAGAATGCCATGCAATCCTAGGAGAAATCCCAATCCTCTTAACAGCTGCTATATCTCACAGATGCCTCAGTCAAAGTCCTGGTATTTCTGGTAATTGAGGCGTTCTCCACCAACCAACCTATCCATCAACCAAGCTGCTCTTACTAACTACCCAATTTATTCCACTCCCCAACCAGATTCTTGACCCCAGGTGGATTCAGTAATTTGTTGCGGGGCACACGGACATACCGTCCACCCACGAAGGCATGGACAGCAAACACCACCACCATAGTAAGATGCATTCACCATTCACTGATCTGTTATTACTCAGCACAATCAGTCATTTACACTCACCAATACCATCACTAAGTATGCATTTGAAAATGTTATTTGTTTAACAAATGGGAATTGCACTTATCCTCCATCTGTATCTTCTCTCATCTGTGACTGGCCTGCAAAGAAAACGGGCATTTGAGACTAATGTAATGGACTGCATAAAATAAACAAGATTATTTAGAATTTACACTTACAGCAACACACTCACTGACACTAACCAATATTTATCCACACACTCAGAAAAATGGGACCACCTGTATCTCCTCAGAGGTATGTATTGGGAGTTGCAGGCCAGCAATTGAACTTGCGGAAAAAACATATTGGGCTAGGTATAGGGATGGGGGGTAAGATAAATAGGGAGAAACAAAGACAGCACGTGGGATGGATAAGTATTTGGATACAATGAAATGGCTGTGGTGTTGAAGGGCAGGGGATAGCAAACTTCTCAATGCCGGTTCCCATCATCCTCTTGGTGTGTCCTTGTAGCTGACAAAGGGCCTGATTCTAACTTTGGAGGACGGTGTTAAACCGTCCCAAAAGTGGCGGATATACCACCTACCGTATTACGAGTTCCATAGGATATAATGGACTCGTAATACGGTAGGTGGTATATCCGCCACTTTTGGGACGGTTTAACACCGTCCTCCAAAGTTAGAATCAGGCCCATAATCTCTTGAAGACCCTAGAGAGCTCTTGCTGACCAGCAGTCAACTTACTTATGGCCTACTGAAATACTGAGGGGAAGGAGCGGGGTTAACCCTAACACATTTTAAAACACTTTTAAGACTGAGCTTCTAAATTACCCATTAAAGATGGCTGCATATGTGCCTGTACCTATGAGCACTTAGAGGCTGACTTATGGTTCATGTGTAAAAGCTTTGAAGCTAGGAAAGATGTTTTTGCAATGTTTTAGGAGACTATTGTGGGTAGAATTAAACAAAACAGTGTTGTAATTTAAGTGTATCCCATGATTTGCTATTAATTGAGCTAATCCCATGTTAGAGTTTTACTTTATTTTTAATTTATTTTTTAAACACATCCATCAACCATCTTGAACTAGTAAAGTAATAAGAATAACATATACAAAATGTACTGCATGATCGCTGCCTTTGCACTCACATGTACCGGAAGGCATATTGAAATTTTCTGATAATTAGAAAAAAAAATCCAAGATATCCACCATTGCATGCGGATACATGGAAGGTCATTTTGGAAAGGCTATTTCCAAATTTTCCATACAGGCATTTGAAAAACATTCAGCAGGGTTGCCACTGGGGTTTGGCACCCTCCCAGTTTTTAGTTGGGTAATGGCAAACCCCTATCTTCTCATCCAGGTCTAAATCTTGTCTACTCTCTGGGAATATCATTGAGATCAGCATATCTCCTAGAAAACCTGTAGGCCTGCATCATCCCTCCCTCCCCCAGAGGCATATAAGTCCTGTTTATATGCTACCAGAGTCTGTGTTATTTCCAAGTTAGCCATTATCAAATTTCCTTCTTGATCATATAATGCGCTTACCCACCTTTGACTTTCTTCCCCCCTTCTAAGCCAGATACACACCTTCCCTGCTTTATATTCCACCTTCTATAGATGTTTTGTGCAGTAATATAGTGATTTTGTTCTGCTTTGGTAGACATGGAGCCGAGTTTATCCTGCTTAGCTTGCCCTGTTCTCTGAGTATGAGGGTCAGGTCCAATATAAATGTATTTTCAATATCATAAATTATTTCTCAATTTTGCTGATGACCCACATTTCATCTCACTTCTTTCCCTGCACATTCTAAATTGCTTGTACCTTATTTCAGTGTTATAGGCCTTCCAGGGTGCTATCTCATTAAT
This sequence comes from Pleurodeles waltl, assembly GCF_031143425.1. Taxonomy (NCBI): domain Eukaryota; kingdom Metazoa; phylum Chordata; class Amphibia; order Caudata; family Salamandridae; genus Pleurodeles; species Pleurodeles waltl. The sequence continues at coordinate 73,967,284 of NC_090450.1, read as the reverse complement.
GAGGGAGAGCACTCCTTTTCTATCATATCTAAGTGCCATCTAAACCTATGTGAGTTGTGCTTTACCTCTAGCTCTAGCCAATGAGGGAAATGTTCCAAGATCCCTCTAGGACTGACCCCCATAACTTTTATATATGTGTGCCTAGCAACCTAAAAGTAGTCTATTCTAGTGCATAAAAAATGGGCTTCCAAATACTGAGTGCTATGTATCCTTCCGGTGCTGTGTACTCTACACCTCTCCTAGAGTCAATGTCTTGAGCAGTGAGGAGCAGGTAGTCCCTCTATCTTAGCTCCATCCTTTCATTTAGAAGAAAATGTAGGTATTGTCCCACTATGGCAGTCCTTGTGGAAGTTTCAGAAGTAGGGTTGCAGTCTTTTCCAAAGTAGAAGTCTGGAGACCCAAGCAGGTGTACTCCAACACCAAACTTTCACCATCCTGTGTCCCTGTTGCTGTTGCATAGCAACTCTGGTGATCCCTACCTGGCTGCTCCACCAAGAAAGAATTGGATTTCCTTATCAGTATGGGAACCCACCTGTACCCAGTTGTGAAGCCTGAGTATACTTACACTGTGTTTCCCCCTCTGTCTATGATTACTCCATTGTTCCCCTCAGATGTGTTTCCCTCCCAGGCCCATGCACTTTCTGGCATGTGGACACCACTCCTCTCTTAATCTTGTTCTCCACACCATGCAATCAGACTTAAGTGTAGCCTTCCCCACGTGTCCCATATATTTTGTGGTACAACTGAGCAGCTATGAGATTTTCTATGCTGCAGCTTTCCTCCCACACACCGTTTGACTCAACCTTAACTATTCCAGAACAGAATAGTTTGCTACAGCAACAAAAAACTAAAAACCACCCAATTCTACTTGCTTCCCGTCCCACACTTCCATGCTGCAGGCTCTTAACTTCCCACACCTCCAATTTGCGGCATGTCTGTCCCTCAAAGCGTTACCACCTACCTCATAGTGACACACTGTTAGTCAGGTGCACCAAAGGAGAATGCTAAGGAGGCCTTTACCCCCAACCTAGGCCAGCATTAAACTACCAACTTGGTCATCTTACAAGGGATATGTAAATTCATCATTAACTCGGCAGATATGTAGTCCCTCTCTCCGCATTCATATGTACCTCTTGTCATGCATCAGAGGCCTACTCACCTCCATAGCCTGGATGGCATCGCGAAAGCACTACATGGTTTCTAGAAGAAATCACTTCCACCTCACGATGACAATGTTTACTAGTTAGTGGGGATCAGTGAAAGCCAATCTCTTGTTCAGCTGGCTGCCAACACAATCCTCCTGGTCTGGCTCAACTACCTCAGAGGGATCAACCACATCATGGGGCCTGGCTCTGGCCTTATCCCTCCTTAAGTCTTTGTCCCCTTGAGCAGTATGGGTCTAGAATATCCAGTATGCAGTATCATTATACTTTATGATTGCAGCCAAAAATACAGATGAACACAATATAGACTGGTAAGTATGTATAGATTTTCTATATCTAATTCCACATACATGTCGCTTGATAATATAGGTACATAGAAGTGAAGTTTAGAATAGAAAATGTTCACGTCCCTCTATGCCCATACCTATTGATATTTTGGTCCTTTTGGCCATGAAATTAAGGGGATATATTCAAAAGATGATGGGAGGAATGTTTGCAATTAGTATGCATGTAATCACTCAGGGCAGCTCTCCAACACATTTGCTTCCACTGAGCCACTCTAAACAAAGATCTACCTTATGGAAATCAGTACGTAGGCTCCTCCTCATAGGAACAGTCCATCCCCAACTGCCAGGGAAGGCACTCCCCAGAAGGGACCACAAGCAACCACTGAATGGTTTTAGCCATATTAGGCTTCTCACTGAGGTACAGATTGAATCCTGTGGCAAAGGTAGTAAAGCAACCATAGTGCCAATCTTGACAAAGGCCAGCCTTATGAAAATCGGTACTAAATCAATCAATCAATTAATCAATCAAAATTTGTAGAGCATGGCTACTCACCTGTGAGGGTCTCAAAGTGCTGGGGGGGCCCTCATCCGAAGAGCCACGTCTTGAGGTTCTTCCTGAAGATGGTGAGTGACCGGCTTTGTCTGAGGTGCAGGGGAGGCTGTTCTAGCTCTTTGCTGCAGTGTAGATGAAGGATCATCCTCCGGCGGTGGTTTTGCGGAAGCGAGGGATGGTGGCTAGGGCCATCCGGGCAGGGGAAGGGATTAGGCGGGGGTGTGGAAGGAGACGCGGTGGCTTATGTAGGCTGGTCCTGCGTTGTGCATGGCCTTCTACCTGTGGGTGAGAGGCTTTAAGGCGATTCGCTTCTTGACCGGTATCCAGTGGAGGGTCCTCAGGTGTTGGGAGATGTGTTCTCGGTGAGGAAGGACCAGAATGAGTCTGGCGGCGGTGTGCTGGATGAGTTGTAGTTTTTTGATGTTCTGGTTGAGGTGCCGGTGTAGAGGGCTTTGCCGTAGATGAGCTTGCTAGTTTCTAAGGCGTGGGTGACTGTCCTGCGACAGTCTGCTGAGAGCCATCTGAAGACCTTCCGAAGGTTGCGGAGTGTGTGCTAGAAGGAGGAGGAGACAGAGTTTATCTGGCGGGTGATGGATAGGGAGGAGTCGAGGATGATTACTAAGTTGCGGGCGTGCTCAGTCGGTGCAGGGGGGCGCTGAGGGATGTGGGCCATCAGGAGTCGTCCCAAACTGAGGTAGTGTTTCCAAAGATGATGAGCTCAGTCTTGTCAGAGTTGAGCTGGAGGCAGCTTTCCCTCATTCAGGTGGCGACAGCTTGAATTTCTGAGTGGAAGTTCTTTTTGGCTGTGTCCAGGTCTTCAGTGAGGGAAATGATGAGAACAGTCTTCATGGGATCAGTCCATCCCAAACGACCGGGGTGGACCCTCTCCAGAATGGACCACAAGCATCACCAGACTGGCTTCAGCACAGCTTTTCAGTCAGGGTAGGAGAATTTCAGTGAGATATAGCCCAGAGTCCCAAAATTACAAGGATAACATGTAGGGATCAGTATCCTAATTAGCAGAGCCCACCAGCAGGATCCAGTCAAGGTCCAATTGCAACTGATCAGGTTGGCACTTCAGGGTACAGGCCTCTTGCAGCTTGTTATGTCCCTGTCACTAGAGAGGATGTCAGCCAAATGACCCTTTGAGTCCACTTTTTTGTTCTGTGTACAAGTACGAGGAGGTCCAACACTTTCTCCTCACAGGGCTCAAACAGCACATGCTTTCCTCCTTCATTTCTTCCATCTCCCCAAACACTGTTCTGCGGAGGGTGACTTGGGGTGCCACGTGTATGGGTTTCACTAACCAGTGGGTGGGTGTGACCCCTGGCTCCACACTAACCAATGGAACAAATGTTGCCACAGAAACCCTATCCACGTTTTCAGTAGCTTCTATTTATCCTACTGCATATAATTCCACAATGCACCTTCATTTATCTCTGTTATGTTGTGAATATGTAATATTTGCCAGCAGAACTCATTGGGGAGACATATGTATAGCAATAGTTATGTATGTTCCTTCAACGCATACAAAACACATAACTCATGCATCTAATATACTCAGGAATAGCTAGTTGAACTAAACAATTTTAACCACCCTATGCGCATTGACCTATGCACGGTCGCTGTTGCCATGTCAAACATTTCTGATCAAAATGTTACTGCTGTTGAATAGATAAAACATATATAAATAAATACATACCTTAAGTAAATAAAAGAAAATGAATGACTCCTGCTATCTTAACTCAGTCTGACATAAATATCAGTGTATTCTATAAATAGAATTGTACCAAAACACTAGGTGCTAGCACATTGTCAAGACGTCTGAAGCACAGATAGAATCATTGATACTTGCAAACCCCACAACAGGCATCTTTAGCGAAAAAACATGAATAGTAAAATTATGCTTCTGTTAGACCTGACATTCTGAGGGTGGGCTTCCCCCACAACGTTTTGCTTACCTCCTCCACCTTTCTGACCTTGTTTTTGCTGGTATTAGGACTCTTCACACTTTACCAATGCTAACCAGTGCCCAAGTGCCTGTGCTTTCTCCCCTAAACATGGTGATATTGGTTCATCCCCAATTGGCATATTTCATTTACTTAAATCCTAAGTCCCTAGTAAAGTGGTTCTACAGGTATCGCCTGTAAATTAAATACCACTAGTGGGCCTGCTGCACTAATTGTGCCCTCTAGCCATGGCTCAGGCCTGCCATTGCAGTCTGTGTGTATAGTTTTACATTGCCATGTTGACCTTGCCAAATAACCCTTTTCCTCAGCCCAACCTTTCTCTTTTTATATATATAAGTCGCCCCTAAGGTACGCCCTGGTCAACCCAGAGGGCAGGGTGGAATGTATTTAAAAGGCAGGACATTTACTTTTAAATTGTACATATCCTGGTAGTGAAAAACTCCTAAATTCATTTTACAATACTGCAAGGCCTCTCTCTCCCATAGGATAACAATGGGAATGCCTTATTACTTTTTATAAGTGGAATTTCCAAATGGTCAGAGTTAATTCCCTCAAGTTTGGTGTCTCTAGAATAACAATTTAAACATCTCACTTATAGTTAAGTCGGATTTTAAATTGCAATTCTGAAAATGCCACTTTTAGAAAGTCGTCAATTTTCTTGCCTTAGCCACCGGGTGCCTACAGCCTGTCTCTGGTCACATGACGGGGTATACTTAGCAGCTGGACTTTGTGTATTCCCCCTAGAAAGCTAGACACAATGGGAGCTTAGGTGTTACTTGATGAGACATCCTGAGCGGGATGGGAGGGAGTAGCTGGACTCACTTACACATGAATATGCTTTGTCCCGTGTGAGCCAGGTCTGAAGGGCCAGGACATCTGTGCACTTCAAAGGCATGTCTTTGGAGTCCCTCCCACTTCAAGGGTGCAACTGAGTACAAGAAGTGGACCTCAGATACAACCACTTCTATACACTTTTGGACCTGTAAAGGACTTTCCCAGGAAGAGGGAATGCTGTGCTGCTGGACTGCACACTGCTGGATGCATGCTTTGCTGTGTTGAACTGCCACCTGCTTCTGTCTGCCTGTGTGACAAGGACTGGACTTGCATGACTTGCATCACTGGACCCCAGTACCCAGATTGTGTTCAAGGGCTAGTTGGCTGGCCTTCTGATTTGAAGACTCAGGGACATAAGAGACATCCCAATACCTTGCTCTTGCTGAACTCGCCTTCTGTAAGTCTACCCTGCCAAGTGGTGCCACCCCAGGCCTGGACCCTTGGAAACAGGCCTAATGTGCTTTAAAGTGTAACGGATACATCCTCTCTACTTAGCGAAATATCCCTGAGCATCGGACCGACCCAAAAGACTCACATCACTACCGCATCCTCACATTTTGGGTTCAACGCATTGCCTTTGGAGCCTCTGCTGCATGATGCTTTTCCAGGTGCAAGCTTCTCATGTCCCCCATCGATGGCTCCATCGACGACATTGCTGGAAATCCACATCCCAGCTTTACCGTTCATTGGAACTGAAGCATCAGCTCGACTGCGCAATGCATCCTCAACAGTGGCCATCACATCGCAAGCTCGGTCGACTGGATCCTCAATGATGACGCAAAATGACTTCGCCCCACACTGCAGCCTTGCCACATCTCAGAACCAACGCATTGCCTCGGCTGTGTGATGCATCTTCGACACAGATCCACACAAATTGCCTTACTGGGTTCCTGTGGCCGGTCCGTGCTCTATTGTGGTAGGCCTGAACTTGTGACTTTGTCCCAGTCCGGAGTGACCAGATATTCCCCAGTGCATTTCACACTTCTTGGCGCTATTTTTACTTAAAACTTTGAAATACTAATTGGATTTTTGTCATTTTGGTCTTGGTTTCATTTATTATATTTTGATCTATTTTTCAAACCTTGTGTGGAATCTTTTTATGTGGTGTTTTCACAGTTTTACTATTTGGAATGTTGCACAAATACTTCACACACTGCCTCTAAGTTCAGCTTAACTGCTCTGTGCCAAGCTACCAGAGGGTGAGTCCAGGAAATTTCAGGGTCTTTAGGACTTTACCCTGACCAGAGATGTGGTTTGTCCTTGACTAGGGCCCATACCCCAGTCAACCATTAAACCCATTAATAACAGTGTCTTAATTAAATAATGTGACATTTAGATACACAAATCAAACACATACTTGGACATCATACAGCAAAAACAAAGACTCGTTAAAATATTTGATCCAAAGCCAGCATAAAGTGACATGGCCTGATTGACGATAGCTCTAAAGATCTCCTTGCTGTTTTTTGACTTTAAACAAGATTTCTAAAGAGATGTGAACTTCCCCTGTAAGAAAAGTGAAATAGAATATGCTTCATTTTGTCAAAGAAACAAGAAGATCAGTTTCAACAATTATGACTTAATTCACAGCCTAGTGTTGAGCACAAATGGCAGAATGATCATTACTAGGTACTCACAAAACTGCCCGAATATTAGTAAACACATTTACTCCTGTCGAATATTACATCATGATAGTGTAATATTGCTGAGGAGGAAATCCCGTGCAAGTAACAAGAAGTGGTTGGTGCAGTGCATGTTCAGAAGGACCAGATGGGCATTTTTTTCCACCGGGCATTTCCCCAGTGGGCTTGGGCCCTGGTAGTTCGGTTCTAAAACCCCGGGGCTGCTTCTGGTGCCTCTGCCACAAGCTCCTGAGGTTAATTGCAGCAGAATGGGGAGGCTTCGAGAGAAGGAGAAATTGAGGGAGGGCAGTATAAAAAATTAGATTTGAGGGAAAAAGCTGAGAGAGAGAGAGAGAGAGAGAGAAAGAGAGAGAGACTGGATGGATGGAAAGCAAGAGATATCATGTGAAGGTACAGGGAGAATGCTGGTTTGAGCATTTTTGCCAGGGCTGCTTTTTGTTCCCCAGTCCATCCCTTTTGTTCAACCTTGACATTTTGAGAGAGCCCACAAACATAGATTTTGGCTATTTACAAACTTCTCTCCAACTTTTTCCCTCCCTGAAAATAAATTACAGGAGATTTTTTCCATGCAAGGACTGAAATAACTTCTTTTCTCTGGTATTAAGAGAATAGAAAAAGCCTCTTGAGTAGAAAATCTACTCATGTTCACAAGAGCAGAAGGAACTAGGGAAGAGCAGAAACATTCAGAGATTAGAAGCATATACCACCAGACACATAAAGCAAGAGAATACAGATAGCATGAGCCGACGCCATGGGTCTGTGGTGTTCACAGAGAGGAGATGCAAATACCAGGAAAAGCAAAAACATTCAGAGATTAGAAGCAGGTACCATCGGTTCATCAAAGAGAAAACTATAGTGCAGTAAAAAACAAAATGAAATGCTCAAACAGACGAGGTGTAAAATACGGGGCTTGAGATGTACCCATAGAGTCAAAAAGACGCCAGTGTTGACGTCAGATGGTGAGCAGAAATAACAGAGACAGGCAGTAATGGTGAAACACTTGCACCCAGAGAAGTGGAGGACATCAAAAATTCAGACACTTGCAGAACTAGCACAAGTACAGCCCTCTGCACCCATAATGAGCATGCACCATACCACTCACTGACCTTGGGATTCACAGTTCATCCATGCCCCATTGTGGAACATACATTGGAAGTTAATACCAGTCAGAGACATTTAGGGGAAGACGATCAGTGAAAGTTTCCAGGAAGCTGCAGAGTGAGAAAAAGGAAAAGTGAGCACAAGGACCATTTCTAAAGGGGTGTCAGCGTCAGGGAACTCTAGAGTGGTAAGTCAGCTGTGGAGGGGGAAGTGAGGGGGACTGAACACTGAGCGGGCTGCAGAGATTGCTGGGAGTTCTCCGAATTTTTTTAAAACACAATAGTTCACTTTTTGCAATTCAATGTCAACATTCATAATGCAGCATAGGATTACATTCACAGGTTTATATTAGGATAAATCTTCTTCCTATATTATTCACCAAAAAATGTTGCTCAATTATTGTCCAAACATGTGCGTGAAGTATGTCCCCAGTGCAGAAAAGGAAAAACCTAACCAAGAAATAGTAAAGGCAGAGACAACTGTTTGCAATCTTTAATGGCCCAATAATTGAAATGAAGTTCGTTTGTTATTTTTTTATATTTTTATTTTATGGACACACAGCAGTACAAAAAGTTTCATCATAGAAAGGGCATCGTGATTCATACATGAATCTCAAAAAACAGATATCACCACCATTATCATATACAGAATAAACGCAAATTCATTTTTTAACCAGTCCACTCTCGGGTCCCTGGAGCCATGAGACGAGAGGTGCCCAAATTTTGAAGTCTTTTTTCCTCGCTGTGGCACCCTTTGTTTCATATAGGCTATATTCCAGATGGTATACAGATAGGAGCCGCGAAATCAATTGACTCCAAGACGGAGGATCTGATTCCTGCCAGTCAGATGCTACACATCCGCGTAGTACAGACATTGCCACAAACAAAAAGTATCTAAATCGGTTCTTACAGACTGAATGATCGACCCCCAGCAAAACCAATTGAGATGTTAAGTTGACGTCCTGTCTCATAACTTTCTTCAAAAATTCAGATATTTCATAGATCAATCTTGATAATTTCGCACAGGCAACAAACATATGGCAAAGATCTGCCTCCAGTTTTTCCCCAGCTAGCAATCTTGGCCGGTGTATAGTATAAATTATACAAAACCATATAGTGCTGGACTTGCAGACCGGCCGACAGTAAAACATTCTGAGCCATTTCTATAGAGTCAAACACTTCAGACTCTTTAGCGCCTACCTGCGATTCCTACTTCTTAACAAGTGGTGCAATATCATCCTGTACTGAATCTAGAAGGAGCGGGTACAAATTCTTAATAGTACAACCAATGGGTTGACCCACAACCTCCATCAGCTTAATCTTGCCCCCGCATGGATTTTGTTTAAAAGTGGTTAATAAAAAATTCCTTATCTGTAAAAAATTGAAAAAATCCCTTCTGTCCAGGGCAAACTCTACGCTTAGATCCTCAAATGACTTAAAATGACCACCAGGAAGAAATAAATCCCCCACTTTCTGAATGCCACGGCCGGCCCATCCAATACAGTAATGATCTTTAAAAAGTTCTGGAAACATTGGTGTATTCCAAAGCGGTGTGTAATAACAGACCCGCCCCATCCCTATCTTGCGCTTAACCTGCGCCCAAAATTGAAGGCAGAGTTGATCGTTTAAAATTTAACCTTCTTATAATAGCTAGGTTCCAAAATCAGTAAGAAGACTGCATCCGCCTCCTTGCCCAAAATTAATGTGTAGATTGAGGTAAGAGTATCTTGTATGGATCTATCCATAGCATATAGGCCCGTATTTATACTTTTTTTAGCGCCGCATTTGCGCCGCTTTTTGACGCAAAATGGCGCAAACCTACAAAATACAATGGCATTTTGCAAGTTTGCGCCGTTTTTGCGTCAAAAAACGACGCAAATGCGGCGCAAAAAAAGTATAAATACGGGCCATAGTGTCTGTGCATATTGTAACACAGCCGCCAGATGATATATTTTGAAATTGGGGAGTGCCCACCCTCCTTTCTCTCTTGGAAGCGTCAAAAAACGAAAGGCCAGACGTGATTTAGTATAAGACCATATAAAATTACTGGGAAGCCCTTCCATTAATTTAAACCATTCCTGTCCAATTTCTAATGGTATCGTTCTAAAAAGGTAGAGCACCTTAGGTAAAAAAGTCATTTTAATCACATTACAACGTCCCATAAGCGATAAATGCAGATTATTGATACAATACATGTCCTTTTTAGCCTTAGTTAAAACTGGGGCCAGATTTATTTCTACTAACTCATCAAGGTTAGCCGTCAACTTAACTCCTAAATACTGAACCTGGGTCCTTATACGCTCATCCTCTAAAGCTGCCCAGCTGTTAACTAATATTTGGCACTTTGTTTTATTTAATAAGTAGCCAGACACTTTTCCAAACTGGGTGGCCTCCTGTTCTATTTCCTGCAAGGTGGTCATAGGGTCAGTTGTAACGACCGCAATATCATCCGCGTAGGCAAGTATTTTTGTGCTGCCCCCTCTCAATATCACTGGACTAATCTGGTTGTTATTAAGCAATTTCCTTATCAGAGGATCAATGTATGGGGCAAACAACAATGGTGAGCACGAACAACCCTGCAGTGTACCTCTCTGAATAATAATAGGAGCTGATTTTAGCCCAGCGATTTGCAAGGTGGTAACAGGGTTATGATAGAGCTGCTGAATTGCCTTAAGAAACCCAAGGCCAATATTATTCTTGCACAAGGTTGTCCATAAGAAGGGCCAGTGGACCCGATCGAATGCTTTTTCCGCGTCAAGCCATTGGAAGCTTAGACACGGCCCTGGCATCCAACAATGTGATAACCCGTCTTACATGATCAGCTGTACCTTTTCCTGGAATACATCCATGCTGCCATGGAGATACCAGATTAGAAATCACTGAGCTTAATCGGTTAACCAGTATTTTAACATATATTTTGGCATCACCATTAATCAAAGAGATCGGGCGACATGAGCCAGGTAAATGTGGCTCCTTATCCTTTTTTAAGAAAACTATTATCTTAGCCTCTTCCCATGAAGTCGGTTGGGGAGACCCTGACTGTATTTCATGGAATAAGCTAAATAATTCCTTTCGTAATTCTAACAAAAAAATCTTGTAAAACTCAAGTGGAATCTGATCTACCCCGGTTGCCTTACCACTTGCCAGATCACTGATTGCTATACCAAGTTCCTTGAGTGTCAGAGGAGCTTCGAATTCGATCTTATCTACATCCTGTAGCTGTCCCAACGGCGTATTCCCCGTATTAAAAAACATTTCCTCCTCCTGGTGTTGCCTTTCTTGTGCATATAGTTTTTGAAAGAACCATCTAAATACTTCTAGAATCTCTGGACCACTATTAACTAGCTGCCCTTCCTCATTCTCCAGAATGCTAATACTACCATAAGTCTGCTTCTGCCTTATTTTTAAGGCCAGCTGCTTTCCAACTTTCCCGCTATATTCATAGCATTCCTGCCGATGTACCAGGAATTTTGCAGCTGCCTTTTCCATAAAAATCTTTACGGCCTCCGCTTTTATGACATTTAATTTACGTAAAATATCTGAGGTCTCACCCTTACTCTGCATCACCTCCCCTAGTCGTTGTTCAGCGACGCGCAACTTTATCTGTATTAACTTTAATTGGTCAGTACGTGATCTCTCTTTTCTTAATGCATACCTCAATGTTTCTCCTCTGACGGCCGCGTTGAATGTATCCCATACTAAATGACAGGGGGCAGAACCCCGATTTATCTAAAAAAAATCCAGGATCCACCCTTTTATCTTTTGTACATGCACTGGATCCGCTAATAGTGCCCTACCAAATGACCAGAACTTAATTTGTGGCCCCTCTTTCCCTACCTCCACCACCAAGACCAGCGGATTATGATCTGACATGATTCTGGGATATCTCTCAACCCTTAATCCCCTTTGCAAAGAGGCTGATACAAAAAAGTAATCCAGCCGAACTGACTTGTTATGTGGGAAAGAAAAAAAGGTTTAGCCCGGATCCTGCGGCCTGCACATCTGCCAAGCATCAATCAGGCCATAGTTTGCTACTAATGTCTGAAGCGCCAGGAAAACTTTGTTTTTTCTGCCCTGATAAATTGTCTGTTCTTGAATGGGGATTACATTATCCAAATGTATATTCAGGTCCCCACATATTACAACCGGGGTTGCCCAAGATACAAGTTCCATAGACTGAACATATTGTGAACTTTGACCCTCTAGCAGAGCATTCCAGCAAAGCCAGCCTGCCTGATTTATCCGTAAGCTGATAATGAACGACTAAAGACCTAATTCATGTAAGTATGGCCACCTCTCTAGTAGGGGTATTCTGATTTGTGCATGCCACTAGCTTCCATCCAGGAAATTCCATCAAATGCTTCTGTGCGCCTACAATATGGGTCTGTTGCATACAGATAATATCGGCCTTAAAGGCCTTAAAGACTTCCCCTACCAGCTGGTGTTTTTTACCATCATTGAGCCTGCAGACATTTACTGTAGCTATACGCATTTCAGTTTCCTGACCCATTCTTTTACCTTTCGTCTCTCATACCTTCCCTGGGCCAACTAATCTTTCCCAAATCTGCATTCAAGACTCCCCACATGTTATTACCATTTTCACCAACCTTCCTGCTGTGTGTCCTTTTACACCCTCTACCACCACCCCCTCCCCTAGTTAATCCCAACCCCCCCCCCCAAAATCTACCCTCCCTTCCCTAACCCACCCTCCCACCCAAAACCCTCCAAATGGTATCGCCAGGCCCCTGGGCCTGTAAGATGGAAGTCGTCCACCCCACCAGCCCCGTCCGTTCGTTAAAAAGAAAAAAGAAAAACATCCAATCCAAATTTTTTCCAGCATCACTGCAGCTTCCCACCCACCCACAAGAAAAGAAGAAAAAGGGAAAAAAAACAAGAGGGGCCTACACCACATACCACACTGAGGTGCAGGTTTTTGGGTAAAAAGAAACCTAATTCGATGAGCACACCGCCCACCATCCCCCTAATCGCACTCATCAACCCACACCTACAGCTCAATCTTAATTTTTGCTGGCTTTTAATTGCTGCACATATGCCCCTGCTTTTATTTCCAATAAAAAAGTCAGCGTAGTTGATTTGTAAATAATTTTCAAACGTGCGGGGCTCAGCAGATATGCTTTCGCCCCTAACTCCTGAAATGTTGCAATCAACTGCCTTAATCGCCACCGTCTCGCTACTGTGGCATGTGCAAAGTCTGGTCTTGTAAAGAAGGATACCCCTTCAAAATTTTTCTTTGAATTGGGTCGGGTTTTTTCAAATACCATCTGCCGCAATAAAAAGTTGCCAAAATAAATAATAGTGGCCCTTGGGTAGTTCTGTCCTTTACTAGCATTGGAAGTTAGTTTTTTCTTAAACAGCGGAAATCGATGTGCTCTCTGAATCTCTGTCTCCCAGTTCCACTCAAGAAGGTCTGGAAAGGCTTTCTTAAAGAGTGACACTATATAGGACCTAGTATCCTGCCCCTCTAGGCCCTCTGCCCTCTGCTATGCCCAGAATCCGAAGATTGTTCTACCGCTGGCGGTTTTCTGCATCCTGAAGTTTCCACTGAATATCCAAGATCTGTTGCCCCTGTGTCGCCATCTGTGCAGCTGTAGCCTTAACTTCTGTCTCCAGCGCATCAGTGTGAGTCCTGACAAGATTTGACCACTTTCTTAATAGACGATTCGAGTTGCCTATTTGCAATTTTCGCCTTCCTGCTCTCTTTCTGGGCCTGTTCATGATTGTGTACCATGGTGCGGTAAATGAGTTCCAGCGTGGGGGTCGCAGCCTGATCTGAAATCCCCATAATGGGGCCTGTTGGGATATTGCTCGTACTGTCCATCTTCAAAAATGCCTGCTGGGTGGCGGTATAGTCCCACTGCAGTTCGCCTGCACCATCTTGATCATTTGGTTGCACCCCCCTAGGCTTTGTCCCCAGATTACCCCTGGTGCTAGGCTGCTCCATGGATTTCCTTCTACAAGTCGAATTGTTTGACTAAGTTAGTGTCTGTTGGTGGGATCTCTTCATCCAAGTCCGAGTCCTTAGATTGATCAGATAAGGAAAAAAAACTCTCTACAGTATCTGCCAGACCATGGTCACCTTTGGCCCCCGATAGCTTGTCCTCCTTTCCCCTCTGGCTTGGGCCCAATACTTTAACATCAGATATTGAATAAGTTTTGGGCGTGTCCTCACTCTCTTGTGATACAGCATTTTGAGTTAAGCTGCAGGTCCCTGCATTACTGCTAATCTCTCCCAGTTCCAGTTCCGTGGCCCCTCCTTCAACAGTCGATCATCAATCATGTTAACATCAGCACAAGGGAGGCCCCCCTCCTTTCCGCTATTTTTTAAAAGCGTACATATATTCTCTGGGCAGGCTGTCCCTCTGGCCCCGGTTCCTGTAGAAAATACCTGATCTCCATTGTCTTCCAGGGTGCCAGATTGTGCATTGCATAATTCTTTTTGCGGAGGTGTCCGTTTTGGCTTCACTATTTGGGTAAATATTGCAGGGACCTGAGCTGCATTCCTCCCTGTTTTCTCCATCACGGGTGTGCTTTGCTGCGCTCCTCTTCCCCGAGCACCTGTTTGGTCCTTTAGGGGAGGCTCAGGCTGTTTCCTCTCTTTCTTTGCCCCAATGGCTTCCAGGCTGGATTTCCCCCGCAGCGTCCGGGGCATCCTACTGACTTTTGAAGCCATTAGAAAGAAACAGGTGCCGAGAGCCGCATTTCCAGAGCCTCCGGAGGTGTCCGTAAACAAAAGGCAGGGGGGCGGCCACCCCTGAAGAGCTCGCAACTCCACAGAAGCTGCCCAAAATCTTGCCACGCGGCATGCGCGACAGAGGCGTAGGAGCAGCTGTAACAGCTACGACCAAACGAGCCGGGCTGGAAGGCTGATCCGAATCAGCCGGAACAGCCGGCCGCTATCTTGGGTCCCTGTTATTTAGTTTTCAACTAAGTTTTGACCCTCAGCAAAGTTCAGGGGTCTCATCAGGACATTATTGATGTGCGGGCACTTGCAATGAATTCATCAAATAGTTCGATACGAGTTGCATGATTTTATTATCTTGCATGGAAGAATAACAGAGGAAAGCACCTGTGGTAGTCAGACTCCTTGTATAAAAGTATAGACCGGCCCTAGTGCAGTGGCAGCACAATGGAGGTGTCCACCAGTAGTAGTCAAAAAAAGGAAGAATGTACTTACTCCAGGGTGAGAGTAACAACCTACCTTAAGGAATGAAGGGGAGTATTTTTAAATCTAAATGTTGGCAGAGCTAATGTGCCTGCTGTGTCTTACACCTGGATAGAAGTACTCGTTGCTGCATACGGGTTAGAGAGCACCTTCCAGTGCAGCCCTGTTGTGAGAACATCATGTGGGTGGTGTGGTACTTGTGAGCACAGAGGGAGTAGGGAAGAGGGAGGTAAGAGCTAGGAGGCTGCTGTGAGGTGTATTAACTTCTTGAGGCTTGTAGGAGGCTGGCCTGGCTTGTAGTGGGTACCAGAGGTACTTACACCTTGTGCCAGGTCCAGTTATCCCTTGTTAGTGTAGAAGAGGTGTTCCTAGCAGCTTAGACTGATAGAAGGTAGCTATGGCAAAGCAGCTTAGGCTGAACTAGGAGACATGTAAAGCTCCTACTATACCACTGGTGTCATATGCACAATATCACAAGAAAACACAATACACAGAATTACTAAAAATAAACGTACTTAATTTTTTTGACAATATGGCAAAAGTATATCAGTGAGTACCCTCAGTAGGAGGATAAGTTATATACACAAGATATATGTATACAAACCAAAATTAGGTAAGTAATAGCAAGAAAAGTAATGCAAACAGAGTAGAACTACAATAGATTGCAATAGGAGCACATAGGTGTAGGGGCAACACAAACTATATACTCCAAAAGTGGAATGCGAACCACGAATGGACCCCAAACCTATGTTAGCTTGTAGAGGGTCGCTGATACTGTAAGAAAACAGTGAGGGTTAGAAAAATAGCCCACCCCAAGACCCTGAAAGGTAGGTGTAAAGTGCACCTACTACCTCCAGAGAGCACAGAAGTCATGAGAGGGGGATTCTGCAGGAAGAACAAACACCAGCAATGCAACAACAGTGGATTTCTAGACCTGAGTACCTGTAAGACAAGGGGACCAAGTCCAATAGTCGCGACAGTGTCGAGAGTGGGCAGGAGCCCAGGAAATGCCAGCTGAGGGTGCAAGGAAGCCGCTACCAGATGAAAGAAGCTTGGAGTTCTGCAAGAAAGAAAAGAGCTAGAAACTTTTCCTTTGGAAGACGGATGTCCCACGCTGCGATGAAGCTTGCAGGGGTATTCCCACGCAGAAAGACCACAAACAAGCCTTGCTAGCTGCAAGGGTCACAGTAGAGGATTTTGGGTGCTGCTGTGGCCCAGGAGGGACCAGGATGTCGCCACTTGGAAGAAGAGATAGAGGGGGCGCCCAGCAATTCAGGGAGTCCTCACAGAAGCAGGCAGCACCCACAGAAGTACCCTTACAGGCACTTGGAAGAAGAGTGAACTGGAGTCCATGCGAAGTCACAAAAGGGAGCCCCACGACGCCGGAGGACAACTCAGAAGATTGTGCACTGCAGGAAGGAGTGTCGGGGACCAAGGCTTGGCTGTGCATGAAGGAAATCCTGGAAGAGTGCACAGGAGCCAGAGCAGCTGCAAATCATGCAATACCCAGCAATGCAGTCTAGCGTGGGGAGGCAAAGACTTACCTCCACCAAACTTGGACTGAAGAGTCACTGGACTGTGGGAGTCACTTGGACAGAGTTGCTGAGTTCCAGGTACCACGCTCGTCAGGATGAGAGGGGACCCAGAGGACCAGTGTTGCAGTCTTTTGGTGCCTGCGTTAGCAGGGGGAAGATTCCGTCGACCCACGGGAGATTTCTTTGGAGATTCTGGTGCAGTGTGAAGGCAGGCTACCCCCAGAGCATGCACCACCTGGAAACAGTCGAGAATGCCGGCAGGATGAGGCGCTACAATGTTGCTGGTAGTCGTCTTGCTACTTTGTTGTGGTTTTGCAGGCATCCTGAGCAGTCAGCGGTCGATCCTTTGGTAGAAGGTGAAGAGGGAGATACAGAGGAACTCTGATGAGCTCTTGCATTCGTTATCTAAAGAATTCCCCAGAGGAGAGACCCTAAATAGCCAGAAAAGGAGGTTTGGCTACCAAGGAAGGAGGATTGGCTACCAAGAGAGGAAAGAGCCTATCAGAAGGAGCCTCTGACGTCACCTGCTGGCACTGGCCACTCAGAGCAGTCCAGTGTGCCCCCAACACCTCTGTTTCCAGGATGGCAGAGGTCTGGGACACACTGGAGGAGCTCTGGGCACCTCCCCTGGGAGGTGCAGGTCAGGGGAGTGGTCACTCCCCTTTCCTTTGTCCAGTTTCGCGCCAGAGCAGGGCTGGGGGATCCCTGAACCGGTGTAGACTGGCTTATGCAGAGATGGGCACCAACTGTGCCCATCAAAGCATTTCCAGAGGCTGGGGGAGGCTACTCCTCCCCAGCCTTCACACCTATTTCCAAAGGGAGAGGGTGTAAAACCCTCACTCAGAGGAAGTCCTTTGTTCTGCCTTCCTGGGCCAGGGCGGCCTGGACCCCAGGAGGGCAGAAACCTGTCTGACGGGTTGGCAGCAGCTGCAGTGGAGACCCCGGAAAGGCAGTTTGGCAGTACCCGGGTACTGTGCTAGAGACCCGGGGGATCATGGAATTGTCCCCCCAATACCAGAATGGTATTGGGGTGACAATTCCATGATCTTAGACATGTTACATGGCCATGTTCGGAGTTACCATTGTGGCGCTATACAGAGGTAGTGACCTATGTTTAGTGCACGCGTGTAATGGTGTCCCCGCACTCACAAAGTCCGGGGAATTTGCCTTGAACGATGTGGGGGCACCTTGGCTAGTGCCAAGGTGCCCACACACTAAGTAACTTTACACCCAACCATCACCAGGTGAAGGTTAGACATATAGGTGACTTATAAGTTACTTAAGTGCAGTGGTAAATGGCTGTGAAATAACGTGGACGTTATTTCACGCAGGCTGCACTGGCAGGCCTGTGTAAGAATTGTCAGAGCTCCCTACGGGGGGCAAAAGAAATGCTGCAGCCCATAGGGATCTCCTGGAACCCCAATACCCTGGGTACCTCAGTAAAATATACTAGGGAATTTTATGGGTGTACCAGTATGCCAATGTGAATTGGTAAATTTAGTCACGAGCCTGTTAGTGACAAATTTGGAAAGCAGAGAGAGCATAACCACTGAGGTTCTGGTTAGCAGAGCCTCAGTGAGACAGTTAGGCATCACACAGGGAACACATATAGGCCACAAACTGATGAGCACTGGGGTCCTGGCTAGCAGGGTACCAGTGACACATAACAAACATACTGACAACATAGGGTCTTCACTATAAGCACTGGGCCCTGGCTAGCAGGATCCCAGTGAGACAGTGAAAACACCCTGACATATACTCACAAACAGGCCAAAAGTGGGGGTAACAAGGCTAGAAAGAGGCTACCTCCTCACAAGGCGGCAAAGATAAACAGGAGCATCATAGGCCTACAGGATAGCTATAAGGATAATGAGACTGAATGGGTGTTTGTGAACTATAGGGCACTGCAGAGAGAACAGTAAGCACTGGTGGACAGTAGAGGTGGTTGTGGGCATCTAGAAGCTGGAGAGATAATCTTGAGGATCAGTAAATTGCGGGTATGAGAAGTGAGCAATAGAAAAGAGCATAGGTGGGTGTAAGCACCCGATGTGCTGCAGAAGGGAGGGCTCCCAGGAGGCTGCAGAGGTGGTTGTTAGCAGCATTGGCCTGAAGAGCAGGAAGTGAGAACAGGTGATGCAGAAGGGTAGCACCAGAGGACTGCATAGGTGGTAGGGAGGCCTACTCAGTTAATCTATGAGATTTCCTGGTTCAAAAACCTATCTGTCGGCTTTAATTCAAGGTAAAAACAATTGACAATAACATATGCTTTCAAAATCAATATGTCAAACCTACTGCCTTTATCATAACATTTTATAATAAACACCTATGCTCATAGCCTTTATCATTGACTTGTCACAACAACAATCCTAATCCGATTGTACTGAGTATAAATTGTGTACAAAGCAACTATCCCACATAAAGCCATAAAAGTACAAATTTATACAAAAATACTATTGATAAAGCAATATATTACCTGCCCTAATAAGGATTATTGTAGTGCATGTATTCTAACCCCACAGTTTATTCACCTAGATCGCCAACACCAAAAATCCTTTCTTAGTACAGTAATCTGTGAAATTCCATGTAACAAAGTGCTGCCTACAGGTTTAAGCACTGTGTAATAACAATCCAGCCCTAAACGCCTATTGCCTTTAACACATGCTTTTGACAATAAGTAGATCATGCCTACCGGCTTTGTCACAATGTTTCATAAAAACAGAACAGCATTATGAAATCTGGCATGCTTAACCCAATGAACTGATGGAGCCTTTATCCTTTATCATCGGTTACCCAACTTTACCCAACACTGGCCTATTCAAGTGTGCACTAACTGGAAACCATCATACAAACAGTTCTGAAATTACACATTGATAAAATATACAGCTAGCAAACAACATACAACCACCCTCAACTGGGCCTAACAAGAATCATCACAGTGAAACCCCCTCGGGTTTGTCAGAGTGGGTGGCCAACATCAAAACCCTTGTCTATTACAGCAACCTTTTAGAGTCCATGCAACAAAATACCTATAAATAGACTTTAATATATAGTTATAACAATTCACACCTAAATGCCTATCAACATTAGCATATGCATTTCACAATAAGTATGTCAGGGCTAGTCCCTTTATCTTAACATTTCACAGTAAACAGATGAGGCCTGTAGCCATGATCACTGCCTTCCATCATAACCACCTCAAGCATGCTGCATCGAGTATAAAATTTTGCACAAGCCAAAAAGTGCAATACACCCAATATTATTACTGGAAGTACACAAATTGAGCCCAATCAAATCCTGCATTCAGGGAGACTAACTTGTGAGTGGAGCCTAAGCCTCTCTCTCTCTTTTTTAAAACATTTTATTTATTATTTCCATCTCCATTAACAATAAAAGAACACAACTTGAAGCAGAGCTCAATATCAATGTGTTCATTAAAAATCAGTCAGTGCACATCATTATACCTGGCTATTTGGCATTACATCCTGTTGGGCGGGAGATCTATATATCTGAAAAGCTTACGTTTCGGTCATCGATCATCAATCCACAATCCCAAAACAGTGCACACACCATTTCCCAACTCCATTCCTGGTCAATGATTCAAAGCAATCAGTCACTGCTAACCTTTATGGCTTCTTATTTCCAGTTGCAGCTCTTCCTCCTTATCAAGCTGTATCCCTATTATCTGATGGGTCATCACTATAGGTATCATGTTTGGACAAACATGGGGGTCTGCTGGTCCAAAAATGACATCTTCCTACGTTCCTAGTTCTAAATTGCCTAATCCCCTCTCTCAGTAGGACTGAAAGCTCTTTTTGTTTCTCAAATTACGTCAAGATTCAGTTGCACTGTCAAGCCAGACCTAAAAATCCATGCAGAACAATGACTGCCCTCCTCCCATGGGTGCTGCTGCCAGGGACAAATGCTGTAAATTATCTAATCATCTAAGACAATTTAATAGCATTAAGGTAGCATGTGTTAAAGTTCGGGCAACTGGATAAATAAACAAAATGATCACAGATGTGTGGAGGGCAAGCACTTTTTTGTGGAAGCACACAATTTATGCCATATCAAACCATGTGCTCCTGGCTGCCAAGATGAGAGCAAAGCCAAAGACCCTTTACTGTTGCACCTCATAGAATTGTCTGGTGACATCTGTGCTGTAAAACGAGACCATAAAAGGGTAGTCACTTGTGTGTCCCAGGAGTGTGTTTGAAAAGAGGCAACTGGTGCAGCTTTCCAGGCATACTTGGAGAAAGTATTGCAAATAGACAAAGGTTGTTAATCTGCACCGGGGATCAGATGTACAACTATTTGTGGTACTTTGGCCCGATATACAGAGCCATTTGGTGGTAAATCTTATTGGCCTAATTTACACGTGCAACGTATTTATAACATGCGGCTTTGCAATTTCACATCCTTTTATTTGTATGCAATTTCACCCCCCCAAAGACTTATATTGTGCTTGGCTCATCCCTCTCATGAGTCGTGGAGTGGATGATCTATAAAGTTTGAGAAGTTCAAATACTCATGAATTTATCGTTATTCCAAAACGTTTCTCAGATCTCTTTCCACCCTGGAAATGGTTGAGGATTTTTTTTTGCAGAGGGCACAGTAAATTCCTTTCCATGTAAGAAATGGAAGGGAACCGGCCCAGAATTGGTGGGTGTCTAAGGGAAGGCGTTTCTCTATAGAAAAAAAACTTTATAATGCTATTTCTACCCTGGAAATGGTTGAGATATTTTTGCCAAGGGCATGAGTAAACCCCTTCCCATGCAAAAGGTGGAAGAGTGCAGCCTTAGAATTGACGGGTGAGTAGGGGAACAGGTTTCTCCTTGGGAAAAAAAGAATAATCCCATTACACAAAGGGGGTGGTATTTCGAAAGCATGCGGAGGCATGTTGAAATGCCTCCACATTGTTACAAACTGCAGTTCTCAAGAGGTTTGCTGAAGTAAAACTGGAATTCTGTGGCTGCTTCAGATGTCAAGAGACACTTTTGGAAAACTTTGCGAATCCTTTAAAGCTGTAAATGTCACCCAAGTGAGGTAAGTGCGGATCTATAACGTTCTGTTTTTAATTAGCCCCATAGCTTATTTTTGCAGTTTAAAAACGAAAAGTGGATATTTCTGATAATCTTTATGGCACTCCGCACTCTGAATTACTTGTACTTAAAGATATCTGTTTAAAGCATATAAGCCCAGCAGAGTTCTTTTTAGATCCTCTGTGTATGACCTTAAAATCGCAAGTATGAATTCTGACAGCCGAACATTTGTTTTTTTCCATGAGTGTTTCATTCTTCAGGTCATTACTGCTCTTCCATACTGTGTGGAAATAATACACTTTGACCTGAGCCCCACATATGTAGCTGCACCATGGCACACGTTTGTCATCAAAGACAAATTCCACGTGGAGTACGCACAACTTCAATACATATAAATGGTTTGAGGATCTGGAAAAATAGCATTTAAGTTCAAAAGATCATACCTGGACTCTTTGATTGTATATAGCCGTCTCTGCAATGCAAGCTATGTGGGTATCATTTGATGTGCTCGGCTTTGGAATTTCTCTCTGGTAACTGATTGGAGGGGGACCCTTTGTAACACAATGACCACAAATATCTTTAAAAAACAAGCGTAAGTAAAGGATCACAGGGGCGCAGACAACTCTCTTTTCCCATCCCTCACGCCGAGAGAGAGGCAATGGGTCGGAAAAAAACCCATTATATACGTTATTTTTGTGAATCATCCTGCAATCCAGAAATCCTGAAATTGTCAAGGATGCCACTGATAAACTGAATGTCACTGTTTTGACAATAGCGTACTGGTGGTGTAGTAAACTGTAAAGTTCAGGCTACAGAAACTAATTGTAAATATATCACGGTGTCTGTATCACGATCACGTGTTGCACCAATGCACAAGTACAGAGAGGGGCCATGTGCACATTCGTGATGAACTCAGATCTATGGTGAATGCCGTAAGGTGGTGGTTCTTAACCTGTGGGCTCCGGACCTGTAGGACCGGTTTATATAAAATAATAAATTATATGTATTTATATTTATATTAAATTATATTACCACTTTAAGTTTATATATATATAAAATGTTAATTGAAAAGTTTATACCACTTTTTTAATGAGAAGAAAGTTAGAATTGGTGACTAAAAAGTTGGTATAATTCTTTGATTCTTGGGACCAGACAAGCACAGCAAATGTAATCTAGTATAGGCAATTGTTGGCCTCAATTCAAGCCCTGGTATGTACGGACCAACAGAGCATGAGTCAGGAGCCAAAAAGACAAACAAATATGTCCAGCATATCGCTTCATCTTTTAGAAATAATAATTAAAAATAGCCCAAAACTTCCAATTAAAATTAAAATTTCAATTTTGGCAAATTTTATTTGTGAATTAAATATATTTAATAAATTGCGTATTTATTTACTGTATAGTGTTTATATATTCGAAAGCAGTGTTTTTTTGAGGTTCCAAATCTTGAAAATTGTTTTGGTGGAGATACTCAACTTTCATCAGTGCTTCAGTGGGTACTCGACAGAAGTCGGAACCAAAATCTAAGAACAGAAGTTTACAGAATCTGGTAAATATGAATGTCTGTGGTGAGGATACTGCAAATATATAATTCTGTGAATTTTGGCCAGATAATGGGTTGATTATATAGATTCTGTATTTATTGCACCGAAATCTACATGTTTTTACATTTACTACATGAATTCCACTAATAAAGTTTGCATGATTTGACCAGCAGAAATCTGTCAGGGAAACAGCGGGAGTGTGATCATCTTTTTTTTTATATATATATCTTATATCTTATTTGAGCAGGTGTAATGATATACAATATATTTTCACAATATTCTATAATAAAATACAATGGTAAGTCAAATTACACAGATCCCCCAATTGAATTCCTATTGTATTCATTTCAGAACAAATGCCACCCCCTTACATTGCATCCACATCACTGGTTTTTCCCCAAATACCCTCATGTTTACGCATAGTACCTATTGGCTGAGTATATAGTTTCTTTTTTGATTGGACGCCTTTCATTTTTGCTTCCCATGCTGCAAACGTAGGAGGTATAGGTGATTTCCAGGCTTGCAAAATCAAAGATTTAGCTATAAGGGTTGTGATAAACAAAATTTGTTTTGCACAATTTGACAAACCTGGGAATCATGAGATACCGAACAATGCTCCTGATGGCTCGAGGGTAAGAGCAACCAAGATAACGAAGCTAACCCAAACACATATTTTTTCCCAAAATTCTGCCAGATGTTTACAAGTGAAATATACAGGGAGCCAATTACCCTGACTTTCCTGGAAGCATGGACAAGAGCTAGATGTCTCAGGGTAAATTTCTTTAAGTTTAGCTGGTGTATAATATAACAACCACTTCGAATAGAATGCAATTTTTTAAAAAGGTGCACCCCTAATCGCTTTATGTGATAGAATATTTTGATTTTTCCACTGCTGTAGATCGATCTTGCACCCTGTTGAGTTTTCAATTTTGAACAAAAACTGAGAAATCATTTCAGATGAGGACTGAGAATGAAGAACCTTATACCAGCTGCCTATACCACGTAAATTCCCATAAAAAGCCTGAAATATATTGTAACTAGATACCTCTTGTTCTATCGTTGGCAGTCAGAAGAAAATGCTGGATTTGGTTGAAGAAGAACCTAAGGTCATCTGAAATCGTACCCCTCTCGGTTTGACACTGGGCCCAAGTCTTGATTTGATCACCTAATAAAAAATCTGATAAACTCTTGAACCCTGCCTGTTCCCAGTTTTGAACATACGCCAGATTTATCTCCAAGCCTAGCATCCAGGAATCTCAGAGCCTGAATGTCGGATGCAAATTCGGGATTTAATATTTCTCCCATACTAATACAATCATATCACGAATAATTACCGGCAGTTTGTATCTCACACGTTTGGGGAGATGAGGTAATTTAAGAAATCGGGGAAGCTGGTCGCCACTGTTGCTTAGCATGCACTTAAGATAAAAATAGGAGTTAGGTGCTATGGTCGCACTTGATGCTCAGTCCAAAAAGGAGGCCTCGTAATACGTTTTGAGGTTAGGCACCGCTAGCCCCCCATCTTCCACAGTAATACGAATTCTCTAATCATCGATTCTATATCTTTAAAGAATTTCTGGGGAATTGTAAGGATTATACTCGAAAAACAAATATAAACAAGGGAAGAATCATCATTTTGACCACTGCCACCTGCTCTATGATCGTCAAAGAAGAAGATTTCCATTTCAGAAGTAGACTTTGAGCTATTCTGAAAACGGCTACGTAATTTAGCTGGAAAAGATTAGAAACATTATGTGATAGAAATACTCCTAGATATCTGATAGGACTTGAAAGCTGGGACTGTACTCGTAATCCCGCTGGGAGAAGCAGCATTTCAGCATTATACAACAGAGCCCCAGATTTTGAATGGTTATTCCTATATCCACCAAGATCTGAAAAAGTCTTAGGGGCATATTTATACTATGTTTGCGCCGGAATTGCGTCGTTTTTTTTACGCAAAGCTAACTCCATATTTATACTTTGGCGTTAGACCCGTCTAGCGCCAAAGATCCTGGGGTTTGCGTCATTTTTTAGCGTGGACACCTACCTTGCGTTAATGATATGCAAGGTAGGCGTTCCCGTCTAAAAAATTACTCCAAGGCATGTGCGCCTTATTTAAACTCCCGTGCAAAAATGACGCACGGGAGTGGGCGGGTAAAAAAAAATGACGTCCAGCCGCTTTTGCGTCATTTTTTAACGCCTGGTCAGGGCAGGCGTTAAGGGACCTGTGGGCTCGGAAGGAGCCCAGAGGTGCCCTCCCATGCCCCCAGGGACACCCCCTGCCACCCTTGCCCACCCCAGGAGGACGCCCAAGGATGGAGGGACCCATCCCAGGGAACTTAAGGTAAGTTCAGGTAAGTATTTTATTTTTTATTTTTTTGTGGCATAGGGGGGCCTGATTTGTGCCCCCCTACATGCCACTATGCCCAATGACCATGCCCAGGGGACATAAGTCCCCTGGGCATGGCCATTGGGCAAGGGGGCATGACTCCTGTCTGTGCTAAGACAGGAGTCATTTCAATGGGGGTTGGGAGTAAAAAAAAATGGCGCAAATCAGGTTGAGGCCAATATTTTGCCTCAGACCTGACTTGCCCCATTTTTTTACACCCAAGCTCCATTTTCCCCTACGCCGGCGCTGCCTGGTGTGGGTCATTTCTTTTTACGCACACCGGTCAGCTGCGCCGGCTAACGTCATTCCATAAATAAGGCGCCCGCATGGCTCTTTGGAATGGCGTTAGCCGGCGTTAAAATTTTTGACGCACAACTGCGTTGGCGCAGTTGTGCGTCAAAAAGTATAAATATGGCCCTTAATCTTTGCAAAGGTTCTGGCTATATAAAGCGGTTCCGCAAGGAGATAAAGAATCATATCGTCAGCGAACAGTTTGACTTTAGGTGCCTGGTTAATAGGAGGACAGATAGAATTATCTTGCCAAAGCCAAAGGTTCAATGAAAAGTGCAAAAAGCACTGGAGAAAGGGGACAGCCCTGCAGCTTACCCCATGATATCTGCACTGTTCCTGCTATCTTTGCATTGATTAAAACCCTGGCTTCGGCCTTGGAGTATAAACTACACATGGTCTGAATATATTTACCTGGGAAACTAAATCTTTCCAAAATTGTAAACAGGACCTCCCATTGGACCAAGTCAAATGCCTTCTCGACATCAAGCATTATGATTCCTGCCAGATATTTGTGGTGCGAAAAATAATTGATCGCCTGAACTAAAACATTAGTATTTGTAGACAAAAGCCTGCCAGGAAGAAAACTGCACTGGGCCTCGTGAATAAGTCCTTGAACTACCTGAGTCGTTCGAACTACTAAGATTTTAGTAAATAGTTTATATCCTGATTTACGAGACTGATCGGATGACATGAACCTGGATTCTCAGGTGGCTTGTCCTTTTTTTTAAACTAACAACTATTGCCCTTGTAAAAGAGGGTGGGACTTCTACTCCTTCAAGTATTTCATTATATAAATTGGCCAAAATATTGGCTACTTGACTCAGCAATACTTTATACACTTCGGCTGGAAGACCATCTTCTCCGGGAGCCTTTCCACTCCATGCGTCTTGTATTGCCTTGATGACTTCCGAACAAGTAATAGGAGCTCATAACAAGGCTTGCGCATCTCCATCTAACCTTGGTAGCTCCAATGAATTCAGACAATGCGTACTCTTAGGTAATTTAACTTGCGCTGTAGCAGTATAAAGATTTGTATAATGGGAAAGGAAGACATTCTTCATATCTTCAGGTTGGTGCATGACTACGCCTTGATCACTATCAAATATAGCTTTAATCAAATTCAAATTTGAATTTCTTTTTGTAGACCAGGCCAAATTTTTCCTACATGTTCATTCTCCTCATACTGTTTCTGAAAAATTGATTATCGATTAAGTATTTCCTGCGATATATAAAAGCCTTTAAGACTATTCTGCGCTCTTTCGAATTTCAAAGCTGACTCTTGACTATATTGTGTTTGGTGGCTCCTAGATGCTTGATCAAATTCTTGTTGTAATTTGAGTTTTTTCTCTTTACCTGCTTTATCCTATGAACTTTGTAAGAAATTGCTTCTCTCGTATATGGGGTTTGGTGGCATCCCAGATATTAAAAGGAGAAGCCCAGCTTTTGTTAATATTCACAAATTTGGTAACTGATGCTTTTAAGGTTGCAAACCAGCCTCCGTCTACTAAAAGTGACTTATCAAAACTCCAACGTGGATGGCTCATCTGATTATTATTCCTAGTAACACTAGCCAAGGGGACAGAATGATCCGAAAACAGATTGGCAAAAAAATACCCGATCCATGTTTTCCCAAACCAAATCAAACTAAGATAAAATCAATCCTTGAAGCTGTATTAAACCTTTTAGAAAAGCAGCTAAATTCCCTCATCTGACGATGGTCAGCCCTCCAAACATCTACAGTGCTAAGTCCAACACCATCTTAGCAAGCAGCCGAGATGCTCTCGGTTTATTTTGTTTTTGGTTCCTATGTGATGTATCAATCTGCATGTTAGGTATAATATTAAAGTCTCCTCCCATAATATAAAAGCCAGAAAGTGCTGACAGTTGATGTACAAAGCTTGTAGAGAAGTTGTACCACCTTCAATAGGGAACTAGAAGCTCACAAGATGAATTTCCATGTCTGCCACTGATGAACTACTTATTATCCAACTTGCTTGTGGGTCCCTAAATATCTGTTTGACCACCCCAGGGAAATCATGTGTGATTAAAATGCCTACTCTCCGAACTGCTGCATTAGGTGACACAAAGAATGATTGAGTAATGAAATTAGGGAGTTTGGGCAGCTTTCTCTGAAGTTTTAGATGAGTTTCCTGAAGAAAAAAAATACTGAGCCTGTGATACCTTTAACCAGTTCAGTACTGCCTGAAATTTCACATTATTATTGGCCCAATTCACATTACACAGTACTATTTTTAGATTATTCCCTGTCATTCCTTTTGTTTAACCTTAAGGTGAGTGAATCAAGACTAATGTAGATATGCAACCTTGATTCTAAAGCCCTTTTTCGTCTCATCTCCATAGCTCTAGACCAGTTCTTATATAAATCTGCACAAATATCACCTGCTTTTTTACCCCTTCCAAGTGAAAAAAAACCATCACCACATAGTGCTCTCCCACACCCAACCCATAAGGCCAAACCTGTCATGACCTTGCTTCCTTGTGACCCCCCTCTCATGCCCTTGGCCCTCCTCCCTCCCCTCCCCTTCGCACCTCACCCCCTCTAAGTAGGAGTGCACTGACATGGCACTGTAAAGCCACAATTGATTAGGGCAAGGTAGAACCAGGCTACTCGCGTTCTACTTATATCTCCTAGAGATCACATATGTGACATCAATACACATCACATAACCGACAAGGAAGAAACAAAAAGAAAAACCCCAACATCGCCCTTGCTTTTCCCTTCTCCCCTCTCCATCCCCTCCCCACCTCCCTCCCCCTCTGCAGAACCCTATGTTTGATATCAGAACAATATGAAGAATAGGATTGCGAGAGGAGAGAGCAGAGAAAGGGGAAGGAGAAATGAGAAGAGAGAAGAGAGAAGAGAGAAAAAAAAGGGGGGGGTGAAACATAACTTTCTCTAAAGCCTGCTTTCTATGTGTCTCCAAGTAATCCTTTGTTTGCTGAACATCCTGACAAATATGCGCTCAACCGTTGTGAAAAATCTTTAGTTTTGCGAGCTGCACAAGCCTGCTGGAGCCCCATATTTCTTGAACTCATCAATGAGACTGATAAATTTGCGCCGTCTGCATGCTGCTGTGGCAGACATATCGTAGAAGATACGGAAACTAAATTATCAGTTGTGTTGAACACTTTGGCTCTGATTGCTTGCGATAAGACCTGATCTTTAATACTGTAGTCCCCGAAGTTGACCAAAATAGTTTGTGGATACTATGCCATCGGAATTCTTGTTGCGGGAACTCTGTGTGCTCACATGAAGGTTGAATCCACAATAGCTGTAGCTTTCTCAGGGAGAACATGTTTATTAATGAGGTCTAACATCACTTCTGTTACAGAGGCAGTTGCTCCTAGTTCTTCGGGAATCCTCACTAACCTCAGATTCGAACGTCTTAAACTGTTTTCATTATCATCGAGTTTTTACTGTAGCTCTTCAAGTTCAGCCTGCATTTTATCCGCTGTTGTGCTATAGTGAGACTGGGAATCCTCCAAGTCAGAGACCCTCTGCTCTGCCTGAGATACACCTGCAGAAAGAAGGGTCAAGTTGGAGTTCAACTGCCCTGTGTTGAATAATTTCCCTATGGGCCTCCTCCAGTGAAATTTTCATAGCGCGTAGCTCTCTGAGGATCTGGTCGAGCATTGTTTCCACTGGTAACAGTCGCAAAGGGGCTACAAAGCTTGTGCTGACTGAGTTATCAAGCCCAGCCGGAGCGCTGCCAATGCTGTCAACTTTGCTACCAGAAATTGTCTCTGTAATTTGCCCTGAGAGAGTTCGCCTACCTATATGGTCCAAAGTTAGTGTTGATTGGCTGTTTGGAAGTGCATTGGACACTGTCCTAGCTTTTTCCTTTTCTCTCTCCTTATCACCCCCTTTGGTATTGCTTGCTAAGAACAGGGGATACACAGGTTTCTTGAAGGAATTTTTGACTAGTCCATACCATTCATGGAGCCAAGCCCTGCCGTAGAGAGTAGAGTAGAGGAGTAGAGTAGAGTCGACTCCTCTGCGGACCCCCTGGCTCGGTGCTGCGTCCGATCTGCTCCGATCCAGCTTATATCCTTGAGGTACGTCATCATCGTCGAGTCGTTTGGATCCAGGAAAATGCTGCGTTTCATCTAGCCGTGGCTCTGGGCAAATAACTGTAGAGATATCATCCTAGCGTTCGTGCGGGAGCTGCGATAAGGCTTAAAATTGAGCCGAGCCAAACGCGCACGGATCGCGTGAGCCGGGTATCTTGCTGCACTCCAATTGGGCTCAGTCACGGAGCATTTCTAGTGTGATGATCATTGCAGAACTTAGCTCGCTGCTCAAGTGCTGGAATTTATCACCAAACATGGAACTGGGGTCTTATCCGGTAACTATATAACTTTATGCATGAGCTGCAGTTAGGACAGCACTAAAGCATGCATCATGGTTTTTGTTTTTTCCTTCTTAGTTCCGAACTACATGATACCTGTAGCAAGGTCAGCCACACATCCCCCCTATACAGTGGGTCACAGCATGCAAAACTCAAGGCACATTGCAGTGTGTTCCATTGAGGGTCAGGTGACATGGTTCCATCTTGCCCTTCAGTCATACCGTCTGGGCTTCTGCAATGTTACTGATTTCATCTTTATGTGTAAATAGATGGGCATGCTTAACCTGCTGTCATGCATTTTAACAAAGAGTGACTTATACATGTGCACACATAGGAAACCCCATAACTACCAGGTGTGTAATAGGTACTAGCCTTGATATGCCAGCTGAGTTGATGCACAACTTAACGTTTATTCAAAATAAAGTCCATGGGAATCGATGTTGACACTCATCCTGCTAAAGAGGCAATTTGCACACAGTACTTCTATTAGCATTAGCTTTATTCTTAGCACTCTACAGGGGAATGGACATATGTGTGACATACCCTACATAGAGCACACACTCTGAGCACATGGCTTTCATAGGATTTAATAACTCAAGTATCATCGGAAGGGCATACATGTAACTTAATCTCTTGCAGGATGGGTCTTCTGGCCGCGTCGGTTTCCATAGGTCAAAAGTTCAAATAAAGTTGCATTACCATTTACATAGAGATCAAGACACCATCAGAAACTAGTCAGGATGTGTAATTTACTCTGGAGATATGCTCAACACATGAACCTTAGATTATTCACCCATAATCTGCCTGTACAAATTACTCTTCCAACAGTGAGACACTTTTATTGAAGGGTCTCCAGTAGAGATGCATTGCTAAAAACTCAGTGCATTACCTCCTTCCAGCTACACTGCGTTATGTGCTTGATGAGTACCAGTCATTATTAGGACATGATGTTGTTCATCACTCTGTTTATATTTTGAGAGAGAAATCTTCATCAATTTCCATGCTGCATTCTTACATTCAAAGTCATGCAGCAAATAGTATAGTTGTCATGCTCCCACCTAGGACGCAATGTCAGACAATGGAGGCAATCTTTTGTACATTGTAGCTTTCCCTCAACTTCGGACAGCATCTCTTCTGGTTCTCTAGATTTATTGATGTGCCCTCCCATGCCCCCAGGGACACCCCCTGCCACCCTTGCCTACCCCAGGAGGACGCCCAAGGATGGAGGGACCCATCCCAGGGAACTTAAGGTAAGTTCAGGTAAGTATTTTATTTTTTATTTTTTTGTGGCATAGGGGGGCCTGATTTGTGCCCCCCTACATGCCACTATGCCCAATGACCATGCCCAGGGGACATAAGTCCCCTGGGCATGGCCATTGGGCAAGGGGGCATGACTCCTGTCTGTGCTAAGACAGGAGTCATTTCAATGGGGGTTGGGAGTAAAAAAAAATGGCGCAAATCAGGTTGAGGCCAATATTTTGCCTCAGACCTGACTTGCCCCATTTTTTTACACCCAAGCTCCATTTTCCCCTACGCCGGCGCTGCCTGGTGTGGGTCATTTCTTTTTACGCACACCGGTCAGCTGCGCCGGCTAACGTCATTCCATAAATAAGGCGCCCGCATGGCTCTTTGGAATGGCGTTAGCCGGCGTTAAAATTTTTGACGCACAACTGCGTTGGCGCAGTTGTGCGTCAAAAAGTATAAATATGGCCCTTAATCTTTGCAAAGGTTCTGGCTATATAAAGCGGTTCCGCAAGGAGATAAAGAATCATATCGTCAGCGAACAGTTTGACTTTAGGTGCCTGGTTAATAGGAGGACAGATAGAATTATCTTGCCAAAGCCAAAGGTTCAATGAAAAGTGCAAAAAGCACTGGAGAAAGGGGACAGCCCTGCAGCTTACCCCATGATATCTGCACTGTTCCTGCTATCTTTGCATTGATTAAAACCCTGGCTTCGGCCTTGGAGTATAAACTACACATGGTCTGAATATATTTACCTGGGAAACTAAATCTTTCCAAAATTGTAAACAGGACCTCCCATTGGACCAAGTCAAATGCCTTCTCGACATCAAGCATTATGATTCCTGCCAGATATTTGTGGTGCGAAAAATAATTGATCGCCTGAACTAAAACATTAGTATTTGTAGACAAAAGCCTGCCAGGAAGAAAACTGCACTGGGCCTCGTGAATAAGTCCTTGAACTACCTGAGTCGTTCGAACTACTAAGATTTTAGTAAATAGTTTATATCCTGATTTACGAGACTGATCGGATGACATGAACCTGGATTCTCAGGTGGCTTGTCCTTTTTTTTAAACTAACAACTATTGCCCTTGTAAAAGAGGGTGGGACTTCTACTCCTTCAAGTATTTCATTATATAAATTGGCCAAAATATTGGCTACTTGACTCAGCAATACTTTATACACTTCGGCTGGAAGACCATCTTCTCCGGGAGCCTTTCCACTCCATGCGTCTTGTATTGCCTTGATGACTTCCGAACAAGTAATAGGAGCTCATAACAAGGCTTGCGCATCTCCATCTAACCTTGGTAGCTCCAATGAATTCAGACAATGCGTACTCTTAGGTAATTTAACTTGCGCTGTAGCAGTATAAAGATTTGTATAATGGGAAAGGAAGACATTCTTCATATCTTCAGGTTGGTGCATGACTACGCCTTGATCACTATCAAATATAGCTTTAATCAAATTCAAATTTGAATTTCTTTTTGTAGACCAGGCCAAATTTTTCCTACATGTTCATTCTCCTCATACTGTTTCTGAAAAATTGATTATCGATTAAGTATTTCCTGCGATATATAAAAGCCTTTAAGACTATTCTGCGCTCTTTCGAATTTCAAAGCTGACTCTTGACTATATTGTGTTTGGTGGCTCCTAGATGCTTGATCAAATTCTTGTTGTAATTTGAGTTTTTTCTCTTTACCTGCTTTATCCTATGAACTTTGTAAGAAATTGCTTCTCTCGTATATGGGGTTTGGTGGCATCCCAGATATTAAAAGGAGAAGCCCAGCTTTTGTTAATATTCACAAATTTGGTAACTGATGCTTTTAAGGTTGCAAACCAGCCTCCGTCTACTAAAAGTGACTTATCAAAACTCCAACGTGGATGGCTCATCTGATTATTATTCCTAGTAACACTAGCCAAGGGGACAGAATGATCCGAAAACAGATTGGCAAAAAAATACCCGATCCATGTTTTCCCAAACCAAATCAAACTAAGATAAAATCAATCCTTGAAGCTGTATTAAACCTTTTAGAAAAGCAGCTAAATTCCCTCATCTGACGATGGTCAGCCCTCCAAACATCTACAGTGCTAAGTCCAACACCATCTTAGCAAGCAGCCGAGATGCTCTCGGTTTATTTTGTTTTTGGTTCCTATGTGATGTATCAATCTGCATGTTAGGTATAATATTAAAGTCTCCTCCCATAATATAAAAGCCAGAAAGTGCTGACAGTTGATGTACAAAGCTTGTAGAGAAGTTGTACCACCTTCAATAGGGAACTAGAAGCTCACAAGATGAATTTCCATGTCTGCCACTGATGAACTACTTATTATCCAACTTGCTTGTGGGTCCCTAAATATCTGTTTGACCACCCCAGGGAAATCATGTGTGATTAAAATGCCTACTCTCCGAACTGCTGCATTAGGTGACACAAAGAATGATTGAGTAATGAAATTAGGGAGTTTGGGCAGCTTTCTCTGAAGTTTTAGATGAGTTTCCTGAAGAAAAAAAATACTGAGCCTGTGATACCTTTAACCAGTTCAGTACTGCCTGAAATTTCACATTATTATTGGCCCAATTCACATTACACAGTACTATTTTTAGATTATTCCCTGTCATTCCTTTTGTTTAACCTTAAGGTGAGTGAATCAAGACTAATGTAGATATGCAACCTTGATTCTAAAGCCCTTTTTCGTCTCATCTCCATAGCTCTAGACCAGTTCTTATATAAATCTGCACAAATATCACCTGCTTTTTTACCCCTTCCAAGTGAAAAAAAACCATCACCACATAGTGCTCTCCCACACCCAACCCATAAGGCCAAACCTGTCATGACCTTGCTTCCTTGTGACCCCCCTCTCATGCCCTTGGCCCTCCTCCCTCCCCTCCCCTTCGCACCTCACCCCCTCTAAGTAGGAGTGCACTGACATGGCACTGTAAAGCCACAATTGATTAGGGCAAGGTAGAACCAGGCTACTCGCGTTCTACTTATATCTCCTAGAGATCACATATGTGACATCAATACACATCACATAACCGACAAGGAAGAAACAAAAAGAAAAACCCCAACATCGCCCTTGCTTTTCCCTTCTCCCCTCTCCATCCCCTCCCCACCTCCCTCCCCCTCTGCAGAACCCTATGTTTGATATCAGAACAATATGAAGAATAGGATTGCGAGAGGAGAGAGCAGAGAAAGGGGAAGGAGAAATGAGAAGAGAGAAGAGAGAAAAAAAAGGGGGGGGTGAAACATAACTTTCTCTAAAGCCTGCTTTCTATGTGTCTCCAAGTAATCCTTTGTTTGCTGAACATCCTGACAAATATGCGCTCAACCGTTGTGAAAAATCTTTAGTTTTGCGAGCTGCACAAGCCTGCTGGAGCCCCATATTTCTTGAACTCATCAATGAGACTGATAAATTTGCGCCGTCTGCATGCTGCTGTGGCAGACATATCGTAGAAGATACGGAAACTAAATTATCAGTTGTGTTGAACACTTTGGCTCTGATTGCTTGCGATAAGACCTGATCTTTAATACTGTAGTCCCCGAAGTTGACCAAAATAGTTTGTGGATACTATGCCATCGGAATTCTTGTTGCGGGAACTCTGTGTGCTCACATGAAGGTTGAATCCACAATAGCTGTAGCTTTCTCAGGGAGAACATGTTTATTAATGAGGTCTAACATCACTTCTGTTACAGAGGCAGTTGCTCCTAGTTCTTCGGGAATCCTCACCAACCTCAGATTCGAACGTCTTAAACTGTTTTCATTATCATCGAGTTTTTACTGTAGCTCTTCAAGTTCAGCCTGCATTTTATCCGCTGTTGTGCTATAGTGAGACTGGGAATCCTCCAAGTCAGAGACCCTCTGCTCTGCCTGAGATACACCTGCAGAAAGAAGGGTCAAGTTGGAGTTCAACTGCCCTGTGTTGAATAATTTCCCTATGGGCCTCCTCCAGTGAAATTTTCATAGCGCGTAGCTCTCTGAGGATCTGGTCGAGCATTGTTTCCACTGGTAACAGTCGCAAAGGGGCTACAAAGCTTGTGCTGACTGAGTTATCAAGCCCAGCCGGAGCGCTGCCAATGCTGTCAACTTTGCTACCAGAAATTGTCTCTGTAATTTGCCCTCAGAGAGTTCGCCTACCTATATGGTCCAAAGTTAGTGTTGATTGGCTGTTTGGAAGTGCATTGGACACTGTCCTAGCTTTTTCCTTTTCTCTCTCCTTATCACCCCCTTTGGTATTGCTTGCTAAGAACAGGGGATACACAGGTTTCTCGAAGGAATTTTTGACTAGTCCATACCATTCATGGAGCCAAGCCCTGCCGTAGAGAGTAGAGGAGAAGGAGGAGGAGGTAGAGAGATGTCAGTGTTGAGAGCTGAAGAAGGGCTTGTGTCTTGAACTAGGCCAGAGCGAGTCTCCCATGAAGTTGAAGATCAGAATTCTGTCTCCCAGTTCTGCTGCGAGATCATAATACCATATTCCATTTCTTGCTGTAACAGTGAAATAGGTACTATGTTCTTGGACCTGGTTGGGGCAGATGTTGGAGAATAAGAGGACCTAGGGGCAGTAATAGATTCTCGCTCCTCCAAGGAGTCTCCTGGAAAGGGCTCTAGATGATCCTGTCTACTAGACCCAGTCCTTCGTCTTTGTTTTCACATCCCCGGCGGGGTAACTTGCGTCTTGTTAACTTTGGGAGCTCTATTAGCCAACCGTGGCTTTGAGACAGTTTCTCGAGCCATGCCTTTCATACTGCTTACAGATTTTGAGGAAGAGCGAGGAAAAAAAAAACACACCGCCAGCTCCCAAACTGCTTCTGCTATTTTATAAAAGCACCCTTTTTACGTAGTACTGACCACTATTATGTAAATGTTTTGATTTTGGCTAGTGATTAACTGCAGTTCCCACTTTTTATGATACCTTGCCTCCTTTAATCTCTTGCTGACACTTGCTTGCTTTACTTTGAACACTTTTCTTTCCTTAGCCTCGGTTTGCTCTCCCTCTCTATACCACTTTTTAGTACTCTGATCAATTACTATCCAGTTTCCTGTCCCATATAATAATGCATGCTTCTCACATCGTGATACTCCCCTTCTTAATCTACCAAAATGTTTGGGAATGTTCTGAAGTGAGAAAAAAAAAGTCCGCTGTCAGCATGCTCTTTAACAGAGAAAGCCTCCTCCAACTCCAGCACACCGAATCACTCCTCGATCAAAGTTCTTCACTGTAGCACAATAGCATTTTTATGTGCACCTTCAGCTCACCGTCCGAGTTGGTCATGCCACACCTCCTCTCTCCACTCCTCGACTCCTCTGCGGACCCCCTGGCTCGGTGCTGCGTCCGATCTGCTCCGATCCAGCTTATATCCTTGAGGTACGTCATCATCGTCGAGTCGTTTGGATCCAGGAAAATGCTGCGTTTCATCTAGCCGTGGCTCTGGGCAAATAACTGTAGAGATATCATCCTAGCGTTCGTGCGGGAGCTGCGATAAGGCTTAAAATTGAGCCGAGCCAAACGCGCACGGATCGCGTGAGCCGGGTATCTTGCTGCACTCCAATTGGGCTCAGTCACGGAGCATTTCTAGTGTGATGATCATTGCAGAACTTAGCTCGCTGCTCAAGTGCTGGAATTTATCACCAAACATGGAACTGGGGTCTTATCCGGTAACTATACTGTATAACTTTATGCATGAGCTGCAGTTAGGACAGCACTTAAGCATGCATCATGGTTTTTGTTTTTTCCTTCTTAGTTCCGAACTACATGATACCTGTAGCAAGGTCAGCCACACATCCCCCCTATACAGTGGGTCACAGCATGCAAAACTCAAGGCACATTGCAGTGTGTTCCATTGAGGGTCAGGTGACATGGTTCCATCTTGCCCTTCAGTCATACCGTCTGGGCTTCTGCAATGTTACTGATTTCATCTTTATGTGTAAATAGATGGGCATGCTTAACCTGCTGTCATGCATTTTAACAAAGAGTGACTTATACATGTGCACACATAGGAAACCCCATAACTACCAGGTGTGTAATAGGTACTAGCCTTGATATGCCAGCTGAGTTGATGCACAACTTAACGTTTATTCAAAATAAAGTCCATGGGAATCGATGTTGACACTCATCCTGCTAAAGAGGCAATTTGCACACAGTACTTCTATTAGCATTAGCTTTATTCTTAGCACTCTACAGGGGAATGGACATATGTGTGACATACCCTACATAGAGCACACACTCTGAGCACATGGCTTTCATAGGATTTAATAACTCAAGTATCATCGGAAGGGCATACATGTAACTTAATCTCTTGCAGGATGGGTCTTCTGGCCGCGTCGGTTTCCATAGGTCAAAAGTTCAAATAAAGTTGCATTACCATTTACATAGAGATCAAGACACCATCAGAAACTAGTCAGGATGTGTAATTTACTCTGGAGATATGCTCAACACATGAACCTTAGATTATTCACCCATAATCTGCCTGTACAAATTACTCTTCCAACAGTGAGACACTTTTATTGAAGGGTCTCCAGTAGAGATGCATTGCTAAAAACTCAGTGCATTACCTCCTTCCAGCTACACTGCGTTATGTGCTTGATGAGTACCAGTCATTATTAGGACATGATGTTGTTCATCACTCTGTTTATATTTTGAGAGAGAAATCTTCATCAATTTCCATGCTGCATTCTTACATTCAAAGTCATGCAGCAAATAGTATAGTTGTCATGCTCCCACCTAGGACGCAATGTCAGACAATGGAGGCAATCTTTTGTACATTGTAGCTTTCCCTCAACTTCGGACAGCATCTCTTCTGGTTCTCTAGATTTATTGATGTGAGTCTATCCTGGTGAATGAATTGTTTAACAGTGTTCAGACATACCATTTGTCATGAAGTTACAATTGATGGCAATTGATCTTCAGATATGTTAACATTGTACCGTGTTGTGCCTGTCCACAGGAAAACACAGCAGGTGCATTGTTGTGCTTTGTATGACTTTTTGTTCTCTCTGAATGTGTGTGTAGGAAGAAGGATAATTACTTTATTAAATAAATAACATTACAATGACCTTAAACTACGCATGCTAATTATCACGTCATGATGAA
Organism: Pleurodeles waltl; assembly: GCF_031143425.1. Classification (NCBI taxonomy): domain Eukaryota; kingdom Metazoa; phylum Chordata; class Amphibia; order Caudata; family Salamandridae; genus Pleurodeles; species Pleurodeles waltl. The sequence continues at coordinate 73,929,056 of NC_090450.1, read as the reverse complement.
TTAATTGTTCTTTTAATCTCCGATTGGAGCCCTTGTATTGTTCTTTCTCACCCAGTTAAACTTGTCCTGGGAAAACATTCTTCTCCTCTTAAGAAGCAATTCCTCTGACATAGGACTTATTGATTTCAATTTTTTGACTATTATTGATCTTGCAATAAACAAGTATGTAAAACCTAGATTGCTTGCTTACTTATTTTGGTCTTCATTCCTCCATGGACTCAGCAAGGCCACAGCTGGATCCAATCTAAGAAAGTTTGGATTACTGCTTCGATCTTAAAGTAAATTAGTAACCAAAAATTGTAGCATCCAGAGCATTTCAAAATTAGAAGCTTCCAGTACCCGACTGACCATTAGATCTTAAGCATGGCTTACTTCATCAGGGTGTGATTTTATTTATTCTTCCTAGTGTGGAACACAGTTCATAAATGGAATAACAGCAGGATGGAACTCACTGGGATTCTGTTAGTATCTTCATTGATTACATCCAGAATTAGCAATGTCCCCAATTCATCTGAATATTAGGTCAAAGTTTAGTTATAATCTGCAACTATGATAGCAATTAAAGACTGATATGTCTGACCAATGTGGCGTTTTCCGGGTTCATGGCAAAACACAATATAAAACAAATTTGGCTTTGTACGTTTTCTTATATTTTCTTTAAAATAGCAATATATCTGCAAACATATTTAAAAAGGTGCCTCTACTTTCCCTTCCAAAGTTTTCTTGTATTTCAAAAAAGACATCAGCTTAATCTCTTTGTTTCTAGGTTGTTATAACGCCAGGTTACCCATCCTATACAAAAGAAGTAAAGTTGTGGTGAGCTTCTTAGGCAGTAAGGCATTATCCTAGAATGGAATACATACCTAATTGTTTATTATTTTGAGTTCTTTATCTCTTAACACATATCCTTGGCATATGCTTTAACAATTTGGAATAAAAAATTTATAGGATAAAATAAGCTGTCAGACCTAGCTTCATACCTCCAGGTTCCAATCTCTTTTGTCCTTTTGATGACTACACGTATAAAATATTTTTCTGTATTCCCAAAAACAGCATTTTCATTTAATGTATGAGCAATACAGGCTAACAGTATAGTGTAAATTCCTGCATTGCTCAGCCAAGTTGGTTTAAAAAAATCACAGCGTTTAGTCCAGAATATTTCTGGTACTTTCTAAGACCACATAAGAGAAATTATCATGTTTAACTTTGCAAAAAGGTCCTATTTAAATAACTAGAAAGGCACTAGAATGGAAAAAGGCACCAGGGGAATATAACCACTTTCATTAGATTTATCCGTCATACAAGCAGGAGAGACAGTTGCACCCATTTCCAAAGATTTTTTTTCTGTTTTTCTTATTAAAGGCTTAAAATTCAGTATGCACATCCGAGAGGTGGAACTCATGACTGTAACACCCAAGTATTGACCAGGATTAGAAGTTAATCATGGGTCTATATTCAACTGCAAGTTTTATTTTTTCGTAATTCATTAGTGTCTTCTCTTTTCCCCTTTTAATTTTAAAACTATACGCTTTTGAAAGAACCTCCATCAGTTGGAATGTATGTGTCTTTGGTGTCTAAGAATAAAACAATGTCATAGGTGTATAACAAAACCTTCATTCCTATATTAATCTTGAGGCTGGCTACAGATTTGGGGTTGTGGTTGTTATTAATACCCAAGACAATGGTTCTAGAAATATTGCAAATATAAAGGGTTACAGATGTACAGTTGCCTTGTCCCGCTACTGATTAAGAATGTTCCAAATTATCTTCTCTCCATTGTTAAGTTCATTGTGTCTGCCTTGAGTATAGTTCTAAAAATATTTATAAAATGGGAAGAAAAGGTAATTTTTCCTAGTATGCATAAGAAAATACCTGGGCAACTAGATCAAATACCTTTTCTTAATCGTAAAGGCTGTTTATGGTTACTTCCAAATCTTTACATAATCATATTGTCTCTAGATTGAGCGTTTGCTGTAAGTAATCTTCCTGAGATAAACACTGTTTGATTTTGTGGTTACAGGATAATCTATCAAACCAGTCAATTTGAGCGCAATCAATTTTATGCATATCTTGTGTTTTATATTTAACAAAGTGATGGGGCGATATTCTCCTCATTTAGAAGGATATTTTGCAGTCCTCTGTAAGGAGATCACTTTCTATGTAATTTGTCTTCATTTTTTAAGGTTAGTATTTTTTTTTTTTCTATCAAGGCAGTAGTGTTACAGTATGGAATTAATTTGCCCAGTCCTTATTGTTAGTTTTAATCAACTTGAATACCGTATGAACTGTGTTCAATTACAGGTGTTTTTATCTTGTATTTCTCCACTTAGGGCCTTATTCACAAAAGTAAACTTAGATGTTTGGTCTAAACTTAGACCAAATGTCTAAGTTTATGACTTTGGGAATTCACAAAAGACCTCTACAAGTACTATTTTTAGGTTCACACTCGGGGCAGAGTTCCTGAGAATCCGGAGAATTCCCAAAGTTGTAAAGTTAGAGGTTTGGTCTAATATTAAACCAAACCTCTAAGTGTACCCTTTTGAATTGGGTTGCTTGTCTTTGTGGCTTTGTCCAAGGTGGGGAGAGGGCTTAAGTTGCAGATGCTTCAGTAAACTACCTTGCCTTGCTAGATTTTTGGCAAAGAAGTGCTCTATGAGTTCCTCTATTGATCCTTTGTTTAGGATTACTCCTTGTGAGCTTGTCTTTATTATATAGATGATTTAACATCCTGGTAATGCATGGTCTCCTGAATTGAAGTCCAGGGGTGACTTCCTGTTTTGGTGGTTGCCTGGTCAGCCTAATTAACAGCAATTGCAGTTGAGATGTTGATGATGTCTAATTCTGCCCATTTGCAGTTCTCTTGTTCTAATGATTGCTCAGGTGGGATCGAACAGTATTCTACATGATACGTGGTATCTGTGGATTTCAAACCTCCCAGGTGCCACATTTTGTTGAGCAGTTTTGATAGGCAACAATGCGCATGACATATTGGGCCCGAGTCACAAATTCCATTTTGTAGAATTTAGGATAGTACGACAGTAGTACTACTAACTTAGTACAAAACATACACGTGGAGATATCGATGAACAACAGATCATCATTATGTCTAGATTAAAAATGAATAAGGCCCACTGAGGGTAATAAGGAATTGACAAATTTTGAAAACAAAAAAATAGGATAACTAACATGCCTTCAAAGATATTGTTTCAAAACACTATTCACTGGCTACATTCACATCACAGGACTAGAATTCTTATAATGCCACATTATGAGTTTGGTGTTCCATAGACCGCCATGGCGGTAACAGCGGTCCGATAGCCATCGTGTTGGCGGTCGAACTGCTAGATTATGAGTCATACTGGCCTAGAAAGCAAAGACTGCTGCTGTCCCACCAGCACCGCCGAGCAGCACAGACCACCACGTTTACAAGGCTGCACAAACACGCCGGTGGAGCCTGTGTTTCCGCCGGACACATTATAAGGTTGCACATCACCAATGTGACCATGGTAGTCCAACCACCACATCTCAGAAGGCAGAAACAGCGACTATAAAGAGAGATACTCACCTGCAGGCAGCCTTACATGTCCGGTGCCACCATGAAGCCCATCACACACATCCTGCCACTACTAATGATCATTGATGGAGCACAAAATCAACGACTTCGTGGGCGCCCATGGGCGTGACCATAAGTACATACACACCTACCTGTGTTATTAACTGCACTAACAGATCTCTGCGACGTCATCCACATGAGAAGGGGCCAGACTAGAGAACCCTAGAGAACCAAGTACAATGTCATTGTGTCCCGGGTCTGAATTATTCACAAAGAAGGACGTATGCACAATCACAATATGCCCCCTCTGGGCAGTTAACCTCCACCGCACTTCAACACTATACAAAAACACATGTCCACCTATCTCAGGCACAAGGACAGTGAAGTGTAAACAACATTGTCTCGCACAACACCAACAATACACCAACATCACATCTACAAATACAACTCACACACTCGCATTCCTCATGCCATGGACTCTTGTCACATTCAAACACATTTGTATGAATGTGGCATGGAATACAAACAACACTCCCTGTAAACAGCCCTGCAATGGACACACACATCACCCACACTGCAACACAATGGAAGGACAATGGGATGCACAACAGTTAGAAAGGCAAATATACAAACATCACAATGCAAACAATACCTGCACAATTGGGATGGGGCTAGCAGGAACACCCAGAGAAGGAGGCTGCACTGGGACACATATCACCTTGCATCTGCCCATAAACAACATTTGCACAGGAGCTGGCCCTTCAGGTATCTCTGAAACAAACAATACTAGACCAGAATGACATGCCTATCTGCATAATGAAGAAGTGCAAGCCAACAAAGCACATAGAACTCTAACTGCATGGGACATACCTCTACTTTAAGTAGCTGCAAGGTACACCCAGATAAATGGGCACATGCACAGTCTAATGCATACAAAGGTAGTGCAATTGAACACGCTCCATGTCTGTGCAAACAAAACTCAAGCTGACACACATCAGAGGAATACATAATCAATATCAGGGGGACATGCCTAACACCATACATACTCACATTGGGCAAAACAGGGTGAAATACTTAGCATAACAAACAACACACAATGCCATAATGCCACCATTGCATTTATACCCACAAATCCATACACTCAACATATACCCTTGTCTTGGGGACAACAGCACTACCGACAAAGTCAGATACTGCAAACAACAGAAAATGGATCAGCAAGCAGGCTGAAACACACACAACTGTAGGTAGACAACACAAGGTACTGAGGAATAACACAAAGATAGAAAAGGAAATGCAGGACAAATGTATACCCAAAAAACAACTGTTTGGCTTTATTAAATTTCAAAGAGCAAAAGTCCAAGGCCATTGGCCAGTCCATGTGTGGTGGCACAGGCACATCATGGTGCTGTCACTTGACTCCTAAATACCCGGGAACCTCCACAGGAAGGGGCATCAAGTGGGCAGGCAGGTACCTCACGGATCATCTTTGGGCGGGGTAGATTTGGGAGGGGGGTTGATCTTGGGTTTGGGAGGGGTGGACTGCTTTGTGGGAGGAGTGGGCTTCTTCTTGGGGAGGGGTATGGATGCTTGCAGGGGGCAGTGGAGGCCTTGGAGGTGGAAGGAAGGGGCTGGGAGGTGAGTGGTGGCCTCTTCGGTTTAGGATGGGGTGGAGGGAACAGGGGAAAGGTCAAGGTGTAAAAAAAGATTCTGAGGGACACAGGGTTGGTCAGCAAAAGGAGATGGGGATTTGGAGGTCGAGGGAGTGGTTGTCTGCTATGTTGGCACTGATGTTGTGGGCACGTGCTTCTGGGAGGCATGCTTGTGTTTGGTTGGTGTCTGTTGCGTGGATGAGTGAGTACATTTGTATGTTGTGGGGGCCTGAGAGGTGGAGGTGCTAGGGAATGGAGTGCTGGATGTGTGTGTGTCTGTTGGGGTGGTGTCGGCGGGTATGGTGGATGTGGAGGATGGCTGTGTGTCTGGGTGGTGTCTGCGGGTATGGTGTTTGTGGTCGATGTCTGGGTGTCTGTTGGTGTGGTGTCTGCGGGTATGCTAGGTGTGGGGGGGTGTCACTGACTGTTGTGGTGGTACCTCTGGGTATGCTTGATGTGGTGTGTGTTATGTTGCGGGTGCCTGGGGAAGTGGTGACTGTTGTTGTGTCTAAGGGTGTCTGTTATTTCCTTGCATGCTGATGTGTGTTGTGATGCTTGTGTCTGTGTGTGCTGCTCTTGTGTGTTGAGGAGGATGCATGTGGATCAGTCTGTGTGATTTGGGCAAGTAGGGGAAGGGGGAATTTGTATTGGGAAGAGGGAAGTGGAGGGGGAACAGAAGGTAAGGGTTGATGGCTGAAGTCAGTCAGGAGGCCATAACCCAAAAAGATCTTGGTAGGCCAGCCTTTGCACCATGAATGCCTTCCAGGAATGCATTTGTTGGCTGGAGTTGGGTTGCCAGTCCTGGAATGGCATTTACAGTGGCTGACTGACCCACAGAGATACTTCTCAGTCAATAGCCTCCTCACTGAGGGCAGGAGGGGTAACATGCTGGGGCGTAGGTGCTTGTTGCAAAAGAGAAGCCCACCCTCCTGGGTGAGAGGGCACGGCCAACTGGGTGGGGAGGAACAGGGAGGGTGGTGATGTACTGGGGGAAGGCAGACAAAGATGGTACAGGGTATGCCCGGATGGGTCTGCCATCACTAGGGAGTGTCCACTCAAAGAAGAATCCAATGATGAAGAGGATGATCTAGTCTCCCCCGTGGCACTCCCCTCTCCCTCCAGGGCACTGGGTCCCTCTTTATCGGTGGTGTCAAGACCTGCGGTCTCATGACTGGATGCTACCCCACTTGGCTGTGCCCCATCTCCTTGGCTTGCCGGTGCTGATGCTGTAAATACAAAGAGAAATAGGGTCATCACATGTTCATGATCACACTTGAACAACCGCTCTGATTAGCAAACATTAACATGCTATTAAGTACGCCCCAGCAACAAGCTCCACTTAAGTGGCCCATAAATGTGCCGTACCATACGTGTGCATGCAATCTGAAATGTCAGCTGTTGCCCACAGGAAAATCAGAAACTCACACAACTACAATTGCATGGCTGGGGTTTTGTGTGAGCAAAATAACCACTCAAAGCTTTGCCCCATTGAGCAGTCCTCTGTTACCTGTTGCTATACAATAGAAGGCCAATGCCAAATTAATTCCCAGAGATCCCACATAAGGTCATACACACATCTGGTTTTCACATACATAATGACCCAACAATAGGATATGATGCTCCAAAATCCTGCCATGTTGATGGCAAAAGTGCAATAGCCTTGAAGGAGGAGACATAGAAATACTCCTGTCACACTGGAAGCAGTTCCACTATGCACACTTCACCAAGTGATATTTCTCCTAATAGCGTCATGGAGGTAGTAATAATGTTGCTCAGATAGGCCACACATGTGACATGGAAATGTAGACATCATGTGCAACATGTCAGGAAGAGATGTCCCCTAAATCCACAACACAATAAATCAGTAAGCCCCAGGGTAACCACCACTAATGTCCTGCACTCTTACAATGACATATTACAAGTGCATCAGTAGACGCCATTAGTCCCTTGGATGTTGGAGCGGCCCCGAGATTTGCAAGTACTTGTTGAAGTCCCTCAACATGTTGCCCAATTGGAAGCTACATCATTGTCTCCATTATGGTCATGCAGACCCAGATCTCTGTCTGTGGATGAATGCTTGTACACAAACACATGTGATTTCAACATAACTGCAAGTCACTCCATGATGCATGCAACAGTCAGGTCACAAACCTTAACCATTACACAAGTGCAGTACCCTTTTACATATGATGCCACATCAAGGACACAGATTTTCACATTGGGGCTCAAAACTCTAGACCTATCTGTCATGTCCCTCATTGATTCTGCTGTTGTACATGCCAAATGACATACTGTGATGCATGAGGGAATGTGTCAGCCAATAAACAATGGTGATACACTACTGTCTGTGGCACAACATGAAATGTACTCCCATTGTAAATGTCCTATTCCACACACAGATTGCCCTGCACATATATGTGAGGGAATACCGGCATCATCCCATCAACATAGGTAGACCATGCACGAAACAGCAGCTTACAAATGTTTTTCAAAAATAGAAAGGGATACATGCTGACATGTAGGCACAAGGCTTATTGGAAACAGTGATGGCAAATAACTCATGTCAAGGGACATTCCCCACTTACCAAGGGAAAGTATTGTTTGGTAGCTGCAATGTACAATTTAGGCTGTGTCACATTACAGACTACAGTGAGGCACCAGCACCCATCATACGCTGAAGACAACTAGCCTATGGGTGGCAGATGCTAATATACTCATTTACCCAGACACATGCTGAGGACGGTGATCCATCGCTTACTTACCTTTGGCCTATAACATTGAGGAGTAGTGGTCTGGTCCATAGAATTTACACAATCTACAAGAACAAACAGTACTTGATTGATCGCTGTAGACAGCCATATGTTGTCCCTGGAGAGCAAGTGGTTTGTGAATTGTACACAGTTGTGTCCTAGGTCCATGGGCTAATAGGCAAGGCACATCAGGATACAACACATGATATGTCTACACAAAAAATCACTCACATCCCCAATTGTCAGGGTGAGCCGTCAGAACCTAACACATTCACTTGCCAATTTGACAGGCAGGAATATGCCCTGTACTCACCCCTTTTTCACTGCAGTGCTGCCCTCAAACACCCATGAAGCTCTGGTTAGGCCACCGCCAGGATGCAGGCCATTAGGGGTGTCATGATCCGACCAACACCCCGCCCACGTTGAGAGGACATCCTCAGCCGAACCTGAGCGATCTTTTAGGCCCAGCGTTTCACGTCCTCCCACCTCTTCCTACAGTGGGCGCTCAGCCAGTTGTGGACCCCCAGGGCCCGCACCTTCCGAGTGATGGCTCTCTGTAGCATCTTCTTTTTGTGGGCGGTGACCTGCATGGATGTAAAAGACAAAACAAGAGACCATGAGCACACATTCCATCACAAATGGTTGTCACATACATGTCAGTAACATCAAGCTAGGAATTTTCTATTTGTCAATACTCTCCAAGAGGTACACACACAAGCCAATAACTACAGGTACATGACTAAACACATATATATTTTCATCTGCAGACTAACTCACTACCCTGCTCATGGCCTACAATGACTAAGCAAGTTTACTGACATCAGGTAGCTCATTCTCTGGGTAACCTGTATTATGATGTGAGCCACTATGAAACACTACACACCTATGTGGCTTCTGAAGGGTAAACTCCTTAGGCATGAATGAACCAACAAAGTCATTTGAGAATGACTCACTCCATGAAGTCCCTAAAGGCAACTGCAGGAGTAGAAACTCCAACATTACACAGGAAACAATGAAGGGGCTGGCATGGTGGGTACAGAAAGTGTATTCCCTGTCCATGTGTGAACATATCGAGTAACAAAAGCAGACTCATGCCACTTCATGGGGTAAGGTTCTGTGGTATGTACCTGTACCACAGAACACTCCTATGGACATATGTGTCCATCCTACAGAGATGGCTTTCAATTGAAAAAGGCATGCATTACCCAGTTTCTGCTATATTACCAAGCTACTGACTCACATATCATGGCCTCCCAGGAATCAACACACTGTCTGCAATGTTGGACTGTCAGTTATGCAATACATCTGTACAGGACAAAGATGACCTGTGGGAAGGTAACAACATAGCTGTGGGAGTGAGGGACATGTCATGAGCCTAAGACACACACTGACAATGATGCTAAGTGCACATATGGACTACATTAATGATTTACCTCTGTGCCCATTCCCAATCTAGTCAAAGGTAAAAGGCATTCAGGGCAGGTTTTGCCAACAGAGCCTTATATTGGCCACATGACAGGATCTGCCGTGGTACAGGGAGTGATCACAGTGCCATAATTGCAGAGCCACAGTGACTCTCCCACAGCCTGGACTAGGTCCCATACTGAGAGAGTTACATGGGATATGCCCTGGTCTCTGCAGGCTGAGCACACAGAACCCACATGACACTCCTTCCCATCACTTCCAAGCATGAAGGTACATCATGTAGCCAACAGCAATTTGGCATGTGGTGTATGTGGCAGCCTGAAGAGCCTAATGAGTCATGATATGCCTTCCAAACAACAATTCAGCAAGGGTAGTTGTGGATTGAAATATCTGTGGCACTATACAAATTGCTCACATGTCTCTCAACTGACTCATACAACATGCATGCACAGCTCATACTGGCACACACATACATGTTTGTCTGACATTTACAACAATCATGAGGAAAGGGACGTCAGTGGATGGCAGTAATGTCTCCTCACCTAGTCATGTGCATCCAACACAAGGGGATCTAGGACCCCAAAAACCTCAAACAACACAATGTGACTGAACTTAACATATGGCACTGGCCACTATTACCTGTACATTGTCCATCCCATTGATGCCACACATACTGCAACAACAGGCACATGAGTAGTCAAACTGGCACACATGGGCACATTCAAGCCTGTAAAAAGGGAAAAGATGGTGAAGTACAGAGAAAATTTTGCACTTGAGGTTCTTACTGTCAACCACCAACCTGTTCGTCCCTCTGAAACACAATGCTGACCCAAGTTGCTTGTTTCCAACTCCACCTAGAGATTGCGTGCCTCAATCTGGGGGAAAGCGGATGGATGAGAGAGAGAGCGAGAGAGAAAGAGAAAAACACAGACGTCGTCTGAAAGGAGCAGGATGGCTAGTGGTGGTCTACGAAGAGCAGATATCTCCTATGATGAATAAAACATTTAGTCAAATAACACTTTTCATGTAAACGATATACTAAAGATACTCTTTGCCAATTCCCACAAGCTAGGTCAGGGGCCCCTTTCCCGCATTCGGTGGCTTTCCGCTCTCTCTATTGATCTTCAACAAACAGTATGGAACCTGCAACCAGATGCAATGTTTAGCCTTCTATACTACCTACATGTATTCCCACCTTGTTTCCAAGTCAATGAGGCCCCACTGGAAGACCTACCTAAAGTGTTGAAGAAATTCAGTGCACCTCTTGCTAATTAGCTCTTGATGAGACTTCCTAAACTACAGTCAAATTCATAATCATAGACATATAACAGGAGATAAAGAATGAAAATCAATTCTTAAGTATTTCGATTTCTCAAATATTCAGGGATTAATCAGCACAGCGTGTTAGTATCGGAAAGAACACAGTTCAGTGTTTTAAACACACTGACAGCATAGGGTTAATATACTAAAGCTTACTTTTGCATGTAATTAGTGTAATCACTGTTAAATCACAGTGACAATTGATCATGGAAAAAGCATACCTTTGATTCATGTTTTGAAACTAGTGTGCGCGAAGCACTGATTGTTCTTTATCATAGGCAATGATTGGTATCACAAAAATGATACAGAAAACTAAACTATAACAAACATGTTCATAGTACATTGTTAAAGTAACAATTGTCCAACACACGCTCAAATCAGTACTGTCATTGCAAGCTAACAACAAGGAGCATTATTATTCGGCAGGCAGCAAGTATTCAAGTAACCAAGGACTTTGATAACATACTCTTTTAGTACGAGCTGCCCATCTGAACATCCAGCAAACAACTGTCTAAGGTAACCAGTAAGAAGCCTTTCAAGCCCATGCAGAATGTTTCCACCTTTTATGATGCTAATCTTCTTTATCTCTTCTTTTCTAGGATCGGCATCCACAACGCTGGGTTGTGGAATAGACAACACAAGGAATCACGTCAAGACTGTGTGGCTTTAAAGACCTGCTGCACCAGCCACACCCAGTCTGAATCACCTGGCCACACCCAGTCTGAGTCATAAGGCTGCTGTACCTTGCCACACTCAGTCTGAGTCATGAGGATGCCACAAGCTCAGGCAACATGTTGACACATGCCCCAGATTACTACACAAAGTTGAAAACAAACATTGGCTCAAGTAAACATTTCTCAAAGGCAATAACAATCGGCCCATTCAAGGGAAGTTGATTTGCTTAGGGGCACACTTTACTAAACACCAGATGTGGGTTCTGGAGCATATTCAGGTTTACAGGCCCGACACTTACCAACTCCTCTGATGAGCTGTCCCTACATGGGTGAGACCTCAGTCACTAGCCTCTCCAGCTCTTCTGGAGAGAAGGCAGGGGCCCTATCACCTTCTGGATGTGGCATGATTGCTTCCAGAGGTGGCACACAGCAGCTCAGGTCGTGGAGGAATTGCTGGCAGCAGTGTCAGGAGTCAAGTGAGTGAATCTGCAGAATATGGCGGTTACATCCACCATGTATGCAGTTGTCACCACCGACGGACACACCCTTCAAATTGGCTATACACTCTTCTTGTATGACCTGTACATAGCTGTAAATGTGTTTCATCATTGCAGGACACAGTCCTGTGCCACAACACTGACATTTGTTTGTGTCATACCACCAGATGATTGGTCATTGAATTATGATGAGCCTGTGAGCAGGAACTGTTGTACTGCCCTTGTGATGGTGGATTCCTCTGGTGTGGTATGTGATAAGGCTCAAGCTGGTGACACCATCCACTTTTCTGTTTGCCTGTTTTACAGGACAATGTGTGACAAGGCCCTTCCTTCCATGGTCAAGGGGGCTGTACCTTGGTATGTATGCCTTGACTCAATATGAGTCAGCAATTCTTGGCTATGACAGTCAAAGACATTTCAACAGCCTATGTGCTGTACAGTGGATGAAATGTTTTGTGTGACCAGACACTTGTAGCAATGTGTTTGTGTGTGTGTTGGTAGTAGTCCTTAGCAGGACACTATACCTGTAACATGTGCCTCCTTGCATTAGTATCTTGTGTCTTTCTCATTTGCTCTACATGGTCTTACATAGCAAAATGTGGAACTGAAGCAAGCAGACAATGACTTTGTAATAGGTGCATTTATTTTAAATGTGTGCAGAATACAAATTGGGGCACTATGTAATAGAAAAATGAAGAGGTCAGTCATGGTGGTTGAAATCATTGGAGGAGATGCCACACCATTGGAAGTCCAAAGCCCAGTGTACTCCTCCCATTACAAATGGAATGTGGTTTAAGAGCAGTCGACAGAGTGAATATGTGGCACACAAAGAAGGTCATATTGGAGGAGTTCACTCGCTGGCAGTGGTGGGAGTCTTGCCATCCGCACCTCCTGGGTTGTTTGCTGGATGTCCTCTCCTGCATGGGTAAGGTTCTGTTGCTACAGAGGCAGGGGTTTCTGGGGTGGGTTCTTCCCCTGACAGGGCCTCCCTTCCAGTGGCTGGCACCAATGAAGGGCCTGGTGTAGATGCTCCAAAGGAAGAGGTTGAGTGCTGTTGTCAATTCCTGCTCAGGGTTCTGTTCATGTCCCTCAGCACCCCTGTTAGGGAGGCCATGTTGGTATTGTGAGCTTCCCACTGTTCATGCATGTCCTGATGGAAGCCCCTCTGAAGCTGCTTCATTTCCTGGAGGTCAGAAAGTACCAGGCCCATCATGCCTTGGGTCTCCTGGTAGACCCCTCAAGACGTGGCTGATGGTGTCCTTGCCAATAGCAGCCCCAGTGACCTCACCCCACTGACCCACAGCATCTCTCCCACACACCCTATACCCACAGGCCTGTTCCCTTGCCACAGGGTGCCCTCTCCCACTGGTTCCTGGGCCATCATTGTCAAAGGAGTTGTGCTCTGACTCAGGAACCTGTACTGGTGGGCATGAGATGGTCGACACTGTGCTAGGCACACAGGCTGGGGGCGCATGATTGCCTGTGATGTAGAGGCAACCAGGCTAGGAGGCATTGATGTGGCCACAATGAGACTCTCTGTTACTGTCAAACCAGGTTACCTAATGGGCCAGGACCGTCCTCCACATCCAGATGTCCAGGAGTGTCTTCATCACAGAGGGCTTCATTCATGGGGATAGTAGCAGTCTCTTCAGTGGTCTCTGTGAGGCCAGTAGCACCCCGACCTATTGATGTGAAAGATACACTGTTACTGGTTGTATTGTGACATCTACCTCCAATACTTTACAGTGACATTGTGCAAATACCTTGTACGTATTTGATTTGCAGGTAATACTATTGTGACAGGTACACATGGTATTGGCTGTATTGACCTGAGATTTGTGGAGCAAGCCAGATCTTCTTGCCTGAAATAGCTGCTGAGATGAGCAACACATTGTCCCTTGGTGGAATGGCCTAAAAATTTCATCTTGCCAACAGTGCAGGTTAAACACTGGCTAGGCAAGCTAGGTTTTTTGCCCATTTTGAGGCTTCATTGGATGTGATGCAGGCAGACCCAGACGTTTGTTGTATAGGTGACAGGAGTCAATATGTGGTTACTGCAGTGCTAATGTGTCTGCTACCAATATCATTCTGGAGATGCATCTTGAGGCCTTTGGGGTCATTGTATTGAACACTGGGTAAGCTATCCTTCCTGTCCTCAATATGTAAATCTTGGGTTAGCAGGTGAAACTGAGCTAGGTAGCCAGACACATCTCAGAGTTGGACATGATCTGTATCCTGGTCACTCCCATAATAGTAAACCTCAACTCTGACTTAGCAGGCAAGGTATTTGATGAAGTGACCACTAGTGAGTTGTTTTGAGTTGGGGAAACAGTGCCTCCTGGGAGTTACAGTCATGTCACTGTCTCTACTGCACCCACTTGACAATTTACATCCTCCCAGGTGAGTAGAGTTCATTTGGGAGTTCTCCACTAGATGGATTTGGGCAAGTATAACCGGTTTTGATGTTGGAGTTAGGAAAACAGGTCCAATTGGGATTTGCATTCTGGTCACTCCCTCTACTTCCCACCATTTTCCATGTGGCATCCTCTCAGGGGAGTGAACTTCAATTGGGATTTCACAGACATGGCTATTTGGACATATGAACCCTGGGCTTGTGTCTGGAGTGAGAGATATAGAGCCTCCTGGGCTTAGAAGTCAGGTCGCTCCCTCTAGTACACACTCTTTACAAATGGTATCCTCACATCTGAGGAAATAATGGTGTGAATTGCCAAACTGGGCTCTTTGATCAAGTGTAGTCTGTTCGGGTGTTTGGAGTCAGAGAAACAGTGCCTCCTGTGAGTTGCAGTCAGGTTATTCTATCTCCTTCACACACTTGACCAATGGCATCCCCCCAGGTGAGTAAACTTCAATTGTGAGTTGATAAACGGGGTATTTGGACAAGGGAAAACTATGCTGGTATTTGGAGTTACTGAAACAATGTCTCCTGGGATTTGCAGTCATGTCACTCTCTCTACTACACACACTATACATAGGTCATCCTGTCAGATGCGTAAACTTAATTTGGGAGTTACCAAACCAGGGTAGTTAGAGAGGACTCCACTGTGCTGGTGGTTGGGGTAAAAGTATCACAGCCTGCTGGGATTTGTGTTTATGTCAGTCCCTTTAACACACACACCATCCATATGTTTCCCCCCAGTTATGTACACTTCAATTTTGATTTGACAAACAAGGGTATATGGGTAAGTAAACACTGTGATGGTGTTTGTAGTTACAGAAACAGTACCTATTGGGCTTTTCAGTCATGTCACTCTCTATACTACACATACTTGACAAATGGTATAATTCCAAGTGAGTAAAGTTAATTTCATAGTTCACTAACACGTGTATTTGTACAAGTGAACACTGGGCTGGTTTTCGGTTTTAGAGAAACAGGGACCATTGGACTTTAAAGTTATGTCACTCCCTCTACTTCCCAGCGGTTATCCCGTAGTACCCTCCCAGGTGAGTACACTTCAATTGGGAGTTCACAAACAGGAATACATGGAAAAGTGGACACTGTGCTGGTGGTTGAAGTCATTAAAACAGTGGCTCCTGGGAGTTGTAGTCATGTCACTCCCTGTACTACACGTACTTGACAAATGTTATCCCCCCAGTTAAGTACACTTCAATTGGGACTTACCAAACAAGGGTATTTGGAGAAGGAAACACTGGGCTGGTGGCTTAAGCAACAGTGCCTGCTGGGAGTTGTAGTCATGTCAGTCCATGTACTACACACACTATACAAATGTCAGGTGAGTATACTGCAATTGTGAGTTGACAAATAGAGGTCTTTGGACAGGTGGGCACTGGGCTTGTGAGTGGAGTGACAGTAAATGTGGCAAAAGGTGAGCTGTGGTCATGTATGACATGGCATTTTGGTGAAATTTGTAGTGTTGTGGCTTTCCATACTCCCTCCGCCAGGTATTCCTTTCATGCCCTCAGGATGAAGGATGGCCAAGGCCTTCTCCTCCCAGGGAAAGAGATGTAATCGGGCACTGGGAGGGCCACCACCAGTCTTCTGCCTGCAGCTGGTGCCTGGAGACCAGGGAACGGACCTTGCCAATGAGGTTGTTCTACCTCTTCCTGATGTCCTCCTTTGTGCGCAGGGTGGTGCGGTCTTATGGATGGCATAAAAAACAGTAAAATTGTAGCGAGTCTTTCAGCGTGAGAGATGGTATCGGTGAACGCGTCCATTTAAATAAATGAACACGCCAAAGTAAACATTTAAGTTAGACGCGCCTTTCAGCACGAGAGAAGGCACCGGTTAACGCATCCATTTAAACAAATAAATACACGCTAAAGTAAATATTCAAGACAGACGCGAGCAACGAACATGCCAAAGTAAACATTCAAGTTAGACGCGCCTTTCAGCGCGAGAGAAGGCACCGGTTAACGCGTCCATCTAAATAAATAAACACACGCCAAAGTAAATATTCAAGACAGACGCGTGCAACGAAACAAAAAGTGCCTGAAACATTTGTTTTTCCCTCTCTTTGAAGTTACGGTAAAGAAACAGGAGACGCGCTACATTAAATAAACATTGAAGCCTCACACGCGCTCAGACATCCACGCATAACACAAGAATCTCTCGTCTCTTTCACCCAGGGGTGAAAAGTTGGTGGAACGTTTTTCAATGCATGTGTGTGTGTTAAGAAGCTCAATAAACATCGCATGTTGAACTGTGATTTATAATACGCGTGGACTTTGTGTATATGCCTAAGAACTAGAGAATTTAAGATATACCTTTGTGAAGGTAAAAGAAAAACACAAGCCGCTCTATAAATGGTCTTATAAAAGGTCAGCATTTATTGCTATCGTTATTATTAAGTTGGGTTTTAAAGCAACAGAAGAACACTGTGAATTTTCGCAGTGTTTTGCTACATAAACATACAATTTTGAATATTCAGGCAGAAAGCACTATGGCATTAGACAAAAATGTCACACGTTTAGCAGCAGCTGAGGCACTATTTAATGCGGTGGATAAAAGTGATTTGGAACCCATGAATAAAGAAGATGGATCCAAAAATCAGTGGACACTATGGAACAAATTATGGAAAAACTGTAAAAAAGAGCAGTCAAAATGGTGGGAAGCTGTAACTCTGCAAAAATATATAGACTGTGGAAGAATTCCTAGAGGTTTAAGGATTTTTATAACACCAACTCATGAAAATCCGGATCCAGAGATGGTGGTGAAATGGATGGAAAACAACCACCAGTGTAGCATTAACATGTTGAAAATATTAGTTAAATATGCTTGGAAAGATCAATCGAGATTAAGTGATGAAATTGCAACAATAACTAAGGATTTGAAAGAACTATGCACTGCAGAAGTCTTCGAGAAAGAAGTGGAAAAATGCAATGAAAGACTGCGTAAGGCCGAAGATATACTAAAAGCAAAGAAACAACGGAAGTTTGTACGAGACCTTAAAGATTATGAAAGAGGACAGATTCTCACTTTCGGTAGAAAATATGAAGTCATTAGGAACAGGTCAAAAGAAGATGCTTTTAGGATGAAAACTGGAGGAGATAGAAATTTAACATCAGGAGAAGTAGCAACAAATAAACAATTAAAAGGGACCCAAGTAACACATGACAGTGAGGAAAGTGAAAGTGATGTTTCCTCACAATCGGATTTTGGTGGAGTAAAAGACGGTGTTTTAAAATAGTTCGACCTGATAGCCCAAGGGAGATCAATGGGCCAAACGGTACGAGGAAGAGGAGCTCAACAAGGTCGAGGAAGAGGAGGAAGACCAAGAAGAGGCTTCAGAGAACCAAGAGATGGTTCTCAGGGGGTACAGACAAGAGGTCAAATGTTAAACGAAGTAATGCAAAAGAGGACGGTTGTCAACCTTTCGAGTAGACATATTTCGGAATCTGAACATGAAGTATTATCATTAGGACTATCGTTTTGTCCAGTCATGCCCTTCAACTATACACAGAGTCGTATCGACTTTTTTCACTTTGTGAGAAAACTAAAGTTGAAAAAATGGTTTGAAACGAAAGTTAAAGACCAAGATGTAAGTAGCACCAATAAGGCATCAAATTTGGCAATTGAAGATATTGGATTATTACATACGTTATGTGAATTAGATGAGAACACTGTGGCTGAACAGGATCCGAATTTGAATTTATCCCATATGGGTATTGAAGTTGATATGAGGTGTCCAAGTAATTTCAAATCCAAATCAACTTTTTTAACACAAGTGAATTGTGATGCAATAAATGTGTTTGAGAAGGGTGTAATTGGTTGTTTAAAAAATCTTAGGTATATAAAGAGATCTAAGTATAATAATGTATCAATAGAACAACGCAAAGCAATTGAGTCCTTACAAAAAGATTAAAGCATTGTAACCAAGAAATCCGATAAAGGTGGAAATATTTTAATCCTATCTGGGGAAGACTATATAAGGGAAGGTTTAAGACAACTACAAGATAAGGAGAATTACTCAGTGGTAGATAAAAATGAAATGCTAATGGCCAAGAGGAACGTTTTTGAGAAATTAGATGAATGGAAAGAATCAGGATTGATTGAATGGGAAGAATACCGGTTCCTAAAAATAGAGTTCCCCATAACGGCAGCCATTTATTTCTTACCTAAGTTACATAAGAATGCAAAAAAACCACCGGGGAGGCCCATTGTGTCCTCTATGGGAAGTCTATTGGAAAATGTTTTTAAGTATGTAGATTACTTTTTGCGTCCCTTTGTGGAGGCCCTACCCTCTTATATCAGGGATACAAGAGATTTCCTACGTATAATTAATGGAATTGGATGGGAAGATGACTGCCTTCTATTGAGCCTAGATGTAAATAGCTTATACATGTGTATTCCACATGAAAAAGGTATTGAGGCAGTTAGACATTTCTTAAGGGCGAGGTCACTATCCTATCTTCTACATACTGAAATGTTATTAGATATGATACTGATGTGCTTGACTTACAATTTTTTCACTTTCAACCACACTTTATACCGTCAGGACCAGGGGACTGCAATGGGAACGTGCTTTGCCCCCAGTTATGCGGGTCTTTACCTGGGCTGGTGGAAGAGCAGGTTGTCTGGAACATCAAAGGTTTTGAAAACCAAGCAGTTCTGTGGGTGAGGTATATCGACGATATCTTTTTGTATTTGGAAAGAAAGTAAAGAATCAGCCTTGAATTTTGTGGATGAACTGAACAACAATGATCTGAACCTTAGGTTCAGCTGTACTATCAATTCAACTGAATTAGAATTCTTGGATGTGAGAGTTATGGTAATCAACGATAAATTGGAATGTGAATTATATAGGAAAGATACCGCAGGTAACAGTCTATTACATGCGAGGAGTAGTCATCCAAGAAATTTGATAAATAGTATCCCCTATGGGGAACTATTAAGGGCAAGAAGAAATTACAGTTTTGAAGCTGCATTTGAGAAAGAGGTTGAAATGATGACCAAAAGATTTATTGAAAGAGGCTACTCACAGGTTGTAATAGATAAAGCTGTAAGGAGAGTTAGACAGACCAAAAGGGAGGATCTTTTGGTAGATAAGGAGGAAAATATTAAGAAAGAAAACATTAAGATAAGATTCATAAATAAAATTAAAAAAGCATTTGTAAAATTCTGGCCAGCTCTTAGGACTGATGAGCATATAGGTAAATTATTGGAGGAACACCCGGCTTTTACTTTCAGAAGAAGCAGGTCCTTGAAAGATATGCTTAGCCATAGCCTATTATCCAAGAATGAAAAAACACAACCAAAAAAAACACAACCAATTCAAGGTTTTTACATCTGTGGTAAATCTAAGGCATGCAGATACAGTTCAAACTGTAAGGAGGTACTTTTTCCTGGGACTAAAAAACTGTTTAAAATAAGAAAGCATGTTTCATGTACATCAGATTATTGTGTCTATGCTTTAAAATGCCCCTGTAACAAATTTTATATTGGGAGTACCATACACATAGCAAAAAAGCATATTTTGGAACACATTAGAGCAATTAGAAATGAGGACAAATCCTACCCTGTGGCAAGACATTTCAAAGAATTTCATATAAAAATGAAAGCAAATTACAATTCATGGTCTTGGATAGGGTAATATTGAAAACAAGAGGTGGTAACAGGACTTTGGACTTGAGACAATTAGAATTGAGGTTAATTATCAGCTGTAACACCATGGAACCTACGGGTCTGAATAAGGATGAAGAATTATCAGTACATTTACATTGATTTATTGTAAAATACAAATACATTTAGAATTTCAAAGGTTTAACTATAAATTATGTGTCTAAACTCAGCTGTTTATAAATTTTGTTAAAAATGTATAAATTTTGCAACTAATTTAACCCCCTTTTTTTCTTTCCATGATTGGCAGGAAGGACGTAAAGGTTCACTTGGAGTGTTTACAAATAAGTGGACAGAAATATGATGTTTGATTTTATTTGAAGGTGTAAATTAAACAAAAGGCAAAAGAGCTATTATATCTTCAGGGTATTGCTGGATTACCCACAAATTCAAGGATGTCAATAAGATGAATATTCTCATAAGAGGTATGGTTAAGTATATAGACAATAATTAGTCTATAATATCAGTAATGGAATAAGCATGCAGGAAATATAAATATTATTATCATTGTGTTATTTAGACATATGTACATACTAGGTAGATTGGATCAGCTAATTAAGTCTATTAACAATATAATGAGGATCAAATAATACAGAATAAGAGTGGGTCAAAGTAAGTTATACTTATTTTTAAACACCAATTTTTGTTTAACTTTCAGCTTAAATTTTTAGGTATATTGGTCACTGTAAAGTTTCTGACTCTAAGATGGCTGCCATCGTTTTGGGATAATGAATGTAGTCCACCTTTTGTGTTTATTATGGGAGTTATAATGGAAAGGGAAAAGGGTTTTTGAATGTCTCTGTGATCAAGGGAGCAGAGTCTCCTGAAACGCGTTGGAGAATTTTCGTTTTGTCTTTTTAGTGCTTTTCTGCCTGAATAAAGAACACCGGGTGTAGCAAGTAAGTGGATGTGACACTGTCTTCTTTCTAAGAAGTATTTTGAATAATTTATAGGGGTTCGTGACCCTGTTGCAGCCTGCCGTGCTGGATGTCGACTTTCAGGAATTTTTGATGTACTACTTAATATGTATATATATATGTATATATTGTGACAAACTCTCCTCTAGTGGAAAGGAAAGACACGGATTCCAGAGTGCAGGGTGCACGTGGCAGGTGTATTGCAATGGCAAGCCACGTACACCCTGCACCCTAGAGTCCATGCCTTTCCTTTCCACTGGAGGAGAGTTTGTCCCAATACTTCAATAATCGGAGCCTGGAATGGACTACTATGCCAGTGGCCCCCAATTGTTGGAACTTTGTGCTGTTATATAAATAATCTCTCTCTCTCTCTCTCTCTCTCTATATATATATATATATATATATATATATAAATATATATATATATATATATATATATATATATATATATATATATATATAAATATACATGTATATGCCTTTTTTGATGTGTTAATAACTTTGGTGTCATTTAACAAATCTTCCCAAAATGTTTTAAAAAATGCTCCTTTTTGCTTAGTTTCTTCATGGAAAGTTTTGGGGTAATACATGAAGTGGGAGCTGAGAAAAAGGGGGGATCATGAAAAGTAAAATTACTATAGATGGTCTATAGACGTTTTTGGAATGTGATGCCGCATAATATGCTCAATGGAATTACATCATATTTGGAAGGAAGCTAGATCTTGGTCCAGAAAGCATGCCTTTTGTGATTTGGTGTACATCTGTTCAGTAGTTTTTGAGAAATTAAAGTTCAGAAATATTTGTATATCTGGATGGTTGGGTTTGCAAAAGTTGCACAAGCCTTTGCGCATATTCGAATATTGTGCCATCTGATTGGTTGAAGGGGCTATTTTTTCCATTAGCCACTGCACTCCTGCAGGGTTCTGCGAGTTCCATGGGAGCTCGTATTCGGATTGGGTGGCCACAAGATAAAGAAATATGTTGCACCTGCCAGTTCAGGGCACGGGAGACTTAGTCTCTGTGTCCTGAAAATGAAATAAACATAAAGTATAAGGGGGCAGGGTAGGGATACCCTGACCACCTGGGCCATGTGAGTGATCCTAGAGCCCCACCCCCCCAGCCTAAATGTAAAAAAAAAAAAATAGGGGCTGTGGCAGTGATCCTGTACATGTCCTATGGGACTCAGCAAGAACCAAGGACTTTGTGGGAGTCCCACAAGTGCTTCTCTTGCAGTACACCTGCAGAAGTAAAACAATATATTTTAAAAAAGGCAGTGCGCAGTCAAGTGTAGGTAAGGCCAACTTCATGCCACGCATGGTCGAAGGCTGTGCACAGCAGGGTGTTGGCTTTCTGAAGGTGTCGGACACAGGGCCTGGCCACAGGCCTGGCCGTCTGGCCAACCAGGCACCATGCCAGGCAGGGAGTTGGCTCACCACAGGGATTGGAGACAAGTCCTGGCCGCTTGGGCAGAGAAAAAGAGGGGTCCCAAAACACAAAATCCTCATGCTTTTTCCACAGACTTTTCTGGAAAATAATACCACTAAAACTGCTAAACTTGAATTAAACTAAATGTATATCTTACTTTACATAAAAAAACGTTAGACGTTCACTGATAAAAACAAAGGTTAAAGATTAAAGGGGCAATTTTTTCGGTGCTTTAGGCCCGAGTGCCGCCATGTTGACAAAATAAATCAGAACGTGCTTTAAAAGTACGAATATGTAAATTTTTACTTATAGGTCAAAAGAAGTTAATGTTAAATTAATTTGGCAGATTTTTGCCAGATAGCTCATTCATTCTCGAGTGAGAACAAGCCTTGTCTCGTACAGTGAGGTTATACACAATACAACCATAATCATAGAGAAAATTTGAATAAAATGCATTATAAATATAGAGACGAAAGTGCACAAAATGTATTTCTATATGCGATACTTAACCATTGACAGATTAAATGGACTGGTTCTAGAAAATAGAACACTGCCTGATACACCATACATTAGGCAAGAATGGTCAACACCTTAACACCTGCTCTTAGGGGAGCCTTATTATATTCTTTTGTTGCGAGTTATGAAAATTCTTCCACGTCTATATGGAACTAGGAAGGGGAGGGGACAATTGTTCAGGACGTGAGGGTCAGAAATAATGCATGGGGTGGCACGGCCTGCGCATCCGCTTTCCCGGCAGGGAGGAAAATGAAGTAGTGTTTGCGCTGGCCTCTCTGCCACGGCTTTCAGCCATTTTCCACGCTAGCGTTTTCTGCCCGCTCTTGTGCCCCTCTCCAACCCTCTTCCCTTCCATCTTTCATGGACATCTCTGAAGGCTGTGTGCACACAATACAGACCAGCCAAGGACTTCAATGCAGAAAATGTTTCGCATTCTGCCATTGAACCGCATCTAACCTCCACCCTGTTCTCCCGTGTACTTGTGTATAATTTTAGAAGAATGAAAGGCATCCTTGTCACGTTATTGACATTCTGAAATGAGATGGCAATGAGTGTGTACTGGGCTATAGCTGAGAAGGACGCTGAACTCCTGGTGGAATCTATGGCACACATCGTAGATAGCAACCAGCCGGGTTCTTTATCTAAAACATTGTTGTTATGGTAACATTTAAAGAGACACCTTGCAAAAATAACCTATTTCTCATCCTTTCATGGATGAGATGTGGCCTAGTGAGAGCTGCTACTTTTAGCACAAGTGTTTTAATTTGAAATTATTAACGAGTGTTTATGTATTTTGAATAATGAGTTTATGTAAAAAAATAAATTAAAGTAGAAAATAATGCACGCATTTGAAAATGTGACCTTGAAGAATGGCCACCAGTGTTCACGAAATGTACTAATTAATGATTAATACTTATGAAATATTGAATATGTATTAGGTGAATGTAGTAATATGTCATATTGAGGGTTATGAAGTATTATATAGCTTTATAAATTGTAGGCCTTAACTTAGCAAGTATCTTTTCCTATTTTGTCAGGCCTCATGCAGAAGATGTATTTCTTAGCAGTTAATTAAAATGCTGACAGAGTAAATTAAACTGTGAAATGTCCATTGTCTTGCTAAAAGTGCTTAACAGAAGTTTTGTGAGAACCCACTGCAAGGAGATGATGTTCCAGATAGTGTAACAGTTTATGTGTAATATGTGTGGGACTGACTTTCCCAGGACAAGAACAATGAAGATACTGACTGGAGTTGAAGATGCAACAATATTGTTACCTGACGAGACTGATTATGTGGACATCATTAAGTGAACCAATCAACTGCATGAGAAGAGTGAAATATTAGAATTCATAGATTTGGTATAGAAATATTATTGGGTAAAGTATGAACGTACGATTAACTGACCAATAGGGAATTAGGGGAAAGTTTAGGTGACTTTGATATAACAACGCGACAGAGGAGAATTATTCAGATCTTGAGGGAAGAGACTTTAGAACTAGATAATGCAGATTTTTCAAATACCTTATTCCGATTTAAGACCAGATATAGAGATTTAGAGAGAAGAAGAGACTCGAGATTCATTCCGACATTAGGCTCATACTCTCTGACTGAGAGCCTGATGCTTTGCTGATCGAATGATGACCTGAGGACGAAGATTGATTCTTCTTTGCTGACTCATACTGAGGATAGGTATATATGATGAAATGTGACGGTTATGCATTTTATGCTTTTTCTTTCTAGGTATCAACTGCGCTGTTTTAATAGATCCACAGCTAGATGTTTTCCAAATTGTGTTTCTAAATTGTTTTTTCATGAAACCCAGCATGCTGATGCTAATCTGATGTTAGTTAAGGGCTCTCATAAATGACTGATGATTACAGGGACTAAGGTCCTGATTATGACCCTGGCGGACGGCGGAAGCCGTCCGCCAAGGTACCGCTGCTGAATGACCGCACTGCGGTCAAAAGACCGCGGCGGCCATTTAGACATTTCCTCTGGGCCGGCGGGCGCTCTCCAAAAGAGCGCCCGCCGGCCCAGAGGAAATGCCCCTGCAACGAGGACGCCGGCTCAGAATTGAGCCGGCGGAGTTGCAGGGGTGCGACGGGTGCAGTTGCACCTGTCGCGTATTTCAGTGTCTGCTTAGCAGACACTGAAATACTTTGCGGGGCCCTCTTACGGGGGCCCCTGCCGTGCCCATGCCATTGGCATGGGCACAGCAGGGGCCCCCAGGGGCCCCGCGGCACCCCCTACTGCCATCCTATTCCTGGCGGGCGAACCGCCAGGAACAGGATGGCGGTAGGGGGTGTCAGAATCCCCCATGGCGGCGCAGCAAGCTGCGCCGCCATGGGGGATTCTAAGGGCAGCGGTAAACCGGCGGGAGACCGCCGGTTTGCCTCTTCTGACCGCGGCCGAACCGCCACGGTCAGAATGCCCTGCGGGGCACCGCCGGCCTGTCGGCGGTGCTCCCGCCGACCCTGGCCCCGGCGGTCTTGTACCGCCGGGGTCAGAATCACCCCCTAAATGTTTGACAACTTACTTTGTTGCATTTCATGTATGTTATAACTTTGTCGCAACTGACTTTGCTATTGATTTGCACTGTCGCTCTAGACTGTGTCGTGGTTCAAGCTTTGATTAGATTGCATTTCTTCTGACGCTTTGAACAACCAGTTTTGTTCTTATATGTGTTTCATTTGATTTTGAGATTAATCTACATGACTTTAGCATTGTTAATATAGGGAAATAAACTTACTAAACTTTTACTAAAGGTGTGGTTATTCATGGCTGAAAGGTCATGATGTGTGACAGTTACTGACTCCATTGATTATTGATTTTATTGATTGCTAATGATTATTGATTATTGTGTATTGATTGTTGATTATGCACTGGAGCTATGGAAAGAACTTCTTAATTGCGAGTCAAAAGGTTTATCGACCCAGTTGCGTCCCCTTGTAAGTTTACTTATTAAGGTCTGGCACGCTAACAGTTATGGTAGCAGACTGATGGTTAGTCTCCTTAATAGCTTGCCATAGACGTCCGGTATAGAGTGACAGGTGTTAACAGTTATGGTAAGAGACTGCTGGACAGGTGTTCCCAGGTATGGTAGTAGTTTAAAGCTGGTCTTTTTGAGAGTTTATTTTTATTGAGATTTGGATTTTGTTTTTTCAAAAATGATGATTGGAGAGAAAATGATGTTCCCTTAAGCCCAGAAATGACTTTCCCAGATCCTGGATCCTGCTAATGGTTGTTGAGGATGTTCCCAGCATTCTAGTGCTATAGTGAGTGAAATAGGTCATAAGCAAAGCTTATGCAAATCGCAGGCGAATTGTGACGTATGTCAAGGTTTTACGGGTTTGCCTACTCCAAATGAAGTTGTAGTAGGAGTGTGCGTACTCCAAAGTGTGAGAGTAGGGAAGCCGTCGAACTTCGCATGTGTGTGGCACTTGGTGCTCAAAAAGTGTCCACGTGGTTGTTGATGTACGGACCCTGCAAGGTCTAAGACTCCGTAGTGTATTGAAAAGTGTATGAGACACTTGGCTATATGTTGTAATTTGTCTGGTTTAGTAGGTTGATCGGCCATGGTCAACAAGTCAGTGTGTGAGTTAAAGTGGGCGAGAGAAAAATTTAGACTGAGATTTGGCGAGTTCTACGTGAACCAGGACAGACCTATTGATCAGTTGAGAGTAACATTTGGGAGTCGAATTTTACTTGCGAATTTGGGAGAGTGAGAAAGATGAATAGCTGCATATGCAAAAAGACCCATCAGTGAAAATCTGATCTGAAGCTATTTTGTTACCTTTCCTGTAGTAAACCAGCAGATTTGTTTTTGTTTTTTGTTTTTTTGATTAGTGCTCGCAATATTTTGCATTAGTTTTGTGTGAATTGAAGTTTAGGAGGACGAGCCGCAAGACTTTGTCAGCCACAGTATGTGTGAGTGTGACGTCATTGGAGACTCGCTGGGATAGGTTGGTTAGTGAGAAGGGTCGCGCACAGATTGACAGCCGTCCATGAGAGGCAATTGGCAGAGAAACGTAGGTGAAAGGAATCTTAGGATTAAAAGTCATTTCCTGATTTGATTTTGAGTAAACAAGAGTAGAAAAGGTGACGTTTTTCAAAGCATTCAGAAATGCTCTTAGGGGGAGATACGTATTTTGCAGCAAGTGTAGGGGAGCCTACACCGCCAGAGAATACACTGGCTTACATTGTAATGGAGTAGAGAGGTGTTGCTCCATGTCTTTGGCTAAAGCAATGGTGCAAGTTGACAGAGAAAAATGGGAGCTGAGCATTTCCTATAAATGGGACGTTCAATTTGAGAATTCTGGAGCAATTGCAGGTGGCGCTATATGAATCGAAGCCCCTTCTGAGACCAGCACAGTTTGAGGCACTAGCAGTTTGGGAGCTGGTATCTAGACAGCAGCACAATTGAAATTTGAAAGAAGAATGAGAAAGGCAGAAAATACTTTAGTGGAGGCTAAATGGGATTGGGAACAGAAGAGATGGAGATCAGAGACTTTGCAAGGAGTTAAGTTGTTTCTGGCGATTACACAGGAGGATGAGAAGGAAGGAAAAACAGCGACTAGGAAGACTAATAGAAGTCCGTCTGAAAGTAAGGGAGCTAGAAAGCCTTCAAAACTAGAGGAGGAATCAGATAATGAAGAGTTCTTTACACAGTTCCTGAGAGACCGACCACCACCATATACAGTACATGAGAGTGGTCCGAGAACTAGTGCTGATCCGACAGCCCCAACACAGGTTAATGGTGCAGTGAGTCTGGTGCAGGTTAATGCTAGCCTGACACAGAATGTGGTGCAAAGTGGTCCAAAT
The DNA here is from genome assembly GCF_031143425.1 of Pleurodeles waltl. Classification (NCBI taxonomy): domain Eukaryota; kingdom Metazoa; phylum Chordata; class Amphibia; order Caudata; family Salamandridae; genus Pleurodeles; species Pleurodeles waltl. The sequence goes on along the minus strand of NC_090450.1, from coordinate 73,901,410 downwards.
GTGCCAACTACTCCTGTAGTGCAGACTCAGATGCAGCTCCCACAGATACAGAGAATATATCCTGATGTGCCTATTTTAGAGAAGACTTCGAACTTAGTGGTGCCGACGGAGCCGGTGGTTCTGAGACCAATACTAGTCTAGACAGACCCGACTCCAATTTTGTTGCCCCAAGTGCAGCCGCTGGTAATGCTGAAATTTACTCCAGTGACAGGGGCACAGTCAGACTTGACTCCAATGATGAATCAGAGTATGGGAGTTACTCTCTCACAGAGTGTAGGCACCAGAGCAGCCCCTGTTGCTACATCACTACCGATTACTGTTGGTCCAGTGGTACCATTATTTGCACAAAAGAAGCCGACTGTGAGTAAACAGGGAGCAATGGCCCGGAGTTTAATGAGGGGAGGACATAATGAACAGGTTCAAGTAGTCTCTCCTGTGTGTCAGACTTTTAACGGATCCTTATCATTGCTAGATTTCAGTCCACTTGTTGCACTTCCAGATGCTGCAACAGGATCTAATGTAAGCTAGAGCTTGAAATTATTGACACCGCAGAATCCGAATGCAGTGGCACAGCATGTGCCCCCGGTTCAAGCGAATAACATTTCGTTACAGGGATTGACAGCTCAGCAATTAACTGAATGGTTAGACAATTTGAATACTCCACAGAATGCCCCTAAGGAGAGGAGAATTTGAATTGTGTCAGACTAGGCATGGAAGTGGGTGAACTCATTAAGGGAACTACCGGGGTGAATAGGTTAGAATCCTACACAGAAGCAGAATTGAGATATGTTTGCCCAAAGATTACGAGAGAGGTGAGCAGAGTGCATCAGAGATTGGCAGACTTGGCAGAGAAGTACTGCATGGAAATTGAGAAAACGAAGCATTTGAAAAGGAGCTATAGATTAGATTTCAAGGCAAAGGAATTTGAATACATGAGATCGGCCGGAATGAAGACACACCTTAAAGAATTACTGCAGAGTGATGAGAGATGGGGAGCATTAGACAAATGGGAAGGCAGATGGGTAGAGAAAAGAGACAAGAAAAAAGAGATTCTTTGGAGCTGACTGAGAATGTGCAGCAGGATAAAGATCCAGGAAACATTTTACCAATGAGAGAGATTCCAGGGGGAAGTTTTGTTCATGTCCCGTGGAGCAGAGGTGACATTCTATCATTTACAAATGATTATCCAAAATTGAGAGAAAAGCCAGAAAAGTGGTATCAGCAGACAGACAGGGTTGGAAACTTGTGAAGTGTTAGTGGGAGGACTTGAACACTTTACTGGAGATCGTGGTTCCAGCTTACTTATGGGTTGAGTGTAAGAGGAGTGTAGACTGGCCAACAAGAGAACCGGAGAGAGATAAGAATACAGGTGCACCATCTCCTGAGGTAATGAAATATTACTATAAGGTGATTGAGTTTCTGAAAACAAGAATTTCGCCCAAGAATATTGATTGGCAGAGGATTGACAGGACAGTGCAGGAAGCAAAGGAATCGATACATGCGTACTATGAGAGATTGATGCAGGCATTCAAGCAATATAGTGGTACAGAAAAAATTGAGCCGAAAGACATTCTACATTTCATGTTTAGATTTTTGGAAGGATTGAAACCTGAAATTGGTCAGATGATTAAGAGTCATTTGATTTGCTGGCAAGCGAAGGTGATTGATGAGGTTTTGCAGTATGCAAAATACTGTAGTGGTGAGATTGAATTAAAGCAGAAAAAGGTAAAAAAGAAAGCGATGGTGATGCAGATTAAAGCAGCTCAATCAGGAGTGCAAGCGAATTTTGTGCAGCAGATTCCGCAGCAGCAGGGAAATGTTATGTTTCAGCCCCAGATGAGAGGTAGAGGTTGTGGAGGTAATATGAATAGTGGTCCGGATTTGAATACTGTAGTGGTTCAGAATGATGTACAGGGAATGAAGAAGCTCTTGCCGTGTCATATTTGTGGAGCCATGGGATATTGGAAACAGGAGTGTCCGAAGATGGTGCAGGAAGGTGCTGTTCAACAAAGTAATGACATCAATGCATTTCAGAATGTGAAAGGACCAAGACTAAAGGGACCTAACCCACATTTTCAGAATAATGTGAATCAAATGCAGAATTTTCAGCCCCTGCAGCAGGTTCAAATGCCCCGTGTACAAGCGTCACAGTTGCAGCCAATGCAGCAGCAGGTTTCCATGGTACCTATTCAGCAAATGCAAATACCTCAAGCCCCGATGGAGCAGCAACAGATGATGCTTTCTCAACAGGTCACAGGTCAGAGACAAGACAGAAGTAGTAACACAGTGCACCAATTCCCATTACACAGTGAGGATGAAATAAACGGTGAATGGACGAGTGATAGTTCAGGTGAGGAGCAATGTGTGCTTGCGACTTCCTTAGAAGTAGATCAGAGAGGACCCTATGTGAGGGGAAAGGTTATAGGTCACAGAGTTTTATTCTTGGTTGATACAGGAGCTACGTGCTCTACAGTGAGAAGTCATAGGTTCTGAATTTGTTCAGGTTGTGGGGGTAGCAAACCAGTACTTGACAAACCCGATTACAGACCCAGGGCAAGTCGAGATTGGCAATTTCCAGGGACTGCACACATTTGTAGTCTGCGATTTAAGTCTGGTATCTCTACTGGGAGGAGACTTGCTGTGTAAAACAAAATATTTGATTACTTGCTCATATGATGGAATTGAGATTCAGATGAATAGTGATGATGAGGAAGAGCAAGCCCCAGAAACAGAGTCGGAGTACCCCTTTATTGAGTTTTTCCCAATGTTCACAGTGAAAGAGCTCCATCCTGATTTGCAGGGAACAGTGCAAGAGAACGTGTGGGATTTACCAGGAAAAGAAGTAGGCCTGATTAAGGGGGTGGACCCAGTCAAAGTTACCATAAAACCAAAAGCAGTTGTTCCCCATCTTCCACAGTATCACATGCCACAAGATGTCCATGAAAGTTTCTCAGATAATTGCAGATTTTGTGAAGCGGGGAGTTCTGAAGGAAGTGTTGAGGAGTCCATGTAACTTACCAATAAAGGGTTTGAAGAAGTCCTGCGGGAAGGTTCGGATTGTCCAGGATTTGAGAAAAATTAATGAGATTGTGGTCAAATGTTGTCCCGTAGTGCCCAAACCAGCTGTGATACTATTCCAAATTCCATGTGATGCGGAGTGGCTCACAATCGTTCTTTTCTGTGCCTCTTCATGAGGATAGCCAATTTATCTTTTGTTTCAAATTCCTGGAATGAGCCTATTGCTGGTACAGGATTCCTCTAGGTTATACAGAGTCACCTTCCTTATTCAACCAGATCTTGAATTAGAATTTGGAGTAATTGGAATTGCCTTTCTGACTGACTCTGGTGCAGTTCATTGATGACTTACATATTGCGTCAAAACCAAGGGACGAGTGCAAGTATGATACGATTGCACTGTTGAACCATTTGGGAAAGAATGGCCATAAAGTGTCTCCACTGAAACTGCAGTACTGTCAGAAAGTAGTGAAGTATTTGGGTCACCAGACTGAGAAAGGGTCGAGTAAAATATCCAGAGAAAAGATTACAACGATATTGCAAATAAGTCCCCAGACTACATAATGAGATGTCAGGATGTTCCTTGGAATGGTGGGTTATTGTCGCCATTGGATCCCGAATTTTTCAGTCATTTCAAAACCATTGCAGAAGCTGACTCATAAGGAAGTCACTGATCCCAAAGTGCTAGACCATGATGAAATGAGAGCATTTTCTGAGTTGACCGAGAGTATGTGCAGAGCTCCAGCTTTGGGTATGCCTGATTACACAAAGTCTTTCACATTGTTTTGTCATGAGCATGAAGCATGTTAATTGTCTGTCTTGACTCAAGTCCATGGAGGCGCTCATCGTCCAGTAGCATATTTTTCAGCTACTTTGGATCCGGTTGTAGCAGCCTTACCAGGTTCTTTGCATGCAGTTGCCGCAGTTGGTCAAAGTCTTTCACAGAGTGAAGGGGTGGTGATGGGATATCCCCTGACTGTAATAGTCTCTCACTCTATTGAGATTTTACTGACAAGGACAAAAACCCAATGCTTGACTGGTGCTAGGTTGACTAGATATGAGACGAGTATTTTGGGGTCACCGAACGTGATACTGAAAAGATGTACAGTGCTGAACCCGGCAACCTTACTTCCGAGTGAAAGTGTTGAAATTGAAAAAGAGGAAGATGTTGAACATGATTGTCTCGAACTGAGTTGTGCACAAAACCGAGACCTGACATTAGATATACCAGATTGGAAGAAAATGACCAAATTATCTTTGTTGATGGTTCTTGTCTGAGAGACAATACAGGGACATTGAGAGCAGGATATGCTGTATGCACAATTACAGGTACCTTGGAAGCTTCCTGGCTTCAAGGAGTGTATTCTAACCAGGTAGCAGAATTGGTCACCCTTACTAGAGTGTGCCCTGGTTCTGCTCAATTGAGGGTTACTATCTATATGCATAGCCAGTACGGATTCGGATCGTTCATGATTTTGGTCAATTATGGTGACAGAGAGATTTCCTGGCCTCTTCTGGTTCACCAGTGAAAAATGGTGAGAGAATTAAAGAACTGTTACATGCTATTCAAATGCCTGAAAAGATTGCCATGGTGAAATGTAGTGCACATCTGAAGTCACAGGACTATGTCTCATTGGGAAATGGATATGTGGATCAAGTCGCATTGAACTGTATATCATTCACAGACAAGTGGGAGCTGACACCTGAAGAAGACGAAACAAGTACAAGTTATGCATTAAAGGTAATTGACACTTTGGAAGAATTAAAATCTTTGCAGAATAATGTTGACAAGGAGGAGAAACGTTCATGGAGCAAAATGAAATGTACTCAAAGACAAGATGAATTGTGGGTTTCTGAGTAGGGTCAATTGGTTTTGCAAAATAGCCTGTTCTCTCAAGTGGCAAGGTACTATCATGGACAGGCACATATTGGGAGGGATGCCATGGTTTGTCTGTTCAGACATGATTATTTCAACCCAAAGTTTAGACAAATTGATGAAGCAGTTTTCCATTGTTGTGTCAGTTGCCAACAGTTAAATGTGAGGAAAGGGACAATGGTTAACTTGAGCCACATTGGAAGAGTAGGAGGTCCATTCAGCAGAATGCAAATGGATTTTACTGAGATGCCTGTGTGTGGAGGTTTGAGATATGTGTTGGTGACTGTTTGCATCGTTAGTCATTGGATTGAAGCGCACTCTACATGAAGAAATGATAGTCTCACAGTAACGAAACTGCTTCTGAGGGAACTGATACCGCGTTTCTGGTTTCCGATCTCTTTAGAATCAGATAGGCTAACTCACTTCATTAACAAAGTTATTAAATTACTGTGTGCAGCATTGAACATTGAGCAGAATCTGCATTGTAGTTATCGCCCTGAAGCATCAGGACTAGTGGAGCAGATGACTGGTACCTTGAAGTCAAGAGTTGCAAAGATGTGTGCAGCTACGAATTTGAAATGGCCTGATGCACTGCCTTTAGTGTTGATGTCAATGAGAAACACACCTGACAGGAAGGCAGGACTGTCGCCTCATGAGTTCCTCATGGCCAGAGCAATGTGGTTACCAGCGGTGCCAGCAAATGCACTTGTCAACATAACAGATGATATGGTGTTGGATTACTGCAATGGTCTGGCTGATGTAGTCCGCTCTTTTTCTCAACAGGTGGAGGCCACCACACTGCCTCCGATCCATGACCCAGGGCACAACCTGAGAGTTGGGGACTGGGTTGTCATCCCCAAGTATGTGAGAAAACCGTGTTTAGAGCCTTGTTGGAAGGTCCTAACGACTACTACAGCTGTGAAGTGTGCTGGGATCCCGAACTGGATTCACGCGAGTCATACGAAGAAAGTGGCATGTCGACTGGATCATGAAGAAACGTTGTTGAGAGTACCAACAACAGTGAGACAAGTCTCAGGGCCGGAAGAAGAGCAAAGAGGAACTGAGACCAGATCTGAGCTCATTGAGGACAGTTCCGTCACTCCTGTGAGAGAAGAGAATGGAGACCTCCAGGAGAGTATTGGAGAGCCTATCTCAATTGGAGCAGCAGGAGAGCCTCGTCAGAGGAGGGCTTTCCCAGAAGCAGATGATCTTGGGAGACAAACAGAACAATTGCCAGACCCAGAAGGGGAAGGAGTTGAGGTTAATCAAAGTCAAAGTGATCTGACTCCTCCTGACCAGGTTGCAGGTCCGTCAAGAGAAACCACCACAGAGCAAGAAAAAGGTTCAAGTTCAATCTTGAAGAGTATGCTGACAAAGGGTCCACTGAAAGGAGATAAGTGGCTGGAATCGCAAGTGGTGCAAGGGAAAGAAGGGGTTGTCGAACTAACAAAAGAGGAAGAAGTAGATACCACAAGGAAAGAAGATCTAAGTGAAGGAGAGCTGAATGGTGATCAAAAACTGAAGAGAAAGAGAATAGCAAGTCAAAGATATGCATGTCCTGAATGGGCATATGGAACTACAAACAAGTGGCAGCAAGAATTTTTGTCTTTTTGTTGAGATAGAGAAACTCCGGGTCAGTATTTTGAGGTGACACAAAAGAAGTTAATGAACTGAACTGTTGAAACAATCTGAGAGAAAATTGTTTGAGAAAGAGACTTTTGAAAGTAACTGGAAGAGACATTGATAACCTGATTTGACTTTTTGAAACCTGATTTTGACAAAGCTGCTAACTGATTTTGACAAGGAAGTTAAACTGAACTGCTGAAAGAAGAGTTGTATAGTTTTGATTTTTGCTGCAAGTTTTCTACATTTATTCTGCTTTCTGATTCTTTACAGAATATGGCTGACTTTAATAAACAAAGTAGAGGTGCTAGGCACTGTAAATATATGAATATTTGTTTGGCAATTATGTCTGGGATATTGTTTGTGGTGATGAATGTGGGTATGTCTGTTCTTGATACGAGAGGAGCCAACCATACTTCTGCTTTTGAGATGACTACTGCACTAACAGCATTAGAGAGGTTTAAGTTAGATGAGAAGTATTTGCATGATTATACTAATGCTGAAGGAGAACTTTCTTCTAATGTTTTCTATCACTTATTGAGTGAGCATGTTGATACAATGGATGCGTGGAATTGTCTTGTATGTACGCAGATTCCTTTTTCAGTCAAGGAAGGAGTCACATATCATAGTCTGCCACAAACTTTTGAGATAAATTGTAGTCTGTTACTAACAAGATTCTATAATCAGGAGTATATTCAATACTTCTATTCAAATCATGATCTTGTGTTTTTGTTTATTCCTATAATTGAGTATTTGAGTAAAGTAGCTAAGGATAATGATATAGTATTAGTTAGAGGATTCTTTGAACCTACATTGACGTTTGGCAAAGCATATGCGCATAGAAATAATCTGACATGCTTGCTTACACCTTTAGAGAAGAGCTTTTTAGATCACACAGATGATATGAGAAAGGCATTAAAGGAGAAATTAGAGAAAAGGACTTACAAGAATGATTATGCTTATACTGCAATTAAAGCGGAAGGGAAATTAGCTTTAGATGCACAACAAGTAGGGAAGCTTTGTATATATTGGCCTAAGTCACGCACTTACACTTTATTTGTGGGTATGAGTGAATGTAGGCATGTGTTTTTGTTTCAGAGTAAATTGACATTTTGGTTAATGTTGATGCAGCGAAGAAGGTAGTTTGCTCTAGAATTTCCTAGCTTTTATTACAAATCTTTTTTAATTGCATTATTTTTGTTATGCTATATAACATACTTGGTCGCGCTTTCTTTATTGGGTATTTATACAAGCTATTTCTGGCTAAAACTCTTGCTCCGACCTAAGGAACGTGGTGCATCTAGGAAAAGAAGAGTAACCTCCATACAGATGCCTGGTGTGATTGGAAAGCTAACAGGAGCATAAACCGCCCCCCCCTACACCTCATTGGAGACCCCAGCTCCCAGCCTTATTTGAGCCCCCTTGGACACCTTTCATTTTTGACTTGCACTGGCAGCCTTTAATGTTAAAAGGTGTGAGGAGGGTCCATTCTACGTTCTCCGCAGAGACCCCCTCATGTTTCATTATTCCTCTGGCCACCTGTTGTAAAGAGTGCCAAAACATGCTTGTGTTTGATACCCTGCGAAAACTAATGGTATGTGGTGTGTCATCAAGTTAGGGCTTCTCTAACATTGACATCACACAGGCTGGTCTTCGAGGCAGTCCAAATTCATCTCATATTGCCACTCCCCTACCAGTGGTAAGGAAGGCAAGTAAATAGGTGAACTGTAAGGTCACCCTTGCATAGAGTCCAGCTGGGAAAGCCTTCCTTAAGAAGTCATCTAGATGCCCCAGGCACAGAGCTGGGCATTGTTCATATGAGCTTTGGAAAGATCCTATTCCAGAGCTGTGTTTGTCAACATTGCACATAGGATGCAGAAGTTGCAGCACAAAAAGTGCCTTGCACAACTCAGTTTCAGAATAATGTTTACCTTTAAAGATGCTAAAAAGGGGGATAATAATCAGAACACCTCTGCCTGCACACTCCCAATCATGCAGGCCAATAATGACAAATAATTTGACACAGAACAAGGCTCTGTGATCTGGAGAGACATACCATATCCACTTGAGTTTACTGTTTGAGACTACCATCAACTCACTTCAGTGTGAAATGCTAACAGTAGTGACTGCAGCAGAGTTAAGTGGCAAGATCAGCCTTTTCGATTGTCACCCGCCAAGGAGTTCAGCCTATTAGCCTACCATAATTTTAAATGAATCTGTTAGTTCATGGAAAGTGGGTCCTCCACTCATTCCACATGGATGAGATATGTGTGTATGCACAGCAAGATGTGTGTGTGTGTATGCAGAGCAAGCTATATGTTTATATGTAAAGCAGGATATGTGTACCCTTTGTGCGCTACCCAGGAGCTCACTCAATTTTTTACACTGGAATGGTACATAAGCTGAAAGTTAGAGAGACCTCTGACAACAATGTGAATTAACTCCCTAATGCGTTCTGTTGTGGGATCACACGGCCTTGGGAGCCATGCAGGTTTTGCCCCAGCCAGTAGAAGTGAGCCTTGACTGCCAAGGACTAAAACAAGTTTTTGAATAATTTATGTGCTACTATTAAAGGCCTAGCCATAATAAACTTGTACTGGCTATACATTTTGTACAATTCCTTACCATTGGGAACAGCCTAAGCCTGCAGTTCGTAATCTGGGGTCCTCAGACCCTTAGGTGCCCCTGACGTCTATTTAGAGTCTATGACCTCTGTGTGACAAACGGTCAATTATGAGAGAAACATGTTGATCTTTCCTTGTTGGGTGAATTACACCCCACACTTTTTCTTACTCTCTATCCACTGGGAACAACAATACAATAATTTTGGTCTACTAGGAGGTATTTTTGTCTTTTGCTACCTCTGCTATCTTTATACCTCCAATTTCCATTTGTTTAAAATAACCACACCTGTCACTAAATAGGACCACCTGACAGACATACACCTCAAGAGCTACATTGGTTGAGGGTTGTAGCCCACACCACCATCTTCCATGATCATGGTGTGAGGAGAGGCCCTATGATGACGCATGACATGCTGAAGTGGGTGAGGGCTTTTTTCTTTTAAAAGTATGGGATTGTCAACAAAAACATATAGGCCCTCATTACGACTTCAGTGCTGGCGGTATATTTGGTGCCCTATTATGACTTTTCCACTGGGCTAGGGGACAGAAACAGCGTTTTTGCCCGCTGGCCCAGCCAAAAGGTCACCACAACATTGAATCCGGCTCATAATCGAGCCAGCAGCAATGTTAGGGTGCGTCGGGTGCAGCAACACCCATCGCACATTCCACTGCCGTAATTCGGGCAGTGGAATGTGCGATGGGGCTGTGCATTGGGCCCCCTGCAGTGCCCATGCCAAGTGCATGGGCCTGCAGCGGCCCCCAGGGCCCCTGAGACTCCCATACCACCAGCCTTTCCATGGTGGTGTTTTCCACCATGGAAAGGCTGGCGGATGGGGACTTGTAATTCCCAGGGCAGCGCTGCTTGCAGCGCTGCCTCGGCGGATTACAACCACTGGGACCACCAGGCTGCAGGCTGGCTGAAGGTTGGCGGCAGCCTGGCGGTATCGGCAGTATTACGTCACGGGTCCACCACGGTCATAATGTGGCGGTAAGTACCGCCAGCCTGTTGGCGGTACTACCACCACATTATCGCCACTCGCCACGGTCATAATGACCCCATAGTCTGTTAGCCCCCTTGCTTCTCTTTCACACCTCTCTGTTGAGAATAGTTGACCGTAGCACCTTTTTGTGACTTTTGCACTATAACTACTCCAATAGGCCGCTGCACATTTCTTTGGCAATGCTCAGGATTGTTTTGGAAGCAAATGTCATCTTCACCCTTACCGCACTTAACATTTAGGGGGTCATTCCGTCCGCCAAGGTACCGCCGACAAATGACCGCACCGCGGTCAAAAGACCGCGGTGGCCATTCAAACATTTCCGCTGGGCCGGCGGGCGCTCTCCAAAAGAGCGCCCGCCGGCCCAGCGGAAATGCCCCTGCAACGAGGACGCCGGCTCAGAATTGAGCCGGCGTAGTTGCAGGGGTGCGACGGGTGCAGTTGCACCCATCGCGTATTTCAGTGTCTGCAAAGCAGACACTGAAATACTTTGTGGGGCCCTCTTACGGGGGCCCCTGCAGTGCCCATGCCATTGGCATGGGCACTGCAGGGGCCCCCAGGGGCCCCGCGGCACCCCTTACCGCCATCCTGTTCATGGCGGGTTTCCCCCGGTAGGGGGTGTCTGAATCCCCATGGCGGCGGAGCGCGCTCCGCCGCCATGGAGGATTCAATGGGGCAGCGGTAAACCGGCGGGAGACCGCCGGTTTACCCTTTCTGACCGCGGCTGAACCGCCGCGGTCAGAATGCCCTTGGGAGCACCGCCAGCCTGTTGGCGGTGCTCCCGTGGTCGGTGACCCTGGCGGTCACCGGCCACCAGGGTCAGAATGACCCCCTTAATCCCCTTCACACAGGCCCATTGTTGAGCAGTGGAGAAGGGTACAGGACATGGCCAAAGGGCAGCGGTCAGAGTTTGTTGCATGCAGGTTTTGGCTATGCCCTATGCCCATGCCACCTCTCCTGAGTGTGGCATTTGACCATGCTGCCTGCCTGTTCCACTCAATCTTCAATACGCTTTTTAGGACAAAGGACAACAAATCTTAATGCCCTGCTTCATTAGAAAAATGCAGACGTGTTTTGTGACTCCTTCAGTCACTTCATCAGGGCAAATCATCAATTAGTTTAATCAGCTTTGGATATGTGGAAGCACACAGTAAATGATTGTTTAAATGCACCCTTTAAAGTAACATAGCTCCTCTGTAGGATTCCCAGTATATATACTTGCTTTCTCAAAAGTAAGTGTTATCAACCTTACATATAGAATCACGCATAACAACAGAATTCTGTATGTATCAGGATCTGTTAGTGAGATGTCACTATGTCAGATTCTGTAGATATGGCCAACAGAAAGCATCTACAGGTTAGGATTATCTATTGCAGGTTTTTAAACGTTTAAGAACAATTAGGATGATAGCAGCCCAAATAAAGAAAGTGTCTGTTTAGAACTTTCTTTCACTATAATTTGATCACACTCTATTCCATGCCTGTATCACTACCTTCATTATCTCTGGTAGCTGAGCTGGTACTTTCTGGACTTAAACACTTTAGAACAGTGACTCCCAGCCTGAGGTCCAGGGACCCTAGGGGTCCGGGAAGCCTCCTCATAGGGTCAGCAACTGTTACAAAATTAAATACGATTTACAGATTAGGTCCCCAGCCTGCAGTAATGACTCAGTGGGAGCTCACCGGATTTCAATAATGATACAAAGGGGGTCCCTGGGTTCCAATAATGATAAAGTGGAGGTCCCCAAAAGTCAAAAGGTTGGGAACAATTGCTGTAGAACAATGGTTCTTAACCTATGGTCCGGGGACTTCTGGGTGTCTGCAAAGCCTACTCAAGGGGATCGTGCTACTTACTGCTTAAGCACTTAATTGATATTAACAATTTATAAGGTGTATAGAAATAAAAATGACATTTTAATTTGAAATTTTAAGATGTTCTGTAAACATGAAGGTATTTGAAATTGGTGGCTAAAAAGTTAGTATATTCAGATTCATTTGTGGAAGTACAAGTGATTCAAATAGAACATAGTATAGCCAATGAGTTGCCCCAATTGAACTTAGGCAAGCTCCAACCTTCTGATTAAAATTAAAAAGTTATTTTTTTTAAATGCGTTTGTAATTTAAATGAACTATTTCCTAATTTAAGTATTTGTGTGAGGAATGCTTGTTTCTTGTTCGGCAGGGGTTCTTGCCGTCCTATATATATATATCTATATATATATATATATATATCTATATATATATATATATATATATATATATATATATATATATATATATATATATATATATATATTCACTGAAAGAAACAAAGGTTATAGGGATGTTGTAGTAAGGCTCTGAATTTAATCGTGCAAAACCATAGAAATTGCTCTTTCAAGTAACTATAACTTGTGCCCTAAGGTAAATATACCTTGCACCCTTGCCATGCATTGCTAATGACCACAGATATTACAGCACTCATGACAAGTTCCATAACGTCATTAAAAATATAAATCCAAAATTAGCAGTCAAATTATTGAAGAAAAAACTATGCATGATGGAGGCGCGAGTTATATTTACGTTAGGGCGCAAATTATAGGTATTTGATAGAACTCTAACTATAGCTGATGAATTTCTATGGTTTTGTAGGAAAAAAATCAGAACCTAACTATAACGTCCGTGTAACCTTTAGTTTTGTCAGTGAATTTCTATGATTTTTTTGACGTGAAGTAACGGTAATTGGTCCATTGGTTGTGCGCAGCACAGGTTGGCCACAGGACCTTTCTCTGTCAGTGGATCTGTGAGTGGGTGCATGAGTGTTTGAGTGGGTCTGAAAGTGGGTGTGTGTGAGTCTGAGTGGGTCTGAGTGGGTGCATGAGTGTCTGAGTGGGTGTGTGAGTGGGCGCATGAGTCTCTGAGTGCATGTATGAGTGAATGAATTAGTGTATGAATGAGTCTGTGGCTTTGAATAAATCACAAATATTCTTGAATGTTTGCGAATTTCACGCATAGTGACACAAAATTATAATAAACCCATATATTGCCTCTAAAACACACCAGTATCACACTCCTGGGGTCAGGGTCTTGACCCTTTATGACACTTTCAATTATGATTCCTACCTCGGGAATGTGTCCAGTAAAATAAAATAGTGGCTGCACCTTTCTAATCAGGTTACATCAGCCAAATACTGTGCTTCTTTTCGCATGTGTATTCGCAAAATTCACTAAGACGTAATCTCGAGCCCAACTATAAAAATTTGAATTTTCTTTAATTTCTCATAAACTACTGAACTAATTAATACCAAATATGTCAAAGCATAATCTGCCTACTGAAAGGTAGCTTTCTGCCAAATTTGGTGTAATTCCATCCACTGGTTCGGGCTGCAGTTGTGTCCAAAGATCCTATGGGAAGTAACATGGGAACACAGCTTTTTTCACACACCCTTTTTCTCAGTCCCCGCTTGACGGATCAACCCAAAATTTTCCGTGAGCAACAAGAATCACTGGGGCAATTTTGGGGGAAAACGTTGGTAAGATTCTACAAACAGCGTCAAAGATATAGTAAAAAAAATGCATTTTGTATGGAAACATGGTCCTAACTATAACCCTAACTACCTGGGAACCTCCACTAAGTAATTTATATATAAGAGAGGAGAGAGAGAGAGAGAGAGAGAGAGAGAGAGAGAGAGAGAGAGAGAGAGAGAGAGAGAGAGAGAGAGAGAGAGATAGATGTCTTACCCTATACTCACCTGTACCTTGATGATATAGTGGTAGTTGGTGGTCAATTTAAAAATCTCAATATTATTGTAGAACACCTCATGGGTATATCTTCTGCATATTAGTAATAATTGATTCGTCAAAACTTTGGTAAATATTTAAGTTCACTATTCAATAACAAAATGGGTATGTAGGAGGCACATTTGTCTTTTGCTCTTCTGTATTTTCAAATTTGTGATACTGAGGGTATACAACATCACCCAGCTTGACAATCTTCAGAACTATTCGGGTGGTACACCACTAGAGCCCATGGCCTTCCCATTTTGGGACTTTTTATCATTCATTTTGTTTCACATCACGATTATTACTAGTATTTCCCATCGTGGTCTAGGATGGAAACACTAATCTTTGCTATAAAGTCCTTCAGGTCACCTTTCTGAGCTATTGCTACGTATCACCTATATGACTTGGCTACACTACTGCTTGTTTGTATTGGAATGACTCTAGGTAAGCCAAGCTTTGAACTTGGTAACTATACTAAGGGGGTCATTCTGACCCCGGCGGGTGGCGGGAGCCGCCCGCCTGGAGGGAACCGCCGAATGACCGCACCGCGGTCAAAAGACCGCAGCGGCCATTCTGGCTTTCCCGCTGGGCCGGCGGGCGACCGCCAGAAGGCCGCCTGCCGGCCCAGCAGGAAACCCCCCTCAACAATGAAGCCGGCTCCGAATGGAGCCGGTGGAGTTGTAGGGGTGCGACGGGTGCAGTGGCACCCGTCGCGATTTTCAGTGTCTGCAAAGCAGACACTGAAAATCATTATGGGGCCCTGTTAGGAGGCCCATGCACTGCCCATGCCAGTGGCATGGGCAGTGCAGGGGCCCCCAGTGGCCCCACGACACCCGTTCCCGCCATCCTGTTCCTGGCAGTTACAGGATGGCGGGAAGGGGGTCGGAATGCCCATGGCGGCGCTGCAAGCAGCTCCGCCATGGAGGATTCCCTGGGCCAGGGGTAAACCGGCGGGAAACCGCCGGTTGCCCTTTTCTGACCGCGGCTTTACCGCCGCGATCAGAATGGCCCAGGAAGCACCGCCAGCCTGATGACGGTGCTTCCGCGGTCCCCGGCTCTGAATGACCCCCTAAGTTTCGTATTTTATGGTACTCTCAACATCCTGGGTCAATTAGCCATTTGTTTTATAATAACAAACTCCAACTTTTGGAGCTTGTTTTGTAAAAACATGAACATTTACAAGTTTGGTGAACAGCCATCAAAACTGATGGCGTCCCTCCACCAAACCTTTTGCATCTTGACTTGAACTATGGTACATGTCAAGGTACAGAGATCACCACTGGGGTGACGGTGATGTCTAGATTTGAGGGGTGGGAGACCATCAGAGTGATGGACGGAATGGGTTCCGCCACTCCGATAGACTAGTCTGCCACCAAACATTAGATGAGGCCCTTCATGTTGTTCAAAGTTCAATATACAAACCTTAAAAGAAAGTACTACTAAGTTAGGCCAGCTGGCATTCCAAATTGTGGTTTGAAAGTTACAAGAAAGTTTTGCCAGCAAGTACTTTACTCATTTGCTGATTTAATGAAATGTAAAAATTGGCCAGATTGCAGCAGTGGCTACACTGAAAAATAAGTACCTGAGATTAAGGATACCTGTCTGTTTATTATGCCTGATTGATCGATTGACTGGTACACAATGTGGATGTTATTGACTTCATTCAAATCTGTCTTCCGAAATGTAAATGCATATTAATCTATTGTCCTTTTGTAAAGAGAACGCCATGCTGCTTCTTTGTTATGTCCTTTGTAATGTGTTTGAAAGCTCCAGTACACAGAACTATTGTCATTAAGCAGGGACTTGAGATATGCTTGAATAGATATTTAAGGAACAAGCTCACTCCAAAGGGACAATGGAGAACAACAGGTAAAAGAATAATACTCGTTTATCAAATATTGTCAAAACATGTCTCCAGTATACTTAACAGAAAAATACAAATCTAAAGCTATCTGACAAATTCACGTTGTGTTGTTTGCTAAGTCAAAGACTTTGACACATTTTGATTTTCCAATTTATCTCGATCCGAGAAGTGATGATTTAGGTTTTCAAAGGCGTAACCAAAAGGACTATTTCAGAAATACACTATTGTACGAATTAGTAAGCTCTCTTCTACTCTTATAAACCTGGGCTTGCCTTGGCATTATGCATCTTGATAAATATTATATAAAAATATTCCCTGTAGTGACCTTAGAAGAGTAGAAAGTGTATGGTTAAACTATGTGTTTAGAATGCCATATGTGTTAACTCTTTGGTGGCAGCTCAGTTATCAGATAGTCCATGTGCAGCCTTGGCAGAGCTTCCCTCACACAAGGCATGGCAAAGGGCAGCTGGAGGCAGGAGCAGTGCAAGGTTTATTGACACACCCCACAGGATAATTTTTAATGAATTGCATCATAGTTCGTGCGATATTGTCATTAATATCCTCATTAATACCCTTCCCAAAACGTGCCGTCACATCTTTCCTCCAGATTTCATCAACTTCACAAAAATAATCTTGAATATCTGACTATATTGTTTGTGAGACACATTGCACAAGGCATTGCTAAAATCATGGATAATCGTATCAACAAACCAGTACACAATAACGATTACAGGATCCATTTGATATTCTCCTTATTTCAGAATATCTTCATCACCATGTCTAATCTGGTCTCATGGTTAGACAAGATTCTCATTAACTTCAGCATTACAGAATAACTGTACAAGTGTCACACCCTGCTGGTCACATGCCAGCGAAGGTCTTACCAGTGACCTTCTTTCAAAATACCCCTCCCCATTACCAATCCAATACTGACACAATCATGCAATCTTGCTTTCTTTTAAGGTAAGCAGTGCTCGGTAGCAAGAATATAATATAGCACTAGATATGGCTAATACGTTCCGCATTCAGATGTGCAATACAGATGCTGTGACGTCTGACAAAGGAGTCTATTTGTAATTTGGATACCCTTTGACTTCTGTCTACTCAGTCATCTCACAAGCCCTCTGTGGTGATCTACTGGCCTTATTAATTGAGGAAATTTACTCCACATCTGAAAATATCTTACCTTAGATACTATGACTGAGTAAATTTACCTTTGAGAGTTACACTGTCACCCCCAAAGTTGCCAAGGGTTACACAGCCACCAGCTAGTAAACATACTGTCTTCCTGCAACTTTATCTCCCTCAATATATCCTCTACGTCCACTTTCTAATGTATCCTAAACCTCTTTCTGTTACTATGATATCCCCTGAGAAGCTTTCTTGGCTCTTTTCTATCCCTCCTCAACTCACCCCAAACCTCATTCTACTACAATGATTTCCCGTATAACCCTTTATAGGCTTTTCCGTACTCTATTCCTCCTTGACTCACCCCAAACCTAATTTTACTAATATGATCTCCAAAATTACACCTTCTAAAGACTTCCCTCCTGCATTCCGCTTTTGCCTCATCCCAAACCTCAGTTTACTACTCTGATCTTCGTAATACCTCTTCCTAGACTCTTCCCTCCTCTATCCTCCTTTGACTCATCCTAAAACTCATCTAACTAATATGATCTCACAAGTAACACTGCCTAGACTCTTCCCTTCTCTATCCCACCTTTATCCTATTCAATCAAACTAACAGACTGACATGGCCACTGCTCAAATTAACAACTTATATAAACCTATACTAGGCCACCACTAATCCTTTGTGTTCTGGAGTAGCAAGCTACTCACCATCAGGGGTACTAAGTGCTATATAAATACAATTACAATTAGAATACTACTTCAGCAAAAGATGACTACAATGCTAAGTTACTCATACTAGACATCCAAACCCTGTCCTAGTCACCATATTCATTAACTTCTGCACTTTAATGGAAGACGTACCAACCACAGATGTGCAAACAATTATCACCATTCCTTTGAAAAAGCCAAAACAGAATCAATAATTCTACCGAACTGCAGGTCTATCTTAGGCTTCACTTTCTATGAAAAAGACATTGGAGACCATTGATACTGGCCTGCTCTCCAGGTACTAAGAAACAGACGCTCATTGGCTTCCGGGCTGACTACTGTCCACTCGGATAGAATGATACCACACTGCTGAACATAAATGAGGAACTACACATAGTCAGGAGCTAAGGAAGACCCTGTACTCTTATATTTCTCCATTCCGAATACCAGCAAGGTCCAGAAGGACTCAACCCATGTGGGGAGTCCTGGGGGGACCCTCAGCAAGGCAGAGAGTCCACAGAAGATGAGACAGCTCCCAGAGGAGACCCACTGGAAGAGGAACCAAGAGTCGCAGAGGAGCCCATGCAGCACAAATAGAGAAGGGTCCCACACTGCAGGAGAAGCATGTAGAGGGATGTGAAGCCAGAAGATTGCTTGGAGGAGATTCTAACAAGCCTTGATAGCTGCAAGAGAAACAGTGCACGGGGTATTGTCCTGCGTGGGAAGTCAAGGGCTTACTGCCACCAAAGTTGGATAGCTGAGAGAGAGGACCAAGAGGACTACTCCGGACCACCACCCGTGATGCAGGATCCACGCAGCTCAGGGGAAAAGGAGATCCACGCAGCCGGCCATTGTTGCAGTTGGTGGCATGTGGATGCAGGGGAGGCCTGCTGGAATCTTGCAAACCGAATCTGAGGACCCACCCAAGAGAGAGACCCTAAACAGCCCTGAAAGGGGGTTTGGTTACCTAGCCAGGTGATCACCTATCAGGAGGGGGCTCTGATCTCACCTGCCTGACCTGCCCACTCAGATGCTCCCAGAGGCCCCTGCCCTCCTTGGATTCAAGATGACAGAATTCAGGGAAGCTCTGGAGGAGCTCTGGGCACCACCCGTGGGGTGGTGATGGACAGGGGAGTGGTCACTGGGACTGAGTGGGACTAGGGATCTCTGAACCGGTGTAGTCTGGTTTATACACAAAGGGCATCAAATGTGCCCTTCAAAGCATACCAGTGGCTTGGGGAGGCTACACCTCCCAAACCATGTAACACCTATTTCCAAAGGGAGAGGGTGTTAACCCCCTCTCCCAAAGTAAGCCCTTTCTTCTGCCTTCCTGGGATTGAGCTGTTCAAGCAGCAGGAGGGCAGAAACCCAACTGAGGGGTGGCAGCAACTTGGGCTGCCTGGAAAACCCCAGAAGGCCGGTAGTAGCAATACTGGGGGCCCTTTAAGGAACCCTCAGAGTGCATGGAATCATACTTCTAATACTGGTAACAGTATTGGGGTGTGTTTCCAACATGTTTGATACCAAACATGCTCAGGTTCAGAACTACTGTTATGTAGCTGGACATAGGTAGTGACCTATGTCCAGTACATGCGTAAAATGCCATCCCTGCACTCACAAAGTCTGTGGAAATGGACCTGGAGTTTGAGGGGGCACCTCTGCTCTTGCAGGGGTGCCCACACACACAAGTACTTGCACCCTGCCCTATGGGCTAGGAGGGCATACCATAGGGGTGACTTACAGTGAACTGGTGTGGTGACCTGTAGTGAAAAGGGTGCATGCACCTTTTCACGCAGGCTGCAATGGCAGGCCTGCAGATGCACTTTGCATGGGCTCCCCATGGGTGGCATAATACAGAACCCCTGGTACCCCAATGCCCCGGGTATCATATACTAGGGACTTACATGGGGGCACCAATATGCCAAATGTGGAGTGTATGTGGTTCAAGTAACCAAGTTTAAAGGGAGAGAGCATAGTCACTGGGGTCCTGGTTAAAAGGATGCCAGTTAACACAGTCAAACACGCTGACAAACAGGCAGAAAGTGGGGGTACCCATGCTAAAAAGAGGCTACTTTCCTACACCTTTACAAAGAATTAGTGGAATGCAGTACTGCAAACAAGTTGCAACACTGTGTTGTGTCAAAAGGAAAGAGGAGAAATGCACATATCTACTATGATATGGCACTGATTCACTCTTCCCATGTGCTGCCCCACTTTTGGCTGCCTTCATTTGCAAGAGTATGTGCACAATATCTAGCTTCGATTTTATGCTCATAAGGTACACTTCCAGTACAAAAAACTATTCCAAGTCTGTATGTGTGCTGTACAGTATAGCACATATGCAGAGTTAGAAACCTGTAGAAAAAACATCTCGCCAATGTTATGGCTGTTGCAAAGAGGCATAGCTTTTACACATTTCACTTTCTACCAATGTTAGTAGATAGGAAGGTGCGTCAAAATCCATGGGTGGTTGCATGGAAACACTGATGTACCACCCATAGTATGCCCACATTGGAAAAGTGGTAGAAAGTAGCACATAGCACTACTTTGCAATAATGTAGTGTTACTTTTCAAACCCACTTCTACCCTTTGCCCTGGTGTCTGGGGCCTTTGTTCAAGGGGGTGTATCAGGTTTACCATCTCCCCAATAATGTGTCAGGGTTGGGTCACTGCAGCTCTAGTCATTCCTGTGATGATCAGGTTGAGTTATCACCATCAGGTTTGGAGTTTTGATATTTTGAGTGAAGCAGCTAAGGCACAGAGAGGCTGGTTGCATTTTTGATTTATCATTGTGCTCCAGCACCCTGGGCCCTAAATTTGATGTGCTAATTAGGATGACTCTGTTCTCCAATGAGTACAGTCATTAAAATTTTTTATAAAGCGCGCTATGTACCTGTTAGGGTTTCGAGGCGCTTGGGGGGGGGGAGGGGGCGGGGGTAGCTGCTATCGTTCGAAGAGCCATGTCTTGAGGAGTCTCCTGAAGGTGAGGAGGACCTGGGTCTGGCGTAGTGAGGTCGGGAGTGAGTTCCAGGTCTTGGCGGCGAGGTAGGAGAAGGATATGCCGCCAGAGGTCTTGCGCTGGATTCTGGGGACGATGCCGAGGGCAAGGTTGGCAGAGCGTAGTTGGTGTGAGGGAACGTAGAAGTTGAGTCTGGTGTTCAGGTAGGTGGGTCCGGTGTCATGTAGTGCCTTGTGTGCGTGGGTGAGGAGTTTAAAGGTGATCCTCTTGTCCACGGGGAGCCAGTGGAGGTCCTTCAGGTGGTGGGAGATGTGACATCGGCGGGGTATGTCGAGGATCAGGCGGGCGGATGCGTTCTGGATGTGTTGAAGTCGTTTGATGTCTTTTGTTGGGATGCCTGTGTAGAGTGCGTTGCCGTAGTCGAGTCTGCTACTGACGAGGGCTTGGGTCACCATCTTTCTGGTTCCTGTTGGAATCCACTTGAAGATCCTGCGGAGCATGCGGAGGGTGTTAAAACAAGAAGAGGAGACAGCGTTGACCTGTTTGGACATGGTGAGAGCGGAGTCGAGGATGAAGCCGAGGTTTCGTGCCTGGCTGGCTGGGGTGGGTGGGGGGCCCAGGGCGGAGGGCCACCAAGAGTTGTTCCAGGCCGAGGGGGTGCGACCGAGGATGAGGACTTCCGTCTTGTCGGAGTTAAGTTTCAGGCAGCTGTTGCTCATCCATTCGGCGATGGATTTCAGTCCCTCGTGGAGGTTGGCTTTGGCGGTGAGAGGATCTTTGGTCAGGGAGAGGACGAGCTGGGTGTCATCGGCGTAGGAGAGGATGCTGAGGTTGTGCTGGCGGGCCAGTTGTGCGAGGGGGGCCATGTAGATGTTGAACAGCGTTGGGCTTA
Source organism: Pleurodeles waltl (assembly GCF_031143425.1). Taxonomy (NCBI): domain Eukaryota; kingdom Metazoa; phylum Chordata; class Amphibia; order Caudata; family Salamandridae; genus Pleurodeles; species Pleurodeles waltl. The sequence continues at coordinate 73,879,958 of NC_090450.1, read as the reverse complement.
GTGAGGAGCCTTGGGGGACGCCGCAGATGAGGTTGGTGGCTTCGGAGCGGTAGGGTGAGAGTCAGACTCTCTGGGTTCTGTCGGAGAGAAAAGAGGAGATCCAGTTGAGGGCTTTGTCTTGGATACCGGCTTCGTGGAGGCGATTTAGTAGGGTGCGGTGGCAGACCGTGTCGAAGGCAGCGGAGAGGTCTAGGAGGATGAGGGCTGAGGTTTCGCCGTTGTCCATTTGTTGTCTGATGTCATCTGTGGCGGCGAGGAGTGCAGTCTCTGTGCTGTGGTTGCGTCTGAAACCGGATTTGGAAGGGTCTAGGATGGAGTTGTCTTCGAGGTAGTGGGAGAGCTGTGCGTTGACGATCTTCTCGATGACTTTCGCTGGGAAAGGGAGGAGGGAGATCGGACGGAAGTTTTTGAGGTCGTTGAGGTCAGCCTTAGGTTTCTTGAGGAGGGGTTGGATTTCTGCGTGCTTCCAGCTGTCCGGGAAGGTAGCGGTGTTGAAGGAAAGGTTGATGATCTTGCAGAGTATGGGGGCGATGGCGACGTCGGCTTTGTTGAAAAAGTGATGTGGGCAGGGGTCAGAGGGAGATCCTGAGTGGATGGAGTTCATGGTCTTTAGGGTTTCGGCGTCGTCTACTACTTGGGTCCAGGTGGTGATGCGGTTGGCGTGGGAGGAGTTGTTGGGGGTGGGGTCTGGCAGAGGTGTGGTGTTGAAGCTGTCGTGGATGGCTGCGATTTTCTGGTAGAAGAAGGTGGAGAGGTCGTCGCAGAGTTTCTGGGATGGAGGGACGTCGTTGACGTTGGCGTTGGGGTTGGAGAGTTCCTTCACGATGCAGAAGAGTTCCTTGCAGTCGTGAGCGTTGTTGTTAAGGCGTTCTGTGAAGTGGGAGCGTTTGGCGAGTCGGATCCGTTGGTGGTGTTCGCGGTTGGCTTCCTTGAGGGTAGCAAGGTTGTCGGGTGTGCGCTCGAGGATCCATTTTTTCTTGAATTTCTGGCAGGTGCGTTTGGAGGTGGTCAGTTCATCTGTGAACCAGGCTGTTTTTTTCTTTTCTTGGTTGACAGTGGGTCTCTTGAGTGGTGCTAGGATGTAGGCGCAGTTGAGGATCCATTGTTGGAGGTTGATCGCGGCGGAGTCCGGGTCGGTGGGGTCGGGTGGTGGGTTTTGGGCGAGGGTGCTGGTTAGTTGGTCTTCGGTGATTTTTCCCCAGCGGCGGTAAGGCGGTAGAGGGGTGCGGTGGTGTTCGGTGTTTTTCTTGAACGTGAAGTGGACGCAGTGATGGTCGGTCCAGTGGAGTTCGGAGGTGTGGCTGATTGAGATGTGGTTGCTTGTAGTGAAGAGTGGGTCAAGGGTGTGGCCGGCGATGTGGGTGGATGTGTTGACCAGTTGACGGAGTCCGAGGTTGGAGAGGTTGGTGGTCAGTGATGCGGTGTTGGCGTCATTGTTGTTCTCCAGGTGGAAGTTAAGGTCTCCCAGGAGGATGTAGTCTGAAGAGGCGAGGGCGTGGGTGCTTGTGAGGTCGGAGATGGTGTCGCTGAAGGGGGCTCTTGGTCCTGGAGGACGGTATATGAGGGTTCCTCTGAGGGTAGTGTTGGGGTCCATGTGAATCTGGAAGTGGAGGTGTTCGGCTGTCTTGAGGGTGTCGTCCGTGTGGGTGTGGATCTTGAGGGTAGATTTGTGGGCGATGGCTATTCCTCCGCCGATTCCGTTGGTGCGGTTTCTTCTGGTGATCTTGTAGCCGTCAGGGATGGCGATGGCGATGTCTGGGGCCGAGGAGTCGTTCCACCAGGTTTCGGTTAGGAAGGCTACGTCTGGGGCGGCGGTGTCGAGCAGCTCCCAGAGCTCAATGGCGTGCTTTCGTGCGGAGCGTGTGTTGAGGAGGATGCAGTGCAGGTGGTTTGTGTTGGTTGTTGCTGGCTTCGTTGTTCTGTTGCAGGTGAAGTTGCAGGTGCGGCAGGAAAAAGGTCCTTTGGTGTGCTTCGGGGTGGCCTGGAAGCATTCTGTGGAGGGGCCAGGGTTGAGGGCGCGGAGTTCGCTGGCCGAGTATCGAAGGCTGGGGGTGCGGGGGCGCGAGGGCCAGGGGGGGTGGCGCTGGGCGCGGTCCAGGCGCGGACGGGCTTGCCTCTGGCGCGCCTCCTGCGCGCCAGCGGCGCGGACGCGCAGCGCCAGCCATTAAGAAGGGAGGGGGGAGGGAGGAGCAGCTGGGAGGCGGGAGGCGGGAGGGAGCGGCGAATGGGGGCGCGAGGGGGGCGGGGCAGGACTATGTGCTATGTGGTTGTCCTTGGGTTAGATATCGGGACACATTTCTTTGTTTTTCAACCAGTTTGTCGGGTTGTCTTAATCCACCTCAGGAGAACCATCTTTCTCCCACATATAGGCATAAAATCCAACCTCAGAACTGTGTACAAGTGTTTTTTTTTGCACCACATCTGATAGGGACACAATTCTTCACCTTCATCACTTTCATTCGGCAAATTCAAGTCAAGCCTTTTTTATTTAGACTTGGGTTATCCAAAGTCCCATATGGCATGGCTTTTCTTAGGCTCTGGTATGGTATGTGTCCCGTTTGTCCCTGCAATGTGTAACAGGGGGCTGCAGAGCCTTGTAACAGCAGATATATACTCTGCATAGAAAGGTAAGCTTTTAGACAGAAGTCACCTCACTGTCAGTGATTCGCTTTTTTTTTTTGTTTTTTAGAGTTGTGCATCATGCTGCAATGTCATTTCAAAGCAATGTAAATAACGGTTGTTTAAGCCAACTGGAGTGGACAGAGTTCTATTTGTAAATTAGGGCCACACTTTTGAATCCTCATAAAATCGTACTTCGAGCTAATATTCCTTTCAGAGTATTACATGTGACTTAGGGTTCTGATTTGTATTGTAAGTAAGATAACTCAGTGAGTTAATGCTTTTGTTGCAGTGATCCTCATGTAGCTGGTGGGTCACAAGTTACAAACTAAGTAATAACTCCTTGAGTTATACACCCAACTCAAAGATCTACATGTAATGCTTAAGGTAGAAGCTTTGATTCATGCAACTTTCTTCCTAATCTTTCATTTGACTAATGTGCATAACATTGATTCACTTGCCAAATATTCAGCGGCAGCTCCTCCGCTATGGTGGAGGAGTGCCGTCCCCCACATTAGTGTGTGTCGGGGGCAAATAGTTGGTGAACTACACCAAGTTAGTGCTTAATTTGTAAACAAAAATGTGCCGGTGCCCAAAGCTCTCACCTGAAACACACGGCTTCTGCAATTAAATGTGCTTTCACGGAATACTGAGGTAACATAATCCTGAAGCCATATCAGGCCTATTTAACCCCTTCGCTGCCAGGCCTTTTCCCCCTCCTGTGCCGAGCCTTTTTTTGGCTATTTGGGGCAGTTCGCGCTTAGGCCCTCATAACTTTTTGTCCACATAAGCTAACCAAGCCAAATTTGCGTCAAATACAGTGAAAATTTCGTTTTTTTAAAAAAAAATGAAAAAGTGGCTGCAGAAGAAGGCTTGTGGTTTTTCCCCTGAAAATGCCATCAACAAAGGGTTTGCGGTGCTAAACTCAGCAGCTTCCCAGCTTTCAGGAACAGGCAGACTTGAATCAGAAAACCCAATTTTTCAACACAATTTTGGCATTTTACTGGGACATACCCCATTTTTGCAATTTTTTGTGCTTTCAGCCTCCTTCCAGTCAGTGACAGAAATGGGCATGAAACCAATGCTGGATCCCAGAAACCTAAACATTTCTGAAAAGTAGAAAAGATTTCTGAATTCAGCAAGGGGTCATTGTGTAGATCCTAAAAGGGTTTCCAACAGAAAATAACAACTGAAAAAGAAAAATATTGAAATTGAGGTGAAAAAAACATACATTTTTCTCTACGTTTTACTCTGTAACTTTTCCCTGCAATGTCAGATTATCGAAAGCAATATACCGTTATGTCTGCTGGACTCCTCTGGTTGCGGGGATATATAGGGCGTGTAGGTTCATCAAGAACCCTAGGTACCCAGAGCCAATAAATGAGCTGCACCCTGCAGTGCGTTTTCATTCTATACCGGGTATACAGCAATTCATTTGCTGAAATATAAAGAGTAAAAAATAGCTATCAAGAAAACCTTTGTATTTCCAAAAAGGTCACAAGATAAGGTGTTGAGGAGCAGTGGTTATTTGCACACCTCTGAATTCCGGGGTGACCATACTAGCATGTGAATTACAGGGCATTTCTCAAATAGATGTCTTTTTTACACACTCTCCTATATTTGGAAGGTAAAAATGTAGAGAAAGACAAGGGGCAATAACACTTGTTTTGCTAATCTATGTTCCCCCAAGTCTCCCGATAAAAATGATACCTCACTTGTGTGGGTAGGCCTAGCGCCCGCGACAGGAAATGCCCCAAAGCGCAACGTGGACACATCCAATTTTTTGAAAGAAAACAGAGGTGTTTTTTGCAAAGTGCCTACCTGTAGATTTTGGCCTCTAGCTCAGCCGGCCCCAGGGGGGGGCAGAAATGCCTTAAAATAAATTTGACCCCCCACCCCCCCAAACCCCCCCTGCCCGGGAGCGACCCTTGCCTACGGGGTCGCTCCCCCTTCGTGACATTGGCTCCAAAAAACAAATCCCAGGTGCCTAGTGGTTTCCGCCCCCCCCTGGGGGCAGATCGGCCTAATAATAGGCCGATCTGCCCCCAGGGGGGGGCAGAAATTGCCTAAAATAAATTTGCCCCCCCAACCCCCACCCGCCCCGGGAGCGACCCTTGCCTACGGGGTCGCTCCCCCTGCGTGACATTGGCGCCAAAAAACAAATCCGCGACAGAAAACGCCCCAAAACGCAACATGGACACATACCATTTTTTTGAAAGAAAACAGAGGTGTTTTTTGCAAAGTGCCTACCTGTAGATTTTCGCCTCTAGCTCAGCCGGCACCTAGGGAAACCTACCACACCTGTGCATTTTTTAAAACTAGAGAGCTAGGGGAATCCAAGATGGGGTGACTTGTGGGGCTCTGACCAGGATCTGTTACCCAGAATCCTTTGCAAACCTCAAAATTTGGCTAAAAAAACACATGTTCCTCACATTTCTGTGGCAGAAAGTTCTGGAATCTGAGAGGAGCCACAAATTTCCTTCCACCCAGCGTTCCCCCAAGTCTCCCGATAAAAATGATACCTCACTTGTGTGGGTAGGCCTAGCGCCCGCGACAGGAAATGCCCCAAAGCGCAACGTGGACACATCCAATTTTTTTAAAGAAAACAGAGGTGTTTTTTGCAAAGTGCCTACCTGTAGATTTTGGCCTCTAGCTCAGCCGGCACCTAGGGAAACCTACCAAACCTGTGCATTTCTGAAAACTAGAGACCTAGGGGAATCCAACATGGGGTGACTTGTGGGGCTCTGACCAGGTTCTGTTACCCAGAATCCTTTGCAAACCTCAAAATTTGGCTAAAAAAACACATGTTCCTCACATTTCTGTGGCAGAAAGTTCTCGAATCTGAGAGGAGCCACAAATTTCCTTCCACCCAGCGTTCCCCCAAGTCTCCCGATAAAAATGATACCTCACTTGTGTGGGTAGGCCTAGCGCCCGCGACAGGAAATGCCCCAAAGCGCAACGTGGACACATCCAATTTTTTGAAAGAAAACAGAGGTGTTTTTTGCAAAGTCCCTACCTGTAGATTTTGGCCTCTAGCTCAGCCGGCACCTAGGGAAACCTACCAAACCTGTGCATTTCTGAAAACTAGAGACCTAGGGGAATCCAAGATGGGGTGACTTGTGGGGCTCCGACCAGGTTCTGTTACCCAGAATCCTTTGCAAACCTCAAGATTTGGCTAAAAAAACACATGTTCCTCACATTTCTGTGGCAGAAAGTTCTGGAATCTGAGAGGAGCCACAAATCTCCTTCCACCCAGCGTTCCCCCAAGTCTCCCGATAAAAATGATACCTCACTTGTGTGGGTAGGCCTAGCGCCCGCAACAGGAAATGCCCCAAAGCGCAACGTGGACACATCCAATTTATTGAAAGAAAACAGAGGTGTTTTTTGCAAAGTGCCTACCTGTAGATTTTGGCCTCTAGCTCAGCCGGCACCTAGGGAAACCTACCAAACCTGTGCATTTCTGAAAACTAGAGACCTAGGGGAATCCAAGATGGGGTGACTTGTGGGGCTCTGACCAGGTTCTGTTACCCAGAATCCTTTGCAAACCTCACAATTTGGCTAAAAAAACACATGTTCCTCACATTTCTGTGGCAGAAAGTTCTGGAATCTGAGAGGAGCCACAAATTTCCTTCCACCCAGCGTTCCCCCAAGTCTCCCGATAAAAATTATACCTCACTTGTGTGGGTAGGCCTAGCGCCCGCGACAGGAACTGCCCCAAAGCGCAACGTGGACACATCCAATTTATTGAAAGAAAACAGAGGTGTTTTTTGCAAAGTGCCTACCTGTAGATTTTGGCATCTAGCTCAGCCGGCACCTAGGGAAACCTACCAAACCTGTGCATTTCTGAAAACTAGAGACCTAGGGGAATCCAAGATGGGGTGACTTGTGGGGCTCTGACCAGGTTCTGTTACCCAGAATCCTTTGCAAACCTCACAATTTGGCTAAAAAAACACATGTTCCTCACATTTCTGTGGCAGAAAGTTCTGGAATCTGAGAGGAGCCACAAATTTCCTTCCACCCAGCGTTCCCCCAAGTCTCCCGATAAAAATTATACCTCACTTGTGTGGGTAGGCCTAGCGCCCGCGACAGGAACTGCCCCAAAGCGCAACGTGGACACATCCAATTTATTGAAAGAAAACAGAGGTGTTTTTTGCAAAGTGCCTACCTGTAGATTTTGGTCTCTAGCTCAGCCGGCACCTAGGGAAACCTACCAAACTTGTGCATTTCTGAAAACTAGAGACCTAGGGGAATCCAAGATGGGGTGACTTGTGGGGCTCTGACAAGGTTCTGTTACCCAGAATCCTTTGCAAACCTCAAAATTTGGCTAAAAAAACACATGTTCCTCACATTTCTGTGGCAGAAAGTTCTAGAATCTGAGAGGAGACACAAATTTCCTTCCACCCAGCGTTCCCCCAAGCCTCCCGATAAAAATGATACCTCACTTGTGTGGGTAGGCCTAGCGCCCGCGACAGGAAGTGCCCCAAAGCGCAACGTGGACACATCCAATTTTTTGAAAGAAAACAGAGGTGTTTTTTGCAAAGTGCCTACCTGTAGATTTTGGCCTCTAGCTCAGCCGGCACCTAGGGAAACCTACCAAACCTGTGCATTTCTGAAAACTAGAGACCTAGGGGAATCCAAGATGGGGTGACTTGTGGGGCTCTGACCAGGTTCTGTTACCCAGAATCCTTTGCAAACCTCACAATTTGGCTAAAAAAACACATGTTCCTCACATTTCTGTGGCAGAAAGTTCTGGAATCTGAGAGGAGCCACAAATTTCCTTCCACCCAGCGTTCCCCCAAGTCTCCCGATAAAAATGATACCTCACTTGTGTGGGTAGGCCTAGCGCCCGCGACAGAAACTGCCCCAAAGCGCAACGTGGACACATCCAATTTATTGAAAGAAAACAGAGGTGTTTTTTGCAAAGTGCCTACCTGTAGATTTTGGCCTCTAGCTCAGCCGGCACCTAGGGAAACCTACCAAACCTGTGCATTTCTGAAAACTAGAGACCTAGGGGAATCCAAGATGGGGTGACTTGTGGGGCTCTGACCAGGTTCTGTTACCCAGAATCCTTTGCAAACCTCACAATTTGGCTAAAAAAACACATGTTCCTCACATTTCTGTGGCAGAAAGTTCTGGAATCTGAGAGGAGCCACAAATTTCCTTCCACCCAGCGTTCCCCCAAGTCTCCCGATAAAAATTATACCTCACTTGTGTGGGTAGGCCTAGCGCCCGCGACAGGAACTGCCCCAAAGCGCAACGTGGACACATCCAATTTATTGAAAGAAAACAGAGGTGTTTTTTGCAAAGTGCCTACCTGTAGATTTTGGTCTCTAGCTCAGCCGGCACCTAGGGAAACCTACCAAACCTGTGCATTTCTGAAAACTAGAGACCTAGGGGAATCCAAGATGGGGTGACTTGTGGGGCTCTGACAAGGTTCTGTTACCCAGAATCCTTTGCAAACCTCAAAATTTGGCTAAAAAAACACATGTTCCTCACATTTCTGTGGCAGAAAGTTCTAGAATCTGAGAGGAGACACAAATTTCCTTCCACCCAGCGTTCCCCCAAGCCTCCCGATAAAAATGATACCTCACTTGTGTGGGTAGGCCTAGCGCCCGCGACAGGAAGTGCCCCAAAGCGCAACGTGGACACATCCAATTTTTTGAAAGAAAACAGAGGTGTTTTTTGCAAAGTGCCTACCTGTAGATTTTGGCCTCTAGCTCAGCCGGCACCTAGGGAAACCTACCAAACCTGTGCATTTCTGAAAGCTAGAGACCTAGGGGAATCCAAGATGGGGTGACTTGTGGGGCACTGACCAAGTTCTGTTACCCAGAATCCTTTGCAAACCTCAAAATTTGGCTAATAAAAACACATGTTCCTCACATTTCTGTGGCAGAAAGTTCTGGAATCTGAGAGGAGCCACAAATTTCCTTCCACCCAGCGTTCCCCCATGTCTCCCGATAAAAATGATACCTCACTTGTGTGGGTAGGCCTAGCGCCCGCGACAGGAAATGCCCCAAAGCGCAACGTGGACACATCCAATTTTTTGAAAGAAAACAGAGGTGTTTTTTGCAAAGTGCCTACCTGTAGATTTTGGCCTCTAGCTCAGCCGGCACCTAGGGAAACCTACCAAACCTGTGCATTTCTGAAAACTAGAGACCTAGGGGAATCCAAGATGGGGTGACTTCTCTGACAAGGTTCTGTTACCCAGAATCCTTTGCAAACCTCAAAATTTGGCTAAAAAAACACATGTTCCTCACATTTCTGTGGCAGAAAGTTCTGGAATCTGAGAGGAGCCACAAATTTCCTTCCACCCAGCGTTCCCCCAAGCCTCCCGATAAAAATGATACCTCACTTGTGTGGGTAGGCTTGGCGCCCACGACAGGAAGTGACCCAAAGCGCAACATGGACACATCCAATTTTTTGAAAGAAAACAGAGGTGTTTTTTGCAAAGTGCCTACCTGTAGATTTTGGCCTCTAGCTCAGCCGGCACCTAGGGAAACCTACCAAACCTGTGCATTTCTGAAAGCTAGAGACCTAGGGGAATCCAAGATGGGGTGACTTGTGGGGCTCTGACCAGGTTCTGTTACCCAGAATCCTTTGCAAACCTCAAAATTTGGCTAAAAAAACATATGTTCCTCACATTTCTGTGGCAGAAAGTTCTGGAATCTGAGAGGAGCAACAAAGTTCCTTCCACCCAGCGTTCCCCCAAGTCTCCCGATAAAAATGATACCTCACTTGTGTGGGTAGGCCTAGCGACTGCGACAGGAAATGCCCCAAAGCGCAACGTGGACACATCCCATTTTTTTTAAAGAAAACTGAGGTGTTTTTTGCAAAGTGCCTACCTGTAGATTTTGGCCTCTAGCTCAGCCGGCACCTAGGGAAACCTACCAAACCTGTGCATTTCTGAAAACTAGAGACCTAGGGGAATCCAAGATGGGGTGACTTCTCTGACAAGGTTCTGTTACCCAGAACCCTTTGCAAACCTCAAAATTTGGCTAAAAAAACACATGTTCCTCACATTTCTGTGGCAGAAAGTTCTGGAATCTGAGAGGAGCCACAAATTTCCTTCCACCCAGCGTTCCCCCAAGCCTCCCGATAAAAATGATACCTCACTTGTGTGGGTAGGCTTGGCGCCCACGACAGGAAGTGACCCAAAGCGCAACATGGACACATCCAATTTTTTGAAAGAAAACAGAGGTGTTTTTTGCAAAGTGCCTACCTGTAGATTTTGGCCTCTAGCTCAGCCGGCACCTAGGGAAACCTACCAAACCTGTGCATTTCTGAAAGCTAGAGACCTAGGGGAATCCAAGATGGGGTGACTTGTGGGGCTCTGACCAGGTTCTGTTACCCAGAATCCTTTGCAAACCTCAAAATTTGGCTAAAAAAACATAGGGGGGGCAGAAATTGCCTAAAATAAATTTGCCCCCCAACCCCCACCCGCCCCGGGAGCGACCCTTGCCCACGGGGTCGCTCCCCCTGCGTGACATTGGCGCCAAAAAACAAATCTGCGGTGCCTAGTGGTTTCTGCCCCCTTGGGGGCAGATTGACCTAAAATTGACTAATCTGCCCCCAAGGGGGGCAGAAATGGTCTAAATACAATTTGCCCCCCAGGGGAGTGACCCTTTCCTGATGGGTCGCTCCCCATCTCTATAAAAACAAACAAACAAAAAAAAAAACACAAAAAAACTATTTGCCCTGGTGCCTTGAGGTTTCTGCCCCCCCTGGGGGCAGATCGGCCTAATACCAATAGGCCGATCTGCCCCCAGGGGGGGCAGGGATGGCCTAAAATAAATTTGCCCCCCCACATCCCCCGGGGAGCGACCCTTGCCTACAAGGTCGCTCCCCTTGCGTGACGGCGCAAAAAAAAGATCCCTGGTGCCTAGTGGTTTCTGCCCCCCTTGGGGGCAGATTGACCTAAAATCGGCCGATCTGCCCCCAAAGCGGGCAGAAATGGCCTAAATACAATTTGCCCCTCCAGGGGAGCGACCCTTGTCCAAGGGGTCGCTCCCCATCTGTAAAACAAAAAAAAACAAAAAATCCCTGGTGCCTAGTGGCTGATCTACCCCCCAGGGGGGCAGAAATGGCCTAAAATAATTCCCCCCCCCCAGGGAGCGACCCTTGCCTAAGGGGTCGCTCCCCTTGCGTGAAATTCACGCAAAAAAAAAAAAATGGCCTAAATACAATTTGCCCCTCCAGGGGAGCGACCCTTGTCCAAGGGGGTCGCTCCCCATCTGTAAAACAAAAAAAAACTAAAAATCCCTGGTGCCTAGTGGTTTCTGCCCCCCTCATCAAAATAGGCTGATCTGCCTCCAGGGGGGGCAGAAAAGGCCTTCCCAAAAAAATGCCCCACTGGGAGCGACCCTTGCCCAAGGGGTTGCTCCCCTTGCGTGAAATTCAAAAAAACAAAAAAAAACTCCCTGGTGTCTAATGGTTTCTGCCCCCCTTGGGGGCAGATTGGCCTCATCAAAATAGGCCAATCTGACCCCAAGGGGGGCAGAAATGGCCTAAATATAATTTGCCCCCTAGGGGAGCGACCCTTGCCTAAGGGGTCGCTCCCCACCTAAAAAGAAAAGAAAACATTACAAAAAGAAAAGAAAAAAAAAATGATCCCTGACTTGGGGGGGAACCCCACAGAGGGAGCGCTAGTGCTCCCTCTGGGCTCTGTGCACAGGACGTAATGGTTACGTCCTGGGCACAGCAGCACTGTGCCTCAGGACGTAACCATCACGTCCTGGGCACAGAACCGGTTAATCAATTTACAGCCACTCCCTGCCCCTTCAGCTCACTCTTGCAGCTTTCTGCATTGTTCCTAGGTGACGTTTTTTCGTTTTTCTCTTCTTCCGTCTTTCCCAAAAGAGTCTTTTGCTTACAGTAAATGTTTGAGGCAGAACAATAAGTGCCAGCCCTTCAAAAATAAATGCTGGTGCCCTGCACCCGCATCCACCTGCTCAAATTAAGCACTGCACCAAGTACGATCACTGATGTGGTATTATACCGTAGCTTTTGCTAAAATTAGGAATACATTCCGGTGATACTTACGTTTGTCATGAGTAGTCATGCAGCATTGTTCCACTTCTCGTGCAGCCTTTGCTGCCAGTTATCCCCGTGATGTGTGTCACTTTGAAAATGAAGGGGCTCTGTGAGGAAACTGGGCTGATTGAAGAAGCCCCCTCACTTTTTGCCCCTGTTTTTCACTAATACTGTTGTTTTCAGACTCTGATTGTGTCCTGTGCACTGCTAAACAGTCCCATGGCCTCTGCGCCTTATTAAAATGGCATATGCAAATTAGGCCTAATTATAATTGGCTCTGACAACCTACCTAAAAGTCCCTAGTATTTGGTAGGGCATGTAGGGTTAGGGACCCCAGTATAGTTAATGCATCCATAGGTGCACTGCTGTGGTAGCCAGTATCATTTTAAAGGCAAGCCTGTCTTCCTAGCTGCCTTTAAGTTAAAGGTAACCCCAAATTAGACTTTGTAATTAAAAGTACTTCCAAACTCCTAAATTACCTAGTTTTTACATATGTCACCCCTAAGGTTTGGCCTAGGTGCCCCTAGGTTTTGGTGTAGTGCAAATATAAGTAGGGACTTTATAAAAGATTTGTTATAAACGCTGGTGAGGAAAAAAAACGGCCTAAGTCATTTTTTCCATTGTAGAGAATTGGCTGTATAGGCTAGCATGGGTAGACTTTATTTAAAAAATAATAAAGTCTCATTTCCCCTGGAAAGGAGATAAGACTTTCAAGTTTGGTATCACATTAAAAGTTATAATAAATCCAACAACTTACCAAGGTCAGATTTAGTATAACTAGTACAGAGAAATAGTTTTAGAACTCTTTCTGAAAGTTACCAAATCAGCCCTGTAGTGACCTTTCCTGATTGGTCAGCACCTGGTAGCCTGAGCTAAGCTGCCTTGATGAAGTGTGAAGTAGCTTTGACTGAAATAAAGGATGTATCTGGTGGGAGAAAAACTGCTGCAGCAGATGGCAGAGCAGGATGGAGGATTGGGGGGAGAGAGCAAACTGGTTTTCAAAAGAGGGATAGCCACCTGGGACAGATACTGGACCTCCACCATTTCCCCTCATCCTCCAGCCAGACTAATTAGATTAGGAGAGGGACTGAAAGAGGTGTGTAAGGGAAACTTGACCTCACCAGTAGGTGGGCTCTGCCAGATGTAACCTCCAAGGGGAGAAGTTTTCTGTGTTGGATTTTTAAAGAATGTTGCTTTCTGGGATTGATTTTTGGCACTCTTCCCAGAAAGTGGTCAACCCAGAGTGTTGCACCCTGTACTCTATTGGCCTATTGGCTAGTGGTGCACTCCTCCTTACCACCCCAGGATCATGGATAAATATGGTAGAGATGCCCAACAATTCAGATCCCTGCTGGGAGAAGATGCTGGAGAAGAAGAACTGCCCTGCAGGAAGAGCCCAGTTAACCAGTGTCCAGTGGCCATTTAGGGATTCTGACAAAGTGCATTCTTGAAGTTGTAGTCCCAACTGACAATTCAGAGATTCTGGAACCTTGGATCAAGTCTGTGGACACCTCAAGGACCCAAAAGGATCTCTGGAAGAAAATCCAGATGTTTGGAGCAACTGTTGTAAAAAGCTCCATACGTGCATTGTGGGAGCTGTAGTCCCAGAACCCAAGAGGCAAACCAGAGCCTCTGGACCCCTGGCTGGTGCTGTGGACCACTTTCCTGAATCAAGAAACACTTCTGAAGGTAAGTGTAATAGTGTTACATCGTGAGTGGCCTGAATTCTGGACTTTGTCCCTGTCCAGTGAGACCTTTTTCAACCCTTTGAGTGCTAATTGTTTCTACGTGCTTGTTTTACTTTTAATCTTTACAAATTCATATGTCTGGTTCCCTCTATTGGATTTTTGTTTTTTTAGCGTCACTTTAAAGATAAAAATATTTCCTATTTTTATAAATTGGTGTTGGATTGTTATTCTGGGTTGTGCTTTAGTTAATTACTGTTTTGTTGATATTAAATGCTTTACATGCCTGTCTCCTAAATTAAGCCTAACTGCTTGTGGGTCAAGTTAACAAGGATTGAGCAAGGATCAATTTATTGAGACCTTGCCTGGGCCTAGTAGGGGACTGTGGCATATTGCTAAGTGTAGGCACTTACCTGCCCTTACCAATATCCCACTTTCCAACAGGCTTTTTAGCCAGCAGCACTCCCCATGCCACAGCTTGTAATGTTGTATTTACAATTATATTAATTGACTTAAAAACACTGGCATTCAAAAGTACATGTGGCTCAAACGATAGCATCAACATAGGGTGTTGCACACTCCATGTTGCCATCTGGCAGCTGTGTTCACCTCTTTTATACTCGATACTACGATTAACGACATGACAGTGAACCATACTGCTGAACTGTTAGGGGCTATAAACGAATCATGCCCCAAGGTGACAAAATCAGTGAAGGACATAGTATAGCATTTCTTTGTATAGATTAATGCTGCGAAGAATGCCCTTCCTTTTCCAGGGACCTCTAAATGAATGTCCCTAATCCAAACCAGTACCAAGGCCTACGTCCCCAGCCCAACCCATGTGCCTTTTGGTTGGGTACAACACTTTGCTAGTTGGTAAATATGAGACCCACAGCAACTCTAATAGTATTGCCTAAGATACGCCCCTGCCTGGTTACTTCACTTTTGAGAACCTACCCACAGGCAAAATGCAAAGTTCTCTTGCAGAGTACCACCAATGTCTTTCCCTATCCCTGATTAAGTTAATCTTCTACTAGGGCATGTTCTTACATATTATACTTGTACATATTGTCAGCTTCCACATGTATGTTTACAATATACCAATATGCTGACACACTTAAAAATCAAAGAGGTGCCTTCAAACAACAAACATATTGCCATAGCTTGTCTCATGACTATATATGAATGTAGCAGAATATATTCTACTTAACTGTCTTTAGAACTGAAATCACAAGACTGAGCCAGAAAGAGTTTGTAGCCTTAAGGTTGCAGAGGACAGCAATGCTGGGCCAACCAGGGTTCAAAATCTGGAAACTTTTCTGCAACTCACTTTGTGGGGTTTTTCAAACTATTGTCACCTTCGTGAGCTTCACTCAGTTGGTGAAGCTTTTATATAACAGATGGTGAAAAAACAACTTTTTAGATGAGAAAATGTCCTCTGACAGGAGTAATCGCCCAGCATAAAAAGATATGTTGGAAGAATGTTCCCTCAGAATGAATTTTAGAAGTAAAATTATCCATGAAAACTTTTTTTTTTTTTTGTACAAAACTAAGGCCCGTATTTATACTTTTGTTGTGCCACATTTGCGTCATTTTTTTACGCAAAAGCGGCTCAAACTTACAAAATATAATTGTATTTTGTAAGTTTGTGCAGCTTTTGCCACAATGCGGCGCAAAAAAAGTATAAATACGGGCCTTAGTGTCCCATGAAAGTTGTGCAAAATCTACAGAGCTGGCTTATTAAAAGAAAGTTATGAATTAAGGCCACACAACCCTGTTGTTCGATACAAATTCTGCAAAGCCCTGCTCACCACCACTGATGCAGAAGGCACACAATAAGGGGCAACAGTTAACTGAACTGTTTCAGCCACCAAGAGTTCATTCTGTCCTCAACCACATTCATACAGAGCAGCCCTTTTCCTGTGATTCTGCATATGGCAGACCTGTTCTGTGCATTATGGTAATATGTCTCATATTCTGTAAAACCATCGATACAGGCCTCGCAACAAAGTCAGTAAGCAAAGTGCAAAGGGTGGAAAATGGTGCCCCTGCTCGCAGACTGGGAGCCTGTGCATGTTCTCCCCATCCCAGCAACTGTGTTGCTGGGCTGGAGAGAGCCTACTGCACATGTATGTTTGGCCATCCTGAGACGGCCGGCCAAACATGCATGCGCTCTGAGGGGAGTGCACAGTGCACTCCCTCATCCTCGTCATCCCCATAGCCCCGCCCCTCTAACAAACAAAACAAGGGTAAACATGGTTTATTATTGTTTCGTTTGTTAAAGGATTTGCAGCGGCTGCTGCTGGTGGGGGGGGGGGTGGTAGGGGGGGGTTCAACGCTCCTCTGCCCTAATGGAGGAGCCACTACTGCACAGAAGTTTCTTCCCATTGCAGCCTCCTCCCCCTCCATTCTAGGCATGAGAATTCATGGTGGGAGATATGAGATTAGAAATCCAGGCTTCTGCATGAAGGAGAATAACTAGACCAGAAGAAAAAGGAACCATATGAAGCGCTGAGAAGCTGTTGAGAAATAGGGTGAGCTCTATACACAAATTCGAGGCATATAATAAAATGTATTTTTTGTAACCGAGGCACACTTAATATGTTTGTCACAATGATGTATTTGATCAGTCTATGTAATAACAGTGATGGCTGAACAGCTTGTGTGAAGATCTGAAATCAGAACATAAGTATCCTTGTCACCAACTCACATAGAAATGTTGACTAGAGTTTCCAGCAGTGCTTTAAATGGGCCGGTACTCTCCGGTACTGAGTACCGGCACTTTTTTAGTTTGAGAGGGAGAGTACCGGCACATCTCGAGAAAAACGTAATACGTTTAATTGGAGAGTACCGGCACTTCTCAGAAACAAGCAGGTACTCTATTACAGAGTACCTTCACTTCTATTTTTCCATTTAAAGCACTGGTTTCCAGTGTGTGTTTTTTACTGTACCCTTTCTCGGGTTAAACTACTGTCCACACACTGGTCAAATGCAAAAGCCCACATGTAAACAGAGTGCAGTTTGCTGTAATGTGCCTTGACAGCTGAATTGAGAATGTTGTTGTTTGACAAATTGGCTCTCGAATGTTTAACACTGCTTCACATTGTTGCCCCGGGCCGTGAAATATCACACATATTTAATACTTCCTCCAGGCATTCACTCAGATGTGTCAGCGTGCTTGACACACAGGTCTTTGCCTCAGACATCGTTGCTAATGACGGCTTGGTATTTCACAAACGCACAGACGCCATTAACAAGAGACGTCTCCGTCGCGAGACACAAGCTAAAAGCAAACACCGCCAGGCACCATCAGCCGTCGCAGGAACCCTTTTCTAGATGTGTGAATTTAAATAAGAGACTTATCCCAATCTTGTCAGAAATGGCGCAGTTCTTAAAATAATGAAGGAAGTTGGGGAATTCCATTTTGATGATTCGTTTTTCGCTGGAAAAAAATCTATCTGAAGCAGATCTATGTCTGTTTGCTGATGGTGCAAATCTGCAAAATCATATCACAAGACAGTGGATTCATAGGTGATGTTTGAGAGAAATAAATACCGGCATTTCCTAGGAAATGTTTCTGCTGTTCCCTTCCTTACCTAGCTTGTGCTCAATACTCGTTTTTGGTCTTGCATTATCAAAGACGTATTAGTTTTACACCATTTTTTATGTATACTTAAACTTATCTGGGCCCTCGACATTTGTGTCATTCACATTCCCACTTTTCTTCCTCCCACTACCACCAACACCATGGGGCAATGGGTCAGCCTAAATAAGCCATTGGCAAACTCCACTGTGACAACATTTTGGCCCATATTTATACTTTTTAGCGCCCCATTTGCGTCATTTTTTTACGCAAAAACAGCGCAAACTTGCAAACTACAATTGCATTTTGTAAGTTTCCGCCGTTTTTGTGTCAAAAAGCGGAACAAATGCGGCTGAAAAAGTATAAATATGGGCCTTTGTCCGTTCACCAGGTGCACATCCAGTGCTTAATTTGTTAAAGAGTAAGTGCCAGGGCCCCTCTTGGGAAGCTACTGCAACATGCACCACCTTTTGCCCCTACTACCTCTGCCAATGACAATATCAACAC
This sequence comes from Pleurodeles waltl, assembly GCF_031143425.1. Lineage (NCBI taxonomy): Eukaryota > Metazoa > Chordata > Amphibia > Caudata > Salamandridae > Pleurodeles > Pleurodeles waltl. Next base: position 73,862,534 of record NC_090450.1, on the reverse strand, counting down.
AACTACTAACTATCGAACTCCTACAAGTGTGACAATTCAGATGATTTCAGGCCACCCAAAGCTAGGAGATTTATGTGACCAGCAGCTAGTGGTCCTTTCTAATACATATTGATGCATTAAACAGTGTTTTTGTGGTCATCTCAAAATTAGAAAGACAGCACTAGAGTCAGTGCTGACAATTAAGTGCCGGTGCTAAGCACCGGAAACCACCAGCAGAGATTAAGCACTATGTACATTCACAAACAAAGCACGTCCTTGAAGTACCAGGGTCTACTATGGCAATGTGTGATTTTAGCCAGTGTTTTTTTTTTAGATTGCTTAGGTCTCAGCACTCTCCCGTACAATAAAGTTTTACAAAAACAATAACAAAATAAAACAAGTGTTGACTACGTAAAAAGGGCTGCTGGTCAAACACCAACCCACTGGCTTTGCCAATGTGTGATTTTTTTTGCATACTGTATACCACCGCAAAACAAACAAAAAATGCACATTTGCTTAGGCTAGGCCTATTTGCTTTACCATTGCTTGTTTCCAGGAGGGTTGACCAGGCCACATATTCTGTTGTCCGTGTTACACTACTTTGTTGCTTATTCACACTCCATTTCCTAGGGTACAAAAGGCCAAAAGGCTGTATAAATGGCAAATATGCGCATCAATCAGGCTACCACATCTGTTTGCCACCACCACTATGTAAATCAGAAACTCTACCATGGCTGTTGGCGGTTTTCCCATCGATGATGGCACAAGCTATAGATAAGTGAGAAAGTACATAAAAAACATGCTCATTAAATCAAAGCTATTTTGAATAGATCTATGGGGCATTTGTACAAGCCCCTAGCGCCACCTTGTGATGCCTTAGTGTCATTCTCTTTTACGCTAAGGCGTTGTTAAGGGGGCCTTTTTCCCATGCCGTATTTACAAAGTGACGCAATGCTTACATTGCGCCACTTTGTAAACCCTTGTGCCACATTATGCCTCTGCCAGGCATAATGCATGCAAGGAGGGTGTTTCGCAGAAGGAAGGCCTGAAACAATGGCACAGTTAAATTTCACTGCGCCATTTCTTTCCGTCATTTTTAATGCCTGCTCAGAGCAGGCGTTAAAAAGACGCACCCATTTTAATCAATGGGCCTCCCTGTGCTTTGCTGCACTAGCGTCAAACAATTTTATGGTAGTGCAGCAAAGTGCAACAATAGCGTCAAACATTTTTATGCTATTGTCCTAAAGACCACCATTGTGTGCTGTTCTGTAAATACGGTGCAACCATGGTGTCATTAGGTGGGGCAGGGACTATGCAAGAAAAGTGGTGCATCAGGACCGATGTGCCACTTTCTTATAATTATGCCCCTGTTTCTTTTAGACTGGGAATCCAAACTTAGTGGTGATACCATACAGTGATGTATTTACCACATCATTTAGGGGCGAGTGACCATGAAAGTCGATTGTCAAGAATATTTAAATGTGTGGTTTGGCAAAACAACTTTCATGTTTTCACAAGATTTTTGAAGTATGAATGAATCTGTATCTGAAAGTAGAGCTAAAAAATTAACTTGTTCTGCTTATTATTTCATTCGGAATTAGAGGAGTTCTGAAATAGGAAATTACCCTTGCTAAATCAATGTGTTTTTTTCTTTACCGTAATGTACCTGTTAAGGCTATAATTTCAGTTGGTCAATAAAAAATAAGCTATTGGTTTCAAATATATTCCAATTTTTCAACGCATTGGCGAAAATCTAGCAGTTGCTTTGGACTAAACCACTCTGAGAGGGGCTGTGCTACTAGCAATAACCAGTGCAAATTCTGCTAAGAAACCAATCCAACATGTAGCAGAGAAAATGCCTCTAATACAAGCTCATTTTGCTGCAAAACAATTGCAGCTCATCAAGGCAGATGGCAAATGCATTGATGTCAGACGTGAATACATTGCCACTGTGGGACGACACAATACTGAAGGGAATCTGTATTACAGCCCAACATGCCAGACAGAAAAATAGGAATAATTGCGCTAAACTGAACCCCAAAAGGACAAAACCCCAAATCAGCTGCTGTGACACGAAGCAGCGGACAAGTTTACTTTCTAACCTTTCCTGTAATAATATCAGAGGGATTTGTGGTTTATGGGTAATAACAATGCCCCTGATATAAACATGTTTCATGGCAGACTGTCTAACACCACTGATAACTATATAACACCAGTGATATTAGTTTCGCTGCTCGAAACAAATGTAAACATGTTTAATGCTAACTTAAATTTGGTGATAATTAACACCAGAGATATTTGTCGAATTACCAGACAAGTGCAATACCAAATTCGTGATTAGTTTCGACTTCAGGCACGTACGCTCTCCCATCACCTCTCTTTCTCCCACAAAGTGATGTGTTTTTTGATGGAATGTTGGGCTACGGGATAGAATTATTTGAATACGTATCATGTCCAGATCTTGACATTATCCTGCTCAAACAGACTGGACGGGGCATACCCAGCCATGCAGTTTTTGTAATTGCTTTCTGTGGCTATTAGGTCAAAGTTGAAGGATTTGTGACTTAATGATGGACCATTCCTTTCGGGTGACTTCTCATTTCTAGGAAACCTGTCATTTACAATCTCCACGGCAACAACATTCTTAGCTATTCCGTAATGTACAGTTGCATTTCCAAGGCCAGCGGTTTATTGAGGACCAGGATACATTGGGGGATGGTTAACTAAATAAAGAAAGTGTAACATACCAAAATGTAATTGCAATACAATTACTGCCTGGAGAGTGGTTATCTCTACCAGGTGGAAATTTACTGCCAGCAATTTTTGTTTAGCAATACTTTAGTTCGTTCTGAACACCTAATCCTGAGTCTTACTGTACGGACAAGATTACATTCCCATGTAATTAACTCACACAACATGCGAACGAACATAATTCTGTATTCAAACATTGCAATTGAGTGCATGAATGAATTAGTATCACGATATATTGGCAATAATATCTACATTTTTGCACTCAGAGTTTGCACCTTCAGGAGTAAAAATGTGGATCTCAGTATTGCAATGAATTGTATCAGTTTACTTCAAATGTTTATATCCATAAAGCTAACACACATCACAAAACAATTTACACTTTAGAAAGATAAAATGCAGTTATTGTCAAAGGTAAGCATCAAATTATTAAAGATAATGTAAACTGTGCTATTTTCAAAATGTGCCCAACCTAATCATAAGACGTAGGACCTAACTTAATGGATGATGGTAACATGTCACCTCTAAGGCAGAAATCCAGCCTGTCCATTCTCTGAATACCACCACCCCATGAAAATAGCAGTGGGACATACCATTCTGATAGTGGGGCATCCGCAGGCGCCTTCATTGGCAACGCCCATCTAGTGACCCTGACACTCCTGAAAATGGTGTTTGACTAGTCACTCATATGAGGCTGGCTCATCTGCCATTGTTTAGGCCAACTAGCAGCTATTGTTGCTGTCAGCATCAGTTCTGTTCAAGACTTCCATAATTTTCATAGCTGTCTTGCACACTAAACTATTGAAAAGCAGTTCCAGTAAACAAGAAGGATGACATAAAAGAAGTTAGTTCTTTGAAATCAATAGTGTTGCATATAAAATACGTGTTAAATAGTTATGTGGAGTGAAGGGGCCTTGCTTAAGATAGGGTGGCAATGGGAAAGCCTTGGATTTATGAAGTAAATCTTAAATCGGAATAGGAACGCACTACAGTCATTTCAGCCGAACTATGGTTAGTATGAGGAAGCAAATTTCATCAGTGGAACCTCCTGCAGATTTAGAATTCCCTCCAAATATCACAGAAACTTCAATGTCCAACAATCATCCCTGCATAGGCTGATTTATTTCTCCTTGATTGGCTGTGTTGAAATAGATATCTTGGTCAGATGTTCTCTCACAGCTGAAATAATTTATAGATATAATACTTCTGGTAGCAGGTCCAGGACATGGCTTCTCTTTACCACGCTGCACCAATTTTTCAAACTGTGCTGGTGATTATTATTGATGGGAAGTGAGTATAAGCAGAATCCATTAACATCTGAGTTACTAAAACGAAGTATGATGAAGAATAGAGAAGGGAATGCCTGCCTATTCACCAGTGCACAACGACTGAAACATTGAAGAAACTTGCTCTCGATGTCAGATCAAATTACGGCTACAAATCTTCAATTGGAGACTAAGGCCCTCATTCTGACCTTGGCGGTCGGCGGAGAGGCGGCGGTCGGACCGCGAACAGACCGGCGGTATTAAAAATGGCATTCTGACCGCGGCGGTCACCGCCGCGACCGACCGCCACTTCCCCACTCCGACAGCCACGGCGGTCATGACCGACGGGCTGGAGTCTGCGCATTCCGGTCCGGCGGTCGACCCAAGACCGCCAACGGTATCATGACCCTGCTTACCGCCGCGGTTTCTGGCGTCCGGGAACCGCCATGCGAACCATGGCGGTAGGCACTATCGGGGCCAGGGAATTCCTTCCCTGGCACTGATAGGGGTCTCCCCCACCCCCCACTGCCCCCCCCGAGTCCTCCCCCCACACCCTCCACCCCCCTGCCACCCCCCAGAGGTGGTACGAACCCCCTCCCCACCCCCACCCCGACATGCACATACACGCACCCCGACATGCACACACCCCCAACATGCACATATACACACCCCCTACACACACACATACACAACGGGGACACATACCCGCACACATACATGCCGACATGCGCACCCGCCGAACTAAACACATTGCCCATAGGCACAGCAGCACTCCCCGCCCGCATGCACGCACTCACACACCCCCTCTACACACTCACACGCACACCCCCATGCACGCACACATCACACAACACCCCCCCACCCCCTCCCCTCACGGACGATCAACTTACCTTGTGCGTTGGTCCTCAGGGAGGTGACAGGAGCCATGGGGAGGTGACCGCCAACAGAAGACTGCCAACAGAAGACCGCCACACAGAAATGTGGGTCGTAATTCTGTGGGCGGTGTTCTGCTGGCGTGGCGGTGGAGGTTGACCAGTCTCCACTTTCCCGCCGACCGCCCAACGGTCAGAATGCGCACAGCGGCATACCGCCGCGGTCGGCGGTCTTCACCGCGGCGGTAACTCGGCGGTCTTGCGAAAAGACCGCCAAGGTCAGAATGAGGGCCTAAATACCATTTTTATCTGTATAGTTAATCTTATGCACAATTAACATCTCTGATACGTCGTCTGGACTCCTTTCTACTGAGTGCATTAGAGCTGGTGGCATATAAGGTCATGACCTCAGAAACATTAGCGGCCACCGCAAATCTCAGGTGGAGGGTGGGGCAGGGGACGGAGATAGATGGGGGAAAAAAAAACTAAAATAAAATTAACTTACCTTACTGCCGTCTCTGTCTCCTGCCTCCTCGTGTTCCTCTGCACAGGCTCCCCAGCAATCCTGGTGCTGCTTTCATGCCAAACATAGCATGAAAGCAGCATCAGAATTGGTTTGAGCGGCAGTCACTGCCACTCAGACAGTGCCCTGGGCTCTAAGCAGTTTTTTCAGCCCGGCTGCTAAACACAGCCAGGCTGGAGAAACCTAAGTACGCATGTGTGTTTGGCCAACAATAGATGGCTGGCCAAACGCACATGCGTACTTAGGTGCACTCTCCCCTCCCCCCTCAACCTAACGTGGCCTAGCCCTGCCTCTGCGTGCACTGCTGGCAGTGCCAGAATCAGAAAAATAAAACGATGGTAAACTATTGTTTTATTTTTATGCAACTGGCTCAGCCAGTTGGGCAACGCTCCATCGCTATGCTCAAAATTGCCAAAGGCTCCTAAATAGAATTTTCTAGTAATGTGAAGCAGAAAGTGTGTAGTAATTTCAAAATTAAGGCAAGGCTTCTTCTTTGAGAATGGCAAGAATCACAACTCTTTACATTGATTTTCAAGTTCAAATCATAATATGGGCTTGCGTTTTCAGACACCCTTTTAGGAGCTGGCTGAAATAACATAAGCGTGGGAAAGGTTTAACACATTTTAGCTAAACTCCCACAACATACTAGTCCTACTGCTCAGCAACACATTAAGGTGAAATGCCTCTTTGAATTGCCTTTGGATCATCTTTAGGGAGTGAAGCTGGACTAAAAGCAAGACATTCCTCCAACAATGCTGGAGGAGGAACAATTCAGAACTTAACATTAAAGGTAAATGCAAAAATTGAAATTAAAAATATATTTTAAGTATTGAACTTAAAATGTATATAAAAGTATACTATTTAATGTATAAGAGATGAAAGATTCGGGGTAAAAAGTGAAGAAATAAAACTAAAATTAACTTTTCACTTTTTTAATCAAAGAGAGTGACACAATTGAATGCTGTCTTATCTTTAAAAATGCAAGCATTGTTTTTCAATATAATTCAGACAAATGAGTGGGGAAGACTATATATAAGTACTCATTTATCCTCAATGAACATTTCGACTGTGACATGAAGCGAAACTGATCATTGTGACTATTCCTATTAAGTATGACTACCATTAACCTCATGCTCCATGTAGCAGAAATGGCACCATAATCACATGTAGCACTAAATATTGAGCTAAACGCATGAATTTGCCAGTCTGAGTAGACCATGTGATTACTTAGTGTCACATATGATAAATCTTTGTACTATGTTCCATTTTTGGTGCATTCATTTTGGAATCAAAACAGAGATTGAATTGAGAAGGAATGAAGGGAACACAGGTCCTCTACTTTTATTTTTACTATTTCATAAATCTTCACTACATTATCCAGCCAGTTCCACAGTTATGCTAACAACATCCTTACACCGCTTTTCAGTTTAGAATCAGGTGTGATACTCTTTGAAGTCAATTGTTTTATTTTGGCTTCTGTTGAGCTGGATGGGATCTAAACTATATTCTGCCTTAAACAACTCCGTAGTTTCGCCTGGATTCTCACTTTCTCCCCATTTCTCAGTATTTTAGTACTTTTCAAAATACACTTTGAACTCTAAGTCTAAACAAACACTTTTTTGTGCATTTAATAAGATATGTTTTCTTATATGGCTGTACTACTGCCCTTAAGTGATGAAGGGACTGTTACTTTACAATCATGGCACTATTTGTTTATTAGTGAAGTCCCATTTCCATTGTATTCTCTATCCTCACCTGTTGCTAATGACAACGAGGATTTCACTACTGCAGATATCATGCGTGAATAGAATTCTATGTCAGGCCCTGAGGTTCCGATTATGCTTCTCTTTCTTTACTCAAAATTGACAGCAGTCAATCAAAACATTTTACTCGAAAAACTACATTTCACATGACCCCATACTGTCACATGTACCAAACATAGAGCCATCAGCCCTATATAGTCACAAAAACACAGTCTTGCATTCTCTTTTTTTGTTGCTGCACAGCCAGTTATGTATATGATTCTTTCTCTGTGACACATTTATTTTATAAATTATTGTCGTTTATAAATGATGAGTACCGCCAGAATTGTCTTCAGCATCCGCGCCTTGTATCGACTTCATTGCATATTTTAAACTGTGTGTATTGTGTTAGTTTCGGATATCGTACTTAATTGACCACTCGGGACAAACATACATTGACACTCATTTCTAGTGCAAAAGGTCATTTATTTAGGACAGGATTTAACATAAACAACAACAACTTTGAACTGTATGAAATCCCTTCTCGCCCAACTTTCAACTTAAAAGCTTCCTCATGCCCTTCCTTCTTTTCTAATAGCTTTCTTCCAATCCCCTCCCCTAGACACTCCCCTCTTCCTTCCATGCCCTCCTTGTTTGTAAACAAACCTCCCCCCATTCTGATCCTTCACCTCATTTTTCCCCCTGGAAGGGGGGAACAAGCCCGCATCTGGCTCTCCCCCCTCCCCCATTTCCTGCCAACTCTTATGCACCGCACCTGTCCTAACTGACGTCAAACCTAACCCTACCTACCTAATCCCGCCTTTCCCTTGACAAACCCTCCCCTGCTGCCTACCTTCTATGCAGGGTGGGTGGGTGGTCCAAAACTTCCTCCCTGTAATGGTCGGCCTGGAAAGAGGCCGACCCCACCCCTCTACCCCCTTTTAACCCATCCCTAACGCCCACCCCCACTTACCTGTCCGCCAATCCTGGCGCACCCGCGCCACTTCCTGTCGTCCCGAAAAGACCCGCGGAGAGACTAGAGCGAGTCTCTCTCTCCGCGGGCCCCCCCATCGGGACAAACATACATTGACACTCATTTCTAGTGCAAAAGGTCATTTATTTAGGACAGGATTTAACATAAACAACAACAACTTTGAACTGTATGAAATCCCTTCTCGCCCAACTTTCAACTTAAAAGCTTCCTCATGCCCTTCCTTATTTTCTAATAGCTTTCTTCCAATCCCCTCCCCTAGACACTCCCCTCTTCCTTCCATGCCCTCCTTGTTTGTAAACAAACCTCCCCCCATTCTGATCCTTCACCTCATTTTTCCCCCTGGAAGGGGGGAACAAGCCCGCATCTGGCTCTCCCCCCTCCCCCATTTCCTGCCACCCAGAAAAACCCATGTGGCGTTTTTCTGCCCCACCCGGCAAATCTTCGTTTGCCCCCTGAATTCTACTCATTTTGTAATCCACAGGTTCTCCCCGCATAACTTCTCTAGCATCGGCCTCAAACCCATCCAATAATACGCATTTCCCAATTGCGATAAATGTACTCCATCATCTCTGAACAATGTCCCCTCATGTTCCGTAATATCCTCGTGCCTCCGCACCTTAATCCCTTGTGCCCAGCAAAATCCCCTCATTGCCTTATTCAACTTTTTCCGAGCCCGCTCAATGGCTCCATGATTGATTGCCCCTCTCCATACCCGCCTGGGTATAAACTCTGTCCATACCAGACATGTCCCCGCACAGGTTTTGCTTCAATAGCACCAAATCTTTTTACATAAATTGTATCAATGTGGGCCCTGATTGCCTCACCAAATAATTTTCTCCCAAGTGTATCAGCAACAAATCCGGGCATCCCCACTGCAGCAAATTCCCTGTAATATATGGTAGTACACTCCCCCACCTCATTCCGCTCTTTCCCACCAACGCACTTCTTGGTGTCTGCTGGGCAGTCCCATTGATCTGCCGTATATCTGTTTCTCAGCGAATTTTGCCGCCCAATGTACGAATGAATGGCCGACCAGCCAAGTCACTGTCTTATCGTTCCTCTGTCCGGCCACACACCCTGTAAAGAAAAAACACTATAACAACTGTGATGTACTTCTAAACCCCCCCCACCCCTGGGTTTCATCATGGCCTAACATAGCGCTCGCAGCATCTGGATTTCCATCTACCTATTGCTTTAATCTTAGCCCAATCCCATCCTAAATGAGCTGCTGCTGTTGCTGCCCCGATCCTAAAGGAGTGCGTTCCAAAATCCCCTGCTTGCCGACCAGTCCTATCCAAAGCCGTCCTCAAAACCTGCAGGAACTGATAGCTAGTGGTTTTCTTCCCTGAAGCATGCACAACACCCCTGCTTCCCCCGCCTGTCCCCACTTTTGTTTGAAAACCATCCCCTCCTTCACTGGGCATGCTAGATCATCACCTCCTTTCTCCACCCATACCCACTTCCCTTTCCCTAACTGGTCCGTCTTGGACTTCCTGAGCCATATGCCCAATCTCCCTTGATGCATGCCGATCTCCCTCTCCTTCACACCGCGGTCCTTGCCTATACCCAACAATTCAGATACCCTAAAAACCCCGAAAAACATCCACACCATACACCACCTGAAGAGTCCTGCTTCGTGTTCATCTGTGCCACATACTGGCAAAACATGCAAAAGTATATATTTTTTTTTTTTTTTTTTTTTATTATCCCACAGGTAATGGGCTCTCTTGCCTTACTTCCCTCCCCGGCCCTAAACCTGCCCCATCCCTTCAAAATTTTTTCAAGTAAATCATTCCGTGCTGGATCCGTACCGAAGAAAAGCTTCCCATAAAATGAGACACCTGTTAATTTCCCGCCTATCGTGGCCGGGGATAGCCCCTCCTTGATCAAATACAGCACAAAGCGTAAGGCCCGTGCTTCCAACGCTCAGACCCCTGAGCCCAGAAATTGCCCTCAAACTCTTCAAAAGATTGAAAGTCCAACCATGCCAGCCTGTAACTTTGCCGCGTAGAGACTGCCAAAGACATCTCCACCAACCCCGAGATCATCATGCCCCCCACTCCCAAATGTCTGCCGGGAACGTAATGTTGGACTGCTCCGCTCCTGGCGCCAGGTCGCGAAAACGCCGCCACTGCGAACGAGATAGGGAGTCTATAATCTCGTTGTATACCCCTGGTATGTGTGCAGCTTTAAAGATAACATTGAGAGATAAACATTGCAACATAAAATGACGCAAAAACCCAAAACTCTTAAATCCCTGGCTCTCTGTCTGTTTACCAATTCCTCTACTGTCATATTGTCCACCTGGAAAACTACCGTCCTGTTGGCCAGTTCCCATCCCCAGACTGCCAGTGCCACCAACAAAGGAAAAAACTCCAGAAACGCAATACTCCTCCCTTGTTGCAACCACTGCCGTGGCCATGTCTCCGCGCACCGCCTACCGTCCCAGTAAATGCCAAAACCCGACGCGCGTGCTGCGTCTGAAAATATTTGAACTTGCCATACTGTGTCCGCATCTCCAAAACATTGGTACCCCATTAAATTTCTTCAGGAACATCTCCCATACCTTTATGTCCTCCCTCAGACCCAAAGAAACTCATCCTATGGTGAGGTAACACCGCCCCTGACATGGACAGTCCGAGTCTTCCACAAAAATACGTCTTCCCCTCCCTACTCTACAAGCACGGTTGAGATAACCTAGTAGTTTTTGTGTAGTCCGTAACTCCCTTTTGTGCCGAGTTCGCACAGATGCTAGGTATTCTAGTATTTCTTTCACTTTTGACGCTGGCAATCTTGCCACCATTAGCTCCGCATCTAGCTCAATGCCCAAAAAAGGTCATGATTGACAGCGGGCCCTCTGTCTTTTCCGGTGCCAATGGCACTCCTGTCTGCTGCATTAGACTCTGGAAAGGCTGCCAAAGCCCGTCCACATGCCCCATATGCCGCTTCCCCTACAAACAGAAAATCATCCATATAGTGTGTCCCTGCTTCGTGGACGCTTGTTTTCACAACAAACCCACTGCAGAGAAGGTACTGAAAGTTTCAAATAGCACGCATGATATCGCGCAAACCATAGGTAGAACCCTGTCCACATATATGGCTCCATCTAACTGCATGCCTAGCAGGTCGAAATCTGCTGGATGAATTGGTAACAGACGGAAAGCAGACTGTATATCGCATTTCGCCATCTCCGCTTTTAAACCGCACCTCAATACTAATTTTACTGCATCCTCCACAGACGCATAAATTACCTTGGTATCTTCCTGTGCGATAAAATCATTTACCAACGCCCCCTCAAGCCATGACAGATGATGTATAAGCCGGAATTCGCCTGGCGCTTTCTTAGGTACTACCCCTAGTGGGGATATCATCGATTGATCCGATGGCCAGTTGAGGAATGGACCTGCTATTCTCCCAAGTGTCACCTCTTTATCTATTTTGTCGCGTATTACTTGCGGCTGCTCTTTTGCAGACCGCCAATTGTCTGCCCATCGCCTCTGCCGAGGACCTTGATAACCTACCCTACCACCTTCTCGAAAACCCCATTCCAATTGTCTGGCCCTATTCTTGTCCGGGTACCTGTGCTGCCACGGCAACAAAAAACTTCTAACCTAACTGGTGTAGGCCCCTTTTGACGCAGGAGCACCTTGTGAGCCTCTTCCTCTTGTCGCCCTCCATTGCTCTGCTGGGCTGTTGAGGGAGAAACATTGTATGACTGGATGACGACCCCCGCACTTGGAGCAGTCATGTTTGACCTACACTGAGCCCTTGAACAGCAACCCTTGTTGAAGTTCCAACAAGCCCCTGTGTTACCCACCTGCGTTTTTTTTTTTTTTTTGGTATTTCCCGCCCCTCCCAAGGCGGGGCGCGCCTGAAAGGGCTTATATGTTGCCGGCAAACCGCTCGCCGTATGAGTGGATGCCGCTGCCTGTGCTGACGCCATCCATTGCCTCCATCGCTCCGGATCCCCGTCCCCCATGGTTTCTCGGGGTTGATGCTCACCCGGGCCCTAAATTTCTCATCATAGTTTTGCCATGCAAAAACCCCCAAAATACATCTGGGCCTTTCTAATGATATCCATGTACTTGAATGGCGCTATGGCCCGGTCTGGGTATTTTTCGCAGTATATACTTAGCAAAAATCAAAAAGTGCGGACATCCAGTTGTCCATGCGCGTCACCTTGCTAGCTACACCCCCGTCACCCCAGACTGACCACCATCTCCCCTTACCTCCAATTGGTTCATCCACGTACGCGGTGGTTGCCTTGTCATTCCGCCCCATGGCCTTGCTGGCCTCACACTTGACGGCCCTTCGGCCATGACGTCGTCCTGGAAAAGAAAAACAGAGGCAAGGGGTTGCGCCGCACTTGCGCCCCGCTCCCCCCCCCTTTCTTCACCCCGATCACATTCTCATCACGCAATTCTCCATCCTCCCAATCTCCTTCCTCTTCGTCATAGACCAATTCCAAATCATCTTCCTCTTCCCAACCTCCTTTGTTTTCCCTATACCCTTGAGATTTGGTCGCCAGTGGTTCTGTTGTACTTTGCCCCACATGGCGTCCGCCAACCTGCTGCTGTCCCCGTTCCCACGGTGTAGAGAAGGCCGCCGTAGACCCCTCTATTGCTTCGTTCCAACGCGCTTGGGCCGTGTTGCGCCCCGTTGGTACCCCTTTTACCTTGCCAACCTCTGACGTTGACATTGTGCTGCCTTTCCCCACATGGCCGCCTGAACCACTGGGGCTTCCCAAGCCAACCTGTCCTTCGGCCGCACCAGCCTCTTGAACCCTACCTTCTCCTGCCTGCGGTACCCAGACCCAGCTTCCTGCTCCAGCCCCTGCTGCCTGTACCCCCTTCCTGTCTGTGACTTCTCGTGCCGCCTCCCCATCTCCTCCCTGTCCCTGCATAATTTTGCCCACCTGGCCTCCGTTTTCGCCACGGCCCTGCGCTGCTCGCGAATTCTAGCTTCCAGGTCCCATGTGGACGGGCCTGCGCAGCCCGTTCCTGTGTCACCTGTACCCGGGTCCTGTGTGCCCTGCGACTCCCCCACGAACATTAGTGGGCTAAATGTGTTAGGGAACTCTGGCCGTACCTCTGTAGCCTGTTCTTGCCTCACTGGGACTTCATCCTTGTCCCCTTCAGAAACCTGTGAGTCGCATGTTGCGATTGCCGCCGCTACGCTGCTTGATGCGGCCCGCGTAGGACGTGTCATGCCCACCCAGGCCTGATCTAATACCCCTGGCCTAAGCAAGTCCGCCCATCAGGCCTCCCCCAGGACCCGGAGCGCCGCCCTGGCCGCCTCTGCATCATGAATGTTGGCCATGTCCCCCACTACACTGCCCTTGACCCTTCCTTCTTGAAAAAACCTAAAGAATGTATATATATATATGTTTTTTTTTTTTTTTTTTTTTTTTTTTTTTAGGGGCCCCCAATGCTGTGACTCTAGTCCCTGTGGTGTGGCCCGTGTGTCCGTTACCTATATACATCTGCTGTGGGCTGCCGCGCCTCAGGCTCCCAGAAAATATACATATATACATATATATATATATACATATACACATATATATTTTTTTTTTTTTTTTTTTTTTTTTTTTTTTAAAGGGCCCGCCCAGGCGCTGTGTTCTATGAGGGCCCTAGTGGCCTGGCCCTATTTAGGAACTTTGCGCCGCGTTTCTGACGCGCGCGCGTGTCGTTGTGGGCCCCCGGCGTCTAAAAGCCGGTAATTATACCTAATCTGGCCGGGGGGGGGGGGGCCTTAAAACCCCCGGCGTTGCCCGAGGCCGTCTCGTGGCCTGGAGCGCGTCCTCTCGTGCACCGCGTTGATGTCCGCGGTCACTTGAAAACAGGCCTTCACGCCTGTATCTACAAAATTATTTGTCTCCCTGCCTGAGCAGGGAGCGCCCCCGCGTCCTCAGAGGGCGCGCACCGGGGCGCTGCTGCGACCCGCGCCGACCGCAAAAACCTTGCACGCCGCCTCCGTGCCTTCCCTTGCACGGCCAGGGAAAAACCCCTGGCGTGCACACACTCCCGTCTCCCACCGAGGCCCCCCAAGGGGAAGGTGAAAGAGCCCGGGTGCCCTCCCCGATTCCCCCCGACACGCCTGACTAACCTGGCCTGGGCCCCGCCGCGAAATCCTCCCTACCAAAACTTCCTCCCTGTAATGGTCGGCCTGGAAAGAGGCCGACCCCACCCCTCTACCCCCTTTTAACCCATCCCTAACGCCCACCCCCACTTACCTGTCCGCCAATCCTGGCGCACCCGCGCCACTTCCTGTCGTCCCGAAAAGACCCGCGGAGAGACTAGAGCGAGTCTCTCTCTCCGCGGGCCCCCCCATTCGGCTTTGCACCAGTATCATTTTCTCCCAAGGGAGTGCCTCAGCCTCAAGGCAGTGCAGTCTACCCACGCACGCCCTTTTATGTAGAGTGGGAGTGAGGACTAGGAGTTGAGTTGGCTACAGTCCTCTTTTTATTGTACATGGGTGTCACCACACGCATGCATGCAGGTAGATCTCCCCCTAGCGGTGGGCTTAATTCTCGCAGCTGATTAACGTGTAGGTGGCGCATTAAACCTCCCTTTACTGTTTTGGCCCATGTAGCTCCCCAAAGATGCACTGACAGCCTAAAAGCATCGGGCTGATATACTTATAAGGTCTTTATTCTAGAATGCTACAGTCCGGCTCCCTCCACTTTTAAATTGATCGATTACATTTTCGGCCTGCCTGGAGTTTAAAAGTTATTTCTCTGCACTCCCCCTTTCATTGAATCCTTTAAGAAGTCTCATACTTATCGTCTACAGGGCGCATCAGATACCTGCAGACTCATGAATGTATGATCCTAGTGAAAGGGACATGGACCTATTCTATGGTGAACCTCAAAAGTTCTTAGTGCAAGATCTGTTGGAGGCCCTAGATGCTGGTGTTCACAAGACTATTAATAAGGCTTTATTTAGGGCTTTGGACCCTTTTATTCAACATATGTGGCTTTGCTAGCCAACAACCCCGGATTCCCCATTCTTCTTTCACCGGAGAGAAAATACCAGCACACAATCAAACCACGTCTAAAAGCAAGGCCTGCAAAGTTCCTCATTCTGCCTCTTTTGAACAGGTTGCAGACTCTGTATTGGGAGATCATGCACATAGTGCACCACCTGATACAGCCTCCTCCTCCTCAGGCACTGGGGAATATGGATTATTGGATTCAAGCAAGCACAAGTGTAAAACGCACCATGAGGAGTCACTGAAACATCCAAGAGTTCTGTATTTTGAGCCTTCAGAGATTATTCACCTTTGCTCTACCTCCCGGCTTCCTCCACAAGAAGTGGTGGACTATGTCTAATCCCATATTTACCAGGGTTTTGGCAAAGACCTCTCAGAGCATGACTTCGGTCGGAATGCCCCCGACAGTATCTTCCCGGTAAGGTCACAGAAACCCTGGAGCTCCACCCCATGATGATTACTTTCCTTAAAAAATATTCCAAGCATCCCAAAAAGGTTCTGGATGGAGCCAGGCCAAGGATTCCAGGTCCCCCATTGATCTGGATGTCTTGGTAGGTTGGGCTCAAAGACCATTGTGCCATCCTAGCAACACAAACTGTGCAACCTCCGCAGAGCGCAGATGCTGTATACTTATCAAAATCATTCCTAAACTTAACGAGCTAGCCTCTTCTGAGGCATGTCCTGTTGTTAAAGGTCTCCTGTTTGGAAACCCCTTCCTTAAAGAACTTTCCAAATGTGTTGCCACCTACAGTTCATTGGGCAAGGCCCAGGGGTCACTATGGAAAGAGTTTCACAAACTTTTATTTGGTAGGGCCAGACACTGCAGAGGGCGAGTGTTCGGCTAAGGTTATCACCAAGGCCCTCAGAGGGGCTATTACTAACACAACAGAGGAAGTGGTCAGGACTCCTCCACCTTCTATCCTTCCCGAAACCAGGGCGGCAGTAATCACTTCAGGAAAAGTAGCTACAGAGGTGTGCAAGGAACCTCCCAGAACTCTGGAGATGCAGGTGAGAATTATTCCTTTCTCATCATGAGAATGGAAGGGCAAAGGGGGTTAGCTTGATAATCTATTTGGACAACATCATTATTATGAACCAGAGTCTTCAAACAGTCTTGTCACACTTAGAGTGAACGATCCTCCTTTTTTTAAGAGCTGGGATTCATTATCAAAGTTCAGAAACGATCCTGGTCAAATCTCAGAACCTGGATTTCTTGAGTTTTCAGGTAGATTCGATCTTGGCTCAACTAGTCCTGCCCCCTCAGAAGGTCAAGAATATCAATAAGGATTGGAGGTTTGCATTGTGGAAACAGATAATAGCTTGGATTGTAGGTCGTCTAGCTTCTTCAATTCAAGTCATTTTCCCAGGTCCCCTCCATTACTGAGCTCTCCAGTGGCTCAAGATCCAACACCTCCGCACAGGTCTCAGGTACTTGGAGCATGTGAATCTATCAAAGGAAGCCATGACAGAAATGTGACGCTGGCTAGATCACATGGAGGCCTGGAGTGGCAGAGAGATTTTTGGCTCAATGCATCAATTCCAGTTGATGGGGCTGAGGAGTGCGTTGTGGCATGATCCACAGGGGGCCATTGATCGTAGTCAGAATTGCCCTTCACATCAACTGCCTAGAGCTCCTTGCGGGACCTTTTTCGATTTGGAGCACCTTCCTGGACAAAATGGATTGTTGCATTCTCCTGCGGATTGACAATGTCTCCACTGTGCAGTACATGAACAAGCTGGATGGACCAGATCCTTTTTCTTATGGAGATAGACAAGGACTCTTGTCACTTTTGCCTTTAATATCACTTTTTGGTAGTGGTGGAATATTACCCAGGCCATCACCATACTGTAGCAGATTGACATTGTCGTCACCTTTGAGATTTCAGCAGCTGGAGACTTCACCCTAAGATCTTCCAAGTGCTTCATCTCCGAGGTGGGTCTTGTATGGTGCACTTGTTTGCCTCTCGTCTCAACTGACAACGTCTGACCTTTTTCAGTTGTTGTCCGGATCTGGAAGCTCAATCCACAGATGCCTTCCTTCAGGACTGGTACCTCTCCCTGAATTAAGCATTTGGCCCACTCATGATGATCCCCAGGGTTCTTTCACAGGTGAAGCATGAGAGAAGGGGGCTGGTACTAGTGACTGCTTTGGAAAGCTCAAGCATGGTTTCTGGTACTCCTAGTACAAGCGTGTGCTTGACCAGTATTGCTCCCATTCCATTGAAACCTGTTTCCCATCCCCTAATCCCCTCGGAACACCTCTCATTGCTGGCATGGAAGGTTCTGCCGAGTGTTGGAGACTCCCAGGCATTTCACAGGGCTCTGCCTCTGCCTGGCGAGTAAGTGTGTGGTAAGTACCTGTGACTATTTCTCTGACATGGGAGGAAGTAAACTGTTGATTGCTTTACAAAAGACTGTGCACTCTGTAACAGCAGCCACATTAGCTAGATTGATGCACTGGTTATTGTCTGAAGCTGGCATTGACACTTCTGTGTTTACGGCTCATTGAGCTAGAAGGGCAATGGCCTCAAAATCTTTTATGTTAGGATCCAGGGTGGAATGATATTCTTAAGGTAACAGACTGGTCATCCAAATCCATGTTTAAGTCTCTCTGTTATAAGCCTATTTTAGATATGGCTTCTGTGGTTGTGGCTAAGCTTTGAACAAGCATAATCGGGCCTCTGGTCCAGACATAGAATAAAACATTTTCTATCATTTGCAATAAGAATTCTTTTAAGGACACAGAGATGAGAATTATCCCACTCAAAGATATATAAAGATGTAATATTTTATGCATTTCTGCTTGGTATTATATATAAGAATAAGTTGAATATCCAGCCTGAGTTATGGTATATGTTTTGACTGTTACCTTACATTACAGCTTCTGCATTTTTCTTTTCTCACAGCCAACGATGAGCAGCAACCCCTGTTTGATTTGAGTCCTTCAGGTTTTGGAGTTCCCCCATTCTGGATGTAGACATGGACAGCTGTTCATCAGATGTGGAATCATTGATGCCCTTGCGCAAGGGTCTGCAAGCTGGGCACTGATTGAGCCCTACCTTTCTTCAAGTTGGCTGGGACCTATCTTTGAGTCTCAAGAGTGTTGGATTGTTCTTCCCACATTTGGGGGCAAAGAAAGAGGATGCAAGATGGCGTTTTGATGTCTATACAGGGCTGAGGACTCTATGATTGGCACATGTGACAGTATGGGGTAACGGCAAAGGTAGTTTACAAGTTTATTGTTTTGGTTGGCTGCTGTCAGTTTTGAGTGAATAAAGAAAGGCATAATCCTCACGTCTGTGTCCTTAATTGAATTGAAAATTCTTATTGCGAATGCTAGAACTTTTTTTATTTGAGAATACCCTACATTTGATATAATAGAAATTATTTGGTGAAAATCAACAACCATAAATGTTATGGGTGTGGCTTTATTTCCAGCAGTTTTGCTTTTATATTGTGTTGTATAAGGTTTCTCTGGTTTATTTGTACAAACACTGTGGCTGCTTTTCTATTGAGAAAGTCCTCTTTCTATTTCTACCATTTACTGCAGCATAGTACAATAGCAACCATTTATAAATGCTACCAACATGATGCGTGAGTAGAACGTTGAGAGAATGCTGCTCAGCTTGCCACCAGACAATATAGACACTACTTACACTTATGGTAAGATGCTTTGGTTAACACAATTTGATTCTAAGGGGCTGATTATGAGTATGATGGACGGAAACATCTGTCTACCAAACTCCCAATGGGGAGGTCGTCACGGTGCTGGTGACCTCCCCGCTGTCCCCATGATGACTTTCTCAATAGACTGACCTCTGGTCAGCCCATTAGGAAAAGTGTGGTGGCATTGTCGCCGGCACACAATAGAGCAGGTGGCAATGCTGCTGCATGCAGGGGGCATATTAATCTATGGGTTTAGGGGACTTGTTACAGACAGGTCTTGACTCGTTAACATATTTGTGAGTTGTATACATCTATCTTGTTTTGAGTGGACATTGTTATTATTCTCCATACTGATTATCTACAATGGGCACAGACCAAGATGAGATGTGATATGTTTACACAACTTTTAGGAATTATAATTGCAATACTATTGAGTTTATTGCATGTGTTAATCTATTGCATTTTAGGACGGAATTGACTCTTACCTTTTGGCAATATCTGAAGCATACAATTACCTGTTCATAATCATATATCACAATATACAGCCATGAGGTTTACTTTCCTTATTATGTTGAGTATAAAGAATATTTTCCTTGGTTATTGTTTATGACAAATATTTCAGGATGGGCAATATATGATTGTGTTATAATATATGAACCTTGATTGACTTATAAAGGAGCAATGTTCTTATACTCATCTCTTGGAGCGTTGTGTATGCATAGTAACGGCTGCTACATGTTTACTTATTAATTGCAAATTTGGGTATTGAAATGCCACCAAGGTTATGGATATGTGTGCAGCATGATGAACACCCTAGAGTGACTATGATGTCTGACTAGAATTTACATAGTGCAGTTGCCTTTAAAATATTTAACATATGGCACAATTTGCAAGAGTGTGTTTGGGTTTAGGTTTCTTTTGTTTCTGAACTTGTCCCGTCCTAATAGCTGAGTGCTTTGTTGGGAATTTTACTGTCACATAAATGATACGTTATACCATCAGTAATGTTGTGCAAATCACAAGAAATAGATAGTTTACTGGATAGACTTATTTACGGACAAGCTGTAGTGATCGATGAAGTTTTGTTTGTCTTTACCAGCTTTATAACTGGTAATAAGAAGTGTTGTTTTCCATTTGTATTTCTAACCTGCAAAAATATTCTGTGTTTGCTTATGCATATCTCTGTAGCCCTAAAAATGCACCAAGTGAATGAAACGCATTGTGTTTGGCTATGAACAAATTGATTCTTATAAGAAGATTGAGTAAATAAAGTATTGATTATAAACTGCATCTCAGACTATCTCTTTACATCCTTAAATGAGAATAAACGATGGACATTATTCGATATTATGTGGTTATTGATTTACTCAGTTTACTGCTACATACATTGGAGACTGAGTGATTACTATGAGTGCTGAGCAAGCTTTATTTGAGGGATTGATTGACTGGTATGGATAAGATGGTGGCTGATCTCCCATACTTGTGCACCTTTTTCATTTCTTCAGATTACACATCTTGTTATGTCAATAAAGGGTAGTGATAGGTGTGATTTTCTTATGCTGCCTCAGCCACCAACTGTAAATCATTTACAATATACTTTACCTTTGCAAAATATAGCAAGGCTGCTGCACTTGGATATTCTGTCCTTTTTATTAGTAAAGGCTGTACATGAGTCTCTTCAGTTAGCTTCTGCATATCGAAAATTAGTTTCTCTCCTATCTCAAATGGTAATCTACATGTAAAACACCAACACTTTCCTTCAGATCTTGGCACATGGTCTGCAAGTCCACCTGAGTAGCAGAGACCACGGTCTCTGCCACCTGGGTGGAGTACGGTTTGTCATATTTAGACATTTCCACCTACTTAGTAGGTATCTTTGGGATATAAAAGGAGTCACATTGGCATCCTTCCAAGCACTTTAGGTATGCTGAGAAAATAACTTTTTTAAAGCACCCACTCTGCAAACGTTTTCCTTCTAGAAAACAAAACTCTCAAATCAAGGTGAGAGTGTAGAGTAACCTATAAATTCTCAACAAACTAATCATGACTTTTTTATGGCTCATCTTTAATGTCTGGTCTGGGCTTGGTGCATAAATCCGTGACATCAAT
Organism: Pleurodeles waltl; assembly: GCF_031143425.1. Classification (NCBI taxonomy): domain Eukaryota; kingdom Metazoa; phylum Chordata; class Amphibia; order Caudata; family Salamandridae; genus Pleurodeles; species Pleurodeles waltl. The sequence continues at coordinate 73,841,646 of NC_090450.1, read as the reverse complement.
GAAATCATGTTCAAATTCTTTTGACTCATCTTTTTCAGGGAGCAGTAATAATGTGCTCTGATTCTTGATTTGACATCTTTGCAGTACAATATTACTTGCAGCAAGTGTGACACAAATTTGTCATGTGCTGAGTCTTTGCGCTGGTAAGCAGAACTTCAACCTAGTGAGGTTTCATTCAAGTTAAAGGATGTCCTATCACTATTTTTTTCACATCTTTCAAAACTCACACGCACAGCAGTGACTTGTTTAAGACATCCAGGCAAAGCGGCTACAAAATCAAGGGTAACAGAACAATATGCAAAAGGTTTTTTAGTATCCCCGTGTATTTGTGTAAACACTGTGAGAGCACATCCCTCCCTCTCACTGCAAAACAAGATGACATTTTTTGAATAATCAGTCATTTCCAGCTTCGGGGCACGACCGAGCCTTCTTCTCAGTTTTTAGAAAGCTTTCATGCATTTGTTATCTCATGGGATTGGATTTGGTACCTCTTTGTATGTCAACCACGGTAAAGGTATCACCACCTAGGAAAAGTTGGGTATCCACTGTCTCCAGTAGCCAGCCATTCCCAAAAATATCCTAACTTTTCTCTGTGTTTTAGGATCATTAGTTTGCAAAATGGTTTCAACTCTCTCATGTGGCACTTTTCTTGTTACTTTTTCAATGACATGTCCCAAATATTGGACTTCTTCTTGCAATATTGCAATTTATTTAGGGACACTTTATGTCCATTCTCTGCCAAATGATTCAATACTGCAATGCTGTCAATGTTACAAGACTCTTTTATTTCTGATGCAACAAGTAGATCATAAATGTACTGCATCAGAACTGAATTGCAGGGCATTATAATTGATTCCAGATTCTTTTTTCAAAATCTGATTCAAAATTGCTGGACTCTCGGTATAGCCTTATGGGGCACAAGACCTTGCTAATACTTTCTCTTGAAACACGAATGAAAAGAGGTACTGTCTATCCTCATGTAATGGAATCGAGAAGGAAAACTGGCAAAGATCAATAACTATAAACCATTCAGCTGCACAAGGAATTTGATAGAGTGTGGTTGCTAGATTTAGTAACATGCAACAACATGGGATTGCAATATCATTCACCTTTCTCAAATCCTGAACTATCCTGAACATACTGTTTGCTTTTTGTAATTCCATTTCGATGAGTTTCATGGACTCCTGATTATCTCTTTTAGAATCCCTTTCTTCATCATGTCCTCAATATCTGGTGTTATTCCTGCTATTACTACAGGACTGATTTGATAAGGTAGTATTCTTGGAAAAATTGCCTTTGGTTTAATATTTATATTGACTGGTTCCACTTCTTTAATTAATCCAATTCCTTTTCCAGGGAAATCCCATACTTCTGGATTCACTGTCTTTTTTAAATCTGAAGGTAAATCTTCCACTATCAACATTGGGTAAAGCTCTACTGTTTCTTGTTGTGCAAATTCAAACTCAACATCTTCATCATGGGTTTAAATTTCAACCCATTTGGTGTAAAATAAATAGTATAATTTAATTTACATAGTATGTCTCTTCCCAAAAGATTGACACGACTAAAACACATGGTTTTTCTCAAATGTACCTATTTTTACAGGAACCTCTTTTGAAATTGGGTTTATAATCTGTTTATTTGCAACTCCTACAACTTGTGTCTTCTTTTTCAAGAGGGAAAGGTCTGGTACTTCTGCTGTTCTCACAATGGAATGGACATCTCTTGTGTCAATTACCAATGACACTTGATGGGCATTAACTTCCCCTTCTACAAATGTTCCACTCTGATCTACCTCTAAGACTGCGCCACTTGCCCTCTCAGACACAGTCATTGTGATGTGCCTGAATCTTCATCATTAAACATAGGAAATTGCTGGATTGCATTTTGATTTTGCATCATCACCACATTTTGATTTGCTCTAGGTAAATGATTTTGATTCAGTCTCATGTTATTCACATTCGGTTGAACTACAGGGGCTTGTCAAACTGGCACCATTTGAACTTGGTTTTGCAACAGCACTTGTACTTATTGTGTAGGGACATTTTGCATTTGTATTTGGTTTCGACCCTCCAGTTGATTATTACTCTATCTGGATTTAGCCTATATTAGCACTTCCAATAACCCACCCTTTCACAAAATAGAAGGAGTCAGTTTCTTCAGTGTCGCAACATCAACACCTATACTCAGATCAATTGGAGCTCCTGTGCCCTGATACACTTCCATTCCTCTTTGAATACCTTGCACTCCTGTTTGAAAAACAGCTGCTTGCATTCCATTTGAACCATTAACATTTTGAGCTGCACCACCGATTCCCACCAACAACTGATTCTTAAACCCTCTTTGCGCCAATCTTGTTTGCGCCAACAAGAACTTCTCTTTAGGTTTCTGCTGTTTCATCTCTTGTTGATCACTGCAATACTTTGCATATTTCAGGATCTCATCCTCAGATTTTATCAGCCAACAAATCACATTCTGCTGTATATGCTGACTAATCCAGGTCTCAGGTCAAGCACAAACTGTGAAATGAAAAATCCCATATCTGTTGGCTCAAGATGCTCAAGATGCGTTTGACCTGTATGCCTTTTCAGAACAACAGTATTGGAATGCATTTAAATCAGTCCACAACTCCTTTGAAATGTTAGCAGATGTTTTGACTTGTGTGTACCATTGCATAGGACTCTCCCTTAGCTTTGGACAATTACAATTACTCATAAATGATGCACTGTCTCCTCCACTCCAAGGCGCATGAAGATAACCTCCACCTGGTATCTCTCTCAAAGGATAAACAGTAGTCTCTTTATCCTTTTAAGAATCTCCAGTTTGTTTTCTTTTCCCCTCAGCCCCTCCTCTCTGTTTTTTTCTCATGTTTTTGTGACCATTTGTGAACATGCGTGTAACCCTTCTTCAATCAACATGTGGTATGCGGGTGTACCCTCAGGAGGTGCTTCCTCACCCTCACTTATTGGAATCATCACATCAGCTTTTATTAGACTTTTAAGAGCTTTGAAAAGAAAATTAATGAATTCATGATTTCAATTGAATTTCAACAAAATCATTAAACAAAATTGCATCATCTCAATGTTTTGAAATTTTCCATACACATCAATTCTCAGAACCCTATTCCCAAATCAGAAAGCAGTTCAGTAATTCAAGCAACCAATGATTGTCACAGTGCAGCGTCAAACCAACCGACCAATATCAATGCGGCACAATGTGACTCAAAAATTTGCTCCTTGCAGCTGCTCACCCTGCTATGCAATTTATACTACAAACTCAAAGCTTCAACTCTAATAACTAGGCAACATAAAATAACATCAGTCAATAATCAGGATTTTCCAGGCTTTACACCTTCCAACTGTGTAATCAACCAGAATTTTCACTCACAGTGATGAGTTCTCAACCTGCGGGAAACCACCTATTCTGTGTTGTATCAACTGTGCACATCAGGTTTCACAAGCACTGATCAATATTAGTACAATCAGAACAATTTATTATGCCCCTATCTATTTGTATAGTGGATGAGGTTTCATAACTTACACTTCACCAGCAGACAAGAATAACACATCTATATTTCTTTCACTGTCCCCGGATCTTAGACCACTTTTTAGTCAAATAAGCTTTATCTTTTCTTCGACAAAAGCACATATAACATATAAACACTAACAGGGCACCTCAATTTGTCAATAATCAATTTTCAAGTCAATACATATTTCATAAACCACATTACTCATCCCAATTTTGATGATTCACCTTATTGATACTCACTTGTCAAATCATCAGTTGTTAACTGCTAACAGCAACCACTTCAGAAACTGCCCTCCATTAGACTTTGAAATCAATATCAGGGCAATTACGATTTTATCTAAATTGGGTGCTTTTTCATTATTGCAGCTTCTTTTTCCCAATAACAGACCTTACCTCAGCTACCAACATTTTGGGGGTGTGGAGTAACCTAAAAATTCTCAACTAATAATCTTCGCAACTCTTGGGCAATATGGCTATGGATCTTTGTGATAAGTGAGAATGGAAGAAGCTGCACATTCAAGACAGACAATTCATTTCACTCTCATTTACTTTTAGATCTTGGAATCAATAATTAGAGTTTGGATTGAATTGTAAAGGTTTATCAATCATTAGTTCCTAAACCTTTTATTTTTCAAATCAAGTACAAATTGCAAAACATACCGTATAGCAAGTCCCATTAATCTAATGCCTAGTATAAGTTTTAAAATAGTAAGACTATCTAGCCGAACAACCCATGAAGAGTTTTCTCGCTCAGTGTACCCGGCTGATGAGTACATAATAAGGATGAAACTAGACCTGGGTTGCTTGTTTTCTTTTTCAGGGAGGACCTGGCTTGGCATTTCAGGCTGGGCTGTTCCCATTGGAGCAGGGTCAAGACTGATTTGCATAAAGCTATGCCCGAATTAAGGTGGCATGGTGAGCAAAATAATGATGGATTGGGATGCAACCCAGAGTAACTATCAGTGGATAACATTAATTCAAGTATTCCATCTATCACGTTTTGTATACTTTAATAGATCCTCAGAAGTTCAGCAACCAGAATCGAATATTAACAATTGGTGACCTCAACTAAAGCGACACTGTCCTACCATACTGCTTCATCTTTAGAAAGAACACAACATTTTGCCACAGCATACGTTCTAGTAACTTGGAAGCTAAGTTTAGTGATTCAGTTGCTGAAGAAACCAGCTGTTGATACCACAGCCCTGGGAAACATCAGCCATTTTTCCTTGCTCCCCTTTCCACCCATCTTAAAGACAAAAGTTGTTAATAATCAGGTCTCTAGAACTTTGTAGAAAATAATGAATTTTTGAACACTTACCAATCAGGATTTCACCCTTTCTACAGAAGGGAGACTAATTTAGCCTCCATTCTTGACAATCTTCATAGATTTCGAAGAGACAGGGAATTTTGGCCTTGATCCGGCTGGACTTTTCAACACTACTTTCCATTCATGATTGACTGATGGACTGAGGGCAATTGGTGTGGAGAGTTAGGCCTTGGCATAGATTAAACACTATTTAAGCAATCACTCCGTAGCAGTATATCAAGCTGTGTTCCAATCGGACTTCGCATCCTCTGCAACAGGACTTTAGCAGGGCGGAGATTTGCGCTCCACCCACTTCAACATTTATGTCCATCCTTTGGTGGACCAGATTTATTCAATTGGTTTAAAGTTTATAACCTCCACACAGATTTTCATATGTCTAGAAAATCAGGATATGGATATCTTCAAGAACTGAGTAGTCATAGTTGCAAACTGGGTTGTTTGAAACACCATTAAGACAAACATGGATAAGACAGAACTCCTACTCATCTTGAATGCTCTCGTCCCAACATCGTAAATGATGTGCCATGACCCTTAAACTTAGGACTGGTACCAGTGCCTACTTAATTAGTGCAAAACCTTGGCTTTATCTTTGATGATAAGCTTTCCCTCAGGGCCAAAAAAAAAAACTGTCTTCAAGTTGTTTTTTATTACTTAAGTGTTTACAGAAAATTCTGACCACAATATTCAGGACGTTGGACTACTGTACTGCTATGTTTGTGGTCCCCCCTGCCTACAACATTTACAGCCCTCAAATGATTCAAAATGCATTTGCATCACTAGTTTTTCAACTTTCTTATGAGGCCACTTCTCCTAGAAATTTTCAGAACAAGTTCCATCACTGTGCCCCCCTCCTGCTTTCTCAAGTCTGCTGATGTCTGCCTGCTCAAGGTACTTAGAATGAGATGCTCTCATCCTAGAGGGTGTGTTTTCTCCATCTGGGCAGTTAAACTTAAATTTATCTTTCTTTGATGTTGGAGATGACCCTTTTTAGAGGATTTCCCAGTTTTTTTTTTTTTGCCTTTTTCCTCTCAGTCTTTTGCTGACTCTCTTTGTGCGGCCTTAAGACTCTGGGCACTTTCCCACTGTACTGCAGTGGGGAAGTGCGCATGCCCTGCCTACACATGCTAGGAGGGGGTGCTTACGAGGTGGGTACAGCCCTGGCTACTAGTGGGATGTTGCACTGAGTGTGCCCTCACTAGAATAGCCTGTAAAACATGTAGGGGGTCTGCCTATGCAGGCCTGGGGAGGCGCAGTTGTGCTTGGGCTTAAGTTGGCACTACTAATGTCATAGCCAATTCTGAGGGTACCTCCACTATCCCTACAGCACCCCTGAAGGGCAGGGCAGGTGGTAAGTGGTAGAAGTGAGGCCTGACAGGTACATATGGGTACATATGGGCTTCCCATGCCCGGTAGGGAAGAACCCCCACATGGGTTCTCCCTACCTAGGGGGTCAGCTCTTCCCATAGATTTTTGCAGATTCCCTACCTGGTGGTCTTAGGGCCCTGGTGCCTCTCGTCCCTGTCAATACAGTAGGGGAGTGCATAAACTTCATACATATATGAGGAAGTGGCGCTACCCAGTGTGGTTGCACGTGCCCACTGGTGCACCAAACATGTGCTAGGCCTGTCATGGCAGGCCTGGATGCGCCCTTGCAGCTATGACATGTTTAAATACATATCCAGCCTGTCGTAGCAGGCCTTGATGAGTGCAGTAGCACCTATGGTGCTTTAAACCTGTATCAAGCCTGTTGTAGCAGGCCTGGGCACGTGCACTAGTATCTAAGGAATCTTAAATATGTATCCACTCTGTCATAGCAGGCCTAGGTGTGTGCACTAGCAGCTTTAGTACTTTAAACATGTAACTCGCCTTACATAGCAGGCCTGTGTGCCCACTTGCACCTTTGGTACTTTTAAACATGTACCCAGCCTGCCACTGCAGACTTGTATGTGCGCAATGGCACAAATGCCCAGAGAGTGAAGAATACCCATGTATGTTTTCACTACATAGGTGAGCTGCCCTGCCAATAGGTTAACAAGAGAGAAATGTTGCAATCATTCCAAGCTACAACAGAGGATTGCAGCAGCACAGCCTCATGTTGTTTACTATCATTGGATTCATCTTGACAAACTCCTTTCTATGGTAAAGATGGCTTTGTCAATAATTCATGGCGTAACGCCATTTATTAAAAAATACATGTCTCTGTTCTTTTAATCAACTCAAGTCCACATTGGGAGATGTGGAGCGCATCTGTGTATTCCCCAGTGACAGCTTTGAAATTTGGGCACAAAACTGGAACGAAGACCTCTGCCATTTGTGGAACTGGCTGGATAGATTGGAGGGAGAGGTCCTGACACTAGGCATCTCAGAGCCAGATCATGGCCCCTCTAAAGATCTGCATTCCACAGCCCAATTGCAGATGAGAATTAGGGGGAGAATCATCTGAACCCCCCACAACTTCAAAAGCACACTACAGTATAACTAATGGCACCACACAGCAGCAAAGTAGATGTACACTTGCAGGAATGCGGTGCACACTGCCAGAAGAACCTGTACACAAGGAGTAATTACCACCCTAAGGAGGGACCGCACACTCTTCTTGCATCGTGGCTGGCCTGGCAAACTGGTTGCTGGTGTGTGGCACTCTGAAATATGCTCTCCAGGTGCTTGTTGGCTTACCCCCTGTTCACTAGTGGAGGTCTCAAGGACATCAAAGCCCTCCCATGGGGGATCTACACCCTCTACCTGTGTCATCTGGAGAGTGGGGACCTCTTAAGTGCCTACATCATCTGCTGGATGTCACCTGGCAGCAGTGGTGCGGGTGTGGAACCAAGTATTGCACCTGGAGATCAGATTTGTTAGGTGTGGAGCCTTCAAAGTACTGCTCGCATTCAAGGATAGTGGCTCTTCATCATGGGTGCCACAACATGCATAAGCATCTAGTTGGTAGTAAGTGTATTCACTAATTGCATGAACCCGCATGGCCTATCTTTGTCGAGCATGCTGCATTTCTCTCTTGCAACACCCAACTTCATGCTCATTGTGTGCATTGTCGGATTCACTGCTTGCCACCCTCAGAGGTGGGGCAAACATAGAGAAGTGCCCTATTCTATCTCATGTGGCACCACTGAACTTGCAACTCTGTGTGTGGCGAATTTGTCTGGTGTGGCTCAAGTCATCGCACGCCAGACATTGTGCCCCATTCCAGGGAGGTACGCAACTGGCAACTTTTCATGTGTGAAAGGAATTGTCTGCTGCGACTCAAATCATTGCACACCAGACATTGTTCCTCATTCTATGTAGATGCAGTTGAAAACTCTTTGTGTTCAATCAGGACTGTCCGGAGCAACTCAAGTCATCGATCCCCAGACATTGTGCTTCCTACCAGGGAGGTGCAGATTTGGTAACTATGTGTATGTTGTTGCGCCTGCTTGGACTGAGTGCCACTGTGAACATCATGAGTCCCAGAGTGACTCTCACCTGTGCTTGGCAGACCATGTACTGCACCAGAAGGCACAGTGCAGAGATCCCTGAGTGAACTCCCCGAGTGGTGACCAGATCACTATTTGTCTACTTTTGCCCCATCAGCCGTTGTTTCCCCCTCACCTTTGCCCCAGGATTCCGAATAAGTATAAATCCGGCCATCAGTGGCCTAGTATCTGGTGTAAGGGTACGATCATCTCCAGCTCATGAGAGGAGTGCGGTAATAGGAACTGGTTGAGGGGTGGAGGAAGGTTTGGACCCAAAGGCAGGGAGTCTGCAAGTGCAGTGACCACTAGCCTCATAGATATCAGTGCACAACATTAAGGTGTTTGGAGCAAGTCTGAGTAAGTGTGTGTTATACTGGTTTGCCTGATATCCGTAGCACCGCATAGCAGTGCGCAGCGAGTGAGTGGAAGTGACAGCCAGTGATTGACCACACCGCACACACACAGGGGGGTCTGAGGACTGTCACTGTTGACATTGGGTTTTACCTATGCTGCCTAGGCCGCGGACCAATCTAAAAGTGCTGCTGTTCTCTGTGTTTACACATTGCTGCTATTGTTGTGAACCGGGGTGCACCCTAGAATCGTGTGACATTGAACTGGGGAAATTGCTGGGATGGTTCTCTGCTGACAGCATGTTGGCACCACATTAGTGTGCTGGGAGGGAAAGTATTATTTTTCTCACATGCTCACATGTACATACTGCTAATGTTGTTTTAACACAGTTGGGCCTAGTACTGCTAGTGTTACGTCTAAATGTGCTTTATGCCCACATTTACATGATGTTCATGTAGTGTTAATTGATGTGTGAGTTGAATACAAGCTTTATTTGCATACACTTGTGTGAAGTCTGTTTTTTGACGCTCAGTGTATTTGTTATGGGGTAGTGCGGGGCCAATGCATTACACATTGCCCATGTGATAAGTCTGACTACTCTGTGCCGAGCTACCCAAGGGTGAGCACAGGTTATACAGTGAGTGGAATCACACACCCCTGCTGGAAGTGGTAGGTTTAACCTGGCTAAGGCCTTGCCTCAGCCAACCAGAACATGAGGCCTCTTCTTGAGATGCCCTCCTCAAACTCCATTCGATGCCTATAACCAGAAAGGTACTATTTAAATCACTCTGTGTTACATTCAGTGTTTTTTATGCAATAGGTCAAAGATATTTTCAGCACAAGTTCAATCACTATGCCCCCTCCTGCTTTCTCAGGTCTGCTGATGCCTGCCTGCTCAAGGTACTTAGATTGAGATTCTCTCATCCTAGAGGTGTGCTTTCTCAATCTTAGCAGTTAAACTTGAAATTATCTTTCTCTGTCTGTACACCAGCTTAATCAACTGTTTATTTATACCAGAGCCCTGCAGACTTCTGTACTGTGCCCAAAACTAGCAGTAGGACATTGTCTCTAAAATCCAGTGACTTTGGAGAAAAGATATAAAATATGAGAATGGAGAAATTGATAATGAGGGAAAGCATCATAAAACACTGAGGGGCTGATTCATGAAAAGTGTCACTGCACTCAGTGCAGTGCCACTTTCCTTGCGCCCTTTAGAGCCCTCTACCACCACAATGTGTGTGCTGTATTTAAAATACGGCGCACCATGGTGCGGGGTAGGGAGCAATAGCAATATTTTGTGACGCTATTAATATACTCTGAAGGTGTAGTGCTAAAATGTTGGCGCTACTCCTGCAGAGTACATAGGGGCCTGTATTGCATGCATTGCACCCCTTGGTAAATATGACGCAGTGTTTTTACCCATCTAATGCCACATTAGCATCAAACAAATTACGCTAGTGGGTCGTTAGGATGGGGCTAGGGGCTCTTCAATCAGCCCTGAGAGTTTCACTAGAGATGATGGACTTTGATCTGACTGATCGCAGAAAATCTTGTTGTTGGGGGATTAATGTGGGGTAGCACATTGGTGCCTGGAAAGTCCTAAGGGAGATCACATGACAGATGGGTCTGGCCTTCTGTGATAGGCACAGGTGTTGGTGTGAAAGAGGATAATATAAAATAGTTTCCCCAACAGAACCCCAAACCACTGCTAAAGGTTGAGAGTGACATGACAATTCAGCAAAGAATTATGTGGTTATAAGAAGGGTGGGAAAGTCCTGTTGATGCCGCCTGGCTGGATGGGTAGTACTTTGATTGTCTTCAAACAACACAGAAAAAGATAAGTGTCATATTGAAATCAGTGCTAATGGCAGTGCTTAATTTGAGCCGATGCTAGCAGGTGGCAACCACATACCCATTTTTGGGGGACCAGCAGTTATTTTTCTTCACACAGGCTTTTAACCAGAGCAAGAGAGAGAAAAACACACAAGGGCTAAAGGAGGAGGAAAAGAAAGACGGGGAAAAAGTGACAATGGGGGAAAGGATGGATGAAGAAGCAGCCTACAAGAGTGAAATGAGATAGGGAGTGTCTGGTGATGAATGAAACCATCGAGAGGGTGCATTGTGGCTGAACCTAGGACACTTGTGCCTGTAAAATCATTGTTTCTGAATTGCTGACATCTGTGGGACAAAACAGAGTTTGTCAGACTTTTAGGATATTTAGTGTGCACAGTACTGTGCATGACCACCCATTGGCCTTGGTCATCATGGAGTGTGGAGAAGAGGTAACTTAGAGGAGGTAGATGTAAATCCTCATACACCTGTCGATTGCATTTATGTCAATGATATTGACATGTATTAAGAGTTAAAGCACCTATAAAAGACATAACCTAAGCTACCACTCACGAACACTCTAAGGATTTTTGACCATGAGTCAAACTTCAAAGGGACCAAAAGGAAAGGAAGGCGTAGGAAATATGCTCAATCTGGAGTGGTGAGGCCAAGTTTTTCACTCCCTCACGGGGGACAACCACATGGTTGATAGTGAAGCTGCCTCTTCTGTTCTCGAGGTGCTGTCAGTGGGACTAATTACAGGAGCCCTGAACCAGGCCAACCCCCTGCAAGGCACAGACTAAGGGTGCACCCTTGAGGAGTTGTGGTGCATGCCAGCCTGGAAACCCTGGGCCAACTGGTAAATGTTCAGCTTTAGGTTGCACACTCTGAGGAGAGATTCCCGTCTCAGTTTGTGACTCCGGAGATGGTGGAGATGAGCATGGAAGATGGCTTTTTGTAACTTGAACCTGTAAACCTCAAGCATGAGAGCACCTGAAAGCCTGCAGGGCCCCTTCCGTCTCCTACAGCTGTCAGTGTGGAGGTGGGAGAGATTTCCTGTTTGGTATGTGTCAGTCATTGTACATGCATTTCAACAAAACAGTAGTACTGTCCATTGCTTGATTGAGTGCATTATGTGTTTGGTAGTTTACCGTAATATTTTAACACAGAAATAGCAAATAATTATAGCTCACTGTATAAAGCGACAACTTAAATTAGTGTAGTGACCAATGGATGTCCATGCATTATTTTTAAAATGATGTTTCTGAAACCTGTTAAGGCACTATTGATGTTCACATTTTGCTGTGACTACATATTGGTCTGCAGGTTACACTTTAAACATTGTTACTGTGGCCCAAAAGAAAGTGAAAGAGTGCAGAATATTTCCCAACATGATGCAAAAATGTGGTATTTGTAATTGTTTTACTCTGTGGAACATAGCAAGATTTTCTTTACACTCTGGATACCAAATACTGGTGTTGTATGAAGATCTGAATAGATCAGACCACCAGTTAGTGGTAATTCTGTAGCAGAAGTCATGCAGGGGCCTTAAGAAAGACAGATAGTGGTATAACACTCTAGTCTGTTTTTAATAAGTTTTAACACCACCACCAGTGGATGTCACAGTTGAGGGTCCCAGCATTAGCTAATAGATGAAATGGGTATCTATTACAGTTGTGTGAGTCCTCAAAGGCTCTTTCACCGTACTGAGGAATTGGGTGACGTGACTGCTAATAATGTTATTGCTGCTGCAATTAGATCCATATTTAGCACCACCAATACCAGTAGCATGTTCGCCCTAGCACCAGCATAGCTAGTGTACAGAAAGAAAATGATTTATGGGTTGTGAATCACACTGTCACATGTGATATGTTGCGGGACAAAAATATAATTTCCATTACATGGATTATCGCTGTCTAATCAAGATAAGCAGATATTGAGTAAATATACAGACCTAGCTATAGTTAATGCACTAATGTATAGGCCAGTAGTGTAGACATTGATATTGTGACAAACAACCAAGTTAAGTTTAGCCACTTGCTGAATTTGTTACAGCACTCACAGAAGGCACATCAGAGTGTCAATGACATTCAAGTAGGGCTTTCCAATATGCCTTAGTCTGAACCAACTACAGAGCAGTGGGGGTCAGCATTCCAGCCAAGGGTTGCGAAAAAAAGATGTATGCAATTCATGTAACATGTGGCCAAAACCAATAAATGTGAGATGATTCAAAGGTATTAACAAGCCATCAATATGATTAGGAAGAAAAGTAGCTGGCAGGCAGCAGAAGTAAATGTGGTTAAACATAAAAACAGCAATACTTCCTCTGTTATCCTCATGCAATGAAGATACAATGAAGAGGGAATTATGCCTCTCGCAAATATGTCACTGTCATATAAAGCAACTCTTTAAAAAGCAATGGACACAAAAACAAATCTCTAGTGTTCAGCAAGTTTTTTTTCAAAGACAAGACAGGGCATGAACACAAGCAGCAGATAAATGATAGTAGAGAATACATTTCCAAAAGCTGATTTGATGGCGAGCGAACTGTGTAAATCAGGCTATGAAAAAGATGGTTCCAATTGATCAAATTCATCCGGACCATAAAGCTGAAAAACACCTACGTATTTGTTTCTTTCCAAGGCCTACCTGAGAGAGCGTGACTTCTGAAATGTCCATCCAATCAATGTGAGTTAACATTATTAGTGTATGTCACACAGTAATGTCCCACATAGTGAGTTGTCCTTCTAGTTTAAGATGTCTCAATATTCAAAGTATGCACAGAATAGGGCCTATTCAAAACTTAAACATACATGTGAGTAAATCTACACGTGTCAGTTTATTTCTTCACTTTGGGGTAAAGTTACACCTTTGGGTTGTTCACTATTTATGAATATAAAGTTACTCAAACATGCAGACTTACATGTCCCCAACCCTAGATCAGGGGTGGAGTCAGTTAAAATGTCAACTAAAACCATGAGGTTAGTACTAGTAGTGACTTCACAACCATATTTGGCATTCCAGACAGTAAATAGCGACCTATGCATTCAAGGCAGGGATCTCCCTATAATTAAGTATAGTTATAACTATAAAAGAAAATCAAATAAATCTAAGTTGAACATTAATGTAAATTGACTTGTATAAGAAATGGAAAAGTAGATTTTTTTAATACTATGACACAGTTAACTAAAATTTTAATTAAAAATATATTAAATTAAATACAATTATTTGTTGAAGATTTGATTAAAATATAACATGCATCTGAAGTAAAATGTTTACATGTATTTATTATTTAACAAAAGTCACTAAAAGTTATGTGTAGAATGAATTTAAATTAAATAGTTTTTTTAAAGGTACATTTATTTTTAAATTGAAAAGGTTCATTACATGTTTTAATAAATTAATATATTCATTTATCATTTAAATTTGATTTGTTTAATTATGAAATACATTGACATACATTTTTAAAACGTGTAAATAGATTAACTTATTTTAATTTTTTTTCCCTGTTGGGTTTTATTTTAAGTCCTAAGGTACTTACACCTTATATCAGGTCCAGTTGTCCCTTAGTGAAATGTAGGCAGTGTTCTAGCAGCTTAGGCTGTCTAGGGGTAGCTGTAACAGAGCAGCAAGGCTGAGCTAGGAGACATGCAAAGCTCCTGCAATACCACTATAGTTACACAGTACTTATACACAATAAAAGACAATACTCAGTGTTCCCAAAAATAAAGGTACTTTATTTTAGTGACACGAGGCCAAAAATATCTTAGAGGCAATACTCCTTCTGGAGGTAAGTATTTTACACAATATTTACACTAGTAACCAAAATCAGGTAAGTAAACAGTCATAGGATAGAGTAAACAGTAGAAAATACAATAGATTGCAATAGGCCTACGGGCAACACAAACCATATACCAAAATAGTGGAATGTCAAATTAGCCCCTAGGCAGGTGTAGTGTGTAGAGGGGAGCTGGGAGTGTGAGAAAACACCAAAGGTAAATAAAATACCCCACCCCAGAACCCAGGAAAGAAGAAGTAAAGTACAGCAAGTTTCCTCAGAACACACTACAAGTTGTGATGAAGAATTATACAAGAACCAAGAAAGACTGCAAGCAACAAAAAATGGATTCCCGGACCTGAAGACCTGTGGAGAGAGGAGACCAAGTCCAGAAGTCGGAGAAGAGTCCAGGAAGGACAGGAGCCCCTGCCAACCTGGAAAAAGGTGCAAAAGTGTATTCTCCGGTTGGAAGAAAAGTACAGAAATGCACCAAAGAAGATAGCTGCTTGGTGCAAGAGATATCCAACGTCGAGTTGTTGGATGCAGGCTGATTGCGTCGCTGGATACCGCCAACAAGCCTTGGTTCAAGCAAGTATGAGGTTTCCGTCAAAGAGGAGCTGCCTGGATCCAGGAGGAACCTGGGGGTCTCAAACCAGACTGAGGAGACAGAGCGGGCTCTCGACACTTCAGAGAGCCCTCAGAAGACCAGGCAGCACCCTCGGGAATCCAAGAACACGGGGACAAAGGAGATGCAAAGTGCATTGTTGCAGCACTACACTGGAGGATCCCACGCTGCCAGAGAACAACTCAGGGAGCTGTGCATCGCAGGATGGAGTGCTGTGGACCTGGGCTACGCTGTGCATGAAGAACTTTTGGAAGAGGTGCACAGAAGCCCAAGGAGCTGCAGAAGACGTGGTGAACAGGGGTACTGTCGCAGCACAGGGAGGCAAGCTCTTACCTTCACCAAATTTGGACAGCTGAACCTTTGGACAGTCTGGGTCACCTCGTCCACCACCTGTGTTCCAGGGATCACGCCCGTCGACAGGAGATGAGTCCCAGAGTACCAGTTGTGGTTGCAGAAGGGTGCCTGCTGAAGCAGGGAAGTGACTCCGTTACTCCACAGGAGATTCCTTTGGTTCTTCTGGTGCAGGGTGAAGAAAGGCAGACCTCAGAGCGTTTACACTTTGGAAACTGTTGCAAATGATGGCTGGAGCTGAACTCGCAAGTCACAGGACTCGTCCGGGATACTTTGTTGCAGTTACAGCGGTTCCTGGAGCAGTGTGCGGTTGTTCCGACGGTCAGAAGCTGAAGCAGAGGATGTAGAGGAGTCCTGGAGGAATCTTGCAAACCGAATCTGAGGAAACACACAGAGGAGAGACCCTAAATAGCCCTGAGAGTGGGATTGGCTATCTACGCAGGTATGCACCTGTCAGGAAGGGTCTCTGACAACACCTGCTGGCACTGGCCACTCAGAGGTCTCCAGAGGGTCCCCACACCTTGGAATACAGGATGGCTAATGCCAGGGACACTCTGGAAGGGCTATGAGCACCACCCCCAGGGTGGTGAAGGACAGGGGAGTGGTCACTCCCCTTTCCTTTGTCCAGTTTCACACCAGAGCAGAAACTGGTGGTCCCTGAACCAGTGTAGACTGGAATATGCAAGGAGGGCACCGTTTGTGGCCTTCAAAGCATTTCCAGAGGCTCTGGGAGGATACCCCCGATGTCTGTGACACCTATTTCCAATGAGAGAGGGTGTAACACCCCTCTCCTAAAGGAAATGCATTGTTCTACCTTCCTGGGATTGAGCTGCTGAATCTCCAGGAGGGCGGAAATCTGTCTGTGAGGTGGCAGTAGCTGGGGCTACAGCGGAAACCTCAGAGAGCTGGTTTGGCAGTGCTGGGGGTCCATGGTGGAGCCCCCAAGGTGCATTGGATTGGCCCCCCAATACCACATTTGGATTGGGGGGTCACTTCCATGATCTTAGACACCTCACATGGCCATATTCAGAGTTACCATTGTGAAGCTACATATAAGTAGTGACATTTATGTAGTGCACACTTATAATGGTGTCCTCACACTCACAAAGTCCACAGAATTGGCCGTGGACAATGGCGGTCCAGTGTGCCAATCAGACTTGGAATATGGAGTCACTAAACTGTAGTGACAAATTTGGTAAGTAGAAAGAGTATAAGCACATGGAGTTCTGGTTAGCAGAACTTCATTGACACAGTCAAGCATACTGACAACACATAAAGGCCACAAATTATGAGCACTGGGGTCCTGACTAGCAGGATCCCAGTGAGACAGTAAAACCACACTGACAAATAGCTCTTAAACTATGAGCACTGTGGTCCTGGCTAGCAGGATCCCAGTGAGACAGTAAAAACACACTGACAAACACTGACAAAAAGGCCAAAAATGGGGGTAACCACGCTAAAAAGAGGCTACGCTCTCACAAACTAGATGGCTGTTTATAATATAGCCTGTCTTAATTACAAGTGGACATGAAACCCCTGGGTTGTTAACGGGGCAGCAGGCCAGAAAGAAGGGTAGGTGTCCTGGGGTTTCAATGCCAAGCCAGGAGCTGCTATTTTGTATAAGATTATGATATTCCAGTATTGTGAATTTAATCAGTGATGTTGCATTCCTTTTAATAGTGGTGTATCCAAATACTCCAATCTGCTGTCATAAAGCGCTGTGTGCCTATTCCAGGTGCAGACGGACAAATCCCTTATTGGTTTAGTCCCACATCTGTCACCACAATATATTCAAAAACATGTATTTTTATAGATTATCATATCAGAAGGGGCACAATTAAGATATCTTTACTAAAACAACATACATTTGAATGTCAGTACAACTTTAAAAAGCTGGTAACAGGTTTTTGTAAATTGTAAATCATCATTTCATTATCATAGTTAATTAAAAGGGCTCGTACAAAACATGTAGTCCTGGACATACAGAGACAACATATTGAAAATCTTGATTTGCCTGAGAGCAAAGATTACATATTCCTTTATTTTTACTAACACTTTCCACACCCCTATGCTCCTTATTGGCAGTCTTTGAAGTCTAATGAGAAGAATTAGTCATCATACCTTATGGCCTATATTCCATTTCAAATACAGCTCCATTTGTCTTATACTACAAGAGTTAAGTGTCCTTTTGCATCTAGCTTTTGAGAGGCAAGAAGCTCCATGTTACATGCCAGACTTTAGCATTTAAGAAATTCCTTTAGCTCCGACGCTTCTATGGTGACCAATGCTTCTTGATTCAATTTGAGTGAGTCTAAGTCTAAGGTACTATCTGGTCTTTGCTCAAAAACCTCCTGAGGGAATTCTTCTCTGAGTGTAGCAGGTGAAAGCCCCAATGGATGACTGCAGCCAATCGTATCATAAACAAGCCAGTTCATCCCCCTTCCCAGTGGAAAAACACGTATATGAGCCAAGGAGTTCAGACTACATAATTGACATTGATTTTTTCCCCTAATTGAGTTTATAAAAATCCATCTATCTATTCCAACTAGGACCATTACATATGATATGATTGGAGGAATTTTTAAATTAAACCAGAGGAGTAAAAAAGCAGTGTCTGTGACCATAGGGGTTATAAAAAATTCTCAGTTCATTTGCATGACTCATACTGTAGTTTTACCACAGAAGTGAGAAACATGGTCCTTTGTTGAAGTTAGAACTAAAGCTTTTTCCCAAGTATACCTAAAATTAGGATTTTACCACCATTGATTCTTCATTCCTCAGGTGCTAGGAGTACTTCCATTTCTTCAATTGATGCTTACCTTTAACACCTAAAATGTTTTATTCTGGCTCACTGAGTATTCACCATTGTCCTGGAAGTGGACATTACATCTGCCATGCTGTGAATACTCTGCCCGCCAGATTTATAAGAGACTGCCAAAAGGCAGTCATTCATAAAGGAATTGGCAGGAACCACCTTGATGGTGGTTCCTGTCAGAGCATTTTACTGTTTGTTACAGGGCTGTGTCCTTCGGCGTCTGAAGGACACAGCTCTGGAACAAACAGAAATCTTTTTTTTTATTTTCAAAAAGTAAATCCTGAAATTGGATTTTTATTTTTGTAAAATAAGTAATGCACCCCTTGCCAGGCTTCTCCATTGGCAGGGGAAGCATTAAAATGCTTACTGTTCCTTACCACCTGCAAAACCTTGATGGAGGTTCAACCTCTTTTGAAAGATTTTGGGGGTCAGATCTAAAGCTACTATATCATCTGCATATATAAAGCAGGTTATTTCTTCATCACCCACCTTTGGAGGATCCCCTCTGTTTGAAGAAAGGACTTCTGGTAAATCAAATGCATATACAGAGGTTAGTAGGACGGTAAACAGACAACTGTATTTTAACCCATTGTTTGTATGGACTTTTGTTGAAAGACCTTAATTCTCTCCCAAGAGATCATGACACAAGGGGGAAGTATGGAGAGCTACTATTAGGTGCAATTAAGATTGGGAGCTTCGATAGATCATGAGCCTTTTCCAGAGGATTGGTTTGTCTTCCCTGTGAAATTTGTTGGAGAATTCAATGAATGTTGCGTAGACAAATTGGCCTCCTGTCCATATATATTTTCCATAAGTGTCTGAATAATTGCAATATTATCTAATTTGGTACATTTTGGCCTAAAACCTGCTTGTTTCATTGGGAGAATCCTTCTATCAAAATCCTACTGTGTACTTATTCTCTATATGTAGGACCTTCACATGCTTGCAGGCTCACACATACCAATGGAGCCACTTTAATAAACTTTATAAGCACTGTATTGAATACAGAGATGTCAAGTAATTTAGAATAAGAATTAAAGATAAAGTTAGAAATAAAAACATTTGAACCAACAATAAAAATGAATAAACATTATATGTAAGAAAAACAATTTACATATCTGCTACTACAAGAAAGTCAACATTGTTTTTAGGTCTCAGCTGCAGAAAGATTTAGCTTTCTGTTACTTGCAGGCAGGCATATTGTTTCCAATACATCATATATACGAGAATGAGCTTCGGGTCACTACTTGCTCAGAGTTGGATGGCTTTGTTAATCTTTTCTTGTGTTTGTCCTGCCCAGGAGCATTACGGTCTGACTGTGTTCTGATTGCTCTGCCAAGGCACTACAGCTTGTGTGGGGAAGTACTTCTGTATAATCAGGGCCATCAGGTATTTTCTCTTCCTAAATGATCTTCTTGACAAATTGCTTTGCTCATAGACAGTTAGCTAAAATGGATGCTCACATTTCCTAAAAGAGTGCCTCGGATAAACACCGAAAAAAGAATGCATAAGTCTCTCATATGATGTCCAACAAGACAATTACTGAACACAGAGCACTAGTTGAACACTGTTCACTAGAAATGAATACAGACTTCTTTTTTAAAGCAATATATATATTAAAATTTAAAAAACAGCCAGGCATACATCCGCTAAGTTGCACATGCAGTTTTATGAATTGTACATATCAACAAAAAAGGCTGAAAAACACAAATATTGAATCAATGTGCCAGTAAGTGTCTTTAAATTTGAAAATAGTAGACAATTTGATAGTTTATTTTTATTTATTTACCAGTTTTATACAGTGCACAGGCACCCGGAATCCAGGTTTCCCAGTACTAGCAGATTGGTTGGAGTGAGGTAAAATCCTTAAAAAAGTAAATCAGGGAAAAGGAATGCCTTTAATTTTTTCCTGAAACTCATAAAATTAGCCTCTCTTCTGAGGCTTACAGGCAGAGTGGGGCATGTGTACAAACACATTTTCCCATAGACACAGAATCGGTAAAACCCTTTGATACATCTGGCCCAATGTTTCAGAGCTTGGGGGTGAGATTGGTATAGGACCGACCCCCCTCCTAGCTCTTTTGACTCTGGGGACAACCAGCAGCTCGAGATTGTTTGAACTCAGATCCCTATTGGCACAATAAGGGGGTACCCAAATTCCGAAGAAACAATAGACCCGCATTATGGATGCATAACACCTTAAATTTTTCTCTACAACTTATAGGCAGCCAGTGAAGTGCTTTAAGTGCTGCCCCAGCTGAATGTGCTCTTGGAATGCCTAACAATACTCTGGATGATTTGAAGCTTTTTTTATCACAGCCTTTGAACTACCTAAATAAAGGGCATTGCCATAATCCAGGCAAGGAAGGATCAAGCCTTTAATCAACATTGTACGTGACTCCATCGGGAGCCACCATAACCATTTTCTCAAAGCTCTCAGGTGGCCAAAACAGCTCCTGGCCACCTTTTGTGCTTCTGAGAACATGGTTAACTGTTTGTCCAGGACCACTCCTAGGTTCTTAACTTCTGCTTTATGAGATGGCCTTTATCCTAGTGATGGTGGCCAGGAAATCTGATCCCAGAGTTTTGGATTGTGGCCTAGCACTAGGACCTCGGTTTTCTCACCATTCAGCTTCAAACAGCTGCTTTTCATGCACTCCGACACCTTCTCTAGGCATCTGTTTAATCATAGGGATGTTGCCTCTCTTCCTGGCGATAGCGTAACAACCAGCTGTGTATCGTCTGCATAAGATACCATCTTGAAGCCAAAAGAGCAGATGATATCTGTTAGATGGCGGACATGAAAATAAAAAAGCGTGGGGCAAGGTGACGAAGCCTGTTTCCAGATGTTCTGTAATATGCCTAACTGATTATTTTCTCTAAGATTACTAACTACAGGTAGGAGCAAGATGGTCTATAATTTCCTATAGTATCAGTGTCTAAATTGGACTAATTTAGTAGCGGGGGAATAATGGCGCATTTCCATTCCACCGGGACCCTGCATGTTTCCAGAAAATAATTAAACAAGTTGGTCAGTGCATGGAGCACCCCCATGCCGGCGCCACCCTCCCAGTAGAATATCAATTGGAGCTGGGTCCAGTGGAGAGCAGGAATTTAGTGAAGTTGCCAAGGTCCTAACCTCCTCTTCGGTCAGTTGCAGAAACCTAGAGAGCATTGAGATACTATTCTTGTGACTTAGTCTGCTGTCCCTGGTCTTCAGAGCGTTTGTTGACTCTGAGAAAGCATCATAGATGTCCCTCACTTTCCCAAGAAAATAGTTTGTAAGAGATTCACATCGCTCAATGGAAATGATGGGTTTCGCTATCTGGAGTGTTGTGCTTCACTGTTGTTAATGTTGTGATTTCCACGTAAAGCTACACAAAACAAGCAAAAATGTGTTCATGTTTTGGAATGTACATGTGTTACACAACCAATCAACAAAGGTACGGTAAGCTTAGTGAGATACGATTATTGTGAGAGAGTGGGAGTAGTAGGTGAAGACAGCTATTCACAGCAGCAAAAAATACACACACACACACAATGTCTAGTGATGGAGTATACTATTATCACTGCAATTTACTGTAATGTGATTGAAATATTGAGTGTCCATACATATTGCACATAGAAATGAAATGTCAAGGCAGACTGAAATTGGTGGCCATCCATTGATGATATAGGACATATCCAAAAATATAGTAATCAAAAATATGCTAATAACTTTAAATTATGAGACTTATTTTCAATTGGGCTATTGGGAGGAAGACGTAAAGTTGCAAATGTGCAATTAGCCAGGACACCATATCAGATATTACTAAATATATGGTCCACAAAATAACCACACCTGCAACAGATTCCAGCTTTCAAAAAGTTGATCAAAGGTTGTACAGACTAATTCTACTCAATGGCCAAGCCTAAGCACATGCAACCCCTCCAGGTTGGGAGATCTAACCCATCGGAATGTGCCTACTTGGTTCAAAATATTTGTACATCTGTGTGATAGCTAGTCTAATTAAGTTTGTAGGGTCTTCATTACATTTTCCACGTCCCTTCATTTTGATCACCACCACTGGTCATATCCAAAACGTTAATGGCGGCCATTACTAAGCAGGATGTAGGTTTAGAAAATATCATAATGTGCTTCCCGCATGGACAGGATGGTTGGGTGGTGTGCAAAGCTTTTAGGACTGGAACAAAATATTTGCAAGATTTCAATCATTGTCCTAACTACAGATTGCAGAGTCTTCATGCTTTTCTTAGGGTTACCCCCAGGTGTCTTCCAACCACCAAACTTGCAGTATTTCCATGAAGTGCTCTGTGTAGATGAAATTGAATGTGCTGTATTTTACAAGTTAACTTTAGATCCATTTTCCTCTAAACCTTAAACATGGATCGAAGCTGAAAATATTTTTTTCCTTTTTTCATTACACAACTTAAAAGGAGCTCGAAAGACCACATTTTGAAGTGAAAACCCACATGCAGAAATGTTTGAGAACTACTGGTTCTAATCTTAATCTTCAGATGAAGTACGAGAAGTTTCAGAGAGAAAAAACTACTTTGCACATCCCTAGACAGGACCATTGCATGTGTGTTCACTGCAATTTTTTAAATATAAAAATAGATTTTAAATGCTATTGAGCTGAGGGAAAATTTTAATTTTGGTGTTTTTATTGTTTTCTCTTAAATACTGTAGTGAGAGACTTTCTATCACCAAAAAGCATGTCAGCTTATTATCGATCTAAAACACAAATACTAGAACCAATTGTAGAACTAATGTACTAACTCTACAGAGTGAATTAGTCCTAGGAGGGTATCTGGGGTTTGAATTGGGAAAGGCAAATTTTCTGCCTGCTATAGCTCTGATTTATATACCGTATAATGTGAACCAGTGATACGAGATGGGGAGCATAACACATTTAATAAAAAAATTTTTAATGTCTGGCTGGACAATATAGCTGTGTGCGTTACCTGTTGTTAACAGTTATTTAAAATATGTGTGTGCAGGGATTGCCCCCGACCAGAGGAGTATTATTCTCATACCTCATCCTATTTGCTGTTTATTGTATCATTCTGCCTCACATGGTCTTTCATTGCAATTCGTAAGGGACTATTTTACATTTCAAAAGTACATCAAACATTACATTCATAGATGCATTGTATAGAGAAATAACTCTTTTTTGTCTTGTTCCTGCACAGTAGCAAGACTATTTAATGTTTTAATCAAGACATAAAAGGCAAGCCCGGCCTACTGGCTTTGCCAGTTCATTGTGAGCAGATACGTCACTCACTTTAAAACGTCATTTCGTACTCACTAAAGATCACAAACACCCAGAAAAGGAGTAGCACCATAGCAATATATTCCTTGCACAAGTGTAAAAGTGCTCATGCAACTTAAATCTTCGACTTTGAACTCGTACAGTCATTAATAAAAAATGTTATTCTAACAATCATGAAAGATTTCACAAAGCAGCTTTGAAAATTGGCACTTTCATGAAATCATTACACTTCTGTGGAAGAAACATGAAATTCATACTTTGTGCTGGAGACTGGCAATTATTCCAAAACACAGAATATCCTGAAAGATGGGAACGTAATTAAGCAATCAAAATTGCCATGCTCAGCCATGCTCAAGATACACTGACGTGAATGTCATCACGTTCACAGACGTTTTTAAAGACTTAAACATTTTTTAGCTGATAATGATAGTTTACACTTCCCAGACCTCCGTGCGCCTTTTAGCAAATAAGACACATACAGCCTGTAACCATGTATATTAAAGGAATTTGATGAAAAATATAATAAAAATATTAGCGCTGGAATGAGGTAGCAAAAGTTTGTTTAAAACTAAATATCGCTATGCACGTTTCCTCACAATTCTCTCTAGCACTCTTTAAAATACAGTATATGGAGAAAAAGTTAAATCCTCCATATTTGCAAGCTCATAAAAAACAAGCTGAATCCTAACAAGACTAAGGGACTCATTATGAGTTTGGTGGACAGACCGCTGGACCGCCATGGCGGTGGTCTTTTGAATGGCACCAGGCTGATGGTCCCAAGACCGCAGGATTACGAGCTCCCCACAGAGCTGGCCTGACTGGCACGGGGAGGCGAGGTACAGTATAATGGAGCAAATTTTGGGGGAGACCCAAATGGGCTTCCGCCTCACCTTCCATAGAGCCACGCCCCCTAGGGCCTCTTGGTTTGGGGCACTTACCTGACTGCCAAGCTTTCCATGGCGGTGGGATTGCCAATGAAGGTCTGGCATAATGGCCATGGCAGTCCCAATGATGGGATCTCCAATATTGGCCACGGCGGTCAGGACTGCTGCAGACCCTGCCGCACTCACTATGGCAGTGCAGGCGCTCCGCTGGCAGTCTGACTGTCAAACTCGTATTCCGGGGTCCAACCACCAAAGTTGCGGCGGTTAGACCGCTACCATGGCGGTCCACGGACCGACCAACTCATACTGAGGCCCAAAATGTACCCTTCCTCACTTCAAAAACAACCACCCACCTGTTCAAATATGACTTGAAGCTTGTGTCCCCTCAGAAATGTCATCTACAATGCCGCTGGTAACACAATGAAAGAATTCACTAAGGGTAAATAGCTAAGTTTCAAGGAGCATGCCAATAAACTGAGAAAAACAGCAACAAGCCAGCTGCATCTCTTAAACAAAATAAATCATGCTATTCTCCTATAAGACTTCAGACCTGCTGAACACGCCCTGGTTCTCTCCCCTACACACAACAGTAATGCCATTTTAGCAGGCCTATCTACATCCACATCCCCAACGAAAAGCAGTGCTTAATTTGGGGCAGTGATTTCAGGTGTGTCCCACTGGAACTTATTTTTGGGGACTGTGACTTCTTTTTGTTATTAGACTTTGACCCAGAGCAAGTGAAAGTAAAATATGAAAGACGGGTAGGAGGAGGAACAGAAGGATGGAAAACAGTGACGCAAAGAGAAATCAAAGAAAAAAGAATCAGCGAATATGAAATAAATGGGCATAAAGTTTACGGTGGTGGAAAAAAGAGACATGAGGTGAACTCAAGAATACAATTTCAACGTATTCTGCAATTACGACATTAATCAATGCTGGCTGCGAAAATATTTGGGCACAGCAAATACTGCACTGCCTAAAACCAGCCTAATTGCAGCATGTTAAGGAGTAAATACAGGGAACTCAAATCATGTATACCCAATCCTAAAGCAACTGCACTGGCTCCCTCTAGAAGTTTCCATCATTTTCAAGATCACCTGCATCACACAGGGTGGTACACTCATATGTTCCAGGATACTTGCAAGAAAAACTACATACCAAAGGGAGACATAAACGAATAAGAGGAAAGACGAGGCTTACTTGGGAGGTCTCCAAAACAAAGAAGACCAAGGCTGCAATAACAGGGATTCCCTTGTATAGACACCAGACAATGGAACCGGTTCCCTAATTCTGGAAGAACAATCACAAATCTGACATTCCGTAAAAATCTAAAAACACACCTTTTCATGCTCTACCACAACAGCTTGGTAAAACATATCTGAAAGGCTAGCCCAGATGCTATTAGCAAACCCCCACAAAAATGACAGAATTTGTTTATAGGTTAGTAAGCAATTTACTCCTTTCTCGCACCTCATGCATGGAACACCCCTCATTGCAGGTTCTCAGAACATCAAAGTGTTGCTGGAAA
This sequence comes from Pleurodeles waltl, assembly GCF_031143425.1. Taxonomy (NCBI): domain Eukaryota; kingdom Metazoa; phylum Chordata; class Amphibia; order Caudata; family Salamandridae; genus Pleurodeles; species Pleurodeles waltl. The sequence continues at coordinate 73,815,886 of NC_090450.1, read as the reverse complement.
AACTGAAGATGTTCTCTTCTGGAAGAGCCTCTGTTTAACACCCTTAAGAAGTGAGGGGCAGGCTTCAGCTAGACAAAAGAGTGAGGACATTCTCAGTCAGGAGCACGGACGGCTCCAGGGCGGTGCGACAGGTGCCACCGCACCGGGTGTCGACTTTGAGTGTGGGTGCAGTGTGTGCAAGTATATTATGGTTTTAAAACACACCTGCTACCTGTTCCTTGCCTCCAGAAATTTTCAGGCAACCATGAAAATGGCAAGATAACTCCAGTGATTAATGTTCTTCCCGGAGAGATATCAGAGTTTTGTCCAAGGGAAGTTTTGACTTGTGTAAGGTAGCTTAGAGGGTTAATATGCCTACTGAAAAGAACGTGTACCATGCAGATCACAAAGTGCATTTAATGTAAATAGGTCAGTGAGTTACTGCTTTTGTCAGAGAGATCCTTTTGTTACTTGCAGTTGATAAGTTAAAATCCTAATAAATAACAGTGAGCTATATTACCTGCATTTAAAGAGCTGTATGTGAACTACAAGGTATAGAGTGTTTATGATTTTTACCCAGTCTTTCATTATCCTAATGTTCCAAAAAAAGTTAATTTGGGTAGAAACCAATTCTTATTATCAAAGAGAACCCCTAACCCCTGTGTCACATTTTAAATTCTGAGTTTGTGCTTCTCCAGACCAAGCACTCCTAAACTATACCGCCTACAAGTATGGATGACATGTGACTCCTACACCTTGTAGTCATCTGTTTATGGAACATTTCTTTTACACTGATCTACACATGTATGATCGATTGTCTCTGTGCTCTGACACCTACCCTGGTATAAGTGACGCTATAAAACTAATTAAATGCATCTCAGAGTGAGTGGTTATAGAGACTTGAGAGGCTCTGGTAAAGGGTGGTGGTGAGGGAATCCGTGGTGGAGGTGGCCATTGGGGGGCACCAGCAAACATTGTCGCACCGGGCACCACCAGTGCTAAAGCTGGACTATTCAGGAGAACCTAAGTGGTGAGACTGGCACACGTATAACTAGCCCTTTCTTCTTTACTTCGCCGCACAATGTTAGCCTTGAACTGACAAAGAGAGGTAGGAGGTATGTGCATGCGCAAACAACCACTATCCAACATTCTTAGTAGTAAAGTTACTAAAACTTTTCCAAAACAGTGCACCTCAATATAAATGCTGCAAAATCCTAAAGAGGTGTTATTGAATCCCAGATGAGTGAACGCTTTCCAGGTCAGCTGAGTGCCAAAACTATATTTATCTGACATGGTTCACACAGTAACAATGAGAACAAGGCTTCTTACTAAAGTTCTCATTCCACTTGGTATGCAGGTAATTGAGTGAATGATAAATACAGATACAGCCAGGTGCAGGATTACTGGGTGTGCAATTACTGCACCATTGCAAGTTTCCGACTTATTATGGAGGGGGCATTTTTTATATGCTAAAAGTGCATGTTATAACCATAATGTGGTGCATAAAATACAAATGTGGGATCTTTTCCTGTTTGCTTTGTGCAGTAAGGTGGGCAAACCCCCATGGGGTGCACTATTTGCATGTTGCTTACATTCCATGGTTGAGGTGCAAATTCCAGTTTGTGTCAGAAACTAGATTAGTGAGGCTCCTAGAAGGAGGACTGGAGACATATAAAGCCCACACTATTCCATTTACGACTACCTCCTAACAGTACAGTAAATGTGACATGACCCTGAATTAAGGATAAATACTATTAAAGGCGGTATGAGATTCATCCTCTTAGCCAACAGGTAATAATATTTTGTATTTCGAAGCACATTTGCCCATCGTTTTGTTACAAAAAAGCACTGCTCATTCACCAAGTCAATGCCTAGAGCTTTTTGTTTGTAAGAAATCGCACCTGGGATTAGTATCATCAAGCAAGACAGGGCAGAGGAAAAAGCCTGATGACCAATTTACCAGGAAAGAAGGAGGAAGCAGGTGTGGATTCCACGCATAACATTTTTGGGCTTCTCTCTGTTCCCCTGGTTCACCCTAAAAGCTTAGTGAAGACACTTATGACCAGTGCTTAATTTGTGCTTGTTGTTTCCGGTGCTGAGCACCGGCACTTATTTTTGAGGGCCGGAGCTTGCTCTTCTGACTCAAGCATTTGCTGCAAGCAAAATACACATATGGGAAAGACGGAGGAAGGGAAAAACAAAAAGGCATCACAAAGGGAGAAAGCAGAAAGCTGCAAGACTGAGCTCAAGGGGCAAGGACTTGCTTTAAATGGATTGAAGAGGCCCGATATGGCTTCAGGATTACGCTGATCCAGTATTCGGTGTTCACACATTTAATTGCAGCACCCGCGTGTTTAAGAGGAGGGCCTTGGTCACCGGCACCTCTTTATTCACAAATTAATCTCTGCGTATGACTAACCCACTTCAAGAACACTGAGGTCCGAAATTCCACATGAGCACCCTGAGGTGAAGCTTCTTTTGTTTCAGAAGCGTGTATCGCTAACAATACCTTTACGACACCCACAATACCGCCTCTCAATCTCCGCATATGAACGGGTTGGTTTCACCTAAGGAGAAAATTTCCTACGAAGCCCCAAACGTAGAGCTTGACAGACCCCACCCCGCCAAGAAAAAGTAAAGGGTTGGACACACAACAAGCTCTTTTGTGCAATGGATGCAATAGGGCATGTCAACCCTCAAACACATTACATATATCAAGAACATAACACTCAATTCAGATTTATGATTGTTATAACTATTTGCATAGCGTGAAATTGATTTGAAAAAGAAGTGTTATTATCACATATGCGATAAGTCATTGAGCTGACCCAGCCAGGACGGAACCTGTATCTTCTGGATCTGAGAGCTAGCTCCCAGCCCAAGCATGACCCACCTTGCAGGCATCTCCCACACCTAGGCGCACACTCAAATACAGGAACATGGTTTTATTGGCAGCGAGAATGTGGTTTCCTTCTACAATCAATTGTGAGTGGTTTTACGTCATGACCTTTTCAAAACTTATCCACTGTATATGATTGATTTATAAATCATATTTGATGCATTTCATCAATCCTCTTCCACATATGAAAACATCTTCAGCAGGCACATCGGTTTACGGATGGATTTCACTGCAAATGCTTGCCAGACCAAAAGCCTGGCTTTAAATCGCATCCATTCCCCGCTGTATGTAATCTTGAGTCACAAACAACGCAAATTTGTGTTTGTCACCAGAGAGGATTAAATATACCTGCACCTAAAGATACGGCAGATTTGCACCTGGTAACACAGTCAAGAGCCTTAAATCCCGCATCGAGATGGCGTTTTATGCATGGGTTTTGCTCGTACAGTTGCTAATCCCGCACTAACCTGCCTCTTGTAAATGTATCTTTCCAGACAGGTGCAAGAAGCCGTGCGGCGGCACCAAATGTTCAGATCCTTTCTCTTTAAAAAGCGTCAGAGCTCCAGGGAGCCGCGCGCATTGTCTCAGCTCCGGCTAATGCATGGCATTGCCATTACACAAAGTGCGTGTTTACTTACTGAGCCAACTTCCTCCTGTTGCACTGAGTACATGCACTGCCTGGGGACAGGCCATTGTTTAATCGCAAATTGGAAGGGAAGGGTCATTCTATCAAAGGTTTTAAGCCAGGAGATGTTGTTGTGAAAAAATACAAATAAAAGGCGGATCGGCATCGATGCTGTTTCTCGTGGATTAGTTAGTAAATAGAGATGGCTAATCACCTTAAGACACTGATAATATCAGTTGAGGCTGTTACGAATTAAACAGATCATATCCTCCCAAATAAACGCAAAATCAGGTAATGTGAATTAAACTGGTGCTGGGCAGTTTTGCGCTGGTAAATTGCAATGTTGTGATGTAGCAATCACCAGTGCAAATATAATATTTGCAATGAATGACAAATACGAAATCAACATTTTGTGCAAGCCAATTAGGGGAAATTCTCTGTCCCAATTCAAAATTCTCAGACGGTGGTGCAAATTATGTGGTTCTGGCGCATTAGCACGTTTTGAGTTTATTACCCTGCGTCAGGTCCTTTTACAACTGATTTCATCCTTAGAAGCAGCCTATGTGGCAATAATGGTGCAGGGGCAACTTCACCTCTCCAACCAGCTCATGCGTTTCATGGCTACTTACAGGAATGATTTTTATATGGCATATACTTGTATTTCGGAATATTGTGGACAAAAATATTGTGCTACAAAAATATGGCAACTTGAACATCGGCTACTAAACTATAATGAAAGGAAGAACATAGGTAAGTATAGAGTTACTACTCTTAATTCCATATCAATGTACTTTGTAGGTATACATCAACGTCAACGTACATAAATGTGTAGGGCTGCAAGAATTTTGTGACTTAAAATTTAAAATTTGATGTTTTGGTAGTGTACCACCAGTGCCTCCTAAACTATGAGGAGGGACCCTAAAGACTACCACAGGTGTCCAACTGCTCCCACCTGGTTGGGTTACTCAGTAAGCAGAAGAAGCAAGTTACCACTGCGGATAATATGACAGCAAAACCCCTTGTGCGCTCTCAGAGTCTCTGCCCTGGCACTCTGGCCTTTCTTTAGTCAAGGTACCAGGGGACCCCTAATAAGGGGTACAATTAGTAAGGGTGCCCACATAGAGAAGGTCCTGGTGGTCTCTGAGATCATTAGTACCATCTCCCAAGGATTCGCTGCATTGGCTCACAGTTAGTATGTCCCGCGAGCGCCGTCTCGTTTCTGTGATTTCATTGGTGATATGAGGCTGATGCAATGGCAAACCGTTCATTTTTTTAGCAATGTGAACTTTGCACAATCATTTGTTTCAGCAGAGTTCAAATCAAAAATATTGAATAATAAACTAGAAGAATTAGGATGGAATTGAATCACTCTAACCTAGTGGGAGTAACATGCAGCCCCAGATTCACAACATTTTGTGCTAAAGTAAAGTCATGCAAAGTGATGGAAGCAATGTAGATCTTTAAAATGTATTTACTTTCCAGCTCAATATGTATTTTTAGCAATGGAAACAGCACCCTTTCAACGTGTAAATATCACTTTGCTCTGCGCTACTTTGTATAAAATGGTGTTACTTGGATTTTATAGACTTAGACCTCTTGCTCGCTAAACAATGCATCCCAATGCAATGGAAGGCAACAGAAGCGAAAATGTGTGATTTCAGGCAATGTTTGTGGTTTGCAGGGCATTGTGGTAAGAAAACCTAATAGGATCCATGCAAGTCACACCATCCTCGTTTCCTCTAAGTGTATAGTTTCCAAAAATGTTCAAGTTGGCAAGGTTTTCCTAGTTGCCGGCTTAACTATGGTCCAAAATCTAGAGCTACCCATATGGGAAAAAAGGGTCAGTTTTCAGTGGGAAAATGCACTGCATACATGTTGCATTTTGGGGCATTTCCTGTTGCTGGCACTAGGCTTACCCACACAAGTGAGGTACCATTTTTATTGGGAGACTTGGGGAAATGCTGGATGGAAGGAAGTTTATGGCTCCCCTCAGATCTTTGCATCACAGAAATGTTTATTAGACCAATTCTGAGGTTTGCACTTGCAAAGGATTCTGGGTAACTGTACCTGGTGAGAGCCCAACAAATCACCCAATCCCAGATTTCCCTAGGTGTCTAGTGTATAAAAATGCACAGGTTTGCTAGGTTTCTCTAGGAGCAAGGCGTGGCTTCTCCGCTAGGGCAGCTACAAATCTTTTACCAAAAAACGATGATAAACTGTTTATTATCATTTTTTGGTAAAAGGGGCAGGGCCACAGGCTGTGATGTGCACTGAGGTGGGGAATGCACAGCACTCCCCCTCACTGTGCATGTATGTTTTGCCGGTCGTCTCGGGCCGGCTAAACACACATATGCAGTAGGCTTTGGTGCCGGGCTGGAGAGATCAGGCACAGGCTCCCAGTCTGCCTGGAAGCACCCTGACTGGGCACTCCCAGCCAATCCTGACGCAGCTCTGAGCAGCATCAGGATTAGTTGAAGAGCAGGCTGGGAGCCTGTGCCTGCAGCCTTGTCTGCGCAGGAGAGAGGCAGCGCAGAGGGGACGGCGGCAGCGATGATTCAGGTAAATTTAAAAAAAATATATTATTATGAATCCTCTCACCCATGTGTGCGCATGGCCACACCCCTAATTAGCACAGTGAGCCGCTCCTGCTAGGAGCGGGATGAGTTAGAACCCAAAATCCACAGCTAGGCACTTTACAAAAAAAGAGTCAGTTTTCAGTGGAGAAATGTGATGTGTCCATGTTGTATTTTGGGGCGTTTTCTGTTGCGGACACTAAGCCTACCCACTCAAGTGAGGTACCATTTTTATTGGAAGATTTGGGGAGAACACAAAATAGCAGAACAAGGGTTATTACCAATTGTCATTCTTTGCATTTGCACATTCCAAATGAAAGGCAACATGTAAGAAAGAAGTCATTTTGAGAAATGCCCTCTAATTCACATGCTAGTATAGGTACCCACAAACTCAGAGAAGTGCAACTAACCACTGCTTCTAATCTCCATATCTTGTTCCCATTTGGAAAATGCATAGGTTTACTTGATACCTAGTTCCAACTCTTTATATTTTACCAAATGAATTGCTGTATACCCAGTACACAATGTAAACCCAATGAAAGGTGCAGCTCAGTTATTGGCACTGGAAGCTTGGGTTCTTGGAGAACCTACACACCCTATACATCCCTGTAAACAGGAGAGTCCAGCAATATTTTGCTTTAAAAAATCTGCCATAATTAGAAGTTACAGATTAAATTGTAGGCAGAAATGGTTATTTTTTTTTTTCAACTCAATGTCAATATTTTTTCATTTCAACTGTTACTTTCTACATGAAAACCATAAAGGATCTACAGAAATGACCACTTTCTGAATTCAGACTTTTGTCTACTTTTCAGAAATGTATAGCTTTCTGAGATCCACCATTGGTTTTACACCCATTTCTGTCACTAACTGGAAGGAGGTTTAAAGTACAAAAAAGAGGAGAAGTTGGGTGTGTCTCAGTAAAAAGGTGAAACTGTTATGAAAAATGTGGTATTCTCATTCTAGTCTGCCTGCTCCTGAACGCTGGAAAGATGGTGATTTTAGCATCACAAACCCTTCATTGATGCCATTTGCGGGGTGAAAACAGATTGTTTCTTCTGCAGCAAGTTTTTCCCCCCTTTTGAAAACAAATATATTTTAAATGTATTTTGGCTAATATCTCAGTCCCCTCCAGGGAAATCCACAAACTCTGTGTGCCTTTAGAATCCCAGGGATGTTGGAAAAAATGGACTCAAAGTTGGTGTGGATAGCTTATGTGGACAAAAAGTTATGGAAGCCTAAGTGACAACTACTCCAAATAGCCAAAAAAAGGCTTAGCACAGGAGGTGGAAAAGGCTTAGCAGAGAAGGGGTTAACAAGATTGCAGCCTATTACAGAGCCTAATAGGTGTAGGGTAGAAACATTGAACTTAGCAACAAATAAAATAACTCAGTTTAATCATTGATCAGTCAGTGCTCTTTCTTAACAAAAAAGAAAAAGAAAAGTTCTTTAGTACACACCCAATTAAATTATATGTACACAAATATTCAATATGTACACATTCTTGGACAGAACTAAGAATTGAAACCCTTCTGACAGTGCCCTTGCAGAATAAACAGAGGGAATGTCACAAACCCTTGAGCAACATCCCCCAGGGCTGGAGTCTCCAGTCAGCCCGTGACTGCAAATGCTTCTGTTGTGTGCCTTTAGAAAGACACCAACAAAGCAGATGTCTTTGGAAATACATGAAACAGATAATTATGACATTTTGCAGTATTACAAAGTTCTTCCTTTGTAAAATTACTTCAATGCTCACCCAATTAAACACCATGCAAAAAACTACAAATGTGACAATGTTTTCAGGTGGTGTTATATAGTGAAACGCCTTCTAAATTGGACTTACAAAACACCCAGTTATAATTTACATACCCTAAGAAATTTAATTTGTCTTAACTTACTAGTCATTGGTAAGACACATAGTACAATGTGTGTAAACCTAAGAAATGTGACTTTGTCCTTCCAGCCTGTTGCTCCCTTTACTGGCGTCCAGTCACTCAGCACATCTAATTCAAGACACTACTTCTATGGAAAATCTTGACTGCTTATGTGCCATCCAGACAACTCCGTAGAGGGCTAAATATGCTTCTGTAAACAGGAATCTTGTGTTAGACCAGTAACCAAGTGGCTTTTCACAAATCACTGAAACCCATGACTTTTACTCTCAGCTTTTCTTCACTCCACTGCTATCTATTATTTCAGCATCCTTCTGCCTTGATGTCCCATGGCATATGTGTTTTTCAAGCCTCAATCAAATCAATCACTAAGTGACTCTACATGCTTGACTGGTTTGCCAATCATAGATTTAGCTTTCCTATAGCACCCCAGCATCTTGCATGGAGTAATCACATTGCAGTCACGTTTTCTTTAATACTTTCATTACAACCAAAGCATTGGGCCCAGAGATTACACAAAGCCCCTACACACTCATTAACAACCATCTTTTTAAAGACCTGATAAAACAATTGCAAAACAAAATACTGAGTTTAAAATAAGGTTGTCTTAAGAAGGCAGATATTAGGAGGCTCTAGCGAGTCTTAACAAGTGGACGGTATTAGAATGGTAACTTCGAATCTGTTTGCCTAACAAATAGCAATATCTGTGATTTACTTGACCAATAAACTAAGCCAAGCTTCTCATAAGCCCACTCACAATGTAGATGAGAGAACCATACAATAGGATACACATTCCCTTGCTCTTACACCACTAAAGGTTACGTTCTGAGAATGGAAAGATGATATAACACTTCAAACACAAATCAGAAGCGACCTTAACTTTACCAGAACTGTTCAGAATTTCGTTAGCTCCTCTAGTCCTTTAGAATGTGCATTAGACCCATATAGGTTATAGCAGAACATACTGCACCTTTTCACTAGGAAAGTTCAGGACACCTTTCTCAACTTGTTTCAAACACTATAGATAATGTAGATAATGTAGAACTCAATACACCCCAACAGGTAGATATTAAAATGCTACTATTTCATCAATCAGGTCTAGATAGGTTTTTAAGTCATTTAATCATCTCACCTCTGAAAGTGTTCATCCCATTTAGTTGCATGCCATGGTTTCTAACTTAAACTGATTATTATCTTATCTCTTGCCCAGATATCAATACATCTGGGTGAGACTGGCATCGGGAGTAGCCAAACACACCATAACGAGAGCCTGTGGTGGCACTGCTACCCCCGGATGATAGACTGGCAGCTTGACTTGGACTGGTGCCAATGAGCCGAGAAAGCTATACACAAAGGAAGGGGATGCCCCAAGAAATGGGAAAAAGAATGGGGAAACTGGGCGACTATCCAAGGTGGGGGAGTGGAGGCAGATCTTCAGGGGAGTCCTGAGAATGGAAACTAAGGGTTGGGAGGAGCTTTCCCTCAACGGTGAAGTGGTCGCAAAAGCGCCATAAAGATTTTGATGGCATATTCTGTGGAATTATGCAAAGTGCTCTGTATTATTAAACGTACTCTCTATGTCTCATTGTACGTAACAGTGCAAACCTTGTACTTTGAACAATAATGAAAATATTTAAAAAAATAAAAAATCTATGCAAATGTAATTTTTGTGTGCAAAATTTCTTGTCAAACTGCACCCATTACCACTTTAATTATTTTTTGCCAAACCTGATTTAATCCCGGGAAAAAACACCTTTTCTCACTCTGGGACCTTTTTTATCATATCAAGCAACCCTTTCGCTTCAATTTTAAGTACTCATTTTCACCCGAACCGAACAGATTGAATCTCATTTTATTATCTGTTTCCTTTGTTAAAGAAGTGAATGTACTGTTGCTTTTGTTTTTTAAACAAATGAATGGATACAAACATCACTGCACCATCACTGCAAGTGCCAAAACGTGGGTACTATAGGTAATTTACAACTCAAATGCATGCTAAATGTCAAGTTCACTTTATGCCATTTCAGCGATGGCTGGACCATTTTCATTTGACTTTAAAATCCTAATTACAAGTTGTGAAGATTTAGGAGCAGCGAAACAGGGTGACAAATCAATGATTTAGGACAGTATATTTGCTCTGGAATCTGCTTACTCCAAATTAATCCCCGCAGAATTGGAAATAATCCAGTAGTGTATTCCATTTTGGGTGGAAATTTATATTCCCATTAACTTCATATTTCCAATTACTGCCTTTCCTGAGCAAGTCTCTAGATAAAGGGGGATGGGGATGGTGGCAATCGCAGGTTAGGGTGCTGATTAGTGGGGCTGGCAACATTATATGCTGCCCTTTCCTCTAGGAAGGGTTTGGGCGGGGCTGAGGTGCCGGGGTGGGCTGCTCTTAAAGTCAAGAAAGAATAGATTTTAATGACCAAGATTTCCTCTAAATATTTGTTGAGCTATAAATGTGTAATGATTTTTTTAATTCCGAAATAAACTGATTGTTTACTGTTTGTGTTAAATACATCTTATTCTGAGTTTTCGACGTAGAAATGAGGCATAACATGCAGAATCAATATTTAATTATATAAATTTCACACATCACACAACTCATTTTTCCAATCCCTGGGCACAATTGCTTTTGAAGGGGGATCGGAATTTAGGGGCATATTTATGGTAAAGTGGTGCAGCGCATCAAGTCACCTTGCTCCAGGGCACTGAGCCACTGGGAAAGGGCACGAATGTGCCGTATTTGGGGCATACAGCACACTCCTGCCCTTCCCCCCTGCGCTAGCACACAATGTGCTGCCTAGAGCCAACACAGGCACCTTTGCATGATGGTGCAATGGTACCTGCGTTGCATGCAGGATTTTTGTGTGTAGAAGGGACACCTTCTTGCATAAAAAGTATACTTAGAATCGTATTCCTCTATCTATGTTTGCTGTAGAATGAGGAGGAGAAAGAGGAGGTAACGAGGAGAAATAAAGTTATTTTTCCTCACTATGCCTCTCCTGGGGAGGCGTACCTTTTTGGTGCATTCCCAGGTTTATCAGGTTTGGTAAATCTGGCATTGCGTCAAAAACCATGGGAGTTGTGTGGGAACACCCACGCAATGCCTCCATTGTGCAGAGTAATGCATCACAACGATTTGTTGTGCATTGCACTACTCCAGTGTTTTGAAGCCATTCAAAGCCATGCAAAGTAGCTTAGCAAGGCTTCAAAAACCTGACTTTAGGGTTTGCATCAAGCATGTACCACGTTGTGTGTTGAACGCATGACCCAAAGCTCTCATAAATATGCCCCTTAGTCTTGAATTCGAATTGAGTTTACAGAATGCGAACAGAATAGAAACAGTTACATATTCCATGAGGACTAACGAGAATTATTTCCCTACGAGTGAAACATTTTTCTAGTAGATATATAAATTATTTATTCGGCTAAAACATATATCCATAAAAGATAAAACAGAAAAAACACATAAAACAAGGAAGCGTGTTATCAGGACCAGTAATTCAGTGGGTTCCAAGAACAAGCAAGAGGCGCCAACCCTCCATGGGCCTAAAGTATGGCCCAGCCTCTCGAATCTTAACAACACAGCTTAAAAATGACCCATATATGCACAGATGCAGAGCTCGCCCAGCATAAGAAGAAACAACTTTGCAGGTTAAAGCTGCATGAAATGTGCCTCCCTTAATATTGCAACCAAGACGTTTTGTCTGGGGTTGGTGTACAATGTGCAGAACATAACTACGTGGGTGACTGTCTAAGTGGAGATGCTACCACACAGGCAAGACCTAATGTACCATTGGCAGCCCAGTCCTTAGGAAAACTAATAAATTAAAGGAAACAGTTCCTCCTAATCCTGTTTAAAAGCTGGTGACGGTGTACATTAGTGACCTAAGTCAGATATGGTTCATTTGAATTGACTGGTTTGGTTAAATAATATGCCCTAACAACTGTTTTTCGTAATTCCATGCCCTCCCTAGCCAAAAGAGAGGCGCTGGTGAAAGTTTTGTTTAACCCCCTAACAAGTCAGCCTTAACAATCTCTTCTGAGTGGGTGGCTCAGCTGGGATGGCTCAGGGCAGTAGTTCAGACTGAATACAGTTCAACCAGGAGACTGCCTTGGAATTATCCAAAAAAGGCACCCCCAGCAAAACAGTGGCCTAAGTTTAGCAATATCCGAGATGCACCAAAGGCTAAGTTCCTTGTGCCTCGCAAATGTGGAAGTGCTTTGGGGTACACCTAACCCCACCTAACAAACTTGTTTTCCTCTAACTGGATGGAAGGGCAATCCAGATACCCCAAATTGTCACCGCCATAACAATTTGCCGAGACACACTTCGCTTTGTAGATGTTGATCAGAGCCTTTATAGGCTTCTTGCCTTCCCATAAACTAATATCCATGACCGAGCTGCACAGTCTGGCTAATGTGAGCCTTTTGGAGGCAGGTGGACTTCTCATCAAACAGGATACCCAAGTAGGTGAGAGAACGAACTTGAGAACTCTTGGCATTAAGGCAGAAATGGCTTAAGTTTTTGGCTGGGTTAGCCCCCGCAACATCACAAAAGATTTTGTGGTATTGACAGAGAGATCCATACCCCCAGAAACTCTACATAAGAATGAAGCAGACTTTGAAAGCCTAATGCCGTCCTTGACATAAAGGCGGCATGGTCTGCATATATGAAAACAAGTAGGAGGCCTGCCTGAGGGGAGTCTCCTTGCATCCGCACCAGAGCAGCCTCCAACCCAATGATGTAAATAGTAAAAAAGAAAGGAGGCAAGAATACACCCCTGTCTGACCCCACTAAAAATACAGATACAATTGGTGCAGGCACCATCCTCCATAAATCTCACTAAAACAGACATATCCATGTGAAGATCAGCCAAAAAGGAGACCAAATCTTATTCAACACTTAGGGACAACAACAGAGACCACAGCTTTGAGTGATTCACTCCATCAAAGGTCGAGGAAAGGCCCTTAAAGGCTTGGAAAAGTGAGCTCCTCTTGACGACCTTATATTTGTGGATCACAAGGTGTAACTTTCAACAATGATCAATGGTGCCCAGATGAGGCCTGAAATAAAACTGGGAGTCTATAATAATGTTTTTCTCCCCAGCCCAGTAGACAATCTCTTAAGGACCACCTACACCAGGACCTTAACAGTAGTATAAATATGTGATTTGGGCATATAACATTTAGGGTCACACTGTTCACCCTTCTTACAAACTGGTACAATAATAGATTGTGACCAGGAGCTAGAGGGGCCTGTTGACGTTGCAACATTTAAGATGTTAGTCAGCAGGGAGACCCAAATAGAAACATCACTCTTGAAGAGGTTGACTGGGACTCCGTCTGGGCCCTGAGACTTGTTGTTGGTCAAACGCCTAATGGCACAGGTAATGTCTGGTATAGAGAAGGTAAGGTTAAAGGCACTCCTCGCCCAAGGAGCAATGTGAGGTGCGCAATCCTCCTTCACACCGTCAGATGGGGTACCCTGCTCAGATCCGGCTTCAAAAGAATAAATTTGAGGAAAATGTTCATACCATTTCTCTTCAGGGATTACATTGGCCAAGCTTCACAAAGAATTCTCAGCAAAGCAGGGGTAATCCAGAGCTTTCTAGAAAGGTGGCACAATCTCTTAGTTCACAGGCAGAAACTAGCTGATTCCAGGCATCATCCTTAAGTGAATCCTTTCTTTTCTTCAACCCCTTCTTATAGTAGGTCCTTAGCTCCTGAATCTCCCCTCTTTTTCTCAGGATTTGTTTAAGGGCTAATTTTAAAGCTTTAGAGCATGCTACACTAAAGTAAAGAGGGTCGTTCTGAGTTGAGAGATATCGACACCGCTGCACAAAGGCAGACAAGACCTCCTTGCTGGGAAGGTTGGGATTAAGGCAACATTTGCACTCAGGATCCATTTTACTAAAGAGCATCTGGCAAAATTCCCCTGGGATTATTATAGTCCACTTCAAGCGTCTACCCTGGTCCAAGGGAATCAAATTTTGCAGGGTGGGTGTCGCCATACCCGAACACTGGCATTGGTATTTTAACACCAACATCAGGGGATTGTGGTTGCTCCAACCAGGCAAAATTATCTGGTACCCCACCAAACAACTAAAGATTGATAAGGAAATCAAATAGTGGTCCCCACTGAATTCTGGCCCCTCCCTATGTAAGTAGAGACTGCTTGACAGATAGGGATAATCAAGTTCTGGGAAAGGGTCAGGAGGTTCAACTGATCCCCCTTGAGGGAAATGTTCGAAATGGGGATACAACGAGTCATCACTTTCCAGGCGGGTCTGGTAAACAAAACAGGGCCCGAACACAAATGAATATTAAAGTCACCCATCACCACAAGCGAGACTTTACTATTTGAGACGCTACATGAAGATGACGAAGAGTGCTTACATTTCTCTATAATACTTCCTATGTTTGAGATGAGCTCTGAGTATGAGGAATGGCCACTAGAGCTGTAAATGTTCACTATTAACATCAAAGATTTGTCCAAAAAAGGCAAGCGATACTGCCCCAATGTAAGAACAATTTGTCTCTACCTTAGTTATGACAAAGTTCAAGGATAGAGAAATTAAAATACAAAACCTTGCCTTGGCTCGCCCAGCAGGAGAGGGTATTGGCAGCCAAAAAAGTGAGAGAAACCATCTAAGAAAGGAATGGTTTTAAGAGACCAAGTTTCCTGGAAGGCTAATACGTGGGACAAATTGATAAAATACAACCAATTCTGGTCGCTAACTTTGGGTCCAACCCAGCAATATTCCAGGAGAGAAACCTCAGCTGCTCGCTACCAAAAAAGCAGCCCTTCCACACCTTTACTATTTATTTTGTATAACTCCAATGATTCAATTGAGGTAGTCAACCTCAGTCTCAAGAATATCAAGGATCTCATACCTGTTCAAAGTGGGAACAGATGCAGTGAGCCTCTGGGGAGGCTCACGAGACTCCAACAATAGGACTTGAGGGGGATCACAGAGATGGGGTTTATCCCCTCCTGTGACGGGGCAGAAATAATGGGCTGGACATACTACACCTACTTTGGGCTTGTTGGACTTGAGATGCCTGGTGTACCACAGATCAGTGAGAGCCAGTCAGCCCGGGTTCCCGACCGTGGCCTCTAAAAGAAGTCTAGAGGATACCCAATACCTGATCTCTGCAAACCCTGGGTGAGGGCCAAAATACAAGCAGGGGACCTTCTGTTGATGCAATTCACAACAACACAATCACCTTTAAACAGCTTAGGGCCACGGCCAACCCAGCTCACTCTCGCAACCATCATTAACTGTGTGTATACCTTACTGGGATAACCAGTGAAACACTTTGTTTTTAAGTTGTAAAAATACCCTCTTTGGTGTTCATTCCAAGTGAGGGAAGATCTCCTAACACCACCACGTATGGAGAGCAATCCGGGGGAGATCTAAAACATTACTCCTCTTGTGAGGAGTCCCAAGATGAAACCGCACCAGGCGAACTGGTTGGGCGCGAACAGAAGCCTCAGTGTGAGTGTACCTAGAGCTATGTCAAAGGGTACTGCCTGTGAGAGCAACTGAGCCATAAAATTAACAATATGAGGATGCTCACAGCAAATGTTCCCTCCTTGTGGAAAGCCCCCTTGTTTTGTAGATGAGAGGGATGAGGTGGAACCCATAACAGTTGTCTGGGTGGATATGATGGCCATGCCATAGGAGGAGGACAGACAACTTCCACTAACATGGCCATTCTGTACAACCTCCCCAGGGCTGGGAAGGGTGGTTGAGTGAGGGATGGGGCCACCAGGAAGGTTGAAAGAAACAAGACTCTCTATCACTTAATTACTCCAATAGGTCATTATTAAGTCCAATGAGGTTCTGCATCTTTGTGTTCAAAGACAAAAGGACCTCTTTAACAGCCATAATTCTGAACTAAGCTGTGCAACTAAGTGCCTAATATCATCCATACATTCATAGCCATTAGAGGCCTGGACCGGGACATTTTGTTGCAAGGGTCTGGGACATGGTAAAATGGTGACTACAGAACTATGGTGGGGTAACGAAGAGGATAATGTAGAGGTGCCTTGAGAAGGATCCACCGCTCCTTTGGGTGAGGCAGAAGAGATAGTAGAGGATGTTGTAGAAATGACTAGGGGGCTGTAGAATGTTGCATTAGATGCCAACCAGGGGTGGACTTTGACGAATGGGCCAGTGCCCGCTAAAGGGCCCTGGTCCTTATAAAACTGGGTAATATTAAAATTAATTCTTCTGGTTGTGAGTGTAACTGGCATCGATATCCCACTACCAAGCATATCATCTACCTCTACTATCAAATCATCAATAACTTGGTGGATTCAGGTCTCTTCTGCATGGCTCCGAGCACGTTTCAAGACTTTCCCTGTCCCTGCATGATGATCAGACGTCTTCTGTTTTCCTCATATCAATTACAGATGGTTGAAGATGGTGAGTGTTGTCTGGGATAGAGGTCAAAATGGAAAACACCTAAGTACAACACACATCGCCAGCCAAACGATGAAACAGACCTAGGATCTCAGCAGCCTTACAGGCCATCTCAGTGAATTGAGGTAAACTTATAAGCACATGCTTACCATTCAATAGGCACCCACTAGAGGAGGCAGAGCAAATGGGGTTGGCTACTGCCCTGCCTCTTCCTGGCACTGACGGGAACAGGACGGGCCTGCCCTTGGCCTGGGCTTTGCCTGGGCATGGCCCATGTGCATGAGGATGTCCTCAGGTGCTATGTAGCGCTCTGGCAGCAATGGCGGGAAGCAGCAGTCCTGGCACCTCCTCCTTGTAGCAGGGTAATGTGGGCTTTGAAATCCTCGATCTAGGCAGCACAACACCATGTGTCCCGCGCCTTTCTATTAGACAAATAAGTAAAACCAAAAAGGAGGTATTTTAACTGTGGTTTTAGGTTTTGTTCTGTAGACACCACTGGCCCAGTTCTAAAAAATTCTAGCAACTGCTCTTGCAGGTTTACTACCTTGCCTGTCGATTTCTGTCTTTTAGCAAAGATCAAAGTTTTCCAGGAGTGCTACTGGAATTCTGTATGAATTCCTACTTCTATTGACATTGTGGACCTTCTGCATGCATGTTCATAGAATTGTATTGGGCTAGCGAAAATATGATTGCATTACTGAGTTTGTGGTTTGTTACCTTTTTTCCTCTATAGAGAAAAGATTTTCAGTTTGCAGAACCCTTATCCCTTGTGTTCCTTCCAAGTTGCAAATGTTCCCTGTCCACCAGTCCCTGCAAAGGGATTTACTCCTGCTTTAAAGAGGAATAAATTCAGAACAGTTTTCTGGGTGGAGCTGAATTTTGGGAAATAGTTTGAAAATACCCCAAATACACATGAACATTCATGCCCTTGCCCCCTTTCCCCATGTGTGATGGTAGACTTGCTCTCATTAAAACATTGTGTTACAAAATCACTTTTATGATAGTGAAAGCACATTTGCTAATTTCAAAAGTGGGTGCATGGTTGCAAAATATTTTGCTTGTATTAGGGCATGTAAATTAAATATACTCATACAATCAGGACTGACAGCTCAGGTTTTTGTCTGACTGCTACTAACTGAACACTTACTAAACATTGGCTCTTTCCTACTGAATTCCTAATGGTTATTTCAGATATATTTCTTAGGCCAATCTCTTTGCACCTAGAATTTACCATAGAATGATCTTGATCACTTTCTTTACATGTGCTTACTTACAGAACAGTTGTGTCTACAAGGCACAAGTCTATCACTTTATGCCATCATGATAATGTAGTGTTCTAGTGTTTTTATGAGGATCACAACCATTGTTGAAGAACAATTCTTTTTCTGGACCAAAAAGGGTCACGTTCTTGCATTATGTGATCATTGTTACAATGCTTGCGATCGCTCTCTCCACTGCTTTCAGTAGGATGAAAAAGAAGGAGGTCTCTAAAAGCTATATATTCTTTCAAAGAGGTGTGGCCTATGTAATTAAGAGTGTAGCTTAAAGAATGTTAACTAAAACCCTGTGCTTCATACAGTGGGCCACTTGACCACCTGCAGGCATTGCATTTTCTTTTCCTTCGGTGTTGTTCGTATTTCAACACATTCACACAATTACAATTTGCACATATGTAACCACTGCTCTGAAGCTCTGCAGAGAGGTTAAGGATTGAAGGTGCATCTAGCCTGTGCAACGTTATGACCCATTGAAAGGCACTGTGAGAAACTCAGTGCGTTCAGTGGTTTCAGTCTTATCTTCAGAGCTCTCAGTCGCGGACCATCATAAACACCCATCCACAACCCGAACTGGCCCAGTTTCTGGAGGCCACCTATTTGAAGCAACACAAGACTCAAGTACTGCATAAAAAAACTAAAGAATATCAACATCTTTAATAAAATAAATATGATTAGAAAATGGGAGATAATGTAAAATGTCAAATTTAAACAGGAAATTCATCACTTCCATCGAAAATCTTATGGGTTTTATAGTCTTTGTGGAGCGAGGGGTTAGTATTGGTGCCCATAAAGTTAAGGTCATGAATATAAAGCGTGATAGGGACTCCTTTCAAGGTCGGTTTTCAACTACTTTTGGTTCTGAGTCCTGGCAGGATCCTCCCCACTTAAAGCCCTGCATTTCTGTACACTTCATGGTTTGAAGTCTATTCGTGGTCACGTGTCCTTACTGGGTACAATCAGAAGTCTCAAAACCTACTGTAGGCACATTCCCTCCAAAGGTACCGAACGAAGCTACTCAGGTATTCTTTTGTTCAGTCTTTTTTCACTGCGAGGATTCATAAAAGAGGTTCCAATGGAAAGGATCAATTTAGCACCCCCAAGACAATGCTGCAGAGAAGTTGCTGAAAACGTTTGGCGCTTATAGCTTTTTTTAAAATTTGGGCAGAATGGTAGCAACGCTGTTAGTGACAAATGTTTTATCCCTATCGAGACCCTCTTTTATTCTTAAATGCAGAGGTACAAATGTCGAGTCTGTAATATACTTATATAAACATATGGATAAGTAGGCGTATATGCATATATAAAACACAAATTTACACATAAATAAAATACGCTTCCATAGCGATTGCTGTTTATTACATTTTCCATTCAGCATGCTCTTGGGAGTCATCAAAAAGGATAAATGCACTGAACAGCATCAGTCAACACATCCCTCTGTTTGATAAATGTCCCCATCAGTGCGCTATCTGGCAAATGTGATAATTTATCACCCAGAACAAGACACTAACAAGCACTGAACGGGAAGGAAGGAGGGTAACGACATGTGCATTGATTTGGAAGGTTGTACTGCCTGTGCGTGTTTTATATGTGTCTGTTAGCCTCCACTTGAGTAATTTGTCAAGACCTTGTTGAAGGCAAGATGGATGACCACTGTGATCTCAGCAGCAAGGGGCGGGCCAGGCTGAGCAGTGGTAACACTGGTTTCCCTTCTGAACCTGCGGCTGGTGTTTTCATCATAGTCGGAACAGAAAGGCCGAGACTAGATTGATTTATCTGGAGCACAAAAGATAAAACTCATGAAGTGTAGCACACTATTTAAAGATGGCCACTTACCCGCGTAATAGAGATGTATAGAATGTACTTCAGGCCTTCCCACTTCCTACATCAGCCCTGCCGCATTTGCCACGGATTTTATTCAAAAGCAGATGATCATTGGAAGTCTGGAGTCACAAAACCTCTTGGGTGAGCACAGCGATTAGCAACTAGAAAAATGCACGTTTTACATATGCAAAAAAAGTCACGAAGGTGGCAAAAAAGCGTACGATTGGCTTAGGTAACTTAGGGGGTCATTCTGACCCTGGCGGTAATTACCGCCATGGCGGAGGTCGGCGGTAGCACCGCCAACAGGCTGGCGGTGCACCGCTGGGCATTCTGACCGCGGCGGTTCAGCCGCGGCCAGAAACGGAAAGTCGGCGGTGTCCCGCCGACTTTCCGCTGCCCTTGAGAATCCTCCATGGCGGCGGAGCGCGCTCCGCTGCCATGGGGATTCTGACACCCCCTACCGCCATCCAGTTCCTGGCGGTTCTCCCGCCGGGAACAGGATGGCGGTAGGGGGTGTCGCGGGGCCCCTGGGGGCCCCTGCAGTGCCCATTCCAATGGCATGGGCACTGCAGGGGCCCCCGTAAGAGGGCCCCAAAAAGAATTTCAGTGTCTGCCTAGCAGACACTGAAATTCGCGACGGGTGCAACTGCACCCGTCGCACCTTCCCACACCGCCGGCTCAATTCTGAGCCGGCGTCCTCGTGGGAAGGGTGTTTCCCGCTGGGCTGGCGGGCGGACTTTCGGCGGTTGCCCGCCAGCCCAGTGGGAAAGCCAGAATGACCGCCGCGGTCTTTTGACCGCGGAGCGGTCTTTCGGCGGGAACCGCGTGGCGGGCGGCGACCGCCGTCCGCCGCGGTCAGAATGACCCCCTTAGTGTTGCATTACGTTAAAATCACGCAGCCACAACAAGGTCTTAACCAAAATGCAACAGCAAGAACCACCCCATTTGGACATGTACTCACAGGTGTAAGCCTTTAAACTAGCTTCAGTTTACAGGCTATATATTTATACATGTATAAATGCTTGGCTAAAGTGCATTTGTAAATGCAAATTATTTTATTGTACAGGCAAAATCCCCTCAGTTTACACAGCTACAAATGTTCACTCCCCAGTTCCACCCTAGACACATTCATTTTATTTTACTTTAGTTTTACTTTGTTGCTATGGAGCTCAACTGAGATCAACAAAATGAAATAAATAAAATCTTGTCCATGACAATACATCATTAAAATATATTTGGAAAGCTAATGAAATATTAGTCTTTTTGAAATATTTTCTTTTTAAAAACAACAGACATAAATATACTCTACAAATGGAACTTAATACTTTACAAGCCAGGAGTTCTCATTGTGGGACACTACTTAAATAAAGAGTGCAAATCCACAGTCCATAAAACAGAGCTACCCATCTCCCACTTAATACTTAATACTCTAATTGGAAGATTACCCAAACCGAGGCCTCATTATGACTTTAGTGGTCCCACCGCAGAATTGCCAAACACACGGGAGGATGCCACTGCCATAGCGGAGACATCCCCCCCCTGAGTGTAGTACAATGTTGCTGCGGAGCAGACCAGCGGGCAGATTGTAATACACGTTCCTGCTGGGCTGACCAGTTGGAACAGTGTTAGGATATTGGTTTCGGCCCCTTTAAGGGAGCTGAGGCCAATATGCTAACACTCCAGCACCCTCGGAATGTGCACTGTCTGCAAAGCAGACAGTGGGCATTCTGATGGTGCTTGGCAGGGGGGCTCCTGCACTACCCATACCATGATCCTGGGCAGTGCAGGGCCCCCCTCAATGTCCCCCAGCACTGGCTTTCCTCCAGCCTTTCATAGTGGAGTCCCTGCCATGGAAAGGTAGGTGGAAAGTGGGGTTGTAATCAGCCAGATGGCACTGAGTTCAGTGCAGCCCTGGCTGGGTACAAGCTTGACTGCCGTCATACCATCTGGAACCATGTTTCTGGTGGGGACTGCGGTCCCCTGGAGGGTCCGCCCGCCAGGGTTGTAATTGGGAGGTCGGACTGTCAAGTTGCAGCAGTCCGACCGTCAACGTGAGTGTGGCTGTCCTCACACCACCACACTCATAATGAGGGCCTAGTAAGTATCATTCTCCTAGTGCCGTGGACTTATAGAAATACAGGTTAGAGCTGCATTGGCTTCACCAAGACACTATCCAAAATAGTTTTATAGATTTTAAAATGTGCACAACATTCCCTGTCCAATTTAAAACTTAGTAAGAAAATTATTCTTCTAAAGGTTAACAACAACTGAGCAAAGCACCAAGTATATAAAATGTCAATGAAAATTTCAAATACTATCAAAGCTTAAGGAAGATTGGAAAAAAGAAGCCTTCATTACTAGCATTTACAACATTTTCTTGCTTCAAAACCTGCTTCAGAGATCCATCAGGAGCATGGATCAAACAATGATCCCAAAGAATAACAGATGCTAATGCTATAACAAAAGAACTTGACCAACAAAATCTAAGATGCAATTCTTGAACCGTAATGTTTGATTCCAGTCTACTGAACTCACAGTGCCTTCATAATTACTTAATAGGGACCAGTGAGTGAATGGAATATATTAAAGGACATAAACTAATTTGGCTGGTATTTTAATTTTATTTATTTCAATTGGTGCTTAAAGTATCCTCTCCCTAGAGACTTATAAAATTAATTTATTTTTTAATGTCGGCCCGGGATTTACATCCTTGCTGACTAAACAAAATGATTGTTACTCATCATAAGGAACAATTACCCAAATAAGAGTAAGAGTTTACTATTTCCATTTTGCCTGACTTAGCACCCAACTAAAAGTAATACTTTTTCTCTTGTCCCTTAAGACTACATTGACACCTTTTCAGGAATGATTCAATTCGTTTTGATCTTGTTACAGGTGTAGTCAAATCAAAAAGAACAACATCATCTGCATGCCTCAATCTGTGTGGGGGATGGGTCACTCATCCTGTCAGAAAGTTTAGCCAAAAGGAAAATTGTTCTGGAAAATCATGTAAGTCACTGAAAACAATACAGGAGCTAAAGATATCCCAGCTTTCCATGGTTTTATAGTTGCTGATCCTCTGTCTGCCCCCATTAGAACTTCCCAGTGGAATCTAATGCAATTATCAGACAAGGAAGAAAAGGCAGGACAGCCAGAGTTGTTCTTAATTACTTCCTCTTTTTGTGTTTGTCCCTCCCCTGGAGCATGGACGTATTACTTGTGTTCATCATTGGGTCATATGTTCGCATAATTTATATAGCACTGTAAGCATGAAAAGGTATTGTTTTCACTCATACTGGGTGCTCCTTTGTGTCTGTGGAAAGCTAAAACTCTCTGAAAAGATACAATGACAGCAAAACATGTGTCAGGGATTGCTTTTATTCAATAACCTTCACATGCAAAATACCTGCTTAACACACTTCTTCCTCTTTTCTTTATTGTGGGAGCATTTTTTCCTGGGCACTGGTGTGTTCGCCTGAGATGCCATATTCCTTCTGTTCAAATTCTCATCATGAGAGATGTTAAGAAGAAGCTTGATTCATCTTCCTTAGACTTTGCTACTGGTCAAAATGATCTAGGACAGTTGGACTCAACCTGTGGTCCAGGGACCCCTGGGGGTCCACAAAGCCTTCTCAGGGGATCTGCGACTGCTCAGAAAATTAAATAATATTGACAGATTAAATCCCCAGCTTTCAGTAATGACTCAGTGGGGGCGGTCCCAAGATTCCAATAATGATTCAGTGGGTTGTCCCCGGGTTCCAGTATTGATAAAGTGGGGCTCCACAGAAGTCAAAAGGTTGGTAACTACTGAGCTAGGATCTGCCTGGGAATAGGGCTCTTGAAAATTGTAGATGAGGTCTCTAAAATGTAGTCAGAATTAAAAGCTGTTTGTTCCTGCAATTGTAAAATTGAATATAAAATCTGGTGTAGTACTTGTAGTGCCTCTGATAATTGAATGTATTCAACTGGAAAAAGAAATGAGCCTTCAAGAGGTAGGTTAAGTTTTATCTATAAATCATACTCAAGAACCAAATCATCACTGGGTGTATAGTTGAAGAGTCCTAAAACCTCTTCAGTTTCTTCATTGACCAACAGCGATTTTAGTGGACCTGCATTAATATCCAGAAGTGTAAATATGGCTTGAAGATATGTAGTTCAATGGGCCTGCTTGTGCATGGGGCTACAAAACATAGAGTCCATTATTTATACCATTATAGAGTTAGCTGCTACCTCTTTATCTGAAATATGAAATCGTAGATTCACTCAGGGGAAGAAAAAAGGAAAATAAAATAATGCCAGCAGTGGTATAGTAAATGAAAGTAATTGAAATTAGCAAATGCACATAACCAAAAAGAATACATAAATAAATTAGGCATTTTGGGTACAGTCACAAAGTTGAATGTATACATTGAGACTTCTGAATCACAATCACAATAAATTACAAGTGTGCAGTGTGAAAAGTGTGACCACACAGTTAGTAATTGGTGAAACCCAGGTACAAACAAAAGTAAGAAATACATAAAATCAAGAATAGGCTGTATTTGAAAAACCACAGTGCATGTGAAAGATCCACAATCATCTGACGCTTTTTGAATCTAAGAAATACATGCTGAATTGACTGAGGCTGTCCCTATTAAGATATTAAGTTGACATTTTAACCTCTATTGTTTACTTGACTTTAACCATCATCAGGACAGTATTGTCAAACCACAGTTAAGGAAAAGCAACCTAGAAACTTCAGTTAATAGTACACAAACCTAAATGCAGAGACACAGGTCACAGCCACAGGCCTGGATGGAACTGAAAATGAAGGCAAAGGAATTAGCATATAGGTCAATCATCAAAGACAGAAAGGTTCACTTAGCTTATCTGAAGAAGCTAGCAGGTCAAATATTGTTTTGCAGTTCCAGCTCGATAGTCCACCTGCTTACAGGAGGATAACAAAAGCCCCCAGCAGAAACAGGCCCCATGCCAAGAGATGCGACGTGTCCCAGAAGGGAGATTCTCATAGTAAGACAGCCTGGTAAGAGAAGGTGTTGCACAGGGAAACCTCCTAGTGATCACACCACCAAAGAGTAGGGCTGGCATAGGAAACGTGATGGCTCACCAATTTGTAAAGCTCATTTTTAACCAAATGGACAGTTCCTCCATATAATTTAGAAGTGAGGGAACCCTTGAATGACCGCTGGTGGGAACCCTTGCATGTAAATCAATGGTCGTGACTGCCATCCTTGATGTGCCAGAAGGACCACCTTATTTAGAGGAGGGCTCTCAATGTATGATACTTTGCCACTTGGGGCCGCCAGGTAAAAAATGGTGGACTACAGTAGAGAAAACAAATAATGGGCTCTATGCACAAGTAGAAATCCCCTTGTGTGTCAGAGGCATTGCTACTCTGTCAGAAACAAACCTTCACTTTGAGAGCTTGCTTCTCATAAATAAAATAGACTCACATATGGGATGAAACAACCAGAGGTCTTGCTCCGCATTTGGTTTTGTCAAAAGTGCATTAGCCTCACTGACGTATGCACTTTTGGGGAAAAAAGGCCCTACTAACATGGAGGAAGTAAAGAGTGCCAATTGGTTGTGCATGCACACTCATTTTTGGTGGTGTGCAGATGCTATGTGTCCCATTTCAATTATATTAATTCAATTTTTTCATCGTCTTTTATTGATTTTAACAGGTAAATAACATTACGATTCAATTACATATCCCGCCCTTTATTTTATATATTTTTTTAAATGGAAATCTAGTTCTGAAATAGAGGTAATTTGCTCATTGCTTAACACCAGGGTATACTATCTATAGCCGATATGTATTGAGGCTAGTGAGACCTAGAGGTGATGGTCTAATCTGATAGACAAGACCACACATGATGTTGTTAAATCATGTCTACGTTTTTTCCTGTTGTATGATTCCAATGATCATAAAGAAATTAAAAGATAAACTGCCATCTGTACACCTTGACTCATTTGGGAAAAATAATTTGGCCCTGTGGGGCAGGAAGAAAGGGAGTGGTTGTTATGGGGGCGGGCCGGGTCATTAGGACTAAGGAGGCCCCGGCAGTTAAAGTGGGGAGCGACAAGCAAAATCCGTAGAGGGAGGCCTACGTGCAGAGTAGGAGGTGGCCATCAGCGACGGGAGGCCTCCCAGGGAAGACTGCAGTGGCCTGATTGCACAGAAGGGGGATATGAGGCCTCTGCCAAAAGTATGCAGCATTGGCTGAGCTGCTCAGAGAGCACATTCTCTTAAAAGACTAGTACAACAAGGAGAGAGGGCGGGCTTGATGGGCCAGTGTTTGACAGATGAGGCACAGGTGCAAAAATCAATACAGGCAGACAAGCAGCATCCCTGGAGCCTTGTGCAAGGGGACGAGGAGCCATTAAGCATGACAGGCCAGGAGGAGATTAGGAGAAGGCTGGCAAGTTGGACCTTGGTAACCAGGCAGGAGGAAAGTCGGGTTTCAGTGATATTTGTAGGGCCATGATGTTGGGCTGTCCTCTTAGGATAATGATGTGGCTGGAAAGAGGAGCCAGATTAAGGGGACGAAGCAGGAGTCCTGCCTGGGGAGGTGGGAATAGCTACAGTAGGCACCAAAGATTCTGCAGTCCCGGTGGGCAGCAGGAGGTCCTTGGGGGGGGGGGTAAAGAGGGATGCTTTGTTGGCTGTCAGCGAGAGAGATGCACAAGACAGACAGGGAGGAGAGGGGAGTTCAGGAGAGGACGGAGCCCCTGAGTCTGCACTGGTGGCAACAATGTTGAGATTGAGTGAGTTTGAAGAGGAATAGGAGATGAGAGCTGGAATCAGGAGAAGTTGGGGGATTGGGATGGTGATGAGAACACGAGAGTGGAGGTAGGGCCCAGTGGTTGGTCGCGGTGTCCAGAGGACGATTGAGGCCATCCGCAGCAGGCTCATTGAGTCAGTACACCTGTCCCATCAGAATTGTTCTAAGTGGAGTAGCAGTGCAGGTTTCCAGACAGTAGAACTGGGGCGACTTGAGCGCACTGAGTTGAAGAGATGCCTGGGACCAGTGCAGTTCACTGGGCGTTGTTGTGGGATCCTGGCGTGGCTGACAGAAAAGAAGGTCCAGAATGACCTTGTCAGTCCCACCAGCAGGTAGGTCATGGACGGCCTCCAGCCATTCCAGCATGAGGGATAGGTGAAGGGCATCAGCAGAGTGGTACAGATGGTTTGTTTTGGCTCCCTGGGTGCCATGTATGGCCCCATAAAGTACAAAGGAGTAATCATATCAGGCGGGAAGGAGAGTGCAAGACCCAGTTGGGCTAGGTTGGGGGACCCGTTTAGGGTCATACTGATTGATTATGATGATGACAGCCTTGAGGAGGGTGAAGTGTGGGAAGAGGGGCAGCGGAGGGTCACAGTGAGAGGGAGCGGGGGTCAGCTAATGTTCTGTCCAGTGTGTTGCAGGCAAAAGCGGTCTGGCCAAGTATAGCGGCAGAGGCACAGAGGTACATGAGGTGGCAAGCACCTTTGCGGGCACCAACCTTGGCGCTAGATATGGAGGCAGAGGCATGGAGGCCCATGGCGAGGCAGCAAGTGCCTGTACAGGCACTGACCTTGGAGCCAGGTAAGGCCCAGGATGCCAGCATGGGTCTGGTGATGGTGTCCACAGGTTTGGATGTGGGAGGAGCACATAGGTGGAGCGGGTGTGCAGGATTATGTATGTCAGGGATGATTGGGTAGGTACGGAAGTAGTAGCGGAAAGCGCCAAAGGTGGGCAAAGATCGGGGTTGGAGGCTGTGGGGGGTAGCATTGTTGTGGTAGGCGGTTAGGGGGTGCAGGTGAGCCCGAAGAGAAGAAGGAGGGGTTGGAGAGCAAGGTGCTCAAGATAAAGAGGCTACTCTACACGGGGGTCACAAAGCCATTGGGGGCACATTTGATGCTGGGGATGGAAAAAAATAATTTAGGGGGATTATGTGGAAATCCTGAAATTATTACACAGGGAGTTGCGCTACAACGATCGTTCTAAGAAGGAAAAAATACAAGCTGGACAAGAGGTCAAAGGTGACCCTGCTGATTGAGAAGTGGACCACAGCATTTTTAAACTATGCTACAGTTTACTGCGAGAAATTCCCAGAGCGCTTTTGTAGTCCTGTTCAAGTATATGACCGTGATGCATGTTACGGGGAGAGGATACACCTGGGCTCAACATGATGAGAAATTCAGGGTGCATTTATCATGAGATCCCAAGGCAAAGTGAGGGGAGTTGGACACCGACCTTTGGCAAGCACCACAAACATTTTTTACAGTCAGTGGCTTGCCTACAGTTTATCAGCCCTCTCAGGTATGCCCCATCCAGGGAGAGTGGTACGTAAAAAAGCCAGACCAGAACCGGGGGTACAGGCTGGGATTATAACAAGGGGATGAGTATGCGGGAATACTACAAGTTTAAGCACAAGTGCTCCAAGCGCTCAGGCAGACATGCCCTCGTTCATTTCTTTGGACCAGCAGGTTAATACCAGAATCTGAAGCAGCACTCTAGCAGGCTGGGGTGACACCAGCAACAACAGCCCTACAGCTACAGAGAGGGTTGAGGGACACAGGGATCTGGGGCAAAAGGCCTGCACTCCTGTTGAGGTGGACAGGTTGGGGGTACTGGCTAGGCTTTTATGATCGGCTGATGGAGGCAAAGGTTCTGCAGATGGGTTCAAGTGGGATTTTTGCTTGGGGTACGAAAATCCCTGGGCCCAGAGATGGGCTGACAATTTACTGTCAGCAACAGAACACAGAGAGGCAGTATAGGCAAAGCCTAATAAGGAGGTTTCAGAAGGCAGGATGGCAGGCCCCTTCGATGACTGGTCTATGGAGAATCTTTTTGTGTCCTCAATTGGAGTGGTGCCTAACAATGAACAGGGTCAGTTTCATTTAATACAGCATTTGTCATGGCTGGAAGGGGGGGTCAGTGATTGATTTAATTTCACATGAGATGGGTTCGGTATCATAGTCTTCAGTTGATGTGACCATGTCATTGGTGGTGATGGCGGGCCCTATAATATAATTTGTGTTGGCAAAGTGTGATGTGAAGTCAGCTATTTGGCTGATTACAGTTCATCCGCACAATTTCCAGCTATTGGGCGTGTACTTTAAAGGGAAGTGGTATCTGGACAAGGTACTGCTGATGGGCTGCTCAATATTGTGTGCCCTGTTCAAGTGTTTTAGCTAGTTTCTACAGTAGCTGTTTACATGGCATAAAAGCCATCAATTATTAATGCACAATCTGGATGATTTCTTCTTTGTGGAGGAGCCCAGCTCTGCAGACTGCCAGCGGATGCTGGCAAGCTTCGAATAGCTCTTGGGCGACCTTAGGATCCCCCTGGCCCCGGAAAATCAGTGGGCTTGAGTACAGTGT
The DNA here is from genome assembly GCF_031143425.1 of Pleurodeles waltl. NCBI lineage: Eukaryota > Metazoa > Chordata > Amphibia > Caudata > Salamandridae > Pleurodeles > Pleurodeles waltl. The sequence continues at coordinate 73,787,011 of NC_090450.1, read as the reverse complement.
TGACTTTCTTGGGCATTGAAATATATTCACAAAGGATGGAGGTGAAATTGCCACAGAACAAAAATGAGACACGCAGACACTGTTGGTTCACATGCTGGAGAGAGACAAAGTGAAAGTCAGGGCAATTCAAGTGCTATTGGGGCACTTAAACTTTGCTTGCAGGGTGGTCAGAACAAGGAGAACATTTTGTCAGAAGATGGAATTAGCACTTTTGGGTTTCTCACCCCCTCATCACTATGTGCGGCTATCAGCGGAGGTTAAGGAGGATAGCATAATCCTGCAGATCCCATTTTTTCCCTGTAGTCCTTTAATGGGATTCCTTTGACTCAACAGGAAGACATGATTTGGGATGTGCAAATACTCTCAGATGCAGCGGGAGGACTGGGATATCCCTTTCAGAATGCAGCATATGTCAGGCCTGGAAAATGACATTGCAAATGCTTTCTCTCTTTCACAATGGGGGAGATTCAGTGGGTTGGCCAAAGAAGCTGAAAGGTACAAGACACCCATGCCGGAAAAATTGTGGTCAATAGGAAAACCCAGGATGGTGCAACTGGTGGTATGGTCCCTGGTAGAGTCAAGGCAGAGAGCTTACGATCAGGCTTGGCCAGAATTCATGGCAACGGGAGCACAGGGAGGAGGGTTGGCTGGGGGCGGAGGATGTAATACAGTTTATCCCGGATCTATTTGAGAGTGGTTTGTCGCATGTGACTATTGCAGGTAAACTAGTTGGGATTGACTTTATGGGAAAATTGTTGAGGGGGTATAACCCGTCAGCGGGCGACCTGGAGCACAGGAAAGCTGGTAGAGGAAGCAAGGGCACTTGGGACGGCTGAGGAAGCTGCTGACATGGAAACTAATTTCAGAAGTAGCACGGTGGTTGCCAGAGGTGTGACGGGACCCGATGGAGACATGTTTGTTCTCTGTGCTTATGTCTTGGATGTATTTTGGCACATCTTGTGTTGCAGAATTGCTGGGTGGCAGGAGCAGGGGCGGGATGAGGTGGGCGGATGTCAGGAGAATGGAAGGTAGGTTGGAGATATGACTCCGTAGCTCAAAAAGGGATCAGAGATCACATGGGGGAGTAGTGCTGCACTGGTTCATTAACATAAGCGGGCAACAGGGGCTGAGCACGGAAAGACATTATGCATTTGGGGAACTGGTCTTCCAACGGCTTCAGACTTTATGTGCGGGAGCAGGGTGCTGAGGGGAGCATGCCAGGGCATGTTTGTTGATTCCTTACTGCTGTCTATTTGGTTACAGGTTCTGTAGCTGGCCCTGTGATGTGGTAATTTGGGTGTTTGGCCCCTCATTCATCAAGTGGGCAGAGAGGCAAGCTACACAAAGGGAGTTTGTGGCGAATTTGGGTTTTGACAAGCATTTGTTTCCTATTACGTGGTGGGGAAATGTGAACATGTGCTGGCAAGAACTGTCAAAATTGTTGTGCCTCAGCAACCTATGCTGGCCTGGGTGATTCTAGATTGTTGGCTAGAGGACAGGCTGGCAGTTGAGAGAGGGGAACGAAGTGGCACAGAGAGGACGCTCGAGGGGTGGTTTATTCTGGACTTAATAAATATATAAGGTGATATTCATTTACATTTCCTGGACTTAAATAAAAATTATGAATAGCATGATGGAAAGCGGTAGATGCCTGGACATGTTCGTTCTCCACCCGGTGGAGAATGGCCTGGTGAGGGAGAAAGGTGTAGTGCTTTTGAGGGCCATGAAGCAGGATTTATTGCAGATTAAGGCCCAGTGAGCTGGATGCTTTGTGTCTGTGGACTGAGTTTACGCCGAGGGGATTTTGTCAGGGAAGTTTTGGAGTGGGGCTAGGAAGCCTGCAGCTATAGACAGGAAAGTAAAAGAGAATTGGCCTGCTTCTGCAGAAAAATTGCTTTTGGGAGCATTTGTCATTCAGATGTAAAATACGATAAGAAGGAGTTCTTAAGAGGTAATGGGGTTTATCTGTCTCTGGTGGGGATGGAGTTGTATTTGAGGTGAGGGTAGTGCTGGCTAGGACTTTGAGCATTAGGAGATAAGGTTGAGGTTTTAGCAAGTCAGCTAGGGGTGGGAAGGGCAAAAAAAGTTAGCAGGCTCCCTTTTTCTAGATGGTGGTGGCTTGGAGAATTTTGCATGGGTTTACATACGTTTGGTTGGCGTTGCCAGTTAGTTATCCACATGGAAAGAGAGGGTAAGCAGGAAATTCACAGTTATATAGAGGAAGTTTGGTTGCTTAGAGGTTCATTCATGCAGATATAGGCTGCAGGGAAAAGTTAAAGTTGAAATCTGTTGAAATACATTACATTTCAAAATGAGATAATTGAGGGATGGGGTTTATGGGTGGGACGGTAGGGGGGTGGGGCGAGATTTGATATATACAGAGGTTGTAGTTTTGTAAGGTGGTTTGCCCAGGTAAAGTTGTGATGTGCACCTGTTGCAAAAAAGCAGCCTTTTTCTCACAGTAGCAAATGGTCAGTGGTCTGAGATGCACCCGTCCCTTCTAAAAGCCTTGTCATTACCATGTACATTATGGGTCAAAAGATGTTACCAGAAAAACTTCTAAACATTATGGCCCGTATTTATACTTTTTTAGCGCCGCATTTGTGCCGCTTTTTGACGCAAAAATGGCGTAAACTTACAAAATACAATTGTATTTTGCAAGTTTGTGCCGCTTTTGTGTCAAAAAAGTACGCAAATGCAGCACTAAAAAAGTATAAATATGGGCCTATATGCCTATCTTCTTTCTGCTCGATTCACAAAGAACCCCAAAATCTCCATATGGGTATGAAATGTGTTGCAAAAATATACAACTATTAACTTGAGTAAAGGAACAAGAAGGTGCATGTGTATGATTCAGGTAACCTTACCAAAGGAGTAATGAGAGCATTTCCCTAAAATTTATCATGTTTTTTTAACATTTTTGTTCCTAAAAGTCATACAACTGTATTTGCTTTTATTTGGGCAGCCTTACCCTCAAAGGTTCTTCCTTTAAATTTTCTTTACGTTTCCCAGTGTTCTTTCTTGATCTGGTGGAGAATTTCTCGTGAGTCAAGAAGAAACTTGCACCTCCGCAAAATGACAAAATAAAGACAAGTACGTATTTAAAAAATAACAACTTCTCCTTTTTCTAAATTGACCTCACTGTATAGTTCATTCTTTTTAGTTAACCCCTGCTACTGTTCACTCTTTGGTATGGCGTTTCTCTCTGGTAACACAAACTAAAACAGAGAGTCCGGCATGTACAGTGTTCTGTTGACTTTTGTAATGCTACATTATCACTTGTAATCTCCAGTTTTATTGCATTCATACAAAAAAAGACTTTGAATTTCACATTTTTTTCTATGACCCTTTCCCCCATCTTCCTTCCTAAGAATAGCTTGAATATTTTTTTATTTATTTATTTTTTAGAAAAACTCAAACTGGATTCTCTTGCCTGCAGTGGTCCATGCTTGGCCTGCGAGTGAGCAAACTGGGGTTCTCCCCACTCTCCGAAGAACCAGGGAACCACTAGTCATCAGCACAGTCCTGGTTCCTTGCATCGTCTTCTTCTTCTCTGGTCTCATTTCCTAGGTGCAGCTTCTCTGTCAGCATTTCTTTCCAGGTCAGAAAACTGAATTGTTTACTTGCTCTTAGTGTCTTTCTTCCACCACAGCATCTTTCTGCTTTCACTCTCCCCCAGAGGCAGAGCTACCATTGGTACAGCAGGTGCACGGCAGGGGGCCCACAGCCCGAGGGGTTCATTGAACCCTGATTATTGCTGTATTTACTACTGCAACAACAGTGAAAGGAGCAATTATCTTAGTTTGAACCAAGGCCCATGGCATCCTCGCTATGCTACTGCTCTCCCCCATTGTGTTGCATGGCATTTCCTGCTCTACCTGTGCTTTTCAGCCACCCTCTCCCATTGTCCTCCTTCGTATGTGTTCCGTCTCTCTTCCTTCCTTCTTCTAATCGCTCCTCTCTTGTTCAGTACGCTGACCTGCTTCCACTCGCTGTTTGTTAGGGTAACACAGGTGATGACTCTCTGAGCCCATATTCTTATTCTTATTCTTCCGACAGACATCATGCACAGTTTTTTCCTCAAAAATGTTACTGCAAATATTGCAGTGATGTTACCAATGATCTTATCAAAGATATAGAGTATTGCATTTTGAGGGGTAATTAGCAGTGCATGGCCAGGGAGCAAGTTATAGCTCCCTTAGGCTGCAAGTTCTGGGTTTGGGCTGAACCCAAGTCCCAAGATGGCTGCTAATACTTCCTTATTGAAGTGTTGGCAACCAATCTGATCTGAGCACGAGATTGGAAGGGTTTGTTGAGCCTTCGCGTCCCTATATATAAACATTAGAATTTTCTTTAACATCTCAAAAACTACTGAATGGATTTACACCAAAAAAGACAAAAAGGGCTCTTTCTGGACCAAGAGGTAGCTTTCTGCCAAATTTGGTGTAATTCCGTCCAGCAGTTCGGGCTGTAGTTGTGTTCAAAATTCCTATGGAAAAATACATGGGGAAAATGCATTTTGGGACCCTCCCACCCATTCTCGACTCCGCTTGATGGATCACCTTGAAGCTTTCCAGACAGAAGCTGAAGAGAGCTAGGCTCCATATATATTTATCCTACTGACAGAGTTATAATCAGGACCTAGTTTCCCTAGAATAAGAGATTTTTGCTTTGCCAATAACTTTGACACAGCTTGACAAATCTTCACAAAATTTACAAAACTAATATGGCAGTCGGTTCAGTTGCTGTCTTGAAAGTTTCGGGGTGATCTGCAAGTGGGGGCCCTGAAAAAGTGGAGGGTCCCAAAATTAATTTTCCCTATGCATTTTCCCATAGGGATTTTGAACACGACTATAGCCCAAACCAAACAGAATTGCCCCATATTTGGTAGAAAACTAACTCTTGGTTCAGAAAACTTGCTTTTTGTGATTTGGTGTAAACCTGTTTAGTAGCTTTTGAAGTATTAGAGTTTAAAAAATATTGATATCTAGGGACGCGGAACCGTGATTATATCTGATTTGCTGCCAACACTTCAACAAGGAAGTGTTGGCAGCCATTCTGGGACTTGGCTTCAGCTGAGTCCTGCAAAAAACGTTTTTTTTTAAAAGGGTCAGTGTAGGTTTTTTTTTTAAATCTCTGAAAAATCTACAGATCTAGATCTGCAGATTTTTCTAAGATTTTAAAATAAAGTGCGGTCTCCCGCCCTTTTTTTGTTTTCCCCAGTGTGGGCCAGGTCCCAGCCAGGTCCCATTGGGCCCGGAGGATGAAGTCCCTGGGGCCCGATATCAGCCAGGGGAGGGGGCACTGCACTGCCCCCATCACCTATTAAATGAAGGTTGGGTGTGGAAGGATGGGGTCCCCCAGGGCCAAAATCAGCCCGGGGAGGGCAGCCGTGCCACCCCCCTCCCTTTAAATTGCTACAAGTATGCAAAAGTGCAAATCACCTGAAAGTTCTACCCGTTTCGCCCCACACTGTCTTCCTTAGTAGTTTGCGAAGATCTTCCTTCATTTTACCAGGATGATGTACTGCTTACCAAGAGGCCCCCTAGTGCATTTCCGGCCGATTTTGGTGACGTATTTGTGATGCTGATGAATATGAGGACTTCTCTACAAAACAAAGAACAAAGAAGAACTTGTGTTAAATAGATAAGACGAAGGACCCTGCTTGGTGGAGATTTACATTGTTGTAGTCTCATTGGCCTCTCTAAAGCAGGATTCACGTTATCACAGAGTTCTGAAGAAATACACATGAGCAACAATAATTTTGCTAAATGCACATAAAGTCACCTAGAGACATTTCCTTGTGGTCCATTATTCATCTTAGTGTACTATACACAGGGGACATTGACCCAAAGAGGTAGCACTTAAAAACTAATCACTAGAAAGTACTTCGGTTGGGTAGACATTTTGAGAAAAAAAGTGGAATACTTGTTGGATAAACGGGCTGGTGTGGTTCCTTTGTGGCTCAGTCACTCACTCAGCTACTGACACACCCACTCAGACACTCACAGACCCACTCAGGCTCACGCATCCACTCACAGACCCACTCAGAGACTCATGCACTTACTCACAGACGCAACAGAGACTCATGCAGTCACTCACAGATTCAAAAAGAAACTCATGCACTCACTCACAGAGGCACTCAAGGACTCATGTATCACTCACAGACGTACTCATGCTCCCAGTCGTAGACTCACTTAGACATTCACACACCCAGTCACAGACCCACTCAGAGACTCATGCACCGACTCACAGACCCACTCAGAGACTCAGGTACTGACCCACAGACCCTCTCAGAGACTCATGCACCCACTCACAGACCCACACAAACACTCACACCCACACAAGAGACTCTCACTCTCACACCCAGAGACTCCCTCTCACACTCAGACACTCTCACACCCACTCTCACATCCACATAGACACTGTCACACATATTCACACACCCAGACAGACACTGTCACACCTGCTCTCATACCCAGAGACACCCTCTCATACCTATATATATATATTTATCCTACTGACAGAGTTATAATCAGGACCTAGTTTCCCTAGAATAAGAGATTTTTGCTTTGCCAATAACTTTGACACTGCTTGACAAATCTTCAGAAAATTTACAAAACTAATATGGCAGTCGGTTCAGTTGCTGTCTTGAAAGTTTCGGGGTGATCTGCAAGTGGGGGCCCTGAAAAAGTGGAGGGTCCCAAAATTAATTTTCCCTGTGCATTTTCCCATAGGGATTTTGAACACGACTATAGCCCAAACCAAACAGAATTGCCCCATATTTGGTAGAAAACTAACTCTTGGTTCAGAAAACGTGCTTTTTGTGATTTGGTGTAAACCTGTTTAGTAGCTTTTGAAGTATTAGAGTTTAAAAAATATTGATATCTAGGGACGCGGAACCGTGATTATATCTGATTTGCTGCCAACACTTCAACAAGGAAGTGTTGGCAGCCATCCTGGGACTTGGCTTCAGCTGAGTCCTGCAAAAAACTTTTTTTTTAAAAGGGTCAGTGTAGGTTTTTTTTTTAAATCTCTGAAAAATCTACAGATCTAGATCTGCAGATTTTTCTAAGATTTTAAAATAAAGTGCGGTCTCCCGCCCTTTTTTGTTTTCCCCAGTGTGGGCCAGGTCCCAGCCAGGTCCCATTGGGCCCGGAGGATGAAGTCCCTGGGGCCCGATATCAGCCAGGGGAGGGGGCACTGCACTGCCCCCATCACCTATTAAATGAAGGTTGGGTGTGGAAGGATGGGGTCCCCCGGGGCCAAAATCAGCCCGGGGAGGGCAGCCGTGCCACCCCCCTCCCTTTAAATTGCTACAAGTATGCAAAAGTGCAAATCACCTGAAAGTTCTACCCATTTCGCCCCACACTGTCTTCCTTAGTAGTTTGCGAAGATCTTCCTTCATTTTACCAGGATGATGTACTGCTTACCAAGAGGCCCCCTAGTTCATTTCCGGCCGATTTTGGTGACGTATTTGTGATGCTGATGAATATGAAGACTTCTCCACAAAACAAAGAACAAAGAAGAACTTGTGTTAAATAGATAAGACGAAGGACCCTGCTTGGTGGAGATTTACATTGTTGTAGTCTCATTGGCCTCTCTAAAGCAGGATTCACGTTATCACAGAGTTCTGAAGAAATACACATGAGCAACAATCACTTTGCTAAATGCACATAAAGTCACCTAGAGACATTTCCTTCTGGTCCATTATTCATCTTAGTGTACTATACACAGGGGACATTGACCCAAAGAGGTAGCACTTAAAAACTAATCACTAGAAAGTACTTCAGTTGGGTAGACATTTTGAGAAAAACTGTGGAATACTTGTTGGATAAACGGGCTGGTGTGGTTCCTTTGTGGCTGAGTCACTCACTCAGCTACTGACACACCCACTCAGACACTCACAGACCCACTCAGGCTCACGCATCCACTCACAGACCCACTCAGAGACTCATGCACTTACTCACAGACGCAACAGAGACTCATGCAGTCACTCACAGATTCAAAAAGAAACTCATGCACTCACTCACAGAGGCACTCAAGGACTCATGTATCACTCACAGACGTACTCATGCTCCCAGTCGTAGACTCACTTAGACATTCACACACCCAGTCACAGACCCACTCAGAGACTCATGCACCGACTCACAGACCCACTCAGAGACTCAGGTACTGACCCACAGACCCTCTCAGAGACTCATGCACCCACTCACAGACCCACACAAACACTCACACCCACACAAGAGACTCTCACTCTCACACCCAGAGACTCCCTCTCACACTCAGACACTCTCACACCCACTCTCACATCCACATAGACACTGTCACACATATTCACACACCCAGACAGACACTGTCACACCTGCTCTCATACCCAGAGACACCCTCTCATACCTATTATCACACCCAGAGAGACAGGCCGTGACCAGCATCCCACCGCACACCATCAAAGCCCATGAGCGGTTTGGAGGTTGGGTGGTTATAGGGGCTTGGTGCCAGGCCGTGGCTACAGGGCCTTGCACGGCAGTGGTTGGATTAACGTATAGTAATTTTTAAAAAAATAGAAATTCACTGAAAAAACAAAGGTTAAAGGGACATTATAGTTAGGAAACAGAATTCAAAATACACATAGAAATTCGCTGAAAAAACAAAGGTAACAGGGACATTATAGTTAGGCTCTGAATTTATTTGTACACAACCTTAGAAATTCAGCAGTTATAGTTAAAGTTATTTCAAGCAACTATAACTTGCGCCCTAAGGTAATTATAACTTGCGCCCTCACCATGTACTGCTAATTACCCCAGATTTTACAGCACTCATGACATCAATAACGTTATTAAAAATATAAATAAAGCATTTCACACTTAATTAAGAAAAAAACTGTGGGGTGAGTTATAATTGCCTTAGGGCGCAAGTTTTAGTTACTTGAAATAACTATGACTATAACTGTAGAATTTCTAAGGTTTTGTAAGAATACATTTAGAACCTAACTGTAATGTCCTGTAACCTTTTTCAGTGAAAACAATATATATTTTTCTAGAATACACCTGTGGAAATGGGGCATATGGGTGTGCTTCCTGACACTTACTGCACCACCTACACATAATAATTTGGATAAAAAGATATAACTGCAGATAGGTTAGCAAAACAATGTATATTTTAGGAATACTGTCAAAGTTATGACTGGAAAACAGTCCTCCCCAATGCATGCTGGTACATGTAGTCAAAAACAGTCTTCTACCCACTGTAATAAGTGGTCATTTGCATGTTCAAGTCCAGTCCACTGATTGGTAATCCTTGACATCTGCTCAATGGTGTAACAAAACTGGACCCCCCACCCCCCTGCAAAGTCCTTGGAGGGGCCACCTCCCCTCTGGCCCCGGTGCCTGTGCACAGTGAACTGTGCTGAGGAGACCCTATGGGGTCCCCTGCACAACGGGGGCTGCTGGGGCCTTTGTTAAAACACTGCATGTAATACATACTTTCAGTATACTTCAGAAGGGTAAGGCTTGGTGAGTGGAATGTCTTGCTACTGTATTATTCATGGATTAGTGCCAGCAAGCTTCCAGGTGCCAACACTGAGCTTCAAGCCAAATCAACAGGAGACTGCTGCAAACAATTAACAAGGGGTGGGGTTGCACTCTGGAGAACTAGTGTATGTAAATAATGTACCAGCACATATGGGCCAGGTGCTCTACCGCATCAGATTCAGGAAGAATATCAGGACTTCCATCAAAGAGATTAACTTCAAAATGAGAGAGATAAATAGAGAGAGGGAGATTGAGCGTGAGGGAGAGAGAGAGAGAGAGAGAGGGGATGAGAGAGAAAGTGTGTTGGTATAAATCTCTTGGTGTGTGTTAGGTTTCTCTTCCTTCTTCACTACCCACCATTTCTTCTAGCACTGTTTTATTTCTCCTCCAAACTCTTTTCTGATAACATCTAAATCTTCCTCACCTCCTCCTTAACAGACTCATTCCAACTTTGTGTGATCAGTTTCCTCTCTGCTGCTAACCAAAACTGGATGACTCAACACTACTTACTACACAGCCATATCAAGAGTGAGCTCCCCCAGTGCTTAATTTGAGTCGGTGGTTGCAAGTAGGGTTCACAGGCACTCATTTGGGGGAACCCAAACCTATTTTCCATCACCAGAGTTTGACACAGAAGTATAGAGTGTGAAAAGCAAAAAAGGTAGGGGAGAAGGAGAGGCAGAAAGATGGAAAAATAGTGGCAAAAGAAGAAAACAGAGACGAGAAAGAACTTGTAAACGTTAGTTAAAGGAGCAGGGAGTGTTGAGGGATGAAAGCGACACAAGTTGGCATCAAGATGGCAATCTCGACGTTTGGCAATGCAGATGGTGGGCTTCTTACAAAAACTGGTGCTTACACATTTTACAAATTGAGCCCTGGCTCCTCCATCACCTCGATTACCACATGCACCCAATGCTACCTTCTTACACATTCAGTCACCTCTTACCTTCTCTGTAAAGACATAATGATGTAGACCCCGGGATGGTGAAATACTCTACCACTACTAAAATGGTCTTAAATGTTGCCATGTGGTCACCTCTCAACCTTCCAAAATTTACCATTCTACAAACATGAGATAGACTGTCTAAAAGCATACCATAGTTACAAGTATACCACGGGTGTGCAGAACTTTTATTACCTAAGCAATCCTAGTTCTTGATTGCTGGTGTACGCAGGTGCTAATTAGCTCTGAAAAAGAATGTGCTGTATTCCCGCAAGTTAAATTTACAAATATTTCCCTCATGAATTTCAAGCTTTTGGGAAGTTGGCAATCATTTTTTGAGAACATCACTTAAGAGGGATGATAAAGTCCCAATTTTAAGGTGAAAATCCACATGCAGTACATTTTCTGACTACAGGTATTGATCATCGTATTTGGGAGATTTACAGGAAGATTGTGAGAAAAAAAATGCAACTTTACACTCCTCTAGCTTAGGTCATCATGGTATTCAAAATAGCCAATAACTACCTTTTGCTACATCTTTATCACCTCCATTTGGTCGTGAACCTCACTTCACGTCACCTTCCTTACAGAGGCAACTCTTCCAAACTCAGATACATTTTCTCTTCTGTAACTCTTCCACTGGAATACTGCCTCTTTATATTAATCGAAACTTCAAACTATCTGTCAAACACCACACCCCTTAACTAGAAAAGTATTCTTGTAACTTGAAGAGTTTCTTTTTTATGTTTCTATTTATCTTAGACTTGAAAATTAAATAACTTTCTCTCTCAAGAAAGTTTTTTTAATAAATAAACAAATACTCCAGGTTTCTACAAGCCCTCAGTGTGCATCTCTTTCAATCATTATATCTTACAAAAAAATCATTTTTTGTTATTCCGTATTGTGTAACTGGTCACGTCCCATTACTTCCCAAATGTTGACTTTCACATACCATTCTCATTTAAGTGTTCATTGCGCGTCCTGCCCAGTCCAGGTTGGTAAATGCTAGCTCACACTCAAACTTCTTCATCAGCTGAATTTTGCCTAAATAGGATTTGCATAGGAGGTCAGATGATGACATTACGTTATCTGCGGGGGTTCAACGCTGTTATTCGAAGTGCAGAGCCCCGCAGCAACAAATCCTGAGACAACAGAGAAATCCTCCCATATCCACCTTGTACGAAAAATAATACATAGAAGAGCCATCCTAGACACAAAATGGCGGAACATTCCAGGGGGAGATCTTGGGGGATTAATTAGAGGACTAAACTCTGTTTTGCATCGGGATCATATGTCACATTCATTTATAACACATCTACTTACATGCAAAGCACGTGGCGACCTCCTTTGGATGAAAGGTGCTTCTGCAAATCAAATTATTTCAGTTTTCCAATCTGGGAAGCTATTTGCTCTATTTATTTACGTATGTTTTGTATTGAAGCTCCGAATCACTTTACAGCTTTTAGCAAACACTTATGCATATTTTAAAAGTGCACAGCGGGAATCCTCTTTCTTGACAAATCGGTTGCTAATTAATGCAGGCCTCCTTTTCCAGCAGCCATTAACCAGGCACATCATGTTGTCACAAAAAACCCTTATTTCCAGGCAGTAAATATTCAGCCATGTGTACTGGGAGCGAAACTGAGAAGGAAGAAGGCAGGCAGAGAAAAGCATGTTTAGGGAATTTTGATAACTACAGCAACCGCGTACAAAATTTGGGCTTTGGAGTTTGACGGACGTTTCTAGAGACTGCAGTACCTAAACAGAGATCTGAGACAAACACATTTAGATAATTAACTAAAATAAACAGGCAATTTGACAGGCATCATGGATTTAGAGACTGGCGAGCTTAAATGCTTTTCGGTTATTCAAAAGAGGATCAGGCTGGCTAAAATTATTTAAACCAGATCTTTTACAGAACTAAAGAGTTTACAGTAAAATGTGTGATGAAAAATAGGAAATCCGGGTTAAGTGCGTGTGTGTATCATCCACCCGCAGATGTGGAACACTGCGTGATCCAATAAACACGGTTCTGTGTAACAAATTCACTCTAAACTCTGTTTAGCCACTGAAGCAGGACCCTGCGTGCAGGCAAAGTGATTGCCTATTATGGGCAAATCAAAATGATATTTTTATTAAATTGAGTTTTCAGCTTGAAAACAGCATGCAGGCCAAAAATTCTCAGAGTGTGCGAGGGTCTCATGGAAGTGCAGGCATGTAAAAGACTCAAAATCTCCTTAAATTACATGAAAATGTAACATTCATGTTTTTGTTTTTTTATAAGTTCTCTCATTTAAAAAGTTGAACACTAACCTATGACCCTCACTGTTGAATGATAATATCAACCTTTCTAATATTATAGCGGGAAAATTGGTCAGAGACTTACATCTCTGCTGCAGACATAGGCCCTCATTCTGACCTTGGCGGTCTTTTCGCAAGACCGCCGAGTTACCGCCGCGGTGAAGACCGCGACCGCGGCGGTATGCCGCTGTGCGCATTCTGACCGCTGGGAGCGTTCCGCCGGAAAAACGCCAGCAGCCACACTGGCGGTCGGCGGGAAAGTGGAGACTGGTCAACCTCCACCGCCACGCCAGCAGAACACCGCCCACAGAATTACGACCCACATTTCTGTGTGGCGGTCTTCTGTTGGCGGTCTTCTGTTGGCGGTCACCTCCCCATGGCTCCCGTCGCCTCCCAGAGGACCAACGCACAAGGTAAGTTGACCGTCCGTGAGGGGAGGGGGTGGGGGGGTGTTGTGTGATGTGGGCGTGCATGGGGGTGTGCGTGTGAGTGTGTAGAGGGGGTGTGTGAGTGCGTGTATGCGGGCGGGGGGTGCTGCTGTGTCTATGGGTAATGTGTGCTGTTCGGCAGGTGCGCATGTCTGCATGTATGTGTGCGGGTATGTGTCCCCGTTGTGTATGTGTGTGTAGGGGGTGTGTATATGTGCATGTTGGGGGTGTGTGCATGTCGGGGTGCATGTATGTGCATGTCGGGGTGGGGGTGGGGAGGGGGTTCGTACCACCTCTGGGGGGTGGCAGGGGGGTGGAGGGTGTGGGGGGAGGACTCGGGTGGGTAGTGGGGGGTGGGGGAGACCCCTATCAGTGCCAGGGAAGGAATTCCCTGGCCCCGATAGTGCTTACCGCCATGGTTCGCACGGCGGTTCCCGCCCGCAAGAAACCGCGGCGGTAGGCAGGGTCATAATACCCTTGGCGGTCTTGGGACGACCGCCGGGCCGGAGTGCGCAAACTCCAGCCCCGCGGTCATGACCGCCGTGGCGGTCGGAGTGGAGAAGTGGCGGTCGGTCGCGGCGGGGACCGCCGCGGTCAGAATGCCATTTTTAATACCGCCGGTCTGTTCGCGGTCCGACCGCCGTCTCTCCGCCGACCGCCAGGGTCAGAATGAGGGCCATAGTGTGACCTGAATGTGTCAATCATTTGTATTTTGCAAAGGCTAGTTCAGCATCCCCTCAGTGCACCATTGATAAACTGATTACCATTATAGTGGATGAACTAACACTAGGGGTGGGCCATAAATTGAGCTCCACGGGCGAAGTTAGTTCAGTCTTGCCCACTCTGCACGCACATGTAACGCAAAGTATCTGCCAAAATCCACCAGCCACCACATGGTGGAGTTTTTTCTCATGTGTGGCTCACCAACAGTAAGTTGGCAGGTGCAAGCAAGATTTGACATCCTGTAGCGCAATTTTCGGGTATTAGGAAGGCACCAAATACGATTTCTCAAATGCGGGTGATCAAAACCATTCGCTATAACAAAGCTGTTGCTCGAGTAAAAAATCTACTCGAGCTGCAAGAAATTAACTTGAGAAGCAGCGTCCTCTGGCACTCCGCTGGGTGATGTTTGTGCTGATTTTTCAGGGCAGAATGAGCTCTTAATGCTAAAAATCAGCGCAACATGCTTAACTCCGACTGTGCACAGAACTCTGAGGAATCTCTCTGAGTTTTCATGTAATTCAGCAAAATTGCATGAAGTGAAGTTCCGCAAGTTCTGCCCTCCGCTAATTAACATCCATTATAAGTGGCATGAAGAAGCTGGTGAGACTGTGTTATTAAGCATTCTATTAAAAAAAGGCATTGTTGTAATGTGCACAGTTCTTCTGCACTGAGCAAAATGGTTTCATTTCACAATATTGACAGACCATGGTGTGAAAGAGCACCCATCAAAGATAGTGATAAACATCTAGGGCCAGATGTAGCAAAGGTTTGTGAGTCGCAAATGGCCCGAATCGCTATTTGCGACTGCGCAAAATCGGAAATGGGATGCAAAAATCCCATTTCCGACTCGCAAAAAGCGATGCGAGCCGTTACCGACTCGCAAAATGTGCGACCCCATTTTGCGACCCGCAAATAGGAAGTCGCAATTTGTGAGTCGCAAACCATATGCAATTGCAACTCGCAAATTGCGACTAGTCGCAAAAAGCCCAGTTTGCATGTCCCATTTACCACTAACTCAGAGCAGGTGGTAATCATTACCAAAGTATAAAAGGAGACCCAGAAGGCATCTGGGTTACTCAAGATGGCGGAGATATACCTGATAGCAGTGAGGAGGAGAGTCCACGCAGCCCAGCAGAGGAGGAGGAGGAGCCAGAGACAGGAGAAGATTTTCAGAACAAGGCAGACTCTTTTTCAGGAAACTGAGGAAGGAATCTACGACAAATACAGACTTAGCAGCGCAGCTATACTAGATTTAATTGAATTACTCAAACCACAGCTAGAACGCCAGACTCTGCGCGGCTGCGCCATCCCTACGCATGTGCAAGTGCTATGCTCACTGCACCTCTTGGCCTCGGGTAGCTATCAGGGGGTCATTGCTGTGGCAGGTGGGGTATCTCAAAGTGCACTATCAAGGTTCCTCAGGGCATTCCTAGATGCCATACTCACACACATGTCTCACTTCATATACCTACCCAGGAATGAGGCAGAAATTAACAGTACCAAGTTGGACTTTTACCGGATTGCCAACTTTCCCCATGTCATAGGGTGTGTAGATGGGACACATATTCAAATATGCCCCCCTGCAAACCTGGAATATCTGTTCCGCAACAGAAAGTGTACCCACTCACTCAGTATTCAGGTTGTTTGTGACGCCCATTATGTCATCACTGACATAGTCGCAAAATTTCCAGGCAGTACTCATGACTCCTACATTTTTAGGCACAGTGGGATACACCAACGCCTGGAACGGGGGGAGTTTGGAGACGGATACCTCCTAGGTAGAGCTGAATACACCTTGTAGACACACACACAGATCAATGTGCACACCAACCAGGACTTTCTAACAGTGTACTGTTTGTGCCCAACAGGTGACAGTGCATATGCACTACGGCCATTTATTATGACTCCGTACTTAACACCCAGCAATGAATGTGAGAGACGATACAACAGTGCACATAAGAGGACCAGGAACCTGATTGAACGCACCTTCGAATTGCTGAAAGCACAGTTCAGATGCCTCCACCGAAGTGGAGGTGCCCTCCAGTATACCCCCATTACAGCATTCAAAATTGTTGTCGCATGCGCTATCCTGCACAATATTGCCACCTGACGTGGGCTACCTCTCACCCCTGCAGACCCAGATTCTGAGGATGAAGAGCAGGAGCAACCACATCGCCATCATGGGGATCGGAGCATCGCAAATCAAGGCAGACTGAGATGGCAACACATCGCAACCCAATACTTTGGAAGGTACGTGTCAACTTCAACCATACTCATCTATTGACCAAAAACTCCATTTGTTAAGTGGAACAACAAAACTATTTAATATGTGCAGAAATTGAACTATTTGCAATGACAAACTGTTCAGGGAGTTCTGAAAGCCAACCATGCAAGGGGCACATTGTCGTCATGTACCCCAACATCAGGGACAGGATTTAGTTTATGACCTACGGCGGCCTCTGCCAGCCTGGCTGGTCCCAGGTTGTTCTGCAGTGCTCTGCCTGGTACTCCCACTCCGGAGCACCCTGGTGTCACCAGCAGAGACACTGCTCACAGTGGAGCCCTCTTCGCTGTCCTGTGGGGTGTCCCCTGCACCCCTGGACACATGCCGTGCCTCCATTAGATCGATCACATGGGTGATCCGGCCCAGGCCTCTTGCCACATCACCAGCAAAGTGGCCCATTTCCACTTGGAGGCCGACTGTCCTTCTTGACAGCCCAGTGGTGTTGACTGCCAGTCTGAAAATTGATGAGGCCATCCTGTCCAGCCTCTGGAGCAGCTGGCGGTCCCTGCGCGGCCCACCCTCGCTCTGTGACAGCAGTCCAGCCACCAGTTCCCGCATGGACAGGGCTAGGTCCCCAGTGTTGTTTCCTATGACGTCCAATTGTGCATGGAGCTGCTGCATGCTGGTCTCATTGCTCCTTACAAAGTGGTGCAGAACCCCACTAATACTCCCTAACATTTGGTTCTGCAGGCGCTGACCACGTAGCAGTTGTGCCTCGGTCATGGTGGTGGATGGACGCCCGGACTCAGCCTGCAGCCCTGCTCTACTCAACCTGCGTCGCCTGCGCAGCGGTGGATGCCCTGTGGGATGTACCGTGGCACTCCTGGCTGTTGCTGGTGCAGCCTTCGGAACCACTGTTGCAGCAGGTGTAGTCATCAAGGGGATGGTGTTGGTGGTGCAGGTGGGAGTGTTGGCAGCTCCTGTGCTTTCCTCATGGGGCTGGCTGACTGTTGGCACCTGGCTGCTGTGGCTGGTGGTGGTGTCTTGTGAGGGACC
Organism: Pleurodeles waltl; assembly: GCF_031143425.1. Lineage (NCBI taxonomy): Eukaryota > Metazoa > Chordata > Amphibia > Caudata > Salamandridae > Pleurodeles > Pleurodeles waltl. The sequence continues at coordinate 73,769,803 of NC_090450.1, read as the reverse complement.
TGTGGGACATGGGGAACAGACTGTCAGTGTCTACTATCTGTTGCACACTTCCTAATAAACATTTGCCTATTGACTGCCTAATTGACTACATTGCCCATAATGCATCATTCTGGTGTTTGCTACCCTGAAATGGAGCTATCTTGGTTATGCATGCCCCTGTGTACATGGTGGGTGGGGGTATGGCATTGCTGGGGGTACAGGCATATCACATGGTACTCACCGGTTGATGTTGTGGGCTCAGAGGTGTCCAGATCTCCGAATCCTGTAACTGCCTCCTGCTCCAGGGTCTCCTCCACCCTTTCCTCCAGGGGTGTGGGTGGTGGTACGGATGATGGTCCCCCCTCCTGTGCCTCTCATCTCCCGGAGCCTTTCTGCCACCCTCTCCTTGGTCCGGGAGCGGAGGTCATACCACCTCTTCTTGATCTCATCCACAATCCTGTGGCTGACCCCCAGGGAGTTCACCTTTTCCTGAATATCCAGCCAGATTTGTTTTTTAGTTGAGTCTGGCACATTGAGGGCTGCCTTCCCAAAAAGATCATCATAGTGCTGACAGCATTCCTCTGTCAGCACCTCCAGCTCCTTCGTAAAGAATTTTAGTTTCCTCTTTCTGGGAGTGTCTGCCATTGTTGCTGTAGCTCTATTTGCAGTTCTGCTGTTAAAAAGGGTGTGGTCCTCCCAGGTGTATTAGTAAACTTCCTGGCTGTGATGTCATCCTCATGTGCCAGGAAGTGTTTCCAGAGAGTTCTGGAGTGGTTTCTGGAGTGTTCTGCAGCACCTGCAATCAATTTACATGATACTCGCAATTTGCGACACCCACTCGCTAATTGCGTGTCCGTTTCTTGCACGGTCGCAAAAAGCGACCTCGCAGACAGCGGACTCGCTATCTGCGTTGCGACTCTGGGTGCGAGTCGCAATTTGTCCCCGGAAATTGTACCTGCATTCCTATTAGCGACACACAATTTGCGAGTCGCACTTACTCGCAAATTGCGAGTCGCTAATTTTTTTGTACCTACATCTGGCCCCTAGTTCCTTCTTCTGTTTAATCTAAAATCCATGGACTTTCTCTACTAAAAAATTCCAAAGCAAGCATGAGGACCACCTTGGAGACCTGCAGGTTCCTAGGGGTCTATGCTAAAAATTAAGTTATAGAGCCATTAATAATAGCTACAGCCTTATACTGTTTCTTACTTTAATGCTGCTGTTGAAAATACACTTTTGCCCAAAAAATCACTGAATGGTCATGGTTTGGATATAGTCAAAATCAATTTGTTCATTCAGGGTTCATATAACCCTATACTGATTCTTTTACTAGGTTCAATGTATTACGAACATGTGTCATGTTTAATACAATGTGAATTTATCAATCAATCAAATCGTAGTTATAGAGGATGGCTAATCACCTGCGAGGTTAAGCAGGCAGTGGATAGTATTAATGTATTATAATACTGTAGTATACGATAGAACTTACACAGCACATAATTGCTGCTGGCATGGCCCTGAAGAGCTGAGCGTTTGCAGCAACCAGGCATAATATGCACAGTTGGAAACTTATGCTTTCACTGTGCCATATGTGTGAAGCATTGGAGATCATGCATAGGGGCATAAAGGATGTTCGGTCTCAGTGGCTTTTGAATTTAGTTTGATGAGAATATCAACCACAAAAGAATAGCACAGAAAAATATTACCAAAAATTATTGTGGGCAAAATATCACTTTTAATATTGTTAATAATAAAAAAACATTATAGATTCATTAAAACATCAAAAACAGTTCAACATGTTTCTAAAATGAATGTTTAAGAAAGAATAAAACATATAAAAATAATTATAATAATTTTAGAAAAGCTAACACATTAAACTATATAAAAGAAATATATATATTTTTTAAATATATACTTTTTAAAGTAACTACCTTCAAAATATTTGAGACAAAAACACAGAATAAAATTAAAAGCAGTAATCTAACTCCAATTCACTTTTATTAAAAAAACAATCCAAAAAAGTAATGAAAAATACAATCCTCCCAACATTTAGAAAAATGCTTACACTCAGAGGAATGGAGGTCAGATTTACTATTGTAAGTTCAATCTAACAGTTACTGAAGAAAATGTATGCATGGACCAAATATACTATTATAATTTCAGTATAACAAACACTGGAAAAAGAGCATTCTTCATGAGGATCACATTTACTATTTTTACTTGAGTCTAACAAACATTGTGAAAGTATTTGTGAAGGGTCCCTCCTTTATTGTAATTTCAATTCAACAAACACTTTTTGGGAAAATGCCTTTTTTTTGGGGGTGGGGGTTGGATAGGAATTATTGCTCATATATGTCACACTGGGGATCAGATTTAATATTCTAACTCCAGTCCTACAAACATTACCCATATGATTGATGGCAGTCAGTTTTAATATTCTAACTAAGGTCCAAAGCTTGATAGAAATGCATACATTGGCAGTGTTTAATTCACTCTTCTAATTCCAGTGGAACAAACACTGGGGAAAATGTGTGCATTTACAGATTTACTATTTTAACTCAAGTTTAATAAACATTAGGAAATGTACATATATTGGTGGTGGTGTGTAAATTTACTAATCAAACTCCAATGCAGCAAATGTTGAGACAAGTACATACATTCAGATTTACAATTATAGTCACTATTCTACCTCAAGTTTTACAAACATGGGAGGAAGTGCATACATTTTGGGAAAGTGGTTACATTTACTATTCTAACACCAATCCAACACATCCTTGGGAAAGTGCAGTATTGGTGGGGAAGTTCAGATTTACTATTCTAATTATATTTTAACAAACACTAAGGAAATTGTATCTATTTGAGAGGTTAATATTCACCTCAATCAAACAACAAACTTTTGGATTACAAACAAGAACTCCTAAAAATCATTTACAGATCTAAATTTCTTGAGAATATTGATATATTTCTATAGAATAAAACACACAAACCCGAGAAGATTTCTCTAATCTAGAACATAAAATAGTTTAAAAAAACAAATATCTTTATAACCCAGTACATATATGAGGCTTTGCTTAAATACAAATTAAATTCACTACTTGAATAAATATTTTTCAATTTAAATATTAATTATAAATACAATTGATTGCCAATATAAACAAAAACATAATTAATTAATACATTAAACAATTAACCTTAATCATACATAAAAAAACTTCACATTAAAGCCCACAGCCTAAATTTGAAATGTGATGCATGATTTAAAAATGATTATTAAATGTTTAAACACATAAATACCAAGGGAAACAGTTTAAAGATGTTAACAAAATAATACATTAAAATCAAATATAATTATCAAAACACTACTCACCAAGTTCACTAATAAACACAGCAACCTAATGTCAAAATTTAGTAATAATTAAAACATATTAAACTTTAAACAAATAAGTAACAGGAGACAAAACAATAAACAAGTATTGAAATAACATAAGTTAATTTATAAAAAATATTGCCCAGCTAACCCCCCCAACAAACTCAACAACCCTAAAAAAGAATTGCAAGGATATTTTCACAAAAAGTTTTATATTGAAATAATTTATACAATACATGAAAACATAACACAATTCAATTTTAAAACTTGTTTTTATAGTAAAGCAGGTAAAAAAGATGCACTAACCTTTGCTATTTCAGTCCATGATATGTGTAAAATTACAATATTTTGACCATGACATATCATCAGATGATACTACTGAGTCAATACTTATAACAAGAATATCTTGACTTTGTTCCATGCATATTCATGAGGGCGATGTGGGTTGACATCCTGGTACTGTTATACATAGCATCTCAAATCAATATGAATCTAGGACTGAGCACTGTAGATTTCCATATTCCAGGTCAAAGAAACCTTTCAGATCTTTGCTGAGACAAAGAGCTCCAGAGTGAGGCTATCTGTAAAGAACAATTCATCACACCAATGAATATCTTTCTTTAATGGAGATTGATCAGCTGTGGAACTGGTCCTGGAATGGTGTCCTTCTCAGTTGGTATGTTCGTAAATTGTGTTGTAAAAAAGACCCAGCACCTAATAATTATTCTATGTGCAGTGCATAGTGATGCATAGTAAATGTGTCATGCTAAAGAGAACCAGGGAAGAACTTTAGTTGCAGGGGTGATGTGGTGAAATGCTTCATAGATGTAGTAGATGTATAATAGCAGAGTTTTGAATATTGAAGATTCTATGTCAACAGAAATTTGGAGCACAAAGCAAGAGCCACCTGACATATTCTAGGTGGGAGAGAGCTAGTGTAATGGTTGCTTGAACCGTGTGATAGAAATCCACATAAGGAAAATATGACTTTGCCAAATTTCCCTAAAAAGAAAGCCCAGGAAGTTTACTGAAATCAGAGCTGCTACACTACACTATAAAACCATGATAGTGAAAAGGAAAGGGGGGATTCAGGCACCAGCCTGGAAAGACATTATAGCAGCAGCAAATCGGAATGATAACTCCTCCTTTTGGGAAATTGTAAATTGCCATATTTTTTCGAGCAAGAGGATGCACTACATGATGCCCATGTTCCAGCTGATTTATGGGTGGCACACTATGAAGATAAGTTTAATACAAAGGCGGTCATTCCGACCGTGGCGGTCGGCGGTGAAGCGGCGGTAAGACCGCCAACAGGCTGGCGGTCTTTTTTCATGAATTCTGACCATGGCGGTTACTGCCATGGCCAGCCGCCGCTTCACCGTTCCGACCGCCACGGCGGTAACGACCGCCGGGCTGGAGACCTGGGTCTCCAGCCCGGCGGTCGTCACATACCGCCGGCGGTATTCCAACCCGCCTGACCCCGGCTTACCGCCATGGATTTCATGCGGTTTGGACCGCCATGAAATCCATGGCGGAAAGCACTATCAGTGCCAGGGAATCCCTTCCATGGCACTGATAGGGGTCTCCCCCACCCCCAACCCCCACCCCTTCCCCTCCCCTACCCCCCCACCACCCCTGCCACCCCCAAAAGGTTGCAGGACCCCCCTCCCCAACATATACACACACATACACGCACGCATTCATGCACGCACTCATGCACATACACACCCCCCCGCATTCATGCACGCACTCATGCACATACACACACCCCCCGCATTCATGCATGCACTCATGCACATACACACACCCCCGCATTCATGCACGCACTCACACGCCCCCTCAACATACACACACGCACACCCCCATGCACACACACAACTCACAACACCCCCCCAACCCCCTTCCCTAACGGACGATCACCTTACCTGTTCCGGTGATCCTCCGGGAGGGAACGGGACCCATGGGGACAGCTCCGCCGACACCGCCACGCCAACAGAACACCACCACAGCGAATCACAGGTCGTGATTCGCTGGGCGATGTTCTGTTGGCGTGGCGGTGGAGGTGGAGCTACCTCTTCGTCCGGAAATGGGCGGAGCGCTGCCAACGGTCATATGGCCCGTGCGGAAGACCGCCAGTACGGGGGTCCCTCAGCGGACTATTGAAAAGACCGCCGAGGTCGGAAAGACCACCAAAATCTAGCATAACATCTGATGTAACTGATACAGCTAATCCCACGTGGCGGGTTGATCTTACCCAGAAATCTACCATAGTCTTTGAGGTATAAGAGGTCTTAGCAGCACTAGGGAAATGTGCTGGAGCTAAGACACTGGGCCCCGATGGAGTACCAGTTGATGTATTTAAATCAACTCCTGAATTCTGGGTGCCTCTTCTGACAATGTTTTTAAGGGTGTAGCTTCAGATCTAATACCGGAGTCATGAAAAATGGCCATCATTTCTCCGGTCTTTAAAAAGGGAGACCAGCACTTATCAACTTGTTATAGGCCTATATCATTATTAGACTCCAGCATGAAAGTCCTGGGCTGTGTACTCCTAGCTCGGTTGAAATCTTGGGCTACAGAGCATAATATTTTATCTAATGTGCAATATGGTTTTAGACCCAGGATGCCTAAACATTTACCTTCTGGCAGGTAAATTCATAATGGTGAAGGAAGGGTCTCTACATTTGGCTGTTATAGGTATATCCTGCGCCTTTGATATAGCGAACCAATCAATGCTCTAGTCAATGATGGAGAAGATGGGCGTTGAATTGGAATTGCTTATTTTAATCAAACGTTTACACCAAGGCTTAACCCTTAAAGTCACTGTGGTAGGTCAGGTGAACCATTTCTCACATTAATTCTACCAATGGGTGATACAGGGTTGCATTCTTGCCCCCTTTTTATTTATATTATATATAAATGGAATTGCCAAATATTTAAGTCGGGAAGGATATCCCCTATATAGGTTCTCAACCAATCCCTATTCTCCTTTATGCGGCCAATGCTGTCCTCATAGTCTGCACAGCTAATGGTCTTCAAATATTATTGGATTCTTTTCCCTGTTTTATGGGTGATTTGGATTAAAAAGTTAATTACTCTAAATCCTTTATTATGCCCTGTGGTCCCTGTAAGACAAAATCGAAAACCTTTGTAATGGGGAATGCCATATTGGAAAAAGTGAAAGATTTTAATTATTTGGGGATTATTTTTAGTTCCTGTTTTACATGGAACTCACTTTTGAATAATAGGGTACAACACTTTTTTAAGAAACACACAGTGGCTATTATTATATTCTCACACAGGTTGGGTAGAAAGACCATGAAAGAAATGCTGACTCTATATAAAACCAAATGCATTTTGCCGGGTCCTACGGGGCAGGTCTATTGGGATACTCAAATCACTCTGCCCTCCCACAGGCAAAGAATATTTTTATTCGTAGACTACTAATACTTCCGTCGGGAGCTGCAACCCTCGTATGCCATGAAGAACTAGGATTGGGTTATCTAGAAGATCAGTTACCACTTTCTCAACTTTTACTAAGCATCAAACGTTGGTCTAATCCAGAGGCACACTTAGTTAGGTACTGTATTACCAATTGTCTCACTTTAAATGGGGTGGCCTGCATTTCCTGGATTTCTTATCTGAGACACCCCTTTGAGGCCATGGGTCTGAAGGATTTGTTTGACCACCCCTATTAAATCACCAGTTTATGTAAGGAGGAGGTTAAAACATGCTTCCTAACATTTCGTACAGTTATAAGATTAAAGAGGGCCCAGTCCATGGTTTCACTGAAAAGATTTGTCGAGATTACGACTACTGATTGTGTAGACCCGTATCTCCTTTGAATAGCGAACCCCCTATATCTTAGTAATCTTACCCTTTTTAGGTAGTCTATGATTCACTATAGGGATGCTTTCCCTCAGTATAATACCTGTAAACATGTTTTATCTCTGTGTAACTGTGACCAGGTTTCCAAACAAAATACAAGCCACTTTATATGTTTTTGTCCTTTATATAGAGTTATTAGATGAGAGTATTTAATTCCTATTTTAAAGAAAAAAAAAATTGAATTTATTAAGAAGACTAGATCTTTCACAGAACCTCTCCACCCCAGAAATATGACATGCTGTATTAAAATTGATTAGGAAGGCTTGTAAACTAAGGAAACTATATGAATCGTTGTGACTATGATTACATGGTAAATAAGTATTTTCTCCAAGCCTGATGTAGTTTTGATAAATGTGACTTTTATGATGTTGTTTATTACTGTTTTAAAATTAGTAATAATGTAAATTTAGCTTGATTTTAGCAATCCTTGCATGTTTTATGCATTTAATAATGAAGGAAAATGTATGTATACATATTCGCATGACTTGTGTGGCCAATAGGCTGAATTGACTTTGGCATTTGGCTTACTTTCAGTAAATGGCTAAAGCTGTAGCCCACTGTCAGTTAAAGAGTCCTTCCTCACTGAAAGAGACAGTGGAATATCTAAATTCCAGGTCTGTCTGAGTGCTTGGCAGGTGTGTAGACTTTACTCTGCAATTCTGAATACTTACTATCAAAGTGTTGGATTTCAGGTGATTATTGGGCATCAGTTGAACAAATGCAAAAACATAATGGCCACGGGTGCAAACATCTATGTCAGAAGGCATTTCCAATCTTATACTAAGCCTATTGCTACATAGTTCTAGAAGGAGATGTTGAATGCTTTAATAATGTTTGGGAGAGAGCAGAAATTAAAGCAGAAGATTAGGAGAACAATAATGTACATTTTGGAGATGCCTGCATCATTGTTGAAAATAGACAGTAATAATGGCTGATTGCAAGGCACAAATAAACCCAGCTGGTATTGTGATATGACCCAGGCCGTGTAGTAATTTAGAGTGGTTCAATGTTTTAGAGGCCAGAGAGAGCCTACATAGGAGGAAAGTGGCAACTTTTTCTGAATAACTGCTAATTTGAGGTAATCCCAAATGGAGAGAGATAAACACATTCTTCTGCAATGTTAATGGAAACTTGGCCTGTCTACTGCAAGTAATTATAAGTAAGCTTTTATGGTCAAGGTAAGACTATAGCAAAATGTGCAGCCCCCATACTGCAAAGCAGCAGTAAATGGAGTTTGTCAGGTAGATAACTGTTGGAATCTTCTTCTGGTTTTATATCTAAAATCGTAATTTTCAGCTGTGTGTGGGCTTCTTTCTAAAATTAAACATGACAATATTACAACCCAATTCTTTAATGAAAACTTTTAATTTCTGAACCATACCTTTGTGGATTGAATGTACAAGCATGATTTTGTGAATGAGCAACAGTTTCCGGCAAAAAAAATCCTATTTCTGCAGAATGTATGGACGCTTCTTGTTATTGAAAAAAACTGCATTTTCGCACTACCAAAGTGCAAGATGACTTGAAATTAGACCTGTGTTACCTGCTAACTTGCTAGTTGTATTATGTTTTTGTGTAGTATGTGTTAATTTCAAATAACTAAGTACTCATTACCAACTGTTATTAACAAGAGTATCAAAATGTAGTCTTTTCACTTACCTAAACCAGCATCACTGCTTAATCCTGGCTCCATTCTCACACTAACCATGGTATACCATCACAATATTGTATTAACTTGCATGGCAATAAAAGTGTACCCACTTCAGCGACTTAACCATTACATTTCACAGTGAATATAAATATCTAATATATGCCTGTAGACTATGAAGAGCTAAAATTACTAATACATACTTAACTTTCTGAACATGTAGTGGTAGGCGACGTACTGAATATGATATTGTTATAGGTCGATATTTTTTACTGTAATATACTGTCATACAATGATCAGCTTTACTGAACCCATTAACTCAACACCACTCTCATGATTCCTTGCACTGCAATTTCCTTAATTTATCCATTTTCAACATCAGTTTGTCCAGGTACTCATACACATGAAGATATCAACCCTAAGTGTCCTGACTCATTCAGGGCTTACTTCATTGTTCAACCCCCTCATTGACAACAATTCTCATTTACACTCATATCTCAGTGGTTTATTGTCATCATGACGTTGACTTATCAGTCAATAACACTGTTTCATTACACTACTAACTCATTGATTACTGCTCTTGTTTCCCACCCCTCTGCATTTCACTAACTTCTTTACTCTGTCACTCATACATCCAGGGTCACATCAACTGAGCAACTCTCACTCCATTCCATCCTCACTGCCACTCCAGTTCACAGACTACAATACCGTCACCAAGCTTGTTCCAGCTATTAGAATGTATTCCTTCACAGTGCAATAATATACCAGCGTGCAGATGCACAGCTTGCACCATTTTTAATTTGATTTCTCTAATAAGAAATAGCATGGATTCATTTTTGAACACTCCTAAATGCTTAACTTCTAAATTATGATGTCTTCCATTGAAATGAATTATGTGCAGCGTTGCTGTGAAAAGCAGCGCTTCACATTTTTTTATGACAAACAAAAGCTCAAAACAACTATAGCAATCAAAATTGCAAACTCTTTATTTATATGTATGGATGTATATGTGTATGGATGAATGCATACAATATATTTTTAATTATGAAAGCTTACTATTACATTTTTAATTCCATTTATTACTGTTTTATGTAGCAAAATTAACATTAACTTAAATGTAATTTAAGGTTTCTATTTAACCAATTTATTTGTAATGTTTACTATAATTTTATAGTACCCATACCTGAACCAACAAAGCCTTTTCTACTTCTTAGTACTACCCATCCTTGAACCCTGCAAAACCCTTGTTGTCTTTAACACTACCCTTTGCGGAAACCTTTAAACCCTTTGCTAGTCCTTAATACTATTCATCCCTGAACCTACAAAACCCTCACTGCTCCTTATTATTACCACTCTCTGAATTCTAAAAACCACTATCTGCCCTATAACTCTACCTATGCCTGAACACGGAAAACTCCTTACTACCACCTAATACTACCTGTCCTCGGACTTTAAAAAACCCATGCCCCCATGCTACATTTACCACATGCCTGAACCCTGAAACCCCATTCCTACCCATTAACATCACCAACCCCTGAACCCTAAAAACCTCTTGCTACTCTGTTACCACTACTCATACCTGAACCCTAAAAAACCGTTACTAACATTAAACACTACTCATCTTTGAAATCTAAAAAGAAATACGATCCCATATAACTGCCTATTCCTAAATCCTGACAAATCTTTACTACCCTATAACGCTGCTCATCCTCGAACCCTAATAAACTTTTCTGTCCTTCTTCACTACTCATCCATAAACCCTAGAATCCCCTTACTACCCCTTAACACCACCCATCTCTGAAATCTTAAAATGACTTACTACCCTTTTGTGCCACCTATTCCTATATATGAAAAATCCTTACTACACCTCAAGACTACCCAGTCTTGTATGCTAAAAATCGGCCTACCCCTAACCACCACCCACCCCTGTACTCTGATCACCCTTACTATACCTTAACCCTTTTGACGCTACGGACGTAATGGTTAGGTCCTGGCACCAGCTGGGTGGAGCTTTAGGGCTCCCCCATGGGCCTTCTGCCCCCCCCAGGGCAGGGATAGTAGGGAAGCGCTTCCCCTACCACCCTCGACCCCCACATCTAATGACGTCAGCACACAATTGCACACTGACATCATTAGAGGGCACCGATCGTGCCTGAAGCTATTTGCTTCCAGTGCGACCTTGGAGAGCGAAGTGAGTTTCTCCTCCGGCTGGTGGATGGGGGGGGGTAATTCTTCTAAAAGAGGCATAGGGGGAGCAGGAATGCTCACTAGAAACCAGATATTTTGTTTTTTATTCAATTTCATTATGGAGGACTGGCCCCTTGGGAAAGGGTGGCTCCGCTTTTAGGGCTAATATATCTGTTGTCATTTCTGCCTCTCCTTGTGGGCAAATCGGCCTATTTTTTTAGGCCCATCGGCCACCAAGAGGGGCAGAATCCACTAAGGCACCTGGGATTCTGTTTTTTTTTCTTTTTTTCCGTGGGGGGGCAGCCACTTGGGCAAGGGTCGATCCCCAATATATCTGTTGTCGTTTCTGCTTGGGGGCAGAAGCCACATAGACACCAGGGAATAATTGTATTAATTTGTTTGTGTTTGGGGGTGGCACACAACTGTTGGCCATTTCTGTCCCTCTTGGGGGTTGATTGGCCTATTTGTTTTAGGCCCATCTGCCTCCAAGGGGGGCAGAAGCCACTAAGGCACCACGGATTCTTTTTTTTTTCTTTTTTTTTATGTTGGGGTGACCCTTTGGGCAAGGGTGACCCCCCCAAAGAGGGCACATGACTGTTGGACATTTCTGCCCCCCTTGGGGGCTGATCAGGCTATTATTTTTAGGCCTATCCGCTCCCAAAGGGGGGCAGAGGACACTAAGGCACCAGGGATTTATTCCTTTTCTTTTTTTTGTGGGGGGTGGCCCCTTGGGCAAGGGTCACCCTCAAAGGGGGCACAGAACTGTTGGCCATTTCTGCCCCCTTTGGGGGGAGGTCGGGCAATTTCTTTTAGTCCTATCTGCCCCCAGGGGGGCAGAAGCCACTGAGGCGCCAGGGATTATTTTTGTTCCTGTTGTTTTGTGTAGGGGGGCGGCCCCTTGGGCAAGGGTCACCCCCCCTAGAGGGGGCACATGACTGTTGGCCATTTCTGCCCCCCGTGGCGGCAGATTGGTCTATTATTTTTAGGCCCATCTGCCTCCAAGGGAAGCAGAAACCACTAGACACAAGGGGACATTTCTAAATGTTTGGTGACGGGGTGTTTGTCGACTTGCAAAGTATTTGCATTTGTGATTATAATGTTTCTTTTCTCCTTTTTGTTCTAGCTCAAAGCTTTTGTTTCCTTTGCCGTGACTCCTTGCGGTTTTGGCAGTGGTTGAGCAGCAGTTTGCATAGTTACTTGTTTTATGTAAGAAAAAACAATTTACTCCAAATGATTACTGTGGCCATGCATGAATGACATTTTGTAAGTGGTGGACTAAATGCAGGATTGTGTGTGAAATTGTCTTTAGATTAGTGCACAATGATATTTGTGCTGTCTTCTGTGTAATTTTCTTATCTTTTTTTCTCTTTAGTGGGAGATCATTGGTGATTGCTGTGGCTGTGCAGAGTAGTTGCTAGCGAGTCTAGCTTTTTCAGGCAAGTGAGTGGTATAGTTTTTGAGTTTATAACTCTTTGTGAGAAAGACACACTTTGTTTATTACTTATCTTACACAGTGCTGGTTGTTGGTGGTGCACTTGTCCAGTTACATTTCGTAGGAAGGATCATGGCTAGCAGTAGGGTGAAAGCTCAGCAGGTTCTTGGTATGCTTTTTGAGTCGTCTTCGGACCATGATTATGAGACTGACTCTGCATCTGAGGCAGAGGAGGAAATGCAAGATTCTGGCAGTGAATTTTCTGTCCAGGAGAAATAATCTGATGATGAAGCCACTCTCAGTGCTGATGAAATGCCTGTTTTAGAGGAGGATACTGATGTGCCAACAGTGCAGCAGCCAGCGGTTGAAAGGCTTCCCATTGGCATACCTGAATTTTGGGTTGTACCAAACATGGAGCAGCCGGAGTTGCCTGCCTTTACTGGTCTCCCAGGGTGTAGAGTGAATACAGAAAACTTTTTGCCTGTCAATTTCTTTCAGTTGTTTATGGACAATGTATTTTTGGAAAAGATTGTTGAGCAGACTAATTTGTATGTGGACAACACTGCCAGACTTAGACCACACTCTAGAGCTACCCAGTGGATTCCCACAAATTAGGAAGAGTTGAAAAGGTTCTTGGGTTTAACTTTTTTGATGGGGCTGATAAGGAAGCTGTCACTTTCTTCATGTTGGTCTACTAGCCCCTTGATGGCAACTGCTATATTTCCTGCAATCATGAGTCATAACCGGTATGCGCTTCTTCTTCGGATGCTGCATTTTGTTGATCATGCTTTAGGCTTGCCACAAAATCACCCTGATTCTGACTGTCTTTTTGAGATTAGACCTGTTCTGGATCATTTTGTTGATTGGTTTACAGAGGTCTATGTTCCAGGGAAAGAAATACCAGTGGATGAGTTTTAGGTCCGGTTCAAGAGTCGTTGGTTTTTAGGCAGTACATTCCTAGCAAGAGAGTCTGGAATTAAAATCTATTTGCTGTCTGAAAATAGTACAGGATATGTGTATAATTTCCAGGTCTACACTGGTAGGGCTTCCAGTGCTGCCCCCCCTGTTGTCCGCCCACTTTTGGAGTTAGTGAGAAAATTGTGTGGGAACTTGGTAGATGACTGTTTAACAAAGGTCACCATTTGTACCTAGATAATTTCTACACTGGAGTGCAATTGTTCAGGGAATTGTTCAAAGTGGAAACTGTTGCTTGTGGCACAATCCACTCTAACCATAAATGCTATCCAAGGGAGCTTGTGAGTAAAGAACTTGAGAGGGGACAGTGCAGTGCCTTGCATAATGAGGATCTGCTAGCTGTGAGATTGGTAGACAGGAGGGATGCCCACATGCTGACTGCCATCCATGATGAGAGTACTTCCTATGTGACAGTCTGGGGTTAGGTTGCTGAAGTGTGTAAACCTGTGTGCATTTTGGACTACAATAGGCACATTTGTGGTGTAGATAGAGTAGATCAGAGGTTGGAACCTTACACTGCTATTTGAAAGGCTTACGTTTGGTATAAGAAGGGTCATCTTTTCCATTTGTCAACTTTTAAAGCCTTTCTGTGTTCAAGAATAGCTCTCCAGAGTCAAGGATGACATTTGTGAAATTTCAGGAGTCTGTCATAGCGAACCTTGTTGTAGTGGAACAGGCAAGCGTGCCTGGAGAAGCAGTGGTGGAGGACGTGGCTAGATTAAAAGATCGCCACTTTCCTGAGCACATTCCTACCCCGCCCAAAAAATACTTTCCCGCTAAGAAGTGTAGAGTCTGTGCCGGACTGCCCAACTGCCGCCCTTTGGCCTTCCAAGCCTGGGCTGTGTGTGGCGGGCTGTTTCAGGATTATTGGAACTACCGTGAGCTAAACTGCCTGTTTTATATTTTCATATGTTCATTATCGCGGTTGGCAATTCTGTCCTGGATTTAGTTAGAGCTTTTGTGTTTGTAGTTTTGTACTTACTTATGATTAGTTAGTGGTTTCTTTTTTGTTAAAAAAAAGTGGTTTCTTTTTTCTTTAAAAAAAAGTGATGGCGGTTTGCGTGGAGTGGCTCTTGGCTGGTGGTGTAAATAGTGACTTGCTGTCAGCCACTACAACACACTGCTAGCCAAATGCCAGTCCACAGACTCCATCAGCTGGTGTGATTGCTGTATCAGGCATGTGGGCAGATGAAAGTGATGGGCCCTTGAATGGCAGTGACTGTTGATGTGAGTGTTGTAATGTGTAGGGCTTGCGGCGTGAATAGTCTTATGCATGTCACGTTTGAAAGATGTGTGAATGGACTGTAAAGCGCTTAGGGCCAGATGTAGGAAGCAGTTTGCATGTCGCAAACAGCGAATTTCACTGTTTGCGATGTGCAAAATGCACTTTGCAATGCACAAAACCCATTTTGCGATTCGGTAACCTGGTTACCGAATCGCAAAATGGGTTTGCGAGTCGCAATTAGGAAGGGGTGTCCCCTTCCTAATTGCGAGTCGCAGTGCAATGCAGGATTGCTTTGTGACCACACCCTTTTGAAATGGGTGCTAACCCACTCGCAAAAGGGAAGAGGTCCCCACGGGACCCCTTCCCCGTTGTGAATGGACCACTGCCTGCTCTGAAAAAATGAAACATAAACGTTTCATTTTTTGTTTTTGTAATGCATCTTGTTTTCCTTTAAGGAAAACCAGCTGCATTACAAAAAAAAGAAAACTGCTTTATTAAAAAGCAGTCACAGACATGGTGGTCCACTGTCCGCAGCAGGTCACCATCCCTGTGAATGCCGCTACTCGCAAGGGGGCCTTTGCGACCCCCTTGCGAGTTGCAGGTGTCAGGGACACCATCCAACATTCCGAATTGCGACTCGCAATTTGTGGGTCGCAATTCGGAATATTGCTACATCTGGCCCTTGGTGCCTTGACGTGACTTTACAGCTCACAAGCTGTGAGTCATTGGTTCAGTTTTTTGGCCTGTCAGTTATTAACAGTGCATTTCATTTTTGTGAAATCTCCTATTAATAAAATTTGATCTACTGAACCATCACTGACCCTCGTGCCAAATCCAACCGGCATGTGTGGTAAAAGTGAAAAAACCTGCTCTGCTGTAATCAGGTGTCGAAGCACACCCGTGACATGCTAGGTGTCTCGGGTGGGCTCCCAATGATGAAGCATGCCACCAACTAGGTTGGTGGGTGAGGGGTCTTTTTAACATAACCTAAGTGCTTTTTTTTTCACAATTTTAGTGTTTGGATCATCACAGAACTAAGAGTCTGGGTAGTGTGCTTACTTCTTCTCTAGGAAAAAAGTACCAACTCTTGATTAGTTTGAAACCTGGACACCAAGAGGAATGTCGAGGGAGCTGTGGCGTGCATTGATCCCCCAACATTTTCTTCCTCAGACTCCTCTGAAAGCCTCAAAATGTGCCTAAAAAATCAAATTTTCCTCACTTTTCTTGGTAGGATCACAATGCCGGCACACATTTCCTACCACCCAGCGTTCCCATCAGTCTCCCAAGTAAAATGATACCTCACTTATGTGGGTCCCCAAAGCAGAGTCAGCCTAAAAATGTCTGATAAAAACCATTGTGCTTATCAACTCGCTGTGCTATCCCCTCAATCTCAACACATTTTGGGTCTTCCCTGTTGCAGGCACCTGGGCCACCCACACAAGAGAGGTATCATTTTTATCGGAAGACTTGTGGGAACGGGTAGAAGGAAGTTTGTGGCTCCCCTCAGATTCCAGAACTTTCCATCACCTAAATCAGAGGAAAAAGAGTTTTTTTGGCAACAATTGAGGTTTGCAAAGGATTCTGGGTAATAGAACCTGGTAAGCACTTACAAGTCACCCATTCTGGATTCCAAATGGTGTCTAGTTTTCAAAAATGTATAGGTTTGCAAGGTTTCCCTAAGTGCTGGCTGAGCTAGAGGCCAAATTCCACAGCTTGGCACTTTGCAAAAAACATGTCAGTTTTCTTTGGGAAAATGTGATGTGTCCATGCTGAGTTTTGGGGCATTTCCTGTTGCAGGCACTAGGCCTACCCACACAAGTGAGGTACCATTTTTATTGGGAGACTTGGGGAAATGTTTGGTAGAAGGAAGTTTGTGGCTCCCTCAGATTCCAGAACTTTCCATCACTGAAATATGAGGAAAAAGTGTTTTTTTTTGCCAAATTTTGAGGTTTGCAAAGGATTCTGGATAATTGAACCTGGTCAGAGCCCCACAGGTCTCCCCATTCATTCTGGATTCACCTAGGTGACTAGCTTTCAAAAATGTATTGGTTTGCTAGGTTTCCCTAGGTGCCGGCTGAGCTAGAGGTCAAAATCCACAGCTAGGCACTTTGCAAAAAACATGTGCATTTTCTTTGGGAAAATGTGATATGTCCACCATGTGTTTTGGGGCATTTCCTGCTGCGGGCACTAGGCCTACCCACACAAGTGAGGTACCATTTTTATTGGGAGACCCGAGAGAACGCTGGATAGAAGGAAGTTTGTAGCTCCCCTCAGATTCCAGAACTTTCCATCACTGAAATATGGAAATAAAATGTTTTTTTTTGCCAAATTTTGAGGTTTGCAAAGGATTCTGGTTAATAGAACCTGGTGAGAGCCCCACAGGTCTCCCCATTCAGGATTCCCCTGGGAGACTAATTTTAAAAAATGTATAGGTTTGCTAGGTTTCCCTAGGTGCCGGCTGAGCTAGAGGTAAAAATCCACAGCGCTTTGCAAAAAACTTACGTTTTCTTTAAGAAAATGTGATGTGTCCACCTTGTGTTTTGGGGCATTTCCTGTTGCAGGCACTAGGCCTACCCACACAAGTGAGGTACCATTTGTATTGGGAGACCTGGGGGAACGCTGGGTAGAAAGACGTTTGTGGCTCCCCTCAGATTCCAGAACTTTCCATCACTGAAATATGAGGAAAAGGTTTTTTTCTGCCAAATTTTGAGGTTTGCTAAGGATTCTGGGTAACAGAACATGGTGAGAACCCCCACAAGTCACCCCATTCTGGATTCCCCTAGGTGTCTAGTTCTAGAAAATGTATAGGTTTGCTAGGTTTCCCAAGGTGCCGGGTGAGCTAGTGGCCAAAATACACAGCTAGGCACTTTGGAAAAAACATGTCCGTTTTCTTTGGGATAATGTGGTGTCCATGTTGTGTTTTCGGGCATTTCCTGTCACGGGCACTAGGCCTACACACACAAGTGAGGTACCATATTTATCTGGAGACTTGGGGGAATGCTGGAAGGAAAGACGTTTGTGGCTCCCCACATATTCCAGAACTTTGCAGCCAGTGCTTAATTTGTTAATAAAAACTTGCCGGTGCCCAAAGCCCACCTCTTAAACATGCGGCTGCAGCAATTAAATGTGGGAACACAGAATACTGAGGCGGAGTAATCCTGAAGCCATCTCAGGCATCTTCAATCCATATAAAGCTACTCCCTGCCCCTTCAGCTCACTCTTGCATCTTTCTACCTTTGTGACCTTTTTTGTTTTTCCCTTCTTCTGTCTTTCCCATATGTGTCTTTTGCTCACAGCAATACTTGAGACAGAAGAATAAGCCCCGGCCCTCAAAAATAAGTGCCGGTGCTCAGCACCGGAAACAACAAGCACAAATTAAGCACTGTTTTCACCCCCAAAATGTGAAGGAAAAGTATTTTGTTAGACAAATTTTGAGGTTTGCAAAGGTTTCTGGGTGCCAGAACCTGGTGAGAGCCGCACACGTCACCTCATCCTGGATTCCCCTAGATGTCTTGTTTTAAAAAAATGCATGGGTTTCCCTAGGTGCCAGCAGAACTAGAGGCCAAAATCCACAGCTAGTCACTTTCTTAAAAACACGTCTGATTTTAATGTAAAAATGTGATGTGTCCATGTTGTGTTCCCTGTCGTGGGCACTAGGCCTACCCACACAAGTGAGGTACTATTTTTATTGGGAGACTTGAGGGAACACAGAATAGAAGAACAAATGTTATTGCCTATTGTCTTTGTCTACATTTTTTCCTTCCAAATGTAAGACAGTGTGTAAAAAAGAAGTCTATTTGAGAAATGCCGTGTCATTCACGTGCTAGTATGGGTACACAGGCACTCAGAGAGGTGCAAATTACCACTGCTTCTCAACACCTTATCTTGTGCCCATTTTGGAAATACAAAGGTTTCCTTCATACCTATTTTTCACTCTTTATATTTCACTAAATGAATTGCTGTATACCTGGTATACAATGAAAACCCATTGTAAGGTGCAGTTCATTTATTGACTCTGGGTACCTAGGGTTCTTGATGAACCTACAAGCCCTGCACATCTCTGCAACCAGAAGAGTCCAGCAGATGGAATAGTATATTGCTTTCAAAAATCTGCCATAGCTGGGAAAAGTTATAAAAGAAAATGAGGACAGAAATGGCTCTTTTTTCACCTCAATTTCAATATGTTTTTATTTTAGCTGTTACTTTCTGTAGGAACTCCTTATAGGATCTACACAAATTACCCATTGCTGAATTCAGAATCTTGTCTACTTTTCAGAAATGTTTAGCTGTCCTGGATCCAGCATTGGTTTCACACCAATTTCTGTCACTAACTGCAAGGAGGCTGAAAGCACAAAAAATATTAAAAATGGGGTATGTCCGTGTAAAATGCAACAATTGTGTTGGAACATCTGGTTTTCTGACTCAAGTCTGCCTGTTTCTGACAGCTGGGAAGATGTTGATTTTAGCACCATAAACGCTTTGTTGAAGCCATTTTCAGGGAAGAAACCACATGCTTTCTTCTGCAGCCTTTTATCCCTTTTTTCTGAAAAAAAATACTTTTTAGCTGTATTTTTCCTAATCTTTCGGTCTATTCCAGGGGAAGCCATAAACTCTGGGTAACTTTAGAATACCTTGGATGTTGGAAAAAAAGAAAGCAAATTTGGCGTGGATAGCTTGTGCGGACAAAACGTTATGAGGGCCTAAGCACAAACTGCCCCAAATAGACAAAAAAAGGCTTGGCACCTGAGGGGGAAAGGACCTGGCAGCGAAGGGGTTAACACTACCCAACCCTAATTAGAATAAAATGATTTACATGTAGTATAATAAAATTATAATATTGATTGAACATAATACTAAATTAACATTGAAATTGAAATTACACGTTAGATAATTATAAAATAAACTTTTAATTCCTATACATTAATTACCTAAAATTAAAGAAATCATTTAATTGAATAGTATAAAATAATATATATGTTATATAGTCGCTAAAGTAATTATACAGCTAAGTTTGGTAAAAATACCTTACATTACATTTAAAAACCTCATAAATTCACTAAAACAAACACCAGTTAAAGTGATGTTACAGTTAGATGAAAATGTAAGTTAAAGCATAACATACCAAGGCCAAAAAACACTGAAATTCACCAGTTGCAGGTAAATGAATTAACTATAGCTTGTGCACTCATCATCTACAATGATGTCAGTAACTATGTAATTTTCAATGTCACCAGTGATGTTATCAATGATATCATAGAACATGTCTTAAGTGATGTAATATGTGAGGTCATATATGAGGTTATGTTGCGGGGTTGCTTGCAGGATCTGTCCTGCCCCGAAGAATATCAAGCCCACTTCTGATTTTTTTTCGATCCTGTCGGACGTCTGTGAGAGAAGAGGGGATCACACTGGCTCCTTGAGAGTCCCACAGGATTTCAGCAACCCCCAAGTTTTAAAAATGTGGCCCGGGGGAGAAGTGCCCCAGGTCCATGGGGTAAGGGTACCCCCTACCCTGCCATTTTATACTTATTTTCAGGACATGGGGAACAAATCCCCAAGTCCTGTAATGGTGATTGCAACATTTCTCTTCATGTTGTAGCAGCCAATCCGAGCATGAGCTCCCCCTGGAAATGCAGGAGCTTCTCAGTCCCGTAGGAGCAAGGCAGCAAATGGTAGAAACTCCCCCTCGGAAAATCAAATCAATCTATTATTTGAAGTTGCATGCCAATGGGACTCCACAAGGAGTCCCATGAACCAAACACCCTAATATGTATACATTTTCAACCTTAATTCCTCAAAGCCGACTGACAGATTTGCAACAGATCACATAAGGCACCCCTATTTTGTAACAATCTATCTTTCTGCCAAATGTGGTAAATTCAGCTGTCTCGGCTGTGGCGCTGTTAAAAAATCTCTATGGAAATTACATTTTCAAATTCCACCCTTTTTATCTGCCATGGGCCCCACTCGGCTGAAAACTCTGAAACATTGTACGAAGGAGCTGAGATGGATGCATTGCTAACTACCTCACATATTATATCACTCATGACATGTTCTATGACATCATTGATAACATCACTGCAACATATGAAATTACATCATTGATGACAACACTGCATAGATTGGGCGGGAGTTACAGTTACTTAAGAGCACAAGTTATAATTACTTGAGATAACTGTAACTAGTGATTTATAAATATATATATATATATATATATATATATATTAATAATGTGGGGCAATTAGGGAACTGACTTCAGCTACTGAAACTGTGAACGTAAAAATGTGACAGCACGTTTGCATACATGTCTCTTCATGACTATATGTACGTGTTACTAGAGAGTTTGGACGTTTTCTGTTCATTTATGCAACTTATAATTGGCTCATGCGGCGTTCCCAATCAATTAATTCCTTTTGCACTGTAAATAACAGCACAGCCATGTAAGAAACGGTGCATCTCAGTGCAAAATCTCTGGGCCAGTGCATTAGCTTGCCAATGCTTTTTATTACCATTCTTTATATTTTTGTATTTCTACACTTCCTTGTCTGTTCACACTATATATTCAGATTACAGTAATTAAAAGCCAGTAGTGACTTTTCATTGCACCGTTAGGAATCACATGTTGCTGTGATGCACAGTAAAACTAAAAAAGATTATAACAGACTGATAGGAAGCATACATATTTTGTATAAAATTGCATGTTACAGTATTTTTTTTAATGGGAATGTTTATTACAGGGAATAGCCACCACATTTAGTCTAGGTCATGGTTTTTTTCCTCCCATCTTTTTATGACATATGCCAATGCTTCTTGCATTAATCTCTTTTCCTGTCAGTGAGAACCCAAAATCTGTTTATCTTTTCAATGACATTCGTCTCCTCTGAAACTGGTTTTTTAACTGGCAACACTTAATTGCTGGCTATGCCTAACTATCCCTGAGGGTTGTATTGGTCTCGGGATTTTGTGTATTTCTGGGATACATTCTCAAAATGTGGTCCGTATGTTTAGTGATGGAACAGCGTGGGTCACAGCGCCCGACAGCACATCTCAAAACTATGTGACAGCAAAAAGACTGTGCTAGAGCACGTGTGCCTGCACATCACCTGATGACTCTGTTTACTTGTCCCTAGTGAAATTGTACTTTTTTTGTTGCGTTTGTGCAATTCGCAGTCGGCTCATACCTGGCCATCCCTAAATAATGAATAAATATGCCCGCAAGTGAGTAATGCAAATCAAATATCTTATAATTATAATTTCGGTCGAAACTTTTTGGAACAATCTGCAGTATATATGTTGCAAATTCATTTGTTCAAACTGCTGGCAATTTTACTAAATTGCGAGTGGTTCGAGTAGTATAATAATCTTGTTATGCATTCTCTCCCAGGTTTTAAGAGCAAAAATGTGTGTCCTTCCTTGTCTTTTGTCATTCATCTTAAAGTGCACATTTTGCTTTATATGCAGGGTGAGGTCTTGTCCTCGTGGAGTACAGAAGCACGATTGTTCCAGAAGTGAATTAACATTTGAATGACAGGCGCCCCATCCAAACCTTCGCTCTTTCTTCAATTGAAGCAGATGGGTTGTCAGCCTAAGAGAGTCAGTTGAGAGCCTGGGTGGAGGGAGCTGGGGATTTGGGGTGGGTGGATTAATTTCCCTCCCCTCAAACTGCTGATGTAAAATAAAATAACTTTCCCCACATGGCTACTGAGGTTCATTGCAGCACAGAGGGCGCTGTTATTGGACATTTTGTTTGCATGGTCCCCTTGTTATTAGAGCTAGAGGTGTCCTGAACTCTGAGGCGTATACAAATGTCATAAAATGGAGCCGCTGTCAGTCATCAGGAGTGAGCCGGTGGCTAAGTATTTTGTTAGTTCCTCTCTGGGCACACTGAACTGGCTGCCAGCCTCTGCCGAGCTACCGCTGGGTGTCTGCCAAGCACCATCAGCTCTAATTATCTGCATTGTGGGAATGCATCTGCGGCTGCAGAGTGCCACTGCCAGACTTGTCTATGTGTGTTGTGCGCAACTATATCTAGTATTAGCCCAACACGCCTCTCTCTGGTGCCATTGTGCTGTTCTATGTGCACATCAGTTAGGTTACGATGACAAGTTAACTGTTGGAAACCGTAGGGATATTAATGCAGCACAGCCTGAGTCAGGGATTTATGGTGGGATCCACTAATCCTCCCAGGGTCCGGATCTGTAGTGCACTCCCAAATTATTGCCCAAGATACACATTTATTTAAGTCTACTGAGAGAGTTTGACACCTTTTTGTAGCACAAATATCTTTAAAAAAGCAATACTGAGTACATTTACGTCAAACCACAAAAAAGCACTATTGGGAGGAGTATTTAAGTTTCATGCCAGGTTTGATGTAATTCTTCTGTTGAGCGTTTTTTTGCTAACGTGGAGAGCAAAAAATTACACTTATGGTGAAAAAACACAACTATTTTGATCAGCCCCATTTATGCACCCAATGTGGTAACTTGAAATATCTTCTATCTACAATCATTTTTAGGTTTGATGTGTATGGTGTTTCTCCCATTTCTGGCAAACATATCGTGATATATCACCACTTCAACGGGCTTTGGGTCAACCTCCTTCGGCCACTGGCCTCTTTTGGTCTGGAAAATTCATCTATTATATAGTGTAATTTTCAGTCATATCGCAGAAAAAAATTGGCCTTACCATTTTTCATTTAGCTGGTTGAGCGGGTCCTTCTGGTGTACCTTAGGGACCATTTTAAAACTAAAATCAGTTAATAAGCGGCCGAGGAGCTCTGGTGACTAAGTGCTCACAAAAGCATCTTACATTTTTTGGCATCAATTTTCCAGATGCTTTTATGTGAACTTTAGTGCAACAGGTGTGACATTTGGTAAACCAACTGGCCTTACCAATTCTTGTTACTTTGGTTAGCAACATACCAATGTAAAACTCATGGGTCTGTAAATTGTACCTAAATGTAGAAAATGTTGCCATGCAAATGTCACTCTATGTTAGCATTTTTTGCAGTTGTTGAAAGTGGATACCCAGTCCAAAGTATGCCAGAGTGCTGTTCATGTTTTTGGGGACCGCCATACCATTACATTTACATGCTTACATCCAGAACACGAAAGCAGTACAAACACAGTTTCCTCATTTATTGACCTGTATAGTTTGTAGATTTGTCGGTGCTCCAAGACCCTATATTCAAGAACATGAAAATTACTCAGTAGACACGTTGCATGATAAAAACTACTGGAACACTGCCAATATGGAGATACAAATAACTTTCTTATAGCTTAATGTTAGTTATTTTTGCATTGTTCATCCTCAGAGGATGGTGGGAGGTCTGATACATACTGACCATTGCATGAGTGTGGGCAGCTTTAAAAATAATTTCTTTAAGTTGCAGCCTACAGATACAGGGAGATTGGATGGATGCGTAGAGGGAGGGGGTGACTTATGCATTTGAGCACCTTCAGCCACTCTGGTGGACTCTGGAGGTTGCAGCAATGGCAGTGAATGGCAGAAGGAGAATGGCATGATCCAATTTTGAGAAACAACAGTGTGAGCAGGGTCAATAATGGCTTTTGTTGCATGTGATCGAACATGTGTTATTTTAAAGGAAACCTGTATTACAACTTGTTATATTAAAATCTCTACGAAACATTAAATATTGGATGCAAGTCCATGCAACAATTGTGCTTACATCTGAAGTGACTTTGTACTATATAATGTGACATATCAAACAGTATAATATCACCCTTGTGATGGTACAAATGTTACGACTTTGTCTCCTTTCTTGTTTCCTTCATTACACTTTGGGTGTGTGGTGTTTCATAGACATGTATACCCTATTGTAACTTCAAGAAAAAAAGCCAGCAGAACATCCTGATTTGTGCCTGTCCATAAAAGTGCTCACCTCAGACGAGAGCAGGACACCAGCTCTGAGGTATAGTGGAAAGCTTCCCTCTGCACTTCAGTGCTCCGTAGAGATTGAGGTATCCCTCACTTCGTACAAAGGATGGATGTGTTTGAGGATGCAGGTGAAGTTCAGCCTCACACAATAAAGACTGACTCAATTCTAGCAACTTTGATTGGTTCACATCTGTTAACCTTGAAGACTGGTAGAGAGTGCTCTAAAGAAGCCCTTTCCTTGCAACAGCATTGTACTTAGAGCAGGAATTCGTGCAGCATGTGCTCCCAATCAGGAGTCAATGACTTTGAATAGCTTGAGGGGCTGTGAAAGATGGGAAGACTGCTGTGACCTTTTAGTTGACATGGAGCAAAATATGTGTTTCTTTTTAGATACCTCTATTTATGTAATTAGGGCTCCGGCACTGCCTCCAGTTGCCTCGATCTTGATCTGCATGCATAATGTGGATACAGTGGAGAAGTCCCCATTCTTCAAAATCCTTCTTTTACCTAAAAACGCAGTTTAGTAAACATCGGGATCAGATGGCCATGATTGCTTTCTTTGCTCAATAAGGGGAGGGCTGTGGTTAATAAGGCATCTGGCAGGGACTCAAATAAAACTATTCAAAGGTTTGAGGATATTCTTATTGCAAACCTTCTCAGACAAAAAACATTTAATACGTTAGAATGCATGCGGTCTTCAGGACAGAACAGGAGCCCTGACTCAGATGGAAAAGAAGTGGATCTGGCACCTGTTGTAGGGATAATTCTAACGTATGTGGAAACCTGGGAAAGGAAAGTACAGATTTCTAGTTATTGATTTTTTTAGATAAAGCTATTCAGCAGCACCATCCTTACTCCTATTCTCAAGAACATATTAAACCAAGAAGCTTTTTGGTGAGATATTTTTCAATGTCAAGTAAGAAATCAGTTTTTCTGTGCTTTTGGGGGAATGAGGGAAAATATTATTTTTAAGCACTATCCTGGTTGAAAAGATGTCAAGAATTTTAGACAGGTACTGGGTCTGAAGACTGTCAACTTATGGATGAATAATATTCATTTCGAAATGGGAAGTGTGCACAAAGTAATTCTGTAGTTCATGGGGGAGAGTTACTGATTGCTCATGATTTACAAGATGCTTATTTTCATATTCCAAATCACCTTCATCAGGAGAACTTTTTCAAGTATGCACTGGCAGATCCTCATTTCCTTCATTCTTTTTTACAGGATAATTTCCAATATTTTTAGCAAATTCCTGTTTAGTGTGGTTGATCTACTACACAGAAAAGGAATTCTACTTCATCCTTATCTTGATGATGTGTTAGAGTATTTCATGTGCACTGATCAACTGCTGCAAGCTTTGAAGAAAGCGATCAACACCCTTCAGAGCCATGGTATCCTAACAAATCTAAACAATCTCAACTGCAAAAACGTACGAGACAGAGAATTTATATGTGCCAGATTCAGTTGGGATCTGGATATCAGTTTGCTTCCACATAGAAGAAATCAGAAATTTGAGAGCCATGTACAGTTCAACCTATTGCAGGAAACCCCAAAGGCAAGAACTTATTTACACTTTCAGGGGGGCGTGTCATCCACATTATCAACTATTCCATTGGCCAGATTGCATTTGTGAGTCATTGAAAGCCACATCTATGATCACAAGAGTACCTTTCTTCATGAAGAATGGGAAGAGATAGTGGATGGATCTTTCCTTGAACCTGTAGAAGGGTATTTTTCTCTTCTCACTAGACTGATAATAACTACAGATGCCAGCAGCAAGGTATGAGGAGATTAGATGGAAGACAAGATTCTTCAGGAAAATTGACCCTCATTCAGAGAAGACATTCCTCCAACTGAAGGGATTTGGATACAACGCAGCTGGTATTACAGGACTTTCTCCATCAATTGTTGGGAAAGACCTTAAAGAATCACAGAAACATTATGACAGCAAATTCATATATATTTATGTGGGGAGACTCAGACTCTTACTTTGAATTCAGACTTCCTTTTTTCATTTATTATATCCCTCTGTCCTTCCATTCCTTAGGTTTGGCTTAAGGCTGACTTAAAGGATTCAAAGGAGTACATTGTTATCCTGTTTATAGCAATGTGAAAGGTGAAAGGTATTTTCTTAGATTTTATTAAATAATATGCCTGTCCATGGAGAAGGAGACACCTTAATTGTAATGAAAGAAACAATAAAGTCTGGACTCAGAGTAATGATATTAGAACCTTTCTGGCCTGTGAACAGGAGCTGTCCATACTTTTTTTTTGGTTTCTGGGAAGGATGCCAAATGCCCTGCAACCCTGCTAGCTCCTCTGCCAGCACCCGTCCTGGGTGCCAATGACATCTAGCAATTTGTTTTTGTGCGTCCCCAGTGCCACCCAGGACACCAAAACCATTTCCAGGCATTGGGAGCCACGGAGGAAGGCCCAGGGCTATAGTGGGCATGCCAGCTTCCGTGCCAGTCCCTGTCCTTGGTACCGGTTGAAGGGCAGGCTTCCCTGGTTTGCTCCCCAGGCAGGAGCAGCTTTTTCTTCTACTCTCACCCAGAAGGAGAAATCCTGTGCTCTCTGCCCGCAACAGCACAGGTAGACAGATATATTACTGCTCCCATCCAATGGGAGACTTTCTGCTCCTGCTAGTGGGAGCAATGAAGTGATCCCTGCCCACAGGAAGGGGTCTCTGGGACATTATCTTCTTCTGGGCCCTGAGAAAATGGGTCCCTGGGTCCATAACTTAGCTAGGGGAGGGGCCCATCTTCCCAAAATATTTGTTCATTGCAGTGGGCTGAGTTCCTGAGAATTAACGTGGCTGCCCAACATCATTATTAATGTTGACAGTAGCCAACCAGTTCATTGTCCCTTGATCTGCCAGTCATGTAGTACTACAGCATCACTAGATATCTAAAAATTGTGAACCTCGATTTCTCAAGAAATCCTGAATGAATTTACACCAAATCACAGAAAGCACACTTTCTGGGTAAAGATCTAGCTTTCTGCCAAATTTGGTGTAATTCCATTAAGCCACTTTGGCTGTCGCATTATCTTAAGTTCCTATAGAAAATTATATGGGAAAACTGCGCTTTGAGCCCCTTTTTTTCTTGGCCTTCGCTTGGTGGACCATACCAAAACTTTCCAGGAAGGAGAAGAGGTGGATGGACATTTTTGTTTTTTGAAAGCTAGAGTGAGAGTTCCTTTGTTAGGATTAAAATGATAATAATTTCCCCTCCTTAGTTTTGAACTTCATTATACAGGTAAAAATCTGCTTTTTTTTTTATCCACAGGCACACATAAACTAAATGGTAAAAATAGTAGGGATGTGTGAAATTCGAAAAATTTGTTTTTGGCTAATTGTGTAAACTTTTGGCATCTTAAGCCACTGTCATTTCTTATTATATTTTATTGTGAAATGTATCCTAGTGTCAATGTTTCAGGA
Organism: Pleurodeles waltl; assembly: GCF_031143425.1. Lineage (NCBI taxonomy): Eukaryota > Metazoa > Chordata > Amphibia > Caudata > Salamandridae > Pleurodeles > Pleurodeles waltl. Next base: position 73,741,766 of record NC_090450.1, on the reverse strand, counting down.
TAGATTTCACACTAATAATAGTGCAAAAAACAAAAGCACCATGAAAAACAGGCACTTGTGCTCCGTTCTTTTACATTACATTGTACCATGAATGGCATGTTTGTGGTACACTTGTCTTGCTATTAGCACGTCATTGAGTAATAGAGAAATTTCACACAGGTGTAACACAAAATGGCCAAAATTACCTTAATTATGCAGGTATATTCTGCCAAGGCCTCAAAAAAGAGGGGCAACATTGCGACATATGCTGCTTTGTGAGTCCACACTTCTTTATTACCGCTGACCTTGATGACTCTCTGAATACCCCTTTTTCTTCAGTATGTATATCAGGAAATTTAGCAGGACTAATCCGTTCTACTTCCACTTTTTGAAGCTTATATGTGCACAATTTCCACACATATTCAGAAGATTTCTGGTTTTCTGGTTTTCAGTTAAAACCAATTATAACTGATAAAACATCATCAAAATTAATATTTATTTTTCAATAAAAACCAGATAATAGCTGATTTTCCCTCACTGTTGCTGCTCTGTTGTTAAACAATAGAGATGCAGCCCGTACCTCAAACACTTTTCTGTAATGAAGGACCCACTATGACCCACTAGGGCCATGGCAAGCCACCTAACATGACATTATGACCATCAGCAAGGTCTTGGGACCCCCGGACTCACTTCCTGGAAGCCTGGATCACTTCACATTTCTTTACCTTACTGTTTAATTCATGTTGTTTTGTAGTGACAGAAGTTTCACAAGTAAACTGTCATCATTGCAAAAACATATGCTGCTAGAATCAAAGTTATCTAATAAAACATTGCAGCAAAACTGCTGTTTAGAACATGATTGGCTGAAAAGCGTGCTTGTATGAGCTGCATCCACTAATTCAGAAGAATCAGGAGCCATTTCGTGAACATCTTTTGTGCCCAGGTGCAGGCCCAGAAGAAGTCCATGCTCTGCTTTCTGGTACAACATCACAGTTTTTAGGGTGTACGCTAACTCAAACAAATCTATAAGGTGGTGTGTGAACTATACCCAGAGCAACCACTGCCCCATGTTTCCTAGTATGTGACACACAGCTTAGTTTCAGCAAAACGGGTGTATAGACCCTTTCTCAGCCTGCACACTGATGTAGGATCATGACAAAAACCCTAGGTTCCCCAAGTTCAACTTTCATTCCTAACATCTCCATGTTAAAATGAAGCATGAAACATATGATGCTGAAACTAGGCTAGACACCTGGCAATATCATCCTTATAAATGAAACATAGAGTTATGATCATTTTTCTCCCAAGGTGGAACATACACTAGAAGTATGCACATTGCACAGAACACAGGGTTGAATGCCATGTGCAACTGTCACTCCTTTCCTGCAGGAAAACAGTCCCTGCAATGCTGGCAAATAAACAAAGGCCCATCTACATGCTTAATAAAAAACAGTGCCTTCAGGTCCTTGTACCAGCTTCCAAACACGAAATTCCATAGACATAGCCTTACAATGTAAACAATGTAAAATAAACTGTATTCACAGTGTGAACGTCAGAAGCAGCTGACCCAAGGCATCCTGCAGTTCATGACATTTTTTAAATGTCTCAGCTGCTTCTTCATGCATCAGCACTGTTTGCTGCCACCAAAACCCTTTTAGCTAATGGCGTGCATATGCATTCCTTAACAGATTTCTCCCACAGGGCTATGTACAACAGGCCCTGATCAGAGTGTAATAATGTATTTATCAGCCCAATTCTTTCCTGGTGTCTAAGCACAGGTAGGGTGAATATTGGCTTGCAAAAAGTGATCATTGAGCACCCCACAATATAAATACCATGTCCTAGACAGAAGACCTTCATTGGGCAGACCTCTGGCATTTATCTTACGACCGTCAACCTTTTATGTGCCACAATCAAATCTTAATTAGATGGAAACAATTGTCCACCCATGCACTTCCTTGACATGGATGGGGCTGGACTGCGAGGGAGAGGGTTTTGAATCCTGGGAAATTATGGACAGGCAGGGAAGTGAGAGAAATAATGGAAAGTTAATTGAAAGGGCAAGTTCAAGGAAATGGTTCGAATAAATAAATTAGGAGTAGGAAAGAAGGGAGGCATAATTGACAAAAGAAATGAACGAGGCAAGGACAGAGAAAAAGGAAATTTATACGCATTAGAAAAACACCATCCACTGATTTTCACAGTTTTTTAAAACATTGAAAAACACTGAAAAAACACCCCCAGAACTCACAGCACATAGAAACTGAAAACAGGAAAGCCTATAGAAGAGTAACACAATATATACAAGAAAAGCATGTCCACTTGTAAGTGATGAACAATTTACCTATTTGCGAATGCCACTTTTTTAGAAGTACAAGTCTATATGCAATCAAAATATATACTGTACACATTTTTAACCCGGCACGGAGCCTTTAATTCTTAACATCATAGCTTGCCTGGCAGTGCAGACAACACAATATTTTCTTTTCCCTGCACCTCACCCACCTTTCTTTATTAACCCCTTTCAAAAGTTGCTTATTTCAAAACCCCTGTACGCTTTGGGTGCCATGCAGCTTGCTATTAGCAGGCTGCAATATTTTTTGTTTTTTTGTAAATGCCATGATGGCCAACTATGCATGCCTGTGCACATGCATGACTGGCTAACATCTTTGAAAGTATTCTTACTTTATGAACTCCCTTTAAAGGATGGATATCATGGAGGCATGTGCATTAGTGGTGGGTATTTTTGAATAAAGATTCTTAAAATATAACTTAATATTTTAAAGTTGGCTACAAAGGTTGTGTGTCCATATATAGTTTCCATCTTTGAATGGGGTTTCTTAAAATATAACTGGAAACATACAAACATGACTACCACAATGTGCCCTCATCAATGGCAGCCATCTTTGAATGGATATTTCTAAACTGTGAGAAACACACTTCAAAGGTGACTACCTCGGATGTGTGCACATTCACCATGGCCGCTCAGGAGAAAAAACTAGCAGTGGCAAAACCAAAAGGTTTGACAGGCAAGAACTATCTTCTTTATAAACACTTGTTTCTGTTTGTGGTAGAGATTCACTATTACAGAGTCAGAAGCACCTCATGTTAGAATGATAGATATGGACACATTTCAAATATGAAAGTTAAGATTTTCAGTTCACTAAACACATTTATTCAATCATCGTACTCATGTCTGACTCTGGATGTGGTGTTCAACGGATTCCTATCTGGGGATTCCAAATTCAGCATGGCACACTGTGGGGTCACATTTTGTAATGTCATTCCTCCGTGTAGAACAGAGATCCACATTACATGTTTCTCCACGCCATAACTTTCCCACTTTTAGCATGGTCTAAATACTGATATCAAACATGCTGGTACCTGGATGCATGAGCAAATAAAGCACAGCAGAATTCTGTGTCGGTGCTACATTAGGGCAATAATTCCATCTATGTAGTGCCCAAAGGGATTGCGGGGGAAATGAACATGGGTAGGGAACTAGTCCAAGGGTTGCTTACGTGGCAGCATGGCTGCCAACTTGGGCCCACGATTGCCTTTAGCCACACCTAGAATGGAAACACTCCACCAGTGTTGGCAGAAGTGCAGAAAACAGGCTAACGTTCTAGTTCTGGATCAGAAAATGAGGGTGCGGGCAGGGTTCCTCCATCAGAGAAAGAGCCATCACAAAAAGCAGGACAAGCGAGTTTCCTCTCTTCCAGGAACCCTTGGAAAAATATGGCTAGTGGGAAATCCAATGTTGGGAATACAGCAGGAGATATTGTGCACTGGTGAAGGCCCTGTAGGGCATTCATTTAGTAAATCAGCGAATGAACAAGAGGAACACAATTAACACATCTCTCGGTGTGCAGAACACATACAATGTTTCTATCACATGCATCAAAACTGTCTACCGTAAAGACCATTTGATTGGTAGATTTCTGTAAAACATTAGTCTGAAACAAAGCAAACATTAACACACTGCAGGGATTCATTTTGAAAAAAAGCTACATAATTACGCAAAATACACATTTTATTTAAAATGGCCAGCGGCTGTTTTCATTGTCTTCAAACCTTAAAAAAAACACATATTGATTAGAAATCATGGCATTGTTTCTCAGAGTAGACTGCTCAATTTCAGATAATCTAATTCCTAACATGTAATCTCTAAAGGGGCTATTCAGTCATCTACCGACACCTCTCCCTCTATCCCCTTCCCCCCCCCCCCCAATCCAATCCGGGCCCCCACACGCTTATTCAGATTTAGTTTTCGCTGTCACACTGAAGGTTATCTCCCCGGTTGCTCTGAAAATCAGGTGACAGCCATTTCCCATGATGCTCCAAGGGCTGTCAAGCTGTCCGTCAAGCTGTCACCTGACCAGTCGTTCCCATGGTTCTCCGAGCTTCCACTCTGATTAATTGAAAGGCGCCATTATCTGCCTGTTGTGAAGAAGCACTGTTTAGGCTTTGATAAGATATCGTTGGTCCCAGGTGAGAGGAAACTGACAGCGCATCAAGCGCAGGCAACGCTTGAAAATAGTGAACATGGGAGCACAAGGTTTACAAACATCTGTTTCTAATACTTATTGTCCCCCGTTTGGCACAGGTTTCATGAGTGTTCTTTTGGCAGAGGTTTTACTTTCTGGAGTGTGCGGCAGAACGATACGTTCTCCATATTTTAGACTTTGAGGAGGGTCATCAGTTCATGTGAGGCTGCGAGGAGAGTTTACAGGGGTTGTGCGGTCTAGCCATCATATACAATTGTGATTTCTAATCAGTACACCAAAGTCACCCTTTCCACGTAGCAACAATGTTGCAAACGCTTCAACAAAAAACTGTGCAAAACTCCATCTGTGAGATGTATTTCTTATAGTACAAGCATTGATAAAATTGATTATAAATAGATGTGAGGTAGATCAATGCGTTGTGCATATATTTGGTCATGTTCACCCTTGTGCACTTTAATATTTAGGGGGCTTCAACGGGACAGCATTCTGTTGTTAGGAGTGCGTATACCAGTTGGGGACATGAAGAAGAATTAAGCAACTCTCACACCACCACCTTGTGTACAAAAAGGTTGCTGCATGCATGTTTTACATTTTTGTAACCATGCTTTGTTATGACATAAATAAACATCGTAGAATATGTTTGAACAGCTTGACATTTAGCAACACTGGCGAATTAATATCCAATGCAATTAGCCACTTCCTGTAATTCTGTAGCTGATCTGTTTATAATCCTTCAGGTCTAAACCTAATTGGGCGTTAAATGGTTCAACAGTCAAATTGTACGGTCTTTGAACGACGCCGTGACATCCTTAGCATGTCCCTGCAGGCAATCATAGCAGAGCAGAGAGTGACTGCCGGCTTCCCGACCAATTCTAATTCCCCACCCTATTCTTGACACACTGATCAATGACATCAATTAGAGGTAACGAAGTTTAGTAGTTTCGTTCCCTGTGATGCAACAACCATGACGTAACTAGTCATGATTACTGAAAAATTATAGGTAAATATGAGACTACCTTTGATTCATTTTAGTGGCTGTGTGTGCAAGTTGTCACTCACTTTTTTAAAGAGTTGCACTCTAGCATTTTTTAAAATAAGGGTCCAGACAAATGTTTTGACACTTTGTAAGGTAAAGCATTTGTGTATTTATAATGGCAGTATGAGAAAGTCCTCCTTTTAGCACGATCTCCCCAATGTTTTTTGACTGATACTGGTGGTAACTGACCCTGACTCTGCCCTGGGCTCTGCAATAAAAAGCCCAGGGCTCTGAATAAAAGGTATATGGTAACGTGTCACAGTTACAATTGGCAATGACAGACCCTTGTAAGTACCTAGTAGATAATAGGGCAAGGGGTAGTCAAACTATTGAAAAGTCCCTAGTGTATAATAGGCCAGAGAAGTTTAGAGGTCTAGTAGATTTCCTGCACCGGAGTGTGCACTGCTGTGCTGCCTGCTGTCATTTTGAAAGGCAGCCCCGCCCTTGCAGACTGTCTTTAAAAAGTAAAATGTATGTAAATTTGACTTTGGAATTTAACATACTTCCCACGTGATAATCTACCTTATTATTACATATAAATCAACCCTAAGGTCTCTCCTAGATGCCCCAGGAGTGGGGTGCCATGTAACTATAAGCAGGGACATTATATAAGATTTTTTATACGCCCTGATGAAAGAAAAACTGCACCATTCAGTTTTCCTCATTATAGATACTTAGCTCCGTAGGCTAAAATGGGAATATTTTCCATAAGCTTAGGTCTGGCTAGGAAGGAGTTAAGTATGTCATGAAAGGACTCAAATTAATGGTAATGATAAACCCAATAACTTGCCATTATTGACTTTATCATAACTAGCACAGAAAAAAAGTTATAACACTTTCTTTTCTGTAAGTCAAATTCCAGGCAGCTAGTGGTCTCCCTTGATTGCCCTGATAGCCCTAACAGGATTAGCCAGGCAGCCTTGATGAGGTAATAAGTGGGCTGCACTTAGCAGAGATTATCTGATGGGGGGGGGGTATCAGATGCTGAAGCCAGACCAGAAAGGTGGCTGCATAAATCAAACTGAGGCTTTAAAGGAAGCAGGACAGAAAGGAATGCTAGCCAGACCTGCCCTCTCAAACCAAACCCCCACAGATATATAGTGGGCTCAGGAGAGGAATTTGCAGATGTCCAGTGGGGAAGTGTTAATGGAAATGAGCCACACCAGTGGGTTAATTTTACCATGTATTGCTCCTCTTGAGGAAAATCATCCATGTTGGAATGTTAAAGTGCTGTGGTTTATGGGACAAGGCAGTGCCACACTTTGGAGAAAGCTGTCATGCTTTTGGGTGCCACCTTGCAGCTCATTGGACCAGAGTGTCCCCCAAAATGATAGAAATAAAGTGGCTGATCTGCAATTGCAATTCAGATCTGCTGCCTGAAACCACAAGAAGAAGGACTGCCCACTGGAACCCTGGTCTGAAAGCCAGAGGATTGCACACTGAAGTACTGCTCCTGTTGCACACTGGAACAACAGCTCAAAGGACTTTGCCTTGCTTCAAAAAGGACTCAGGAGTGGACTACCTGAAAGCAACAGGTAACAGAACTTGCCTGCACCAACTAGCACAAAAGTCCCCAGCCGGGAGTGCATCCAGTGGACTTTTAAGGATTTGGTCGGGTGCATTGTGGGAATTGTGGTACTAAACTTCCAAGGACCATCTCAGAACCTCCAGACCCTTAGATGTGTGTGTTGGACACTTTGAAACCTCAAGAGGAACTTCAGGAACAAGTTCAAGAAGTTTGGAAAAGTTTGGAGCAACTTTTGGAAAAAGCTCCATTACTGGACCAACTTGTTGTGAGTCAAGCCGACTACCTTTAATTGTGACTCAGACAGAATTTCAGATTCATCCTGCTGAAGCTTCAGAGCCCAGGACTTGCAGGATTTGATGGGCTTTGCGGAAAAGCAGCCTGAGGATATTGCATTGAAATCGGCTTGCTGAGGAGTACTGCACGACATCGAGAGAGAAAAGCTCCAGAAATGTTTCTAAGTGTAAAGGTAACATTTTGACTTAGGTCCTCTGCTCAGTGTATCCGAGCAAGGCTTCATTGTGGTTGGACTCAAACTTTGACTTTGTCCCTGTAAAGTATAACCGGATGTCCCCATTTGGAGCTATTGATTTCTAAGCACTAGAAATCAGATTATTTTTATTTAATCTTTAAAAATTCAGAACTTCAGTTTCCTATATTGGATTTTTGTCATTTGTGTGTCATTTTAAAGATACAAATATTTACTATTTTTATAAATTGGTGTGGGATTTTTATTGTATGTTGTATCTTATGTATTTACTGTATTGGTTTAGTTAAATGCTTTACATATATATCTCCTAAAATAAGCCTTACTGCCTGTTGCCAAGCTACCAGGGGTTGAGCAGGAGCTGATGTTTTGAGATCTTGACTGGACCTAACACTGTCTGGAGGCATTATTGCTAGTGGTAAGTGCATACTTACAGTGCATCCAACTGACAGTGACTGATGTAATTTTTAACTTTTTGTGTAGCCACTTGAGGAGCTTGAGTTTTCAAAACAGAATACTTTATGCAGTCCACCTACATTGTCACAAGCACATTACTTCACCAAAGCTATCTAGCTGGCAAAGTAGTGCTACCCCAAGAGAACATCCCAGGCTCACATTAGCATCCTTTGCCGAACTGAAGGAATACATTAGTGGACTACCGCTCATAAAACAGCATCAAATACACACCCATAGACACAATAAAAATAGGCCAATCCCACCCTCGTGTTCCTAACACACCACTGTTTCCCAATAGCACTCCCTTCTCCTCAAACATTCAGCCCTGACACACACACATCCACACACATGCACATACACACTATACAGTGCCAAAACCATATCCTTGAACTACCATTCATCCCAGGAATCAAGAAAGACAGCAAAATCTTATAGCTCACTCTTTTACCATAGAGTGCTTCTCATCTGGTCCCATAGGAAAAGCCATTTAAAACATCACAGAACACATTAGGCTATATAAGCCAGAGAAAATTATACTTTGTCTGAATGACTTGTCAATGAGAAATAATAGAAACGTGGAAGTGGAGTCTTGGATTGCCAAGGACATTAGAAATATCCGAAACATGCTATAAAATGCTTATAACGTAACATCAAATAAGTTCTCCCCAATGGGCTAATGAATTGGTGTGGCAATTTATTCATGTATCTGTATATGTTTTTAATCACACTGCATTTCATGCGATCCTAGCATGAGATCCAAGATAGCACTGAAGCCTAATTACAGGATAGAACAAAGGCAGTGCTGGAGACTATAGTGCAGAGCAGGCCAAAAAAAGCCACAGCAACAGCCAAAATGATCCTATCTTCCTTCAATATCTATCTGAAGTAGACCTGGAGAGTATAAAGGTAAATAGTGTTGCATAAGCTAGAAGTTAGGACATACCTGTGGCACAATTTACCTTTAAAATGTGGAACCTCGTAAATCGTTATTAGAGCAACTGTTCTAATAAACACACATTTACGCATTTATTACTATCACACAGCAAAATCCACATGAGAAAAAAATGTTGTTCCTGGATGTGCAGTTTTCCTTGGGTTATATTCACTTTATTACTGTTTGTGTGAAGCATAAACACTTTATACATCGCCTCTAAGTTAAGCCTGACTTCTTTTCTGCTAAGCTACCAGAGAGTTAAGTAAACAGTAATTTAGTGACTTTTTGTGGCTCACGCTCCACTCAACCAAAAACCCAATTACTCACGCTGAGCTTAAGTCAAAATACTGGTTGCACTCCATTTCATAGACCCTGGATGGTTCCTGATGGCCTTCTTTGACAACGTTAGCATTTCATAAGCAAACCAATCATGATGCTTGCATGAGGTAGTGAGATTCATCAACAGAAGAATGCACCTGTATATGCCATAGTCACTGGAGGGAAAGCAAAGGGTGGTAAGAGTATTTGTTGCATTTGCCCAATTCTCTGGTGTACTAAGTTCTATTGATTGCACCACTGTGGCTCTTCGATCACTTTGCCACACAACACACCTTTTTCACAACAGAGGCCACTGGTACTGCAGCAACCTACTGGCTATCTGGGATGTTAGGGGCTGCTTCACTGATGTGTTTGCGGAACGTCCTGGAGCACACCTGACAGTTATATTTTATGACAGCCACATCATGCATGTTGTTTGGTTGCCGGGCATTTTGGTTAAATGTTTCCTATTTGCAAAGCAACAACACCTCTTACTGGTACTATATTTGTATCTGGGTGTGGCATATCAAACATAATCGATCATCCCTAAAACAGATTACAAACAGATTACCCTGACGCAATGCATGTAGGTGACCTTCAAGAACAGTGGGATCCACAGACGGGAAGCATGGCGGTCCACTAGTGTGCCGACCGCAGCCCTAGCCCTCTGCCTCACACACCACCAGCTCTCCTGCTGTGGGGATGAGTCCCGGTTATGCTTTCTCTTGCGCTCCACACATTGGGGTCCCCTTTGACCGGGCGGGTCCGCTGCTGTTGCCACACTGGATTCGAGCTGCCTGGTCGCTCCACAAGCACAGAGGGGCGACAGCCAGGCTGCACTTCTAGGGTAGCAGGGGCAGAGCCCGCACAGGCTTGTTCCCCGCTCTGCCTGCACCAGGATCCACAAGGTGAGCTGGCCTTGGAGCAGCTATACCTAGGTGATTTTGACGTTTTGGAGCAGCTTTTTCCTCAGACCCTTTTTTACCAGCCCTTCTGCATGTCCCCCAGGCACCCATCTAGGCCAGGGGCCAGAATATGGCTACGAGGGTAGAAGTTGCCCCCCTCGAAGGCTGGGTTGGACCCTCCAGCTTCTTTTGCAGCTCCATCAGTATTACCTCCTCTGGGTGCTGGGCAAGAAGTAAGCGTGTGGCAAAAGGTAATACCTCAAAACTTTCTATACCTCCAGATTTGCGAACTGAGGGAGGGGTTTCTCTTTCAAACCTTCAAGCCCCATTGGCTAAAATCACTGCAAGTTTTACTTCTGGGCGCAAAAAGTTACCCCCTCCCTTAAGTCTTTCTTTAAAATATTAGACCAGTCCAGTGCTTCTCAGACAGCACCCTCTTCTTTGGTAAACAAAGCTGTAAGTACGTCTAATATGGCAGAAGCTCTACCCCCGCTGGTTTCGCCACACAGCCTGGTTATGCAGGAGATAGATCGAGATACAGCTGAGGGGGCTTCTGTGCTTCCAGGCGAGGCAGAGTCCGATAGAACTAATGTAGCACATACGGATTCCCTCCTTCAGTCGTTACTGCATGAGATGAAAGGCAAATTTGCAGTTTCTGAATCCAACCAAGCTAAAATCCAGGGGCTCTGTGATGGTCTAGATGCGAAAATCACTAATCTTACGGAGAGACTAGGGAATATGGAATCCTCTATAGGGGCACTACAGGCAGAAGTGGAGTTTAATTCTTATGAGGTTCAAATACTGAAACGAAGTGAGAAGGACCTGAGAGAGAAACTGGAATCCCTGGAAAATCACTGTAGGAGGAATAATCTCATATTTTTTAATATTCCAGAAGGTATGGAAGGGAACAATATTAAAGACTTCATAATAGCCTTGATCAAAGACCATATCCCGACGTGACCTCCCATGATCTGGCCTCAGAAATCCAAAGAGTTCATTAAGACCCTTTCAAGAGAAATCCTAACAAGGAGAAACCTAGAAAGGTCCTGGTTAATTTTGCCTCATATCGAGTAAAGGAACTGATTCTTGCAGAAGCTCTCAAAGTCCAGGGTTTTCGGCATGAGGGTTGGTCATTCCTAATAAGATCTGATATGTCTAGGGCAATGTTAGATTGACTTTGGGAGCTGGGGAAGGTTTCGTAGGGGTTTAAGCGCCTGATTACAACTTTGGAGGAGGTGTTAATCCGTCCCAAATGTGACGGATATACCACCAACCGTATTACGAGTTCCATAGGATATAATGGACTCGTAATACGGCTGGTGGTATATCCGTCACTTTTGGGACGGATTAACACCTTCCTCCAAAGTTGTAATCAGGCCCTAAGTCTTTGGGTACCACTCCACAATTGAGGTTCCCCGCCACTTTGAGGGTAATGTGGAAAAACAAAATGTATAATTTTCGTCATCCCCAAGAAGCTAAGGTTTTGATTGATCAGATAAAAGGGGAGAGCTAGCGGGTTGCAGAGGGCTGGGGCCTAAGGGTAGTACGAGCCACCCAATAAGGTTTCAAGGAGGGTTCCCCAGGGAGGGTTTGGGGAAGGGCAGTGTGTTATTTTTTTTAACGATCCGATTAAGTTCACAATGGGTGGGGAGCAGATGGGGGAAAATGAAAAAAATAATTGAGTCCTTGTACGATTGTATAACTGTTGAGGTCAGACAAGAGTTTCTTATTCTTATTTGGCTAAGGACATGATGATGAACTCTGGCGATATATGTAAACTTAAAATTTTGAGCGGGAATGTAAATGGCCTTAGAATGAGCAGTAGAAGAAGGAGAATTCTGGAATTCCTAAGACTGTCTGATAGCCAGATCATTCTCCTGCAGGAGACTCATTTAAGATATGAGGAGTGGATGAGTATTCTTAAGCCACAAAGATGGATCACCTACTTTGTTTGTACTAATCAATCTTGTAATGTGAAAGGGGTCACAATTATAGTTAAGAATAGCGTTCGAAGTCAGCTAACAGACATCAGTGCTGATCCTAGGGGGAGATGGGTCTTGGCAAATGTCAAGTTAGGAGGGCTCCAACACACTTTAGTATCCTAATATGGTCCTAACGTGGATGACCCAGGCCCACTTAGGGATCTCTACGAGCAACTGATCGGAAGAGCTCAGAACATGATAATAGCTGGCGGAGACTTTAATGTTTACCTTAATCCTTCCCTAGATAGGTCTACCCCCAGACCTGCTTTTAGTACACCTAATATGAGAGCTTCCTCACACAATATAATGGAAAATTTTGGCCTGACTGATCTCTGGCAAAACAGAATGGGACAAACCAAGGAGTTCACTTTCTGGAATAAGAAACTCGGGCATGCTTCCAGAATTGACTTCTTCCTGATAGACATTAAACTTCGAAATAACCTAATGGCAATTTCCCACCAGCCAAGCCATCTCTCGGACCACTCAGCCGTTCAGCTGACTATAAGTCTTTCTGACTCTCGTACCTGCTCTAGATGGACACTGGATCATTCTCTTCTGGGTGAAGAAGATGTTGTTTTAAAGTTGAAATGGGACTGCAAGGAATTTTATGAGATCAACTTAGGTTCCGCTCCAATAGCCACGGTTTGAGAAGCATATAAGGCCTTTATCGGTGGAAAACTGATTTGCTATGCTGCTTTAAGAGCCAAGAGAACCAGAACAAGACTCTTGAGGGTAAACTTTGTACACTGCAAGCCCAAAGACTATCCTCTCAGGACGCAATAACGCAGGCAGACCTACAGTATCAAATCCAGGAAGCCCAAAATTCACTCGAGGTCTTGTTAGAATCAATTAGAAGAGTAGATGGAAAGCCAGTAAACTGTTGCATTTTGAGTATGGTGAAGTCTGTGGTAAGTTATTAGCTTGGAAGACTAGGTCTGATAACATTAGGAATAGGATTAAAGGAGTAATACTAGACGAAACTGGCAGAACCTCCTCAGAAGACCAAGACATTATAGGAGAATTTGTCAAGTTTTTTTCTGAACTATATAGAGACGACTCCGTGATTTCAGCAGAGGCGATTGAAGAATGGTTGAAGGGAGACACACTCCCCGGGTTAGATTCAGTTAAGAATTTGAGCCTCAATCAATGCTTTCTCCCTAGCGAGATAGACAGTGTTATTGCTGGTTTGAAAAATGGGAAGGCTCCCGGTCCAGATGGACTACCTGCCGAAGTATATAAACTTCTGAGAGACGAGCTTATGCCAGTTTTGATCCAGTTAATGAACTAGATTCTCATAGATTCCCCTGCGGTCCCTTCCTCCTGGAATTAAGCTATTATAACCTTAATACTAAAGCCGCAGAAAGATGCTAGAAAATGTGAGTCCTACAGAACTATTTTACTGCTCAATAATGATTATAACATTTTTGTGCAACTGCTTGCAAGGAGGTTGGATAATGTGATCAGTGATTTGGTGCATATTAATCAGAAAATCTTCATGAGAAATTGACATCTAGGGGACCTGACCCATGATCTAGTTGCTGCAATTGATATTGCATCCACTTTTAATATGCCTCTAACTATATCCACAATTGATGCTGCCAAGGCTTTTGACAGAGTGAGCTGGCTCTTCCTGCAGGCGGTAATCGATCGTAATAACTTGGGTGAATTTTTTCTTAATGCAAATAAAACTACATACAATGCTTTATCAGCTCAGGTTCTGGTTAATGGCATTTTATCCCCACATTTTAAGATTGAACGGGGGACACAACAGGGTTGCCCTCTCTCCCCTCTCTTCTTTAACCTTTACATTGATCCTCTGGCTAGGAGAATCAGGGCAGATCAGAGAATCACACCTTTTCAACACCACGGCTGGGCCCTGAAGGAAGCTCTATATGCAGATGTTCTTTTGATATGCACACAAAACCCCCAATGTGCTCTTTCAGCACGTTTGTAAATCATTGTTAGTTTTGGAGAAATTTCAGGTTACTTAATAAACACAGATAAATCTGAAGTAATGACTTGGAATGGCCCTTTGCATAACCCATTGGAGAAAGACGAATTCCGATATTTAGGGGTCAAAGTGATCAAGAATCTGGCAGAGATGGCTCAAGTGAACTTCGAGCATCATCTAAGGGAAACAAAGAAGTTACTCCTTCAATGGTCACTCCTACGTCTCTCTCTATTTTATGTAGAACTAATTTAATAAAGATGGAGGTACTGCCAAAATTCACCTTTATCTTTAACGCTATATCTTTATCTTTTAAAAATGAATGGCTAAGGCGATTGCAGGGGATATTAGTTAGCTTCATTTGGTCCTATAAAATACCCAAAATAGCATGGAAAAAATTGAGAAAGAAAAAGCTAGATGGAGGAATTGCACTTCCGGATTTTCAGCTTTACTACTGGGCATTCCAGCTGAAAAATGTTAGATCACTCCTTTATAAGGAGTATCTTTCCCCTCAACTTCAGGCTCTGATAGGGTGTTTCCGGGTCCAGGGTACACATTTTCCTTATAAATTTGGACATCCCAAGTATTACAAAAAAGTTAGACTAAAAACTATTTTTTAATGCCAGCAGCATCTGGTATGCAGTAAGAAGAAGACTGGGTATCCCATATTACAGTGAGTTGGCCCCAATCTGGAATTCTCCTGGTACTCCGATGGCTAAGCCATTGATAGAAAGGGGAATTGTGCAGTGGGGACAACTAGTTAGTGGGGGCTCTGTTAGCTCTTGGGAAGCCTTATCTGAAGTAACTAATGCAAAAATAATCTAAGTTCAAATACATGCAAATTAAAGGTTGGCTGCAAGGAGAACCTGAGGCTGGGTGTTCTACGGGATAAAAAAATGCAATTACCGGCCCACTGAGCCAAAAGAAAGAGGTTTCAAAGTGGTATTGGGCATTTATACAAGCTGAAGATGCATCTTGCTCACCCTGTACAGAGGGATCAGACCTGGTGTTTCCCGCACTTGATTTTCCTTATCTCTGGTGGGCCTCCATGAAGATTCTCTGGTCTGTGATTAAATCTGCCCCCCTGCGGCTGAACCACTTGTTCACCATATATTGGGCTTATTGTACCCCTAAAAGGCTTGCTAGAATAGCTCTTCAAGGTAAGAGTGGTTGCCCAAAGTGTGATCTAGAGGGGGCAGGTGATATTCATCTTTGGTGGCAGTGCCCAGTGATTCATACTTTTTGGGAACAAGTGGGTAAGTCGATCTTGTCAATTATAAATAGGCGTAACGAGATAACTCTTCCAATGGTTGTATTTGGGTTATATGAAACTGCAGAGAGGAGTCTGTGTGATAGATTGGAGAGACCTCTGATGCATCTCTTTTTCTATTTGGTTCTGATAGCCTGGCGGGAAATATGTATTAAGTGGATCTCTAGTCTCCCCCCCATTCACAGGGATTGGTTTTTTGTCAGTTAAGAGAATTTCTGATTTAGACTGTAGTAATGGCTCGGATAGGTCCCTTAGAATGTGGGAACCCTTTTTTGTCTTTTATAGAACCATCTCTGCAGGCGTTAGGCCAGTGTGAACTAATTAGACTTGAGTTTTGGGTTTCGGTAAGAGTCCAATGATTAAGTCTTTAAGATCTAACAACTAGGAGGATTGGGCCAGACTGGTTCTGCCCTCCCCCTATGGCTGATGGGGGCTGCTCACCACCTGAGCTCTGGTGGACCACTAGGCCGAGGTCCAGGGCCAGAACGTGATGTGGTTTCTCTTGTCTTTATTTGGCTATATATGACGAAAAAGAAAAAAAAAAAACACTGCATGTAGGTAGTCTAGATGTAGTACAAATATAAAAGATACTCCTTTGTCAAAACATTTTTTTGCAGGTTGTGAGAAAGGCCCCTTTAAGGGTGGCCACTCCATTTTGGCTACATTTTGTTGCTGTCCTTTTGGCTCTTCAGACTGGGTCACCGCTGTCAAATGTCCAGTGCATTGGCTGTGAGCCCTATAGTATGTAGAAATTGTCTCTTCCTGACTGGTGTAGATAATGCTTCTATAAGGCCATAGTATATGGTGTAAGAACTGCACCCATGGAATGGAAAAGCTAAATATTATCTGTGAACGGCAACACTTACTGTGCAATTCACTAGTGTGATGTAAAAAACATGACTTCAGGCCTACCGTTGTAGCCTGACTGCTGCAGTATAAAGCATGCTGCACAACCTGTTAAACTAGCACTTTTAGTAGGTAAAAACCTATAGTTTATATATGAGTATGCCATCCCTATGTAGGTCTTGTAGCCCACATGGTTTGGTGCATTGAATTTTAAAGTGGAACTTGTGGAAAATTACTGTTACAACGTCCCTACAGTGACAAGGCTCTAAGAGCTACTTTCATTGTGGCAGGCCTATCTGTGCTATGTGAAAAATCATTGTAAAGATTAAAATATTAATACTGAAATTTGGAAAATGGGTCCAGTTTGAAAAATAATGATTTTAATAGTTATTAGAAATCCAATTCAATGTTGTAGTTGGATTTTAATAAATATTAAGAAAATTTAACTTTTGAAAAGTTACTTTTTTCGGCCTGAAATTCTTCTAGACTGTGCTCCGCACAGAAAGTGTAAAATAAATGTGAAATTCCTCAGGAGCATTGAAGAGTTTACCTGATCGGGCAGAGATGACTCCTCTGAGATCAATGGAATATGGAATCAGAAGGCTGTGCATCTCTTGTTGACACCACCCACTGTGACAAATTCTGCCTGATTGTTCCGCCTAAAACATTTGTAAAAGTTTTGCACCCATAATGGGGAGCAAACATGATGCCAGGACAATTCTTGTGAATCTCATGTCTAGTTGCTGAAGAACCTGCTTTTGTCCTACCAGACGTCTGTCCCTGGGTTTGTTGTGGGTGCTGTGCTTGTGTTTGACCTGACATCCTTGATGTGGTATTCCCCCAAAACCTTGGCCTTCACCCCTCCTAATTTGTTAAATTTGTTTTTAACTACTAATTGGTGCCAAAGTGCTCACTCGTTCAATCATGATAAAACTGACCAAACCCCAATTGCCACCCTTAATTTACATGTAAACCCTAGTAAATGGTACTACATGTACCCATGCTCTGGGGAGTAAATTTTACTAGTGGGTTTTGTGCCATCCAATAAAGTAGCACTGTAAAAAACATGTCTAATGGCTTCTATCCTAGCCTGAAGTGCTGTTTTAAACTGCCATTTTGACCTGGCAAAAGAAGATTTTTCACAGGCCTAAACCTTCCTTTTTAATACTCATAAGTTACCCCGTCATAAGTCACCCCTAAGGTAGGCCCCAATGGCTAATAGGGCAGGGTGATTTGTATTTACAAGGTAGGACATGTGCGCTTAAGTATTACATGTCCTGACAGTAAAAAACTCTTAAAGCATTTTTTCACATTTGTAAGCCCTGTTTTGCCTACTGACTAACACTGGGTTACTGTATTACATTTAATAAGTGCTAAAATTAGATTGGGAGCAGATAGAGATATGCTCTTTACACTGAAATTAATTGTAATTTAAAGTCCTCCTTAATGGTGAAGTCAGATTTTAAGTTGCAGTTCTGAAAATGCCACTTTTAGAAAGGCAACATTTTCTTCTTTCGAAGTCACCAGGACCAGATGACTGGGAGTGGGGATTGTGCTTTTAGGCACTATTTAAACTAAAAACTTTAAAATTCAATATCTCCAGTTCTACTGACTGGCGTTTCATTGTTCTGGTGTCATTTTAGTTATAAAAATGTACTGTACTTTCAAAATGTGTTTGAGATTTTTCTCTTGTTCTGTTTTCACTTTATTTGGGTGCTGCATAAATACTTTACTCTTTGCCTCTAAGTTAAGCATGACTGCTTTGTGCCAAGCTACCAGAGGGCTAAGCAAAGGCTAATTTAGTGACTTGCTCATGACAAAGATTGTGGTTGTTGCCTGAGTGGGAGTTCCATTTCCCTCAACCAATACCCCAATTTCTTACAACTCCCAACAACAAAATATCTCCAAGCATTTGCAACACAGCTTCCTCCACTGGGTGTGGACATCCACTGCACTGCAGCATGGGTAAATGTCCAGTCAAATTTGTGTTCACCATACATTGCTCAGCTACATATCAGATGCGTATCAGGCCCCCATAAAACTGAAAGTAGTCAGTGATCCATCAGTGCTGGTATTCAATGCACCCTCTAAAAATCGGAGTAGGGGGGATTTTTGAGAAACTAAGCTGGATTCCCAGTGCTCACTTCTGCCCCTGTACTCACAGCCCTCTTGTGCTGCACAATCCTCATCCATATATATGTCAGAAGCTGCTCACAAGGAAACCCTGATGCCAATTATGGAGGTTTATTAAGAGCTCTCTTTGGATATCCTGGACTAAGTTAGGGAGGTCCAAACACTCTGGGAGACAGTTTCTGGGCAGCTTTAACTTTGTGTTGGATAATGACCTCACTGAGAGCATCTGTTATGTCTCGTCAACATCCTCATCTCCTGGAGTCCTGTCTCCCAGTTTGTCTGTGATCCGTTTCCCTTGCTTTTTGTTTTTCCTATGGGGTGTCTTGTCACAGCCAGCCAATTTACATCTACGTCAGAGGACGTTCTCCACATTGTGGCTAAAATGTAGCATTAGGATGGCTAATGACTTATTCCCGAAACCTGGAATCTGGGTTGCAGACACTTTCTGGTTTGGGGGTCAGACGTTATTATGATTTTGACCAGGTGACTTGTTTATGGACCATTTATAGACTATTGACTTTTTGGTTCCCCTTTGCATATAGACTGATTCTCTTGGTGTTTCCTGGAATGTTTCTATTTTTTGCCCAGCTCTCTCAATTTACAATTAACCCTCTCATGTAGTGTTTTATTTGATCCGGTCTTTGCTGGTGCTTGGCTCCAGCATTAATTCTCAACATCAGAATTTATGACAGTTCACCACATGGTAGCACCATGTGTCTACTCTTGGAGTGAACACATCAGCAGAGTGTTTAATAAATATACATTAAAATCAATAATGCCGTAACATCTACACCACTCATTTGGGTAGCCTTGAGTAGTGTAAATTGTAGCATTTCTAAGAGTGTGATGATTAGTGGGTATGTTGGTAGTGGATGTAATAGCTGCTTGAGAAATATGGGCCCTGACTCTTGCTTTTTGCTTTTTGTTTATTTTTTATTTTATTTTTACAAATGATGCCCTGGGCTTATGCTCAGGGGTAGAATCAGCTCTTGATTTGGAATATTGTATTTTTTCACTAGCACCAGGGTAGATATCAACCCACGTGTTAAAGGTATAAAAGTATAAACGTATGCATCTGGAAACGTAAATCCATCTTTCTTCTGCACCCTTAGGAAATGTCATTTGTTTTGACAAGTTTAAACTGTTTCATTAAAAATATATATAGACATCAGGATGAAAGCCTTGTTGCCGTCGACATTATAGCATTTGTCAAGAGCTTTTCCATAAAATGACTATGTATTTGTTGTCAATGACTCACATTTGTCACAAATAAATAGTGCTTGCGAAAATGGCTCGCAAAGCGTGAAACTGACAAATACCTCCCAGTTGTTCACTGTGTTGAGATGTATCAAACAGTTTAACATTTCTAGTCTCTTTAGTCTCTTAAGGTGTAGGAACTATGCCGCAAAATCATTCATTCTCGGGTGGACAGATAACAGAGCGCTGTCCAATGACAAGGCTTGGTTTACAAGGCAGTGTCGTCCTATAAAGCCCGCGTAAATTATAATTTTGTACAAAATATTTGAATCAAGCACAGTTGCAAAGACTTTTATCTTGAAGTCCTTAAGTTTTTAAGTTAAACCAAACAGTCGTGTGACATGGCTCTGTAAGGTACTAAAAAATCTCTACCATGATCTGAAGGCATCGATTTTGAATTTCAGTAAAACAGGTCATGCTTCCATTGTTCCAAAGACAGTAAATTAGTATTATAAATCGAGTAGCCGTCACACCTGTTATACGAGCCAAACTTATGAAATACCTAACCAAAGTTCGCCTGCTCAAGAAATCGAATAATAATTGTGTTTTATAATTATTATCAATATTAGTAGTAGCATTCACACATAATGATAATATTAGTAATAAAAATAATAATAATGGCTGTTTTATGTAGCACTTCATACTGCAGTTTTTTCAGGCTTCTAAGCGTTATGAGTAACCAGTGGGATTGCTATTCATTTTAATGATACTTAGTTTAAAAACAACTAATTGATGAGACCCTGTGAGATTACATTAGTATGGGAAAAAAACATGTTGCACTGTTCTAAAAAGATAGTCAATAGGTATATTGTCTAGGGTCATTTCCCTAATCAAAACGAATGCACATGCATAACACAACAGGATTTTGAGAATGATTTACATGTTCTCTTCGGCATTTTAACTATTTCTGCGAATTAACCTCACGGCAGCATTTTTGCCGTTGTACACAACTCTGCAATAAAACAGATTTCGCAAGCAAGCTTTGAGCACACTATTAAACAGGCATGATTTTCTATTGGGCAACTGGAGGCGATTTTATTTTAGATTCCTTTTATCCACCACGAGGCAAAAAGAAAAAATCGGATCTGATTGAGACGGAAAGCCCAGTTTCAAATATGTGTGCACAATTGTGATACGGAAAACAATCACGTTTAGTAAAACTCTGTGCATCCGGTGGCCACCTTTCCAATATCTAACGCCGAGGAAAAAAGCCTTGCCTATTCCCGGTCTTTCCCCCATCACACATCTCCTCGCATCTTTCTGGTCTCTTTGCCTCAGTCTGGTAAGGCAGTCAAAGGATGTTTGTTCTGCTAATTAACTTTATTACCCTGATAACTCCCTGCAGCCTTTGACGAAAACAATTACCCTTCTATTTTTCCCTGCACTGGCAAAAAAAAAAAAACAAAAAAAAACTATTAATTAGAAACAGGGCGCTGGTCCTTGCCATCTTAGCCTAACACGTTCCCAGGCCCTCGAGCGGGATAGCATTACATTGTCAGTAGTAATTTAGCTCTCATCTGTCTCTGCTAATTATGGTCACATTCATCAAGTTCATCAGCGAAAGTGCTCTCAGAAGGATTGCATATTTGCAGTTAATACAGCATAAACTGGTATTACCCATCACCACATTTGTGATGATGAGAGGGACACAACTTATTCATCCCTAATTAGAGCAAGCTGGGTAATTAATTATACATTCCGCCTTGTTACTTCTGAGTTCCCAGATATTGTTTGTCTAGTGGAAGGAGGGGGCGGGGTGAAGGGAAGAAGCAAAGGAAGCCTGAAAATGCAAAAAAAAAAAAAAAAAGAAAGAAAAAAAAGGGTGATGTGTTTTGTCACATGCGCCATGCCATAATTCCCACCTGACACGCGAGCTGAATCAGTTCAAAATTGCGAGTTGTCAGCAGCCGAATAAACTCCTTTAATGACTGATTAATGATCAGCACCTGTGACAGGTGCTGAACGGGACTGTAAACTTCGTTTGATTAGCAGTCGCTGGACGAATAAATATTGGTGGCAGTCAGAGGAGAGCAAGTTTGCTTGTTTTCTGTCTGGTTTAACATTTCGCACGCGCTGGCGTTATTGATATCGGCAGCATGTGTGTGTACCCTCTACCGCACCGAGCCTTTTGGCAACCTTTGCAGAGCGTATCTCATGTGCAGTGTTTGTTTCTCTGTCATTATCTGTGCAAATTGTTGACAAATTGAATGCCGAGCAAAACCCAGTTACAAGTCGGATAATGATCAATGAGCTACCTCCAGAACTATATACCTATAGATATATTTACATAATATAGATTATTAATGGGATACTATAAGGTTGGCACATTCGTTTTCGTTTGGCTTTTTATTGCTGTTTCTGAGGCGAGTATGTCGGATTGTACAGGGAAATCCTGAAGTTCAGGTGATGCCATTTACAAGCCCTTATGATTCACACACACACAACAAACACACGCTGAAGAATGCACAAACACCCATAAGCTCCTCCTACCACACTGCTCTGCCATGGGCCTTAACTGACCCATTGTTAGAAATGTGGTTCTCAAGTTGGCAGAGTTATTCACCTTTATCCAAATAGGGACGACAATCCTAGTCAGAGTAAGTCACACACAATCCACGCTGCAAGGGGCTTTGTGTTGATTTCTGATGCGCAGTCTTGGGTCCTCACTGTAATGTGGGGATCTTTTTGACGCCCAGGGCCAATGCGGGGAAAATCCTGGGCGAGCGGGAAGAAGTCACAGGCATTGTGTTGATCGGGTATGCGATGCGTCTAATTTTCTGTTGCACGGCAGGTGGTGCATCGATTCATCACTCGGGAAGTCAAGCTGTGTCGTTTCGGTACTGCTGTCCGTCAATCTGGTGGGCTGTGTGTCGAATTTCCAGCCGCAAGACAGCCGCAAGACAGCCGCTGCATCGAATCTTCACTCAGGAAGTCATGGTGCATCGTTACGGTTTAGCTGTGCAGCAATTTTCTCGTCCCAAGATGGGCTGTGCATTGATTTTCAGCGCACAAAGAGTTTTCTCTACAGATGAAGGGGGTCATTCTGACCCCGGGGGGCGGCAGTTGCCGCCCGCCTGGCGGGAACCGCCATTTGGCCGCTGCGCAGTCAAAAGACCGCTGCCGGCATTCTGACCTTCCCACTGGGCCGGCGGGCGCTACCCAAGGTAGAGCCCGCCGGCCCAGCGGGAAGGAGGCCTGCAACACAGAAGCCGGCTCCGAATGGAACCGGCGGTGTTGCGGGCGTGCGACGGGTGCAGTTGCACCCGTCACGCTTTTCACTGTCTGCTAAGCAGACAGTGAAAAGCCGCCCTGGGCCCTGTTAGGGGACCCCTGCACTGCCCATGCCAGTGGCATGGGCAGTGCAGGGGCCCCCAGGGGCCCCAGGACACCCATTCCCGCAAGCCTCTTCCCTGCGGTGAAAACCGCCAGAAACAGGCTGGCAGGATGGGGGTCAGAATCCCCAAGGCAGCGCTGCTTGCAGCGCTGCCCTGGCGGATTCGCCCAGCCGGGGTTAAACCGGCGGGAAACCGCCGGCCCCGGTTTTCTGACCGCGGCTTTACCGCCGCGGTCAGAATGGGCTAGGAAGCACCGCCAGCCTGTTGGCGGTGCTTCCGTCATTCGCGGCCCTGGTGGTCTTTGACCGCCAGGGTCGGAATGACCCCTGAAGTCTTTTTTGGCCCAGAGACTTCATAAAACAGGAGGCAAACTCAATCCAAGCCCTTGGGAAGCACTTCTCAGCAAAGTCAGAGGGCAGCAAGGCAGCAGGGAAACAGTCCTTTTCAGCAAAGCAGTCCAGATGAGTCCTTTGGGCAGCCAGGCAGTTCCTTTTGACACGTTGCATGTTCAGGTCCAGAAGTATCTGAGTTGTTGGAGTTAAAGACCCAGTTTATATACCCCAAAATGCCTGTGAAGTTGGGGAGACTTCAAAGAGTTGTTTTGAAGAGCACAAGGTCCCCTTTCAATACAGATTTGTCTGCCAGGGTCCGAGTAGGGGGTTTGGCAGTCCACTGTGTGAGGGCAGGCCACTAGCCTTTGAAATGTAAGGCCCATATTTATACTCTGTTTGCGCCGGATTTGCCTCAAAATGTTTGATGCAAATCCAGCGCAAACTTAACTCCACATTTATACTTTGACACTAGACCCGTCTAGCCTCAAAGTTATGGATTGTGTGCCATTTTTTGTACGTGAAAACCTACCTTGCGCTAATGACATGCAAGGTAGGCGTTCCCATGCAAAAAATGACTCTAAGGCATGTGCGCCTTATTTAACCTCCCGCGTCATTTTGACGCACAGGAGGAGGCAGGACTTAAAACATGGTGCCCAGCTGGATTTGTGCCGTTTTTTAACGCCTGGGTCAGGGCAGGCGTTAAGGGGTCTGTGGGATCATTTCTATGGTCTCCGACCATGGAAGCTGCCCACAGGTGCCCTTCCCTGACCCCAGGGACACCCCCTGCCACCCTTGCCCACCCCTGGAGGACGCCCATGGATGAGGGGGTCCATCTACGGTAAGTAGAGGTAAGTATATATATTTTTATTTTTAGGTGGCATGGGCGGCCTAACTTGGGCCCCCCTACATGCCACTGTGCCCAAAGGCCATGCCCAGGGACAGAAGTCCCCTGGGAATGGCCATTGGGCAGGGGGGCATGACTCCTGTCTTTGCTAAGACAGGAGTCATTTCCATGGGGTTGTGCATCAAAAAATGACGTTAGTCAGGTAAGAGTCATTTTTTTTTTTACCCTAACCGGACTTGCACCATTCTTTGATGCACAACCCCCAGTCTTCTCTACACCTCCGCTGCCTGGTTAGAGTAATATATTTTGACGCTAACCAGGCCGCAGCACCGGCTACCGTCATTCCTTAAATATGACGCCCGGCTAGCACGTTGGAATGGCTGTAGCCGGCATTAAACTTTTTGATGCAAACCTGCGCTGGCGCTGGTTTGCGTCAAAAAGTATAAATATGGGCTTCAGTGTCAGGCCCTCCACCCTGCCAGCCCAGGAAGACCCATTCAGTATGCAGATGAATACAGGTGTGGCTGAGTATCCTGTGTTTGTGATTGTCTGGGTGAAATGCACAAGGGAGCTGTCAACTAGCCCATCCCAGACCTAGATTGGGGACAGGCTGTAATGCAAAGATGGATTTTAAGTACAGAGGAATGCTCACTTTCTAAAAGTGGCCTCTCTAAAATAGTAATATAAAATCCAACCTCACAAATAAGCAGGATTTGTTATTACCATTCTGGCCATACTAAATATGACCTGGTTACCCCTTTCTGATCAGAATCTACCACTCAAACAGTATATGAGGGTAGCCCTAAATCCTATGAAGAGCAGACTTCACAGCAGTGGAAAATGAATTTAGAAGTTTTCCACTACCAGGACAGATAAACACACACATGTAGCTGTCCTGCCTTTTACCTACATAGCACCCTGCCCTATGGGTTACTTAAGGCCTACCTTAGGGGTGACTTATATGTAGAAAAAGGGGAGTTTAAGGCTTGGCAAGTACTCTTAAATGCCAAGTCGAAGTGGCAGTGAAATGTAACACCCAGGCCTTGCACTTGCAAGCCTGAGACATGGTTAAGGGGCTACTTATGGCACAACCAGTGCTGCAGGCCCACTAGTATCATTCAATTTACAGGCCCTGGGTACATAGAGCGCACTTTAATAGGGACAAATAAATCAAATATGCCAATTGGGAATGTTACCATGTTTAAGGGAGAGAGCATATGCACTTTAGCACTGGTTAGCAGTGGTAAAGTGAACAGAGTCCTAAAACTAACAAAAACAGTGTCAGAAAATGGGAGGGAGGCAGGCAAAAGTTGGGGGATGACCACCCTAATGCTATCAGGTCTAACAACTATCATCTGAGAGATCTTGATCGAAGACAAAAAGACACACAATGAAACAGGCAAAGGGCCTCCTTTAAACTTTGACGTAACAGCACTGCCAAGTTACCCAGATTCATGTGTAATGTGCTGCTCCAGTCCAGGGATTTTCTTTGAATTCTGGGACTTGTGGTCTTTTTTATTGTATTAAAGAGAAGACTTCAAGTCCTAGAATTCAACGGGAAAAACCTGGAATGGAGCAGCACACCACACATGAACCTGGGAAAATTGTCAGCTATGTGGTAACAGGGCAATCATCAAATGTTGCTCTGCCAACCATGCTATTTGGTTCTTTTACTTTTTTTCTTGTGGTTTTATACAGTGCGAACACCACCCAAAGGTATCGGAGCACTCCACATGAGCTCTAGTTACGATACATAAGGACACATTCTTTTCTGGTAAGCACGAGGGGAGGGGGAGATTACGTGATTTTCCCAGAATTACAGGATGTTGAGCCCAGGCAGAGACTGGTTCCCTAGCTCCAAGGTTGACAGCTATGGCCCTTACGCCACATCCTGACTTCTTTTAGAGGCAGTGGAAGTGCTGTATCCATGCAGCTCTGCTAGTGGACACCACGGCTGGGAATATCATGACATTGTAGGCCTCTCTTGAGACACTTACACAGCTGGACTGGGAAACCAAAGCAGCCCTGACAACTTTTTTCTGACCAGCCCTGGGGTGGAGAGGGGTTCCTTTGTGCACACAGTGATGTCTTAAAACTATGGGTGCAAAGGTACCACACACAGTTCTAAGACGTTATAGGGGATGTGGAAGCACAAGCCTGCTGCTGTTTTGGGGGCTGAGTTTGTAGCCCTGCTGCAAACCATCCCCCAGTCACAAAACCAGCCCCCACCTCTACAAAACCGGCCCCACCCTTCCAGCCCATCAGGAAAATGCCTGGTGCTCGCTACTGCCGGTCTGGCCCTGAACACTGAATGCGCTGTCCCTTGTGAGACATTTTGTTAGCTTACAGTGGGTTTAGTGCCCACCCATTGCTTAGCAATGGTTGGCTTCATGGCTACTCTAATTTTCTTGCTTCTCATTTATAGGTGCATGCAGGTGTTTACTTCCTGTCTTGTGCTGAATACTTCTTATGTTGGCACTGCACTGTTTCATGGCACTAGTCCTTGTGTCCTTTTACTGCTCATGGTTTGAGAGCTAATTTTAGTTTTATTTTCACTGTAGCACTCAATAAATGTGCATTTGATTGCAGGTTGTCTAATGTATGTGTGTCTCCCATCCCAGCACTCTCTAACCTGTGTGTTTTTGTCCCCATCTCAACTTTCGCCTCTGAGGTTGTGCCTCTGTGTCAGCTCATCGCTGGCTTTCATAATTTCTGCAGATCAGACCTTACACCTTAAGACTTTGTCTCTGCTCTGTGAGTCCCTCTCATTTTCTGCTGTTTGAGAATGAGAAGCTAGGGATCCATATATGTCTCTCCTTCGGAAGAATGGGGCACTCAGATTCCTTGTGTGTGCCTCTGTGCGAATGCACTCTGGCTTCTTGTCTCTGATATGTGTGCATGAGACTGCATGCAGGTACCCTGGTTCTCTCTGCTTCTTGAGAACAAGACACTGGTATCTTTGCATGTCTTTCCTACAGAATACCGTGGAACTTAGGTTCCCT
Organism: Pleurodeles waltl; assembly: GCF_031143425.1. Classification (NCBI taxonomy): domain Eukaryota; kingdom Metazoa; phylum Chordata; class Amphibia; order Caudata; family Salamandridae; genus Pleurodeles; species Pleurodeles waltl. The sequence goes on along the minus strand of NC_090450.1, from coordinate 73,714,669 downwards.
GTGTATACCTCTGCACCATGAGAGAGGTCCTTGTCCCTGCTTTGTGAGGCTGCGGCGATCTGCTTCTGTGGGAATATGTCTCCCCTCTGTGAGAATGAGACATGAGAGATTCCTGCATGAAAGGATAATGCTCACACTATAACATTTCCTAGCAAACATTACTATAGTGCACAGTCAAACAGAGCTCAATCTAAAACCTGAGATTTCTCAAGATCATTAGTTGTTGCCAATACACTGGCACAAGGAATCGGTTACCAGTGCTCTGTAGTTTCCAAGTGCCATTGGTGTAGAAGCTAATTGAGTCCAGGTTTTTCTTTACATTATGGGATTTGTAGTTTGGCTGTTTCCATTATGAAATAAGGACTACAAATCCCCTAATGCACAAAAAAGCGTATTTAAAGAATGCATGTGCATACAAAATGACACAGCACAGTGGCCGAGTCATTGTGCTTTTTTCAAAAACTCTTTACTTCATGCTGTGCAAAATCTCTTTTTTATGATGTACAGTATGAAGAAAAGACACTTCAGAGACAATATGTATCTAAGAGAGGAATCTATTGGCTTCGCCAATACTTGTTTCCTGCCAGGAAACAAGGAATAAAGAGATAAAACCATACATTCCCCAGAATTTCCAAAATCAACCTCCTTCTTTGAGGGTTTGCTCATGGGAATAAAAATGCAAAAAAACTTGCCATGATATGGTCAGCAGTGTTTCCTTCTGTTGAAAGTACTCTTTCCATGTTGACATGATCACTTCCATAACTTTCAAAATAGAGTCCTGCCGCGAGACTGTGGGAATGCTGCAGCTGACATGGCCGGACTGGAGACCCAAAAGCAGAGCTAGCCAGTTGCAGCCCGTCCTTTAGGGTGGAGGGGCCACTCCCCCCTACCCCCCCCACCTTTGCCCCTCATGAAGAGTGCCAGTCAGGCTGAACAAAGGTCAACCTGACAGATACTCTTCATGTTCAGGTCAGGCAGCCAGGAGCGAGACATGCGTGATTTGCGCAGACTCCTGGCTGCCTGTGCTGAGCTTTGCTGGGCTGAAGAGGTCACAGCTCCTGTGGGCGTGACCCCCTCGGCTCAGCACAGGTGCCTCGAGGCCCTTACCCTCAGTGATGAGGGGAAGCGTCACCCATTGACTTTGACCTGGGTGCTTCAGGTTTAAGCCCTGAAGTGCCCTGGGTGAGTGTCAATCAGTGACACCTCATCACAGAGTGGGGTGGGGTCGGGCATCTCACTGACCCCATCCCACTCTGTGATGAAGTTGGGACTGCTGCCTTCCGTCATTGGCTGACCTAAGGTCAGCCTGCGAGGGAATGCAGCAGTCCCAAACCTCCTGAGACCTCCGAGGCTGAAGGTAAGTGTGTGTGTGATCTTTTTAAATGAATGTTTGGTGCGTGCATGTATGTTTGAATGTTGATGAGTGTTGTTAATGGATGTGCTTGCATGTGTGTGAAAGAATGTGTGAGTGTGCTTCCCGCCCGCCCCCTCCCTCCTAAAACTGCTGGCCGCCACTGGCCCTGGCAAAAATGCTCAAACCAGCCCTGCTACCCTTGTCTCCTCACAAAATTTCTCTCTTTCTATCCATCCATTCTCTCCCTCTCTTTCTCTCTTCTCCCTCTGCTATCACTTTCTCTCTCTCTTCCCCCTCCCTCACCTCTTTTCACTCTTACTCTCTTGTAGCCTCTCATGCCTACTGCCATCAATATCGGGGAGATGGTGAAAGTGATAGATACAATAGGAGAGGCCCTAGGCTTTCAAAACCAGCCCACCACGGAAATGCCAAGAAAATCAAAATGTGTGCTTGGTCCTGGCAGCTGGAGCAGCAGAGCTAGTGCCGCAACTGGCCCGGCACATCACAACACGTCCACAATATACACCTAGCACTATGGAAGGCATAACGCTATACCGTGGCATGCCTTGATCAGTTCTGAAGGTAGCCATGGCACTCTAGGATAAGGCACATCAAAACCAACTAGGCCAGGATGCCCCCTCAGTTTCTCTCCCTTATTCAATCTATGTATAGAACTCCTTGCCTGTAAAATTAGAGAAACTCCAGAAATCAAAGCATTTTAAATATAAGCGCTATAGTAAAAATGTGCATTAAATGTTTTACAGTTTTACAGCATGCCCAGAGACTAGTATCACTAAATGGAAAAAAATCACTGATGAATTTGTTGCTATTTCAGATTACAGAATTAATGATGATGAATCAGAAATGATGATGTGGAATATAAAGTATAATGCCCCTGCAGTTAAAGATTAAATATGAAAATTATGGATTACAACTATACTACAAAAAAGTGGGAGGGGCATACCACGTGCTCATATAGTAAGCCTCAATATTGCAAAAACATAAATAAAATAAAATTCTACCCAATTATGGTTTCATTTTGAAGCCGTAGCCCGTAATTTTACAGATCATGGTTAACTACTAGGCATAGAATAGCCTCCGAAAAACGAACCTTGTCTTTGAAGAATAGTGGATGGACCCTAACAAACTGTTAAGTTTACTTTTGGCCTAATAAAAAAAAAAACAGTTCGGAACATCATTGATATTAATATTGTTGACATCTCAAGAGAATCGGTGGTAGCAATGATAACCCCTTAATCTTGAAAGGGTTTTTAATATAAGTATTCAGACACCAAATTCTTTAAATCAATCAATCAGTGATTTTTAAAGTGCGGCCGTAGGGTCCCGTAGGGTCCCCGTAGGGTCTCAAGGTGCTGTTTGTGGGCGTGCTGCTCAATTGAAGAGCTAGGTCTTGAGATCCTTCATGAACTGCTTCAGTGATGCGGTCTGCCTGAGCTTGGGAGGCAGCGTGTTCCATGTCCAAGCTGCGAGATAGGAGAAGGATCTTCTTCCTATTGTGCTTTTCCAGATCTTGGGAACGACTGCAGTCGCCTAGCCAGGTAGATCCTTGTCTGAGGTGAGAGGATTTAGGGACATTCCATACTACGGTCTACACTAGCCTTTGTGGAACGTACAGAGCACCAGTATGTTTAAAGGGCAAGCTCAGTATCCCACTGCTCTCATTTGGTTTTGATATTATAGATAATGTGTTAACTACAGGGAAGAGTGAGCCCTGGGAGAACATTATGGCAAAACACCAATTTATCTAGGTTTAAATATTATCAACTAACCAAGTGGTTAAAGTGTATCAAGTTAACTGAAGCCTTACCTTACATCTCAAAATTTGAGTATCAAGTCAAACAGGGTGAGACCATAAGGAAGAATATTTTGAAATGGTACTAGTTTCCTCTATTAAGCCAAATAAATCAAATCTTGATTTTGATTATTTTACCTAACATAATAGTGTAGGAACCATTATTTTACATGCTTAGCTTATGTTGGTCACAAAATCACTTGTCTTAATTGGATCCCAATGCGTTTGTTAGATGTTCTAATTGTAAGGTCCTAGGAGAAATTTCTGCTCATATGCTCTTCATTTGTTGCAAGCTTCCATAATTTCAGCTGGAGTTAATTAAAGTTGTTGACTCAGGATAACCTCCCGGCTGATAGTTCGCTCTACAAATCTGCGTAACAGAACATAACACAATGTCTCAGAACATAATTGAGGTGGTTGCATTTTGATTATTTTTGGGATTAAAAAAACTAATGGGGCTCATATTAGGAAAAAGTATTTTTTTAATTTGATCTTATTCGCAAGAGCTAATTATACAAATACTTCCAAGAGGGAAACGTATCATATGTTCACGAGTGGCAAATGGAATCCCACAAATTTGCACTATTCAATAAACAGCTAGAGATTGCACAGGGATTTTGGAAATGATATAATGAATGGGCCAGTGCTTAATGTCCTATTATCAGACACTATCTGTGATATGTTACCATTACTTCAGAAGTTGGTTTTAGATTAGGTGTCACTACATCCCGGATAAGTTTTCAGACTTTCAAATATGTTAACTAAGTAAGTTTTTACTTTTAAATATGTTAAGTTTAAATTGTATAAAGTCTCCTAATTTTAAAATTATGATATTTTTTTTATATATATATATATATATATATATATATATATATATATATATATATATATATATATATATATATATATATATATATATATATATAAAACATATATATATATTTTTTCACTGAAAAAACAAAGATTAAGTTAGGTGAATATGTCAGTGATAAAATTAACATTTTTAACTAAGAAAAACAGAGAAATTCACCAGTTATAGTTATCAGAGTTTACCCGCCATTATTTTAACTATAAAATTAACTAGCTCACTTGTTGGATGATGTCATCAGTGATGTATCATTTGAGATGTCATAGGTGATGTCATAAATGATGTCATAGAACATGTCATGAGGGATGTAATATTTAAGCAGTGCATGGTGGGGGCACATTAGCTTTGCTAACTATAACTGGTGGATTTCTGTATTTTTTTAGTTCAAAACATTAATATTATCACTGACATTTGACTGTGGGACCTGTTTGACAGGTCATGCTGTAGAACATCTGAGTGTTTGTTGTGGCTTGGCTGCAGCTTCAGAGCTGCAGCCAAGCCACAGCAAACAGCTATGTCCTGAGGGTGGGCACCCCGGGACATAGCAGGAGCCAACTCCGGGGGTTGGCGGTCCCAAGGGCCATTATTGGCTTCAGGAGGGGGGCTGCATGGCCCCCTCCAATATGCACATAGACCCATTCAGACAGTTACACATCCATTCACACACCCACTCAAACTGTGACATACCCACTCATAGACCCAGTGACATCCTCATGCACCCACTCACAGACCCGCACACATACTGACACATCCACTAAAACACTGATATACGCACTCACACACCCAGACACTTTGACAGCAATCTCACCCTAGATACAGCCTCTCACACCTATTCTCACACCCAGAGAGGCCACGGATAACTTCCACTGTCCACGCGCAAAGGACCATGCACAGCATGGGGTTAGGTAGTAAGTGGGGTTGGCAGCAGGACTGGGTGCAGGCTGGGTTCTTATAGGGGGTTTGCCTGCAGCGAGGCCCTGTGGCCAACCGCCACCACGCATGGTGGAAAGCCGTGGACGGCGGTGGTTGGATTAACGTATACTCATGAAAATAACTATAACTTAAAAAACATAGAAATTCACTGAAAAAAACAAAGGGTACAGGGATGTTATAGTTAGGTTCTGAATTTACTCATACAAAACCATAGAAATTCAGCAGTTATAGTTACTATAGTGCTCGCCTTCACCATGTGCAGCTAATTATTCCACATATTATATCATTAATGACATCTTCTACGCCATCTTTCATATTCCCACTTCAGCATTTGCATAAAATTATTGATGAGACAACTGTGCATGGCGAGGGCTCGAGTTATAGTTACCTTAGGACGTGAGTTATAGTTACTTGAAAGTAGACTAACTATACCTGCTGAATTTCTATGGTTTCCTATGAGTAAATTCAGAACCTAACTCTAATGTACCTGTACCCTTTGTTTTTTTCAGTGAAAATATGCCACAAACGCTCCCAAAAGTAATGGGAGCCTGCACTCGAAGACAGGAGGAAATCAATCCATTTATTTCATCAGGCAACTCCAAACAACACAAAGGACAGACACATTTCTGCTGATCAACAGCCTTTCTCCATCTGAAAAGCACCATTTATTCTACTCCCAGTATGCAAGATATAGAAGACATACTATCAAATCACTCATTTGTAGCAATCACCTGATGCTACCATTGTTGAATATCACAGGAACATGTTTCCAAATAAAACCTGCATTGTCACTTTTTCACAAATATGTGTTCTGCATGTGCGCAGTATCTTTAACAGTCTATCAAACCGTAAATCACTTTTTTGTTGTTGAAATCTTTATTGGAAATTAGAAGGCATTTAGAATATCATCTATACCTTCATAACAGGTACAGCTTTAAGGTCAACATGTGAAGTCTTGTTGCCTTCCAAAAGGACATAAAATAAAATAAGTGGGGCTAGGGGGAACGGGGGAAAATATGCAATAAAGATGGAGATAGATAAGAAAAAAGAGAAAAGGGGGGAAGAGAGAGAGAGCGAGAGAGAGAGAGAGGGAAACTGGAGGGGGAGAAGGGGAATGGGTCGGGAGACCAAGATGGACGAGAGGAAATGTTGGTAGTGTTCTTAATACATTGTAAGATGTAAGGTGTAAAATGTAAGGTGTGGGGTGTCCAGGGCATGACGGGGTAGGTTGAGCAGTAATTCGGAGCATGTTTTCCATATTTGTTTGAGTGTCCAGGAGGGTCCAGAAGGGTTTGCGCATGAGAGTACATTTCATGGAGTATTAGGGGCATGCAACTCCAGTTTATAAATGTTTATACACGCTGTCGCTGGCCAATTGTGCTGTCTGACGGGAGAGTGACACCCTGGCTCGTTCTGTTGTTGCCTATCCTAATGAGTAAGGGAGAACCAAGAGGGGTGAGTATGCTGTGGATTGATAGAATATAGAATGCAATATGATCAGGTTATCCACTATTGGCATCACAGAGCCCAGGGGCCTGCCCCCGGTTAGCTAAGGGAAGGAGGAATCGGAAAGATTCTGGATGAGTCTCCATGAGAGCTTGTCCTCTTTAAAACAAGTCCAGCAGTCCTACACTAGTCGGGCAGACAAAGGCTGGATAGAAGAGAGGAAATTGTTGGTAGGGTAAGGGGGGGAAGGCGAGAGTGGGTGAAGGGAGACGAGCGATGGGCAGAGGAGTCCGACCAGAGGTAGGTTGAAAGCCAAGAGAAGAAGAAAAGAAATGGAGGCAACTAAGGCTTGAGGAGGGTAAAGTTGAACGAGTCTATAGAGGGAGGGTATAGGACCAAAGAGTTCCGCTAGAGATAAGTGGTCTAGGAGTCAGGAAAGAAGAGAGTGTACATTGATACAGAAACTAAGCATGTAGGTGGAGATTTAAGATAAAAGAGAAGGGAGGGAAGGGGGGGGGACTAAGGCGCCAACTGCCCACCAGCTGATGTGGGGAGGGGGGGAGGGAAGGGGAGGGGTAAGCATTAAGGGAGAAAAAAATAATGGCTGTTACGGTCCTGTTAGGAAAGGACCCCAAACTTCAGTAAACAGGTAAACTGGGCCGCCTGGTCTTGTAAGTTATAGATTACCCGTTCATGCGCAGCAGTTTGGATCATAGCGGTCATCTATTCTGCTGGAGTTGGGGCAATGCTGGATCTCCAGGGTCGGAGGATGCAGATTTTAGTCGTGGCGAGTGCCGTGTGTAGTAATCGCTGTTGCGGTCGCGGCAGGGGGGGATGGACGTGTGTCGTGGAGGAGGATGAGTGATGGTGGAATCAGGTGTTGTAGCAGTAGGGAGTCCGCCAGAGTATGGTGCACCACGTCCCATAATGGTTGTATCAATGGACAGTGGGACAAGATGTGTAGTAAGTCTCATTGAGGTTCTACACAGTGCCAGCAGTTCACGTGTGGTAGAAGGCCCACCCCATAAAGTTTCAACGGAGTCCAGTACCAATCATGAAGAACTTTAAAAAGGCAGAACTTCAGTCGGGCTTCTCGAGTGCCTCTATCAAGGGCTTCCAGGATATCTGACGAGTCCTCCTCAGTGTAGGTGGTCCCTAATTGGCTTTGCTACTTATGACGCAACCTTCCGAGGAGAGGTTGTGAATAAAGATGGCTCACTAACCCCTCATATAGGCCGGCCATTACACCTCTGTGGCGTCCCCACGTCTGTAGATAGGCGACGATTGGTGAGGCCGTGATCACCCACGGGAGGGTTCCCAGCGCTCTGTGCAGGCAGTACTTAAGTTGGAGATAGCGCCATTCTTGGCTACGATGGATATCGAACTCCTCTCTTAGGTCGTCAAACGACCGGAGCTGGTCCCCGTCCATAATCTGAACTATACAGCCGATACCGGCAACACTCCATTGAGGCCATCTCAGAGTTGTTCCCCCTATTTTGATGCTGTTGTTACACTCTATGGGGGCTTGGGTATGTAGGAAGGGATGCACTCCTAGTATGCGGTGAGCTCTACGCCATGCCACACTTGTTGCCATTAGGACCGGATTGGCTGCAGGGAACCTACGCTGTATAGGCCTCCTAGCCCTTCGTGATGGGCCTGCAAAGGTTTCTCCATGGCCACCCACTGCGGAGGATCCGGTGTTCTGAGAAGCATGTAGGCCATTTGGGACAGATGTAGGGCTGGGGAATAGTGTTCCACTGAGGGGAGTCCTAAACCCTCGCAGTATCGACGCGCAAATATTTTTGCCGGCGTCAGCCGTGGGTGCATAGAACCCCAAACAAAGGCTCTTATTGAGGCATCTATCATCCGAAGAGTGGGGAGGGGCACAGGTAGGGGGAAGCATGCCCAGGATGTATGTGAAGCGCGGGAGGGTGACCATTTTGACCGCCTGCAACCTTCCTTCAATGGAAAGACCCAGTAGTGACCATTTTGCGAAGTCCTGCTTCATACTAGACACAAGGGGGTCCAAGTTGTCCCCAATCATGTGCTCCAGACACGGATTAACAAGTGTTTCCAGGTATTTGAGGTGGGTCGGGGTCCATCTAAATGGGAGGCCTTGGATTTCTGCCCTCGTTGTTATCCGTGAGAGGGGTAGCGCTTCGCACTCCTCCCAATTCACCCGGTATCCAGACAGGATCGCTAAACCATCTATGGCTGACAGTAACGATGGTAGAGATCGCTCCAGATTGGTCAGGGTTAACAAGATGTTGTTGGCATAGAGATAGATTTTGGAGATGCCACCTATTAGGGAGATACCTGATATCTGCTGGGAGTGTTGGATGGTGGCCGCCAGGGGCTCCATTGCCAGTAGGAACAACAGCGGCAACAAGGGGCAACCCTGTCTTGTTCCCCTTCCGATGGATCCGATAGAAAGCACCCACAATTAACTTGCACTGTGGGATGGTCATATACTAAGCAAAGTTTAGAGATGAATTGTTCTCCGAGGCCGAAGTGCGTCAACTAGCAAACAAGTAGGGCCATTCAATGCGGTCGGACGCCTTCTCTGCGCCGAGAGACAGGGCCAAAGCCTCCGCCGGCATATTTAAGGATTCGTACGGAGTATGGCAAAGATTACGCATGTGGTTTCTTGAGGTGCGGCCCAGTATGAACCCCACCTGGGTATTGTGAATCAAGGATGGAATGACTTTGCGCAAGTGTGCCACCAAAACACTTGCCAAGAGCTTGATGTCTCCATTGTGGAGAGATATAGGTCGGTAATTGCCGCAGAGTAGGGGGTCCCTGCCCGGTTTGGGTAAAACAACTATTGTAGCCTTATTGGACAGTACTCTCAGAGAACCCTCTTGGCACGCCTCTGCAAGGGCCTCGTGTACAGTGACGACCGTCTCCTCTCCTGCCCAGCTGTAAAATTCTGCAGGGAAGCCATCCTCACCCAGAGATTTGTCGTATGGGAGATTCGAGATGGCTTGAGCTATTTCTGCCCTGCTTATTTTGCCTTCCAGGAGGGCTTGACCCGCATCAGAGAGGCAGGGTAGATTGGCTGCGGTGAGGAAGGACTCGATTTGTGCATTGCTTGCCGTTGTTTCCGGGGAGTAAAGATGTTGGTAAAAGGCCGCAAATTAATTTATGATATCTTGTGGGCGCGTTAGTATTTCTCCTGTGGGGGACGTAATGGCCGGAATAGCAGAGGTGGCTTCCCTCTGACGGAGCTGCGCCGCCAACAGCCGTCCAGCCTTCTCGCCTTGTTCGTAGTGGCAGCCACGCAGGCTTTGCAATGTGTACTCCGCCTGTGAGTTGTAAAGCTCATTATGTGCCATTCGAGCTTGTTCTAGAGAACGACGTAGTGTGAGGGACGGCTGGGCGGTGTATTGCCTGGTTAGGCTCTGGATGTCGTCTTCGAGGGTCCGCTGGTGGGTCGCCCTGTCCCTGTTCGCCAGTGCTGCATCACACATCATGTGGCCTCTCAGGGTTGCCTTCGCCGCCGCCGCCCAGAGAACCCGTTTGGAGGCCACAGAGCCAACGTTGTCATTCATGTATGTGGACACATGGGTCCGCAGCTGTTCTTTCTCTTGGGGGGAGCAGAACCTAAGCACCACAAAGATCCATGGATTGCGACCAGGAGATGTGAGACCCATTTGGATCGAAAGTAGAATAGGGGAATGATCTGAGAGCCCACAATCTAATATACTGGTGTCTTGAAGTTGGGCGACTACTGTGTGTGATACCAAAAAGTAGTCCAGGCGAGTTTGAGTGCCGTGGACAGGCGAAAGGAAGGTGTATTCCTTGTATTTGGATGGGTTAATCTCCAGTAATCTACTAAACCCGTATCAGTCATCACATCTGCTAGTAGTGCCCTGTCATGGTTGTTTCCCGTGTCTATGGGGTCTGTCCTATCTTGTATCCCATACCGGGCTAGGTTCCAGTCTACCCCTATGATGTAGAGGGTCGTCCCAATTTCGGTCAGGAGATGGTTAAGTTGCAGGAGAAAAGGCCACTTGGTACCGATCGGCGCGTACACAGAGCCCACACTGAAAAAAGTGTCTCCCTCCTTCAGTTTTGCAAATACATATCTCTCCTCCGGGTCATCCCATGTTTTAACGACCGTGGCTGGGAGGGTTCTACGTAGTAGTATCGCTACTCTGCATTTGCGGGGGTACCACCGCCGGCCTCGTGTGGTACTGGGCAGCAGCTAAAAAAGACCCTTCCCACCCAGTCCCGACGAAGTTTGCTAGTTTCCACACTGTCAAGATGGGTCTCCTGGATTAGAGCTATGTCCGCCCTTTCCGATTGGAGGTAGGACAGCACCTTCTTCCTTTTAACGTAACTTGTCATGCCATGCACATTCCAGGAGAGGATCCGTTATGGATGTGGCACCCGGGGGTGGTTCCAGACATGCTGGCTATTGAAGTGAGGACTTAGCAGATCAGGGAGCGAGGGAGAGGATGTCCCTTACCGTATGAAGCAGAGGCAATATCGCTGTTCGATATAATGGTGTGGGGGGATAGCTGGCGGGTGTCGGGCAGTCCCTTAGAGGAGGGGGAGAGAAGGTGAAGGCAAGTAAGACAGAAAGGGAGGAGGGGAGGTAGAGGAAAAAGTAAGGTGGAGGGGAAAGGAAGTGACTAGTGGAGATGGAAAAGAGGAGGGAAAGAGGGGTAAGAAAAGAAAGGGAACGGGTAAGGAAAGGGAGGAGAAATAAGGAAAAGAAGGCTCGACTAGGAGAGCTAGGGGGCAAAGTCCCCTGGGGTCAGATCTATAGACTGTGCGTCCTATCTGTGCGCAGCCGGTCAGACCCCACGTAAATCACTTTAAAATATTTGCTCTATTTAAATATTTGCTCTATTTAAATATTTGCTCTCTTTTAAATATTTGGGTGAGTGTAAAACAATTGCTACTTGAATACCATAAAACCGCACTCCATGCAAGACCACACTAATTTTGCTACTTTTCCATAAATACTCATAAAAGCATGTCAGTTTCATCTATCAAGTTATTCATCGCGTTCATAACTGCTCTCAAAGAGCATGTACATTCCATTCGTAAATGTGAAGAGCAAAACAAAATAGCTGTTAAAATTATCTATCACGCCGCAGTAGTGCCCTACCTTTCACCACCTGCGGGCAGACGCAAACCGCAATTGTTTTTGGTATAGCTTCATCCCTTGATGGGTGCTGCTGCTGCAGCACAAATCACTTCCAATCCTAATGCTTTACGTTAATCCAGTCACACTCCCTTGCCTTTCTGTATTTATTTACAAAACACAAGACGTGTTTCGGCTCTCCTGAGCCTTGTTCACTCATTATTGTGTAAGTGAAAACCACCATTTTTAAAGTGCTGATGTGCTTTCTAATGTGTAAACAAAGCAAAAGGACTACACTTCATCATTCCATAGCTGTTAACAAAATACAAAACTGATGTGTTCCTTACTCTTTATATCTCACTCCACAGTTACAAAGCAACACTGGAGAGTAATCATCAAGATTATTATTAATTTGTGCCATACAGTATGATGTCAAACTATTTTACTACACAATTAATCATCCATCATTTTCAATCATTATTCTATATATATCTTTGGATTTAACAACTGTTCTATCTTTATCATAAATTATCCAACCTATACAGTGCCATTACTTCTCTCATGTGCTTCATGTATCTTGCCCAAGTGGTCTAACATTGTCAGTAGGGAAGAGTGTATTATATAAAAACTTAGAGGAGCTTACTCAGGGTATTCAAGGTTTAACAAGAGATAAGGCTTCAGGCCCAGATGACATAACTCAGGATGTGTTTCTTAGTGAGAAAGAAGTTTGGGGTCCAATTTTAAGCCTGGACTTCCTCTGAAATTGTCCCAATTTTTAATAAGGGGCATGAAGACGATCGACTGCTTCCTGTTTTGCTATATGCGGACGATGCAGTCCTGATGGCACGGACCACAAGGGGTCTGCAAATCTTCCTAAACTCTTTTTTTTTACTTTATCAAAAAGCTAAACCTGGCAATTCACTTTTCTGAACCTTATGTGATGGGTGTGGGTCATTTTTTGGCCAAATCACAGTTTCTTTTGCATTTGTAACCACACAGTTGCTAAGTTGAAGGCATTTTAGTACCTAGGAGTATTGTTTGACTCTAAAATGTCATGGAAACCTGTGTTGTGTGCTAAAACCGAGGATCTTTCTGGATCTATTGTTACAGTCTTCCCGTTTGCATCAAGGCTGGGTAGTAAACCTCTTAAGACTCTGCCGAAGATATATAAGGTCAGTTGCACTTCTTAGGCCACATACTGTAGTGAGATCCGAGGGTATACAGCTATTGACCACTTTCAGGTGCCTAAAAACAAATTATTGCAGTTCCCCAGAGCATCCCCACAATGTGTGTGCATGAAGAATTGGGAATGGCTTAGCTTAGTGACCTTTTAGCTCTGCGCCCCCTGTTAGGCTGGATCAAGCTTTTTTCTAGTGATGCCTTTTCCTGAATCAGCTGATTGGGAAGGACTGCCTGTCACTTGAAAATGTGTTTTTCAGAAAGAAGAGCTGTGGTGAGAAAGGACTAAAATCTCCAGAAACCTTTGGTATGTATTGTTGACTACAACACAGATGATGGAGCCTTATCTTGTTTGAGTTAAATATAACAGAGACCCTTACCTGCTTACCAGGTTTAGATTCAACATGCATCACTTAGTGTTAGCCCCCCCCCCCACAGAGGTTGTTATGATTCATGGTCTATGGGCACCTGTGGCTGCGACAACATGGCTCCACAGAACACCCTTCTCTTTGTTATGTTTGTAAATATTCTTCTGCCCTAAGTAGATCTTTCATTATTCCACTTATGAAAAGGGTAAGGGGTTTTTCAAGTTTGTCCTGCCCTTGTATTTTTATAGATGCTGAGCAATGAATTTTTGACTTTTGATGGAACCTGTTTGTTAAGATCTGTTATATACCCGAGTAATTTGCAGGAAGGGTGACTGGTTTTTATTTTGCTGTTATTTGAATGGTTAGGAGTTCTGAGATGGATTGTTTTTGATGCTTTTATTTGATATGTACTTTTATTGTTCTTATGAATGTGAATAAACTAAATTTGAATTTGAATATCAAAAGATGACAGACATAAAAAATGACTAAACATTTGTGTAAATTAAATTGAAAACTATAATCTACCTATACATAAACTTTTATACCACAGTTAAATATGACCATTAGTTCTGAGGGGATGAATATTTCCCTTAGATATCTTCAAAAAACAGGTAAAATATCCATTAAGGATACGCTTTTTACTTCAAAGGTTCTTCATAAACCTTTATTAGATTCAGGCAGCGAACCAATCGTAACTGACCACATTCAAATCTCCCCCAGAAGCTTGACAGTGTCTGTAATGCTGTGATTTCAAAGTGATTGTCACTGCATTCCAGCCAAGTGATCTAGTTCAAACTATAACAAACCTCCCTCCCTTATAATATCATATCAGAATACAACAGTTAAAAATCAGTATTCAAATAATAAGCTTCTAATGAAACAAATTAAATCATGGAAATCATATGTGTACAAAAAGAAAATGAAACATATTATATACATATACATACGTTCACCTTATGTATAACAGTAGAAAGTTCCCTTTTTTAATAAAATTCTTCCATTTATGACTTAATAAAGTCTGTAGTTGGTAACTTTCCCCATTACGTAGTCCTTGTGCCAAATAGGTTTATATCTCTCTTTTCTTCACAAAAACTCTTTATCATCATTCAAATCCTCCACCCCATGTCTCTCTTTTAGCTTAGTTCCTGAACCAACAGCAATGAGTTTTGTTAATCTAGATATACTCCAGACGTCTACTGAGTCTAAAATTGCAACATTCGTTTTAAGGAAGTTATTACAAAAGGAACTATGAATTTTGATTTCCTATATCTTTTTATATTAGGTCTTTTTACTAAATCTCTGTCACCGACCTGAAACTTTGATTCATGTGCACAATTCTTAGCATCATAGTGAGTTTTATATTTATTTTGATGTTCCTTCCTAAACAGAACAAGCTCATCATTTGGAAAGTCCACATTTTGTTCTCCACTTATTTTTAGCCACACAGGATTGAGTCTACAATGTGGTTTCCTGACTTTAAGTGAAACAAATGGAGATATAGATGTTACACCATTAGGAGTGACATGGTGTTCCCACCAGGTTTCTCTCAACATTTCTATTAGGGATGTCTTTTTCAAAAGCGCACACTGTGCACAATTCTTTATTATCTTATTCATACTCTCGGCTAAACCATTGGCTTGAGGTGAATAGAAGACTGTCTTGAAATGAGTTATTGACAGTTCTTTAAGGAACATTTTTCTTTTCCTGGGGTACAAACTGTACCCCATTATCAGTTGTAAGAGTTTGCGGAACACCCTACCTATTATTATTCTTTCAAAAATTCATTTGCTATTTTAGTGTTTACCATAGCCAGATACTTTGTGACGACCCATTTAGACATGTAGGGCCTCATTACGAGTTTGGCAGGTGGTGGAGGCCCCCTGCCAAACTCCTTCCACCTTCAGGCCACCTGTGCAGCCTGAACCGTGGTCCTGCGGTGAACAGGACCTTAACATTGAGCTGGAGCCAATGTAGCGGGGAGGCGGGTGCAGCAGCACCCATCGTGTATTCCACTTCCCGTAATTTGGGCACTGGAATGCGCGTTGGGGCTGTTCATGGGGGGCCCTGCACTGCCCATGCCAAGTGCATGGGCAGTGCAGGGACCCCCAGGGGCCACCAATGCCCCCATTCCGCCAGCCTGGTGGTATGGGGACTCTTAATCTCTGGGTGGCGCTGCAAGCAGCACTGCCCTGGTGGATGACAACCACCGGGACCGCTAGTCTGCCAGCTGCCAGCAGCCTGGCGGTGTTGGTGATCCGATAGTGGCTGCTCCGCCACGGTCATAATGTGGCTGTCCTACTGCCAGCCTCTTGGCGGTGGCACCCCCACCCCAAAACTGGCAGTAGTACTGAGGGCCATAGTCTACCAGCAGCATAACATATTGTTCATCATTGGCTAAAAGAAGATCAAGTGGCCCTGCTATATCTAGACCCAGCTTAGTCCATGGCTCCACTGGAACCTCAACAGGTGAAAGTGGAACTATGTGAGTTTTCTTTGTTTTATCATTATTCACACAATGCCAAAAATCCTTACCCTCACTTCCACCTCTTGATCAATTTTTGGCCACCAGTACCATTCACGCAAACAAGCCTTGGTCAAATTTCTCCCTGAATATCCTTCATGTCCTTTCATACCCTTAATACTTTCCCATCACTAATGCTAAGTTTGTCTTTTACACAAAGAAATCCTTCCACATTAGTTGGTATATCTTTCTTGTTTGGCCAACCATTTACAATGAGGTCCTTATAACTCTAAATTGTTTGAAATAGCATTATCTCACTCACTTTCCTCCAGGGCTGATTCACATACCAAATTTACAGCTACTTCTTCACAAACATCTGCACTCTGTTTGATCGGCACTCTAGAGAGACAATCTGTCATTGCATTCCTTGCCTCAGGTATATACTCAAATGTAAAATTATAACTGGTCAGTCCATCTGACCACCACTTGATTCTAGGAGATACATTCTCAATCTCCTTACATAAGTACATATGAGTAAGTGGTCGATGATCCGATATATCTACAAATGGTATTCCCCATTAAAAAAAACTTAAAGTGGAAAATTGCCCAATATACAGCTAAGGCCTCTTGTTCAATAACTGAATAATGATCTTCAGCACCTTTTAACGAGCAACAAGCAAAAGCTGTCACTTTCATTTTACCATTCACCATTTTGGCTAAAACTGCACCCAAACCCTTCAGACTGGCATCGGTCAATAAAATTGTTTCCCTGTGAGCATCAAAATGTCCCAAAGTTGGTAATTTTCCAATGCTGCAATTTACTCGAAAGACTGATCACATTCTTCAGACCAGTTGAACTGAGCACCCTTCTTTAGCAGCAACCTCAACGGTTGATAAACACTGTCAAAAGTTTGGATACATTTTGAACACAATTCTGCCAAGCCAAGAAATGATCATACTTGGTCTTTCTGATTTGTGAGCTTCCACAATTCTGTTTGCTAAATCAATTTTTGGACTTATACCTTCACCTGAGATAATTCCCCCCCTCATATGTTACGGTGGATACTCTGAACTTACACTTTTCCCTTTTTATCACCAAGTCTGCATTTTGTAATTGCTCCAACATCTTCCACAATATTTCATCATGTTGACATTGGTTTCGTCCATAGACCAAAATATCATCCTGGAAAACAATACTTTGTCCATCCCTTCTAACACCTTCTTCATGACCCTCTGAAAGCATGCTGCTGCACAAGGCAGTCCAAAAGGCATCCGGATAAATCTAAATGCTCCCAAAGGGGTTACAAATTATGCTAATGGTCTAGAATCAGGATGGAGCATAGCCTGGTGGTAAGCAGAGGACAAATCCATCACACAGAATAACTTACCATCTTTGATTAAATTAAAGCAAGAGTTTCAGAAATATTTGGAAATGGTTGACAGTCAAACTAGATGTGTTTATTTATGGCATAAATTCAGGAATATTGCGTAACAAGTTTTGCAATACATTTCGGACATTTTGTGGATTACTCTAGTTTTAGCATGTGAGGAAGTTCATTCTACTTTTACACATGCAATGACCTATAGGGTACATATAGACAGTCTTTGAAATTAAATTGTTATGTCAGTTATATTAAATTCAGTGCAGTAGAGAGTACCTTTTATTCACCTATGAAGTCACTGGATATCATGCATCAGAAAATGTAGAGCATAAACATAGTGCGTGTCTCAAACTTCAAAAGGGAAAGTAGCACTGAAATCGGCCAGTGAGAATACTAGGATGGAGAATTGCCAAGGGGTTCAAAGAGAGAAGACACAGTCAGTCTTTAAAAAAAGGAAGTGAATTGGCTTGGAAATTACCAGATAGCAGTGTCATAGAAAGAGGCTAATTCTGATTATCTACTGGAGATTTAGACAAGCAAGGCCCAATTCACAAAGAGCCTCCAAAGATGTAGCAAAGTCTGTGCACTTGTGGCAGAATTTCCGCACTACAGTTTTTCACTGTAGAGATTCTGGCACAAGTGCAGAGACTCTTTGTGAAGCAGGCCTGCAAAGTCTAACTTTCTGAAAGTTATTTTTCCTGTATATTTATCACAAATCCAACTTTTGCCATTGAAATGGATTTTAATAAATATAAAAACAGTAGTTGAATCACTTTGGCAGCTTATCCTAAACTAAAGTTAGCAGAAGTAGTATTTTATTTCAAGTTTAGTTTTCACATAGGATTAGCTGCAGCCATTTACAGTGAAAATAGCTAATGTGAGCCAGTCACTGTATGATCTTGACAACATAAACGTTTTAAAAAGTTCCACTTTTAAATACTAGACACACTACCCTGGGGGCTACAAGGGCTCAGCAGAGTGATTTATTTAATATTTAAATTATGATTCCTTCCTGGCAAATAGATTTTGTTGACAGGTTTCCATGCAAATTTAAAAGCTGCTGCATTAAGGCTACACATGTAGGTCTGAATCCATGTTTTCGTTGTCAGCCTAGTGGGTGGAACAATATGGGCTGCAGTCCACATGGAACAAATAACTTCCCATGTCATTTAAGTTTTTTCCTGCACCATATTCTTTGATCTTACCTCAATGTTAAAAATGCCAAATGGGGGTAGCAATTTTCACAAGGTTTTAGGTGTCAAAGCACAAATACTGGACACTGGACAGCACTGCTGCAGTGTGCAGAGTTAAACAACCATGGTTATCAACTAGTAAAAAATGGGGCTATCAGGCAAAAAAAGGAATTTTCTGGCAGAAAGGAAACAATGCATTTATGAAGCTTAAGCAACTATTATTTTCCTGTTTATTCACAAAAATTCACAAATTTAAATGAATTGTGAAGACTAGCATACATTAATTGTAGGATTGTGCAATAAAATGTTGAAGTATATGCACAATATGGATTTAAGGAAAACAAATATATAAATTCAATGTCTCTTCGATTGGTTGTTACTTCTAAGTGAAAGAAACAGCCCCTGCACTCAGCCTCTCCACGTCTGCACCATCAGCCTAGTAGAACATGTATTTTTGCTATCGAAAAGCTACTAATGCATGATCAGTCCTCAATTTCTTGCTAGCTATGACTTGCTTCTCCTTTATGGGACTGTAGTGCTTGTTACACGTCAAGTGCATTTGTTATTTGTGACATTCTTTTTTATACACTTTGATTGTATTGACCGACATCATGCTGAATATTAATGGGTCTTCAGAGAGAATGCAAATTTAATCCATCGTTCTTTTGCTCACCATGCCACCCCAGTTGGCATGGTGAGCAAAAGAACGATGGATTAAACCCAGATCTATGACTGGGGGTGAGTGTTTGACAATGTTCAGCATTCCGTCCATCACTTGTTGTTTTTGCTTTGTCGCCCTAAGTGGGAAGGGTATGCCCAGACGTGGGTCCCGTGCTTCCCATGCCACTGGATTCAAGCTAGCCTGGCTGATGAGGGGTGAAACCCCGAAACCGGTCCCAGGATGCTTGTTTCCGGTCCAGTGAGGACCTGGCTTGGCAGTTCGGTCTGGACTGTTCCCATGAGGAACAGGGTCAAGACTGATTTGCATATGGCTGGGTCCAAACTGGGGTGGCATGGTGAGCAAAAGAACGATGGATTAAACCCAGATCTATGACTGGGGATGAGTGTTTGACAATGTTCAGCATTCCGTCCATCACTTGTTGTTTTTGCTTTGTCGCCCTAAGTGGGAAGGGTATGCCCAGACGTGGGTCCCGTGCTTCCCATGCCACTGGATTCAAGCTAGCCTGGCTGATGAGGGGTGAAACCCCGAAACCGGTCCCAGGATGCTTGTTTCCGGTCCAGTGAGGACCTGGCTTGGCAGTTCGGTCTGGACTGTTCCCATGAGGAACAGGGTCAAGACTGATTTGCATATGGCTGGGTCCAAACTGGGGTGGCATGGTGAGCAAAAGAACAATGGATTAAACCCAGATCTATGATGGGGGGTGAGTGTTTGACAATGTTCAGCATTCCGTCCATCACTTGTTGTTTTTGCTTTGTCGCCCTAAGTGGGAAGGGTATGCCCAGACGTGGGTCCCGTGCTTCCCATGCCACTGGATTCAAGCTAGCCTGGCTGATGAGGGGTGAAACCCTGAAACCGGTCCCAGGATGCTTGTTTCCGGTCCAGTGAGGACCTGGCTTGGCAGTTCGGTCTGGACTGTTCCCATGAGGAACAGGGTCAAGACTGATTTGCATATGGCTGGGTCCAAACTGGGGTGGCATGGTGAGCAAAAGAACGATGGATTAAACCCAGATCTATGACTGGGGGTGAGTGTTTGACAATGTTCAGCATTCTGTCCATCACTTGTTGTTTTTGCTTTGTCGCCCTAAGTGGGAAAGGTATGCCCAGACTTGGGTCCCGTGCTTCCCATGCCACTGGATTCAAGCTAGCCTGGCTGATGAGGGGTGAAACCCCGAAACCGGTCCCAGGATGCTTGTTTCCGGTCCAGTGAGGACCTGGCTTGGCAGTTCGGTCTGGACTGTTCCCATGAGGAACAGGGTCAAGACTGATTTGCATATGGCTGGGTCCAAACTGGGGTGGCATGGTGAGCAAAAGAACGATGGATTAAACCCAGATCTATGACTGGGGGTGAGTGTTTGACAATGTTCAGCATTCCGTCCATCACTTGTTGTTTTTGCTTTGTCGCCCTAAGTGGGAGGGTGTGCCCAGACGTGGATCCCGTGCTTCCCATGCCACTGGATTCAAGCTAGCCTGGCTGATGAGGGGTGAAACCCCGAAACCGGTCCCAGGATGCTTGTTTCCGGTCCAGTGAGGACCTGGCTTGGCAGTTCTGTCTGGACTGTTCCCATGAGGAACAGGGTCAAGACTGATTTGCATATGGCTGGGTCCAAACTGGGGTGGCATGGTGAGCAAAAGAACAATGGATTAAACCCAGATCTATGACTGGGGGTGAGTGTTTGACAATGTTCAGCATTCCGTCCATCACTTGTTGTTTTTGCTTTGTCACCCTAAGTGGGAAGGGTATGCCCAGACGTGGGTCCCGTGCTTCCCATGCCACTGGATTCAAGCTAGCCTGGCTGATGAGGGGTAAAACCCCGAAACCGGTCCCAGGATGCTTGTTTCCGGTCCAGTGAGGACCTGGCTTGGCAGTTCGGTCTGGACTGTTCCCATGAGGAACAGGGTCAAGACTGATTTGCATATGGCTGGGTCCAAACTGGGGTGGCATGGTGAGCAAAAGAACGATGGATTAAACCCAGATCTATGACTGGGGGTGAGTGTTTGACAATGTTCAGCATTCCGTCCATCACTTGTTGTTTTTGCTTTGTCGCCCTAAGAGGGAAGGGTATGCCCAGACGTGGGTCCCGTACTTCGCATGCCACTGGATTCAAGCTAGCCTGGCTGATGAGGGGTGAAACCCCGAAACCGGTCCCAGGATGCTTGACTGGGGGTGAGTGTTTGACAATGTTCAGCATTCCGTCCATCACTTGTTGTTTTTGCTTTGTCGCCCTAAGTGGGAAGGGTATGCCCAGACGTGGGTCCCGTGCTTCCCATGCCACTGGATTCAAGCTAGCCTGGCTGATGAGGGGTGAAACCCCGAAACCGGTCCCAGGATGCTTGTTTCCGGTCCGGTGAGGACCTGGCTTGGCAGTTCGGTCTGGACTGTTCCCATGAGGAACAGGGTCAAGACTGATTTGCATATGGCTGGGTCCAAACTGGGGTGGCATGGTGAGCAAAAGAACGATGGATTAAACCCAGATCTATGACTGGGGGTGAGTGTTTGACAATGTTCAGCATTCCGTCCATCACTTGTTGTTTTTGCTTTGTCGCCCTAAGTGGGAAGGGTATGCCCAGACGTGGGTCCCGTGCTTCCCATGCCACTGGATTCAAGCTAGCCTGGCTGATGAGGGGTGAAACCCCGAAACCGGTCCCAGGATGCTTGTTTCCGGTCCAGTGAGGACCTGGCTTGGCAGTTCGGTCTGGACTGTTCCCATGAGGAACAGGGTCAAGACTGATTTGCATATGGCTGGGTCCAAACTGGGGTGGCATGGTGAGCAAAAGAAGATGGATTAAACCCAGATCTATAACTGGGGGTTAGTGTTTGACAATGTTCAGCATTCCGTCCATCACTTGTTGTTTTTGCTCTGTTAAAGGATGTCTACAGGTGTTTAAGTTCATACATGCTAGAAATGCCTACTGAGCTGTCTGTATACTACAGTTCCTATAAAGCAAAGTCCTGGTGAAATGCTGATCTTCAATAGGGTTTTCACCTGTCTTTTTATTTAAAAAAAGATAAAATTAGTATGAAAAATGAATGAAACCTCTGTTTAGCATTCATCTGGTGCATATTCTATATTATTTTTCACTTACATTCAGTGGCCTGCGTTGGTTAAAGAAGTTTCAATATTTAACACTCCAGGTAGTGTTCTTCAGTGCCTCCCCCAACTGTTTGAGGGGTGCTTTTTTGCTGAAACAGTTTTCCTAGCATCAAGATGCCCCTTATCTCTTATTTCGTCCATACTCCTTAAGGCCACACCCATGGCATTGATTCATTAATCGTTTATGCTCAATGCCCCCTGTTGAGCAGTATCTGTGAACAGGGGACCACATTTCTGCAGTTTGAAACAGCTCTATCACTATATATCAGATCAGTTTCATTCTCTTGGAATATCACAGTAATGAATTACCCTACCAAGAGATATGAAACCCTCCCCCTCTCTCTACCAAGAGTCCCACATAGCCTGAGAGGAGGGTATCAGTTTACAAAAGCACTGATGAGCTTTGCTGCACAAATTATTCCACGTATGATCAGTCTGTTCTGACCTGGTTTGGAGTAGAGGTTTCGTTCATAGTTAGGACAGTCACAGACCCACAGGGCATACAGGTGGACTGGATGGAGACCCGCTGGTTATGGGCAGTATGTATGCACTATATACTCACCAATAGGCCTCTCTCTGTACACTTGGTAGATTGGGTGCGTATTCCCTGATCCCTTGGTGGCGATTTCATTTGGGCACTCAATGTTCTGCTTGACGGTTCCCATCTTCCCGTCAGAGAGTGCAGACTGTACCAAATGCTGAAAAATTATCACAGTGGCTTTCCCATTGATTCTTTCTTATCCACCCTCTGGCAGTTTCATGACATTGTTTCCGGGCTTTAGATCTTTTATTCACCACTACATGATTTGTATGTGCTCTTAGATAGGGTGGTCTACAAAACAAGCCTTTCTCATATGGTTATAATGGCTGACTACTTGGCAGGGCTATTTCTGATCACAGTGCAGTGTTGTTGGGCATGGATGTTCCCCCAGTCCTAACCTGCCAGATCCCTGCTTCAACATTGGTCACCAAGGCCCTCAGGAAAACTCTTACACCCCAAATTGCTGATTTTTCCATAGTAATGAAGTCTCAACCTCGAGTGCCGTTTGAGTGGAAGGTGCTGAAGGTGGGGACTTATGAAAAATGAGTATTGACCGTGGTGTGTCCCTGAAGAATGATCTGTTTTGTTTTGTCTGAGCTGTTTATACCTCCTGCATGCACTCCAAAGTTAATAAATATATTGGGCCAACTTCTAGTCTAGATCTTGTCCCCCGAATTTTAAATGTCTCTCTGTCACTGTTCCCCATGGTGAGATAGGCTTCTTAGTTCATTCTCAACATGCAATCTGCCTTTTCAAATTTTAAAGTCATCTCTTTAAAACCACCCCAGACCACTCATCATTGGCTGTCCAGGAGTTCCTTTATGGCATTGAACTCCCCATGTGAAGGCTAATCTCCTGTAAGAAATACACAGTCCATTACTCCTCAGGAGATAAAGTCTGTTATAGAAGATCTGGCCATGGGTAAGACTTCAGGCCTAGATAGCCTTCTTATTGAATTCCATAAAGCTTATTCCGTTACTTTAGCCCCCAGATTGGCACAGCTGTACCAAGAGTTTCTGGAAGAGGGTATTTGTCACTCTGCACTACTGGAGGCCTTTATAATCTCCATTTTCAAACCATTTGAAGACCCAGTTTATCCAGCTTCATACAGGCTGATCACAACTCTGAATGCAGATTATAAAATACTCAAAAGGTCTTGGCAGAGGGCGTTCACTGGATTTTGGCTCTTCTTTTTCATACTGATCGGAATAACTTAATTCCGGGAAGAAGCACCTCTAATAATATTGGGATACCTTACAAGATCATAGAAGAGGTTCCCAAATTGTGGCCCTATGCAGGGACTCTAATTCCGTACTTGGAGACAGTGTTCCATATGCTTAACTAGAGCTGCCTCCTTGCGGTACTGCGTAATGTTTGGATTTGGGCCCCAATTTATATTCCTAGTACACTTTCTCTATAAAGATTTCAAGACTAGATTCAGGTTGGGCGGTTGTGTGTCTGAGCTGATTGTGGCCTGCCGAGGTACTAGATAGTGGTGCCCATTCTTCTCCCTCCTTTTCACATTAGCCATGGAGCCCTTTGAGGTCGGCATCCGATGGGAGTCCATGTGATTTCTCTTTAAGCGTACAACACCCACCTTTATCGGAAGTTCCCTTTTTCAGGCTTTGAAAAAATAGCTCATATTCTAGTTGATTTTGGAAGACCTTTGGTCTACTGGTCAGTAAAGGAAAATCATGCTTGTTCTCCTTTCATTGAGGTACTCCCACTCTGGTTGCATCTCTAGGAGATGATTTGATAAAATGACAGGGTACCACAATCCGATATTTGTGGACCACATTGAAAATTATTTACAAGAGGAGAATCCAGTGAAAAGTGTCTCCTTCAGAAGCCAAATAAACCTTTGGAGAACTCTCTTGCTCTCTGTCATGGAATTCATCACCATTTCAAAGATGGTGATGCTTCTGGGGCTCCTCTACTACTTTACCCATCTTCCAATTTACATGACCTGTGAGTTTTTTGAGATTTAGATGCCCTTCCTGGAGAATTGATATTGGCTGGTGGTCGCTGGAGAGTGCACTGGCAATCTAAGTGTTCCCAGTCATTTAGAGGTGTCCGGGGGGGGGGGGTAATTGTGAGGCATATTATTCAGTGGGTCAGCTGCAGGGGTTGGCCATGTGGCTGTCAGAAGCAGCTTTGGATGAGAGTGGTGTGACTGACAGGCCATTATGAATGTCTGAAATATTAAATCTGGCTCACACGGTTATGGACATAACCATGCTTCATCCCATGTGGTTCGGGTGGCACTCTGCTGCCTGGCTCGACTCCAGCTTGTCATGGCTTGGACAAAATAGATAGTACAGTATCCTCCTGTTGAGGCATTCAGGGCAACACTCCTTCCTTGATTGTAGGAGACTCATGCTTTACGCATTGGGGAAAGGCTGAAATCGATACATTGGATGACCTCCTTCAGGATAGTCTCTTTCAGTCCTTTCATACTTTACAAGACCAACATGCACTCAATTTTTTTAACATACGTTTATTAGGTTTTATTGATATTGAGGGTAGCTGCTTCAAACATCGCAGCAACAGTTGATATGCTGCTACATGCGGCATAGAAGTGCATGTTGTGGAGCCGTGCTTACCCAAACATTCACTGATTATAATTGTCTCAGTGCTTGTTTGGATTATAATAAACACTGCATAAACAGTTAAACAATCATAACGGAAACAACATGCACAAGGAACCGCATACATTTTGGAAGTGAGGTGTTCTGAACTTAGGGAGGGGCAGGCAATACCCGATGGTCTTAACTTAGAGGTTTGGGGGGTGAGTGTGTTTGTGGATTGATATATCAGTCAGAAATGAGATAACTGTTAATGGTGATGTATATGTTAGAGTAGCGCCTCGTTTTGGGGGGGGGGGTTGAGTATCATATCACACTTCACCCCCTGAGTGGATAATTCCACGAATGCGGAGACATTGAAGTGTGGGCCTCGGTCCGGATCCACGTCAGTAAATCGTGGAGCCAGCTATCAACAACAGGGGTAGCAGGAGATTTTCAAACCATAGCCACACAACCTTTATATGGGAAAAGGGCAAGGCCAAATGAATCTATGCCATTGTTGCCCTTATTGTGGGGTCGGAGGCCCAATAGGCAGGAAGAGGGTGTGGGGAAAGAACATGTTGACAGTTCTGATATAATCTCGGTTACCTTATGCCAGGTTGGTTGCAACATTGGGCAGTCCCAGACCATGTGACAGAACCCTGTCATTTGCTGTTTGCAGCAAGGAAGGTAGGTGAAAGCAGTGGAAACATGCACTTGATGCAGCTGAGATCTAGGTAGCCCTGATTAACATAGTTAAATTGTGTGAACCAGAACCTAAGGTTGCAGGATTCTCCTTTCACTAATTGGAGTGCTTTGGATCACTCTTTGTCTGATAATGGTTGCGTCAATATCGTGTCCAATTTGGCGCATTGCACTCATGAGATCTGCTGGTGATGTATTCAATGCCATAAAGAGAGTGGTGATACCATGGCGCGTTCCACAGGCTGCAAGTATACCATGCAACACCTCGGATGTGTGTGGTTCACCGTCCACTATACCCTAGGAGTTTTGCAGTGCATATTGTATGGTGTAATAGGTGATGAATTGTCCGAGTGGTATATGATATGTCTCTGAAATGTCTTGGAATGCCATAAGTTGACCCTGCAGGCAGAGATCTCTGGGTGTGCAATACCTGCAGAGTTCTAGAGATCCCAATCAGTGTTTCATATAGCTTCTCTTAGGGTAGGTAATTCGCAGAACGGGGTCACCAGTGAAAAAGAAAGGTGGGGGTCCTTAGGATGGATAACACAACACCAGCAGGTTCTGACCACCTTCATATCTTCCGGGGTACCCTGAAAATGATTGATCGAGCCAGATATCCAAATGTAAACATTGAGACCATCCAGCACAGCCTGGACATACCATATTTCCAGGCAATCAGGAGAGCATATCCAGCCATCATTGATAGCCATTTGGGAGGTGACTAAGTTAAGTCATCGTCCTGAAGGTGAAGTGCCACAATAGGAGTGCTGTGTATCTCTTTGTGGACCAGCCAGGCCAAAAGTCTTCCAGACCTATCCCCATGAGCATGTTGTGTGGCCATCTGCTTCCGATAGTCATGGCGACTCAAGGACAAGTTCGCCTCACTGCACGGCTTGTGTATTTGGGAGAGTCTGGTGGGTGATGTTGCTCAGGTAGTAACCTGATTCTCCATCAGGTGGAGATCCCATTCTATGGTGGTGAGGTCTTCAAGCAATCGGATTCAGATACCCCAGAAGGATGCTATTCAGTGTCCTCAGATTACTTATTTGTGGGCATCCCACTCTAGAGCCCAAGAGGAGGCTTATCCAGTGTTTTCCTCGAAATAGCGAGCAAGACATTGTGCCAAGGCTTCGCAAAAAGGAGGGTCAGTTAGGGATTCGGATTGGAGGCGCCATGTAGGTATAGATGGGCGTTATGTGCCATAGCATAAAGTCAATGACAATGGACAGTAATCAGATATAGATCGAGAGAAGTATTCCAATCGAACCATTATAGAGGCGAGTTGGTCCGTGTAGTGGAAGAGATCAATCCTAGCATGCAAGTGATGGACTGTCGAGTAGTACGAATACTCGCGATCTTGTGGGTGGCCCATAGCCACATGTCATGTAAGTGCCTGTGGGTACACCAGGTGTTAAGGTGACAAGTGGTGTGTGTAGTAGTTGTTGAAGGCAGAGGAGGATGCAAATGGTCAAGATGCAGGTCTAACACTGAGTTAAAATCACCTCCCCAGACACGGGATGGGACGGGTCCTGAAAAACCGCAGGAGTATAAGACATCTATAAAGCCTGATTGGTTGGTGTTGAGGGCGTATAATGCCACTAAGTTCAATGGTGCACCATCCTGGAGGCCCTCCACGATAACATAAGGACCATCGGGGTCCACCCGTTGAGTGCTCAGAGCAAAGGGAACCCTAGGGGCAATCCAAATGAGTACTCCCCAAGCATATGCCGATTCAACCATGCTATAGATCTGCCCTCACCATCTGTCACAAATGCGGTCTAGCTCAGGAGGCGTAAGTTGGGTCTCCTGAATCATGACCACATGGACATTTTGATGCTTGAGGTATGTGTACACCGGAAGCTGCTTGTTCGGATTGACCATGTTGCACACATTCCATGTCATGATGTTATATTGTGGAACGCGGTGTGTAAGAACGGGGGTTTATGGTGAATATACAACAACAAAAGATTATTTGTGTACTCGCATATCTCCCACCCTAATGTGAACCCTTCCGGGGTAGTGTGAGTGTGCTTATGTGACTTGTGGTGGAGAAACATTATGTTCCAAAACAGGTTAATGTGTTGAACATATTTTAAAAAACAGTAACAAACCCATACAGTGTCATCCCCCCAGGACAGTAACCACAAAGTGGTCCACCCATATTTTGCTAACAATAAAACAGTAATACAACAATTAAAGAAATAGAGTGAGCAAAACAACTAGTCCATATAGGAGTTGGGAATTGGGGCCATGTTCCAGCGTGTGGGCCCATAATCACGAAAAAGAGGCGCTGTGTGACCAGGAGCCACGGAGGCACTAATAACCAATGGTCAGGTTTAAAGAATGACATAAGAAAGGCTGTGGATCAGCAAGGTAGATCAGATGAGATAGTCAGCAGACCGGGGTGTGTCCCGGGGAGCCCTGGTGATGGACGTTAAGGAGGGTCAGAATTACTGTTTCTAAGCCAGTGTCATCAGGTGAATTAGCTCTCAAGGTGCAAAGGAGTTGACCTGGTGGTGAAGTAAGCCTGCTTCCACCGCAAGTGCTTATTCCGAAGCCACCTTAGTTCGATCCAGGCATGTGCGTGATGGTTTGCGCCAATGCCTCTGGGTTTGGGAGTCTCCCAGGTACCTTCCTCG
This sequence comes from Pleurodeles waltl, assembly GCF_031143425.1. Classification (NCBI taxonomy): domain Eukaryota; kingdom Metazoa; phylum Chordata; class Amphibia; order Caudata; family Salamandridae; genus Pleurodeles; species Pleurodeles waltl. Next base: position 73,686,354 of record NC_090450.1, on the reverse strand, counting down.
CCAACAGTGCCAGTGGCTTGGGGGATTCCCTTTGCATGAGGTCAAATCCAAACATCGTAGAGAAGACATGGGAAGTCTTGCCATCAATGACCCTAAGTTTTGCAAGAAACAGAATGGCATATTGGAGCTGGAATTCCCATAGGTGCTGATTAACCTTCATGTAGGAGCTGTGTTTGCTTTGGACTTCTATGATGAATTCGGGGTAGCCGAGATCACAGTGTTTTAAAAATGCCAGGGCCCCTTAGTACGAAACAACTGGAGGATTAGGTCCCGATCTCAAAAGTTCAGGAACTGGGCAGTGAGGGGTTGCGGCGGTGCTCTTGGTTTAGGTGGGTGTCTAGGGATACGATGAGCTCTCTCCACTGAAAACAGGGAGGAAAGTTTGTTCTTTAGCACAGTGATCATGAGCCATTCCTCAAGAAACAGTTTGGCACTGGGAAGTTCCCTTCATTCAGGAAATCCAATAAATCGAATGTTATTGTGCTGAGAGCGCCCTTCAGCATCTTCCGTCCTGCGATGTAGAGATGTTATCTCTTCCTGTATTATCTCACGTTTAGCCTGCAGGTCACGCAAAGATGGGATGAGAGTATGGATCATTGATTCTGCTTTGCCAACCACCTCAGTTTGCTGTTGTCCATGCGCAGGAGGCCCATGTTCAGAGACACAGCATAAATGTTTGCTTCTAGTTATGTTTTGGTGTCAAGGATTGCATGTATGACCATCTCAAACTGTTCTTAATGTTTGTTTAGGGTAGTCTCAAGGTGTCAGAGGGTGTCCATGGTTGGAGGTGGGGCAGCTCAGGAGGATCATCAGATGGTGTGTCCTGCACCATCTTAATAAGGCATGTTTTCCCCATGATGTCTCAGGTTAGGGGAGTTGTAGTGACATGATCTACCAGTGCGGGTAGCGATTGAGGACTCTCATGCCAGTGAGTGAGCTTATCCCACCGCACAACACTCCAGATGGAGCAAGTCAGATTGGGGGGAAGTGAAATGAGGGTTGGCACTCCTAGGGGTGACGGGGCCACAGGCAGAAATTTGGTTTCCTTGCTTTTGTATATGCGAGGTGGTACACAAGTCCTCAGTCAGAGAAGCAAATTATATCACTGCAGGGCCACTTGAAAAGAGATGACTCGATGTAAACACTGTGCAAATCACTACTAGGTGCACCTACAAAGAGTGCCCCCTAGGTCTCACAGCGCAGTTCCAGGAAAGTCCAGGTAAGCCAGTCCCATAAGTTCCCCCAGGGTCAAGTGTGAGAACGTCTACAGCAAAGTCAGCACACACGGTGCAGCATTCGCTTAACTCCCAGTGTGTGGGGTAATCAATATGGGTCGAGCGTGAAAACATCTATAGCAAAGTCAGCGCACAAGGTGCAGCATTTACTTCAATCAGACACTCCCCGTCTATCGGACAATTCGTGTGCAACCCTATATTCAGACCTTTATTGGGTGTGTGTCACTCCTTCTCTGTTGGGTCATCATGAGGTCAGCAGCGTCAGCTCCCAAATGTATCATTGCCGGTTTTTGCCGCAATACCCCCTTCCTAAACTGATCAGTTGCGTGAAGTGTGTGGAAGTCGTGTCTTCAATCTGCTGATGTCATGTGGGCCTTCACAGCTTAAGGGAGGGGGCCCTTGTCACAGGAGAGCGACGGGTAAGAAAACTGTCTCTATGTGGCAGGTTCCTTGGTTTGGGGCCCCCGCAGCGTTCACTCAGTGGCCCAGGCAGTAGTTCACCAAAGTGGCTCTAGCGGCACCCGGCCTCAAGGCCCTACTGGGGCATCACAGTTGCTGTGTCAATGGAAGCGGTGCCTCTCAGTACGATGGAGGCATCTGTGCAGTGGCTCAAGTCAGGAGTAGAGCATGCTTCAGGTTTAATACTTCCACGCTGAGGTAGGCAAGCTGCAAGCATGTAATCTGGAGGGCAACATTGTGCGCAGCCCGGCGCATACACAGGCAGCGCAGCGTTACCACCAGGCCTCATCAGAGGTCCAGATCAGCCACATGCCCTCCTCGCTGTGTGTCCCAGCTCCGCGCACCCTGGTCAGTCAGAGCGGTGCAGATGAGTCGAGACCCACATGTGCAACTCGTCAGCACATCAGAGGGACGCGCTCACTGTTTTATCAAGATAAAAGCCTGGGCCTGGCGCGGAGCTCTTTCAGCAAACATCCGTTGCGGTTGCCATGTTGGCCTGCCCCAACCAACATGCACTCCAAGAGGAGCATTTCTTAACATATGGCCTAATATGACAAATTCTGTGCACTAGATGAACGATTGTAGAACGATTTTAGACGCAGAACCAGATGCACATCAATTGATTTAGACAATGTATACAACAGATACTGGTTAAACATTGTATCATCTGGTTGTATCAATCATTATACCTTCATCTCCCAACCCCATACCATTATTTGAGAGATCTCTGGTAGGCTGAATTTGGGAGGGTAATCTATGAGAAGGATTGGATGAATGTATTACGATATTTATGCATTATCTCCCGGAATGGCAGGTTCAAACTAATTCAGTTCTTGATTTTACATCAGGTTTGCCCTCCCCCCACCAGGATTAACAAAATGTTTTCAGGAACTACTGCTTCTAGTCCATGTTGTTCTCTCACTGATGCTCACTTACTCTACGTGCTCTGAATTTACCCGTCTCTCCTCTTACTGGGACCAATGCATTGTCCACTTGTACTGGAATACATAAACAGTCCACCTGAGAAGCTCGCACATTGGGGATTTTTTTCAGAGTCCAAAGAAACGCAGGGTTGCAACGCATTTCCTAGATATCAGCCTCCTCCAGGCTAAGGGTGCAGTCACACGTAAATGGAAGTCACCCCTTGCACTCTCTTTTGAATTATGGTGCACTATGATTTTACATTGGGCCAAGTGTATTGTAAGTCCCTACACAGGGAAGAGAGTAAAGGTCTTCACAAGCATTCAATAGCAGAGGGCTGAGGTGGGTTTTGGGCAACCGTGGGAGGAACTCAAAGATGACACCATCGTAATTTCCTTAAATATTCTTCATGGAATTGGGTTTGCAGACAGTTCCCCTCCTCCTCTATTAGAGATGGGATTCCTGTTATACCCTTTGTCACTAGCCGGCTATGCCTCTGCCAGTTACTCTCTATTATCCAAGGTATTTTTGTGCTTTAAAGACCTGTTATTCTCCTGAACAAATAGGCTTTCGTTTATTAATTTCTTTATTGAATTCTCCAATTTAAAAAAGTTGCCACACACTAGATGACTGGGTTGTGTAGAGGATTTACATCTTGCTACCAGCCTCGGCTTCTTCCATCCCACCACTTCTCACTCTTGGGATGATAGTCGCGAACATGTTGAATTTCAAGGAACATTTCAGCAATTCTTAATGGCAATACCTACTTATGTTATGCCTCAGATGTATATGCTGTAAATAAAACCAGTATCCAAAAAATATAAAATCTTTCTTTAACGATCTAGCGGTAGTGATCTGAGTGTCACATGCCAAACCCGTGGTACATCAGACACAATAGATCAGCCACAAACCTTTTTTTCAACCGCTGCCCCACTGTGGCTAAAATAGGAGTTCTCCAGTTTACGATCTGGTCTGTTTGACCTGGAAGAGATAAGACAAAGTTCTAAGTACCAACACAAGGAAAATGGCTGCAGATTCTGTGCTTACCTTCTAAGTCCAGCTCTTTTCATCTGCTGCTGTTTGCGCTTTGACACCACAAAAGGCTACATTTATTTATTGCCTTTGGAAGACTTGGCATACAGAAATGTTTTGAGGCAGTGCTAATTGCCGGCATTGGCCAAAAGGCATTTTAGCACTTGATTTCATTACATTTATGAAGCAAGTTAAATCTACTATACTGAGACTCGAAACTGCTCACATTTTAAATGTATACGTGCTACTGGTACCATTCTTCATCTTATTTAAATTTTAAAGTTGTGTCCTAAAGGCATTATCACGCCAAGACATCACTTTTACCCACAAATAAAGAGTTGGATGCTCATTGTTTCTAAGATGCTGAGGCCAACATTTATCCAAGGATCACGTTGCTCTGGCACAACACAAGGTGAAGCAAGGGCAGCACAATCCTTAAGTCAGTTTACAAGCTATTCAAAGCCACCTTGCATGGTCCTGCGTTGCTTGGTAAATCTGGAATATCATGAGGCAGCACAAGTTGCTACCTTGCATTACTCATCTGGAAGGCATTACATGTGGGTACAACTGGTGTTCCCACACATCCACCCATGTTTTTTGGCACATTCCCAGATTTGCCAAGACAAGCAAACCTGGGAATGTATACAAATTGTATGTCTTTCCAATAGAGGCACAACGAGGAGAAATGTCTTAATTTCTTCTTGTTTGTTTCACTTTCTAAGTGTGTTGTAGTCTGCAGCACACTTAGAAAGCGAGAAATGCCTCTAAGGATTGTTTTCCTGCAGGCAGGTGTCCCCTCCTGAACAAAAACATCCTTGCCTGCAACACAGGCACCTTTGCACCATGGCGCAAGGGTGTCTGTGTTGGCGCTAGCTGAGAGAGAGAGCACGAATGCACCATGTTCGTGAATAGGGTGCATTCCTGCTCTCTCCCTTCGATGCAGCACAGCAAGCTGTCTTGCTGAGTTGCACTGCATCAAATAATGATAAATCTGACCCTAGATTTATGGTAACTGAGTATTATGAATTTAATTAATCAAAACAATAAACTATATTTGATATGAATTAAACGTATAAAATAGTTACTTTAAATATGTTGTATCAAAATTCTAAATTCAATAAATGCTCGGTCAACTATCACTCTACTTAGAGCACTGTATATGAAAATGATGGCACAAAGGCAATATAATTTTCTTTGGTATTTTTACAAAGGTTAAATGACCAAGAAAAGGGCTATGTATGTTAGGAAATTTACTATCCTCATCGGTTAATACAAAATGGGTTTAATATTTTAGTTCAGCTCTATAAAAACCTCTGAGCAACTTCTGAGCTCTTTAGAATTTTAAGACAAAGGCCTGTATCTACAATAGATGAAGTTTGCCATGGCAACTAGGTCTCGGGATGGAAATGTCAATCCTCAATTGAATATGATTTAGATGGAAGCATTTATGGGTTATTAATCGTTGTACCGACGAATGTAATTGTTTGCGCTCTAAGGGTTTGAATTGCTAATAACTACATAAAAAGATTTCTGCAATGGTTTTATGCTGTACAGCTACATAATAAATACAGCAATATAATGAATACAGGAAAGCCCAAAGAGGGTTGGCTTCTAACTCTATTGTCAGCAATACCAACAAACTAAGTGGACTAGATGTTGCCACAGCTTAACAACGAGCTATAAGGCCTTGTGCCTATCAATGAATGTTAGAGTTTTTAAACCAATAAATCATCATTGCTTTGTGGTGCTTCTTTGCAGCAGGTCGAAGTCACTGATGGATAACGGACTGCTGTAGACTTGGGTGACAAAGAAAGATCCTGTCATTTCTGTATAAAGTCCAAAAGAAAAAGATAAATCCCCTGGTGGAATTTCCTCTACCGGTCTATGCTTATGGGAAAGTGTTTTTGACTCGTAGATTCTTCTTTTGGAGTTTTGTACTTCTGGTGGATTAGCTGTAACTCAGTTCACAATGAGCAGACTTTACTAATGCATTACTTACCAACGGGTTGATAGGACATTACAGGTGACTAGCTGAGTAGTCGATGATTACATTGCTATAGTAGATGCGCTTCTTCCCACCCTCTGCAATCACAAATTGCATTGCTCATAATTTCAGGAAATGTGTGTAAACAGAATTCTTGAAGCAGGCTTTCAGCTAAGTCCAGCATCTTCGCAGAAGTGGTTGAAGAATGCCAAATTAACGCCCACCTTATGTATCTTGGTGTGCTTCAACTCTCTTGTTTATAGAGCTTTCCTTGACATGTTTGATTTCTGCTTCATTACTCAAAAATGTTCCTAGGTGGTATCTAGTGCTTTATACAACAGCTACATAAAGTACAGTTTTAAATTATGTTTAGTGAATTTTAATTAGTTTCCCAATAGGTTTAGCCCTCCATTTAGTAGATTGTTATACTTATACTGAGAGTGACTGAAAGAAACATATGCTACACTCGAAAGGTTATCTTTTGGGAGGGATTCTCTAAAGAATGGTGCTGGTGTTTGCTAAACCAATCACATTGGCCTCAATATTAGAAATACTGTGTACCATCTATCTGTTCAATAATTTACACAATATATGACTAATGAGTAACCGCTTCTAAAAGGAATGTACTCAGAGACCAACAATTTAAAGGGGGCAGTTTGTAATCACAAAGGATTTCATATATTTGGAGAATTTGGATGAATTGACTTTCAGAACTAAAACCAGAAATGAAAGCTGTTATTTATAGAGATTTACAATTTCATGATCTGTGCAAAGAATGAATATGTAATGGCTTTAAACTTCTTCTCTTTTATCATATCTAGCTTTTCTGTCTAACGTTTTACTCTAATTCCAAACAGTACCCATTGTATTGACCGTACACTGGAGATACTGTTGCAGAAGACCAACAGTTACTATATATGGTAGTCATTTTGGACCAAATGGATGTATTCAAAAATTATTTTTGTTTTCCACACTCCCCTGGATATAATTCATATTCATTAAGGTATGCATTTAATGTAACTATAACAAAGATGCTTCAATAAGTAATAGTAAAGTGAGGTCCTTGTGTGGTCATTTCCCTAAATATAAAAAGAGGTTAGGAAAATTGAATTAAAAGGAAGACAATGAAAACTAGAGGAATGGAGCTAAAACATACTAAGAACTGAGAGCTCAGGGGAGAGACATCATTAAGTGAGTGAAGAAAAAATATTATGATAACAAAGAAATATGCCTAGACAGAAGAGAGACAGACAGCAGAAAAACTAAACAAGTAATGAAAGAATATTGAGTAAGATAAATAATAAATCCGGTAATCTACATAAACATTGTACCTACTTATGTGGCTGGGCTCAGTGCCCGCAACAGGAACATATTAAACCAGGGACAATGCAAACAACATATTGACTTGGCATGGTCCCTGTTATGATATGTTCCTGGTGCGTGCACTAAGCCCAGCCACACAAGTGGGGTGCCATTTCTGTATTGGGAGAAGTGTGGGAATGCTGGGAGGTATGAATTTTGTTGATCTACACAGATCCTGAAACTTTCCCTCACAGAAATATGAGTAAAATGGGTGATTTTAGACAGGGAATTTTGGGTAAGAACATGCAAGCCACATCACCTTGGACTCTCCCAGGTGTCAGTTTGTCAGAACATGTCTGTATCTGGTCGTTTTTCCTGGTTGCTGGCTGATTTTATGTCCAATATGGTAAGTAAGCGGTAATTTGGATGTACCTACACTCTGCTTGCTCACACACAAAAACTATGCCAAAAGAATCAAAATTTCCTCTTACCTTTCTTGGGATGGGCATGCTTTAGTCAAAAGGAAGAGCGGAACAACTATTGCACCTATTTTCAGGTGGGAGTGCAGCTACATGCCTGGGTGAGCTGACTGTCCCCCTTCTTTTTTAGACACCTTTTCACTCTGATGTCAAGGAGGCTTTCCTCCTCCAATTATCCTCAAGGGGGACGGATGGAGCCTATTGCACCTCTTCCGGGGTGATAGAATACCGTTGCCTGGCCGGGCAACCCTCTACCACTTCTCTTTTTTTTGCATTTTTGCCACTGATACATAGTGGACTTTCTGTCTATGAGAGGCAGATTGAATGTAATCCCACTCTATTTACCCCAGGGGCAGAAAGACAGTTTTACTTTTCTGGGATGGGGACATGATCTGATGCCTTGGTGGGCCGACCCCATACCTTCTTTATTGGGTCGGTTTCTTTCCCTGGTCCCTAGTGGACTGTCCTCTGGAGTAGCAGGCTTGAGAATACTTCCACAATCTGCCCCAAGAATTAGTCAGAAAGCTTGTGTCCATTCACGGATATGGGCATAGCACTATTCATGGTCCAGTGGCCCAACTCATTATTTTTCTGGCATTTGTGTCCCAGGTGTCTAGTGGGCTTTCTGCCTTTGGGGGAACAGATCAGGGTAAAGTACACACAACTGCCCCTAGGGTGACAGAAAGACATTTATGCCCATTCACTGGGGCATGGCCCAATGCATTTATTGGAAATTTACAGACCTTTTTTTGGGCCTATTTTTTCCATGTCTAGAAGGCTTTCTGCTCCCTGGGGGCAAACACACTACATGCCCCTTTTGAGGAAGAAGACTACTGGAGTGGTGGAATGGCCCAGTACCAGGGAGGGACAGCCCCATCACTTTTTTGTCCAAATGTAAAATCCCTGGTGACTAGTGGGCTCTTCATGCCCCCATGAGAAAATTGGTGGCAAACCATCCCAATCAGTATAAACCTCCTATTTGCCTCCAGGTTGGGTATTGAGTTGCCGCTTCTGTGGAAGAGATATGGCCAAATACCAGGGTGCATTGTCCTAATCCTTTTGTTTATTTTGGCATATTGTTGACATTTTTGGCATCTAGTGGGTTTTGTTTCCCACTGATTTGCCCCTAGTCTACCTCCCAGAAGGTTAGAAAGCCTGTATTGTCACTTCTGGAGTGTGATCATGACCCAATGGTAGGGAGAACTGGCCTCAATCTGTTTTTGGAGTGTCATTTTGAAATCTCTGCTATCTAGTGGTCTTTCTACCCCCTGGGTGGTAGTTTAGGGGAAAACCCCCTGTAATCTGGTTGCGAGATCCCAGGTTACTGAGGCTTGGGGGCACCGTGGAGCGAAGAACGTCGACAGACGTTGGGATGCCAGAATCGGCAGTGCGGAGTGCACAATAGCGATCCGGAGCATTTTCCCACCACGTCCCTGGAGGGATGTGGCTATCGCAGGTACGTTCCTGCATTCGAGTGCACTGCAACACGTTACTCGGCAGGGAAGAGAGAGTGGGTAGAGTGGGGGCTGACAGTGGGAAGAACTGTTCATAAACAACCCAAAGTTAATAAGTTGAATCAGGAGTGTAGAATTATTTTCTTTTGTTGTTGTTCGTATAGCCCATCTTTAGACTACTTTACTAACCTGCACTTGAGAAGACTGTGAGGTTAACAGTCTTACTGAGACCATTTAATAGGTTCAGTGGACAGATATTTAGACTCACTGCACGTCTTGGTGATAGTTTGGGCACATATAAAAGAAGGTTCCCCTGTACCACCAACCCCCACGCCGCACTACCTTTTAACCCTAACCCAGAAGTCCCCAGACATGCCACTTACCTTCCTTTTTTTCATTTCTTTTATACCTCTCCCGGCTTTCATCCCGCTGACTCTTCCGGTCCTGCTTGTGCACCGGGGAAGCATCTCTTCAAGGAAGGAACCCCTAAAAGAAAGACAGAACAACGGCTTAGAACACAGAAGAAAATAATGAGAGGAGACAAGAAAACAAAGGAAGGAGCCAAGTATAGAAAAGGGAAGGACTATTCAGAGCTCAGGGGAAACAAAAGAGACTGAAATACTTAAGGCAATAAAGCAACCACCGCTAAACCCAATTCCATTGTCATGCAGAGCTTATTATCCTGTTATTTCCATAACGCTACACCGACACCTCCTACACCCCCAATCAGTGCAAACCTCCAATCTGCACCCCAGGGGTAGAAAGCCTCAATTGTCCCATGAGGATATGACCTGATGCCAGTTTGGCTGCCAACATCTCTTTTTTAAGGGACAGTGTAAACTCCCTGGTGTCTACTTTCATTTTCCACTCCTACCGGGGGTGGTGGCATGTCACAGATTTCCTATTATGATTTGCTAAAACAAAATTAAAATCCCTATTGTCTAGTGGGCTTTGTAACCCCATTGGAGGATTTGGAGCAATCTTCCACCTGGGAGCAGAAAGATTATTTTTCCCCTATGGGAGGGACATGGCTCTCTACCATTGGGGCACCCTGTCCATTTCTTTTTAAACAAAAAATAAATCCCTGTTGTCTAGTGGGATTTCTAAACCCCAATGGGCAGACTGCTGTGAATCTCTCAATCTACCACCCCCCAGGGCAGACAGAAATATTATATCCTCCTTCTTAGGGGTGGGGGCATGGCCCTGTGACAGGATGGACCATTCCCACCCTTTTATATTTCAGTGTAATTCTCTGTGGGCTTTTTGCCACCAGGCGGGAGCAAAGACCCGAGGTCTGGGGCCTACCCCTCTTTAAAATAATCACTGGATTCTAATAGTGTGGATCCCTGCTTGGCTTTGGGCCTCTGAATGTGATCCCCAAGCAGTAATCCACCATGAAGACGCACCTTTTAAAAGGGGGGAGATTTTCCATTTCAACTATCCAAATTATGCTTGGAGGCTGAGAAATGGTCTCAACACTGATCCAAGTGAAAGTAAATGTAGCGAATTAGCTCATTTTACTTTCACTATTACAGTAATGATGTCAGTGTGCCAAGCCACGCATCATTCCAAAAAAGAAAACAGAAGTGGGCTGCAACCCACAAGTTCCCTTTTTAAAAATTGTATATTAACTTCTTTTTACTTTTGATTATTGATCCCACTAGGCTCTTTCTTTACTGACTTTCCCAAGTTGGTCATCAGAAACAAAATTAAAAAGTGGTCAAACAAAACAAGTGGTGTAATTGATTCAATGTAGATTCAAGAATGAAGGGGTGTGAGGATAAGTACTCCAAAGGAATGGCCTCCAATATGGTTTGGACCTGGAACTAACTAAGAAAGAAGGAGCTCAGTCACATTTTTGAAGATTGCGTATTTCTGTCACTAACAACAACAGTCCACAGATTAAAATTCTCACTAATCACAAGATCAGGATAAACATGTTGCTAAGAAGCAACATAATCACGGAAATGTTTAGTTAACTTTATGAAGGCCTGTAAATTTATAGAGCACAGTCAAATAGGGATAATGCAAAGATATAGTGCTAGCATTTGATCAAAATTATTGTGACAACAAAAATAAATGTATACAAAATTATTGTTTGCAAAACATCCGCTACAAAACAATATTAACAAAAATACAACACTATTTAATTGTACTAATAACTATTAACTATGACAAATACAATAATGTTGGAAACAGAAATCTCAGAATATTGAGTGTAAAAAATAAATAGCAAAATGGAACCGTACAAATATATTGTAAAACAATATAATGAAGAGGAGCGCTTGATTATATATAAACGTTCTCCCAAGTGGGTAATAGTAGTCCAACCAAGAAGGTCAAATCATACAAGGGAGATTATCCAGTTCATCGTCGATTTATCCGACGAGGAGCCATGTGGTGATGTCTCTTATGAAATGTATTACATTTGCTCTGTAACATCATTCAGCCTAGCCAAAGCGTTTAGTCCAGCAATGGATTTCATCCTGCCTGTAACTTTTAAAACAACTATCAAAATCTAGCATAACTTAAAAAAAAAAAAACAAGCACGTTAACATGTATCACACAATATAAATTCACCAATACATATTAAAAATCTTTTATACACATGACCCCTCTTCTACCCTGCCCCACAAAACACGACACAATTCATACCTTGGTGCCACAATTATAAATATAAACCTTTTGAATGTCACTTCATTGTCATTGGACAAAATATTTATTCAGATAATTTTCCCTTCTAAAAAAGGTGCAAAAAGTACATACCACAAGGTTTAAGTTTTAGCAACTGTTCCCTCAACATAATGAAGTTCAAATGTACAATCTTTTGTGCTAAATTAGGTGTTAGTCTTCAGAAACCTATTAAACCAGTCATAATTTACTCACTCGTTATATCCATATATTAATATTGATTACAGCCATCATCTTATTTTGGTTCTCTATAAACCGATATCCAGGAATATTACAGCTTGTCCAATTAGAATCTAAACATAAAAAAAGTTTTCTTTGAATTCCCCATTGCAGCAAAGTTACCTCCTCCTTACCTCTATTATGCATACTGGCCTGTATAATGGTAAACCGGCACCAAATGCAGCAATCAAACATGGCCGGTCCTGTCAACCATATCCTTAGTTGTACCATAACATAACGCATTGATATCGGGTCTCTCACTAGAAGCATTATCACAGAATATGCCCACATAATTCTTCCCCAAGTTATAGAAAAGCTACAAGCAGTTACTAAAATGAAACCAACATCATTTAGAAAAAGAAGAGATGAGGGGCAAACAACAACAGAACCCAAAACCCATACGGATATTGAAATATCCCCTCACCCACACAATGGACGATATTTGTATTTGAGAGCCTAAACAAAGATGAAAAAATCATAATTTTTGGTACAGCAAATAATCTCCACACATAAACATATTGGCTCAACGTTACACAATACAAGGGCAGTACAAAAATAACAACATACAATTGACTCCCAAATAAGAATTCATAACCATCATTCACCAAAATGTACTAAGTACTCCCAAGCAAAAACAGATATATAGATTTTGAGCACAGCATGATTATTTCATCACAAAAATACTTCCAGACACCTAAATTCAAGGGTGCTGTCTTCTCTTTAACCAAGTGATCTTGTGACATTTCCAAAATCAAACCAAAGCGTGGAATACACCATATTTTAATTGTATTGGGAATGAACAATGAATTGCCCCATCCTTCATTCCTACCTCAGAAGTAACAAAACCGTATGATTTATCTGTAGGCGGCCCCAGTTTCAAAAGTAATGTCAAAACAAATTCAGCTTTTTTTGATTATTTTGAAAACACCTGTTTTTTTGCTTACACTGAAAAGGGCATAGACGCCAACCCAGGTTCTGCATTCAGTGGTGGAATGGCTATGAAAGGACAATCAACCAAGAAGTCAAAACAAATAATATTACTGAAGAGTGGCACAGCACAACACCTTTTAAGGTAGGCTAAGAAGCCATTACCCAACACTTTGCCAAATCACTGAAATTCTCCAAATAAAAACACATCATCAGGATTTAGGAGAGATGCAAGCCGGAACAGAACTCTAAAACCTAAAATCTAAAAAAAATTACATATTAAAAAACCCTAATAAAGTGCAACACTTTAAAAAATGAATGGCCAAGGCTACTTAAAATCCATAGTCTACATACTAATTTAATATAAATAATAACAAACTAATCACTACCAACTATTACCACCTAATCACAGCTAAACAATACTAGAACAAAATAAAACTACCACATCCTAAGCTGAAATAAAGAAACGCAATTTAACACAATTCCTGCAGTCCCAGGAAGTTCATTTCACGCTAGCGCTCCTTTTGACACATATAACCGCATGTCACAACTCAAAACACTAATCTTCTAGCCCTTGGTCCTGTGGGAGTGATGTGGAGCTGTTGCGCTGAGGCTTCCAATTCCTTCACTTGATTCCACTCATTCCACTGTTAATCAATTGAGAGTAACTTGCAAAGAGAAGGGGATTGGGACAAAAAAAGAAACACATTGAGTTACATAGTTTCTCTGGAGGTCATCTAGTATGTCTCCCTGTATTTTAGTCAGTATTCTGTGTAAGAGTAATCAACTTATTTCTTATTTTTTCATTTCTTAGTTGTTAATTACTTTTATCTCTATACACAATTAAGGACTTTTTCTATTGTTCTGTACCTCATATTTAACCCAATGTACTCTGTCTTATTTTCGAATAACTAAAATAACAATAATTATTCAAACAAATCAAACAATGATCTTAGATCATAGTTTATAATGTATGGCTTGGTTCAAGCTGATTCAATAACTGTCTCTTGTCTTTTGTAGGGCACATTGCATACAGGTGGATGCCTACATGCTCCTTTCATTATGCACAATTGCACTTTAGGATTTGTGTGTGTCACTTGGGAGTAACAAATATGGCCACATCTTGGAGTACTGTGACAATAAGCATGACCTGATCTCTGCAATAGAAAGAAGTTGGATCAAAGGCATAAAAAGGTGATGTGGGAACAGGAGCATGGGTATGAAACTGCAAGTCTCAACAAGAAAGTGTAAAACCATACACTAAAAATCTACTCCCTAATAGAAAACAAGTAATTAATGATGAAATTTAAAGAAGCAAAGTATCCTATGTAAAATACATACATAAATAAAACATAATTCTAAAACATCAAATAGATAAGCCTAAAAATAAAAGCACTTTTTTACACCAACCTCAATAACATTCTCAAAAAAGTTTAAACAGTACTTAAAAAGACCTCATATCAACATTTTAATAGCAATATCGTATACATTCACAAACATAATTGTTGCATCAAAAATACCTATACATACACACACTCATATAGTCCCAAAATGAATTGCTACGAATAAATACTCACAATATTGCAGCTGTAGACCATCCTCAGAAATGGTCTTTCACAGGAACTAATCTACTTAAGGGTACTCCCAAAAATGTGTAAATACATGTACCCTAATAGAACTTAGGTTCCATATTAAAGTCAACATATCTCTTATTTAATCAATCAATCAATAACAGCTACCCAATGAGTGTCCTGGTGCTAGGAAGATTTTGCTGACTAACTTGCTGGCACCTGATTATTGATAAGCCACAATAAAAAGTTCTGTCTTAAGACTGCATTTAAATATACGTAGATCCTTTGCAGCAAGAAGATGATAGGGAAGAGCATTACAGTCCCTGGTGGCAAGAAAGGGGAAGGAGGTTCCACCCCACCTTCTCCTATTCATTCACGGGTTTCAACCCTCGGGCATTTGAGGAACAAAGGGTTCTCAGTGGCTTGTAGTGTATAATATAGTCACTGAGCACCAATGTCTGATTTGATAAAAAGCTCTGTGCGCCAGTACAAGTGCCTTGAATCTTACTTGCTCTTAGAAAGGTGGCCAATGCAACTCTTTCAGAAGGGGACAAATATGATCCTCTCTCGACAGTTTCAGCAGAAGCCAGGCTGTGGCATTCTGAACTAGCTTAAGTTTTTTAAGTTGAAAGGCTGGAAGACCCCGGTGCAAAGCATTGACGTAATCCAACCATGATGGAAGCCAATAAAGAAATTTCAACTACTGCCTGAGGACCAGATAAAACAGTACTATCATATTTCATCCCTAGGTTCCAAGCTTTAGTAACTGGGGAGGTGATGGTGGAAAACAACAGGGCCAGCAACTGTTATTCCAGCTGGGGGTGAAGGAGGGTTTTGTAAACCGAATAACAGAATTTCTGTCTTACTAGCATTACACAGTAAGTTACTGGAAATACTGCTGTGATGCAAGCCATAAATCTACTAAAAGCACTAGGTGCCTTTCTTTCGAATCAGAGGAAAATCTGAGTGTCATCAGCTTAGGACATAATTTGTATGTCTAAAGATTCCATCAGTGCAGCCAAAGGTGACATGTTTATATTAAACAGATCTGGATCAATGCCGAACCCTAAGGAACTCCAAAACCTAGGGATTTCAGATCTGAGGCATATGGGACCATCCACATGGCTTGACCTCTTCCTAACAGGAATGAATGGAACAGAGCTAATGGAGATTCAGCCACACCAATGCTTTCTATTGCTGCAGGAGATTGGTGAGGGACACTATATCAAAATCCCTGGATAGATCCAGGAGAAGCGGTGCCAACTTGCTTTCCCTGGTCAACTGCCAGCTTGATGGTATTCATGACTTCTAACAAGGTGGTTTATGTGCTGAAGCCCTGGTGAAAGCCTGACTGAGAAGAGTGCAGTAGCTCACATTGTTCTAGGTAACCAGAAAGTTGGTGCTTGATCAACTTTTCTAGAATCTTGGTGAAAGACGATAATAAGGTAATTAGTCTGAAATGAACCAAGATTGATTTATCAGCTAAAGGCTTCTTCAACAATGGAATCAGTTTCACCTATTCCCAACACCTGGGTACTTTTGCCTAGTGAATAGAACTATTTAAAAGAGGTATATAGGAGGTGCCCTGCACGTCAGGTGACCCACTGGCAGCTGGAATGTCTGTGATGCTAGAGCACAAAGAGTCCACAATGCCCTTCACATTTTATATAAAAAAACTGATAATTGGGCACACATCTTAGGAGATACTTCCAAGGGCTGACACAAAGAATCTGGGAGGGTAGAGCTCTTAACAATTTTAAATACAACACATGTTTTTTATGGGAGTCAGTAATCTGAGAGGCAAAAAAGTCTGCTTGAACTCTCTTGGTTTCCCAATGGTAGTTGTTTAATGCTCTTTTGTAAAGAACCTTTTCATGAAGCAGATAATTCTTCCTCCATCCTCTTTACAGTTTCTTACACTGCCTATGTAGCTTCTTAAGGTCATCATTAAACGAAGGAGCTGAATGAAGCCTACCCTTAGAAGAGACAGATTTGGCCTTGATGGGGGATACAGTGTTAGCCTTTTGTAATAGCCAATCATTAACCGTTAAGGCATTCAATTCAGTGTCTCCACTCCAATGCAGGACATTCTCGTTCAGAGTAAAACTGAACTCAGTTTTTGAAACTGTGGCACATTTCTTTTTGTGCTAGATTTGGGCTACTCCTACGGCTTTGAGTGCTATATTCAACCCTCCAATCAAAATATATAAAAGCAAGATCAGGCCACTAATTATTTTTAATGTCAGAAACCCAAACATGGCCATTGGCAAAAAACGGATACAGGATGTGACCTTCCACATGACTAGGCAGGTTAACAAACTGCTGCATGTTCCAAGAAACAATATTTTCCAATAGTAGATGGTCACACTGGTCTGAGACCTGATCCATGTGTTCAAAGTTTGAGAATTGTAGCATATATTTGGACAAATGCTCAACCAAAGATGCTAAAAATTCTCCAGCATTACCAGGTGGATGGTAAAGTAAGACCCAGCCAAGGATTTATTAGCTGATAATGTGAGGCAGAATCCAAATGATTCGGCATACTGAAGCTCCTTAGAGTCAAATGAGACACAATTTAGGGATTGTATGTAAACAACTGCTGTCCAGTCACCTCTTTTTCCTATTCGTTCACTCTGCATCACAGAATATCCCACCAGAATAAATACCGCCAAATCTGGGGCAGAGCTATCAGATATCCATGTTTCAGTGAGAAGTATATTGTCATCATTAAGTAAATCATAAATGTGCAAAGCATTTTAATGAAGTGAACACACATTGCCAAGCGAATCCCAAACAAATTCTGAGGTTTTTTTGGGGGGTGAGGAGAAAAGTCTGTGCACACCTGCATCCAATCCGGGCCTGGCGGAGTGCAAGAACAGAAGTAGCATACTGCAGGTAAGACACTAAGTAGCGCATAGGCCTTAAAGAAAGTAATTTGACTCGATAATAAACTATACAAAAGTTTGAGTATAAAGCAAAATGAACAGCGTGACTGGTGCTGAGCGCGGGTCAAGCATGGATGGGCACAGACGGGCTTGTCTTAAGCACACCTTCAGTGCAAAAGCGGCACACCTGCTGTGCACATCTTTTGCACATCTGCACACTAATTTTTATAGTAAGAGGGCATCTCGCCACACAACAAGACTGCAGCCCTGCTTAGAATGGTGGTAACCAGGAAGTTCACAGCCAGCTCCTCCCACCCATAGAAAAGTGCAAGTGTCCGCAAAGTGCAATTAGCACAGCCTCCCTGATAATCAACTCCTAAGAGGGGCAGACGCTGTTAAAATTACAATACTCTAAAAAAAGTTGTAAAAAAAATTAAATTAAAAAATGGATTTTCAAAAAGTAAGCATTGTGCACATTCAAGTTCAAACACTTTTCATACAGATTCCTACTTTTTATATGCGTTTTATCAGCCCCACTCTCAGAAAAGAGGTCAGCTAGTCTCAACTAGCATTCGCACACCTGCACGATTTGTATAGTAAGAAAGCATCCACCCCCACAGCTAGACCGATGCCCTGTCCAGAATGGCAGCAACCAGGAAGTTCACAGCCTGCTCCTCTCACTCACAGTAAAGTGCAAGTGTCCTCAGAGTGCAATAAACATAACCCCCTCGATTACTAACTTTTAAGAGTGGCAGGTGCTGTCAAAATTAAAATACTTTAGCAAACGTTTGTGAAAAATAAATAAAAAGTAATTTAAAAAGCTAGTGTTGAAAAAGTAATTTAAAAAACTGGTGTTGAAACCAGCACTACAACTGTGTAAACATGCAGATACACCTTGTGCAAATTCAAATTCAAACACTTTTCATGAACTTTTCTATACTTTATATGTGTTTTATCAGCCCCACCATCAGAAAAATGGTCCACTAGTCTCGACTGGCATCGGCCCACTACCACAATTATTTAGTATGAAGGCAACCGACCCCACAACTAGACCACTCCCCTGCTCAGAATGGCGGCAACCTAGAAGTTCACAGCCATCTCCTCTTACCCACAGTAAAGGGCAATTAGCACACCACCCTCAACCCTGATTACTATATTTTAAGCGTGGCAAACGCTATCAAAATGAAAATACTTTAAAAACAGATGTCAAAAAGAAATAAAAAGCATTTAAAAAATTGGTGTTCAAAAAATAAATCAAAAGGCGTGTTGAAACGCCTGTGCAAACATGCAGATAAATTTGTTCAAATTCAAACTCTTTTCATAAACATTTCTATTTTTATGTGGGTTTTATCAGGCCCACTGTCAGAAAGAAGGTCAGCTGGTCTTGCATTGATGTTTTTCAAATAATGAAAAATTTGCAAACTGGAAAATATAAAAAATAAAAATTGGAAGGCTTTGCTTCAACAAACTTTCCTTTAAAGCAATCCCAAAACAGAAAATGATGCACTAATTTCCAAAAATGGAAGTACGAGTTTGGCGGTTTTATGACCGCACTCCTGGCAGTCGGACCACCAAGTTACAACCCTGGTCGTCGGACCACCAGTTGAATGCCACCACTGCCATAATCACTGATTCCCATGGGATGGCGGCGGTCAGAGATGTGGTCAGCCACGGTGGCACTGAGTTCAGCATCGCCATGCTGATCTCAAGTCTACTTTCCGCCAGACTTTTCATGGCGGGGTCCTCACCAAGAAAAGGCTGGCAGAAACTCAGTGCTGGGAGCCACGGGGGTGGTCCCACCACTGCCCTTGACCATGCTGTGGGCAGTGCAGGGGCCCTCCTGCTCAGCACCCTCAGAATGTTACAGCAGGCAATGCACATTGTGAGGGTGTTGGGGGCACCGTCTGCGTGACTGCTATGGCCTCGGCACACTGTTTCCAGCTCCTAATATGGAGGTTTACGCCGGACAGCCTAATGGAAACATTGCAATTGGGCCGGGGAGGAGACCTCCAGATTTGGGTCAGTCTCCTCCCAACAGGTCTGGCGGGCCAACGGTCAGCCTGCCAAACTCGTAATCAGGCCCCAAACATTAAGATACCATTCTTGCAAAACCTTAAACTACAGCTACCCCACCTTTATATTAGATAAAAGTTTAAATCATTTGTGATTTTACCTTACAGAATAACTGCATCCTGCTATCATTAGCCTCAGTGACCACTAGAAGAAGAAATGGAAAAAGACTTTACAATAAATTGTTGGCAAACTGAAAATGGAAGGAGACTACAGATATATTGCAGTTCATATAAAAATAATTGTTACAAAAGTTAATTGAAAATTTATGACAATCTGTACTAATTGTATTATTTGTTCAATGTGTTTAAAACAATGTGAGGATGTTTGGTTACTGAGCAAATTACTTTGAACTTCATTTCTCTAAAGTCCTACTTCCTATTAAATGTGTTATCAAGTAAACTGCCAGTTTTTTATCTTAGATGTCTTTGAATTTAATTAAATGTACAGAGATAAATAATATATGCATATTTAATACATATATGTATTTATCTAGTTTTCTATTTTATGCATGTGAAGAATCATTAACTTTTATTTAAATTACATACATGCCTTTAAATATAGTTTTCTTTTTATTAACAATAATAATTGTGAATACCTTAATTTGTATTATCATAAAGTTAAATATATGATAATAAAAATAAAAAATAAAAATTATCAATTGTTTTATTCTTTAAACTGTATTTTTATAACATTTATGAATGATTAATGTATAAATTGTGATGTTCAATATATTTTATAACTGTCCTCATTATTTTTTACTATATTATTTTAATACATTAAAATAAAATATTTAGTTTAATAGTATAGTAATGTAAAAATTCTATTATCGATGTATTCTTTGTAACAAACTACAAATTGCATTGAAAAACATGTATTTAAACTAATACAAATGCACTTCCATAGACATAAAATCTGTATTAACAATTGTGTATTATTTCATATTCCAACTCAAACCCTACAAACACTGTAAAATGTACTAGGGGGTTGTGTTGACTACTCTGATTTCAATAATGCAAATGCTTTCAATAATAGATATATTAGGGTTGGGGTCAAATTTCCTATTCCTTCTCCAAATCCAAAGATATCGGGTAAAGGTCAAATATAAAGAAGCACAATCAGATATACTATTCTTACTTTAATCACATAAACATTGGTGAAAGTGCACATATTAGAGGAGTCAGTTTTACTATTGTAACTCCAATAATTCAAATATTGTGGAAAGTACATATATTGTATTAGGTAAGATATACTATTCTACTTCCATTTCCACAAACAAACATTAGAGACAGTTCATACTCTGGAGAGGGTCATATTTACTGTTCTAATTCTAATTCCACAAGCATTGGGGAAAATGTATAGCCTCGCAGTTGTAACTTGCAGACTGCAAATTGACTTTTGTGTAAACTGCTTGGTCAATTCATAAAATATAAAACTGATAATAAATTAATTATTCAAGATTGTGCTCAAAAGGTGCACACAAAATAAAAAAGCATTGTATTCCTTTTTTAATATAGGTCATCTTCAAAGCACCACAGCAAGAAATATTTCTGAAAACATATATTATCTGTGTATGTTTTGCTCATACTATTGCTGATGAAATTGGTCACCAGAAGGTAGAAGACTAACATTGTAACCATGAACCCCATTATATGCTTGGTATCATGCATTTATTTCACCTTTCATCCTGTTACTGCAGCAGGTTTCAACCACTTATCGGATAATTCAATTGAAATGTTAAGAAAGTGGCTGTCATGTGGCCCAGGGTCATTATGGTTCATCTGCCCAGCCTTTACCTTCCTGCCTTGCACATATTGCATACTGGTATTATTTTTTCATTTTTACAATGTTAAAAGCAAAGTTACAAGTCCCAGAATGCTCCTTACATGAACATGTTTATGTGTCTGATCTGAAGGCTGCACCATGTGGGATCCCATAATGATCAGATTAATCACCCATACTTTTTAACCTTTATATGGTTACACTGGCATATTTATATCAGTCATTCAGCTTTACATTGTTTATCTATGCTGATGATACTTAAATCATCCTGGCAGTTGGCAGTGCTTCCAAACTAATGGCAGATATATTTTATAGCTGTATGGTTATGCATTGATGGAAGGCTCAAAATCAACTCAAAATTAACTAAAACTATATAATTCAAAGACAGAAATCTTGGCATTTTCCCAGCACACTACAATCTGGAGCTTTCCTTTTTGTCTATCATCTATATGCCAACAACTGGAAACACAGCACACAGTAAAAATTCATAGATCAGTACCTTATATATGGAAGATCAAGTTAATTCAGATCTTCATTGGATTTGTATCATCAAGATTAAACCATTCCAATGAGTCACACTTCTGGCCAAAATGGTTCAGAAACTTCAACTAGTGCACAGTGCTGCTGCCAGTTTGGTATTGAGGTTAATAAAATTGGACGCACTAATATCTGTACTGACCAATCTGCACTGGCATTCGATAGCTCAAATAATTCAATTCAAATCATTATGCTTTGTGCATAAAGCCTGCCTGACTCCCAGCCCAATCCTTTAGTAGGAATATTCACTTTCTATAAATCTAGATCCTCTCTTGCCTCAGGAAGGTGATACAGTGATGTTACATTGATGTTTCCCTGCATCCACCCATACTTATTTTGATTAACACATATTTAGAAAGACTTGTAAACATGGGTGTGTGCAAAAATGTTGCACCTACTAGAAAATGGCGTAACAGGGAGAAATAACATCTCTTCATGTTTACTCTTTGCATTTATGTTACATTTTGAATCACAAACACACTCCTGCACAAAAACAATTTTGACCACAACATTGGCGCCCTTTTAGTGTGATACAAGGATGCCTGGGTTGGTGCTAGAAGCCACAAATGGGCCAACTCTAGGAGAGAGCAGGACTGTGCCATATATTTGAAAGGAAAGCAGGTACAAACTTTCAGGACTCCTGTAAGATCACATGACTCTTCTCAGGTATGTTCTTTCTTGGGTCAAGAAAGTGTTCTGAGGAAGGTGCCATGGGAAGCCCTATGTACGCCTGGCATTATCATGTAGGTAGGGTGACACTTGGCCTCTACCTAACAATGGGGTAAAAGTTACCAGGGGTTAGCCTATCCACTTTTACAACATTTTCTGTTTGCCCTACTGCCAACTGCCCTACAGTGCCTCTCTCTTCAAAAATCCAACCTAGGGAAACCCTTCCCCCTGTTCACAGCCTATGTGCCCACCCAGAGGCATGACCACAGTAAGGAGAAGTTTCCTCCTCTGTGATCACTTCTAACCAGATCTACAGTCGGCTTTCTCCACACTGGGTTTGGCACCTGCTTGACTGGGAGGACACAAACTGGGGCCATTTCTGCTGTCCCCTAACATTAACCTGTGGCAGAGGAGGCCTCCTTGGAGTGAAATAGGTTTTGGGGTACACCACTACTGGTCTTTCTGCCAGGGGAAGAGAAACACCCCATCCACACTGAAGCCATTGCTCGTTTTCTGGGAGTTGTTTTCACACTTTATCTTAGGTAATCACCCAAAGTGGTACAGCTAGAGAGCTAATGCAGATTGTCCTCCAGGAGCTTCAACAGGAAAAAGGTAACTTTATAAAAGTTACTTTTTCATAATAGTTATGAAAAACGTGACTTCAGGACTAAGGCCCTCATTCTGACCTTGGCGGGCGGCGGAGGCCGCCCGCCAAAGTCCCGCCGTCAGATTACCGTTCCGCGGTCGAAAGACCGCGGCGGTAATTCTGACTTTCCCGCTGGGCTGGCGGGCGGTCGCCTTCAGACCGCCCGCCAGCCCAGCGGGAAAGAGGCTTCCACGATGAAGCCGGCTCGGAATCGAGCCGGCGGAGTGGAAGCTGTGCGACGGGTGCAGTTGCACCCGTCGCGTATTTCACTGTCTGCGCAGCAGACAGTGAAATACATTTAGGGGCCCTCTTACGGGGGCCCCTGCAATGCCCATGCCTTGGAGGATTCTATGGGGCGGCGGTACACTGGCGGGAGCCCGCCAGTGGTGCCGGTCCGACCGCGGCTTTACCGCCGCGGTCGGAATCCCCATTGGAGCACCGCCGGCCTGTCGGCGGTGCTCCCGCGGTCCTCCGCCCTGGCGGCCTTTGACCGCCAGGGTCAGAATGACCACCTAAGTTATGTTGGAAAAGACCAACTTTTGTGTGGTATCCCTTCCCCCACCAGAATTTTTGCAGTAATAATTTTTTCTGACTGTAGAACTCTGTGACCTTTACCCCTGATAATAGTGGTAAAGTGCCTGTGTTTCAATTTCAACATGATGACATTGGTATCTCTCTAATTAGCATATTTAAGGTACCTGTAAGTCCCTCATATATAGTTCCTAAAGTGTACCCAGATCGTGTAAATTGAATATCACTAGTGGGCTGCAGCACGTATTGTGTCATCCAGAATAGTGATGGGACAAACATGACTGCAAGGTTGCCATATGTAGCATAATGATGCTAGTCCCAAATAAAATTTGACAGTTACTAAATGTCGCATGAAAACTTAATTTGGAGATTTTTTCACTGTTAGGACATGTAAAATATTAACTACATATTCATTAAGGGCCTATTCTAGGGGTGACTTATAAGTATTATAAAGGAAGGTTTGGGCCCAGAGAATTTACGGTAATTGGCACATTGCGCTGCTCATGCTGATTTAGTTCCACACTGAAAATTCAGAGCAAAAGGGACCACACGGCATGCCGGAGGGTGCTGCTGGTTCATGTGATTTTGCTTCCGCTCAAGTAGTTTTTCTACTCCAGCGAGAGCTTTCTCACTGCAAATGGTCACTTCTTCCTGCAATCGTTCACAGTGAGAAAATTTCAGCAGTTGCCCTCCTAGCATCTGAAAATCTTACTAGGGGATGCCAATTCTGACTTATGCTTGCCAACATACCATTGGTGAACCACTGCAGAGTCAAAAACTCCAACACACAGCGGATGGCAGAATCTGGACAAAACTCTGTGTTACAAGGTTTAAGCTGAGTGGCTAAAATTCCACCAATTCCGCCAGCGGGGCAGAATTTCTCACCCACTACTACTTGCATCTATTCAAATTTTTCTGCATTTGTTGTTCCTTGATCTGTATGATTCAGTAATATCTAAACTTATTCCAAAGGTGAACCAGACATTTAAAGATAACGTGGAATTTGTGTTTTTTTGGGCAAATGTTTTGTTTAAAATTTTTCATAACAGTGTACACTTACACACAATTGACATAAATGACTCAAAGTAAATATTTAGGTGATTAATGAAAATAAAAATCTGCTACTAGATGTAAAAATCTCTAACTGTTTTTAGAAAATTGTCTTTTAATCATATGTCACTAATTTTTGGGGCAAGGAAGGGATCCTGCGAATAACAAGACTACAAGGGGTGTGAAGAGTGAGTGATATTCTGTGATTGGGTTGTTCCATGTCAATTCTTCTCAGAGCTCAATAGAGGAAAGAAGTTAGTCCACTAGGGATGGATATTTAATGTCAAAGGTCTTTTTAAAAACATGGCAACTTGGGTAAAAACATTACGACTATAGGACTTGAACACTCCAAGGTCCCATATAGAAAAATGTATTTCAGAAATACTGAATATATTTTACATGTTATAATACCATGTACATAGATGGATTTAGCTTGTATATTAAGGGAAAAATTAATTGATTGAAATAGCAAACGTGTTATTAGCAACAACCCAACACTTCTATGCATAACATTGGGTACTTATTCAACATTTCTTAATGATGTTTACATTGACATTCTCACAATCAATGGCACAACTGTTTATGAGACTTAGGGCCTCATTAAGAATTTGGTGGTACCACCGCAAGACCGTCAAACTTGCGGGAGAACACCACTGCCATGGCGGTGGCATTCCCCCTGCCCTATTACAGAGTTCCTGTAAGTCTGACCGGCAGGAACATTGCAATAGTGTGTCCCGTCGGTCAGACCGGCAGGAACAATTCTAAGAGTTAGCACTTGGCTCCCTTAAAGTAGCTGAGTGCTATCTCATAGCACAGAGGGGGCCGACCAGCACCCTCGGAATGCTCACTATCTGCAAAGAAGACAGTGCGCATTCCGAGGGTGCTGGGCAGGGGGGCCCCTGCAGTGCCCATGGCATCGGCATGGGCAGTACAGGGGATCCCCTGTGGCCCCTTGCACTCTCTGACCGCCAGCCTTTCTTTTCCGATCAGACCGCCCAGCAAAGGCTGGTGGTGAGGGGACTTGTTATAAGCCAGGTAGCAGAGCAGAGTTTAGCGCCGCCCTGGCTGAGTACAACTCTGACCGAAGGCAGGTCATCGGGAACCGTGTTCCTTGCGTGGACGGCAGTTCCCAGGTGGGTCCGCCAACCAGGGTTGTAATTGGCCAGCCGGACCGCTTATAGTGTGGCCGTCCGACCGTCAAAGCAAGTGTGGTGGTCATCGGACCGCCACACTTGTAATGAGGCCCTTAGCCGAGAAGGGGATGCTTTTTAGATGAGGTGTTGACCAAGCATTAAAGAACTTTAAGGATTTGATTGTTCTTATATGCAGGTGGTTTATTGTAATTGATGAAACCTTGACATAATAAGACAAATTAACCTTGGTTTAAGGTTGAATAAATTCAGCTAAAACAATCTTGTAAGAAAGTGAATGGTTGTGAAGGAAACATTTTGAATCTAGTAAGAAAGCCTAGTAAAAATCACTTTTCAGAGTCCATAAAAAAGCTATCTAAGCCAAGTGTTCCTCTTTTCTTTGAATAAAGAAAAAACAATGTAGGTTATGTAATTAAAGAAGTAGCTGTCTTCTGGCTGTAAACAGCTAGATGTTTTGCCCTTGTATGGTCTTTGAAATCAGCTTTATAATTTCTTTGGAGAAAAGAAATCAGTAAAATCATGGCTACTTTTAACCTGCACAAGAATGATTCCTCTCATCTCGCTCAGTCCTCTCCCCTTCATCAAGTAGTAGTTTAATTTGCTCCGGTCATAACTGAGATGATGACATGACAAACAGAAAGAATAGACTCTGGATCTCCTCTTGGTCTGAGCAGGAAGAAGGTCATTCACCTAACTAATGAACACATTAGGAATACATGTAAAGAATTGTTGTACTTGACCCTTTCTGCAGTGTCATCCCCAAACTTTTTGCCTTTGCTCCTTCTATTTTTGCTGAATTTGTTTTTGTTGGCCATAGGACTTTACCACTGTTAACCAGTGCTAAAATGCATGTGCTCTTTCCTGTAAATCTGGTTTATACCAAACTGGCACATTTAATTTCCTTATAAGCCCCTAGTACAGTGCTACTACATGTACCCAGGGGCTGTAAATAAAATACTACTAGCAGGCCCGCAGCATTAATTGTGCCACCTACTTAAATAGACCTTTTAAACATGTGTCAGGCGTACCATTGCAGCCTGTGTGTTCAGTTTTTACACTGACATGTCAACCTGGCAAAATAAACTTTTTGCAAGATCCACACTTTCTTTTTTAAAATATATGGCACCTCTAGCATGGGCCCTGGAGAGCCCAGAGGGCAGGATGGGGTGTATATAAAAAGTGTGACATGTACTTTTTAGTGTTATATGACCTGGTAGTGAACAACTCTTACATTTGTTTTTCACCTAAGGCTTACCTCTCCCATACAGCATTAGAGTTACCTTATTACGTTGAATAAGTGATAGTTCACAAATGGGAACAAGTAACCAGTTCATGTATGGTGTCTCAGGAATTTTAATTAAAAATCCTCTCTCATGGTGAAGTTGGGTTTCAAATTGCAGTTTTGAAAATGCTGCCTTTAGAAATTTGACATTTTACTGTCTGGAGCCTGACTCAGGGTCACATGGCTGGGTGTATTCCTCCTAGGCAACTATACACAATAGAAAGCTTAGGTGTGTTTGGATTGGCCATTACCTGCAGGATGGGAGGGTTGAGCTGGGCACAGCTCTACTTATACTTGAATAGGCTGTGTTCTGCCACACCACAGAAGAAGGGCACTGGGTAGAAATACTGGACCTCATACACCAACTGTTCAGTAAACTTCTGGACATGTGGATACTCTTCCAGGAAGAAGGGATATTGTACTGCTGAAAGGACTACAACTCTGCTGGACTGCTTGTCTGAAAGACTGCTGCCCTCCTGTGCTGACCTTTTGCCACTGTTCTCTTGCCTGGGTGACAATAACTGGGCCTGCATCTCTTGAACCAAGAACCCCTGAAAGACTCCAAGGGCTAATTGGCTGGCCTCTTGACTTGATCCTCAGGGACTGAAGCCCCCTACAAACATAAACCGAGCTACTGGACTCTGCCATCTGTAAGTCTACCCTGCCAAGTGGTGCCAACCCAGTCCTGGACCCTTGGAGGTGAGTCTAAAGTACTCTACCAGCCTTTGTGGACCCAGGAGAACCAACACATCTCCTTCACTGCTTGGCACAACCCCAAGCGGGACTGCTACATGGCGTCCCTGCATGGATCAGACCAGTCATAAAGACCCACATCTCCCTCACAGCATCTTCAGAGCTGCTGCTGTGCTACTCATCCTTGAATCAGACCCTTGCATTCCTCATCAACTGCAGCATTGACAACAATGCTGGACTCCGCGTCACAACCTCACAGCTCCTAGGAACCAAAGCATCGCCCCACTGCATGACAAATCCTTGCCACCGAACTTTGCTTCGCAAGCCCTTACTGACAGGATCCTTGATGTGATCCTCAAAGGGGATGCAGGACCTCATATTGCAGCCTCATTGCACAACAGAACTGATATATTACCTTTGTTGCGTGATCCATCTTCGACACAGGTCCTCGCAACATTCCCCAAGTCAGGATTTAAGGCACTTTGTTAGTGGCCTAACTGTAACCCTGTAGCCAGCCTGCACTTTATTGCTGTTAGCCTGAACATGTGACTTCATCCTGGTCCTGCATAACCAGATATCCACAGTTGGTGCTTTGTGCATTTTTGTACTATTTACACTGAAATCTTTAAAACTGCATATCTCTGTTTTTCTGATCAGATTTTTGTTGTTTTTGTCTTGTTTTGTTTATTAAAAATTACTCTATTTTTCTAAACTGGCATGTGGTCCTTTTGTGGTGTGTTTTCACTGAGTTGCTGTTTGAGGTGTTGGACAAAAACTTTAGTCATTGACTCAGAGTTATGCCTGACTGCTCTGTGCCAAGCTAGCCGAGGGTTGAGCATATGCTCATTTAGGGCTTGCTTGTGACTATACTCTGAGAAGAATTGTGGTTGCTGCGTAAGAAGGGTTTTGCCCCTCTCAAACACCCAATTTCTTACAAGAATCAATTAATCTTTCACTACAGATAGAACAGCTATCTCTTGGATAGAAGAATGCAACACTCATCCCTGTGCTCGAAAAGAAAGTAGCGATCCTCTTGCATCTCCTGGTTATAGACCCATATCACTCCTGACTTATGCTACCAAAAATACCAAGACCATATTATATGTTCAACTTCTAAGCTACCTGGAGGTGTGTGATTTTTCCCCTCTACCCAATTTAATTTCAGACCAGCACACTCCACTCAATAAGTCCATGCATCTGATGTTGTTGATCTCCATCTGATGACTGACAAAGGTGAGGCAATGTTTCTGATTTTACTGGACCTCTCCACTCCATTTGACACTATCTTCCATCCGGTTCTTCTGTGCGGGCTGGATTGGGAAGCAGTACCTTAAGCTGGTTCTGTTCCTTTTTACAGGGTAGAACACAGGCAGTCTGTCTGTCGAGTTATAAATCTTTTCCCAAATGGGTTTATCTGTGTGTTCCACAGGCTTCAGCCATCAGTGTGACACCATCCAATGCATATATCTAAGACCTCTGGCAACTTGTATACATTGTTTTGGTTTAATCTTTAACAGATACTGATGATACAGAATGAATTAAAAGGCTGAACTAGAACCTAGACTACCTTGGAAATGTATGCAAAATTCTATGATAGGCATGACAGCTGTATGAAGGAAAGTAAACCAAAGCTCACCACTGGTAAAACAGAGGTTCTCATGATGGGCAATAAATATGATGTCTGAGCAGATACTTGGTGGCCAGAAAATTTGGGACAAGCTCCTATCCTGTCTTAAATTGTCAAGATCCTGGGAGTCATATGTGCCTTAACATTACAAGTTAGTCACCTAAAGTAAGACTCTCTTCTTTTGAGATGATAAAATGGATGGATACGTGAAGATTATTTACAGAACCATTGATGAGAAAGTAGCTTTCATGAAGGGGAATTCAGCCAGGGGGAACTTTACACTTTGAAAAACCAGCAGAATTGACATCACAGCAGGATAGACATACAACTTACCAGTACAAAGGAGAATAATGACACTACACTACATCACTACATATCCCTAATATAGTTATTAGCAAAAAAAACAATTAGTGGTGAGATCAAAAATACAAATATACTATAACTCAATGGAAATAATGAATAGCAATAAATCTGTGAGTCTTGAACGCCAACGGTTCTTACTGAAGTCACAACAAGTATGAAACCTCATGGGTCTAAATCTTGTAGCTACAGTAGAACTTTCTTTGATCTCATGGTCACTCTGAGTAATGCACTCAGCTTTGAATCTTCTTCTGTACCTAACCACTTAACATCCTTCATATTGCAATCAGCCATCCACCATCTTTGTTGCCAACTTCCAGATATTCCCATCTGACAGTTCCACCACATCACTACCTGCTCTTATCGCCCTTAAGTATTTAGCAAACCTTTACAGTGCCGACTTGATACTGCAAGGTCCAATTGCAGCATCTTGTAGGCTACATACTAAAGGATGCTGCTGTTCAATGGGAATGCATTGTATGCCCTCAACACTGACATACAAGTTTGACACCTGCAAACTTTTAATAGTGTTCTAAATTCTCATGCAAAGTGCAACATATGGGCTTCAAACAGAAATATGGTTTCAACAGAGACACACAGACCCCGGCTGCAAGATACTGTGGTGGTCATTCTGACCCTGGCGGTCTTTGACCGCCAGGGCGGAGGACCGCGGGAGCACCGCCGACAGGCCGGCGGTGCTCCAATGGGGATTCCGACCGCGGCGGTAAAGCCGCGGTCGGACCGGCACCACTGGCGGGGTCCCGCCAGTGTACCGCCGCCCCATTGAATCCTCCGCGGCGGCGCAGCTTGCTGCACCGCCGCGGGGATTCCGACCCCCCCTACCGCCATCCAGATCCCGGCGGTCGGACCGCCGGGATCCGGATGGCGGTAGGGGGGGTCGCGGGGCCCCTGGGGGCCCCTGCAGTGCCCATGCCACTGGCATGGGCATTGCAGGGGCCCCCGTAAGAGGGCCCCTACATGTATTTCACTGTCTGCTGCGCAGACAGTGAAATACGCGACGGGTGCAACTGCACCCGTCGCACAGCTTCCACTCACCCGGCTCGATTCCGAGCCGGCTTCATCGTGGAAGCCTCTTTCCCGCTGGGCTGGCGGGCGGTCTGAAGGCGACCGCCCGCCAGCCCAGCGGCGGGCGGTCTGAAGGCGACCGCCCGCCAGCCCAGCGGGAAAGTCAGAATTACCGCCGCGGTCTTTCGACCGCGGAACGGTAATCTGACGGCGGGACTTTGGCGGGCGGCCTCCGCCGCCCGCCAAGGTCAGAATGAGGGCCTGTATGTATTATTGGCTCATTTCAGGTTCTAAGATCAACATGGAAAGTAAAAATTGAAAGGTGAAAGCGACAGTGTTGAAATTGCTTGTGCAAAGACCAAATAGTATATACGGATTCACTTCGTTATGTACACATGCAAAAGTTCAATGACTCATTTTACACATGTTCTGTCATCGTGTAGAGTAACCCATGGGTCATCATTATGGCTTAATAATATATTTCTTAGGTGCGAGCTTCCGCAGGGTTATATATTTAAGAAAGGGTCTTGAATTTATTGTCTGAATCTTTGTATGTAGATGAAATTGATTTTCTATTAGGTGCTCTTGGGTATGAAAAGGGATTCAAGGTGTCAGTCTAAAGTCCCTTAGGCTGGTTGGCGAAGCCTCAGCCTGGCCAGGCAGCAGAGCAGTCCGAACCTTTGACCTTTACACTTTGTACTTTCACTTCTGACACTGCATCATAAGGTAAAATGTGAAAGTAGGCAAACAACAGAAATGGGAAGTCTTTTGAAAAGCTGCACACTATTTTAGTTGCAATGTGCCCTTTACACAGATTTGATACTGATGCTACATTAACACATCCCTGCTAACAGCTGTGTAGCCTATATCCATATGTAGTGTAGTAAGATCATTCTCCTTTGTATTGGCAGCATGTTTAATCCCACCCTATTGTGAAAACAAGGCTGCTGGAGTTGGGGTTCCAAACATGAAGTTGCTGATTGCCCTCTTCTTGTTCATCACTGATTCAATCAATACTTATTTTTTATTTATCGTGCCTTTATCAGATTTATTTTACTGAGGAGGGGATGCCTGATCGAACTGTTTGGAACTAAGATAGAATTACACCTACCCTCAGAGAACTCATTCGTCTTTCCTTGCCCACCTGCACCGTATTGAAGACCTTCTGCTTCATGGGTTCTTTTGTAACCGCTTCTCTTGTACATGGGTCCATTGCTCTGTAGCTGGGCACGCACTATATAAATAACATAAAATCATGGAGTGGCAAGGTGTGCCATCGGGTGAACCCCCCTGAAAGCCATTATGTGTCAAAATAACCCAGAAAATGTGATTTACAGCGATGGGGGAGACCACAGTGCTACCCAAAGTCTGTGGCCCGGTCAACACACCCATCAGACAGTTAAAATAAATATTATTCATGACCCTGCAGGCAGACATTAAGCTTTGTCAGCAGAATGAGACAACCACCACAAGGGAGCATCAATAGGAGTGGAACAGTGGCTATACTTCTGAGATAGTGATGAATGCTGAACAATTCACCAGAAGAACTACATGGCATCCCGCGTGCCAAAATGTGAGGTCTTTTCATGCAGAAAAACATTTCACCAGTTTTAATAGAAAGTGATGCAGATCTCACCGACCTGGACTAAAATGTGGATGCCCAACAAATGGCAGACATCACATTATTCCAACCCATAGGTATGCACTTTATTGGTTGTGTAATAATTAGAGGATGTGGATGCTACAGAGATGTAGAGTGCACCAAGTCTACCACACAACAGGCGCATTAAATCCCCCGAACCCTCCAATCAGTTTAACACTAACAAAAAGTACATGTATGCAGAAGGCTTCGTGCATCTTTTGTAACACCGGACACTGTTATGATGTGAGACGAGTACTAGATGATTCCCATAACGCCAGAGTAACCACAGTGCAAGAGCTGTTTGTATGTTTGGACTTTTGGGTCAATTTAACCAAAAATTCTAAAAATATTTTCAACTTTTTCATATGAGCTTAGTATGACAGTGGCTCAAACATCCCACATTTTAGAAAGGCTGGTGTGATTTGCCATGTTATCAGTAACTGCAAGTTTGGTGTCATAAACATTTTTGACGAGGGATAACCATGGATGTGCAAACATTTAGTGGCATGTGTGTCTGTGGGCTATAGAGAATAAAGTATGTATCATCCTAAAGCAGAATAATAGGATCTAAACAATGCAAAGCAATACGTTCATTGTTATTCCCCTGTGTTGCATGTTTGCCCTACTCGCAATTCATGTGACATGTCTCCCATTTAGCCCACATGTTGATGTAGTCATCTGTGATTGCTGAGAAAAGCTCTCTAAACTCTGTAAATAGGAATAGGCATAAATGAACACCATACAGACACTAGTCACAATATGATTCTGATGTCTATTATGTGTCAGCTCTCTGAAGTATCCTTTCCTGCCCATAATGTGTGATCTCCATTCATGGAGACCATGGCAGAATGAATAATGGACCTGTCAAACAATCTCGGGCTTCAGTGACGTGTTGAAACCTCCTCCTTTCACCAAGTGCAGCGAAAATGCAGGATGGCAGAGCGTCCATCAAGAACCATTGCTTAAGTGAATGGCATGCTGGATTTCATAGAGCAAACTGAGTGAACGCTCAAATAACAAGTCAAAATTCTAAATTAGCAAGAGTGATGTATAGAATTAGATAAGATGAATTTGATTATTTGTAAATAAAATGTATGGCTACAGTATTTTTTAATTCAAAATAGGCCACTAACATATTGAATAAAGAAATAATAACTACGTCCTATTATTATATTCCTGTAATATTAATTTATATTTATTTATATTTTTAACTGTTTTAAATGATGTCATTTAATTTAACATTATTTCCTATGTGGTTTTATTTTAAGCACTTACCTCCATTATTTTCTTTTGGAAGGTATTGCAGAACCAGTGGTTAGCAATGTATAGAGCTAGAGTTTCTCGTGGTTTTTAGTAGAAGCTTACATTCGGAGTTTATAAATACCAACAAGTAGTAAACTGACTCAAAAGTATAAACTTATCTTAGTGAATCAGGCCCCAAATATTCACATGAAGCTATCATTTACTTTTGACCGGGGATTCTAAGTTATGTCTAATTCTTTATTGCTTTCTACTATGTTATGACTCATCACAGAGCTGAGACATATTCAAACGACTTCAGATCCATTTATCCACCCCTATAAAGCCATGTTAAGTAGATCCCGAAACACTGATATAAATACCAAGTTCCCACCACTCACCTACAGAATATGTTTTAGTAATCAATGTAAATAAAACAACACATAGGAACCTCATAACCGCTTTTCACTTTCCATAAAAGTGCTTAAACCAGTGGAAAAAAAATAACATTCGCCAAACATGCAGAAAGCTACTAAGAGCTTATGGCTCTCAGCCTCGAGGTTCCAACAAACGGTTAACTCTTAATTAATTAAAATTCGTCATTATGAGTGGGTTGGAAAAACTGGCTACCAGATATTTTCAACCCCAGCGTTGTTTTTTTTACTGATATTTGCTGGTAGCATATTCAAGATTTGCACACTGATTTACGAAAAAGCTTTAGCAAAGGCAAAGAAAGCATGAAAGTCTCTAGCACCTATTTGATTCAAAAAGCATATACTGTAGGAGCTTTCTACGGATATGCTTGAAAAAGAGACTGTGGGCCTTATGAGTCTGGCAGTCTTGGGACTGCCACACTCACCATGGTGGTCAGACCACCTCCAAAGCAGCAGTCCGGCCTCCATATCAGTCGACAGCCTTGGAGGTCGTAAACCACCAAGGCAAGCGGCTCTGCCCTCTGGATTACGTGTCCTCTTTCCAACATCCCTTGCATGGCAGTCAGACCACCATGCAAAGTTTGACAGAAAGGGTGCATAAGGGGCCCCATCGGGGCCCCTGCAGTGCCCATGCACTTGGCATGGGCAGTGCAGGGGCTCCCAGAGACAGCCGGTTCACACTTTTCAGTGCCCGAATTAGGAGCAGTGAAAAGTGCAACGAGTGCTCTTACACCTGACACACTGCAACATTGTTGCTGGCTCAATTACAAGCCAGCGTCAATGTTGTGGTGAGTTTCTTGCCTGGCTAGCGGTCTTCCCAATGTGGGACTTTGGCGCCGGCCCCTGCCACCCACCGAAGTCGTAATGAGCCCTTATGTGTCCATGACGCACACCCATCCCCAAGTGCTTTAAGTGAGAAAGAAAAGCTGAGAGGATTCTAGGTGTGTTAGACTTACGAAGCTTAAATAGGGGACACTTATTAGAGGTATGGCCAATATATGCATTACTTGACACTGTGTCAGAAGATTACCCATTAAATCAAACTTCCACAGGAGCAGATGCCTTTTACACAACTCCCTCCAACAGATGCATGCTCAGACTTTAACTGATTATCTGAACCCTGCAACCGCTAGAGGGGAAAGGGGAATGGGAATAGAAAAAGAGAGATAGACTCGAGATCCAGTTCCCGCCTGTGTCTCCCACTTGAAGATAGGATATTCTGTGTGCGTCTCTGAAAACTGGCACATTTCTTCTTATTGGGATTTCTTTAAAGGAAGGACCTGCAGTTGGGTGATAACAGCATAGATACGTACATTCCTACTGTGCATTTAACTGTTCAGCCATTCACATTCACCCAATTCTATCGTTCTCCTAACCTGAATCTTTTGAGGGACTAGCCTCTTTCTAAGAGAACAATGTTAACTTAATATCTTCTTTTCTCCAGGAGTCAGAGGTTTCCAAGGTTCTCTGGAGAACAGTTCAAAAGTTCACAAATATACAAACTACTATTGTCTTTTACAAGAAACAAAAACTCCTTCTCAAGGTTCAGTTTTCTCAATGACAGTCTCTAGAAATTAGTCTGAGCACTGAGGTTTGTCTCTGTGACTGACAAGTCTGCAGAGCAAAGAGTTCTTGAATATGTACATATATATATTGGCAAGTCTGGAAATCACACAAATGGATTCCTTATTGCAGTTGCTTGAAGGTCTGTTAATCCAAAACAAATTCTCCTCAGAAAGCCGATAGTCAGTTGTTGGAAAAAGGAAAAACTTCAGATTCTTCAAAAGGGGAAAAGTAGCTGGTGTGTACACCGTAACAAGAAAAATAATTAATTACTCAAAACTGGAAGAATTCTCTATGAAACAGAGTGCCTCAGGAACGCTGCTCGTTCTCCTCAGGATGACAGTTGGAGTGCAGTGCTCCCAGAGAGAAACAGCTGGACAGAAGCTTTAGCATGAGACTACTGTAGAAACACTAGAGCGCTGACCTCAGAAAGATTTGCAGCCACCATCTTGAGTGGCAGTTAAACCTGAAGAAGCTAGTTCTAAGAACAGCCTCCGCAAGAGCCACCGGGAGTGAGGATACTGTTGCAACCAATGTGGGTACAAGGAAAAGGGGAATCGTTTTTGCTGAGGGAAGAACTTAACAACGCTGGCAATAGTTTTCCTGACACACTCTATTCTGCCAGCATTATTTGGGTACCTCTATTTGTGATTTCTGTTCGGGCATCAAAGAATTTCACACTACAGCCAACACGTGCTCTTAAAACAAGTCAGATCGACTGACTTGCTTAATAACACAGATTTGTCTTCACTATCTGATAAATGAGTAATAACTTCCCCTAATCATTTCCAACCTGTGTATCAAAGGCTCAGTCATCATAATGTTGAAATGGATCTAAACTGTGACAGTGGCATGGGTCCGCCTTCTAAATTTACACCTCAGTGGAGTCACTTCTAGAATAATGGTAGGGGAAGGACCTCATAGCCTCACCGCGCAGCTGTCAGCCCATTGGAACCGATGCATAGCACAGCCAATCTCTGTAAACCCTTGCTGCACAGCTCTGCATGATCGACACAAAGGGACACTAAGTCCCGCAAAACCTAGCCACACAGTTCCCCGGGATCTACACAAAGCGACACCAAGCACCACAAAGGCTCACTGCACAGCTTCTCGGAACCAACACCAGATGACGCAAAGCCTTGCAAGGCAACACTGTGCAGACCCCGCACCAGGATTTAAGGTACTGTGATCAGCATGCCCAAGTGGGTCCCTCTAGCCGGCCTTAGATTCATGAGGTTTGCCAGAGCATGGGACTTTGTCCAGGTCCAGCATGACCAGATATCCCTAGTTCGCACTTTGCTCTTCTATGCACTATTTTCACCTAAATCTTTAAAATTGCATATCTCAGGATCTACATATTGACTTTTGATAATTTATGTCCTGTTTTATTTATAAAATCACAATCTATTTTTTTTAATATGGTGTGGAGTATTTTTGTGGTGTTTACACTGTGTTACTGTATGAGTTATTTCACAAATACTTACACATTGCCTTCGAAGTTAAGCCTACCTGCTCTGTGCCATGCCACAGGAGGGTGAGCACAGAATAATTTAGGTTGTGTTGTGACTTACCCTGAGTAGGATTATGGTCCTACTTGAACAGTGTGTACGTCTGCCAACCAGAGACCCAATTTCTAACACAGGGTCTGCAGATTTAGGGGTAGGTGATAGCAAAGAGGAAGCATGCTTAAGTAGCTTCCCTGTGCCTGATGTATCAAACGTTAGGCACAAACACCGATATACATCTATGGGTGATGTTTGTGATACTCTAAAAGCAAGTACTGCAGCTTTTTAAATATGCAGTTTAGTTCTTATTATGTTTGTTTGCGAAACAGAAAACAATATTGTAAATTGTTTGTCTGAATACGTGTTTTTGGCTTAATGAAAAAAATATATTAAGATTCCTGAATGAAATGATTTTTTACAAAACATATAGGGGGTCATTCTGACCCTGGCAGTCCATGACCGCCAGGGCCGGGGACCGCGGAAGCACCGCCAACAGGCTGGCGGTGCTTCCTGGGCCATTCTGACCGCGGCGGTAAAGCCGCGGTCAGAAAAGGGGAACCAGCGGTTTCTCGCCGGTTTTCACCTGGCCCAGGGAATCCTCCATGGCGGCGCTGGATTCCGACCCCCTTCCCGCCACCCTGTTCCTGGCAGTTTTTACCGCCAGGAACAGGATGGCGGGAACGGGTGTCGTGGGGCCCCTGGGGGCCCCACAAAGATTTTCAGTGTCTGCTTTGCAGACACTGAAAATTGCGACGGGTGCCACTGCACCCGTCGCACCCCTGCAAATCCGCCGGCTCCATTCGGAGCCGGCTTCCTCTTTGCAGGGGCTTTCCCGCTTATGGAGATCGCCCGCCGGCCCAGCGGGAAAGTCGGAATGACCCTCGCGGTCTTGTGACCGCGGAGCGGTCTTCCAACGGGGGAACTTTGGCGGGCGGCCTCCGCCGCCCACCAAAGTCGGAATGACCCCCATAGTGTGGCATTTCTTTTGGCATATTGTTTACACTTACCATTGAAATATGTATTAATGATCTCTTTGTGATGTGCTCTAACTTCTGCAGCACAAGGGGTTTCCTGCGGCTGTTGCACTTGTGGAATTCCTTCCTTAGGATCAGATGTACCATCAACACTTCCTGTAACATTTGGAAAATATGACATACAATGAAATAAACCTTTTGTGTGATGTACGTCATGCTGAGATTTAGGAAAATAAATGCATTCATTAATTTTGTACAATATGATGTGAAGAAAACTATAAAAAATGAGAAAGGCACTTTGAAACGCCCCCTTTGCTACTGTTTTTATTTCCTAGTAACTACCAGAAGCTAAAAGGTGGGGACAACACAGTACATGCGCATGTGGTGAAATAGCATTGCTTCAGTCTGTTGGAGTGTGTAGCAATGGATGTAAGTCTCCTATTAAATCCAAAGCAACCTGACTACTAAGTCTGTACTTATCATATACCTCCTCCTCAGTTTGATAAAAAAAAAGCTACTCTAACCCTAAACATGCTCCGGTCTCCTTCTTCTTCTCTGCATATGAGCCAAAATCCTCACCCTGCTCAACCAGAACATACAAAGCCACCTTTGTGAAAGAGTGGCTTTCTGTGTTGTAGCGAAAACACCTCACCAGGTTTTACCTGATTCACTTCTTTGTCTTTTTATCTCCTTCTTTCTTTCTTTCTTTCTTTCTTTCTTTCTTTCTTTCTTTCTTTCTTTCTTTTTTCTTTCTTTCTTTGTTTTTCCTTTGTTTCTTGATTCCATTCTTGTCTGCCTTCTTTCTTGCCTTTACTCTTTCTTTTTTCCTTCTTCCCTTATTTCCTTCCTTCCTTCTTTTTTTTCGTCCTTACTTTCTCTAAGGCTAGAGACTTACATCCAGTGCTATGCTGATTGACTTTTTTAGGTCTATTGTTGGTGTCATTCACATTTTTCTTCCACCCATTCCAGCATTCATTGAGGGCCAGTGCATCAGCCCACTTCAGCCATTACAGCATGCTGCCCTTTCACAAGGAACACCCTCACACCCAAAGCAGTTCCCTTGAGTGCCTGGGGGTACTGTGGTAATGTGTGTTCTTTTGCCTGTATCAAATATTTGTTTTTATACTGACGAGAGCCTTGTGTATTCCCAAACAATAAAGGTATGCAGAAAAACACAACAAAACAAGAAATGCCAGAAAGCTGGCAGCCAATGACTAAGCCTACTGGCATTGCTAATGCTTGTTATATCTTTCCCTCAGTGCAAAGTCTTCATATACCCGCATCCAGCTGTACAAGTATACATCACACAGGGACAGGAAAAATGTAAACCAACCACAATGTCAAATCAAAACAAAAGGAGACAAATTTGTATTGAGCCATGGAAATCTCATACTGTGACTTTGATAAGATGAGAGTCTAGTGCTGGAAGTTGTGGGTGATGAAGATGTCATGGAAGAACTATTTACTGCTGAGAAAACGTGGATACTGGACATTTCCATGTCAAAGAGCGTGGGATCTGCAGAGGATGGACAGGAAAGAAAACTTGAACATCAGTGCCGGTTAAAACACCCAGGGTACATGATGTAGAGAGAGATGATGGAGTAGGGCAGTAAAGGGATGCAAATTCTGATTGTTGAGTAGTGATGTGGAGAAAAGTTGTGAGTGTGATCAATTAATTGTGATGTCACAGGGACAGTGCTAAATTTTGGTACCAGTTGGTATTGTGTCTTGCATAAGCATTATGAGCTGTCAGGTAACTAACCATGGGAGGTATAGACATAGTTGCTTCAGTCTAAGCACATCAAGGGGAGGGAAATTAGAACAGCATGTGAGGCAGTGAAGGACAATACTCAGCTGATGACACTGTTTTGGCACACAATTTCTTGCTGTGTAGTAGGAACTGTGTGATGATATGCATCAACATTAATTTAGGCCCAGACCAGAGAGGACAGATTTATTAAGAGGAACATTGCTTGGGTTGTAAGGGTGAGATCACATATACTGGTCAGTTTTTTCTTTATTCTGTCTTCCTGTAGGACTGTTATGGTGGGCCTCAGCAGTGTTTAGCATGAATACTATATACTGAGTATCAATAGTAACCCTAACCAGAAAACACAGTGATGCAGCCTGTGAGCTAGTACTGTCTTTCCCTGTGTGCAGTTACTCTGTTGTAGCAATCTTTGAGGGACCACCTGATGCCAGAATAAATTAGAATTGCCTGTGATGTCTTTGTTGTGAACATGAGGAAGACTGCAGAAGGCCAGGTGTGTTCACTGGCATTTTGAGATGTAGGCGTATGATTTGGGGTTTGAGTACTCTCATGGCTAGCATTGTAGTGAATCAGGTTGAGACTTTCACTATGGTGTATATCCTACGCTCCTTGAGATTGGGTGCTGGCAGGATATCATGAACCATTTCTTCAAATGAAAGTTGCTGTCAGATCAAGAGGCTATTCATGTGATCTATTTGGAATCTTGGCAAAATATCTCCAAGTTTGTGCTGCAGTTATCACACTGTGGTGAGGGGCAATAAAACTGGCACAGGTTCTAACAGCCCAAAGGTCATACTCCTTCCAGATAAAACACACCAATGTGGTTACTAGACACAAAGATGTTTATAATGACTACATGAGAGGTGGGGTAGAAGGAAAGGGTCTGTGGGGAAGGTAGATGTGGAATGATCAGAGACACTGATTATCATCCCTCAGGTTTGTTATTGAAATCCTCATCCAATACAATAAAATACCATTATATCATTTGTATTCTCTCCAGTTGCCTGATACATGTGACTGTGCCATTTATTTAACAGTATCACTGCATAGCCACATAACCTATGCTGTTGTGCATGACAGTGAACTGTACGCATGTGATTTGGTGAATGGTGTCCCTAATCGACCTTGCGGCGCATCATTGGCCCCCTCAGTCATACCCAACTCTTTACTTCTTACCTACCTCTCGATGCACCTACAACTATCTGGATTCCCCTGTACTCCTTTCCTTCTATCCCGGCAAATCCACCTGAGCCTCATTACTACATTCAGGTTCAACACGCTGCAAAACGTTGCAGCAGACACCAACAACCTTTACAAACAGTTAATTCTGCCTATGGAAAATCTAATCTATCACCCAACTCTTTACTTCTTACCTACTTCTCGATGCACCTACAACTATCTGGATTCCCCTGTACTCCTTTCCTTCTATCCCGGCAAATCCACCTGAGCCTCATTACTACATTCAGGCTCAACACGCTGCAAAACGTTGCAGCAAACACCAACAACCTTTACAAACAGTTAATTCTGCCTATGGAAAACCTAATCTATCACCCATGAGACAATATTCATTAACTACAACTTCAGCTTTCCCCCACACTACACCTGGTATAAAAAACAAATCCCGGATGTGTGGTGAAAATACCACATCCACTACCCTCCAAATCAACTATGCAACTATCACACAAATACACATTACCTAATTACCTCTCTTCAACAAGCCTCTCTTTTGATTTCTGACCCACACTTAATACTGTACCATCCAAAATGGAAAACACTAGTATTAATATTATTTTGTCATCTCTTCTACATTCTTTTATTATATCATCTTATGGGAACCATCAGCTGTGATCTGTTCTCAGGCTTACTACAACTTCCTACCTCATTGTCTTTCATGACCTTTCAATACATTGTTGCTGTCTCTAACACTGTGTCCAACCCCACCGTCCTCTAACACAACTCCTCCTCATTCAGAAAGGACAGACCCACTCGCTTATCCCCATTGTATCCTCTCCCTCAATATATGCCCCACTTTTTATGACCACTGGCATCCCCTTCCTTCCACCCACCAGCTTCCAGGACCTAAGCTTAAATTCCTGCCTGACCCTATCTCATTTTAACTTTGCTACATCAGTCAGGACCTGTCACTCATCACACCTCTACCTAAAATGAAATCTTAAATGTGGCCTTAAATGGGTGAACTCCATTTAGCCAGCAACATTTGCTGTCTTTGTCTCACATTTACTTCCTATGGTCCAGGCTTACAAGTATTAGTCAAATCCATAACTGTTATTAACAAGCAAGGACATGCACTCACCTCTACAAGTGGGGGAATTCTTGCACTCCCAACTCCTGATAACAAAACACATGTCCTGCATGCACTCATGACTTTCATTATAACAGAGAAGTCCACCAGTTACGGTTATACCATTACTTTCTCCCTCTCCATTACATCTATCTTATAATACACTTCCTTTCTTGCATCACAATAATTCAGTCTAACCTCTCAGCTATTGGCTTTGCTACCAATTCCTTGTTGAATGTCTCCCTAACATGGACGATCATGAGCATGTTTCTTTTGCGCAATCTACTCTCACCTCCTTCCACCAAACATCCATCTTACCCCCTACCCCCTCACCTCCACAATTAGATGTATTTGCATACTATGACCTTCAGCTCCTCTTGTTCCCCCTCTGACACCTTTGGTCCATACATGAACACACCCCTTGCATTCACCTGACTAGTACATCCTACCCCACCAAGCTCTTTAATAACTTCTTTATCTTTAGTATATACTCAACATATTTCAAATGAGCTCTACTTTTCTGATACCTCAAGATGCTTTTGACCTGCTAGACTCTACCGTGATAGTAGATGGCACTCCAAACCATCATGCTTGGCATGCTTTACTTACTCAAAACATGGTAAATCTTTTTCCTAGCATCATTTACTCTGCAATCATGACTGTCTTAATCAATTTCAGCAAAATAAAAACGCACCCTTTTCCACACCAAGGAATACTGAAGAACACAATTACTCTATTACAAGACTATAGCCCTTCATCACTTGCATTGTCACTGCTAAAGTTAAAGTTATTGAAAATGTAAATCACTCACACGCTTCTACTTTTCTACTGACTGATGAATATCCTAGTCAAAAGCAAGTTTGAATACTGCAACAGCCAGCAAGTTGGGCTCCCATTGTATTTCTTCTCTTACTACAAAATCATCACCTTCATGATCCTCACACACTCTTTATAATGTATTTTCATTATTAAAACCGGGTCCTTTCAACCAGCACCACCTTTCCACAGGAACCGCCTGTGTAGAAAACTTACAGCAATTTCCACATTCTAGCTCTCAAGCTGCACTGAACCTAAACACGAGAACCAGCACTGCCAAGCCACACCCCGACTGCTGCAGCCCAACCAAGTTGCTATGTCTCCCGTTTTGATATTTAGCATTTAAAAAGTCTTGTGACAGTAACATACCTTCGTTGTATTATCACTGTGTTGTCCCATTCCACCACCATCCCAGTCCTTCATTTCCACCACCATTGTATGTAACTAATCTGTTAGGTACTCAAACAATGCAAGTATGATGAGGAGCAAAATACACGGTACACCTAACATGTAGGAGGAATATATAAATGAACCAGTAAGGCAGCAAAGAAACACACGTCTCAAGTATGTGGTGGATACCATCTTAAATGGCTCCAATGATATCCACCATCGAGGTCGACCAATAGGTAAGCATTGAGCTGCAATGTAATATGGAAAGGTGCATGGCAAAAGTTAGGCTATTACAATAACATATAGAAGAGCTCACAAATGTTCTGTAGTAAAAAGCAAAAACCTGTAACAAAAGTAACACAAAATTGACTGCACCCCAAAACAAGGAACCAGGAAATCACTCACAGGGCTAATAAAGAAGAGCCCCGGAGAGAGTTTGCAGGGAGCCTGCATTGCAATTTAACAACGTAGAACCACCTCAATGTATAAAAGTGTCAATCTATTTTCCCGTACTTTAATATGGCATATATCTATATATAAACCATTCAACAATTCTGAATATAGAATATACGTATAAAATCATCACTTATATATCGTGCTGCTAAGACTTCTGTATCCCTTTGAACTTGGGTTTTATAATCCATCCACATGATTTAATGTAGTCCTTTATAATAGAACATGTTTCTAAAACATTTTATATTTAATCTAATGCCCATTTTCTCACTCCATGGTGCAATTTTGATTTAATTTATTGCATTGTATTTTTGTTTTAATAATGTTTCTCCATTCACTGTTCTTGAAAGCAATTTACATTTCTCTGAAATATTATAGTGGTACCCAACAGGGCTGGAAAAGCTAAGGGCCTATTAACATTTCCTTTAGAAGCCTGCTTGTGAAAAAAAAATACAACTGGGCTGTTAAAATTAATTTGTGGTTGAAATGTGTCATACAAGTGTCAAGCATATGATTTTGTACGGTTACAAAATATCCATTATGTTTCCAAAATGAGGACAGTCAAATATGTTTCTGTTCGGCTCACTTAAACTTTTTTATGCATATCTAACAAAAACAGCAACATCTATAACTATGATGGTTTGTAACAAAGTAACTAACAGAAGAACTAGATATTAGGTACCTTTAATAGTATAAAACACATATGAACATTTTGTAAAGTGACGAAGTGCTTATGTATGAGGCAGAGGACACCAAAATGCAGTCCTGGAACTCCATCCTTTCTTGGTTAAAAAAAAAAAATTAAATCAGCTGTAGGTGTTTTCAATAATGGTTGGCTTGAGAGGGAAAAGATGGTGGTGACTCATAAAGGTCGACTTGTGGGGCGTGCAGGGCATAGCCATCCATCATACCTTAATCAGTATCCCTGCAGTAGTACCCACCAGGCATAGCATTCAGTAAGGGTCGGTGGATACTCTGCTCAATGGATATTCAGCACACGGCGTTGCCCTATGCCATGTTTTGTACAGTACATTCCCTCTTGCTGTGCAGACTAGCAATACTTTTCAGTCCAATCCAAGTTGTG
This sequence comes from Pleurodeles waltl, assembly GCF_031143425.1. Classification (NCBI taxonomy): domain Eukaryota; kingdom Metazoa; phylum Chordata; class Amphibia; order Caudata; family Salamandridae; genus Pleurodeles; species Pleurodeles waltl. Next base: position 73,641,598 of record NC_090450.1, on the reverse strand, counting down.
AACACAGGGTGTAGCCTTCAACCATGATCTTTGACTTCCCTCGATCTCCTGTACCTGCTAGGCATGGCCTACGAAAGTTTACTAGATTAAACCTACGCTGACATATTTTGTTTTTCCAATGTTTTGTACCGATTTGTCATGCAGGGATTGGGTTGATAGCAATAAAATGCTTTAGTTGAGCTGTATCCGCTGCCAATATGCCCTAACTTCAACTAAATCAACCATTCACCAAATGGTCATGTACATATTTGAAACGGTGCAGCGTGGCTGGTTTAAGGGAATCGATATGTAGGGTACTAATTGTGGAATTTCAGGAATCTCCTTTTTTAGCAGTGCTCATTCATCCCAGGATGGCAATCGATCCCAAGCATTATCATTGTGACTTGGAAGTTGGCAGCAGTCACCTCACCCTCCCAGTGATTCAACATGCTTGCCGTGCATAAATGATGGGCTAGCATGGGCATCATAGGAATTTCTTGGTCCCAGGCAATGCAGGTAAAGTGCTATCAACAGGTCGAAACTGGCAGGCTCTATTGCCACTCCAGTGCTATCTTTCCTCACCATCAGGTCTTGAAAAATTTAGCAAAAAATACTGCTGCCTGATCTACATGGTGGAGATCTGCTTTACTGGTCAAGGGGCAGAGGTGAGGATACGCTGCCTGATTGGTTGTATTACCATGTCACCCCTGATTTGTAGCTGGCAACTGGAGGGTGGGACAGAGCCTTAGTGGAAGATGTGCCTGCATCTCTCATAAAAAACTTAAGTAGAGGACCAAGGGCCATATGTATGAACAAATGTTTCCATAGACACAAAATGGGTGAAACCCTTTGATACATGTGGCCCCAAGACCTTGCAAGGAACAAGATGGATTTAAAAATTTGTTTGAGGGCTAATAATTTGTAGCAACTCTCGGTTTGCCAAATTGTGAATAAAGAACCTAGGTCATGACCATCCAGCAATAGGTTCTAAATTCTGGTACAAATAGAAAACTGTAGAGTTTGAGATAGCATTCAAGGTCAAGGGTATTATTTAGGCTTCAGCGGAAGGCCTGTCAAATCGCTCAAGTGTTGGAGGGCCCACCTCCCCCAGCCTCGTAGCAACCTGAGTGCATAATAAAAGTTTACGCAATGGTAGAGATGAGACATAATATACACCAGATATAGTGCCCACCTCTAGTGAGAGGGAGGGAGCAAGGTAATCCCCAGCACCTGACCTTTGAAGATGAAGGAGCACAGCAGGCTCCATCATGATGGCAAAAACATCAGTTACTATGGATAGATGAGCAGCCCAGCAGGGGTGATAGTAGAATGCCGGGCTCTCTGCAGAGGAAATTAGCCTCCAGGTGTGAATAATGGTGGGCTGAAGGGTGCTCTGCATAAGAAATCAGCATCCTGGGAAGCAGCGGTGGTCGAGGTGGCTAACTGCATGCCCTTCAGTGGAGCTTTGTGAGCTTCTGAGGCAGTCAAATTGGAGCCTTCACCAGCGTTAGAAGAGATAGAGTGTGCGAGGCACCCAATCTGTGAAGACACATCTCTGGACAATAAAAGCTGGAAGTATTTGATGGCCGTAATAGCTGTACGGACAGTAAAGAACAACTTTATGCAATTTCACAAAATCTGTACTGCAACATTAATGACCAAATATATATCCGGGAAATGCCTAGTCACGTGAGCAAGGCCTCAGAAGCAATAAAGGAAGTGAACTAATAGCTGGAGGGAGTAGACTAAAACTCTAAAACCCTTTTTCTCTTTACAAACATATGTAGAAGTGAGGACATTCAGTCATGCAGTAGAGAGCACAAGCTGTCTGATGCCTAGCCTTAAAAGTACCTTTCCCAAGCTTCTCATTCACACCATAGACCGTAATTCAACCCTATTGTTGACAACATTAGGTACTCAAGGTTTAAAATAACAGTGACAATTACCAAACTAGTAAGCAGGGCAGTGGTCTAATACTGGATAGGGTTGAATGCATTGATGCAGCTGCAATCCTACTCAACAGAGTTGTTGCATGTGCACTATGCTAAAATCTTGAACATTCAATTGACCATTTGTGTGGCACGTTAGGAAACAATGAATGGAACAATGATATTATTATTACTTGAATATGCGCATTTGATGGATGTCTTGAAGACGTGCAAGAGCAAAGGCCAAATATAAATACATTTAAATCTCCGCATGTAGGCAAAGCAATATAAAAAAATAAGCTAAAACAGTTGAATGTCCCATGCAGCCATTTTCATTCATTCTTCTAGGAGAGATCAAGGAATGATCTATCGCGTTCATAAATCTCATGAAAGTGAAAGACTATAATTTAAATACCAGAAGGTATCGTTATGGAAGTGCTACCTCAGGGGAATGGTAGATATTGCTGTGAACCGATTATTTCTTTACAGCTGTGAGGTTGACATTTCCTTATTGACTGCACTGGAGGATGGAGGATTGCTGCTTCCCATGGGGCAGCAACGGTGCTAGTCAATCTCCCACTTTCACTGCCTCTCACTTGCTTCTTTATTCCCAAGACATGTCAGAAGACTATAAGCCAAGCTCCATCTCTATATACACCTAAATAAGCCACAATCTAATTATTTATATTTTTTTATGAGTGGACTTTCACTTGACTTGATTGACTGTGTGCAACTTCCCAACTACTGAAGATGGAGAATATAAACTAGCCTCCAGTAAAATGTCTCTATTAACTCCTTTTTTCGGGGAGTCTATTGTAACTCTCCCACAATTTGGTGCTACAACTTCCCATTTTGACAAGGCTAGGATTGAAAATTATGCTCTGCTAATTACGAATAGCTGGCCCTAGATCTTGCTGCTGAACATGCCTGTGTGTACGTCCCCAGTCAGTGCCAAAAGTCCAGAGATGCTAAGGAGGGTTGCTAGGATTTTAAATAGTGTGGGTATGCTGATTGGCAGACCTGTTGAATGCACTCCAATTTGTTCACATTTCTGGGCCTACCCACGTACTATTTGCCCTATATCCACCTGTCACCACATGTCATGGCATTGAGCAAAAGCCCATCCCCAACATCACTGAGCTGGGTGGTCAAAGATGTGTCCTTAGAGTTACTGCACTGGTTATTTTGCAAGCATGATTGTTCCTTACTGTCAGGGACATTGATAACACTCTGCTTATTTGCTCTTACTAACTATTCCAAGGTTAAAATGAAACCAAACTTGAAACCATACTGTATACTTTCTCACCCCTAAGAAATGGGGGTCCACATGGCCAACTACAAATGATCCCTTAAACATCCTAGTTCACGTCTTCTGTCTGAGCCCTCGCCAACTCTCCATCTCAGGTATCACTTGAATGTAGCAAATACAAAATGTATCCCAGTTTAGTTATGACCACTAGTGCTATAGATGCTTCATAAATGCATCCCCTACTGATACAAAATGGTACACACATGTAACATCCACGTCCTTCATAGATGGGTGAAGGACTTGGATGGTGGGTGCTGGTACACCACTTCAACAAAGGGGTGAGACCAAATGGCATTTCTCCCTGTCATGGACATGGTAAAAAGGCTTGTCTTCCCACTTATAATGTTATTATCGCCACCACTGTTGCTCCTCTACAGACCAGTGAGCTGACAGCAGTCACATTCGGCATAAAGGATGCACATGGTGTGTCCCTCCTGCCAGAAAATATCAAGGAGAGTGAAACCACACCATTTTCAAGATCCAAATCTCTTATAAAACTATGTTGTGACCCTCAACAGCTAGTTTCTATGAGTAGTTTATCATTTCCCATTGATGAACTGGTAGCTATAGAATCATCATTGGGTCGTAAATCCACCAGGAGGAAGATGGAGGTAAATGGTGGAATTTGTGAAAAATGTGTAGTGAGCTAAAATTACCTACTATTTCAGATCAATGTTTGTTTTATTCAAATGGGGATAGGGGTAAGATTAAAAGAAAGTGTGGTGTGCTCCAGACAGGTTATATATCCTTCCCTTCCAAAAAAATAGTTGACATGTTTCTGCCTACTTAGCCGAAAAAGCTTGTCGGCTTTCTTCAGGACCTCAATCTTTCTGATCCCATTGCTACCAATTGGGACATTTCCCATTGGTGCCTGGCAGTAATTGCACTGAATTACTTGGTTAAGGGTGAGAAATTACTATTCCCTTGATAGGGGAATCTCAGGGCCCCATATGACATGGAGAGGAGGTAAGACAATAACCAGCAAAGTTTTATGGAGCTCTTCCCTGCGCCATTCTCTCAGAATCCTCTCCACTCTGCATAGCGATTGGAGGACGCTGATAGAACGGCACGGGGAAGAGCTCTATAAAAACTAAGCTGGTTATCATCCCGCCTCCCTCTTTGTCCTATGTGGCTCTGTGAGTCCCCTATCAAGGGAATAATAATTTCTAATCCTTACCAAAGTAAGTCAGTGCACTTACTATGAGGGTGTTTGTGGCAATATGGTGAAAATTATCTTTAGTAGAACCTTATGAATTAGCATTTCTTCATATTTCAAGTATATGACTAATTGATTACCATTGAATTCATGGAACCTTGGAACTCTAAGAGGACAGTTTAAGATGAAGCATATTGCGATTTCGCTCATTTGGCCATGTGGAGGAGATGTAGGTAATGCATGCCTCATTTTTGGCAGCCAAATCTTGTGGATAGTGATGGTGATGGCACAAGGAATATTCAGTAGAATGGGCGCATCCTCCTTCATGCCTGCACTGCTAATCACCTTGGGGGCCTGGCGTTATGTTCATGTGCGTTCACCAGAGCATTCTTTAGGCTCCTATATGCAAGCTATTTGAACTGTCAGCACCACATTTCTCCACGTCCATCAACTGGAGTTTCTGTTTCTGTACATCAGAACAGTCTTTTGATTATTGTATCTACCCTTCCGTATGCTGTGACCCAATGTAGGCTGCAGTGGGTATGCCTAGTAAATTAGATGTGGTGACTGGTGTCTGTGGTAGGAGAGATGGGCAAGACTGTACACCTGGTGGAAGCAGTCCAGAGACTCTTTCTGATTCCAAAAATCTCTGAATTCCCATACACAGTGTTAAATGCTGGCACCATTGTTACTTTGCAACTGTGTCAGCAGCTCATTTTCTAGGATAATGTCATACTCCTCTGAACACTGGCTTTTCAATGACAGTAAATGTGTAATGGTGACAGGCAATTTGATCCCTGAGAAACAGCTGTTTTGGCACTGGCACAGATACACCACAGCAATGGAAATGGCCTTCTCTGCATGGTCATCCCCCTTACATTTTGTCTTTTCCCCCAACTTTTTTGCTGCACTCATTTTTGTTGACTTTCGGACTCTGTGCACTTTACTACTGCCAACCAGTGCTAAAGTGCTTGTGCTCACTCCTCTAAACATGGTTTAATTGGTGTATACCTAATGGGCATGTTTAATTTACTAATACATCCCTACTAAAGTGCATTACATGTGCCCAGGGCCTGTATATACACTGATTGTTCCACCCACTTAAGTCACTCTTTGAAACATGTCCCAGGACTGCCATTGGAGCCGAAATACTGCAAAACACTGTCATGTGGACTTGACATTTAAAACCCTTTGCCAAGCCTTAATCTTCCCATTTATTGTATATGGCACCTCTACAGTATGCCCTAGGTAGCCCATAGGGCAGGGTACTGTGTAATTAAATGGTAGGACATGGACTTTGAAGATGCGCACGTCCTGATAGTGAAAAACCTCCCAAATGTATTTTTTCTTACTGTAAGGCCTACCTTTCCCATAGGATAACATTGAGGATTCCTTATTACATTTAATAAGCTGTAATTCCTAATCAGGAGGAGGTAGGTCTGTCATGTTGAGCAACTATGAAACTGTAAAGATTAATCCTCCTTAATTGTAAAGTCTGACTTATTGTTACCATTTTGGAAATGCCACCTTTTCCTGCTCTTAGCCTTGCATGGCTGTAGCCTGTCTCCGATCACTTGTCTGAGGGGACAGCTGGGTTTTGTTCATTCCCTCTATTCAGCCACACACAATGGGAGCTTAGGTGTGACTTGATGGTCCCTGATGGGCCATCAGAACAGGATGGGAGGGAGTAGCTGACCACAGACTCACATTACACCTGATTAGGCTGTGTCTTATCACCACACAAACCTGTACTCAACTTTATGGCCGCTTGGCACAAAGCAGTCAGTCTTTCCTTAGAGACAATGTGTAAAGTATGTTTGCAATACTTCAAACAGTAATAAAGTGCAAATGCAACACAAAAATGATCATGCACCAGATTAGAAAACTAGTGCAAATTGTAATAAATAAGACACAGCCAAAATGACAAAAAGCTAATCCGTAGTACCAGAGATATGCAATTTTGAAGATTTAAGGGAATGCAGTGCCAAAAAGCACAGGCACCAACTGTGGGTATCGGGCAATGCTGAATCAGGACACAAGTTCAGGATGACTGCGATGGAGCACAGCATGACTGCAGGGAAAAGCCATGATGGGGATTCCTTTCAATCCATTTAAGGTCCACCAGTTTGATGGGCATTCATAAATTTGGCAGTCGCACCCTCCGCAGGACGATGGAATACAATACTGAGTAAATGTGGTGGAGGATGGTTGACCAAAAGCAAATAAATCAGGGCCTTAGGGGGTCATACCGACCCCGGCGGTCAAGGACCGCCGGGGCCGGGGATGCAGGAGCACCGCCAACAGGCTGGCGGTGCCCCGCAGGGCATTCTGACCGCGGCAGTTTGGCCGCGGTCAGACCAGGAAAACGGGCGGTCTCCCGCCGGTTTTCTGCTGCCCTGGGAATCCCCCTTGGCGGCGCAGCTTGCTGCGCCGCCATGGGGGATTCCGACCCCCTCACCGCCATCCTGATCCTGGCGGCTCCGACCGCCAGGAACAGGATGGCGGTGAGGGGTGTCGTGGGGCCCCTGGGGGCCCCTGCAGTGCCCATGCCAATGGCATGGGCACTGCAGGGGCCCCCGTAAGAGGGCCCCACTTTGTATTTCAGTGTCTGCTTTGCAGACACTGAAATACGCGACGGGTGCCACTGCACCCGTCGCACATACCCACTCCGCCGGCTCCATTCGGAGCCGGCTTCCTCGTGGGGAGGGGTTTCCCGCTGGGCTGGCGGGCGGCCTTCTGGCGGTCGCCCGCCAGCCCAGCGGGAAAGCCAGAATGGCCTCCGCGGTCTTTCGACTGCGGAGCGGCCATATGGCGGCTCCCGCCGCCCGCGGGGGTCAGAATGACCCCCTTAGTGTTTTCAAAGTTGATCAGAATCTTTTACCAAGTGCAATGGCAAATATATAGTATTTGTTTTACTGTTAGAATTCAATTATATGTTTATCAAAGCATGAAATACCATCATGCAGTGACTATCACTTTAATGGTAGTTTCAATATTTCAATAGTACACATTTATTTCATTCCATTTCAAATACCAATATATATATCTCAAAGCCCTATATATACATATATATCTATATTTATATATTGTTTTATTAAATGGATAGAAAAACAGTATAGTATTGAAAATACCAATACAGCAATAGCCACGTCAGACTAGTGGAAACTCTGCAGCGGCATTGGTCTCGGCTAGGAGAGGAGGCCAATGGCACTGCAAAGGGGGCCCCCAAAGCACCATCGGAATGCCCACTGTCTGGAGTTCAGACATTGCGCATTACGATGGTGCTGGGTAGGGGTCACCCGGTGGCCCCTCACACTGACTTTCCACCAGCCTTTTCATCGCGTGGTTCCCGCCATGGAAAGGCTGGTTGAAAGTGTGGTTGTAATCAACCACGCGGCGCTGAGTGCAGTGCCACAATGGCTGGTTGGAAGCCTGAGTGCTGCCATCCCGCCGTGATCCATTATCCTGGTGGTGGCGGCAGTTCCCTGGCTGTCCGACTGCCAGGCTTGTAATTTGGTGGTCAGACTACCAGAAGTGCAGCAGTCCAACCGCCACTGTGGGTTTGGCTGTCCTCGGACTGCCAAGCTCGTAATAGGGCCTCTAATTTCTATAAAAAAGGCATCTTTATTAACTTGGCCATAACTTTAATGTTATTTGACTAATCATCATTACATTTTCCAAAAAAAGTGTCAAGTTGGGTCTTGTTGTGCATGGGACGTTTTGGGGTGATCTGTCAAGAGGGGTAGAGAAAAAGGGAGGAGGTCAAAAAAAGAACATTTCCCATGTCAATTCCCATTGTGATTTTAGACATGACTGCAGCCAATACCGCTGGACGGAATTACACCAAATTTGGCAGAAAGGTATTTCCATTTTGTTATTTGGTGTAAATCCATTCAGTAGTTTTGTGGATATTAAATTAAAATCACATTTGTATATCCAGAGGTGCAAACCCATTGCCAATCCACTTGCGGCGAGTTCACGAACCCTAATGCTACACATAAAGGACCTGATTTGCAGCCACCATTTTCTAAGTAGGGAAATGGTCTAGGGGGCTGTAATTGATTTGAAGGGGTCAGAGTAGAGGTTCCCTGAGCCCATATTTGTGGTAGATTGGTGACTATAGTAGTAATAAAGTAGAAACAATTATTTAACAATATTACACTGGGGGGCCGCATCGAGTGCTGTGATGGATCCGTGAATACTAGAAAAAAACACACACACACTCACATACTGACAGAGATACTCATAAACTCACAGACACTTTCAAACCCACTTACACACCCACAGATACAGTCTCACACCCACTCACAGGCTCACAGACACACTCTTAGACCCACTTACAGACCCCCACAGACGCTTGCACACTCACAGACCCAGTCAGACACACACACACCCACTCACAGACCCATGCACTCACAGACCTACTCACAGACCCACAGCGACACTCTCATACCTACTCAAAGATCCACTCAGACAGTCTCAGACCCACTCACAGACCCACTGACACACTCTCAGACCCATTCACAGACACTCGCACTCCCATTAACAGACCCACTCAACACACCCACTCACAGACCCACACGACACTCACAAACCAACTCACAACACGGACACAAAGAGACACTCTCATACCCACTCCCGGACCCACTGAGAATCTCATGTATCCACTCACAGACCCACACTGAGACTCATGCACACACTGGCATCTCAGAAACCCACAGATACACTCTCAGACCGACTCATAGATCCAAATAGACACTCACACACCCACTCACAGACCCATTCAGACACTCACACACCCATGAAACTACTGACCTCAAAAAACATTTAATAGTCCTCTATATATGTTTTTAGCTACTGCCCAAATCCCACCAGGATCTGCAAACCTTCCATGACCCACAAATACGTGGCGGGAGGGGTCACGATGGATATGTGACTCCCACAAAAATGTAAACATTTTTTTTACTCAAAATAAACTACTGCTGACTGCTAAGATGGCCATTCTTCCCTTTTCCCTGTCATACTATTGTAAAAGACAGACTCAGGCCCTCATTATGAGGCTGGTAGTCATCAGACCACCAGCCTCGCTCTGGCCGTCTTAAAGCCGCAGTCCGGCTGTAAAGACAGTTGCATTACAAGTTGTGGGGTTTGTCAGAAGCCAAACCTCCACAACACCGCCTGGTCCCGCTGGTGCGGTCGCACCGACGCGGGCAGCGGTAAGCACCCCCAATCCAGCAACAGGCCTCAGCCTGCCAGCCAGATTACAGGGCTGCAGACCGCCAGGCTTTCCGTGGCAGTCACTCCGCCAAGAAAACCCTGGCAGAAACGCACCTGGCGACAGGAATCTCCATTCCTATCGCCGACACACGCATCTCACACATCCACACTCTTACAAACGTGCACACCACTCACCCACGGACTCGCTACATAGACCGCATTCACTCAGAGACACACACTGAAACATGCATTCATGCACTGACATGCACTCAGGCACACCCATGCAAACACTCTTACGAACACCCCATGCATGCGCACACATGCACACAAACATTCACATTCAATCGCATACACACACACATTCACAATCCCGCTCCCCCTCAGCATACTCGCACTCATTCTACACCCCTCTGCATACTTGCACTCACACATCCAGACACCCACACACAGACACCCCCCTGCACTGCATACACACATACATACACCAACAAACACCAGCCAACCGTACACATCCATTCGTACACCTCCACTCACACATATGCACCCCCACATCCATACACTGCACACAGACACCCCCACTCACTCGCTCACAAACATGCACCACATTCACACACATATACGCACTCATACACCCCCATTCGCACACATACACGCACACACTACACACATGCACCCAACACCCCTCATCCCACCCCCTTTCGGACAATCACCTTACCTTTTCCACCAAGCTGGTCATCCGGGAGGGGATGGGTCCTGGTAGTTTTGCACCACCAGCACCACCACGCCAGCAAGACCGGCCTCTTCAACTCTGTCGGCCAGGCATCAGCCGACCGTCAGCACTGGTAATCTGATTGCTGCGGCAGCTTCAGCGGTCTTTGGAATAGACCGCCAAAGTCGTAATAAGGGACTCAGTGTAATGCAAGGTTGAGTAGTTATAGATAGTTGTCCGCAGGGTCTGGCTGCTTCTGAGGTCCAGAGGTAAACCCCCGCCAAGAACTGCCAAAGGCCAGGCGCTACAGGGGGTTGGGTGTTTATAGCCCTTCATCCAACCCCCCATGTGCATAGCCAAAGGTTGTGCGTGGCATGGGGATGGGTGCACGTAGAGGTTGGCTGCAGGCCTTGCAATCAAGCCTCGCTGCGCACATCCGAAGACTGTGCACAGTGTTGATTGTATTAATGTAAATAAATTACTTTTAAAAAAACACAGAAATTCACTGCAAAAAGGTTTTTTCTTTTTCTAAAACAGAGGTTACAAGGTTGTTACAGCTAGGAAAAAGAATGAAAAATCCCCATAGAAATACACTTTAATTTTTTTATATGTATAAAAGGGCTTTGTTTTGATATATATATCAAAACAAAGCCCTTCCAGGTTTAGATTGGCACATACATTATGCAAAAAGAAAGCAAAAACTCTGGGTAGTTCCCAAGTTTAGGTGGAGAGCAGCTCCTGTAAGGAACACCCTGCAACATTTGAGACATTCTAGATTTTCTCACCTCAAATGCCTGTTTATCTTGCAAAATGTTTAAGCATAGGCTCAGCACAGTGCTATCCACGCTGAAGTAGATAGGGACAACGTATTTTGCCATTTGTACAGCAAAATCTTTAAGCATAGGATTGACACAATGCCATCCCCGCTGAGCTGTAAAATGACAAAAGCCCTTCACTACTCCAGGCATAGAATTACAGCTTTGGACTGCTAAAATACCATGCAGGCCAACCTGGAATGAGTAAAAGCAACCGTCTGAGATGTGTTTTGCTATCATTATAGCTCTTCAGAGAGGTTTAGCTTTGTCCAGGCACAAGGGAGCACCCAATATAAGTCAAACCAAAGCCCTTTCAGGGTTAGAGTGACGCATAAATCATGCAAAGAAAATAAAGAAAACTCTGGGTAGTTCCCAAGTGTAGGTGGAGAACAGCATATAATATGAAATTCAATAGGGATAAAATAGATTACTCTACAGGAAGAATATTTACATTTACAAAATGCTTTGACCCCTTTTACTGTAAACAAAATATGGATAGATCCATTGGAAAAGACAAAGCCCCCTCAAGTACTGAAAGCTCTGATGTGAGTCGCCAACAGTGGGAGGACCGAAATTGGACTTCTCAGGAGAAATGCAGTTGTATCATATGGAGACAGGAAGACATTGAAGAGGAACACAAAACAAGATGTGCCTAAGAGCACAAGGAGATCCCAGAGGAAGAGGAAGGGACAAAAAGTGAGGAGAAGTAACAGCATAAGAGAATGTGGTGATTAATCTCTCCTCTAAAATTCTTAAAAATAAATATCTGAAACTATTGAATAAGGGATTAAGCTTCTGCCCGGTTACGTCTATGGATTTAGCAACTGCTAGAATTGACTTATATAAATTCTCCAGAAAATTAAAATTGAAAGAAAATCCATGCATCAAAAACTAAGAGACAGGAGATTACTAAATCCTGATGGATCTCTCCGCTAGATACATCTGATTTGGGACCATTGAGGACCTTGTCGGCCTTAGAACAGGAATCAGAAGAGAATTCAGTGGAATTGAATTATAAAGATTTATCTAATCATGAACTCTGTCATACTCTGTGACTACCAACGGATGCAACTAATTCTAGTCAATACAAACCTAAGTCACAATTTTGACCTCAACTTCTGGCTGGCAACAAGATAGATTTTTTCAAGAAATAATGACAGACGGATTGACAAAGATGGCTGTAGGATTCTAAAAAAATCAAAGAAATGTGGATATACTGTATGAATATGACACAGGAAGATTGGAGTGCATTGAAGGATTTACGTGAAGACAACACAATTGTCATTAAACCATCGGATAAAGAAGGGAACATTGTATTGATGAATGGTATTGACTATATTAAAGAAGCTAAAAGACAATTGGGAAATAATGAAAACTATAGTGAGTTAAAAAGAAATCCCAAGGAGACACATATTGTAGAGTATCATCAGAAACTACAAATATGGTTGGACAAAGGATTATTGGAGAAAGAAGAATATAGAAACCTTAGAACGGAACATCCAACTATTCCTACAATATCTTTTTTGCAGAAAGTCCATAAAAACAGATCCAATCCACCTGGACATCCAATTGTAAGTTCCGTTGGATCATTACTTGAGAATACTTTCAGATTTATAGACATCTTGCTGTTTCCATATGTTTCGAGCCTTCCATCATATTTAAGGGACTCCATGGACTTCTTGAATAAAATTTATAACATAACCTGGAGAGATAACTATATAATGGCTATGATTGATTTTGTATACCTTTATACTTCAATCAAACATGAAGATGGCCTGGAAGCCTGTCGATATTTTCTAAGATCCAGATCCATTAGCCTCTTGGAACATACAGAGATGTTAGTAGAAATGTTACAGTATTGTTTGACCTACAATGTTTTTACATTTGATGGCAAACACTATCTACAAAAACAAGGAACGGCTATGGAGACTTCCTTTGCACCAACATCTGCAAATCGTACGATGAGTTTGTGGAAGTCAGAAATAGTGTGGCAAGAGAATAACCAGGAAATATTAGAACATTTCATCTTGTGAGTAAGCTATATTGATGAACACTTTCTCATATGGGAAGGAGAACAAGAGACTCTAGTGCAATTAATAACTTCCCTCAATGATAATCCTCAACAGCTGAAATTTACTTATGAAACGAGTAATACAGAGATCAATTACTTTGACATTGGGGTTTACGTTAAAAATGAAAAAGTTTGCACAAAAATGCACAGGAAACTAACAAGTGTAAACAGCTCATTACATGCAAACAGTGGACATTCGAAGGCTCTAAAATGGAGTGTGACATATGGTGAATTTTTTAGAGTGAAGCGTAATTGCACAGAGGAGATGGAATTGAAAATCCAAATGGACGATATGTATGAGAGATTCGATAATAGAGGATATCCAGGATCAGTCTTGAGTGACACTTTAAGTAGGACAATGCAGCGCAAAGGGATTAATTATTGACACCAAAAATAAAAAATAACCAAGATGGCCTAAAAATTAATGATGTGAGATATATCATGTGTTTTGATGCAGGTAGTCATATGACAAAGAAATTGCTAGAGGACAATTGGAAACTGCTATTATTGGATGAAACATTACACAAGTCCTTGTCTAATCATCCGTTAATCACCTATAGGAAAGCACCGTTGTTGTGGACCATTTAACAAGCAGCCATATGACCCCTCAAAAGAAAAGTGGATCAAATTGGCTGATGCATAATCAACAAGGCTTTTGGAAATGTACAAAGTGCAAAGCATGCACCTTTGGGAATAACATGACACAGTTTAAAACAATTGATGGTAGAGTAATGAAAATCATGGAAAAGATAAGTTGATAAGATGCTCCTTATGTGGTCTATATACTAGAGTGCGTCTGTGGCTAAAAATATGTGGGCAGTAAAGTGAACAAATTGAAGCCGTGTATATTACAACATGTCAGGGCAATAAATAATCAGGACCCAACATATTCAATGGCAAAACATATTTGGGAACAACACCAAGGTGAACAAAAAGGACTACAATATTATGGTATTCAACGTATTAAACTCAATGTTAGAGGAGGAGATCATGAACTAACATTAAGAAGGATGGAATCTAAATGGATCATCTTAGTTGGAAGTGAAATGCCCTGGGGTCTGAATGTGGATGCAGAATTGCACAGACACTTATGGCAGTTATGTGAGTGTGTAAACTTCATCAGATCAAATAAGTCAGCGTTTGTTGCTGATAAACTATAAGGGCTAGAAGACCGATATGGGAATATACCATCCAAAAATAGGGAGTGACTCTAAAAACATATGATGCATTTGCACTTTAGTGATAGAAATATGAAATAGATAGACATTCTGAAAAGGAATTCTACTCATATAGTTTGAATTATTTTCAAAATGTTATACGTATTATGGATTAAGAGTATGCGAGAAAGCAAAACTGTATGTCTCGCAAATGTGAAACATTTGTTTTGAGCATTTTTTTGATATAGTTAGACTCTTAATTATGACTTTATTCTCACCTGACTTTTTATGATTTTCAGGGGTATTTGCATTGCATTTTGGTATGGTGGTCTGCAAGTTGCAAAAAGAAAAATCTAATAAACATTTGTTGTTGAGATCCTTGGATCCTTATTTTCAGATTTAAAGATCACAATCTGTTCCCAAAAAGATATAATAACACTGAACATGGGTTGTAATTGGAAGAAAAAAATAGGAATAGGTAGTTTACCAATAAATAAATTCATACTCAGCTATGTTTAGCATTAGGTGAAAAATTAAATATTTTTGTTAAACTTGTATAGCAGGATATGGTAGTTGAGGTATTAATTGGAATTATTTTTTCACCATGTCTCGGGGTATCAAATTATGTAGAATGGGAATATTGGATGCTTTACCTGTTTTTAGAAAAGGTTAGAATTAGAGACAGAGACATGGATAAAAACAACGAAAAAAACAATTAAAACTTACTGTAAATTGTTATATTGTTTTAAATACCTCAACTTTACTATAATAAAAAAAATGAAAAAGGAAAGACTACAAGTAGAAAAATAAATAAGAAACAATGATATAATGAAAGAGTTAGGGATTAAAGTAAGAAATTTATTTTAATTGGTGCATGGTGACATGATTTAAATACACTTGTTGCACGTAACTCTATGACCAGTCTCAGGCCGAAACGCGTTGCCATTGATTCTGGAATTGCACTCAGCACTTTATACTTTATGTAGTAAAATAAAGAATACTTTTGGACTTGGATTGGTGGTGCCGGTGTCATACACTCAACGAGAATCCGAGGAAGATTGGTTCCCGTTTGTTCGTGAAGTGACTTTATGTTTAATATATATATATATATATATATATATATATATATATATATATATATATAAAGAGAGAGAGAGAGAGAGAGAGAGTTGTCTGAAATATTAAATATTTACAGTACTGGATCCCTGTACTCACAACTTTTGCTTAGTGACCTCAATGGCTAATAGCGTAAGGACTACAGAAAGTAGATGCTTTTAAAGAAAACATGTGGACTTTCCCCTTGAAACACCCCGCAGTCTCACTGTATGAAACAGGGAACTTTTCACTCCCACACTGTATTAGTCAGATATTTTTTGTCATGAAAAGCGTATGCATAACAAAGGAATACAAACAATACAGGCAGCATTGGTAATTATGAAGTGGTACGGTTCCATTGTTGATGCAGAAAAATAACATATGAATCAGCACAGAAATAATCAGGATGCACAATTCTGCATACTAACAAAGAAGGCGGGACCTCCTCGCCCCTGGGATAACGCAACACACCCTACTCCCAAAACCTACGTCTAGTTTCTATGCAAGCTGGCGCTTCTGCCTTAGAGAAATATCCCATTGGTGCTGTGAATAGCTTCTCTAATACGACTGCTTCCTGCTAGACACATCTTTTCTTTCCCAGGCTCTTTCCAAAGCATCATCGCATCCCTCCTGTTGAGACATAATCAAAATGTTTGATAAGCTCATTATAGGCCATTTAATGTTTTAATTATCTTTAAAAGATTATTTATTTTCTAATGGAGGGGAGGCATAAAAAGACCTTCCACTTCACGCTGTTTTTTTACCACAGACAATTGGGGGAGGTACGACTTGTATATATTCTCATTTAAATTCTTTTTTTGAGTTTATGCTGCTAAGGAAAGCAAGGGCTAATGTGTTTTTGCTCCCCACTGCTGCATTAAACAGTCCTACACTTCTGGAAATGATTTAATTGGAAACTGGCAGAAAGAGCATTCT
This sequence comes from Pleurodeles waltl, assembly GCF_031143425.1. Lineage (NCBI taxonomy): Eukaryota > Metazoa > Chordata > Amphibia > Caudata > Salamandridae > Pleurodeles > Pleurodeles waltl. The sequence goes on along the minus strand of NC_090450.1, from coordinate 73,625,226 downwards.
TAAAAGTATTTCCAATACTGCTGCTGGAGTTTATTTCTTTCACAATTTCGAGATTGTCATACACAACATGATGTTCTAGGTTTTATAATTGTATCTTCTTTACTTATAAAGGAACACATTTTGCACCTGCTCGCCCTGGGAACACAATGACTCATGAATATAAATTGTCTGGCACAAATAAATAAAAGTGTACATACACTAACCCAAAACAAAATCGACTAGAGATCAGCCGCCCTGCTACAGTCTTGTGTCACATTCCTTAGAATGTCAGATTAAACTAACATGTGCCAGTCAATATTGCCACACTGTGACCCTCCAAGCCTCCACAGCAAAACTATTAAGTCCAACATTTCCTCCTGTAAGCACTTATCTGTAAGGATGGCTTACATGTCCTCCGAAGCAGATATTGAAACTGATTGTACAATAGGTAGATACCAGACAGGGGCCCGGGGGCCGACCTCTAGAAATAGGGGGAGAAATCTCTGTCTGAAACACAATGCAGCTCGCTTGAAACCCTATCATTTTCACTTCCCGTGTGTCTGCTGCCTGGCTGTGAATGGATTTGAAAAGGGATGGTTAGTGCTGAAAATTGGATCAGAGCTAACATTCTCTCATTTTTATCTGCAGCTGCCAAAGGTCATCTGACATAATAGCTGATGAATTCAAGCCCAGTGGATTTCATTTGCAATTTTCAATTTGCCGAGGCCTCCAAACCCCACGGTGATAAGAGCGTCCCCCTATCGTGGCCTGTCACAAACATCAAGCAACGGCGCAAGCCCAACAAGAAAGGGAAGGAGAAAGCTGTGCATCACCACAGTTACAGATAAGGGGAGAGGGAGGAACAGCGCCACGCAGAAAAGGTGCGGAGCGGCATGTGTGGTTCGCTCTCCAAATGCCAGCTGTAATGAGAAGCCCACGAAGGGCAATCACAGCCCCACTCCCTGCGGAATAACATCACAGCTCTTTTCTCAGGGTTAAAATTGCCTTCTAATCTTTCTCTCTGTGCATCCGAAACTTAAAATTTAAAAAGTGAAAAAACTGAGTTTTAAACATTTGAGTTGTGGACTAAAAAAGTGTGCGGTCGCAGAACCAGCACTACAATGTGTATATGATTGGAATGATGGTGTAGCTTGAATTCTTGGACCTAGAAATATGCATGTGGATGATACAGAACATGAACCGCGCAATAGGGTGATGTATTACAAATGAAGGGTATTGGTGACTTAATAAACCATGGAGCCATCAGCCTTTTGGTTTGTAAATTCTATCTGAATTCCGAAATGCCAATCTTGACTATATTACCCGTGTTACCCATTATTTATTTTAATCTCATTAATGATTTTTGGTGCAGTTAGTACGAAAAGGCTACTTTTTTAATAGGTACATTTATATTGGAAACAGTAAGTGAAATAGTGAGCTGTTTAGTTTGTGTCCTAAGCACAAGAGAAAAAATGTATGAAGTTCTGAAGTTGGAGTTTTAGTAAAATTTGCTTTGCCTAAATACATAGTAACTGTGTATAATGAGGGGTTTTTAAGCTGGTGCCTGCACAGGTCACTTAACAATTAGTCCTGATTGCAAGTGCAGTTTTCACATTTTGTTTACACTTAAATGGTGGTGTTTAATCAATGGCTATCAGTAAACTTTAGAAGACAGCCATGGGTCCCTCATTCTTTAAATGTACGTTCATGCTAAGTGACTAGCTAAAAGAAAGAAATCACATGAGGTCTCGGGTAGGCTAAATTATATGTAATTGTTCCACAGAAATAACGTTGCCAAATGGTGATTATATATATATTTCTATTTAAAAGAGAATTAATACGATATTTTGTTCTTGAAATCCACTGAAATACCCATAAACAACTTTAGTTGAGAAGACCTAATGATTAAGAAGAAAAATCTAAAAGAAAACTGAAATTTGCCTGTGAGAGGCGATGAAACTACAATTCCCTGCCATGACCAGTGCACTGTTGGCGTTAGGCCTACCCTTCCTCCTGGACATGCACCACAATCCTGTGTGCACCAGTTTCCACAAGAGCCTTATCAATTTAATTGATTGATTGCTTGATGTTATATAGAGGATCATGTGAAAAGTTGTTAACAGTGCCTTTGGGTCGAAGAAGTTATGGTAGCATTGCAGATTTTCAATGTTGTTTATGTTTTGTATTATAACCATAATGTTTCCTTACATTATTGTTTTTTTATTTTTTTATTGCAAATGTTATTGATCTAGTCAGTAGAAATCCTAACTTTCACTTGGTAAAGTTTTTTCTGAGATTGTTTTGCGTTTTGTAATGATAAACAATTGCCTTTGTCCAAAGCAAAGAGCCTTTGTGTATGACTTTGGCCATGAGGTGGATTTCCATCTTTGTTCAAGATATTGACTTCAACAATATGCCCATCCATTGTGCTCCCAGACCACACTCCAAAGGGTCTAGCCATGTGAAGTAGACTTCAACAATTACCAGACCCTGCACCTGGTCCATGTACCTCTAGAACCTGCTGTGCATGGTATTCATCTGTGTGCATGGTGATTAAGGTGTAAGGCAAGGCCTTCAGTCATATCTTGTGCCTGTCCTGTGTGCCTGACATGTGTAACTGATGCACAAAGTCTAGTCCTGTGTCTCTGAATCCAGGACATGGATTTTGGCTGTGCCTTTCATACAACCCATTGATCCCCAGAGGCACAACTGCACAAATTGTTTGGTAATGTGTAGTGATGTATCAGCTGCATCTTGCATCCAGACCCTGCAAAAAGAACCTGCTGCACACTAACGTAGGCTGTCCACATTAGGCATGTGCACTGCCTTCAGCCTGTATCTGTGGCTCCAAAATCCATTGCACATTGTATTTGAACATTTTGAACCCATAAATTACAATCAATACTTTTATTTTTTAATTTGGGTTTTGGTATCATAATTTTAAAATTGCAATTTAATTTTAAAAGTATGATTTATGAAACCAAAATGAGCTATTTTTATACAATTATATTTCGTATGTTAATTTTTTTAAATGTATTTTGAGTTTTGTATATTGTTTTATTTTATTTTTAAGTTGTAGTGTTTCTAGTACAGTTGTGTTTCTTAAATAATATTATTGTCTCTAACGTGGGTCAGTCTGGAGTGGTAATATAAAATTGAATGTTATAAACTGAATATTTTTTGATTGTAGGTTAGTTTGAAGTTGGTAGTTCAACACTTTGCCCAGCATGGCTCTGGGCTTGATTTAGATGTTGGTGGAGGGAATTAATCCATCACAAACATGACTGATATCCTGTCCCCCGTATTATGATCCCTCACGTTTGTGATGGAGTAACCTGTCCACAAAACTCTAAATGAGGCCCTACGTTTGGACTGAGAATACTAAATCTAACCTTCTCAAAGTCCAACACTTTTCCGATACCAACATGTTCCCCAATGTAGTTAAGGTTTGAGATGGAATACCATATGTGACTTCTCTAAATTCCAAAACTTTATTCAAAGTTGCTAAGGTTGTAGTGAAATAGTAAATCCAATCTCCCCAATGTCTAACACTCTTCCCAATGTAGCTAATTTTGGCATGGGAAAACTGAATCTTTCTATCCCAAAGATCAAGAGTATCCCCTGTGTGGTTGAGTAATAGTAATTTGAAATTATTTAAGTACTACAAATTCTTTTTTTTGGTACATTTAGCCATATGTTTAAGTACTTTTTCAACATTATTATACACAGTTTAATGTATTGTCATATAATGTCAAAATTGTTAGTTTTTTAAAAATATATTATAAATATTAAATGAACATTGTGTACATTTATTTAAACAATATAAAACACTAAAGCTTGATTCATGTGTAGTATGTTTTTAAATCATTTTACTAGAAATAAACAATGATTTTTCCCTTTGTTTTCTGTTGGGTGTAGTTATTTTTAATGTCCTTTCTTGCACCATTTTCTCCATTTTCTGGACTTCATTTTGTAGTCTGTCTTTGTCATTCTTTAATATTTGTAGAATTTGCAGCTGTGGCTTCCCATTCCTGCGGTTCGGCTAAGAACAATTTAAATTTACTTTCTTGGTGTTTAGTGATGGGGAGGTCCATGAGTTCATGTTAATGTTTTTTAGATATGTTTGTCATTTTTTGCTTTAGCAATTATAGGTTAGTTTGGTCAGCCCCATGGTGATTTGTAATAATGTTATGTTTCAGGAATGTTATTATTAATGCATTCATTTCAAGAGTAAAGAGTCATAACTGGCTAGGTTTCCTAAGTGCATTCTGTTTTTTGTTGGGGATTTCTATGCTTTTGTTGTAGAAGTTGTAGTTACAGATATTAGAGATTATATTTAATATGAATCTGCTTTTTTACTTTTCAAGGAAAAATACTTGGTTATTTGTTAACCAAAAAGTACTTAATTGTTTGCTTGATTTTTCAATTTTCCTTGACCATTTTCTTCTTTTTATATATTTTTCAGGTTTTGGATAGATTCCAGGATTTTATTAAATTATACTTTAGAATGACTTCAGCAATGCAACTCAAAATATACATTTACTTTATTAATTCATGTATTGTTGGGTAGGAGATGTTAATACGTTGGTGGTGCTTATGTTATCTTATTTATTGCTGGGTTTTTTAAATATGATTGTATATGTGTGTGTGATGTAGTGAAATGCAAAATTTAAAGTGATAATTGGAGTTTCAAGGTTTATATTTTAATGTTTTTATGAATAGTATTTTTTGTTACAATTTCTAATTACCAGTATGAACACTTTTTTTGTTTTTTTTCAGACATTACAGATTGATATATAAAGTTTGGTTTCATATTTGTTATAAGTAAATAGTAACAGATTATGTGTATTTGGTTCTTTGCTAGCTTTGTGATTGTACTGTTGTCTACTGTGGAATTATAACGTTGGGTTCTTGCTATGGAGTCTAGATATTCAAGGCCTTGGTTGTTAGACCACTTAATTAATTTGTTGCTTGTTAATATTTAGTTACTTGCTAATATTGTATGCATTTAATTAGTTGTTTAGATATTTGTTGCTTGGTTTGTGTCAGGGATTGCTCCATTCTTAGTCTTTCACCTATTTTCTCTTTCTTTAATATTCCTAAAAATGCGTACCATGTAGAGTGGCTGCTCCCAAATACTACAGTGTAAGGACCTGTGCTACCTTCCCACTGTAGTATTTGTCTTTGCTTCTTTGCACATCATGTTTTCATACACATTTCAGCATGGAGTATGAAACTTTGATTAGTGTCTATATCCTGAACAGTACAAGCAACTAGCCCAAGGATATTCACAATAATCCATTAATGGTGATCTAGTTTTGTTTCACGATTTTGAATTAAGGAGAATAAATTAGGATAACATGGGTTTGGTCACTTCTGCTAGAGGGGAGTATGTAAGAGCTATAGGCCTTTGTTTTAATTTCATGTGCAAACTCTAAGTTAGTTACATGTTCTACCCCCAGGGCAAACTTTTATAGATGCCTCCAAATGCTCTGGTTTAAATGATATTAGCACCCCTGATTTGCAGCTTGTGTGTATATTTTAAGTCTACTGTTAATCATTGGTTGTTCAAAATTTAGGGTGTCTTTATGTTATCTATAGATGCCAGTTTATTGTTTTATATTTGTTGGTAATTCAATGAAATCTGCACTTAGTTAGGTAACAGTGCATACAACAATCGGATGTTTGTATTTTGGTATTGACAATGTTTTGTTTACATTTAAATGATTGGTTGAGGGCATGATTTAAATGTGATGTCCATCGATCATGTCGTACAATGTGTCAAGGTTTGTAAATTGATTTTAGCTGCATAAATTATAGTTCTTCTGTTGTTATTGTGGTTGCCATATGATAGATAAGTGTCATTTTTATGTATGTTAGTAAGTGTTGGGGTAGATCTATCACTTTTAACTATTAGGTGGTACAGCTGTTTCTACATGTTATGGCAGTTAGTATTTTTGGGTTTGGTATGCCAGGGGATTGGCTTGTTGCCTGCTCAGGAATGATTGAAATAATATTTTAAGTATTGTTGCTGTTGTCTCTCATGAGCGGCTACCAGTCAGGTATGTTAGCACATTTCTGACATATTTCTAATATTAGGGTGATGATTATGTTCCCTAACATTTTTTCCGATGTTTTTTTTTGTGCTAACAATGTAAATAATATTTGGTGCATTGCCAGTGAGTTTTTGATTGTTAATGTTCTATTTACTGTACATATACCCTATAGCTTAATGACAGCTTCCCTTTCTGAGATTTGACTTATGATGCTGTTTTTGACATTTTATCCATGGGACATTTTATCCATGGGACATTTTATCCATGGTTTTTGGAATATAAAAAGCATTAATAAATATTTATTCACATATTATGGCCCTCATTCTGACCCTGGCGGTCGGCGGAGAGACGGCGGTCGGACCGCGAACAGACCGGCGGTATTAAAAATGGCATTCTGACCGCGGCGGTCCCCGCCGCGACCGACCGCCACTTCTCCACTCCGACCGCCACGGCGGTCATGACCGCCGGGCTGGAGTTTGCGCACTCCGGCCCGGCGGTCGTCCCAAGACCGCCAAGGGTATTATGACCCTGCCTACCGCCGCGGTTTCTTGCGGGCGGGAACCGCCGTGCGAACCATGGCGGTAAGCACTATCGGGGCCAGGGAATTCCTTCCCTGGCACTGATAGGGGTCTCCCCCACCCCCCACTACCCACCCGAGTCCTCCCCCCACACCCTCCACCCCCCTGCCACCCCCCAGAGGTGGTACGAACCCCCTCCCCACCCCCAGCCCGACATGCACATACATGCACCCCGACATGCACACACCCCCAACATGCACATATACACACCCCCTACACACACATACACAACGGGGACACATACCCGCACACATACATGCAGACATGCGCACCTGCCGAACAGCACACATTACCCATAGACACAGCAGCACCCCCCGCCCGCATACACGCACTCACACACCCCCTCTACACACTCACACGCACACCCCCATGCACGCCCGCATCACACAACACCCCCCCACCCCCTCCCCTCACGGACGATCAACTTACCTTGTGCGTTGGTCCTCCGGGAGGCGACGGGAGCCATGGGGAGGTGACCGCCAACAGAAGACCGCCAACAGAAGACCGCCACACAGAAATGTGGGTCGTAATTCTGTGGGCGGTGTTCTGCTGGCGTGGCGGTGGAGGTTGACCAGTCTCCACTTTCCCGCCGACCGCCAGTGTGGCTGCTGGCGGTTTTCCGGCGGAACGCTCCCAGCGGTCAGAATGCGCACAGCGGCATACCGCCACGGTCGGCGGTCTTCACCGCGGCGGTAACTCGGCGGTCTTGCGAAAAGACCGCCAGGGTCAGAATGAGGGCCTATATGTTTAGTGGGTGTTTCAACAAGTACATTTCAGAGCACTAGATTTTTACCTACATTTTGAATGATTTCCCAACTTTGGTTCCTGTGTAGATTTTTATTTTGCAGGGCCGTTGCTTCTTCTTTTGGTGGCAGTTGGAATTTTGTGAAATCTGTTCTGAAACTGACATCATTTCATTTATTTACTAACTATACACTTCTCAGTAAGTTGCCATGTGAGAAAAGATACCCTATTTGTCTATAGATAGTTAATACTGCCTTTCTTTTGACTCCCTACACAACGTACCTCAGCCATTCCAACTTTGCACAGCACCTCTCAGTTGCAACTGCTGCTCTTATTTCATGTAGGACATATTTTATTAGAAATGATGTCCTCTATTTTCATACTATAACTAACGTTTCATCCTCAAGAGGATGACATTGAATGGTGTCATAGCTCTGTGGTAGCTGGTGGTGTTTTCTTCAACCATAATACTAGTTTAGAATTCTCTTTGTTTGTCAACTACTTGTGAGGCTACTAAGGGGCTGATTATGAGTTTGGTGGATGGAAACATCCATCTGTCAAAGTCCCCGATGGGGAGGTCCCTGCTGCGCTGGTGACTTTCAGGCCGGCCCAATTATGACTTTCTAGCTGGGCTGACCGGTGCATTTCAAGGTTTCCACAAGTCAGCCCAGTGGGAAAGGTACAGCAGCATTGTCGCCTGCTCATAATAGAGCTGTCAGTAATGTGCTGCATACACCAGCACCCTTGAAATGCAGCAAACAGTGCGCATTTCAAGGGTGCTAAGCAGGGGGTCTCCCTGCACTTGTTTTCTTGTTGTTTCACAGCATTTTCATGGCAGTAACGCCACCATGAAAAGGCTAGTGGAGAACAAGGTTGTAATCAGCAGGGCGGCGCTGAGTTCAGCACCACCCGGGCTGATTACAACCAGGACCACTGTCACCCTGTTGGGCTCACTGATCCTGGCAGGGTCGGAGGTAGTGTTGCGGTTCTGCCCTCCAACCTTGTAATGTGGTGGTCAGACCACCAAAGCCACGGCAGACCGACCACCACTGCGAGGCTGGCTGTCTTTGGACCGTCAGCCTCGTAATAAGGCCCTAAGTCTTAAATACGAACATGCCCAATATCTGCACATGTAAATGCTTCTTGTTAAAGTATCAGTGGGTCTTCCTGGAACCTTTAAACCGTGCCTGTCACCCAAATGGCATAACATACTATTTCAACTGGTTTTGTTTTTGAGCTTTCTTTTTCTTGAGTATGGACTACTTTAATAATTTTGGTGGATGTTTTATCAAATACGTTCCTTGTTTTAACTATGTAAGTAAGTAGGTGAATACATGTATTTGTGTCAGCTAATAAGCCATACAAAAATAGGTTAGCTTCAATTGTTAAAAACATGATTACTTGTTAGATTCAATAGAGGAGTTACAAACTTATCTTGTTAATGTCTATGTGGATGACATATAAGCAGCAACATATTTATATACAGTTTGTAAGTCACACCCCAGGCACAAGTTCAAGGCCTCTTTTCAAGAACTTATATTATGTGCCCAGACTATGGATAGAAGAAATTTCTTCCTAGATTTGGTCATTTTAAAGCAAAACAACATAAAGTGAATTGTTGTCTTTCTTGTGACAAATTTACAATTACAGTGGTCTGAAATGATTCCTGCTAATGACCATTTTTTAGCAAAGGTTAGTACATGGAAACTCCCTAATCTGAATATGATATGAATCATTCTCTTCATCTCAGGCATCCATTGATCCATATAACATTCAAAGTTGGAATTATAGTTTACCTATAACTATGATAACTATATTTTCCTTTTGCTGAGTGTATTATTGTATTCTGCCAGACATTTTTTCAGTACTGATTTTTAAATAGTGTTAGGCTAGTTATGGGCATCAATCCAGGGTTATCCAAGAAGTTGGACTTGCATATCTTCTGCAATATGTTTCTAAAAAGGTCCAATCACTCAATTGTCACTGTCTTCTAATGAGTCAGAATATTAGTCAGAGTTCTTAAGTAAATTTGTGCAGGAGGAATAGTCCAAATTCTGGCTTAGTAAAGAAGAGGGTGAAGCTGAATCATAGCCTCATGCTAATTCCAGTCTTAGGGCCTCATTACGTGTGAGGCGGTCAGATCAACACAACATTGGCAGTCTCCACATTACAATGGACTGCCAGCACACCACCACCACCAGGATGAGAGAACCCAACAGGTTGGTGGCGGTGAAAGTCATAGTCAGCCACGGCTGCGCTGAACTCGTCACCACTGTGCTGATTACGACTTTCCTTTCTGCAAGCCTTTTCACAGCGATGTCACAGCCATGAAAAGGCTGGCAGAAAGGCCTACTTGGGGCCATATGGGGTCTCTGTACTGTCCACAAACGTGTTGTGGACAGTGCAGGGTCCCCCTGTCAGCACACTGACAGTGTGCTGCCACAGCAGAGAGTGCACATTCTGAGTGTGCTGTGTGCAGCAACATTATCCTCGGCTCTCTCTGAGAGCTGAAGCCAATGCCATCAGACTGTTTCCACTGGCCAGCCCAGCGGAAACATTGTAATACAGCAGTGGGGAGGCCGCCAGCTTGGTATCCACTTCCCCACAATGGAACTGGCGGTTTGGCGGTCTGACCGCCTAAATCATAATGAGGTCCTTAGTGCTTCCATTGGGATACCAGGGTAGAGTTTTACCTTTTCAGAAGATTCCTTTGCCTGCTCAGAAGTCTTGTAATTTCTGAAATGTTGGGTCCTCAGGGGTTAAATATTAAGTTCAATGGTTCATTCAATTTTAACTAATTTGATGTGCTTTTCAGAACTATCAATTCTTCACTACTGGTATAATCTCTGGCTTCCAGTTCATGTCCACTGATTTCATGATCACGTTTAGAATTCAGAGATTTTCATGGATGTTTTTAGAAAGAGATTAAAGGGTTTGAAGAGCTCCTTACAGTTCATGCCTTGTTTACGTTTGTTGAATTTCTTAGCATTCACAACTTTTGGTAGTGGGGATACCCCTTTTCGACCTCAAACTACCAAACCATTTTATCTCTTTTTCAAAGTTCTTCTCTGCCTAACCTCGCCTTAAAATCATTCAGTCAAATCAGATATTTCAGTGCTTTAAATCCGATATGATGATAATTCTATTTAAAAAAACACAACTCACCTTCCCTTCCTTTCAAACCAGGATATCCCTTTCTTTTTCAAAATACTGGAATACCATTTTAGCTTATTTCTTAACTCTGTCAATTTACCTAATCCCCTAAAGTCTGTTTTTTCAGGCGATATACTCCCTTGAAAGGATATTCTCAAGACTAACACCACTGCATACCATAAGCACGTCTCATCTGTCCTTGCACTCATTGACCTGGCTGCAGCCTTTCACACTGCTTTTCACATGTTGGACATGACAATCTTTTGTATGGTACCAACCCAGATTTTTATGTTGACTGTTTTTGCTGGCTGTAGAACTCTGTGCACTTTACCCCTACTAACCAGTGGTAAAGGGCCTGTGCTCCCCCTTTCAAAAGGATATATTTGGTATATCCCTATTTGGCATCTTTAATTTACCTATACATCCCTAGTATATCGTACCTATAGTATACACAGGGCCTGAAAGTTAAATGCCACTATCAGGCTGCATCACTCATTGTATTATCCAGTGCAGTAACAGGTCACATATGACTGTCGGCCTGCCATGTGTAGCACAGTGGTGCAGGTATGAACATCAAATTCAAACTGTCAAAATAACCCCTTGTAATGGATCTAAATCCTCCTTTTAAATATTATTAAGTCAAACCTAAGTAGGTCTTACTGACCATTAAGGAAGGAGTATAGTAGTTATGAGAAGGACATGTAAAAGTTTAATGTTAAACATCTCTGTGCAGAACAAAAGTCCCAAAAGGCTATTTTCACTGTAGCAGGGTTAGCTGTTCCATAGGAAAGCATTTGGATACAATATTATATTTAATATCGCTATCTCAGCTTGCAAAATAGCTGTAGAGTTCATTTTCATTTTTGGCCATTTAAAATATCTATTATAAAACTGAATAAGTGGTAAAACTGAATTTCTAATATATATTTTAGGACAGAAATGTTTCTTGTTACCTGTCTATGCCTCTAGAAGCCCGTTTGCAAAAGCTGCCACTTGTCACTCAGCAGCTGAAAAACTATCTGGTTGAGGACTGAACATACTCCTAGAGCTGAGACAAGGCGTTGGGTGTGATGAGGTGCCCTCTTCTCTAGCAAGCTGGCCATCTGGACTGTGCTCAGGAATTTAATTACCTTAAAAGGGACCTACCCTGTCACAAGCAGATGTAGCTAACACCTGAACTTGCCCCATTCCTTTGTCCCTCTAGCCCTGTCACACATAAGGTCAAGTGGGGGAGGAGCTGTCCCCCAGAAATGGTTCTGAGTGACCACAGAATGGGGTTTGTCATTTCTATCACCACACCACTTAGGGTGAACTGCAGAGCTCCTCGCCTGGGAGGAAAGGTCCTGCCATGTTGGTTTTGGGCAGAAAGGGACACAGTGGGATTGTTCGCAGTACCACACACAGGATTTACTGCAAAAGTGGATAGGATCATTATCAAGAACTTTCACTTCATTTGGTTGGAAGTGGCTAGGATTTTCCCTCACCAGCATACTGCCACTGGCCATAAATGTGGCATCCCCAGCACCCTCCTCAGATCACTTTTAGGCCTGTGGAAGAAGAGAAGAGGACTCAACATGCTGTCTGTGACCTGAAAAGATCCCTAAAGACAGGACCGGAACTCCCCTTTTTTTAGCCAGGACAAAGATTAGGACTCCAAGGTGTTAAAACTGACATCCTTGGTGTGGTCTCCCCTGAAAACGTTTGTCTTTACCGCTTCTGTTTTCTGAATTTTGTTTTGTTGGCACTCGGACTCTATGCACAGCACAATTGCTGCCTAGTGCAAACTTGCTCTTGTTCTCTCCCTAAAACATGGTAAAATTGACTTACACCTGATTGGCTCATTTAAGGTGCTGCCTGTAAATTAATTGCTGCTGGTGGCCCTGCAGCATTCAATGTGACACTTCCTACAGTAGTTCATTAAAATATGTCTTAGGCCTTCCATTGCAGCTTATAATGTAGTTTAAAACTGCCAGTTCGACCAAGCAAAATAAACGTTTGCCAGGCCTAAACCTTTCTTTTTAAACAATCAAGCTACCCCTAAGGTAGGCCCAAAACAGTCCACAGGGCAGGGTGCATGGTATTTACAAAGTTAGATATGTGTTTCTTTTACACTTTCCGTGTCCTGGTAGTGAAAACCTCTTACATCCTTTTTTCACTACTCCAGAGCCTATCATTCCCATTGGATAACATTGCGTTAGCTCAATTAACATTTAATAAGTGCTAACTTTGAATTAGGAACAGATAGGAATGTCAAGTTTGGACTTAAATGAGTTGTAATTTATAATCATCTTTAATCATAAAGTCAGAATACAATTTTTAAAATGCCACTTTCAAAAAGTTGATATTTTCCCTCCCAAAAGGTGCTATGGCCTTCCTGAGGTTTACAGCTGCCTGTGCCTGTTAATGGCTCCTCAATTAAGAATGTATATTGGTCCCAACCAGTGAAGAGTAGGGCCTGGGTGTAGATGGAAGAGAGTTATCCTGCGTAGATTACTGAGATGGAGTTGTATCGTGCCCCACTTATTTTTTAAAGGGCTTGCTTCCAGCACACACAAAGAAACTCAGTACTAGTCTTTTGTGACCCTAGAGTTCTTTGAGCCTTGCCAGGGAAAGGGAAGAACTTTCCAGAACAAGATGTGGAGCTAGCCTTTAAAATTGCCCTACTTTTATGGATCGCAACAGGTATAAATATTGGACCTCCTAAGCCATTCTTCAGTACACTGTTGGGACCTGTGGACATTACAGAAGAAGGATTGCTTTCTTCCCTAGAGGCTTGCCTTGGTCCCAAAAGGATTGCCCTGCTGCTTGAGGCCTCTCTTGTTCCCCAGAAGACTATCCTGCAGCCCAGGACCTTCCATGATCTCTGTGAAGGAAGATTGGACCTGCTTGTTTCATCCCAGGCTACCTGAGTGACTCCAAGGGTCAGCTGGCTGGCTTACTGTTCTGAGCTACAGAAGCTCCAGATGCATCCATGCAACTGTCTAGCTGACTTGCTGCAATTGGTCGTACCTGGACCTGCAACTTGACATGCCTTGGCCCTGGTTTCCTCTGCTAGAGTGAGTCAAGGATCACCAAGAAGCGCCATCCCAGGTCACGTACCATTGACTGGCACTAAAGTGCATTCCCATACAAGAAAAAGTTCTGGACTCCTCACGTCAAAAGAAGGTAACTTTTTATTGGGGGGGCTAACCCGTTTGTTGAATTGTCTCATGAAGAGAATGTTACCTGCATTCTATGAGGGATGGGCTGTCAAGGGTGACAGAGGAACTCAATCAGGGAGAGTGGACAACTGGTATGCTGGCCAGCAGTTCCCTCTTCTGTTGTCTTATCTTGAACCTCAATAAATTCTTCTTTCTTTGGAAATTCTGCACCTGTCATTCTTTCATTGGTGATGAGGAGGAGCATTAGAGGAGAGCATCCTCTCTTAGAAGCCAGCAACTGAGAAGTGGCAGGGTGGCACTGTCATTGAAAGGAACCTTACCATCACCCCAACTTGTGTGGAAGGGCACCACTGCTGCCTAGAGAAGTTGTGGTGCTGCTATGGTGTTGTGCTACAGTCTCACAAAAGTTACAGGGAAATCCAATTGAGGTGTTGTACAATGTCTGGATGTGCACAATGCTATATTGTAGGCTCTTGCAGAAAGTCATATGACCAGCAACCTTGAGGAAGAGTCGCAGTCTGCTTATATACCAATGTAGAAGCAGCTGCACACCATGGCCTATCTTGCATTGCCTGGCAACCATGTTCACCCGTATTTGGACTACAGGGGCAACTTTATTTAGTGGATTATACGCTGCCTGGAAACTCTTGTTGTGTTTCTCCAGCGTCCAAGCCCAGCCTCTATTTGCACGCTATCATTAAAAGAAGAGGAAAGTAATTAAAATGTAGGTTAATACCGATAGCAACAACGTGTGTTTCCCTGTATTCTCATGCACCTTATTTGAAGATCATTTTACCATATTTTCTTATATTAAACCTATCAGCAGAAATAAAATGTGGAGGGAATGATGGCGCCTTCATACTTTCTAAATACGCCAGGTGAGCCCCTTACAATGTGAGAGGATTGGAAAGAAGGCTTTTAAGCTCATGTTGAAGCTGTTGGTGGGGATATATTCACTAGGTCCTGCAAACTGGTTTTGTTAAAACATTGTTTAGGGATGGAAGGGCATTGAATCTTTAAACATTTGCCACCCTTATCAGAGGAAGATGTTGAAGTATCAGATAGTGATGATTATGAAGTGGCAATAGAAAATTTAGATTTATTCTGTAGAAAAAAAAATGAAATGGTAGAAAGGTTTACATTTGTATAAAGAGCTCAAGTGCCTGTGAAATCAATGGATGATTGGCAGCATTATGGAGCATGGCAATCATGTGCAACTACTGAGGCATTTTGGTTGAGATGTTGCCTGATCAACCGGTGCTGAAAACTGGCAAGAAACACAAGCAAGAAATACGTTTGAATGCAAAAAAGTAACTTTGTTAAAAGCATTAGATATAGCAAAAAGAGCAGAGGAAGGACTTAAACACATGTCATTGAGCAATGTTGGAAAAGTGGAAGTGGTAGAGGCAAACATGTACAGCGCAGCCACGAACAAAAAAGAAACAGCTATTTCTTTGCTAAAACAAATTGGTTGGGTAGTGATAAATGCTTCTCATGTTAAAATGTGGGTTAAAGTGTCAGGTAGCTACTGATCTCAATTGTCTTGACATTGGTCAGGTGTGTAGAAGTTCAAGATGAAAGGACTTTTTGTCAGAGTCTACAAAGGTAAGGGAGGTAGCTTTTCCATGTCAAGGGGGTCTGTTCACATGGTTGGAGGGGAAAGTTCAGATAGTCCTGCAGAGGAATTTTTAATTCAGGTAAGTGAAGTTAGGACTGCTGCAGAAAACGTGCATCCTTATTCCACTATCAAGATTAATGGGGTGGCTGATCTGGTGCACATTAAACCTTGATTGATGAAGGATATGTTGAAAGATTTCTTTATCATAAGTTGTTTAAACCAGACATCAAATGTGAGGCCTATGAAAACAAACGCATAGAGTTATTAAGGCACCTTGAGCGTTCTCTGGGATTCCAAGGCATAAAAACATGTTCCAAGGTATGCATTATTAGGGATGGATCAATCATTAGGGTGGACACAACAGCGAGATTTACTGATAAGACCAGACCTTAATTATCCAGATCAGGTATTGGGAGCACTGAGTGATGTGAACGTGGTGTGAAATGAGATATGGCAAGATACATTAGTGTGTTCAAAAGTGAGTTGGGATTGCTCAAAGTTTTCAAACACAAGATTGTGTTAAAAGATGGAGTTTGACCCAAAGTGCACAAGCATCTTAATGTGACTTTGATTATGAGGGAGCCTTTAAAGAGAACTCCAAAATTTGTGTGAGGCAGATATCATTGAAGTAATTGAGGCTTCCGAATGGTCGGCCTGAGTGGATTTGGCTAAAACACCCAATGGAGAATTGAGGTTGCTTGACCTTGTCGCGTTGGCTCTCATTATCCTAAATGAGACTACTAGATTTCTAGGTGGCAGAGTCGTTCCTGGTGTGGGGGACTAAGTCTGACCCACTAAGAAGGACCCTTGTCACCTTCAATCCGGTTTTGCTCCGGCTAACTAGCAGTGCCTCATCTCTCCCAAAGAGAAGGGATGATTTGGTAGCCGAGCGCATGACATCTTAGAACTTCTTAGGGAACTCGTGGTCACTCAGGTCTCTCTCATTGACAATATGATCTCACATACAAATGACAGAAACAGTTCAAGTTTTATAGATTGATTTAATAAAACGACTGCATTCTAGATAATAAGGCGTGAGCCACAATAACCAGAACCATACAACACAGAAGGATTAAAATAGTAACCAATAGAGTGAAACATAGGAATAATGCTATCATAGTGTTAACAAACTACGTTCTCTCTAATTTTGTTCTATTTTGAGCACAGCATGTTAAGCTCTAAGCTTGCCTTTCAGATTCCCTGGGAAGACATCAACCCTCATACCTGAGCAAAGGCCTGTGATCTGGATCAGCATCTGCAACAGGGCAGTCAGTGTCTAGTTGTGGTTCCCTGGTCGGAATCTCCCTCTTGCATGTATTAGGACAAGGAAGTGTTTTTATAACTAACATGTCGATGTGGTAACAAACCGTTCTACGCAAGAATGTGTATCGTCTACAACCCAAAGACTAAACTCCTACCACGTCTATCGGCAATGTAACAGACTGTATCCTTGACTGAAGCACAGAGTGAGCGAGAATATGTTATTGAAAACTCTGATGCTGAAGTAGGCTAAACAGTGTGATATAAAGAATAAAACAAGACCGTAGAACTGGTTATTAAAAAATAACAATATGCAGAGTCTAAAAAGAGCAACCAGGGCACTCCATGATTAGTTATTTTGTGACGGATACTTTAATCCTTAGCGTTGCAGTATGCGAACAAAAATACAAATATACATAGATGTACAAAGTCCATGTAGACAATTGAAAATACGTGAGATCGGTGATAGCCAACACGTGTTTCGTCCTTACGGACTTCTTCAAGGCTTAAAGGTTGTATAAATTCAGGAAATGCAAAGTTCCAATATGTAGTGAGAGTAGAGTCACGTATTTTCAATTGTCTACATGGACTTTGTACATCTATGTATATTTGTATTTTTGTTCGCATACTGCAACGCTAAGGATTAAAGTATCCGTCACAAAATAACTAATCATGGAGTGCCCTGGTTGCTCTTTTTAGACTCTGCATATTGTTTTATACAGCACTCAACCTAGTCGGTGCTCTGCTACCGCCTATGTGTCTGTGTATTTTCGAAACCCGTGGTGGTTGGGTTTCTGCACCAGGTTGGCACCCAACATATGTTTGTACTCTTGATACTATATTTCCGTACTTACTTTCTGCCAGATGCGCAATGATAAGCATTTAACCACTTTTTCTGAGGAATGTTGACTTATTGCAAATTAAAAAATAACAGTACAAAGCTGAATAAAATGCATCTAGAGCAAAGTGCACAGAGGCCCGATGCTGCGAACAAAGAAATAAAATGCATCTAGGGCAAAGCGCACAAAGGCCTAACGCCTGAAGCAAGCGCGCAAAAGCTACATAAAAATGGCTACACTACAACCTTAACAAGGCTATTTGGGTGGACAATACTGGGGAAATACTGATGATGATCAAGGGAGCAAAAATGTTTTCTACCTTGGATTTGCCGCCCGCATATAACCAAATTACCTGCCATCCAGACTCAAGGCATATTACACATTTTGTCACACCTGAAGGCGCATTTGGATTCAAATGTTTGCCCTTTGGTCTGGCTTCAGCTTCTACTGTATTCCAGAGGTGGATGTCCTAACTATTCAAAGGTCAAGGCAATATAACACACTTCCAAGATTATATTTTGGTTTTGAGATAGTGAGAAAAAACACCATGACATTTTGCCTAGTGCTGGAAATTTTACAGTAAAGAGGGTTGACTATTAATTTGGAAAAATGTGAAATTGGAGTGAGGAGAGTTAAATATCTTGGACACTGATTAGTCAAAAAAGAGGTATCACTAATGTTGAAGCTCATGAAGGCCATTGATGTCCCCATTGCCAAGAGACAAAGATCAACTGAGGTCCTTCTTGGGATTGGCCGAACAATATTCACGGTTCATTCATTTGTTTGCAGACAAAACTCAGAGTATGCATAAATTAATATTGAAAAATGCCAGATTTGACTGGGTCACGGAGTGTGAGCGAGAATTTGAGCAACTGAAGAAGGAAATTGCACCTGCTCCAGCACTCAAACCTTTTGATGCATGTGATAAGAGCATTGTGTGCACAGATGCTGGTGCCATAGGTTTGGGTGTGAAATTGTTGTGGATTAGACAGGGGTCACAACTGCATATGATTTGAGACCATTAAGGGGTGTGGAATGGACATAGGCTATCATTGAGAGAGAAGCCTTGGCGTGTTGGTGTGGGATGAATAATTTACAACATTTGTATGAGGAACAGATTTGCCAATTCGCACAGATCACCGTCCCGTTATTGATGCCTTCACCATAAAGCAACTTGTCAGGCTTTGTCCAAAATTTTACACTGGATTCTGAGCATGCTGGAAATTTTGTATACCATGCAGTATGTGCCTGGCAAGAAAAATGTGGTGGAAGGCTGTCTATCAAGGTTGCCGCTGAATGACCACATTAATGACGATGATAATAAAAAAGTTGGTTGCAAACGCATGTGTCATTACTGAAAGATGCATATCTCATGAGGATTTGGTGCAGGCTGTAAAGGAGGATGAAGTATTGTAGGAGTTTCTGGGGTATATACCTATTGGTTGGCCAGTAAAGGAAAGACTTCAGATAATGTACAGTTGTACGGGAATGTAGGCACAGAATTGTCAGTGGAGGCAACATAGTGTTGAGGGGAAAGGTTTTGGTAGTGCCAGGAGCATTAACCTGGCACATTTTATTGTTAGCTAATGAGGGACATAGTGGTATGGTTGCGAGTAAACATAGAGTGAGAGCAAAATATTGGTGGTCAGCATTAGATAAGTATGTGGAAAGAATGGTGACAGATTATTTCTCATGTGCATTGTTGGAAAATGGGTTATTGGTAAGGGCAGGTAAGTACCCACACTTAGCAATAGGACACTAACCTCCACTTAGGTCCAGTTAGGTCTCAATAAATTAAACCTAGCTCAACCCTTGGTAGCTTGGCAATGAGTGAGAAGGCTTGACTTAGGAAACAAAGTGGAAAGCATTCAAAAACAGTAATAAATAAATCACAGGAAACAGTTTACAAATACAAAACTAATTCATAATAAAAGGAAATATTTTTTACTTTAAAATGACACCAAAACGAATAAAATCGGATAAAGGGAACTGGAGATATACATTTTTAAAGAATTAATGCTTTTTAGCACTTGGAAACGATTAGCCCCAATCTGGTCATCTGGTCTAACCTCGACTGGGGCAATGTCAAATTTTAAGGCCGACCGTGATGGAGTCCAGCTTGGCTACCACCGGCGGGATGTCTCGATCAAAAGTTTACCTTAGGACTTAGTTATTTTTCTGGAGATTTTCTTCAGCTGGACCATGTCGCCAGTCCAATCCAACCTCTTGGAACTCTTCTCTGGAACCCTCAGTGGAGATTTTTACCTTCGGACTTAGTAGTTTTTTAAAGATGAAAATTCTTCAACCGGGGCAAACCTGAATCTTGATCCAACGTCCTTTGAGCCCTCTTCGCATACACTACATGGGAGATCCCAGTCAACTTCCTACATTCAAACTTAGTCACTTTTTGGAGATTTTCTTCACTGGGACAAACCTGCAAGGCAGGCTGGGTCGCGGTTGAGGCAAGCCAGCTATAGTTGCCGTGGCAGGTCGGTCCCTTTATGGAGCTTTTTTCCAAAAGTTCTACAAACTTCTACAAACTTCTAGATCTTCTTCCAGATGTTCCTTTAAGGTTCTTTTGAGGTCTGCAGCTCACCCCATGGTTCCAGAAGCTCTGAGATGCTCCTTGAGGGTGCTGACTACAACTCCCAGAATGCACCTGGAACAAACTCCAATTTGGCCACTGGATAGTGGTCAGCTGATCACTTTCTTCAGGAGTTGGTGCAGGGGACTGTGGTTTACAAGTTTTTACCTGTAGCAAACAGAAAGTCCCTCCTTGCACCAGTTGAAGCCAGGCAAAGTCCTTCTTGAGGTGAAGCCCAAGTGTGCAGCTGGAGCAGTCCTCCAGAGTGCAGTGTCCAGGTGCAGGTTAGGGGTCCAGTAGGGCAGTCCTTCTTCTCCAGTAGTTCTCCCTTGAAGGGATCTGAGGTGTGGGTGCAGGTCTGCCAGTTTTATCCTTGGTCCTGGGGGAAAAACTGGGGGGTCCTGGTTCTCCAGTCAGGCGTAGGATCCTTCTCCCTGTGATGACCACTTACTGGGAAGTGTGGAAAAAATCAATTCCAGGGAGCAATATTCCTCAAAAATCCATCATGGCTGAAAATGATTTTTGGAGGTTCCATCTAGCTGAGCCCACCTACTGGTGTGGCTAAAAATCCTAAACAAACCCCTCTCCTGCCCTCTCCTAATCTAATCAAGGGGGCACCTAACTGTCTGGGTTGTGCAGGATGTGAGGGAGGTGCTGGGTTGCTCTAAACGTCCTTCCCTGCCTTTGAACCTTCTTGCTTCCCCATCTGCTGAGGGAAGATCTCCTCCCCAGGCTCCTGTCTTTGTGTTGAGCCAGGCCACTTCACACCTCATCAAGGCAGCCTGACCAGGCTGCCAGAGGCTGGCCAAACAGAGCAAAGCAGCAAAACACTGCAGAGCTGAAGTTGGCAACTTTTCAGGTAAAGTTTAAAACTCTTTACTTGAACAAGTTATATTAAGTCCAACAATTGTAAGTTGTGGGATTTATTGTAACAATTAATTTGATACCAAACGTAAGGTATTGGTCACTTAAGGGGACTTTATAAATTAAAAGAAAGCCTCCCCATTCTAACCTATGGAGGCCATTTAAAAATTCTGCAGCACACACAGAAGTGCCAAATCGTCATTAATGATTGTTTATGGGCAGGAAGAGACACCTTCCCACACATAAACCATCAAACCCCCCCAACGCAGACATCCGTGCATGCTCAGTTTAGCGCCAATACAGAGGACAACACAGGGGTGCACCGTATTCAAATAAATACAGCGCATCCCTGCATTGTGAAAATTACGGAGAGTGGCGCTGCCAATTTGGGTGCAGCGTTGTGCTCTGCCATTTTCTGTGAAATATGGGCTTTAATTTCCATTCCAGATACCAAGTTTGAAGGTTAAACTTTTCGTCGGGCCAAACTTGGTCCCTGTATTAGATCCGGGCTCCATTATGGTCTCCCTTAAGCCTTACCCTTGTCCCTGTCAAGCACAACCAGATGACTGGGTTTGGAAATTAATGATTTTTAGCTCTATTTTAATTCTTAAAAATTTAAAATTATTAATACTGGTTGTAACTTACCCCTGCCTGCTGCACTTATGTGGTAATAATGACTAATGTTCCCCCTTTGCCCCCTGGTTCTGTTGAGTCACCTGATCAATTGAGGAACAAGGTCCTCCACTGTTTATAGTCTATGGGTCTTATTACAAGGATGGTGGTCAACTGACCCGCCAACCTACTGCTGTCCCTACCAGAATCTCTGACCTTGACGGATGACGGCGGTGCAAGTTGTAATTAGCTCCTGCTGATTACAACCTTCTTCTCTGCCAGCCTTTTCATGGCAGGCTGGCGGAGAACAAGTTCAGTGGGCAACAGGGAGGCCACAGCACTTCCCATGCCAATGGCATGGACGGTGCAGGGGTCCCCCTGGCCAGCACCCTTGAGATAGGCACTGTCTGCTGTGTTGGTGCCCCCAACATGTGGCAGCATTGCCGCCGGCTCTATGATGAGCCAGCGGCAATGCTGTCACACCTTTCTCACTGGGCTGATAGGCAGGAACCTTGGTTCCTGTCTGTCAGCCCAGTGGGAAAGTCAAAATAGGGCCAGTGGAGAGACTGCCACCTCGACGGCGGTCTCCTCACCACAGGTCTGGCAATCGTAATCAGGCCCTAAGTTTGTTTTCCCTAATGTGACAGCTGACCAAATAATCATGACAAGAAGGGTTGTGTGGATTGGAACTATCAGGAAAACTATTAAGGGGGACTGTGTCATTATAAATGTTAAATATCCTAGGGCAGCAGGAGAGATTTTGTCCAGGGCCCCAATGTTAACTTAAATCCCGGCAATATCATACTTCTTCCCCTGGGGTATTTTTTATCGTAAGTTGCACCCATTTTGCAGGGTGCCAGTTGCCGCTCCCTCTGCCCAGTCCTCCATGACTGATCGTCAATGAGTTGTGGAGGTAGATGGACATAATATCCTTGGGGTCCCATTCCACCAGGAGAAAGTGGATGATCAGACTATTAATTCTCTATGCCTCAGTCATGACCATGCAGTTGGGGCTACTGCCCTCACCTCTAACCATCCTTCTCAACTATTTGGGCACATTAAACCAAGAGTCCTCAGTCTAACTGCTGTATCTGCTCCACCATTTTCAGCGGCATATAAAGGAGAATGTTTATTTGTTTCATGAAAATTATTCAGTCTTAAAAACAAGTTAAATGGCCCAGACTGGATTCATATCACCTCTACATCTAAAGTGATCTGCCTCCAGGAAACCAGGGAAATTGATCCCTCCCATGTGGAAGAGTTTTCTACTATCGTCACACTTTCAATACTGTCATTTTCAGGTTGCCCAAAGGGTGGTCAATTTTAGGAGGTCTTTCACTGCCTCACCCTATCATCAACTTGTGCAGAAGTCTTTCATTGGCAGGTCTTAGTTAACTTTTCTAATAATATCTTTGATTTCACCCAGAGTGCGGTCATTATGGCCTTAGAGGCTGACCTAGACATGTTCCTGTAAGCCTGCCCCCCAAGTTGTTTTATTTTAATATACAGGAATGTACTCTTTCAGCAAAATTGGTGTGTGGCATTATCGATCCAGAAGCTGAGGGAGATCCACACTTTTTACAAAACATTTATGGACAGTCTCTTAAATCCCTAATTTTTAAGTACAATCTATTATTATTGGAGACCAATACAGAAGCAAACAATTCCCAGACTGCTTCTTTAATTGGAAGTGAAGCTAGCATGACTATTGACCATATTTAGCTAGGAACCTTGTTCTTTACCATAGAATAACTGCAACTGCACTAAGTGATCATTCCCCTTTAGTTGCATCAGTGTTACTGCATGCTGAGAGGCTGGGGGTAGGAAGAAATACTGCCAGCATGGACACCACCAGATCCAGTGCTGTTCGGATTAAGTGGACAGGGTTTATCCTTCAATGGTGCTGCAAAGGTTGATAATTGCTAATGCAACTGAGTTTAAATACTGCCTGGGTAATAAGGTCGTTATCATAAGGCTGGTTTATGCATTTGAAGCAATAGTTAGGCCACCTAAAGCCCTTTTGACCCATAGACGTAGCCCCCGGTTCTCAAAGAAACGTGGTTTGTTTGATCACTCTTGTGCTCAGGCTCCCAAACTGCTGCAGATTGCACTGCATAGTGCACCTAGGGACCACACTGCCATTGAGTTACTTAGGAAAGTTTACAAGCACTAGCAAATAGGAAAAAGGCATAGTCTAACTTGGCCCAGGTGGCCGAGGCCACTCTGTCCGGGAACACTCTCAATGCCCCTTTTTTGAAAGATGACTCAGTCCCTGAACTTACCTCGCATATGCTCCCTCATGTATGAGCTGAGCATTATTCTGATATTTTTTGGCTCCCTAGCAGGTGATAAAGGCTTGCTAGTTAGTCCAACTTGTAGCAGACACCTGTAAGTGACCATTGAGGAGGTCCTTCTTGCCCAAGATTGCAGTGCAGGAGGTGAAGCGCCCAGACTAGGCGGTGTCATGATTGATGCCTTCAAGACTGCAGGGGAACTCTGTGGTCCTATTCTGACCTGTGTACTCAATGCAGAAGCTGAGAATACAATCTCCACTAGCTGGGCTGATTCCATCATAGTGCCTATCTTTAGGAAGGGGGTCATACCTGACCCCATGTGTTGTTATCCAATTTCACTTCTGGACTCTTCTGCTAAACTGATAGGCAGAGTTCTCCTGCAAAGACTAGAACAGTGGGCAATCAATAATTCCTTTCTCTTAGGAGCCCAGTACGGTTTAAAAAAAGGGTGAGGGACAGTAGAATAGTATGTCAACTTGAACTTGCTTATCAGTAAATACACAAAAGCTACGTCTGACTCATTATACCTGTGTTTTGCTGACCTTAGCAGTTCCTTTGATTTGGTAGATCATTTAATTTTATGGCACACCCTACTTTCACAGGGGCCCCTAAGACTATTGTTATCTTTCTTGCTAAATTATATAGGGCCCTGCCTGCCAAGGTACACCTTAGCCCATGTAGAGAATGTACTCAATCCTTTAAAGTCAGGAAGAGAATCAGATAGGATTGTGCATTGGCCCTGTTCCTATTTTCACTCCACACCAACAGGGTTGATGATGCCCTTAGAGCTCTGCAGGCTAACATATATTATTCACAAAGAGGTTGGGTTAACTTAGCTAGAGAATTTACTCTTACTCAAGCTGATCCTTCTTTGGCGATCAATTTGAGCCAAGCCTGAAATGACCTTAACAAGATCTGTTATCACGGACTGTCTAGCATTTCATAATGCTTTTAATATCCATTGGCTTCCCATATTATGACACCCTCAAGGAGCTTCATGGCTCGCTTATGATCCAATCCCCACATAGTGTGTTGGCCTTGTATAAGGGTGAAATGAAAGCCCTTTACCTAGGTACTAGGTCTGAAAATAGGGTGTTCAGTGAACGCAGGAAACCTATGGTCGCTTCTACATGTCAAACTCTTCTGGGGAAGGTTTCCAATCATATATTCCTATGGTCTCACGCCCCCAGCACCAATTTGTTTTAACTAGGTTGCTGTTAGGTATAATGCACTTTTTAGCCACCTTTCTAGTTATGAAGCAATGACCTAGAGATATGAACACGTGCCCATGTGATGGCAACTCAAAGCAGAACACTAAGTACTTTATCTCATTTTCTAGTTTTCGTGCTGGATTGCAGAGATACTACTTGAGACCATTTTTCTTTGCTAATAATGTGAGGGATAACAAGGTTGCCTTAAAAGTTCTGTGTGCCCTGGCAGACCCATCATTATGCTACAGTACTTCCTCATTTATATGGGGCCCAGTCCGCATAAGGAAAAGTATCAGTTTCTAGTTCTAACATGGATTTTATGCATCTCACTCACTTGTATTGTACACAATGGGATGAATACATATTCCCTAGAACTATCTTTCTAGGAATTGAGAACCAGAGTTTATGGTCACTCCCTAAGCCTGCCGCACCTGCAGTTGAGTGTTTTTAAGTCTTTACGTTGTCATATATATTTAGGACTGTGGCAGGACAAGGATATGTATTGTATTTCTGCCTGTGATTGGTGTAATGGGTATCCCTTAATAGTTACTGTCCAAAGAATGTCTATTTTATCTTTTATTTGTTCTGAATTGATTTTATTTCTGTAATCATTGTTTTCAATTATTTATGTCATATGGTCAATTTGTTTGAACCAAATAAAGTGTTTGAACTGAACCGAGTTCCTATCTAAATACATGCTAAAATACTTAAATGTTACAATTTTAAGGAACCTCAATTTACACATGATTCACCCCTTGACCCACGCTGTCAACTTCTCTTTGACAACATGTCCTCATGGGACACGCAGCAATTCATAAGCTAGCTCACTCACGTGATGGGCCACATCGTGTACATCATTTTCTCTAATTGCCAACTTCTGGTGTCTGATGACAAACCTTCATTTTTGTCTGACCATGCACTTACCTACTTCAAATGGAAGGTTGACCATGCCCTCAGTGAGGCAAGACCTGCCCTGACTTATCCCCTAGAAACTGGGCCACTACCTCACACTGGGACCTTAGTAGCTCCCTGAGTGAGCAACTCCCTCATATGAGTGGGGATATTGATGTCAATGCCCTGTCGGTTAATGCGTGGCTTATACAGATGGCCGATATCATTGCACTCATTAAACCTAGAGCAGACACCTCCATGGTCAAATGCTTATCGGCGCCATGGTTTAACAAGGAGCTCAAGGACCTTCACAAACTATGTAAGAAAGAAAGTTAGAGGGGTCAGTACCTTCCCAAGGACAAATTAATCTACAAGAATGCCTTAAATAAATACTATCAAGCAACCTGGAGAACCCAACCAGACTTTTTCAAAGCTCAAATTGACAACTCACATAACAAACCGGGTGAGCTATTTAAAATTGTCAAAAAATGCCCTTCTTCAACTGTTTCGCCCTCACTCACGCTGTGTACGCAACTTTCAGATTTCTTTGATGCAAAAATTAAAACTATTGTAGATTCCTTACGTTTGGTGTATCCTGACTCTGCAGACAAAAGGGAGCCCATGGTGCAGCAGGAAGCTTTGCATACACCTAGCAGCCCCTCCTTGCAGTAGTTCATTCTGATCTCTCTGGATAAATCTGCTTAGGCCCTTAGCACATGCAAATCTGAGTCCCCAGATGACCCATTTGCTCCTCATATTCTCTTTTTCAACTGTTCGCAATCAACCCCACCCTAAATCGACTGTTAAACCTGTCCATATGGACAGCCATTGTTCCCAGCTGTTGGAAACAGACCAAATTAATTTCTATGTTAAAAAAGCTGTCAGCTGACAAATCCAATCTTTCCAACTTTGGACCTATTCCTTTGCTCCCGGCCTTTGCTAAAATATTTGAGAAGACTATTAACAGACAACTCTCTGTCCTTTTAGAATGGAATAAGCTGCCACACCCCTCCCACTCTGGCTTTCACCCAGGCTTCAGTACAGAAACGACTTTTCTGGTGGTTGCTGACACCATTAAGCTGGCAGTGGATAAGGAGAAGCAAGTGGCCCTGATCCTCCTTGATCTATCCACAGCTTTATGACACTGTATTGCACACTTTACTTCTACAGCATCTAGGCAACACTGCGGTGTGTGGCCATGCGTTGGCCTGGTTACACTCTTTTCTGGCAGGCAGACACCAATCTATATGGATGCCTTCATTTACCTCAGAACCAAAACCTCTTGGTTTTGGGGTACCTCAAGGGTTTGCATTGAGTCCAATGCTTTTCAATGTTTATATGACCTCACTGGCGAATCTTGTAGAATCCTATGGTGTACAAACAGTTTTGTATGCCAATGACACAGAACTGCTCTTTACCCTAGAGAAGAAGTCCCCAGATGGGCTGAGCAGTTTCAAGGCTTAATTTTAGCAGTGTTGCTATGGGTGCATGCCAGCAACCTTTAATGCAATGCCAGTAAAACTGAAATCCTGCTCTTTGGGATCCCACCTCCCAAGTAGAACATTAGCATCTGGCCTCATGGGGTCCTGCCTCCTCTACCACCTGCTTTGGTCATTCTCAACCTGGGGGGTGAAATTAGATAATTCTGCCACCTTCGCCCCCAGGTAGCCAGTGTAGTAAGCTCCTGTTTTGGAGTACAAAAGAGTATAAAAAGCTTTCTTTACCTTCTTCCCATACCGCAGCAGAAAATAGTGACTGAGACCCCGATCACCTCATGGCTAGATTATGTCAATTCTCTTTATCGGGGCTTACCTGCTTATCTCCTGGGAGACTGCAGCTGGTGCAGAATGCCATAGCTCAGCTTCTATGGAGACTCTCTAGGAGGACCCACGTCCAACCTTACTTGAAAGAACTTCACCGGCTTCCTATTAAGGCACAGATGAGGTTTAAAAGATTAGTCCTGACACACAGAGCTTTCTATCACTCTGACCCTCAACACCTGTCTAAAAGATCACCCTCTATCAACTATAGAGACCACTCCATTCCTGTAGTTCCGTGTTGACGGAGATTTCAAAATTCAGAAGGAAAAGTGGGCCGCAGCTCCCATTCCTACTTGGCTGCTAAAGATTGAAATGCCCTCCCGCAGCAGCTTCAAGCCACAGAAGATATTCAGGCCGTCAAGCACTTTCTTAAAAACTTGACGTTTGGACTCGCATTCTAATTTCAGACCACTCAGGATCAGTCCTACAGATAGCACCAGGACACTAAACAAATAGCTGTTGCTCTTTAAAAATCCCCTATATAGGTAGATAGATAGGTACTAGTACTCACTTTGCATTTCCATCAGAGCTAGCTGCGCTTTATCAATTGAAGCCAATTGTTAGCATCTGCTCTCACTGCTTGTCCATTTTAAAATGTAAATATTAATCATCAATCATCATGTGTAATGGATGTTTATACTTTGATATTTATTGTGTTTTGTTCATCTCTGCTGCTATTGCACGGTTCCACTCATCTTGATCTATGTAAATCGCCTACTGCATAGCATGCCCTAGATACAGAAGGTGTCTTGTGCACTAATCATGATCAAAATGTTTTCTGCTGCATTAAATGAATAAAACCATAAATTAAAAATAGCATTATTTGATTTCTAAGTCAATTAATTATATAATTGAAGGGATAGTTTAATAACTAATTTCCCATTTGATCCTACCAAAGAGTATACTGCAAGGCTTAATGCACCCATCAACAACAACATTATAGATTACATGCAATAAGACTTTTTGTGGGTCCTATGGCTAGCCAAATGTTAGAATATTGTTGAATGTTGTATATATACAAATGATAACAAGCCTAATCATCCACAATGATGGCCTTTTGTCTAGATCAAGCATACTCACTGTACAGCTTAGGGGCTTCATGTGTCCCCCCTGCCTTTCACATGTGACCCCCAAATAACAGAAGCACTGGACTGCTGTGTACTTGCCTGGGCTGTGTTTGATAGATGGTACACAAATGGGCAATTATTTATTTATGTTAGTTAAAGTAAAGAAAAAGAGGAACAGAAGGGGTCCTGCAGAGCGTCACTTTACGAAAATCTTCATGCTTAATGACATTATACAATAAACATGTAACAATGTGATGTCATCTCTACAAAATTAAATAAATATTTATTTCTCCAACATGTAAGTGTTTCAAATTGGTGCATCATTACCTTGTGAGGCATTTATCCGAAGTTTTAAAACATTAAATATTCATGACTTTGTCTATTTTTAACCAAGAGGCTGGTCAGTTGTCATGCACACTATGTGGCCTAATTTGTTTTTATACATGGAACAATGTTATAGTCTAGTAAATCGAACGCAAGAGGAGTCTTTGTATGTGAACATCCTGAATTTACGTAATTCAAAGTTCTATCATATGTGATGATTAAGAAATAGGAGGCAAGGTATAATAAAACAATTGTCTAGGATCACACAATTTGGTAAAGTGGGAAAGCTGAGATTGATCCAGGGTTTTCTGATTTCACATTGTGCAATTCAGCCACTAAATTGTCATCTCCTTCTCAGTCTCTATTTACATCTAAAGTTAATGCTTTACCTTTAATTCTCAGCGCATGTGGTTAGAGGACAGGTGGAAGACACAATCCAAATGAAGGATCAGCTCATTTTGACCGGGAGGATTGAAGAGAACCTCGAGCTGAGCCAGAGCCAGACATCTGACTTTAGCTTGACTCAAGCATTCAGTCGCTCACCCACCTCCAATGGCAATTAAGGAGCCAATACCATAGGAAGGGTTTGATTTCATCATGATCAAACAAGTTGGTGAAGAAGAAGTGCCATCATCAAAGTGCAGGACTCCTTGTTTCAAGGTCCAGCTCTTTCTCACTACATCACATTTTAGTGAGTGAACTATGAGACTGTGTGTTCTCTCCCCATGGGGGGCCAAGCAGTTTAATAGCGACTTCACATCCAGCCTGTATTGGCAAACTAGTAAATTCAGGATTGAATATTAAATCCGCTACTGCCATGGCTAAAACCTCCCCACTGTACCATGCCTAACAGTTGCAGTTTGTTGTGTGTGTGTCTGCATACCTCAGTGAATTGCACACTTTGTTGCAGGGTCTTTTCAAGGATGTTTGAAGCACTCAACAACTTAACTAAGCCTGTTTCTAAGCACTCCTAATGTTTATAGATAGAGACTAAAGGCATAAGAAGATTGTGAGGCCTAAGATTAAGTTTCATTCCAATTTTTTAATCAAGTTGCTTCTCTTTTACACCTGACTTGCCAAAGGTAGCAACAGGAAAATGATAAGGTTTTCTCCAGGGGGAGATAGTAACGTAGGAGCATCATAACACAATACTGTAAAACCTTTGGATCTGGTTACGATTCAGGTGGTCACAAGGCCACCAGACTCATTGTGGCAGTCGGACTGCCGCTACTGTGGAGGTCTGACCGCCACCTCACGAGGCTGGTGGGCAGACCCACCAACAGAACGCTGCCTTCACCAGG
Source organism: Pleurodeles waltl (assembly GCF_031143425.1). Lineage (NCBI taxonomy): Eukaryota > Metazoa > Chordata > Amphibia > Caudata > Salamandridae > Pleurodeles > Pleurodeles waltl. The sequence continues at coordinate 73,594,870 of NC_090450.1, read as the reverse complement.
ATCCAAGATCCCGATGGACTGACAGCAGTCTTGGTTGTAATCAGCCAGGGTATCACTGAACTCAGCGTCACCTGGCAGATTACAACCTAATATTCTGACAGCCTTTTCATGGTGATTTCCCACCATGAGAATTCTGACGGACAACAAGTCCAGGGGGCCACATGGGGCCCTCTGCACTGCCTATGGCATGAGTGGTGCAGGGCCCCCCCTACCCAGCACCCTTTGAATGTGCACTGTTTGCTTTGCAGACTGAGCTCATTCAGAGGGTGCTGGTCGGCCCCCTCTGTGCTATGAGATAGCACTCGGCTCCTTTAAGGGTGCCGAGTGCTATATATCATAGCACTGTTTCCACTGGTCTGACGGCAGGAATGCTCTATTTCAAGGTTTCTGGCGGTCAGCCAGGTCAGACTGGCAGAAACCTTGCAAAAGGGCATGGGAGTTGGGACCGCCAAACTCGTAATCAGCCCCTTTGTCTCCTCTATAGACTAGGGGCTAAATTTAGAGGTCAGCATGGAATGAAACCCTAAATCCCTACACCCACCTTAAACACCTGCTGCCCTGATCCCCACCCTGCTGACATCAATGCGACTTCTGTTACATCAAACCATACCTTTAGGCCCACAGGAAAATCTTTGCAATTACCATGGTCTAGATGGAGAAAAGGCATTCTATCAAATCATCTTCCTTATTAGAATATTTCATAGATTTGGTTTCTCCTTATTTTTCTTGGGCTTGTTTTTGACAGTGCTTAAATATTCATCCACAAGGTTACCTTGTCATGGGTAACGGAGGGCTTAGCTGGAGTAATTCCTTCTAGTGTAATTACTCTCAATTACTGCCAGCCCATAATTATGGGTAATTACGTGAGAAGTGTAATCCAGCATGTAGCACTATTTTCGTAGTGCAAAATGCACCGTTGCATCCAAAATGGGCACCCGGTTTCATTTTGCACTAAGAAAATAGCACTAAATGCTATGCTACAGGACACAAACAGCAGTAGCCAGAAGCTGTTTGCTTTCTCTTAGTTTTTTAATTTTTTTTATTTTATTTGTATTCTCATAACACCAAACGTGCCTACTATAATTGTGGCATCTATAACGGCATTACCTCAACCCCGGTAACACGGTCATAAATTGTTAGGGTTAGAATTTTCAATCTAGAAAACAGGCTTTTTACATTCACTACTAATCCTGCTTAAATTAATCTCTGTTAAGGTTGCTAGATCCTTCGCCATGCTAATACCAAAGATTTTAATAGCTTCCTTCCCCTCACGTCCTTTCCAGTTAAGATTCCATTTTATTATTACTGAACTGATATCCTGAGATTCGACCAAAACTAGAGACCTCCTTTTGTATTTTAGGGTGTGATCTTCTGGGATCTGTGGTAAACAAGATCAGGTCACCTGCGTATAGGGCTGATTTATTTGTGAGAACCCCCCAGGGCAACTAAAGGGAACAATACCACTATTTAACCTAAGACTTGCTGCAAAGGGTTTTTATATATAAGTTAACTAATAGGGGAGACAACAGGCACCCTTGTCTTGTCTCTCTCTAATTCTTCACATAGTCAGATAGACCCTCAGTAACTAATATCCTTGCCCTCCCAGAACTATACAACATTTCTATAACCCTACAAAAGGTATCCCCCAATCTTAGATGTTTTAGTACCACTGCTAAGTATGTCCAATTGACTTGGTTGAAGGCTTTTACAGCCTCTAATGTGATCATGGCTGCTGGTGTAAGATTGGCAGAGGCCAGGTCTATCACTCCCAAAAGGGAGTGCGTCAATTTATGCAAGTATCCTTTACCAATCTCTTCACCATGATTATTGCAAAAAGTCTTGTAGTCACAGTTTAACAGAGATATTGGGCCATATGACTCACATCTGTTGTGCAGATTGTTGGATTTTAAAATCAGACCAAAAGTAGCAGCCTGCCATGAACCCGGGGGACTAACTTCCCCAGGTAAAATACTATTTAATGCAGACGTTCATCCTGGAGCTATGACTTCATTTAATACTGCATATACCTCACTAGGGAGACCATCTGGGCCCGGGGCTTTACCTTTCTTGCAGTTATTCAATATTCCTTCTATGACCTCTATTTTTAAGCTGTGTCTTAACACTGCCTTTTCCCCATACTTCACTGTGCCCAGTTCTTTAGTTCCTAAACAATGCCGCAGCTCACCACTATTATCCTTCCAATACAAGTCAATAAAGAAACCATGAAAAGCTCTCTCAATGTCCTGAGACGACTTCAGGACCCTATTCATAGTCTTTGCCACAATTTCTGCTATAAAGCTCCTACTACAATCTGCCCTGCATTTCCACGTCAACATTTTACTGCAATTCAAAATGGATTCAAAGGAGCAAACTTGACTGGCTTCCCACCTCCTCCTCACATGAGTTTCCAAGTGGGTTTTCAATGTCACATGCATCTTTTGCATACTCTAGGATTTGACCTTCTTAACTTCTTCCTTCTTTCTGGGGTCATTTAGTTCCCTCTGTATCCACCACATACAGAATTTCTTCTTTATTCTTTCTAATTTCCTGCTAGTTCAAACTTATCAGTTATCAGTTATCAGCCTGGCTGATGAAGGGTGAAACCCTGAAACCGGTCCCAGGATGCTTGTTTCCAGTCCAGTGAGGACCTGGCTTGGCAGTGCGGGCTGGAATGTTCCCATGAGGGACAGGGTCAAGACTGATTTGCATATGGCTGGGTCCAAACTGGGGTGGCATGGTGAGCAAAAGAACGATGGATTAAACCCAGATCTGTGACTGGGGGTGAGTGTTTGCATTGTTCAGCACTCCGTCCATCATCCTTTTGTGTTGCTAAAGTTGCCCCAAGTGGGAAGGGTATGCCCAGACGTGGGTCCCTTGCTCACTGTGCCACTGGATTCAAGCTAGCCTGGCTGATGAAGGGTGAAACCCTGAAACCGGTCCCAGGATGCTTGTTTCCGGTCCAGTGAGGACCTGGCTCGGCAGTGCAGGCTGGATTGTTCCCATGAGGGACAGGGTCGAGACTGATTTGCGTATGGCTGGGTCCCAACTGGGGTGGCATGGTGAGCAAAAGAACAATGGATTAAACCCAGATCTGTGACTGGGGGTGAGTGTTTGCATTGTTCAGAACTCCGTCCATCATCCGTTTGTGTTGCTAAAGTTGCCCCAAGTGGGAAGGGTATGCCCAGACGTGGGTCCCTTGCTCAATGTGCCACTGGATTCAAGCTAGCCTGGCTGATGAAGGGTGAAACCCTGAAACCGGTCCCAGGATGCTTGTTTCCGGTCCAGTGAGGACCTGGCTTGGCAGTGCGGGCTGGACTGTTCCCATGAGGGACAGGGTCAAGACTGATTTGCATATGGCTGGGTCCAAACTGGGGTGGCATGGTGAACAAAAGAACAATGGATTCAACCCAGATTTGTGACTAAGGGTGAGTGTTTGCATTGTTCAGCACTCCGTCTATCATCCTTTTGTGTTGCTAAAGTTATACATTAAGGGGGTCATTCTAACTCTGGCGGGCGGCGGAGGCCGCCCGCCAGAGTTCCCCCGACAGAACACCGCTCCGCGGTCTGAAGTCCGCCGCGGTGATTCTGTGTTTCCCGCTGGGCTGGCGGGCGACGGCCAGAAGGCCGCCCGCCAGCCCAGCGGGAAACCCCTTCCCACGAGGAAGCCGGCTCCGAATGGAGCCGGCGGAGTGGGAAGGTGCGACGGGTGCAGTTGCACCCGTCGCGAATTTCAGTGTCTGCTGAGCAGACACTGAAATTCTTTGTGGGGCCCTCTTACGGGGGCCCCTGCAGTGCCCATGCCATTGGCATGGGCACTGCAGGGGCCCCCAGGGGCCCCACGACACCCCTCACCACCATCCTGTTCCTGGCGGTCAAAACCGCCAGGAACAGGATGGCGGTGAGGGGGTCGGAATATGGCAGATTCCCATGGGCAGCGGAGAGTCGGCGGTACACCGCCGACTTTCCGTTTCTGGCCGCGGCGGTACAATGCCCGGCGGTGCACCGCCAGCCTGTTGGCGGTGCTACCGCCGACCCCGGCCCCGGCGGTCCTTGACCGCCGCGGTCGGAATGACCCCCTAAGTCAGCAACAAGCTGTAACTGGCATTTGTTTTATTTATTAAAACATTATGGGGGTCATCCGCTGGTTCTCCGTTCCGCCCGCTGGGCTGGAGACCTGGGTCTACAGCCCGGCGGCCGTCACTATACTGCCGGCGGTATTTTGACCCGGCTTACCGCCCTGGATTTCCTGCGGTTGGAACCGCCATGAAATCCATGGTGGTAAGTACTATCAGTGCCAGGGAATTCCTTCACTGGCACTGATAGGGGTCTCCCCCACCACCCACCCCCGCCCCGACTCCCTCCCCCACACCCCCCTCCACCCCTGCCACCCCCCAAAGGTGGCAGGGCCCCCCTCCCCACCCCGACCCCCAACATCACAGAACTCACACACACACGACATGCACGCAGGCACCACCAACACACACACGCACACACACCGACATACATGCCTGCATCCACACACAAAGTCAGACACGCACACCCACATACAAACATACATGCACACATCCATACAGACATACCCACAGACATACACGCACTCATTCCCAAAACACACAACACCCCTGCAAGCATACACGCACTCACACTCCCCCTCTACATACACAGACACACACCCACATGCACCCACACAACACACAACACCCCCCACCCCCCTCCCCTAATGGACGATCGACATACCTGTTCCGTCGATCCTCCGGGAGGGGACGGGAGCCATGGGGGCTGCTCCGCCGACACCACACCGCCAACAGAACACTGCCACGCCGAATCACAGGATGTGATTCGGTGGGCGGTGGTCTGTTGGCGTGGCGGTGAAGGTGGAGCAACCTCCAATTCCCTGCCGCCCGCCAGTATGGCTGTTGGCGGCTCTCCGTCGGAAAAAGGATGGAGAGCAGCCAACAGTCATAATACGCCGAGCGGCAAACCACCACTACTGGTGGTCTTCCGCACGGCGGTCCCTCGGCGGTCTTGTAAAAAGACCGCCGAGGTTGTAATGACCACCTATGTATTATGTGCGCTGCATGAATGAATTGCTACTATGCATGTGTGAGAAAGACATCCGGTAAAAGAGACTCAAGCCACTAAGATTTGACATAGGTGTGTTTTTTTTTATCTCTCTCAAAGGAAGAGTTTTGTTGGTGTTGTGTATCTGTGTGAGCTGGATGGAACTGCAATCTGGACCCAGCAAATGGAAAATTACCGCCTCCTTAGATCTTGGGGTTGCTTTTTTGTCAAATGCATTTGTTTTCGTGCTGTGTGCTCAGAATCTGATTCACCAAAATCACTTCAACAATTAATTTGGCACACATTCCCTACTATCTGTAATTCCAAGTATCTAGCATGGTTTTTCACTTAAGTACTCCAATGCACACATCATCCATGAATGTTGAATGGCCTAAAAAAAAAATCAACAAGTATTGTTTAGTATTTGTCAATCCTTTTCATGTCATAAATAACTCATTTCTCCATTCTAACGAACATTACTGACTGTAGCTCTTAAAGTAAGCTTTGGAAGTGGTTATTCAAGGAAGGCCTCTGCCACAGTTTTGTTGAAGAGCTGGAGCAGCTGGAGCAGATATTTTATCACATTATATTGTGATGATAGCTGTTTGCCATAAAACTGTGCTCCAGTTAGCTAGAAATGTAGCTGCATTTGTTGACATCACTAAAGTAAAGAATACAACATAACATAATAGCATGAACAAAGCAACAAAACACCGCAAATAAACTATACGAAGAGCAACACAGCAAAATAGTCTAAAGGTGATTACAGTATCCACAGTACAACACACCAACATCATATTGAAACAATGCAAAATAGATGCACAACAGTGTTCAAGGAAGTTTAAAGCAAGCACTGCTGCCGTAACTACTTTCTGGGGCAGGAACAACTCCAGTCAAAAATAATTTGCGGTCTGGCTCTAGTTCTTGAAATCACTGTACAGTTTTGAGGTCAATGTTACAAAAATGAACAACAGATCTTCAACAATATTTAAATACACAGGGTTGTATCCTCCTGCTTTCATTTATAATCTATCATATTTTTGGCATTGTCATTCTTGTTTAAAACCCCAAAGCAATTCACAAAGCAAACTAAATCAACAAAAAACTATAAATAAGAAATATTGATAAAAAATGATCCACTAGTTTTTTTGTAAAATCATACATTCTCCTACGTTCATACAGCAGGACTAGAATATCCATCCTTAATGCATCTTTGGTTGCCTGCTCCTCCATGATTGTGCCAGCCGTTAGAACCCAAACTTTACCCTGTTACAGCGTGCTCAGATAACTCTGGTTTAAAATTGACGCTTTTTTCAAAACAAAGGACAAGAATTTGAACTTGACGGATGGGTTCCCTGTCACAATGGTGATGGATATCCCATCCCCTGAAATATAAATCCCATAGAGTTTAATGGGATTTAGATTTCAGCAGACAAGATATCCGTCACCGTTGTGATTGGGTAACCTGACCACTGAGTTCTAAATCAGGCCCATTGAATTGTATAGTAGCAAAATCTTATTTTTGCCACAATGTGTCATTTTTTCTTCTAATGTTATCATTTTTCAAGCACATGCTTATTGTGTAGCCTGGTACAGTGCAATGCAGCTGCACCTACATAAAATGGGTAACCCAGATATTTAATGATATATATGTATATACATATATATATATATGAATGAGAAGAGGGCCGAGGCGATCGCTGCCGCACCCCTACACTCAGTTACGTGGAAAGTTAATCAATCTGAAGGATGCAAGAGTCTTGAGGATCAACCCCCTAATCCTCAAAACACCAGGAAAATCCTGGTGAGACAAACTTAACGAAGGACTCAGCACTCATACGTATTCAAAGTTATGAGAGAATTTTTTTGTATATCACATATCCTTGTGAGATGCCATATGTTATAATATTCCACCAGTCAAATCTTCATAGAAAAATATTTTATATATATATATTTATATCACATGACATGAATCAAAATATAAAAACACTTTTTATAAAAAAATGTTTGCCTTTCTTTGGAAGCAAAACTTCTCTCCTTTGATTACATTAGTGTATGTTAAAAATGTCTGATTATCTAATATATCCGCTCTCACAATGTGAGCCCTCCTTACAGACCATTGATAATAATTCTAAAATTCGATTAAAATTTGAATTAACACCATACATCACTATATCCATGGATTAAGAGGTCGGTGCTGGTATCCTGTTTATGGTCAAATCCCATTCAGTGTAGTATAACATCTGTGGTACTACAAATGTTGTAAATCCATTAGATTTAAGTTTACTCCATTCCATCCAAACCTGACAGAAAAATGCACAAAATAGGACAACTCAGAACCTGGTAGTGAACACTTGCCTTCTTCAGTTAGGGGTAAGATTGTAAAGTTAGAAACCACTGGTCCACTCCTCCTCAAAATTACAGCCATCCCTGCGAATGTACACTGATCAAAGAGTGACATTTTGGTATTGTGCCATGGTCAAAAATGGAACTGGTTTGGTAATTAACGTAGGAAAGCGTTCCAAAAGGAGTTGTTACCATGGTATCAGTGGTGGTAGGTATACCATGGTATCAGTGCTGGTAAGTAGTTTGGCACTGATTTAACTGGTATGTTATTTTTTGCTATTAATCAATTGAAAAGTGTGGTAGAGCTAATAAGCAGAATTTAGGCTTTGCCAGAATTTCATTGCTCCTTCAAACTTTGCAAAATTCCATAATTTTGCTTTGCAGGAGATTTGCAAAAATTCTCAAGGTTTATGATTTTGAATAACTTTTTTAAAATTAGTGCATACCACGAATAAAAAAGTCTTGGAGACTGGAATGCAGAGAAAAGGTTTTGTTGAGAGACATTTTAATTTCAACCAGTCTACTGCTGATATCTCTTGAGCCTATTTTTATGTGAGGTGTGTGGTTGCTGAAGGAAGTTACACAAGATACCAGAAAAACACGAAACCTTAAGTTTGCAAAATTTTCATGGAATTTTGCCTTTTTAGAAAAAATTTTGTGAAAAAGTAAGCTCGTTTTGCATACCCCTAAGAGATTATGCAGTAATAAAGCTATAGAAAATCATGATTTAATACATTTTTAACTGCCCACATTAATGTTAAATGGAGGGGTATTATTGGACCCATGAAAAAAATAGAAAGGTGATATTTTAAGTCCATCTAAAATGTCAATAGAAATGTGTGCCAACGTAGCTCAGTGTTTTCCACCTCACTCAAATAATTTCAGAGTGTGTGTGTGTAAAATCAGAAAATATATGATGTGCCTTGACTTGGTCTTAGGGCTGTTATGAAAACCAAACAGAGGAATAAAGCCTATATAATGTTCAAATTATTATTTCCTGGGAATGGGGATGGGAATGAGGTTTAAAGAGTATGTACAAATAAACATTACACGCCCTGTGCACATCAATTAATATTAAGTATCACAACACTTAGGAGGCCCATGGAAGGAAGGATATGTCAGTAAAATCCAGCTGCACCTTTCGGAATGAATAATCTGAGATAAACGTCAGACTAATATGTGTTGCATGGAATCATACTGCATTACAATTTTCTATATGAGCAACAGTGGTTCTGTTAGATCAATTTTAAATGTCATATTCCTTGGTAGAGGCTGTCAATGTGCCCTCGAATAAGAATGAATCATCAAAACAGACACAAGCTCCATAGTTATTTTTAGAGAATTTTATTGAAAAATATGTGCCAATGAAATGTATAGAGATATCATTAGTAAAAAAATATGAAGCATTGCGGTGTTCGTGGGTGGACTTTTGAGCTTGACATGGGGAAGCGGTATGGGATCAGAGATAGAGAGAGAGAGGAAGAGCAGAGGATTTGGTAGCTTCTCTCTCTAGAAGACAGACTTCTGAATGGTGATTTAGATGAATATAGTCTGTGTTAGTTGCAACACTAACACAGTCTGTCAGTTATCTTACACCATATTATAGATCACAATTTTAATTATCTGACCACTGTGTTACTATTTCTCACCTTCGATTAGCCCCTTCCAAATTGTGCAATTTCTCTGGTGTATGGTAGGAACTGGTGTGTTCCTAGTGTAAATGAGCATAAGATCAGTTCTTCCTTCTACAATATGTGTTCATGTGTTTTGTGAGAGCCCAATTTGTCCCTCGTACCCACATATGTTTTTCAGTTTTGCAGTCTCTTGTACAGAAGGGCTATCTGATCAATATCTTCCCCCACAAAGTCTTATATCAGGAATTCAGGCCTTTTATATCCTTTCAGTATCTGCAACTCTTTCTTAACTCATTACCTCAGGAGTAACAGGTAACGATCATTAGCAGTGAAACTTTAAATGTTAACAGTAGTTTTAGAAGTTAACATAAAACATGATAGGTAACATTGTAGCAATGCATGTTTTAGCTTCACCATGTCAGCTTTAGTTATTGCAACCTTTCACAAACTGTGAACATTTTACAAGTTTCAACTTATGTGTCCTTTTTCACAGGAGTAGTGGTAACGGGGATGACACCTTCATGGACCACTAGGTAATATTCAATTAATTATAGCGCTAACGTGTCACTGCGTTTTTGAATGCCTAAAGTGTTGGTTAAGTCTCTAATCTTTTCCTTTTCCTTTCCTCAGGTGCTTGATGACAGAAGATTGTGGCGTCACAGAATGATGAGCATTAGAGTGCAGACAGGATCCACCTTCAGGTAAGCATGCAGGATAGTAAGCACGTGTGTGCAATTGGGCAGTGCTTAAATAGCCAGCCACGCCCATGGAGCTACCCACATCTTGCAAGATTTGGCAATATCTTGAATCAAGGGTTGTAATAGGGTAATGTTTTCTTTTTGGGTATGTTGCCCATTGCTAACATGGTTTTCTGGAAAAGTTTGGACATACTGCCTATTGTTGTCAATACTTTGTGAACCTTCAACATCAAGGGGCATTCTTGATTAAAGCTTTGTGAGTCTCTCTGTGTTCCTTAAATTGTGGGGATCATTGGCAGTATTACCTAGAAACACCTCTTTTTTTTGTTTGTCCCACAGAAGCACTGTGATATTCCTGACACATGTTTAGGCACAGGCGACCATAATCTATATTTGAGATTTTTCTTCATTCCTTTATGTGGCCTTCTGACAAAAAATTTATTCAAAGGTACATGCAGGTTTGACTTATGTATGTTCAAAGCAAGACAAGTCACACTAATCTTTTTGGATACAAGCAAGCTAAACCAGTAGCACTAGAACCTTGGCATGCCATTGCAACCAATTTTAGTGTTGACCTGCCTTTCTCACATGGTTATCAAGTAATACTTATGAAAGTGGACACCTTTTCAACGTGTCACAATGCCCCCCTTTCGAGATACACCCTTTGTACCACTTATGAACCAACAGTTATTCACAGATTTTTTTCATCTGCATGTTCTTTCACATACTATGGTCTCAGACAGGGGAACCCCATATTTCTTCCGAATTTGGAGAGCATTGTGTTTAATAATAGAAGACAAAAAGCCTCATATAATTGACTACAATTGTAATAAGAATTTTTCTTCAAGCTGGACATGGGCTATGCTTATGTTTTTGTCCCTTGTGTCCTATCCAAATTAGTGCAGCTCTTGAGCTGTTTTGCTCTGAAAATCCTCTCCACTTGGATGTATCTTGATTCAGTCTAGCTTAGTATTATGATGGTGTAAAGAAATGGCTCCCTGTTGCAGTTACCCCCCACTTTTTGCCTGATACTGATGCTGACTTGACTGAGAAGTGTGCTGGGACCCTGCTAACCAGGCCCCAGCACCAGTGTTCCTTCACCTAAAATGTACCATTGTATCCACAATTGGCAGACCCTGGCATCCAGATAAGTCCCTTGTAACTGGTACTTCTAGTACCAAGGGCCCTGATGCCAAGGAAGGTCTCTAAGGGCTGCAGCATGTCTTATGCCACCCTGGAGACCTCTCACTCAGCACAGACACACTGCTTGCCAGCTTGTGTGTGCTAGTGAGGACAAAACGAGTAAGTCGACATGGCACTCCCCTCAGGGTGCCATGCCAGCCTCTCACTGCCTATGCAGTATAGGTAAGACACCCCTCTAGCAGGCCTTACAGCCCTAAGGCAGGGTGCACTATACCATAGGTGAGGGTACCAGTGCATGAGCATGGTACCCCTACAGTGTCTAAACAAAACCTTAGACATTGTAAGTGCAGGGTAGCCATAAGAGTATATGGTCTGGGAGTTCGTCAAACACGAACTCCACAGCACCATAATGGCTACACTGAAAACTGGGAAGTTTGGTATCAAACTTCTCAGCACAATAAATGCACACTGATGCCAGTGTACATTTTATTGCAAAACACACCCCAGAGGGCACCTTAGAGGTGCCCCCTGAAACTTAACCGACTGTCTGTGTAGGCTGACTAGTTCCAGCAGCCTGCCACACCAGAGACATGTTGCTGGCCCCATGGGGAGAGTGCCTTTGTCACTCTGAGGCCAGTAACAAAGCCTGCACTGGGTGGAGATGCTAACACCTCCCCCAGGCAGGAGCTGTAACACCTGGCGGTGAGCCTCAAAGGCTCACCCCTTTGTCACAGCCCAGCAGGGCACTCCAGCTTAGTGGAGTTGCCCGCCCCCTCCGGCCACGGCCCCCACTTTTGGCGGCAAGGCTGGAGGGAACAAAGAAAGCAACAAGGAGGAGTCACTGGCCAGTCAGGACAGCCCCTAAGGTGTCCTGAGCTGAAGTGCCTCTAACTTTTAGAAATCCTCCATCTTGCAGATGGAGGATTCCCCCAATAGGGTTAGGATTGTGACCCCCTCCCCTTGGGAGGAGGCACAAAGAGGGTGTACCCACCCTCAGGGCTAGTAGCCATTGGCTACTAACCCCCCAGACCTAAACACGCCCTTAAATTTAGTATTTAAGGGCTACCCTGAACCCTAGAAAATTAGATTCCTGCAACTACAAGAAGAAGGACTGCCCAGCTGAAAACCCCTGCAGCGGAAGACCAGAAGACGACAACTGCCTTGGCTCCAGAAACTCACCGGCCTGTCTCCTGCCTTCCAAAGACCCTGCTCCAGCGACGCCTTCCAAAGGGACCAGCGACCTCGACATCCTCTGAGGACTGCCCCTGCTTCGAAAAGACAAGAAACTCCCGAGGACAGCGGACCTGCTCCAAGAAAAGCTGCAACTTTGTTTCCAGCAGCTTTAAAGAACCCTGCAAGCTCCCCGCAAGAAGCGTGAGACTTGCCACACTGCACCCGGCGACCCCGACTCGGCTGGTGGCGATCCAACACCTCAGGAGGGACCCCAGGACTACTCTGATACTGTGAGTACCAAAACCTGTCCCCCCTGAGCCCCCACAGCGCCGCCTGCAGAGGGAATCCCGAGGTTTCCCCTGACCGCGACTCTTTGAACCTAAAGTCCCGACGCCTGGGAGAGACCCTGCACCCGCAGCCCCCAGGACCTGAGGGACCGGACTTTCACTGGAGGAGTGACCCCCAGGAGTCCCTCTCCCTCGCCCAAGTGGAGGTTTCCCCGAGGAATCCCCCCCTTGCCTGCCTGCAGCGCTGAAGAGATCCCGAGATCTCTCATAGACTAACATTGGAAACCCGACGCTTGTTTCTACACTGCACCCGGCCGCCCCCGCGCTGCTGAGGGTGAAATCTCTGTGTGGACTTGTGTCCCCCCCGGTGCCCTACAAAACCCCCCTGGTCTGCCCTCCGAAGACGCGGGTACTTACCTGCAAGCAGACCGGAACCGGGGCACCCCCTTCTCTCCATTCTAGCCTATGTGTTTTGGGCACCACTTTGAACTCTGCACCGGACCGGCCCTGAGCTGCTGGTGTGGTGACTTTGGGGTTGCTCTGAACCCCCAACGGTGGGCTACCTTGGACCAAGAACTAAGCCCTGTAAGTGTCTTACTTACCTGGTAAAACTAACAAAAACTTACCTCCCCCAGGAACTGTGAAAATTGCACTAAGTGTCCACTTTTAAAACAGCTATTTGTCAATAACTTGAAAAGTATACATGCAATTTTTATGATTGGAAGTTCCTAAAGTACTTACCTGCAATACCTTTCGAAGGAGATATTACATGTAGAATTTGAACCTGTGGTTCTTAAAATAAACTAAGAAAAGATATTTTTCTATACAAAACCTATTGGCTGGATTTGTCTCTGAGGGTGTGTACCTCATTTATTGTCTATGTGTATGTACAACAAATGCTTAACACTACTCCTTGGATAAGCCTACTGCTCGACCACACTACCACAAAATAGAGCATTAGTATTATCTATTTTTACCACTATTTTACCTCTAAGGGGAACCCTTGGATTCTGTGCATGCTATTCCTTACTTTGAAATAGCACATACAGAGCCAACTTCCTACATTGGTGGCAGCGGTGGGATACAAGACTTTGCATTTGCTGGACTACTCAGCCAATACCTGATCACACGACAAATTCCAAAATTGTCATTAGAAATTGATTTTTGCAATTTGAAAAGTTTTCTAAATTCTTAAAAGTCCTGCTAGGGCCTTGTGTGTTAAGTCCCTGTTTAGCATTTCTTTTAGAGTTTAAAAGTTTGTAAAAGTTTGAATTAGATTCTAGAACCAGTTGTAGATTCTTAAAAAGTATTCCAACTTTTAGAAGCAAAATGTCTAGCACAGATGTGACTGTGGTGGAACTCGACACCACACCTTACCTCCATCTTAAGATGAGGGAGCTAAGGTCACTCTGTAAAATAAAGAAAATAACAATGGGCCCCAAACCTACCAAAATACAGCTCCAGGAGCTTTTGGCAGAGTTTGAAAAGGCCAACCCCTCTGAGGGTGGCAACTCAGAGGAAGAGGATAGTGACTTGGAGGACAATTCCCCCCTACCAGTCCTATCTAGGGAGAACAGGGTCCCTCAAACCCTGACTCCAAAAATAATAGTCAGAGATGCTGGTTCCCTCACAAGAGAGACCAACACCTCTGAAATCACTGAGGATAACTCCAGTGAAGATGACCCCCTGTTAGCCAGGATGGTCAAAAGATTGGCTTTGGAAAAGCAGCTCCTAGCCATAGAAAGGGAAAGAAAAGAGATGGGCCTAGGTCCCATCGATGGTGGCAGCAACTTAAATAGGGTCAGAGATTCTCCTGACATCCTAAAAATCCCCAAAGGGATTGTAACAAAATATGAAGATGGTGATGACATCACCAAATGGTTCACAGCTTTTGAGAGGGCTTGTGTAACCAGAAAAGTGAACAGATCTCACTGGGGTGCTCTCCTTTGGGAAATGTTCACTGGAAAGTGTAGACTCCTCACACTCTCTGGAAAAGATGCAGAATCTTATGACCTCATGAAGGGTACCCTGATTGAGGGCTTTGGATTCTCCACTGAGGAGTATAGAATTAGATTCAGGGGGGCTCAAAAATCCTCGAGCCAGACCTGGGTTGATTTTGTAGACTACTCAGTAAAAACACTAGATGGTTGGTTAACTGGAAATGAAGTGTGTGACTATGTTGGGCTTTATAATTTGTTTATGAAAGAACACATTTTAAGTAACTGCTTCAATGAAAAGTTGCATCAGTATCTGGTAGACCTAGGTCCAATTTCTCCCCAAGAATTGGGAAAGAAGGCAGACCACTGGGTCAAGACTAGGGTAACCAAAACTTCCACTGGGGGTGACCAAAAGAAAGGGGTTACAAAAACTCCCCAGGAGAAAGTGGGTGACACTAGAAACAAAGAAAAAGAGTCCTCTGTAGGCCCCCAAAAACCAGAACAGGTGGGTGGGCCCCAAGACACAACCCAAAACAAAGGTGGGTACCAGGGTAAGAACTGGGATGCCACTAAGGCATGGTGCCACAACTGTAAACAGTCTGGGCACCACACCAAGGACACTTCTTGTCCCAAAAACAAACCCCAGAACAAGATTCCAGGGGTAACCAGTGTAGCCATGGGAGATGACTCCTCAGATGAGGAGGTCTTCATAGCCTTCAACTGGAAACAGGGCCCAACAGGTGAGTTGGAGATTCCAGAGGGAAGTAGACACTTCCACCACCTACTGGTGAATGGAATCCCAACCACTGCCCTGAGAGACACTTGTGCCAGTCACACTATTGTGCATGACAGGCTGGTGCTCTCAAACCAGTACATCCCAGGTGAGACTGCCAGGGTAAGAGTTAGCCTAGACAGGGTCACTAAGAGGCCTGTGGCTTTAGTACCCATAGAAGTGGGTGGCACTCTTAGCTGGAGAAGGGTAGTAGTCAGTACAGACCTCCCCCTTGATTGTCTCCTTGGAAATGACTACCCAGAGGTTAGTCAGAGCCCAAGAGAGGAACTGGTCCAGTGCCAGTCCTCTCCCAAGGATTCTGGAAGTCCTGCCTCTGCAGTAAATGCAAGCAGGCCCCAGAAGAAGAAGAAAAGAAAACAGAGTAGGAAGGGTGGACAACCTTTAGCCAAGGTTACAGCAAGCCAGGGAGATTCTGCTCGAGTAGGGGAGAACTCCAAAAATGGCCCTGATAAAGTCCAACCTGACCCACAAGAAGTCCTGGCTAGTCAGGCAACTGTTAAACCTGAGTGGGTGGCTCCTCAGCTAACAGAAGAAAGAGTGGAAGAAGGGTGTTTACTACAAAATGTGGTAACCCCCCACTCTAATACAGCAGACAGGCACCCTGAACCCAAAGAAGCCTGTAACTTAGCCCCTTCCCCTGTAGGTGAAGAGCTAAAGGTGTGGTTCTGGGCACTGACAGCTGTCAGTGGCCTCTGCTGGGTGTTAGCCTTTATGGCTGCACTATCCTTGGCATGGTGGTCAGACCCCATGCCAAATAGCAAGTTAGGCCCCCTGACCCTGTTGGTCATGGTGGGGTTACTCCAGCTCTGGGTAACCTCTTTGGGTAAGCTAGGGATGACCCTGGCTAAGATAAGATTAGCAGAGGTGGATACCTCTAAACCCAAAATAAAAAGAATGGGTGGAGACATTGAAGAGGCACACAAGAGGCAATTCAGACTAGGTCCTATCACTGTGGAAGTGGGTCAGTTCCCCAAAGGGAATGACCTGAACAGAAGGATGTAAGGCAGAGTAGGCCCTGCAACTAACCAGCCTATTTCTCCTACTCTTCCTCGCCTGACAGACTAGGAAGACTCTCCCAGCTTGGGCTGAGTCTCCTGGCCTGTGGGCTGGGGGGGGCTTGTGTAAAGAAATGGCTCCCTGTTGCAGTTACCCCCCACTTTTTGCCTGATACTGATGCTGACTTGACTGAGAAGTGTGCTGGGACCCTGCTAACCAGGCCCCAGCACCAGTGTTCCTTCACCTAAAATGTACCATTGTATCCACAATTGGCAGACCCTGGCATCCAGATAAGTCCCTTGTAACTGGTACTTCTAGTACCAAGGGCCCTGATGCCAAGGAAGGTCTCTAAGGGCTGCAGCATGTCTTATGCCACCCTGGAGACCTCTCACTCAGCACAGACACACTGCTTGCCAGCTTGTGTGTGCTAGTGAGGACAAAACGAGTAAGTCGACATGGCACTCCCCTCAGGGTGCCATGCCAGCCTCTCACTGCCTATGCAGTATAGGTAAGACACCCCTCTAGCAGGCCTTACAGCCCTAAGGCAGGGTGCACTATACCATAGGTGAGGGTACCAGTGCATGAGCATGGTACCCCTACAGTGTCTAAACAAAACCTTAGACATTGTAAGTGCAGGGTAGCCATAAGAGTATATGGTCTGGGAGTTCGTCAAACACGAACTCCACAGCACCATAATGGCTACACTGAAAACTGGGAAGTTTGGTATCAAACTTCTCAGCACAATAAATGCACACTGATGCCAGTGTACATTTTATTGCAAAACACACCCCAGAGGGCACCTTAGAGGTGCCCCCTGAAACTTAACCGACTGTCTGTGTAGGCTGACTAGTTCCAGCAGCCTGCCACACCAGAGACATGTTGCTGGCCCCATGGGGAGAGTGCCTTTGTCACTCTGAGGCCAGTAACAAAGCCTGCACTGGGTGGAGATGCTAACACCTCCCCCAGGCAGGAGCTGTAACACCTGGCGGTGAGCCTCAAAGGCTCACCCCTTTGTCACAGCCCAGCAGGGCACTCCAGCTTAGTGGAGTTGCCCGCCCCCTCCGGCCACGGCCCCCACTTTTGGCGGCAAGGCTGGAGGGAACAAAGAAAGCAACAAGGAGGAGTCACTGGCCAGTCAGGACAGCCCCTAAGGTGTCCTGAGCTGAAGTGCCTCTAACTTTTAGAAATCCTCCATCTTGCAGATGGAGGATTCCCCCAATAGGGTTAGGATTGTGACCCCCTCCCCTTGGGAGGAGGCACAAAGAGGGTGTACCCACCCTCAGGGCTAGTAGCCATTGGCTACTAACCCCCCAGACCTAAACACGCCCTTAAATTTAGTATTTAAGGGCTACCCTGAACCCTAGAAAATTAGATTCCTGCAACTACAAGAAGAAGGACTGCCCAGCTGAAAACCCCTGCAGCGGAAGACCAGAAGACGACAACTGCCTTGGCTCCAGAAACTCACCGGCCTGTCTCCTGCCTTCCAAAGACCCTGCTCCAGCGACGCCTTCCAAAGGGACCAGCGACCTCGACATCCTCTGAGGACTGCCCCTGCTTCGAAAAGACAAGAAACTCCCGAGGACAGCGGACCTGCTCCAAGAAAAGCTGCAACTTTGTTTCCAGCAGCTTTAAAGAACCCTGCAAGCTCCCCGCAAGAAGCGTGAGACTTGCCACACTGCACCCGGCGACCCCGACTCGGCTGGTGGCGATCCAACACCTCAGGAGGGACCCCAGGACTACTCTGATACTGTGAGTACCAAAACCTGTCCCCCCTGAGCCCCCACAGCGCCGCCTGCAGAGGGAATCCCGAGGTTTCCCCTGACCGCGACTCTTTGAACCTAAAGTCCCGACGCCTGGGAGAGACCCTGCACCCGCAGCCCCCAGGACCTGAGGGACCGGACTTTCACTGGAGGAGTGACCCCCAGGAGTCCCTCTCCCTCGCCCAAGTGGAGGTTTCCCCGAGGAATCCCCCCCTTGCCTGCCTGCAGCGCTGAAGAGATCCCGAGATCTCTCATAGACTAACATTGGAAACCCGACGCTTGTTTCTACACTGCACCCGGCCGCCCCCGCGCTGCTGAGGGTGAAATCTCTGTGTGGACTTGTGTCCCCCCCGGTGCCCTACAAAACCCCCCTGGTCTGCCCTCCGAAGACGCGGGTACTTACCTGCAAGCAGACCGGAACCGGGGCACCCCCTTCTCTCCATTCTAGCCTATGTGTTTTGGGCACCACTTTGAACTCTGCACCGGACCGGCCCTGAGCTGCTGGTGTGGTGACTTTGGGGTTGCTCTGAACCCCCAACGGTGGGCTACCTTGGACCAAGAACTAAGCCCTGTAAGTGTCTTACTTACCTGGTAAAACTAACAAAAACTTACCTCCCCCAGGAACTGTGAAAATTGCACTAAGTGTCCACTTTTAAAACAGCTATTTGTCAATAACTTGAAAAGTATACATGCAATTTTTATGATTGGAAGTTCCTAAAGTACTTACCTGCAATACCTTTCGAAGGAGATATTACATGTAGAATTTGAACCTGTGGTTCTTAAAATAAACTAAGAAAAGATATTTTTCTATACAAAACCTATTGGCTGGATTTGTCTCTGAGGGTGTGTACCTCATTTATTGTCTATGTGTATGTACAACAAATGCTTAACACTACTCCTTGGATAAGCCTACTGCTCGACCACACTACCACAAAATAGAGCATTAGTATTATCTATTTTTACCACTATTTTACCTCTAAGGGGAACCCTTGGACTCTGTGCATGCTATTCCTTACTTTGAAATAGCACATACAGAGCCAACTTCCTACAGATGGTTACTGCCTTGTGACCTTTCCCCGGATTGTGTCCTCTTCAATGAGACATCTGCTTCAATTACAAATATATTTGCAGTGGTAATGCAAAGTAGCTACTAAAGGGTGGCACTCTTACCTCAGGCAAGCCAGATACAGAAGACTGGATGCCCAATATTCCCCGTATACGGCAACAAAACAGAAAACTATATGTTTTTTGATGTCCTTGTGGTCACAGTCTTTCCCAATAGTTCAAAGACCACATTAGAGACTGTGAAGTTTCAAAAAGGTTTATGACCATGTGGAGGCAGAGTCTGCATGTGCTTTATGGTTACCAGATATAAGTGTCCAAAGCGAAGGTATATTTTATCACCTTAGAAGTCCAATATGTCTCTTAATTAGTCAACCCGAAGAAAAACATCAGCTTCATGGAAATTCCAATAATAAATACAGGTCTATTTTTATTATGGTCTGTCGACCTGACAATCCTGAGCAGTTTATCTGCCTGGATCTAAAAGATGCTGTCTTGTAATTAGATTTTTACTTAATAGCCCTTTACATAGCTCTTGAATATAGTTTACCCATATGTTACTCTATGATAGCACAATGTGCTCCTATATTTAGATTACCACAGCATGACTTCCATGAAAAACCACACACAATCAATATTATAGATCTCAGGGTGGATGGAGATTGGTAGAAATATTGCAATAAATATTGAGCACGTTAGTTAAAGAAATAAAAAACATTTTTACAAATGTTTACGCCATAGTCAGTATGGCAATGGCCGTAAGTATGAGAATAAGGTACTGTTCCTGTGATTGCACAAACAAGTTGAAAGAGGAAATTGGGTTTGAATAATCTTGCTGTAGAAAATCCCAGAGTGTTGCACAAATAATCCAAATTTGAAAGGTGAATTACTCAACAATGATTGTCTGGTTGCTGCATCCTTATTTTTATCTACTGTAATACAACAGGGCACACACAAATACCCAGTGCCCTCCTGTTTTGACTATCAATTTAGTAGTGTGTTTTCAGACCACAACTACAGAGAATTGCAGGAAACTCTTAAAGTCCGGCCACACACAGCATTTTCTGTCTGGACAACATCTATCACTAATTCTTTATGAACTGTAATATCAAGTATGGAGGGAAAGACGGTTTTGAGTTAGCCATCTTCGGCCTCTGTTTTATATGTGTTTTTTATGATTTGCTGTAACTTCAATTTACTACGATAAAATTGTACAGTTTGTTTTGACATTATGGGGTCATTACAACATCGGCGGTAAAAGCTGCTTTCCGCGGTGCAGAAGACCGCCAACACACTGCCGCGGCCGTGGAATACCGCCACAGCTATTACGACCCACTGTTTGGAATCCGCCGAAATTCAGACACCCACACAAGTCCGTCACACCAAAGGTCAGTGATAAACTGGCGAAAACAAATCCTCCACCGTCACGCCAACAGAAACACGCCCATGCTATTACAACCCACGAATCCACGCGGCGGTCTTTCAACCGTGGTATTCCATTGGCGGTACACACCGCCGCGCTCAAAATACACACACATTTCCAAAACACCGCCACATTGGACAATTCAAAATATACACACCTGAGACACATACAAACACCACTCCCACACACCCATCACAATATAAAACACACACCCACATCCCCCACAAACCCCTACGACAAAAAATTAGAGACGAATGCGACAGACAGAGAGCACAGCAATAGACAACCCCACCACACAGAGGCACACAACACCATCACCCATACAACATCCACGCACAAAACACCCCACACCACTACACATCACCACACTCATCAACACA
Organism: Pleurodeles waltl; assembly: GCF_031143425.1. NCBI lineage: Eukaryota > Metazoa > Chordata > Amphibia > Caudata > Salamandridae > Pleurodeles > Pleurodeles waltl. The sequence goes on along the minus strand of NC_090450.1, from coordinate 73,574,177 downwards.
TACACCACCCCACACATCACCTACACCACCCCATGGCACGCGAAAGACACCCCAGGTTTTCCGAGGAGGAGCTCAGGGTTATGGTGGAGGAAATCGTACGGGTAGAGCCACAGCTATTTGGATCACAGGTGCAGCACACCTCTATAGCTAGGAAGATGGAGCTATGGCGAAGAATCGTGGACAGGGTCAACGCAGTGGGACAGCACCCAAGAAATCGGGAGGACATCAGGAAGAGGTGGAACGACTTACGGGGGAATGTGCGTTCAGTGGTCTCCAGGCACAACATCGCGATTCAGCGGACTGGCGGCGGACCCCCACCTCCTCCACCACAAGTAACAACATGGGAGGAGCAGGTCTTGACCCTCATGCATCCAGAGGGCCTCGGAGGAGTCGGTGGAGGAATGGACACTGGTAAGTCAAATCTTAACTATCATATCCCCCACCCTACCTGCATGCTATCACACACCCCCACCCTCACCCCCTCCCCTATCACTCCAACTCCTCACCAATGTACTAAGAACACCAACCACCCATCCCTACACCAAGCCCTGCATGACACAACAAAGCATGGACACCCATCACTAAAGCATGCCCACTGCACATACCCATAACACCCCCCCAACCATCATCACACAAGCCCCCACACAGGAATGCTTGCACGGGGTACACGCACACCCACCCATTGCACACCATGACACACACACATGCAATAATCATGCTTTTATACCCCTGCAGGACCACTACGTAACGTCACCAGACAGGAGGGTCCAGACATCTCCACTCCACCCACCCACAGAAGAGGCCTACAGTGACGACAGCAGCTCTGGCCAACTGGATCCAGATGACCAGCCCGGACCATTGCGGGCCTCGGGACAGTCGGTTCCCCTTGCACAGGCACAGCCCAACACTGACCTTCCACCCTCTGGTAACACCAGCACAGCACCCTCACAGCGGGCCCATACCTCCGTACCCAGGACACGTCAATCAGCGGTGTGTCCACCACTACAGGGAACCCAGGATAACCCACCACCCCAACAACAACAGGGACCTGGGGGCAGTGGTAGTGGGCACACGGTCCAGGGGACGGAGGCACAGGAACACAGGGGAACTGGGAGGGCCGCTGTGCGACAGGGGGCGGACAGGCCAAGGGAACCCACTCTCCACGAGGCCCTCTCCTCCATCATGGGAGCATACCACCACTCCCAGGAGACGATGGTCCTGGCCAAGTTTCAGGAGACCCAGCGCCTGCAGGAGGAACAGTATTTGGGGTTCAGGGAGGAGCTCAGAACCATCAGCTCCGCCCTGGGCACCATCATAGGGGTGCTGAAGGACATACAAAAGACCATGAGGGACACCGTGGCACTCCAAGGGGCCCCTGACACTAGCCTGGACGATGAACTGCCCACCACCTCCGCCAGCGCTAGTGGACAGGACGCCCCGCCACAGGACCACCACACCAGCACCCCACCCCCTGCAGACGGTGAACCACCCCGAAAGCGGTTCCTGAGATCCAGGAACAGGACAGAGCAAGATGGCAAGACCCCCGCCAAGAAATTATACCACCCTGATTGTCCTCCCACTATCCCACTTTGTTACCCTGTCCAGATTGGAACTGCCCCAGCTCCATTTCCTATGCCCATATGGGCAAAGCACCTGTGAGACTAATAGACTGGACTCTGCCATGGGCATTACTCCACCATCACCCATCACCATTTTGCCACCCCCTCCAATAATTAGCACTTAAATAAACACCCTTGAACCACAAAACAATCTGGAGTCAGTCTGTGATTTTGAAAATTTGTAATATCTATGACAATGACAAAAACCGTTCGAAAATGTAATGTCAACATACCTATGTTACACATCACAAGCCCATGAAGGATGCAAACAGATGACACACGTTGGTAACCACACCTGTGAAACCGTAATAGAAATGTATCACTCAGTTAGCAAATACTACTACAAATTGACAGACAAGATAGAGGTAGAAGTGTGAAAGTACTTGTAGTAGGCAGGAATGTGTTCTCACCTGTGTGTCACTGGAAATATTGCTGTATGACAGAGTACCTGTTGTCAATGTCTTCTTCCTCTGCTTCCTCCTCATCACTGTCCACAGGCTCCACAGCTGCCACAACAACATCATCTGGACCATCCTCCTGCAGAAAAGGCACCTGGCGTCGCAAAGCCAAGTTGTGAAGCATAGAGCAGGCGATGATGATCTGGTACACCTTCCTTGGTGAGTAGAATAGGGATCCACCTGTCATATGGAGGCACCTGAACCTGGCCTTCAGGAGGCCGAAGGTGCGTTCGATCACCCTCCTAGTCCGCCCATGGGCCTCATTGTAGCGTTCCTCTGCCCTGGTCCTGGGATTCCTCACTGGGGTCAGTAGCCATGACAGGTTGGGGAAACCAGAGTCCCCTAATAGCCACACACGGTGCCTCTGGAGTTGACCAATCACATACGGGATGCTGCTATTCCGCAGGATGTAGGCGTCATGCACTGAGCCAGGGAACATAGCATTTACCTGCGAGATGTACTGGTCTCCCAAACATACCATCTGTACATTCATCGAATGATAACTCTTCCGGTTCCTGTACACCTGTTCACTCCTGCGGGGGGGCCAGAGCTACATGGGTGCCATCAATGGCACCTATGATGTTAGGGATATGTCCCAGGGCATAGAAGTCACATTTAACTGTAGCCAAATCCTCCACCTGAGGGAAAACGATGTAGCTCCTCACGTGTTTCAGCAGGGCACACAACACTCTGGACCACACTTTGGAAAACATAGGCTGGGACATCCCTGATGCCATGGCCACTGTTGTTTGAAATGACCCACTTGCTAGGAAATGGAGCACTGATAGCACATGCACTTGAGGGGGGATTCCTGTGGGATGGCGGATTGGTGACATGAGGTCTGGCTCCAACTGGGTACACAGTTCCTGGATTGTGGCACCGTCAAACCTGTAGGTGATGATTAAATGTCGCTCCTCCATTGTTAACAGGTCCACCAGAGGTCGGTACACCGGAGGATTCCGAGATCTCCTCAAATGTCCCAGCTGACGGTGCCTAAGAAGGACAACAGCGACTACAGAGTCAACTAATTCTCAGGTATGTACCCACAGCTACACAGAACACGACACAAAATACAAAATTCTTCCTGTATGTGTGTTGAGTGTAGGCCTAGGTATGTGTGACGCAGTTGTAAATGAAGCCATGTGGGCCCCTGAAATGGCGGCTGCCTGACCTCTAAACTGGGACAATGGGATGTGAGGTAACTGCGCTGGCGTTGTACACCGTCGCGGTAGGCGGTCGGACACCGCGGCGCAATGCTGCATTGGTTAACATTGGACCCTATGGGTCCCAGGAGCCAATGATGAAGTGCACCGGCGGTGATGATACGCACCGCCGCGGACGTGACCGCCATTTTCTATCTGTTCAATCACTCGATACCTGATCTTCTACAGGAGAGGACCTACACTGCAAGTGCTGCTGTGACCTCGGTTTGGAATAGACAATGGCTGGTGCGTCTGGGGAAAGGGCCCCTGCCTTCACTGCACAGGAGTTGGAGAAGCTCGTGGACGGGGTCCTCCCCCAGTACACGCTACTCTACGGTCCTCCAGACCAACAGGTAAGTACACAGGGAGCACGTTGTAAGGGCTATGCCTGGGTGGAGAGGGCTGGATGTCAGTAGGAAGGGGGCAGAGTTCTGCGAGCATGAAGGACTGTGAATGCATGTGCCACATGGCAAGGGTAGGGATGTGTGCCACTCACTTCGACGGTGCAGTTGGTAATGACTTCTCTTCTTCCCCTGTACATGTCATGTAGGTCAGCGCCCACCAGAAGAAGGATATTTGACGTGCCATCGCCAAGGACGTCCAGACCCTGGGGGTCCACCAGAGACGGAGCACCCACTGCCGTAAAAGATGGGAGGACATTCGCCGCTGGAGCAAGAAGACGGCGGAGGCTCAGCTGGGGATGGCCTCCCAACATGGGAGGGGTGCCCGTCGCACCATGACCCCCCTGATGTTCCGGATCCTGGCGGTGGCCTACCCTGAGTTGGATGGGCGCATGAGGGCATCACAGCAGACACAAGGGGGTGAGTACACTCACATTCTAATGACTTTGCGCGCAGTGGAGGGGTCTGGGTGGGGGAGGAGGGCTGTGGGTTTCCCTAGGCCAGGGCGAGTTCCGTAGGCTAGGCCCCTCCAGAATGCAGGCCATGTGCCACTCCACCCCACCTCTGTAGAGGGCCAAGTACAGGTATACTTGCCCCTGTGTCATCTATGTGGACAGATGACACTCATAGCCATGTAGGCCATATCCCAGGAACTGCATCTGTAGAGGCCAAGAGCACGGCGTAGTGCAGGGGGCTGCTGTGTCTGTATTGTCCGCCAAGGGTAACGGTAATCCATGCACTCAACCTGTCTTTCTTCTGTTTCCCCACCCCTTTTTGTGCTCTCCCTGTTCTTTTGTGCATCAGCATCATCAGGCGGAGGTACAGTGGCACCGGAGCACGAGGGAGCTGCATCCCACATGGCCATGGAGGGCCACACCACGGACTCAGAATACACCAGTGGGACAGAGGGCGAGGGGAGCTTCACGTCGGTCACCGGATCAGCAACCAGCGACACGGACTCGTCCTCCGATGGGAGCTCCCTTGTGGTGGCGGTACCATCTGTGCCCCCCACTTCTACAGGTACAGCCGCCACCCCCCTACCAGCACCGCCCTCCCAGCAGCCCCTCAGCCTTTGCTCCGTGCCCGCTCATCCAGGAGGGTGGGCATCACCTTCGCCCCAGGCACCTCAGCCCCTGCCCCTGTCACCCCTGCTGCCCTCAGTGAGGAGGCCATTGACCTCCTCAGGTCACTCACTATTGGGCAGTCTACCATTGTGAATGCCATCCAGGGTGTAGAAAGGGAGTTGCAACACACTAATGCATTCCTGGAGGGCATTCATTCTGGTCAGGCTGCCCATCATCGAACCCTGCAATCTCTGGCCTCAGCACTGATGGCAGCCATTGTCCCTGTGTCTAGCCTCCCCCCTCCAACTTCCTCCACCCAGACCCAATCCCCTGTACCCCAGCCTATCCCAAGCACACCATCAGACAAGCATGCACACACCTCAACACAAAAGTGGCTCTGGCAAACATAGGCACCACACATCCCACAGGCACTCACACAAGCATCACCCACATACAGACACAGCAACATCCACTGCCTCCACTGTGTCCCCCTCGTCGTCGTCTCCCTCATCCCTCCCAGTGTCGTCTACACTCTCACCTGTATGCACTACATCTACAGCCACTAGGACTCGCACCAGAACACCCAGCACCACACCCCGCTCACGTGCAGTCACCACCCCCACTACCATTTACACGTCCCCTGTGCCCTCTCCCAGTGTGTCTGTGACGCCCCCTCCCAAAGTACACAAACGCGGGCACCCACACACCCAACATCCATCCACCTCACGACAGCCTCCAGAACCTGCACCTGCACCCAAATCATCTAAAGTTACACCTCCTACAACCACCTCCTCTTCCTCCACTCCCAGACCCCCTCCAGCTACCCATCCCAGTGTTCGTCAGAAACTTTTCCTGAGCAACCTTGACCTCTGTCCCACCACCCCCACCCCTCCAATTCATAGGTCCCGTACTAGCACCTCAGCCAAAAAAAGTCCGGTACCAGTGGTGCGTGTTAGAGTTATGTGGAGTGCACCGGCCACCAGGGCAGCCAGTGTGACACGGAGCCAAAGCACTGCCAGTCCACCCCCTGTAAAGCACCAGAAGTTGGACAGTGCCAGACGGGAGAGGGGGAAGACTCCTGCCGGCAAAGCCGCTCACAAGGGTCCCGGGGGGAGTGCCGAGTCAGCCGTGACTCCTCCCAAGGTGGTGAAGGGGCAGAAGAAGTCTCCAAAGTCTGGTAAGAGCAGCACGGCGGAGAAAGCCGCCATCCTCCCCGCTGCCCAGGATGCCACCGCCTGCACTATCGTCACTGGTCCGGAGACCACCACCAGAGTCAGTGCCCTGGAGGGCAGCACTATCGTCACTGGTCCGGACACCACCGCCAGAGTCAGTGCCCTAGAGGGCAGCACTATCGTCACTGGTCCGGAGACCACCGCCAGAGTCAGTGCCCAGGAGGGCAGCACTATCGTCACTGGTCCGGAGACCACCGCCAGAGTCAGTGCCCTGGAGGGCAGCACAATCGTCACTGGTCCGGAGACCACCGCCACAGTCAGTGCCCTGGAGGGCAGCACTATTGTCACTGGTCCGGAGACCACCGCCAGTGTCAGTGCCCAGGAGGGCAGCACAATCGTCACTGGTCCGGAGACCACCGCCAGAGTCAGTGCCCTGGAGGGCAGCACTATCGTCACTGGTCCGGAGACCACCGCCAGAGTCAGTGCCCTGGAGGGCAGCACTATCCTCACTGGTCCGGAGACTACCGCCAGTGTCAGTGCCCTGGAGGGCCCCGGCAGCCACAGCCCCGCTGGGCACTGAGGGACCATCATGCCACACACCGCTGCACAGGTCAGAGACAGCTAAGTCAAGCCCCGCTGAACAGGGCAAGCATCGCTGAACAGGGCAAAGACCGCCATGGCAAAGCACCTCTGAACAGGGCAAAGACCGCCATGGCAAGCACCGCTGAAGAGGTCAGAAACTGCAAAGTCAAGCACCACTGAACAGGGCAAAGACCGCCATGGCAAAGCACTGCTGAACAGGGCAAAGACGGCCAACTCAAGCATTGTTAGCCCATGTGCAGCTGGGACAGTGACGGAACTGGGACCGTCACGGGAGCGTGATGCACTCTGGGCACCAGTCCCCCTCCAGAACCAGTGGAGTTCTGCATTCACTACCTCTGTCCTTCACAGGATGAAGCACTCCGGGCACCAGTCCCCCTCCAGAACCAGTGGAGAACTGCATCCACTACCTGAATCCTTCACAGGATTAAGCACTCTGGGCACCAGTCCCCCTCCAGAACCAGTGGAGACTGTTATCCACTACCTGAATCCTTCACAGGATTAAGCACTCTGGGCACCAGTCCCCCTCCAGAACCAGTGGAGACTGTTATCCACTTGAGAGACTGTGGCTTTGCACTCCCCAGGATTGAACAGTGGGCAAGCCACCCACTGTAGAGACTTGAGAGACTGTGGCTTTGCACTCCCCAGGATGGTACAGTGGGCAAGCCACCCACTGTAGAGACTTGAGAGACTGTGGCTTTGCACTCCCCAGGATTGAACAGTGGGCAAGCCACCCACTGTAGAGACTTGAGAAACTGTAGCTTTGCACTCCCCAGGATGGTACGGTGGGCAAGCCACCCACTGTAGAGACTTGAGAGACTGTGGCTTTGCACTCCCCAGGATGGTACAGTGGGCAAGCCACCCACTGTAGAGACTTGAGAGACTGTGGCTTTGCACTCCCCAGGATGTACAGTGGGGAAGCCACCCACTGTAGAGACTTGAGAGACTGTGGCTTTGCACTCCCCAGGATGGTACAGTGGGGAAGCCACCCACTGTAGAGACTTGAGAGACTGTGGATTTGCACTCCCCAGGATGGTACAGTGGGCAAGCCACCCACTGTAGAGACTGTGGCTTTGCACTCCCCAGGCTACATCAATGGGCATGGAGCCCCGTCGTGGATCTGGCGTGGTGCTGTCATCCGGGTGAGGTGCCTCCCCTTCCCCTTGAGGTGCCTGTTGTATTTCTATCTGATTCCCCTGCAGTGTTCTCTCCGTTTGTGGACAGGTATCTAGTGTGGGCCTCGCCCATGCTTTGTGGGCCCAGTGGTCCACGGACATTGAATTGTGCATACCTGCACTACTAATCGTGATGTATATATTTGGAATGTGTATATATTTCTGTATATATGAGCTTACTGTATTTGGATACATTACAATGGTTCTACTAATTTGGTTTTGTCTTTGCATTCTTCCGAGGGGTTGGGGGTTGTTACTGTGATGTTTGGAAATGCATTGGTGTGTGTGTTGTATTGTGCGAGGGTCGGGTTGGGGGTGGGGGTGTTGCGTGTGTGTCCCCCTGACTTTTGCCTCCCCCCTCCCCTATGTCGTAGGTGCAGTACTCACCGTTGTCTTCAGCGCCACTGTTGCTGGTGTTCGTAGAGGAGCAGGAAGACAAGCGCAGGGAGTATTTGGAGTTCCGGCTCCATGGTGGCCTCCTTCCTCGTGGAGTGTGTTAAGGTGAGCGTTTTCCCATTGCAAAACCTGTTTCCGCCGTGTTTTTATCCACGGTGAATCCGCCCCGGAAAAGGTGGCGGATTGGTGGGTTGTAATCGTGTGGGCGGGAGATTGTCCTCCGCCTGTCTGTTGGCAGTGACCACCGCGCTGCTTGTCTGTACCGCCGTGGCGGTCGGAGTGTTAAAGTGGCTGTCTATGTTGGCGGTTTCGGCCACGGTCATAATTCCCTTTTTTTTCCGCCGGTCTGTTTGCGGTATTACCGCAGCTTTAAAACCGTCCGCCAGGGTTGTAATGTCCACCTATGTTTTGATCATGGGGTTCAAGTAGTCCTTCTGTTATACCAGAGCCCGTGTGTGCTCTTTGTGGTATTCATTTAGGTGACACAGTGACAACTTAAATACGTTTTTACAGTTTTTTTAATTTAATAAATGTTTGCTGTTTGGATGCCCTAGATTATTATAAAGACAAAATGATGGCCAATTGTCACCATTGTGTATTAATTTTTCTTTGCAGGCATAATAAAATATTTTTGGGTTTAAAGCGTTTTTCTTAACAAAATAAAGACGTGCATGCAAACAAGCTTTCTTAAAGATGCAACAAAAATGTTGGATCTTTTTCAAGAGTATCTTCTATACAATATTTTGTTGTGAACTTTTAGGTTCAGACCTTATGATGCAAACGTCATCTTCTGGCTTATTATCGTAATGCTCTCCATTAAAGGAACCACGTAACTATGCTAATTTCCTCTCTTCATGCAAAGAGTCCTGCTCCCAGACTACTTATTGTTGTAACCCAATATTATGCTGGATTGAGAAATTGTGTCCCAAAGGCTGACAGAACACATACAAAGTTGCCCAACACTTCCACTAACAAAATGGCAATTTTAGTTTTAATTTGTGTTGACTATGAAATGTCTAATTGGTAAATGCTCAACAAAATGAACAATTAGGATGTGTAACCTGTTCAAAACTGCATTTCTAAGCAGCAGTCATCATTATGCAGACGTATTTCTGGAACATTTTTCTGAACTCCTGAAACCCTTTCAAATGCACTCAACGAGATGACCTGTAGATATAGATTTGCACCTTTCTCTATGAATCAGGTGTAATATATGGAATAATAATGTGTTTTCTTCTACTTTGCTGCAAAGGCCAAACATATTTAATTTCGCCACTGACATGATAAGAGAATTGCTCCACCTCATAACCAAACAAGCAATAGGAAAGCCAATAGGTCTTCCTTTTGTTTACTATTAGCTTTATCAGTAAGCTTTGCTGATGCTGCGCACCATCGGCAAAAGAAATGGTCATGTGTGTTGCTGTCTGGCATTGTTTGAAAAAAATGTTTTAAAAAGGTGCTGTGATGTGACCCACTACATGATGTGTATGTCTAATGACGGGATGATGGCCCACCATGATTGCATATCCATCACCACTAATGCATATGCAAACAGCTTGCTTAAAGCAGCTGCCTTTTCATTTATTTTCTTATTCACTGTTCCTAGATAGGAGTAAACCCTAAAAAAATAACATAAAAAATAAATATGAGCAAAATAGCTGTTTAAAACAAAGAGGGTTAGCAACAAATTGCAGCTTCTGGGTGCTCAAAAATATATGATATTCCATATGTGCAAAAATGTTTACAATTTTAAAAAGTGCATAAAGCTGGGAGCGTGGTGATGCATGAGCAATACAGACAGGGCGGGGGGAGTGGGGATTGCTGACATTTCCATGTGTGAAAGACCATTTTACCACAGAAATAAATTAAATAAACCCGGGAGTGGAAAGCGGAGGCCTGGAGAGCAAGCTGTGGGAAAGGTGGAGGGGACTTGTGTCGTTCATCTGGAGCGAAAAAGGAGTTGAGTGTGAGAATGAGTGTAATAAAAAATGGAAGGAAGAAGGAAGCAGCACACGAGGGAGAGAGCAAGGACACATGTGCACTCTCAGGGAAAGCAGAATGATAACAATAATTTGCAATGCAACAGGTCTCGCGTTTGCTCGAGTTAGAACTATTAGCGTTGTAAACTCCTAACCGGACTTTTTCTTGCCACACAAATTGCAAGAAAAAATACACAGCACAAAGATAAAGAAGTCCGGAAACCATGCTGAAAACATCGAGCCTCAAACGGTTTCAGTAGTTTACAGGTGATGTGTAGGTGGGCTAAACACCGAAAAAGGCATGGCATATGCATGCCTTTCACAAATAAAGACAGGCAGCTTTTAAAAGGCAAGCCTAGGAACCAATGAAAGTGACTGACGTGCCATGGGCGTGGTTAGAAGCCCAAAGAGAGATTACAGCATGGGAGTTTAGCGCTCGCCCATAAAAATGAGTTCACTGAATAATAGCAGTGGAAGAAACATAGAGGTCAGCTTGATGGCACTAGGCCCACTATAACTATTTGGTATGGACAATAGTACAAAGCCATATTTGTGGTTCAGCGGGCCCTTCACACTCCTGTAGCGTGGTGCCAGGCTTGTCTTCATTACAGATGTATATTGAACTTGTTTTGTGTAGAAAATTAATCTTTGAGTTTCCCATAAAAAAAAAAAAAACACATCTTGCTTTAATTTCTATTCAACCATTCGTGTGTGCATGGTTGAAACTGACTAAGGTGAATTTCATTGGCAACGCCTTCAATCTGTTCTGGATTTTTGTCCAACAGAACTTCGCATCCTGGGAGGTGCAGGTTTGCATTTACCATTATATTTGTATGCTGATAAATTGTCTGCGTTATGCACGTGTGCACATGTACCTGTATATAGATGCATATGCCTCTATGTATAACTGCATGTTGTATGAAGAGGTATGTGCCTACCTTTGCATTGGCTTGGTTCTTGAGTGCCTATAATTTTGTTTCCACTCTAGAAGCACCTAACTGGCTTGCTTACTCTGATTGTCTCTGTGAATGTTTCTCTTTATGTTGCTGGACTGTGTCTAACTATATAATACAAAAATTAAACATTTCGTTTAACTTATAATGTCCATTGGTTTCTGAAAATGGTGATAACTGCTTCTGTACCTGAACTTGCAATATTTTAAAAGTGTATAAGATATTTTCGCACACGTCTTGGTTACACAATGGCAACTGTAGTTTCAACTTAAAGAAAAAGTCCTTGTGATAGAAACTGAACTATGTTGAGATCCTTTGAAGTTGTGTCTTCTGTTACTTTGTTCTCAAAATAGTTAAAATAATGTTCCATGCAGGAACGTTTGGATATACAAGCATCTGTTTTGTATCTACTCCGAAACATCTGCCTGTGATATACGATGGTTTTGCATAATGGGAAGGTGTTGGTAAAAATGTGAGTGGACGAGTAGTTACATATTTGTCCCCGCAGAACAGAAATATTTAGATTTCTACAAAACAGAAAACAACTTTGCAAAGGAAGCTGCTTGAACGCGCAAGCTATAATGAAGTAGGAAGGGCTGTGAATGACATTAAAACAATACAAATAAATATCACTAGTGTTATTAGTCTAAACAAAATAAATTATATTGCTTGGAAAATAATCTCAGTTTATTTCTGGAAGGCCTATTTTTATGAAAATACATTGTTCTGTGACTTAATTTACTCGTACATCCACCATTTCGGTGGGAACTGGCAAATTATTAGACAGAAGTAGCATTTATCATCACATCTAAATAAATCTGCAGGAAGTATGGGTCTATAATTTGCTTGAACTCAGCCTCTTTAAGTATATGTTGAATTTTATTTATGAATGCTGATCTTCATTCCAAGTGAGAAAAAGAATGTTTATTTTAGTATCCAGTGAGACTAACAAGTTAGCACTGACAGCCTCCAGATCTATGCAGAAAAAATCTTGCTTCCTGATACAAACAAGCCAATGTGCATGCACAACACCAATCAAAAGTAGCAGAAGATTGTGTTAGATGAACTAAATGTGTTTGTTTGTGAAAACCAGTCCCAAATTATTGGTCTGCCACTGTCTCTAATGCAGTTTACGAGAGAGTAGCATGGAAGTATCCTGCTTGCCAGCAGTGGTCACCTATGAAGCAAAAAATTCAAATGGGAATCCCACAAGATAGAGCTACGGTGATGCATTAGAATGAAGGAAAACAATTTCAAAGACTTTAAGGTGCATATGAAGTGGTTCTTCTTCAGCCCTGCCACACAGAGGGTAGTGACCTCTCACTCTTCTCAGCTTATTCCTATCCAGCATTTATAATACCTGTTAAACCTCTACAGAATAGAACCCTAAGCCAACTTGAATGCACAAGTTAGAATCCTACACAATTAACCTGCCAAAAATTAAAGAGTAAGCTTTTAAAGGGACACGGAACTAGGCTGTATAGTGCATTTAATCAAATCATCAGCTTATAATCCTTACCTAAGGCCCGATTTAGAACTCCATGACAGATATCCCATCCACCAAGATCTAAATCCCATAGGATAGATTGGCATTTAGATTTCGGCGGGCGAGATATCTGTCGCCATTGTGACGGAGTAACCCATCTGCTGAGTTCTAAATCAGGGCCTTAGTCAGGGTCGGTAAGTTGAGCGATCATGTTAAATGTGGGGTAAGCGAATCTAAGGGATTTTGCACGATTTTTTATTGTATGGTCATTTGCTTTAGAAATATGAGCCAAGAGAAACACAGCAGGGGGAAACCATTGTCTGTTAGTGGGGGCAAAATGTTAGTGCACCTTTAAATGCGGATAAACACGTGGAAACAGAGTTTCCACATTTAAGTAAGTGTGCTGGAAGAGCACAAATATGGGTTGCAGTAATACATGTACCTTATCGAGATATCACTGCAAATATTCCTGGTGTGCGCAGTGTAAGGAACACTCTCATTTGGAGTGCACGGTTCCACAAGAGAAGCAAAACTATGCTAAGTGTAATGCACATTTTGCTTCCACCAGTTGGAGCTTGCAATCTTGTTCCTAAATGCAGCCCTGATGATAATTCCAATAAAGTGAATATTGTACACATGTTGAGAAAGGCTACACAAAGGAATAAGGTTTGGTGTTGGTATAATGCAAGCACAGAGAAGCATGCAGCATACAAAGCAGTGCTTAATTTGTGCTTGTTGTTTCTGGTGCTGAGCACCGGCACTTATTTTTGTGGGCCAGGGCTTATTCTTATGCCTCAAGCATTTGCTGCGAGCAAAAGACACATTTGGGAAACGCGGAGGGAGGGAAAATGAAAAAGCGTCACAAATGGAGAAAGCAGAAAGGTGCAGGAGGGAGATGAAGGGGCAGGGAGTGGCCTTGTATGGATTGAAAAGGCCAGAGATGGCTTCAGGATTATGCTGCCTCAGTATTCCGTGTTCCCACATTTAATTGCAGCAGCCGCGTATTTAAGAGGAGGGCTTTGGGCACCGGCACGTTTTAATTTACAAATTAAGCACTGATACAAAGACACGTTAAAAATACGTGCAGACAAGCACTTTGAAAGGCACTACCAGTGGCGTCTGTTCACACTGACCAACACTCAAACACACAGCCAGGCTCACAAAAGAAAATAAAGGCAAGCATGCACTCGGGTCAAAATACAGTCATGCACTAATGAAGTCTTACAATGTACAGAGGCCCTAGTTCTGACACACAAGACCCCATGCATCAATAAAAATGTAAAAGTACAAGCAGAGATTTAGATTTCCACCTGAATGCACTTTTACCGTTTTTATATAGTAGTCACCAACATTCCTAGTAATACTCCTGGAAAGCTGTGCTAATGGGCGTCTTTTCCCACTTGGTGGAGTTCCACATAGCTCTGAAATCTGCACAGGTCAAATTGAGCAGCTCAAATGCAAATTTTTGTTCTTTTTGTTCTTTCTTTTTGTCTGTGGGAAAAAAATAACATTATGCCTAAAGAGACAGCTCTTCCCCGATACCCACTGCAAATCTGTGGGAGATCCGCACCCCGATCCATCCTGGAAGGAGAGTTACTCCAGTCCACATTAGCTGAAGTAAATCTTAATCAATTTCGTGGGTAGAAAGAGGTTAGAGAGTGGTGTGGGGTTGCCCACTAAGGTCCAGTTTTGTTGGTGTTGCCAAACCTTCAAGGCAAACCACACCTTGGAATGCCCATTCCCTATCCCTTAAGTAGGATTTACTGTGTCACAAGTATCCATCCGGTGTTACTATTCCCTGGCTCCATAACTTTAAGTGATGCTATCAAACTCTCTAATTTGTCAATGTTATTTATCATTAATTCTTCATGCTCTTATTTTCCATGTGTATGTTCAGAAATTTAGGTTAAGTAAGGGATAATCACTGCAAAGTGTCTCCTTTCATTATGCATATATATAAATGTATTATTACTATATACGTGATATGGAGTATGATGGCATATTTCTTCTCCTTAGCAGTAAGACTGTTTCCTCTTGTACTAGATTAGGGTCTCTCATTTCCCCGCATCACAGGTCATATATAGGGAGTTGGTGGAATTTGGGTCACTCCTCGTTACTTTTAAAATCCAAATTCTGGCCAAAGTCTGCCAATCACAGCATGGCAGAGTTTTTCTCCCATGAGGCTCCAGAAAATGCGAGCTGGAAAGCAAGAGCATGCTGTGAGAGTTTTATGGCCTCCTGTGACCTTTAGCTTCTGATTTTGAGTTCATGCGCTTGTGCATAGTGCACCCTCTTGAGACCCAAAGCCCATCGCCAAGCAGCACCAGCATCATGAGTGCACCACTAACCTTTCCTTCACCTAAATAAATGTAACACTCACCATTTTAGTGTATTAAGTTAATTAATCTTTAATCGTAGAAAGGGAAGTTTCTTCCTTGGCATAGATGATGATAATATAATTTTGATCACTGCAGATTAACAGTCAAGCTATCACTGGTCTCTGGGATGTCTGGGAGGTTGCAGGCTCAAACTCCTTGTGAAGGAGGGTAAGTGTTGTAGTGCCACCTGATGCTGAGCCAGTCCTAGACAGACATTTTCATTACTAGTACTATCATTTTTTTGCAGGGACACCAGTGATTGATTCCTACAATTCCCCTCACCTGCTTCTGTATTTCCTTCACCATAGTTCTTACTGTTTCCAGGCTAAATTTCAACTCAGCCACACTAGCTTCTTCTCGTTTTCTGTAAGAAGGCCTGAGATCACTGTTACATTGTCAACATTGTGTTCCAAAGTAGAGTGAGTGTATGCAAGTAGGATACTGCCTAGTGCTTTAGGTCTCCATGTGTTTTGAAGTAAAAATCAGAGATGGAGAGTCACCCGACCACTGTTTATAGCTTTCTTTTATTGACAAGGCTTCTTGGTGAGCCTTTCTCCTCCAGAGTGTCTCCTGGCTGGTGGTTGTTTTAATGCAGACAGCTTTTCTCATCTTTGTTCTATCCTTAAAAGGCAAAGGGGTTGCTTTAACTGTGGACTCCAGTCATGAGGTATGGTGTAAGCTATCTCACTCTTCCCCTTGCTTCACTTCTTTTTGGTCTAACAGATACATTTAGGGCCTCATTACAACTTTGGCGGAGGGGATTACTCCGTCCCAAATGTGACGGATATCCCGCCTGCCGAATTATGAGCCCATTATATCCTATGGAACTCGTAATACGGCGTGACGGATATCCGTCACATTTGGCATGGAGTAATCCATCCGCCAAGGTCATAATCAGGCCCTTAGTTTAAAAACCCTTTGCACTCCAAGTCCCCTTAGTGGTTGCGTGTTTCTCCCCTCATCTCGATCCAGGTTCTCTGCTGATGCTATTTAATTCTCCAAGCTAATTGCTTCTCTTGATACACCCAATCCTCATTCAGTTAGTTATTTTTTTCCAATTCATTTTCTAGCACCATATCTCTCTGGCATGGATGTCACTGACCTGGGAGTCCACTCAACACTAGGCTGATGCTGCCATCTTGTGTAGTGAAGCAGGTCTTTGGTCTCTTGTCCCAAAGGGCAGCACTGTGCTCTCAATGCTTGACAATCTGCTCATCTCAGGTTCCTCCTGAATCCTGCCAAGTCTGCAGCTGGTGTTCAACCATAGGATGACTGCAGGAGCCAATAAAGAGGTAAGTGCTAAATAAGGCTTGTTTAAAGCTCGTTCAGTCACTCGTCACTGGTAGTGAGAGATATTCTCCTTGTAAGTTTGGTCTGGCCATCTAGCAGTAATAGTTGGAATTTTTAGACAGAAGGTCACGGAGCAAAGGCAGAGTAAAACTATAACTTACAGAAATTGGAGTAAAGTCTCCTCCGGAGAGTTGTAATTAGTCCTCAGTAAGACCCATGTGGAAAATTTCAGCTCCCAGGAGTTGACATCAGATGACTTTAACACTTGGATGAGGGCAGCTATTGACCAAGTTGCCTCCAGCAAAAACAAGACGAGTCTTATAACCAAAGCATCAACACCTTGGTTCTCTGAGGAATTAAAATACCTCAGAAGCAGTGTCAGTTTGGCAGACTGGAGATGGAGGGCAAAACTACTCTTAGAAGAGAAAAATAAAGAAATGATCCTCAGGTATAAAAATGCTATTACAGCTACCAAGTCTGCTCATTTTATCAACAAACTTAGATCAGACACTCACACCCCAAATCAACTTTTCAAGGTAGTCAAAGATCTCTCGACTCCCCAAGTCCTGCATGCACTGGAGAATTCACAAAGCTTCTGAAATAGCATTGCTATGCACTTCAGGTATACAACTTTGAAGATGTTCTCAATTTTAATATGAATGAGGATAGTCTTTGACTCATTTTGGTGGAAGAAGGCTATACCTATCAGGCCCTCAATGCTACTACAACTGTTTTCACTCCATTTTCCTTGGTGAAAATAAAATAGCTTTTAGCTCACACAACTTCAGGCTCACCAGATGACCAATGTCTTCCCAGAGTTTTACAACTTGTGCTGAACCTAATTGCAGTTCTTCTGGAAAAGGTCTACAATCAGGTACTTAAATTGGGAGCATTTCACCAGTGATAAAAGGAGGCTAAGGTTATTCCCCTTAAAAAATAAACCAAAAGGGGATCCTGGGGACCAAAACAATATTCATCCAGTGTCTCTCCAGCCTGCCCCAGCTACAATGACTTAAAAATACACTAATTAAGAATTAGCCAAGTATATAATCACAGAAGATCTGCTGGACCCATCGCAGAATGGATTCCGAAGTGGCCAAAACACAGAATCGGCGTTGGTTGCTGCGACAGACTCCATCCTTTGCCAGGTGGATCAGGGAGGTGTGTCTATCCTGGTAATGTTGGATATGTTGACGACTTTCGAAACAATATCTCCTTCCCGCTTGGGTGTGGGGGGGGGTGTATGGTGGGAATAAAAATTTAATAAAAAAAAAAAAACACTTACCTTGCTCGCGTACCACTCTATCAGCTTCTTCTATTCTGCAGGCACAGGCTCCCACCCTGCCCTGCGGCCAATCCTGAGGCTGCTCAGAGCAGCGTCAGGATTGGCTGGAGAACCAAGCCAGGGTGCTACTGGGCAGACTGGGAGTCTGTGCAGGCTCTCTCCGAACCCTGCAACTGTGTTGCCAGGCTGGAGAGAGCCTACTGCGCATGTGTGTTTGACTGGCTTCAGACGGCCAGCCAAGCACACATGCGTTCTGAGGGAGAGTGCCCAGCACTCCTGCTCACTGCTTGTCACTCCTGTGGCCCCGCCCAATTATAACAAAATTATAATAGAAACTGTTTATTATTGTTTCTTTGTAAAGGTTTCGCAGCTGCCACCCTAATGGAGGAGCCGCCCATGACTGTATGTCCCAAAACATCTCTCAGTTAAGGAGAGCTTGTGCTTCCTTCATTGACTACCTGTCAGGAAGCGTGTGACTTTTAAAGCTCTTTGCATGGTCTAGGTGGCAGACCTTTAGCAGGGACCTATGCCCCTTAGAACTGCCTTTAATTTGTACATCCCTTAGAGACAGCTGAGATCTTCATCTGTGAGGAAGATAAGCATTCCTAATTTTCAAAAGGCCAGTGGTCGTGCTTTTTCAGTGCCGCGGCCAAACTCTGGAAATCGCTGACTACCCATATTGCAGCTTTTTATGACCTACTATAAAGCTGGCTCTTTTCTCAACTGTATTGGTGTGCATGGTTATTTTTCTCTTTTTCATGTGCTCTTTCTGGTGTTAGCACTTATATGTTTTGTGACTTAATGCACTTTATAAATTCAAATACAATTCAAAGAGTATCCATTAGCTTCTGTGCTTGACCACATATGCAGGATTACCATTCTATTTGAAGGAAAATCTGCATCTTACTGGTGGACATGATAATAAAGGAAATAGAAACAAATCAATTTTCAAAGTCTACATTTAATAGGAATGTACCAAAGCATCCCTTTTCACACTTTTTTCAAGTCTATGGAAATCTTTCCATCCATCAGAGTAAATTTAGATCTACTGGATTTTCTAAAACAACTGAAAAAGCACCTCTTCAAACAATAACTGTTTAACTAATGCCTGAATTTACTCTTCTCTTTTTAATGTTCCTCTTTTTTAGCATGCTCTCTGTTTCCTGCTTGTAATGTACGCTGCCTTAAATAAAACAAATCGAAACAATACCGAACAAAGAATGTCTTCATTGTAAAACAATGCTGTGCTTTGATAAAATAATAACCTACACCACATTACTTTCAGTCAGGCATGTTGTGATGCAGCCATAAAAAGATGATATGTTTACCCCCCACTGTAGTGATTGTGAGGACAGGAATTTAATTGTTTGGCTCCATTACGAGAGGAACATACAATTCCGTTTGGCTTACATAACTGCTTTCTTATTGTGTTACTACTAAATTTGTTACAAGGCAGCATTAAAGCCAAATCTTAGGAGGGGAGAGCTATCCAGAGACAAAGTGGATACTTTGAACAGTTCGATTCAGCAACAGACAGAATTTCCAAATACTAGCTATAACACTTGAACAATTATAGCTTTATGTTGCAGGATGCAGCAAGATGGACTGTCCTGGTAACCTATGTTAGTCCAAAGATAAAATTAATGTTGCTTAGTAATTTCTGTTAGTTTCTGGTGCACTAGAGAGGTGATTCTCTGCCACCCAGGTAGTGCTACCTATCAGTGCAGGATGAACTTAGTAATTGAACTACTTAAGCAGCTAAATCCATCATTGTATGCACCACACGTATGATTCCGATGTCTTCAGATCTGAAATTTACACACAGGTGTACTGTCAATTTAGGACAGTAGATTAGGGACAGCGTAGCATTGCCTTGTGCTGGTGGTATGGTAATGCTCTGGGCACCTCATTTGTTAGCAATCCATACATTAAAGTCAACTGGCAAAAAAGGTGTAGGGATAAGGTGTGTCATCCTAGTCCATCCCTTCCTTGCTGGAAGCTCTCCCCAGCCTGCAACCAAAATATCCATGATGAGAATGAGGAGAGAGAGAGAGGAAAGGCTGGACCTATTTGTGAGTATACGTATTTCTCTCTTCGGGTCCTAGCAATGGCTGTGCTAAAATGCAGTAAAGGAGGAGAGCAAATAGGAAGTCCAGATTCCACAACATTAAGTGGAGGAAAGGTGAGGGAAAAGGCGAGGGAAGCTGGACATCTGCACCAGAGGCTGTTGAGTGAGGAAAAAAATGTGGGGACAAACAGATTGTTTGTGTGTATGAGTGCATAAATGTCTCTGTGCCTGTGTGTGTGCTTGATCACATGTAGCTGCTGTTATGTGGCTGAGTGCATGTAGAGACAGTGTCCATGCATATCATGGGATTAGCAGACACAAGATGACAGTTCCTGGTGACATTTGACATAGGATAATAATACTTAGCAAATGTAGCAGAACTACATACAGCGTAAACTATTTACCTAACAGTTGAGATGGAACTATACCTCAATGAATACCTTGTTCCTTCTGACTTGTGTCACACTTGGTAATCATAGTTTCACTGAGCTAGGATTGACCCAAATATGTACAATATGTACAAAAAAACTAGAGAACATGTATTATCCAAATACCAGTAGAATAAAGTGCAAAACTTGATTCCGTCACCAAAGGTTGTCACTGTTTTCTTCTAATAGAAACCTGATTTATGTCGGTAAATTAGCTGTCAAGCTGCATTATGGCAATATGTGGAATCTCAACAGAGTTCTAAAAGTTTGTGATCATGAAGAATATGATCCTGCATTATTAAATAATTGTTAGGATAGAGATAGTTTGTTAGATTATTCAGATAAGGGGTAAGAGTAAGTAAGACCTGATATAGAAAAATGTTCAAACTGAAAACTGACATTTCTGAACTACAGGAAATATCTAGTGTATTCGCTTTCATGAGTGCACAATGCAATTCTATGAATACTTTTTTCCTTAAATATCTAATAAATTATACACACATTTCGAATATTTCATAATCTGATAGCAACCAGCATTGTTTGTTTGAACTTTGCTCTTGCAAGAGGGGAAAAAGTGTGGTATTTCACATGTTTTTAATTTTTCTTGTTTCCTTGCCCCTGTATATTCTGCCTCATGCAACCTCTCCTATGTCACCCAGTGGCATAACATAAGCCCCCACAGTGCGTGCGGTTCCCTGAGCTCCAGGAAGCCCCCTCAGCAAAAGTGGTAGGTGGTGGGCCAGGGAGGGGGGCCCTCTCCATGTACGTTTGCAGGGGACCCCCTCAACTCTCATTACACCACTGGTGTTGCCTGCTTACTTCCTTTATCTCATGTCTTCTCTTACCTGTTAACTCCTTGAACCTTGGCTTCCATGGAACCGTGTGGGTACTCAGGTTCTCAGAAGAGGGTTGGGGGCAAATTGGCTGGATGTCATCTCTTGGAATGTGTGTTAGAGGATTATTTTCTGTAATAAAACCTTTGAATCTCACTCAGCTCTGTGCCCTCCATACACTACACACTTGATTTAAAGATTCTCACAATGTCAGTAGAGATTGTATTATTAAAAGTGCATCTGCTAGTGTTTGACCTGGCCCTTTTTTGCAGGGTCATCCCCAAGCTTTTTGCCTTCTTCCTTCTATTTTTTTCTGACCTCTTGTTGCTGGCTCTAGATCTCTGAGCACTTTATCACTACTGATCAGTGCTAAAGTGCAGGTGCTCTCCCTTCTTAAGTTGGCATGATTGACTTACACCTAATTGGCACATTTAAGTTACCTGTAAGTCCCTTGTACAGTGGTATTTCTATACCCAGGGCCTGTAAATTAAATGCTACTAGTGGGCCTGCAGAGCTGCTTGCGCCACCCAAAGAATTAGCTAGCAAAGGGCCTGCATGCACATTTTACTGCCACAGGGACCTGGCAACCAAATCTACATGCCAGACCCAGAACTCCCCTTTTACTACATGTAAGTCTGCCCTAGGTAGGCCCTAGCTAGCCCTAGAGGCAGGGTCTATGCATAAAGAAGGCAGGACATGTGCGCTGTTGCGTGGTCTGTCCTGCTAGTGACAAACAGCCTATTTGGTTTCTCACTGCTGTGAGTGCTGCCTTGCTCATAGGATTGCATTAGAAATGCCCTGCATTTTGACTAAGGGGTATTGTCTGATTTATGAGGGGTAGCGTAGGCATGTTTGGTATGGTATGGTTGTAATGGTAGTGAGAAATGCTGCTTACTGGTGAAGGTGGATTTTGTATTACCATTATAAAAATGCCACTTCTAGAAAGTGGGCATTTCTCTTTGCTTATGACTCTGGTGTTTTGCAGCTTGACCCCAATCCACGACTGGGGCAGAGTAACAGCTGGACTTTGTGCATACTTTTCAGACAGCCTGTACACAGGGAGGGTGGAGGTGTCACAGAGGTGCATCTGCATTTTGAATGGTCTTCCTGGGCTGAGAGATTGGGAGGCGGGGCACACCTGGATTTGTAAATGCTGTGCCCTAGCCTCACACAAAAGGCTCGTTTTTCCCCAACTGATGTCTGGAGCCTGTGCTGGAGGAGAAAAGGGACACTCCTAGAACTAGTTGTAACTGTTGGAACCTCTTCTCCCCCTTGAGGTTGGGTTTCCTTTGTGGTGGGGATAGTGCATCACTTGTATTGTGTGTGTTTTGCAATCGCTGTACACATTGCCTCTGGGATAGGTCTGACTGCTCGTGCCAAGCTACCAATGGGGTGAGCAGGGGTTATCTTGGGTGTGTAACTCCCTCACACTGACTATAGTGGGTGAGTTATGCTTGGCTTACGTGCATACCCTAACCAACCAGAATCCCCATTTCTAACAGGCAGTTTAGCAAATGCACATTTGTCAAAAGTACAATGTGAAAGGGTAGCTCCGCACTTCGTAAAAAACAAGGGGTCTAAGGGTTTGGTGGTGGGAAACCTGCCAAATAGCTGTAAGGATCTTGTTCGGCAAAGCCCTAAATTAGACCCTGTTTCTTTGCAATTATAATGTACATTTTTATGTAGAAATATGTAGTTAACATTACCTGTTTAGAAGCTGGCATGGAAATATATTTTTTTGGACTCATTTGGAAATTGGCATCAGAGTGTTGCCTATACTATGATGGCAAATTGTCTACCTGTGCATTTAATACCTGTACCCTGAGGGTGATCGATAAGGTGTCAAAACGCGAGGGATAAGAACTTAACCAATCACTTTCCCTCAGTCGAATTCAACCAAACCTGCCCCCCTTCCTGTATTACAGGGCTGGATATTTCGGAGGTAGAGCTAGCAGCAAGTCAGGCAGAACAAAGAAAGACAAGAGTACCAGTAGGCCTGCACGAGTCGGCAAAACAAGAGGAGGAGCCCAGGAACCATGAGGTAAGAACCCGGAGGGCAAATGTGTGGTGGTGTGTTCCCTGAGCGAAGACGAAGGAGAAACGTCTGAGGAGAGCAGGAGCTGGGAAGCCAATGTCCAGCAAGGAGTCCAGATGTATTAAAGAGGCTCCACAGTGAGAAGAAATTCCCGAAAGAGAAGAATCCGAGATGCAGAGCAAATGCCGTCAGAGTCTTCCTTTCCGCCACGCTCCCAGAGAAGCCTGGCTACGCCAGGTGTATGGGTAGCTCCTAAATCAAGGGGAAAGAGAGAGAGAGACTGGAGGGGAGAGCCGAGCGGGTTGTAAGTGATGAAACAAAGAGTGTCTAAGACAATAAGCGATAACAAGTCTGACAAAAAAAAAAGGGGGAATCAGTTTCAAATGAAAAAGGATGCTATTTTTGTGGGATTTTCATTCTTTCTTTCCTTTTCTTATCAGCCTTTTGTCTGGGATGATTTCAACCACATTTAATGGCCTGAAGGGGATGTCTACAATTGATAGGCTCTCAAGTTGGAGTGACAACTGATTTTCAAAGGGGAAAGATATCGCCTTTGGACACCTTTTCATTTATAAATCTGAGTGGCAACTTTGGTGGGGGGGTAGTCAGCAGTGGCCCAGTGCATCTCTGTCAACTCTCACTGAAGTTGTTAAAATTTATTTTTTTAGGGTGCTTAAAAAATTTAGTTTTCTATTTTAAAATGCAATTGCAGGGATGGTGGTCTGTTTCAAATCACATGTGGTACAAATTGTGACTTGCCCAATGAATAATAATTAGGCAGATGGTTCTATGACCACTTGTAATTCCCTATTTTGTAAGCCAAACTATTAATACTTAGGTCAGTTCATAAAAACAGATTATCTTCACAATCTATCAATGGATAATTTGCGACCATTTTTCATGAATCCAATCTTAGTACATTTAGGCAGTCATTCCAAGTCTGGGGGGCGGCGGTAGCCGCCCGCCAGGCGGGAACAGCCATTTGCCCGCTACGCGGCCAAAAGACCGCTGCCGGCATTACAACCTTCCCGCTGGGCCGGAGGGCGCTAACCATGTTAGCGCCGGCCGGCCCAGCGGGAAGGAGGCCTGCAACACAGAAGCCGTCTCCGAATGGAGCCGGCGGTGTTGCGGCCGTGCGACGGGTGCAGTTGCACCCGTCGCGCTTTTCACTGTCTGCTAGGCAGACAGTGAAAAGCCGGCCGGGGCCCTGTTCAGGGGCCCCTGCCCTGCCCATGCCAGTGGCATGGGTGGAGCAGGGGCCATCAGGGGCCCCAAGACACCCGTTACCGCCAGCCTCTTCCTGGTGGTGACAACCGCCAGAAACAGGCTGGCGGTAAGGGGGTCAGAATCCCCATGGCAGCGCTGCTTGCAGCGCTGCCATGGCGGATTCGCCCAGCCGGGGCAAAAACGGCGGGAAACCGCCGGCCCCGGTTTTCTGACCGCGGCTTTACCGCCGCGGTCAGAATGGGCTATGAAGCACCGCCAGCCTGTTGGCGGTGCTTCCGTCATCCGCGACCCTGGCGGTCATAGACCGCCAGGGTCAGAATGACCGCCTTAGTCCTTTATTACCACATCAGGGGATTACTTTTTACTGCCTTATTTTGAGTGTCACAAGAATGCCACGATTGACCTCAAAAACATTATGCTTCCCATCCTAATATTTCCAGTTAGGTTGCAATTTGACCTTCAATTTATTTATGGGAAAAATCCACCTGGAGGAATATGCTTGTGTGGAAAAGGTCAACACAATGGAAAACTTGCTTTTCCAATTTGCTAAAACTGAATCATCATGTTATCAGTCATTTAAACTCAGAAACTCTGGAGATTATGGCCCTCATTACAACCCTGGCGGTCGGTGGTAAAGCGGCGGTAAGACCGCCAACAGGCCGGCGGAAAAAAAATGGGATCACAACCATGGCAGAAACCGCCAACAAAGACAGCCACTTAAACACTCAGACCGCCACGGCGGTACAAACAAACAGCATGGCGGTCACCGCCAACAGACAGGCGGAAGACAATGTTCCGCCCACACTATTATGAGAGGCCAATCTGCCACATTTTCCGGGGCGGAACCAACGCGAACAAAAACATGGCGGGAACAGGACTTGGAAGTGGAAACATCTCACCTCTACACAACCCACGAGGAACCAGGACTCCATGGAGCCAGAACTCCAAATCCTCCCTGCGATAGTATTCCTGCTTCTCTACCAGGAGCATGAAAGACGGCGGCGAAGACCACGGTGAGTACTGCACCTACAACACAGGTGAGGGGGGAGGGAAAAGAGAATGAAACACACACGCAACACGCAACACCCCCACCCCGCCCTCACCCACAACAACACACACACCAATACATGCTGCAACATTACATTTACACTCCCCTAACCCCCGTAGAAAAACGCAATGACAAAAGGAAATTATTGTAATGATTGTAATCAATAAAAATCCATTAGTCAAAACTTTAAATACAGTATAAACAATTATGTACACCAACTAAACAAGTCCGGATAGTGCACCATTCATAGTCCGTGGACCACTGGGACCAAAATGCACGGGCGAGGCTGACACTTAATACCAGACTTCAAATGGAGAGAACACTGCTGGGGCATCAGATCGAAATGAAACAGGCACCTCAGGGGGAAGGGAAGGGGGGCACCTCAGCCAGATGAGTGCACGACGCCAGCTCCACGAGGGGGCTCCATGCCCATTGATGTATCCTGGGGAGTGCAAAGCCACAGTCACTCAAATCTCTCCAGTGGGTGGTTTGCCCACTGCTTTATCCTGGGGAGTGCAAAGCCACAGTCTCTCAAGTCTTTTCAGTGGGTGGTTTGCCCACTGCTTATCCTGGGGAGTGCAAAGCCACAGTCTCTCAAGTCTCTACAGTGGGTGGTTTGCCCACTGCTTTATCCTGGGGAGTGCAAAGCCACAGTCTCTCAAGTCTCTACAGTGGGTGGTTTGCCCACTGCTTTATCCTGGGGAGTGCAAAGCCACAGTATCTCAGGTCTCTACAGTGGGTGGTTTGCCCACTGCTTTATCCTGGGGAGTGCAAAGCCACAGTCTCTCAGGTCTCTCCAGTGGGTTGTTTGCCCACTGCTTTATCCAGGGGAGTGCAAAGCCACAGTCTCTCAAGTGGATAACAGTCTCCACTGGTTCTGGAGGGGGCTTTGTGTCCAGAGTGCTTCATCCTGCCAAGGACTGAGGTAGTGGATGCCTTTCTCCACTGATCCTGGAGGGGGCTTTGTGCCCAGAGTGCTTCATCCTGCCAAGGACTGAGGTAGTGGATGTGAATCGCCACTGGTTCTGGAGAGGGCTTTGTGCCCAGCGTGCTTCATCCTGCCAAGGACTGAGGTAGTGGATGCCTTTCACCATTGGTTCTGGCGTCTGGAGGGGGCTTTGTGCCCAGAGTGCTTCATCCTGCCAAGGACTGAGGTAGTGAATGCCTTTCTCCACTGGTTCTGGAGGGGGCCTTGTGCCCAGAGTGCTTCATCCTGCCAAGGACTGAGGTAGTGGATGTGACACTCCACTGACGGTGGTGCAACATGCAAGTTTGCCAGGCTGACCACCAGCCTCGTACGACTGACCACTGGGGATGGCAGCCATGTCTGCAGTGGTGCCACTGGCTCAGGATGTCGCGGGCCGCTGGCGGTGCTGGCGGCGATGTCAGTAGCGGCAGAGCTTGCGGCGGACTCTGTGGCATCGGTGCTGGTGGCGGGCTCTGTGGCATCGGTGCTGGTGGCGGGCTCTGCGGAAACGGTGCTGGCGGCGGTCTCTGTGAAAACGGTGCTGGCAGCGGGCTCTACGGCATCGGTGCTGGCGGCGGGCTCTGTGGAAACGGTGCATGGGCTGGAGGCTGTTGTGAGGTGGATGTCTGTTGGGTGAGTGTGTGACTGCGTTTGTGTACTTTGGGAGGTGGGCTCACAGACACACTGGGAGAGGACACAGGGGATGTGTGAATGGTAGTTGGGGTGGTGAGTGCACGTGAGCGGTGTGTTGTGATGGGCGTGCTGGTGATGGAGGTAGTGGCTGAAGATGTAGTGCATGCAGGTGTGAGTGGAGACGAGACTGGGAGGGAGGAGGGAGACGTGGAGGAGTGGTACACAGTGGAGGCATTGGATGTTGGTATGTGTGCATGTGTATGATGCTTGTGTGAGTGCCTGTGGGATGTGTGCCGCTTATGTTTCCCTGAGCCACCCTTGTGTGTGGAGGTGTGTGCATGCTGGTCTGATGGTGTGCTTGGGATAGGCTAAGGTACAGGGGATTGGGTCTGGGTGGAGGAGGTTAGAGAGGGGAGGCTGGACACGGGATAATGGCTGCCATCAGTGCAGAGGCCAGAGCCTGAAATGCTCACTGTTGGGCTGCCTGGCCAGAATGCCCTCCAAGTATGCATTTGTTTGTTGCAACTGCCTCTCTACACCCTGGATGGCATTCAGAATGGTAGACTGCCCAATAGTAAGGGATCTCAGGAGGTCAATAGCCTCCTCACTGAGGGCAGCAGGGCTGACTGGGGCAGGGCCTGAGGTGCCTGGGACGAAGGAGATGCCACCCTCCTGGGTGAGCGGCCATGGGGCACATGCTGAGGGGCTGCTGGGAGGGCGGTGCTGGTAGGGGGTGGCGGCTGTACCTGTAGATGCGGGTGCACAGAGGGGCCCGCCACCGCAAGGGAGCTCCCATCAGAGGATGAGTTGGTGTTGCTGGTCTCTGCTCCTGTCTCCGCAGTGGAGCTCCCCTCGCACTCCGTCCCACTGGTGAATTCAGACTCCGTTGTCTCGCCCTCCATGGCCATGTTGGATGCAGCTCCCTAGTGCTCCGGTGTCACTGCTCCTCCGCCTGATGATGCTAATGCACACAAGAACAGGGAGACCACAAAAAGGGGGGGGGGAGAAAGAAGAAAGACATGTTCAGTGCATGCAATACCGCTACCGTTGGCGGACACTATAGACACAGCAGCCCTCTGCACTACGCCATGCACTGACTGTTCCCTAATTAATCACAGGGACATGGGGTACAAGGCCTATGCCCGATTGCTGCACACATGGAAGTCACAGGAGCCTGACTAGGTGTAGATGGCTCTTACCACTGGTGGGGTTGGGGTGCCACATAGCCTGCCTGACAAAGGGTCCTTGCCTACAAAGCTCTCCCTGGCCTAGGGTAACCCACTGCCCACTGCCAACCTCCCCCACCCAGCCACCTTGTAATGCGCTCAGAGTCAGATGGATGTGACGGTACTCACCCCCTTGTGGCTGTTGTGATGCCCTCAAGCGCCCATCCAACTCCGGATACACCGCCGTCAGGATCCGGAACATCAGGGGGGTCATGGTGCGACGGCACCCCTCCCACGTTGGGAGGCCATCCCCAGCTGGGCCTCTGCCGTCTTCTTGCTCCAGCGGCGAATATCCTCCCATCTTTTCCGGCAGTGGGTGCTCTGTCTGTGGTGGACCCCCAGGGTCCGGACATCCTTGGCGATGGCACGCGAAATATCCTTCTTCTGGTGGGCGCTGACCTAGAGGAATAGTACAGGGGAAAAGGATGATCTTTAACCGTCTGGACCGTCACAGTCATTGGCCCACATTCCCACCCTTGCCCTGTTGCACATACACTCACCGTCCGCTCATGCAGGCCTCAGTCCCCCCGTATCTTCCATCTACACCACTCCAAACAGGCATTGCCCATAAAGCATGCTCACAGTGTACTCACCTATTTGACTGGAGGACCGTAGAGTAGCGTGTACTAGGGAAGGACCCCATCCACTAACTTCTCCAACTCCTCCGAAGTGAAGGCAGGGGCCCTTTCCCCAGACACATGAGCCATCGTCACTTCCAGACTGAGGTCACAGCAGCACTTGCAGTGTAGGTCCTCTCCTGTCGAAAGTCAGGTATCAAGTGAGTGAACAGAGAGAAAATGGCGGTCACGTCCACAGCGGTGCATACCGTCACCGCCAGTGTACATCATCATTGGCTCCTGGGACCCATAGGGTACAATGTTAACCAATGCAGGATTGTGCTGCGCTCTTTGACTGCCTATTGCCACAGTGTACAACGCCAGCGCAGTTGCCTCATATTCCCTTGTCCCACCTTACAGGTCCGGCAGCCGCCATTTCAGGTGGCCACATGGCATTATTTTTAGATCTGTCACACCTACCTAGGCCTTGCATACACACAGTGACAGGCACTTTGCGGATTGACAAATGTGTGCAATAAATTCTTATTTTAATACCTCAGTGTTGGCTGACTGTGCTCGCTGTTCTCGTCCATAGGGCAAGTACGCTGGGGCTGGTGAGGAGATGGCGGCATTCTCTGGTGTACAGACCGCTGGTGGACCTGGCGACAATGGAAGACCGACACATCATTATCACTTACAGACTTGATCGTGCCACAATCCAGGAACTGTGTGCCCAGTTGGAGCCAGAGCTGATGATTTCAGCTATCCGCCATCCCACAGGAATCCCCCCTCTAGTGCAGGTCCTGTCAGTACTCCATTTCCTGGCAAGTGGGTCTTTTCAAACAACAGTGGCCATTGCATCAGGGATGTCCCAGCATATGTTCTCAAACGTGTTGTCCAGAGTGTTGTCTGCCCTGCTGAAACACATGCGCAGCTACATCGTTTTCCCTCAGGTGGAGGATTTGCCCACAGTGAAAGGTGACTTCTCTGCCCTGGGACATATCCCCAACATCATAGGTGCCATTGATGGGACACATGTGGTCTTGGTACCCCCCCCCCCGCAGGAGTGAACAGGTGTATAGAAACCGGAAGAGCTACCATTCGATGAATGTGCAGATGGTGTGTTTGGCCGACCAGTACATCTCCCATGTTAACGCCAAGTTTCCAGGCTCAGTGCATGACGCTTACATTTTGAGGAATAGCAGCATCCCTTATGTAATGGGGCAACTCCAGAGGCACCGTGTGTGGCTAATAGGTGAGGATAAGGACCCTGTACCATGTGAATGATTGTCTGGGTCCGGGGTTGTCCCTAAGGGTTAGTGTGTGTCTAACAGTTGTCCCTCGACATTTGCAGGTGACTCTGGGTACCCCAACCTGCCATGGCTACTGACCCCAGTGAGAAATCCCAGGACAAGGGCAGAGGACTGCTACAATGAGGCACATGGGCGAACTAGGAGAGTGATCGAAAGGACCTTCGGCCTCATGAAGGCCAGGTTCCGATGCCTCCATATGACAGGTGGTTCTCTCTACTACTCACCAAAGAAGGTGTACCAGATCATCGTGGCCTGCTGTATACTGCACAACCTGGCTTTGCGACGATAGGTGCCTTTTCTGCATGAGGATGGTCCAGAAGGAGGTCTTGTGGCAGCTGTGGAGCCTGTGGACCGTGAAGAAGAGGAGGCAGAAGAAGAGGATATCGACAACAGAAACAACGTGATCCAGCAATACTTCCAGTGAGACACAGGTAAGAAGACATCACTGCCTCCTACATCTCATACAATTGTTAGAGCTATCATATGTCTGTCATTTTCACCCAGTTTATGGACCATGACTTGTCACTTTGCCTTTCCATTTCACAGATGTGGGTCCCACTGTGTGACCTCTGCTACATTACTTCATGGACTACAGCTGTGTTACATTGGTATGTGAACAAGTAAATTGACATTGCTATATTCCATAGTTATTGCAAATACACATTTGTGAAAGCACAGCCTGACTCCAGATTATTTTGTGATTCAAGGGTGTTTATTTAAGTGCAAAATAGTGGAGGGGGTTGTAAAATGGTCAGGGGTGATGGTGGAGGACTGTCCATGGCATAGTCCAGTCTATTTGTCTCACAGGTGCATTGTCCAAAGGGGCATAGGAAGTGGAGCTAGGGCAGTTTAAGGATGGACGGGGTGATGAAGTGGGACAGAAGAATGACATTCAGGGTGGTCTCATTTCTTGGCGGGGGTCTTGGCATTGCTCTCTGTCTTGTTCCTGGATCTCAGGTTCCATTTGTGGGGTGGTTCTCCATCTGCAGGGGGTGGGGTGCTGGTGTCGTGGTCCTGTGGCGGTGCCTCCTGTCCACTAGGACCAGCGGAGGTGGTGGGCTGTTCATCATCGAGGCTAGTGTCAGGGGCCCCTTGTTGTGCCACAGTGTCCCTCCTGGCGTTTACAAGGTCCTTCAGCACCCCTACAATGGTGACCAGGATGGTGTTGATGGACTTGAGTTCCTCCCTGATCCCCAAATACTGTTCCTCCTGCAGCCGCTGGGTCTCCTGAAACTTGGCCAGTACCGTTGCCATCGTCTCCTGGGAATGATGGTACGCTCCCATGATGTTGGAGAGGGCCTTGTGGAGAGTGGATTCCCTGGGCCTGTCCTCCCCCTGTCGCACAGCTGTCCTCCCAGTTCCCCTGTTTTCCTGTTCCTCTGTCGTCCTGAACCGTGTGCCCACTGCCCCCAGGTCCCTGATGTTCCTGGGTTTGTGGGTGTGCCTGGGTTCCCTGTAGTGGTGGACACACTGCTGCTTGACGTGTCCTGGGGACAGAGGAATGGGCCCGCTGGGTGGGTACTGTGCTGGTGTTTCCTGAGGGGGAGGCTCAGTGGTGGCATGTGCCAGTGTGTGGGGAACCGACTGTCCCGAGGTCCCAGGTGGGCCGGGCTGGTCATCTAGATCCAGATGGACAGTGCTGCTGTCATCACTGTGGGCCTCTTCTGTGGGGGGGGGTGGACATGCCTGGAACCTCCTGTCCATTGACGTTGGGTAGGGGTCCTGCAGGGGTGTAAAGGCATGATTATTGCATCTCTGTGTGCCATTGTGTGCAATTGGTGGGTGACCCTATACCCCAGTGCTCACATTCTTGTCTAGGACCTTCTGTGATATTTGGTTTGGGGATCTGTGTGGGTATCTGTAGTGGACATGCTTGGTGATGGGTGTCCATACTTTGGTGTTGCATGCAGGGCTTGGTGTTAGGATGGGTGGTTTGTGATAGTGGGACATATGTGAGGTGTTGGAGTGATGGGGGTGAGGGTGAGGTTGGGAGTATGTGATAGCATGCAGGTACGGTGGGGGATGTAATAGTTAAGATTTGACTTACCAGAGTCCATTCCTCCTGCTACTCCTGCGAGGCCCTCAGGACGCAGTATAGCCAAGACCTGCTCCTCCCATGTTGTTAGTTGTGAGGGAGGAGGTGGGAGGCCGCCGCCAGTCCTCTGAACTGCAGTCTGGTGTCTTGAGACCACGGAACGCACCTTCCCCCGTAGGTCGTTCCACCTCTTCCTGAAGTCATCCCGTGTTCTTGGATGCTGTCCCACTGCGTTGACCCTGTCTACGATTCTGCGCCATAGCTCCATCTTCCTAGCAATGGAGGTGTGTTGCACCTGTGATCCGAATAGCTGTGGCTCTACCCGGACGATTTCCTCCACCATGAACCTGAGCTCCTCCTCAGAGAACCTGGGGTGTCTTTGCGGTGCCATGGTGTGGTGTGGGTGATGTGTGAGGTGGTGTGTGTTGTGATGTGTGAGGGGATGTGTTTGTGTGTGTTATGTGATGTGCGTGGATGTTGTGTGAGTGATGGTGTTGTGTGCCTGTGGATGCTAGTTTGTTGATGGTGGTGTCTCTCTATGTGCTTCGTTCTCAATTTTTGTCGTAGGGGTTTGTGGGTGATGTGGGTGTGTGTTTTATATTGGATTGGGTGTGTGGGAGTGGTGTGTGTATGTGTATCAGGTGTGTGTATTTCGAATTGTCCAATGTGGTTGTGTTTTGTAAGAATGTGTGTGTATTTTGAGTGCAGCAGTGTGTACCGCCGATGGAATACCGCGGTTGAAAGACCGCTGCGTGGATTCGTGGGTCGTGATAGTGTGGGTGTACTCCTGTTGGCGTGACGTTAGAGGTTTTTATTATTCCCAGTTTATCACTGCCCTTTGGTGTGGCGGACTTGTGTGGGTGTCTAGATTTTGGCGGATTCCATCCCGGCCTGTGGGTCGTAATAGCTGTAGCGGATTTCCGCTGCCGCAGCGGTGTGTTGGCGGTCTTCTGCACGGCGGTAAGCGGGATTTACTGCCAATGTTGCAATGAGGGCCTAAGTCACCTGGGGTGAACACTAAAAAGGTGCTATATGGATATGCCTTGGGTTGTTTTACCTCCTATCAGTCCCACCGAAGTTAGAATGAGAGCATGAGTGTATACCACTAAATGAGGGCCAGAGCTTTATTTTCTATTTAATCTGTAGAAGAGCAGATGGTGAGTGCGTGTTTTGTATCTTAAAGCCTGATGTATGCATAACTGGTCACAAAAGTCTTGTCCCAAATTGTGAACAATATTTTTGTGACCAGCAAAGAATTTTATGAATTGTTCTATTTATTAATAGGTCAGTTTGTAAAATTCCTACTCCTAGCAGGTTGCAACTTGCAACACAACTTACCTCATGAGTATTGAAGAGTTTTCAAATGAAAAGCCCAGTTTTTGTTTAAGATTTGACACTGGACCCGGGGACTCCTCCCAATTCCCCAGCACATCTTTTTTTATAATTCACAAATGGGAAGGCGACCCAAGGGACCCCTTCCTTTTTTGTGGATGGGTTGCCACTTCCTTTGAGGTATCTGTAACTTTTCAGTGTTTTACGACCAGCTCTTGGTTCAAAACTTTGATCTCTAGCATACCGATTTGGTATTTATAAGGGACACCCACATCCCAACTCATTTCAGATACTCAATCAGCATCCATTGGCATTCCTATTTTAGGAGTCAGACACATTTTGCCAACTCCTAAAATGGGATTAATACTTCTGAAACATTATTTTATGGTCGTTAACGCCGCAATGGAGTGTTTGCGACCATAAAATTCTTAGAAAATCTGGCCCCAGGTTCCTTGTTTTTGGGAACAGTTTAGAAAGAGTAGCAGAAAGTATAAATGAAGGTCCATTCTCCGTAAGAGAAACACAACAATAAAATAATGAATATATTTGTGTCTAAATATGTGCAAGCACAGTGTCCCTATTTAATCTAATGTTGCACGTAAATTCCCCTATTTTACCTCGATGTCTGTGTATATTATTGGCCCGGTACTACTTATATTTTTTCACTAGTCAAAACCATACTTATGTAAAATATATCGCTTAGATGCAATATGCAGTTCTCCACTCCTAGCCTTGCCTGGCACCCGGTGCCCCAGCCTAACCAGTAGCCCATAATAAGCCCGATTGCCACTAGCCCTGGGAGACATGACAGAAAGAGAGCCCTCATCTCGCATTAATTGCTCATATTGAAACTATGCCACATCTCTCCAAGCTAGATGTTGCTTAGGCTCCCTTTGATATGATAATGACATGCTTCTTAGCAGATGAATATGCAAATGAAAAGCAGTAATTTGGTGGCATGCACCTGCTGACACTGTGCTGCAATGCCTGCGTGCTCCGCTGTGCACCACCACTACACAAGAGCACCACAAAAACGAAATTAAATTCTAATATTCTATATATTAAACAGATGCTTCCACTCTTCTTGCTATAGTGCCTTTTGCAGGATTTGCCTTCGCGTCTTCCATTCTCTCTTCATGCAATTAGCCGGTGCTTATGTGTCATGCTGAGAAATATGCTTATCGTTATTTTGAGTTCGATTTTCAGAGAAATGGCTTTCGTGCATCGCGAGCCCATTAATCCTTGCACAGTTTAGTCTCTGAGCCTGAAAGAGAGATTCTTTGGCATCTGGTGTAAGACCTTCAGTCACAAATAGGAAGCTGCGGGGAGAGTGTGAATGCGCGCAAGGGTACTAGATGCAATTCTGTCCCAAAAATACCCTGTCTTCAAGGGCAAGAAAACAAAGAGATTTTTTTAGGATTTTTTTCAAGAGTGACCTCGAACATAATCAGGAAAAAATAGGAAATTCCTCGTAATAGTGTAAAACAGTCATATAAAAGAAACAACATCAGATATCTTCTTGAACTGTTAAAGACAATACCTTCCCATCAAAGGAAGAAGGAGCTCTAGACAGTGACCAATAATTGACATGAATAATAGATGCCAAAGAAGGAAATTTCAAGTGCTGCAATTACTTGCATGTGTTTTATGTTGATTTGTGTAGCTGTTTTAATATGTATTATTAAAAAAACAGTAAAAACGAATCAGTCAGAAGGCTCTGTTGATTAATTTTGGATTTTGTAAGTTGGATAATATTTTATGAAGAAACGTATTTTGTAGAATCAATAGAAAATACAAAAAACGATATGGGAAAAAAAAACAAATTGACAAATTGTCACAAATTGCACATTTACCGTACTGAATTCCTTTAGCAAGCCATTGAGAGGGCAGTCACGTTTATAAACCAAACAAATCACTGATATTCACCAGTTATAGTTTACTGACCAAACTAGATTTTTCTTGCACCCCTCACCACCCTAACGTCACCATGTGTATCTAAGATACGGCACACCATGGCGGTAGTTAGTGAACTAGTGGCAAAAGTTTTTACGCTAGTTCGTAGCTTTGCAGGATTAGCGTCAAAAGTTTTGATGCTAATCCTTCAAAGCCCATTGAGGCCCATTGAAAACAATGGCATGCTTCCTTTTAACGCCTGCACTAAGCATGCATTAAAAGTGCTGAAATAAATGACGCAAAGAAATCTTTTAGATTTCTTTGCACCATTTTTTTGCCCCCCCCCTAACAGAAGTGCGCTCCCTTTCCATATATTATGCCTGGCGAGACAAAATGTAACTCAAAGGGTTACTAAGTGGCATAATGTATGCATTGCGCCACTTTGTAAATTTGAAGCTGCAATTTTGGCCTTGTTGGGCCACATTAGCATAAAGAAAATGCTGCTAGTGTGACGCAAGGAGGCCCTACGCTATTAAATCTGCCCCAAAGCCTGTTACAAAAAATCTGTGAGAAGGACTAAAGATTCTGTTGACCATAGATTATCCATTAGTGGCTATCTGGGTTCAGGATCATGTTAACTAGTTGTAATGCAGTGGCATAGCCACCTCTGCAGATGGTCAGCAGCCGCCTGCAGTAAGCTGTGTGCAGCAGGGGCTGGCCTGTGGGCAGGTGCCACAGCCTGTGCCCTCATGGGCTACCTACCACCCATTGGCACAACAAAAAAACCTTGCACAGTAGGAATTCATGGGCAGCAAGGCCAACCACATTGCAGGATGCCAAACCCTTTCTTCTTGCACAGCGCTGGGTTGACCACTGGTTTTTTCCTGCAAAATCAATGTGCTTGAGCCTCACTTAACAAATCAGCTCAAACCTTTCAAGGAAGGAGCTGAGATGGCCACATTTTTTTAAACGTTTTGTGCGGATTTGTCAAATGGCTCCAAACTTATTGGCAAAACAAAAAGCACTCATACCATGGAAAGTCTGATCTAACTATAACTACACAGTGTTGACCACCACTGTAAAATATATATATATATATATATATATATATATATATATATATATATATATATATATATATAGAGAGAGAGAGAGAGAGAGAGAGAGATAAACATATATATTTATATAAATATGTATTGAGACTTTGGAAGTGCTTGTTGTGAGACTAGTAGGGCATGTCATGGAGTGTATTGTGTCAGAACTCAGAGTCTGTTCCACAGTGAGCAGGGTATGAAAACATTTAGGTTGATGGGAAGGAAGTGATGAGGACAGTTATACCACTAGGATGATGGGGCTCATTTTGACTCTCTTCTGCTACTGCACATTCTCCATCACTGTGGGATGCAAAATTGTTGAACTTTCTATTACTTTATTGTGACAATAGTCAAAATGCAGTGAAGAAGAATATTACTTCATTTAATTAGTTAGCTAATTAGTTAATAATTAGTTAATCATTTTTATGGCAGTTTTTTTTTTCTGGAATGGTTGTGTTAAATCTAAAACCCTTAGGGTGCGCATCCCCCCAACCTTTGCCTTCTTCCTCCATTTTTCTGCCCTTGTCTTTGCTGGCTGTAGGACTCTGAGCTTTTTACCACTGCTAACCACTGCTAAAGTGCATGTGCTCACTTCTTGTCAATAAGTCAATGTTAACATTGACTTATCCCTATTTACCATATTTAATTTACTTGTGAGCCCCTAGGAAGGTGGCACTACATGTACCCAGGGCCCATAAATTAAGCGTTACTAGTGGTCCTGCGGCACCAATGTGCCACCCATCTAAGCAGCCCTTTAAACATGTCAAGGTCTGTTATTGCAGAATCTGTGGTTGCAGTTTAACCTGCCATGTAAACCTGGAAAAGTAAACCTTTTGCCAGTCTCAAATCTTCCTGTTTAATACATATAATTCACTCATAAGTTAGGCCCTAGAAGCCCAGGGGCAAGGTGCAATGTATTTAAAAAGTAGGACATGTACTTTGAAATTTTACATGTCCTGGTAGTGAAAAAACTTTAAATTCATTTTTCAATCCTGTAAGGTTTATCTCTCTCATAGGATAACATTGGAGTTGCCTTATTACATTTTATATGAGTAATTTCCAAATAGGAAGAGATAATTGATTCATGTTTGGTGTCTCTGGAATCACAATTTTAAATCCTAACTTATAGTGAAGTCTGATTTTAAATTGTAATCCTGAAAAAAGGCACTTTTAAAAATGTCATGTTTTACCCATTTGGTGCTGACCACCGGTCTCTGGTCAAATGGTTGGGTGTTGTTGGCAATTTGGATTTGTGTATTCCTCTTAGATAGCCACACACATTGAAATCATAGGTGTGACTGGATGGGCGATCACTGGAAGGATGGGAGGGAGGAGCTGGGCACAGCCTACATTACAGCTGAATATTCTCTGTCCTGTCTTCACACAAAGGGTGTCACAATCCTGCATTGTCACTCCAGCCAGCTTAGAGCCACGGCAGGGGGTGCAGGGAATTCCTTGCAGTTCAAAGCCACTGTCTAGAAGCTTCTCTCACCTTCCAGAACTAGAGCACCAGGGTATTAAATATGGACCTCTAAAACCACCACTTTAGTACACTTCTGGACCTGTGAATAGTCTGCAAGGAAGGAATGTTGTGCAGCTGAAGGACTGCCACTCTGCTGGACTGCACACTGCTGGACTCCTGCATTGCTGTACTGACCTGAATCCTGCTGGACTGGACCCGCTCTCTTAAATCCTGAACCCAGAGTGACTCCAGGCTAGTTTGCTGGCCTCCTGATCTGAAGTCTCTGGGACACAACAAGCTTCCTACGACCCTGCCCCTTGACTCTGCCATCTGTGAGACTGTCCTGCTCAGTGGTGTTGCCACATTCCTTACACTTGGAAGTGAGCCTAAAGTGCTCTGCCAGCCTGTGGATCCAATATTACAACTGCATCCAGTCTGTTGCATGCGTAAAACTGAACAGATCAGCCACATCCCTGCTGTTGTGTGGATTGGACCCATCACAGTGGCTCACATCCTGCATCACCTGAAGAACACCAACTGCAAGAAACATCCCTGTTACAGGTCCTCGCATTTCTCGTCGATAGCAGCATCGATAACAATGATGAACTCTACATTGCAGCTCCTTGCAACCGGCCCATCTCCCCGACTGTGCGACTCATCCCCAATTTCTCATCAACAGGATCCTCAATGACGACACAAGACATCGCACAGCAGCCTCTTTGCATCTCAGAACCGATACATTGTTTTGGCTGCATGAAGCATCTTTAACATGCATTTAAGATACCTTGTTCAGTGGGCCTAACAGGATCTCTGTAGCCACCCAATGCTCCATTGCTGTCAGCCTGAACTTGTGACTTATACCCTGTCTAACATGACCAGATACCTACAGTTGGAGCTTTACGCCTTTTGGCACTATTTTACCTAAAAACTTAAAAATGCAATATCTTTGCTTGCTCCTTACCCTGACAAGGATTGTGGTTGCTGCTTGACCAGGGGTTCTCCACCAGTTAACCAACAGCCCAATTTCTGACAGGAGGTTAAATGAGCAAATAGGATTGGTTACTTCAGGAGATTTGTTTGCCTGTAAATTACTAAATGTGGTTTTTCTTTCCTTCATTCAGCATTATCCAAGAAGAGAGCCAAAGAAACAAGACTGCAGCCCCCAGCACATCTACCGACATTTGCTTAAGTGCTTGTTAAGTCATGGTTTTATCTATTTAACCTTACTGGATGTACAATTAATCTAACCTAGGTTATCATGTATGGAAGCCTTCTGTTTTTTTTTCTTACTTTTAATAATTTCTCCTTGCCTACTTTAGCCTCCGTTAACTCCTCACAACTCTTTGAGCTTCCTTTTATATTTCTTTCTGTTTCTGCACTCTTCTCCATTCTGTTTTTTTTTGTTTTTTCCTTCTGCCCTCTATTTTTTTTCTTACTGTGGCTTCACCCTCATCCCCCCTCTTTTACATTTGTCCTGAATAATCCCTCCTCCTTCACTTTAGCAAGCAATAATTTCAGAATAAATGCAATTTTTTTGTCCAGAACCTACCCAGGCTGATATGGCACAGGAGTATTGCTGGGAGGATCAAAAGCACTGAGGTGGAAGATAAGGGGGAGGAAATGGTTACTGCTAGACTAGGTAGTAACTTACTTTCCTTTCTCAATGACAAATGCTGTTTTATTAAGATATCCCTTTCTCACTCAGTTTTAAGGCCAGTACCGAATGGTCGACCTTCCTTCCTGTGTTTCTGTCACTCCCTCTCTGCCATTTAAATTAATGGATAGTAGAAGAGGTGTGTTTCCCACTGCCCACCAATAGCTACTACCATCTCCTATTATGTTCCATTCCATTCCTATCTCAGCTTGTGCCACATTTCTCCCACAGCATTTTCCTAAGTTTCTTTTTTTCTTATGGTATCTCCTTCACTGGTCTGTCTTCTGCCTTCCACTGACCACACAATGTGTTTGTAACATGAACCAACCTATCCATGGCCATACCTAAAATTAGCCCAAGACCTGATGCTTCAGACATTACCTAACACTTATGCTTCTTAACCAAGGCATAATATATTTATTGTACTGAAATAAATTAGGGTGAAGGCTGTGGCGTGTGTTGGAACTTGGGAATGGACTTTGCGGCAGGAGTTGGAGTAGTGAGTAGGAAAGGAGCAGAGCTACTGGCATTATTACTGTTGTTGTATAAGTTATGTGGCAGTAGGTGTCCAAAATCATGACTCCCCACCAGGTTTGCTTAGTTATTGTTGGATGATATATGTAATCAAATTGTGCATGACTATAACTGTGCGGTTTAGTCATTTTTTTTAAACATACATTGTTTGGTGAAAGTATTACTCCAATGAATCCATTTAATAAACAGGGGCACAGGATCACATAAAAAATGACAGTCACCCTAGAGACTAGGACGAACATGTGGTCTGACTATACACATATGTTCTTGCAGTGAATACTACAATTCATGTTCTTTACATCTTTCTTCAGAGCATCAGTCTGTCCTCACTGAAGGTCCAACTCCTAAGTCTTCCAAGGGTAAGGGCTTATACCATCAGCAGTGGGAAATAGCAGCAAAGCGGTGCGTCCATACGATAGTGGACATAGCAGCAGCCTTCCATCAGCTAGTTATCCTGTAGGTGGAGGAGAATGCAACGGCCGCTGCCTTCAGAATCAAGCTAGCAGAGAGGAGACAGCAACACTGCCATAGAAGCACATCCTCCAAGAGAGCAGCCCCCTCCTCCAACATTGTCCACAATTTCAAGGTATCAAAGGCCTGGAGGAAAAAAAAGTAAACCAGGAAAAAATATGTAAACGACTAAATGATATTGTGGGGCATCTTTTTTAGGGGGTGTGAGACTGTTGTGGGTGGTGAGGGTGAGGTAGCTCGGAATGGGATAGTTTTATTAGGATAATTTTTGAAGGATTTAAGGAGGACCTGTTGTGAGTTTTGATGG
Organism: Pleurodeles waltl; assembly: GCF_031143425.1. NCBI lineage: Eukaryota > Metazoa > Chordata > Amphibia > Caudata > Salamandridae > Pleurodeles > Pleurodeles waltl. The sequence goes on along the minus strand of NC_090450.1, from coordinate 73,533,602 downwards.
TGGGGCAGTTTTGTAGAGGATGGCTTTACTATTATGGATTTTGTAGGATTTAGGGAGGGAGTAGGACCATTGTGGGTGATAAAAGTGGAGCACATTAAGGACGGGTAATTTTATTTTGAGGTTTTTTTTTAGCATTTGGGGGGCTGTTGTGTGTGGTGGAAGAGTGACACTAGGGGAAACGGTAATTTTATTAGGATGGTTTCTGCAAGATTTAGGGAGGGTGTGGACTTTTTGGGAGTGGAGTGGGTTTGTTTATTTTTTGTTAAAATACTTTATTTTTTCAACTTAGGAGTTTTTAAATTTTCTGGCTGCTTAATATCAACCTTAGTGTTAATAGCTCTGTTTGTTGTACTCACGTCTGTAAAACAGACTGCTCCACCTAACTACTACAAGAGCACCCATTGAACCCCCGCCCTGGCCCATCATAAAGACAATGTCCAATTAATGTGTCCATTTTCATTGTCCTTTCTCTATTCTTGGTATGACTTGATCTCCCTTAACTCCATGCTAGCCCGGACGCATGCTTCAAGTACATCCATTTCCAATCAGTGTTGGAAAACTGATGATGCATTAACTTTACCTTCCCCCTTTATGACCTGATGTCACTTGAGAGTGCCCACCTTCTCAGCAGTCAGTAGCAGTAATATCTGTGGATTGTCCTATTAGCCTCATCCAGATACCACTCACCACTATGGGGGAATACTATTTACAATAACCGATGGAATAAAGGCTACATGTTTATCTGTGTCCTGAAAGTCCTGACCAATACCCAACCCAAACACATATTACTTCTAGATCTTGTTACTAGAGCTGAAAGTAGAGGTGAGAGGAATTTGTAATTCCATCTGAGGACCTAGATGAATCTGGTAATTCTGTGTTACTCTTGTAATGCAGAATTATTAATAAATGCTGCCACTCCACCGCTGTTATTAAGATGCAGTGTTTGATTTTTAAACAGGGTTCAAAGAGGGAGCAGTTCTTCTATTTTTAAAAACCACTGCAGATTAAACAGAGGGGCACATTTACCAAAATGTCATGCAGCAAGTCATGTGCTTCATACTTTGTGGAGTGAAGATTGTGAGAGAAAAGAAGCACTCTGCCTATCATTTGGTTCTTTTTAATAGCAAACATTTCAGATGTGTTACTGTTTCTTTTTCGTATTGGAAAGTACAGTTCATCCACAAATTCTGGTAGGTGGTGTGGCAGATGGTCACTCTTTAAATGTTTGATTTCGAAGACACTTCTCATCCACGGTTGTCTTTATGAGCCTTCATTTTTTGGCATGAAATGTTTATTCTGTTTAATCATTATCAGCCTCTTCATATTTTGAGGAGAGTGAGTGGTCCTTCTGACTGCGACAATTGCCCCAGCTGCACTCAACACACACTCCAAAAATACACTGGCTAAAGGTTTTGCCAAATACTGGCATACTGATACCAGCCTACTGAGTTCTGAACACTGTTCCCTCTCCCCATTTCAATATGTCACTGGGTCTTGGTCTACGAAGTCCTCATTTGGGTGATCCAAATTGTCCTGTACCATCTTCTTAAGTGTCAGTGTTGTTGATACTTGTTGTCAAAGCCTCACCTGTGCACTTGATTTAAAACCTGAAACATGCCAGTTAATTGCAGATATTGGAAGTGACGCTGTTGATGCTGTCAGTTTTAGTAGCAGGGTATAGCATTCCCACTGGTGGATGCTGACGCAGGTGTGACATGTTTCTCAATTCTGACCCAACATTGCACTGTATGGAGGTTGAAGACATCACTTTAAATCTGCAATCTTTCATCTTATAGCTCATATGCTTTTCTGAAGAGCCAATTCAAGTAAACTGAGACATCCGCTGTTGAAAAAGGAATGAAAAGATGCTAGCACTTTTTTATACCATAAATCAAGTAAGGTGGCATAGATATGCTGATCGGTGAAAACAATCTTTTTTTCTGACTTTGATTTGTGTTTAAACAAATGATTATGCTGTTGACCAAATCAGCAGCTTCTTCTCTGACAATGGTAAATATTTGTTCCACCTTTTGCAAATGTTTTTGCAGCATATACAACAACAATGAGATTGCTTGGCTCATGGAACTGTCCTCTTGCTGACTTCCCATTTCAACATTTCAAAAGGCCCTTGCATTTGGATCAGACACTCCATTAGTCCCCATTTCTCAACCACCATTATCATGGCTTTGGCAATTGTATGCTCTCTTCTTTGTAGTACATGATTATCGATAGACCTATACTGCTCAAACTGACACTGCAGTATTTAGAATGTAGAATTCCAAGAGGTTGAGGACTCCTATATGAGGAATTTTGTGGGCAGTCAGTTAACAAGATCGATGATCCTCAAACGTTTCCTAGCTTTGACAGAATGCCTGAAATGAGTGCAAATCTGGTTACAGATGACCTCTATGTTGTTGCCTACTGCTTTTTTTAAGAGGCCCAATGAAATGAGGTTGATGCAATGCGCTAAACATAGGACTCTGTAGTATCATTCAACCATGGATTTGACAATATTAATGCCAGTGTAAGTGGCATCCAAATGCTGAGAGCTCTGGGTGCTACATTCTTCCAATATCTTGGCAGATGCATGTGATTTCTCCATAGGAAACACTGTAGCTGTTGCATAGTGCTGAATGTCTTGAACAGCATCCTCAATGGAGAGATCAGAGGCTAGCCTTTGCTTAACCTTCTTGAAGGAGACCCATTGTGAAGTGATGTGCATAAGGTCTGTGGCTTGATCACTGGCTGCATGCCTGTCCTGAGGTTGAATGGACTGAACAGCGCTCTCCTTCACTGATCAGCCAATCAATTCCAGCATTTGACGATGCAGCAATGGCACAAAAATAGTGGAAGACTTGGTCTAGCTTGGAACCTTCCATTTTGGAGAGAAGGCTTCCACAAAATCCAAAAAACACTCTTCTTCCACCTATGAAAAATGTAGATCGATTGCTAACTTTTTGGCTGGCTTCCCTTTATATAAACAGACTTGCTGAACATAGAAGTAATTAAGTAATCTGCTTGGATGCATTGGGGTGACTGTATCTCTTTTTCCTTCTGCCATGCAGAGGCCTCTTCGGGAGATGACTGCACAATGTGAGCAACAATCAAAGAGGTGTACAACATCCATTTTCGGACATCCTCCTTCATCACTCCTCATCCCTACTTGTCTTCCCTATTTCTCATCCGTCATCCCTATTTCTCTTCCATTCTTCTTATGCATCATCCCTATCTCTTATTCCTGCTTCTCATCCCTCATCTCTACTTGTTATCCATCATCCCCACCTTTAGCTTGAATACAGAGCCATCCATAAAGGCCATCTATAATAATAAAAATAAAAAATAGACTCTATCACACAAGTAGCAAGAAAATACATTAAAATATAAATCTAAGGCCTATGACACTAGGTCCCAAAAGTGAAACATTTCACAGTATGAGGTCAATTTTGAACCAAATTCAAAAAAACAGAATGAAATGAGGACCTGCCTGCTAATAGCCCCAGGCCTCTATCATCCAAATATATGCTGCCTCTATCCTCCCTGTCTTAATCTCTAGGCCATTAGCAAAGCACAAAAAAGTACAAAATGAACTGGAACAGTGTTGACTTCAATGCAATTATTTTGCAAAGAACTGCACAGAACATACTTGATTTTACAAAACAAGTAAAGATTACAGCCTGCAAGGGAGAATGACTGCAGTCAAAACAAGATGAATATTCTTCCTCCAAAATTCAAATCAAATATGATCAAGAGCTGGACAAAACACAAGAAGGGGTCTTCAGGAGGGGAAGAAGAAATTGATACTTGTGCATAGTTGCCTCACTTCCTCTGTATAACCCGAAAAACATGTATTTCACAGAGAAAATTTACTTGAATGGTCTGCTTGGGTAAAAAAGGTTCACACAGGATAACTTTATTTTATCAGTGCCCGCAGTAAAAAAAAGTGGCACGCCTTGGGATGACTCACATTGTTGCCATACTTTGATTGTGTTGTTCCTATGCTCTTGGGTTAGGATTTTTATCTGAACTCACTTCTTTTTATTCAACACTGCAGTGCCCACATTAAAGAAACGCTGCTCATGCTTTGGTCACTTGCATTGTTGTTTATGTCGATCAAGTTCTTACCATACTCCTGCATTAACATTTTTACCCAAACGCACTTCTAGGTACACGATGTGGCATATTGGTGTAATCCTATGCATTGTGCTTATTTTTCACAATGCGGAATCCGGAGATTATGCTAAATTACACTGGTATAACAAAAATTGCTCCCGGGTCTAGTAACATCTGTGGGAATTGGTCTTTGGCTGCATTCACAACCAATTAGAAAAGAAATTCTGATTTTCTTCCCATGCTGGACTTAGGCAACTGACGAGCACTATCAACTTAGGCAAGGGTTTTTTACAATGTAATTATAAGTGTGGCCCTCTTTATGTGGTTTTTGGGGGATTTATATACACATTTTCATCTGGTTATTGTATTCTTTAGAAGGATATGCCAAGGATAAGGAACTCTTTAAGATCAACATTAAGATTATCTGCAGTCTCAAGACAAATAAATCCTTAAATGTGCAGGGGTGGGAGAGCATACTTTCTGAAATTAACATTGAGTGATGGATTGCTTTATAATGTTGAGGTTAAAAAGCTTGCTAAAATTGATGGCCAACACACCATTGTTGACCATTAGCATTGTGCACTTAAAGGGGAATACTCAGTTTTGAAGGCAAATTTGAGATTGGTTTAATGAGGTATTTTAAGTGTTTTGAAGAATACAGTGACTTTTGGTTAATGTGAAAATTGGATTATTCTGAGTTTGCAAACCTGAAACTCACCCAATTGTTTTTTTATTTTTTATTTATTACCTGTCTCTTGAAAAAAATGGAGTAGTTTGACTATTTGGAGTTAGGGTTCTCCAAATTGATTAGGTGACCTGTCCAAATTAAGATCTGTAAGATATCTTTGGAACAGTCCTTGGTTGTAGTCTTTTAATAGTACATTTTGTGACTGTCCCATTAGTGAGGTGCATTTCTGTGCACTATATGGTCCAGAACGTGAATGCAATGTCCATCCTGTCTACTTCAAAAACAGTGTTATTGTTCATTTTAAAATCTGTAATCATTATTTGAGAACTTTTCACCAGATTACAGACTTCAGCCCCTTTCTTATAGAATTATGGAATAACATTATATCCTATATTTATTGGGAAACCGTAAAGTATCTTCTTTCATTAAGAATGCTCATGACATTTTCAAAGCTATTTTTTATCAAGTACTCTGATAAAAACATTGATTTGGTTGAATTTTGAAACACCCTAAAGTAAACATATACCATGAGGAATAGAAATAAATAAATGACCATGAAAATTACAGTGTAGGTGGTTGAATTATGGGCAATCATCATTAAATTGATGATAAATAATGTTTACAATGTGAAGCACAGCTATGGGTGCAGTTTGAGCCCAAATTGACTATCTAAAATAACTTTCATTTTTATCTTCAGCAACCCTTTCATTGTACATATTAGCAGCCAGAAACAATATGTTGAAACTGTTTTCGTGATTTCGTATGGCAACACAAACAGGTTGGTTAATTTTGTGGCTTAACTTGAAAATGACTTTGCTTGAAAATGACTTAGCTTGTCTCTCTGCCTCTCTGAAATGTACTCATAACTATAACAACACTAATTCCATGTTACTAACTGAACAGTCCTTATTGAGTGTAGTGAACTCTCTACCACCCTTTATAAGAAACACACTTCCAGAAACACATTCTTACAATTTTCCAGTTACCAACTCAAGGTGCTTCAAGATTAATTACATCATAGCTAGTTTCAGTGAATCAGGCGCTACTGCGGATACAACACTGATTGCTTTCAAAGAGTCAATCCAGTGTGTAAGAAGCAGAAAAACAATAGGCACTCATAGATGTTTGTTCAACGTTCCTTGAAAGTTTAGTCCTTGTTAAGCGGCTTGTTATTAATACCTAAAACTGAATGTCACATAGCTATAATAGTTTGTCTTATTACCTTCAGTCCCTCTCTCACCTATCTTTGTTACAAAATGTGTCAAGTAAATACTGGAAGTGATACTGTGAAGTCAGGGGAATTCCCTCAAAATGTACATTTTGGGGAGCTCATAATCTGTCTTTCATTTTCACATTGAGTGACCTAATCGATGCTGCAAATATCGAACATCAGTTTTCAGGTAAGTGAATAGAGGGTGCAGATCCTGAAGATAAAAATGTGGTTGCCTTGGAGAGAACTAGTGGACCAGCTGCAACTGACATTAAAACTGCCCTTCCTTGTTAAACTTCTCCCCTGTGTCTGGGTAGTGCAGAAGGTGAAGTTGTAATAATCTTCATATGTTTTTATTTTAGATATTCTCCTTTTGGATTATATGTTTGTTTAGGTAGGTATATGCTTCAAACTAATGCAAAATTATTAATGTCCTTATTCACTGCAACATGATAATTCAGATTGCTTGAATATATTCATGTTTATTGTTACCTGGTTTGAACTGCTTTTTTGTTTCTAAACAATGAACAAATACTTATAGAAACTGAAATTTTCTTTCTCAAACAATAAACAATGAATGTAAGTAGGTGAAAGATTTGAGTGGCTTTACTATTAATTGTTTATTTTAAAAATGTTCAACAATGTTAAGACAGTGTTCAGATGAAGTACATAAATTGGAGCAAAATATTGTTAGATGGAACGGAAATTCACTCCAGGCGTTTAAGCTTGTGGATCATCCAGTAGCTCTAATCACTTTTCCTTTTTCAGTGCTACAGGGAAGGGACACTGAGTCCTCCACGTGGCCTATCTGCAAACCTGAGGACAATGCAGTGGCTGTTTCCAATGGCATTGCTTCCATTGTTGACAAAAAGGTATGCAGGTGTGAAGCATTTATTGAACTTGAGTAGCCCCTTTTTCATGCTAAGTTCAGCTTAGTTAGCCTACAGGAAGGAGAGTTTGAAGGTATTGATGTAAAGAAGCCCTTCAATACCATCATAATGTCACAATATTTTCTGTTGTTCTACATCCTTACAAGTATCATTGCCATTATCTTAATCATTTAATATTATTTTCATTATAGTTACCATTCATATTGTGCTCTAGGATAGTATTTTGATGTCAATGAATTTAAAAAATATAATAATCCTAGCTTCTTAGTGCTTTTTGACTGTGCCTGTTCATGGAGATAGAGGGTTGGGGTTCCACTATTCCTGTGAATTCTTACAGGACTGATTACCTAAAGCACACCTTAATCAAGTAGTACTTAGTGTTGTGGGGTTGTTGTACTTCACCACTTTTTCTGTCTCATGTTTGTGTATTACCTAAGTCCTTTGTGCCCGGGGGTCTAGAAAATCCATTTCCGGGTTATGTCCTTGAGAGAAATCCAAAAGCATATCAAAGTGAAAAAGAGAGTCTGAGCACTTGCAGATGAATCTAAGGAACCTGTTATAACTAGATATTAGAGCTGGATATCTTAACTGCAGATGTCAGTGGCTTTCCTGCAACTTTTCATAATGTTACCTTAAGATTGTTTCCTGAACGTTTGGGGATTTGGGGACCAGCAGAGAGAGAAGTTGTTTCCTGAAAGCTTGGACTTTAAAAATGTAAGTCTGGTGGACTGGGCAAATGTGTCAAGCTTTCCTAGAAAATTCACAAACTCAGTGGTGTTATCTTAGTGGTTTGTCTTGCTTTGAGCTTTTTACAGCAGTCTTAAACTATAACAGAAATAGAGAAAGGATGTTTGTGGATGGTTTAGTCCGAAGGAAACACTTTTGATTGGTTAAAAAACAACAACTCCATACTCCATCTTGGGTTGGCAATGATCTGAGCCTGTCACTCAGTATTCCCTTATAATTATATATTTTTTACTTCCCATTGTTTTTTATAGAGTTGATTTTCACAATATCTCCTGAACCTTGCTCGAGCCAACCTAACAGGTGTGAGATGGGTATTCTTCAATTAACCCAGCTTACATTTCAGCATTTGAAATGCTTGGACTTGGAAGAAGCTCAGGCAAAGTTGAGTTCAGATTTTTGGCCATTCTGTCAAACAATATGACTTCTGTTTTGGCACTAAATCCCCCTCTACTTACAACTTAGATCTGCGTAAAGCACATTCTGTTTAGTCTGTCCTCTTTGGCGAATATGCTTAGCTGTACTACTTGTGGTAAGCTAAGTGATTTTGGTTGTGTTTTTGCTTTTTTATGAGATGAGATGCTTGTTTCTATGTATTTGTTTCTTGGCATGGCCTACTGACAGTGGCTGTCACCTGGGTATTGTGCTTCAGCTCATGGGTCAGAGGACAGATAGGTGCAATCACTGATTGTGCCAATAACCACCACAAATAATTTGGGTCGTTGCTTCCCCTCACCATCCCGACCATCCTCCAGATAACTGCACCCAACAAAAATGGTGGTGGTAGAATATAAGAAGGGGACAATCTAAAAGTTTTTTTTTAATAGCATCTTCTGTCAGAGCCCAAGAATTAATAACTGTCTTCCATTGTCTTGCACGGGGCTTAAGAGATATACAATGTAATACCAAATTAGAATCAAGCTTCTTGTTTCTTTTTATTCCATCTCAACCATGGATCTCTCTTTTACCTTCTATCTCTGAAATGTCAACCCTACACTGATGTGACTGTACTTGACTCTTTTCAGGTTAACATATCACTAGGTGCATGAACAGCAACCAAGATTTCTTCAGGGATGCAAATTATGATGAATGAATTTATGTGTCTTATACTTAAGTGCTGGAGCATTTTCATCCTTTGCAGGAATCAATAGCCTTCGAGGTCAACGCATCTTTGGACCTGCATAGGATGTGCTAAAACCATTAAGACAATTTAAATCCAAAACAATTAAGTTACACAGTATGACCACTTCAGTGAGGTATATGGTGAAGGGAGGGGTTTTATTACAAACTTAAGCTCAAAGTCATGTAGTCAATTCGCAAAACAAAGTTATAAAGATACACCAAGGGTTGCTTAAGACAACAAAAAAAGTTGAGGAGAACTAACATTAGTAAAATGAAACATTCAAGAACTATAATGCAAAACATCAACAAGATTACCTGAGAGATAGAAATCAAGCATTGCTCAGCTTTGATAATCATCAAGTCAATTATCAACAGCGTCAATTTAGCTGGGCACAGGGAAACCCTACAAGTTTCAAATTCAGGGGAATACATGCGTGGGGTGGAACACATGCAGGCAAAAGACAAAAAGGTCAAAAATAATTTGGTAAAATGTAATCTTAGGCAACAAGCTACTAAATAAGGTGAGCAAAACATAGGCAAAAGAGGGAAGCATCAGCATGTCATAAGATCAGTCAAGAGTCTTCTGCAGGGGTTAGGAAGAAAATCTCTAAATCTTAGAGAGGCATGTCAAAGGGGCAGTGGGAGAGAGGGAGCTACCTCTCAAAGGGGCTCAGCATGCAGGGTTCTTCATCTCCAACGGTTCTGGAAAATCTGGCCAAGGGGAATATAAAGAGTTTCTGACCAAAGTGAAGCTGGTCATCAGTATATCAAAGTTTATACAGAAATTTGATTTGATCCGGCAACAGTTCATTTTAGGTTGAAGGGCATCATGGATCAAAAATTGATCACACAACTCCAAGCTGCAAAATTCATGTTTCTGGTCTGTAATGGGAACAGCATCCATCCATGTAGCTCCACGTGCATTGGAAACAATTGTATATACATTTAGTCCACAGTTCAGGATGTTCCACGTTCAAGGACAGTATCTCACTTTCTCTCTATGTATAAAAGAATAGGTGTCTATTACCAAAGCTAGTCTTCTCATGGGAACGAGATCTGAAAGAAAGTTAACCAAAATGGCATTGAATTTTTTCGCACAATCATGAAATACAGGGCTAGGAGGCCTCACTTAAGCTAATGAAAGTAAATTAATACAGCACATTATTAAATCAAATAAAACAGTTTAATATGCAAACTGTTAATTCTTCATTAATAATTCTCCATTAGTATTTATATTCAGTAACTTTAGACAAAATAACTCTATTAATACATTTCAGTCAATATAACATGGAACTACATTTCTCTATTTTCAGACATGTATTTAAATCATTACTCATTAGAATTTCAATATCATTTAATACATACTACTATTCTAAATTACATCATAATATACTCAATACCAGAAGTGTTTCTAACATTAGTCTAAATGAATGCACATTGAAAATGACTTACCAGTGCATTGTTTTACATTCAAACCATTAGTACTATGTTTAACATAATGCACAAACTATCACATATAGATGACTTCTGCGACATGAAGGACAGCCCTAAAGTTTCTGCTACAGCACAAGAATACTCAAAACAGAGGTTATCAAGTATGCCAGGTTTTCAAAACTGTGCGAACAAGATACTTCAACATTTTTCCTGCTTGTGGCCAGTAATCAAAATAGTAGATCTCTAGACTGCAGGCTAGGCTTGAGTTGTTTTTATCTTAGTTTGAGTTGGGGATCTGTGTTGGATTGCTTTGTCATGCAATATCCCTTGAATCTAGTTGCAATTTGCCTTTTGACCAAGAGTCAGTTCTCCCTGTATTGTTTTCAAAACTCTTTTTAATTGTCTGTATCTATTTCCATTTTTAAACTAAATCTTGAAGCAGTCATGCATATTGCATGTATCATACAAAAGGGATGTTGGTTATTCAGCTCCCAGGAGTTACCTTTGCGTAGGTGATGATGTTGTCCCATAAGTTGAAATCACTGTCATTGTTCGTTTCTTTCTGCAGGACACACAAAAGCATCATAGGAAGACTCCAGAAGAAGATTTAGGACCCGCTATGGTGCGTGTCCCAGTCACAACATTACACAGTTAAGGCAGCAAAACACCATGATGCACGCCAATCAAGACCACAAATAAAAAAGCATCTGTCTCAATCCTAATTTTGCTGAAATAGGGGGACAAACAGAGGACTCCTGCCAACAGCTGAATCCTCTTAGGAGTCCCACCAGACCTCATCTCATACAACAAAGCTTGAACCAAGAACAGTCTGCGGGTGGGCTTACAGATGTAATTGAGATTTAGGAATTCTGTGGCCTACCAGGATCTGAGAAATCTGCAAATGAGATCAGAGTGTGGTATCTATGACGTGTAAGTTTAAGAAGTGAGATGGACTATTAGTCAACAGTGCATTGGGAGTTCTAATGACCAGTGAGTTTGGGACACCAGATCTGTCATCAGTAAGCAGTGAGCCAGGTGGAATCCTCAAATGATGTTGGGCTTAGTTTGTGCCTCACATCAACAGGGCTCTTCTCTCTTGTTGGTTGCTGCTCTGACATTTCCCCTATTTGTCTTCTGGCACTGTAAGGGGTGTGTCAATCAGAGTAGCAAAGAATGGGTAGGAGACATGCTGCATCGGCTTCAGGGAATGATGCTATTTCTGTCTAACCCTGACAAGGCAGACCTCACTTTCATGCATGGTCATGCGAACATTGGCTATTGACTGATGATGGAAGTCTCTCTCTATGGTTGGTATTTGCAACAGTTCCAGTATCCTCTACTGAGTAATCATCGGGTTATATGTGGCAAATGGTCCATAACGATTTTGTCACTTAGGCTGCTCTAGTTTTTAAATTTTTGCCCTCACTATTGCAGGCCCTAATGCACTGGTGTGTGAAAAGCCTCTATTGCAAATATTGTATTTGTGCTAGGGCTAAGTCAGACTTCTGCTGAGAGTGATGAGGAGCTACAGTGGAGCCCATAGTGCCAACATGTCAAGGGCTCTGATTTATTGAATCTTCTCAGGCATGTTTGTGATAATCTGGGCTTCCAAACCCATCCAGTGGAGGACGGTAAGCAACATTTCTGTGCTTACTTTTGTAATTCAGACTCTTGGGACCTGTGCTTCCTTTTGTATTTTAGACTCTTAGGGCCAGATGTAGCAACCGTTTTGCATGTCACAAACTGCGAAAAACGCAGTTTGCGACATGCAAAACGGCCATCGCGATGCAGAGTCACATTTTGCGAGTCGGTACCGACTCGCAAAATGTGATTCCGACTCGCAAATAGGAAGGGGTGTTCCCTTCCTATTTGCGACCGCATCGCGATGCTGAGTTGCTTTGTGACCGCGAAAGCGGTCGCAAACCAACTCGCAGTTACCATCCACTTGAAGTGGATGGTAACTCATTCGCAAAAGGGAAGGGGTCCCCATGGGACCCCTTCCCCTTTGTGAATGCCACAAAAAATATTTTTCAGAGCAGGCAGTGGTCCTATGGACCACTGCCTACTCTGAAAAAACCGAAACTAAATGGTTTCGGTATTTTTTCTTTTTGCAGCTCGTTTTCCTTTAAGGAAAACGGGCTACAAAAAGAAAAAAAAACTGCTTTATTTAAAAGCAGTCACAGACATGGTGGTCTGCTGTCTCCAGCAGGCCACTATCCCTGTGAGTGCCTAGACTCGCTATGGGGTCGCAAACTGCTACCCACCTCATTAATATTCATGAGGTGGGTCTTTGCGACCCCATAGCGAGTCACAGAAGGTTTCTGAGACACCTTTCTGCATTTCATATTGCGAGTTGCAATTTGCAAGTTGCTATGTCTCGCAAATTGCAAGTCGCAATATGAAACCTACCTACATCTGGCCCCTAGAGCCTGATTTATATTTAGGCAGAAGGCCCATTGTTCTACCTGGGTACCAGAGTGTATTACTCCATTGTTCTGGTGGAGGCACCATCCCCCAGATTTATAAATGACCGCCAAGTTGGTCTTCATTTATAAAGCACTGCCAGGAGTGCTGTGACAGCGGTTCCTGTCAATGCATTTTCCTTTTAATGCAGGGCTCCTTAGGAAGGAAGGAGCCCTGTACCAAACTTTCTTTTGTTTTTTTTTCTCAAAAAGAACATTTTGAAATGCTAAGCTGGTTATCAAAAAGATATATGCCTCTTCTGGGGTTCCTTTCTTTGATGCTTTTGTAAGTCATTCAGCTTATGGCATAGAGGCTTTCTGGGACGATTTGCACATTTTGGGTTTGTGTGGAATCTATTGTGCAGCTTTGCAGGCTATAGACATATTTGTGGAAAATATTAAGTTGGTTGTTTGGAGTACTTATTCCGTGGCATTTGTTGCTGGTTTACGAAGCTGTGCTCTATTGGCCTGCTGTTTGTAATGAACATTCATGATGCTGCAGTTTGCAGGACTTCCTTGTGGTTTTTTATCATTGTGTAAAAAATGTTAATAGTTGATACATCCTCACTTGTTGGAACTACGATGAAGAAGGCAGAAAAAGGATTAATATCCTGATTATTTACCAATAGTCTTTATTTCTCTGAGCCTGGCTTTCCTTACCACAGTACTTTGATCATGTGCTCATTCAGCTCTGTCTTCCAGTATTTATGCTTGGTACTTACAGGATGTGCTTTAATCAGAATGGAAGTTATGGCTAAGAAGGGGATGTGGGACTTAAAACGGGATTATGTAAAATTGTGAATTAGTCCATGAAGGTAGTATTGAAAGATTTGTTTGAGTCACTCCATATATACATATAAAATATCTCTCTGTCTGGTCTGAGAATAGTGTAATATATCTAGGAACTTCTTGCACATCCCAGGAATGTTTTTTTTTAACAACATAAATAACATTATCTCTGTTTATACATTAAAATGGGAATCCAGACCATTCTAGTTCAAGAGAATTTATGATTCTCACAGTAGGTGTTTTTAATCCCTTCTTCCCTGAGAAGGAGAGAAGACAGCAGTCAGGACATTTTGTGGAGAACTGCTCCCATTCTCCTCAATCTCTTCCCTCCACCTTCCAAAACCCTCTTGACCTCACATCAATTCCTCAAGACGTTAATAAAATAGCATGCAGTATCCTCTATAAACTTCTGGTCTTATTCAGCACTTTTGTCTGAAAGTGGCCTTTACATAGAGAATGAAGTGTGGACATTCTTTCTTTACCCTGCCTACCTGTCTCAGGTGGGCGCTCAGGAAAAAAGGCAATATTGCACTATGCCTGCATAGGAATCTATTAATGGACAATTGTCTTTTTTCCTCCTAAGAGGGGCCCTGCATTTTTCCAACCTCACCTCACTGCCTGATCATCTGTAGTCAATGGAGTATTTTCCCTGACAGTCATCATACCCAAAAATCCTTGGTGTTGTGGGAGATTTGAGGTGCAAACAGACCCTACATATAGACGAGAGAAGAAAATGGTTGGCTCCCAAATCCAAACTGCCCATCAGAGCTTATTTAGTTCTTCAGCATCCTTTCATGCCCAAAGATACTGGGTTTTGTAAAGGATCCCGTGATGGTGCTCCCTACTTAGTAAGCAACAGTGGCCCTTGTCATATGCACATCTCAGATGGGGTGCCCTCAACCTGCTGGTCAGTACCCGGCTTTGAAGGAACCCTGCTGTGACTGCATGAGTAACAGTGAGAGTGTGTTAGTTACTGTGATCCAGCATGTAGAGATTGTGTAAAACCTGAGAAGTAAGAGTGTCACCTTACAGATGCCCACTAAAGGATTGAACTATTGCATATCAGCCAAAACAATATTCAACTACAGTGACATTGCTTCAAAAATAACCACAATATCGACTTTGAATGAACCCTATGTAAAATGCAAAAATATCATAACACAAATATCATGATTCTAAATATCGAAATTAACGCAATACCAATGTACAAAATATATACATACCAATTATTGACCCCGTCACCATAATAACAACACACAAAATGAATAAGAAACAGATTATTGATGAAACACATTATATATTTATGTATACAGTTTAGTTAATAAATTGACATTAACCTTTATGAATAATGCAAAACAATGTAAGAAAAATAAACACCTAACTTAACTGAGGGCCAGATGTATAAACGCCTAGGATAGCTATTTCCAAATAGGTTTTTTCCTGAATCGCTATTTTGTAATCGCTAATCTCAATGTATAATAGTTTTATTTTTAAATTACCAATTGCTGGTGGGTTGCAAATCGACCAACCTCATGAAAATGAATGAGATGGGTCGCAATTTGCAACCCATTAGGAATGACAGCCATCAGAGAGATGGAACTCTGCTTGGGCCAGCAGACCACCGTGTCTATGATTGCTTTTAAATGAAGCATTTGTTTTTAATGCAATTCTTTGTTCTTAAAAAAAACATTGATGCCTATGAAAAACCGATGAAAAAAAATAACCATTTAACTATCATTTTTTAAAGTTTGGCAGTGGTTTGTGAAACCAGTGCATACTCCAAAAAATATTTCTTTAACATTCTCATGGGGGAAGGGGGTCACTCAGAGACTCAGAGATCCTCTCCCTTTGAGGAGGTGTTGGCAAATGGAATTCAATAGCAAAATATGAATACATACAATAAGTAAACACTGTTTGGAAGGACATTCTAAACACAACCCTTCCAAATAGTGATTGCTTATGATTTCCTAAAATCATTTAGTGATATGGTAATATATTTCTGAATCTCTAAATGGGTTTGTGAGATTTGTACACACCATTTAGCAGTCGCAAATACTATGATTTAGCTAATTTCAGACTTTGCAGTTGCTAAATACTTTCACACAACTGACCCGTATTCTATATAACGAAATTGGCAAAATAATATTAGATAAGCTACAAAACCAATCACTTTCAAACAAACAACAGATATCAAATCATAGCAAAGATTCAATTAACAAGCACTATGAAGGAGAATAAAATTAAGCCATTATCATGCTTGTATCCTATAAAGACGTTGAAAGCCTGCTACACTGTTCAAATAAACAGAAAAGTCAACTTAACTAACTTTCTTTATTATATTTTAAACTATTTGTATTTATCTATTGATAGATCTCCATCTATTGTTTTATACCTACAACACTCTCCAAAGAAGCTAAACTCAAAAAAGGAAAAAAAGCAAAGTTTTAGTTTTCAAACATCCAAAATGGCATAAGCAAATTACTCAACAATGTAAGGGATGATGACAAAAATATCCCTTACAAAATAGCATGAAATAACAATTTACACTTTCTGTAATTACACAGACGATTGCCAGAATTTTGCAAAGCCCCTCAAAGAATGTAGCTACTAAAATGTACAAATATTTTTCCAGTGGTTGCTGAGGAGGGACATCACTATAAATAACCAAGTAGAGAATGCAGATGATTACAATCACCCACCTAAAGTGCCAGAGATTGAGGTCTGCAACATAATCCAAAACGTGGCCTGAAAAGGCTCCCCAGATCCAAGTAGAACAATACTGAAAGACTATGCATATAGTAGACCAACTCACTCTTTAGCCCAACTACCCTTGGTACCTAACATAAAAAAGAAATATCTAGAAGACATAGTGAAAGAATTGCTTTCCCTGCTCTCAGAAATAGACAACCCTGACCATCTAATACTTACTCACACAGACAAAATATTTCATTATATATGATAACCTCAACAATGAGAGCACAATAGCCATATTTGCAACAGAACAAAACCCATTAACCCAGACTCAATCTCCCACCTGGCTCCCACATCAATTTTTTGAATGATATACTATTGTGGATAATACATAGACAACACTAAAGCCTTACTACTAAACGTACAAAAACAGCCTAAGGTTGACTCCTAAACTAATAAAACAGAAAACAAGTAATTACCTTCACAATTAGTTACAGGTGTTAAATATACTATGGTACACTCAATATTTGCAAAATACCAAAATTTATGAAATATCATTTTATTTCAAAAGAGAAATCTGGCAACACAAAAAAAATCCAGCGTGCTCAACCAACAGCAACTTCCAGTTGCAAATTGTTTTTAAAATGTTTTCTCTGGACTTTGAACCACCTACAGAAGTAACACGTTTCTATGGCTTTCTTATAGAATCTACCTTTTACAAAGACTATAAAGGCAAATTAATCCCACTCCTTGATTACTTTGAAGGCACCTGTGTTGGCAATCTCTGCTCAGGACACAGACGCTAAGTCAGGTTCTACATAAAATACTGGAAGGTTCACCATAGAACATTTAATTAAGAAACAACAACCAACAGTGCAGGAGTAGGTTGGCACAGTACACTCTGCCAATTCATTGAAGAATTACAGAAGGAACACAGCTATCTAGACTTACGAATTTAACAATCCTTTTCCCAAACCCTAAATCCTAGACTATTAAAACACATCCAATACTTTAATTACACAGGGCCTCATTATGAGTGTGGCAGTCTGAGGGCAGCCACACTCACGGTGCGGTCGGACCACCGCACACCAGGTGGTCTGACCGCCACATTATGAACCAGGCAGGAGGACCCACCTGAAGACTGTCGTCCCAGCAGAAACATTGTTCCTGACGTGGTGACGGCATCGGGGTCAGCCAGGGCGGCGCTGAACTCATGGCATGGGCAATGCAGTGCCCCTCTGCCCAGCATCGTCACAATGCACACTGTCTGCTTTTTAGACAGTGTGCATTCCTAGGTTGCTAAGGTGCCACGGTATTGGCCTCGGCTCCCTTAAGGGGCCAAAGCCAATGTCGTTGCACTGTTCTGCCTGGTGGGAACGATTATTACAATGTTCCCACTGGTCAGCCCAGCAGGCATATTGTAATATGCTTGGGAGGACGTCACCGCCATGGCAGTGGCGTCCCCCCCATGGGTTTCACCACCAAACTCATAATGAGGCCCATATTAAGCAATAAAGTACAATTGTATGAAAAACTAGCAACCATTGTATGCCTAGGTTCAAAAGCATAAACCCTAATTTAAACTGAAAGCACTTTACAAATGGAAAATAAAATAACACTAGCCCAAAACAGACAATGGCCCTCATTATGACTTTGGTGGGCTCTTGGCAAGACCACCGCAGTGGCGGCAGCCAGTGTTGGCGGTATCCCACCTGCCGTATTGAGTCCACAAGGTATTCCGCCCAAAAACAGCCACAAATCCGGCATGACATAGGAGGGTGGGAAAGAGGCGCTTGCAGCACCCGCACTGCCACGCCAACAACTTTCCACCCACCAGATTATGACTCACAAATCAGCACAGCAGTCCTTCCATTGTGGAAAACCAGTGGCGGTCCGAACCGGCGTGCTAAGAACCCACCCTGTCAGAACACAACACCACATTGGACAGTTTGAATACCCCACACCGGACACACATCCACACACCAGGCACACCTACTCACTGCACTATATAACACAGCCCACCCACAACCCACAATCCTTTGTGCAACTAACAACATACACAGGCCCCGATAAGCCACAAATCAAACATTTAGCACAAATACCCCATAGGCACTCATACACTTCACACTCACCACACACTGCACCACAGCACCACCAACACCAAACACACATCACAACTAAACACAAACACCACCTACAACCACTCACTGCCAAACACCCCCACCCCACCAAGCACCTTACACTGTACCCCATACACACAATACCCCCCATAGCACAACCACCATGGAACGCCAAAAGCACCCATGCTTCACCGATGAGGAGTTCTGGGTCATGGTCGATGAAATCCTCAGGGTAGAGCCACAACTCTTTGTTGCACAGGTTCAGCAGACCTCCACATCCAGGAAAATGGAATTATGGCACAGAATAGTCGACAGGATCAACTCAGTGGGCAGCCATCCATGCACAAGGAAGGTCATCAAGAAGAGGTGGAACGACCTTAGGAGGAAGGTGTGTTCCATGGCATCCAGGCATCAGCTGGCAGTAATGAAGACTGGCGGTGGGCCCCCACCTCCTCCCCCAGAGTTCACATCATGAGAGGAGAGGGTCTTGGACATCCTACATCCTGTAGGCCTGACTGGAATATCTGGAGGACTGGACTCTGGTGAGTAACTAACACTCCCCTGCCAGAAGGTCATCCTGTCCAGCATGCTTTCTCATCACAAAATCACTCCCCAAATCACTCCATCTCCCACTACACCTCCCACCTACTAACCTAATGCTCCTCTTCTTCATGCCAAACTGCCACCCACCCCGCAATGTCCACACACACCCTGCCAAGTGTACGGATAGCACTACCAATAACAATCACTAAGGCTCCCACAATGCACTCGCCCATCCACCACAAAACATGCATTTTGCAAGTCACATCACACCTCTTGCATGTATGACAATTGCACTAGCTACAACTGGATACTGCGACTGAGGACCACTACATGGCAATGACAGCAATGCTATGGCACTACACAATGGAAACTAGCCCAGACATAGACACAGCACTGTCACCAATCCTAAGGGCCACTAATCCAGCCACACTACCCTGAAATGGACCAGTCCTGGCCATGACAGTAAGGAGGTATACTGCATGCACAACAGGCACAGACAGGACAAACACCTTGCATACACACATACCGACCTCCCATTTGGACACCATGCTGCACTGTACTGCCATTCCCAAGCACATACCTAGCAGGCCAAAATGCACATAAGCTAACAGGGCAAACCTGTCATGTGAACCATCACACAGAAACACAATCAGCCCTCTGAGCTGAAGTGACCATGCTGAATTCAACAAGCCCAAGGAGCATGGTATACATGTCTCAATCCATCATCCACAAACAGTGTTAGCAGTGCTGCACCTGTCAGTGCCATTGCTGGGAATCAAGTCAAGCCACCGTATGCACCAGACTAACAGACAACCATACACACCTACAACATTTAACTCTCTCTCACTCCATCCACAGGTACCCCTGCCACAGCAACAACGGAGAGGTTACCAGAGACTGACAGCCCTCCTCAGGAATAAGGCTCCAGTCAGGAAAATGCTGCTGGATGTCTGGACAGAGACGACCTACCTGGCCCATCTGGGACCCTTGATCAGTCTACCACTCCCTGCCTCACCTTACCCACACCAACCCCCCCTCCCCTCCCCACCTTGTGACAACAACTCAACCAACCCTTGGTCCCTAAACCTGTGCCCCAAGGACTGTTCAATCAATAGTGTGCTGCACAGTACAGGGACCTGAGTCGACCCCTCACACCCAAGACAATGAAGGTCCTGGTGAAACTGGGAGTGGGCGCACCGTGCCAGGGGCCCAGACACATGGGGGCAGGGGGCGTTGGAGGGAACCTTTGGGCCAGAGGACAGGGCACCTAAGGGAGGCATCTAACCAGAAAGCCATCTCCCAAGTCCTGGGAGCCTATCAACTATCCCAGGACAGGATGGGTCAGATCATATCCATGATGGGGAAAGAACAGAGGCTGCAGAGGGAATACCACCAGGAGATTATGCAGCAGTGGCAGGCCCACAATGCCACCATGGCCTCCATTGCAGGGGTGCACAGGGACATTAACACCACCCTGCATGCTTCCTCCACCCTCCAGCAGGCCCCTTCCACTAACCACATCACATCTGAGCCCTCAACATCTGAGGCTGCTAGTGGAATGGAGGCCCTGCCTAAGGACGCACAGTCCTGGGGCATCCCTCCCTCTGTAACTGAAGAAGCCCCCGCAAATGTGGACATTCGGCTGGAGCAGATGCCAAGACCAAAACCACTGCCAGAAAATGACCATCACCTGATAGCTCTCCCTTGGGTGCCACTGAGACACCCTGTTTACTGTGCCTAAACTCAATTTTCCCATAGCCCATCGACACTGGACCTGTGCTACCTACAGCTGTGTCACCTACTCTCAGGATTTCTTCTACCATGACCACACTCATTACCTGTTTGTCACTCAAGTCACAATAAACACCACTGAACACAGCCACTGCATATGTTTATTTATTTGTACAGTAGCAAAAGTATGTTTACCTATTTATCAAAGTGGAATGGACCACAATCCAACAGGCAGTGTAAAGGACTACAGAGGGAGGTGTCCACTGCAGCAGACACAGTACAACAGATATGTGCCAGGGCTGATGTAAGGGAGTCACTAGTGTTGCCACACATCAGAGTAAACCTACACATCCAACCTGCAAAAAATGCATTACAGAAATCACCATCAGGATATTAGGCATGGTGACAGCTAAAGCACATATGTAGGCCATAGTGGACGTGCCCAGAATAGCAGACAACTAAAGAGGGCACAACAGATAACAACCCTACAGCAACAGTCGCAGGAAATACATCCCCAAACACTGAACATGGTACCTCTCATGTGCTAAAATCCACAATGTGCACAGTAACCAAAGGATATGGAACATGCATGCTTCAAGCAATAGGTATGAGTGTCAAAGATTAACAGTGCATAGTTAGTAGCTGGAATAACATGAGAACAGGTGAATGCAGGACACATTGCACAATACTGGCCTGTCCATGAGATATGTGATGCATTTAACCTGCAGAGACTACACATGTCAGAGAGAATACATTGCAACTCAGCACCTTACATGCAGTCAGTCAACTCCCACAACACACACATTGGGAAATGAACACATTCCACCACCACTGATATACCTAATCAGGAGGACCATAGATAAAAAAATCTATGTTGAAATACCAGACCTGCAAATACACAGACAACATGCCTGTATGTTACTGGGAGTACTGATTGATGAGCTCAGCCCTGGACTCAGCTCCACCTCCCTCATCTGCCTTCTCATCACTTTCCATGTCAGCATCACCAGCCACTGGTCCAGCTGCCTCCTCCTCCTTAGCTAGTAAGGATATCTGATATCTCAAGGCTAGGTTGTGGAGCATGCAGCAGGCTACTATGATCCTGCATACCTTTTGGGGACTGTGGAGGTGGGCACCTCTAGAGACTTGCAGGCACCTGAATCTGGCCTTCAGGAGGCCAACTGTCCTTTCTTTTACACGCCTCACCCTGTTGTGGGCCTCATTGAAACAGTGTTCCCCTTTAGTGGCAGGGTACCTCACAGGTGTCAACAGCCAGGGAAGGTTAAGATAGCCAGAGTCACCTGTGTGTACAGAGGAAGGACCTGTTACAGGATGGGTACAGCCACAGGGAACATTGGGATGACAGGTGCCATCACAGGGATATACAACCAAATGCTTACATACCTATGAACCAAACCCTTTCCCTCTGTAGACGTGTAATTATGTGTGGGACATTGCTGTTCCTCAGAATATAGGAGTCATGCACAGATCCAGGAAACCTGGCTGTAACTTGGCAGATGTATTGGTCTGCCAGACACACCACTGCACATTGATGGAGTGGTAATTTTTCTTGTTCCTATACTCCTGTTCATTGGCACTGGGAGGAACAAGGGTACATGGGTGCATCAATAGTCCTATCACATGAGGGATGTGTCCCACATCATAGAAGTCTGCCTTCACAGGGGCCAAATCCCCTTGTTGGGGGAACCTGATGTAGCTGTCCAGGTGTGTCAATAAAGCACACAGTACATCCTTCACCACAATGCTGAACATGGGCTGTGACATCTCTGCTGCCAATCCCACTGTCCTCTGAAAGGATCATGTGGCAAGAAAGTGTAGCAATGACAGAACTTGAACTGTGGGAGGGATGGCATAGGGATGACGTATGGCAGGCAATAGATGTGGCTCCAACTGGGTACCTGGTTCCATGATGGTCTGATGATTCAGACGATAGATTTAAATTATGTGCCTCTTCTCTAGGGTTGCAAGATCCACTAGCGGATGGTACACTGCTGCTTGTCTTATTCTCCTCAGGACAGGGTATATAGGATGGAGAGGAAAAATAGCACAATGTTAAATGCACACCACACATGTTGGCACAAGACATCTAACTTGCACACACTTAACACTGTCCACATGGAGCACACAGCTGGCACATACCATATTGGGCATGCTGAAGAGGCATGGACTTCTCCCCTGATGCACATTGCTGCCCATGTGTGGTACACTGACCTGTCCTGCACTGAGCATGTGTGTCGTCATTTCATATACCTATAGAGTGACACCGCCAATCAGCCGACAAGTACCCGGACATGCTGGTCATCAGACACCCAGCCACATAGGGTCACTGTGTCATGCATCTCACATGTATGTGCCAAAACATGATGGCACCACTTAGGCCTACCCCGCTATATGTGGTATAATGTTTATGGCACACTTTTTTTTCTGCAGAATGGCATGATATGTGGCTAAAATGGCAGCCGCCCAACCTGCACACTGGACAGTTGGTAGTGACCTAATTCCGCCGGCGTATGTTGTCATGACAGTAGGCGGTTGTACCACCATGCACAATGCATTGGCTAACATTAATGCCTATGGGAGACTGGAGCCAATGGTGATCACCACTGGCGGTGATGGTCCTGTACCCGGTGGCCGTGACCACCATTTTCTGCAGCTTAGCTCACTTGACTCCTGACACTCTAACAAGTAAGACCTTCACGAGGTGAGCTGCTGTGTACTGTCTCTGGGAGCCATCATGCCACGTCCTGCAGGTGATAGGGCCCCGCCTTCACCCCTGAAGCACTAGAGAGGCTGTTGGCCCTATCCCTGTGTGGACCGCTTTATGGGGCACCAGAGGAGTAGGTGAGCCCAATGCCATAGTCATGTCTGATAGGGCTGTGTGTGAGGGCGAATGGCGTACGTGTGCCGGTCAGGCAGTACATGCATGTAGGGAGCATGGAGTTTAGGCGTGTGGACTGTGAGGATGGGTATGTGTGGGCATTTGGTGGGTCTGATGTTTATAATCCACTGCTGTTGGTATGGCTTCAGTCTACGTAACTTTCTCCTTCTGTCTGTGTCACCCGTGCAGGCCAACGCCCATCAAAAGAAGGGGAGTTGGCATGCCATCGCCAAGCAAGTGCGGACACTGGGGGTCCATGCCAGACGAAGCACCCATTGTCACTAACGGTGGGAGGACCTGAGACGCTGGGCCCGGAGGAGCGTGGAGGCCCAGCTGGGGATGTCCTTCCAACGAGGGAGAGGTGCCCGTCGGACCCTGACCCCCTCCTAATGGCCCGCATTTTGGCAGTGGCCAACCCTGACGTGGATGTGCGTTTGAGGGCAGCACAGTAGCCACAAGTGGGTGAGTACTGACTGTATCCTGGGACTTGGCTGGCCATAATTGGGATTTGGTGCCTAAGTGTTGGCAAAGTGGCATTGCAGTTAATGCTGCATGTGCATCAATATTTGGAAATGGGCAATAGGCACCTTTGCTGAGTATCTTTTGTTGTTATGTCCCCATGCTCTGCTGTCAGTGGATTTTCATCTCCCTGTTTCATACCTCTCAAGGTCTGTAATGTGAAGAAGCACAAATGACATGAACAAATACGTGACTCTACCTGGCCCCTTGATGGATGTGAGTGTCAGTAGTATATTGTGTGCGACCAGCACCAGCCATCTGTATCAGTGGCTCAGAGGTGTCAGTCCACTCCCATCTGTGTAGCCAAACTGTATATGTGACTGTGCAACTATCCTTCCATCCCTTGGACTATGTGGATCATGTACTGTTACTGGTATGAATAGATTGTGGGACTGCTATTAATGTTTCATCACTGCACTGCCCTTCATGGGACAGGAGTACTGGGCTGAGAGCTGACTAGGCATATATAGGTGATGTGTTGACTGTAGGGTATGTGTAGGTAGGCAACCTGGGAACCTGATACATGTAGATTTGCTGATGTCTGATTGCACAGTTCTGACATTCCTGAGAGCTATACATGCAGGGATGTGTCCTTCCAAAGTATGAGTTAGTACTGGTCCTGGTAAGTGCCCTGGAAGATCCCTGATGTGTCACCATGGTGTGTATATGGCATGTATAACAAAGCCCTAGCTTGTCCTCTGCTGCATTGCTGACTGACTGCCTAAATCATGTCGACATGTATATTTGGGGGACTTCAGATGACCTGTGACTCTTACAGCTTGGCTATTGGGTTGTGGCAGATTGGGAGTGCTTTGGGTATTGCATGACACATCTGATGTGAAGTGTTTGGGTGTCAGACTGGAATTGCCCAAATCTGAATTGTCCTCCAGGATGGATTGTCGTCACTATACTTAGTGGGCAGCCATGTGTAAGCACAGGTAAGTGTTGTGTGCTCAGTGTTTGGAGATGTATTCACTGTGATGGACAATAGACAGTGGACATAGACTAACTGAGTGTGGTCAATGTAGGGGACTGCAGTGTATTGTTGTGTAATCTGCACATACAATGGGTGATAGGGGTATGGTGCGATAGGATGTGTAATCAAGCATGGTATTGAATAAATGTAAATACACGTAAAATTAAAATCTACCTAAATGTATATGAAACAAATATTTAGAAGGTGCGTGTGATTATGTGACAAACAATAACAAAAGTATAGCAAATGTGTGTTCATATGTAGATAAGTTATGTTCTATACAAACTAACAAATACCAATTAATTGTAATGTAAATACTTACAAGATCCAAATGTAATTGAACTACCAACAAAACCAATGAAATTCTTCACATGTATTATTCCATTTTAAAATAACTAACATTGATAATATATATATATATATATATCCAATCTAAATGTGACCCAAAGGTTTATACAGTTAGGAGTTCAGACTTACAATTCTCAGTCCAATCCACTAACATAGGGAAAATGCATATAGGTGGTGGCTGGGCCAGATATACAATTCAATTCCAATCTTTATTTTAACAATCTTTTTGGATTTTTTACCCAAAAATCAAAGCATTTGGGGAGACAGCAAATATATAACTTTTGTATTTGAAATTTTGCTGTAATGCAAAGTATATAGATGAACACCACAAAAAGGCAAAAAAAGACTTTTGCTCCATGCAGAAAATAATCCAGGCATTGCTATCCATGTTAATATTCAAAGCACATACCCGAATGTTCACCATGCCATTAGTACCTGGCAAGAGTTCAACATATCATACCACCATCAATCTCCCCTCAAGTCCCCCAAGTCTTTGCCTTCTAGTTGGTGTGGCTCTGAAGAGTTTAGCATGGGTAAGCCCATCTACACTATTCTAATAAGGTTGTCCATATCTGTTTCCCTGGCCAATTGGCTTTTTTGCCCCTTTTTTCATACAGCACCATTTCCAGATAAAAAATTGCCAGAAGCAGGGAAAAACAGTGTTGAAAAGCCGGGGAAGCCTTTTCCAACCAGAAAGAGGCAATCCACAGCTGAGCTACAGCCAAGGCAATGAAGATAAACCTCTGGGCTGGACCGGGGACCATATCGCCCTGCACTCCCAGCAAACCAAGTTGAGCAGTTAGCACCAACCTCCTACCTAGGCACATATCAATAAATTTAGTTATCTCACTCCAAAAAGAAGTCAAGGAAGGACAGCTGCTAAACATGTGAACTAAGTCGGCATCACTGGAGCAACACCACAGACAAGTGATGCCAGCTGTGCCTCCCCATCTCGCAAATTTCAGGGGTTCATACCAGAGGTCGTACAAGGTTTTGTCATGCTGGGCTTGTAGGTTAGCCGAAAGTTGGGTGGTGTTGGTTAATTCCAGTGATTTAGGAAAGGGGGTTTCAGCTACCCTTAACCCCAGCCAACCAATTTTTAGACTGAGATCATTAGGTGTTAATGAGTTCAGCTCCATGCACAGTTGACTAATCGTACAGTGATTTACCCCCGTCAATTGACCCAGTAGGGCTGTATTCTGGAACCCCAAGGCCCCTCCCCCTTTTATGGTTAGAAAATGATAAATTTGTAAATACTTGCAGAACTCTTTCTAGGACACACCAAATGTGTCCCCCAACTCCTCATATGATATTATTGCCCCCTGCCTGAACAAGTCTCCAAGTCTCGTAATTCAGCCAGCCTCCTACTCCTGAACCATGGGTCCACTAAGGCTTTCTGGCAGACATGGGTTTCGATGCATGGGGGTGTAAAAATAAAAGCAACCCAGCTCGAGCTAGGCCCAAATTCTATACGCACCCTCCAGAGTCTTAAATCAAGTTTTCTTACAATAGCTAGGTTCTGCTTGATGCAAAAAGTATCATATGCTTCGTTCCCAAGCAAGAGTTCATAAATAGATGGAATTTCAACTGCCATACCATTCCCAGCCTGATTCCTAAACAACAAACATATAAACTGCAGAGCTGCTGTCAGCTATACAATTTGAGATTGTGTACTGCCCAGCCCCCTCTCTCTCTAGGTAGAGTCAGGTACTTAAACGCCCTTCTGGGTTTGGAGTATGCCCATAAAAACCGCATGATCATCACATTCATGGCCTTGAATCAGGAGTTATTGGATTAGAATTAGGTGGCCCTAAAGAAATACAACACTTTTGGAAGAAAGGTCACCTTGATAATATTACTCCAACCCATGATCGACATATGTAAATTATTCAATATCTGGAAATCCTTGGTGGCTTTCTTAATTGCAGGGGCTAGATTGCGTTCAGCAAGTTGACTCAGATCTGCTGTCATAGTCACTCCCAGGTACAACTCATTCCCAACAATTCTTTTGTCTCTCACTTGTAAGTATCTGTTTGTGACTACTTGGGTCTTACCATGATTAACCCAAAAAATATCTGAAGGCCTAAGCTTCTTGTTCTATTAACTGTAAAGCCGAGATGGGATAAGATGTTACAATTGCCTCATCAGCCACATATGCCGGAACCTTAGTATCCCAACCCTTGTTTTGCCAAGGCTTTATTAATAGGTTCTGCTCTAATTTCCAGATGAACAGGTCAATATAAAGCGCAAATAGTGAAGGAGAGCAGGGACAACCTTGCCTTGTGCCTCTATGAATTTGGATCTCACTGGATTGCCCCCATCAGTTGCAGTCTAGCAGTGGGATTGCGATCAACTGCTCTCTCAGATTTAATGTATCCAGGACCTATAACAAATCAGCCCATGACTGTCCACTAAAAAGCCCGACACCCTATCAAAGGCCCTTTATGATCTAGAAGTATCAAGGACATAGGCCCTCATTATGACGGGCTGAGGGCTGGCGGTATGTTTGGCACCACATTATGACATTTCCGCTGGTCCAGTGGAAAAGTCACCACAACATTGAAGCCGACTCGTAATGGAGCTGGCGGCAATGTTGAGGTGCGTTGGGTGCAGCAGCATAATTCGGGCAGTGGAATGCGCGATGAGGCTGTGCAGGGGCCCCCAGGGCCAGCCTTTCCATGGTGTGTTTACCACCATGGACGGGCTGGCAGATGGGGACTCGTAATCCCCAGGGCAGCGCTGCCCTGGTGGATTACAACCGCCGGGACCGCCAGGCTGCAGGCTGTCAGCAGCCTGGTGGTATTGGCGGTATTACAGTCATGGGACCGCCACGGTCATAATGTGCCGTAAGTACAGCCAGCCTGTTGGCGGTACTACCACCACATTATCGCATCCCGCCGGGGTCAAAATGACCCCCATAGTGTTCCCCTATACGGATGCTGCATCCAAAAGAGTGATTATGTGCCAAATATGGTCCGTAGTTCCCTTACCTGGAATGTACCAATGCTGTCTTGGTGCTACCAATTTGCCTATCACCAGGCTCAGGCATGAGGCCAAAATTTTAGAGTAAATCTTAGCTTCATTGTTTCTAAGGGTTACTGGCCTATACGACCCCAGCTCCTCCGGAGGTTTGCCCTTTTTCAGAAAGACAATAATTTTTGCGGCTGACGAGTGGTCTGGAGTCATTAAGCCTCCCTGCACCAGCGTGATTGTGAACAAGAGATCCAGCTTTATTTGCTCAAAAAAGACTTAGTTAAAATTACAGCGGAATTCCGTCCACTCCTACCGCTTTGCCTGAGGGCAGGTTCATGATGCTTCATTGAATTTCCTCCAATGAAATGGAGGCCTCAAACACATATCTATCTTCTGCACTAAGCATCCCAAGTAGGACACAGTATAAAAAGTGCCTCAAGTCCAGTTCTAGACTGTCATTATCTTCTTCTTTATAAAGTCTTTTATGAAAGTCATAAATTTCATGATGATCTGAAACTGTATTGCCTTGTGCATCTCTTATCATTCTTATTTCAGATTGGGTGGATTTGCCCCTAGCCCAAACCGCCAGCATGTGCCCCATCCGCTCGCTTTATACATAACACTCCCTTTTCCATGTAACGTATTTCTCGGTGGCTTTTTTATCTGATATTTCAGTAATCGCAACTCTTGCCAGTGCAGCCTTTAGCTGTACCTCATCTATATCCTCCTTCACTGAGACTCCCACAATTAGCTGAGATTTGGCTTCCTCCAGTGCTGTATACAGTTCAGTAAGTTGCTGCTTTGGATGTTTTGGGCGGTTTCATCCAAAGCTCAAAGTTTCCACAGGCACCCCCACCTTGAAAGCATCCCACACAACCCTCCCGGAGCACTCCCCCAATAAATTGCTAGAAAATCAGAGATCCAACCCTTCATGTGATCTATACAATCCCTGTGGAACAAAAGTGCCCAATCAAAGGTCCAATTCTGTATAACCAACCTCTGATTCCTTCCTGTTAACTCGAGGACCAATGGGGTATGGTCGGACATGACCCTGGAAAATTTCTCTATTCTAGCCCCATACAGAAGAATATGCAAAATAAACATATAGTCCAAATGAGCATGGGACCAGTGTGGCGCAGAGTAATAAGTGTACCCTGGATCAGGGTTTTTTGCTTGCCACAATCATTAACACCCATTGTTTTTGCCGAAGCGAATCAGAGAGTCTATGAATTTTGGTATACGACTGGTATACAAGTGAGATCCTTTCTCTAACCAACCCCCAGATCCGTTAAAGTTGAAATCTCTACATAACACTATCAGCGTGGGCCAGACAGCAAGCTCGGGGTTCAACCACTCGAACAAAGACAGATCATCCAATACCGACCCACATACTGTTGCAAGGGTGAATTGACCATTTGGATGATGCACAAAGTAATCACCAACCTTACAGACCTGTCAGACTTTATGCATGTAGAACTTTAACAATTACCCCAAGCCAGGAGGGTAAACTCTGGTCCAAACCCCCTGCATTGTGCACCCCACCAAGTTAAATCCAATGGATTCTAATGGATGTTTCCGAAATTCCTCAATGTGTGTCTCCAGTAAGCATAGTATATTAGCTTGCAATATATTCAAGTCATAGGCCACTCTTCTCCTCTTGGTGAGATCATCCCGCCACACATATTAATAGAGGCTATTCGTATCTTGCTCAGGGATCTTACTCTGAAAACAGTACTGCACAGTCGGTCTCTTATATTTTACCCACAAGGGCATCTTCTGGCAAATATTCATTATGACTCGTAGAGAGTTTGCTACCCTCCTTAAATGCATCCCCTGTCTCGCCCACCCCCTCCTGCCCCTTCACTCAATCCCCTCCCTTCCTCCCGCTGCCAAATCCATCCGGGACCCCAATCCACACCCTCTTACCTCTTACCACAATGAGGCAGTCAGGCCCCCCAGAGCCTGAATGATGACCACCAAACACCAATCTTTCCCTCCCCCCCGGCTCCTAGATACGATCCTCCCTTGCGAGAGTTGGGAGAAAAGAAAAAGAAAACATACCTCCCCTAAAAAAAGGCAAACAAAGGGGAGCATTTCCAACTCTCTATGCCCATCCACCCTAGATATCCCTTAGCTCTCTATTTTAGCACCCCAAAAAGTGCCCATACCTGGAGAAAAGGGCCCCCACCCCAAACACCCAGTGACTTGCATTACTCATTCAAGTTAAACATCTGCCGCCCCTTCGGAGGCATTCCCACCCGAGGGAGAGACTTTTTAAGTACTAAGGCTTTCATTCCTGAAGTGAATGTTTGAATTTTGCCATAAAAAACGATCTTCAGCCGAGCCAGCCTCTGCAGAAAGGCTTCCCCTCCTAGATCTCGAACAGTCTTAATAATTTGTCTCAAACACCACCTTCTGTCCACTGTTGGGTGACAAAAGTGGGGCTTGTGAAAAAGGAATGTCCATCATAATACTTCTTGGATTCTGGATATGCCTTCTCAAAAATTGCCTGCCGTAACAAAACTTTTCCAAAATACACCAACACGGCTCTAGGCTGAATCACTTCCCCAGGTCTTGGTTTTTTGAGAAATAAAGGAAAGCAATGAACCCGCTGCACTTCCAAATCCCAATTCCACATGGTTAGCTCGGGGAAAGCTACTTTCAAGAGGCTCACTACAAAGGCCCTAATGCTGTTGCCTTCAATTCCTTCCACAAAGCCCCAGATTCTTAAATTATTCCTGCATTGTCTATTTTCAAAATCCCCTCGCTTCGACATTGTATCCGACATCTGGTCTTCCTGCAGATCAGCCTCACTTTGTGGTGTCACCACATCTTGTTCTAGTACCACCACTCGTTACACAGAGGAGATCGTTTCCCCAATCCCTGCAGAGGTCTTGTTAACCTTCCTTATAGAACCTTGTAGAACCTTGAAGCTTCTTACTGTCCAAGCGTACCTTCCTGCTCTTGTTTCAGGTCTCATCGCTCATCTGCTTTGAGTGCTACATATTAAACCCAGCGAGGGTTCTTCTCCATCAGAGGCAAGCTGATGTGCAGAGTCTTGGGGCAGTGTGTCATTGTGCACCTGGGGGTTGTCCTGGTACACCTGGCTTGTTGCCAAATAATCCAATTTCAGGGCTTGGGCAGTGAGGTAGCTACCCTGCCCTTTACACATCTTCCTTATACTTACACTTCTCATTTTTAACCCCAATGTTATTGTGCTTGATAGTCCCACAAAGATCATTGGTTGTTCCACTGGAGCTAGATTCAGAGGTCTTTACAGTCTCTATAGCTTTTGACCTCAGGTCTATATCCTCTTCGCTGGGGCTCAATAGATAGAATCAGACCTGTCAGTGAGTGAGAAAAACTTATCTCCATGCTCTGGGGAATCTACCCTGAACATTTCCGGGTGTCGTCTACCTGGGGTTGCTTCTGTTTGGGTGAGAAGAGGTGCACTTTGCATCTGAGGGTCTCCCTAAGATGTATACCAGCAGTAAGGTTGGCGGCCCCTGGCAGGTGTTGTCATGCCTCTTCCTTTCACATACCCTTCCTATAACCTGTGCCACATCCAGTGCAGCTTCTCTCTAAATCAAGCCCTGGTGAGCTGGAATTTCCTATCCACCAGCTCTCTGATTTTTAGGGCCTCATTACGAAGCTGGCGGTCGTAAGACCGCCAGCCTCGCGATGGCCTCAGGACTGTCGCTGCCGTGGCGGTCCGACCGCCAGATTAAGTCCCTGCCAGTTAGACCGCTAGGGTACAGCCTAGATCCATGATCCCGATGGCCCGGCGGTGGCAGAGATTGCAACCAGCCAGGGCGGCGCTGCATGAGGTGCTGCCCTGATGATTATGGCCTTGTTCTCCACCAGCCTTTTCATAGCGGTTTTACCACCATGAAAAGGCTGGCGGAGATCAGGTGCAGGGGGCCACAAGGGCGCCCCTGTACTGCCCATGCACTTGGCATGCGCAGTGCAGGGGTCCCCCCCCAGTGCCAGCACAATGTTCAGTGTATGCTATGCAGACAGTGAAAATTGTGAAGGGGCTGGTTGACCCTGCAACGGCAGCATTGCCACTGGCTCGATTATGAGCCGGAGACAATGCTGCCACCTGTTTCCCGCTGGCTGATGGGCAGAAACCGAGGTTTCTGCTCGTCAGCCTAACAGGAAACACCTAATAGTTCTGGTAGGGTGGTCACCACTATGGTGCAGCCACCTTGTTGGGAGTTTGGCGAACGGGCTATCTCATCTGCCAAACTCTTAATTAGGCCCTTGGCATCCAACCCCCCAGCCTGAGGTAAGTCTTGTATCAGGCTATTGCTGACTGCTACAACGTCAGTTCCTTCAAGTCTCCCAGCTTCTGGGGTTATCTCTACGCCCACCTCTTTTGCCAAAGGACCTGGTGCAGACAAGAGGTATCCCACAGTAGTCAATTGCCCAGGGGAGCCCCTCGGTTCTCCGTTGGCACGCCTCGCAGTTTGCTGTTTGATTACTCATTGACGGGGGACCTTAACGGATGCTGGTTAAGCACCATCCTTCCTTGGGCATACCTGCCTCAGGCTGAAAGGCACTTCTATTTTGCTTTGCAGGACCTTTGGCGGCATGCTTCTCGACCAGCCGCGATGGAGCCGAGCACCAGAAATGCTGGCTGCCCTAAGCACCGACACCGTGGCCACAAGCAAGCCTCCAGTCTCTACAGCCAGTACTACTCGTAAAACCTGAGACAGACTTCCAGGAGATCTCGAACTGCAGAGAGATAACTCCAAAAATCAAAGAAGCAACATCTCCAACTTTTAGCAGGATTTCAGTTTAATCTTCCTGACCATTTCCTGACAATTCCCCTGCCATTTTATGCTTACACAGACCGGTCGGTAGTCTGCTACTCGTTTTCCATCTTTCCTCCCTGTCAATTCCAATCTAAGCAAAGTAAAGGAAAGTATTGGATTATGGGGATCTGGGGGAGATTAACTCTTCCCAGATCAATCTAAAACCATTGGGGAAAGTGTTGACTTTGTGAGTCACATTTGCTATCACCACTCCAAATTAAACAACTTGGGAGAAGTACTGTACTTTGACTTTGCAAGTGTCAGATTGATTATTCCCACATCACTCTAAGCAACTTTGTGGTAAGTGTTTTGCAATTGAGGTGGCAGATCTGCTATTCCCACTCTGACCTAAGCCACAATGGGAAACGTATTAGACTTGGGGGCATATTTATACTTTTTGGTGCAAAACTGCACTAATGCAGTTTTGCATCAAAAGGTTTTGCGCCGGCTTGCACTATTCTTGAGCACCAGCCAGGCACCATATTTATGGAATGGAGCACAGAGGGTAGGCTAGTGTCCAAAATAAATGATGTTAGCCGGGTGGGGGTGGCGGTATGGGAGAAGGGGGTTTTGCACTAAAAAATTATGATAGGCAGGTTAGAGTAAAAAATGACTCTAACCAGACTAGTGTAATTTTCTGACGCAAAACCATCCATACCACATGACTCCTGTCTTAAAAGAGACAGGAGTCATGCCCACCACCCCAATGGCCAGCGCCATTTCAGGGCCCCCAATGGCACTTTAAGAAATAAAATAAAATACTTACCTGTACTTACCTATACGTACCTGGGATGGGGTCCCTCATGCTCGGCTGTCCCTCTGGTGTGGCTGGGGGTGTTCCTGGGGCCTGGGGAGGGCACCTGTGGGCTTATTCCATGGTGTTTCACCATGGAAATAGGCCTACAGGTCCCCTAACGCCTGCCCTGACCCAGGTGTTAAATAATGGTACAAAGCAAGCTTTGCACCTTTATTTGACCCCTCATGGGTGATTTTAGCTAAGGTCATAGAGTCATTTTTTGCACAGGAACGCATACCTTGCATCTCATTGACGAAAGGTAGGTTTCCACTTTTAAACAATGACTTTAATTCCATAACTTTGGTGCTAGACGGGTCTAGTACCAAAGCATAAATATGGAGTTAGTTTTGCACCGAATTTGCGTTAAAGAAATTAAGCAAATTCGGCGCAAAACAAGCATAAATATGTCCTTTGGTGTCATGGTCAAATGCACTATTTCTACCTAATCCCAACAACACTGAGAGGTTTTTGACTTTGGGCTGGACAAATTTCCTGTCTTCAACCTAAGCAACATAGGGAAACATTTTGACATTGGTCTTCATTTTTGCTCCACTCCACCTAAAGAACATTGGAGGAAGTGTTGGATTTTAGGGGGTCAGATTTACTATTCCCACTTGAACCTCAGCATAGTTGGAAAGTGTTGTACTTTGGAAGGGTGTCATTTTCACGATTCCCATTCCAACCTAAGCAACATCATTTACAGTGTTGGGCATTGACAGGGGCATAAGATGTACTTTTCTCACTTCAACTTAAGCACTTAAGCCCATAGGCGAAAGTATAGGATATTTGGAAGGTCAATTTTCTATTCTCACTCCAGCTGAATTACCATTGGTTGAGGTGTTGGTCTCTTGAGGGTGGGGTAGGTCGGCTGTTGGTTTAGACTTACTATTCCCACTCCAACCTAAACAACATATTGGGAAAGTCTTTTGCTTTGGTGGGGGTGAATGTACTATTACCACTCTTATGTATGCCACACTGTGGAAAGTTGTTTATTGGTAGGAGTGGGGGGATGTTACTATTCCCACTCCAACCTAAACAACATTGTGAAACTTACATAAACTTGGGGGACAGATCTCCTGTTTTAACTCTACCTAGAAAACCCTGGAGAAATACATACCACTGGGGAGTATATTTACTTGTCTAACTCCAAAATACATGACATTTGAAGAACGAAAAATAATGTTGCTTACAAATAAACAATAAAAAATGATATACATATATATATATGTATGTGTGTAAATATTAGGCCTGGTTGGAGTTCTCGGAGTCCGACTCTGCAGAATTCCGCAGAGTTGAATAAAAACTCCTTGGATCTCTGCAAAGGCAGAGTTTCATGACCAGCGGAATCCTGAACGTGCCAGCTCTCAGAAGCGCTAAGCCGAGATTGGGTGCATTTAGGAGGGCCGCAGGCAGTGAAACAGTGCACAGGGGGCAGGCTGGTGCACAAGAGGTCTGAAACTGCCACTTTCTTTCGCTGCCTACACACAGGACAGACTGGTGCACAACAGGCCTGAAATGGCAGCTTTTGCTGCCCACAGCCCTGGCCTAAACCCAAGCCAGGGCCGTAGGCAGCAAAAGCTGCTGTTTCAGTCCTTGTTTGTGCACCAGTGTGCACAAACAATGACAAAAGAAAGAGACGAGGACTTACCTGGGTCTTCCAGGGGGGTCCTCCTCCTTGTCCTAAGATGACGAGTACGGATCGGCTGCCTTCCTCTGGCCTCCGCTCCCGGCTCTGGGGCACACTGCAGCCCACTTATGGGCTGCACAGTGTAAGGGCAGACTGTCTGCACTTGCGCTGTGCAGCCTATAACTAGGCAGCTGCACGCACTGGGTGAGCTTTGCTCCCCTGGCGGGGCTAGCGGAGTTTTTGGATTAACTCCATGCTCCAAGCGGGGCGCAGAGTTCCTAAAACTCTGTTAGCTCCGCCTGTGGAGCAAAGCTCCCCACACACCATATCTATATCTCCAATTATTCATATATATTTGTGTGTTAAAAGAATAGTCCATCTATTAAGTTTTAAAATGGAAAATATATCCTAAATAATAGAAAATATTACTACACTAATTAAAGGTTTGAACATTTAAATAAATACTGAGTGTTTTTAAAAAATAAAACTGAATACATTAGTTTACTAAAAAATTAAGAGCACAAAAAATATAATTGAAGATATGTTCGGAGGCATGGCCAGGCAACATGGTTGGCGGGACATGCTCCTATTAAGCTCCCGATCCCCGGTGACATCCTTACCTGATCCTGGGGTGCCCGTCAGATGATTTCACCCTGCCGGTGGTGCCTGTGGCTTGGTGTGGCGGCCGCTTGTCTCTGCCTGCCGAAATTCGGCGGAGACAGGTTGCAGCACTGATCTCGGCCTCGCACAGGTCGGCGCGGGCTGACTGGGGGCCGCAGCTGCAGCCTGGTGCCGTGATCGGCGTTGGAGGGGGGTGTTCCCCTCCCCAGGAGCTCCTGCCGAGGCGGGGGCCGGACAGAGGTCCCATTTACCTGCTGGGGGCCGATTGTCCCCTCTCTTGGTGCTCGGAGGGAGCGAGCTGCTGCAGTGATTGGGGCGTCATGCCGCCCCCGACAGGCAGGGCAGATCGGAACATGGCTGCAGCCTAGCTGTGCAGTTGGAGCCAGTGAGGGGTGTGCACTCGCCCCTGGAGTTTCTGCCTAACTGAGGAGATCGGATGGGGATTCCTGTCTGCTGGCGGCTCGCTTGAGCGGCCGAAAAAGGAGAGATGATCCGGCCCGGATTGGGTCTGCCTGGTGAGCTGGAGCTGAATCCTGAGGACTTTCTGTGGAGAAGGAAGCGTGCCTGGTTCTCTGGGCATACCTGGAGGGTGATTGGGCTGCGGTGCTGGAGACTGAGGCTGTAATCCTGCGCAGACCCTGACGGGGGGCTTCTACTTGGAGCCTATGTTCCTTGGTGGTTATTTGGACATATGGGGCTGGAGTTAGGGGCTGCCTGGATGGCGAGCTCCCATCCCTGACTCGGTGGGGGCTTTCAAGTATTTTGGTTCTTCTGTTTGGCTCTGCCGTCCTAGAGGGTGAGCGGACTGCAGCGGCGCTCTCTTTGGACCTTCGCTTATCGGCGCTGGACTACCCCTGTTGTTGCTTGGGTGATTGGGTGTAGGGTGCCCAGGAGGTGGACACTGCCTTGGATGTTGTGAGCTGCAGGTGACCCTTTCTCATAGTGGGCTTAGTCCGGAGGACGCAGGCTGCACAGTGCCTGCCATGAGATGGGTCGGCATCGGAAGACTGATGTGTCGCAGGGCAATACCATGGAACAATATACCACTGCTAAGGCCGCGCAGCAGCGTGTCACCCGGGTGGCTGGCTCGGATGACGGACAGAGTGGGTTGTTGCCTGTGGAGGAACCGTCAGGAGCAGAAATTCTTCCAGCCATTCAGGGTTCAAGAGTGGCGCTAGAGGGTAAGATTGAAATGGTGGCGGTTGAGGTGAACCTACTCCGGGCAGACCTCCGAAAGTTTTCGGACAAGGTTAAGGTGGCGGAAGGCTCGATTGTGGAGCTATGGGCGGAGGTGGGAATTCTATGAAAGCAAATGGTGCAGGCTGGCTCCACGGTTGGCAGATTGGAGGCACGGCTGGAGGATGCTGAAGGTCGCTCCAGGTGAAATAATATTAGACTGCTGGGCTTTCTGGAACGTTCGGAGGGGACTATGGTCGAGGCCTTCGTGGAGAACTGGATCAGGGATGTGCTGCAGCCTGCGGGTCTCTCTCAAGTGTTTTTGGTTGAGAGGGCACATAGAGAACTTGTGGCACCGCCTCAGCCTGGTGTGCCTCTGAGGGCCATCATCGCTCGTCTCTTGAATTACAGGGACTGTGTTCTGAGGGAAGCTCGGGACTCGGACAAGGCGGTGTTTGAAAATGGGAAGATTTCCATTTATCCTGATTACACCAACAAGGTTAAAAACTCGCGAAATAGTTTTTGGGAGGTTAAGGCGAAGCTCCACGCAATGAACATCAGATATATGCTTTTATATGCGGTACGTTTGAAGTTACTCTCTGGAGGCAGGTCCAATTCCTTTGCACAGCCAGAGGAGGTTTGGAGATGGCTGGAAATGTGGGACAAGGCGGCGCTGGGGAAGCCGACTGGTGCTCGTCGAGTGGTGAATCGAGCCTCTGGGGCTGATGGATCTGATTGGCAGAATCGTGAGGGAGAACGGACAGTGGATTCTATGGACCAAGGAGTGGTGGATGTCCCTGCCTCTCGGGTCGAGATACAGCAGGATGGAACAATGGCCGTGGTTCCTGATTAGTCGGTGGCTGGCACTGGTGCAGGGCCGGACTTGGTCTCTTCGGCGACTTCCATGCAGAACTGATTCTCTGTCTCTTCAGCGATCTTCCTGGTGAACTGGCATTTTCTGGGAGTGGCAGCTTCTAGGGGATGAAAC
This sequence comes from Pleurodeles waltl, assembly GCF_031143425.1. NCBI lineage: Eukaryota > Metazoa > Chordata > Amphibia > Caudata > Salamandridae > Pleurodeles > Pleurodeles waltl. Next base: position 73,495,328 of record NC_090450.1, on the reverse strand, counting down.
TGTGTAGCTATGCTGGGCTCGGAGCTGACTTTCTTATAGTATGGTCCACCTGGACATTAATGCTGAGGGGGGGGTACTGTTCTTTACTGTCTTTTTGCATTGGAGGTTTTTTGGGTGGGCAAGTGTTTTGGATGCAGGGGTGAGGGGTTATCACTCCACAATTGTGGTAGGCCTTGAATGGGTGGTTGGGGATTAGGCTGTAGGCCTGACAGCATTTCTAGATTGGACCTGCAGTATTATGGTTTGTTTCAATTGTAATGCTGTATGTCCGGTGTGGGTTGTTTGGGTGGTTTAGTTGACACAGTTCACCAATGTTCATTGTTGGGAATACAGTGCAAGTGCTATGGTGTGATGGGCATTGGATACCTCTCTCAGATTAGGGGGGGCTTTATGGTGGGTGAGTTGGGAACTCAGTATCAATATGGGTCACCGACTTAACATAATGACTTGGAACGTCAGGGGTTTGAAGAGTTATACCAAGAGATATAGGGTCCACTCATTTTTAAAGAGGCAGAAAGTGCAGATTGGCTGCCTCCAAGAGAGTGCATATGACGGAGGAGGAGGCGCAGAAGTTATCCAAGAAATGGCGGGGTCAAATGTTTTCCTCCTCCTTCTCCTCCTACGCGAGGGGTGTGGCGGTGTGGGTGGCTCCTGGGGTTCCTTTTACCCATACGTATATTGAAGCTGATGTTGAGGGAAGGTATGCTCTTATTGAGTGCATGCTGGATGGTTTACCCGTCATCATTCTTAATACTTATGTACCAAATGTTGATGATCCCTTCTTCTATACCAAAATCCCGGAGATTCTGGGGAAAGGTGTGGACAGGCCTATTATTTGGGCTGGAGTTTATAACTGCGGGCTGAATGGCGAATTGGATCGTGACCCCTCGAGGTGTGGTACTAAGCCTCGGATGGTGAGCTCACTTACGGATGTGATGCACCAGCTGGGGCTTTGGGATGGTTGGAGGCAGTTGAATCCGGATGGTAGGGAGTTTACCTGTCATTCTCGAACACATCACACTTATGCCCAGTTAGATAGGTTTCTCCTGGCTGGCCTTCGTGGATCTCAGGTTTTGGAGGTCACACATCTGGGTCGGTTTCTATCTGATCATGCTCCTGTATTAATGCAATTGCAATGGGGGATGGCGTGGACTTGTTCTGCACATGGTTGGTGACAACCAGCAGAGTTTTTTGCAGATGTGGGGTGCAGAGAGGACGTGGATGCAGCTTTTACTTATTATATGGAGTTGAATTGGAACACGGTTGCATCCAGGGGTCTGGAATGGGAGGCCATGAAGGCGGTGGTGCAGGGTGTGTGCATTGGGAGGATGTGTGGAGTGCGCAGGCGAATGGAAAGTGAGTTGTCTGGACTGGAGGAGAGATTGGGTGCCCTCCAGCGGAGACTCCCGAACACCGGAGAAGCAGAACAGGAGGAGCTTAGATTACGCAAGGCGGTCAATGATTGCTGGGTTTCCTTGACTACGGTTACCCTCAAAGCATACAGGCAGCGACTACACCATGAAGGGGATAAGGCTGGCAAGGTTTTGGCATGGACTTTGAAGAGGGAGGTGGAGTCCCCCCCTATAGTGCATATTCGATCTCCGAAAGTTGAGACAGTTACGAACGGGCAGATATCTTGGGGGTGCTGGCAGAACACCTGAGAGCGGTTTCCAGGGCTGGACCGGCTCCGCTGGGAGAGGGTGTTGGGGGTTTCTTGCAGCAGATTTGTCTTCCTAGATTGGATGCGGGGAGTAGAGAGACTTTGGATGCGGTGATTACTGTTGAGGAGCTGAGTGATGCAATTGCAGCGATGTCTAAATCTAAGTCTCCTGGTGGCGACGGGTTTCCTATTGAATTGTATCAGATGTTTTCATTGACTCTGAGGGAGAAGCTTCTGGAAGTGTTTGAGGAATCTCGTGAGTGTGGCAAGTTGCCAGAATCGATGCGACAGGGCATAATCTGCTTGTTGCTTAAGCCGGGAGGGGACCCTGGTGATTCATCGTCGTATCGTCCGCTCACGATGCTAACTAGTGATCTAAAGATCCTTTGCAAAGTTCTAGCCTCCCGACACCGAGGGGTGATTTTGGGACTGGTGCACGAGGACTAGTGTGGGTTTATCCCTGGTCGTAGCACGTCTTACAATTTGCGTCGTTTAGCACATGTGCTTTACGAGACGGAGGGTTAGAACACTGAGATGGCATTGGTGTCTCTGGATCTTGGGAAGGCCTTCGAAACAGTTGAGTGGGGGTATCTGCTGGAAGTATTGCAGGGTATGGGTTTGGTCCTGGTTTTTGTGCCTGGGTGAGGCTATTGTACACTGCTCCTCCTGCACGGGTACGAGTGGGGGGGGGGCTGTTGGATGTCTAGGAAATAGGTAGGGGTACAAGGCAGGGTTGTCCGTTGTCACCTCTCCTGTTTGCTTTAGCCGTGGAACCACTTGCAATATGGCTTTGAGAGAGTATGGCCCCTTGGGGAATCGGGATTGGGCAGTCCATGCATGTGGTTTCTTTGTATGCAGATGATGTGCTAGTGTTTCTCCGGGGCCCTAGTGTTTCGGTTCTGTTGTTGTTGCAAAGGATGGAGATGTTTGGGGCTGTGTCTGGCCTGAAGGTCAATCTGAAAAAATCACTCCTGTTGCCTCTGGGTTCCCTCCGTGGAGTCCCTCAGGTTGATTTGCCTGAGGCCGGCCTTCGATGGGAAACTGAGAGTTTCCGTTATCTGGGTATTTGGGTCACCCATATGGTGGCTGCGCATAATACACATAATGTCGAACGGGTGGTCACTGGTTTGGAGCGCTCAGTATCTTTTTGGAATAAATTGCCTCTATCTGTCATGGGTAGAGCAGCAATAGCAAAGGTGTTTTTTTTGCTGCGGTGCCTCTACTTGGTTCAAAACTCTATGTATCCACTGTCCCCTCAGTTCTTTCGCAGGTTGGACAGCCTATTAATTTCCTTGGTGTGGGCTAGGCGATGTAGTAGAGTGGCATTGTCGGTTTTGCAGGGTACACTTGCATGTGGAGGGCTGGCTATACCCAATCTTAGACATTACTATTATGCGGCCCATTTGCAGTTTGCTGCTAAGTGGCTGACAGGTACTGATAACTGGGAGACAAGACTGTTTGCTGGAGCGTTGGATAGACAGGCACTGGTATATCTCTTGATGGCAGGTGGAAGGTCTGCCGCTACCGTTCCACAATTGGCAAAGGTCACTGCCGGGATCTGGGAGCAGCCTGTCAAACATGTGCTTAAACAGGCCCCTTTTGACCGGGAATTGAGAATATGGGATCTTCAGCCCTTCTGGGAAATGGAGCAGTTGATGTCTGTGGAAGCCTGGAGAACGGGAGGTTGTGAAGTAGTGGATGATCTTTATCCCACCGGTGAGTTCATCTCCTTTGCTGAGGCCAGGGATTTGTTCGGTCTGGGACCCGGTCAATTCCTTCAATATGCTATGATTGAAAGTTTGGCGCATGAAATTTGGAGTGGGTTTCCGGTGGCACCTTTGGCCTCCTCCGTACTACATGGCCTCCTTAATTGGGGCGATGAGTTGCACCTGATTACCCGCTTCTATAAGGCGCTCAGTGAAGACCAGGAGGTGGTGGTGGGAGTGGGTCATAGGGCTTGGGAGAAGGATCTGGGTGCTCCTCTGTCTGAACCTGATTGGGACTTAGCACTGTCTATGGTGCGTAAGATATCGTGTAACAATAGATTTTAATTGCTTCATTTTAACTTTGTTCATAGGACTTATCTCACGCCCAGTCGTTTAAATAGGATCGACCCAGGCCGCAAGGTAGGGTGTCCTCAGTGTGGCTTGATCGGTGCTTCTTTCTTGCACCTGGCCTGGGTTTGTAGGCCGGTGAACAGGTTTTGGTATGATGTGGTGGAAAGGGTTGTGGATGTGACTGGCCTGGGAATAGAGGTGACGCCAAAGGCTTGTCTTTAGGGAGTGTTCCAGAAACCGAGAGGTCGGACTATTCCACATAAGCTAGCGCAACTTGCACTGGTACTGGCTAGGCGTAGAGTAGCGATTGGATGGATGAGTGCCCGGGTTCCACTGCTTTCCGAATGGATATGAGACCTACAGGAATGGGGTGTGGCCGAGGAACAACACATGCGCTGCATGCGTAGGGATGACAAGGTGGTCACTGATTTGGAGGTGTGGGGCTCTCTGCTGGAGCGAGTTTCTGGTGCAGTTGAGGTGGTCTCTACTGACAGTACTGTGGATGAGGGTGGGGATGGTGTATAATGTATCCAGTGTATTGGATACGATCAACTATGGTTACTGCCTTATTACCCTGACTTCCCATAGATCGCATATTGTGTTTGGTCTCATGTGGATTCCTAGGGGAGGAGTTTTTTTTTTCTTTTTCTCTTGTGTATGGAATGAGACTGGCCCATGTTTGATACATGCTTGATTTCGTCATTATGATGTACCACAAACTACATTTCCCTTTCTTATTGGACATGTCGGCACTGCACTCTTTGCTTACAGTTTATAATAATCAATAAAAAGTTTTAAAAAAATGTGAAGATATGTTCAGTAAATATAATTTATAGTAATATATATTGTAAAGATTGAATTAGACAAAACAATTTCAACAATTTTAATACAATAAATGTTTAAATATGTTTATTAGTTTGTTGTAAAACACTGCCCACTCAAAACACCAACAAAGTCTAACATTAAAATATTTAGATTTCATTGTAAAAACGAAATTATAATATTTAACTAACAATAATAAACATATTTATGTAGTTTCTCATACTAAACAACGTATCTGATATCTTAAAATAAATCCACAAAATTAAATTTAAAAAACACTATTCGTTCATATCTCTAACAAAACAGTGCAACCCCCAAAAAACCCATAATATTATTGCTTGAAAATATATATTAGCTAATTATTGGTCAACTATTTGAAATATATTAACATATGTTTATATGACCAGAAATCAATTGAAAATATTATAGTTTCAAAAATTTAACAGCTAACTGCCAATAAAACCCATCATCTCACAAAAAACAATAATACATAAACATAACAAAGTATAATATAGTTATAAAAATAGAATATTTTCAAAATGTTTAAACATATATTAACATTTAAAAATGATTTACCATTTTGAAACAGTGCCCACTCGATAAACCTATAAAACACAATAACACAACAAATATTGAATATAGATTTTGAATTTAAAACTATTCCACAATTTCAGATAAAAATGAAACAAAATTATTTGAAAAATGTTCATGAAACACTGCTCATTCAATAGCCCATCCAAAAAACAACACACACTTATATAACACCATTCTAAATAGTCTTAAAAGTGCAACAAAAGGACCAGCATGGTCCCACACACCACAACATTAATGTTATTGATAGTTAAAGCTTCTATACTAACGTTAACTACAATGTTCTGCTGACACACAACATCCCCACACTTGATTTTCTGGTATCCAGGATATTGAGTTGTCAATAGTAAGTGCAATTGATATATGACATCGATATTCAGGATCTCTGCCCCCCATCTCCTCTCAAAACATCCTTGACATTTGGTCAGGACAACAGAAAGGAACGGTTGAAAAAATAGTTAGCAATGCCCTCTAACAAGTCTGTTTTGTTGACTGAATGAAAGGAGAAAGGCTTTAAAGCCAGAGACCATCACTATACCCTAGGTTTAGAGCCTCTCTGTAGTCAACTTACATTGTAAGGAGTGCATGATTTCTGTAGATCATGAAATGTCTGCCAAGTACCAAGGCACTCTTTTTCCCCTGAGGTATAATAGAGTTCATGTGGAAGTAATTTTTGACTAATAGATAAAATGGGATGTTTCCCTTGAACAAATAGGAGCCCACGCTCAACCCAGACTTGAAGAATATTTTAGGAGAAGGAAAGGATTAGTCAACTTTGGATAACTTAACACAGATTTGGTAGTAATGGCTTATTGTAGTGAATTAAAGCCCTAGTTTCATTATTCCCATCGGGATATTATGGTAGAGGCTTCTGTTTTTTGCAATTCGAAGTGAGTAGAGTAGTCATGGAAGAAGAAATCGATATAATATAAACCTTCAATAATAACTTATAAATCTTAAGAGTACCAGTATCTTTTTAGTAGTGGACTCTTTCAATTGTTGTAAACCTTTAACTTTAATGTATTAATTCATTAGTATCTTTCCTAACTACTAGCCTGTTGAATTTGGGAAGATAGTTGTTGGAATAAATATAATTACTGTTTTCAAAATAACTATTCTATTTAATGATTTGGCCCTACAAATGTCGTGGTTAAACAGAAAAGAAGCGTGATAACTAGAGCTGTAATGGTGGAAACCAATGTTTTAGCTTTTTGGAAATATGGAAAAAGTTTGATTTTTGTTAGTGGCTGCAAGATTTATTTAAACGTGTGTTAATGGAAAATGTATATTTCAAAGGTAATAACACCACGGTGTTGTGGTTTTCAGTGATACTTGCATAGTTGTCTTTTAATTGTTTTATGATTTATAGTTGTAACTAGCACTCTCTGCTTGATTTTATTGCAAATGTTAATTCCTCTGTTGAAATTCAGAATAAACCAAACATATTTAAAAAATAGTATACTTACCCATATATACGCTTACCTTCACGATTAGGTGGTAGTCAATATTTTGGTTGCAATATTATTTCAGAACAATATTTTGTGGGCCAACACCATATCCCGACCCGTACTGAAACACAACTTACAGTTATCCATCCAGTCGAAGCCCTTACCAAAACCTCTGGGTCATAATTTCATGTGACATACGTCTACAACCCACTTGCGCCCTGTTTCTTCCCCCCTCCCCCTCCATTCCTCACTCTACTGTACCTGTATTGTAAGGCCTATTGCATCATATCTTTTATAAACGTCTGCTTCTGTGAAGCACTCAGTGTCTTTTCAGGACAGTTCGTGCTATAGAAGTCTCGAACTTACGTCCCTCAGAGAACCAAGTACAGAGGGTAGATGCAGGGGACAGCCAATGGCAGTAATTATTACACCAGTACCATACCTAATATATACTCCAGTGTCCTCCACGACTGAAAGGTACATACACATATCTTTTGAAGAAAACAGCACTAAATGGCGCGGAGGGGGCTTACCAGGTCTGAGTAAGAAAACACATATTTGCCTCTTTTACCGTTTGGGCACCATGGGGAGGTTTCATTATACTGCGAAATGCGATGCGTAGCCAAAGGGCTTTCTATTGCGTTGGCGCCAAGGTGCGCGTGTGTGCACGCGCGCTTAATGTTTGCAGGTTGCTATGGGATTCGCACTCTCAAACCGAGTGATTGCCTCTATCATTAAAGAAGCCCTGTAATGTAAACGCTCCTATAAAGGGACTAATTTGAGCTAGACGGGCCCCAGCGTTTTTGGGCGACGATTTCGACAAATGAACTACGGTCCTTTATTTCTATTTTTTTTTTAAACATGGCCGCAGGAAAATAAACTGTTTACATTTCCCCTCCTGACAGTAGCAGCCCTGTATTGAATTTCGCGGCGTAGCAAAGCTCTCCTTTGCCAAACGATTCCCATTGATAAATGAACGTCCTTGTAAAATCGCTGCCAGTTCTGTGGGTCTTAATTGAATGCAGAATGCGGAGAGAATGCAGACCGTCTAAGCAATTAGACACCAGGGGGTATTTGTTGTCCTGAAATTGCACATCCCAATAAGGTGGAGACATAGATTGCAGTGAAGTGCTCCAGTCCTCCTCGTGGCATGTGTAATTATGCTACCAACACACACCCCTTAGCGTCTAATTGTGATAATGAAATGTGTTTAGGGATATCAAATAAAGAAGCCAGAGTAGTAGCTGGAATTTTTCGACCGAAATGTGAATAAAGAATAGCCACTGTGGCCAGATAAATTTAGTTTTGCCTATGTGTATGGTCTGGGTTTCACATACACCGTGCTGTATACTCCTTGATTATTACGTGTGCTATATCGCATGGGAAAATGTGGCATCTACTATATGGACCTAAGCACTATATCACATAAAATATCTAGTTGAGTAGCTGTGGAGGTAAGAATAGTAATTATATACTTACCTCCACAATATAGTAGTAGGTGATGTGCAAATAGAATGCAGTCATAGGCAAAGTTATATATATATAGTTGTAAGTCGATAGTATCGTTTCGATAAAGTATTGTACAACTCGCTGCATATCAACTCCCTCCTGCCACGATTAAGCACCACCCCCACACCCGTGTTAGTTTTCCTCAGGGGTTTTATATTTCAAACGCTTAACATCTTAGGTGAAAAGTATAATGTAGATTTTCCTAGTAGACTATGAAAGAAAGTCTTAATTTTATTAAAGACATGGAGGTGAGTATTATGCTTAGTCTTTTCTTTATTTCAAATAGCAGCTGCAGTCAAGAATAAACTACAGATCCCATAAGGCGAACAAAAGTAGCCAATGGGAAACAAAAGGTAGTTCAATGTAATTCACCAATCACTGTCAAGCAGTCCTAATAATACCTATATTGACTGAGAACAGCCCTCTTTTCTTGTGCGAGATTAATAATTAACAAATAACGGAATAATGGAACAATAACTACAAATTGCCATGCAAATCAATAAAATTTCTCGTAGCATGAACAAAAGTCCAGAAACAAAGTCCGGAAGTCTCCTTGGATCTGAAAGCTGAGTGTTGCCGAGAGCAGTTGAGGTTGGTGTCCTTGCAGGTGAAGGTCTGAAGAAAGGATCTCTAAGAAGAGGTCTGTTGAGTCGTTGAAGATGCTGGAAGGGAGGGAAATAAAACAAGAGCATCAGCATTTGTAGAGGCGTGATAATACTCGCTTCCGTGTCTTTAATAAAATGAAGACTTTCCTTCATAATCTACAAGGAAAATCTACATTTTATGGCAAGACTGGAGGCTCCTATTATGCTATTTTAAAGCGCATCAATAACACTTAATAAGGCATGTTATATTGGTTTACAGTAAAAAAAACTCTGAAAACATTATCATTAGACCAGTCAGCCGACCTGAGAATATCCTCAAGGCGAGAACCAGCTCAGAAAGCTTTGGACGCCATGGCTCCTCTAGCTGAATGGGCACCAAATGCGGAGGTATCTATACCAGCAAGGGACATAATCCAATGGACCCAATGAGCCAAGGTGGGAGAGGACACAGGATTGAAAGGTTTTCTGAAGGAAATGAGGAGTTGGGATGCAGAGAAGTTTCTCAAACCAGCTGTCTCTTGTTCATAGACTTTCAAACATTGACCTACACATAACTTAGGGTGATCAGGAAAAAAGGGATAAACAACTGATGAAAGATTAGTCTTAATACGTCTATACACATTAAAAAGAACACCTGATGAGTAAATTGACGAGCTGTGATATCGAAAGCTCTAACATCAGATAAGCATTTGCAAGAACCAAGGCATAAAAGCATGGTGAGTTTAGCAGATAGCTGTTTTAAAGATAACATTGAATTGTCCGGCCAGGAAACAAAAAGATTCAATACAACATTTACATCCCACAATGAACTGTTTTTAGGTTTCAGAGGATTGGAAAATTTTACTCCCTTTAAAAGCCGGCAAATCAACGGATGCCCTCCAACCGGTTTTCCCTGGATGTAAGAGTGGGAGGATGAGATTGCGGATCTGTACAGGTTGATAGTACGAAAGGACTTACCTATAGTGGCCTCTGCGGCCAGGAAATTGACAATCAGAGTTACATCTGTTGTAAAGGGATCAACATGTTTTCCCACACACCAGCTATGCCAGAGAGACCAAGCTGATCTATATGCTTTCTTTATTCCTGGAGGTTGAGCCAGGTCAATGAAGTTTGAAGCTTCTGTCGAAATCGGTAGGAGAGATTGGGATTCCCCGATATTTTCCAGGCTGAAAGGGAAAGGACATTCTGAAGTATCAGATTGTGGCGGAGGCCGAGAGGGTTGGTCAAGAGATCTGGGAACGAGGGAATTAAGAACGGAGAGTAGATTGACAGTTCCAGGAGAGTGGGGAACCACACTTGGGAATGCCAGAATGGAGTTGTTAGAACTAAAGTGGCCTGTTGACATCTGACCTGCTCCAGTACTCTGGAAATCATGATGAAAGGAGGGAAGGCGTAATTGAGGGGGGATGACCAATCCTGAGAAAACGCATCAAAGGCAAGAGCTAGTGGATCCGGGCATCAGCTGAAGAACTGCGGAAGTTGTGTAGTGAGATGGGACGCAAAAAGATTATGTGAAAAGGACCCCATTTGTGGAGTATGGTCTTGAACACCTGTGCGTCAAGCTTCCAATCGCTGGAGTCCCGGAAGTGGCGAGAATGCCAATCTGCTACCAGATTGAGATTGCCCGGCAAGTACTCTGCTTGAACTGAGATTCTGTTTTGAAGACAAAACTCCCAAAACCCTTTTGCTAATTTCGCTAAAGGTTTGGATTTTGTGTCTTCCAGATAGTTGATGTAATGAACCGCGGAAACGTTGTCCATTCTGAGGAGTACCAAACAACAAACTCTGTTTCTTGACAGGCTCTTGATTGCAAGCATCTCTAAACAGTTGATGTGCAACTTTGACTCCTTTAGAGACCATGGGGGTGATTCAGACCTTGGCGGACGGCGGAGGCCGTCCGCCAAGGTTCCGCCGCCGAATGACCGCACCGCAGTCAAAAGACCGCGGCGGCCATTCAGACATTTCCGCTGGTCCGGCGGGAGCTCTCCAAAAGAGCGCCCGCCGGCCCAGCAGAAATGCCCCTGCAAAGAGGACGCCGGCTCAGAATTGAGCCGGCGTAGTTGCAGGGGTGCGACGGGTGCAGTTGCACCCGTCGCGTATTTCAGTGTCTGCAAAGCAGACACTGAAATACTTTGCGGGGCCCTCTTACGGGGGCCCCTGCAGTGCCCATGCCATTGGCATGGGCACTGCAGGGGCCCCCAGGGGCCCCGCGGCACCCCCTACCGCCATCCTGTTCATGGCGGGTTTCCCACCATGAACAGGATGGCGGTAGGGGGTGTCTGAATCCCCATGGCGGCGGAGCGCGCTCCGCCGCCATGGAGGATTCATTGGGGCAGCGGTAAACCGGCGGGAGACCGCCGGTTTACCCTTTCTGACCGCGGCTGAACCGCCGCGGTCAGAATGCCCTCTGGAGCACCGCCAGCCTGTTGGCGGTGCTCCCGTGGTCGGTGACCCTGGCGGTCACCGGCCGCCAGGGTCAGAATGACCCCCCATGTGCCGCCAGTCGAGATTGGACCACAACGGCTCCCCAACCTAGGAGGCCTGCATCTGATTCTAATACAAGATCTGGGGCTGATGCGAATATAGTCCTGCCGTTCCAGGCATCAAAATGGTCTATCCACCATTGAAGCTCTGAATGAGAATCTTGGTCTAGAACGATGGAATCTGAATAAGCAAGACCTCTTTGGAGATGACAAATCTTTAGTCTCTGCTATGCCCGATAATGTAACGGACCTGGAAAAATGGCCTGAATTGAAGAAGAAAGGAGGCCTACAATCCTTGCTAGGGATCTGAGGGATAGACAGGAACTGCGTAAGATCAGGAGGATTTCTGATTTGATGGATTTTATCTTTGAAGACGGAAGGAGAAGAGTGGCCGAAACGGAATCCAGTAGGAACCCTAGAAACTCGATTCTTTGAGCCGGAACTAAGAAAGATTTTTCGTAATTGACAATAAAACCGAGGTCTGAGAGAAGAGTGCAAGTAAGATGGATGTGGGACAGAAGGGATGTAACATTCTGATTCATGATTAGGATATTGTCCAGGTAAATGATCAATCTGGTCCCCCAAGCTCTGAGAATGGCCACTACTGGTTTTATTAGTTTTGTGAAGCACCATGGAGCAGACGACTGGTCAAAAGGTAGAGATGTGAAGCGGAATGTCTGATTGGACCATTGGAATTGGAGAAATTTCTGTGAATCTGGGTGCTTGGGGACTGAGAGGTACGCATCCTGAAGGTCTAGTCGCACCATCCAGTCCCGTTGAAGCAATGAATCCCTGAGATGTAGAATAGTTTCCATTTTGAAGTGGCGATATACAAATTGATTGAATTGTTTTCGATTGATAACCAGACGCATCTTTTTGTTCTTCTTCTGAACTAAGAAGACTGAGCTGACAAAACCTGAAGGGTCTAGAGAGCAAGGAGCAATTGCCTGTTTCTGCAGAAGAAATTGAGGCCCATATTTATACATTTTTAGCGCCGCATTTGCATCGTTTTTTGACGCAAAATTGGCACAAAGTACAATTGTACTTTGTAAGTTTGCGCCGATTTTGCATAAAAAAACAACGCAAATGCGGTGCTAAAAAAGTATAAATATGGGCCTGAATTTCTAAAGCGACTACATTTGTCATTTGAACAGAAAACTGAGGAGGATGAGGGAAACTTGACTGAAAAGGCTCTGAGAAGAGCTCAATAGCATAGCCCTGAACTGTATTTAAGACCCAAGGATCTCCTGTGAGATCTCGCCATTTTGGAAGGCACAGAGAAATACGACCCCCCACGACAGGAAGATAAGAATGTTGACCTACCGGGTTGTGCAGAATATCTGGAATTGCTTCTGAAGCCCCTGTTCCTTTGGGGATAGAACTGCAGTCTGTACTCCTGGTATGAGATATTGTTGTAGAAACCGCGGGAACCTTGGTTGGGATAGATACGGCCGGCAAATCAGTTCCTGCCTCTGCCGGCCCTGGCGAAAACCCCTGCTGAAAACATCTTCTTCAGAGACTGTTGTGCCTTGTCGAGGGAGGGAAACGTTCTGACGTATTTACTTAGCTCTTTGATAAAAAAAGTCACCAAAAAGTAAACCTTCAGCCTTAACAGAAGGGTCTGAGCCAGATAGGTTAACCAATTTGGGGTCAAGTTTAAGCAGGAGTCCCTTCCTACGTTCATTGGTAATGGACGAGTTTGCATTCCCAAGTAAACATAAGGCACGCTGAGCCCACAAGGATAGCTCCATAGGGTCAACCATAGAATGTTCTAGCCAGGCTGATTCGGACATGTCGAAATCACGGCTTAAAGGCACCACAATGTCTAAAAGTTTGTCTTGGCAAGTAGACCAACCTTTGTCAACTCCTTTGCGAGGGTCCTTGCCAAATTTGGTAAAGAAAGTAAGTAAGGACGAGTCAATGATAAGTGTTGCAGTGATCTTTGAAGGTAGGGCTGGACAGGGACATTCAGACTTAAGTTTTGCCCGCCACATGGTCAGCAGAGAACCACTCGGTAGAGTGCGGATGTTGGATGTCGTTCGGGTCAAACATTGGGACCCCTTGTGCATCCATTATTTTGCATGACCCTGAAAGCTCATGATTTCCGGATTTGACATTTTTGTGAGGAGGAGGAGAGAAAATATCTCCAATGTCCTTGTCGGAATTATCCGAATCCGAGTGACGGTCATGCATCTCGTCGTCAGTGTCTAATATTTTCGAAGTAATAATAGGGGAAGATATATGCTTTGACTTAGCCATGCATTTTTTAGAAGATTTGGATAATAACCCCTCCTTTGAAGGAGGCCTTTGAGGAGCCACGTCCTCTGTCCTTTGTGAGACATTCTCACCACCCAACAGGGTCGATTTAGAATTTTTTGAAGGGCCAGGACGCTTTCTGCTACCCCCCGCAGACTGGGCCAGCATGGTTTTTGAGACCAACTTGACGACCACATTTTCTAAATTTTTTGACAATTTTTCCCATGAAGCTGAAACAGCTTGTTCAACCGACAATTGGATAAAGTCATTTAAATTATCTCCTCCTGAAATAGCTGAGATACAGGGGAGCTATCCATGGTGGCAGCCAAATAGAGTGTGGGAAATGTAGTAACAAAAAAGGAAAGAGAAGGGTTAAATTCCTCAGAGGAATGAGGAAAGAGGCTAGGCTCCGCCTAGGGGTGGGGAAAAAATACATCGGACGAAAGGCGAGGAACTCTGTAAACCAGCAGTGCCAGAGGCTGGAGAAAAGAAGAAGCACACGAGTAAAACGAGGTAACGAAGGTTGGAAAGTATCAGGAGATTGTTTTCCCCTCAGCAACCGGTAAAATATGGCAACCGCACGTTGAGGGGAGAAACGGGCAGTTGGAAATGAAGCGCGCGTCGCGAGGAGCGAGTACAGAATGCGGCTACAAGCCGACTCAAACCAGCGTAACTCTGAAAAGGCAGGCATGAACGCGTGAAGTGTAGCAGCGCGAAAAACACGTTCCAAACACCACAAACAGTCTGACATAATAATAAATGCAGCAAAAATAATACTTATCTTGACTGCGAGCAGCAAGAAAAGAGGGCTGTTCTCAGTCAAGATAGGTATTGTTAGGACTGCTTGACAGTGATTGGTGCATTGCATTGAACTACCTTTTGTTTCCCATTGACTACTTTTATTCGCCTTATGGGATCAGTAGTTTATTCTTGACTGCAGCTGCTATTTGAAATAAAGAAAAGACTAAGCATATTAGGAGCCTCCGGTCTTGCCATAAAATTATACTTTGGCCAATTGCATATGGTCTGGTCCACTTGATCACCCGCAGAGTGCTGTGGGTTATGGGGGTGAGGTTTAGTAGTGGCCAAGCTGTTGACCTTCCAACCATCTTCTAGATGCTAATCCTGCCAGCTAACATAATATTGTGGAGTTAAGGACAAACAATTTTGTTCTGCTTAAAATTATAAACATTTATAATCTATATTTGAAATAGCTACGTAACTATGTTTATGATGTAGTGTCCAAAATACACCCTCTACCCATTCACAATGCACATTGACTTTCATACCGAAAATCATTGCTTTTTTGAAGCTAGGTATATATTTCATGAAATACCCCCAAAAAAGTATATTGCACACTTTTACTTACCCTAACAGTCTGAAGGCAGTCTGCACATCTAAGCTACAACAGAAAAAATATAGAACTTTTATTATGTATTAGATTTGTTCAATGTACTTAGGGCTGAATTCGGACCGCCAATGCCGTGGTGGCAGTCGGACCCCCACACGTCAGGGAGTCGAACCACCACATTACAACTCTGGCAGTCGGACCGCCAAGGGATGGAAGTGTATACCAGGAACATGGTTCACAGCAAGCTGATGTCAGTCGGAGTCGTGGTCAGCCACGGCGGTGGTGAGTTCAGCACCGTTGCACTGATCACAAGTCCAGTTTCCGCCAGCCTTTTCATGGTAGGGTCCCTGTCATGAAAAGGCTGACAGAAACACAAGGTAGGAGGCAACATGGGAGCCCCTGCACTGCCCATGCCTATGGAATAGGCAGTTGAGAGCCCCCCTGGCCAGCACCCTCTGAATGCTCACTGTCTGCGTTTCAGACAGTGCACATTCCGAGAATGCTGGTGTGCTATGATACTGGCCTTGGCTCCCCTAAGGGATCTGAGACCAATACCATAGCACTGTTCCCACCAGGCTGACCAGCGGGAATAACGTAATTCGATGGTCCCACCTTTCAACCCAGTGGGAACATCATAATATGACAGGGGTGAGGCACCCGGGTTGATGGCCGCTTCTCCCTACAAGTTTGGCAGTCAGTTCGTCTGACCGCCAAACACATAATGAGCCCCTTAGTGTTTTTGTCAATACAGGGGTATCCTCATCTCACATTCATGGAGAGAAATTGAGAGAAGTCTTCCTTGTCACAGTCTTTATGTATGTCAGGGGAGGCCTCACTCTAAGCCAGATAACTCTGTAATACATCATTGGAAAAAGGCATTTACCCTTTTATCACATAGTGAATAGCCCTTTTCCCTTTTTATACAGGGATTTATCCTCTGCCCATAACAAGCAGGTCATCCATAGCAAAGCCTGTTTTATTCTGCCTCCACCATGAGATCATGTCTTGATTTCAAGCAATAGTTTAGACACTTCTTTGATTATTGTTTCCCAATGCTTCGAAGTCTATTTTAGAGATGTGGTAGTAAATTTGAGATAGAAGGAGAGAGGGGAAACAAAACAGTGAAAGGGAATATGATCAATCTTTCACTGCTCTGAACAGTCAAGTACCCTACCAAAATCTGTTTTATGAAGTCTTTGGAGGAGGCATACAGGGTTATACTGAGATTACAAAAAAAACGATGTTATTGTATTTCCGGGACTAGTTGCAAAAACATTTAGAGTTTTTATTAAGCATCTAATAGTTCAGATGTATTGGAAGTTGAGCATGGCAGTAAATATGTTAGCCAGTCATTCAAAGTTAAGAGAAGAGGTTCTGCAAAAAGTAAACCATCTCAGAGCACCTTTTCCCCTCACCCAGGATAGAAGGAGGTATTTGATGTAGGAAGACTAGGAACACATCATATACATCACATACATACAAACATAAGTTCCCAAACCCCAATACAAACATTTTAGGCTAAGGATAGTTGTAAACCAATGTAAGTAGTGAAAGGCTTAATACATGACATTCTAGAAAAGACAGACTGTGGGTTCAATAGAAAAGGCAGGTCATATTTAGGACAAACAAACACTTATTACTTAGGAAACCTATACACATGCTGCATTGTTAAGTTAGCTGTGCTGAAACACACAAGAGGCTCAAGCCACATTAGAATGAGAGTTTTTCTTTGGAACTGCACCAACTGTCGCTTTCAAAATCTTCACTTAGCACGTACACGGTGGAACAAAAGGGTGAATCCTGCCTTAGCGCAAGGGTCCTAAAAACCACAAGTCATTCATAGCTTGGTGAGGGGAACTGTGTAAGGGTCAGATAAGCATTTGCACAAGGCAGGGCTACTGTGAGCATCATGTAACATATAGGCCCTCATTACAACATTGGCGGTAAATCCCGCTTACCACTGTGTAGAAGTTCGCCAACACACCGCCGCAGCCACGGAATTCCGCTACAGCTATTACGACCCACAGCTCGGAATCCGCCAAAATCCAGACACCCACACAAGTCCGCCACACCAAAGGTCAGTGATAAACTGGCGTTAACAAAACCTCCACCGTCACGCCAACACTATCACGACCCACAAAGCCACGTGGCGGTCTTTCAACTGCGGTAATCCATTGGCGGTACTCACCGCCACGCTCAAAATACACACACATTTACAAAACACAACCACATTGGACAATTCGAAATACACACACCTGATACACATACACACACCACTCCCACACCCAATACAATATAAAACACACACCCACATTACCCACAAACCCTTACAACAAAAAATTTGGAAGAAGCAGAGAGACAGAAAAGCAAAGACCACACCAGCATACAGAGGCACACAACACCATCACTCATACACATCCACGCACAAAACACCACACACCCCAAAACATCACCCCACACATCACAACAGACACCACCTCACACATCACCCACACCACCCCATGGCACCGCAAAGACACCCCAGGTTTTCCGAGGAGGAGCTCAGGGTCATGGTGGAGGAAATCATCCAGGTAGAGCCACAGCTATTCGGATCACAGGTGCAGCACACCTCCATTGCTAGGAAGATGGAGCTATGGCGCAGAATCGTCGACAGGGTCAACGCAGTGGGATAGCATCCAAGAACACGGGATGACATCAGGAAGAGGTGGAACGACCTACGGGGGAAGGTGCGCTCGGTGGTCTCAAGACACCACATTGCAGTTCAGAGGACTGGCGGCAGACCCCCACCTCCTCCCCCACAGCTAACAACATGGGAGGAGCAGGTCTTGGCTATACTGCATCCTGAGGGCTTCGCAGGAGTAGCTGGAGGAATGGACTCTGGTAAACCAAATCTTTAAATACCATATCCCCCACCCTACCTGCATGCCATCACATGCCCCCACCCTCGCCCTCACCCCATCACTCCAACTCCTCACATATGTCCTAATATCACAAACCACACATTCCAACACCAAGCCCTGCATGAAACAACAAAGCATGGACACCCATCACCAAAACATGTCCACTACACATACCCACACAGACCCCAAAACTATTATCACACAAGGTCCTACACAAGAAGGTAAGCACTGGGATACAGGGTCACCCACCCATTACACACCATGGCACACACAGATGCAATAATCATGCCTTTACACCCCTGCAGGACCCCTACCCAATGTCACCGGACAGGAGGTTCCAGACATGTCCACCCCCCCACAGAAGAGGCCCACAGTGATGACAGCAGCTCTGTCCAACTGGATCTAGATGACCAGCCCCGCCCATCTGGGACCTCGGGACAGTCGGTTCCCCTGACACAGTCACAGGCCACCACAGAGCCTCCCCCATCAGGAAACACCAGTACAGCACCCACCCAGCGGGCCCATACCTCTGTCCCCAGGACACGTCAAGCAGCAGTGTGTCCACCACTACAGGAAACCCAGGCAAACCCACAAACCCAAGGACAGCAGGGACATGGGGGTGGTGGCAGTGGGCACACGGTTCAGGAAACAGAGGCCCAGGAAAACCGGGGAACTGGGAGGTCTGCTGTGAGACAAGGGGAGGACAGGCCCAGGGAACCCACTCTCCACGAGGCCCTCTCCAACATCATGGGAGCACACCATCATTCCCAGGAGACAATGGCAACGGTACTGGCCAAGTTTCAGGAGACCCAGCGGCTGCAGGAGGAACAGTATTTGGGGTTCAGGGAGGAACTCAAGTCCATCAATACCACCCTGGGCACCATTTCAGGGGTGCTGAAGGACCTTGTGAACACCAGGAGGGACACTGTGGCACAACAAGGGGCCCCTGACACTAGCCTGAACTACCCACCACCTCCGCCGGCGCTAGTGGACAGGAGGCACCACCACAGGACCACAACACCAGCACCCCACCCCACCAGACGGAGAACCAGATGGAGAACCATCCCACAAGTGGTCCCTGAGATCCAGGACAAAGACAGAGAACAATGCCAAGACCCCCGCCAAGAAATGAGACCGCCCTGAATGTCATCCTTCTGTCCCACTTTGTCACCCGGTCCATCCATCAACTGCCCCAGCTCCACTTCCTATGCCCCTTTGGACAATGCACCTGTGAGACTAATAACTGGACTCTGCCATGGACATTCCTCCACCATCACCCCTGACCATTTTACAACCCCCTCCACTATTTAGCACTGAAATAAACACCCTTGAATCACAAAACAATCTGGAGTCAGTCTGTGCTTTCACAAATGTGTATTTGCAATAACTGAGGAAAATAGCAATGTCCATTCTATTGTCAACATACCTATGTCACACAGCTCTAGTCCATGAGGTAACATAGCAGAGGTCAAACAGTGGGAGCCACATCTGTGAAATGGTAAGGCAAAGTCACAATTCAGGGTCCATACACTGGGTGAAAGTGACAGACAGATGATAGGTCTAACAATTTTATCAGATGTAGGAGGAAGTGATGTCTTCTTACCTGTGTCTCACTGGAAGTATTGCTGGATCACGTTGTTTCTGTTGTCTATGTCCTCTTCTTCTGCCTCCTCTTCTTCCCTGTCCACAGGCTCCACAGCTGCCACAAGACCTCCTTCTGGACCATCCTCCTGCAGAAAAGGCACTTGTTGTTGGAAAGCCAAGTTGTGCAGCATACAGCAGGCCACGATGATCTGGCACACCTTCTTTGGTGATTAGTACAGAGAACCACCTGTCATATGGAGGCACCGGAACCTGGCCTTCAGGAGGCTGAAGGTTCTTTCTATAATCCTCCTAGTTCACCCATGTGCCTCATTGTAGCGTTTCTCTGACCTTGTCCTGGGATTTCTCACTGGGGTCCGTAGTCATGCCAGGTTGGGGTACCCAGAGTCACCTGCAAATGTCGAGGGACAACTGTTAGACACGCACTAACCCTTAGGGACAAACCCAGACCACTATTCACAGGGTGTAGGGTCCTTATCCTCACTTCTGCCTCTGGAGTTGCCCCTTCACATAATGGATGCTGCTATTCCTCAAAATGCAAGCGTCATGCACTGAGCCTGGAAACTTGGCGTTCACATGGGAGATGTCCTGGTCGGCCAAACACACCATCTGCACATTCATCGAATGGTAGCGCTTCCTGTTTCTGTACACCTGTTCACTCCTGCGGGGGGTACCAAGGCCACATGTGTCCCATCAATGGCACCTATGATGTTGGGGATTTGTCCCAGGGCATAGAAGTCACCTTTCACTGTAGGCAAATTCTCCACCTGAGGGAACACGATGTAGCTGTGCATGTGTTTCAGCAGGGCACACAACACTCTGGACAACACAATAGTGAACATAGGCTGTGACATCCCTGATGCTATGGCCACTGTTGTTTGAAAAGACCCACTTGCCAGGAAATGGAGTATTGACAGGACCTGCACTAGAGGGGGAATTCCTGTGGGATGGCGGATAGCTGACACCAGGTCTGGCTCCAACTGGGCACACAGTTCATGGATTGTGGCACGATCAAGTCTGTAGGTGACTATTACATGTCTCTCTTCCATTGTCGACAGGTCCACCAGTGGTCTGTACACCGGAGGATGCCGCCATCTCCTCACCTGCCCCAGCGGACGTGCCCTATGGATGAGAAAAGCGAGCACAGAGTCAGCCAACACTGAGGTAGTAAAACAATAATTTTATTGCACACATTTGTCAATACGCTATGTGCCTGTCTCTGTGTATATGCAAGGCCTATGTATGTGTGACGCATTAAAAATGTATGCCATGTGACCCCCTGAAATGGCGGCTGCCTGACCTGTAATGTGGGACAAGGGGATATGAAGTAACTGTGCTGGCGTTGTACCCGGTCACGGTAGGCGGTCAAAGACCGCAGCGCAATCCTGCATTGGTTAAAATTGGGCCCTATGGGTTCCAGGAGCCAATGACGATGTACGCCGGCGGTGAAGGTACACACCGCCGCGGACGTGACCGCCATTTTCTCTCTGTTCACTCACTTGATACCTGATCTTCGACAGGAGAGGACCTACACTGCAAGTGCTGCTGTGACCTCAGTCTGGAAGCGACGATGGCTCATGTGTCTGGGGAAAGGGCCCCTGCCTTCACATCGGAGGAGTTGGATAAACTAGTGGACGGGGTCCTCCCCCAGTACACGCAACTCTATGGTCCTCCAGACAAACAGGTGAGTACACTGTGAGCATGCTGTATGGGCAATGCCTGTTTGGAGTTGTGTGGATGGAAGATACGGGGGGAGATGAGGCCTGCATGATCAGACGGTGAGTGTATGTGGGTTAGGGTAAGGGTGGGAACGTGGGACAATGACTGTGACGGTCCGGACGGTAAAAGTTTTACATTTTCCCCTGTACTATTCCTCTAGGTCAGCGCCCACCAGAAGAAGGATATTTGGCGTGCCATCGCCAAGGACGGCTGGACCCTGGGGGTCCACCACAGATGGAGCACCCACTGCCGTAAAAGATGGGAGGACCTTCGCCGCTGGAGCAAGAAGACGGTGGAGGCCCAGCTGGGGATGGCCTCCCAACGTGGGAGGGGTGCCCATCGCACCATGACCTCCCTGATGTTCCGGATCCTGGAGGTGGCGTATCCGGAGTTGGATGGGCGCTTGAGGGCATCACAGCAGCCACAAGGGGGTGAGTACACTCTCATTCAGCTGACTCTGCACGTATTGGAGATGTCTGGGTGGGGAAGGTGGGCAGGGGGTTCCCCTAGGTTAGGGCGAGCTTTGTAGACAAGGACCCTTTGTGAGGCAGGCTAAGTGGCACCCCATCCCCACCAGTGGTAAGAGCCATCTACACCTAGTCAGGCTCCTGTGACTTCCATGTGTGCAGCAATCGGGCATAGGCCATGTACCCCATGTCCCTGTGATTAATTAGGGAACTCTAAGTGCATGGCGTAGTGCAGAGGGCTGCTGTGTCTGTAGTGTCTGCCGACGGTAGCGGTATTGTATGCAATGAACATGTCTTTCTTCTTTCTTCCCCCCCCCCTTTTTGTGGTCTCCCTGTTCTTGTGTGCATTAGCATCATCTGGCGGAGGAGCTGTGCCACCGGAGCAGGAGGGAGCTGCATCCCACATGGCCCAGGAGGGCCAGACAACGGAGTCTGAATTCACCAGTGGGATGGAGGGCGAGTGGAGCTCCACAGCGGGGACAGGAGCTGAGACTAGCAACACCGACTCCTCCTCTGATGGGAGCTCCCTAGCGGTGGCGGGCCCCTCTGTGCCCACCGCATCTACAGGTACAGCCGCCACCCCCGCTACCAGCACCGCCCTCCCAGCAGCCCCTCAGCGTGTATCCCGTGGCCGCTCACCCAGGAGGGTGGGCATCTCCTTCACCCCAGGCACCTCAGGCCCTGCCCCAGTCAGCCCTGCTGCCCTCAGTGAACAGGCTATTGACCTCCTGAGATCCCTCACTGTTGGGCAGTCTACCATTCTGAATGCCATCCAGGGTGTAGAGAGGCAGTTGCAACAGACAAATGCATACCATGAGGGCATTCGTTCTGGCCAGGCAGCCCAACAGCGAGAATTTCAGGCTCTGGCCTCTGCACTGATGGCAGCCATTGTCCCTGTGTCCAGCCTCGCCCCTCCAACTTCCTCCACCCACACCCAATCCCCAGTACCTCAGCCTATCGCAAGTACACCATCAGACCAGCAGGCACACACCTCAACACACAAGGGTGGCTCTGGCAAACATAAGCACCACACATCCCACAAGAACTCACACAAGCATCATACCCATGCAAACATACCAGCATCCACTGCCTCCACTGTGTCCCCCTCCTCCACGTCTCCCTCCTCCCTCCCTGTCACGTCTCCACTCACACCTGCATGCACTACATCTTCAGCCACTACCTCCATCACCAGCACGCCCATCACCACACACCGCTCAAGTGCACTCACCACCCCCACTACCATTCACACATCCCTTGTGCCCTCTACCAGTGTGTCTGTGACCCCTCCTCCCAAAGTACACAAACGCCATCACACACCCGCCCAACAGCCATCCACCTCACGACAGCCTCCAGCCCATGCACCTTCACCCAAAGTCAGCAAAGAAACACCTCCTACAATCACTACCTCTTCCTCCACTCCCAAACCCCCTTCATCTACCCGTCCCAGTGTGTCTAAAAAACTTTTACTCTTAAATGTTGACCTCTTCCCTACACCTCCCCCCGTCCGTCCCATAAGGCCCGCCTTTCCAGGTCCCAACCCAGCACCTCAGCCACCACATCACCGGGCACAGTGGTGCCAACAATACCCGGAGGTTGGAGTGCGCCAAGCAACAGGGCTGCCAGTGTCCCAAGTAGCGAGGCCAAGGACATTCCCCCACCTCCAAAACAGAAAAAGTTGCCCACATCCCAGAGGGAGAAGGCCAAAACACCTGCCACCAAGGGCTCAGGCAAGACATTTGTGGGGAGTGGCAAGACACCTGCGCCACCATCCAAGGTGGGGAAGGGCCTGAAGAAGAAAGGCAAGTCAACGTCGCCGCCAACCTGCACGGCGGACAAGACCGCCACCGGCACCACCACATGCACAGCCGCCACGGACACCGCCGCCAGCAGCCCAGATACTGAACCCTTCACCAGCACCGCGGTCAGTGAGCTAGCCACCAGCACGGCAGTCAGTGAGCCAGCGCGGCAGTCAGTGAGCCAGCCACCAGCACGGCAGTCAGTGAGCTAGCCACCAGCACCGCAGTCAGTGAGTCCGCCACCAGCACTGCCGCCACAATGACCGCCGCAAGCTCTGCCGCTAATGACACCGCCGCCAGCCCCGCCAGCGGACCCCTGACAACCTGAGCCAGTGGTACCACCGCAGACATGGCTGCCATCCCCAGTGGTCATCCGTACGTGGCTGGTGGTCAGTTCCAGGGGCCTGGGCAGCTTCCATGTTGCCCCACCGTCAGTGGACTGTCACATCCACTACCTCAGTCCTTGGCAGGATGAAGCACTGTGGGCAAAATGCCCCCTCCAGAACCAGTGGAGAATCTCATCCACTAGCTCAGTCCTTGGCAGGATGAAGCACTCTGGGCACAAAGCCCCCTCCAGAACCAGTGGAGAATCTCATCCACTACCTCAGTCCTTGGCAGGATGAAGCACTATGGGCACAAAGACCCCTCCAGAACCAGTGGAGAAAGGCATCCACTACCTCAGTCATTGGCAGGATGAAGCACTCTGGGCACAAAGCCCCCTCCAGAACCAGTGGAGAATCTCATCCACTACCTCAGTCCTGGGCAGGATGAAGCACTCTGGGCACAAAGCCCCCTCCAGAACCAGTGGAGAAAGGCATCCACTACCTCAGTCCTTGGCAGGATGAAGCAGTCTGGGCACAATGCCCCCTCCAGAACCAGTGGAGACTTGACTTGACTCCACTTGACTGCACTCCCCAGGATAAAGCAGTGGGCAACCCACCCACTGGAGAGACTTGAGAGACTGTGGCTTTGCACTCCCTAGGATAAAGCAGTGGGCAAACCACCCACTGGAGAGACTTGAGAGACTGTGGCTTTGCACTCCCCAGGATGCAGCAGTGGTCAAACCACCCACTGGAGAGACTGTGGCTTTGCGCTCCCCAGGATAAAGCAGTGGGCAAACCACCCACTGGAGAGACTTGAGAGACTGTGGCTTTGCACTCCCCAGGATAAACCAGTGGGCAAACCACCCACTTGAGAGACTTGAGAGACTGTGGCTTTGCACTCCCCAGGATGCAGCAGTGGGCAACCCACCCACTGGAGAGACTTGAGAGACTGTGGCTTTGCACTCCCCAGGATACATCAATGGGCATGGAGCCCCCTCGTGGAGCTGGCGTCGTGCACTCATCCGGCTGAGGTGCCCCCCTTCCCTTCCCCCTGAGGTGCCTGTTTTATTTCTATCTAATGCCCCTGCAGTGTTCTCTCCGTTTCGATCGGGTATCTTGTGTGGGCCTCGCCCATGCATTTTGTGCCCAGTGGTCCACGAACTATATAGGTGCAGTACCTGGACTTGAATTCTTGGTGTACATATTTGTTTATAGTGTATATAAATTTTGGACTAATGGATGTTTATTGATTACAGCGGTTACAATCAATTCCTTTTGTGTTCTTCCGGGGGGGGGGGGGGTTGTAAATGTAATGTTTCAGCATGTATTGGTGTGTGTGTTGTTGTGGGTGAAGGTGGGGGTGTTGCGTGTGTGTGCCACTCTCTTTTCCCTCCCCCCTCCCCTGTGTTGTAGGTGCAGTACTCACGTGGTCGTCGCCGCCGTCGGTCGTGGTCCTGGTAGAGGAGCAGGAAGACTATCGCAGGGAGTATTTGGAGTTCAGGCTCCATGGCGTCCTGGTTCCTCATGGGTTGTGTAGAGGTGAGTGTTTCCCTTACCAAGTCCTGTTTCTGCCGAGTTTTTGTTTGTCTTGAATCCGCCCCGGAAAAGGAGGCGGATTGGCCTGTCATAATAGTGTGGGCGGTACATTGTTTTCCGCCTGTCTGTTGGCGGTGACCGCCATGCTGTTTATTTGTACCGCCGTAGCGGGCGGAGTGTTAAAGTGGCTATGTTGGCGGTTTCCGCCATGGTCACACCGCCGCTTTACCACCGACCGCCAGGGTTGTAATGAGGGCCATAATCACTTGTCGTGCAGAAAGACTGAGATGTTGAATGACGTCAATGTTACTTACCCACCCATGAGGCAACCAGTAATCGTGCATGTGCTCTTTTCGAGAGGTACCTCTCCCATACTATCTTATCTGTACTGCTTGTTCTTGCTTACGTCAATGCTGAACTTGTGACCGTAGTTTTTTGTGTTTTTTACAGTATAAATGCCACTGCTTGAGAACTATTCGGTCATGGCCTCTATGTTGAGACTGCCTGTCGTTCCCAGCTGAAAATTGATTAAACCTATATTACTTTGTCAAATTGATCTGTCTTATTTTATTAACAGATTAGCTTCTAACATCTTTTTATATCCCACAACTCAATAGCAGGTTTTGCAGTGAAGGATTTAGCGCTCCGCCAGTAGGAGTTGGCCACGGATGGGACACAGCAACCACTACCATCAAGCACTCCCATAAACTGCACCCAATATCCAACCAGTTCATGCTGGTTTAGTGTTACTACAGCAATATCAATATTTAAACAACTGTAGGTCAATACATTGTGACCAAATATTAATTATCAGAATATCAGGAAGTTAGGTACGTCGGTATACATTTAGACACCAAAAGATTGGAACAGCGAGCCAATTAGAGAACCACAACTCTCCCTTGTCCCATAAGTACAACACCAACAAAATCCTGCTGTGTGCATACAGCATAACACCTGCAGCTCCCAATGTGTGACCATAAGGTCAAGTCCAATCCAGTCTTTATAAGTGGCAGTGCACCATAAAACCACGATTCATTAGAACAAATGTCCAATCCAGATGATATGTATCTCAACTCAATCTTTATTTTCTTTGATGACACAAAATGAGGCAGCCAAAGTGTTTCGTTCACCTCCTGTGACTTCATCAGGGTTGTAACAGAAACATACAAATTGTACCATATAAACCAGATACAAATATATAGACTACATTTATAAGTACAAAGAAAGCATATGACATGTATAATAAAAAGACAAAGATTGCCATATAAAAGTCCAATAAAGTCAAGAAGGAAACATTCGACATCCTCTTTGTATATCAACCCAAACTTTACAGACTTTGGGGGTCATTCTGGCCCTGGCGGTCACCGACCGCCAGGGCCAACGACCACGGAAGCACCGCCAACAGGCTGGCGGTGCTTCCTGGGCCATTCTGACCGCGGCGGTAAAGCCGCGGTCAGAAAAGGGGAACCAGCGGTTTCCCGCCGGTTTACCCCTGGCCCAGGGAATCCTCCATGGCGGCGCTGCTTGCAGTGCCGCCATGGGGATTCCGACCCCCTTCCCGCCATCCTGTTCCTGGCAGTTTTTACCGCCAGGAACAGGATGGCGGGAACGGGTGTCGTGGGGCCCCTGGGGGCCCCTGCACTGCCCATGCCACTGGCATGGGCAGTGCAGGGGCCCCCTAACAGGGCCCCACAAAGATTTTCAGTGTCTGCTTTGCAGACACTGAAAATCGCGACGGGTGCCACTGCACCCGTCGCACCCCTGCAAATCCGCCGGCTCCATTCAGAGCCGGCTTCCTCTTTGCAGGGGCTTTCCCGCTGGGCCGGCGGGCGATCTTTTGGAGATCGCCCGCCGGCCCAGCGGGAAAGTTAGAATGACCGCCGCGGTCATTTGACCGCGGTGCGGTCTTTTGCCGGCTTCCGCCCGGCGGGCGGTGCCCGCCGCCCGCCGGGGTCGGAATGACCCCCTTTGTGCTCCTACTCACACCGCCCCTTTATTGGACTTGGAATAAATTTTGAGTTGAGATACATATCATCTGGATTGGAACTTTGTAAAACTGAATCGTGGTTTTATGATGCACTGTCACTTATAAAGGTTGGATAGGTATACATTTACTACACATATTTCCACATATATGTATCTTGACCATATAGCAAATAGGTACATAAATGTGGAGTACAGAAAAGTAGATCTATACTTACCTATATATACTAAACTTGAGAATATTCTGGTAGTCCTACATATATGAAGCTACATGCTATGCTCTTAGATTTTAGTTTTCATTAGTTGTGCATGATATGGCCTAGAACCTGTCAATGCTGTACAATATTCATTTTTCATTAATGTGTATCATATGACCTAATACCTGTCAATGATGTCAATGATAGTAAAACAATGATTTGCCCCATAGCATGTATTCACCATCGTCTGAAAGAGTCAAGCACTGTAGTTCTTTACATCAATGTTTTTACCTCTCCAGTTAAGAAATACAAATAGATTCTAGGGAGAAAGAGTTTAGCATTCAATGTGTTCTATTTCCTTTGTCAATGTTTTTTAGAAGGAAGAAATACCGCTGTACCCTCTTTCCCACTCCACTTTCTTTTGTTAAGCATTTTGACACTTTACCTTTAAGGTACTAGCAGTTTCCAATTGTCTTTAGTGTTTTGCCCTTTTAGCACAATCTCCATACCCTTATGACTCTATTTACAGGGGAGACATGCATTTTCATATTTATGGTGCTAAAGTGTTTTAATGATTGAATTATACCAAAAAGATTGCATTGAATTCATATATTTATGGGAAATGCATTTCAATGAAATATTTGATGTAGTTATCATGTAAAGGCTATAGGTTAAAGATTCTGAAAGTGTTCTCTGTTGGTGTGCTATTTTGGTCTGGTTGCGAATGTTTGGTAAGTTTAATCATCTTTCTGGCAGGTGTAGAAAAAAAGCAATTGAGAAAAAGTGACCTGAAGGAAGCTGGTCAATCAGAGGTTTATATTAAAAACTGTATGGCTCGTCAGAAGGCACTATCAATCAATCAATCAATGTTTGTAAAGTGTGCCTACTCACCCGTGAGGGTCTCAGGGCGCTGGGGGGGACCTCATCCGAAGATCCACGTCTTGAGGTTCGTCCTAAAGATGGTGAGCGACAGGCTTTGTCTGAGGTGCAGGGGGAGGTTGTTCCAGCTCTTTGCTGCAGTGTAGGTGAAAGATCATCCTCCGGCGGTGGTTTTGCGGATGTGAGGGATGGTGGCCAGGGCCCTCTCAGTGGAGCGGAGGGATCAGGCGGGGGTGTGGAAGGAGACGTGGTGGTTCATGTGGGCTTGTCCTGTATTGTGTATGGCCTTGTAGGTGTGGGTGAGAAGTTGAAGGTGATCTGGTTTTCAACCGGTAGCCAGTGGAGGATCCTCAGGTGTTGGGAGATGTGCTCTCGGTGAGGGAGGTCCATAATGATTCTGGCTGCGGCGTTCTGGATGAGTTGAAGTTTTTTGATGTTCCTAGTTGAGGTGCCGGCGTAGAGGGCATTATCGTAGCCAAGCTTGCTAGTGACTAAGGCATGGATGACTGTTCTGCGACAGTCTGCTGGGATCCATCTAAAGATCTTCTGAAGTTTGCAGAGTGTGTGCCAGCAGGAGGAGGTGACAGAGTTTACCTGGTGGGTCATGGATAGGGAGGAGTCGAGGATGATACCTAAGTTGTGGGCGTGCTTGGTCGGTGCAGGGAGGGCACTGAAAGATGTGGGCCACCAGGAGTCATCCCAAGCTGAGGTGACGTTTCCGAAGATGATAAGCTCTGTCTTGTCAGAGCTGAGCTTGATGCAGCTTTCTCTCATCCAGTTGGCAACGGCTTCCATTCCTGAGTGAAAGTTCCTTTAGGCTGTGTCCCGGTGTTGGGTGAGGGAAATGATGAGTTGTGTGTCATCGGCATATGACACAATGTTCATACCGTGGCTTCTGACGATGGCAGCAAGAAGAGCCATGTAAGCGTTGATCAGTGTGGGACTCAGAGAGGATCCTTGGGAGACTCCGCAGTTGACTCCTGTGGGTCTGGAAGTGTAGGGCAGGAGTCTGACCCTCTGCATCCTCCCGCAAGGGAAGGAGTGGATCCATTCCAGGGCTCCTCCTTGGATTCCTATGTCATGGAGTCTGGTGCACAGAGTGCTGTCGGAGACCGTGTGAAATGCTGCAGAGAGGTCGAGGAGTATGAGTGCTGCAGTGTGGCCGCAGTCTAGGAGTAATCGTATGTTGTCGCTGGCTGCCAGGAGTGCTGTCTCAGTGCTGTGATTGCTGCGGAAGCTGGACTGGGAGCTGTCCAGGGAGTTGTTGGCCTTGACGAAATTCCATAATTGTGTGTTGATTGCTTTCTCCAGTACTCGGGCAGGGTAGGGTAGCAGCGAGATGGGCCGGTAATTCTTTAGTTATGAAGGGTCGGCCGAAGGTTTCTTCAGGAGAGGGAGTATTTCGGCGTGATTCCAGTCCTCGGGGAAGGTGCCCATGCTGATGGAGCAGTTGATTGTGCTACGGAGCTCGGGGCGATGGATGCCCTGGCTCTGATGTATATGTGGTGCGGGCAGGGATCCGAGGGGGATCTGAAGTGGGTGCTGTTCATGATGTTGATTGTTTCCTCTGTGGTGGGTGTAGATGGTCCAGCTGTGTATGGCCTGGGTGGGTTCTCGGTGGGTGGGTCGGTCACAGGTTCTGGCACCAGAATTTTACGGAAGGAAGCTGTTGTAGATGTCCTGGATCTTGTGGTGGAAAATGGAGGCGAGTTTGTTGCAGCGGTCCTCTGACGGGGAAT
This sequence comes from Pleurodeles waltl, assembly GCF_031143425.1. Classification (NCBI taxonomy): domain Eukaryota; kingdom Metazoa; phylum Chordata; class Amphibia; order Caudata; family Salamandridae; genus Pleurodeles; species Pleurodeles waltl. The sequence goes on along the minus strand of NC_090450.1, from coordinate 73,465,405 downwards.
GCTGGGGGGTTCACGGGGGGATCTGTGTATTCCTTGATGACTGAGAGGTGTGTGCGTAGGAGTTGATGCGCTCCTGGACGTCGTCCTTCCTTGCATTCTTGATTTTTCATTGGTGGCTGGCGGTTGTGGCTCAGAATGAGGCAAGGTCTTCACTGGATTAGCTGTTCCTCCATTTTTTCTCTAAACATCTGTGGGTATTCTTGGAGTTTGGTGGTGAACCAGCTGGCTTTCTTAGGTACGCATTTGGCCGATGCCACCTGGAGAGGGGCTAGAGTGTTGGCGCATTCAATGAGCCATGCCTTGAGATTGCGTGCTGCTGTGTTGACATCGTCAAAATCAAATCATTAACATTTATAAAGCGCGCTACTCACCCGTGCGGGTCTCAAGGCGCTAGGGGAAAAAGGGGGGTTATCGCTGCTCGAACAGCCAGGTCTTTAGGAGTCTCCGGAAAGCGGAGTGGTCCTGGGTGGTCCTGAGGCTGGTGGGGAGGGAGTTCCAGGTCTTGGCCGGAGAAAGATCTCCCACCTGCCGTGGAGCGGCGGATGCGAGGGACAGCAGCGAGTGCGAGGCCAGAGGAGCGGAGGAGGCGGAGGAGGCGGGTGGGGACGTAGAAGCTGAGGCGTCTGTTGAGGTATTCCGGTCCCTTGTCGTGGAGGGCTTTGTGTGCGTGGGTGAGAAGTCGGAAGGTGATCTTTTTGCTGACTGGGAGCCAATGCAGGTGTCTCAGGTGTGCAGAGATGTGGCTGCTGCGGGGTACGTCGAGGATGAGGCGGGCCGAGGCGTTTTGAATGCGTTGCAGGCGATTTTGGAGTGTGGCTGTGGTCCCGGCGTAGAGGGTGTTGCCGTAGTCCAGGCGGCTCGTGACGAGGGCGAGGGTCACGGTTTTTCTGGTGTCGGCGGGGATCCAGCGGAAGATCTTGCGGAGCATGCAGAGGGTGAGGAAGCAGGCGGAGGACACGGCGTTGACTTGCTTGGTCATGGTGAGAAGAGGGTCCAAGATGAAGCCGAGGTTGCGGGCGTGGTCTGTGGGGGTTGGTGCGGTGCCGAGGGCCGTGGGCCACCAGGAGTCGTCCCAGGTGGACGGGGTGTTGCCGAGGATGAGGACTTCCGTTTTTTCAGAGTTCAGCTTTAGGCGGCTGAGCCTCATCCAATCTGCGACGTCCTTCATACCCTCTTGTAGGTTGGTCTTGGCGCTGGCGGGGTCCTTGGTGAGGGAGAGTATAAGTTGGGTGTCGTCGGCGTAGCAGGTGATGATGATGTTGTGCTTGCGTACGATGTTGGCGAGGGGGCTCATGTAGACATTGAAGAGTGTCGGGCTGAGCGATGAGCCTTGAGGTACGCCGCAGATGATCTCGGTGGGTTCTGAGCGAAAGGGAGGGAGGTAAACTCTTTGGGAACGGTTTGCGAGGAAGGAGGCGATCCAGTCCAGGGCCTGGCCTTGGATCCCGGTGGAGCGGAGGCGGGTGATTAGGGTGCGGTGACAGAGGGGGGAGGTCGGGATTTGGCATGGATTTGGCATGGAAGGAGGTGAGTTGCTTGTTGGTGATTTGGTTCCATTTCCTGTGGGGCGTACTGGAGTTGCGGGTGCAGTGATTGTGAAGTGTATGCAGCGGTGGTCAGTCCAGTCTGGGGTGGAGATGGTCTTGATGGTGATCCGGTTGCTTGAGGTGAAGATGGGGTCCAGTGTGTGTCCTGCGATGTGTGTGGTGTGGAGACCAGCTGTCTGAGGCCGAGGGTGGCGAGATTGTCAAGTAGAGTGGTGGTGTTTGGGTCGGTGCGGTCCTCGAGGTGGAAATTCAGGTCGCCAAGGAGGAGGTTGTCGACTGACACCAGGGCCTGGGGATAGCGATGTCTGTGACGTCATCTATGAAATCTGGGCGGGGGCTGGGTGGCCTGTACACCAGGGTGCCCCAGATGGAGGAGTTGTGGTTGGAGTGGACCAGGAAGTGAAGGTGTCCTACAGTGGTACAGTGTTCTTCTGGGATGGCTTTGACATGTAGTGAGGACTTGTGTATGATTGCGAGTCCTCTGCCGGGGCAGGAGGGCCGGTCCCTCCTTAGGATGCTGTAACCATCGTGAATGATGATGGCGATGTCTGGACCAGAGTTGGGGTTGGGCCAGGTCTCAGTAAGGAAGGTGATATCCGGTAGGGCTGTGTCGATCAGGTCCCAGTGTTCGGTGGCGTGTTTGTGAAGGGAGCGGATGTTCAGGAGCAGGCACTTGATGGGGTTGTAGAGGTTGTTGGTGTCTTTGTGTGCGGAGAGTACCTTCCGTTTGTTGAGGCTGACGCTGAAGTTGCAGTTCCTGCAAATGTAAGGCCCGTGGGTATCCTTGGGGGAGATGGTGCAGCAGTTGTTGAGAAGTTCGGTGTTGAGGCTGAGAAGGGTCTCAGAATCATAATGGAGGCAGTCCAGGGGGTGGTTTAATGGAGAATCAGGGTTTCTGGCACTGGGCGCGGTCCAGGCACTGACTCGCTGATGGGCTTACATTTGGCGCACCAGTGGCACGCCCAGCTGGGAGGCAGGAGGGTAGGAAAGGTGCTTTGCGGGGAGGGGGCAGAGGAAAGAGGGGAGAATGGAAAGGAAAAAGGGATAGAGAAAAACAAGGGATGATAGAAAAAAAAGGCAGAAAAAGCAAGAGTCAAAGAGTGACAGAGAGAAAGAAAAAGAAAAGGAAAAATTACTTGTGATGGCCACTAGACCACCAGGGATGAGTCTGCAGGGGGAGGAGGTCCTCAAACTGAGCACCAAGAGACTCTTAGAGGCATATTTATACTCTGTTTGCACCGAATTTGCGTCAAAAAGTTTGACGCAAATTCGGCGCAAACCTAACACCATATTTATACTATGACGCCCGACCCAGCGAATGTCAAAATTCAGCAGTGTGTGTCATTTTCTGGATGCGGGAAACCGCCCTGCATTAATGACATGCAAGGTAGGCGTTCCCGTCCCAAAAATTACTTTAAGGCCTGTACGCCTTATTTATACTCCTGTGTCATTTTGATGCACAGGAAGGGGTGGGCCTTAAAAAATGGTGCACAGCCTGATGTGGGCCCTTTTTTAACGCCTGGGTGAGGGCAGGTGTTAAGGGGCCTGTGGGCTCACTTCCATGGTCTCTGACCATGGAAGCAGTCCACAGGTGCCCTTTCCTTCCCCCAGGGACACCCCCTGCCACTCTCGCCCACCCCCGGCGGACACCCATGGATGGGGGGAACCATCCCAGGTAAGTACAGGTAAGTAGAGGTAAGTATAATTTTTTAATTTTTTAAAGTGGCATAAGGGGGCCTCACTTGGGCCCCCCTACATGCCACTGTGCCCAATGGCCATGCCCAGGGGACAGAAGTCCCCTGGGCATGGCCATTGGGCAGGGCCATTGGGCAATGGGGATTGTGCGTCAAAAAATGGCGCAAGAACTGTTAGAGACATTATTTTTTACTCTAACCTGACTTGCACCATTTTTTTATGCACAACCCCCAATTTTTCCCTACGCCAGTGCTGCCTGGTTAGAGTCATTTTTTTTTTACTCTGACCAGCCTGCAGCGCCGGCTAACGTCAATCCATAAATAAGGCGCCCGGCACGTTGGAATGGCGTTAGCCGGCGGTAAATGTTTTTACGTCAAAAAGTATAAATATGGGCCTTAGGTTCTGCAAAGGCAGAAGCAGCAGCAGAATCAGCCAGAGGAGCTGGGGAGGGCAGCAGACGGTGACCAGGAGGACAGTGCAGTTCCCCTCTCACACCGCTGCAGCCACCGTTAACAAGGGGAGAGGGGCGGTGGAGTGGTCAGCTTAAGGGAAGGTGCTTCGTGGGGGGCCGGGGGAAGTGGAAAAAAAATGAGGGATGATAGAAAAAAGTCAGAAAAAGCAAGAGTGAAAGAGCGATAGAGAGAAAGAAAAAGAAAAGGAAAATACTTACTTGTGATGGCCACTAGGCCATCAGGTATGAGGCGCAGAGACGAGCCTGCGGATGGAGGAGGGCCGCGAACTGAGAGTCAGGAGACTCTCAGTTCATCCCAGTAAAGGCAGAGGCAGCAGCAGCCAGCGGCGCTGGGAAGGGCAGCAGCACTATTCAAGGACTTCAATCCTTAAAAAATATTTTTAAAAATATAATTTTATTGTTTTTTTGTTTAGATGAAAAAAGTCAAATTTGCAATACTAATACTTGCTGAGTACATAAATGTATTTCTATCTACATCAATGATATTTTTCAATGGGCTGATACAGGAGCAATTTTCCTAGTCACCCCTGCTGACATTTTTCATGGTACCCCCTCCGATCTGCCTTTCTCACGTTGTACTGCACCCTATTTGTCGTATTCTATTTCCTTTGGTCTACTACTGGTCCCATACAATCTAGGGGTTTCTCAGTCTGTCCTGTGAGGCCCCCCATGGGACCCAAATCTCAACAAATTCCTGCAGGCAGCCGTGCGGCTTTTACACCATTTCTTCTACTTGCAAACACCAATACAAGTTTGTGATCCATTGCCCACTAGTGGGCTAGAGCTACTTTCCTACAGTTCTACAAGGTTTTTTCTTTCCACCGTCAAAGCAATATTACAGAATATCAGAATATATTTGGATAACAATTGGTCTCTTCAGATCCTCGAACCAGTAGGTGCATACTAAGGCATATTCTTTTCTCAAGTAGCAGTCAAAACCTGCTGGCCTAAATTTGCCTAGACCCACTGGCAACTCCTCAGTGTGTGAACCAGTGTATCTACCAGACCCCATTATCTATGGCATTTATCATTGTCTGCCTTCCCACTTTGAACAGTACGATTCCGGTATTATAGACATAATGTAACATTTTAAATTGTACTAACCAGACACCTGTTTTAACTACGACTACTCTTTGGTATTTACATGTCTCTGCTGGCTGACTGGCTCGAGGATCTCGAGGTCCTGCTTTGATCTGTTTTCAGGATATCTAGTGGGTTCTGACTATTATTTATGAGCATTTTGTATATTTGCAAGATTGTGTGCTTGTGTATTGGGGCTACTAGCGCTCTGTGCTGTACAATTGACTCATCCGTGATGCCTTGTTGTATTTAGTCAGCGTCTGCTTTCCCCGCATGTATCAAAATTAGGTAATTCCATCAAAGGCACTCTCACCGTTTTTCAAAAGTATTAGATTATTTGAAGTAAATATAGTTAAAATTACATAAGTAGTGTAACTAGGAAAATGAGTACCAATCATCAGGAAAATAGTATGCACACCGCACACCAATTGCTTAAAGAAACAATATGCAAGCCAAATCAATAGAGCATAGATAAATCTTTAGACAGAGCAACAGAGTGCTCTGCCCTAGAAGGTCATACTGAGTGTAACTTGCCATAAATGTGTATTTCCATATAGGATTTTGAGCAACACACATAATTCATTAATACAGAGCTAAAACTATTTGTGACACATTTAATACATTTAATACATAATATTGTGTCAGAAACAGGAACCAACATCAATGAAAAGGAAAACATTTTCCATTGCTTTCCAGCCCCATACTTGTAGCTTTCTAAAATGAAAATACACCACTCTATGATTTTCTGTGCGGACAGTCATTACATACATGTAACATTTTGCAGAATGGAAAATAACAACTTAGAAATATATTTCATTAACTAATTTATTTGCACAACATTTTCTGGCTCATACTTGGGTTGCCATGTAAGTACAACAGAAAATAGAACAATAAGAGAACATTTGAACTGCTGCCAAAAGACTCTACAGACTGTTGTAACGTTACATGTGTTAGCCATGGATAGTTACAACAGACCAGCAAGCCAGGCAATTTCAAATAATTTGCAATATTTTTCTATACTACAGAAAACAGATGCTTCCACATTTATTCATGCGTGTTTTAAAACCTACTAGCAACTACAAAATGTTGACATCACATTTCTAATTTGTGAATTAGCTTTGTCACTACGGTTGGCCCCCATTCCATAGGAGGAGCCATGTCATGCCGCATGCATGTCATGCTAGACACTTTTATGAAACAGTTATCAGCAAATGCATAGCGTGTACTCTGCAGCACATATAAAAATTTGGGCAGTGGGATCATTTTGTGTAGGTTGGGCCTGCATCCCTATTAATGAAAGTAGGGGTGTTCCTTAATGCTTCTACTTTATCCACTTTGTAGTCTTCAGAGATTCTCCCCATATTGTGCAGGATAAACTCATCAGGATCTTTTCTTATGTACACCCCAAGATATCTGAACACTTCTTGAGCCCATTTCAATGTGCATTTCGAAACACCTGAAGGTTGCCAAGAGTTTGAAGGAAAATGCTATCGATGTGTGATTGTTTATGCTCACACCTGAGTACTCACCAAATTTGTTTAGCATCTCAATGATTCTGTGAATGATCCGCAAGGTAGAGGAACTGATCATATGTATATAAGAATATCTGCTCCCTGTTTGAGTCCCACCTAGGGCCCTGGATCAAAGTCCACCACCGTTGCAAACAGCAAGGGAAAGAGTGAACAGTGCTATCTCATAGCCCAACCAAAGTGGAACTCCCCTGAGATCATGATATTAATCCAAACTGTAGCAACTGGGTTGGTTTACATCAGCTTAATTCAAGACAAAAATCCAGGGAGGAAGCAAATATTATTAAAACTGCCATCATGTATGAGCACTTCAGTAAGTCAAATGTCTTTTTGGTATCTAAGGCCAGTCGTACCGCTGACTCTTGTGTAATGTTAAACCTTGCCAGTCATCCATGTAGGCTTCTAAGATTCTGCCATGTGGATCTATGGGGCACAACTGCCAACTGATCTATTGCTATTGATTGAATCATGTGATAAGCCTGTACCTTTGCCAATAATGTGCCTTCAGCATTGAGAAGTGAAATATATCTGTACACTCCTCCAGTGATTTGTCTTTTTTATGAACGAGTATGATAGTAGCTGTCCAGCGACCTCACGATAAGCTCCCCTTCTATTTTGACTTCATACTGCATGTACCTGAGTGACTCTCCTAGCGTTTCACCTAGGCATTTAAAGAACCCAGGTGGTAGGCCATTGGGCCCTGGGGCTTCCCCACTTTCAAGTTGCTTCACTGCCTCCGTGTGTTCTCCTACTTATATTCTTTGGCCTATCTGCACTGAATCCTCTCAGGACAGACGAGGAGTTTGAATTATTCCTACAAACCTTCTCATCTCATCGAAGGAACATATAAGTCTGGGATGGTATAATTGTTTGAGGTATACTACAGATACCTACATTATCCATTCCAACAGTTTCACTGCTCCATTGTCTTCCATTTTAACCCATTAACCTCACCTCTGTCCTTCCCCACATTTGCCCTGGTTACTAGGCCACCAAACTTGAGGTAGCGATCGGACCACCGCCAAGGCTGTCTGATAAGTACAGTAATTCTGCCTATATCCCCCTGGCATTTTCAGGTTCAGGTTCCCAGCAATAAACAGGAGCATAACCATGGATAATACCATCCATTTTCCACCATATTTGCCTACTGGTTGTCTGTGAGCCCTGTGGGAAGTATAAATGATGCAGAATAATTTTCTACCCATCCCACTGCCCGCTCAATACTGCCTAACAATTCCCTAGATCTTTCCAAGTCTGGGTAAACATCAGAGGGAGTGATTTAAGGGCAATGATGCTGACCCACCAGGACCCAGATTTGGACCCTGAAATTATGATTTAACCTTGTATCTCCCTCTACCCTGCGACCACCATATGAGTTTCCTCCAAAAATATTCGGTCCTGGCCTTGTCTGGATAGGAATTTTAGTACCACAACTCTCTTAAGGTTGTCGCCCAGGCTCTTGAAATTCCATGTTAATATATTAAGGCCCACCCTCTCAGCCCTTGCCTTCAGTGATGTTGCCAGTCGCTATTTTTCTTCAAAGCAGAATGGGCTAGGATCATGGCCCCCATATTTCAGTGGCCACCGTCATCAGTGTTGAGCACTACACTGACTCCTGCAACACACCAATCGTTTGCTTCTTGTTCTGATGGTTGGTTCCATGAGGATTGGAAGATTCCCTCCAGATTAAGGTGGTCATTACAACATTAGCGTTAAAAGCCGCTTACCGCCGTGCAGAAGACCGCCAACACACTGCCGCGGCCGCGGAAATAAACTACAGCTAGTATGACCCTGATCAGTATAGGGAAAGGTGCGGAAGACATTGTGACGCGAAGGGTTAATTAGCTTGAACAGTGTAGATGAGCGTGATGCCTGCCGAAGCCAGAGCAACATGGAATAAATTCACGATGTTCGCTTTCAAGCTTGTTTTCTTTTGAAATTCCGTAGATAAACTTATTCGCAGCTGCATGTGTGAGAAACAGGCTGTGAAGGAGATTCAGTCTCAACCTTGAGAACGAGACCACAGTAAAAGATGGAATGAAAACAATGGCCAGGGAATGGCAAGGCAGCCAAGAGACATGTACTGATAACATAGCTAGAAAATACTGGAAGGGGATAGAATCCAAGCTTCAGGTTACTTAAACACTGAAAGGCGGGTGAGGGAATTGAAGCTCGCAGATGGAGTTGTGAAAACTGTCAGACCCAGAGCTGCCTCCCTGTTGTGCTATTCAAAAACCAGGACGCTTGAGGGGAAGAGAGGTCCAAGCGGGCGGTAGAGGGCTTCCCAGCATTTCGTGGACTAAGTTAAGTTCCACCTAGGGATGAAAGGCTTTTTGTTTCTCTGCTCTATTATTATGCTTACACTGTGTTTATAATCTGAAGAATTCAGCTAGTTTATAGTTTTTTCTTACTGAACACCGTAGTGTGAGCCTGCTCCAGTAATTGAAACATGCATTTTAGTGTGCAGTAAATCAAAGCTTATCTGAAGTATTCAACTCGTTTATATTCTGCTTCCTGAACATCGTAGTGTATCACATTTTGGTATACAGTTATTCCAACTTTATATCTGTCAATGAACTCTTTGCTCAGATGTATACATGATGCTCTTTGTAGTGTACTTATATATAAAATAGATGCTTTTTCATTGCTATTCTTATTCTGTAAATGAACTCTTTGCTCATACGTATACATAGATGCTCTTTGTAGTGTACTTATATATGAATAGATGCTTTTCATTGCTATTCTTATTCCACTATTGTTAATGTGCTAAATGCCTGCATTTACCTGAAATTCTAGTAAAGCTAAATTGTATTCATAATTGGCGTGTGGTCCTTCATTGAGCGTCCTTATTGACTTATACCGAACAGGTGTCAATCAGTCACCTGGACAAGACAGACCCACAGCTCAGAATCCGCCACCGCCAAGAAATGAGACCACTCTGATTGTCATCCTACTGTCCCACTTTGTCACCCTGTCCATCCTTAAACTGCCCCAGCCCCACTTCCTATGCCCATATGGGCAATGCACCTGTGAGACTAATAGACTGGACTCTGCCATGGACATTCCTCCGCCATCACCCCTCACCATTTTACAACCCCCTCCAATATTGAGCACTTAAATAAACACCCTTAAAGCACAAAACAATCTGGAGTCTGTCTGTGATTTCGGAATACTGTATTAGCAATAACTGTGGCAAAAAGCTTTTTCATTGGTAATGTCAACATACCTACGTCACACAGTTCTAGTCCATGAGGAATCAAAGCAGATGTCACACAGTGGGACCACATCTGTGAAATCGTAAGGGAAAGTGACAACTCAGTGACCATACAATGGGTGAAAACGACAAACAGTAGAGAGTCAGTAGTGTTTAAGTACATGTAGTAGGCAGGTCTGTATTCTTACCTGTGTGTCACTGGAAATATTGCTGGATCACTGAGTCCCTATTGTCCTTGCCTTCTTCCTCTGCTTCCTCGTCTTCACTGTCCACAGGCTCCACAGCTGCAACAACACCGCCATCTGGACCATCCTCCTGCAGAAAAGGCACCTGTCGTCGCAAAGCCAAGTTGTGAAGCATACAGCAGGCCACGATGATTTGGCACACCTTCTTTGGTGAGTGGAATAGGGATCCACCTATCTTATGGAGGCACCTGAACCTGGCATTCAGGAGGCCGAAGGTCCACTCAATCACCCTCCTAGTTCGCCCATGGGCCTCATTATAGCGTTCCTCTGCCCTTGTCCTGGGATTCCTCACTGGGGTCAGTAGCCATGACAGCTTGGGGTAACCAGAGTCACCTGCAAATGGTGAGGGACAACTGTTAGACACACACTAACCTGGAGGGATATCCCCAGACCCACACAACCATCCCCACTGGCTAGCTTCCAGGTGCTCACCTAATAGCCACACGTGCTGCCTCTGGAGTTGACCCATCACATAAGGAATGCTGCTATTCCGCAGGATGTAGGCGTCATGCACTGAGCCAGGGAACATGGCATTCACATGGGAGATGTACTGGTCTGCCAAACATACCATCGGTACATTCATCGAATGATAACTCTTCCGGTTTCTGTACACCTGTTCACTCCTGTGGGGGGGTACCAAAGCCACATGTGTCCCATCAATGGCACCTATCATGTTGGGGATATGTCCCAGGGCATAGAAATCAGCTTTCACTGTAGGCAAATCCTCCACCTGAGGGAAAATGATGTAGCTCCGCATGTGTTTCAGCAGGGCAGACAACACTCTGGACAACACGTTGGAAAACATAGGCTGGGACATCCCTGATGCAATGGCCACTGTTGTTTGAAATGACCCACTTGCAAGGAAATGGAGCACTGACAGCACCTGCACTTGAGGGGGGATTCCTGTGGGATGGCGGATAGCTGACATCAGGTCTGTCTCCAACTGGGCACACAGTTCCTAGATTGTGGCACGGTCAAGCCTGTATGTGATTATCACATGTCTTTCCTCCATTGTCGACAGGTCCACCAATGGTCGGTACACCGGAGGATGCCGCCATCTCCTCACATGTCCCAGCGGACGGTGACTATGAAGGACAACAGCAAGCACAGAGTCAAACAAGTCAGAGGTACGTACCCACAGCATACACAGAACACCATTCATAATCTAAAAAGTGGCTTGTATGTATGTTGAGTCTAGGCATGTGTGACGCAGTTGAAATTGTAGGCATGTGGGCCCCTGAAATGGCAGCTGCCTGACCTGTAAAGTGGGACAATGGGATGTGAGGTAACTGCGCTGGCGTTGTATACCCTCGCGATAGGCGGTCGAAGACCGCAGCGCAATGCTGCATTGGTTAACATTGGACCCTATGGGTCCCAGGAGCCAATGATGATGTACGCCAGCGGTGACGGTACGCACCGCCGCGGACGTGACCGCCATTTTCTATCTGTTCAATCACTCGATACCTGATCTTCGACAGGAGAGGACCTACACTGCAAGTGCTGCTGTGACCTCGGTCTGGAAGAGACAATGGCTCGAGTGTCTGGGGAAAGGGCCCCTGCCTTCACATCGGAGGAGTTGGAGAAACTCATGGATGGGGTCCTCCCCCAGTACACGCTACTCTACAGTCCTCCAGACAAACAGGTAAGTACACTGGGAGCATGCTGTATGGGCTATGCCTGTGTGGAGAGGGGCGGATATAAGAAGGAAGGGGGGAGAGTGCGGCGTGCATGAAACAACGGTGAGTGCATGTGCCACATGGCAAGGGTAGGGATGGGGGCCAATCACTTTGACGGTGCAGTTGGTAATAACTTTCTCTTCCCTCTGTACAAATCATGTTGGTCAACGCCCACCAGAAAAAACATATTTGGCGTGCCATTGCCAAGGACGTCCGGACCCTGGGGGTCTACCACAGACAGAGCACCCACTGCCGTAAAAGATGGGAGGACATTCGCCGCTGGAGCAAGAAGACGGCGGAGGCTCAGCTGGGTATGGCCTCCCAACGTGTGAGGGGTTCTCTGTCGCACCATGACCCCCCAGATGTTCAGGATCCTGGTGGTGGCGTCCCCGGAGTTGGATGGGCGCTTGAGGGCATCACAGCAGCCACAAGGGGGTGAGTACACTCGCATTCTGCTGATTTTGCGCGCAGTGGAGGTGTCTGGGTGGGGGAGGTGGGCTGTGGGTTTCCCTAGGCCAGGGCAAATTCCGTAGGCAAGGTCCCTCCGTTAGATAGGCCATGTGGCACCCCACCGCACCTCTGTAGCGTGCCAACTACACCTAGTCATGCCCCTGTGTCATCCATGTGTGCAGATGTTGTCCATAGCCTAGTAGGCCATTTCCCAGGAATTGAACAGTGGAGCCCAAGAGCGCGGCGTAGTGCAGGGGACTTCTGTGTCTGTCGTGTCTGACAATGGTAGCGGTAATGCATGCACTCAACATGTCTTTCTTCTGTCGCCCCCCCCCCTTTTTGTGGTCTCCCTGTTCTTGTGTGCATTGTCATCATCAGGCGGAGGAGCAGTGGCACCCGAGCACGAGGGGGCTGCATCCCACATGGCCATGGAGGGCCACACTACGGAATCGGACTTCACCAGTGGGACGGAGGGCGAGGGGAGCTCCACGGCGGGGACAGGAGCTGAGACTAGTGACACAGACTCGTCCTCTGATGGGAGCTCCCTTATGGTGGTGGCAACATCTGTGCCTCCCCCATCTACAGGTACAGCCACTACCCACCCCTTCCAGCACCACCCTCCCAGCAGCCCCTCAGCCTTCGCCCTGTGCCCGCTCACCCGGGAGGGTGGGCATCACCTTCGCCCCAGGCACCTCAGGCCCTGAACCAGTCACCCCTGCTGCCCTCAGTGAGGAGGCCATTGACCTCCTCAGGTCCCTCACTGTTGGGCAGTCTACCATTTTGACTGCCATCCAGGGTGTAGAAAGGCAGTTGCAACAAACCAATGCATTCCTGGAGGGCATTCATTCTGGTCAGGCGGCCCTTCAGCAAGCTTTTCAGACTCTTGCCTCAGCACTGATGGCAGCCATTGTCCCTGTGTCTAGCCTCCCCCCTCCAACTTCCTCCACTCAGACCCAATCCCCTCTACCTCAGCCTAGCCCAAGCACACCTACAGACCAGCATTCACACATGTCAACACACAAAGGAAGCTCAGGCAAACATAAGCACCACACATCCCACAGGCACTCACGCAAGCATCACACACATGCAGACCCACCAACATCCACTGCCTCCACTGTGTCCCCCTCCTCCTCGTCTCCCTCCTCCCTCCCTGTCTCGTCTACACTCACACCTGCATACACTACCTCCACAGCTACTACTATCATCACCAGCACCACACCCCGCTCATGTGCAGTCACCACCCCCACTACCATTCACACGTCCCCTGTGTCCTCTCCCAGTGTGTCTGTGACGCCCCTTCCCAAGATACACAAACGCAGGCACACACCCACCCAACAGGCATCCACCTCACAACAGCCTCCAGCGCATGCACCTTCACCCAAAGTCAGCAAACAAATACCTCCTACAACCACAACCTCTTCCTCCACTCCCAAACCCCCTCCAGCTACCTGTCCTGTGTGTCAAAAAAACTTTTCCTGTCCAACCTTGACCTCTTTCCCACACCTCCCCCACCCCGTCCGTCTCCTAGGTCCCGAACTAGCACCTCAGCCACAACATCTCCGGGACCAGTGGTGCCTGTAGTCACCGGAATCTGGAGTGCACCGGCCACCAGGCCAGCCAGTGTGGCACGGAGCCACAGCACAGACAGTCCTCCACCTGTGAAGCATCAGAAGTTGGCCAGTGCCCGGCGGGAGAGGGGGAAGACTCCAGCCACCAAAGTCGCTCCCAGGGTTACAGGTGGGAGTGTGGAGTCTGCTGCAACACCTTCCAAGGTGGGGAAGGGGCACAAGAAAGTCAGCAAGTCTGGGAAGAGCAGCACGGCGGAGAAGACTGCCATCATCCCAGCTGCCCAGGAGGCCACCGCCAGCACAAGCCCAGCTGCCCAGGAGGCCACCGCCAGCACAAGCCCAGCTGCCCAGGAGGCCACCGCCGGCACAAGCCCAGCTGCCCAGGAGGCCACCGCCAGCACAAGTCCAGCTGCCCAGGAGGCCACCGCCAGCACAAGCCCAGCTGCCCAGGAGGCCACCACCGACACCAGCCCAGCTGCCCAGGAGGCCACCGCCAGCACAAGGCCAGCTGCCCAGGAGGCGACCGCCAGCAAAAGCCCTGCTGGGCCATGAAGGACCGCCAGCACAATCCCCGCTGGGCCATGAAGGACCGCCAGCAAAAGCACCGCTGGGCCATCAAGGACCGCTAAACAGGGCACCGCCGCCTCAAGCACCACTGAACAGGGCACCGCCGCCTCAGGAACCACTGAACAGGGCACCGCCGCCTCAAGCACCGCTGGCCTATAAGCGCCAAGGGCACTGACGCTACTGAGTCCATCACAGGCAGAATGGCACTCTGGGCACCATGCCCCCTCCAGAACCAGTGGAGAGATCCATCCACTACCTCTGACCTTAGCAGGATGAAGCACTGTGGCATTGCACTCCCCAGGATGGAAAAGTGGGCAACCCACCCACTGTATAGACTTGAGAGACTGTGGCTTTGCACTCCCTAGGATTGAACAGTGGGCATGTGGCCCCCTTGTGGATTTGGCGGTGTGCACCCTTTCCCTCCCCCCTGAGGTGCCTGTTTTGTTGCTCTCTGATGCCCCTGCAGTGTTCTCTCCATCATGGTCGGGGATCTTGTGTGGGCCTCGCCCATACCATGTGGGCCCTGTCTTCCACGGACTTAATTGGAGCACTACCTGAACTACTATGCTTTGTACATATTTTGTACATGGTGTATATATATATATATTTTTGCCTACTCGATTTTAATATATTACAATGGTTACACTCATTTTCTGTTGTCTTTGCATTCTTCCGGGGTGTTGGGGGGGTAACTGTGATGTATCAATATGCATTAGTGTGTGTGTTGTAGTGGGTGAGGGTGGGGGTGTTGCGTGTGTGTGTCCCTGTTTTTTCCCTCCCACTCCCCTGTGTCGTAGGTGCAGTACTCACCGTGGTCTTCGCCGCCGGCGTTTGTACTCCTGGTAGAGGAGCAGGAAGACTATCGCAGGGAGAATTTGGAGTTCCGGGTCCATGGTGTCCTCGTTCCTCGTGGGGTGTGTAGAGGTGAGCGTTTTCCCTTTGGAATCCTGTTTCCACCATGTTTTTATCCACCGTAAATCCACCCAGTAAAAGGTGGCGGATTGGTGGGTTGTAATAGTGTGGGCAGAACATTGTCTCCCGCCTGTCTGTTGGCGGTGACCGCTGCGCTGTTTGTTTGTACCGCCATGGCAGTCGGAGTGTTAAAGTGGCTGTCTTTGTTGGTGGTTTCCGCCACGGTCGTAATTGCAAAATTTTTACCGCCGGCCTGTTGGCGGTCTTACCGCCGCTTTAACACCGTCTGCCAGGGTTGTAATGACCACCTAAATCATGATCGTCAGAAGCTCTCGTTTAAAGGTCCATCTTATTTCGCCACCTTAGCCATGTCCCCACTTTTCTAAATTATTGCTGTCATTCTACTGACCCTGATGCTGAAGGTCAGCTTCTCACAAGCTGCTCTCCTTGATCTTGTTGAGATGAAAACTGTGTGGCGCCAAGTCCCTGCACTCTGGGCAATCGTCCCTTTGAAATTATTTATCTTTATCTCTTTTGCTTCAACACAGATTATACATAGTGATCAACTACTAGAATCCTGCAGAATTTGAGTTTGCACTACAGTGAGTTACAAATCTCCCCAATTTACCTAACATGATCAATGTATTTGTATATAGTACATAAGAAACAAATTGACCCAATAAAGTTAGGTTCATTAGTTATGATATTAGGAGGAGACAGGCTATTTTGAGTTTGGCATACCCTTGAATTACAACAGTGTGTGTGATGGATTCTCAAGGATCCTCAAAACCCTAGTTTAATCATAGAGTATGGAAAGCGTTCAGTGAAAGAGAATATGTTTTGTTTTATTTAAAGGAAAACAACAGCACTGACAGCCACCTAATAGGTTACAGTAATATACTGGTGAGTTTCCAATGTTCTAACACTCTAATCAAATTTCATTTAGAATTGAACCAAGAGACACTTGGCAGTATTTACTGTAAAGATTCTGTGAAATGTAGCAAAACAGCATTATTAATTTAGACATTTCACAATGGAACTGTGAGATGTCAGATTGGCCTCCAAATATGTGTTTACAGTACCAAAGAATGCCATTGCCAGGTTGACCAACACCTATCAATTAATGCCCTCATTTAGGGATTCTACAAAAGTTTGTAAATGTTAGAGCAGTTGTCGTTATTGTGCAAATTATCTATAGAATTTGAATCATTATCTTCCTACTGAGATGCACTCCATGACTATCTACCATATGTCATGGGGGCTTGATTGGTAGGCTACCATACCAGTGAAGGTAGTTGGAAAGTGGGGAACACCAAAGTGATGTTCAATAGTTAGCAAGGAAAAACATTATTTGTACAATGCAAAGTGCTGAGGGAACACATGCATACTTTTCAAAGTACAAGTCTGAGGATATATGTGTATAAACCTGCATAAAACGCTATCACAGTGAGCAATTTGTTTCTGAAAACAGGTGCTTGCTTCCTTTACTTGGGCCATGAGGATGTGACCTTGAAATAAAGGGCCACTAAATTTTCACAGCATCGCTGACATGCACGTTAATGTCAATGGACAGAATTTATACAAACCCAGCTAGTGTTTGCTGTGTGTATGTGGAAGCATTACCATTGAGTGCACCCCTACCGCGGGACTCCAAGGGCAGTAAGACTAGTGGACTGGATATATGTATGTGAAAAATAACAATATCTATATGTTAAACATCTGATGTATATAGTATTTTATAACAATGTTTTACTTATATTGGCTGGGAATCAGTTCTGTTTGTGCAATTATCCTTCATCCACCTTCTCCAGGTTTGCCTATTTTGGCAAACTGATGTTCCGTGCATTCCTGCACCCCCAGAGGCTGTTTGACCCATTTGCAGGCAGCTATATTCCGGCCACCCACTGTGAAAAGTTGTTAAAGGTGTAACAAAAACAAAAGTAGAATAGCTCAGCTAGGAATGAGAGGTATTATTGGGAATGACAGCAGGGAAGTGAGGAACAGGAAAGAGAATCATAGAAGAAGACACGTATGGGAGCTACCTCGGAAATGTGGCTTTCTTTAGTGATACCAATGCAATCTATTTCATTACCAAATGCTTATTAGAAATGTAAGCTATGTACATGCATACATCCAATAAAGTACTTGTTAAGTCCCATTATCAACATTCCTTGTGTGGCATTCTTTTGAATACAAAATGATGAGGTTGAGGAAGAACTAGTACTTAGGGCTGATTCAGGATGTGATTGACAAAGTCTCAAAGCAATTGGCGAAGGTAGGAAAACCAAACAAGCTAGTGACTCAGAAGGGCTGGCCCAAGGTCCATTGTCCGTGCACTGTACACATAAGATGCATTGCAGACAACCAAAGCCACCCAGTTAAACCTACCAAGGGAATTGTGATTTTAAAAGAAAGCACACTTTAACCAAAACTTCTGTGTTGTGTTAAAGGGAGAGAGAAATACAGTGCTACAGCACTACTTTGCAGTTCTTTGGGACACTGTCCAACACAAATAATGATCTGCATTTGAAGGTAAATCACAGCACAGCACTTTCCACTGGGATTAGACAGTAAATCCCAGCACTACACTTTACACTGGGTTTGCATCACTTCTATGACTCAAGCACAGTGCAAAGTATTATAATGAGGGCCATTAGTACATTTCTCCCACATGTTCGTTATAGCATCTGACTGATATTATTGTCACCAATAACGCATTAATTCAGATCCCAAGAGCTGTGAAATCGTAGTCAAACAGCAAATATATTCAATTTAAAGAGCATTATTAAAACTCAATTTACAGAGTTACAACTTGCAAGAGTATGGCACAATCGAACTTGATTGGGTACTGAGTCATGTGTCTGCAAGGAGTGAGGTATAGTCTCACAAGTGCCTTCATGATATCCTTCAAAGTAAATAGAGATAGCATCTCATTATTACATGATGTCTCTTTTACAGTAAAGCAATAACAGTTACATAAACTTTGAAAATGTTGCACAGCTACACTAAAGATACAAATTGCTTACAGGCAGAAGGGAAATGGAAGGAAGAAAAATAAAAATGCAGTTCATGACAGAACACAATCACCTAACCAGGAGTAACATGAGTCATAAATCGTGATGGTGAACTCGGAGCAAGTTTTTCATTGAAAACTTCAACCCTCTAAGTTGAAGAGGATGTTCCTTAACAATATGTGTTTTTATATTCTTGCTTCAACATATTCTGTCATGTCATAGCTCTATGACTAATATTACTATATCTTCATGTTACCCATATCATGGTCATCAGAAGGATGCACTGCCACACATGTAATACGCAGGTATTTATCACCATGGACCACACATAAAAGGTGCAGTTATCCAGTGGCAGCTGCTTTGGAAAAGTAATGAACAGACAAGAGGCACTCGTTGAATAAGCACTTGTATAACAATGAGTACAAAAGATATCTTCTGAAGTCACTGCAATTGTCCTATGAAGTAGAACACCATGCTATGTGTCTTTAGGATGGTGTGAGATACAAACACAAAAATTGAGAGGCGAGGCAGTCTTCAGTGCGATTCCAAAACTCTTGAGCTTTAATATCAAAGTCCAAACTCAATCCAGTCAGTTATTCAGCAATACTGCCATGAATCATAGTCTTGAAATTCCAATCAGACCCCACAGCTTTGGAAATGTAGTGGTAGTGCAGGGGGAGGGATGCTCAATTAAAAAAAGTAATTAATGAATTGAAAATTCACTTACCTATGAAAGGCTGCTGCCTCTCCGTCTTCTTCTCTTCCTGGCAGCACGGATGCACACAGTCTCTAAGACTTCCCTAAGTCAATCACAACCCTGCTGTCACCAGCATGACAGCATCATCATGATTGGTCTGAGTGGCCTGGTTTGGCATTCAGACAGGGAGTGGGAGCCTGTGCATGTTCTTCACCCAGCTGTGCAATACAGCCGGGTGGAGAAATACTAAGTGCTCATGTCTGTTTGGCCGGCCCAAGACGTCTCCCCAAACCGTTGATCTCACTTATGGTGCACATACCACTCATCCTCCGTAGGGCAGCCCAGGCCCTCCCCACCCTAACCGGGCTCTGCACTGAAAAATAAAACGATAATAACATTGTGTTATTATCATTTTATTTTTCCTTATTTGCACTGCTCAGAGCAGTGGGGCAATGCTCCTTTGCCTTAGCAGAGGGGCCGCCGCTACAGTTATCTATGCCCTTGGGACGCAATGGACAGATTCCCCCCTGCTTTGTTTGTACCTTGCACAATTTTGCTACCTCTCAAATGTGATTCACTCATGATCTTGGCAGTTGCCAGATGAGTTGGTCAGCATTCTGTCATGGCTCCAGTAACTGTCTCACAGTCTTTGGCATTTGCTGAATATCAAGTCAGCATCCTGCAAGATGGTCAATGGTGAAAAAGTCAGCTTGAATTACATGTTTCTAGTAGGTTTTGATACCTGGTCTACGAGTATTATTAACTACATAATCCAATCCTCATTTTCTGGGATGATCCCAAAGGAAAATGGTGGACATTACTACCTGTTTATGTTGCTTTCATTTCCAGGTGATGACCGCTTTCAAAATAGATACCGAGAGGTAGCCAGATCAGCAGCTTGCTTGTTGCTTCTGTTCCTCATTCCTGTGGATTTGAATGTCTATTTTTCTTCTGCAGCTTCTGCTCCAGAATTCATGGATCCGTATTAGGATGGTCTACCTGGGACCTTCAGAGTAAGTTGCCTAAGAGACCTGCTCTTGACAGGAACTGTTATGTAGGCTGTGGTGTAATTAAAACTTGTGACCTGTGGTTATGCACAACACTTGGCCACAATCCCAACTCACTTATCAGTTTTACCCACTTTATCCATATTGATTATTAATCATTGTTGGTATTATGTACTAATTTGCCTTTCTTCTGATTTTTTTATAAAATTGTTTTGTCAGTATATTTGTAAACAACTCAAATTGCAAATCTTAGGAGGTACCGTTTATCATCCAACACTCATCAAAGTTAATGCTCCCTTGGTTGAACGCCAAAGGTATCAATACAAAAATATTGCAGAAGGTTGATAGGCACTATTAAACACTGATAGTCTCGCACAGGCAGAATCTGAAATGGTTTAGTGTAATACATTGCTTCTCATTTCATTTATGAAGACCAAAATGCCCCAGAAGGAACTAAAGCAATACAAGTAGATTTCAGACAATGATCATATCTAAGCATGTTAGTCGGAAATTGTGACAGCATGAAGGTATTATCAAAAGGTGTACTGTTGGGTCCAGAGGGAGTGGTAATTGTGTTACACACTGAGCTAGTAATTCTTCTAGAACAACTGAAGCACAGTTGGGTGTCCATTAGCATCCTTTCAGATTGAGAAAGTAATTTCTGAATATTCTCTCTCTAGAAATATGACCATTTTCGGTTTAGAAGGTTATTAATTATTTTGTATATTATGGGGCATATTTATGAGATGTGATGCAATGCTCCATTGCAACAATGTTGCATCAAAAAAACTTGCGCTGTGTAGCGCCATTTTCCTGTGATATTAATGCACCCGATTTACGGTTGGGAGCACCATGTCACAAACTCCAAAGGTGCGATGCATCTTCTAAAAAAAAAGACACAATGTGTCATAATGCAACTGGCTCCTGCAAGATGCAAAGCTGATTTGTGTGTCATAAAGCACTTGTAAGTGCTACAAAACAGCATTGCGTCTATGTATTTCAAAACATTGAACAGCAAACAGAAAAGAAGAACAAACATTAATCAAAAATGGACAAAGCGCCGTCTACAAGTAAGGAGGGCAACAATTCTAATCCCAGCCAAGATGACCAGACAACAGGCCAGTGGAGGGGGAAGAGGAAGACCAATTACAGTGAGGATGAGAACCAAAACTTAATAGCTGAGGTGAGAAAAAATGTTGACCTTCTCTTTGTCACCTCCAAATTGCGATTAAGGAAGAAGGAAGCCATTTGGCAAGCCATACCGCACAAAATCAACAGTGTGGGGCAAACAAAGAGTACAGTACTGGAGTTGAGAAAAAGGTGACATTACTATAAGCGCAAGACCAAATAAACTGGCCAAGAACCTCAGGGCAGCCATGAGGACCAGAAGAAGACCTGATGTCCAGGGGGATTTGGACCCATTGAAGGCGCAGGTGGTGTCAATCATCACAACAGAGTTGTTGGCAGGAGGTACTGGACAGGACAGTGCTGTGGTTGAGGACCAGGAAGAACTACAGGGTAAGTGAAAACAAGGGACCATGGGGTACATTAAAGACATTTATAAGGCAACCCAGCACAGAAAGTCACTTTGCTGCGCTGCATTGTGCAGCAGGAATGTCTCACATAAGGGCAAGAATGTCTCACATATGAATTCATGCATCATATAACTCTCAAATTATTGTCCCGTCACATATGTTTTACAGCAGCTCTGCCAACTTTCACTCATCGATGCATGATGTGTTGGTCTAGTCCAGGGTCTAATTCCACAATACAAATATGAAAACTGTGACTGGAGCTGCACATCCTGCATGTCTATTGCAAACTGTGCAGATTTGTCAGTGTCAATGTTGGA
This sequence comes from Pleurodeles waltl, assembly GCF_031143425.1. NCBI lineage: Eukaryota > Metazoa > Chordata > Amphibia > Caudata > Salamandridae > Pleurodeles > Pleurodeles waltl. The sequence goes on along the minus strand of NC_090450.1, from coordinate 73,443,880 downwards.
TCCCTTGCAACATGTAACAAGTGTGCTTGTCTTGGGGCTACACAGCCAAAAGTGGACTGGAATAGAATGTTTAGTACTGTGCCTTGCTAGAGTGCTACCTTCTCAGACAAGAGGCATTCAGGATCAAAGTGTGTGCCTGCTCACCAAGAAGAATCATCTGAACAGCCAGGTGTGCAGTAATTTGAACAAAACCATTTTGCACCCAGTTGTCCTGATGTGCTGGATTATGTGTTCGCAGGTGTTGGCTGACATTTAAAAGACCACCCTACACCCTGTCTTGCTCATGTGGAATATTGGGGTGGGAGTTAAGGCAAGTGATGTACAGAAGATGTCCATGATTTTTTGTTGGAAGCATAGATGATGTGTGAGCTAGGTGGGGCCCGGTAAGCTGGGTAAAGGTCAGACAACACTGTGTATGACAGTCTAACACATGTGTTGCAGCCGTGCACAGATGCTGTGGTAAAGGGAATAGGTGTACTCGAGTCTACATGGGATTATGGCCTGGGGATGGTGTCACAGGTGGCAGGAAGGAAACAAAGAAGAGAAGTCTGACTATGCAACATATGTGAATTTATGTGGATGTGAAACAGGGACGTGTGAATTGTAAGGTTGATGAGGTGTCCATGATGATTGTCATGTGTCTGGAATGGGTGGAGGGTGAGGGTTTTGGACCCAATTGTGTGGGCAAACAGGGTAGGTCCATGTTGCAGATTATCCTCATTAACATCTACTGAGTTTCTTTATGACCCAATACTCTCACATATGGGTAGGCATTCTGCACAACAGCGTAAGATGACCAAATATTTGTGTTTTTTTGTCTTCTGAGAGTCATTTTATGAAATGGGTGTCATTGGTGTATGAGATTAAGTAGGGTGTCTGGGTCTGAATGATGATTGCATGGGGAGTCATGTACAAATACAACTGTGTGTGGCTGAGTGAAGAGATTAGTGGCTGTGCAGATGAGTATGTGGGCAATTCCATTCATAGAGGGGGGGGTCAGTGTCTACTGTTCTGTACTCTGGAGATGACTGTGTGTGCTAGGATATTACTGGAAATCAAAATAAAATTGAAGTATGTTACATACATGTCTTTATCCATTCTTAAGTGTTGCAAGGTTGCTTGATGTGTGGATGTACATGGATGTGTGAGAAATATGACACCATGCCACATAATGGCTTATAATTGCTTGCAAGGCAGTACAGCACGGCAAAATGTTGTGTTCAACTGTGTGCAAGGCAGAGTGCAGGATCATTTATGAAGCATAACCAAATGAAATTACTTGGACACTGCTGTGATATAAACCTATGTCTAGGGGGAATGTTGGCACCCTGGTGTCATAGTGCAATGATCTCATCAGTGGGCTGAAGAATCTAATGTAACATCAATGTAGGCACTAACCACACAAATTATATACAATTTAAAAAGTGCCCATTTCCTGCTCTTACTCTTTCCTATTATGCAGGCTAGCAAGCTGCCAAACTACGTTGTGTTGTGTGTCATTAAACTAATGGTACCTCTTGTTCATATAGAAGTTGTCTGAATAATGTTAGGTTCTGCCATGTGTAGGGCAACACAAGTCTAACATGGTCTAAACTACTTCTTGTAACATATGACCTGCAAATCCATGTGTATTTGACAAATGAAAAAAACAGTCTGAATTTCAGTAAAAGTACTTATGCCTACATATATCATGGATCAATATTGATATATCCCCATCTATTTCCAGAGGAATAAACAGCATCTCCTTAGAGCTTTCTGTTCTTGATGACCAATCTGGTGAGGACACCATCCTGTCCCCCATGGACCTTCAGACAACTCATGGACTCCATTGAATAACCTCTTCCAGTCTTGTCAAGTGAGGACGATGTTGCAGGGTCTCCAGAGGAACTATCAGCCACTGAACTGGCCCCATCTAGCTTTGCCATCCCATCTGAGGACTCCAAGGCCCCCTAAGTTGAATTTCAATGGTGAGTGGTAGGAGTCCAGCAGTGAAGGGCTGATGTTTGTGGGCTGTTATGAAGACCATAGCAGACACCGTAGAAGGAGTCTGTAGGTGTCTGAGTCCTAAGAATGGCATAGCTAAGGCTATTACAGACAGCTATCCTTGGCTACATTTGATTTCTGAGTCCTTAGTTGACATTGCTGGTGTAATTATGCATAGGGGACACCATCAGCCCTCTACGTATGACATCAGCGAAGTTGCCATGCAGCTGCAGGTCATCCAAAGCATCATGGGATCATGGCCATCCAATACCTTGTTGGGGACCAGTGTCAACAGGTAATTGTGAATAATACTACACTGGGATAAGTAGGATAAATGTGTCCTTCTGCCCCTAAGAGTCCTCATATGTTTTGAGTGAGAGTGTAAGCACACATTACATATATGGTATATTGTACACATTTATTGCTGCATGGGAGACAGGGCACAGAAGTAGGAACAAATGAACACCTCTCCAGGGGTATATAACATAGAAGACTTAGAGACCTGAATAACTGAAAGTAGATACCCAAAGTGAACTGCATGTTGTGAAACACTTGCCAAGTAGTCAATGCCAATAATGATGGAGGTTCTTCAGGCAGGTGTGGATACATTCAAGATTTGTAACCAGCCAACAGGGAGGCATTTGCACCACGGTGCAACAGTGTGTACTGTAAAAGGGACTGTCCCACCACAGCCAACATTAGTATGATGGCACAGAGGCTTGCAAGCTCATCCCCTATGCCACACATACGGATTTTCAATTCATTCAGGTCTTTCAGGGCCTGAGCCTCAAACAAAGATCTTGTGGCAGGGGTTGAGACTATGGCCTGTGTGGCTGGCACCTGATGGACAGTAGAAGGGCCTGGAATCACCTGAGTGTCACGTGGCTGCTGGTGGGGACCCTCCTGTGGTTTCTTGCCATTGGAATGTCCTATGTGTGCCCATCTTCCTGCATTCCAGATTCCTGCAGATTTGGCTTGTTCATAAAGCACCCCCATATTTTTTACGCCTTGACTGCATTCCGGATGTGGTGGTAGCACTCCAAACATATTGCGTATTGTTTGGCCTGTTCATCTGTCATGTTGTCTAGGGACATAAAGGTAGAACATATCAGATCAAGTTGGAAATACACATGATGTCTGTTGGAAATATACATGATGTCTGCCATAATAGGCTTACCTTGTCATACAGTTATATATGGCATACCAGCCATGACCAAATATTAAGACAGAGATATTGACAATATATCTTCTGTAAAAATACATCTCCTGATCAAACAAGGCAAACTGACTCAAGTGCTGGCAGCGTAGGCATACTATATGGAAATGTAGTCACAAATTATAACCGCATCATTCCTGACCCTGAGTCACAAGCATGGTGATACGTCCAAATGGAATAGGACACATGGTCCAGATATGGTCACAACAGTGTTGGTATTGCATTCTGCAGCTGGGTTTGTAATTTGCTCATTAACATATGTGAAATGAGTTAAGTTAAGCAAGTCCAGGTAGTGTGCCTCTGGATTGCATTACTCCTCTGGAATTACACAAGGCAACTCACATTACTGTCTTGACTTACTCAGTGCCAGGTAGTCAAAACATAGAAGGAGGATGGGTAGATACTGCCTAAAGGACATACCTATTGAGCATTTCACCAAAGTAGACTCAGGTAAATACCACCAAATCTAACACATGGCTTCTGGTATACAGTTGTAGCAATCCCATGGTAACCTCGACATAATTAAATGTCTATTCACACATTCTGCCAAGTCTGCTTTCCTCACTGCACATTATACATTAGGCCATTCATCTCAGGAGTGTGTGCATGCATGCTGGAGTACTCATCTGTACAAGTACATTGGGGTGTATGATGCAGGGAGCTTTGCACCATGAGTCAAGAGTGACTGTGTTGGTGATAGCCAGAATACGTTACCCCACCAATAGTGAGCAGTGTAAAGGGGCATATGCTGTTGACAAAGTGCATACCGGCATGTGGACTTTTACATTCTGCAGCAACATTACTAAATACCTGGCATTGTATGAATGCCTCCCAGAAATGGGACACAGACTATATGAGGCCATGCGTTTGTCATTTCAATGTAAATCCATGTGCAGACTGGTGACATTTGTCCAATGTGTTCCAAATTATTCTGTTTGTACTGAGGTAGGAATCCTAACATCATGTCATGACATGCCAACCCATATGTCCATACTCTGCCACGTGGACCTCTACTCTCACAATGTCCATCAGTAAGGCAGTCTAGTAATGATTTGTCCACCAAGATGGTGAAATAGAGTTGGAGGTCTGCTTCCATACAGCCTCCATGGTATATGTGTAATTGTTCCTCTGTCACTTCATTTCACATATGTTTGACATGGGCTCCCCTGAGGGATGCTCAAGTACTCATGAGGCTGGATTACAACAGCCATACCTCAGGTTAAGGGAAGCAAATGAAGAAACACAAATACTACTGATGATGTACTAACATCCTTACAGCAAAACATGTTGATATGTCATATGTCCTCTGTCATGACTGATATTAGTAATTAGGAGATCCCAGAAGGTCTCAAATTCTCCCTTGGTGTACGGTGCAAGTCTGCCTACAAGACAATATTTGGAACATTGCTTTGTAAATAATGCAAATCCACACTATGTATATATAAGGAACAGTACTGTTACATCCCAGTGAGCTGGCATATTCAACAAATTGGACACACATATGTATACAATTGTATGTATATAGGAGGTGCAGCTAGTCACCTTACATGGCAAAGCTGGCTGGATGTTGACGCTCACAGTAGCTCATCCCATGCCTAAAGCATGCCTCAGGCATATGATTTTTTGTGTACTGCTGGGCAGCACCATTTCAGGCCCCATTGCACCATGACACAAGGGGGAAACCCATTGTCCATAGACAGCCCAAAGTAGTGCTGGGATGTAAAAGGACAGGTATACACTGTATGTAAAATTGTAAGGACCATATCAGACTATTCATGTCACTGGTGCACAAAGAGCTGGCTAGCGGAAAAGCATGCTACTTGCGACATGCTACAAGGGTGCATGTACGGGAAGACAGTTTAAATTTTCTGTCCTGAAAGGCCCACCTTTCTGAACAAATACAATTGCCTGGGGCATGTTAATCTTTCAATGTGTGCAGGACAATGTAGCAAACATAAGAAGGCTAACATTATAGGAGATTGAACAGATGGTCATCATCATCATAGGAGATTGAACTTTGCAGTCGTCCTTATACATCACTTGTGCTGGGTAGAAAAATGTTGGAGTCATGCCATGCACAAGTACGTATGTGAAATCAGGTCATGTTTATGAATAGATGCGTGTAAAATCTAAAAATATATGCCCACGACACCCTAAACAGCTCCTTTAGGCAGGGTATAACATTTGGACAGATTTACACTGGATTCTTGTTAACACCACATTCAGTGATCAGCCACTTATATGTTTACATTTTTTCAAACTCTGATAGTCACACAACTACATGCAGATGGTACATACATAAATACCTACAGGGACGTCAATCTCCACTCCAAGATGTTGTAACAGATCTGCCTCTTGGGACATCACATCAGCCCGTCGATGTTTCAATTGGTAGATGGTGCGCTCCACCCAAACACCTTGAAGATGTGCCAACGTATCCTCTCCCAGTGCACCCTCTCCCAGCGCTACTTCCATTCATTAGTGGGGTATCTCTGGCGGACCCTACACCCTGCTGCCATCATGTTAGGAACACAATGGACCGCCAGCGATAGCAGTCCCCCAAACTCTCCCTTTGTAAAGTGTTTCATTCTAGCCTTTCCCAGCGTGACCAAGCCCACGCTAGACCCACTAAACTCCTAACAAACACCCCTTAACCTAACCCCCATCCCCAACATATTAAACCCCCACATGGACAATCACCCAACAAAACAATGACAATAAAGTTAACAATTTACAACAGCAAAAAACACAGTTTTCACAAGACAGGGACAGAGCAGACACTGAGAAGGCCAGATTTCACACCAATCCACCAGCCAATCTGCTAAGCTCCTTCAACACCCAGCACAAACTAACAGATTGTAAGAGAAAATGAAACTAATTTTCACACTTCCTAGTATGCAGCCTGCAACACACATTGCATAATTTCCTGGGTGTATCCTGATCGTTTCCGACTTTTGTGTTGTTTCTTCTGCATTCAGTTCCATGCATCGCTTCTGACCGGCACAAGTGGTGCAATCCACCATGCAACTGGCCTAATGTGTAGGTTAACTGTAGAGGTCTGTGTAATGCTGGATCACACACCTTGGGCCGACTACCATTGACCCAGGACTGATGTGGCACTACTTGGCAGGAATGTGTGACAGAGGGCAGTGTCCACGTGGTGTGTGGTTAGTTTGAGGTATTTTATGTGCCTGTAACTTAATGCAAGTCCCCCGGCAGATTGTCTGTGGAATCAGTGTGAGTCCAAGGAATGCATGTGCATTCCTCATCACCCAGCCAGGGGAAGGGCAGGCAGTATGGCAGCACGGCATTACAAGAATCATGAGCTGTGTGATCACACGTCAGTTGTCACAACAAATACCAGGGTACACACCTGGATGATGTCCCCGACAGTCAAATGTGCATTGAAAGATTACTGCTGATCTCTATGACTCACTCTATTGTATTCCCTATTCTAACCAAACTCTGTATTCTTGCAATGCCTCAGGAATCCTTCCTTATCATGCGTCTCAGATGCAAAAAAAACACACTTAGAGAAGCACTGAGACAAACTGGCTCACCCATACTTCAGTGTATGTCACACATAGCTTGCAGATTATTTGTCAGACAGTCATGTGTTACGCATAAAGCTAGCCAAGAACCTCCATGTAAGGTAGTGGCACACACACTTATGAACTCAAGGATATATGTATGAACCAGGTTGTGTGACACTTGCACAATCCAACATTGGTACATACCCAATGTAAATCTATTATATTATTTTAGCCACCGAAGCCCACCTTGCAGAACCCTGCGAGGGGTGATTCATCTTGAATGACACATTGCTTCAAAAATCACGGCATTGCATAACTCAGCAGCAGGAAGAGGTTCCATGACCTTCCTGCACAAAAACAATCCTTAAAGGTTTATTCCTCTATCTCTGTGTGACACAAAATGCAGCACACGTCGTAAAAGGTAGTAACAAGATCAATTGAGTAACTTATCCTCGTTATGCCTCACCTGTGGAGGCATGTTTCTACAATGCATTCCCAGGTTTACCTGGTTTGGCATATATGACATGCGTCATAAACCTTTTTGCATGGAAACACCCACACAATGCCCATGAAACACCTCCCTTACACACAGTAATGCAACCCAGCATTTAGCGCTGTGTTGCATTACTCAAGATTTTTGACGCCGTTCAAAGCCACGCAAAGTGGCTTTGCGTGACTTAAAAAATCTGAGTTAGAGATTTGCATCACAAATGTACCATGATGCACGTGCAACCATGAGGCAGGCCTTTCATAAATATGCCCCTAGCTCCATAGACAAACACAGACATGGCTATTATGTCATACATATCTATATTTTAGTTGGTATGTTGTATTCTTCAGATTTCTTAGCTAACAAATAGACCATTCCCACATTGCCTATTCTCGAAGTGCTCATTGATGATACTGGATTGATGGTTCTGGAAGATATAGGCCTCATGTGCACTTCCTGGGTATTTGGCCAGCACATTTGTGAACATCCTTAGATGGTCTACTATGGCATGGAAATTGATGGAATATGTGTGCTTACGGTTTCTGTACAGGTAGGATGGTTCAGCAGAGGGAAACCAATTGCACATGTGCAATCAATGGTACCTAAGACAAGGGGAAATTCCAAAATGTCTTAGAAGCCTTGCTTGGTGTTCAGTTGTTGTTGGGTCTTGGGGAAGAAGAGGCACTGGGGTGTGAACCTGATTATGGCCTCCAGAACAGAGGGTAGGAAGGCAGAAAATGATGCCTGTGAGATCCTTGTCACTCTGGCTGTTGTGATCTAGAATGAAACAGATGCCAAAACGTGGAGCACAGCCATTAGTTTGACATGTGAAGAAATGTTATTGGGCTCGGCAGTTGTGGCTGGAGACTTGGCCCAGTGTTGAGGAGCAATTCTATGACAGACTCCCTCCTGAGTCTGAGGAATTTGATGACCTGATTCTCCCAGAAGTCAATAAGGGATTATGTTGCCAGAACACTCGGTCCCTGCTCCTTCGCTGCCTTTGTGGGTATGGTGCTCCCCTTGCGACACCTATCTGCAGGATCACTACTTCCATGGCGTACTTGAACTTGGCAAATTGTTTTCTGTGGTTGCCTTTTTATGCCATAGCAGCTACTTAATTTCCTACACCTGGGTTGCCGATGTGCAGGATTTTTGGTGAATTTCAGGCTTTCCACACCGCTTCCCAACAGCAAACTATAAATATCACTGCACTGAATTAGAATTGCATTCGATTTTGTGGGGGGGGAATAGGTTTCCTTGCATATTTTAATTTGTGTGTGGTGCAGCTGGTTCAGGTGCGGATTTTGCCTGATGTAAGCCTTTAAATATGACACATTGTTAGACCTGGCAGCTCTTGGCATGGTTTCCCTGTACTTTTTGCTGCTGACCTCCTGTTTTTGGATCCTGTGCTGTAATTCGTTTTTGCTGGTTTTGATTCTCTGGGCACTTTACCACTGCTAACCAGTACTAAAGTGCAAGTGCTCTCTGTCTCAATTGTATTGGTAATTGGCTTTTCCATGATTGGCATATTTGATTTACTAGTAAGTCCCTAGTAAAGTGCACTAGAGGTGCCTTGGACCTGTAAATCAAATCCTGCTAGTGGGCCTCCAGCACTGATTGTGCCACCCCCATGAGTAGCCCTGTAAACGTCTCAGACCTTCCACTACGGTGTCTGTGTGTGCAGTTTTTATCTGTTTTAACTGCCAGTTTAAACTGGCAAGTGTACACACTTTTCAAGTCCAAAACGTCCCTTTTACTACATATAAGTTACCCCTAAGGTAGACCCAAATTAGTCGCATGGGCATCGTGCAGTGTATTTGAAAGGTAGGACATGTACTGGTGTGTTTTACATGTCCTAATTGTGAAATACTGCTAAATTTGTTTTTCACTATTGCAAAACCTTTCTCTCCCATAGGGTAACATGGGGTTTGCCTTGAAATATCTTTTAAGTGCCGTTTCCCCTTGGGGGCAGATAGAGATATGGAGTTTGGGGGTTCCTGAACTCATCATTTAAAAATACATTTGATAAAGTTGGTTTTTAGATTGTTAGTTTGAAAGTGCTGCATTTAGAAAGTGGGCATTTTCTTGCATAACCATTCTCTGCTTCTGCCTGACTGTGGAATACACGTCTGGGTCCGACTGACAGTTGGGCTTTCCTCTAGACAGTGACACAAAGGGAGCTGAGTTGTGTCCTGCTTTTCCTGATGAGTCTTTCTGGGCTAAAGTGGGAGGGAGGAGTGGGCACCTGCACTTGAAAGGGCTGTGCCTGTTCTCTCACTATACACTATACACTATACAATATACAGTCTCCAACCCCTAGTGTGTGTCTGGGTCAGGGCAAGGAGGAGGCAGGGTCTTGTGCACTATAAAGACTTTCCTTTGAAGTTTGCCTATTTCAAAGGCAGAAATGAATGCAAGTATTGGACTGCTGGCCCCACAACTTTAGATTACTTATGGATCAAGAGGAACCTCTGCCAATGAGAAAGGCTCGATGTTTGAGGAGTACCTGCCACTCTGCCTGTTGCTTTGATGTGCTGGCCTACTGCTGCTGCTGCTTCTGCCTTGGTAGTGAAAGGACTAGACTTTGCTTTCTGAAATCCTGCTTGTGAGGTTTCTCCAAGGGCTTGGACTGAGCTTGCTCCCTGTTCTAAACTCTCAGGGCCATCAAAGATGTCATCAGACAGCACCTGGGCTCTCTGGCTGAGACCCCTGACCTACCAAGTGGTGCCACATGCTGTCCCTTGGCCCTTGAAAGGAGGATTTGGTGAACCCAAGGTGGAAATCCATGCCCGAAAGCCGAGGGGCAGAAAATCGATGCAGCACCCACACTGCAGCTGTACAATTGATGCAGCATGTGCACTGTGACTGTAAAATGGAGGCAGAACCTGCCTCGTGGCTGCAGGAATCGATGCATTGCCTATTGCACAGATTCATCGTTGCCGTGCATCCAGATTTTCCATGCATAATTGCTGGGTGTCAAAATCTACAGCAACACCGCACGGACTCGGGCTGCGTGCCCGGAAATCGACCCATCGCTCTCCTGAGGTAAAAAGATCGATGCAAAGCCTACCCGGTGGGGAAAGAATCAATGCACGGCCTCACTTGCGAGTAAGGAATCAATGCATCTGTTGTTTTTCCGACTAATCACCTCTCCTGCAAGGCAAGAAAGGGATATCTCACTTGTGATGAATGGGGCAAGGACAAGAGGACCAGGAGTAATGACAATAACCAGTAAGTAATGAGACATTCTGCTGCAATGTTTGGTTCATCACAACAAGGCAGTGAAACACAGGGGAAGCATGCATTTTCCATAGTGATGTGACAACAGTGGGAAACAGATTGTTTACCACTGTTGTCATGTCATAGCAGTGAATAACCAGATTTTGATCAGTTTATTCATGCTAACGACTGTCAATGGAAGCCGTATATAACATACAGTTTACTCATGGACTCCCTTGTCCAGCTTCTCTTGCTTTCGACCACCTTTCTTTAACCCACTGACATCCATATACCCTCCTCTCCCTGACCCCCTTAATTCTCTTGTGCGTATCTCAGTTGCTAAGCTATTTGGACCTAAAAACTCTCTGCAGATTGACTAGGGGGTGTATCTTGATCAATAAAATGTGGGTTGTTTGAGTAGAGGGTATGCCCTAAAAGTATACCAAAAATGATAAGAACATCAAAAGCACACCACACAAATACCAGCAAAAGATAGCATGAATATGGAAAATAGATTATTGAGAGACACGGTTCCTAAGTGTGTGTGATATTACATGAAATGCACTTGGTCTGTATCTCATCTGAGAGCTGAACAAAAGTCACAGCAGATATCTGAAGAAGACTCGATGGCAACCAAAATATAGCAAGATCGCAGCTCTAGTCAGTTTCACAGTTTTCACAAGATATTCTTGTGTAAATAGTCTAAAAAATAATGATAAACATCATTATCACTTAAAAACATACAAGGTGCAAAATATAATAAAGCCCGTATTTAGGAACTAGGTGAGATTATGCTTTTCTAAGCACTTTAGGTGAATAAACGATTGACATACCTATACCTGACGCTCAAAAAAAGTTAACCAAATTCTCAGTTGGCCTTTCCCACACCATCCTACGAGCGAATTGGAGAACTCTTAGCCTTTGCATATGTGAAATGATCTCTTCATTGCACTTTTCTATATATACATATATATATACCGTATTTTACGGCGTATATGACGACTTTTTAACACCTGAAAATCTCTTCAAAAGTCGGGGGTCGTCTTATACGCCGGTATACGGCGTGCCTAAACTTCAGGGACAGGCGCCCTGTAGCTGAACCACCGTACGCTGCATTTGGAAATGAATTCCAAGCGTACGATGGGTTCCGCGTCCTCGCTGGCAGTTGTCTGGGCAGGCGCGTGTTCCTGCGCGTGCCCCAGGCTATTCAAAGCGCGCTATTACGGTACCATAGAAACAACATTTGTTTTCTGTTTTCTGTTTCTTTCTTCTCGCGCATGGCACATGTTAGGAGATTACCATATAGTAACGGCCATTTTGGATTGGGATATGACAATATTATAAAAAATTATATATTTTGACCGCATTTAACTTTGGTTGTACTGCAGTTTCAACAATCTTAAATGTAATATTCATTCTCCGTGATTGGCTGGTTGTTGTATTGTTGGTGATTCTGAGGGAAGGCAATCTGGTGAGCAGATACATGTGGTGGTGAATACAGTACAGCACAGCACCAGTACCAGTACCAGTATCTGTACCAGTTCATACAGTACAGCACCAGTACATACAGTATACAAATGGCTAACAGACAAGTCCCCATCCTGGCTCCACCAGCAAGAAGAAAGAAATATGAAGCCAGTTTCAAACTTAAAGTTGTAAACTTTGCCATGGAACATAATAACTGTGCTGCTGCAAGACAATATGGAGTAACAGAAAAGATGGTTCGGGACTGGAAAGCAAATGAAAAAGCATTAAGGAGTATGCCAAGGGGTAAGTGTGCATTAAGAAGAGGCACCCCACATTGGCCAGAACTCGAAAAACATGTAGCAGACATGGTGAATGAGCATCGCCAAAGTGGTTATATAGTGACACGAAATCAAATACGTTTGTTTGCCCTTCAGTGGGCCAAATCTAACCCAGATCACAGCAACAGATTTAAAGCCACTGTATCCTGGTGTACTAGATTCTTTGAAAGGCATAATCTGGTACTGAGGCAAAAGACGAAAATTGCACAAAAATTACCTGCAGATCTTGAAGCCAAAGTAAATAGTTTCCATCGATATGTAATACAACAGCGCAATAAACATGGCTATGCGTTAAGTAGTATCGGAAATATGGATGAAACTCCAATGAATTTTGATATGGTTGGAAATAGAACTGTCCATCCAAAAGGTGCAAAAACAATTTTAATTAAAACAACAGGACATGAGAAGTCCAGTTTTACAGTGGTACTAGCATGCACAGCTGATGGTGCCAAACTGAGACCAATGATTATTTTTAAAAGAAAAACAATGCCGAAATTCAAGTTTCCTGTTGGTTGTTTTGTACATGTACATGAAAAAGGCTGTATGGATGAAGAAGGGGTAAAGCTATGGCTTGATAATGTATGGAGCAGGCGGCCAGGTGGACTTATTCAAAAACGTAGTCTACTGGTGTGGGATATGTTCAGGGCTCATTTAACTCCCAGCACCAAGCAAAGGCTGGCAAGAATAAACACAGATGCAGCAGTTATTTCTGCAGGATTGACATCGTTGGTACAGCCACTGGATGTGTGCCTAAACAAGCCATTTAAAGATCGCATTCGAGAACAGTGGAATGAGTGGATGGTTAGCGGCGAAAAGTCATTCACAAAAGGAGGAAACATGCGTGCTCCACAGTTGGATGTTTTGTGCAAGTTTGTCATAAAAGCCTGGAATGATATTGATGCAGAAACAGTAATCAAGTCTTTCAAGAAGTGTGGCATTTCAAATTCATTAGATGGTATGGAGGACGACTACTTGTGGCAAGATGAAGAGAAAGCCGAAGATGAGACCACACCATCTGATACGGAATTAGATCCATACGATGACTGCCTTACAAATGTACCACAAGATGTAATTGATTTACTTATGATATCAGATGACGAACAGGAGGATTTTGAAGGCTTTTAAAGAGAAACTGTCAAGCCAGCAAATCCTGTAAAAATAGCTTGGAGTTATGATGGGCGTTGCTGACTCCCCAGGATCTTGCCCGGCACTTGCTCTCTCTCTCTGTTTGTTTGTTATCTTCCTCCTATCATCTTTAGTTCCAGTTTGGTTGACAGCTTAGAAAACAAACAGCATGGCAGTTCCCATGGGTTTATTGTCTTATCCTTCCTTTCAGCTTTAGAGTGAATTAGGAAAAGTTTAATCCACTTGCACTGTTTTATGTTTACATGTTTGATGACAAACAGCCTTATGTTTATAAGTTACAGTTTTCCTACTACGTACCTGCATGTCATAAGCATTTGAATTAAAATTACCATATGAAAATCAAATCTAATGTTTTTAAATTTTTATTTGGTGTGCGTTGGAAGAGGGGTAGTCTTATACGGCGAGTATAGCCCAAACCCTATATTTTAACAGGAAAAGTAGGGGGTCGTCTTATACGCCCAGTCGTCTTATACGCCGGAAAATACGGTATATATATATATACATGTATATGTATATGTATATTATGTATGTATATATACAGGTGCGGCTCCTCTGCTATTGTGGAGGAGCGTTCACCTCCCTGCCAACAGGAGCTGCAAAACCTTTACAATAAAACAATAATAAAGTATATTTATTATTGTTTTATTGTAAAAGGGGTGGGGTCATTGGCTATGGCGAGCACGGTGCATGTATGTTTTGACAGCGTCTCGGGACGACCAAACACACATGCACACTGTGCTCTCTCCAACCTGGCACTGTGTTGCTGGGTTGGAGACTGCAGGCAGAGACTCCCACTCTGCCTCGGAGCTCCCTGGCTTGGCGCTCCTCCCAATCCGAATGCTGCTGTCATACTGCCAGCAGCATGACAGCAGCATTCGGATTGGCCGCAGGGCAGGATGGGAGCCTGTGCCTCCAGGCTCAGTGGAGGCAGAGGAGAGGCGCAGTGGTGGCATCGTCAGGGAATCAGGTAAGTGTTTTTTTTTATTCATTTTTCTCCCCGCCACACACCACCTCGCCCCTTCAATGTGCTGCAAGCCGCTCCTGTATGTATATTAATGCATATAGATTTATGTGAATATATATATGCGTGTGTGTGTGTTCTCATATACTATATTGGCTGTATGTTGCCTGTATTATATAGGAGTTTTTTTTTATCCATGTAAAATTCCGAGGCTGTTCAACATAAAAGTATTTTTAAATTCTGTGCTCTCAAATGAATCAACCTAGAGAAACTGCTGGTGTACCGTAAATATGGATGTAGAAGATATGCATTTATAGGTGTTTGGGACAATGATGTCCCAGCAAATAAACCTGTGCTATTTTTCATAGTAAATTCTTCAGGCAAAGGGTAATCCTAAAACAGCAAAAATATTTGTGCAACGTGTGAGAATACTGATCCTTTCATTAAGGAAGCGTCAGTAGGAAGAGCAAACAGGAAGACATACTGTATTGATGCAATTAAACTTAGTAGAACGTAAACAGACTATTCTAAGAGCTGTCACTGAACACACAATCGCTTACTGTTACTAATTCGCTGCCAGAACAAGAACAAGACACAAATAATCCTCGAGGCAATTGCGCACTGCAAAAAAATGAGAGGAAAAGCTGTGTGACCATGCAGTTGACAGCAGCATGTTTGTCAAACACTATGTCACATTCTATTATTCATTTTTTCCTGGCACCCCTTTCTCAGGCTAATTGCTGGTGCTTCGAGTGACTTGTCACAGCCTCGTGATTTCTTGTCAGCTTGGTTGACCTCGTTTTAGCTCCGGGTTTTATTTTTTGGAGAGCAGAAAAAAATACAGACTAATTCACTTTAGGTTTAGCCCACCCACACATCGCCGGACCGTCCATTCTTCAGCGTGTGGGTTCACCCCACCCTGGCTTCACCTGACTGCGTCTTACCTGGTGCGTGACCCCAAACTGAGGATTCCAGCAGGGTGCAGCGTGCCGCGTGCCTTTGGCAAATGGCTCACAAGCACGACCAGATGTCTTCATTTTTAAAACACCTTCAAGTCCGCTGTTGGTATTGGTCCCTGAGGAAAACAAGCCAGTCTGTAATTGTACTCTCGGTGCCCTGCGCAACAAAGCACAGAATCTAAAAAGTGGCACTAACGCTTAATCTGGTGCTGTGAAAAATAGATGCCCCTAAGTAGTTAAAAAACATACACCTGTATCGTTGCATGTTAAGGAGTGACGTGCCATTGTAGGTTCTCAGAATCTCTGACACAACCTGTGAACTTGTAGAGCGCACGTGCACCCTGCAGGGGACCTTGGTGCTCAGTGCAGATGTTTATTGTAAACCAGCTGAGCGATTCTTAGTTGATCGTCCTCCTAAGGACGAAAGGCTGAGCGAGCCCCTTTAGGTTGTAACTAATAGTGCACTGAGCCTAATTTTGTGACTCTTGTTGCTCCACTTACTGGGGTGCCACCGCTTGTTTAGATGGGGCGGAAAAAGGGCCTGCTACCTGGAGCTATGAATGGAGGGGGTTGTAGGCAGGGCAATGTTAACACTACATTGGACTCCTTTCTCGCTAGAGCTGTTGGGGTTGTGACTAAGGAAATTGATCTGGCAGAGAGGAGGTTATCCATGGAGATAGAGGATTGGCGGCATGTTTCAGGAGTTAGGGATCCCTCTGTGGATTTGGAGGAGGAGGGGGTGGTGGCCCATCCTGGAGGGGATCTACGCAGTATGCCAGAGCGTGACCCTGTTGAGTTTTCGGGGGGCTCTGGCGACCCAGGGCCTTCAGGAAGAAGTAAAAGGTTCTTGCTGTCCTCTCCTGCGACCTGCCCTATGGATAAGTGTAGTCCTCCGCCGAGGAAGAAAAAGTCTTTGAAGAAATCAGTCCATAAAACGAAACCCTCCCTTGTGGTTAATTGCAAGGAGTTGTCTGGCAGCCTTGATTCCAGGGAGCAAATGGGTTGTGAGGCAACCAATTTATTGTCAAAGTTTAAGGAGAAGCTCCTGTGATGGCAAAACTATCGGAGATAGAAAAAGCAGTTTCTCTGCTATGCGATTTAAGAAGCCAAGGGACCCATTCTTGGGGGGGTCGTGAGGCCCTGTGTTGTCTGTCTCAACCAAGCGAGGAGGTGAACCTACTGGTGGAAGATGCTGGGTCCCTGGGAAATATGCCTCAGATACTGGATAATCCGTCTAATTCGGGGGGCCAAGGTGTCGGTGCTCAGTCTGTGCTGGTTTCATCTACCGCCCCACAAATGGGCAGGGGGGACCGAATGATTCCAGCCTCGGCAGGCATCCTGGCTATGATTCGGTGGTGGCTGGGGAGGGTCTGCCAAAAGCCGGATGGGAAGTCTAATCAGAAACCGCAGATTAAAAAGTCTTCATTGGCCGTTTTGGATCTCCCTCCGGCATGTGCCCCCATGTGGTAGTATTGACGAATGTCCCTGTTTTGGCCCCTGGGATAATTTAATCTAGTGCTCAATTAAATAATAAAGCTGGCCACTGGCTGGGCAAAATCTGCAATTTTTCATGTAAAGACTTGGTGGATGTTTTGTTTGTTAGAAGAATTGACTGGATTGGGCCTAGAAAAAAAGAGGGGAAAGAGGAATCTGTTATTATAAATGTTAGATACCCGGGCCTGGCTCAACGGCTTCTCTCCTCTTATAGTGCTGCCGTTCCAAGAGCAGAAACAATTGGTATGGCCCACCTGGGATATTTCTACAATCATATGCGACTGGGGGCTGATCCCTCTCCTGATTTGTGCAGGTTTCCCCCCCAGGCCAGAATGCCCTGCGGGCATTTTGCAGGGGTACAGTAAATAATATAAACTCTGACTTGGCTGGGGTGGATTGACAAAGCACTAAGACTTTGACCGTGTTGAGGGGGGGACTCGAAGTGTGATCTTATTTCTTGGAATATTGTGGGGTATGATGCCAAGTTATCTGACCAGGCTTGGGTTAGGTGTGTGGCTGATTATCACATTATTATGCTACAGGAAACCTTGTCAGATGGGCTGGCTGTGTGGGATGGGTTTGATAGATTTGCTATCCCAGCTGTTCAGTCCCTGGGAGGTCGCTCTAAATGGGGTTTGGTTACCTTAATCCGTTTCTCAAAGATAGTGGCAGCTTTTCAAATTAATTGTAAACATTAGGGTATATTGCCCGTATGGGTAATTTTTTCAAACAATTTCAATGTTTTGTTGGTGAATTTTTATAATGCTGTATGGGGTAAGGGGTGTCAATTTGGGACTCTCTTCTTCGTCCTCCAGGTGATGAAGTGTAGAATGGAGGTGTTGAGGCTGGAATTCTGTGCTATTGTGTCGGGAGATTTTAATGCCAAGCTGGGTCGGCTCAGTACAGTGATTAATCCTTTCGAGATTGACTGTGTGGACAACTCGGCGGAGGATGTTCAGGATGCTAGAGGCAGGGTTCTGATTTAGGAACTTAGGAAGATGGGCCTTTTGAATTTCCGGGACACTGAAGTAGTAGATTTTCAACAGCTCCTAACGTTTGTGGGTAGAGGGTCGGGAACCTCAATTGACTACATCTTTTGTCTCCTCCACTGAAAGATTTGACAATGGGAGGAGAAGTGCTTGGGGAATGTATAAGTCATCATAACCCCCTTACAGTGAGTTTTAAACTCCCAGTGGCTCCAAGTAAATCAGGACGGGGTGGACCCGCAATAGTGAACATAAGAGACCAGGGTAGGCGTCTCGGTTGGAAACAGGTAGATGCACAACGAGTTATAAAGAAAGTAGTGGGCGATAACCTGCCCCTGTTTATGGATATACTTTTGGGAAAGACTCCGAGCCCCAAGGAAGTCTTGGATGTAATAGCTGAAGTAAATATAGTAGTTAGAGACTGTCTATCCTCAATAGATAGTCGTCCCACCAAGCACAGAGGTGGGTGTTTTGGTAAGGCCTGTTACGATGCTAGGGCAAATATGAAAATGGCCCTTAATGAATACCCCAGAGACAGGGCCGCAGTGAAAGCAGCAAGGTTTAAGTATAAAAGGGCTTTGAGGGAGAGTAAGGAAAAATGTAAAGAAAGAGCCTGGGAGGACTTGGAGCGTGCTACAGCCATGAAGGATCCTGGTTTGTTCTGGAAGGTGGTGAATAGAGGTTCTTTTGCGACAGAGACATCTGAGGGTCTGGGCTGTAATATTGCCTCTGAGGCCTGGGTCAAACATTTCTGTAGAAATTTTGTAGGGTATCCCCCTAAGACCTAATTGGGATAAAGAGTGTGCTGTGGTCCCTAATTTAGCGATCAGGTTTTCGCTTCAGGAAGACATTGATTCACTCCAGGGGTGTGCGAATAATAAAGCCCCGGGCCCGGACTCTATCCCTATGGATCTGTACAACTCTTGTCCTCAGCTATGGGCACCTGTTCTTTTAAATGTTCTCAATGCGGCAGTTATTGTGGGAATTCCTGCTTCTTGGAGAAGGGCTTGTATTATCCCAGTCTATAAAAAGGGGAATCGGAATGACTCTAAGTCCTATCGCCCCATTTCCTTACTTGACTCTTCTGTGAAGATTTTGGGTCGGATTATTTTAAGGTGTATTGAGGCTTGGGTGGCAGAGAAGGAAATTTTGAGCCGGGACCAGTACGGGTTTAGGGAGGGTCTTGGCACACGTGAACAGTGCCTAAATCTTCTTCTGATGATTGGGAAATATACACAAGCCAGGAAGGGCACTCTTTATCTTGCCTTTATGGACCTCAGCTGTGCTTTTGACAAGGTAAATCGGTCCATATTGTGGGAAAGGATAAGTCAGTTAGGGATGGATCCTAATATTGTAGAGCTGCTCCGGTACCTCCATTCAGGATCGGCTGCAAATGTGAGGGTGGGGATAAATGGGGAAAGCTCAGATGCTTTTAAGCTCACTAAGGGCGTTGGACAGGGGTGTGTGTTGGCCCCTACTCTGTTCCTTTTGTACACAAATGGACTGTCAGATTTTTTGGTGGAACATTGTAGGGATGTCCCGAAGGTGAATGGCTCTAGTGTCCCTGTGCTGACGTATGCGGATGATGCGGTCCTTATGGCCCGCACTATGAATGGCCTCCGTATAGTAGTTAGAGCTAATGCCTCTTACATGTCCGCTTGGGAAATTGCATTTTATGGTATGTGGTAGACCTTTGAGTAGGGTGGGGGATCTAAAGGTCGATGATCAAATTTTTAGCAGGGTACATGAATTCCCATATTTAGGGGTGATCTTTGATGATAAAGGTTCATGGAAACCCTGTATTGCCAGGAGGACTATGCTCATCCATGCCTCAGTTGGTGCCACATTTGATTTTGCTGTCAGAGTGGGAAGTAAACCAATTAAGCTCATGCTTGAAATCTACAGGCGAAAATGCCTCCCTGTCCTTTTGTACGGTGCAGCACTTTGGCAGGATAGGGATACCCGAACCCCCCTTGTTGAAGAAAATCATTTTTGTAGAAGATTATTGGGTGTTGGCCAAAGTACCTCTGATTTTTGCTTACGTTTAGAACTGGATCTTGAGTGTGTGCAAGACACTGTTCAGCTGGCTCCCCTCTTGTTACGGATCTCGATTTGGAGTAATGAACATGCCTCTTTTAATAGAGAGATCTTAAGGGAGGGTTTGGCCTGTGATAATGCTAAATATATTCCCTGTCTGATGTATATAAGAAAAGTAGCTCAGGAATTGGGGCAGCTAGACCTGTTTAACACTCCTGAGGGTCTGACTAGCCGGGATAAATATTGGGTTAAGGAGAATTTCTTAAAAATCCGGGGGGCTAAAAGAGAGGGGATAGAACTAGAAAGACAATCGATCAGGGACTTTGTTATGTTAAAGATGGGGGTGGGTCCTGAGCCCTACCTTTTAGCAATAAATGATCTGAGAGAAAGGACTTTAATTAGTCGTTTTCGCTTGGGGAGCATTAGACGTAATCTCTGCTTCCCATTAGGTCAGTATGGTGGGAAATCTATCAGGCCCTGTCCTTGTGACGGGGTGTCCCTGCAGACCTTGCCCCATTTTATACTATTTTGTGTCTTTTATGCACCTTTTAGAAGTCGTTATTTATTACCCCTGCTGAGGCCAAAGGGTTTTGTGCAATACCGTCCGGCTTTTTTGTGGCTGCAAATGGCTTCAGATGCATTGGTATGGAGGGGGGTGGGACTGTTCCTGAGGGGAGCCATTACTTGGCGCAGCAAGGTAGAGTGTTTTTAAGGAACTTTTTAGACTGTTATTTTAGGTAATGCGGTTTTATTTGTTTTTTAATATTATGATTATAATAATTGATTTTCCCACCCATAGGTGGCCAGGGCCAGGATTACTAATTTCACAATTCTTTTGAATGGGTTACAGACAATACGTTATATGCCAACTCAAGGATCAAACCCCTGGCAAATGCTGTACCCCAGGTGTTTGCCCTGTTACTCTTTGCTAGAAATTTGGCCTCTAGTTAGCAGTGGTCTGCACCCTGTCCAAGTGGGGACCCTCAGTCTACCCAGGTTAAGGCAATCACACCGCTAAAATAACCCCTAGTCACCCACATGGTAGCTTGGCTCAAGCAGTCAGGCTTATCTCAGAGGCAATGTGTAAAGTATTTTCACACACATACACAAACACACACACACACTCAGTAAGACAGTGCTGTGTTATTTTTTCGGGGCGGTGTGTCAGTGCATATATTTTCTCCTTCAAGTCACTGCTTCCACTTCCAAGGGCCCAGGGCCTGAGTTGGCACCACCTGGCAAGTCAGGACTCTCAGTAGTAGAGCCCAGGCACTTGTAGGTGAAGTCTTTGATATCCATGAGACTTCTTAACAGGATGCTAGCTCAGGTTAAGCCTAAGCCCTTGGAGAACCTTGGAAAGCAGGATGTAGAAAGCAAATTTCTGTCCTTCCACTCCCAAGACAGAAACAGCAAGCTGCAAACCACTACAGCAAAGGAACAGACAGAGTGGCAGTCCCTTCTACAGCATCCAGCTCTTCTTCCTGGCAAAATGTCCTCAGTTTAGAAGGATTCTATGTGGGGTTGGAGGTTCAGTACCTATACCCATTTCTGTCTTTGAAGTAGGCATAATTCAGAGAGAACTCTTTGTAGTGCACAAGACCCTGCCATTCCCTGCTCTGCCCCTAGACACACTCCAGGGGGTAGGAGACTGCTTTGTGTAAGGACAGGCACAGCCCTAATCAGGTGCAAGTGTCAGCGCCTCCGTCCACTCTAGCCTAGGAGGACCCATCAGGATATGCAGGACACACCTCAGCTCCCTTTGTGTGACTGTCTAGAGTGAATTCACAAACAGCCCAACTGTCAATCTCACCCAGACGTGTATTCAGCAGCCAAGTAAAGACACAGAGGGGGTCATTCTGACCCTGGCGGCCGGTGACCGCCAGGGTCACCGACCACGGGAGCACCGCCAACAGGCTGGCGGTGCTCCCAAGGGCATTCTGACCGCGGCGGTTCAGCCGCGGTCAGAAAGGGTAAACCGGCGGTCTCCCGCCGGTTTACCGCTGGCCCATTGAATCCTCCATGGCGGCGGAGCGCGCTCCGCCGCCATGGGGATTCAGACACCCCCTACCGCCATCCTGTGAACAGGATGGTGGTAGGGGGTGCCGCGGGGCCCCTGGGGGCCCCTGCAGGGCCCATGCCAATGGCATGGGCCCTGCAGGGGCCCCCGTATGAGGGCCCCACAAAGTATTTCAGTGTCTGCGTTGCAGACACTGAAATACGCGACGGGTGCAACTGCACCCGTCGCACCCCTGCAACTACGCCGGCTCAATTCTGAGCCGGCGTCCACGTTGCAGGGGCATTTCCGCTGGGCCGGCGGGCGCTCTTTTGGAGAGCGCCCACCGGCCCAGCGGAAATGTTTGAATGCCCGCCGCGGTCTTTTGACCGCGGTGCGGTCATTTGTCGGCGGTACCTTGGTGGACGGCCTCCGCCGTCCGCCAAGATCTGAATGACCCCCAGAATGTTTAAATAAGAAAATGCCTACTTTCGAAAAGTGGCATTTTCAAACTTATAATCTAAAAACCAACTTCATCAAAATATGTCTTTTTTTAATTGTGAGTTCAGAGACCCCAAAAAGACTCATTGCTATCTGCTCCCAATGGGAAGTCACACTTAAAAGGTATTTTTAGGCAATCCTTGTGTTAACCTATGGGAGGGATAGGCTTTGCAATAGTGACAACCACATTTGGCAGTATTTCACTATCAGGACATGTAAAATACACCAGTACATGCCCTACCTTTTAAATACACTGCACCCTGTCCATGGAGCTACCTAGGGTTCACTTTAGGGTTGCCTTAGATGAACTAAAAGTGAAAGTTTGGGCCTGGCATGTGGGTGCACTTGCCAGGTCGACATGGCAGTTTAAAACTGCACACACAGAAACTGCAGTGGCAAGTCTAAGACATGTATTCAGGGCTACTCGTGTGGGTGGCACAATTAGTGCTGCAGGCCCACTAGTAGCATTTGATGTACAGGCCCTGGGCTCACCTTGTGCACTACACTATGGACTTACTAGTAAATCAAGCATGCCAATCATGGAGAAACCAATCACCAGTACATTTTAGACAGAGAACATATGCACTTTAGCACTGGCTAGTAGTGGTAAAGTGCCCAGAGTCCTAAAGCCAACAAACACAGGTCAGAACAAATAGGAGGAAGAAGTTTATGTTTAACCCTGCAAAAAAGGGCCAGATCCAACACCCTTGAGTAGTTATATGTAGAGCCGGGATGGCCTTTTAACTCACTGATCGTTGTCTTGGGACTGTCAGGGAACACAGTTTGATGGCTTCTCTCTTGAATCCCTGGGCCAAAATCTAAAGAAGAAAAATCAATATCCTCACCTTTGGCTCTCTAACTGTAGGAAGTTGGCTCTGTATGTGCTATTTCAAAGTAAGGAATAGCATGCACAGAGTCCAAGGGTTCCCCTTAGAGGTAAAATAGTGGTAAAAATAGATAATACTAATGCTCTATTCTGTGGTAGTGTGGTCGAGCAGTAGGCTTATCCAAGGAGTAGTGTTAAGCATTTGTTGTACATACACATAGACAATAAATGAGGTACACACACTCAGAGACAAATCCAGCCAATAGGTTTTGTTATAGAAAAATATCTTTTCGTAGTTTATTTTAAGAACCACAGGTTCAAATTTAACATGTAATATCTTGTTTGAAAGGTATTGCAGGTAAGTACATTAGGAACTTTGAATCATTTCAATTGCATGTATACTTTTCAAGTTATTCACAAATAGCTACTTTAAAAGTGGACACAGTGCAATTTTCACAGTTCCTGGGGGAGGTAAGTTTTTGTTAGTTTTACCAGGTAAGTAAGACACTTACAGGGTTCAGTTCTTGGTCCAAGGTAGCCCACCGTTGGGGGTTCAGAGCAACCCCAAAGTTACCACACCAGCAGCTCAGGGCCGGTCAGGTGCAGAGTTCAAAGTGGTGCCCAAAACGCATAGGCTAGAATGGAGAGAAGGGGGTGCCCCGGTTCCGGTCTGCTTGCAGGTAAGTACCCGCGTCTTCGGAGGGCAGACCAGGGGGGTTTTGTAGGGCACCGGGGGGGACACAAGTCCACACAGAAATTTCACCCTCAGCAGCGCGGGGGCGACCGGGTGCAGTGTAGAAACAAGCGTCGGGTTTTCAATGTTAGTCTATGAGAGATCAAGGGATCTCTTTAGCGCTGCAGGCAGGCAAGGGGGGGCTTCCTCGGGGAAACCTCCACTTGGGCAAGGGAGAGGGACTCCTGGGGGTCACTTCTCCAGTGAAAGTCCGGTCCTTCAGGTCCTGGGGGCTGCGGGTGCAGGGTCTTTTCCAGGCGTCGGGACTTAGGTTTCAGAGAGTCGCGGTCAGGGGAAGCCTCGGGATTCCCTCTGCAGGCGGCGCTGTGGGGGCTCAGGGGGGACAGGTTTTGGTACTCACAGTCGTAGAGTAGTCCGGGGGTCCTCCCTGAGGTGTTGGTTCTCCACCAGCCGAGTCGGGGTCGCCGGGTGCAGTGTTGCAAGTCTCACGCTTCTTGCGGGGAGTTGCAGGGTTCTTTAAAGCTGCTTCTTGAAACAAAGTTGCAGTCTTTTTGGAGCAGGTCCGCTGTCCTCTGGAGTTTCTTGTCGTCGTCGAAGCAGGGCAGTCCTCAGAGGATTCAGAGGTCGCTGGTCCCTTTGGAAGGCGTCGCTGGAGCAGAGTTCTTTGGAAGGCAGGAGACAGGCCGGTGAGTTTCTGGAGCCAAGGCAGTTGTTGTCTTCTGGTCTTCCTCTGCAGGGGTTTTCAGCTGGGCAGTCCTTCTTCTTGTTGTTGCAGGAATCTAATTTTCTAGGGTTCAGGGTAGCCCTTAAATACTAAATTTAAGGGCGTGTTTAGGTCTGGGGGGTTAGTAGCCAATGGCTACTAGCCCTGAGGGTGGGTACACCCTCTTTGTGCCTCCTCCCAAGGGGAGGGGGTCACAATCCTAACCCTATTGGGGGAATCCTCCATCTGCAAGATGGAGGATTTCTAAAAGTTAGAGTCACTTCAGCTCAGGACACCTTAGGGGCTGTCCTGACTGGCCAGTGACTCCTCCTTGTGGCTTTCTTTGTTCCCTCCAGCCTTGCCGCCAAAAGTGGGGGCCGTGGCCGGAGGGGGCGGGCAACTCCACTAAGCTGGAGTGCCCTGCTGGGCTGTGACAAAGGGGTGAGCCTTTGAGGCTCACCGCCAGGTGTTACAGCTCCTGCCTGGGGGAGGTGTTAGCATCTCCACCCAGTGCAGGCTTTGTTACTGGCCTCAGAGTGACAAAGGCACTCTCCCCATGGGGCCAGCAACATGTCTCTAGTGTGGCAGGCTGCTGGAACTAGTCAGCCTACACAGACAGTCGGTTAAGTTTCAGGGGGCACCTCTAAGGTGCCCTCTGGGGTGTATTTTACAATAAAATGTACACTGGCATCAGTGTGCATTTATTGTGCTGAGAAGTTTGATACCAAACTTCCCAGTTTTCAGTGTAGCTATTATGGTGCTGTGGAGTTCGTGTAAAACAGACTCCCAGACCATATACTCTTATGGCTACCCTGCACTTACAATGTCTAAGGTTTTGCTTAGACACTGTAGGGGTACAGTGCTCATGCACTGGTACCCTCACCTATGGTATAGTGCACCCTGCCTTGGGGCTGTAAGGCCTGCTAGAGGGGTGTCTTACCTATACTGCATAGGCAGTGAGAGGCTGGCATGGCACCCTGAGGGGAGTGCCATGTCGACTTACTCATTTTGTTCTCACTAGCACACACAGGCTTGTAAGCAGTGTGTCTGTGCTGAGTGAGGGGTCTCTAGGGTGGCATAATACATGCTGCAGCCCTTAGAGACCTTCCCTGGCATCAGGGCCCTTGGTACCAGAGGTACCAGTTACAAGGGACTTATCTGGATGCCAGGGTGTGCCAATTGTGGAAACAATGGTACATTTTAGGTGAAAGAACACTGGTGCTGGGGCCTGGTTAGCAGGGTCCCAGCACACTTCTCAGTCAAGTCAGCATCAGTATCAGGCAAAAAGTGGGGGGTAACTGCAACAGGGAGCCATTTCTTTACACTAACATAGAGTGATTTTTTTCTAAAGAGACTAGCCAGAACAAAGCAAACTGTGGCTGGCAATGAGTGAGTGGTAACTTCAGGAGCACTTGCTCAGCACACATTCATCTCCTGGTGTTATTAACAGATACGTGATGGTTAGTGCTATCCAGCTGACTCAAAATCTTTATACTTACCTCAAAATGTGAAAATGATGAGTGGACCTGTCAGGATTCAAACCAGTGGCCATGAGATCACACATAGATCCATGAAGTGGGTGAATCAGAGTGCCCAAACCCATCTTTCTGTGGCTGTTTAGATGCACTAGAGAGAGTGTTAGCAGCCATTGTCGAAGGGGTTACCCAGCTGGAAAAGTAACAAAAAGAGATAAAACCATTAATGTCTCCAGTGGATAAAAAGAGCGCACTCAACAGATGCAATGGACTATAGAGAGAGAACAAATGTTAATCTGTGATGTCCTACTGTGCCATTGATAACTCAGAAACGTTGGCTTCCATAGAGACAAAAACACATGGCTGTTCCTCTTTGGTTAACATTGCTCAGTTGATCCCTGGGATCCCTGAATAACAAGATCATAGTGCTATGTACAAAAGAGTTCACACAGAGACAAACCATAAAGTTGAATGGCTGATATAACTAGCTTCTGATTAGATAGTGACTGACATGGAAATATACAGGGTTTTTTTCTCCAAATATTTGCAAACAAAAAACATTTTTTTTATTCCACATCATAAAATGGTGAGGCTGAAGCATATTAAAAAGAGAGTAAAAATTGTGAGGGTATGTAAATTTATTGTCCAACGTTTGGACATTGTATCAGTTCCCCTGTACTTATATCACTCTCCTCACTTATTAAAGCTTTCAAACATTTCACAACTTTCAAGACAGGATTGTGCCTGTTTTTCAGATAACAAATAGAGGAATGAATGGGAATTTGAACAAAAAGTATCTGAAAGCGAAAGTGACATTTGCTCTAAGTGACTACTTTTCATCACAAGCAAAACAATAATTTCACAATTTTTAGAACAGTGAAAACATCACTCAAGAGTATAAAGAATGATGCCCCTTGGAATGTTAAATGTAGCGAATACAGGTATCTGTAGCCATACTTTTAAAATTATATGAGTGACCAAAATTAATCATTTATGTGATCATCAAAGGTAAACCTGCTAAATGTGTCTGTACTTCAGTTCACCAGTTTACTCTTATTACCTAAAAAATCCCAATAGACTATGGGGATCATTCTGACCCTGGCGGTAAAAACCGCCAGGGCCAACGACCGCGGGAGCACCGCCAACAGGCTGGCGGTGCTCCCATGGGCATTCTGACCGCGGCGGTACAGCCGCGGTCAGAAACGGAAAACCGGCGGTGTACCACCGGTTTCCCGCTGCCCTGGGGAATCCTCCATGGCGGCGCAGCTTGCTGCGCCGCCATGGGGATTCCGAGCCCCATACCGCCATCCTGTTCCTGGCGGTTTTGGCCGCCAGGAAGAGAATGGCGGTATGGGGTGTCGTGGGGCCCCTGGGGGCCCCTGCAGTGCCCATGGCATGGGCACTGCAGGGGCCCCCGTAACAGGGCCCCACCAAGATTTTCAGTGTCTGCCATGCAGACACTGAAAATCGCGACGGGTGCAACAGCACCCGTCGCACCCCTTCCACTCCGCCGGCTCCATTCGGAGCCGGCATCCTCATGGAAGGGTGTTTCCGCTGGGCTGGCGGGCGGCCTTCTGGCGGTCGCCCGCCAGCTCAGCGGGAAACCCAGAATACCCACGGCGGTCTTTTGACCGCGCAGCGGTATTCTGGCGGGCCCCGCCAGGCCGGCGGCTACCGCCACCGGCCAGGGTCGGAATGAGGCCCTATGTGTAAAAGTCAAGCATGCTTCATACACAATGGCATGAGCCCACTTACCAGCAGCCCAGATTTATTGTCACTGCTAAAAAGTATAGCATGTGGGTGAAACATTTAGAAGTAGTGTATATTCCTTGGTGTGGTAATAATGTATTAATTTTCAGGCACATGTCAACTTGCTAAAGGGAGTTGAAAATTATTATATGGCTTGAAAATAGTCCCTAATTCAGGGACCACATGCATAAATTGGCGCAGAGCAGTAACATCAAATTCCACGTTATTTTCCTTTCGGATTTCCATGTGATTCTAGTAAAGGTGCAGTAATACTGTATGTTTTTGGCAGTGCCGGGTGCAGTCAAACCATGGTGTTTTATTGCCAACTCGGGAGGGCCAAAGTGTTCACTATTGTGTGTTATTTATTCATTTTATATTTCAAAACTTGTGGAAATTTTTATAACAGACTAACTTCGCACATTCTTTCGTCTCCTTAAAATATTTTTTCGAATTTATATCCAGAGAGAGAAGGGAGCCCTGCTTGAGAATTGTTTCTGCCACTGAAGATGAACAACTAATGCGAAACCTCTGCCACGATCTCCAAATAGAGAATACGGATTAATGGCGGATTATGTCATAATGAGCTGGCCAGTCGTGTGAGTTCAGTTCTTGCTTTGCAGCCAAAATACCGTTCTCATTTCCAGCAAACAAAGTGCATCAGAGAGAAAGGACAGAGGCCCTTTAGAACTGCAAAGTCCTGTGCATAATAATGAATATCCATCTCTTCCTTTGCCAAAGCGCTTCAGCACTTTCGGGGTCAGAGGTCAGAGCAGTGATTCAGAGGGGGGGCTTGATTTTTATCTAAGCTTCGCAGCAAAATGAGAATGTGAGCTAGTATTATTAAAGAAATGTTTGTTCCCCCCTTCAAGGAGCAGAAATGAAAGCAGTTCAGTGCACTTTTGAGAATCACAGAAATAATCTGCTTGAGCAAACTGCTTTGTGACCGATATTTAGTTTATTTGAGAGAAATTAGCATTTAAGACTGTGCTGGTGCTGTTGATAGGTTTTAGTTAGCTTCATATCTTTTTAAAGTGTTTCAAGAATGGTGATTAGTTTGCCTGAAGACGCACACCCTTCTAAATAAATGTTATTTATTTTATTTTATGCTATTTTATTTTATTTTTCTGTGAAGTACCAGGTCTGTAGATTTTTGGCTCCTGTGGGGCGCTGACCGGAAGTGAAAGAATCCAATGAAGAGAAGGTAAAGGAGAAAAAGTCTAACATAAGGTCTCTAGTTGATGCGAAGATCCATGACTATTTCTCTAAAGATTTCAGACTTCTGGAGCCCTTTGGGACACCACGGCCAAGAGTGCTAGCTTCTTGCATCCCCCATCCCCCCCCAAGGCACTTTGGTATCACAAAATGGACTTCAGATGGTTGTGTGCCCCTTCTATAATACAGATTGCACCATCACGCATTCTGCACCGGCATGGTCACAATGGGGGCACTTCCTCATCTGCATGGGAATGTGGCCCAGCGCTAATGAGGAAGCACTTTTCCTTTGCATCCGCATCCTTTAAGAGTGGCAGTCAGTCAGGAGGCACAGTGACTGTACATCATACAGAGGGGGAGCACTGTTGTTGTCCCCTGTGAGGGATATTTTCGGGACGGCTGCTGGGGGTCCCAGGGAACCTTCAGGTATCCCACTGGAGGCTGACACATGAACTCACTGCTTTTCCGACATGTTGGTATGTATCTGGGCTTTTAACCATGCCCATCACTACCACTCGTTTATGGGCTTGCCCTTCAAAAATCCTTTGATGACATTGGTAAATGGTTTACGTTTGTCCCTCCTTGGGGAGGTTTTGTTACCGCCTTGACCATCGCCCCTGTTACATGGCTAATTACACTTTGGCCGATAAGTTTGACTGCAAGCAAACTTCTTTTTCCTTTTGTGTCTCTCCATGGCGGCCGTGGTGCTGTGAATCAGCTCGCTTATGTGAAACTGCATTACTTTTCATTTTCAATTTATGTGGCAAGAAAGGTCTGGTTAGGAGTTTACAACTCTAATTCGAGCAAATGCGAGACCCATTGCATTGCAAATGCTTGTTTTGAAATGCAGGCAGGTTGGCACCTGCAGTGACATGTGGCCCTGCGATTTGTAACAGCCAATACGTCTTTCAACAATGTGCTTTTGATGCTGCACTTGAACATTG
Organism: Pleurodeles waltl; assembly: GCF_031143425.1. Taxonomy (NCBI): domain Eukaryota; kingdom Metazoa; phylum Chordata; class Amphibia; order Caudata; family Salamandridae; genus Pleurodeles; species Pleurodeles waltl. The sequence goes on along the minus strand of NC_090450.1, from coordinate 73,413,954 downwards.
AAGATTACAAAAGGGCATATTATGGCTTTAGCTGGCTATATAAGACTGAACTTGACATATGGTACAAAAGCTTGGCAGAAGCAGCATGCATCTAGCTTATCATCTCTTTGCTTTAGCATATGAGGCTGCGCCTGACATATAATAACAGTACATAAGCATGTGTGGCTCTACTTGGCATATGATGCTCTATTGTGCACATACATTTGATCCTGTACATTAAATGTTACTAGTGAGCAACGGCACTGATTGTGCCCCCCACTAAAGTAGCACTGAAAAACATGTCTCAGGCCTTCAACTTCAGCCTGTAGTGCAGTTTTGAACTGCCATTTCAATCTGTCAATGTAACCCTTTGGCCAGGCCTAAACCTTCCTTTTTAATACTTAAGTCACTCCCAGGACAGGCCCTGAACAGGCGAGAGGGCATGGTACAGTGTAATTAAAAAGTTGGACATGTACTTTTAAGTGTTACATGTCCTGACAGTGAAAAACACCTAAAGTTGTTTTTTTCACTGTTGTAAGGTTTTCTGATGAATAATTATACCTGTAGATTCCTCACCTGAAGCACAATCCTCAGGCATCAGACAAGATCCAGAAAACGTCAAAGACACGATGAAGCTGGAAGAAGCGCAGGGCTAAGTCAGTGCTGGAAGTTAGGTCACTTGATACCTCAGATGCCATTGTATTGCCACCAGTTCTATTTTTTCCATGCCTTTGAAGTGGAAATGGAACTTCAATCTCTGTGGAAAATCTTCACATGAAAAATAAAACAAAATTCTGCAATACCATGTTTCCTCCCCAAAAATCGGGTTTTAAACCTTGAAAGGATTGTAAGGGACAGATGTCCATCAAAGACGCCTTCTCGGTCTGTCTTGTTGTACCATAACTCTAAAGCCTGCTCCTCATGTCTCAGCATGAAACCCAAGGCCATCAAAGAGTGGCAGACCAAACTCTTTATGGCCATGGGGAAGGATAACTGACAGAATCACAGACTTTCACTATACCATTCCCTTTACCCATTGTCCTCATCCACCAAGCAGGGGAAGCACCATAAGAAAATAAAGAAGCACTCACAAGGTAAGTCTCCTAGACACTCTATGACTCCCACAGAAACATCGTACTCAGAACCAGAGTTATTTTAATTCCCGCCTGAGGATCCTTCATGTAGCCCTGCTCCTTCTTTGAGCCCGGCTCCAGATAGATCTCCGCAAGGGCCTGGGCCTTCAACACCAGTCATAACTCAATCTCCGGTGGTGTAATTTCATGAATTCCTGGTCTGGCTCAGATCCAGTGGCATTCCTTAATGCTATGTATTGTATCTTTGCCAAAGCATCAACTCTATAAGGAGCCCCTTCATGCCTACCAGCTTCCCCATGGCTTCTAATGTGTATGACCTTTCAGCCGATGCTGGTCAGTGCTGTGCCTTTGGATTCAATGGCGATGCTTCCCTTTTTTATCCAGTGAAGTGGTCAATGAATGAAAGCAGGGAAGCATTGCCGTTGGGCCCCCAGCTCCTGAAGTGCTGTCCTGACATAAAAATATAATAAAGGCTCTAGATGCCTTGAAGTTGCAGCTACCTTCAGCAGAGATGAAGACCAATGTTCTCTTGCCATCATCAGCCACAGTACAACCCTTGCATCCCTTCAACTGTAGATAGACTTGTGGTATGCCACTACCAATCGGTATCAGATGACCTGTCATTCCTTTCCAGGCACCTGTGCTGGAGAGCCTGGTTATTCAAGATTCTTGCTCCAGTTCTCAGTTGGGTGGTCGATGTGGGATGTGTAAATTAAGTAGATCAGGGATTTCCACTTTTGATAGTCTGATGGGAGATACATTTTATATCACCTCCCACATCACATGTGACAGCTGTTTCATCATCTACATGATTGTATGTAAATGTGGTTTATATTATATTGGTAGCACTATAAGATCTCTTAAAGTAAGAATTAGTGAACACTACAGAGCTCTGATACAGCGGGATGAGCGTTATCCCATTGTCACACACATGAGTCATTGTCCCAGACAGACGGACACGCGGACTTTTGAATTCTTTGGTTTTGAGATGGTTCATGCCAGTCCACCTGGTGGGAACAGGGAGTTAGAATTGAGAAAGAGTGAATGTCGTTGGATTCTCAAACTTAGAACGGTAGAAATGGGACTTAATTCAAACTATGAGATGGAATATTTTCTGGACTGATATAATACTACTATATGTATTGATGTTCTTATATCTATCTCATCCTTACCTATGTGTGGGTCTCCTTTTTCAGGATTATATTTATGTACTTTGAAATTTTGAAATCAGAATGAACTGACAATGATGATATAAGTTGCCTGACAACATTATAGCTATTTAATACATTGTGTCTTACTTTCTTCAAGTTATTATGTAATGACATCTGGTGGCCTTCTCCATCTTTGTATGCCTGCTATAAGATATTATTTCACATATTGCTAATAGAGGTTATGCTCTTCATTTACTCTTTGTCTTACTTATTTTTAACTAATATGCCACCATCTAGTTTGATTTGTGGGGTAGGGACTGAGGCACAAACGTGATTTGACCTAAGGGATAGGTCACATCACCAATAGGGGGTATATATATTGGTTAGGTATGTATGAGTATTAAATGCAGATGTTTATTGGGGTTTTTTCTGTGTGTTTACTTTAGTGGTGAAAGTGACCCCTGTTCCTTCTATTCTAGTTTCCTTTTCTGGTTTGTTTTTTATTTTAATTTTCTTTTGATAGATTGTTTTCTCCTAACTTGTATTCGTGGAGAAAAGTGGTTTTTAGTATACATAATTACAGGTTATGGGGGAAGCGCTTGATGCTAGCGTTTCTCCAACAAAGATGGCGCCCGTGATTTGCCGGTCCGATGTTTATAGACGTCAGAGGCGTAGCGGTCGCGTTTTAGTTTCCAACACGCGCCGGATACTGTGCAATTTGATGGCGGCCGATTAGAACGCTTTGTTGTTTTCGGTTTTCGGAGCAGGCAATTTGGGCTCCGTTTTGTGTGCTTTTGATGCAATTCAGACTCAGGTGAGAGAGTTTGGCTTATCACTACTTATGCTGGCATTACAGCAAATACTACTAGATGGCATGATTAGATCTTTATACTTATTGACTTAACGATGTCAAATCTTTTGTCCTAGGTGTCGAGGATACCTTTCAACTCTGTATGTAGCCACATTTAGATGGCCATTTGTTGGTAGGTGTTTTATGTTAGATTTTGGTGGAGCTCACGGGCTTCTATTATTTCACCCGTCATCTCTCTTATATATTTCATATTGTCTTTTTACAGAGTTGGTTTTATTAATTGGTCAAGTACTTTGAGATATTGATGGTTTTCGTACTTCACCCTGTCGAGGTATGACTTAATTTGTTTTGGGTCACTTTGTATACATTTCGGGAGTTTTTGGCACATAATTGATGTTTATCTTGGGTGTGCACCTTTTTTGGTTTTGGTTCTCTAGTAAATTTTGGGTTCTTTAGTATTTTTTCGGTTACTATACTGCTTGTGATTACAGTTTTTTTGATTTTATTTTAAATAGTATCACTCTTATATGGTTTTCGCGGGTTGTGCCTTGGTTCCTCCTTCTCACTTTCACACTAGATGGGGCTAAAACATGAGTCTATTTGAGTATTAAATTGATGTGAATAGATTTAACAATGGGATCTTGACTTTGACTTTGAATGTGTTAGTATAACAAATAGAATTTTGTTACTTGTTATTTGTGGTATGTTGATTTACATTAATCTTGTGAGTTATGTATATTGCATGTCGTGATTTCTGTTCAAATATGTATATTTTTCTTATATTTGGTATGTTTTTCAGCCTTGAAAAAGTCACGGGGAGCATTCACTCCCATGACGAAACACGTATTGGCTGTTTTGGGTTACATTAAAAGATGGATTCTTCACTCAAAACAAATTCCACTGGAATTTTGTTCATTTACAAGTATAATTTGATTTTGAATTATTGAAATATAAGTTTACAAATTCTGTAATATTGAATTCTATAGACGTAAATTCATATTTGAGTGCCTAGGTCTCTGTTATGAAATGGTGCTTTTACTACTGTGCCTTCAGACAGGGAGTCTGAAAGGCTTGAGGCTTGGGACAAGGACGCTTTCTTGGCAGGGAGTATGGCACTAGAGCCCTTGAATCCTAGCTGCCATCTTGCTTGTTAAACCTCTACCTCATGAGACATGGCTCAAATGATGCTACCACCCATTCCCGCGGACATGAAGAAACATTTTCAAGAAGTCATCGCTGGTGGTCAAAATGCTTCATTGTTAAATTAGGGAATGATGCTGTTTTCCATGCCATCTGGAATTCCAATCCCATTTGTCGCTAAGCCTGGCTACGTATGGCTAACTTCTACTCAGACGTCCAATCCAATATAATGGACCTTCCCTTCGATGGGGTATGCCTCTTTGGCGATAAGACAAATTCTGCATTGGAAAGATTTAGTACATCCAAAGCCATGACAAGCTCACTCAGTCTTCAGCTTCCCAAGCCATCTAGGGGTTTCCGGTCCTTTCATTATTTTTCTGTGTTCAGCAGAGGTTCCTCCTGTTGTCCAGACAGTACCAGACACTATAGCAACAACCTAACCCCCTCTTCTGCCAGTACAGCGGTCACTCCAGAGAACGGTGCCATGAATCTACAATGCAATCCTCCACTTCCTCCTCTTCCTCCTGCTGGTGCCTCCAGCAAAAGTAAGCCTAGTTTGTCTCTCCAACAGCACACAGAGCCTGTATGAGGCCAGGTGCCCCCTTTTTAATGGAAGACCATTACTTCGGACCAGTGGGTCCTTCAGATCACAGAAATAGGTACACCCTTCTCTGTCTTGAGGTTTCAACTCCATCCCACCTCCTCCCTCTTCCCCACATCCCGATCATTTGAGGTGGCAGCTCTCCTTCTGAAAGGGGCAGTGGAGCTTGTGCAAGACACGGAAATAGACAAAGGTTGCTAAGCCTTTTACTTCCTGGTGTTCGAGAAGGATGGCAGCCTGTGTCCCTAGACCTCAGGAACCTCAACTTCTTACTCAAAAAGGAGAAGTTCAAGATGCTGACCCTAGTTCAAGATACACCGCCATAGGAGCTTGGAGACTTGATAGTGTCACTTGGCTTGCAGGATGTGTGTTCCACATTCCTAGCCTGTGGTTCCATTAAAGTACTTGCGATTTGTGGTGGGTTCTCCACACCACCAATTTGCAGTACTACCATTTGAATTGACTCGAGTTTTCCTGAAGGTGATGGCAGTGGTGGCGGCCCATCTCCGCACGTTGGGCATCTCCATTTTCTCATACCTGGACAATTGGCTCAGCAAAGCCAGCTCGCCCAACATAGCCCCTCATTATGACATTGGCGGTAAATGCTGCTTACCGCCGGGCTGACGGCCGCCAACTTACCGCCGCACTGGCGAATATCCATTCAACATATTATGACACACACACACCTATCCAACAGAAATCAGCCACTTACACAAATCCGCCAGACCAAAGGTCAGCGATAAAGTGGCAGTACCAAAAGCCACACCGTTACGGAAACAGAACAACGCCCATCACATTAAGACCCACAAATTACCACGGCGGACATTCAATGGCGGTAAACCATTGGCGGTACATACCACCACGCTCAGAATGGACACCCATAGACAAAACAACACCACATTGGCCAATTAAAACAACACAAACCTGACACCCATACACACACCACACCCACACACCCACCCCATTATAAAACACACACCCACATTACCCACAACCCTCTACCAACAACTATTGCCACCACAAGACTGAGAAGAAGAGCACAGAGACAACTAGACACACACAACTCACACCCACACACCCCTCATGCACTCCACATCACACACCTCAACACATTACCCAACACACTCTCACCAACGCACATCACACAACACCCATGGCACCACAAAGGCACCCCCGTTTCACTGAGGAGGAGTTAAGGGTCTTGGTGGAGGAAATCGTCAGGGTAGAGCCACAGCTCTTCAGAGCACAGGTGCAGCAGATATCAATTGCAAGGAAGATGGAGCTATGGCTGAGAATCGTGGACAGGGTCAACACCGTGGGACAGCACTCAGGAACAAGGGACGACATCAGGAAGAGGTGGAACGACCTACGGGGGAAGGTACATTCTATTGCAGGAAGACACCAGCTCGCTATACAGAGGACTGGCGATGGACCGCCCCACCTCCTCCCCCACAACTCACAGCAATGGAGGAGCAAATCTTGGCAATACTGCATCCTGAGGGACTAGCCGGAGTTGGAGGAGGACTGGACACTGGTAAGTCAACTTTTAACAATTATCACCCACAATACCTGCATGCCATCACACACCCTCACCCTCACTCCCATCACTCCACCCCATCCCACACATTCCACCATCACATCACACTAATCCCAATGCCAAGCCCTGCATGCTGTACAATGCATGTACACCCCTCCAGCCCTGCATGGACACTCATCACTAAAGCATGCACAGCATAGGGAAACTATCATAACCACTATACACCAACATACACAAGCAAAAGCTGGCAGGGCGAACAGCAACCACAGAGGGGAAGCTACAGAAGTACAAATGTCAGACACTTGAAGCATAATACATCATTTAGATCCCCACAGGTACCCCAGCCAATGTCACTGGAGAGGAGGTGCCATCTCTACCCAGTCCTCCAACAGAAGAGGCCCAATGTGATGACAGTAACTCCGGAGTTCTGGAACTGGACGAGCTACCTGGCCCATCAGGGACCACTGGACAGTTGGTCACCCAAGCCCAGTCACAGACCACTGCAGAGCCTCCCCCATCAGGATCCAACACCACAGCACCCACCCAGCGTACCCACACCTCTGTCCCCAGAACACTTCAATCAGCAATGTGCCCACCTGTACAGGGACACCAGGCCACACCTCGCAAACAAGACAATCAGGGACCTGGGGTCAGTGGCAGTGGGCACACCATCCAGGGGACAGAGGCACAGGCCAACAGGGACACTGGGAGGACTGCTGTGTGCCAGGGGGAGGACAGGACCAGGGAACAGACTCTCCAGGAGGCACTCTCCGAGATCCAGGGAGCCTACCAATATTCCCAGGACACGATGGGCCAGATCCCAGACAACGTGCAGGAGAACAGGCAGCTGCAGGAGAGACAGTATACAGGGATAAGGAGGACTTGCAGGCCATTAACAAGACCCTGATCTCCATAGCAGGGGTGTTGGCAGACATGGCCAACATCATGAGGGAGGCAGCAGCACACCAGTGGGCCCCTGCCACTAGCCAGTCATCTGAACAGCCCACCACTTCCGCTGCCGCAAGTGGCCAGAAGGCCCCGCCACAGGACCAACAGGCCACCAGCACACCTCCCCGTGCAGAAGGTGAACCACCCCGCAAACGTTCCCTGCGAACCAGACACAAGCCAGAGACACTTCCCAAGACCACCACCAGGAAATGAGATTCTCCTGATTGTCCCCCGTGTCCCACTCAGGCACCTTGTCCACCTTGAACTGCCATTGCTCCCCTTCCCATGTCCCCATGGACAATGCACCTGTGCTACAAACAGATTGGAACAATACCCTCCATCACCACCCCATTCCATTGCACTTTCCCCTCTATATATTAGCACAACAATAAACACCCTTGGATAAAACACAACTACTAGTATTTCATGTATTGCACATTTGTATTGATTGAAACAGCTACAACCACTGCAAATGAACTGTACATAGAATGAGCAGAGAATAAATGACCTGTAGCTGGCTGTTGTGATCACACCAAGAGAATGTTGTCATATCATCAACATCTGCAAAATGAATATCCATAGGTAACAGTAAGTAGGGCGAAAATGTGGGTAATGCCAGCATGCCAATGCCACAGAATACAATAGTCATAGAAATGTGAAGTTGCACTGCCTTACCTTCGTGTCATTGGAAGTACTGACGTATCACTGATGTTCTGTTGTCCACATCCTCATCCTCTGCCTCCCCATCCTCACTGTCCTCAGGGTCCACTGCTGCCACAGGGGCATCTCCTGTCTCATCCTCCTGCAAAAAAGGTACATGGCATCTGAGGGCCAGGTTGTGCAACACGCAGCATGCCACTACTATCTGGCAGATCTTCTCGGGTGAGAAGCACACGGATCCACCTGTCAGATGGAAGCACCTGAACCTGGCCTTCAGGAGGCCAAAGGTTTTTTCAATGATCCTTTTGGTTCACCCATTTGCCTCATTATAACGTTCTTCTGCCCTTGTCCTGGCATCCTCACTGGGGTCAGCAGCCATGATAGGTTTTGGTAACCAGAGTCACCTGCAAATATTGAGGGACAACATTTAGCCACACACTATCCTATATGGCCAACACGATAAGCAAACACCAACACATACTGGGTGGGAACCAGGGCTCACATCTTAGCCACACTGCCCCTGTCGTTGGGACATCACATTTGAGATGCTGCTATTCCTCAGGACAAGGCATCATGCACGGACCAAGGATACTTAGCAATGACGTGGGAGATGAACTGGTCCACCAAGCACACCATCTGCACATTCATGGAGTGGAAACTCTTACGATTCCTGAACAACTGTTCATTCTGACGGGGGGGTACAAATGCAATGCGTATTCCGTCAATCACCCCAATTATATTGGGGATATGTCCCATTGCTTAAAAACCACCTTCACAGTGGCTAAATGCTCAACCTGGGGAAAGGAATGTAGCTGCACATATGTTTTATGAGGGCAGACAACACTCTTGTTAGCACGTTTGAGAACATTGTCTGTGCCATTCCTGTTGCCAAGCCCACTGTCACTTGGAAATAACCAGTTCCCAGGAAATGGAGCACTGATAGCACTTGCACAAGAGGGGGATCCCAGTGGGATGACGGATAGCTGATATCAGGTCAGGTTCCAATTGGACACACAGCTCTGTGATTGTGGCCCTGTCCAGTCTATAGATGAGTAGTATGTACCTGTCCTTCAGTGCAGCCAAGTCCACCAGGGGTCTGTACATGGGGTATGTCTCCATTTCCTATTCATCCACAGCGGTAGTTATCTAAGGGACACAAGAGTGAGTAGGCTGTCACAAACTGAACAATGGAGCCACAACAGCAGTCCACAATGTACAAACATGTAATGGGACAGTGTAATTAGTGAAGTATGTGCCTATTTATCCTGTGACGCAGCAATTATCGATAAGCCTGTTCATCCCCCTTGAAATGGAGACCGCCTGTCCTGGGTGTAGGGACAGTTGGGAGTGAGGTAATGCCGCTGACGTTGTGCGCCGTGGCAGTAGGCGGTTGTGAACGGCAGTGCAATTCCTCATTGGTTAATATTGGGCCCTATGGGGTCCAGTGGCCAATTGTGATCAACGCTGGCGGTGACAGTATGCACCGCTGCGGACGTGACTGCCATTTCCTATCTGATTCCTCACTTGTTTCCTGACCTTCCATAGGAGAGGACCTACACTGCATGTGCTGCTGTCACCTGTGTCTGGAATCTACCATGGCCCGTGTGACCGGGGAAAGGGCCCCAGCCTTTACCTCTGAGGAGTTGGAGCGACTGGTGGATGGGGTTCTACCCCAGTACAGACTGCTGTATGGGCCTCCAGACCAACAGGTGAGTACACTGTGGGCATGATGCATGTGGCATAAATGCATGGAGTTGTGCATGAAGGCCTCATGTAATGGGGGTGGGTGGATATCCTCTTGGCGGTGTACATGTTGTGGGCTGGGCTATGTGTGTGCCAATGGTGATGCAAACGGGTATGGTGGGCCATTTGTGTGACTGGCTTGACTGCTTGTCTAATGGTGTTCTGCTGTGTGTATTGCCTCTGAAGGGAATATGGTGTGCCATCGCCAAGGAGGTGTGGACCCTGGGGGTCTATGGCAGGTGGAGCACCCACTGTCACAAACAGTGAGAGGACCTGAGACACTGGGTATAGAAGACCATGGAGGCCCAGCTGGGGATGGCCTCCCAATGATGAAGGGGTGCTCGTTGGACCCTGACCCCCTTAATGGCCCGCATACTGGTGGTGGCCTACCCTGAGCTGAATGAGCTCTTGAGGGCATCACAACAGCCACAAGGGGGTGAGTACAGTCGCTATCATTGCAAGTTACAGCTGGTGGGGTGGTATCTGGGTGGTGGTTGTGTGTACTTGGGTACCCCTAGGCCAGGCCAGACATAGCATCGTAGGTCCTCTGGTGGCTAAGGGTTTGAATGTGAAATACAGCTTACCTAGCTTGTTAGTATTCACTTCTGGGCAGGGCTGCGTAGGTCCCAGGTGTGCTGCAGTTGGTGGTGTGTACCCCTCCTCAATCCTTGCTGACTAGCCATTTCACAGAAAGTGTCATGCATAGTGCATGGGCCTGTTCCTTGTGTGTGAGTGTGCTGTGTACGCCAACTTCCGTTGGCATCATCTGGCAGAGGAGCAGAGGCACCGGTGACGGAGGGAGCTGCATCCCACAGGTCCCTGGAGGCAGAGTCCAACGCCGCTATGGTCACCAGTGGACGGAGGGCGAGGGGAGCACCACGGCGGTATACCGGAGGGGACAACACAGACTCAGATACCTCATCAGATGGGAGCTCCCTGGTTTGGGTGGACACCTCTGTGACCACCCCAGCTGCAGGTACAGTCGCCACCCCCTGTACCAGCACCGCCCTCCCAGTAACCCTTCAGCGAGTTGCCCATGCCCGCTCACCCAGGAGGGTGGACATCTCCTTCGCCCCAGGCACCTCATGCCCTGCCTCAGTGAGCCCTGCTGTCCTGGGTGAGGAGGTTATTGACCTCCTGAGACCCATCTCTGTAGGCCAATCAACCATTGTGAATGCCATCCAGGGGCTGGCAGCCCAGATGCAGCTATGCAATGCATTCCTGGCCGGCATTCACGGTGGATTGGCGGCCCAACAGAGATCGATTCAGGCTCTGGCCTCCTCTTGGATGGCAGCCATTGTCCCTGTTTCAACCGTCCCCTCTCCAACTTCCACTTCTCAGTCCCTTTCTCCTCAACCCTAACCCATCCCAAGCACACAGATAGACACGCATGCACACAAGACAACACCCAAGAGTGGCACAGGCAAACACAAGCACCACACTTCATCCCACAGACACTCACTCAAACACCATTCAGTTGCAGACACGGCAACATCCACTGTCTCTACTTTCTCCCCCTCCCACCCAGTTACGTCTACACTCACACCTGCATGCACTACATCAACATCCACGACCAGCATCATCACCACACCAAGCAGAACACACACCTCACTGGCAGACACCTTCACAACATCTATGCACGCGTCCCCTGTGTCCTCTCCCACCCTGTCTGTCATCCTTCCTAAAGGACACAAACGCAAGCACTCAGACACCCAACAGCCATCCACCTCATGACAGCATACAGCCCCTGCACCTGTACCCAAATCCAGCAGACATACACCTCCATTAACCACTCCCTCATCCTTCACTCTCATTACTCCTCCCTCTTCCTGCCCCAACGTCCCTAAAAAGCTTTTCCTTTCCACGATTGACCTCTTCCCTACCCCTCCCTCCCGCCCTGCACATATGGCAGGGTAGCAAGGACCCAGCCCAGAACCTCAGCCACACAGTCCATGGGCCCAAAGGTAGCACCACCGACTCATGGTGGTAGGGATTCCAGCCCAACAATACTGAAGGGGAAGGAGCCTGCACCAGCTGCGAAGAAGGGGAAGGAGCCTGCACCAGTTGCGAAGAAGGGAAAGGAGCCTGCACAAGCTTCAAAGAAGGGGAAGGTGCCTGCACCGGCTGGAAAGAAGGGGAAGGAGCCTGCACCAGATGGAAAGAAGGGGAAGGAGCCTGCATCAGTAGGCAGAGTGGGGAAGAGCCCATCTACCCCTGCCAGGAAGGGTAAGGGATCCCCAACCCATGACCAGGAGGAAAAGAGGCACTCTACGCCAGCGGAAGCTGTCTGCCAAACACTGCCACCACCAGCAGCTGTCACAGGGCCCCCAAAGCCAGCCGTGGTTGTGCAGCCATCAGAGAGTGCAGGGGCTGAGCAGGAGCCTCCCTCAACCACCACCACAGTGCAGCCATCAGAGAGGACAAGGGCTGAGCCGGAGCCTCCCCCAACCACCACCATAGTGCAGCCATTAGAGAGGGCAGGGGCTGAGCAGGAGCCTCCCCCAAACACCACCACAGTGCAGCCATCAGAGAGTGCAGCGGATGAGCAGGAGCCTCCCCAGCCACCACCACAGTGCAGCCATCACCGCCGGCCGACGCCATGTAGTCCAGCCTCCAGGGGCTACTGTGTGACTTGCCCTGTCCAGAACCAGTGGGCAAGACACCCTCTTGAGAGACTGTGGCCTTGCACTCCCCAGGACAAAGAGCACAGGGCATGTTGCCCCCTCCAGAACCAGTGGGCTTGTTCCTGCATCCGGCTGAGGTGCCCCCTCCCCCCGAGGAGCCTGCCTATTCGACAACTAATGCCCCTGCAGAATTCTATCCAGATTGGTGCAGGATTCAAGTGGGTCCTTCGACGGTGCCCTGTGGCCATGTGGGCCATTTGAGCTATGGACTGGGCAGCTTCCCTTTTTTATACATTTGTACATATCTGTTTCATGCCCAAATCGGATTGTTGATTTTATTATTGAACTGATTACAATCACTTTCGTCAATTCCTGTTGTCTTTGCATTATTCTGCAGATTTTCGGGGTCAAATTGTTTTTATAATGCAGCTGGTTGTGTGTATGGCGTGTGTGTATCGGGTGTGTGTTGTGCGTGTGTGTCACTCTTGTTTACCTCCCTCCCTCCCTTGTGTGCTAGGCGGCTGGATTCACCGTCGTCGTCTTCGCCGGCATTGGTGGTCCAGGTGGTCGGGTTCAGGTTCCATGGCGACATGGTTCTTCCCTGTGTCTCCAATGGTGAGCCCTTTGACTTTTGTGCTCTGTTTCCACCAGGCTTTTGATGGCGTTGGTACAACCCCAGAAAAGGTGGCAAATTTGTGTGTCTTAATATGGTGGGCAGTACTTTGTCTTCCGCCTGGCTGTAGGCGGCTCCCGCCATGGTGGCTGTCTATCGGAGATATCACCACCATGGTCATAATTTGGCAGTAATTACTGTCAGGATCATAATGAGGGCCACAGTGTTGCATCCTCTGGTCATCATTTCTGCTCTTCGACCTGGGTTTTTCGATTTGTGAGCTGAAAACTCACCTCACATGAGGGTCCTACAGTGGTGCCGCCGCAGGCTGTGGCTACAGTATGAGGTGAATTTGTCATACTCCATTTTAATCTCCCCCGGCACTGCAGCAGAAGTTTCTTTGTCGGGCAACATGGTGAACCTCACGTAGAGGATGACCTTCACTTCCCCTCCAGCAGTGACAATGGTAGAGACGGATGCCTCAACCGTAGGGTGGGGAGCCCACCTAGAGCATCTGGAGATAGAAGGCCAACCTGCTACAATTGCGGGCAATTCAGCTGGCACTCAGCCTTTCTCTCCTCCATCCTTGGTCAGTCTGTATGCATCTTGAAGGACAACACAACGGTGATTTGGTACTTGAACAAGCAAGGGAAAGTAGAGGCCTCACCACCTTTGTCTAGAAGCATTGAGACTGTGGTCTTAGGCACACCACCAAGGCATATGGCTCACCGCCAATCAGCTAGAAGGGTCTCAGAATGTCACAGCCAATAGCCTGAGCCAGTAGTATCTTTCTGATTATGAGTGGTGTCTTCTATAGGAGGTAGTAAAGACATTTTTTTACTCAGGGAGGGACTCCTCAAGTGGACATTTACCTCCTCAGAAAATGCTCAGAGCCAGCAGTTTTGCATCATTAAGTATCCATTGAGGGGAGCTTTGGGGGATGCATTTCAGTTGAGATGAAACTTTCAACTGCACTCCGCATTTCCCCACATACCCTTGATTCCTCTGGTTCTGGGGAAGATCTGCTGAAGACTGGACCCAAGTCATTCTCCTAGCTCCAGATTGGCCAAGAACAGTGTGGCACGCATACCTCCTGCACTTCTTCACATGTCTCCCGCTCCACCTGCCATTCAGGCATTCTCTAACGGTCAGACTGAATGGGTTTGCATCCCAATCGCCGAGCCTCCACTTATATGCTTTGAGATTGAGGGGCAACAACTGAGCACCTTTCAGCTGCCACTGGAGGTGGTAGACTTCAATTTATTTACCCATTGCCCCTCCACTAACCTTGCCTACAATGGTACATGGGGTAACTTGTTGTTTGGTGTGCATATAATGGTGTAAACCCTTAACAAGTCAAGTTATCCCAAGTACTTTAATTTGCTCTTTCTCTTGCTCAGAGGGAATGTGCCATTGGCATTGTGAAGACCTATTTAGTTGCCTTTCCTCTGTTAGCCAGATCAGCCATTCCTGTTTAATTCCCCTGATGTCATAGGTTTTCTTAAGGGTCTGACTAATCTTTTTCCTCCCACTCCCTTTTGAGTGCCTCTATGGGACTTGAATCTGGTTCTTACATTTTGATGGGGGCTCAGTTTGAGACCATATACAGTTTTCCCCTTATGTTGACCCACAAAATGGTGTTTTTGGTTGCCATCACATCTGCTAGAAGGGTCAGTGGAGGTCCTCAGATGTAGCTCTCTATTCATTACCTACTTTGCAGACAAGTTGGTATTGATACCTTGATGCAGATGTGTACAGGGATTGACAGTGGTTTCATCTTCGGGAACAGTACCACCCAGAAGCACACCTTACAGCAGCTCTGACTATGATAGTACAGAAGGAAATGGTGGCCAGATGGGGGGAAGGGAATTAGGGTGGGTACAGCCTGGAAGGAGATCTATAGAAAAGAAAATAACAGACAAAAGGAAAGAGCTGATAGATATCACAATCACTGGTGCCTTTGTAGATCAATCCTTACAAAGGAACACACATTACATTGATAATAATCTCTTTTACAAGAGTTACAAAACAATATAAATTTCTCAAATTTTCCTCTAGGTAATGAATTAGCAACTATGTGAGAATACTCTCAGATAACCACTGTCTCTATGAACCAGAAACAAATAAGTCATAAAAAATAAGTTTTATTATACCTAGGATAATCTACAACATGTTTACAGATCTCATAGACCACATAGGTTTGATAGAATGCAATAACACAGGAACTGGCTTACATGAAAATGAAAAGTACATGAAAAGTACCCATACTGTGAGATATAAGTTGCCTCATCATCATCTTCAAGCAACGTGCTGCAAGAATCCAAAAATGTCCACAACCTTCACCTGGACATGATTACTCTGATTGTCCCACCTATCAGTACTCAGGAAAGAAAAAGAATAACAGGCACAGGCCCTCGTATACAGGTGAAATTTACCATTCCCACTCAAAAGATTGTGAAAATGGTAGCCGTCTTGAAACAGAGTTGAGGATATGCGAGTGAATCTGTTTTCCACAAAGGCTTTTCCCCTGCTCCCTGGGGTTGTTAGGCATAGTCAGCTGGTCCACTTTGTGAGTGACAAAGGTGGATCTCAGTGCGGATTGAGCATATGTACTGCAGCTCTTGACAGTCTTGCAGGATTTCCTTGTATAAAATCATACATCAACCCTCCTGATAGGTAGAGTATAGCTGTGTAATATGTTCCTCAGATGAAGCAGCTGCAGGTAGAAGTATCCATCAGAAGAAAAAATTAGCTACCTGTTGTAATGATCTTTCTGGTGGATTTTCTCCCTCCCTGCAGATTCTTCACCAATCCACCAGCCTTCCAGTTTGATAATGCTCATAGGGAAAGTTATTAGGATTCCAGTTAAAATTTTATTGGTACTGCAATTCTCACAATTTTAATTTCCCTTTCTCCTCAAAGGCTTGAAAAAAATGGAGTGAAACTAAGGAAGCTCCAGGGTGGTTGCTTCAAGGCCTCGGAGGCAGTGCCTGATGTCATTTTCGGCTTTAACTGAGTCCAGCTCCCTCTACCAGCGTCATCAAGTGTTTGAAGTTTTCCTGCTCCAGTCTGATGCCTGGGGGTTGTTCTGCAGGGCAGGAATCTGCAGGTAGATAGAGTATCCACTAGAAAGATCATTAAAGCAGGTAAGTAATTTTTTCATCTCTCCTAGTGACTAACACTGCGTTACTTTAGTACACCTGGGTTACCTTAGTGATAACTTCATTTTGGGAACAGATACAGAATTACTTCTTCCACTTATTTCAAATGTAATTAAAAATGCTCTTTAATATTAAAGCCAGATTTTAAATTATTATTCTGAAAATGCCACCTTTAGAAAGTTGGTATTTTTCTGATGAAATCATATGTGCCTTTCTGCGAGTGTCCGTGGTCACATGATTGTGAATGGATCTCTTGTTGTTTGTTGTGTATTCCTTCTAGATGTGGGGCAACATGTACTGTGGGTAGACTAAGTGGGTCTTCCTGACAGGATGGTTGAGAAGTTGTGCCCTGTCCTGACTGCATTTCAAAGGACCCTGCTTGCAGCACGCTATTATTTATTTATCATCCTAGGCCGTTTGGAGTCCAACCTAGAAAAGGGGAAGAACTGATTAGAACCAGTTTAGGAGTAGGGCACACAAAGGATGGAATTAGGTATCAATGTGACACCTTCAGAATCTCTTGTCAGAACACTCCTAGACATGTGGAAGATTCAAAAGGCGTTCTGTCCTGCTGTCTGAAGAAGGAAGACTGGACCTGCTTGCCCTGAACACCGGTTCCCCAAAAGTAACTCAAAGAGTCAGTTTACTGGCCTCTTGTTTGAGACACAGGGATACAAAATGCTTCCATAGGCCTACCTGCAAAAGTCCAGCTGACCAGCACCACCTGGACCTGTCTGATCCCTGCCCCTAACCTCTTCTGGCATGAGTCCTGATCTCCAAGAGATGTCCTTCTGAGCCTGGTATCAGAGTGAACTCCTCCTGCCTTATATCAATATAGGGAAGATCCAGACGTTGTTTATCTCTTTATGACCATGAGTGCACTCCTCGCATCACCTAAGGTCACCATATGTCCCACCAACATGAAATTCAGATGGCAGCCTGCTCTTCGCACCAAACAGCAGCCCGCCACTTCTCCTGCCAACACAAAGCTCCAGTGACAACTTCTACCTCGTGCTGACAACGGTCTCTTCGCAGTGAACACAAAGCTCCAGCGGAGGCTCCTTGCATGGGCTTTGATACTTAAAAGCTAAACTCTTCAGCAGGATTAATCTGGTCCCTGTATCTGACCCATGTTCCATCATGGTCGGCCTGAATTTGTGACTTTGACCTTGTGCAGTTCGACAGATACGCACAAGTGGTGCTTTGGTGCTTTGTGCTTTTGGTGCTTTTTTCACTGAAAACCTCATTTTGGTGCCATTTTAGTTATTCCATTTTGCTCTATGGCTCTGAATTGCTATGGGATTTTTCTTGTGTTGTCACTTCATTACTGCTTGAATGCTGCAAAAATACTTGACATATTGACTCCAAGTTAAGCGTGACTGCGTTTGTGGCAAGCAACCAGGGTGTTAAGCATAGGTAATTTAGTGACTTTTTGTGCTTCACCCTGAAAAGGACTGTGTTTATTATTTGAATGAGGCTTCCACCCCTCTCAACTAATAACCCAATTTCTTCTAGAGAGAATCTCAGGCTGCACCTTACATATTATGCAACTATCTCATCATGTTTCATGCCACCTGAGCATATAAGGCTTTGCTTGGCATTTGATGGCGATCTCTTGCCACATAGGCATGTGCCTGTCATACAGATTTGTACCCGTACGCAGTGTACTGGCATCTAAGACTTTCATCAGCATATTATATTACTACCACATAGCATAAAGCCTTATCTATCTTAATAAATCTTTTCTAGACATTTCATTAGCTACATAGGGTCTGATATATAATTTGGTGGATGGATATCTCATCTGCCTTATTACAGGTGCATATGACACTTGTAGGAAGGCAGACGGGTTAACCATGACATTTGTGGTGGAGTAAAACATCCACTGTACTGTAAATAAGGATCATAGGCCTTCATTACAACCCTAGCTGTAAAGTCCGCTGACCGCCGTGCTGACGGCTGCCAACATACCGTGTCCGCGGCAGAAATCCGCTACAGGTATTATGACCCACACTGAGAAATCCTCCACAATACAGACACCCACACAAGTCAGCCACAACAAAGGTCAGTGATAAATTGGCGGTACCAAAAACCACACCGTCAAGATAATAGGAATACGCCCACACTACCACGACCCACGTAACAACGCGGCGGTCATTCAACTGCGGTAAACCATTGGCGGTACACACCACCGCACTCAAAATACACACACACTTAATAAACTACACCACATTGGACAATTCAAAATACACACACCTGACACACATACCACACCCACACACCCAATCCAGTATAAAACACACACCCACATTACCCACAACCCCTTACAACGAACATTTTTGAAGAAGCAGAGAGACAGAAAAGCAAAGACCACACCAGCATCCAGAGGCACACAACACCATCACTCATACACCGTCCACGCACAAAACACCACACACCCCAAAACATCACCCCACACATCACATCACACATCCCCTCACACATCACTCACACCACATCATAGCACCTCAAAGACACACCGGGTTTTCCGAGGAGGAGCTCAGGGTCATGGTGGAGGAAATCATCCGGGTAGAGCCACAGCTTTTCGGATCACAGGTGCAGCAGACATCCATTGCTAGGAAGATGGAGCAATGGCGGAGAATTGTCGACAGGGTCAACGCAGTGGGACAGCATCCAAGAACACGGGATGACATCAGGAAGAGGTGGAATGACCTACGGGGGAAGGTATGTTCTGTGGTATCCAGACACCAGGTAGCCGTACAGAGGACTGTCAGTGGACCCCCACCTCCTCCTCCACAACTAACAAGATGGGAGGAGCAAGTCTTGGCAATTATGCATCCCGAGGGCCTTGCAGGAGTAGCAGGAGAACTGGACTCTGGTAAGTCAAATCTTTACTACTATATCCCCTACCCTACCTGCATGCCACCACAAACTCCTACCCTCACTCCCATCACTCCACCACCTCACATATACCCCACTATCACAACCCACCCATTCGAAAACCAAACCCTGCATGTTACAACAATGCATGGACACCCATCACAGACCTGCATGGACACCCATCACCAAAGCATGTCCAAAGGAGAGACTAACCCAGGGCACACAATCACCACTCACACAAGGTCCAAGGCGACATTGCAAGCACAGTAATAGAGGGAAACACACCCATTGCACAAGATGGCACACACAGATAAAATAACAATGCATTTACACCCCAACAGGACCCCTACCCAACGTCACTGGAAAGGAGGTGCCAGCCATATCCAGTCCCCCCATAGAACAGGCCCACAGTGACGAC
This sequence comes from Pleurodeles waltl, assembly GCF_031143425.1. Classification (NCBI taxonomy): domain Eukaryota; kingdom Metazoa; phylum Chordata; class Amphibia; order Caudata; family Salamandridae; genus Pleurodeles; species Pleurodeles waltl. The sequence goes on along the minus strand of NC_090450.1, from coordinate 73,394,594 downwards.
AGCAGCTCCGCACGCCTGGATCAAGATGGCCAGCCTGGCCCATCAGGGACCTCTGGACAGGCGGTTCCCCCGCCACAGTCCCAACCCACCACAGAACCTCCCCCCTCAGGAAACACGACCACAGCACCCACCCAACGGGCCCATGCCACTGTCCCAGGGCACGTCAATCAGCAGTATGTCCACCACTACAGGGACCCCAGGCAAACCCACTAACCCAAGCAAATCAGGGACCTGGGGTCAGTGGCAATGGGCACACGGTTCAGGGGACAGAAGCACAGGAAAACAGGGAAGCTGGGAGGACTGCTGTGCGACAGGGGGAGGACAGGCCCAGGGAACCCACTCTCCACGAGGCACTCCCAAACATCATGGGAGCATACCACCTTTCCCAGGAGACCATGGGCACGGTACTGGCCAAGTTTCAGGAGACCCAGCAGCTGCCGGAGGGGCAGTACCTGGGGATCAGGGAGGACTTGAAGTCCATTAACACCACCCTGGTCACCATTGCAGGGGTGCTGGCAGACATGGCCAACACCATGAGTCAGACAGTGGCATACCACCGGGCCCCTGACACCAGCCCAAACGATGAACATCCTTCCACGTCTGCCGGCGCTAGTGGACAGGAGGTCCCGCCACAGGGCCAACAGGTCACCAGCACCCCACCAACTGCAGAAGGAGAGCCACCCTGCAAACGGTCCCTGCGATCCAGTCAGAAGACAGAGAACATTGCCAAGACCCCCACCAGGAAATAAGATTCTCCTGATTGTCACCCTTCTGTCCCACTCTGTCACCCTGTCCACCTTGAACTGCCATTACTCCCCTTCCTATGCCCAATTGGACAATGCACCTGTGATACCAAGAGAATGGACTCTACTATGGACCTTCCTCCACCATCACCCCAGCCCCTTCCACAAAACCCTATACACATTAGCCCATAAATAAACACCCTTGAATCACAAACCAATCTGGAGTCAGTCTTTACTTTCACAAATGTATAATTACAACATCATCCACAAATATCAATGGAAATGTTCATTTGCTCATACCAATGTATGATAGTTGTTGGGCTGTAGAAAATATAGAAGATGGCAGAATGAGGTACCTAGATCAGTGAAATGGAAAGCCAAAGGGAACTGTCAGTGTCCATAGACAGAGGTTAAGAGGCTGACTTATACATTGTCATGCAGTAGTCTGATATGAGATGAGCAGTGCCAGTCTCTTACCTGTGTGTCACTGGAAGTACTGCATGCTGATGTTGGTTCGGTTGTCAATATCTTCTTCCTCTGCCTCCTTTTCCTCACTGTCCACAGGCTCCACATCTGCCACAAGACCATTGTCAGGCCCATCTTCCTGCAGAAAAGGCACCGGGCATCGCAAAGCCAGGTTGTGCAACATGCAGCATGCCACGATTGTCTGGCACACCTTCTTCGGTGAGTAATATAGGGAGCCACCTGTTAGATGGAGGCACCGGAATCTGGCCTTCAGGAGGCCGAAAGTCCTCTCAATAATATGCCTAGTTCACCCATATGCCTCATTGTAGCGTTCCTCTGCCCTTGTCCTGGCATTCCTCACCGTGGTCAGTAGCCATGAGAGGCTGGGGTAACCAGACCCACCTGCAAATGTCGAGGGATATCTGTTAGACACACACTAACCCTTAGTGACTACCCCATACCCAGACACCTATTCATACTGTGTGGGGACCTTGGGCTCACCTATTAGCCACACCCGGTGCCTGTGGAGTTGGCCCATCACATAAGGGATACTGCTATTCCTCAAAATGTAAAGGTCATGCACAGAGCCGGGATACCTGGCATTCACATGAGAGATGTACTGGTCTGCCAAACACACCATCTGCACATTCATAGAATGGGAGCTTTTTCGATTTCTGTACACCTGTTCATTTCTGCAGGGGGGGGGGGACAAATGCCACATGTGAACCATCAATGGCACCAATGATGTTCGGGATATGTCCCAGGGCATAAAAGTCAGCTTTCACTGTGGGCAAATCCTCCACCTGGGAGAAAACGATGTAGCTGCACATGTGTTTCAGCAGGGCTGACAACACTCTGGTCAACACGTTAGAAAACATTGGCTGAGACATCACTGATGCCATGGCCACTGTAGTTTGAAAGGAGCCACTTGCCAGGGAATGGAGCACTGACAGGACCTGCACTAGAGGGGGTATTCCTGTGGGATGGCGGATGGCTGACATCAGGTCTGGCTCCAATTGGGCACACAGTTCTTGGATTGTGGAACGATCAAGTCTGTAGGTAGTAATGATGTATCTGTCTTCCATTGTCGACAGGTCCACCAGGGGTCTGTACACCGAAGGATGATGCCATCTCATCATCTGCCCCAGCGGATGTGCCCTATGGAGGAGAATGGTGAGCAGAGGGTCGTGTACCACATAGGTTGCACAAGTGTTTTTGCAGTAATGTGAGTAAATCCGTGTGTGGCGTTGTTTGTCTGTATTTCTGCCAAAATGTGCTGTGACGCCGTTAGGTGTCATGCCATGGTACCCCCCCCCGAAATGGCGGCTGCCTGACCTGTAAGGAGGGACAAGGGGAAATGAGGTAACTGCGCTAGTGTTGTGCAGCGTCGCAGTAGGCGGTTGAAGACCGCCGTGCAATTTAGCATTGGTTATCATTGGGCCCTATGGGTTCCAGGAGCCAATGACGATGTACGCCAGTGGTGACAGTATGCACCGCCGCAGACGTGACCGCCATTTTCTATCTGTTCACTCACTTGATACCTGACCTTCAACAGGAGAGGACCTACACTGCAAGTGCTGCTGTGACCTCAGTCTGGAAGCGACAATGTCTCATTTGTCTGGGGAAAGGGCCCCTGCCTTCACCGCGGAGGAGTTGGACAAACTGGTGGATGGGGTCCTCCCCCAGTACACGCTACTCTACTGTCCTCCAGACAAACAGGTGAGTACACTGTGTGCATAATGCATGGGCAATGCCTGTTTGGAGTGGTGTGGATGGAAGATACATGGGGGGGGGCTGAGGCCTGCATGTGAGAATGGTGAGTGTATGGACATCAGGGCATGGGTGGAAACTGTTGGGCAATGAGTATGACAGTCCGAACGGGAGAGTAATTTCCTTTCATCCTGTACCTTTCCTCAAGGTCAGCATCCACCAGAAGAAGGGTATTTGGCATGCCATCACCAAGGAAGGTCGGACCCTGGGGGTCTATCATAGACAGAGCACCCACTGCCACAAGAGATGGGAGGACCCACGCCACTGGAGCAAGAAGACGGCGGACGCCCATTTGAGGATGGCCTCCCAACGTGGAAGGGATGCCCGTTGCACCATGACCCCCCTGATGTTCCGGATCCTGACTGTGGCATATCCGGAGTTGGATGGGTGCTTGAGGGCATCACAGCAGCCAGGGGTGAGTACAGTGTCATTCAGCTGACTCTGCGCGCTTTACGAAGTGTCTGGGTGGGGGATGTGGGCTGTGGGTTCCCCTAGGCCAGGGCGAACTTGGTAGGGTAGGTCCCTTGTTAGGCAGGCTCTGAGACACTCCAACCCCAATAGTGTTAGTGGGCATCTACAACTAGTCAGACTCCTGTGGGTTCCAGGTGTGCAGCAAATGGTGTTAGGCATAGTCCCCCATGGGCAGATGATTTTCCTACTAACTGCTAGTGCATGGCCTAGTGCATAGGGCTGCTCCCTGTGTGTTGTGTCCGCCAGCTGTGGTGGTGTTGCTGGCATTGACCATGTGTCTCCTCTGTCTTTCCCCTCTTCTTGTTTTGTCACCCTGCCCTTGTGTGCATTAGCATCATCTGGCGAAGGAGCAGAGCCACCAGAGCAGGAGGGAGCTGCATCCCACATAACCAATGAGGGTGAATCTACGGAGTCTGAAGACATCAGTGGGATGGAGGGCGAGGGGAGCTCCACGACGGGGACAGGAGGGGACACCAGCGACAGTGACTCCTCCTCTGAAGGGGGGCTTCCTTGCGGTGGTGGGCACCTCTGTGCCCACTGCAACAACAGGTACAGCCGCCACCCCACCTACCAGCACCGACCTCCCAGCAGCCCCTCAGCGTGTTTCCTGTGCCCGCTCACCCAGGAGGGTGGGCATCTCCTTCGTCCCAGGCACCTCAGGCCCTGCCCCAGTCAGCCCTCCTGCCCTCAGTGAGGAGGCTATTGACCTCCTGAGATCCCTCACTGTTGGGCAGTCAACCATTCTGAATGCCATCCAGGGTGTCGAGAGGCATTTGCAGCAAACAAATGCATACCTGGAGGGCATTCATTCTGGCGTGGCGGCTCAACAGAGAGCATTTCAGGCTCTGGCCTCAGCACTGATGGCAACCATTGTCCCTGTGTCCAGCCTCCCCCTCCAACTTCCACTACCCAGACCCAATCCCCTCTACCTCAGCCTATCCCAAGCACACCATCAGACCAGCATGCACACACATCAACACACAAGAGTGGACATGGCAACCATAAGCACCACACATCCCACAGGCACTCACACAAGCACCATACCCATGCAGACACACCAACATCCACTGCCTCCACTGTGTCTCCCTCCTCCACGTCCTCCGCCTACCTCCCAGTCTCGTCTCCACTCACACCTGCATGCACTACATCCTCAGCCACTAACTCCATCACCAGCACGCCCATCACTACACACCGCTCACGTGCAATCACCACCCCCACTACCATTCACACGTCCCCTGAGTCCTCTCCCAGTCTGTCTGTGAGCCCTCCTCCCAAAGTACACAAACGCAGGCACACACCCACTCAACAGCCATCCACCTCACAACAGCCTCCAACCCATGCACCTTCACCCAAACTCAGCAGACATACACCTCCTACAACCACTACCCCTTCCTCCACTCCCAAACCCCCTCCATCTTCCCTTCCCAGTGTGTCAAAAAAAAAATTCCTAGCTAACTTGATCCTCTTCCCTACACCTCCCCCCATCCTTCTCCTAGGGCCAGGATGTCTAGATCCCAGCCCAGCACCTCAGCTAGCAAATCTGCATCCACTGTGATCCCTGCTACTCCAGTATGGTCAAAGGGGGCACCCGTCAGAGCTGCCAGTGTGCCACAGACAGAAAAGAAGGACCACCTTATTCCACCACCTGCAAAGCTCAAAAAGGGACCCGCTTCCAGCAGGGGACAGTCACACCACCCACCCAGCAAGGCCTCACACAAAAACCGAGTGGACAGTGTCAAGGTCCCTGCAGCGACTGTCAAGATGGGGAAGGGCCACAAGGCAAAGGGCACATCACCTCTGGGCACGATGTCACCTGGTGTCAGGGATGGCAGCCACATGCACCACAGTCACCACAGCTGCTCCGACCGCCACCTGCACCACCACCTGCACTGCCACTGCCACAACATCAGTCTGCAGCATCCTCCCCAAGAGTCAGCCATCCGAGGCTGCCGGAGACTGTATGGTGTCTCCATCCACCGCAACCGTCACTTGCACCAGGGCCAGCACTGGCAGTATCTCCGCTGAAGCCACCGCCGTCTGCAGCACCATCAGCACCGCCACATGCACAGCCGATGCCACTGTGTTGGATGTCAGCCCCATCCCCAGTATGCAGCCGTCAGAGTCTGCAGGTGACGTCCTGGACCCTGGACACGCCACTTGAGAAACCACCTTCAGCACTGACATGAACCAGCAATTGGCACACTAAGTCGCCGCAGGATGGAGTGTGTGTCTGCCTCCATGGAGTACCATGCTACCTGTTACAGGTACATCGCGTGGCTGAGACACCCAGGTGAGACAAAGTCAACTGCCACACCCCAGGTGCAGCATCACTGGGCACAAAGCCCCCTCGAGAACCAGTGGAGAAAAGCATCCACTAACCCAGTCCTTGGCAGGATGAAGCACTCTGGGCACAAAGCCCCCTCCAGAACCAGTGGAGTAAAGCATCCACTAACCCGGTCCTTGGCAGGATGAAGCACTCTGGGCACAAAGCCCCCTCTAGAACCAGTGGAGAAAAGCATCCACTAACCCAGTCCTTGGCAGGATGAAGCACTCTGGGCACAAAGCCCCCTCCAGAACCAGTGGAACATGTCACCGACTTTAGAGACTGTGGCTTTGCACTCCCCAGGAGCAAGCAGTGGGCATGGAGACTCCTCGAGGAGCAGTGGCGTCGTACCATCATCCGGCTGAGGTGCCACATCCACTTCCCCCTGAGGGGTCTGTTTTTTTTTTTTTTTTTTTTGACCTGATGCCTCTGCAGTGTTCTCTCTGTTTTGAGACAGATGTCATGTGTGGGCTTCGCCCATGCTTTTTGGGACCACGGATCCACAGACATTTCATGGGACAGTGTACGGACTTGTGTACTTGCTGTAAATATTTGTGTATACTGATTATTTGCTGTTCTCTTGGTCTGTCTGATTGTTCCAATATTACACTAGTTAAACTCATTTTGTTTTGTCCTTGCGTTCTTCCAGGGGGTGACGGGATGTATCTGTGATGTTTTTGGATATGTGTGTGTGTGTGTTGTTGTGGGTGGGGGTGTTGCGTTTTGCGTGTGTGTGTCACTCTCTTTTCCCTCCTCCCCTTCCCTGTGTGCTAGGTGCAGTACTCACCGTCGTCTTCACTGCCACCGCCTTCTTTCCATTTCGCTGAGTATTAATAGATACAGCAACATGGGCAGGACCTGTAACTCGGGCTCCATGGCGTCCTGGTTCTTCGTTGAGTGTCGACAGGTGAGTGGTTTCCCTTCTGTGTACTGTTTCCGCCGTGCTTTTGATGGCATTGGAACCGCCCCGGAAAAGCTGGCAGATTGGTGCCTTGTAATAGTGTGGACGGTACATTGTGTTCCGCCTGTCTGTTGGCGGTGACCGCCGCGGTGTTTGTTGCTACCGCCGTGGCGGTCGGAGTGTTAAAGTGGCTGTCTGTGTTGATGGTTTCCGCCATGGTCGTGATTCCATTTTTTTAACCGCCGGCCTGTTGGCGGTCTTATCATCGCTTTATCACCGACCGCCAGGGTTGTAATGAGGGCCATAGTCTTTTTGCCTGTACTTGGGCATGCAAGGCTGTGCCAGAATGAATGTACTTGGTGATGACTGCCGTAGCACTGTACTAAAGGACATGCTTCACATACTGCGGGAATACTTAAGCACAGGAAGCTGCTCTGTTCACGCAACTGCACCACATATCTTTATTTCATTATTACACATATCTCTCTTCTAAATAGGCATACTATGACGAGAGAACAGTGTAAAAAAACGTAAACTATAATCTTCTATGCATAATTACTAAAAACTCATACTGTACAGTAATCAGGAATTAAACTGATTTCCATTTCCATTTCTTAATTTCCCTAAAAAACATTACCAATTGCAGGGAGACAGTTTCTTCTCTCTTCATTAAATAACTATTTGCTTGAAAGACCATACTTGGTTGTGTGTTAGATTATCATTAAAACAAATATCATCTGAAAGAAAAAATGCATCCCAAATATTGTGTGCAAAAACATTGTCCGATGTTTTGTAAAACTCCTACCATTAACTCCGATAGAGCTCCATTTTTGTAAACACTCGTTTGGTTAACATATTTCTGGCACCACGCTGTGTACTTAAATCTTATTTTCTGCAGGCGGTCCGACGAAAGAGGACAAAGTAAAAAATGCTATTTTCTTCTGAGTATCCACACATGTACATCGATTTTTCCATCATAAATATCTTACATTATGTTTTAGTAGGTTCAGGGAAAAGAAATCTGGTCACTGGTGTTCAATGACTGTACCTGAGATATGAGGCGATAGCAGTGCATATTAGATTGCCCTGGGCATAGGCAAGCAACAGCTGACCGAATTATAGCACTACATATTCATACGTTTTATCTGCCACATGAAGGAAGTCATGAAGGTACAAGTTTGCACTTACAATATATATCTGTTGTAGGAAAATGGCTCTTTTGCATGGTCATCCCCATGTTAGACTGCTGCTGCTGCTGCTTTCACTCTGTGCACTTGGACTCTACTAAGCAGGGCCCCATTGCATGTGGTTTGGCTGCCAAAAGAATTAGGGAAATTGCCTGTACTCCTAATTGGCATATTTAACTTACCTATACATCCCTGGTATACCTGTTAGACCTTGCATCTTATGGAATGTTTTCCCCTGACATTTTGCTTTCCGACCTGTTTTGATTGTGTGCTGAACTTTGTTTTGCTGGCTTTAGGACTCTGTTCACTTTTTCACTGCTGACCAGTGGTAATGTGCATGTGTTCTGCGTCTAAAAGGTGTACATTGGGTCTCTCCATGATTGGCATATTTGATTTACTGGCAGGTCTCTAAAATGCACCATGTGTGCCCAGGACCTGTAAATCAAATGCTATAAGTGGGCCTGGGGCACTTATTGTGCCACTCACTACAGTAGCCTTTCAAACATGTCTCAGGCCTGTCACTGCGGAGCCTGTGTGTGCAGTTTTAAAGTGCCATTTTGACCTGGCAGGTGTACCCACTTGCCAGGATCAAACCTTCCTTTTTATTATGTCAACTTGGTCGGCCCAAGGGCAGGCTGCAGTGTATTTAAAAGGTTGGACATGTAAGTATAGTATGTCCAGACAGTAGTGAAAAAGTCTTTTAAAATATTTTTTACTATTGTAAGGACTATCTCTCCCTTAAGCTTACATAGGGGTTAATTTAAAACATCCATTAAGAGTAATTTTCAATTAGAAAAAGTCAGAAAAATTGAGTATGGTGTCTCTTGACTCACAGTTTAAAAACTCTGTTGGTAAAGTTGTTTTTTAAATTTAGAAAGTTGGCATTTTCTTACTTTAACTCTTATGTGCCTTAGCCTGTCTCTGAATACACGTCTGGGTTTAGGTGATAGCTACACTTGTGCATTCTCTCTAGACAGGCGCAACACAGGAAGGGCTGGGTATGACAGGACAAACATCTGCATTCATCTGTATACTGATAGTCTTCCTGGGTGGAGAGAGGGAGAGGTTGTTCTCTCTTAAATCTGAATAGCCATCACACAAAGGACTGATGTACACCCTACTGGTAGTCTGGAGCCAGAGCTGGGTAGAAAGGGATCCTAGTGCACTTCAGAGAGTTCCATTGAAGTCACTCCTACACCAAAGGCCTTTTTGGGTATAAGTAATCGACCTCTGAGACAATATGCTCAGAACACTTCTAGACTGAGGACATTCTGCCAGGAAGAAGGCTTGCTGTGCTGTCAAGAGGGCCTGCCACTTTGATATTTGCTTCGCTGTGTTGGCCTGCTGCTTGCCGCTTCTTGTCTGGGAGTGAGAGGATTGGTCTTAACTCTCTAAATCCTGCAACCTAAAGTTTCTCCAAGGGTTTGACTGAGCTTGCCTCCTGTTTCTGACGTCTCAGAGACATCAAAGACTTTGCTGCATCTTGATACCAGCGCCAGGGCTTCTCTGCTGTGAGTCCTGCTCTGCCAACTGGTACCAAATCCAGTCCTAGGACCTTGCAGGTGAGTGTGGTGCTGTAACTCAGGAAACTGACACATCAACATTGGCTCATCAATTGGAACCAATGCATCAAACCCAGAGCATCGATCGGAACTGGTGCATCGAACTGCTAGACATGACGCCTCACTACTGCCTGCACCAAAGCCGTGGACACTTCTCGCCAACTGCACGATGGAACAACCCTGACTTATAACACAGCCCAACTAGACTGATCAGCACTGATGCATCAGAACTGCTACACATCGCTTCTGTACATCAACGCATCAATGACGTTGCTCAAACAGGAAATGACGCATCGCGTCCAATAGAGTGTTGTAGTTGGACTATTGCTCTAGGCAAGACTGCTGGTTTAAGGATGACACTGCTTATGTTTGTAGGTGACTATGCCAGTCCTACAACAAAACGCAACAGTCGTCCCAACCCTTCCCGCTCACAAGCAGCACCTCACCAGAAACCCAAACTGTAAAAGGTGATTTGTGGCAGCCTTTAGGCATGGACTCAAGAGTGTGACATCTCAGGGAGTGTCTTGATTATACGGAGAGTACCCCTTTCTCACATTAACAACATGTCTCAATCAAACACAGCGTATGAAGAATGTGCAGTAAAGTTTCAATAGGTTTTATTTGGAAAAACTGCATTCTGCAATAAGTTGCATGGGCTGCGATTATTAGGATAATGAACAGTGCAAGAAACAGAATGGTAAAGATAAGAGTCATTAATACAAAGACCCCCACCATCTTGCAATAGCATAAAGAGATATGAGATGTGTAAATATGTCCTAATACCCTAGCATGATAGGCCTAACCTCTAACCTAAAAGAGAGCTAGGTATATTAAACCTAACTGCCAATGCCATGTCCATGAAAAGAGCCCCCAACCCTCATTACCTTGGAATGAGGTCTCTAGATCAGACTCAGTAGGGACACGAAGACTGGGTCAGCGTCAAAGCGACGTGCAGCATCGAAAGCAGTGATGGCATCTGGTCCGAATCCCTCTGACTATCTGTTAAATTGAGGAGTATTTATATAGATCTACTTGGACCCCTGACGTAGGTTTGTTCCCAAACAATAGATAACAAGGCTTACTTGGGACGGTAGTTAATATAAACAATTAACTCGAAATCATGAAGAGGGAAAGTACCTAAAGTGAACACCTACAGTTTGTTTGTCTTTGTCACTTGATCTTGACGCCTTAGCGCGGTGACACTGATGAAGCAAACTAAAATATGGGCCTAACCAAAAACAAGGCAGCCATTTTAAAAGATTTAATTAAATAAATGCGCTAAAACAGAGAAAGCTAAGTAGGGTAAAAGTCACTGGGTGACGGGGGCACGAGTCTGCAAGCCACAGGCGAAGTTAACTTCTGTATCCCATTAAAACAAACTAGGATTCACTACAAGAGATGCATCCACTCCTTTGGATAAACGCATCGTCACCGAGCATCGATACAACCCAGGAACTGTCATTGGGTCTGTATGACTCATGTACCCATCCCAAGCTCCATCATGGTTACAGTGAACTTTTGGATTGCCCTGGGTCAGAGCGGCCAGATAGTCTCAGTTGGAGTTATTGACTTCTAAGCACTGCAGTTTGAATTAATTTAAAAAAAATCATAATGTGAGTTGTGTATGTTGGATTTGTGTCATTTTGGTCTTGTTTTACTCAATTAATATGGGCTACTTTTCTCAGCTAATGTGGAGTACTTTTGTGGGGTTTTCACTGTATTCGTGTGTGTGCAGAAAACACTTTACACACTGCCTCTTTGGTTTAGCCTGTCTGCTCTGTGCTAAGCTACCAGGGTGAGCAAAGGTGAAGTTTTAGTGTGTATCTTACTTACCCCGCCTATGATTGTGGTTCCCTACTTGGACAGAGTACAAACCTCTGCCAACTAGAGACCCCATTTCTAACATCTAACATTGGTGATCAGCGGTGAGGAGAGGAATTATATTTGTGCATTACATCCAGTGTTCAGTGTGCATCACCTCCACATCTCAGACTATTGCATACCAATGTACTTATTTTTTTCTCTTTGACAACTTTTTGAGTTTTTGCAAAAGCCATGTCACAATCTGGAGAGCCAGCAGCTGCAACTGCAGTATTGGAATTTGAGAAGGAGAAGTTGGAAACCTACTCGGTGTCCCAATTCAAAGGTTTCTGCAGGGAGTTCAGGTGTTCTTTTAAAGGCCTTACTAAAAAGGAGGAGCTCCAAAAGGTGCTGAGGGACTGGCTTGCAGCCAGGGAAGCAACTGTGCAACCAGAGAAGGACAGTGTTGTGGATGGCGAGCAGGAGGAACTTGCTTTTGGAGGTGAAGGACAGCCCAGAACTGCCTGTGGGATATGGGGCTAGCTTAAATGGAGAGAGTGCAACCTATAAAGCAGACAGCAGTGTTTCGTCCATATGTCGTATGTAACCAGAGGAGCTGGAGGACAGGCGGGAAGCCAGGAAGCTCCAGTTGGAGCTGGCAAAACTCAAAATGGAGATTGAAAGAACGAAAGCTATGGAGGAAAAGAGACTGGCCATTGAGGAGAAGAAAATTCTTTTGGCTCATGCGTTGAGCATGAAGGTGCTGGACCTGAAAGCCCAGAGGGCTGAGTCCAGCACAGATGGTGGCAGCATATCTTCAGTGTCCTCTGACAAAAGAGTATATGGACCCAAGAGTCTAATAGCTGACTACAAGGTGGAGGAGGACATGAATTGCTGGTTTGAGGCCAATGAGATTGCTTTGCAAATGCACAGGATCCCTGAGGACGATTGGGGGGGGTGTCAGTTTGTGATGGCAGTTTCCAACTGAGGGGAGGGACACCTTTCTAGCCTGCCGGGGATTGATAGGATGAGGTATTCCACCATGAAGGAGGTCCTTATCCAGTTATATGGGTTGACCGTGGAGGTGTACTGACAGAAGTTTAGGGAGAGTGTGGAACTTTCACCAAAGACCTGGGTAGAATGTGTTGATTTTTTTCTGCAGGTCACTGCATAGTTGGGTGCAGAGCACAGATTATCAGGGGCTGTACAATTTGATTGCACAAGAGCACATGATTAGTCTTTGTTTAACAGAGCCACATCAGCACTTCATGGATAGTAGGCTCTAATACCCCATGGAGCTTGCTAATGAGGTGGACAGCTGGGTTTGCACTAGGGTCCACAAGAAAGTCTAAGGGGGAGATCCAGTCAAAGGTGGGGAGGGTTCCCAGCAGAAGAAAGAAGGGTGAAGAAAAATAAAAAATAAGGAGTTCTCTAAAGGGCCCCAAACTAGTTCCCAGGGTCAGGTTTCCCAACCTGATTTCCCAACTAATGAAAAGAAGAAATGGCTCCTGTCAGGTAAACCTGCAGTCAAAGTGTTTTGATCAATCAAGAAGGGCACTTAAGAGGGCCACCCACATGTCCCAAGTGGGCGCAGCCCCCACTGGTGGGCAGTCACAGGATTTGGCAAGTGTAGCGCTTGGGGGGGAGTTGGCCCCAGCTAATGATGGGGAGACAGCTGAGATAACCCTAGTGTCCCTCGGTGACAGAGAAATGGTACAAAGAAATCTCATGCCTGACAATGCTAAGAAGTATAGGCAGTGGTTAACATTAATGGGAAGAGTGTGGAGGCTCTGAGAGACACAGGGGCTAGCATGACAACCATCCACTGTCATCTGGTGTCTTCCGAGCAGGGAGACCTAATGTGGTCCACCAAGTTGCTGCTGTAGACAACCACGAGAGGCTATGATTGGTGGCTCAGGTTCCCTGTGAATAAGGGGGAGAGGGGTCTCTGGTTCCTTGAGGATTGCTGTGAGTTTATCCTTGCCTGTGGACTGTCTGCTGGGCAATGACATGGAGCATACCGTCTGGAAAGAGCTGGAGCTCAGGTCACACATGGAGATGTTGGGGTTGCCTGAATGGGTGTGCCTGACTACATGGTCCATGGCAGCATATGAAGGTGGTCAGAAGGACCCTGGGCCTAAAAACGTGGCCAAAGTGTATACAAAGAAGAGGTAGGACAAGGGGTACAGGAAACCCGCTCCTGAAATTCTCACAGTCCAGGAGTAAGCTGACTAGAGGGGGACACCCCAGAACCTAAAACGGAGGAAGTGGCTGAACTAGGGTACCTGATTGAGATGACCAATTGGCAGAAAGAAGGAGGTCCCTCAAGGGAGGAGTCCCGCACAGCACAGAAGGAGTGCCCTACTCTTGTGGGCCTTTGGCAGTAGGCCGAGGCCCAGGCAGCTAGTGACACCTCTGGCAAACACCTATTGGGAGAATGGTCTCCTGTATAGTAAACCTGAGGTTCCTGGAGCAGCCCGTGTGCTGGTGGTACCCCAGTGCTTCAGAGTCTTCCTACTGGGTCTGGCTTATGATGTGGCACTGGCAGGTCATTTGGTACAGGACAAGACCTTTGACTGGCTTGTCACCCACTTTTATGGGCCTCAAATGAGAAAGACCTTAGATGCATTCTGCAGGTCTTGTCCTACACGCCAGGTGAGTAACAAGACAAGGGGCAGTGCAAGGCCCCCCACAACCCTTTCCTGTTGTGAGCACCCCTTTTGAGTAGGTGAGCATTGACATTGTGCAGCCTCTGGATTCCAAGACAGCCCTGGGCAACAGGTTCACCCTGGAGGTTATCCCTCTGAGGACAGTGACCGCAACCGCCAGGGCACTGATGGAGATCTTTAAGCAACTAGGTTTCCCAAGGAGGTGGTTTTCAACAACCATGGAACCAACTTCGTGTCCTTGTACATGAAGGCTATGTGGAAAGCCTTTTGGGTAACTTATGAGTTCTCCACGCCTTACCACCTCCAAACCAATGGGTTGGTTAAGAGATTCAACCATACCCTGACAGGCATGATAATGCGTCTGCACGAACCCATGAGGCATAAGTCTGACCTCCTCTTACCATGTCTGCTATTTGCCTACAGGGAGGTACTGCAGAAGGGGGTTGGCTCCACCCCTTCCGAACTTATGTAAGGACACTCTGTGAGAGGACCTCTCAGTTCAGTGAAGAAGGGCTGGGAGCAAGCTCCCAGGAGCCATCCCAGGATATATGTAGCCTCATGCTGGCCTTCCGCAACCACACAGTCCACTTCCAAAAACTCACCCAGGAGAATCTGGAAGCTAGCCCGGAGGTGATGAAATGTTTGTATGACCAGAATACCACTCTTGTTGCGTTTAAGCCTGGTCAAAAGGTTTGGGTAATGGCACCTGTGAAGCCCCGTGCCCTGCAAGACAGCTGGTCTCGCCCATTTGAGGTAAGGGAGTGCAAGAGTGATGTCACCTACCTGGTGGATTTGCAAACTCCTAGGAACCCTTTGAGGGTCCTGCATGTGAACCGCCTCAAGCACCACTTAGAGAGGTCTGAGTTGACCATGCTCTTGGTCACTGATGATGCCACGGAAAAGGATACTGAACCTCTCCCCAACCTCCTTCTTTCACAGAGCAGGATGGGTCTGTAAAGGGTGTGAGCCTCTCCCCTACTCTGACCTTAGACCAACAGAGAGACTATTGCCACTTGTTGGGACAGTTTTTATCTCTGTTGTCACTCACCCCAGGAGTTACCCATTGCTGCACCCATGGTATAGACACTAGGGATAGTCTGCCTGAAAAGCACAAAACTTACAGGGTGTCTGACAGAGTGAGGGCTAGCATCAAGGAGGAGGTTGCCAAGATACTAGCTCTTGGGGTTATTGAGCCCTCCAAGGCCTTGGTCCAGCCCAGTGGTTCTGGTCCTGAAGGCTACACCACCTGGTGCCCCACCTGAACTACAGTTCTGTGTAGACTACTGTGGGCTCAATGCAGTCATCAAGACTGATCCCCAGAGATGATGAGCTAATTGATCGGTTGGAGCTGCAAAGTTCAGCTCAGACACTGCCCTGGGGTCTGTGCAGTTTCTCCAGCCAGGCTGTTCAACACAGCTGGGTTGGATAAACCTAAGTGTACATGTGTGTTTGGTCAGCCAAAGACACATGTGCACTTAGGGCATTCCATTCCTCCTCCTCCCTCCCATGGTCCAGCCCGCCCCTCCCTTTACATACTGGCTGAGCCAGCAGCAAAAATATAAAAGAATAATGAAGTACCTTTTATCTTTCTGCTGCTAGCTCTTAGCCAGGGGGGCGACACTCCTGTGCCATTACAGAGGAGCCACCCCTGATGTCGACAGGCTAGAAATAAAGAAATGCAAGAAATAAAAAGACAGAAAGCTCCTCATTTTAGCAACAGACCAAGGATCCAGAACAATATACCCATTGACCTCAGAAAAACTCACATACTCATTCAATTCAGAAACAAGCATTAGCAATCAAAGTCAGTAATTATCAGCTGTAGAAACCTATAGGCTTTGTCATTTTTTTATCCGTCATAGCTGCCACAAATGCATGTGCATCCTCAGCCGCCATTTTCTAACAGAATTTGTGAAAAATATTAGAAAGCACATTTAAAGATAACTACCATAAGAAATAAACATTCATGAGGAGTTCTTTGAATCGTTTTTATTACGTTTTAGATAACCCATTAAAATGATGCCTGTCGTGGATGCATTTGGATCTGCAGTGCCCATCTTTGAATGGGATTACTTAAAACATAATAAAATGCATCCAAAGATGGCCGCAATGCATGCATAAACTTGCCATCACACGAGTGGTCAATTTAGAGTACTCCCAAAAAAATTAAGGTGACTAATTTCTGATAATGTGGCAGGTGATAGAAAACAAGCAAAAGGGCTGTGGGCAGCAGAACGCTGATTGGGGTGCTAAAGAGGGGTTAATTAGAGAGTGGCACAACAGTTTGGAGAGAGAAAAGGGGAAAACATTTTTTCTCATGCACTTCAAAGCAAGGTTTGATGCAATGGGAATATGCATCACCTGATCAAAACTCTCTGACAGCAAAATGCTTCTTGGCACTGCAAACATACGAAAAGGGAGGAAAGCTATTTAATCAGGACAGATTCCAAAGCATCTAGTTAGGAGTAGGGGACTGTGCCAAAACCCACCATAATACATGTAATGTACTGGAGACAATAGGTCTCCTTTTGGTCTTAACCAAGCAACTAAAGTTGTCTGTGCCAAGACCTAAAAAGCTGAAGAATCACATCTTAAAGGAAAACAGCCCTCTATAAATAGAACCTACCTGTTAATTTACTTCTTAATTGCCTCAATTTCAGTGCACCATTATAATCTTGGTCTCTCTCCCTTTGTTCAGCACTACATTCCCATTCAGGTTAATGCTACACAAATACCACCAAATAAAGTCCAACAAACAACTGCCTTTGTGACAGATCGTATCATGTGTGCTAAAAATGCTTGGCGAACCTCACACTCATTGTTCATTCATTTTGGCTTTAACCCATTCTAACAATTTTTCATGACAATGTGAGAACTGAAACTAATTTTTAGGTCTTGCGTCCAAAAGCATGCTTAAACTGTTGCTTGCAAACAATATTTTATACAGGGAGTTTTGAGCCCATTCATTACTTACTATTTATTTCTTCATTGTCACTTTTATTTTCTGCCTCTTAATTGGCCAGCGCATGCCGGCTTCGCTTCTTTTTCTTTCGTGTAGAGTGTGGACCAAGTGCTGCATACTTCATCTTGATTAGTGTCCTTCTGCTGTCAGCACAGTGATTGAGGTATTGTTTTCTTTGTTCTTTCTCCTGTGTTGCTTATTTTTTCTTGACCGTGATGCTTCTTCCAGTGTTGTTTCCAACCCATAACCCTCCCAAAATCCATGTTGCTTTTGTCCCTACCACCCCTCTTGTCCGTGTTGTTTCTTCCCTTCCCACCCCCTGTTGTCCATGTTGTTTATTCCCTACCCACCCTCACTCCCCCTTGGCTGCGTTGCATCTTCACCCCTCACCCTCATTATTTGTTTTGCTTCTGCAACCATCCATCCCTACATTATCTCTGTTGCTTCTTCCCCTCCTACAACCCCATTCTCGGTGTTGGTTTTTCTCCACCCACACCCCCTAATATCCATGGTGCTACTTTCTCTTCACACACCCCCTTGTTCATGTTGCTTCTTCCACCGTCCACCCCCACAGTGTCTGTATGTCTTCATTCCCTTTCGCCCCCTTTGTCCATGTTGCTTCTTCCCATCGTACACCCCAGTTTGTGTTGCTTCTTCTCAAACCAAATTTCTGTCTCCAACCTGCTAAAGAAAAAAAGTGATATGACATGTCCAGATCTGGGTGCTTCGTAGGGATTTTTCACTCCATCTTGTTGCCAGTTCCCATTCCCCCCTCCCTGCTGGTGTTCACGTTGTGGATTTCCTTGCCACTTTGTAGCGATTTTATCTAACTTTTAGACATAATGCACAGCGCTGTGCTGCTTGACAACATGGCTAAAAGACATGGGCAAAGTCTGTACCTCTCACATAGGTAAAGCTGTTAGCTTTCTCAATGCTTCACTATTTTTTAATGAGTAAAATGTTCCATACTGTGACTTGTAAATAATGACTCTGAACTATTAACCAAATCGGCCTTACATGCTTAGGAGATTGATAAATGTAGTATCAATATTTTACCATAGTAATAAAATTTGTTGTTCACATTGCTTATAGGAAGCAAACAAAGGTGTGTAACACTGCATATAATTCAGGTTATTATTTAATATGCCGTGTGAGAGTTGCAACACAATCAAGGCTAGTACACAGAAATCATATTTAAAAAAGATATATATTAAACTAAAGCTTAAGAAGTAAGAGAACTTCAAAAGAAAATTGTGATATTTAGTAATGAGTATAACACGTTTATCTAGAGTAATGCAGTGAATTGTAGCTATCTCTGAAAATAGAAAAATAATTGCTAGAAATTGGGTCTCTAGTTAGCTCAGGTATGCACCCTGTCCAAGTAGGGACCACAAATCTAGTAGGGATAAGCCAGATACACATTCTAAATTGACCTGTGCTCACCCTTTGGTAGCTTGGAACAGAGCAGTCAGGCTTGCCATAAGAGGCAGTGTGTAAAGTATTTGTGAAAAACTTAATTACAATAACACAGTGAAAGACACCACAAAATGACTCCACATCAGTTTAGAACAACAGAGAATATTTATTTGAGTAAAACAAGACCAAAACGACAAAATCAAATAAGTAGAAGTCGAGATGCGAATTTGTACGGATTTAATGTGAAAACAGTGGTTAGAAGTCACTAGTGGTCAAAAGGTTACTTGAGGTTGCGAGGGACTGATGCAAATCCAAAGTTCAGGCCAACCACAATGGAGGGTAGGCCAGCTACAGAACCCAGACAGGATGTGCTGGAACAGTACCTTTGATGGAACAAAGCGTCAATTTCGCGATGTGTCGGTTTTTGCAGAAATCTGCTGCAGAACCCACTTCTGAGGCCCAGGACTGGAGAGGGCACCTCAAGTAAGAGTAGGACTCACAGATGGAAGAGACCAGCAGCACCAGGAGAGTTGCAAATAGTCTTTAATATTCCTGGAGAACAGGGGGCAAGCCAACAAACCCTAGAGAATTTTGGGTGTGGAGAACATCTCCAGTCCTTCTCACTCCAGACAAGAAACTGCAGGCAGCAGGTCAACACAGCAATGCAGTTGCAAAGTGGCAGTCCCTCTTGGCAGCACAGCGGTCCTTCTTCCTGGTAGTGTATCCTTGGTTCCAGTAGAGTTTTGATTTGGTAGGTTTTGGGGCCCAGTACTCATACCCAATTGTGCCTTTGAAGTGGGGAAGTCTTCCAATAGGTCTTTGAAGATGATAAAGTCCCAGCCCTCCCTTCCCTTGCACCAGACACTACACATGGGGTTATTCATCCCTTTGTGTGGGAAAAGGCACAGCCCTATTCTGGTGTAAGTGGGGCAGTGCTAAGCTCTGCTTCTATCAAGTCAGTTAATGGCCCATCAAGGCACAAAAGGTCACACCTAAGCTCCCATTGTGTGTGACTGTCTAGAGGGAATGCACAAAGCCCAGCGGTCATCAACTACAGACGTGTATTCAGAGACAGACCAAGGCACAGAATGGTTTAAGTAAGAAAATGCCAACTTTCTAAAGTGGCATTTTCAGACCGGCAATTTAAAAACCAACTTTACCAAAAGATGTGTTTTTAAACTGCAAGTCCACAGTAATTGGATATTACTCTTAAAAGATGTTTAAAGGTAAACCCAATGTTATCCCACGGAGAGATAGGATTTTCAGTAGTAAAAAATTAATTTAAGTGCTTTTCACTAACTGGACATGTTAAACTTAAAAGTACATGTCCCATTTTTTAAATACACTGAACCTTGCCCATGGGGCTAACTAGGGCCTATCTTAGGGGTGACTTACTTGTAATAACAAGCATTTGCAATGCAACGGGTCTCGCGTTTGCTCATGTTAGAGCTGATAGCGTTGTAAACTCCTAACCCGACTTTTCACCTATCGGCAAAAGTGCATTTATGTACGTGACCCGAAAAAGTGCAATTAACTGTGTAAAGCGCTCGACTTCTGCCAAGCGAAATCACGCTAGTAAATTAGAGAAAAAGTAGTCCACGAACCGGACAGAAAACAGCGAGCCTCGCATGTTTTCTGTACTTGGTCGATGCGCTCGAGGAGGGCTAGCCTCCGGAAAAGGCTTCGACTAATGAAAGCAAGCAGATTTTAATAGGCAAGCCCACAAACCAATGAAAATCACTGACGTGACGTCGACAGGGCTCCGAGCCCTTTTCTAAACACTAAAGCGTCTCGCTGCGATACGCATGCGCGAGCGCATGCGACGCAGGCTTGACCCTAAAAAGGGAGGTTTGGGCCTGGCAAGTGGGTACACTTGCAAGGTTGAAATGGCAGTTTAAATCTGCACACACAGGCTCTGCAGGGGCAGGCCTGAGACTTGTTTATAGGGCTACAGTAGTGGGTGGCACAATCAATGCGGCAGGCCACACTAGTAGAATTTAACGTTCAAGCTCTGGGATATATAGTGGCCAATTAGTGGTAAATTAAATATGCCAAATGTTGATAAGCTAATATTACTACAGTTTATGGAGCAAGCGCAAGCACTTCAGTGCCAGCAGTGGTAACACGCACAGAGTCCTAAAGCCAACGAAAATAAGAACAGAAAACGAGAAAAAGGAAGGCAAAAAGTCTGGGGATGACCCTACAGAAAGGGCAATTTCCAACAAAGATAATCTGATCTTTAGGTGTGGGAGATTTCTTGAAAGCAGCGTTACCCTTCTTACCCGGGTCATTTCACCTGGCCGACTTGGAGGTCCCCTCTTTTTTCATAGTTTCTTTTAAATATGTATTCGGTAACTTTAAAGTGCTGAATACAGAGCCAGTCTCCTAATGCTAAGATCTATAAATAATAACCTTAACCAACGTCATGCTTGTGAAACAAAATGGCTAGACCACCCTGAGTTTGAGCAGCTTTAAGGTACAGAAATATTTTTTTACATTCAAATTCAGAAAACTGGAACAAAAAATCCACACTGACACGGATAAACCTATTTCATAGTATTATTTCCTGTAACGTGCCTCTTTCCCTCATATTTTGCTATTACAGGCTCAAAGTAAATCAGCAATTATTGCAGCTTAGCGCCAGGAATTAAAAGTTCCTCGGCACATGCAGAATCCGTGTCTAAACATCACCCACAGCCCGCGGGTATAAAACATTTATCGACTGTTCCCTGAAGAACTAGTGGTTTGAGCCTTCCCCTGCCCATGCTGACATTTAGTGAAATCATAGTTTAAACTTCATTCAGACCCCAGCGCTGAAAAGGCCGATACCAGGATGCCTCGGCTGGCAGCCTGCCTTCCCCCACCCACTCGCACTCCACGCTCGATTCTCTCCCACTTCTTCTAGTGAAAGAGACCTTTTATTGAGCTGCAGTAGCTGGCACACTGCCCCCTTTATGGGCCGGGGCTTACCATCATCCTGGATGTAACAAATTAGTACATTCTCAGAATAATAATAAGCAGAGACAAGAAAACACCATTGTTTTATTTAGAAATGAGGTAACTACATCTTGGCGTGTGACTTTTTTTTCCAGTAGGCAAAGCAAGATCTTTGTTAAGGGAAGGTTGGTAATCCAACATTTGTGACACATCTTTTGAAAAGGCAGGATAACGTTTTTTGAGAAATTGTAAGAATTTTTTTATTAGTCTAAAGCCATGGATTTGTGACCTGTAAATAAGCAATTGCTGTTTAATGTTCAATGAGGTGTTTATCGTTGGACAAAAGGACAAAAATATCACGAAGGTAAGTTTCTATAGGTAAGGAAAGTTTTACTATACATAACTCCACATACATGTACCTTCACAATATATATATATATATATATATATATATATATATATATATATATATATATATATATATTTTCTAGGTGCGTAGATGTGGATTTAAGAAAGGGCCCTCTATATTTGTGACACAATATCCTGTCCACACAATATTTTTGGTTCCAATATTCTGTCAGTGACACACAACTCAAATTATGTTGGAGTGCTTTAAGATTTATGAAAATGCATGTTCAAGTGTGTGGATTGTCTTATAAATGCAGATACTTTCTCCCTCTCTCTTTCTCTCTCTATATATATCTTTCTCTGACTCTTTGTCACACCCACATGCACACAACACTCTCAACTACACGTTCATGTGTGCAACACATGCACACATACAGATGTCCTGGGGGAGTGGAAGTGTAAAATGTCTATTCTTCAAAGAAATAGAATGAAGTATATATTTTTAACATTATGGCATTGCAGAATTATAGATTTGTTTGGCAAACTAGAACTCTTCCAAAACAGTTCTGCAAATAAATGCTTGGGATGTCTTATGCAAAAGGTGGGGGGCAATCACTGGATGCTACACTTCTACTGAATGGTTGAGGATAGACTGCAAAAGTACAGTGGTATAAAATAATTCTAAAAATATATGGAGTCAGCTGTAGTGGTTCTATAAATATTGTTGAGAATTCCATAGAAAATTCTGTTTTTGTTTTGCTAATAAATTTGCTGTAAATGTGTTCAGCCATAGAGCAGGATGTTGCCTCCATACCCAAGGGAGCAGACCAAGTCCTGCAACGCTGTTCTAAGGTTGGTCTTCATTTGGAAGGTTTAGTGCCTTTCATGTTCTAATGGAATTCTTTTGCCTCTGAATGGACCCCATAACAGTTTGATTAATCACTAGAATAGAATAAAAAGAAAGCTTGTTTTAGAATGTGGGAGTTCACAGGTGCAATCAGAGGAATAAAAACTTGTGATTTACAGCTCTGTGTATGGCATAGACCTTGGTGGGTACCCAGGCTGGGGAGTACGCTACAACTGGTGATGAGATAAGTGATAAGTAACCTGAAGAAGGACAGTGCTATCCAGGACAGTTTGCCGTGGTCCAAGCAGACCTCTTTGCGTGCCACATGTGCCTTTGTCATAAGTTCTGAGTTGACAGTTGGCATATGTGGAGTCAGAGCGCAACTCCAGCCAGTGTGAAGCAGTTGAAGACAAAGAAAGCTCCACTGGGAAGCCTATGCATCTTTGGTCAAGAAGTTACTACCAAGAGCATACTAAATGGTACCACTCTATTAGACAAAATAAAGTTATACATAGAACTTAACGTTAACGCTAAAAGTGGATACAACCAGGTTTACAAGGTGCTGCAACACTGGGGTCAGCCTGGTGTCAGAAAAAACAAACTGACTCATAGAAAGGAGAAAACAAATAATTTAGGGCTGAATGTACTAAGCTATTTTGTGGTCGCAAACAGCTAAATTTGCCTTATGCGACTGCAAAACGGCCTTGTTGCATGTACCATCCCTATTTGGCAACTTGATATCCTATTACCAACTTGCATTTAGGCATTGCGACTCGCTATTAGGAAGAGGCGTGCCAAAGGCGCTCCTTCCTAATTGCAACTCGCAGGCACATGTATGAAAGTTTTGTGACCGGGAATGCGATCACAAAACAATTGCAATTACCACCAACTTCAAGTTGGTAGTAACCCATTCACAAACGAGAAAGGGACCCCTTCCACTTTACAAAAGGGGGTCCAAATTAGTTTTAAGAGCAGGCAGTCCCATGGACCACTGCCTACTCTTAAAAAATAAAAATTAAAATGTCAGTATTCATCTTGTGATGCATCCCGTTGTCCTTTCAGGAAAGAATTACTGTGCTGAGCCTGATAAAGAGAGCCATTGTGGCACAACATTTGAAGGAGTGGTTCAAGGAGAAGTGCTCAGGGTTGTGCTTACAGAGCTGTCCACACCCAAAGCAGCCGTCCACCATGCTGCTGAGCAGGTGCGCCTCCATCGTTAAGGCAGAGGAGCGTTGCCCCCGCCAGCAGCAGCTGCCAATCTTTTACAATAAAACGATAATAAACCATGTTTATTATTGTAGGAACGAAGGTGAGGTGCAGTTTTTGGTGCAAAAGCAGTTATTTACTTCAGTGCATGTTTTGGTTATTTGCATACTTGGATATGGTGAGTCTGTGGTGGTGCGGTGCAGGCTGTGTGTGTGGGTTGAGCGGGGTCCATGTGTTTGGGTCCCAGCTCCCTGCATCCTGCAGCACAAGACTGACTGGCCTGACCTCTGGCAGGCCTGGTCTTATTCTTGGTGCCTGTTGGGTTGCTTTGTGAAAGATACCAGGTAACTGAGAGGGCTGCAAGTAGATGATTGAAGATTACTGGTTGTAAGTTTCTGGCTTCCTCTGCCTTTGCCTCTCACCTGGCTGCCTTGCCTCACCTACGGATGTGTGTAATTACAGCTGGAGTACAGGGTGGAGTGCTCTTTTTGGACTCCTGTGCTTAGGTACTTTGCTACCTGATCTTTGTGCAGTTGCCCAACAGGCATGGGACTCGGGACTGTTTAATCTCCCCAGGCTTTTACTGGTTATGGTGGTTTTCTCTGGGGTGTGCTAGAAGGCGCGGAGACACCAAGGAGGGGAGTAGGCTTAGGGACATAGCGTTTGTCCCCATTAGGGAGGCCCTCACCAGGGGGAGTTAAGCGGCGGGCAGCCAAAGTAGCTGAGCTGGGACTCAGTGCAGCTTGCGGCCCTACGTAAACCTAGCTATTATGCCACCCCTACCAGCCTACTAGCCATTTCAGCAATTTCAACCATTTCAGCCAACAATAAAGCACCTGGAAGCAAGCTGCCTGGCAAGGAATGAATACTACGGTGATCGGATAACCTTCCGCAAGGGTTGTACCCCGATAATTAGGACCAGTTTTGAGTGACCCGTTTGGGTGATTAACTCCAGTGGGCTAAAAATATAGGAGAAATTTCCAAAATGACAACAAAGAAATTTGTGATCTGGGAACCTCATTATGTCTAGGGCATGCACCAAAACTAAACATAACACCTTGAGGAACAAGACACCCCATATCAATGTGTTAAAAGGCAAGAACCAGATTCCCTGTTTCTGGGGAAAAGGAAAAACCATTCAAGAGGATCTGAATGACATCATTAAACCCTCCCAGGACAAAATGTCAATAATCTCCCTGTGCGGTCTTGTACTCAATTCCTCCTGTTGTCAAATCTGGGGAAACAGTCAAAGAGGAAATGCCCTGCTAATTGAAAGAGGACTTCACTCTTCCAGACATTGATCCAGAGTTCAGTTGTAAATGCAGGCAGCAAGATAAGGAGAACATTCCACACACTCCATTTACGTCTCCATTGAGAACTGGCCTGCAACTTTTTTGTAGCACGCCCTTGGTCCACTCCTCAATTATATCCCAAATATCAGCAACTCCCAACTTGGAATTAATTGACAATCAGTCATGTAAAATTCCAGGCAAGGAGGCTCAGGTTTCTGACTGGCTGTTTTGCCTGGAGAGAATTCTATCTTCCATCTTAGCCCTATCGGAAAAAATTGTATTGAGGTCTGACTATATTTGCGACGCAGTAACCATGATATTGAAGGTACCAATTACTTCTAAAGAAGATGGGGAACACATGGTAGAAGATAATTTTAGAGCGACTGATCAAAGGGCATTTATGGGAGCAAACCCAGAGAAGGACACCAAAGTTTCGGTCCCACCAGTCTCAATCCCTAACGTCTGCTCACACGCAGGAAAACCTCAGATTAAAATATGTAAGGATATTTCCAAAAAAGGCTCAGAGGCAGAAAGCCCTACATTTTCAATAAGATACATGTTTGACACCTGTTCTTCAGAACCTGCAACAGCTGTTTCCATTGTAAAATCTCCAAACATGGAAAATTAAGTATTTCCTATTTTTTAGTCTAAATCCACGACAGAGTTAAACATGGCTGCCTCAACTGGGAATACACAATCTAATTTTAGGGCAAAATGAAAAAAACAAAGAGAGAAGAAAATAGCAAATCAGCTAATGTTGAAAAAATGACCCAAAAAAAACTACTTAATCATGACATTATTGAGAGTTCCACTGGTCCAACACCATGGTTTTCTCCCATAGTGGTAGTGCCCAAAAAGAACAGTGAAGGAGCTGTATGCTTCTGAGTTGACATGCATCATGCAAACAAGGCGGTTGTACGAGAATGACATCCAAGTCCACACATTGCTGATATGATAGTTCAATTGAATGGTGCAATGATCTTTTCTCACCTTGATTTAACTGAAGGTTATCATCAGGTGGAACTTGAAGAAAGTTGTGGGTACATTGCAACCTTTTCACACATGTTGGTTTGTTTCAATACAAAAGACTGAGGCCCTGATTTAGATCTTGGTAGAATTGGTCATACAGTTGATTTTCCATCGAATTTCCCTCCCACCGCCTTGTTGTCATGTGCTCTATTTAGATATTGGAAGTCCACTAGATGAAAGACCGCCAACAACCCGGAAATCCAGCCACTTTTACCACTGAGCCAATCATGATGTGTCTTCCCATCAACGCTACTGTGGCGGTTAACCTACCACACCTGAGTTGGCAGATTGAGAGGGATAAAAGCTTCTTTTCTCATTTCTTGCCACCATAAATCTGATCATACAAGTCCTATGTTTGCTGCTGCTACCGGACCAAGAAGAAAATCAACCCCATTATTGCCGGAAGAAAAGGTGAGTCACTGTTTTACCTGTCATCTTCGGACTTGCTTGTGTACATTAGCCCTGGACACATGCATATTTATAAAATACTTTCAAGCAACAGTGCAAAGATGTGCTATGCATATGCCTGTAATGTGGTAGTTACACAAACGTAAAATAAAACATCTCAAGATGTCATTAGCAAACACCAATCTGTGCCAACTGCCTGCATGCCGATGAACACATACACAAAAAGGAACCACAATCCCTAAATGGTAGTGTGTCCACACAGGTGTGTATAATCACTTAACACAAACTACCATATCATAGACATAAACAGTACAGATCATTGTTAATACATAAAGCCACTATAAGGCGTTATTTGCTCTACAAAATGAAACAAGTGGGTTTACACAGAATGTACAACCAATGAAACCTCTAAACTTCAAACATGTCAGAGATGTATTAAGGTCTTAGGTCCCTTTGGCTTTTGCAATTTCTCTCACACATTAGATGTCATTTAACTCTAATGTGTCATATTCCCTCTGTAATACATATATGTACATCAACAACACATCATGTTAAAATAAATACACATGCATTCTCAAGTCACAAATATAGAAACATATATAATTTTGATGTAACGGTTGTGTAACAGGATGAATGCTTTCACCTAAATCAAGATGCCCATCACAAATATACACCACTAATTGCACAATACAAATATGTCAAAACTGAAACCTGTGAAATCACTGTCAGAAAATAGAATAAGTGCATGTTACACACATTAGCATAGATAACATTATCTGCAAACAATAACTGATAATATAAAAGTAATGCCAAGACAAAGGTATTCAAAATTAAATACATTTTAATATGAAGATGAGATAATTCTCTCAGTGCATTTTTTATTCGTAGGAGCAACAATGTCCAAATTGTCCACGTGGGCTTCATGCCCTCAATGTGTCTCCTAATGACACTGCCAAGTACAGCCTCCTCAGGAAGGGGCTTCTATTGATCACAGAGCAGGCATCTCAATTATCTTACTTGAGTGGAGGGGTTGAGTTTGGGAGGGGTGTTTTTGAGTATGGAAGGGGAGGTTTTGGGTTTGAGAGGAGTGGTTTTGGATGTGGGAGGGGTGGGGATAAGTTAGGATTTGGGTGGGGTGGGTTTACATTTGGGAGGGGTGGTTTGGGATATTGAAGAGGTCAGGGCCAGGGCAAATAAAAGTCCCCTTTAGGAAAATGGGTAGGATGGTTGGCAGGGAGTTGGGGTTGGAAAGCAGAGGGAGTGGCAGTGGGTGATGTGTGTGTCTGTTGAGGGTGCAGTTGCCCGTGGGTATGGTGTATGTGGTATATGTTTGAGTGTGTGTTTTTTGCTAGGTGTCTGTTGGTTGGGTGAGTGTAGGCGTTTGTGTCCTGTATTTGTGTGGGTGTAGATGTGGTGCTTGCGGATCTGGTGGTGCATGTGGGTATAGTGGTTGGTGTGGTGACTGCTGGTGTGCTGGTAATGGTGATGCATGTGGGTGTGGTGGTGGTTGTGGTTTCTGCAGGTGTGCTGGTGGTGATGGTGGTATATGTGGATGTGGTAGTGGGTGTGGTGTCTGCTGGTATGGTGGCATTAGTGGTTCCTGTGGGTGTGGTGTCTGCAGGTGTGCTGGTGGTTGTGGTAGTGGGTGTGGTGTCTGCATGTTTGAGTGTGTGCCTATGTTTTTGCTGAGGTTGTGTTTATGTGGGGTGCATGCATAGGAATGAGTGTGCTTTAGATAGGGCTGGGAACAGGAAATTGGGATGGGAAAGGGGAAGGGGTGAGAGTTGGGATACAAGGGTGGAAAGGTTGGAAGGCTGTGATTAGTGAGGAGGCCAGACCTTGGAATACTCTGTAGGCCAGATGTTGCACTATGAATGCCTTCCAGGCAAGAATACATTTGTTTCATCTGTCAGTTAAGCCCCTGGGTGTCACGGTCTGAACGTCACTTCCCACCGTTGGCTGAAGAACTTGAAGGAGCATCCAGTCTTCTGCTGGTTCTGGACTGACCAAGATAAGGGTGACCCTTTCTAGTAGCCACAATGCTGCTTGACTGGAAATGCCTAAGCAGACCGTACCCTCCAGAAGGAGCCCCAGAGGGAAAAAAAAACAAAATATGGGAAAAACCTCTACACAGGAACTCCTGAAAAAGAGGAAAATCAAATAATGAAAAAAAGAAAAAAATGAATAATCTCTATCAAGGGAAACAGGAACTAGAGAAAAACACGAAGAAACAGGAGCGAGGATCACCACCAGGTGGAAGTGTTTGCAACGCAAGGAAGACCAGAACTGAAAGGCTTATATACCATGAGACAGGAAGTGACAAACAGGAAGAAAGAGCGACACCATCTTGGATTGGGAAAGCCAACAGGAAAGAATAGGGAAAAAAGTAGTAGTATAAAAGGAAAAAGAAAAAAAGGCATGCTGGGAAAAAGAAGAAGACAACATGGACACCAGAACAAGAAAAGAAGTAAAGTGGAGAGAAAATAAGAAGAAAGAAGGAAGAAAGAAGAGGAATCCCCCAGGTAAGGAAGGGAAAATATCAGAAGGCAAGCTGGGTAAGCTCTGCGACCGGAGCACAAAATGTGCTGTCTGGGCCTCGGCGTGAGAGAAGACAGACAAAAATACGGGCCACGGTGATGCCGGTGCTCCGATACTAGCAGAGGCAGCCCAACCACGGCTTGAAGAAGGGACGCCGCAGTAGAGCGCAGCGTCCCACTGGGTGGCATTCAAGAGTGCAGTCTGGCCGACAGAGATAGTCTGCAAGAGGTCAATAGCCTCCTCACTCAGCGCAGCTGGGGGGGCAAGTGCAGGGGGGAGATGCCTGCAGTAGAGATGCCACCCCCTTTAGTTGGGCAAGTTTGGCTAACTGTTAGGGGAGCAAGTGGGATGGTAGAGATGGGAATGTGGGTGGCAGACAAGGATGAAGATGGTAAAATTGCAGCAAGGTGTGCTAAATCGCGGTTGCCTCCTGCATGTTGCACAACATAGCCCTGCGACGGAACATCCCAATCATCACTGAAGATGGAGACAGTGAAGAGCCACCGGGTGAGGATGTTGAAATGCCCAATGAAGATGCCAGTGGTGAAGAGGAAGGAATTGACCTATGTCAAGAGTTGTATACCACTTTGTCACCTGAGTGTTAGTGTACCTTTACATATTGTAACATCTAATGTCAGACGACTTCTGACAGACTGAACATATCAGTTTGTGATGGTATATTAGCAGGAATGGTTGGGTCAGGAATGTCCAAGACAAAGATGTTTGTTGATCAAAAGTTTTCATACATTGACTACTGTGTTATTTGACATAGACTATACTATCTTTGCTTGTGCTAAGTATATGTATCCTCCTAACTTATCATTTGAGTCAAATCTCTTATGTGAAATCATTAATTTTCTCTTGCTCTGTTTGGGATCCTTCACCATGTCATCTTCATTTCAACATTTTAAACTCGTGACATCTGCAGTGATTTGTTGCTGTTGGACTGTACAATGCGAGCATGGGTTGATCCTGGAGTAGACGCCCACTTTGGATGTACTGATCTTGTACAGAGACAACATGCACTGTCATTGATTGGAAGTTCTTAAGATTGTATTAGATCTGTTTTCTGTTGAATGTTGCCACCAAGGCAATATGTTCTGCTTAACTTGCTCTAACCACGTGTATATGTCAAGCCATAGCATACTGATCTCTGTTCACATTGGCTAAATCTTCAATGTGTGCTCTGTATATGAAGCTGTTGTTCATTCCTATTATTTGACAGGTTTAAAAATTGATAGTGTTAAGAAGACATAGAAATGGAAATACCATAAAAAATACTACACCAGTCTTTGACTTAGTGTTATGTGCATTTATTT
This sequence comes from Pleurodeles waltl, assembly GCF_031143425.1. NCBI lineage: Eukaryota > Metazoa > Chordata > Amphibia > Caudata > Salamandridae > Pleurodeles > Pleurodeles waltl. The sequence continues at coordinate 73,364,401 of NC_090450.1, read as the reverse complement.
TGATAACAAAAATGAGTGAAATATCTTTGAAACCAGAATAAAAGAAAAGAACAAGAAAAAAACACTAAAGGCCGTCATGGTGGATGAAATGAATTTTGTTGAACACAATTAGTTTGGAGTCGAAAGTACAAAATGCAACTTTCCTCAAAAAGGTAAATGTGTACATGAAATAGTCCAAAGAGTGAATGGCAAGCACACGCTGGAGGAAATTAGGTTTGCTATCTCATGGAAGTAGTGGTGGAGGTCTTGCCATCCTCTCCTGGTGGTCTGGAGGAACATCCTCTCCTTGGGGGTGCCACAGTTGCAGGGACTGGGGTGAGTAGAGCAGTGTCCTTTAGTGGCAGGGTCTGTGGCTGGTGTAGCTTGCCCTGATGTTGAAGGACCACAGACAGGGGTAGATGATAGGGGAAAAGCCCTGCACATGTGGTGGTAAATATCATACATCATCCCAGTCAGACAGCACAAATTAGAGTTGAGATTCTGCCTCTCTACATTGTGCTCCCTCTGCACCTGCTTCATCTCCCATATCTCTGTTGTAACTTGGCCCATCATGTCTTGGGACTTCTGTTGTGCTCCCATGTCTCGGTCGCTGGTGGCCTGAGTGACAGTTATCCCAGTGGCCTCACTTTGCTGGCCTGCAGAGTCCCTCCCACGACTACTACTCCTTACCCTGTGCCCTTGAGGTAGTGTGGTCCATCCCACTGGGCCCTGGCACAACTAGAGGTGGTAGAGGTGGTTGGTCAACAGTAGCCTGGACTAGGTGACACAAGATGGTGTTAAATTTCTTTGAACACAGGAAGTTGAGGTATCCTGAAGCTGAGGTGATGTAACAACTGGGGTGGGAGGTGTAGGTGTGGGCTGAATGTGACTCACTGGAGCTCTCTGCCAAGACAGACTAAATGGACCAGGCACATCCACATCCTCTGGACTTGCAGGAGTGGTGTCCTCACTGAAGGCTTGACTCTGGCCCTGGATGGTTGCCCTCAGATGAATTACAAACAAAATTAAATTAAAGGTTTGTATTGTACCTCAAATGTGTCTTCAGTTACAAACAAAGCAGGCTAAAAAGAAGAAAAATATAATTAATGGAATGATTAGGACTTTGTGTGATTTTGAACTTTCTACACATGCAGGTTAATTTACACAGATGGAAAATTCAGTAACAATGAGGGAGAGATGTCCTGAAATGTAAAATGTTATTCAGAAAGTGTACATTACATGTACCAGACATACAACTGAACATAGTAGAGAGGAGATTTGAGGTCTGAGCTCTTTGTAGGCCTACACAGGGTGCAGCGCCGCATTTCTTAAATATGCCCCTATGATTTATGCAAGTAGATCAACTCAGTGCAGTAACAAGAAGGATCAACACAGCAGATTATATTTTTATACATGCCATTAAATGGTTATTGACAGATACATAAAACTTTGACATGTGTGCATATATGGAAGAAAAGGAAGGTCAAATAACATCACATTGCACTATTGTTTTCCAGAGTCAAAACAGGGCATCATGTCAGCTGTAGTCATTTGTTAACACCAATGACAACACTTGTTAAACATTTGGTTACAGAAACCTATTTAAATTCCTTAAGTGAAAATGGATACACATTTACAATATGTACACAAATATGTGAATAATGTGAATAGGTGAAACTACAACTTACAAGCACTAAACCTTCATATGCAAGTAGATGGAGTTTCGAACCTGTTTTTTGGCTTACAACATTGAGCCAAAGTAAGGGGTTAGGCAAATAGAAAGGAATGATCCATGGAACACAACCCACAATCTGGCTAAACATATTGCTCATTGTTAAAAAGAGAGATACAACCATGGTGCTAGTCATTTGTTGAAATAAGCTATTTTGGAGAATCAATGTTAGATACATATGCTTTGATAAGAGTCTTGAAACATTCTGTACAGCTAACTTAAGGGCAAAAACTCAATTTGTGATTAGTGAGCAATTGTTCATCTTGCCAGTCTCCACTTTTGCTAGGGATTCCTGCCAAGCCTTCAGGATGTGGGATCTGCAAGACCTTCTCTTCCCAGGGAAAGAGTTGCAAGGGGGACTGGGAGAACCACCTCCAGTCCCCTTGGCCTCTAGTTGATGCTTGAAGGCCAGTGAGCTCACTCTCACCTGCAGGTCATTCCAACTCTTCCAAATTTCCTCCTGTGTGTGTAGATTGTCACTATTCTGGTCCACATTTCCCTTTTATGCGATATGGTTGTGTTTTGAACTTGTGCTCCAAACATTTGTGGCTCTACTCTAATAATTTCATCCACCATGACTGGCAATTCTCCTTATGTAGAATGTGGCTTTCTCCTCCCTGCCATAGTGAATGTCTAAAAAAACCTAACTAGAGCGCCCCAAAGGTTGATGAAAAATAACAAAAAAAACAGAGGGAGGAAAAGTAATTAACAAAACCTGACTTCTATGTGGCAAATTCAGCTTCAAAATGCTCAGTGGCAGTGGAATGGTAAAGGATCATGGTCTGAAATGAAGTGTGTTTTATAGTGTTTTGCAGGCATTCACAATTGTCCAATATACATCAGGTGTGGCTGCTAGTATCCATCCAATAGCCACAGCCATAATACAATGCTGAACTGATCCTGCGATGGACTCCCGCAGTCATGAGACCGTCGCTGGTACACCACCAGCAGGACTGTGTTTTCTGAATATGGGCAACACAATTCTGCCAACCCGACAGTGATGGAGTAATAATCACCAGCACTAGAGTCCACCACATCAGCTGCGGGATACAGCTTGCACAACAGAGCAAACTCCGTTGATGTGGATGGCGGTCGAACTGCCAAAGGACTAAATACGGCAGTCGGAACTCCATCAACTTGATGGAGTACTTAGGACCGCCCCGGTGGCGGGATGGTGGTATTACCGTCAAGAACTAAATCAGGCCCTTAGTTTTGGTGTGTCATCGGCTGTAGAACTCTTTCAAGACATCATTCAACGTATAATACAGCCTGTTGTGAATGCGTTTGATTATAGCAATTACATATTTGTTTCCAGAGCTACAAAAAAGGAGCACCATAGACCTCTCACACAAGTATGTTGTTTACTCAGTGATGCAAGATTGACGTTGAATGCAGACAAGTGTGAGTTCAACAAGACAAAACTGAAATTCTTTGGCCAAATCTTCTCTGATGGAGTATGAGACCTTATTCTGCAAAAGTACAAGCTCTGTCAAATGCTTATCCCCCACAAGGAGTTTCAATGGTATGTTTTTTTTTGGCATGGCCAGTTATTGCTTAACATACATACAAGACTTTGCCATTGTTGGTGTTCCATTATGAGAGTTAACTAGGAAAAATGATTCTTTTCAATGGTCATAAGAATATAAGAGATGTGCAAGAGGATCAAATACACCATTGAACATGCTAATAAAATAGCATGCTTTAATCCATAGCTTTATACAGGGTTGTTTTTTATTCTAGCTCAGTTAGGTTAGGCGCTATCCTTGCACAGCATTGTAGACACCCAAATGCTTGATGATATATTGTGGCCTTTGCTAGTAGAAGCTTGTCTCAAACAGAATGTGCTTACTCACAATCTGAGAAAGTTTGCCCTAGGTATGGGCTTGTGAATGTTTTCATATTTCCCTGTACAGAAAGCCTTTCATGTTGGTAACTGATCATCAAGCTCTACTGACCATCTTTGACAATCCAAAAGCCAAGATGCCACCTCGCATTGAACAATGGGGACTCTAAAAGCAAGAATACCATTATAGGATTGTGCATTATCCCGGAAAGGATCAGAATCCTGCTGACTACTTTTCAAGAGTGCCTCTACAAGGTCATGGTACTCCATCCATGAGGGCTGAGGCCTACATTAATCTCATTGCCATGTCAAGAACACCAGCTGCTGTATTGTTTGCCCATATTACCACTGCCATGAGCCATGATAGTGACATGCTAAAATTAAAGGACAGAAATTTACACAGCTGTGGAACCAACAACTTGAACTCTCACCCAGGATGGTGAATATCAAAAATACGAAAATGTCAAGGATGAACTGTCCATAACTCAAGAAGGAGTCATATTATGAGGGTCAAGAATCCCGAATCCGGAGAGTCTACCACAGAAAGTAATTGAAGTGGCCCATGAAGGACAATGTGGTATTGTTGCCACAAAAAGAGCTGTCCGAGACCGAGTTTGGTTTCCATACTTAGATGAAAGAGTTGAAAAAGAAACCAAGGCCGGTCACAATGGCAACTGCCTTTCTACCAATGTTACTCAACATACTCTGAACATAACGGAACTCCCTCAGCATGCATGGGAAAGAATCGCCATTGATTTCTTCCACCCACTTGACAATGACCATTCCTTTAAGGTGATTTTTGATGAATACTCATGGTTCCCTTTTTTTGAAGATCTCTTATCTACAACTCTTGAACAAGTCATTGAAAAACTTGATGACATCTTTGTGACTTGGGGCATTCCAGCCACAGTGAAGTCTGACAGTGCCCCCCCCCCCTTTAGCAGTAAACAATTCAAAGAATTCCTGGAGCATTTGAAAATAAAGCATCAATAGAGTACACCTTTTTGGATGCAGGCCAACAGATTTGTTGAGCGTTTTATGAGTACGCTAAAGAAAGCAGAAAGGCGTGCAACTATTGAGAAGCTCATCTGAAAACAGTACAAAATTATGCTCTACGAGCTTATTGTTTATCACCTCACTTGACCACAGGCAAAAGTCCTGAGGCTTTGATGTCTGGGAGAGCAATGACAACCAAGTTACCTCAATGGACCATTAAAAGAGACCAGAGTGAGAACATGATTTATACAAGGGACTTAGTTAATGAACAGAAAATTAAAGCTTACACTGACAAGTGGCGACATGCAAAAGACATCACATTTAAAATAGGTGCCTGGGTGATCGCTGGACAGATGCACACAAATAAAAATCTTATGCTCCAAATGAAGCTGAACCATTCCAAGTGGTGTCTACCAAAGGGCACATGGTGATTGATCTGCACTCTGGGAAGTCTGTTACCAGAAACTCTTCTCATTTCAGGCCTGTGATTCATTTGTCTTCAAGCCTTAATGGTGAAATAAAGACTAACCCTTAAAGCTCAGTGACTACTGTTATTTCTTCACCCTTCTTAGCAATTTCTGACACTGAATTTAATAGCTCATAGCTTCCAGTAACCAGATCGGGTTGCATGATCAAATCACCAAGACAATTGATCAAAGAGATATAGGTGTACATATTTATATATGTATGTCTACTAATGTTATAAAAATTGTAATATGTCATTTAACAGCGGGAGATGTACTGTCTTGCATGTTTTATAACAGAACACTTTTATCACCGAACGGACTCCGTAGCTTTGTGACGTAATGGCTAGAATAGAATGTAATGAAAGCTTGGTTTAGAATGTGAGCATTCACAGGTACACGCAGAGGCACAAAGGCATGTGTTTTAGAACTCCAGGTGTGGCGTAATCATTGGACAGTGCCCAGGCAGGGGAGGATTCTACAGAAAACATCCAGACTTGAGAAATGCTACAGTTCAAGCTAAGAATGGCAACCCCTTGGCCAATATTTTTTCTTTAAATCTGTCATGATGTTCATGAACATTGGGAGAGATTAAAAAAAAAAAGCCATTGTTTATGGTAGGTGGGCAGAGTGGAAGTGGGCCCAAAGGCCCGATCTACAATCTCCCTGGAGCACGACATGGTTGATAAATCTAAACTTTTATCTTGTAGTCTAACTAAAGCAGACAAAGACCACTACTCATTCTGGAAGAGTATTGCATGTTTCTACCTTTGGGCATGATGAGGAGCGAATATTGATACTCTGTGTTCAGGTCCTAGATTCAGGCCAGGCCCTGTCAAGTCCTGCACTCAGTACTGCTTAGTTACCAGAGAGGTCAAAGGTCATGGTATTTGGCCATGACCAGTGTGCTCTGAGTTCATAGTTTGACCTTTGAAACCGATTGCAACATTTTAATAAGTACCAACTCACATAGTACCATGGTTTATAAAACTTTAAATGGTAATAATTAGCTGTCCATTGTCAATGAGTACCACTCTGCTGTTTGTAACCTTGTTCAAATATAAATTCCCAAGACGTTTCTAGAAAATGTACTTCTTAGAATGTGTGAAACTTTTCTATAGCCATTATATTAGATAATGTAGTTCTTCTATGTATGCCCACATACATTTCAGGAAAGAGCCAAATAAAGATTTCTTTGTGAAAGCAAAAAAAACTGTTGCAATTTTGTCCACCCAAACAAAATGGAGACAAATATTTTTTTAGACACTTGAAAGTATTGGCTGCCTCAAAAAAACAGGAGCAACACATTCAATATTCAGAATGTGTGTTCTGGACAAGATTGCAGTTTAGTGCCACTTAGTCATATCAGGTAATTAGACACCTAGCGTCATTAACAGGTTTGGAGCTGATTTTGTATTTTTGGCTGAAGTGATTTTGTACACCTGCATAGTTGGGGAGGTTCTTACTTCAAGAAACGGAAGGTTCCCCAAGTTTGCCTGGAGTTTCTCTTTTTCCACCAAACTCATTCCCGGTGGCTGGAAGTCCCACCGAAACTATCACCTAAGCGCTTATTTTGACGCATAATAGCCAGTTGTATGTAGAATATTGAACACAAAAATATTGAGCTACAAAACTATTGTAATCAGAATATCAACCACCAACCTATTTTGAAAATATGGTTATATGTAAGCATTGATTTACTATTATTAACTCCAGAACTATGTACCCTGAAGAAACATATATAGTACAGGAAACATATACGTGGAGGTACATAAAATAGATCAATACCAACCTATATATCCTTACATTTACAAAACTTTTATAGTCATTATTCCGGAGACCTCTGTAGCGCGATCTTTAAAACTTGATACTCTGGTAGCATACCACAGTGGCCTCCGATCATGTGACTTTTGTAGCTTAACTTTATTTCTTGCACAGGCTGAGTTTATATTAAACTGTCACTTGTTTTCTATTTCTCATGTTGTAAAAGCCAGGGAAGGAGTTTACATTGTGGGGTGCACGGTAGCTAGTAATTTGCTTACAGAACGGACTAGTGCAGGTTTTTAACAATAGAAAAGAAACTTTTTTTCTATTGTTTTGGAGGGTGAACAGTTCTGTCAAGATGTGTGTGGGTCAACTAAGGGGTATGATAACTTCTGGTGCAGACATCGACTGCAAAATCAACAGTGCACTTCTCTACATATGCGGACTATATGATTTCTGTAAAAACAATTGTACTCAGTCTTGTAGTTGGATCACACTTTCTACATGAATATGACTACATGTCTGTAGACGTTATACAGTACTCGTTTCTGATGTCTTGCCAAAAACAATAAACATAAGTGTCACAAAAAATACCATTGTGTGTGTGCTTATTCCTGGGTTCAGGTTCTGTCTCTGCTATATCATATGCTGTTGTAAGAGATTTCAAAACTGGTTTGTCTGTCAGCAACCTTACTTTATTTGTGAATTTTGGGAGAGGTAAGACTCACTTACAAATGTTCCTTTCTTTACAAAATGCCATAAGTTCCAATTGAGATTCAGGAAATCGACAAATCATCAGGGCCCATTTTCCCCACATTTATTTTGTTTCACAGTTCATGACTGTGGCACAATTTAAAGGGAATTACAAAGTTGTTAGGTCAATGACTGTGCACATTTGCATCCCACAGTAAGTATAATGTTGATAGTTCGTTTCTGTTATTTGTTTGGGTGTGTTTTGATCATAAGAGAACTAGGAAAGCATCTGCCCTGCCTTTACTTAGTGCATTAAGGTCCTCATTGTAAGTTGTATGGTACAGGCAAAATTTGCGTTACTGTCCAGAAACACAGCATCAATGCAATTAAGAGTTAAACTTCATGAAATGAGGCATAATCATGTGGAAGCAAATTTACTGGTCCTAAATCTGCATGGAAGTCCCAATTTCTTGAGGTTAAGCGCATACATTTACCACTGCTCTCATTAGGTGGTAAAGGTATGTTGCAGCCTATACGTAGAGTGGAAATGAAGAGGGGCATGGAAAGTGTCATACAGGCCTGCAAAATGATGACCGAACTCAGGTGAGTTGCAAAATAAACTTTATTCTCCTTACTCTCACCTTACTTCCAAAGACCCTCACCCAGTTTCCTGCATGACTATTTATAGTATTAGCTGACATGCACGTCAGCTATACCAATTGCCTAGCAAGCGGGGGGTGCATTACCTCCCCTCCTTGGTCTCATGACATGGTGTTGTTCCTTAAGGGGGCAACACTACATTACTCCCCTACCTAGAAAAAAAAAAAAACAATAGCCAAACAAAACATTGCATTTAGATTAATCAAATAGGGCTCTAGGTACAAGTCACAGCAGGAAAGGGCCACAGGGATGGTACCCTCCCAGGATACCTCACAGTCACTTTGTCAGAAAGTCAGCATACCACCTGGATAGGTTTGGATTTGACCTAAGGTGATATCATCCTGGTTCACTCCTTGCTGATAGCGTCACTGTGGCTTTGCCTGCAGAGAGAAGCTCCTTTGCTGCCGGACTTGGTTCTCGAGCCTAAGGCATGGGCAGCTGTGGTGGAACGCCAGAGACTTGAAAGGCTTCTTTACAAGGCTCTGAGAGCTCAGGGAGGTGCAGCCCTGAGAAGAACTGCGGCCAAGAAGGGGGGTCCCATGCTTCATCACTCAATGCATCATACATTGGCAACTCTGCAGACAGTGGGACAAGTGCTTTCCTAAAGTTGGGCACATTCCTGGTGACTACATCAGTTCCTTTCTCCGCGGTTACCATCGTGCCTTTGACAGCGGTCACTGTCCGTGGGTTGGCCTAGAATTGCAAATGGAACTTTCCACCAGGGTGACAGTCTTTAACAAACACCCTATCACCCACTGGTATGGCGTTCTGCTTTGTCCGCCATCGCTTCGAGGTATATTCATTGTTGTGTGTTCTCCTTGCCGCTAAGTGGTGTGGTGGTTTCGGCTGAACAGTCCACAGTTGACTGCATTTCAGAAACACAGTTGGCTGGGAAAAACACCAGTGGTAGCATGTGGTGTAAGCCAGTATTCTTGGAAGAAGTTATAAATGGTTCTTTCAATGCTATGTGCTTCCACTGCTGCAATAGGGATGACTTTGATCAGAGTCCTTACAAAACACTCTACCTACCCATTAGCCTGAGGCCATCAGAGTGTAATGCGTAGATGGTTTGTATTCTGAGAGAGGAGTTGTTCTGTCCACTCGTGGAGGCCCATTATCTGTATGTACTTGCCATCATTTTCTCCACTTTCAGGATGACTTTGTAAGCCAAGGTGTTTGGAACAATTTCAACTTCAGGATATTGGGAGAGGTCATCCATGACTATGAGCATGTATGATCCTTTGGGAAGTGTCCTAATATTGGCACAGACACACTGCCAATGGCCCATGGGCCATCTTCTGTGAGGACTGGCTCAGGCGGGTCTGGTTGCCCATTTGCTTGGCAGGCAAGGCAGCTCCTGACCACTTCTTCCATGTGCTGGTCCAGACCAGGAAACCATACTTTGCTTCCTAGCATGTTCTTTGATTTCACGACTCCTTGGTGTCATCATGTGCTAGCAAACCCGCTCTTTGATAGAGACTGGTCGAGAGCTCATGTCAGACGTGATAAAAAGCCAACAATGTTGATCTTGCATCAGCAGGACAGTAGGCAGCTGGATATTGTAGAGGCTGCCAATCACTGGACAGTGTGGCCTGGATTGCTGGTTGCTGGCACTCATCCTGTCTGGTTGCTTCCACTAATCAGGGAGGGACAAGGGAATGGGTTTGGCTCTGTCTAGCGCCAAATGGGCGTATTCCTCCATGTCTTGGGCTTTTTGTGCTTCGGAAGGTGTGACCAGGTGAGCTTGTTGTGATAGAAAGTCTGCAGGGTTGGTTGTGCCAGGCTGGCATTTTACAACAATATTGAACTGTTGTAGCTGCAAAATCCAGTTTTTTTTATCCACGGGGCGGCTTGGAAGATGACCCTCTGAATAGGATTATCAGCAGTTTATGGTCAGTGAGAACAGGGAAGGGCTGTCCATACAGGTATAAATAAAAATGTTGGCACCACCACTGGATGGCAATGGCTTCATATTCAATTTGAGAATACCCCTGCTCTGTTGGAATGAGAGTCCTGCTGGCATAGGCGACCAGTGCCCATTCATCACAATCTTGTCTTTAAGCCAGGACCACCCCAAGGCCCGTTGGGCTAGAATCAACCGCCAATTGAGATTTTGTTGTGGATCTAAATACACGAGCATGGTATTGGCTAAAAGGGCATCCTTGGTTTTGTGGAAGGCTTGTACTTGTTCTTTGCCCTCACACCCACAGGCTGGTGGCCTTTGTGAACTCACAGACAGGATCGGTGAGGTCAGAAAGTTTTTCCTTGAAACACCCACAATATGTTACCATACCCAGGAAACTGCGTATCCTAGTAAAAAATGATGGTGCAGGAGCTTCCTGTATGTCTTGACCTTGGCAGAATTGGGGCCAATTCCATGATCAGAGAATATGTAGACAAAAGAATTGATGTAATTCCTCAGCAATTCCCATTTCTGTCAGTGATGGGTCAGGCTACGTTCTCACAAATGGACGAAGAATGCTCGGAGGTGAACTAGGTGGCTCTCAAGCATTGGAGCGTGTACTAGAATGTCATGGCTCACATTGAGGATTCCCAAGAGACCACTTAGAACTCCTTTGATGATGTGCTGAAACACTTCAGTGGTCCTGGAAATGCCAAAGTTCAGCCGCTTGTCTCACCAGAGGCTGTGTGGGTCAAAAAAGTGATGATGGTCCGGGAGTCAGGATGCAATGGAATCTGGTGGCAACTGGACCAGATGTCCATCTTCCAGAACCACTTCAAGACAGATAGTTCCCCTATGATATTGTTTATGGTCGGTGCTAGATGCTGCTCATGCTTTATGGCTAGGCTTGGCAACATCATGTCCATACAGATGTGCACCACACCAGGCTGTTTTGGCTTTTTGGTGGCCACAACAAGGAAATATCCAGCGGGTAGATCCAGATACCTTCTTGATGATGCTTGACTGCTCCATGAGCTGCAATTAATGCTCAACTTTGGGGCAGAGGTAAAACGCAATGCATCAATGTCTGAGTGCCATAGGGGTGCAAGCAAAGAGGCTGGCCCACCAGGCAACCTATGCCTTTGAATAGTGGTGCAAATTCCCTCAGCAACTCCTCTATACTGAAGGCATGAATACGGAATCCAGATTGGATGAGGTTGCGTTTTTTTTGGCCAGTTTGGGAGCTGAGTAAGAAGCCACAACCTTCTTGAGACATGTATACTTTGCAAACCAAACTCGTGATGTTGTGGGCGATGTCTGTGGTGAATACACCTTTCAGTTCAAGCAGCTGAAGGTTGCCAAAAGCATAAACTTGAATTCGGGTTGCTCGGACAGCAGGTGGGTTAGCCAGGCTGTGGAACACCTCCTCGTTGATAGAGGCTCCTGTGTCTATTAGAGGTGAGTCAGCTTGTCTGTGCACTACTAGTTGTTATGTGGGCAGCCTTCGATGGACATTTTTGCTGGATTCAATTGCTCTCACAACGCAGGCAACTTATTAGTCATCATCATCTGTCTCACTATTGGTGGACGTCATGGGAAGGGTGGTTACAGCTTTGACTGTTTACTTTGAGCTTATTGGCACAGGCTTGGGTGCAGACGGGCACACTTTGTAGAAATGCTTTATTTTGCCACAAGCACTGCAAGACTTTCCATGATCAGTCATCTGAATGGGGTAGGGTGCCACCTCACCACCGACAAGGTCTGTTTCCTGGCCTTGATTTTGGGCATTCTGCTTTCAGTATTGCAGCTTCTTTGTGGATGGCCTTGATGGGTTCAGCTTTGATTTAAAAGCTTGGCATGGGTTCCATTTGCACTGTGCATGCTCTTGACAGTTCTTTAGACTGTGCCAGGGTTAGGATGTCCCTCATGCTCATTTTTGGTTTGCCTTGATGGGTTCAGTCTTGACTGAAGAGGTTGGTACAGGTTCCATGTGGGCGTCGCATGCTTTTGACAGTTCTTTAGACCACTCCGGGATGAGGACGTCCCTCATGCTCATATTTAGCTCCTGGGGATGCGTTTGCAGAGCTTGGAGGACTCACAGCCTTGAATGAACTGTGCTTGTATTTTGTCTTCTTCGTAAATGCCTGCCAGCTCCTTGAGACTGTAAAAGACATTGACTGATTCATTGGACTTCCAGGTTGGGGTATGGTTCAAAATGGGAGGTGATTTGTGATATAGGGCCAGATGTACGAAATTCAAGAATTGCGACTCGCAAATGGGGTCGCAAAGACCCACCTCATCAATATTCATGAGGTGGGTCGCTTTTTGCGACCCCATAGCGAGTCCCTGCACTCACAGGGATGGTGGCCTGCTGAAGTCAGCAGACCTCCATGTCTGTGACTGCTTTCTTAATACAGCAGTTTTTTTGTTTCATTTTGCAGCCCGTTTTCCTTAAAGGAAAACGAGTTGCAAAATGAAAAAACTTCCGAAACCATTTGGTTTCGTTTTTTCAGAGTAGGCAGTGGTCCATGGGAACAACTGCCTGCTCTGAAAAAATATTTTTGTCGACATTCACAAAGGGGAAGGGCTCCCAAGGGGACCCCTTCCCTTTTGCGAATGAGTTACCACCAGTGTGACACTGGTGGTAACTGCGAGTTGGTTTGCGGCTGCATTCGCGGTCACAAAGCAACTCTGAATTGCGAAGCGAGTCGCAAATAGGAAGGGAACACCCCTTCCTATTTGCGAGTCGCATTCCCAAATTGCGAGTCGGTACCGACTCGCAATTTGGGAATGAGCATCGCGTGAGGCCGTATGAATGGCGCAAACTGCGATTTTCGCAGTTTGCGACATGCAAACGGCTTGCTACATCTGGCCCATAGTGTGGTGTAATTGTAGTGGGGGGCGTCATCAATACCAATTTGGAAACTTTCTGAATGTCTGTTCCTCCTAGGTGCAAGAGTAGGGGGTGCTTCTTCTCATCCACCACTCCATTGAACTTGAAGTAGTTTTCTAAATGCTCAATCCACACTTTCCATTGGGTAGCTTGGGTGGGCAGGGCCCCAGTGACTGCGAAAGGCTCCATGGTGGGAATGCTGGTCAAGGTGGAGCACCAAGGAACATGGTCACATGGCTGTATAGCGGTGGAAGAGGAGCGGATGTAGCCAACTTCGATGTCTACGGGCGGACAAAGATGGAGGCAGGGGAGCCTGAAGGTTGGTGATAAGGCCTTCCCACCAGTTGAAGTCCAGGGCAGCTGATGGAGACTTGAGGAAGGAGCAGGCAGCAAAGCAAGGTGCCCTCCTAGGCCAATTGTAGTCGGAAACTGGTCGCTGAGGATGCTCACCTTCTAGGTGCAGGAAGTGAGCAGCATAGCCATGGGGCTTGGCTTACAGGAGTAGGTGGCGTGCAGAGGTCCGGGAAGCCCACTGCTATTAGTGCGGGCAATGAGGGTGGCAGGAGTAGTCTGTTGTGCCACAGAGCAGGCTGGACCTGCTTTCTAGGAGATCAGCCTCATGGGAGTCCAGGTGCAGATTAAATGTATGGCCGCTAGAGAGAGGACTGATGCAGGGGCTTGAAGTCCGTAACAGGATGGAGGCTATGCATCTTCAGGTAACTGGCAGGGATGCAAGCATGCCTCTCCGAGGAGAGTGCTGCAGTCAGGGCTTGTGGTATGGAGCAGACAACTGAGAGTGGCAGACAGTGCAGATTAGGATGCCACGGTGAGTGTAGGCATGTGAATCTTTCGCCAGTGTTGTGTAGGCCACAAAAGGATGAACAGACTCAGGGTGAGTTGCGAAATAAACTTTATTCCCCTTAGTCTCACCATACTTCCTAAGACCCCCAATTAGTCTCCTGTGTGACTATACTATTGGTTGATGTGCACGAAGCTTCTCGCAGGGGAGAGAAATCTATGCCTCCGTGGCAGAAAAAAAGATAAGGAAAAAAGGCTTGGCTGCTGCTCCAGCCAGAGCATCTTGTGATTTTTTTAATGACAGAATTACTTCCTGGTAAAGTGGGGTTAGGAAAACCTGCCATCTCAGAGTCAGGTGGAGGGTAGAATTCCACGCAGTAATTCTGCTCTACCTGACTCATACTCAGGGCCTACGTTTTCTGATGATACACATGAAAAAAAACGAAACCGAAATCTCGCAGGCACACAATTTCACCAGCCATAGTAACTTTAACATTTTAGGAATCTTGGCAGGGACTCGGCTAACGATTGGCTGTTACCAGGTATAGATTATGTTTTTTGTTTCTAGTTACGTGAACAAAAGTCTGTTTCACATTTATAATGGCACAAGCTGCATATTCCTCCTACAGTTATGGAAATTAGAGCCGCCTCTAAAGGTACAGTCTTTCCTTTTCTTAAAAGGCATGTTTATTGCAATTGATTTACTGTACTTTAACTGTCCAAGTTAGTTCAAACAATAAATTCTTGTCTAGTCAAAGGTTAGAAGTCGAGAAGGGTTAGAGCAATTACTGTTTTCTTGGACTTTAACAATGCTCTGTTTTAATCTACTGTCCAGAAGCCAATATTATAACAGATAGAGGTATCTTCCGGAACAAGAAAAGCTTGTACCAATTACAAATCCCTTGTAGGAACCTTCACGTTTCCTGCTTCCTTGGGGAGAAGAAAGCCAGAACTACGGTCAATTGTAGTCAGATAGTGAACAAAATGTAGGTTTCTGCTGCTAAGCATTTCGTGCAATTGGTGATAGTTTTGTATTTAAGTTATTGAATTCCATATGTTTTCTGCATATGTGCGCATTGAGAACTTCAGTGGATGCATCCTCGAGACTTTTATTAGAAGGCAGAGGCATGCAAGAATAAAGACCCAAGGTGCATCTCACTTTATTTCCGTCTATATTGTGAGAAGACCCCAAATTAAAACGCGTTATTAGTAACCGAGACTGTGAAATATGGCGATTGTTTACCGATTAAAAAGGAGAGGTGGCATGAGGTGGTTCTGAACTTCTCACAGTCTGATTGCAGAAATAGTTTACTGCTCTTGGTAAGTTCTATTGTTGAGAGAGGACTGCTAAGTTCCCTGATTGGGTCAGCTTTGGATACCTTTTTCCTCAGTTCCTTGCTCCCCTTGAATTCCTCCTTTATCGGTGTCCTAGAGACCTTTTTGGACTCTAGGGATACTAGGGGACACATACAGTCCATGCAAACACTTTCACAGTGCTTCTTTTTTGTGCTGCTATATACAACCCAGCTCATTCAATAATTATGGCCCAATTCTTAAACAGATTCATACATTGGAACACATAGATTTTCTCCCTCTTTTGGGTGTAAAATGTTTCGAATTCATAAAAGCTTTGATGCATGCTCCTAGAAACTTCACCAGTCCATTTGATTCTATGAGTACTCCTGGAAGGGTTCTGTGAATTCTCAAATATGTATTTTCAAAAGGAGTACCCTATACATAGTTGTACATTTTGTACATTGTGTAGGATTGCAAATAGAGATTTTACTTCACTTTTGGTGATGTGTAGCAAACTTGTATCCAGGCCTTGGACACAAGCCATGGTCTCTAGCTATAAACTGCACCCATTTCACATATTCTATGTTTATACCCCTCCAGGTCGCAAGACCTGCTGTCTTCGGCAGTCTTGAATGCAGTCTGTGGACATTGGCAACACCATGGGCCCATACCACGTCCTCAGAGCCTACAACACAGAGCCTTTTGTTATTATGACCAATGTTTGCTTCCTACACTCACACCTCTTGTCCATGTGAGCCGATTCATATGACCTTTGGTTAGGCGTAGTGACCTTAACCTACCATGTGAAAAGAAAGGGACCCCCCCAGTGATACATTTTAGGTCTGGGATCAGGGAGAAGCTAACCACATGAGTAATATGATATCCCACAAAACTTGGATTTCTTCTGTGTTTGCCACAAGAGCCAGATCCAGAACTAAACCTAAAAACGTAACTTTATATTTGAATCTTTTTATTAGTTTTAAATGTTTGTTATTTTTCAATACACATGTATTTCATTTTTACTTATGCACATTTTATCAAAACATTCTATTTATATACAGAAACAAGTAATTACTTTTCCTTTAGTCCTAAGAGTTTATACAACAATTGTTACATAAAAATATATATATAGATATATAGGAAAAGAAATGACATAGCAAGCTCTATAAATACACCTTGATCCACTCCCATCCATCAATCCACTCATTACCTTTCACGTCACATTATCTCCACATTCATACATTTCCTAGTCACATCTCACATACAACACAGAACCCAGTGGGAAAAGATATTAAATGTCACCCGTTGTTGTGTTGCAGACTAGAAACACTCCTAAAAGCAGTCAACGCAAGTTTTGGTGGGTATCACAATACTTGCACATCTACCTTCTTCAGGATCCACTACTAGTTAAATGTTTCTACTTAGGTGAACAGTGGGAGGGTTCTTCAACACAACGGCTCATGTATTCATGGGATGCCAGCACATCATCACCTCATATGTCACACTAGTGATGGAGGAAAATGTCAGCAAGTGAAGTTCAACTAATATTCAACCGACAGGTATTCCTGACAATATATCTCCTGCCCTCCCAAAATATTAGGCACAGTCACTACGCTCTTTGCAATTTCTTAAATAGAGCAATACCCCACGTGCTTAAGAGTGCATCAACCATAGATTTTTCTATTTTTCATCAAGCCACGGCCCATTCTGCAAGATACTGTCTGGGTAGCAGAGAGTTGGATTCTAAATTGAAAAATCTAAGAATTTATATGTTTGATGCACTCCTAATCACCCCTAGAGCCCACTCCCAATGTATTCTCAGCACCAATCAACCTTCTCAGCTGAGCAGTTGCCTTGGACACAGACTATGCCATAGCCTTTAGCTTTTGCAGCAGACTCTGACTGCAGGCCATGGATACACTCCTCCCAGATACAGAGACTGCACATACAGTCTTAAGTCGGAGTGGCCTGTAGCCTCTTCTTAAGCCCACATCTCTATTCAAAAGAACCCTCTGTGTATGGTCTTTCATTATGTGTAGTGCCATGCATACAGGTTTTGCCCTGCCTTCAGCCAAGAGCAACAGGCTTGGATCACAGAGCTTGTAACATAAAATATCTGCTAATTAGCAGTGGCCTTGGGTGCAAGCCATAGCCTTCCACTGGGATCTCCTACTCCAAGTTACTCCAGAACCTAAAGCACATTGCCACTGCACTTGGCTGCAGAACCCTCTGCATATAATCTTTCAACTGCAGTTATGGTTAAGTTGCAGTTTGGAGTAAAAAGTCCTCTTTACATTTTATAATTATTGGTGGGCAGAATTGAGGGCATTTAATTCCACAGAATTCTTTGGTATTACATTACAATTCTGTGATATTCCACGAAATTCCACAACAGGCCGGAGTGGGCAATTGGCTCTATTTTCTTAGCCCAAAATGCGCCCTCTTGTCCAACAAAACAGCAACCTATCGCCACCTATCGTCATTTTGCCTCCCTTAAATACTCTGGAGTGATTACTGCAGAGTATGGAAGGGAGCCACCACTGAGTGGATTGCAGTGGTTTCTAAACTTTAGAAACCACTGCATATCACTCTGCGGTGCATACCCCTCAGTACCCGTACATACTCTGCAGTGATCACCAACTAGGAGGTAAAGCAAATGTTAGGCACAATTCAGTAATGAAACCAAGAGCCATGGGCAAACACAATATAAAACGTGTGAGATCAGCTAATGTTTGCTAAGCTTAAATGATCACTAAGCTCAGATAATCCACAGTTGTTCGTACTGTATTGAAAGGCACCAACACAATGTAGTACGGATAAGCAAGCATACAGATACCAAAAGGCCACTGTGAAGGAAGTGTTGAAACAGACAGTGTAGGGAAAATTGATCATTTATCTGCCTCTGGACACAATGGGTGCATTGCATCTTTGATATCAATTAGGTTTTGCAACTTTAGAAGCTTGTGAACATCAATTAACACACAATAAGCCAAAGCACATGGAAAATATAATGATGTGTTCCTGCAAAAAACAACAAGAAAGAAAGTCAGAACAGTCCGTCAGCAAGTTTGTGTTGACTTTGCAAACACCAGAGAGGTAGGCTGACCTCACTTAGAATGTACAAATGGGCAACACCATGGGCGTACAAGGGGGGCACAAGTGGCCATTTATGTCATTGAATCTTGCAAAATAGCTACACATACATTTGTTGAACATCTGCACTAAGTAAGGTCAATGGACCATCTATGGAAATAGAAATGAGATAACTTCATCCCTTCTCACCTTCAGTGGTAGAAGTGGAGAAGCCCATTGGGCGAGGGTGTAAAGGACTCAACAGATGTTCTCAAACATCTAATGTATAATTTTCACATTATTAATATTTCTAACATTGCTAAAAACCTAGGGTGAACTAGTGGCTTGTAAGCGAAAACGTTACCAATGTGGATATTAATTACATTGAGCAACAATATTAGAATCAAATGTTAATCTGGCAGATTAAGTATAGGAAAGATAATAATTACAGAGAATGTTCTAATAGATTGGACTTCAGTTGTATTCTTCACCATTCAATAACAACAAGCTGACATGTTTCAACTGAGTAAACTTTAAACTGAAAGGGTTCTCAATTCTTCAATTGTTTGGTAATTACCAACTGGGCCACTGTTGTAGTCAGGCATAAAATAACTCAGGGTTTATTAGTGAGTTAGCACACTTCACTGCTCTTGTCAAAACCTGACTTTACTGAACAATTAGATAAATATTATCCGATGGATGGGCTTTGAACCTCGTACTGAATTCACCAAATCCCTAGGTACCATATTAGACAGTAAACCGAGACTTGGAGTCCATATCAAGAATCTAGCCAAAGGAAAACTTTTTTTACTCAAACTTCTCCATAATTGCAAGCCTTACATACTGTTAAAATTGGCATGCAATCCCTTTCCCTTTCCTGTCTTGATTAGGGGAGTTCTGTCCTCATTGAACCTTAAAAGAAAAGATTTGTAGCTCTAAAGGTGAACTGCACGCTGCAGCCAGTCTTGCATCACAGATCTTACAAATATGACCATATTCTGCCAGCCCTCTCCTTCTTATAATGGTTCCTAACTGAAGCAAGATGTATTTACAAACTGTCTGTTTAATGTAGAAGGTGCCTTACTTGAATAACCCCTAATATGTCTCACAGAAACTGACCCCCTGTGGGGGCTCCTCCATACTTGGAGGCAAAACTATATTTGCCCACCCAGCAAATGCTTTAATACACTTAATTCACTTTCTATTCCTTCCCTGGACATTCTAAGATATTGAACTCTAGTGTCCATCAGATTGCTCAACACCTTTGAATTGTATTCATTTAACATGTATTTACTAGACACCTACCCTAACACGATACATTTTGCTATCCAACATGTTTTATCTTTATTTTTCTCTCTTATGAACTTCTCCAGCCAAATACCTTGAACTCAAAGAACTGCTTTTAGAAAGACTGTTTTTATCTTATGCCCTTGTTTTTCTGTTGATGTTCTTGATATAATGACACTTCAAGCTTGAGTCAGTATGTCACATTCTCATTCTTGTGGTAATGTTTCTTAATGTGCATTTATCTGATGAGCAATCTGAGACATTATTCATGTTAATACAAAGCTTCTACAAAAAAAAACACAAGAGCGAAAGGGCAGCCCCAATTATATTAGTGGCTGCCAAGTGCCAAAACAGATTCCATGAACCAAGCTGCAAGGGTGCCTGCATTACAGGCAGGAATGTTTTTGTGCAGGAAGTGACACCTTCTTGCACAAAAACAAACCCCTGGAACTTTTTCCACTTTCTTTTTGTGCTGCGGAATGCAGCACAAGTAAAAAGAGGAAAAAACGGCAAGAAATAAACATATTTGTCCTCGTTAACCCTCCACTGAAAGGGCGTGGATGAATGTGGGGGAACACCCAGGCTCCACCCATGGAACGTCTTCCCAAGGCACAGTAACACAAGGCGGAGACTTGTGCTGCCTTGCATTACTTCAGATTTACTATGCCACTTAGAGCCAAGTAAGGTGGCCTTGAGTGGCATAGTAGATTTCACTTAAGGTGTTGTGTTGCCTTTGCATCACCTTGAGTAAGGCAAGAGCAACGCAAGCCATTGAAAATCTGGCCCACAGTGTCAAGTGGACTAATATCTGTGGGACAAAAGTTGTACCTCATGGATAAGGGCAATCATTGATCTCTTAGATTTTACATGCATTCCACTCACATGCCACTTCAGAGCAAAAATTGGGAAAAGGGTAAGAAAAGCAATGAGGTATTAGAAAATAAATAAATTGTATATTCAATTTCATAATTCCCATTCCAAATTTCTATTTTTTTAAAGCCAATGCCTGAAGGTCTTAAAAACTCACTGGTGGCCTGTTGAAGATGCTTGATTACACATCTGCTGAAGAAGCTCACTGTCCTGCGGAGACCTCATAAATGTTTCCCTGATATTATTCTTTAGAAGACAAATACACCAGGGTGACACCTACACAAAGTCAAGGCCACAGTGACCTTAGAGGAACAATGGATGGACACTACAAAACAGAAATGCACACACTAGAACAAGAAGATGTACCACTACTCTGTAACAAATACAAGCATCATGGCAACCGGAAGACGGAGACAAAAGATATTGCAGATGGGGAATTCATAGAGACTTGAATGTTGGGACAGGGAACACACAAAGCTAGAACAGGCGGTCGGAAACACTGATCAAGAAATATAATGGTCACTTGAATACAACGACACTGGGACAGAGCGCATACTGACACTGGCATATGGAATACAAAGAAAAAAAGACATATTCATTGGGGCCAAGGGCCTCAGCGAGCTTAACATTAGGAAAGTACACTGTTCTAAGGGGAGTCTTTACCATCTGGCATGTAGGGATGTATACTCACATAGTAAATGGAAGTAATTAAGCTGAGAAATGAAAAATACTATACCGAGAAAGAGAATACACTGACACTGGTACATGGAGACAAACGGATAGGGCTGAGAATATATTCACTTGGGCAGAAAATACATGTCAGGCAGAAAAGGGATATATTTACACTGGGTCATAGGATACACAACAACCAGCAAAGGCAACCCATTGAACATGGGACATGAAACACAACAAGATTAGTACCACAAATGCACCAGTGCTGGACCAGAAGCAAATCACTTTGTGGTTGGGGCACTCTAACATTGGAACAGAGAGATGCACACCAGAGTAAGGTGACTCAAACAATAGAGCAGGAAGTCCACAGACACTGAGTTTGGGTAACACCCACTTTCTTGGTTGGCACAGGGAAACACAGATAATAGAATAAGAGAAATGTGCACTGGGGCAGGGAGAATGATGCACTGATGCAGGGAAACCTTTCCAAATGAAAAGCAAATACACAGACAATGGGAGAAATGTATATAAAATCAGGGGTCATGAACAAATTACAATGCTCAAACAAACACTGACAACGTGGGACAGTGACTAAAATATTGAATAGGAGAATACTGTGGCACACTAATATCATGGATAGAATATCAAGGGGTACAATTTAGAAAAGTAAGGAGATATGGGGAAGCAGAGATTACTATTCTGAACTCCACATCTATGTACCTTGCTGTCATGTAGATTGCCAAAGTACACAGAGTAGGAGTAAGGTATGGAACATTTAGACATACTTACCCTTTGATAATTTGTCCTTTAATATTCTGTCTATGATATTAGCTTCTCACTATATTCTATTGTCAAGTTTCAGGATCCACTCCACTTCATGGTAATATGATGCATTATGTGATTAGAATACCATTTGTGGTGCATTGTTTCTAGTTCTCTTCTTGTGCATTCATTGTCTGTTTTTACTGTTTATTTCTAGACTATCCAAAGTGTATCCGGTTAGGAATAAAGCTCCTCACAGTAACAGCACAGTTCACACCATTACAAACAAGCTCAGCTATGTTCTCGTCATTTAGCAGGGACGCCTAGCCTCACTCTCTGTTAGGAAGGTAGTGCAAAGCTATTGTAAGGGGAGACAATCCTCTTTCATTTTCTATTCCAAACATTTGGGCCAGGGAACAGTGACAAACTCACATTTTCAGCATTACAAAAGATTGATGCATGTGTCCCCTTTTGCTTCAATGGAATCTCTAGCCAAAACTAGAATCATTGAGAATACTGCAGTGGCTGAATGGCTAAATGGCTCTTCGGTTTCATAGACAAAACCTCAGCCTGACCACATTTGCCAATATGGATTGAGGTAAATGCAGTGGCGGCCGGCAGCTTTGGGAGGGGGGCGGGCGGGGCACACACACAAACACACACAAACACACACACACAGGCTCATTCTTTCACACACAGACATGCACGCACGCACGCTCATCCGTTAACAACACTCATTCCATTCAAACATACACGCACGCACCAAACATTCATTTTACAAGATCACACACATTCATTTTTTCACACGCACGCACACACACACACACTTACCTTTAGCCTCCGGGTCCCAGGAGGGTTGGGACTGCTGCCTTCCTTCACTGGCTGACCTGAGGTCAGCCAATGAGGGAAGGCAGCAGTCCCAGCCTCGTCACAGAGTGGGATGGGGTCAGTGAGACTGCAGACCCCACCCCACTCTGTGACGAAGTGTCACTGATTGACACTCGCCCTGGGCACTTCAGGGCTTAAATCTGAAGTGCCCAGGGAGAGTGCCAATGGGTGACGCTTTCCTCGTCACCCAGGGGAGGGCCACGAGGCACCTTTGCTGGGCCGAGGAGGTCACGCCCATAAGGGTCGTGATCTCCTCAGCCCAGCAAAGTTCAGCTCAGGCAGCCAGGAGTCTGCGCAAATCGCGCATGTCTGCTCCTGGCTGCCTGACCTGAACATGAAGAGTGTCTGTCAGGCTGACCTTTGTTCAGCCTGACAGACACTCTTCATGGGGTGGGGGGGCGTGGCCCCTCCGCCCTAAAGGACGGGCCGCCACTGGGTAAATGCCTGTCCCTGCCAACTTACATGCCAATCCAAGATAAAGAAGGGGGAGGTGTGGCTTAATGGCCAGAGCTGCTGACTTTAATCTGGGAGGCAAGTTTGAGTCCTGGATTGGTTCAAAATTCTGTGATTCCGGGCAAAGCATTTAATTTAAATGTGGCTCAAAAAAACGAACACAAATGAATCTGGCTTTGTGGAAGGTAATCTTGTGCTCAGGTAAAGTGTTCTAATGGGCTTAGGCTAAATCCATGCTATATAAAACGGCAAAAAATAATAATGATTAAAAAAGCTGAGTTTCAGCCAATGAGATAAGGGGCCAACGGTCTGCTGGGGAAGGGAAATAAATATTCCCAACATATTGGATCTAGGGATCTACCCACTATCCAGAAAGGCTGAGAAATGGATGAACAACAGGTGTAACAGTGGTGCTAGGAGCTGGAGATTGAGTGGCAGGGGGAATGAGGCCCTATGGCTAAGCAGGAAGGTGGGTCCTTGGGTAGGCAAGAGTAATGAGTGAATGTTTGGCAGGCAAAGGTGTGAATCATTGGAGAAGGCAATGTCACTCATGGACGCCTGTCTCAGATATGCTAATAATGAAAGTGGTTAGTGACACATCTTGCTGCATGGAACACTTGAGCTGAGATTCGGAGCTATAGTGTCAAATCCTGTTTGGGGGCAGCAGAAAGCTCTCCCCTCTCATATTCAGTCGTTCCACATTTTGTCACAAAAAAAGAACGCTTCTAGAAACCTGAAAATAACAAGTCAGCACAGGCATAGAATAAATTCCCTTTTTTCCTTTTAAGCCAAAACTAAAATGAATGCACATTTTAAAACAGAGTAAGGATGGTACAAAGGACGTAATTAATTAATTAATTCTATAAGTTCCAGAGACCTATGAACACAATTGTGTCACATTACCATATGTTATTATGAAAGATGTTAGTTTATATAAATGCCTTAGTCTTTCCCACAAAATAGCCAAAGGGATATCTCTTCTCTTGTAACTAACAAATGCTACTAGAAGTGTTTGTATTTCAAGACGCTATTCAGCCAGGCCTGGCAAAAACAATACAGGCTTATAAAAGAGGTATTCATAGGTACTTTGTGATCTAGTCTTATTATAGAAAAGGAAAATTAAATTATTACAGGACACCTT
This sequence comes from Pleurodeles waltl, assembly GCF_031143425.1. Taxonomy (NCBI): domain Eukaryota; kingdom Metazoa; phylum Chordata; class Amphibia; order Caudata; family Salamandridae; genus Pleurodeles; species Pleurodeles waltl. Next base: position 73,340,235 of record NC_090450.1, on the reverse strand, counting down.
GTTAAGTAATTACATGGCAGCATCATTGTGTAATTAAATAGCCATCAGGGCCCCGCAGCTGAGAAATTTCAGGTAATTATTCAAAGATAATTTAATAGGAGAATTACTGTATTCAAGCGAGCATTAGCTGGTAATCTAGCTCAATTAAAGTACCCAATTAATTTCAACACCTTGATAACAGTTGCCTTTTGTGAGGCTAGCCTTTTCCTCCTCTCGATGCTACTTTTAAAATGCGCCTCAAAAAAGGTAATGTTCGTTCGTTATAAATAAAATGGTTGCCATCGAGCACAAAAAAACAGGCGGTCGGCTAATCAGTAGGCTGCTTATTTATTAGTGTGAAGCAGAAACGTAAATGTGCTGAAATTAGCACATCAGTGACTTGTGTGTGCCATGCTGAGCTTAAGCTTTTAACGGTGTTGGAGAACGGTGCTAAAGGAGGCATCCAGGTAATGATGTCACAATTCATCTCAAAACCCAAGCTGACATCATGAAACAAAGGAACATTCTAGAAAGCGTCTTGTAAGCAAGTGTTAGTGATGTCAAAATGGGTCTGGATAACTGTTATTTTCTCTCCATTGGGTTGGAGAATACATGGCATACAAGGACTTGTCTTACCTCAACACAACTCATGAATGGGGTGAGATCAGGGACCGTTCATGGATATAGGGCCAGATGTACTAACATTAGGCATACCCATTTCCTAATACCGATTCTCTCTGAAACGCAATTAGGAAATCGGTATTCCTAATGTATGAAACTCGTTTAAGTTTCATTAGTGATTCCTAGTCGGTTGCAAATAGACCTACCTCATGCATATTAATGAGGTAGGTCACAATTTGCGACCCATTTGGAATCACTGCCATCATAGGGATAGTGGCCTCCTGTAGGACCACTGCCTGCTCTTAAGAAATATTTGCTTTCCATTCTCAAAGGGGAAGGCCCCCCCCTGGGTTCCCCTTCCCATTTGCGAATGGGTTACCACCTTCTTCAAGGAGTCTGTAAAATATGAATGTTTTGCAACCATAACTCATTCACAAAACATTCATACATCCCATTCAGATTTGGTATTTGGAAGGGATGCCCTAAACACTCCCCTTTCAAGTACCGAATCTAAAACACAAATTGTGATTCTCTCAATCTAGTTTTTGTGCATACCTAAAAGCATTTTTGCAGTCAGAAATGACCTGATCGGCCATTTCCAACTACATAAATGCTTTGTACTTGTGTACCATAGTTCCTTGTATTTTAATTTGTTAGTTGTATTTATTGTTTGTCTATAGTGTCATCAGAGATATATTAACACGTCATAGAGCTCAGGAAACGAGGAGGGAAAAGTGGCATGGTCATAGACTTCTAATGTAGAGTCAAGTCCATGCACTAGCTGGAAGAGGTGAGTCTTCAGATGTTTATGGAGCTTCTTGAAGTCCACCTCGAGGCAAACAGGTAGAGGGATAGGTTCACTGAGGGTTTAGCCTTGTTATTTGAGAGCCCAAACCCTAAAACATTTGCATGTGGTTGAGGGCAGTCAGAAACAGTGCAGTATTGCTGATTTCACTCATTTAGGTGGATAATTTGAAGCCCCAGTTTGAACAGGTAAGTGGTAATCCAACAACCTAGCATTTCAGAAATGGTAAGGTTAATTGTTTGGAAGATAACACATTCTTACATGGTTTACCACATCTCTTATCACCTGTGCATCCATCTCATGTGTATCACTCCTGAGTTATTTAGATTTTTTTTTATTTACATGTTAAATTGGCCATCATGATTTAGGTCCATGTGTAGATGTTTACTTTTGCTGCATCTAGTACAAGCATTTGCTTGGTAATAAAGCAAACAGCAGAATTGTTGTCTATGCACAGAATTAGGAAGTCTACATGCTACACTCATAGAGAGATTTGTAGTGTGTATAGGTGAGAAGGATATTCAAATATGTAAGTAGTTGCTACCATAGTACAACACTAATGAGAAGACGTCCAATGACAAAGGTATAAGTAGAACTAATTAGAGAATTCTCCGGGGAGGAGTCTAGGAGCCAGGGTAGTCAATTTTCACCCAGGAATTCTGAGCACTTATGCTGCATTTACAAACCTTTGTGAGTAGGTTGGCTGACCAAGGGAGTTGTAGCATGTCATATCTATATATGGTTCTTTGCCTTCCAATAGTGTCAAGGCTTGGAATTACCCCCGTACATTAGTCTTTAATTTAAACAAGAAAATGAAGACTTGACTATTTATCTAGAACTGACACTCAGCCAGGACAGTACCCTCCTTTTTTAGTGCCCAGCTACCTCCACGATGAGAAGTGTGCTCTAAAATAGTCACAACATAACATAAAATATCAAAACATAATGTAACATAACAATTGCATGCTGATCACACGCTAGACTACAAAAATTTAAGAACATTGAGCCCAATTCACAAAGATGTTGCTGTGATTTACCTTTGTAGTACTCCAGGAGTATTTCAGAATTCCAGGAGTAAGTAAGGTGTTTCTTTTGGCAGTATGGTATCCACATTCTAAATACTGTGCTGCTATTGTAGCAGAAATATCTTAAACAAAATATTGACAAGTCTACATGGGTAATTACATGTTTACCACACTTAGGGCCAGATGTATCAAAGGTTTTTACCCATTCTGTGTCTATGGAAAAAAATGTTTGTCCATATGGCCCTTAATTCCATATGTATGTACCTCTGAGGAAGTAATAAGATTAAGGGGGTCATTCTGACCCTGGCGGTCATCGACCGCCAGGGTCGACGACCATGGAAGGACCGCCAACAGGCTGGCGGTGCTTCCATTGATATTCTGACCGCGGCTGTAAAGCCGCGGTCGCCCAGCTGGGTCCGGCGGTTTCCCGCCGGATTTCCCCCGGCTGGGCTGAATCTCCATGGCGGCGCTGCTTGCAGCGCCGCCATGGAGATTCTGACCCCCTTCCCGCCATCCTGTTCCTGGCGGTAAAACCTGCCAGGAACAGGATGGCGGGAACGGGTGTCGTGGGGCCCCTGGGGGCCCAGCAGGATTTTCACTGTCTGCAAACGACGGATGCAAATGCACCCGTCACACCCCTGCAACACCGCCGGAGCCTGCTTCCATGTTGCAGGGGCTTTCCCGCTGGGCCAGCGGGAAAGTAGGAATGGCCGCTGCGGTCTTGTGACCGCGGAGCGGTCTTTCGTCAGGGTTACTTTGGTGGGCGGCGTCCACCGCCCGCCAAAGTTGGAATGACCCCCTAAATGTATACTTACCAATGCATAATTCCCATCATGATATTATGGTTGTTACTGTTTTTGCAATTATATTTTCCTGAGGACAATATGTAGTATACAATATTCTGACATACAACTAGAATTGGCCTACTCCTGGAATACAGGCGTAAGATTGGAGTAAGAAAGGAGCAAGTCACACAACATCTGCCTGAATTGGTGATGCTCATTTTACCATAAAGTGGTTCTTTTAGTAAAGCTTTTTTAATTCGTGTGAGGTTCTCATATTATTGCCTATATGTTAACGAACAAAAAAAGACAAATCTGCAACCATTACTGTAACTGCACAGAATATAATCTGCGTTCAGTAGCATTATAAGGTTATTTCCATAAAGTGATTGTCTAGCTGACAACAATTGAAATGTACAGGGCAGAGTATGCTGTGTAGCACATTGCAGCTGTAGAAGAATTTTAAGTCCAGCAAAGGGACTTCGAATCTAATTAGAAATCTGCATTTCCCATATGTTTGTCATTTTTCCGAATCACAGTTAAGGATTTCCTGCATATTGAGATTGCTAACAATTAAATCCCAGCTAACCCCTCGATGCGATTTAAATGCTTCAGAATTTTAAAATAACAATGGCCCTGTCAGCACCGGGGGATTTTTTGCATGTCCCCATGACATTAAATAATAGCCTGTGAAACAGTTGGGTAACTATTTAGGGCTGCGGCACTCTACCAGGCAAGCTCAATTTTTTTGGAAACATAGGTCCTAATCACAGCATTTTAAGGTTGCAGATTACTGGGTAGTAAAATTGCAAGAAGCCCCTCAGACAGCCGACTGGCTCGCGCACAACGCCTAGCACCGCTGCTCTATAATGGAGACGTAAATGTCAGAATAGCTGCAAGGGCCGAGGCCCGCTAATGCTGCCTGTGTCATGAAGGTTAAAATAATTGACCACGTTAAATAGAATCAACCCCCCAGCCAAGCAGAAACCCCTGTTGTCTCACAAATCAAAGTGGTAGCGAGAGGAGGGGGTCTGCAAAGTGGCTGCAAATTTTGAAAAAAACACTCCCTCCACAGAGGGCACCAGGATCAACATTTCTCATGTCTCGTGAATTAAGTTTTCTTTAGCAGATGCTTAGAGGCAACATAAAGGCATGCTGTCAGAAACTTGCACTCTAATAGGATGTGTGTTTTTGCCTGAAGGCAATGCTATTTCTGTCAAAAATGTTTTCGTAGTAAATGCGTTGTTGTTCAAAGCAATGTTTTACACATTCACTTCCATCTTTTGATGCTACTCTCGAAAAAGCCCAATAAGTCTCAACATATTATTATATTGATTTTCACAATGAATATGTTCAGTTTTAAGATACCTGGAGTCCTAGGAGCAAATATTGCTTTTCAGAATTGTGATCGTTCATAAAGAAAGGATGGGCTGGAGTGGGTCTTGACTGGATAAAAGGTAAATCTAAAATGGGAAGGGGTTTGACTGGAGAAATATGGTTTTCCATTGGAAATTACAAACATTGATAAAACGTCTTATAATTTATATGTTAACACTGCTCCAACCACCTTTGTATCACAATGAGTCAAGAGAATCCTAAAAATAGGACAATTAAAAATTTGCCTTTGAAACAGAAGCATGCCACGTATTTAAAAAATATATTTTTATTTAAAGACTTAATTGAAGTATTTCCATTGCTTTAGCAATCTGTCTACACTTGACTGAAAGGAAACCTTATGGAAAGGAAAAAGTGAGCATGTCAGCATTTTGAACACCAAGGTAATACTTACAAAATAATATAGCAGCCCGGCGCTGCAAGCCATCTTGCAACGCCGAGCTGCATTATTAGGAAAGTGAATAGATGCGTTGTATTTACAGAAATAAGATGCATCCCTGCACTTTCCTCAGCGCTGGCGCACGCCGACGCAGGTACCTGTGCGCCATGGTGGAAGGCTGCCTGTGTTGCAGGGAGGACTGTTTATGTGCAGGAAGGGACACCTTCCTGCACATAAAATGCTGTTTTCTTCCTTCTATGTGTGCTGCAGAATGCAGCACTGATAGAAAGAAGAAAAAACGGGGAGAAATAAAGATATTTCTCCTACTTGCACCACTTTTACAACATCCCTGGGGCGACATAGGAACCTGACGCATTCCCAGCCTTGTAAATCTGGGAAGGGGTCAGATTGCATGGGTGCTGCTTGGGAACACCCACAGCAACACCCATGGAACGCCTTTTTCATGCAGAGATATGTGTGAAAAGGGGCTATATTTCCAAGGCTATGAAAATCTACCCAAGGAGGCTTTGCATGGCATTGTAAATGTGTGCAGGCACACTGTGCCAGTGGATCCGTAAAAAAAGTGCCACTCCTGGTGGCACTAGGGGCTTGTAAATATGTCCCTAAATGCTTGTTAGTGTAGAACATTAAATTGACACAGTAAATATGTGAGAGTTGTAATTTGCATCTAAGATTGGTTTATATATTCGTACATGCTCAACATGGTGTTTTGTTTCCAGTTCTTGAGTCTGTTGAACAACCACAGGTGGTTTTAACCTTTGGTTAAAACCAATGTTCTATATTAAACAAATGTATACTCTTATTTATACTAGATGAATGGTGGTACACTCACCACAACGACCCGGCATATGCAACTGAGGGATGGGCGACAGGCAATACCAAATTATTGTCCTTCTTGTACAATAATGTGAAAATAAATCGCCTCCCCTCTGCAACACAGTTGGTTATCAACATATGGCGAACCACACTGCGATGTTGGGGCTCATGGGGAAGGCACACTGAATACAAACCTTTATGGCATTGTGCTATTTTGGGTCAGGTAGCCAACCTGGAGGATTTCCAAAAATGTGACATGCTAGGAATATCTACTCTGGGGGATATCATGACAGGCAGAGTGCTGAAATCCTTCCAGGAGCTACATCAAGAACTTCATCTGCAGTGTAGCCAATTCCACCGTTCTCTTCAGCTGCGACATACCATTGTGCTTTATATCAGACATTTAGATCCCCTGCCTGACTCTTTCCTTTTGAAAGGAAAACTTCTTGCTTGCCACATGGGGGAACACAAAATCCCCACACTTTATCACTCATTAATAATTAATGATACACGTCCACGTACTTCCCTCCAGCAGGCCTGGGAATCAGACCTGTGTCTCCTAGATGATGACAACGGTTGGAGGCATTAAAGGGGCCTAGGGAGGCGGCTATCTTGGCCAAGCTGTGTCTCATTCAATTTAAATACCTTCACTGGGCATACTACACTAGACACCAATTGGGGCGAATGGGAGTAGTGGGGTCCCGCGGTGCCATCGCTGCGATGCGGCAGACAGTACATTCCTTCACACCGTATTGGAGTGCTCCTCCCTGACTCACTTCTGGTGGAGAGGGACTAGCTGTTTTAGCGAGGTACTTGCTTAGGAGATTCCATTAGACCCTAAGTTGATCATCCTACACCATCTCGGAAGGGATAGGCGGGGATCAATATGAACAGTGTTTATTATCTTAAGCCTCACTATGGCTAAAAGAGATTTAGTGCGAACAGGGAAGTCCCATAATGCACCATCCTTGATCGTGTGGAAGAAGGGATTAGACTTTTGCATGAAGCTAGAAATACCAGTGTCCAGGCATGGAGTTATCCACAAATACATCAAAAAACTTGGCAAAGATGGACAGATTACAGGGGCATAGTGCTGCAACCTCCTCGCACTGTGCTGCATGCCTGGAAGAAGAAATCAGAAAATGAGGCATGAAGAGATACTGCGTTGGACCATACACGAGCAATATGGATCCATCTTGGGTCTGAGGTTGAGGGTGGAATGGGGGAGGAAGGCGGGATGGGGGTACAGCTACCTGAAAGATGTTAAATATAAAGTTTATTTCAACATGATTTTCTCTGTATCCTTCTAGGATTTGTTATATAAAAAAAACAATTTTCTGGAATAGATAGACATTTGTCAGCACATAAATAGACATATATAAATGTCCACCGCCATGGACAGGCTGGCAGTAAGGGGAGTCGAAATCCCCAGGGCAGTGCTGCTTGCAGCGCTGCCCTGGCAGATTAAGACTGTCGAGTCCGCCATGGCGGTATACCGCCGGTCCCGGCAGTGTTACCGTGGCAAAACCGCCGCGGTCATAATATGGTGACTAGTACCGCCAGCCTGCTGGCAGTACTAGCGCCACTATAGCCCTGGCGGTCACCGACCTTCAGGGTTATAATGAGGGCCTTAGTGTCTACAGTCTGTCTCTGGGTCACATGACTGCGTGTAGCTGACAGTTAGAATTTGTGCATTTTTTCTAGACAGTCACACACAATGGGAAGCTTAGGTGTGACTGGATGGGCCATCACTGGTAAGATGGGTGGGCCTCACTTATACTTTAATAGGCTGTTTCCTGTCTCCACACAAATGGGTGCATAGCCCCTTTAGTTAGCCTGGTGCCAGGGCTAAGGTTGGGTATCTACATACTTTAAATGCCTGCCTGTAGAAGCTTCTCCCCACTTCCAAGGCACAACTGTGTATCAGTACTGGACCACAGACACCCCCACTTCAGTACACTTCTGGACCTGTGGACACTCTGCCAGGAAGACTGACTGATGTTCTGCTTAAAAATTGCCAGCACAATTGGACTGGTAATCTGAAAGACCTACTGCCCTGCTGTGCTGACCTGCTTCCCTCTTGCCTAAGGAAGAAGAACTTTACCTGCAACCTCATCTTGAACCCAGGACCCCAGGGTGACTCCAAGGGCTAGTCTGCTAACATCTTCATTTGTCTCTCTAGCATAAAGGTTCCCCAAACAGCTCCTCGACCCAGGTGAAGTCCTGACCCCCAAGTGGTGCCTTTCAGCTGCTGGACCTTTAGTGTGGCTCATGAGCTCTTAAATGAAGCTTTGGGCTCTTCATAATGCAAACGGACCCATTCACACCGAGACTGCACCGCGCACACCGAAAATCAGCATGAACTTTTACAAGCCCTTCTTTTGACACCGCAGCATCGACTACTCACAAGGGATCACCTGCAGGAAGCACTAGTCTGCCCATCCACGACGCTAAGCCTGCTCTTCACGCCATGTCAACAAAATCTTGCTATGCTCTCCTTGTTCCTCGTTACAGTCTCCAACACAAATGTCGCTCTTGGCACAAAACCTGAGAAGGTATACCTTCAGCAGGACTAGTGTAGACTGAGATTAAACAGCCCATCTGTGCATTAAGACAATCATTTGGCTGCTGGCATGACAAGACCCTTTTAGGACCTTCATTCACTTCACCAGCCATCATCAGGACACTATCAAAAGATGTATTCCAAGATCTACTTTTCTGAGACCAAAGCAATTTTTTGAGTGAATGGCCTTTCGATAATACACCTTGTCCCAGATTTACAAAGGTCCCATGCGACGCAGCGCTGCACCCAAATTTGCTGTGCTGTGTTGCGTGAGAGAGAGAAGGAAAGTGCTGTTTATACAGAGATATGGCACTCTCCTCTCTCCCTCTCGCATGCGCAAAATTATGCTGTCGAGGGCCACGTGCATATCTTTGCGTCATTATGCAAAGGTATTTGTGTGAGTCTAACACAGGTTTCATACTAGAAGGGTATTCTTGCCATACAAAATACTATGCTTAGACTGACTTTACAACTTTTCCTATTCTGTATGTTTGCAGTACAGTCCAGCAAAGACGGAAAAAAGGAAAATTGAAAGCATTTCTCCTTTTAAAGCCTGCTTTCAAGTGGTGTTCCTTTTTGCAGCAAAACCATGTCTGCTGTTGTTAGTAGATAGGGTTTTGTGTCATAAACCATGGATGGTAGCACAGGAATGCCCACGCACCACCCATGGAATGCCTCCTTGTTGCAGAGTAACGTAAAGCAGGGTTTTGCGCTGGTTTGCGGTACTTTTTACTACAAATCAACGCAAATCCCAATACATAAATTCCAAAAAAATAATATTTCTGGCATCTGCTTTGAAAAAGTAATGTAAACTCAACGCAAAACCTTTATAAGTCTGGGCTCTAGTTCAAATAAATATGTGTGTGGGTACTCGCACACCATATGTTTGACAAATGTTCCTTTTGAATCAGAATAATTATAAATCCCTCAATGAGAGCTTGAATGTCACTAATTCAAATGATTTCAAGACACTTCTGAACAATAATGCCTCTTGAACAAGGCTCAGGGTATAATCACCGGCACTTCACCTAACATATGTAGAGATATCTTCAAGTCTGAGGATAAGAGCAGAATGCTAAGAACTTTCTTCCGGTTTTCTTCGTGGTGGCATCAAGTGGCACCAAAGAAAACACCATTGCCAACTAATAATTATTCTATCTATTGACTGTTTACAATTTGTGGCCTGTGATAACCCAAACATTGTCCAGAACTGAGATTCTGTGGTCTCATAATAGGATTATGAAAGAAGATTTTTTGATCTTTTAATTATTAGCTTTTCCTCCCGTGAAGCAGGCACATGAATAAAATAACAGATGTCCCATGAGGAACTGGTTCCGAAATCAATACAAGTCTTAATAATGTGTCCATTAAACGTCTGAATATGCTTTTTTCAATTTCACTTAGTGCAGATGATAAAGCTAATGAGCTCTTTATCACGATCAGTGCAACCTTCTTATATCTAGTGGTTCAAGGTTCAAAACACAAAGTTCTTTTTAAGAACTGTAAAATACCAGATTTTAATATTACACAACTTCCTTTACTGCACGCCTAAGCAACAGGAGCAAGTCTAGTACCCTCCAAGGATTGAAAAAATAGCCATTGGTTAACCACTGAACCACTTGACCGTTTTAGGATTTTTATTCTGTTTACTTTGTCTCATGACGACAGCTTCAATTGTGCTCTTGCTTTATTATTAATTAAGCCAAGTCCTGCAAAATCTCTGTACATTTGTCTAAAAGATGGATTATTTTTAATTTTGAGGGAAACCCATTTTTTCATTTACATGTAGTGCATAGACTTTTTAGTTTGTAATTTGCTTAATTTCTAACCCAACAAATCAATAATGACTGTTGATTTTAGCATATAGCTGTCGAATATACATCAGGGTGTGGCAATTGTTCAATCAATCAATCAGGGCGTTCCTGTAAAGTGCATGCTTGTCATGCCGGGGAGTATCCAGGTGCTGGTATTGTGCTGCGAGTCTCACCTGGTTGGCAGTGGTGATCGAAGAGCCAGGTCTTTAGCTGCTTTTTGAAGTCCTTCGGGGGGGGGGGGGATGTGCTCAATTTGAGGGGTAGGTCATTCCAGGATTTAGCACTGAAGTGGGAGGATGTCCCTCGAAAGCATTTGCGGCGGTTGCGGGGTACGTGATCCTGGGCAGGAGTGGCTGAGCGGAGTTCTCTGGTCGGTCTGTGGAATGTGTTACGGTTGTTGATGTATACCGGTCTAGGATTGTGGAGGTCCCTGTAGATGTGCATGAGGAGTTTGAATAGGCATCAGTTCTGTACAGGGAGCCAGTGGAGGGCCTTGCAGTGGGGAGTGATGTTTGTCCTTTTTGGGAGGTCGAAGATGAGTCTTGCTGCAGTGTTTGGAATCGTTTAGAGGTGGTTCAGGAGCTGCTTCATGGTCCTGGCAAAGAGTGTGTTGCCATAGTCGAGGCGGCTGGAGATGAGGACCTGGGTGACTGTTTTCCTGGTAGAGATGGGTATTTATCAGAAAAACATGTAGAGCACACGGAGGATATTGAAACAGGTGGAGGAGACAGCATTGATCTGTTGCTTCATGGTTAGTTGGGTGTCCAGGATGATCCTGAGGTTGCGTGCATGGCTGAAGGGTGTGGGTGGGGGCCAAGGTCGGCGGGCCACTGCAGGTGATCCCAGGGGGATGGCTTGTTACTGAATATGAGGCTCTCTGTTTTGTCTGAGTATAGCTTGAAGCAGTTGGTCCTCATTCAGAGAGGGATGTCAATCATGGTGTTTCGAAAGTTGGTTCATGTGGTGGAGGCATCGTCTGTGAAGGAGAGGATGAGCTGGGTGTCATAGGAGACGATGTTGAGTCCATGGGTGTATGAGAGGTCGGCTACAGGAGTCACGTAGGCTTTGAAAAGGGTGGGGCTGAGGAAAGAGCCTTGGGGAACACCACAGATGATGTCTTCGCAGTTGGAGACGTACAGTGGGAGGCAGATCCTCTGTGTTCGGCCAGAGAGGAAGGAGGAGATCCATTTGAATCCATTGTCTTGGATTCTGATGCTGTGGAGTCTGGTGATGAGAGTGTGGCGGGAGATGGTGTTGAAAGCTGTAGCTAGGTCGGAAGGATGAGGGCCGCTGTTCCTCCAAGGTCGAGGAGGCATCTGATGTCACCGGTTGCTGCAATCAGGGCGGTTTTGGTGCTGTGTTTGTTGTGTTCAAGCAATGAGCTTGCGGTTGATTGTCTTGCGGTTGAGCTCTGTAGTGAACCTTGTGGCTTGTTTGGAGGGTCTGTTCTGGTGGTGTTTTTCAGGGGGGCGATGGTGTCAGCAGCAGATGAGAGCCAGTTGGAGCGATTCTGGTCGCGGAGTTCGACGGTGTCTATGGGACTTAGTCTGGTGTCCTTGAGGGGGTCAATCCAGGAAGATTCTGTGAATTTGCCCCAGTTGAGGCGTGGGTGGGTAGGGTATATCATTGAGGCTTTGTGCCATCAATCAATGGTGAAGTGTATGATGTTATGGTCAGTCCATGTTACCTGTGTGGTGTGGGAGAATTTGGCTCTGTTGCTTGTTGATAACATGGGGTCCAACGTGTGTCCTGTGGGTGGGGGTTGTAACCAGCTGAGAGAGGTCGATGATGCTCATGTTTACGAGAAGTGAGGTGGAGTTGGTATCGTTTGGGTCTTCCAGGTGGACGTTCAGGTCCCCCGGAAGATGTAGAGATTGGAGTCAATTGACAGGGAGGCAATGAAGTCAGGAATAGATTTGCAGAATTTAAGGCTGGGCTCGGGTGGTCTGTGGGCGAGGGTTCCTCTGATGGCGGTATTGGCGACAGGTTTGATCTGGAAGTTGCGGTATTCCATAATCTGTGTTGTGTCATCATTCGAGGTGGTGTAGTGGAGGGAGTCCTTTTGGATGATGGCAACGCCTCCGCTGTGTCTGTTGGGGCAGTTACAGTGAATCTTCTTGTACCCGGGGGGGGGAGGTTGCTGTGGCGATGTAGATGCAGGAGTCAGCCAGGTTTCAGTGATGAACATTATGTCGGAAGTGAGGGTGGTGATGGTGTCCCAAATCTCTACGGCGTGCTTGCAGAAGGATCGGATGTTGAGTAGAGCACGGCGGAGTTGTGGTTTGTGGTGGGGAGACTGATGTATGGGGATTGTGGTGGTTCCTACATTGCAGGAGAAGTGGCAATTGTGACAGCAGAAGGGTCCTTTGGTGGATTGAGGCGATACTGCAGTAGGTGTTCTAGGTCTTTGGCATGAGGTTTCGGATCTCATTGAAGGTGAACCAGCATCAGTCTGCAGATCCCTGGGTCCTCGCACTGGTCATAGTCTAGGCGCTGATGGGTGCAGACGGGCTTGCCTTTGGCTCGCCGACCAGCATTAAGTAGATCCTGGGCAGGGTGGGGCTCAGTGGGAGGAGGGCAGTTGAATGGAGCGGAGCAACTAATGGCGGGAAAAAGTGGCAGGGGCCTGGGCAGCATGACGAGAGCCAAACAAGGGCTAGCAATACACTAAAACCGAGTACAATCACTAGAAAGGAGTAATCAGACAATACAATAAGTGACACCAACAGAGTAACCGAACCAACAACAAAGTATCGAAAGCAACAATATAATGGATGATACAACCAAAGGTAAATAAGGGGCAGAGAAGGTTCGGACCATGAAGCTCAGAGCTCAGACTAGTATTTTGAATGCAAATCATGGTCTCCAGCAATAATCTTTATAGGGACCCTGCTTGTTCCACTTCACACATAGCGTTCGGTATGTGGCACGATACACTCAAAAACTCTAACATCATATTTGGTTTGATCATGTATCACCTCATACTGGGAGATGTGGTTCTCCTGTGGTTGTGAAAATGTGGCTTTCGTAGGCGTTGGTAATTTCTGGGTTCAACATCACCACAGTGCTACAACATTCTTCTATGTACTGAGGAATTAGTGGGAAAATTGTGTTACTTCTCCAGTTTACAAAGTGTATGCATTCTGTGTCATTTTTTGCAGAAAATTCCATCAGGTCTTTACAATCAAAATGTGTCTTTGTGTAACCAGGTTCAATATTATAGCCTTTGATATTATCACATTTCTTGTAATACCAATTTAGTGGAAATTCCAGTTTCTCCCGAAATCATATTACAAGAAGACTTATATAAGTCCTTAACAGTGACCACTTGTTTTAAAGATCAGTTTAAATAATGGTATTTCTCCACATACGTGTTAAACATGATACACTTTCTGTTCAAATCAAACAATTTAAAACTTTTTATACTTAACCAGTTAAATTTCTTTACAGAATATAATTTTCATCTTGTTAAACAGTGACTGATTCATTTTAGGCCAGCAGTCAAATTACCATGCTTGTCAGGTTGAATGTGTCAGGAAAGAGCTGATCGCTCGAGGGAGGTGTTAATCCACCAATCTTCTCTTAATGAGTTCCAGATAAGTGGTATGGTTAGAGCAACCTCCCAGATCAGTCTAGAACAGCAAAAGAGTGGAATGGGATAAGGGAAGATAAGAGAGAGAACACAAGACACCAGGAAAGATAGGTCAAAGGAGAATCCCTCTGCACTCTAGAAGTGGATGGTGTTGGAATGGGAGGTTTAAGACTCAGAGTGGAAGGTTCATTTCATAAAGCAATAACATCAAATTTCTTAATCATGTCACTTACATAATGGTGTCGTAACTGAATTGTGAATTTTCCTCTCCTAATTGTTTCAGGTTTTGTGAAAAATGTAATGTAAAAAGATGCAGTCCATGAATAGGGTCTACAAGTCTGGAATCAGTTTCTAGAAACCCCACACCAAGTCCTGGGGGCCTTTGCAGGGGGAGGGGTGTCAGTATATGTCCCTCTTGCACTTCCACCTTGGAGTAAGGGATGCATCTTTTTCCTCTGATAGGGACAGAGGTCTTGGTGCCTAGTATCAATCAATCAATCAATCAATCAAACAATTTATAAAGCGTGCTACTCACCCGTTAGGGTCTCAAGGCGCTGGGGGGGGGAGCTAATGGTCGAAAAGCCATGTCTTGAGGCATTTTCTGAAGGCCAGGAGATCTTGGGTCTGGCGTAGTTGTCTTGGGTCTGGCATAGTATCACATCCTGGACTTCCAAACATAAATGTTCAGTCACTACCAGTCACTCAGATCATCCGGATGCATGTAGCCACCCATCACATTTTTGCAAAACAAAAATAAGAAAAGCTCTGAGCCAATTTACACTAAACTGTTGAATGGTCTTACTCTGGGTGAAATTCCAAATTCATGCCATGCTTTGAGTAATTCCTTTCAGATATTTTGGGCCTACCTAGAACTGCTGATCTCTCCCTGGCCAGTTGTAGATAGCAGGCATATATGAACAAATAATACTGAATACCACACCACCTCAAAACAGGACCAAGATGGTTAAAAATACAACAGAACTTTGTGTTGAGGACTGGATGCTGAGAAGGTCAGTGTAGAATGATTCTTGAGTTTTCATAAGAGTTCCCCAATAAGAAGGAACAAAACACAAAATTTAAGTTACTCTAAAATACTTGCCCAAGGGTATGGGAGGTGTTTCTAGGCCCCTCTAAAGCCAAAACAGCCTCTGCCAGTCTACTGTTAAATAAAGAACTGATCTATTCCAGAGTCGAGGATTTTGGCTCACCTTCCCTACCCTGACCAAGGAAAGGAAGAATTTCATTCACATTCTCATTTGCAGTTTGCTGTTATGTGCTTGGGAAGGTTAGAACTGTTGCAATACTCCCTGCTTCTCCCAGTTTTGGCCATTGACAAAGAAGGTGGTTTGGAACTCTCGTTTCCACCATCTTGCCAGAGATTGTAGGACTTCAATTGTTCTCATTAAAAGGGCTGCCCTGAGCTGCCACTTCTCCTCTGCCTCTAATGCAGTTGTTTTTCTTTGACAATCTAAGCCTTGCTCAAGGACTGAGGGCTGTTTGTGCCCATATACATTGCCCAAAAGTATGATGGATGTGGCTCTCTTTTTGGTACCTGAGCAGCAGTCATGTTCTTTATTCACTCTCAGAAAAATGACAGTAAAGGAGAACAGTGGCAGCTGCCATCTACCTGAATGAACAGCTCCCTTCACAAACAGCACACCAAGATAGCTGGCATCTGCCTGGTACACCTTACATTTCAAAATGTTGCAGATCAAGGAGGTATGGATAAACAGAGATTGGGGGTGCTTAAATGCAGTGCTATTTGTTTTTTTGTTTATTTTCATCCAATATTTCCTCAAATAAAGCAGAGTACAACCCAACACTATCAATTGCCACATGTAGCAAAACACCACATTTTCAGTATATTAACAGTAATCCAGATTTGCCTCCCCAGCCCCACATTAACTAGACAGGTATCACTTAAGCGACTCAATGCACTAGACCACATCTGGTGCTGACAGTAAGTAAGCTGTTACTGGGCCCCAAATATCCCTTGGGTGCAAGGGCAGTGGCAATTCCTCGCAAAAAGTTCCAGCCATTCTTTGCAATATACTATATCAGTAAGGCACTGTTTAAGCTTGGTTGCTTGCGTTTGGAGCTAGTGCATGGCCACTCTTCGTTTTGCCAACAGAAGCATCACTGCCACAAACCTGTGATGTGATTTCTCTAAATCTTTGACCAAGCCAAGTAGGCACATCTGGAGGTGCAGGCCAATGGCTCCATTGCCATTCGCATCAGGGCATTCACTACCTGTATCCAGAACCGCCGGATGGTATAGCACAGCCAAGCTAGATGTATGAAATCTGCCTCCAAGGCCCCACAGCCCAAGCAGGTCGCAACTCCTCTCAGAACATATCTGAACAGCCTAACAGGAGTGTAATACATTTGTTGCAAATACTTAAAATGAATGATTTGCAGGTTAAAATTGGGTGTAAGCATGCCCGACAGAAAGCCCAATCCTAGGGTTCAAGTGGTATGCCAAGGATAGCATTTCATTTCTCAAATGTTGGATTTGGTGCTGATGACCTGTGTCCCTAAGCCACAGTGTTTAATCTTGTAATGAGGCTCCTGCGTGCCATGCTAGTGAGTAAAGTTTGGAGTGCTTCAAGCGCAAGGGGTTCAATGAGGGAAGGAGGGATATAGTTCTCTCATAGCTACCCAAAGGTGATAGTAAATAAAGGCCATTAGGGTGGTCTGGCGCAGCATGTGTGAAATATCAGCTAAGGCAACAATGGTCCCTCCTAGGTATACATCTCCCATAGTCTTCAACGATGCCCGGTCAAGCATGGCGAGTGCTCTAGTCTCGTGTGATCAATATGGCCGGGTGAAATTTCGGGGGAAGTGCAGGAGCATACAATGGGTTTTTATCCGTTCAGCCCTGCCAACAAGTACCCTCCAAACCCTTGTGGTGAAATAAATTGTATTAATCTCTGATCTAAAGATACCCAATCATATGTGTGGTAAGAAAGCATTGATTGGGAAAAGGTATGCATCGTCTGACTGCCATATGGCATGTATGCATTGGGTTGATACCAATAATGCAGGCATAAATATTATAAATAATACAAGTGTAAATCTGGTGCTCTGAAGCTCGCTTGGGCATACTGGAGTGTCATCATATCCCAGCTAATCCTAGGTTGCTTCCTTGCCCATCCCAGTGTTATCATAGGTGATCGAAACGTTTTGAAGAAGTGTTGCAGCAAAACTATAAGTATATTTTAAAAAGGTAAAGAAATTTAGGGAGCATTATCATTTTCATGACCACCACTCTGTCTGCCAGCGACTTGGGCAGATTGTACCACCAAGCAATTTGTTCTTCCAATTTTGAGACTGCTGTCCCATAATTTTCCAGAACAGCCAGCTCAGTATCTCTATGGATGCAGATCCCCAGATAGTTAACCGATTCAGCGATCCATTCTAGTGGAAACTCCTGTGGATGGGGCTGAGTACTCGCGTTCAGATGGATTATAACCCACTTTGACCACTTAATACTTACTCTGGAGTATCTCTCAAAGCAAATATACTACCAAATTACTTGTGCCGGATGTGTTAAGGGGCTGCAGACGTATAATACCATGTCATCCGCATTAAGAGAAATTCTGAGTGGACTTAACCAGAATCTCAATCCGGAGGCTGCATGTCATTGGCAGATCACACACGCTAGGGCACCCGAGTGTGAGATCAAATAATATTAGGGAATGTGGGCATCCCTGTTGGGTACCCCTATGAATTTGCAGCATCTCCAACATGTTACCAGGGGTGCAGGGTTAGTGTACACAGGTTTATACACCATAAAAATGACTGCGGCATCCCCATGTGATCCAGGTTTCAATCAATAATCTGTAAAGCGCGCTACTCACCTCCTAGGGTCTCAAGGCGCTGATGGGGGGGGGAGAATGCTACTGCTCGAACAACCCAGTCTTGAGGCGTTTCCTGAAGGTCAGGAGGTCCTGGGTCTGTCGTAGGTGGACGGGGAGGGAGTTCCAGGTCTTGGCGGCGAGGTGGGAAAAGGATCTGCCCTGGCTGTAGTTCGGTGGATGCGAGGGAAGGTGGCGAGGGTGAGGTTGGCGGAGTAGTGTTGGCGGTTGGGAGTGTGGAAGGTGAGTCGCTCATTGAGGTAGGCTGGGCCAGCGTTGTGGAGAGCTTTGTGGGCATGGATGAGGAGTTTGAAGGTGATCCTCTTGTTGACGGGGAGCTAGTGTAGGTCTCTGAGGTGGGCTGAGATGTGATTGCAGCGTGGGGTGTCGAGGATGAGGCGTGAGGAGGCGTTCTGTATACATTGCAGTTTCTTCTGAGCTTGACCTTGGTTCCAGCATAGAGAGCTTTGCCGTAGTCCAGACTGCTGCTGACGAGGGCTTGGGTGACCATCCTTCTGGTTTCAGTGGGGATCCATCTGAAGATCTTGCGGGGCATGTGGAGGGTGTTGAAGCAGGAAGATGAGACGGCGTTGACTTGCTGGGTCATGGTGAGCGATGAGTCTAGGATGAAACCTAGATTGCGCTGAGAGAGGATCCTTGGGGAACGCCGCAGATGGTCTTGGTGGCTTCGGAAAAGAAGTGAGGGAGGCGGACTCTCTGGGTTCTGCCGGAGAGGAAGGATGTGATCCAGTCCAGAGCCTTGTGGCGGATCCCTGCGTCGTAGAGGCGAGTGCAGAGGGTGTGGTGACAGACGGTGTTGAGCATGGTCCTGATGTCGTCGGTTGCAGCGATGAGGGCGCTCTCGGTGCTGTGGTTCCTACGGAATCCAGATTGGGAGATTTCCAGCGTGTTGTTGTCCTCCAGAAAGCGGGTCAGTTGGCCGTTGACGATCTTCTCGATGACCTTTGCCGGGAAGATGGGACGATAGTTCTTGAGATCTCTGGTGTCTGATTTGGGTTTCTTTAGCAGGGCGTTGACATCGGCGTGCTTCCAACTCTCTGGGAAGGTGGCAGTCTTGAAGGAACTGTTGACGATCTTACGGAGTTGGGGGGCGATGATGGGGCTTGCTTTGTTAAAGACATGGTGGGGCAGAGGTCGGAGGGTGATCTGTAGTGGATGGTGCTCATGGGTTTGATGGTGTCCTCATCGTTGATGTGGGTCCAGGAGAGCAGGAGGTTGGTGTGGCTGGGTGCGTTGGGGTTAGTGGTGGCCGCTGTGGTCATGGGGGTCGAGGAGTGGAAGCTGCCATAGATGTCAGTGATCTTGTGGTGGAAAAAGGTGGCGAGGGAGTCTGAGAGGTCTTACGAAGGAGGGGGGTCGGTGGAGCAGGACCTGGGGTTGGCGAGTTCCTTGACTATGCTGAAGAGCTCTTTGCTGTCATGCGCATTGTTGTTGATGCGATCCTTGTAAAGGATCTCTTGGTGGTCTGGATGAGCTGGTGGTGCTTGTGGATGGCTATCTTGAGGGCGGTGTGGTTGCCCTCTGTTTGTTCGTGGTGCCACTTCTTCTCCATTTTTCGGCACTCCCACTTGGAGGCCTGAAGGTCGGCGGTGAACCAGATGGCCTTAGTGCTGGTGCGGTTGTTGGAGGGTTTCCTTGAGCAGAGCAAGGGTTTTGACGCTGTCGTCTATCCATTGTCTGAGGTTGAGGGCGGCTGTGTTGGGGTCGGTGGTGCTAGGTGGCGGGGCACGGGCGAGGGTGGAGATCAGCTGGTCTTCCCTGATCTTGTTCCAGCTGCGGTGAGGGATCTGTTGTGGGTGGTGGTGAGTGTCGGGTTTCTGAAAGGTGAAGTGGACGCAGCGGTGGTCGGTCCAGTGGAGTTCGGTGGTATGGCTGAAAGTGATGTGGCTGCTGGTGGAGAAGACAGGGTCGAGCGTGTGGCCGACAGAGTGGGTGGGCATCGAGACAAGTTGTTTGAGACCGAAGTTGGCGAGGCTGGCGATCAGGGCGGTGGAGTTGCTGTCGTTGGCGTTCCCGAGGTAAAAATACAAGTCGCAGAGGAGAATGTAGTCTGTAGAGCCAAGGGCCTGGGTGCTGATTATGTTGGTGATGGAATCACTGAACTGTGGCCGGGAGCCGGGGGCCTGTGGACGAGGGTTCCTCTGAAGATGGTGTTGGTTTTGATGTGAATCTGGAAGTGTAAGTGTTTGGTGGCATCAAGGGTGTCGTCAGTGTTGGTTGAGATTCTGACGGTGTTCTTGTGGACTATGGCGATCCCTCCTCCCGGTCTGTTGGTGCGGTCTCTGCGGGTGATCTTATAGCCTTCAGGGATGGCTATGGCGATGTTGGTTTCCGAGGAGGGATTCATCCAGTTTTCGGTGAGGAAGGCGACGTCTGCGGAGGATGGCGTGAGTAGGTCACAGAGCTCGATGGTGTGCTTGTGGATGGAGCGGGCGTTGAGGAGGATGAAGCTGAGGTGGTTGTGTGTGGTTCTGGCGTGGTGCTTGGCGGCTTGGGGGAAGGTGAAGCTGCAGATCCGACAGGAGAAGGGTCCGGGGGTGCGCCTCGGTGTGGCTTGGAAGCAGGTGGCGGAGTGGCCTGTGTTGTGGGTGTGGAGTTCGTTGTCATTGTAGCAGCATCGTGCGGCAAGGGAAACGGGCGGGCCAGGGGTTCTGGCACTGGGCACAGTCCAGGCGCAGACGGGCGCAGACGTGCTTGCCTCTGGTGCGCCAGCGTCCCGGCTGCCATTAAGTAGGGGAGGTGGGAGAGAGGAGCAGCTGGGAGGTAGGAGTGGTGGGTGAATGGGGGAGCGAGGGGAGGGGGGACGCAGTAGCGGGAAGGGAACGGCTCAGAAGAGCCAAAAAATGGGCGGAAAGCAAGAGCAAAAAGGCTACCAAGAAAAAAGGGCTAAAAAACGAAGAAAGGCACAGAAAATAAGACGCACAAGAGTTACTAGACAACACACAATACTTACGACAAACCACTAGACCCCAGGGATGAGGCGCAGGCGGGTGCCTGCAGGTGGTGGAGAGCCTCGACCTCGCAGCAGCAGTGAGGACTGGGTAGAGGGCTCGGGTGCAGTCTGATGGAGCTGCGTGGTGTGGGGAGCGAGCTCCGACCCTAATAACAGGATCAGGGGTCACAGGTTTGAGAACATGTACATCCACACAATAGAATCAATGCTTTAGCAGTGTCTAATAGACCCCTCTATATTGGGGTCAAGCTGGTGCAGTAATGAAAAATTAGTTTGCAGGATGTGTGCTGTGAAATGGGTGGGTATAAAACCTGATCGGTCTGGCAGGACCAATTTCGTCGGCAGAGGCTGAAGCCTAGAGGCCAATAATTTCATCAAGATTTTGACAACGATAATAATCAGTAAGAGTGGTCAATATGATTTGCATTGCTTGGGCTGCTTATCTGGTTTAAGTATTGCAATTCGAAAGGCTTCTCAGAGGGAGGGCAATATCTGCTTAACATATGCCTCTTCATACACTGCATGAAGACGCGGTGCAGGTAGGTCCGCAAAATCCTAATAGAATTTACCCGTTAGGCCACCGAGGCCTGGTGCCTTTCCATTGGGGAGCAAGTGGATAGCATCCTTTACCTCATCCACCAAGATAGGTTGCACCAAGTATTCCCTCTGTCCGGAGGACAGGCATGCTCCAGCATCATATCTAAATATTCAGCAATCTCTGCCTCAGAAGCAGCCCTGCTGGATGCATATAGAAGTGTGTAAAATGCCTCTTAAGCAGAAAAAATTGTTGGTGTGTCATAGCAGTCCACTTCTCTAGGATCTGTGATTTTGACAATGTGAGTATATGCCCAGGCTGTATTCAACTTATTGGCCAAATTGCGACCTGGTCAGCCTCCTTCCCCATAAGCCCTCTCCAAATGGTGGCATGAGAGGTGGTGTAATTCCTGTGCCGACATGTCATTGTAATCCATGATTTGGTCTCTAATGGCAGCAAGGGAACTCAGAGAGGGCATAGGGCCTGATTCTAACTTTGGAGGACGGTGTTAAACCGTCCCAAAAGTGGCGGATATACCACCTACCGTATTACGAGTCCATTATATCCTATGGAACTCGTAATACGGTAGGTGGTATATCCGCCACTTTTGGGACGGTTTAACACCGTCCTCCAAAGTTAGAATCAGGCCCATAGTCTCTTAGTCATGATCCAGGGCCTGCACCATGTTCTTAATAGTGTGCAACTGCCTGCATATGTTCATTGACTTTTGCCTGTGTGCCAATGCAATCTCCCCTGATGATGACTTTAAACGCCTCCCAAAGGGTATCTGCACTCACCTAGAGACTCCACATCTTTTTTCAAAATATTCACTAACAGCTGATCTCAGACCTGCCCAGAAAATCTGGACTAATAGCAGAGTTGCATGAAATTTCCATGCAAATTGTGTGGCACTGTGTGTAGTTATTGAAACTACTAACTTCACTGGTGCGTGATCTGACAGCGTTTTCAGTAGGTGCTGTACTTCCACAGTCCAAGCACTCACCTTCCGAGTTACCAGCCAATAATCCATTAGGGATCACAAGCCATGTACCGAAGAGGTAAATGTACCCTCTTGTCCAGCAGGATTATGCAATATCCAGAGGTCTACTGGCCTGTAATCTTCCATACCTTCACAGAGAACTTAGGGGGAGTGCCTACCATGCCAGTTCGCCTTTGCAGACCAATCCATCACCGAATCTAAATATGAGCAAAGATTCCCACACCACAGAATGGCGTACATTTCGGCGTAATGCAGTCGGTTCCAAAGCTGTGTGTGGAATTCAGGGCCATCAGTTGTTGGCCCATAAACTTTTGCTAGGGTCACTAATGTGCCACACAGACTGGACTGTACTATGACATAGAGGCCTTGATCATCTGTTCCAGAGTAGGTGACAGTGATGGGCACACCTTTTTTAACTGATATCATTACTCCCCTAGAGTACAAAGAATAAGAAGAGGCTAATCAAACCACTGCCCGACAGGTACCTACAACATGCTTCGTTTGGTGTCTTAGATGTGCCTTTTGTAGTAGTGCTATTTGTATGTGGTATTTATCTAAGTAGGTGAGTACCTGATGTGTTTTATGGGGATTGTTAAGCAACTGCACATTCCAAGTTATAAAGGACATGCATCCTGGGAGCAGGGTCATGGAAGGATGTGATGATTAATATGCAACATGTATGATATGTCAAGCAATATACAGCATCTCACAGATGAACAGCCAATGATATCATAGAATCGGCAACATGAACACAAGAGCAAAAACTCCTCCCCTACCCACTTTAGCATCCCAATCATTCCAAAAAGCATGCCCACAGCCCGTAAACTAAAACCTACAAAATATAACCATGAAACTTCAATACTCAGCGTCTGCTGGTATAACACAGTAGAAAAACAAGTGGGGTGTACCCTTCTAGGGGTGGCCAGTTTCCCAGTGCCCCTCCAGGTCATCAGAGGTGGCTAGAAGCTACAGCAGCATACCAGCTAGTCGCAATCCACTATGGGTGAAGCATGGGGGTCATCATCCTAAAGGAAAGTTACAGGATCTCCATCCAGGGACCAAGCCTGTGCTGGGTCACTTATGCAGCTATTACAAATTGTTCTACATGGCCAGTCAGGAACCATATTCCTTGTTTACTACATCCACATAGCTGCCAGAGGTCTCCTGGCTGTGTATCTTGCTTTGTGGCATATCACCCTGTGAGCAGCCAACAGCAACTGGTGCTAAAGGAACCACAAGCAGGGAGCACGAGCAGTGTCCACACCTCTAACAGCTCAAATGTACTCATGAGTCTGACTGTTCATGACATCATAGAGAAAGTTTATTAATGAACTCAATTACTGCCCTGGGTGTCATGAAAATTTTGGAGCTCCACAGTAGTTTATGCGCAGGAAGGCTGGGTAAAGCATTGCGAAAGGTATCTTTACGTTTTGCAGCCTCTTTTTGACACGCAAAAAATTCTTTACGGGCTGCCTGCACCAGTGGCGGCCGGTAACTTTAGGAGGGAGGGCAGCACACTTTCAAACATACACGCATGCACCAAACATTCATTTAAAAAAACACACACACACTTACCTTTTTTTTATTTTTTTTAATAACACGTTTTTATTAATTTTTCCAAGAAAACAGAGCAATGTGTTACATACATGTGTATCATTGACAGGATATTGGTGGTTTACGTAATTCTTGTAGATTGCACAAATTGAAATAAACAAACAACTAAGAACACCTCGTACACTTCCAGGTCCGAACAATCTGATCAGTATGTTTAAGTTATTGCCTACTCCGGCGACTAGCACATTTGAGTGTGGGGAGGTCCCGCGGTCGCTCAGGGTGGGGTCTTATTTTCCGCACGGGGGGGAGGGGAGGGAATGCGCAAGCGGTTGGAGTGCAAGCATCTGGCGGTCAGGCATATCGGCCCGTGGGCACTGCTTAAGGTATGTACTCATGGGGTTTTAGTGTGTTGTCGGTGGGGGTGAGGTGTTGTTAATGGAGGTGCATGCATCCCCTAGTGGAGTGCTGTGTTGTGAGCGAGTTCGTGAGTTTAGCCGCCGAGGTATTTACGGCAATTCACAGTTCATGGGGGTCTCTCGTCATTTTTTGCCTCTAGCTTAGACACCAGCGTGCTCCAACTTTCGCAACCCGCATGTCGCAATCCCCCTCGCACCAGGGTTGTTAGCACCTGGTGCTCAGCGCGGGCCCATCGCAGTGTGAGGGTGAGCCAGGCTTTCAAGTCGGGTGCGTTGGGGGCTTTCCAGTTCATGGCTATTAGTCTCTTGTACATTCCATAAGCCAGATCCACAAACCTGTGTATATGTTTGTGTTTTTTCGCCCTTGTCCTGAGGCCAAGTAGGCAGGACTTGGGACTCACGACCAGGTCAAGACCCGTCATTTCTGCTAATGTTGTGACCACCCTGGCCCATTCTTTTTGTATCTGTGGGCATTCCCAGACCATGTGGTAGAACTGTGCCTCTGGTGTTTTGCATCTGGGGCAGACGGGGTCCGTCCCAGGGAACATGCGTTTGATCCTGGCTGGAGCTAAATATGTTTGGTGTATGTAGTTAAACTGTGTGTATCGGAATCTGGGGTTCCTTGAGACCTCGCAAGAGTGGCTCATGGCTTTTGGCCATTCTGCTCCGGAGATCGGGGCAGGCAGTACGGCATTCCACCTCTCCCAGGTCTTTAGCAAATTGGGTTCCAGGGGCTTATTCAGGAGTTTATACGTGTTTGATAATGCTTTTATTTGGGTGTCGCAGCTCAGCATATGGTGCAATGTAGGAGAGGTGTCTGGGTCCAGTTCTCCGGCCGCCCATGCTTTTCTGATTACGTGACATATAGTATGATAGGCCAGGAATTGCCACGGGCCCACTGCTGTGAGGGCTTGCATGGATTCGAAGGACATTAGTTTCCCCTCCAAAAAGCAATCTCCCACTGTATGTATGCCCGCATCTGACCAGGTTGCAGGCGAGTATGATCCAGCCTCAACCCACCCGGGAAGCTGTTCTAGCGGGAGAAGCGGCGAGTAGGGAAGTTCTTTTGCGTTTCTTTGGATATACCTCTTCCAACATGCGTGAGCCGTCTCCATCAATGGGTTTTCGCGTGCGCTTTTGATTTGTTTATTTGTGAGCCATACAAGCAGGGGGACTCCCTGGAGTCTGGACATGAGCCAAATGGATTCCGCCGAGCTAGGCCTGTGGATCCAGTTCAGTATCCACTGTAACTGCGCGGCCGCGTAGTAAAGCTCAAAGTTTGGGGCGCCCAGCCCTCCCGCTGCTACCGGGTGGTGCAGCATGGTGAGTGCGACCCGCCTTCTGCCTTCTCCCCACACAAGCTGCAGTAGGATGGCGTTCAGGCTTTTGAAGAAACTTTTGGGGATAATAAGTGGCAGGGCCGCAAAGTGATATAACAATCTAGGTAGTATCAGCATGTTCGCTAGGGCCACCTTGCCCAGTGGTGAGAGTGGTAATTTATTCCAGAATCGCATTGAGCCTTTCATGGAGGTCACCGCTCTCCCCAAATTACCATCCCTGAGATCCTCTGTTCTGTGGTAGATGTTAACTCCTAAGTATTTAAATGTGTCAAAGCACCATTTTAGGCGGCTTGGTGGGGCATTCTCACGTTTCGTTAGGGGCCAGTTGGTTAGTGGGAATATACAGGATTTACCCTAGTTAACTATTAGGCCGGAGTTCCCTCCAAATTCAGACAGTAGCGACATCACCGAGAGTAACACCTCTTCCCCTCTTCGTATATATATCAAGGCATCGTCTGCGTATAGCGATATGGCGTGGTGGGTCCCGTTCCTGACTACCCCCCACCTTTCTTTTTCTGCACGAATGCGTGCAGCCAGCGGTTCCATTGCCAAGGCGAACAACAGGGGGGACAGGGGGCATCCCTGTCTTGTGCCCCTATTGATCGGGAAGCTCCCTGATATGACCCCACTTGTTTTCACCCTAGCCTGTGGGTCAGTGTACAATATGCGTACCCAGCGTGTGAATTTAGGGCCAATACCCATGTGCTGCATAGTGGCAAACAAAAAGTCCCATTCTAGTGTATCAAACGCTTTCTCAATATCGAGGGAGATCACCGCTTCCTCGGGTGCGTTCGGGGGAGTATCACCCATTACGCTCAACAGCCTCCGGATATTAAGAAAGGTGTTGCGCTTTGGGATAAACCCATTTTGATCCTCATGTACCAGGGTGTGCATGTGGGGAGCTAACCTATTGGCCAGAATTTTACCAAGTATTTTACAGTCTAGGTTTAGTAATGATAAAGGTCGGTAGGATTTGACGTCTGTGGGGTCGCGTCCTTGTTTGGGGAGGACCACTATCATTGCCTCCCTCAGTGTGGGGGGTAGAATCCCGCTGGCCCATGCCTCTTCGAATACTTTCAGGAGGTGTGTATTAAGGTGTGTCGCATAGGTGGAGTAGTATTCTAGTGGAAGGCCATCTGCGCCTGGTGCTTTGTTCCTAGGTAATTGCTCAAGGGCCATATTAAGTTCTCCTAGTGTCAGGGGGGCCTCTAGTATCTCTCCACATCTGTCTGTGTAAGTTGGGGTAGTTGTGAATCCACCAGGAAAGACCTAAGTTGTTGGGTGGTGCATGATGTACGTTTAGCGTATAATTTTGTATAATATTCCCTGAACGCGTCATTTATTTCTTCTTGCGTGATTGCCAGTGTACCTGCGCCTGTTTCTATTGCCATGATAGGGGGGCGCTGCTGATCTTCGTGCAGGAGCCACGCAAGTAGCCTACCGGATCTGTCGCCTTCCATTTGAAGTCGGGTCAAGTGGTATTTGTAATCATGAAGGCGGAGTGTGGTGTCGGCGGCGGCGTATTCTGTGCGCGCATCCTTTAATGTCGTGTATGGTGTTTCGTTGCGAGCAACTGCATTTTCTAGTGTTCTTAGTTTTTTTTCCAATTTGCTGACCTCTGCGTGGAGTGTACGTCTCACCCCCCAAGTAGTTGAGATACAGTGGCCGCGAACCACTACTTTATGCGCGTCCCACTCCACCGCTCTTAGGTTAGTGGTGCCAGTGTTTAATTCCCAGTACTGTTTTAGCACTGTTTTCAATGTGTCTGTGAATGCTGGATCATGGAGGGCTTCCACCTGAAGTCTCCATGTTGGAATCACTTGGCGCTTTCTGCTCTAACTCAGAGTTACTATGAGAGGTGAGTGGTCCGATAGTGTTTTAGCTAGGTATTCTGTCCTGTTGGCTATTGTGCAGATTTCCTGGGTGCCCCACAGTGTGTCTATCCTGGTTGTACCTTATGTGGTATTAAATAGAATGAATATTCCCTTTGTAGTGGATGCTTCACGCACCATATGTCATGGAGGCCCATATCCCTGGCCCATATTTGCAGTGGGCGTCTGGAATATCTATTGGCTATCGTTTGTGTGGGGGGGTTTGACCTGTCCAGCGCTGGGTCCGGTATGCAATTGAAGTCCCCACCCCATATGGCGGGCGCTTCAGGATTCGTCAATAATGCTGGGGTAAGCGTACTCAGGAACTCGGTTAGCGCGTTATTGGGAGCATATAACCCTATTAGTGATAGTGGTTTGCCGTCGAGTCTACCCTCCACCACCACATACCTGCCTCCCTGGTCTATCCTGTGCGATGTTTGGAGGAAGGGGACGCTCCCTGCTATCCATGTAAGAACCCCTCTCGCGAAGGTTGAGTAAGACGTGCCTATTATCTGTCCCCCCCATTTACTCCGCAGTTCCTGCAGACCCGGCTCCCGCAGGTGAGTCTCCTGTAGGATTGCGATGTGTATGCCCTGGCGTTTGAGTCACGCGTGCACCTGGGACCTTTTGCTCAGGGTGCCCAGTCCCCTGACATTCCAGGTGACTATATTGTATTTGTGCGTGCTATAAGCTATAGGTTGGGCCATGTTTTATTTTGTGGCGGTGCATCTGGTGCTCTTCCTGCCAGTGGGACCCAGTCAGTTCCCCCCACCCCCATCCCCCCAGCAGTCGGCCACCCCGCTTTTGGCAATATTCCCTGTACTGTGGACGGACCTGTAGTGTACAAACTAACTATTACCCTCTTACCCTCCCCAACTGAATCCTTCCCCAACTGTGAACTAGCAACAAACTACACACCCCATTGGGGCGCGAACAGAACTGTGTCCATGTGGATGTCTGTGGGGGAGCAATTTTACTATCCGGATGCGGCCCGTTATGGGGCTCGCATCCTTCTGCAGGCCCAGTCTGCAGATGATTTGGGGCGCTCCCGGGGGTGAGCTGAACCCCCCCCCTAGTGTGCCTTCGCCGCCAGCCGCGTGCTATTTGGGTGTGGAAGCTGTTTTCTAGAATAGAAGAAAAAAGATACATAGGTTCAAGTGTGGTAATCACCCACTTCCAGTGGGGTACGTTAAGTTTCATTCTGTTCCTCAGTTGTGGCGGCCGGTTCCGGTGCGGTTTGGGGGCAGCGATACTCGTTCAGAGTGCATCTGCGGTCCTGGGGGTAAGCTCCGGTCCCTTTAGCACATCTGTTAATGTGGAGTCAGAGCTGATCGAGTCCAACTCTGAGCTCTCCTCCGGATGCATTCTGAGGGTCTCAAAGGAGTTCCGAGTCAGTAGGGGGGTTTCTTTCAGGACCTTGGCTCTCTCTTCTGCGGCCTGTTTCTCTGTGGGTTGTCCCCTGGTGCGCCTCTTGGAGTGTTTCTGCGATGAGGTCACTGCCCAGTCCTCGTCTGTGCCATCCGCCTCTCGGGGGTGGGCGAGCCCCTTGGCATAGATCCACGTCCAGGCGTCTTCCGGTGAGGTGAACACGTGAGTGCATTCATCTGTTGATACTCTTAGTTTGGCAGGGAATAATAGTGCATACTTTATGCCATGTTCTCGGAGGCGCTGCTTTATTTTGACAAAGGAGTTGCGTTGTTTTTGCACCTCTTGAGTGAAGTCTGGATAGGCATTGACTACTGAGTCCTCATACTTAAATGGGCCTTTGTTACGGAACTGCTGCAGTATAGCGTCACGGTCTCTGAAGTTCAGGAATCTGGCTATCAATGGTCTTGGGGGTTGGACCGGGACCGGGGGCCGCCCCGGGATCCTGTGCGCTCTTTCTACGGAGAAGAACTTCAATGGGGCTCCATTCAAAACCTCTTTGATTAGCCAGTGTTCCAGCAGGAGTTCTGAGATTTGATCCAGTGATTTTTCAGGGAATCCCAGAAACCGTATGTTGTTACGGCGGGATCTGCCCTCTGCTTCTTCTGCTCTTCTCAGCAGTGTCTTTACTTCTGCGACTAGGCGGAGAATTTATTTTTGATTATCCGCCACTGTGGGGGCCAGTTCGCTTAGCGCCTCCTCCGTTGACTTCACCTTTTCGGATAAATTGCGATGGTCTACTCTGAGAATGTTCAGATCTTGCGATACCGTGTCTATCCTGCTCTCCAGTGAGGATTTAGTGTCCATAATTGCCTGTAGCACTTTCTCAAATTGTGAGGAGTAGGCCTGGAGAGTGCTTTCCAATGACTGCAAGGTAGGTATGAGTTGTTGATCGCCGGTTGCTGGTCCGTGCGTGTTCCGGTCTTGGCTTTTCGCCGATTTGGACTTCCCGGCCATTCTGCCTTGTTGTAAATGTCCTTTGGGTGGGTGTACCGCTCCCCCAGGTGCAGCCGGGCGGGTGACCTCACCGGTGGCACGCCGCCGTGCCTCTCTCCGTGTGTCCTCGTTTCGCTCGCACCCACGCGGTCACCCACATTCCCGGGGCTGGTTAGGCGGGGGGGGGCCACCACCGATGTGCGCTACACGTTCTAAGGTTTCGGCCATCCTGTTGGTCTCTAGAGGTAGATTCTGACTCGGATGGGCGGGGGCTCCTCACCGCTAGATCCACCGAACAGTGTGGGCAGGAGATAAAAAAGTGGGGGGGGGCAGGAACCTCGTGCCCCCGCTGATTCCCCTGTTGGCGACAGCTCCTGGGCCCTGGATCCTCTGGTGAGGTGGGGGAAGGAGGATCCCTCCCGTAGGCGAGCGCTGTGTGAGCTTCCAGCGCCCGTTGATTCACCGTTGGAGTCAGGCGTACTCACGGTGAGACGGCTCAGCGCCTCCCTCCTGGCACTAATGCAGCGCGGTCTCGCCGCACCTCAGGGAGCAGAAAAGAAAATGGTGGCCGCGGCTCTCTCAGAGATTTCATGTCTCCGGCGGCCGGATCCCGCGACCGCTCGACTTCCACCAGTCCCGCCGATGTGGAACGGGACTCCTTGGAGCGAACCCCGTCTCCGCTTCTGATATGTGGCGCCCCGGGAGCGCCCTCCAGTCATTTACTCGGCGAACCCGAGAGGAGCGCTTGATTAAGCGTCCTTCCCGGTCGCCATCTTGGCTCCGCCCCACACACACACTTACTTTCACCCACACACACACACACACTTACCTTCATCCTTGGATGTCCTGGGAGGGTTGGGACTGCGGCCTTCCTGAGGGAAGGCAGCAGTCCCAACTTTGTCACAGAGTGGGATGGGGTCAGTGAGACTGCTGACCACTCCCCACTCTGTAACAAGGTATCACCCATTGACACTCGCCCTGGGTGCTTCAGGGCTTAAACCTGAAGCGCCCAGGTCGAAGTCAATGGGTGGTGCTTCCCCTCGTCACGGAGGGGAAGGGCCTCTAGGCACCTTTAAATGAGCTGAGGCGGTCACGCCCATAGGAGCTGTGACCTCTTCAGCCCAGCAAAGTTCAGCTCAGGCAGCCAGGAGTCTGCGCAAATCACGCATGTCCCACTCCTGGCTGCCTGATCTGAACATAAAGAGTGCCTGACAGGCACTCTTCATGAGGGGCAAAAGGTGGGGCGGTGGCCCCGCAGCCCTAAAGGACGGGCCGCGGCGGGCCTGCACTGTTGCTGTGAAGTCTAGAAAAATCACCACACAGTTCCCCTGATAGTTGATGTCTTTCTTCTCTAGTGCCAGCCGAAGCACTGTATCGCAGTCTCTATAGGTTAGTAGCTTGGCTATGATTGGACACTTGGAGCCCCTTGAGGCAGCCGCGCCATAAGCGATCTGTGTGCTCCTTTTACCACCAGCAAGCACTACAGTATTTCAGTTCCAAAGATGTCAGTTATCATGGTTTCAATTTGGCCTGAGTTTGTTGACTCTGGTATACCAGTAATGCGTTATATACTGCTGCAGGAGCACGACTCTAGGTCGTCATTCTTGGCCTATATCTGCAAGCACCTTCTGTATACTTAAACACTTAGGCCCTCATTTGGACCTTGGCGGTAAAAACCGCCTGGCGCAGCAACAATCCGTCTGCCGTATTATGACCACAGCCCGATTTCCACCAGAAGGATGGCATAAATCTGGCTGTGGCCATGCTGGTGGATGGGGATAAGGTGTTTTTGCTGCCACCAGCAGCGCCACGCCAGTAGACTGCTGTCGGCCGTAATATGAGAAATAATACAGCCTTGCAGTGTTCTGCTGGCAGACGCTGCTGCTGGCAGCAGAGCCCCATCTTCTGCTGGAGGACTCCCTGGACACAGGTAAGTGGGTGCTCCGACAGGGGAGGAGGTTGGGGTGTTGTGTGTGTGTGGGGGGGTGCGTATGTCTCTACGTGTGTGTGTATGCGGGTGTGTGTTGCGTGTTGTATGTGTGTGCATGTCTGGGGTTGTGAGTGCGTGTATGTTCAGTTGTGTGACTGCGTGTGTGCATGTGTGCTGATGTGTGTGTGAATGGATGTATGCACGCATGGATGAATGTGGGAATGGGTGTGTGTATGCGTGTGTGTGAAGGGAGGGGCATGTAGGAAGGGGGTGTCTGGAGAGGAAGGAGGGGTGGGGAGAACCTGTGGAGGGGGAGGGGGTAGGGATGACCCCTATCAGTGACAGGGAAGGGATTCCCTGTCACTGATAGTGCCTACTGCCATGGTTTTCGTGGTGATAAGTGTCAAGAATCCCTAAGGTGCCTCCTGCATTATCTGTCAGCATCCCCAGGGATTAAGGTTAAATCATATCTCTGTTCTTGGCTAAACCTTCATGTTTCTAAGTAAACATAATGTGCTGTGTCACACAATTGTTTTTTATCAATGCTTGTTTTACCAATGCTTGCTTGCTAATGTGAGCAGGTGTAGACATGTACTTCTAATTGGGTGTTGTGTAGACATGTGCTTCTAATTGGATGTGGTGACTCATCCACATGTGGAAACTCAACTGATTTCCTGATTGGCTATAAATAGCAGAGTGAAGCATGCCTCCCTGCTTGGCTTTGTTTTGCTTACTTATCTCAGCATCTAATTTGGAAGTCCAGCCACTGATGTCATCCTCGTATTCAGGACTTTTGAGGCAATTCTTTTCTTCGTTCCTGTACCAGCTGACACCAGGTATTCCACCAGCACTCCGGAAAAGACTGCAACTAAATGACTAGTATTCTCCAGGGAGTTTGTTCTTTGAGTGCTGCGCTTTCCTAGAACAACTGGTGTATTTCAGACCTCGTATTTTGGCAGAGTGCTTATCTTGAAGAGACAAATGCATTTCTGAACATTCTACATTATTATTGTAGTTACTTGCCTAAGTGTGCTTCAGGAAATCTGCTTGAGCTCAAGTACTACAAAAAGTGACAGTGCAATTTTAAAAGAGCATTTACGTGACTTTGCTTTCTCTAATAGCATAACTCTTGGATTTAAATTGTGTCATTCATGCCTGTGTTTCAGGTTTGAGGAATTTGCTTTTGAAGGGTTTTTCACACACACAGTGAAACCGAACCAAACTGTGACACCCTAACTGTTTAAACCCAGAGTGGACATTTGTATTGGACCGGCAAGACGTGGCAGTGTTTTGTCTCTTTCTCTTCCACTCCCCCTTTCCTTTTGGGACACCTGCAGGGGTTTCTGTGTCCACCAGGAAGTGCTGAAAGGTGTTCCAGGAGGTCGGCCCTGCAGACATCCTGCTTTTCAGGCGAGTGTCCCTGTCTCAACAATGAGGAAGCCACGAAAACCATGGCAGTAGGCGGGGTCATAGTCCCACATGCGGTCAAGTGATGGCCGCCGGGCTGGAGATTGATGTCTCCAGCCCGGCGGCCGTTACTGCCGTGGCGGTCGGTGTGGTACATTTGCGGATTGACTGCAGCCAAACCACCAATGTCATAATATGGAGGAAAGTACCACCAGCCTGTTGGCAGTACTTTCCTCCGTATTACCGCTGATCACCAGGTCATAATGACCCCCTAAATGTCTATTGATTGCATGTCATCCACAGTTGCAGGAATGCTCTACCTCCGTGATCTACGTCATCTGCTTATCCATTTTGGCAGTAAATTGGTCAATGGGAAGATTTGGTGTGTTGATCTTTCCAACTATAGATTGCAGGCTCTGCTGCATGGCTAGAAGTGTGGTCTCAAGTGGAGTTGCACCTCTAGTTACTGATCTGAGGGTGTATCCCTATGGGCTTTGGTTGCTTGCTTCACCTCAAACATGAGCCTGGCATGACTTCTACCTATTTTCTCCATTGCGGCCAGCCAGTGCAGTGCAGCAGTATTAAAGTCAAGGTTGGCACTTCAATACATGATCTGGGAGCTGCCACCATCCTAGCATCTGGTTCAAAAGGCGTTACAGGGAAAAAAGCCCACATATACTCAGTGGGTCCACAACTGGGCCCTCAGTGTATTAAGATACGTTAATGTCTGTCCACCAAGTGCTATTGGCAGCCTATGACCAAGTGCATGGTGTCCTCAGCCAACAGTGCACTCCAGGGGCTAGGGCACCCATATTAGATGTAGTGAGAGCAGGTCAGTCAATACCAGCACAGAGCCCATGCACTCATACTTTATAGTAACTTTGACTCATTTGAGTTCTTCCTGTTTCCACACTGTGGTGCTGGAATTTCAGGAGCGCTCCTCCGCGGATAACTGCAGTGGCTTTGAGGCTACAAATGTGTTCACTGTTACCTCTGCTTTGCAACTTTCGCTGTAGGCAGTGATCAGCCAGGCAGTACCCTCAGTTCTCACAGCCATTCACATCCACACATTAAGCGCACCAGCCCCATGTTTACTTCTCTCAGTCCTACACTTGCAAGCAGCACAGCCCGATATGCATTTTAGGGCCAAGTCTCTGGCAGCGCTCCCACCTTCCGAAGTGCACCGCTCACGACTGCACATCACCCGGCAGTCTTGTCAGTATCACAGGCTGTCCAGGCCCCTGTCACCACACCTCACCATCTCCAGCTGCATTTTTTAACACCCAGTCATTACTTTTGCAGTTGCGGACCCAGTCTCAGGCACCCCAGAAGGGTCACGATCTGCCCCCAGCCCAGGGCCTCCACAGTCTCATTTCAACACACGGCCTCCTCTGCACTTCCTGGCTGCCCTATACGAGACACAGTCTTCACTGCTCACTGGTGTGTTCCAGAGAGTCCTCAGGATCCCAATTTTGGGGCGTGATGATCTCCAGTGCTCGCTCCGCAAGAATGCCTGTGAAATCAGGGTAATGGGGTGCCAGATGGCAGGGTAATTAATGGATTCTGGTTCCTGGTTGGCAAGCTGCACTAGATTGCAGCCGTCTTTCAATGGGGTCTCTAGTGTCCCCCCCCCATGCAATGCTAATTTGAGGACAAATAAATAAAGTATATAATTAATTCAATGTCCCATACTCTTTCACCTTGATGGATTTAGATACATGCTGGGAAAGCGGAATGGTTGCTGGTCCCCCAATGAATCCAAGATGTCATTAAACAACATAATTTATAGGAAGAGCTTAGTTTCCTGCATTTCTTTGGAACCAGACCATTCTTCCATTTTTTTAAAGACCCAACATAATAGTTGTCAAATGGCAGTTGAGAATGGATTAAATTACTAAAATGTGTTCTAAAAATAACTATCTTAATATAGCCCCCCATTCGAAGATCTCTGTGCCAGTAGATCTCCTGCGTGCTTAATTTTAGAAAAAAAACTACTGTGGTGGATCACTAAAGTGGATATGTGTCCATATGGATACCAGTGGAAGTAATAGAGATTGCATTTCTAAAATAATATTTGCCATCACCTTTGGATCATTTCGTATGCTGCAGTGACATCTGTTATGTGGCAGTAGAGCTAAGAGAACTCCTGGGGACTCACTCTCTTTTCTCTGTGAATTGTCTGGGCGAGTAGGTCCAATTACTTATGGTGCTATGTCACAAACTTTTCACAACACTTTCTACCATGGTTTGATGATGGTTCTTGAGAAATGCACCCTGGTGAATTGTAATGCCATTGATTAATTAAGGCAACTTTCCTGATAAATGACTGAAGTATTATTCCTATTGGGCATTCAGGTAAAACAGACAAATCTCTAGATTGTGGATCTTTCCTTTTCTTTATAAAAAAATATTGAACCTACATATGGAAATTAAGGATACAATTCACAAACTGAATTTTATAGTGAGTAAAGTAGTACTATAATAGTAGCACTTATGTTCTACAAAATACAATTCACAAATCTGCGGCTGGAGACCTCCGCCTCTAGTTATCCTATCTTTTCAGTGTGGAGTGCTCTCCCACGGTGTCAGACATTTTCCCACATGTAGGTATACGAATTAGTACCAAATGGGAGCGTGACCAGGTGAGTGGTAGGAAAATGAGGAATTCTTACTTCTTAATAAGAGGGATTTAGGGAAATTTAAGGATGGGTTTGAGGTAGACATGTTAATATGAAGACATACCCCCCAAAAGGTAAGATCATTGCACGTCATAAAATAAGCTCAAAAGGTATCATTACAGAATCAAATGTACTTCAGCCCGAGTCTTGGAGTAATTATCTATATACATTTATTATTATCACTATTTTAAGAGCAGTGATAAAATTATATTTCATGTTTTCTTTTTCAGAACCACACATTCGCTTAGTCAGTTTGTCACATTTGCAGATGCACATTCCACAAAGAGATTCCTGCCAGGGAGGCATAGATTTCTTTGTATGATGGTGGGGTTTTGTAAGTACAGAACTCATGCACAATTGTGGAGTATGGGGCAGCGGTGAGAAAGAAGTATTTTTCTCACCTACAGTTAGCATATACCATGTGGTTTCATGTTATACAATTTTTACAGAAGGCTTGGCGGAGGGTATTCCAATATGGTAAACCACATTTAAACCATAAATCTGTAGCTTTTGGTAGGAAAGCACTCCCAAACAAATTTTGAGTGTCCATAAATAATCTAGCTTGAAAAGATATTAGTGAAGGTAGATTATTTTACATATAATCTTTCTTTAGGTTTGAAAATATTTAATAATGTCATACCGAGCTCAACTCTGCATTCCAAACAGTTTTTTGAGAGATCACACATCTATCGCACATTCTGGGATACTGGGCTTGCTATCTGCTTCTCAAAATAACTTGCCACACCATTGCTAGGATCAAAATGGGAATACCCAGATTGGCATACTTGAGTAAGAAGGGGGCTTGGTATCACCTTTTCCACCCAGAGAAGTAGTTTTCTGATCATCACTGGAGGCAGACATTACAGGAGGTTTGATCAAAGTGATTGTGACTGGGAGAGGATTTCCTTCAAAACGTAGTGGAATTGACAGAGATGACCAGGGATGGAGTTGGGGGACAGAAAATACTGCTACATAGCTATCCCAGGTGTCCACCTGCAGCATACAAATCAATTGATGAATTGAATTTCAGCCACTATTCCGTTTTTATTTTGCACATCATGATGCCTCATTTTGGACCTAGCTATGTTCAAATCACTTTTAACATTTGTCCAACAGGAAGAGTCCAGCCTGAACTATCAGGCACCATCCTCCCTGAACCAGAACACAAGCAACCCAAGACAGGTTTTGTCTCTAAGGACTTCATATCAGAGATGTGAGAAGTCTCATTCAACCTTGAAAAGTAGACTGAAGGCCTATGCTTTAATATATCATGGAAAGTGATTAGTGGGTAGATAAAAAAATGGCGCAGAAATGGATGAAGACCGCCTTTAACTCAGCTTTATCCCTACCTCAGGGTTTGCTTAGTTGAACTACTCACCTCTCTTTCTACCTTACATTGTCTGAGTGAAATATTTCCACACATAAAACCATGGAATGATCTTATTAGTTCATCAGAACATATAAGTGCTGTTTATAACTCAGAAACTCATATCACCCTGGTAGTAGTTCACAAATGAATTAATGCCATTGCAAGACTATCATCTGAATAATATCACAGTTCAAAACAACACATCGGCCCTATCCTTGTGGTTATTTGAAGACTTAATGTTAATTTCAATACACTATATTGTTTTTGTTTTCACAGCATTCATGCTTCTACATTGAACGTTTACAAAATAATGTCAAAATCTTCAGTAGCTGCTTTTATATTAAGAATAAAAAACATCTTAGTATCAGACAGATACTTTAGCCGACGAATATACCTGTTAGTTTAAAATTCTCCATATCAGACGTAGACCTATGTACAGCAGATAGGGCTGCTCTGCTCAGTCAAAAGAAACATTTTTTTTCCTTTGAAGCTAGTTATGACTTTGTTCATTAAGAAGGTCATTTGAATTTAGCATCCAATTCACAAAGCTATTTGGGTACCTATACCTTAGGTGACTGCCCAGCAACATTCACAAAGGAAAAATCCTTATTTGGATTGATCCTCACAAAATAGATTTACTCATGCTTCAACCTCTTGCAGGGTGGCAGGATTTGCGTGTGATAAATTAATTGCCTGGATCAGGTTGTGGGCATGGAAGAAAAGGGCACAAAGACAAAGGTGGTGAACACCCACAAAGTCACATGTTATGCTTCAGAGACATTTTACAGATAGATACCGGCCCTGAAGATAGTCAGTTTTCACTCCTGTGGGGTGCAAGAGCAAATTCATTATGAAGATGGGAAAAAGGAAGGAAACTCCCATAAAAATGTGGGGCGTTTAGTGCGGGCCACATACTTTCACAACAGAGAATACAATCTTGAAAGTTAAAATATAAATGCTCTTAGGCATTACATTTCTGCAAGTGGAAATCTAATAATTTCACATGTCCACATACATAAATGTTTACATATGTCACTAATCATTATAGGCGGCGAAAGTCACAGGCCCCCAGGAGTACTTCTGAAATACTTTGTGAATTCTTTAAAGATGGCTATGTACGATTATTTTTGGTGTAAACCTGCACATTTCAGATTTTCCTCTTGGATTAAATTAAGCCCACAGAAATGAAACTTTGTCATTGAAAATGGAGACAAAATAGCAACTCTGCATGGAGAAATAATGTTTGCTAGTGAGGTAGATGACATCAGTGTAGGAGCAATGATTGTTCCTTCAGAGGGACTGTCCAGTAACTACAGTATATAAAATACACAAATGATGCAAATGTTCATGTGAGCTGAGTTCGTGTGAAAATGTAGGACACAAGTATTTTGTATGAGTGACATTTGTATTGAGCCTGTTACAAGAAAGTGTAAGCATGTTATGCGCTCATGAACACAATTACATTGAGTTACTCCCACAGAACGGTTGAGGACACTATGCCCATGCCTGTGCAATACTCGTGAGTTCCCAGCTAATACTAGTGAGAAAAAACTAGAAGAGTGAATTTACAAAAGAAGAGAATGTCTTGCCATAAAAACTTTTTGCACCTCTGGAGATGAACTTTGAACTTTAATTACTCACTCTATTGTCAAAAAGAGATTGAAAAGGCATTTTCAAGGCATTCCCAAAGCTCAAACTTTCCAAAACACATGACAAAAATGCTGGGGGTTAGTCTTTGGTCAAACGGCACGCACCGAACAAAAACAGAAAAGTCCAAATCACATGCGCCCCAGTAATAACACTTACCTAATGAAAACTAAGAGACAGATTGTGGATGAACAGACAGTAACTGTTAATGAAAGCCAGTTATCAATGGCAAATGTCTTCTTTCGTTACAGGCGTTTTAAAGAATTAGGAAAAAAATACTTAAAGACCAAAAAACAAAAAAAAATGGAATGAAACACGACTGTAAAACATGTGCAGAATCATTTCTTAATTTGTTTTATTTGTTTTGTTCCTTCATTTCGGTCAGAATCACGGAAAATGCAAACGACAAAAAAGTACTTCGCCCGGCAGGAAAAAAAATATATAAAAGCATAGACAGCACTGAAGAAGAGCAGTGCCATTCACTCACAAAGAATTTTGTGCATGTAGATGGCTGATTAATTGCTGGCCTGCCTAGACGAAGCTGCAACGAGCCAGATACTGCCAGCATGCCATCTGTTACCATGGAAATGAACAATGTTCCTGTTTCTGACAAACCCTTGAATACTGGCTAGATTGTGCCATATGTAAATAAGGCAAATTAGTTTTCCTATATCTTTCAGACAAGGTTACACTAAAAGAAAATGTGTATGTTTAAACATAGCCGTCCAAAAACTGTGAAGAGAAAAACCTCTTACACTCAGTGGAAGTGAATGTACATTTTTATCTTTAAAATGTAGCAAAATATGATTAATGGATGCAGAATTATTTAATTTTAACAAAGCCATTTCTGAAACAAACGGGTGTTAAATGGCATATTGGGTCAGCTGCTTCTATTTTTATTTTGATATTGTGGTGTATTGCCACTTGAAGGACAGGCTCTAGACCACTCTGGCATATTGTTGCACAGTGTAAGATGTTGCTAAATCTTGTTTGCAAACAGACTATTCAAAATATGTCCTATGTCACAATTTGCAACATCTACCCAGCATCCAAATAAGTGAAAAATGTGTGTTTATATTATAACTGACACATGCACGAATTTGACCGGTGATAAATGAACTATAATATAAAGCATAAGAGCACAATGTCTGAAAAAATATTTCATTTTATATTTGGCAATTATTGGCAAGAAAAATACAATATTTGCTCAAATATAACTTGTTTATACAATAAGGTGATTAACGAAGGAAGGGCATTTTTGCTGAAGTGCTGCAGAAAAAGCTTTTCTAGTGTTATTTAGGACAGTAGGTAAATAGTAATCAAATATATATATTTCCAGGGCTGGACAAAATGGCACAGTTTTAATTTATATAACTTGCGACCTTACAGTTTTCCTAACAAACAAGATTTTAGATTGTTAATCGTAGTTTCTCAAACCAACGATAACATTAAGAGATATCCTGAAATATTCGAGATCTTATATCTTTCCTAAGCCCTTAAGAATGTACATTAATGTTGACATTTATTGCATTATTTAAAGGGTGCTATATTTACATTATATTTAGTGAATTATTTGTAATATGCTACATTTCCCAAAAAATGAGTTCTTATTGGAATGGTTTGTCCACGTATCACGAGAACTTTAAGAAAATGAGGGGTTGGAGTATTTGTTTAATGTACTAATTATAATATTTGGAAATTATCAGCCTGTATGCAGCAGATTGTGAATACATCGATTAATTTTCACACTCAACCGTTGTAAAATGCTAATTTGTACGTGTTAATATTTTGCCTGTCTTTGAGAGTGGAATATCACATGTTTAAAAGATCAGACGCTTGTAATGCTCAATCTCAGAACTTAATCCATGGCATTGTTTCAAAATATGTCAGCCATTCCATAGAACATGTATTTTGGAGGTTGATGGTCACAATAGTGAGTGTGCCACTCCACGGCAAGTTAGGCAGAATTCTAGCGTTTTTTGCTAGAAATTTCGAGAGATGAGTAAAGTACACGTTTTTAGTGAGATGAAGGCACTTGAGAAATATATAATTACATTAGTTACATTATGGGGAAAAGTTCATATCACTTTGTCAATTTATGATTCCATCTCTCAAAACATTGACGAGGTTGATGTTGCAGTCGTAATAGGCCTTTAATTTCGAGATGGGTTAATAATTGGCAAGAGTTATTTTACATATGAATATGCTTGTGGCTCTTATCCACATTGTCAGAGATCTTTGAACCAACCCTAAAAAAGTCCACAAATCTTCTGACATCTTCTGCATTGTCCAAAATAAACGTTTTTCTCAAGCCCATTATCATGTTAATTTTCAATAACTATTCTGTACTAGTTGGGCCATTTGCCATTCTCTCTTTCTGTGCAATCAGCAACTGCAAACGAAGATTGTCAATGGGCCTGATTATGAGTTTGGTGGAAAGGAACACCTGTCACCTGTCTGCCAAACTCCCAACGGGGTGGTTGCCACCATGCTGGCAACCACGCCGCCGGCCCCATTAAGACTTTCCCACTGGGCTGACTGGCAGAAACCTTGGGGAAACTAGTTGCAGCATTGTCACCGGCTCGTAATTGGCAATGTTGCCGCCCACAGGGGGCACCAGCACCCTCGTAATGTGAACTGTCTGCACAGGAGACAGTGTGGATTATGAGGTGCAGTGTAGGCGGACCATAGGCATGGGCAATGCAGGGCCCTCCTCTGGCCCCCTGCACCGCTTCTCTGCCTGCCTTTTCATGGAAGTGAAACCGCCATGAAAAGGCTAACGGACAAGCAGGTTGTAATCAGCAGGGAGGCACTGCATTCAGGTCCGCCCTTGCAGATTCTAACCTGCACCAGCCATCAGCCTGTCGGGATCTCAGATCCCAGTGGAGATGGAGGTAGGTTGGCAGGGCTGCCTGCCAACCTTGTAATAGGCCCAACAGCCACCGTGAAGGTGGCAGTCCAAGGACCACCACACTTGGAATTAGGCCCAATGTCTCAAATTTGACCTGCCTTCTGCCACGTTCCGACAATGGCCGCACCTGGTTCTTGGTCAAAATGCTTTGCAATACTGAGCATTTCCAAAGCATATGCATTCAATCCCGGTGCTCCTTAGGTAGCTTTTACATTGAGTACTGACCTTTGGTGTAATTTTATTTAATCTATTTGGTGTACAGTTTAAACGGTCCAATCAAATGTACTATATTTCATTGAAAACTGATAGTTAATGGAAGACAAGGCATGTCTTTATTTAGCTTTTCCCCAAAATTCCAGGTTAAAATAAATTCCTAATCCTATGTACACTTTGCCCAAAGTTTAGCATTTTTGCTTTCTTTTATTTCCATCTTATTTGAACTGCAGAAGTCCCTTTTACATTGCCCTGTTGTCTTCCTTCATCCATACTCCGTTGTCTTCTCCTACCCTAATGTTAGATGTTTATTAATTGTTCTTGATCCTACTCCTTTTCATTTCTTTCAAACATGCACTTCTTTTTCTTCTTTCTCCCTACCATTTATTTGTCTCATGTCTTATCTTTGTTATTAGTTTTTTTCTTACTCGATCTCATGAAAGAATGTATATTTTCCTTTCCAAAGAGTTCTTACTCTTGGTTGTTTCAACAGCTGGGCAGTTATGTGACAGCTTTTGAAATCATTTAACCATATAGTGCTATTTGATATGACATTTCAAGTAATAAGTGAATAGTAAGCCCTGGTTGTGAGTTAAATACCCTCCTTGATGTGATAATCTAGGAAAAACAGTAATGCCGTATGAGCTGAAAATCCATCTTCAGTTTCTGGAAGGAGTTCAATGAGCTCCTGCAGTGGTTGGACCTTACATTTCCTCTACCACAGAAAGTAGAATTGTTTCTTTCAACAAAGATTGCATGCAGCTGTGCTCAGGGGAACTTCTTTCTACCTTTTTGAGTGCCCCAAATAATTTGAAGTCCTGACATCTGGACCTGTTCTCTAAATCTTCATTTGCCCTTTATATCATTTTTATTTCTTTTTCACATGCTACCTGCCACTGATTATATTTGTTTTTCTATATATTCGGTACTCTCCTCTGCTTTCTGTAGTTGTCGGGAATATTCCATAAAATGTTGATCCATATCTTCTAATAATTAGCTTCAGGTATATGTTATTTCTTTCCTAGTTTCAGTCTAGCTTTAGTGTGATTTTTTAATTGAGTCTATGATTTGCTAGAGCCTTGATCACGTCTCAAGTATTAACGTTCTTTGGCCTGATTTTACAGCTGTTTTCTGCAATATGAGAGGATTGTGTTTATGTGGAGATGTCATTTTCACTAGAAACTGAGGTGAATTTGCAGGAGT
Organism: Pleurodeles waltl; assembly: GCF_031143425.1. Lineage (NCBI taxonomy): Eukaryota > Metazoa > Chordata > Amphibia > Caudata > Salamandridae > Pleurodeles > Pleurodeles waltl. The sequence continues at coordinate 73,297,177 of NC_090450.1, read as the reverse complement.
TGAAGGGATATATTTATCCCATAATTACTCTTTCATGTTTTCTGAATAGTATTATGTATATGGCAAGCCATTTTGTAAGGCAAAACATAAAAAATATTAAAAGTATAAGAAAAAGAAAAATATGGTGGCATGGTAAAGGAAAGCTAACAAGGGAACAAGGGCAGAAGGGCAAAAGCAACTGTGAGGGATTAAATTACTGAAACAATAGTTTCAGTAAGTTTCCAACCAGGTAAGTGAATTCATTAAACTTGCCTACCAGTTTTCTTACCTCAGTGTTAATTGCTAATGTGTTTCAGTAAGTGGAAGGGACATAACATTTCTATCATCTTCATCAAACCTGGCGGATTTTGTATTATGACAACTATTTATACGTTTTAAAAGAAGGTTTTATTGCTCCATCCAGGACCCAATTACTTTGGGTTGTGTCTTTTTTTAGAAAGCCTACGTGAATGTCATTTTGACCCACGTTTGTAGATACATTGAAATGTAATTAGCATAGGGATACATAGCATAATATTTGAAGTGCTGGTGGAGGAAATTAGTTTGTTCATTAGGAGGTTTCAGTTGATTAAGAAGAGTGGTGATATAACTTGAGAACCTTCTTGAGTTTCCAAAGTGTCAGGGCTAGACAGAAATAATGTTTTGGTGCAGTATGAGAGTGTTAGAGCAAGAACAAAGAACAAGGTGTTTGAATATTCCGATACTCTGGACACTTTTTAACATAATGATAGAGTCCATATATGATCTATATTATTGAACTTCGAACACCTCAATACAATGTTTTCAATCATAATCCTGCATTGCGGATTCATAGTTCCCCAAAATATTTGTCTTGACCTCTCAGTCTCTCTGACGTTATTAAGAGCCCTACTCAGGGCAATGAGTAGAGACGGTGCTTTTGAAATTGCAAAACATGAATTTTATTAGAAAATTTCATGCTCTTATGAATGTCTTATTTAGTGGGGTGGTGGGCATTATTATGTTTTGTACCCTGTTTTGAGAACATTACACTTGCACAAAAAAGAAGCAATTTGTAATGATAGAAGGAAACAGCAGAAGGAGACTCTCTCCGTCCCACCTTTTATGGTAAAAGTTTGTTTTTAAATTCTCATCATATTTCCTCATCCTTTCAAAAAGGAAGAAATAGTGAGAATGTCAACTTGTTACTTACTCTTCTCTTATTGAAGCAAAAATGATTCTTTGATCAAGTTTATTTCTTAATTATAGGTCACCTGATAATTTTTAATTTCCAATATCTTAAAATAGTAATCATTGTCAAATTAGCATAAATGGATTACATTTAGATTAGACGTAGTTTTTTTGCACTTTATACATTTTAATACTGTCTAGCAATGCTCTTATTCCTTAAACAGGATTAATGATTGTCAATCAGACTATACTTGTTTATTTACCTTCTCTGACACATTCTAGTTTCATTCTTTCTGCTGTGCGTACAGGCCTCAGAGAAGATCCGGGCATTAACAGGATAATGGAAACACAATGGGTCTAATTCACAAAGATGGACTTAAACCAAAAATCTAAATTTAGACCAAAAATCTATGTTTATACCTAAAGTCTAACTTTACTAGAAGTAAAGTTGTACATTTGGTTAGACTAAAGGTCTAAGTTTAGACCAAAAGTATAAACTCAGACCAAAAGTCTAACTTAAAAAAAAAAAAAAAATTCCCTATCACCAGGGAGATCTAGGAGGACCTGACTACAGTTCTTCATGAGCTGTTTCCTGTGGCTATACAGTTAGCCTCTGCATAACATGTATCTCAGAAAATTAGTAGAAACATTAATCTAGCATACAATACAAAATGAACTTCTCTTCACACTGGTCATGCCTGTGTCTGCTCTGTATGTCAAATAGGATTTAACAAAAAAGAAGATTTTGAAGAAATGTGTAAAATTAAGATGATTGTCCCTTTCTTAGTAGATCTCCTCATATGAGGTTACAAGTTTTGCATCCTCCTCATACAATAGGCTCACCCCTGATATTTTGTGCATTCCCCATGGTATTATCAGGAGGTTTCCTGTTGAGGAGAGACAATCCTTTGAGAACAGCAGTGGATAACAATATGCTTCAGGTTTTAGGGTTGTTGAGACCATGTTGACTTTATTTAGGATATGAAGCAGCCAATCACTTACATCCTGCGGGATTAGAGTACAATATCAGCCCATTATGTGAGGGACTAACATAATCAAGCCTAGACTTTACAAGGTCTGTATGTCAATCATCAAGGGATTGGCCTTGAGCAATGTTGGGGAGAAAAATGGTGCCTTGCAAGCAAGCTTGGTCTGAGGATGAGGTTCAAGAGATGGCTCAAAGAAAGCCACCTAGTTTTGAGTAGGAGTGAGAATGTGAAAAATGATGGGGAAGAATGCAAGGGGCACAGTGTTATTAAGACCTTCCATATCTGTGCCAAGGAGTAACAATTTGATTTTACGTTTGTGGCTATGTAGGTGGATGGCTGTATATGGACTTTGGTATCTTTGGAACATTGTTCTGTGATGGCTAGTTGGTTAACTGAGTCTGACATGGCGATAGATGGTATCAGCCCAGGAATGATGCCAGACTTGATGTTTAGAAATAGCGATGAACAGATGTTGGAGGTAAAAAAAAGAGGAGCAATGTGATTGAGCTCTCAGTGGTACTTCAGAGAAAGTAGGATATACAATGGATTTAAGGGAGCTCGGTATTCTGTCTGAGCATGTCGGCCGTGGTTACTCCACACTCTGAGGTCCGTAGCTGCTGCTGCTTCCACAGACCTCAACTACGTTCGAGGCACCACATGTCTCGGCATATTCTTGCCACCACCTGGTATCTGATATTGTGGTTAACTTATTTAGTGAGCTGTCACTCTGGATTTAGGATACATATTAATCATGGCAGGAATGCGGATGCTGGGGATTGCACCTGCTGCTGATGTGACCACATTAGCCAGAAGCCTTTCCAGCAGGCCAAAGTAACATTGGTACTCAGCCTGGGCCGCCACAGTGACCACCAGCCTCGTAATGAGGGCCTCAGTTCTTTAAAGGGACTAACACTCTTGTGCATGTTTGCGGAGGGGGGTGCTGAATGTGTGTTGTCTGTGTGGATGAATGTGAGTGTATGGGAGTGTCTGTGTTGATGAATGTGAGTGAGTGGGAGTGTCTGTGTGGATGAATGGGAGTGAGTGGGGGGGCTGAGTGCATGTATGCATATGCTGAATGGGTGTCTATGTGAATGGATGCGTGCGTGAAGGGGTGGGGGATCTGTGCATATGTGTGGACTTGTTTGCATGTGTGTGCTGGTGACAGGAATACAGATGCCTGTCCCCGGGTCGTGACCGCCAGGGTTTTCGTGGCGGGGTGACCCACACAGAAAGCCTGGCGGTATGCAGCCTCATCATCCGGATGGCAGGCTGGGGCCTGCCGCCGGATTGGAGGTGCTCATAAGGAGGAGTTGTGGAGGCTTGGCATCTGCCAAGCCTCACAACTCGTAATGTGACAGGCCTTACCTCTGGCTCCACGACGATAGGACCACCATGGCGACCGCCAGCCTCGTAATTAGGGCCTAAGTTCTTTAAAGAGACTAACATTCTTGAGCTCCTCAGGGTGTGAAGTCACCACAGCCTGGTGAACACATACTCTGAAATGCTTAATACATCACCTGCTGTTCAGGGTACTGACCATCTTTTGAGTGATATTTTCCAGATTTTTGTCTTCTGTTGCTGAGTGTGTTGTTGGTGGCTAAAGGACTCCGGCAGTAGTAAAGGACTGGCAATCCTCCCTTTCAAAAATGCTAAAACTGGTACACATCTGATTTGCACATTTAATTTGCTTGTAAGATCCATCTGTACCCATGAGCTGGAAATGCTGTTAGTGGTGTAGGACTTGTTGTGCCACTCATTAAAGTTGCATTGTAAAACCTATCTGAAGGCTGGCCATTGCAGCCTAGGTGTGCAGTTTTATACTGCCTTTTCGACTTGGGCCAAAATAAACCTTTTGCCTGGCCTAAAGCCTTCCTTTTTACCACATATAAGTAGCCCCTAAGGTAGGCCGTAAGAGCCCATAGGGCATGGTGCATGTTATTTGAAAAGTAGAACATGTATATTTAATGTTTGACAGGTCCTGGCAGTGTAAAATTATTGCAGTGCTGGCTCTCCCATAGTTCTTCGGGCTCTGAGTTGGCAAAAAGTTTCACAAGTGTCCAGTACCTGGGATGGCACCACTTGGGGATTAAGATTCACTCCAACAGAGAACAGGAGCAGGTTACAGGGCAGATCCAGTTTGAGCTGGTCAGCTGGGCAGTTGCAGGGAGAGGAGCCTCAGGGTACTTGTTTATTCTCTGTAGCTCAAATAGGAAGCCAGTAATTGATCCTTGGAGTCATGGGTGGGGTCCTAGGTTCAAGGCAAGTAGGTCCAGTACTCATTCAGGTTCTACACAGTCCTTCTTCTTACTCTTCACAAGTCCGCAAGCGTTCTGAGGAGCAGTCTGTGGGGTCTTATTTTATGTCCAGTGTCAGGTTGTGGGTGGAGGGCAAGCGTAAACCAGTACAGGTCAGTTCCTCCCCTCCTACAGCATTTGGAGCCAGCCAGACTAGAAATACAAAAGGGAGGCAGGCCTAGGTGTGAGCTTCATATGCCAGTGACAAGCTAGGCATCCTTTCAAGTTCAGGAAAGGTCTGGCCACATCCTCCAGGTCATCCTCTTAAAGAAAGACACCCCCCTCCTCACACAGAGAGCCCATTGTGCACTGTCTGGGATCAATATGCATCTCACCACAGAGGAGCCATCAGGCATTTGATGACAACTGGACACTGAAAGAAAGCCTTTTGCTTTTAGGGAGAAAAATTACAACTTTTCAAAAGTGTAATTTTCAAAATGGTGATGTACAATATGACTTGACAATTAAGTTTGATTTTAAACTACTATTTAACTGAGCCCTTGAAAAATGTTTGTAGCATTTCCAAATGGAAACGTATTAAATATAACAGTGTAAACCAGTCTTAAATGGAGACCAGCATCTCTGTCGAAGTCGCAGCCACCAGCGTCGAATCTCCAGCTGGCCTAAAGTTGCCAACTTACCCTGCTGAAGAAGGTCTGAGTTCCATAAAAGTTTCAAAGTCTGAACATAGAGGGCTTCACTGGAATTGACACACACAGAGCAGCATCGAATCAGCATTGATGTCTTCTTGGGCACAATCTTTGGAATTTGTCCGCTCAGAGCCTTCCCACATTCGCTGATGACTCAGCCCCATCTTCAGCAACCTACAGTTGCTGAGTCCTCTATTGGATTTGGCTTGCATCTTGCCTGGCCACTAACTAGTCAATGACCACTTTTTCTCTATAAACATCAGAAAATAAACTTTACACCAGGATGAACCTAGTCCTTGTGTCTTTCCTGCCCTCATTGCAGTCAGCCTTAATTTTTGACCTTGACCTGGTCTACCACGATTAGCTATCAGGGGTTGGAGCTTTATGCTTTTAGGTGCTATATTTAATCCAAACATTAAAACATCATATCACCAGTTCTAATTATTGAATTTTTGTCATTTCAATGTCATTTTATTTATTCAAATACTAACTACTTTTCTAATTTCATTTGGAATTTTTCATGTCTTCTGTTTTAACTTCATTACTATCTGAGTGCTTTACACATTGCCTTTAAGTTCAGCCTGAACATTTTTTGCCAAGCTACCAAAGGATTAAGCACAGGTCTGTTTAGTGATTTTAGTGGCTTACCCTGACAAGCATTGTGATAATTATTCTGACTTATTTACAAATCCTCCAGTTTCTTACACTAGCCTTGGCCTTATATAGGGAGCCATCAATCTGGGCTGAGGATTCTGCCTTAGCCTATAAAAGCGGGTGAGTGCTCTATACCCTGTCAACTGCATCTTCTGCTACTATCGTCAGTCACACCCCATTACACACTCATCTAACCCCCAACTTTATCTCCACTCAGCTCTTCCAGTGGAATTCATCCTTCTACTTCCATTGAAACCCAGTTTATGACCCTCAGAAGTTTGACCTCATCCAGAATGCTGAAGCTGTCACCTGACATCAGAGCAGCACAGGCCTTAATTAATGAGCTGTCAGTCTGGACTGAGCAATGCACCTGAGTGGTATGGTACCTGAATATCACGTTTTTGGTGCTGAAATATCATGTTCAGAATTAGGTGATGGCAAATGTATGTTGAGTCATAATGTCATGGGTAAGGATATTATTTTCACACTTTTTTAACAATGTTTCTAGTATACAAAAATATTTTATAGTTATAATATAGAATATAACAATATGTTCGTTATAATAGGGAATTTTGCTTCTATTTTTGGAGAGTTTGTATTGTAAATGTTACAATTCATACTTTTCAGAGGAATTGGAGGTTTGGATTGGCAGTGTTTCAAGGTAGATTTTTTTGCCCGTTGTTCCTTTGTGTTTTTTTTTAATTGTGATGTACATATCGCAAAGCAATGGTGACTTTTCTTCGAAAACTAAGCATTATAGTAAGTTTTGTGTGTTTTTGGTAGCATTGAATTTTTAACATTTTAGGTTTATTTCGATTTCTGGTGAATGGTCTGTTTACACACACAACCTTGAATAACACCTCTGGAGTTCTTTAACTATTAATTTGATTGTGGGACTGGACTTATGTTAATAAATGTGATCTGGAAAACGTGTGCTTATTTCTGAATGTCTGTGTCTGAATAGAACAATAAGCTTCCCTCCCTCAGTTTATGTCCTTTCTCCAATGGTTACAAAGTAAGAGATAGAATAATAACTATGCTCCCCTAAGTTTATGCACTTTCAAAATGCTTGTGGCATTGGAGTGAGATTAGTACATTTTACTTGTTTATTGTATTTAGGCCCATATTTCAACTTTTTTAGTGCCACATTTGCGTCATTTTTTGACGCAAAAGGAGCTCAAACTGACAAAATCCAATTGTATTTTGTAAGTTTGCGCTGATTTTGCGTCAAAAAACTATGCAAATGCAGTGTTGAAAAAGTATATACATGGGCCCTAATGTCTCCAATGTTTATGGGTCTGGCATTAGAATCATATGTGAGTCAGCTAAACTTTGAACTTTCCCAAATTTCTGTGGTGTTGGAGTAAGCACAACAAACCTGCCTCCTAAGTTTATACACTTTACCCAATGTTTATGGAACAACAATTAAAGTATTAAATTTGACACCACTGTATTGTTCGTTTGGTTTAGAACTGTATATTTTTCACACAATGCTTGTGGTATATGATACCAAATAGTGCTTTTTTCCAATAATTTTCCCAATGTATATGGGCTTGGAGTTATAAAAGTAAATAACCCCACTCAAAAAAATGCATGCTGATTACATAATGTTTGCTGGGGTGGGGTAAGAATAGTAAATCTGCCCACCCCTGCCAGAATGCATGCACTTGCTATGCATATGTATCAAAAAAGCACTGCAAAGCCAATAATAGAATATTAACTTCACTAACACTAAGAAGTGTATTGGTGGGGTTGCCAGGTGTGCAGCAGTTCACACAGGAGCCCCCATCAAAGGTAAATAAAGGTATGACAAGTTAAAATGTATCCTCGGTCTTCTAGGGGGTTAAATTGGAGACCCTGGGAGAGTTTTCATTCTGTTTCAAATACTCCTAGTGGTTGGGCTCTTTGAAGTTTGGAGATAATATTGGTTGTCCCTAAGATTGTGCCTTCAGCATGTTGAAAGCAGAAAAAGGACTCCTGCTCATATGTTAATGAAATTGTAATGCTTTATTGATAATGGCAAAAATCCTAATGATATTTTAAAGAGTCATCACCTAAATATTCAGAGAAAGAAATAAATCTACTGATTTTCACCAGATACTACGTTTTCTATCATGCCTGGTAGTACACTCAAGTGCTGACTGATAACTTTACCCGATCTTGCACCTGATATAGGGAGGCATCCTGCTACCTCATGAGCAGCCAACCAGAACTTGCTGCCAATAAGATCCAACCAATGCAACCTCAAGGGCACTCCAAGCTCTATCATCTATTGTTGATAGATTCACTCCAGTGTAAGTAAAAAACAGTTTCTTTAATTGTGGAGGGATGCTGATCTGCCACTGAAGTCAGAGCGGCATCTATATGGGTTTTGTTGGAGTCATCAACTAGATAGGACACCCTTGCATAGACCTGCCCAGCTGCCATCCTGGCATACGTGCCTTCTGTACAAAGAAATGTACCCAAACACTTTTTTACAAAACTTAAAGTAATCCCTTTATGTATTTTGAGTTTTGTGAAACAAAGAGGGCAGTTATCCTGGACCCTGAAGGCATTTTTGGTGCTTTATATTACAATTGATCACTCATACTCTGTGTACAGCCCTGTGTATTTCTTGCCCCACAATTATCAATTACATTTCTTGTTTTGCCTATAGTTACAACACTCAGCGAGCACCCCAGCTTATGTGTATTCCCATTTGTTTTAGATGATTGTCATCTGTATTTTCTTGCTGGCAGTCGGCTCCCCAGAAGGAGTCTTGCATGGGCCTCATCTGTTTCAAAGGATCCTGATCCTGCAGATCTGCGTAGGAGAGCTACAGAGGCTTGGACAGAGCCTTCTGATTATGAGCTGCCAGCAGCCCCTTCAAGCTCCAGTTTTGGCTCTGCAGCATCACTATTGGCAAAATCATTACTGATTTCCCTCTTATTGACAATGCAGGCCAGCAGTATCTGTGCATTACTAACCCCTCACAATCCAGCAATCCTGGGTGCAACCAAAGCCTTAGCAGTGTAACCTTGACCTTTGGATACAGAAGGCACCAAGTAAGGGAGAGCAGAGCCTAAGGAAGAGATGCCAAGCATTGTGAGGAACACTGAAATATGCCACCAATGAAGCAGATATCTGCAATACAAAATGGTTAGTTTTCATGCCCTTTTACATTATGAACTAGTGCATCAGGGTCATACTTTGTCAATCAATCAATCAAGTATTTGTAAAGTGCTGCTTCCCACCCGTGTGGTTACCTAAGTGGTAGGAGCAGGTCTTTACTCGAAAAGCCAGGTCTTGAGCCCTTTCCTGAAATCGTTCAACATAGGTGAGGTACAGAGGTGGAGGGAGAGGGTGTTCCAGGTCTTGGAGGCGAGGTGAGAAAAGAAGCGCCCTCAGGTGTGGCAGAAGCGAGTGTTGGGGATTTGTGCAAGGGCCAAGTGTGCGGACCAGAGGTTCCTGTGGGAAAGGTGGAAATCAGACGTTGGTTCAGGTAGGCAGGTCCCTGGTTGTGGAGGACTTTGTAAACGTGGGTGAGGAGCTTGAAGTGGCACCTCTTCTGGACCGGGAGCCAGTGGAGGTCTTTCAGGTGCTAGGAGATGTGGGTTCTCTTGAGCAGGTCGAGAATCAGGTTGGTGAGTTCTGTATTGACTGGAGGTTTTGCATGAGTTTGATGGTGGTGCCTGCATAGAGTGCGTTGCCGTAGTCAAGATGGCTGGTGATGAGGACATGAGTCTTTCTTGTGTTGATGGGGAGCCACTTGGAAACTTTCTGAAGTATGTGTAGTGTGTGAAAGCAGGCTGAGGCTATTGAGTTGACCTGATATGTCATGGACAGTTTGCAGTCTAGGATGATGCTGAGGTTCTGGGTGTGGTTTTTCAGGGTGGGGGTAGGGCCAAGCTCTGATGACCACCAGGAGTCATTCCCGATGGTGGTGTTTTTCCCAAAGACGAGAACTTTGGCCTTGTCTGTGTTCAGCTTTAAGCAGTTGTTCTTCATCCATGCTGCAATGTTCTTCACGCATTTATAGAAATTTATCCTGGTAGAATTGGGGTCAGCGAAGAGTGATAGGATGAACTGAGTGTATTTGGTATAGGAGATAATGTTGATGTTGTGCAATCTGGAGTGATGTCCGCAAGTGGAGTGATGTAGATGCTCAAGAGTGTGGGGGGCATAGGTGGTGGATAAGTGTGTGGTGGGAGACCGTGTTGAAGGTGGCTGGTAGGTTGAGCAGGATGAGGGCGGCGGATTCTCCTTTCTCAAGTATGGCTCGGATGTCATCTGAGGCAGTGATCAGAGCTGCTTTGGTGTTGTGGTTGCTTCTGAAACCTGAATGAGATGGCTTTAGTAGGTTGTTTGTCTCCAGGTGTTCAGTAAGTTGGAGGTTGACAGCCTTTTCCAGGACTTTGGTGTGGAAAGGGAGCAACGATATGAGTTGGTAGTTTTGCAGTTTATTGGGGTCAACTGAGGGTTTCTTGGGGAGGGGTCAGAACTTTCACGAGGGAAAGAAGTAAAACACACTAGGCAACTTCAATATATAGGATTATGATGAAGGCATCAGGAACGGTGCAGTGCACTTGTCAGCAAGCTGTGATCTTCACTGTCCCCCAGAAGAACTAGCTGTATTAACTCTGTAGAATGGTTGTATAAATCATTCTTTTACCTATAAGATCTGACACCTGTTGTCAGATTACCATATAGATTTGTTGAATATGCTAAAGAATTCTGTGATCTGGACAATGAATATGTACTTTTCAAACAGTAAAGTAAAGCATTAAAATGTATTCCTTTAATTTGCATGTAGACCAGTTCCGCACTTCAATCTTTTTGCAATATTTAGTCAATAGTTATATCAATTTCTTCAAGCTTGAGAATTATTTATTACCATTAATAAGAATAAGAAGCTGGCCCTCCTAGAGAAGATGGTCCGGTGAATGTGAAAACTATTCTCATATGCTTTTTCTATGTCTTGGGGCATGATTTACAGGTTGTTAAAGGGGGTTATTCCATCACAAATGTGATGAATATCCCATCCACCGTATTACAATCCTGTAGTAGCCTATGGAGATCATTATACAGCAGAATATCAGTCACGTTGGTGACTGAGTAACCCATCCGCCAAACTCTAAAACTCTAAATCAGGCTCTTAGTCTCTTGTCTGAAGTTTGCAGATTGTTGTGATCTGAGGGGCATACCTACAAGCCTTGTGCGCCACTGGTGAGTCACGTTTTGTGATGCAGCAGCAGTGCATAGTGCAGGCTCATATCTACAAGGCCACACAAAGCCACTTTGCGTGGCTTTTCATGGCCTTGTAGATTTGGTGTAAGGCAATGCATTGCAAGTCACTGCGTTGCCTTACACTGCCTTAGGAAGGCGTACCATAGGTGTTGCAGTGGGTGTTCCCACGCAATTACCATGGATTTTGATGCATTTCTAGATTTACAAGAATCTGTAAACTTGGGAATGTGTGAAAACTGTCCACCTCCCCAGGGCAGGCGCAATGTGGAGAAACATCTTTATTTCTCCCCGTTGTTTCCTCTTTCTATGTGTGCTGGATTCCGAAAACACCTCACAGGATTGTTTTTGCACAGGGAGATGCCCCTTCCTTCACAAAAACAATCCTGCCAACAACACAGACACCCTTGCACCATGGTGCAAGGGTGCCTGCATTGGTACTAGGCAAAAATGTGTGCACCTTTTGAACTGAAAGGAAATTCACAAATATTGTAAGACTCCCGAAATTGAAAAAACAACGACAAACAGCCTGTGTGCCATGTCTCCTAACACTGCATGCAATATATATAAGTCACCACTCTAGCAGGCCTACAGCCCTAAGGCAGGATGGAGTACATTACATGTAAGGGCATATAGGCATGAGCAGATATGCCCTTGTATGCCTCTACCGATTCTGAGACATCGTAAGTGCACAGGTAGAGTGGAAGTCCTTCGTAGAGCATCCAGCTCTTCTTCCTGGCAGAATGTCATCAGTCTAGAAGTGTTCTAACTATATGGTGTCACAGGTCCGGTACCTGTACCCATTTCTGCTTTGAAGTAGGAAAACGTCAAAGAGAAGTTATTGTAGAAAAGAAGACCCTGCCTTTCCCTGCCTTAGCCCCAGACACACTCCAGGGGGTTGCAGACTAAGTTGTGTGAGGACAGGCACAACCCTTTTCAGGTGCAAGTGTCAGCTTCTCCCACCACTCTAGCAAAGGAAGACCCATCAGCCTGGTGATACGCCATCACGATATGCTGGGCACACTTCAGCTCCCTTTGTGTGACTGTCTAGAGTGACTGCAGAAACAGCTCAACTGTAATCCTGACCCAGACGTGTATTCAGCAGACTGAGGCACAGAATGGTTAAGCAAGAAAAAAGGCCTACCTTCTAAAAGTGGCGTTTTCAGACTTACAATTCAAAAACCAACTTCACCAAAAGATGTTTTTTTAAATTGTGACCCCAAATTCTATGTCTCTATCTGCTCCCAAATGGAAATTACACTCAAAACATATTTCAAGGCAATACCCCATGTTACCCTACAAGAAAGATAGGCCTTGCAAAAGCGAAAAATGAATTTAGCAGTATTTCACTATCAGGACATGTAAAACACACAGGTAAATGGCCTACCTTTTAAATACACTGCACCCTGACCATGGGGCTGCCTTGGTCCTACTTTAGGGGTGACTTACGTGTAGTAAAGGGAAAGTTTGGGTCTGGCAAGTTGGTGCACTTACCAGGTTGATATGACAGTTTAAAACAGCACACAGGAACACTGCAGTGGCAGTTTGAGACATGTTTGCAAGGCTAATCATGTGGGTGGCAAAATCAGTGCTGCAGGCCCCTAGTTGCAATTGATTTACAGGCCCTGGCCACACATAGCACACTTTACTAGGGACTTACTAGTACATTAATTATGACAATAATGGATAAAACAATCACCTATTCAATTTACACAAGGGGCACTTGTACTTTAGCTCTGGTCAGCAGTGGTAAAGTGCCCAGAGTCCTAAAGCCAGCAAAAATGAAATGCAGCACACAGTCTAAAACAGCAGGTCAGAGGCAAAAAGGTTTGGGGATAACCCGGCAAAAAGGGGCATTTCCAATAGATTTATTTTCTAATTTTTCATCAACTATCTGTTTGTGGAGACTTCTGGAACTGGATGTTTTTATACCTTTTGAACTGTTTTTATTATTGTAATTATTTTAAATAATCATCCATAAATGCATTAATCAATAAAACAAATGTTTTAGAAAGTTGTATTCCCCCCTCTTCAGTAAGATTTACAGTATTTGTTTCTCTCCTCATTCAGGTTTTGTGTGTGTAGGTTATGCTGGTGCTTGGTCAGTTTATATCCTTTAATTGTTAATTAGGATGTCTTATTTTAATGTATTTTAATGAATTTCATTTGTCAGGTAAGTATTTTAATATTGTTGGAGAATTTTCAGCTTGATGTCACTTTTATATTAGTAAACATTTGTGTGGATTTGGGTGTACTATGTGATATGACTGTGGGGCCTTATAGTGCAGTATACTCCCAAATACTGCCTTGGGTCTAGTCAGGCTTGTTTTCTTAACAGCAAGGTCAACCGTGGGTAGCTGTGGCTGCGAGCAGTAAGTCTTAGCAAAGGAACTATGAGTAAAACATTTAACAGCAGCTAACAAAGAAATAAGAAAGTCACACAACACAAAAGAAATAAGACACCAATTTATAACAAAATAGATGATATTTTGTATGAATTTTTAGAAATCTTAATCATCAAAATCCACTAAGATGAATTTTAGAAGCAATAAATAACTGTGATATAAACCGCAAACAAGCATTGGCCAACAAAAAGTTTGTAAACTTTTGAAAAGTTTGAAACAATTAGTTTGGCAACTCCAGCCCGATTTGGGCAACTAAAAGGCATATTTAATAGCCCCTACTGCCACCAGAGCGTCATTTTTTGTGATGCTCCAGTGGCGCTATGCCCTGCAACATACTTACAAGGTGGCGTTAATCCACTTTATTTGGATTTAAGCCACCTTGTAAATAGGGCCCCTTCACATGCAGCGCTTTGCGTAGGAGGGGCGTACAATGAGTGTTGCTCTGGGTGTGCCACAGCAACACCCATTGCATTTCAACACTGCCCCAGATTTATGAGTTTTTGTAAACCTGAGGCAGCGCCAAAATCTAACGCCACCCCAGGGTTGACATTAGAGTGGCACAATGAGGAGAAATGCTTTCATATCTCCTCATTTTTTGCTCTTTCTATGTGTGCCGCATTTTGCAGCAAACATAGAAAGAGCAAATCGGCATTTAAGATTGTTTTTGTACAAGAAGTTGTTCCTCCCTGCCCCAAAACAATCACCCCCTCAACGCAGTAATCCATGCACTATGGTGCAAGGGTGGCTGCGTTGGTGCACAGCTACAAATTTAGCACCGGCGCAGGGGGAAAGAGAGGGGAACATTGTATTCAATTATATAGGGAGCCTCCCTGCATTGTGAAAATGATGGTGTACGACGCTGCCAAATTTGGTGCAGTGCCATTCAGTTCCATTAAATCTAACCCTAAGTCTGGCAGGACAGAAGTCTAGAGGCCATGAAGGACAATTTGAACTGTTACATGGCCACCAGAGCCTTTTTAAAGGAAAATGCAAACTTTACAGGGTGACTGCCATAGACATTAATGGAGTGGTCCTGATACTGAGGGAAGCAGGCAAAAATATGCTTCAAGGATGCTCCTGTTGTGGTACGGTCGATGGGGGTGTCTTTGTGGTTGCTCCTCGGTCCACAGGTGAAGTTGGCCACAAAGATCTGGGTCTCTCGAAGTTCTCAAAATTTCACTAGCGGGCCAGGCGAAGATGGGCTATTGGTCAGTGTGCACTGCGGTTGGGGCAAATTCCTTATGTGGAGGCTAGTGTCCTTTGGGTATGGCAAATCAAGGCTTTGGTAGCAATACTGGGGCCAGCAGACATGGTTGCAACTTTTGGCTGTCTTGGATTTACCCTCTTGAGTTTCTGGTGATCCGATAGTGGCAAAACTCCTGCGGTGTCTACCAACCTGTCGGTTTGGGCTTCTTCAGCTCTTGTGCCACCGGGGCAGGTTCCAGGAGATCAGTCAACTTTTCCTTGGAGTCCCTACTGTAGGGTAGGGTTGTGAACCAACATTTTCCAGAGCCAGCAGCTGTGGGCACAGTACAAACTTTTTTGCCCAAAGTGTAGCAGGTGCAGTCTTTCCGGCGGTGCAGCCTGTCTTTGTGCGAATCAAAGTGCAGCTTGGCAGTCCTTCTTTGGCCCTTTCTCTGATTCCTGTGTGATCTGAGGTTCAGGGTGCCAGTGGTGCCAGATTTATCCCAGGAAAGTACCCTGAGGGGGCCATGTGGTCACTAGCTAATGGGATACTGATTCCCCTCCTACCTAGGGGCAAAGTTCCTGTGATGTGTGGCATCTGGCTATCCCAGAATGCCACATTCTTGCTCCTTTCAAGATAGCATGACCCCATGCCTTTTGTCAGGAGATTGCTAGCCCGCTCAAGAGGTATGGCTACCAAAGGGCTACACGCTAATGGAACAACCAGTTTGTGGGTGAGTTTCCTCTTTCTGATCGTATCGCCATTCTGTCTACAGGAACAAAAGGCATCCTGCTCAGGGGTGTTGTGGTTGTCGGCCCATCAAAAGTGGCTTACCCCTTGAAGCTCACCTTCTGGGGTAACCCTTTGAGTGGACATCCTGGGAAAGGAGGTGACACCTGCATTGAGGTCTCTGCCTTTGTTCCCGAGCCTGCGAGTCATTCACATGCCTCCCCAGGTGGCAGAAAGCTTTCTGTGTGTTTGTGCCTTTGTGAAAACACTGGACTAGCTCAGGCAGAGACGTTGCTTAACTTTAAAAGTGACATTAATTTAGACTTGGCCATCAAGTTGCATTTAATGTCATGATTAATGTGATACCTTATATGACTACGTTAAGTATTCCTATTCAGAAGTTAGCCGGGTTGGGGTGCCAGTCTGTAACTCTGTGTTAGCCAAAGGAACTGCTAACTTTATCGAAAGCCAAACAACAACTTGGAAATGCAGCTATTAAGACATATTAAAAATGATATGCCCCCTCATCAAAATATAGATCCCTGTCACAGGGCTCTGTAGGCCTTCCTTAGTGGAGACATGTATATTGTTAAGGGATAGGGTGGCTTTGCCATTGGTTGGAATGGCAAAATGGAACTGGCAGTGAAACCACTGCCCTACCAGTCTGCAGTGGCAGGCTAGGATCCATTGTGTACTTTTTCACACACATGGTGTCACAAATAGTCCCTCAGCCAAGGTGGACACTCGGGGTCTCATTTTGAGTTTGGTGGATGGGAAAGTCTGTATGCCAAACTCCAGACAGGGTGGCTGCCGCCTTTGTGGCGACCACCCTTCCGGACCTATTAGGAGATTTTCACTAGGCCGGCGGGCAGAAACCTCTACCTAGTAGGAAACAGGCTACAGCATTGTCTCTCGCTCATAATCAAGCCAGCAGCAATGCTGTTGCGACAGGGTGCAACAGCCCCTTCCAATGTTCACTGTTGGCAGAGCAGATCGCGAACATTGCAGGGTGCTAAGCAGGGGAACCCCCTGCACTGCCAATGCCAAGTGTACGGGTAGTGCAGGGCCCCCTGTGGCCCGGCGCACCTGTTCTCTGCCAGCCTTTTCATGGAGGTGAAACCACCTTGAAAAGGTTGACGGAGAACAAGATTGTAATCCACAGGGCAGCACTGCATGCAGCACTGCCCTGGTGGATTATGATCTCCGCCACTGCCAGGCTGTCAGGATAATGGATTCTGGCAGTGCTGGGGGAATCCTGGTGGTCTGGCCTCCAGGTTCTTTAAGTGGCAGTCGGACCGCCACTTCAGCGGCAATCTGAAGACCGCTACCCTTATAATGAGGCCCTTTGTTTTACATGCCCTGGGTATCATTTAGTAGGGTTTTATAAGTAAGTCAGTCCTTGTCAATGGGGTATACCGAATTCCACACGCAGTTTGTATAGGGTCAGAACACTTGCACTGATGTTTAGGTGCAAGCCTCAGTGCACTCTCAGAGTCAATAAAACAGCAGCGTAAAAAATATGGAGGTGAACTTTCAAAAGGAAGCAGTTCCTTACTACATTCAATTATTTCTCTATTATATTTTAATATAATGCTAATACAGTAAATTTTATTATATTCATGACATTTTAGTTATAGTCTTTTGTTTTGGTAAAAAAAAAAATCTTCAAATTGTGTACTGCAATTGGCTACGTTCTAATGTAGCTACACCAAAAATACCAGAAAACTGAACAAATTTAATGAAAGCTCAGAATTTCATAAGTTATTTTGTAACATTGTTTATTAAAGTTCTTAACAATGTAGTCAATGTGTTTGTGTTTAATTGAAATATTGTTTGCAATAATATGGCAATTTTGTTTTCAATATTTCTGTATTATATTTTTGGAATTTCATATTTTGTTGCCAGTTTTTGATCTACAAAATTGTTGTTCAGTTGTATTTTTTGTTTGTTTGTATATTTTATGTGATGTTGATATTTTGGTTAGACACATTGCATATACTGAATGTTGATGTTTGTGTTATCAATATGTTAACTACCCTACCCATTGAGTCCCTAACATGCAAAGTTTAAATACTTTGTATTGTGATCCCAGAAGAACTCTTCCTACATTGTTTCACAGCAAAGAATCATATGCACCTTATAGCATACCAGGCTTGCCAACTGCTATAGTGTAAAGCATCAGCTTTAAATTACTGGTGTCCTTATACTTTCACATCCCTCATAGAAACTTGGCCGAGCAATCCTACTGTGCAAGAACCTACCTGCTCTGGCTATTCTATTCTACCTCATGACAGTCCATTGGGCCTAGGAGTAAGATAGTGCCTGCTTTTAAAGCCCACACTACCTGCATAATTTCAATCACTTTATGCCTCCTATCAAAGCTCAAAAGTTTGAGGTTGACAATTTATCCCAGTCCAGGTTATCTATTTTATCTGCTAATATATAGCTGTCTGCAACAGACCAAGCATTAATGATTTTCTCTAGTTATAGTCTGCTTAGATTGCTGATTTTTCCTCCTTCTTGGTTCTAGGGGAATTTAATGTTTGTTTCTGTGTGCTTTTAGACACACTGACAGGACTGCTATTCAATGATTTTACCTCTTTAAGATTTTCTACTTTCTGCCATGGCCCTATGGTCACTTCATCGGCACACTTTATTGTAGCATTAGTAAAATTCAAATAACCTGCTTGATATTACTCCTTGTGTCTGATCAGGTTTCTTTCTTTTTTCATTCACCCTAGGGTAACTCCTACATCACCACAGACCAGTTTCCTATGCTAAAACTAAAATTAGCACATCTGCTTATCACTTAAGATCCATTCAGCACCCTTTAAAGCACCTAAAGAAATAAAACTCATTGTGTGGACATGCTTAGTTTCAACACGTTTTATTACTACTATGAAATCTTTTTTAGATCAACACACAACAGTATGGAAAACTAAAATGTTGGTGGGGCTTCAAAGTTCAAATAGACTTTATTCGGCTATTCTCCAGCCATTAAAGCACAAAATAAAACTATACACTCATAAAACTACACAGAAGGAGTAATAAAAACATAATTAAAAAGGCAAATCAATTGCAGTACAAGTGATCACAAAAATTCATACGTTCATAAATTCATGTGCATTCATGCACAACACCATAAATGCTTCTGATCATTTCTACACAACCAACAGAGTTTAATACTACTACACAAAAATCCGGATCACACAATTTCTATAAAAAAGAGTGATACTTCCATATATAATCTAGTGTTGGATAAACATGGAGTTTGACTCATGAAGCACCTCCATGAGTTAAAAGTATAATATAACAAGATAGAGTAAAGTGCATGGTGCTTTGCTTCGAAAAACACCACAAGGCAGTTTGGACGGGTTATACTCCGGACAACTTCCTTGGAAAAGGCGAACTTTAGTTATTCCCTTTGTTCGGTCCAAATATAGACCAGTTGAGTGGAATCGGACAAACAACAATACATGGAAAGAAAAAAGGAAATCTTTTAGGGCTTCTAAAGGAACTAAGCTTAGAATCCAATCATCAGCTCATTCCTACAATCTCCTCTTGTGAGCTATTAGATTACCAATCATAATTGTTATCATAATATTATCTCTTATATATAAGTGTGTGTGTGTGTGTATTTTTAATATATTTTCATTGCTGTAGTTGAAAGTTTTTAATTTTTATAGTATATTTTTATAAATTTGATTTTGTTCATTGCTATTTAAAATATATTTAAAAAATATTTTTGTTAAAGTATTTCATAAATTTTATTATATTTTTTAAATAAAGATATTATTTCACATGTGTTTTTGTACTTATAATGTATATAATTTTGTCTGAAAGTGTGCAGTATTGTTATCTGTTTATTTTGTACCCATAAATGTAAAAAAATAATTATAAATTATAAAGTTAGAGTAAATATTTGTTAATGTTTTGGTACTGCTTCCAATTTTCCTTATTTATGTTATGTGGTTTACTTTTTTGCGATAAGTAAAATGGCTTTCTGCAAAGTATTATTTTAGTGTAATGGCTGTTAGAATTTTGTGGGAGTATTTAATTATGAACCTGAAATGTCCAACAGCACTTTCTTCAATGTTGTTAAGTTTGGATTGGGATTGGTAAATCTGACTCCCCAAAGTCCATTGTTTTCCCCAGTGTGGTAAATTATAAAGTGGGAACAGTACCTTTGATCTTACACTTCACCTCCAAGTCCAAGGCGTTCTCAAATCTTGTTAAGTTGGGAATGGGAATAGTAAATCTGACCCTCTCAGCCCTCAAAGTCCAATACTTTTCTCATTGTGGTAAAGGTTGGCATGAGATGACTAAGGGCCTGATCACGAGTTTGGCAGGCCGACCGTCAGCCCGCCAGACGCCAGACCCATGGATAGAAAATCAAACCAGTGGTGGAAACGTTCGTATTCGGAGGTTTCCCCTGGTCTGCCCAGTAGAAACAGTGCGTGGTATTGGCCTCGGTTCCTCAAGGAGCCAAGGGCAATGCCGTTGCACAGTGGATGCCCCCAGCACCCTCAAAATGCACACTGTCTGCCGTTGCACACAGGGCGCTTTCCAAGGGTGCTGGGCAGGGTGGCCCCTACACTACCAACAACATGTTCCTGGGGAGTGCAGGAGCCCCCTTGTGGTCCCCAGCACTGCCTTTTTGCCAGCCTTTTCATGGTGGGGAACTCACCATGAATAGGCTGGCAGAAAGTTGAGAAGTGATCAGCACGGGGTGTTGAACTCAGCGCCACCATGGCTGACCATGACTTCAACCACTGCCAACCCGTTGGGATCCACGATTCAGGCGGTGGTCCCATGGTTGTCCAGCCACCAGGGTCATAATCTGGCAGTCTGGCTTCCAGGATTGCGGCAGTCTGACCGCCACGACGAGTTTGCCATCACAAGACCGCCAAATTCATAATTAGGCCCTAAGTTTGAAACACCCTGAAGTCGAACACAGTCCACAGTGTGGTTTGTTTGGAGTGGGAATAATACATTTGACTCTCCCAAAGTGCAACACTTTTTCCGATATGGTTATGTTTGGTGGCGTAACAATAGGTCCATCAGCTCCTCGATGAGGGGAGGTCACCGAACTCCAGGGGATCCCCTCAGCACAGTCTACTGTGCATGGGTGGCAGACCCCTGGCCTGAGAGCTCCTGACTGGGTCAGGGGTTCCCCCTCCATGTACCTTGCAGGATATGTCTGTCAAGGTTTTTTACGCCACTGCTTAGGTTTGGAGTTGTGCTAGTAAATCTCAACATCCAAAGTCCAATACTTTCTTCTCCAGCATTGTTAAGTTTGGTGTGAGAATAATAAATCTGCTACCCTTGTCCCCCACAAAGTCTAAAACGTTTCCCAATGTGGCTATGTTTAGGTGGAATAATGCATCTGACCCCCCACGCCCCCAAATTCCAACAATTTTCCCAATGTGGTTAAGTTTGAAGTGGGAATAATAAATCTAACTCCTCCAAAATCCAGCACATTCCCCAATCTGGTTAAGCTTGGAGTGGGAATAGTAATTGTGAACCTGTAGAGTTCCTGTGTAATATAGAATGTGGGAGCAGGAGCTATGGAATGTATCTTTGCAAGAAAGGGGCAGTTGGAGAAAGTGAACTGGAATGGGAGAGCTGGAGGTAACTCGACGTAGAATAAACTTGGAGTTATAACTAATTACTGATTGGAGGATTTCTACAGAACTGGTGAAGGAGGAAAGTCTGAGTAGGGGGTAGAAGTGGGAGTGCCTCTACACCTGGATAAAAGACAGTAAGTGAATGGCAACAATAAAAGGCTGCTTCATGAGTAATTACCATGTGTGAACGAATCCAAATGAGTGAACACCAAAGTCTGCTGTAATTAAATTGTTGTGTGATCTGAACGTAGGAAGCGCAGCATCTTACAAGGACATAACGCAAGACTTACATGAACTTGCTGCGAGTTCTTCACAGAGGAACTTGAACTAATTAAGTATTTGTGGTTGGAGTGCTGGGCCGCATTGAAAAGGGAGATAATACTTATATTATGTGATTTGCCATAACACATAGCTGTCCGGAAGTGAACCAACGTATTATCTCATAAAATCAGATATTTGCAGTAACAGGCATCCAGAATCATTTTATAATCAGTATCTTTCGAGCTGTTGAACCAGTGTGTTCTGTGTGTCTGCACTGCATATAAGACTTCAAACAAATAATTAGTATATGCATCTGATACTTGGATATATTGGAGGTACTTTTTGAACTGTTGTTGTTGAAATGTTATTTTCCATTTATCTGACTGCATCAATTCGCACTGCACCATTTCATGCGTGACCAGCTGAATGCCATTTGAATCTAAATACACTGCGCACCTCTCGGAACTATCTGCGAATGAAAGCCCACGGACGCATGTGAAGCACAACAGTTCATAAACCTTCTTGACCAACAAGGATTACCCCTTTATGCCAAAGTAACATGCTGTTTCAGAGTGAGAAACAGTGCCGCTCCCCATTATTTCCCACATTCCTCATGACTGTGAAAGCTTTGATGAGGGCCACCTCGATGACTCACCACAGAAAATGAGAAAACTCTATGATTAAAGAGCAGACATCACGTGTTTCTACTTAAAGGAAAATACATTATTGTTTCAAAGTCTGCCTACAAAAGAACAGGAAGATAAGGAAAACTGCCTACACGAGAAAGAAAGGAGGCACTAACAAAACATATTGAGGTAATCTACAAGGCAAAGACAAGAAGTGGTTTCCTGCATTTTTATGTTATTTTAACTTGTTATGGTAGTTTGTTTTGTTAAATTGTTATGGTAGCTAATTATTTTGATTAATTTTATTAGTTTTTTAATTTTATTAACCATTATAATTACCTTGCGGGATCATAACAATTGAGTATTCTATTCAGTTATAAGGTGCTATTGTACTAAACTGTCTACACAAAGGTATTACCATTGTAATGGCTGACCAAAGTTTAATCTCACCACCAACATTTCTTATTACTCCTGGTGAAACGTCAATACCATGGAAACAAAGGAAGAAATTGCTTCCCACTTACATGTTAGCCATTGGAGCGGACAAGTATAGTCATGCACGAAGACAATCAATTTTACTCCATCATCTAAGTGTTGAAGGATGACAATTATGATGATCTTCCTGAAATCTTCTTGGGCTTTGGAGTAGGTCAACCTAATAATGTGCATGAAATGACTTTACAGATGTTGGATGTAAGTTTTGTGACTAAAATAAATATTTTACTAGAGTGACACAAGATTTTTCTCCAGAGTACAAGAATTAGAGGAAGACATTACATCCTACATAGTGGCTTTAAGGGGATTATCATTAACATGTCAATATGAAGACTTAAATGATTCTCTCATACAAGACCAAATAGTGATGTGCATAAATAATAAAAGATTGAAAGAGACATTATTGTTAAATTATCCCACATTAGAGGAGGCATTAGAGATTGCCTAAGGTTTAGAACATTCCCAACAATGGATAAAAGGGATGGATAAAAGTAGTGGCAGTAAGTCACTAAAGGACCAATTTACTACTAAGATATCGGACGTGCACATGCCAATAGAAACATTTACTAAATTAGTCAGTTGCAGGAAAAAGATGATAAAAAAGCACAAAGCCAATTGGTATGACAAAGAATGAATGCTGGAGTGATTAAGGGGGTGATTCTGAGACTGGCGGGCGGCGGAGGCCGCCCGCCAGTCTTCCCCCGACAAAATACCGCTCCGCGGTCGCAAGACCGCTGAGGGTATTTTGAGATTTGCCCTGGGCTGGCGGGCGGCCGCCAAAAGGCCGCCCGCCAGCCCAGGGCAAATCTACCTTCCCACGAGGACGCCGGCTCCGAATGGAGCCGGCGTAGTGGGAAGGTGCGACAGGTGATGTTGCACCCGTCGCATATTTCAGTGTCTGCTTTGCAGACACTGAAATACTTTGTGGGGCCCTATTACGGGGCCCCTGCAGTGCCCATGCCATTGGCATGGGCACTGCAGGGGCCCCCAGGGGCCCCGCGGCACCCCCTACCGCCATCCTGTTCCTGGCGGGAGACCCGCCAGGAACAGGATGGCAGTAGGGGGTGTCAGAATCCCCATGGCGGCGGAGCGTGCTCCGCCGCCATGGAGGATTCTCCCGAGCAGCGGAAAGTCGGCGGGAGACCGCCGACTTTCCGTTTCTGACCGCGGCTGAACCGCCACGGTCAGAATGCTCGATGGAGCGCCGCCAGCCTGTTGGCGGTGCTCCCGTGGTCGGTGACCCTGGCGGTCACCGACCGCCAGGGTCAGAATGACCCCCTAAGTGTTACCGGTCTGGTGCCCCTGGTCACATTGCATTTAGTACCAAATGCATGGCAAGGAATGTCACATGTATGAACTGCAGCAGGAGAGGACATTTTGATAAGGTTTGTAAGTCAAAAGATACATTGCTAAAAGTGAAGGAAATATATGACACATGAAAACATACAAGAGCTTGTGGAGGATAATGATGGCCTTTAAAATTGTGAGAATATAATTGGCACAGCTTGCTTAGTCTTGAATGTGAATAAGGAGAGCACTGATAAGTTGGAAAAACCTAATTGCAACATAAATCTTGATGACTGAGTGTGAGAATGTTGGTGGAATCAGGGAGCTGGTATACATTGTTGGCAAAGGAAACTTACAGTGAGAATTGGAAGGACATTATTCCAGAATGGAATAAAGCTGATATCAAAGCTAAGGGACATGGTGGAAAGACTATTGATATATTGGGAATGAAATGGATGGTAATATGTTTCAGTACAAAGATGATATTGGGTCGACTATATGTAACAAAACAGGGATCCGACCTTCAAGGTTGGCATCACCAAAAAGGTCCCAACATAATTTTAAACCCCAATGCTGAAAAAGGTGTCATGACTTTGAAGTACAAAATGTGAAAACTACTGAAGTAACCGGGGGCGTTACGAAAAGACTTTAATGAGAAGATATCCTGAAGTATTTACTATTGACTTGGGGAACTTTAGAGGTGTTTTGCACAGAATAATTGTACAGAAGAATGCTACTCCTGTAGTAGACAAAGAAATAACTGTTCCTAATTTAAAGAAGGAGCCTTTTGTCAGGGTCACCAGATCCTCGGGGTCTGCGCACGTTCCCAACACGTCCACCACTGAACAGCTCCAAGACTCTGATAGATAAATCACAGAGGCTAAGAGAGTTCAAGAGGGGAAGAGGGGATTAGGAAGGGAAACAGCTGGGAAGGAGACCTGTAGTAAGAAAAAGGTTAAAACACACAATATGAAAATTATATCTCCTGAAATCAATACTAGACTATGATTCTAAGCATAGTCATTCTGAAAACATGAACAATCTAAGAATTAATTTAAAATGACTAGGTTTCAAGATGGCCGGATACCTGTAAGGGAATCATGATGGATTAAATGAAAACCTTCTTATTCAAGTACTTTCCTTTACATGAGAATCAGAAAAACGTTCTGACTAAATTTTAAACCAGTCATATAAATCCTTTTTTGAGAATGCATACTAGGACCATACAATATTGCATCTAGACACTCTGATCTTCTGTGTACTCTTAAAATGTTTCAACACAAATTGCGCATATTGTAGATTTATATATATATATGTAGTAAACACCGTAAAAGGATTGTGCACCATGAATAACACAATATGGATTCAGGAAAAACAAATCACATAACTTGTCGCCTCGAATATTACATGATAAATATCTTAGAATAGTGGCATACAATAAACAACATGAATTAAACTCGAGGAGAGAATCGTGCGTCTTGCCGATTCGAGTGTCAACATGTGAAAAGCCAAGAAATGGTAGTACGCAATGAATATCAAAGTCAAATCATCATTAAACGAATTGCGCGTGTTGCCGATTCGTAAACCACGATGTAAATGCCAAGAAATAACAGCTCACAATGAATAGCAGGATCAAAGTACAATGAAACGAATCGCGCGTCTTTTGCCGATTCTTAAGCCACCATGTAAATGTCAAGAAATGGTAGTACGCAATGAACAAAAAAGTTAAAACACCATAAAACGAATCGCGCGTCTTGACGATTCTTAAGCCACCATGTAAATGTCAAGAAATGGTAGCGCGCAATGAACAACAAAGTTAAAACACCATAAAATGAATTGCGCGTCTTGCCGATTCTTAAGCCACCATGTAAATGTCAAGAAATGGTAGCGCGCAATGAATAACAAGATTAAATTATCATGAAATGAATCGCGCGTCTTGCCGATTCGCAAGTCACCCTGCAAACGTCACAAACACTTAAGCGCATATTTCACACGCGCAAAGTACTCTGTCAAATCATAAAAGAATTAGGCCCAAGAACATGAGAGTTCTCGATAACGGCGTCGGGAGGCCAGCCCAACCACTGTCTTACCGCCCAGAACAAGGATCTCCAAATGAAGAATGAAAGTCAGATGTCCGGAAGATCAAATAGGCCACCGGGACAGGAGCTCAGGAAGTAGCTGCTGCTCTGCACCGGGACCTCTGAATAGTGAGCACTTGGAGCTGGGCTGGCTCCTTTTTATAGAGTCTTGGCCCAGCCCACAACCACACCCAGGCATGTTGCAGGGGAAGTCTCTAGAAGACCCTGGAAAGGGACCACACCCTAACACACTCTGAAAGCCTGCAGCAATACATTGCAAATGGACAGCATTTGTAAGCACATTAAAAATAAGTCTTCAGGATTGAACTCTGCAATGCAAAAGGTTAAACAACAACATATCAGCACAATGCATAAATTACGTTGTTTTGAGAGTGCTGGGTTTTTGCATTCTAGTCGCCAATAGAGCGCGCACTGCCCTGGTGTTGACACCTTTGCAGACTAAACAAAATAAATTACTAGAGCAAGCATCTTAGATCCTATCGAGTCTTCTGAGTGTCTGGCACCCATAGTTGTGGCTCTAAAGGAAGGGGACAAAATTTGATTATGTGTTGATTTATGCGATCTGAACAGGAGCATATGGATGGACAGACACCCACCGCCCAATATTTTAGAAATGCTGACAGCTAGGGGTGGAGGTAAGGTATTTAGTGTAGTAGATATGTCCGCTGCATACCATCAAATAGACTTGCATGAAGACTATAAGCTTGTCACACCACTGGGAGCCTTCCACTATTGTAGAATGCCTTTTGGATCAGCATTGGCCTCAGCGGTATTCTGAAGGATGATGTAACACATATTTCAAGGACTGAAGAGATTCTATGTTTACAAGATGATATCTTGATTGCAGGTAAGAACAAAGAAGCATATGATAAATTGATAGACAAAGTAATGAAACGCCTCAAAAAGCATAGACTAACAATAAAAAAAAGAGAAAATTTAATTGAGAAAACTGCAAGTCCCTTATTTAGGACATGAAATTTCCAAGGAAGGAATAAGACCAAAACGAAGTATTGTAATGGCTGTGGAGAAGGCACCTACAAATAAAGACCACTTAAAAACCTTTTTTAGGATTAGCAGAATATTGTTCTAAATTTGAGGTAAGATTCACGGAACCTTTGAGACTGTTAATGAGAAAAGGATTTAATTTGGATGGGATAAGAAGTGCAACATGGCATTTAACAAAATAAAGTATGGCATTCATCAAGCTCCCACATTGGGTCATTTTGATGTGATGGCAAAAACTTACATAACTACAGATAATAGTAATGTGGGGATAGGAGCTGTGTTGACACAAGTAAAAGATGGTGCTAACGCAGTAAATCCTAACTATTTAGTCATTACAGACTAGATAGTGGATTTTATCCCCTACGTCGACAAACTGAAACCAGTTTGCATTAAAGATAACGTCATAATAAACGTCATAAGCAAAACTAAAAATAAACATATAATAATCGATTAATACTTCAATAACCACACCAATTTAATAAGAAGTTAAGAATTTATTTCCCTAGATTAACAATGCTAATGTCACGAAAATTATTCTCAAACTCAAATGATGCATGTATAGAAACAACAATGGCTGATTTAATCTGCACATGAATCTAAGTTTAATTAGTGCAAACAAGCACAATAACGCACTGTTATTACACAAAACAATAGCAATATAATTTGAGCAAGAGAAATTGAATACATTGTATTTAATAAAGAAAGACATCAATAACCATCCAGAAGTATGACAATAACACCTCACTAACCACTAATTAGCATTAACGTGTTGGGCTTCATGTAAAAAGAATTTAGTAACATAAATTTAGAAAAATATCTAACTAAGGAACTAACAAAATAGCAGCAGTATTATGTTTTCAGCAGTTGGTACCTGAAAAACAAAAGACAAATAACAAAATACATTTCATACAATTACTCAATCACTAAGGTGTTCAGCAACAACGCAACTTCGTCAGGGGGGCAGCAACATCAGACATCAGGATTGGAACAGGAAGAAAGTGTGGGGTATAGTTTAGAATTTAGAATGTAAGATCACTAAACCATTATATATTTGTTCAGTATTAAACAGACTAAGAACACTCAGAAAATATTAAACAACAGCATTGTCACAATACAATGAATGTAGTCATTTTGTACAGATAACATATTCAGTGACCTTGCATCTGCTTTAGTCCAGCAGAGGCGACTAAATATGGACTCCGCTGCAATTCTGACATTTATTTTAGCAAAGAAACACACTCTTTTGAAAAAGACAAAAATTATATGTCATTAGCTTGAGTTAGCATGGAAAAACATAAAGTAGGCCTTACACATGATGGTGACCATCAAGTCGATCACAAAACTTGACTTTCCAGAAAAATTAATACACACTGGTTGATATATCAAAGTATGAGTATTGTTACATATGTGAAAAATATAACATAAAAATATATGCTCTTAAAATGGCAAGAAAGAATAATTGGTTTTGCGTCTAGATGTCTCTTAAAAACAGAATATTCATATTCTGTTATTGAGAGGGAAACTTTGCCTTGTTTCTGGGGACTCAAACATTACAGGTACTCTATGTGGGAATTACCTTTGAATGTTATAACAGATAATTAGCCTTAAATTCATTTATATAATGGAGAAAAAGTAATGTAACACTAATAATATCCAGGTAGATGTTGTAGGTGTTGGAATGCAATTTTGAAATGGAATATGTACAGGGTTTGAAAAATGTAACTGTTGTTTGCCTATCCAGAACGCTTGTGGGGAAACTGAATCAGGGTGAAGAAGTAGATATTGATGCAATGATAGCATGAAATTAAAAAAAAGGCTCCTGGAAAGGTACTATGGGACACGGCAATGTCAAAGGATGTTCTGTTCCAAAAAGTGAGATGGTGTTTCTCTGAAGGATGGGATGACAGTCAGGCCTGTAAAATCCAACTAAATGTTTATCACAATGTGAAAGATGAATTGAGTGCATATGATGGGGAAACTATGGAGGAGAAGTCAAATCATACCACCCTAAGGAAATTGCACATGAAGGACATCTTGGGCACAATATGATGAAAAGAAGGGTTCAGCAGTCTTTTGGATGGCCTGCAATGGACAAAAGCATTGAAAGTGTGGATAAAGAATGCTGTGCATTTACTAATAGTGACAGGATGAAGGTAGTAAGTCTACCTCCCTTGAGCTGTGTGAGTTTACCCAAGAAGCCTGGGGAGAAGGTAGCTATTGATGTTCTCTGTCATATTACCAAATTTGCTGTAAGAAGCAAATCTATGATGGTCTCCAATGATTATCATTCTAAATGGTTCAACATAGAAAGTACTGGTTCTATTGATACCAGGAAAGGGATTAGGTTTTTGGAGAAGATGTTTATGGGCTGAGGTATTCCTAAAGTATTGTTTTCCTACAATGTGGTGCAATTCATTTCCAGGGACATGAGGGAGTTCTCAGATAGAATGGGTATCAAGCATGAGAGAGTTGATTTATTTAGGCCTCAGGCCAATGGATTAGTTGAAAGGATCAACCGCTTGACTATGGAGAATATCCAGCTCTCTTTAGCCAATGATTTGTCAGGGAGAAGTGAGTTGAAGAAGCTGACTTGGGCATATAGGATAACACCTCGTTCTGTAACAGGAGTATGTATCACCATTCATATCCTTGATAGGTAGAGAGCCGGGTTTGAAAGAAGTTCCAGGATGGTTGAGAGACAAGGAATGTGTGTGGGTTGGTAGGTGTACTGTGGAAAGGGATATGATGGAAAGACAACAAAAAAACCAAAGAGCATTATGTAACTAGAAGGGGTATAAAAATTGTAGAAATCAGGACAAATGACTGGGTGTGATGAGGGAGAAAGTAAATTCTCCAAACCAATGGAAGTAAAAGGTGTAAAGAAAAGTTGTCATTTTGGTGGATGGATCTGTGTGGAATATGGGGAATCTAAAGAAATATCCACAAGGATTCATGAACAGTGAATTGTGAGAAAACAATCCACACTGTGAAATTTAAAATTCCATTTCTTTATCTACTTTGCTGCATTATGTAATTAGTTCACATGTTTGTTATTCGTTATACATTTATGTATCTGTTGAAAGCAAAGTGGGGAGATATGTAGAGTTGATTGAATGTCCTATGTGTGGGAGCAGGGTCTAAGAAATGTATCTTTACAAAAAGGGGTGGAAAGAGAAAGGGAACAGGAGAGGGAGAGCTGGCAGTAGCTCAATGTAGTATAAACTTGGAGTTATAACTAATTACTGAATGAAGGATTTCTATAGAACCCCTCCAAAGTCCAACAAATTCCCAAGTGTAGCTAAGGGTGGAGTGGGAAGAATAAATCTGACCTTACAAAAGTCCAATACTTAAACCAATGTGGATAGGTTAGGAGTGGGTATAGTAAATAAGAATCCCCCCCACCAAAGTCCAACATTTTCTCCAGTGTAGTTAAGTTTGGAGTGGGAGTTGCAGTAAAGTAGACCTTCTACAAAGTATAACTCTTTGTTTAATGTGGCTACGTTCTTATTCTGAAAACATATGTGCATCATTTTACAATAATAATATTTTATTGTATTTTAAAAAAATATGTTTATAACAGAATGATTGCCATTATACATTTGAAATTGTTGTAGTGTACATATACTTTTATTTTTAGTGACACCATTTTCATTAACATGATGCATAGCCATTTTTACCAAACATGTAATTTTGTACATTACTTATATTTGCTGAACATTATCATATAGTAAAATATAGTATACCAATTGATATTATTTTTTATCAGTATTTTTAATATATAGTTGGATATAAAGCATTTTGTAAATTTTTCCAAGACAGAAACAATTGCTTACATTTCACTTGTTCCTTATTGTTTTATAAACAATAAATAAATTACATTATTTTTATTTTGATTTCTGTGTGATCGAAGCCTCTTTAATTGTTCTGCCATTTTTTCCAGTTTTCATGATTCTGTAGTCTTTCTTCATCCATATGGGCTGTTAGTGATGTTTGCAGTCACGGTTTCTCTTCACTCGTCTCCAGTTCAGGTAAGACTATCTTTAACTTATTTTGTGGGGATTTAGTGGTAGGGTGCAGGAGTTTGGACTTAGTTAAGCTAGTCTTTACTATTGGATGTTTTTTTAGTGTATGGCTTTTTTGGCGTAGTAGGTGTTAGTAAGTTTATGGTCGTGAGGTGGACTCATTGTGATATGTAATGCGTATTTGTAGTTTATCTGCATTCTATCCTTTAACATTGTTTTAACACATTTTACTATGTGTGTTTTATGAGAGGGTTGTAAGTGTAGCTGGGTGGGATTATATGTTTTTAATTTACATGTTTGTTTTTCAGATCAGAGTTTATTAGTAACCTTGATGTATTTTCTTTGGATTCCATTGATTATTGTAGTTATATTGGATATTCTATTTTCTCTAGTTTCTATATGCA
This sequence comes from Pleurodeles waltl, assembly GCF_031143425.1. Classification (NCBI taxonomy): domain Eukaryota; kingdom Metazoa; phylum Chordata; class Amphibia; order Caudata; family Salamandridae; genus Pleurodeles; species Pleurodeles waltl. The sequence goes on along the minus strand of NC_090450.1, from coordinate 73,266,072 downwards.
AATATGTAAATAGAGAAAATAGGACATCCAATATGACTTCAGTAATCCATGGAATCCATGTTTGGTCGCTTTTTTATCTATTTTTCTTGGAATTGCATTTTTCCAATTGTCAATTTACTGACTGTGACTTCAACTACAAAATACTAAGTGTTATTTTATTAATTTATGGTTTTGATTGGACAATGTACATTTTTTCACAGTTACTTTTTTTTATCCCTTGTGTATATATATTAATTTATATATATATATATATATATATATATATGTATATATATATATATATAGTAGTATATGTGAGGAATGTGTTTGTTTATTGAAAATAATGCTGATTATTTTGCTTGCATATTTATTAATTGATAAATATTTATTATAGTAAAATGTAATTATCAATCTGAAGTTTTCTCTTTTGAATTATTGTTTTATTCAGATCGATGCGTCTTTGTATTTTATCTGCATACTATCCATTTAACATTGTTTTAACACATTTTACTATGTGTGTTTTATAAGAGGGTTGTAAGTGTAGTTGGGTGGGAATATTTGTTTTTAATTTGCATCTTTTTTCAGATCGGAGTTTATTAGTAACCTTGATGTATTTTCTTTGGATTCCATAAATTATTGTAGTTATATTGGATATTCTATTTTCTCTAGTTTCTATATGCAAATATGTAAATAGAGAAAATAGGACATCCAATATGATTCAGTAATCCATGGAAACCATGTTTGGTCACTTTTCTATCTACTTGTCTTGGCATTGCATTTTTCCAATTGTCAATTCACTGACTGTGACTTCAACTACAAAATACCAAGTGTTATTGTATTAATTTATGGTTTTGATTGGACAATGTTCATTCTTTCACAGTTACTTTATTTTATCCCTTGTGTATATATATATGAATTTATATATATATATATATATATATATATATATATATATATATATATATATATATATATATATATATATTAGTATATGTGAGGAAAGTGTTTGTTTATTGAAAATAATGCTGGTTATTTTGCTTGCATATTATTTAATTGATAAATATTTATTATAGTAAAATGTAAGATTGGTGTACAGGATGGCTCGAATATGTGACAGAACAACTAGGTCCTAAACAACTATAGCCTAAACCTCTAATGCTAAACAACTAAAAAGTCTCTACAACTAAGTACAGAACAACTACTGCCTAAACAACAACTGTGCCTGAATAACAATTGCCTGAACAACTAATATACATATATATATATTCTAAACAACTAATAAACCATAAAAACCAAAAAGAAAACCTTATCTTAAAAGTTGTTCAGGCAATTGTTATTCAGGCACAATTGTTGTTTAGACAGTAGTTGTTCAGTACTTAGTTTTAGAGACCTTTTAGTTGTTTAGCAGTAGTGGTTCAGGCAAGTAGTGGTTTAGACCTAGTTGTTCAGGATGTTTCCCGGATGGCTCCAAGCTGTCCTCTACACTGCTCCTCATGTGCTGAGGATGGCTCCAGGCATTCCTCTCACCCAAGGCAAGACATCCATCTTGTGTTCACACCAGAGGAATTTCCTTTTTTTAGCCGAGCAGCTGGTGAAGAGCATCCCCAGCAGCCTGAAACATTGTTTTTTTCAGTATGATGATGAACAGCACACAAGGCACACTGACATCTTTACAGTTAGAGCTGACCGACTCATTTCACTTTCACTGAATCAGTGCTCGGGGCATATCTCAGCCCCTGAGCACTGATTCAGACAGGGGAGGTATCATTTTAAAGGGGAGAATCTCCCCTTTCCAATAATACCATTCCCTAGTGCATCCCTACTTAGGGATTGCCTCAGGAGGACGATCCCCAAGCAGGAATCCACCCACTAGATGCCAGGGAGAGGTGGAGCGGTGCCTTGGGCAAGTGCTTGTGCCCCCCCCTTGCTGGTTTTTATTGTAGTCTTTCTGTCCCCCCTGGGGAGGAGATGGGGGCAATTACCAGAATCTTTCCTCCTGGGGGGAAGAAATCCCACTATACACAAGGGATTACTGTTTACGTGTATATTTATAGGGGAGGGGGAGTTCAGCATGGGCATGAAAATACCCTCACCCCAGGAAATGGTGAAAATAGTCTTTCTGTCCCCTAAGGTGCAGATGGGGACAATTACTCCCTACTGCCACTCCCGGGGGGGCAGAAAGGCCACTAAACACCAGGGATTAGGTTTCTTTTAATTGTAGGGGGTTTCTTCAAAGCATTGGCATGGCCACACCCCTGCACCCAGACAAATGGCGAAACAGTTTTTCTACTACCGTGGCGGGGCAGCTGGGGGTAATTACCCATGACCTTGCTAGCTCAGGGTGGCAGAACGCCGACTAGCAGCAAGGGATTTCTTTCAAATATAGGAGTGTGGACTGGTCTTACTGCCCCCCCCCCAGAGGCATATAAGGTAATTACCCCAGATCTGGCCCCTAGGGTGGCAGAAATCCACTGTATAGCAGCAATATATATTTTTAATAAAAATAATGAGGTGGGTTTTCCCAGCCTAACATCAGGCCCAAAACCTCAATAGTATTTCTCCCCCCTGCAGGCAAAAGCATCCCTTCCCAATGGCAAGTAAGAGGACATTTGTTTATTTTGGGTGTTGTTTTTACAAATGGCCTGGAAAGTTTGGCTAACTCCCAGTATCATCCCACTTGCAATGGTGAACTGCTGCACTTTTTGGGCTTGGGTAGGTTGCCACCTGGAAAACCCTACCAGACCCAGACAGTTCTGAATATTAGACGTCTGGGGAAGCTCAGGGTGGTGTGCTTTGCATGATCCTGCACCATTTTCTTACCCACAATGCCCTGCAAACCTCAAATGGTCAGTAAAAAAGCACATTTTCCTCACATTTCTGTGAGGAAAACGTCTGGAATCTATGGGGAGTCACAAATGTCCTACCACCTAGAAATTCCTGAGGATTCCTGAGTTTCCATCACAGAAATATAAGGGAAATGCATGATTCCAGGCAACATGTTAAGTTTGCAGGGCATTGTGGTTAAAAAGAACACATTGGATCCATGCAAGTCACCCCATCCTGGAGTCCCCTAGGTGTCAAGTTTTAAAGAATGCACCGGTTTTCTAGGTTTCCCTAGGTACTGCCTCAGCTAGGGCTAAAAATACCCAGCTGTGCATATTGCAAAAAACAGACAGTTTTCAGTGTAAATATTTGATGTACCAATTGTGGTACCAATTTTATTGTGAGAATTAGGGGAATTAGGGAAGTTAGGGGAATTAGGGGAACACAGAATAGAATAGTAGAACAAATGTCATTACTAATTGTATTTCACTGCATTTCCAGTGCTTAATTTGTGCAGGTGATTTCCAGCGCTCAGCACCTGCTTTTATTTGGCAGGGCTGGTGCTATAAATTTCTTTCACGTGGCAGTGGTGGTGAACATAATGTTTCAAAAATACATGCAGAAGGCTAGGCCACTGTACCTTTCCCATTCTCTCTATGTTGCTGTCTCTCTCACCCATTCGTCACCACATGCACCACTGGCTGACACACTAAAAATTTAAAAAAGCACACAAGATCTCAAAGAGCCTTCTTTATTTCTGTGTTTAACATGCCTACCCCTCCCACAGGCTTTTGGAAGCATGCTAGAGAGCCTCTTCAGGGAATATGGATCGAAAGAACGCTGAAACCTTCATATCCGTTCTCTGTCACATAGGCCTTCTGCAGCACCCTATTGGTTACTAAAGGTCTAGGGGACTGACGGGAAGGGTGTTTATGTTTTCTCCATTTATACCTAATCGGATGCAGACAGAGGAAAATTCTACAAATGACACATGCCTCACATCAAAAGCCCCCTGAACATGCCAGTTTCAAATGGGAACCAGATTTTCAGCAAGTCGGCATTGAAAGAATGGATGCATCTATAGATAAGTACTTTTGGGGCTACTGTATGAGACAACCCTATATTACTCAAGGGTCATCACCAAGGCTGCTGGGGTTAAATGCTCTGGGCTGTGCAGCAGGCAAAGTGCGGGAAAAATTAAAAACGCTATCATTATGAAAAAGGGAGTTGAGGGCTCCGAGTAAGCCCAGAGTTCCCCGGTAGATTAGTCAGTCATTACGTGGCTTGTGAATGTGCATGACTATTGCAGTACAGTGTGCTGGGATCTGTAGAATGGAAAGCGAGGAGAATTTTTTCAGCATTATCCATATTTTCAGCACATCAAAGGATGCGAAAGCCAGATATTTTGCTTGGCAAAGCACACCACAAGATAGCCTGAATGGTGAACCATTGATCATATGTGTATTCTGAGCAGATACAACATACAGGTGCTGTGAGTTCTGCTTGAAATAGCCCCATACAACTCTTTATTCTGCATGGGAATGGCATCCTGACAGGTTTTTCTTTAGTGCACGTGCACCACAACTGAATATTCCACAGGCAGAGCACCTGCCTGCACGGTGTCAGTGGAACAACTATCTTATGCTAGTGGATTGATATGTTTACTTTTCAGTCCTACCCAAGCATATTTCAAAAACCCTGCAAGCAGAATAATCATTTCTATTTGTTGATTATGCAACTATGGGACTGATTTATGGTTTGGCAGATGGGTTACTCTGTCACAAATATGACGGATATTCCGTACAACATATTACCAGTTCCACAGGCTATATTGGGATCGTAATATGGTGGATGGGATATCCGTCATGTTTGTGACAGAGTAACCCTATTCACTAAACTCTAAATCATTCCCATAGTTCCATAACAAGCGGGCCCCTTGTGCGCAAGAGAAAGCTTCAATCTTCTAACTACGCAGATTTGCAACTGCAACATGGGAAGAATTACAGAAAATATATTTGAAGCACTTTGCTGCTATTATTTCAAGACCAATGAGATGATAGCAGGAACTTGTGGGATAAAGTATTTTATATTGCAGGTGGACTGCAAGGCAGTCCTTTTCAAAACCCTAGGTGTTATTGAAGTCAATCTTTTGTGTGATGAGGAAAGCTTTCACTGCTGCTTCTGTTTCTTTGCTCTATTTGGGTCACTGAAAGATGTGCAATGATACTGCCTATATTGTTTCAAATATGTGCCTGAAGGAATATTCCAACTGTATTTGTGCATCGGCAAGTGGCTGGCATTTAAAGCTGTTATTGGGATTTGGAGGGTCCCGCGGAGAGCAGATACAGTCTAGTCTCTCCGCTGGATCATTCGGGAGGCAGAAGAGACACAGCATGGAGGGGATTGGTGGAGAGGTACGTGGGGGAGGGATAAGGGGGGGGTTATATAGGGTGGAGAAGGGAGGGACCGGCTTCTTCCGCACCATGCCAGCCTTGTCCACAGTGGAAGTTTTTGGCCGGTCCCTAGGGAATTTGCCACAGTAAGCATAGGATGTTTCTAGCAGCATGGCCCATGGCCACGACGCCGCAGCAGTGCGGGTCATGCTTCGCTTCATTGGCGAAGCCGACCACGCTGATTTACTCAGGCCTGGTGTCCTTGACACTGGGTAGGGATGTCGCTCCCTGCGTGCGCGGCATCCACAGTTGCGGCCTGCACATCCCCTGAGAGGCCCAAAAGAAGGAGATCGGCTGGGGGGAGAGGACGTGGAGCGTCCGCCTCCCGAGCTAGCACTGCTACTGCCGGCCCCACTGGGCCTATATTAACACAAGTTGAGGGTGGGGGGCGGGTCCTCCAGTGGGGGATGCCTTTACGACTTATTTGGAGCCTGCCGAACATGAGCAAGGGCATGCTCCTATGTGTGAGGCAGGCTTGGGGGCTGGCCCTAGTGATGTAGGCAGTCTCCCTCCAGCAGGCTGTGGTTATTGGCAGGTGGCCCCACATGGGGGGCCAAGTGGGGCCCCTGCAAAGAAGAAGGGGACTGGAAGGGGCATGCAGGCCCCTAGGGTTATTACAGATGCAGATTTGGATGAGGTGCCTGTGGAGGGGGGTCTGGGGCAGACTGGGCCCATGGGGGCTCAACCGAGGCCCTGGAATTTGGTGGCCCCTGGGGCCTCGCAGGCCCAAAAACGCATAAGGATTGGTCCTCTGTAGATATTGAGGCAAGGATGAGGGAACAAAGGAAGGCAGTGGCGGAGACGGAAGAGAGGTGGGCCCAGCTGTGCAGGGATAGGGAAGTGGCCCTGGAGAGGTGGAGGCAGCAAAAGACAAAGGTGGGCAGACAGAGGACTGCAGCTAGCGCATCACCTCGGGAGAGTTCAGGTAGCCGGGTATGGGTCCCAAGCGATGCGGGGGGCTGGCAAGAGGCTCATGCGGCCGAGGGGTCCACCAGCAGAATGGGCACGAGTGGAGCACATGGCCATGAGAGGCGCGGAGAGTACAAGCCAGCGAAAGAGGCTGGCAGCAGGAAGGTGACACCAACGTGGAGCAACATGGGCTCGGGACATTGATCAGAAACACTAGTGGGGTCTTCGGTGGCCTTCTCTACAACACAGGAATGTGTTGGCAGAAGGAGTGGTAGGGACCACGCGGGGCGTGAGCAGGACGAATGAAGTGAGGTTTTGGACGAGAGGGGTGCGGACGAAGAGTGTGCAATGGACGAGGAGGTAGTTGTGGAATGGGATTACGAGGAGGAGTCGGATGAATGGGAAGAAGGGGAGATTCGAGAAGGTGAGGTGAGCAGGGAGAAAGGAGGGGAAAGAGGGCACAGGAGCAGCGCAACCCCCTCTTCCAATTCTGTCTTACAGGTGACAACGGATAAGGGAGCATCGCAGGCGATGGCACGCAAAGAGGAGCGAGGCCGACAGGTGCCATCAGCGGCACAAAGGACAGTGCCCCGAGTTCAAGGTAAGGCAAAGATTTGGCACCATGAGTACGTCGATGTTTTTAAATTATTGCATAGGGACATACAAGCGAAAGAAGGTTCGAAGGAGGAAGAATGGGAGTTAGCTAGGCGGCCCCGGGCGCCAATTACCATGGATAATTGGACGTCTGCTTTCTTGATACATGCTAGTATATATATTGTGAGAAGTTTCTGGACAGGGTCATTGCGCTTTTCAAATATATGGACATCATAAGGAAAGCGCAAATGCATTTTGGGGGCTTTGCGTGGCTCAGGTATGATGAGGGGTTTAGGGTGTGGGTGAGTGCGAATCCAGATAAACCTTGAGGGGACGTAGACTCCGAGATTTGGATGCAGTGGATGTCTTCCTCGCATTCAGCAGCATCATCACATACCGTAGTGGACTCCCAGTGATTTACAAACCTTTTCCGTCCCGTCCTGCCCCAGCAGGGGTGGGGATGGGACAGCGACCCCAGACTCCTAACCAGGGCATGTTGGAAATTTAATAAGGGTTCCTGCTCCAGACAGCCATGTAAGTTCAAACATGAGTCCTCTAAATGGGGGGTTTAAGCACCCGGTCACCCAATGTTTCTCACTCAATAGCCCAGCGCAACAGTGGAGAGCGGCTACGGGTAGAGGAATGCAAGGCACTCCTGCGCCAAAGGGCACCTACGTCAATTAAGCTTGAGGTATTGCTGCCATGGCTGAGCTTGTACCCTGACAGGGACATGGCCAACAAGTTGGAATGGGGTTTTCAAGAAGGGTTTCAAATAGGTTACCAGGGGCCGAGACAAAGGAGATCGGCAGACAATTTGCGGTCTGCCAAAGACATGCCTCAAGTAGTAGTGGACAAATTGAAAAAGGAAGTTGCTGAAGGAAGGATTGAGGGCTCCTTTTTCGAGCGGACTATGGCTAACTTGATGATATCACCTTCCGGCTTGTTCGGGGGTGTGGTAAGGGGTCCCAGTTAGCTAAATGAGACATCAAGGCAGCTTGCAGGCTTTTGCCTATTCAGCGGGAAGATTTCGTCTATTGGGGATGCAGATGGACGGGGCGATTTTTGTGAACAGAGTCCTCCCGATGGGCTGCGCCATCTCATGTGCGCTTTTTGAGGTGTTCAGCACATTCTTACAGTGGGCTTTTGTGAAAGCGATCGGACATCGGGAGGTGACTCATTATCTGGATGATTTTTTTTTTGTGGGTAAGGCTGGATCCGACTCTTGTGGACAGGCGTTGGCAAGTTTTGAGAGACTGGTGGGGGGAATGGGCATGCCATTGGCTCCCTAGAAGACCGAGGGTACCAGTTGTGTATTGACTTTTTGGGGAATTGAGCTGGACACGGTGAGCCTCGTAGCCCGGATGTCGCACGGAAGGTTGAGGAGATTTTTGAGACAGGTTTCATACTCACATAAGATTGAATTGCGCAGGGCACAGCAGCTGTTACCTTACTTTTGCATGCACGCCCTTTTTGCAGGTGACTCGGGCTTGCCATGTCAGGCACTTCCCTTCCGCATCACAGGATTCAAGTGTCGGTGGGCTTGCGCAAAGATGTCCGAGTGTGGGAAACTTTTTTGACTCAGTTCAATGGGGTCTCAATGATGTTTTGTGAGGAGGATACGGTCTGGCAGGTGCAAATATTTACGGATGCTGCGGGGGCTTCTGGTTTTGGTCTTTTTTGGGATGGGAGGTGGTGGGCGGAACAGTGGCTGGCACAGTGGTATCAACAAGGCAGGAGTATTGACTTTTTGGAGTTTTTTCCACTATTGGTGGCTTTGTCGGTTTGGGAGGATGAACTGGCTAACAGGATGGTGGTGTTTCATGTGGACAACATGAGGGTGGTGGAACTAGTGAACAGGCAGAGGACGAAGAATGTGAGGGTGTTGCACTTATTAAGATGTTTCATGCTCAGATGTTTGCTGCTGAATGTTATCTTTTAAGCAGTGCACATTTGGGGGGTAAACAATGCTGTTGTAGATTCCCTTTCTGGTTCACAGTGGCACCATTTTTTCAGCTTGGCACCAGAAGAAAAGCCGCACAAGACAGCGGTCCCGACCGACATTTGGAAGTGAGGGGCGTGAGGATCATTGAGCTGGTAGAGATGTCCCTAGCTGAATCCACTTGAAAAAATTACCAACTGGCATGGTTGGAATTTCAGAGTTTGGTATATTTTGAAGGGAATTTTTGGATACAGAATGAGTCAGAGCTGCCTTCTCGTACTCTGTGTTTTGTGATGGTTTTAATCAAGAAAGGTTTGTCACCAGCCACGATTGGGGGCAAGTTGGCAGGTGTTTTTTTTTATGGAAAACTGTTCTTTGGTTGGGACCCAGCTAAAGACGATATTTTGAGGAGAATGCTGAAAGGGTAGTGTAACCAGGAGGAGTTTTGAGAAGGAAGTGAGGGAACCTATTACTTTTGAATTGTTGCTGGAGCTGTTGCAAGTTCCATGTGTTACCGGTTTGTTGTTCAGATGCGCGTGAGTGACTTTGTTTCGTCTGTGCATGGTTTGGATGTTTTTTGGGGCTTTTTGAGTGTCTGAGCTTTTGGGAGTAGGGAAGGAGGTAGGAGTGAGAGTGGCTGATGTTTGCTTGAGAGGGGGACGTTTGGGCATATGGTTGCGAAAGTCTAAGACGGATCAGATGGGACGGGGGAAATGGATTTGGTTGGAGAAAGGGGGAAATGCAGTGGCTTATCCAGTGATGGAGTGGTGCGCTTTTCAGGCACAGGTGCATAATGGTGAGGATGGAGTTCTTAGGCATGCCAATGGCACAAAGGTAACAGCTTTTCAATTGTTGGCAGTGTTGCGAATGGCGCTGCGACGCGTAGGGAGAAGGGCACAGTGCTATGGGACACATTCTTTCAGAATAGGTTCAGCTACCGCGGCGGCACAGTTGGGATGGGATTGGGCTCAGATAAAAGGCATTGGTAGGTGGAGCTCTAGCTGCTGTGAGCGATATGTACAGCCTTAGTTGGGGGGGATCGGGGGTTGGGGGAAGGGAACGTTGATGTATTGCAAGTGCTTGTCTGGCAATCTTGTTGATATTAATTCTTCTTGCAGGTTATGTAGAGGGCCCTAGGAGTGGAAAAATGGTCACTTGGATGGTGGGCCATTCATTTATACATTGGGCAGCTAAGTATGCAGAATGGCAGATCTATGGGCGATATTTGGTACTGCCGAGTTGCCGGCACAAAGTTGTATGGTGGGGGAAAAGTGACATGAGGTGGGGTAACCTGCTTCCTTTTTTAACATCCATGATGCCGAACTGGGGTTGCGTGGATCTACTGCTATTGCACCTGCGGGAAAATGATCTGGTAATGCTTTCCGGGCTCACCTTACTGCAACATATGCAACGGGATCTGGAGTTGCTATGCCAAAAGAAGCACATTACTTGCGTTGTATGGACTGAGTTTGTACCAAGGTGGAAGTGGAGAGGGGCTGTAAAGCATGGGGCTATTGAATGGGCTCGGAGGAAGCTCAGCAGGGCAATGAGGGTTTTCAGCTGGGCACACGGTATTAAAGCTTTGGAACATGAAGACATTACGGAAGGGGAAGCAGGTCTGTTTCGGGCCAATCTTTCGGAACTGGGTAATGCATATTATCTGACTGGGCTGCGCTTGATTGTGGGGGATTTGTTGGGCGAAAAGTTGTGGCTCAGAGGAGCAATATAAGGTTGCAAAGTTGCAGTTGGTTCGATGGTGGGGCAGCAAAACACCTAACGGGTTTGTGCTGAGTGGCAGTAGATCGGGGAGGGTGGAGAGCCAGGTGCGGGCCTGGCCACCCTTCCGGGGAGAGAAAGAAGCAGGTGAAGGATGACAGTGTGTGGGATGCCCGAAGCAAGCAGGGGATGAAAGGATAAGGGGGAATGTGTAGGTGAATTGAAGTGGAAGATGAGTGAACGGTGGCAAAGTGAAAGAATGAACAGAAAAGAGGAATGGGGAGAAGTTCAAAGGGTGGGGGGTTGTAAAGTTAAGAGTTTGAAGTTCAGTATACACAATGTTTATGTATAACATGCAATCCTGTCCTAAATAAATGGCCTTTAGCATTAAGTGAATCAGTGTGTTAGTGACTATATCCCGAAGCATGACTGGCACATGGTTGGGTGCCCTTGGATCTGTGGCTGACGCATCTCCGACATATCATGCAGCATACTAATTAGTACATGCTTTGTGATTGAAATAAGCATACTTAGTTTATAAAAATTTTTACTATGCTAATCACCTTTGACTTATTGTTCAGGTTTGCATTTCAGTTTTTTATTGCCTTTAGTTTTGTTACTTTCTTGATGTAATCGGACTAAAAGGAGATATGACATAAATTCCTGTAATGAATAGGGCTGTAAAGTAATTGATTGATGTGATAGCATTGTAAGAGGGTCAAAGGACATGTGATGTCACATCCGCTACCCCTAACATTTTGGGGAATTGACATCCATGGATTATGGATGCTCAATCAGAAACATATGCATTAAGGTTGTTAATCTGAGCTCTGCAGAGCTGAGACCTACAACATAACTCAGCACTGTGTAAAAACACCAGAAAAGGCAGGTTTGTTGTACAAGTTGTGTACCCTAATTTCCAAACTCCTGCCGCACTTACTCTGTTACTAAACCTGCAGGCTACCTCTTTCCAGACTTCAGCAATAGGACTTATAGTCAGCTGTACCTAATTCTAATACATACCTGTTGAGCTCCTCCCTCTTTGTAAAATCCTGTGTAAGTTGGCCAGGGTCCATGTCACCAGGACACTATTTTCCATTCATACACTTCGATTTTTACATGTCATTGTTATCAGCGTGTTTGTCCAAATAGCTCAATTAAAATTAACCAAGACTACAACTCTCAGAATGCACTATGTCAAAGCAAAGCCCATGAATGGAAAAGTAGTGTGCCAGTGACAAGAAGCCATCAGATCACTCTAATTCTGATATTCTCCTTGTCTACATACACCTGTAGCCCTATATGTCAATTATTTAGTAACATCACTTCCATCCCTTCTGAGAGACAGAGAGCCCGCTCCTTCAACTCTCCTGGTGCAAACATTCACATTTCTCATTGTTATTATACTACAATATATGGATCTTCAGCAATGTCTCTCTCTTTGAATTCCTGCTGGGCACTTGCAGCACTTTCTTCTTTCAGATTCCTGTGTGATCCCTCCCTCTGGGCGCATGCAGCAGCTTTCACTTCTATCATGTTCCTCCTTTATTCAGTCTACCATTTAGGTCTCTTGTAAAACTTTCCCCCTCCTTTTTGGTCCTTGAAATGCTTTGCCCATTTCATTTGAATCCTGTAGCTCTCCCTTTGTGCAGGCTGTTTTGGTTCTCCACGGCATCTACAATGTTGTTGTGCTGTGCCAGTTCCAGAAAAGTACACTTCCTTCTGATTAAATCCTTACCTCAGTTAAATGTAAGAGTCACCTTATTAGCAAGTTGTTATGTAGGTGGCTTTCAACCAGTAACAGTTTTGCACTTCTCTCTAATTATACTCTGTCATGTAGGTGCATAAGTAAAATGGCAAAAGTGACAGCATAATTCCTAGGATGCTTTGACCTGTTGAATATAAACTAGACACCCTTAGTTACCCTGAACGTATACAGAGAGAGCACAGCTTTGCTTGGGTCCTGTCCTCCCGTCTTGCTCCTTACTAGTTACCAGATATCACCATCTCCTCCCTACAGGACGTGGTAGACTACAGCTAAGTAGCTGTCTGAACTGCAATTGCAATATTAATGGTGTCTGAGGTGGTCTACTCATACACATAACTTCGGGGGACTTCAGTAAACAGAGTGGAACAAATAGATGAAATTCTGCTTCACTGAGGCAACTGAGCATGACAGAATAAAAGAATGCTACACTCTATCTATTAACATATTGCTTGATTGTACGCTCTTTTCACCTAGAGGTACCATAAAAAAGTTAAAGCCAGGTATTTGCTGCTAGAATCTGGGGCTTAGTTTTGCCACTGATATTCTTTAGGTGATCTAGTCAAAATAGAAAAAATGCACTGATTCTATCATCATGGTGCTAACAGCTATTACCTAGAACATCACCTTGTCATGATTTCAAAAAAGCACTGTCTGTTTCTAAGTAATGCTAGCTTAGATCTAGTAACAAATTAGCAATATGTGGGTGCTTTCATTGCATAATTGCTGATTGTAGCTATATCGAGAGCTACTTACTTTTGAAAAAGCAGCCAGGCAGGGAAAGCCAAAGTAAAGTCCCCCACTGTCATCAGGACTCCTATTTCCAGTGCTTAAATTGAGCCAGTGGTTGCAGGTGGTGGCCACCAGAACTCATTTTTGGGGACTGGGACAGATTGAGAGAGAAAGGCAGAAAAGGTATAAAGATGGAGGAAGAGAAAGACTGAAAAACAGAGACAAGAGGAGAAACCAGGGATGAAACAAAACCTGCAAAAACGAAATAGAGGGACAGGGAGCAGTTGGTGTTAGCTGACATAAATGTCAACCCAGCATTCGGTGCTGGTAACAAGCTTTTGAGAAAAGCTTTAAGCCCCAGCACTCATTATTTTACAAATTAAGCACTGATTTCCAAATATAAGCAAGTATGTAATAAAGAAGATGTTTCAAGAAATGCCCTCTAACTCACGTTAGTATCGGTACCCACAAATGTGTAGATATGCAAATAACCACTGTTTCTAAACTCCATATCTTGTGCCTATTTAACAAAATACATAGGTTTCTTTGATGCCTATTTTTCACTCTTTATATTTGCCATATGGATTGCTCTGTATCCGGTACACAATGAAAACCCATTGCTAGGTGCAGCTCGGTTATTGGCTCTGGGTACCTCGAGTTCCTGGAAAACCCACATACCCTATATATCACCACAATCAGAAGGGTCTAGCAGATGTAATGGTATATTGCTTTTGTAAATCAGCCATCAAGAAGTTGCAAATGAAAATGTTGTCACAAATGACCATTTTTTACCACAAAATTTCAATATTTATTTATTTCAACACTGAGGGCTTAAGTTAGAGTTTGGCGAAGGGGGTTACTCCATCACAAATGTAACAGATATCCCATCCACCATATTACAATTCCATTATATCCTATGGTCATCGTATTATAAAGGATGGGATATCCGTCACATTTGTGACAGAGTAACCCATTCACCAAACTCTAAATCAGGCCCTTAGTTTCTTTTAGAAAAACTCAAAGGATCTACATAAATTACCCCCTGCTGAATTCAGAATTTTGTCTAGTTTCCAGAAATGTATAACTTTCTGGGATCTACCATGGGTTTCACAACAGTTTCCAGCACAAACAGGCAAAATTATAGAGAAAAGTGGCTATTTCCCAGTAAAATGGCAAAACAGTTTTTAAAAATGTGGTTTTCTGAATCTAGTCTGTCCGTTTCTGAAAGCTCTGAAGATTTCAATTTCAGCACCGCAAGCCTTTTGTGGATGCCATCTGCAGCATAAAAAAAACAGACACTTTCTTCTACAGTACTTTTTTCCCATTCTCTCCCCCAAAAAAACAAAATGTAGCTATATTTTGGCTAATTTCTAATGCCCCCCCAGGGGAATCCACAAACACTGGGTACCTTTAGAATCCCAGGATGTTTAGAAAAAAAGGACACTAATGGGAAGGAGGTCGAAAGCACAAAAAATAGGAAAAAATTGACTATTTCACAGTAAAATGCCAAAACTGTGTTTCCAAAAAATTACTTTTCTGAATCGAGTCTACCTGCTCCTGAAAGCTGGGAAGTTGGGGATTTTAGCATCACAAGCCTTTTGTTGATGGTATCTGCAGGAAAAATACAGGCCTTTTCTTTTCAGCATTTTGTTCACAATTTTCCCTCAAAAAAACAAAATGTAGTAATAGTTTGGCTAATTTCTCAGCCCCCTCTAATGGAATCAACATACCTTTAGAATACCCAGGATTTTGGAAAAAAGGATGCTTTTTTGGCATGGACAGCTTATCTGGACAAAAGGTTATGGAAACCTAAGGATGAACTATCCCAAATAGCCAAAAAAAGGCTTAGCACTGTGAGGTGGCGTGGGAGTCAAGCAGCAAATGGTTTAAATGATGTTGTTTAGTCTAGTTCTTTTAAAGTAGGGTTTTTACTTTTGAGTTTAGGTTTGCTGGTCACTAGTTGTTAACAAGGAATCTTAATTTGCATTCAAGATGTTAATGCGTTTCTTTTGTTTGTTAGGCGATTATTGTTTCCCATTGCTTCATGTGACATTGGGCTGTCATATACATTCCACCATGGAATGTGATGCTTAGGTTAGCATCTGTAGCCTGATTGGTGCAAGTGACCAACCCATATATCTTCAAAATGATGAATTACAAGAGGGGATTTTCTTTCATGCTATTGATAATAGGTGCAGTGTACAGGTAGGTATTAAGTATAGTTAAAGTAATTAGCTGTTCAAAAATCTATGTTTTTTTGTGGGTTATAGTTTTTAGTTTATCATTTTATATGTGTTTGCATTTCATTGGTGGTTGCCACTTTGAATTTTAGGTAATAGTGCATACATTCATCAGATGTTTGTATTTTGATATTGACTATGTATTGTGTATATTTGACTGTATAATGGCGGACACGACTTCTTAAAAGTGTCATCCATCATCCATGTGTCACATTGAGATGAGGTTAGTAAATTAATATTGGTTTCATAAATGATAATTATTTTATTGACGTCATATAATAAAAAAAGTGTATTTTTATGCATGCTCAATGTCCATTTCTTCATATTTTTGAGGGTGCTACTGGTGTTTCCCTCACTGTTCTACATTTTCTGGCAATTAATGTTTATGTTTAGTATGCCAGATCATTGGGGTGTTGCTTGTTCAGGAATGTTTACTATAATATTTTTAAGTATCCTTCCTCTTAGTAGATGAGTATTCATACTGGCCTCTTTCAGGTCCTAAAAATCATTCTGTAATATTAGTGGGAACGTTTTGTTCCCTACCTATATCTGCTATTTCATTTTTAGTGATAGCCCTGCCACAGTGTGCTTTTGAATCTCTTTTTGAGCTTTTTCATTATCTCTTCTTACTGGTGGTGCTCTCCTATATATAAGTTTATCCTCCTAAAAAAGAATATGAATTTGTTTTAAAATATGTTATAATTTTTATTTTAACATTTCCATGCAGCTCCATGTGAACTTACGTTCTGGATGTTGTTTTACTTCTTTGTAGTCGTAGATGTTCGCATTGCAGGCTGTTTGGTGTTTTTACACCATTTCTCTGGCAAACAATCTGTTGAAAGGACGAAATTGTGTACTTGCATCAGTTTATTTCATCTTTTTAAATGTAGTTTTGAGTGTTGGGGTTTTAGATTATTTTTGAAATATGTAACAGCTTTTTTTTACTTTAATTTTAGTTTTATGCCTTAACTACACTGCTTACTTTGCACGTGTTCCTTTTGATATTTCAAGTCATTTAATCGTCTTGCCTTTATTTTATTTTCCTTTTGATTATTTGTTCTTAATATAGCTTTAGATTTTTATTTCTTTTGCCTTCTGTTGTTTATTGTCATCCGTACTTTGCTTTCATTATTGAGTGGTTTAGTCTTCCAGCAATCCAGCAGAGTAACAGTGTCTTGCTGTGATTGTTCTTTTGTTGTGCATTTTATCGTTCAATTTTGTGGCCTTTTTACATTGTTATTTAATTGAAAAAAAAATCAGTTTGTTAAAAGCCTAGTTCTATTTTTTGCACTATTAATGGAAAATACACAATTTAGTATTTGTGTTATATATTTAACGTGTACTCATTTTGTTTTTACTTATTTTTATTTATGTATATATATTCAATATAATTGTTTCTTTTTACCATTGTGTTGATTTTCCAGTGTTCAGTAAGTTGTGAAACATCTGTGATATTTATGTTGTATATTTTGTGTATATCAGTATTGTGTTTCTCAATGTAGTTTCATACAAACACCAAACAATGCATAAAGGCCATCCTGACAGCAGGAATTTTTTTTTGGGGTTGACCAAATCCATCTCCTTTGTCCTGGATCACTCCCAAAGTGCTTTGAATAATTAAAACAATTTCATCTTAGAGAAGATCCTGAAGGTTCGTCAGCCAGCCATCAGTGGTCAGGATACAGGTATGCCCCATAGGACAATTAGAGGGGTACAACAGTTAGAGGGGTACGACAGTTAGATGGGTACGACTCATGGGCAAAACAATTACCTAATTAATTTTTTTGTTCGATCCGCGGAAACATGGATCCACAGGTGGAACCGCGGTTGCAAAGAAAGATTGAAGGAAAAAAAAACATCCACTGCATTCAACCTCACAACCTCATGCTTCACACGGGCTTCGGCTGTGTGCAGCTTTGGTTTGGGTGCATGCAGGAGCGATGGCCCATGGGCCTGGCGATAGGCAGATTCCTGCGGCCAACGCCTCCCATGCGTGGTGGTACTTATATTCACATCTGTGATGCTAAAAAAAATAGAAATTCACTGAAAAAACCACAAGTTACAGGGACCCTCTAGTTAGATTCAGAATCTCCTCACACAAAACCATAGAAATTAAGCAGTCATAGTTATGGTTAACTCAAGTAACTATAACTCACGCCCTAATGTGACTATAACTTGTACCTGTGCCATCCACAGCTAATTACTCAACATATTACATCATTGATGACAGCTTCTATGGCATCATTGGTATTATTACTGCAACATTTAGAATAAAGTTATTGATGAGAAAACTGTGCATGGTGGGGGTGCAAGTTATAGTTACTTTATGGCATGAGATATAGTTACTTAAGTTAACCATAACCATAACTGCTGAATTTCTATGGTTTTGTGTGAGGAAACTAAAACAGAAGGACAGACTAAGGAAGAATGAAGTGGTTCAGTTAGCGGTAGACAGACCGTTAGGTCCAAAGGTTTTTACACCTGTTCCAGTTGCAAAGCTTGCAAATTCAGTCAGAATACTGAAAGCTATTTCTGCCCACTACTAGGTATAGAATAGCCCATTGAGAATGTTTTGAATTGTCAGTTTGATTCTTATGTGGATTCCCTTCTGTATCCATGCGTAAAGATCTATATTGGAAGTACAATCCATCCCGTGAAGAAGAGGGTTTTGGCGCATTTGAGGGCTATCAAGAACCAAGATAACCAATATCCGGTGTCTCAACAGTTTCCCACTTTCTGGATCAGCAATAATGCCTTTCTATGATTTTTGTTGCTTTGGATAGAGTTCCTCCCACCATCTGGGGTGGCAACTGTACACAGATACTAAGGCACTTGGGCCCATATTTATACTTTTTTACGCCGCATTTGCGTCATTTTTTGACGCAAAAGCGACGCAAACTTACAAAATATAGGCCAATACTTATACGTTTTTAGCGCCATATTTGTGTCATTTTTTTACACAAAAGCGGCACAAACTCACAAAGTACAATTATGGCCCATATTTATATTTTTTTAACGCCGCATTTGCGTCATTTTTTGATATAATTGTATTTTGCAAGTTTGCGCCGCTTTTGTGTCAAATAATGATGCAAATACGGCGTTAAAAAAGTATAAATACGGGCCATATTTGTATTTTGTGAGTTTGTGCCACTTCTGCGTAAAAAAATGACGCAAATGTGGCGCTAAAAAAGTATAAATACAGGCCTTGGAATCAAAATATGTTTTAGAGTTGAACACCAAGAGTCCCAATGGCCTGAACATTGAGGAGAATTTATCAGTATTGTTGGGTAATTAACAGGTACTCTGGTTAGTTTCACTGCCGCTGATCACAGAGTTGCCCCTTCGGCAGCTGCCTTTTGGATTTTGGCAGGTTATGGGTTTGATTTTCAAAATCATGTTTAATGCTTATGCATTCTCGCCACTTCATGACTTCTTGTTTTTAATTTATTTTATTCTCTTTCCATGTTTTCATCACTTTTTAATTTTGGTTTTTGGTTATGTGTTCTACAGGATTGGGGTGAAGGTGTGATTTGGCTTGCACAATTCTCCATTTGTGTGAGTTGTTGAGATAGTACAGTGTTGCTTCTATTATAATTCATGTTGCCTTATTTTGTGGACATTGTGCCCAATTGGGCTGCATTTCATTATTCATTTACTTAATGTTGTGGTTATGACCTTCAAATTCTGATATTTGCTCACTTGGACTTCGAATGTTTTCATTTTAATTAATTTTCAGTGCATTTATTTCATTCTAATTTATTTGGTTGTTTGAATATTTATATAACTGTGGTTCTACTGGCATGTCATTCACACTGCAGAGGGATCGAATAACAATGAGGCATTTAATTTTCCTTTCATTTTTTTTTTCATTTACAAAAGAAATGTGCCTTTTTAAAAAAAAATACATGAATTAATTTAAATTTCAGTTTTTCCATCACTGCGCCCCAATGGTGGAGTTCTCTGCCATTGCATGAAATGTTCTATGGAATAACTTTATAGTCGTAAATTAGGCTCCACGCCTTGGTTTCAAGTGGGGAAGACATGTAAGCTTATACTTATAGCATATTTACACTCAAAACGGGTGAGTAGCCAAAAGTATTAATTGTACTACTAGGTGGAAGAGTAAATTTACATGTGTAGCTTTATTCATGTGTAAGGGTGCCTTTGTGAATAGCCTCCTGGACTTTTCTCTCCATGTATTCATTGAGCATAGTTGGGTAATAGAGCATGAAAAAAGTGCATCAAGCCTAGGCCTTTGGGTGCAAATGATAGTGAGAAGGAGATATTCAACCAGCAATAGAATTGCACACTGTGCTGCATTCCATGGGAATTGCCTGGGTGTTCCCACGCAAATCCCATGGTTTTTGATGTATTCCGAGATTTACAGGAAATGCTCCCAAAAGAAAATCCTTCTCAGGGGAGGCGCAACAAGGAGAAATTCATTTACTTCTCCTTGTTACTTCTTCTTTCTTTAAGCGCTGCATTCTGCAGCACACATAGAAAGAGGAATAAGCTTCTCAGGGTTGTTTCTGTGTAGGAAGGTGTCTTTCATGCACAAAAACAATCCTGCATGCAACACAGGCACCCTTCCACCATGGTGGAAGGGTGCCTGCATTGGTGCTAGGCTGCCAAAAGGGCTCCAGGACTGGGGAAAAGGCATGAATGTGTGGTATTACCTTAAATACGCACATTCCTGTCATTTTCCTGTGACACATTCTCATAACTATGCCCCTGTGTCACCAAGAAAACTGGGTTCCAATTTCTGCTTATCCACCTAACCGAACTGTGTTATCATAAGCCACTGCAGCCTGAAAGCAGTTTTAAACTGCCATGTCGACATGGCAATAAAATCCCCTTACCAAGCCCTAAGCTCCCCTTTTAATACATATGTCACCCCTAAAGACCCTCTAGGTAGCCCATAGGGCAGGATGCTTGGTATTTGAAAGGCCGGACATATACTTTTTAGTTGTGCATATTCTGGTACTGAAAAACTCCTAAACTAGTTTTTCACTACTGTGAGGTCTACCCCTACCATAAGATAAAATTGGAGATTCCTTATTACAACTAATAAGCTGTAATTTCTAATTGGGAGCAGGTAGATATTTCATGTCTGGTGTCTTTGGAAGTGTAATAAAAAACCCTATTTAATGGTAAAATCGGGTTGTCTCATTACAGTTTCAGAAAATGTCACTTATGTTTGCATTTTCCTTCCCTTAGCCCTTTTGTACCTGCAGCTTGGTTAGGATAACATGACTGGGTGTAACTGACACATTTTGCAAATTTCTCCAAGGCAGTCACACAAGAGAGGGTTAGGTGTGTCCCAATATGCCATTTGCTGTCAGTGTGGGAGGGGAGAGCTGAGCACGACCCCACTTGCAACTGAATAGGGAGTGCTCTGCTATCAGACTAAGGACCTGTCATCCAACCCATTGTGTCTGCAGCCAGCTTAGAGCCAGGGCAGAGGAGTCAGGAAATACATTGCACTTCAAAGCCACTGTCTAGAAGCTTCTCCCACCTACCAGAATGAGGGCACCAGGATATAAATTCAGAACTCAGACACCAACTCCGAATTTCACTCCTGGACCTGCAGAAGGACTGCCTGCTGCTGTGACCAGCTGTGCACTCAACAAGACTGCTTTGATGTACCGGGAAGGACTGCTAGAACCTGCCTTGACCCCTCAAAGGCCAGCTCTGCTGTTCACCCCTGCACCTTCACCTGAACCCAGGACCACCTAAGTGACTTCAAGGG
The DNA here is from genome assembly GCF_031143425.1 of Pleurodeles waltl. Lineage (NCBI taxonomy): Eukaryota > Metazoa > Chordata > Amphibia > Caudata > Salamandridae > Pleurodeles > Pleurodeles waltl. The sequence continues at coordinate 73,245,173 of NC_090450.1, read as the reverse complement.
TGAGTTTCCTGGCTTCCTGCTAACAGTTACAAGGACACAAAAGGCTCCAACCATCTTGAAAACATGCCGTGAACCAGCCTGAGTGAGTCCTCAACCCACTGAATCTGTCCTGGTGCCTTGTTTGTGGTGCTAATGGTACCCAGATAGCCAAATCCCACAACTGAGGACTTAAAAGATTTTTAGCCAAACAGTGCCCTGTGCAGCCGGGGAAAGGAGACCAGGACCAATCTGCTCACCTATCTGCCCGAGCTGCATCACCAGTCACATTGACATTGCGGCTTCTCCGACTACTTTTTTCTCCACAGCAGCAAATCCTTTTCAGTGGTCCTTCGGCAAAGGGGTATCCTGCCTTGAGGTACTGTCTTCAGCTACAGCCTCTTCCTCACCCTGCTGGAGATTTTCAACTTCCAAAAAAGAGACTAAGTCAGAATGTTAAAATCTTCATTGGGGCTTTAACTCAAGGCTCCCTGAGAACAGCGCTTTCTCCTTGGACACTGCCTGCAGCCTTTCTCTCCTGAACTTTATCTTCTCAGAATAAAGATTCTCAAAATTTCGACTGAGTCCGAAGGTAAGCGCTGACCGGTTCCAGGTCACTTCTTGTATCCGAGCCACGCTCCATCTCAGTTGCCCATATTTTCTGACTTTCGCCCAGTAGGCCCTAGTTCTTACTAAAACCTTTGAAAATTCGAACCCCTGGTTCTACTGATTGGATTTTTAAACATTGCCTCGAAGTTACGCTTTTTTGTGCCAAGCTACCCAGGGTTCAGCACAGGTTAATTGAGTGGCATTTTGTAGTTCACCCCAAAATGGACTGTACCCGTTGCTTGCCCAGTGCTCACACTCCAGTCAACTAACAACCAAGTTTCCCACAAGTATTTACACAGATAAGATGTTCTCTTTCATTTGTCTTTTTTAAGTTCTAATAATTCTTCACTTGGGCTATACCACACTCACTTGCAGGCCTATTTTACTAGCCATTTGAGGAAATCCCTTTTTAGAAGATGTATCAACATCTTTAAAATACATCTCTTTTAGTACAATTTCTATGAATGTGCAGAAACTGACCAAAAGGGAATTTGTCCCTTAGAATTTGTGGGTGTTGACTTTGGTACTGAAGGTAGGTTTTCAAACAAAATGATGTGAAAATCTTACCCTCTGCTACTTTCACACACACGTGTAAGGAGGGTGTCTCCTCTTTGTTGTGGGTAATTGTAAATTGTATATCACTAGATTTTGATTTCATCCAAGTATGAAAGTCAAGCAGCTGTGGTTCTGTGTCAGCCAAATTAGGAAAATATTATCTATCTAGCTAAGCCAGTGTGTGATGTTAGCATGAAGAGGGTTAGTGTTTGCAGAAGTGTACCTTTCCTTATAATCAGCCAGGGACAGGTTTGCCAGATCAAGAGCAAATCCAGATCCCACAGCAACTCCATTTACTTGGAGGAGAAATCATTATCAAATTTGAAATAACTTTTCCCCGAGGCGTTGTCTTATAAAGCCACTATGAATCATGTTGGTACCTCTACAGACCGTTCACAATGGTCAAATGCTTCCATTGTCTCGCCTAAGGTCTCATTTTATGGAATGTTGGTGTACATGGTTTGAATAGCCATCGTCACCAATATGTTGATCACATCTTTGAACAAAGTGTCTTCAGCTTGATTGAGACAGTGCATGCAATCTCTAAAATATGATCTAGTGCCCGAAACCAATGGTTTAAAAAAATAATCAATGTATTAGCAGAGAGATTCTAGTACTCAACCACAGCCTGACAGCATGGGTCTTCGGAGCGGGTTGCTCAAGTTTTTATGTACTTTAGGCATCTTATATATATTACTAGGACCCTGCGATAGGATCTATTCCAGAAGTCATGTAGACTTTACTCACAAAACACTCGTTCAGGCCCTTCTGTAAGTACCACAAGACAAATGAACTGAACATTGCCAGGCAAAGTATCATCACTTTAATAACAATCAATGTCTCTATAGTTTAAAAAATACTTAGAAAGCAATCCAACAATGGTTTAAACTAATAGGATTTGATTCTGGAGTATGTGCTGGATGTCAGTTATAGTACACTGTGCCATCTTTCACGGCAACGAAGAAAAGATGGGTTCAGCAAGGCATTTCCTTATTTCTCCTTCAGTCTTTATTCAGTTGCAAATATGCTTTCTTGTCTTTGGTGGTGAAAAAAACAGAGTGCCTAAGTGGTGTCCTGAATCATGCTTTCGTGCATAATACTTATGAAGTGGTGTATCTGGTTGTATCGCTGTCATCAGTTCGTGCATGAGCAGGTCTATATTAATCCTGGTCCATGTGAAATGCTCCAAATGTCTGCTGATGCATCAATTGGGAATTTACTTTTTGTGCTCTGCTGCATGTCACACACTACATTGAATCATTGTAGATGATCTCATTCACTTTAAAGTGGGCTGCGTGCCCTGTAAGTGTCTGCACCTGCTAGTCCCAGCTATGTTGGTCAATAAAATATGGTCCAACTCTCCCATCTGAAATCTTAATAGCGAAGATAAAGCACCCGTTGGAGTGCCCAAGGTTCATTTTACTACATACTACTGCAAACTTAATCTTCCTTATTTTTTGGTTCAGGCCCAAGATATCTGGAGCTCTACGGCTCTCTCTCATTCTCTATCCTTAAGAGATAATTCAATACTAATGTATTTGGTTAGGCAGTATTCCAAGAATAGCACCAAGACGCAGGTAGAACATGTGCAGTATATAAGTGTTGTCAGTCAGTGTAACAACATGAGGCCAGTCACCCAGGAATTTCAGAAACCAGCTTAGAGTTGTATTTGATATCCTAGACAAAGAAGCAAGCCTCTGTAAAAGAAGGCTGAAGTCAACTTTGTTGAATGCAGAAGAGATATATAAGAGGCATAACCATCCCAGAGCTGTGCTCCACACATCAAAGAAGAGTGTTTCAATCCAGGCTTCTCAGATATTTTCGTGAGGCCTGGGGCCAAAACTTTATGTGTGCCCTCTGAATGCCACTGCTATTTCTATAGGTGCCAAAGGAACCTGTGCCTAAGTGTTAAAAAAATATGCTCCAGAGAAAGAGACAATGGGCCTCATTATGACTTCAAAGCCGTTGCATGCCCAAGACCGCCAGTACTGGAGGTCTTTTGCCCTCCATATTAGGAGTTTTCTGCTGGGCAGGATGGCAAAAACAGCATTTTCGCCTGCAAAGTCAGCTGAAAACTCACCACAATATTGACACCGGCTCGTAATTGAGCCACGGCAACGTTGTGGTGCATCGAGTGCGAGAGCACCAGTCGCGCATTTCATTGCCCATAATTCGGGCAGTGAAATCCACGATGGGGCTGTGCATGGGGACCCCTGAACTGCCCATACCAAGTGCATGTGCAGTGCAGGGGCCCACAGGGGCCCATCAATGCCCCCATTCTGCCAGCATTCACAGGGCAGTGTTAACTGCCATGGAAAGTCTGCCGGATGGGGAATCATAATCCTCAGGGCAGCGCTACTTGCAACGCTGCCCTGATGGATTAGAACCGCCGGGACCGCCGGGCTTCAGGCTGGCGGCAGCCTGGTGGTGTCGGGAGTTGGACTGTGGCACCTCTGCCACGGTCATGATGGGGCGGTGGGACCACCCTGTGTGCGGCGGTCCAATTTCCATTGTCAGGCTGGCGGTCTTAAGACCGCCGGCCTCCTAATGAGGCCCAAAATGTCTTCTGATTCCAATCTAATGGTATGGAAATTTAAATTGATTTAATAATCAAGATGCCAGGCTTGCTTACAATGGAAAATATTTAATGGCAAATTTTGTTGAAAGAATGCGGCCCTGAAAGTATTACTCCTGGAGCATAATGGCTTCCTCTGCCTTCACTCATGTGGGATAGCCTGTTCTGTCTAATTCTCTGGCATAAGAGAAACAGATCAAGAGCAAGATCTGCACGTGTGAACCAGTGAATGCATGTCAGGAAGTTTTTGGCACTGATTGTGAGTGGCATTGCGAATCCATTTTTGTGTGTCGCAATCTGCATCTTGCAAATAGCGGCACGATTTTGTAAATCCCTATCTGCGATTAGCTAATCTGTATCGCAATTAGCACTTCGCTAACAGCGATTCGGTAAATCATGACGCTATTTGCGATACGCTGCTTGCGACACACAAATTCGTCTCTCATTCGCAAAAATTTGCAGTTCTTGCGATTTCTAAAATTCACACTGCAAATGCGTTTCATTGTGAAATGCATTTTTGCATTCGCAAACAGACATTCGCACCGTTTGCGAATGCAAAATCCTTTGATGCATCTAGCCCTAAATATCTAACATACCATTCTAAAGTATAAATGGATGAGAAATAAATCCCGGTTGTAAATAATTCTGCACATTGGTGAGGCAAAAGCATTTTCAGGGATGCTGGTACTAAATAAAACACGGGCCTTGAAGAGCAATATTAAGGAGCCCTGCAAATGTTCGTTCTTTGTGAGTGTAGAGTAGAGAAACGTGTGTTCCACATACTACACAATATTCTTTTGTGTGGTGTGGTCATGGAGCATGGCAGGGTGTCCCAGGTACACAATGCATCGGAATACCAACATTGACCATTACAGAACCCTCCCTCCATCTTACGAGGAAAAAATGAAGCGCTGAAAAAACACTGCAAGCGATGGAGTCATAGTATACTATAAACGTTCTTCAGATAAATAGATCTAACTCAAAGGTAGTGGCACGTCGATAACATTCATGGACGTCATTTAGGGGTCACCAGGGGACTTGCCCTTTGAAACCCATGGCATTGCCTTTGCGACCCCAGGCGTCAGAGGTGGCAAAGGCAGTGCCAGGAACACAATGGCAGCTTGTACTTGGATCGCAGTTGGGGCGCCACCCTTTGTTTTCTGTCAGTTTTTTAATCAATCTAATAGTGAATAATAATGTATTTTTCACTATTAGTGTAATACAAATGTAGTACAATTAGCTGGAATATGTCCTTCCATGGCAGCTGAGGTAAGTAAAAATGCTTTTAAATGTATGTTGTGTGCTTGCTTCCATGTGTTTATGTGAGAGAATGAATGCAAGGGTGAATTTGTGTGTATGTGTAAGTATGTGTGTGTGAGTGAACTTGGAGGTCAAGGGGCGGGTGGTGTCACTTTTGCTACACCTGGCATTTTGGTGAATTGACGTCCATGGTGACATTTGAGTAATATAGTCTCGAAGATGTTTTATTGGTATTAGAACAAATGGAGAAGAGGAAACATAACTACTTTTGAACCACAAATGGAGAATTGTTCAGATTAGTAAAACCAATACAGCATGAAATAAAATCCAGAAAGGTGAATCGCTCACTTGGGCTTGGAAGGGTTACCGAATAGTCTGAGTTATGGTGCAGAGCTTGAATTGAATTGTAATGGCATTTATATATAGCGACTTCTACCCCCAGTCGAGATGCTGAAACGCATAGATTTGGACCATAAGCTACATTTTAAAACGGTTGGGGATATATGACAACATGTTAGTCCTCAAAAGGTGTGGCACTGTGTGCAACCTACAATAGATTTCATGAACACATAAGATTAGCATTAGCTAATTATTTAGGCAAGAGACATTTCACTCCGGAGCAAAGCATAATTGATAGACACTTCATGAAGAGCTGCTGGACTTACACAACAACAGGCTTCAGAAGCATTTGAAAAACTTGTCCAAAAATCTAGGGGCCGGATTCCCAAAGATTTGTAGTGGGTTACTCTTGTAGTCCCTGGTTGACTACTGAATTCTAGGAGTAATCAATTTTTTTTTTAAAGTAAGTTACACCCACTAACAGTAAAATCTTTGTCAGACGAGTAATTTAGCACCAATTAAACTCTAATTCTGTCAAGAAAAATACGTATGCCATCTGCGGCAGTATGAGGTTGTTAATTGATGGACCAAAAATGTCCAAGGCAATAAAAAATATGAACAGAGTGTAATTAAATGAATTCCTATAGCAATTGACCTGACATTCCTATGTACGATTTAAATCCATAATTTTGGAACAATTAATACTTTTATTTTAGTTCTAAAACACATTTAAGGATGTACAACCATCATTTCTTGGTGTCAACGTTGAAGGAATGTGTACAACAGTTTCCTTAAGCAATGTCAAAGACATTCCAAACTGGATTGGGACCAATGGAAAGAGGTATCTGTGCCATATGCGGAAGAAGTTCGTGGTAATATTTTTACAACAAAGAAAGCTAGCAATGCCCAAGCATTAATTAGTATCTGAGTGATTAATAATTTTAAAGTGTCTTCCTCCTTTACTGATTGAAGATGAAGAAAAACAGGCAAAGTGATTGAGTTTGAAACTGTAATAAAGAAATTAGATCAGAAATATAGCAAAAAGATAAGTGAAGTTATGGTGATACAAATGTCTAAGGAGGGGACAGCGCTCCAGTGAACGTATTGACAACTATATTATTGATTTGAGGGTGCTTGTTACTTTATGTAATTACTGGTCTTTCCTTGATGAGATGCTAAGGGACCAGCTGGTGCACAAAACTAACAACCTCCATTTCGGAGTTATTACTGAGAAAACACTTATACTAGATAAGCCCTTAATATAGGTTATCAAATTGAGGCAAGTGATAGGTGCATTAAGGATCTAGCTGCCATTTAAATAAGTCATGGAAATATTTAAGAGATCAAAGAAAAAAATAAAATAAAAGCAAAATTAGGCAATATATTTAGTCTCATGATAGGTGTAAAGATTAGGCATAGGTGGACATGAAGAGTGTATCGGCTTTGCATGTGGTTTGGAAAAGCATGAGGTGGCTGACAATCCATGTTCTACTTTGGGGTAGATAGCCCCTATAGCTATTTTCACGGTAAGTGGCCTGTAGCTGATCCCATGTGAAAATACTTAAGTGCTATTAAAATACTATCTTTGTCAACTATGGTTGGGAAAAAGCTAAAGAAATGATTCCACCACAGTTTTTATATATTTGGTAAAAGTCTAATTCAGTGGATGGTTAAGTTGGATTTTCATAAATACACAGGAAAGATAATTTAAAAAAAGTTAGACATTGCCTTCCTGAAGCTCAAGTGGTATAATTAGTGTTAGCTGCCAGCAGCTTTCCTCTGTCAGTTCTTTCCCCTTAATGAGGTATGGAAACTGCTCAATGGCTAAGGCCTCTTGGCATGTGGAAACTGACTCATCCTTTCAGAAGCGGCAGTTGGGGAAGGTTGAGGAACTTAATTAACGTGAGCAAAACCAGGGTGAGGCCTGTCCATTCACAGTGAAGTGGACAGCGAGACATACATAAAGCTTTAGATCCCAGGGCTGTTTACCCATCCTGGCACCATCCCTGTGAGAGCGGGATCTGGTCCCATACCAGTTTGGTGTGATTGAAGAGGAAGGTACTCCTTATTTCCCTAGACACACACCTGAATGGGCCACTGGTCTCCTCCAGGGGCAGAAGGGTTCTGTCATGTTAAATTTCCCTAAAAATAGGGCACTGTGGGATAGTTTGCAATAAGATAAACAGGATGTACTGCAAAAGAGGAAATGTTTACCCCTTGGAACACCATGTCCATTGGCTAGGGGTGTTTAGGGGTGAACGTCACCCATTGGCTAGTGAATCCCACAAAAGTGGCACCTCATCCCACATCATCAGAACACTGTATGAACCTTCCGGAAAAATAGAAGAGGGCTGGATCTGATGTTTGTGAACTATATGGAGACCTGAGGGGCTCAATCTGCTCCCACATGTGCCATGGATTGAGAAGGGGACTCTAATGAACAGCTCTCTGGCATCTTGTGTGGATACAGGGACACACCATGCTGTAATTCATGCTTTTCCTGGAGTGCACAGCTGACCAGTAGCAGCTGGACATGGAATGTACCTTACTGTCTGCCCCTGCTGGAGTGCTGTCCTGAGAGCCTCGGAGGAGACCAAAAGTAATTGCTCTAGAAATATAGAAATGTTGAGACATGGAAAATATTTGACCTTCCAGAACTTCAGCAGGATCTTGTGGCAAAGCTAATCAATATTGAGAGGGCTCTTTAATACAGTTTTCATACTTTCCCCACCAAAGAATGTTTAGCTCCAAAAAAGAGACTGGGCCTGAAAGTAGAGATATTGATCAGGAAAAGGCACACAAAACTATCTGAATTGTAAAATTTTGCAGGCATGAAATTCGAATTTGCCCACTCTGAGTTGTTCCCATTAAAAGTAACTGCTTCACCCTCCTCCTATAGTGGGGACCCCAACAGAGCTCCCTTTGTCCAATGTAGCGCTTTAATGTGTGGTACCTAATGGATCAAGAATGTGATGATTTTGGGGAGAAGGAACTTCAGGACTTCTTTGAAAGCAACTGTGTGCTCGGTGTCCTCTGCTGGGACAAACCTATTACTCAATGGATATGCGTAAAGAAAGGAGTTGAGCCAGCTGGCGCAGGTGACGGAGTTTGAGGCCCACATTATTGCCTCTGGCAGGCTCGTAGTCAGGCCTCGTCCCCAGGAGCTGCTGAGTGCCAACAGGAGCTGACAAGATCCAAGTTGCGACAGGTCTCCTGGAAGAGGCGAAACAGTGCTGGAGAGCATCAACCCAATGGGTTTATGAATATGGGGTTAAGACTGCTAAACTGCTCTATTGGCTGGTGACTTCTGATGCGTCCAACAAGCAAGTACTGACTATCCGGGACTCTTCTGGCACCCTCTGTGATGATTTGCTGCAATCGTGTAGGTCTTTGTGACTTACTATCAAAGCCTTTGTACAAAACTCCCCTCTTCTCCACAAGAGGTTAAGTCCCCACGGATTCAGGATATCCTTTTGCCCTCCATTCCCAAGTCATTGGCTCAGGATCTCGACCAGCCTTTTACAGCAGAAGAGATAGGCCTTGCTCTGTCCGAGCTCCAATCGGACAAGACCTCTGGCCCTGATTGGTTCCACACTGAGTTTTTTAAATGTTACCAAAGTCATCTGATACTCCACCTGCAGGCCCTCTATGTTGAACCGTTGAAAAACGGCTCTTTTCCCCCTGGCTTAGATAATGCCACCATCATGGTTATAAGAAAGGCAGACCAACCTCCGGACTGCTGCTCTTCATACAGACCGACCTGCCGCATCCATGTCAACATCAAGATATTTGCAAAGGTCCTTGCGAATAGATTGAGTCAAGCATTGCATTATTTGATCCATCCGGACCAATGTGGCTTTATGCCTGGCTGGAGCACCCGTCATTGCATATGGAGAGTGCAATTGGCCTTCTCTCTTAATCAAGCTGCTTGGGAGGCTCCTTGTTCCTCCTCCTCATTGATTTGCAGAAGGCATGCAACATGGTTTTAAGGACATTTCTGGAGGCCATAGTGAAGCAGGCTGGCTTTGGGACCTCCTTCTGTAGACTTAAGGGTTTCCTATACAATGCCCCTACTGCCCAGGTTCATGCAAATGGAGTCCTCTCATAACCCACTTGATCCTCAGGGGCATTCATCAGGGATGCATCTATCCCCTTTGTTGTTTGCTCTTGCAATAGATCCCCTGGAGCATCTGTGTAGATGCGATGCTCGGGTTCGGGGATAGCAGTAGGAGAAAGGCATTGAAGCCGCAGCACTCTCTATGTGGATGATGTTCTGCTGTTTCTCAGAGACCCTCAGTCTTTAGGCCCCGAATGCCTTGAAATCCTCCTTCTGTATCAGGATGCTTTTGGACTGCAGATTAATATGTGCAAGTCACTACTAGTACTAGTTGCTGGAGAGGCGGATGGCCATATCTGGTGCCCCACGGTACCAATATTGCATTTCTCTTTTAAATATCTTGGAATTTACATTTCTTGTCTCCCAGACCTGGCATAGTGGACATAGATTTATGGAAGTGGAGTCATCCTCTACTTAATCCAATGGGGCACATTTCCCTATTTAAAATGATGTGTCTTCCTCGCTAGCTCTATATTTTGCAAACTTAATCATCTGATCCACAGAAATGGTTCACTTACATTGAGAATGACTGCCTTCTTTTGGATGGGGGAAAGCACTGCGTGGTCTTCACCTCTGAGAGAAAGTTCCCATTTGATGGGCCCTTTGCATGATGAATATTTACAGGTACTACCTTGCTGCACATCTGGTTCCGATTACAGAGAATTGGGATGACCCCGCATATCGTGTTCAACTAAATATCATAGGCCTCAATGGTCTTCTTGGTCTGCTTTATGATAACAAGATCTCACCTGCACTTCCCACCTGTACTCAAGTGACGTTGATCTACTGGAGAGCGGCCTTGCTTTATAGTCACTGGGATCTTCACTTTCCTGGGATGCCGCCACTGTGGCAGGCTACTTGGCTTCAGCTGGTGTCGGGTATTCAGGGGTTTATCCAGTGGGCCCGAATGGGGATTACTTACATGAAGGATATTCGCTGACGGGGGAAACTGGAGGTCATTTCAGGAGCAGAGGGACCAGTACTGCCACTCCCACACACAGTTTTTTTGTTACCTTCAACCGTGTTATGCCCGCCTGGTCTACATCTCAGTAGCTACTCAAATGAAGACGAAAGTGGGCAAGGAAGGCATTTTCATCCTCTACCGCTGCCTGATGGTCAATGCAGATGACTGCTTCCTCACAGGTGGGAGGACTGGGTGGATGGATTAGATGATGATGACTGGAGGGAGGCGTGCTTGGCTCCAAGAGAGGTGGTGATCTCCTTGCAACTTCAGATGATTCAAATCATCTACCTTCATGCAACATATCTGGCCCTCCAAAGAATGCAGAGAATGGGTCTTTCTGCCCAAGCTACATGTGGGAGATGTGCTTTCCTTGCCGCTGACTTTTTCCAAATGGTTTGGTCTTGCACAGCTTTGACTGACTTTTGGGGTGGGGTAGGTCGGGAGAGCTTTGGGGTGCTAGACTGCCATGTTGATTTGGGTCCTCAGATGGCCCTATTGGGTCTATTGGAGGAAGCTGGGTGGCCAAAATCCTAAAGAACTTTCATAGACGTGGCCTCTTTGGTGTCCAAACAGGACATCACCCATGCCTGGAAGTAGCCAGAAACCCCTTTGTTGTCTGTCTGCAGAGACTGGTGTGCATGCCAGGAGAAACCGATTTATGAAGCTGGAGGCTGCCCCCAGAAACATAATAGGGTTTGGGGTGGGTCGTGGGCATATCATGGATTACTGATGTGAAACTATTATTATTTACAGCTGTCGATAATCTGTTCTGTGATCCGGCAAAAGATGGGCAGATGTTACTTCATTGTCGGTGGATGCCATTGATACATGTTTATAAATAATACAATTTGTTTATTACAAAACAAAAAGTAACTGCTTCAGCAGGGCCTCGGCCAATGGGTATCCAATCTCAAGTGGACTTCATTGGATACATCCTTCAACCTTGCCACAATGGACTATTTAGTTTCCATTTCAGAGACCTAGTCACCAGGTTGACCTGCTTGGTGTAGCCAACCTCTACCTATGTCCCAGTCAACTGTGAACAGTGACTTCTGATTAGCACTTTACTTTTTCAAGGCACTTGTTTCTCTAAATGTTTAAACATTCAGATCTCCAGTTCTCATTATCAAATTTCTATCATTTTTCTGTCACTGCTGTAATTACATTTTGGCTACCATCACACCATGTAATTTTGGTATCACAGGATAGGCACTATGGCCCTCATTATGACATTGGTGGTAAATGCAAACTTACCGCCGCACTGGCGAATATCCGTTCACCATATTACGACACACACAACAATCTGACAGAATACAGCCACATACACAAATCCGCCAGACCAAAGGTCAGTGATAAACTGGTGGTCCCAAAACCCACACCGTTACACCAACAGAACAAAGCCCATCACATTATGACCCACGAATCACCACGGTGGACATTCAATGGCGGTAAACCATTGGCGGTACTTACCACTGCGCTCACAGTGGACACCCACATACAAAACAACACTACATTGGCCAATTCAAACAATCCGCAACTGACACCCATATACACACCACACACACACACACACACCACTATAAGACACACACCCACATTACCCACAACCCTTTACCAACAACTACTGCCACTATGAGACAGAAGAAGAGCACAGAGACAACTAGACACACACACCACTCACACCAACACCCCCTCACGCACTCCACATCACACACCCCAACACATTACCCAACACACCCTCACCAACACACATCACACACCACCCATGGCACCACAAGATCACCCCCGTTTCACTGAGGAGGAGTCATGGGTCATGGTGGAGGAAATCGTTAGGGTAGAGCCACAGATCTTTGAAGCACAGGTGCAGCAGATATCAATAGCAAGGAAGATGGAGCTATGGCATAGAATCGTGGACAGGGTCAACGCCGTCGGACAGCATCCAAGAACAAGGGAGGACATCAGGAAGAGGTGGAACGACCTATGGGGGAAGGTGCGTTCTTTGCAGCAAGACCCCAGCTTGCCATACAGAGGACTGGTGGTGGACCCCCACCTTCTCCCCACAACTCACAGCATGGGAGGAGCACGTCTTGGCATAACTGCATCCTGAGGGACTCGCCGGGGTTGGTGGAGGACTGGACACTGGTGAGTCTTCTCTAAACAATGAACACCCCCATACCGGCAAGCCATCACACACCCTCACCCTCACTCCCATCACTCCACCATATCCCACACACTCCACCATCACATCTCACTAATCCCAATGCTAGGCCCTGCATGCTGTACCGATGCATGGACACCCCTCCCAGCCATGCGTGGACACTCATCACTAAAGCATGCACAGCATGGGGAAACTAACATAACCACTATAAACCAACATACACAAGCAAAAGCTGGCAGGGGAACAACCACCATAGAGGGGGAGCTACAGAAGTACAAATGTCAGACACCTGAAGAATAATATATCATTTACATCCCCACAGGTACCCCAGCCAATGTCACTGGAGAGGAGGTGCCACCACTATCCAGTCCCCTAACAGAAGAGGCCCACAGTGATGACAGTAACTCTGGACTTCAGGATCTTGACGAAATACCTGGCCCATCAGGGACCATTGGACAGCTGGTCACCCAAGCCCACTCACAGATGACCACAGCGCCTCCCCCATCAGGAACCAATACCACAGCACCCACCCAGCGAACTCACACCTCTGTCCCCAGGACGCGTCAATCAGCAGTGTGCCCACCTGTACAGGGACTCCAGGCCAGACCTCGCACACAAGAAAATCAGGGACCTGGGGTCAGTGGCAGTGGGCACACCGTTCAGGGGACAGAGGCACAGGCCAACAGGGAAACTGGGAGGACTGCTGTGCACCAGGGGGAGGACAGGAGCAGGGAACCGACTCTCCAGGAGGCACTCTCCGAGATCCCGGGAGCCTACCAACATTACTAGGACACGATAGGCCAGATCCTAGACCACATGCAGGAGAACAGGCGGCTGCAGGAGGGACAGTATCAGGGGATCAGGGAGGAATTGCAGGCCATTAACAACACCCTGATCTCCATAACAGGGGTGCTGGCAGACATGGCCAACATCATGAGGGATGCAATAGCACACCAGCGGGCCCCTGCCACCAGCCAGTCATCTGAACGGCTCTGCACTTCCACTGCTGCTATTGGCCAGGAGGCCCCACCACAGGACCAACAGGCCACCAGCACCACTCCCCCTGCAGAAGGTGAACCACCCCGCAAACATTCCCTTCGAACCAGACAGAAGCCAGAGACACTTGCCAAGACCACCGCCAGGTAATGAGACTCTCCAGATTGCCCCCCTTGTTTCCCACTCAGTCACCTTGTCCACCTTGAACTGCCATTGTACTCCTTCCTGTGTTCCCATGGACAATGCACCTGTGCTATAAACAGACCGGAACAATACCCTGGACTTCCCTCCATCATCACCCCATTCCATTGCACCTTCCCCTCTATATATCAGCACAATAATAAACACCCTTGGATAAAACACAACTACTAGTATTCCATGTATTGCAAATTTGTATTGATTGAAACAGATACAACCATTGCAAATGAATTGTAAGTAGTATAGGCATAGAATTAATGACCTGTAGCTGGCTGTTGTGATCACACTAGGAGAATGTTTTCATATCACCAACACCTGCAAAATGAATATCCATAGGTAACAGTAAGTAGGGGAAATAAGTGGGTAATGCCAGCATGCCAATGCCACACAGAATACACGAATAGTCATAGAAATGTGAAATTGCACCGCTCACCTGTGTGTCATTGGAAGTACTGAGGTATTACTGATGTTCTGTTGTCCACATCCTTATCCTCTGCCTCCTCATCCTCCTCATTCTCACTATCCTCAGGGTCCACTGCTGCCACAGGGGCATCTCCAGTCTCCCCCTCCTGCAAAAAAGCTATGGCGTCTGAGGGCCAGGTTGTGCAACATGCAGCATGTCACTACTATCGGCAGACCTTCTTGGGTGAGTAGCACAGGGATCCACCTGTCAGATGGAGGCACCTGAACCTTGCCTTCAGGAGGCCAAATGTCCTTTCAATGATCCTTCTGGTTCGCCCATGTGCCTCATTATAAAGTTCTTCTGCCCTTGTCCTGACATTCCTCACAGGGGTCAGCAGCCATGATAGGTTTTGGTAACCAGAGTCACCTGCAAATATTTAGGGACAACATTTAGCCACACACTATCCTATATGCCCAACACCATAGGCATACACCAACACATACTGGGTGGGAACCAGGGCTCACCTATTAGCCACACCCTGTGCCTCTGTAGTTGGGACATCACATTTGTGATGCTGTTATTCCTCAAGACAAAGGCATCATGCACCGACCCTGGATACTTAGCATTGATGTGGGAGATGTGCTGGCCCGCCAGGCACACCACCTGCACATTCATGGCGTGGAAACTCTTACAATTCCTGAACACCTGTTCATTCTGACAGGGGAGTACAAATGCAAAATGTGTTCCATCAATCGCCCCAATTATATTGGGGATATGTCCCATTGCATATAACCCAGCCTTCCCAGTGGCCAAATCTTCAACCTGTGGGAAAGCAATGTAGCTGCACATATGTTTTATCAGGGCAGACAAGACTCTTGCTAGCACGATTGAGAACATTGGCTGTGACATTCCTGCTGCCAAGCCCAGTGTCACTTGGAAAGAACCAGTTGCCAGGAAATGAAGCACTGATAGAACCTGCAGAAGAGGGGTGATCCCAGTGGGCTGACCGATAGATGATATCAGGTCAGGTTCCAATTGGGCACACAGTTCTGTGATTGTAGCCCTGTCCAGTCTATAGGTGAGTATTATGTGCCTGTCCTCCAGTGTAGCCAAGTCCACCAGGGGTCTGTACACGGGGGTATGTCTCCATCTCCTATTCATCTGCAGCAGTAGGTATCTAAGGGACACAAGAGTGCGTAGGCTGTCACAAACTGAACAATAGAGCCACAATAGCAGTCCACATCGTGCAAACATGTTTTGGGACAGTGTAATATATAAAGTATGTGCCTATTTATCCTGTGATGCAGCAATTACTGATAGGCCTTTTCACCCTCGCTGAAATGGTGACCGCCTGTCCTGTATGGGAGGACAGGTGGAAGTGAGGTAATGCTGCCGACGTGCGCTGTGGTGGTAGGCAGCAGTGAATCGCTGTGCAATTCCTCATTGGATAATATTGGGCCTTATGGGTTACAGTGGCCAATGGGGATCTACGCCGGCAGTGAAGGTATGCACTGCCACGGACGTGACCGCCATTTTCTATCTGATTCCTCACTTGTTTCCTGACCATCCATAGGAGAGGACCTGCACAGCATGTGCTGCTGTGGCCTGTGTCTGGAACCTACCATGGCCTGTGTGACTGGGGAAAGGGCCCCAGCCTTCACTTCTGAGGAGTTGGAGTGACTGGTGGATGGGGTCTTACCCCAGTACGGACTGCTGTATGGGCCTCCAGACCAACAGGTGAGTACACTGTGGGCACAATGCATGTGGCATGAATGCATGGAGTTGTGTGTGAAGACATCGTGTAAGGGGTTGGGTGGATGTCCTCTTGGCGGTGTACATGTGGTGCGCTGGGCTATGTGTGTGCCAATTGTGATGCAAACGGGTATGGTGGGATATTTGTGTGACAGGCTGGACTGTTTGTCTAATGGTGTTCTCCTGTCTGTATTGCCTCTGCAGGTCAGCGCCCATCAAAAGAAGGGCATATGGCATGCCATCACCAAGGAGGTGCGGACCCTGGGGGTCTATGGAAGGCAGAGCACCCACTGTTGGAAACGGTGGGAGGACCTGAGACGCTGGGCACGGAAGACTGCGGAGGCCCAGCTGGGGATGGCCTCCCAATGAGGAAGGGGTGCCTGTTGGACCCTGACCCCCCTGATGGCCCGCATACTGGTAGTTGCCTACCCTGAGCTGGATAGGCGCTTGAGGGCATCACAGCAACCACAAGGGGGTGAGTACAGAGGCTATCATTACAACTTACTGCTGGTGGGGTGGTATCCGGGTGGTGGTTGTGTGTCCTTGGGTGCCCCTAGGCCAGGCCAGACATAGCAGCATAGGTCCTCTGGTGGCTAAGGGTTTCAATGGAAAATACTGCTTACCTAGCTTGTTAGTATTCACTTTTGGGCAGGGCTGCATGGGTCCCAGGTGGGCTGCAGTTGGCAGTGTATGCTCCTCCTCATTCCTTGGTGACTAGCCATTTGTCTGGTAGTGCAATGCATAGTGCTAAGGCCTGTTCCCCGTGTGTGAGGATGCTGTGTAAGCCAACGGTGGTGTTGGTGCAGTCACTGACCCTGTTTATCCTTTGTCTCTCCTCCCTTTCTTGTTTTGTCATTAGCATCATCTGGCAGAGGAGCAGAGGCACGGGTGATAGAGGGAGCTGCATCCCACAGGACCCTGGAGGCAGAGTCCACTGACACTGAGGGAACCAGTCGGATGGTGGGCGAGGGGAGCACCACGGCGGAGACTGGAGGGGACAACACAGACTCTGATACCTCCTCTGATGGGAGCTCCCTGGTGGTGGTGGAAACCTCTGTGACCACCCCAGCTGCAGGTACAGCCACCACCCCCGTACCAGCACTGCCCTCCCAGTAGCCCCTCAGCGAGTTGGTCGTGCCCGATCACCCAGGAGGGTGGGCATCTCCTGCGCCCCAGGCACCTCAGGCCCTGTCCCAGTGAGCCCTGAGTGAGGAGGCTATTGACCTACTGCGATCCATCTCTGTAGGGCAATCAACCAGTGTGAATGCCATCCAGGGGCTGGCATCCCAGATGCAGCAATGCAATGCATTCCTGAAGGGCATTCACAGTGGATTGGCAACCCAACACAGATCGATACAGGCTCTGGCCTCCTCTCTGATGGCAGCCATTGTTCCTGTTTCAGCCGTCCCCCCTCCAACTTCCACTTCCCTGTCCCATTCTCCTCAACCCCAACCCATCCCAAGCACACATACAGACGAGCATACACACAAGACAACATCCAACAGTGGCACAGGCAAACACAAGCACCACACTTCATCCAACCTGCACTCACACAAACACCATTCAGTTGCAGACACGACAACATCCACTGTCTCCACTGTCTCCCCCTCCTCCTCCTCCTCCACCTCCCACACAGTTACGTCCACACTCACACCTGCATGCACTACTTCAATATCCACTACCAGCATCATCACCACACCAATCAGAACACACACCTCACTGGCAGACACCTCACACAACATCCATGCACGCATCCCCTGTGTCCTCTCCCACCGTGTCTGTTCCACCCCAAAGGACACAAACACAAGCACTCAGACACCCAACAGCCATTCACTTCACAACAGCATACAGCCCATGCACCTGCACCCAAATCCAGCAGACATACACCTCCCACGACCACTCCCTCATCCTCCACTTCCATTACTCCTCCCTCTTCCTGCCCCAATGTACCTAAAAAGCTTTTCCTTTCCACAATTGACCTCTTCCCTACACCTTCCCCTTGTCCTGAACGTATGGGCAGGGTAGCAAGGACCCAGCCCTGCACCTCAGCCAAACAGACCACAGAGACAGTGGCAGCACCACCTACTCATGGTGGTAGGGATACCAGACCGAAAATACTGAAGGGGAACGAGGCAGCATAACCTGGGATGATAGGGAAGAATACGGCACCAGCTGGGAAGAAGGGGAAAGAGCCTGCACCATCTGTGAAGAAGTGGAAAGAGCCTGCACCAGCCGTGAAGAAGGGGAAGGAGCCTGCACCAGCTGGGAAGAAGGGGAGGGAGCCTGCACCAGCTGGGAAGAAGGGGAAGGAGCCTGCACCACCAGGCAGAGGGGGCAAGAGCCCATCCACCCCTGCCAGGAAGGGTAAGGGATCCCCAAATCATGACCAGGAGGAGAAGAGGCACTCTACTCCAGTGGAAGCTGTCAGCCAAATACCGCCACCACCAGCAGCTGTCACCGGGCCCCCACCACCAGCCGTGGTTGTGCTGCCATCATAGAGTGCAGGGGCTGTCCAGGAGCCTCCCCCAACCAACACAACGGTGCAGCCATCACAGAGTGCAGGGACTGACCAGAACCCTCCCACAACCACCCCCACAGTGCAGCCATCACAGAGTGTAGGGGCTGACTAGGAGCCTCCCCCAACCACCACCACAGTGCAGCCATCACTGCCGATGGACGCGATGTAGTCCACCCTTCAGGGGTTACTGTGCGGGCTGCCCCCTCCAAAACCAATGAGCTAGTCACCCACTCCAGAGACTGGCCTTGAAATACCTAGGACAAAGCAATGGCATGTTCCCCCCTCCAGAACCAGTGGGGAAGACACCCACTTGCGAGACTGTGGACTTGCACTCTCCAGGGCAAAGCACAGGGCATGTACCCCCCTCCAGAACCAGTGGGCATGTCACCCACTTGAGAGACTGTGGCCTTGCACTCCCCAGGACAAAGCACCGGGCATGTTGCCCCCCCCCAGAACCAGTGGGCAAGTCACCCACTTGAGAGACTGTGGCCTAGCACTCCCCAGGAAAAAACAAATAGGCATGTTGCCCCCTCCAGAACCAGTGGGGAAGACACCCACTTGAGAGACTGTGGCCTTGCACTCCCCAGGACAAAGCACAGGGCATGTTGCCGTTCCAGAACCAGTGGGCTTGTTCCCACATCCGGCTGAGGTGTCCCCCCCACCAAGGTGCCTGCCTGTTTGACAACTGATGCCTCTGCAGCATTCTATCTGGATTTGGACAGGATTAGAGTTGGACCTTTGACTGCACCCTGTGGCCCTGTGGGCCCTTTGAACTATGAACTGGGCAGTGTTCCTTTTTTATACAAGTGTACATATCTTTTTCAAGGCCAAATCGAATTATTGATTTATTTGTTGAACTAATTACAATCACTTTCATCAATTCCTGTTGTCCTTCCATTATTCTGCAGATTTTGGGGGTCAAATTGTTTTTGTAATGCAGCTGGTTGTGTGTATGGTGTGTGTGAGGATGGTGTGTGTCATGTGTGTGTGTGTCACTCTTGTTTTCCTCCCACCCTCCCTTGTGTGCTAGGCGGCTGTACTCACCGCCGTCGTCTTCGTCGGCGTTGGTGTTCCAGGTGGAGCATAACGTAGAAGATCATCGGGAAAACTTGCAGTTCGGGTTCCATGGTTCCCTGTGTCTCCAATGGTGAATCCATTGTCTTTTGTGCTATGTTTCTGCCAGGCTTTTGATGCCGTTGATACTGCCCCGGAAAAGGTGGCGGTTTCCTATGTCAAAATATGGTGGGTGGTACTTTATCTTCCGCCTGGCTGTAGGAGGCTACCGTTGTAGTGACTGTTGTTTTCGCCCTGGCGGTCAGTGTGGTACATTGGCTGTCTATGGGTGATATCACTGCCATTACCGCCTGTAGCCATTATTACCTCCACTTTATCATCCACCGCCAGGGTCATAATGAGGGTCTATATTTGCTTTCACCCTATTTGTCTAGTTGTTCATTCTCAGTATATTGGTGTGCTTGGTTTTTATCCCCCACCTCCATCAGTTGGGTTTTGCTAAAGGCTCAGTCCTAGTAATTCTACATTACTACCTATTTCCTCCTCCCATCACCAACTTATCATTCCCCTTCAGATTTCTTGTCATTTCCAAGGTGATGACACCACATCTTTATCACTTTTCCACACATTTATTCCCCACATAAAAATGCAGATCTCTACTTTGCCTTACAGCCATCCATCACTGGATGGACATCAGATCAATTCTGCTCAAGTCACTAAAAACAGAAATAATGTACTTGTTTCTTCCAACCACCTGAACATTTCGCCCTTCTCCCTAAAAATCCTACCTGCTACAGCTTTAGCCAGAAACCTTAGAATACACATTCACACATAAGTGAGGCTTCGCCAATTGAAAACATTCAGAAAATCTGTTCATACTTCTCATTCTACACAGTCAAGTCACCAATGTCCTCATTTGTCCTTAGTAAACGTGATTATTACAATAGGCTTCTTGTGCGACACCCTAAACGTTATCACCCCATTAGATAAAATGATCAACTTTGTTGCAAAGGCCCTCTACTACCTTCCATCTACACCCCTACTTCCGACTACTGTTATTGATCCTGGTGTTGAAAGCCCAAAATTACCTCTCCTCAATACTGAAAAATATGTCCCAGCTCAAAAGCTAAGGGATATAGCCAATGATAATTTGAACATACATTAATTTGTTATTAAAATATTACAGCATTAATTCACTATGACACAGACACAGTGTGGTAAGGCAATTAAAACATAAGATAATAAGCCCTCTTCTGTACATAACAAGATTCGGATCCCAGAGACTCAGTAAAAAATATTGGCAATGCCCCATGCTGACTTAATAGGACGCTTGACTTAACAGTGCAGCCTATTTCAGAATGGTAACTACACAAAGGCACATATTAACCAAGCCACATAATTAAAACAAATAGCTCCGAGAATTTAACTCCTATAAATAACATTTGCTATTTACATTCAAATTGCTACTGTTCCAGGCACAGATACTCGGGATTTACATATTTTCTCTCATAAATGCGGCTCTTATCTCTTAGCCAGTTGTGCAAATCCATTGTCATAGTAAGAAATTATACCATATTTCACTTATTTCGTTTATAGGAAGGAAATAGAGCACTGCCCCCACATATGAATATGTATCTTGTACAATGCAGCATTTAAAGAAAATGGAAGCAATCTGCATTACAAATTGGCAGGCCACCCTCAACCCAAAACACTGTTTCATGCATGGAATGGCTATATAAAGCAACTTAGCACAGTGGTGTCACACTTTATGGCTTATTGTATTCGGATGTGGCAGAAACAATTTACAAGTAGAAACAGTGTTTCTTTCAATGGAGCAAACAGTATGGCGCATGCCATCTAAAAGTACATATTAAACCGATGCGTCTTGAAGAATGGAGGCATGTTTTAAACCACTAACAATGTGCATACTGTGCTGCAATGTGGAATAAGGAAACAGCGCACCCCCTGAGAAGTGGAAAACAAAAAAGAGACTCGTTGCATAAAAAGGACAGAAGAATACAGTGTAGGAACCTTCTCAAGTGTCCTCTTTGCCAAAAAAGGCTGCTGATAAATTGAGAATTAAAAATGAATTTTCTAAATTACTAGCAATCTTATAATCGCTTTGCCAAAGAAAGCTCCATGCGGCCAGCTTCCATTATTTTTACGCACTAAGGCCAATATTTACTAACACTGTGTGCCGGATTTGGGTCACTAAGAAGACCCAAACAGTCACGGCTACTGCCATGAAGGGGTGGGGGAGTGGGGGCAGGGCGCAGAGCAGGGGTTGCGGGTGTGAGT
Organism: Pleurodeles waltl; assembly: GCF_031143425.1. Classification (NCBI taxonomy): domain Eukaryota; kingdom Metazoa; phylum Chordata; class Amphibia; order Caudata; family Salamandridae; genus Pleurodeles; species Pleurodeles waltl. Next base: position 73,223,441 of record NC_090450.1, on the reverse strand, counting down.
CTGGCTGGGGGACAGTGAAAAAATAAAAATAATAAACTTACCTGCCCCTTCTTGATCTCCCGCTCCAGCCACCTCTCATCGTCTTCCCTCCCCAACCAATCCCGACGCTTCTTTCATATTGTTGCACAGCATGAAAGAAGTGCCACAATTGGCCTGAATAGGCAGAAATGCCGCTCAGGGAGGGAGTGGGGCACTGCGCTTGTTCTCCACCAGGGTGGAGAGTTTCTAAGTGCGCATGTTAGTTTGGCCAGCCTTGGCCGGCCGGCCAAACTGACTTGCACACTTAGAAGCTCACCACTACTTCTCCTCCACTTGTTTATGTGGAGGAGGAAGGCCCCGCCCTACGAAAGCGGAATAATAAAAGGATAATAAAATACTTTTGTTATTTCTTTATTTTTCTGCTTTCAGCAGCGGGGCGACGTTCCTCCGCCAAAGAGGAGGGGCCGTCCCTGGACACAAACCCTGCCTACATTGTTGAGCGGGGAATTCCTTTCCAAAGCAAATTTTTATTTACATTGAAAAGTTGACTAAAAGGCTGCAAAGTAGCACTATTCACAATATGTCTTCAATCGGGCATACGACGGGTGGTACACTGGCGTTCGCCGCAACCACCAATGGGCTTCAATGCAAATGCCTTTCTACAACAAAGTGTAAATAGGGGTTTATGCCAAAAAATTACGCGACCTCAAAGCAGGTGTAAAAGTGGAACAGCTTTTAAACGTCTCCATTTTTCCAGCTTTGCATGTGTGTTTGTTGCACTGTACAGCACAAAACAAAGCGGGACAAGTGTTAAAGCATAGTTTATGTACTGGAAGGGTCTCCTTCTAGTACCAAAGTATACTTCACAGCCAGGACTCACTCGTGCACTGTAGCACTGTTTGTCTCTCACACGTTGCACAACGAATCACAGCAACATTCTGCATTGGGCCAAAACAACGTAAATTTGCTTCAAGGGTCTGATTTCTAAAAAACATGCTAGATCGTCTCCCAAATATTTCTTGCACGGCTGAAACTTTACTCATTTTGAAAACTTGCAAGGCCTGAACTGATTATGCATGCAAACCTGAGGGAGGTTCAGGTCTCCATGCGCATGTTGGAAAAAGTTTCAACTTTGCCTATGCTGCGGTGTTTCTGCATACCCAACTGTGCATGAATGCACATGGTGGGATGCCATCACATTTGTGAAATAGGGTTATTTCTTTCTTTTCCTCCATAGGGAATATTTTTGTCCCCATGATGAATTCCTCACGATACAAATGAAATAATTTTAGGGATAAGACTTGCATTTGCCCTTGAAACAAATGCACATCTGGCCATTTTCAGGGTGGGAATGGGTCTGAATTATTTTCTAAATAACCAACATTTAAGATGTTGTGGGTACTCACAAATGTTCCAGGGCTTCCCATGAATGCCCATTGAATAACGTGAGTGTAGAATTTATGTAATTTCAGTATTACTCCATTGTAGTGTAATATTTCATGTAACTAAAAGAATGTATGAGTATAAAGTCACCTGCTGTGAATACCTTGCACTCAGAAATCAAACCCTTTGCCCAAATTGCTTTTCAAATGGTCACAAATGGTTTGATTCACAAAGCTCTACTCAGAAACTTGGAAATATATGGCTATATTTCCCACTACATTCTGAGCCTGATTCACAAGTTAAACTTACATTTTAGTGCATGTTTACGATGGTTTGCAATTCACAAAGCAATGTTACGAGTGGTACCTTTATAACCACAGAGCCTTTCCTGTCAATCTCAGTTCCCTGCATTGTTTTGGTAGCTTCCCTTACACTTCTGTGTGTGTCCCTCTCCTGAAGCATACCTCTTTTACCTTTGACAATGCTGTAGCTTTCCACTCCTGACATCAGGGTACCAATTACCACTCATGGGAGTGAATGTTCTGCTACTTTGACTCATTGTCTCCGAAGACAGCTCATGCTCTTCCCCTTGATCCCCTAAACTTCCTCGCCCTATGTCTCCCCTCTCACTATCCTTTTGAGTCTACATCACCAAGTACTGAGACTATTTTACTCGTTCTCTCCCTATTCCTCTGCTGGTCTTTCCATCTCTCTCTGTTTCCTTCACACACCACCTGTTTTTCTTAAACTACGATTACCCTCCCCATACTCTTTACTTTCCTCGCTACTTAGAGAAAAAAAGTAAGAACACAGTATATACTTTAGATCCATTCACATCAAAGCCAGTGCCATAGGACCCAAGCATCTGGGGTGAGGGAGCTACTCATATGACCTTATGAGAGTGTACATAATTTGCATATTGTTTTTTGTGGTGCTCCAGGAAGGGTGGGGCACCATAAATACATGTCATTGTGCTTCTGAAATGTGCCAGGGGTGCAGCAACCCTCAAAGAAACCTTTACTTTAAAACATCGTCTGGAACCCTGGGTCTTCCTGGTGTTATATTTGTGATTATGGGAGATGTTTCTCAGGTTTACAGGCCTTTCTGGATTGAGGTTTTTAGTTTTACGTCTTCAGGATGTCTTTGGTATTGGGACTGCTTGGCGGCATGTTTAAAAATGTAAAAAAAATGTATGCATGTAGTACTTTGAATTATGCAATTCTAACTGAAAGTCAGTGCATTTGCTAATGAATGTCATGTTATCTGGTGTAGTGCATATATGTGTTGGAATTGTATGATTAGTGTGTAGGGCTTGATGGGTTGCAGTCTGTTAGAAGGTGTCACCATAAGTATTTCTTCTTGATAACTTGTATATATTTATGAATGACTGCAAAGTAACAGTAAAAGTACTGGCCAGACAATGGTTTAATGAGAATTTTTTGAAGAGTGCCCAAGGGCTTTTGAATTAGACCACATCAGTTCCTGTGAGAAAGCCTTGGACTGTTTTGCCTCACTGGACAGGTAATCACCTGGATGTTGTCCAGCTATACTTTCCTGTGCCTCTATGCCCTCCTTTTAAACAATTGTCCCCACCCCACTGTACCCCGCCTCTGCTATGGTGGTAGCCACTTTTGGCTTTACCAATGCCAGGTGTCATTTTAAAATCTGTTTGCAAAGTCAAAAGTATCAGTGACCATCCTAGTTAATCAATGTGAAAGGCAAAGTGTGGCAGGTTGACTTTGTCAATAGTTATTGTGAATTCTCATCTACCCCTAGAAGAAGAGCTGAAGTAGTTCGCCAGATATATATTTACAGGAGTACTCTTATTGGCCAATGTAAATTTAAACCCTATTTGGAAAATCTACATTAGACAATGGGGTGGAAATATAAATTAGCACATAGAACCTTTTTTTGTCCACAGAAAAATATTTTACTTTTAAAATATTCTATATCCCAGCACTATCTGAAAACCTGTGCATGCCTGGAGATCTTTTACACCTAATGAACCTTTTTTGGCAAGTAGTTGCCACTGTGTCTTGGTCCGCACTATGTAAATATTAACAATACATAAATAAAATAAATGGATTAAATAAATACACAACAGAAATGGAGTAAAAACTTCAATTGGAAATATTTATGCATAACCACAAGGTTGAGATTTTGTATTTATTTTCAGCCTTTTCAGCTGCCACCTCTGCTCTGTCAGAGCAAGAAAGCTTATGCGGGAGCAGAACGGAACCACATTCCACCTGCACTTTGAAACAGCTGTTGGATTGATACTATCACCAGCAGGCTGTAGCAAAATGAAGGGTTAGTGGCTGGGAGTGGGACAAAATGGAGTAGATCCTGTTGATAAAACAGCATACCATCAAATGAGGGCCTCTTCTAATACTGTGGAAGCCTTTAGTCACTCCTTTAGCACTTAAAGGGTTGGCCTACCTAGGTTAGAGTGGGCCACCCTGAAAGATCTATACCTGCTACTCCACTCCCGGGAGAGGGATTTAGTGTGACAATGGTAACAATATTTATCACTGAACATCTTACCAAGTTACACATTACACAGTTATACAGATTACAACATGAACCTTTTCATGTGAAATAACACACCTGCAGAAAGGTCTATCTTGCTTCTTTCTCTCTCACAAATGGCTTGGTTGACCTTACTTGAGACCTAAAGGCAGCATAAACATTAAAATGTTCTTTTAGTTTCATGCAAAGTAGTGTCCAAATCCACAATCCTCTTTTGGACAATGGTAATCTTTTCCAAGGCCAAACCACTGAGATCAAGGATTTTAACAAAATGTCTCTGCTATTCTCTTTTTCTCCGATAGTTGTCTTGTGTGGCAATGTCAAACTTTAATCACTTTAAATTGGTATTTTCTTATGCACTCCATGCTCTTGCCAACAATTACTTTCATATTCCCATATCCTTTCTTTCCTCCGAACTCTAAACTGGGCTTTAAGTCCATTAAAACTGCACACGCTTGTCATTGTGGTCCTATCAGAGAAAAAGCATCCATTAAATCCTCTCTAAACTCTTGATGAAACACTTATGCCCTCTTCTCTTCTGTTCATGCCGACTCTACTACCAGTCGCTTAAAATGTGTCAGGTAATTCAACATATCCTGGTTACCCTGTTTAAGATCCAGCAATTTATCATCCACTGACTGAATTACCTCATGACTGTAGGACTGAGTTGGACCATTGGTTTTTGGGCATGTGTGAGGAAGATTTTATTTATTTGGGGGTATTTGTTTACCTCCTTAGGTCTCACAGTTTATCAGGCACCGAGCTATGAAATGAATTAAAATCTCAAAAAGTGACTATTGTGAAGTTGGAACTATAATGTGTACCACACAATTCATACTGTAAAGGCATATGTATAAAAGGGAACAGAACTAATCCCAGAAGCCATACAATGGAAGCTATTCACAAAGTTATATTTACCAGTGAGCACATCTACACATGTCAGTTTACTCTTACACTCTCGAGTAACTTTACTACTCTTGTCTGTACACCATTTATGAGAGTAAAGTGGCCCAAAAGTGTAGACTAATATGTGTCCACCACATGAATTCAGGGGTTGGAGCCTAATTTATTAATGTCAAGTTACAACTTGTAACTTTATACACAGTCATGCAGAGTTCTCTGCCACTGGGGTTGAGCTTTCCCTATGATAAAGTATAAGGAAAAGTTCAAAAGTTTATTACATTTAAAAATAAATTACTAAACATATTTGTAATGTTAAAGATCAATGCATATGCATGTAAAATATGTATTTTAAATGTAAAATAAAATACAAAATGCTGCAGCATTATCAACCTAATTTTTAATTGAAGATTTAGTTATTTTTGTTATAATTGAATTTTCTTAAGATTTAAATTAAAAACATCCCACATAAAGTACCCCATTTATATATATTTACCATGTAGTGAAATATTTAGTTATATATAGAATTAATTTAAATTAATTTAATTACTTCTTAATAATTAAAGCTCAATAATATATATACTTAAAACTAGGTTAGATTAAATGAATTTATAATAAATAAATAAAAAATGAGTTAATTTTATTTTAACATTAGTTCCTATGGGGTACATTAATTTCTCGTGGAAGCTGTTGCAGTACTAGTGGTTGGTCATTGGTGGTGCTGAACTGACTCCAGCCCTGAACTGGAGAAGATGTACAGCAATTGTGTGTCTTTTCTAACTGGTGTAATTATAGAAGTGCAGTTTCTGAATAGCAATCAGCTTATTTTGTTGTGTTTGGGTCTATGTCCCACTCTAAATCAATCACAGGCACACCAATAACCCTCCGTAGACCTCCACAAACACACCACATTAGTCACAAATATGTCCTATTTTCCAGCCACTACTTAAAGTACTACAAAATGCACTTTGTGAGTAGGACCCACTGTAGGACCCATTAATATATTTTACCTTAAAACTGGCCATCCACCTTAGATGCTCATTCTCATTCAAGGAGCGTTTTGCAAGATTGATACTCAGATCCCATAAAAGCTGCCTTCTTATCCCCTACAGAACATCAATAAAAGTGTGCTGCTTGCCATAATCCACTGACATGGATAACTACAAACTTTATTGAAAATATTGGTAACACCACCATCTAGCTCGTGACTTTCTATTAAGATCTAAACCAGTGGTTCCCAACCTGTGGTCCAGCGACTCCTGGGGGTCCGCGAAGGCTCCTCATGGGTTCCGCAACTGCTTGGAAAATTAAAAAATATTAATGGATTAGGTCCCCAGCTTTCAGTACTGACTCAGTGGGGGGTCCCTAGATTCCAATAATGATTCAGCGGGGTCCCCGGGCTCCAGCACTGATAAAGAGGGGGGTCCACAGAAGTCAAAAGGTTGGAAACCACTGATCTAAACAATATTGTGAGTTATTATGTAAGAATATTTATTATGAATTTGGCTTTTAATACTATTTTCCCAATCATATTTAGAACTGAATCATGCTGGACTTATAGGCCCCAATTCACAAAGATAAACTTAGATCAAAAATCTAAGTTTAGACTTTTGGTCTACGTTTAGACTCTTGGTACCAAGTTAGACTGAGAGTAAAGTTAGATTTGTTGTCTAAACTTAGACTAAGGGTAAAGTTAGACTTTTTGCCTAAACTTAGACCAAAAGTCTAACTTTACTGTGGACATATGGGGCCCAATTCACAAAGAAAAACGTAGACCAAAAGTCCAAGTTTAAACCTAAAGTCTAACTTTACCCGTAGTAAAGTTAGACTTTTGGTCTAAGTTTGGATTTTTGGGCCCATATTTATACTTTTTTAGTGCCGCATTTACGTAGTTTTTTGACCCGAAATCAGCACAAACTTTTTTTTTGACGATTTTGCGTCACAAAACGACGCAAATGCGGTGCTAAAAAAGTATAAATATGGGCCTCAGTCTAAAGTTAGACTAAGAGTAAAGTTAGACTTTAGGTTTAAGTTTAGACTTTTGGTCTAAGTTTACCTTTGTGAATCAGGCCGATAGATTGCAATGTCATAATACAGATGAAGCTACCAACAACTAAGAAACGTAGGGACACGTCTAGTGCCTCACTAGAGCTTAATTCTTATGGTGTTTATTTTTTTACATTTCTAACTGAACGTATCCATATTTACGCTCTGCTAATTTTATCTGTTTTTATTTTGGGTTTTGTCAGAAAAAAGAGCTGTAACTAATAAGTGTTTATATATTTTTAAATAAATTAAACTCATACTTGAATGTCTCACAGATTTAAGTGTTATGATACCTATGGATGACAAATCAATAGTCATGAAAACAGGGCAATTATTATAAACCTTGTGCACCTCTTTAGTTGTTTAAACCTCATTAGGAAACTTTCAAACTTTAACTTCCTTACCTGTCAATCCACACAGTTATTGACCTGGTAGTCATGATTGACAGTTTTTAGATTCCCTGAAAAACAGCATTGTTTGCATTTTCATCCAAGTTTTAAAATATATACAGACAGGAAAACTTTTTTTGTGGCTGTACTTTTCTATAAAAATCAGTAAATTTGGAAAACTTGTAACCTTTTTCTTAATAGGTTGGATTTGTTTTTTTCACGGTTTAATTCAGTTTGCAAGACAATGCAACTGGGAATATGTTTTATAGTTTTAAAAGTATGGTTATGAGCAACCTAAAATCCTCAAAACATGTATAGATAAGAGATGCACAATATTGTTAGCGGTCATAGAGTGTGGTTCCAGTTTTCAAAACTACTTGCATGTTTAAGTTTGAATTACTTGCACAAATAACCTTCTTTCCATTCTCAAAAAACAGGTTTTTTATTCAGAAATGTTAATTTTGTAATCGGAAATAAAAGTACTCCTGCAAAAATGTTTGTGTGAGAAAGCCTACTAGCCTGAGCTGGGAGGACCCAAAAGTTCTATCAGTTTGTGAACACCAACAGACATGGGTATTCAAAAACTTATCGCAAAATTTATGACACCTTGAAGAAGATATGAGATTTACTCCTGCCACAGTCATGAGTAAATCCATTCGGATGAGGGAAGTTACATCACCAAAACTGAGGGGTGTCGTGGGTGGGGGGATAGAACTTCCCCATGAAGAGAAAAAATAGTTGGCAACAGCATTCACTACTCCTGCTGCCGATTTTCAGATTTTAAAATCTACTGTCTATTTCCACACATGGAAATTGAATCCACAAAAAATTTCCATGGACTATGATTAAGTATGGAAATCTGAGACTGTCTCAGCTGTTTATGCATAACCTGGCAATGTATTGTGAATTTCAACGCATCAGAAAACTGTAGTTGAGGATTATTTTGTAACACAGGCCATGCAATTCTAAGCCTTAGTTAAATAGGTACATTAGGTTTTTATGACATAACTAAGGTTTTGATCTACATCTAGGCACAGGTTGGCTAGAGTAGGTGGACAGGATTGTCTACCATGCTAAGGGGCTGATTTAAGAAAAGTTGTGCTGCACCCAGTGAAATGCCACTTTGCACCATGGTGCAGGGTAGGGGGCAATAGCGTCATTTATTTGACGCAATTGATGTACTCTGCAGTGGTAGCGCCAAAATGTTGGCGCTACTCCTGCAGAGTACATAGGAGCCCTTTGTATTCAATGGCATGCCCCCTTTTAATGCCTGCTCTGAGCAGGCGTTAAAAGTGCCGAAAACAAATGGCACAAAGCTTGAGCCATTTTTTTGACCCCCCCTAACAGGGGAATGCCCCCTTGCATACATTATGCCTATAAATATGGCAGGTGTAAAAAGCCACTTTAGCACCTACTTAGCATCAAAACAATTATGCTATGGCGGTGCTAAGTGGTGCAAGGGCCTCTTAAATCAGGCCCTAACACTGTTGATTCTAACAGTAGAAGAACAACTAATTAATCTACAAGTACATTTTGCCCAGGTCACATATTCCCATTTTATGTATAAGAAGAAGTGCTGCCACTGCAAGGTGCCTGAAAAAGTAGTCATTGGCTTGCCTGGCAGTACTGGCACCAGTTTAGCTCAGTCTGTAGAAGCTTGCCTGCTCCCTTCATTTGCTCACTGTGCACAGGATGAGCCAATGTGAGAAAGAGGCATGATGTTGCAGGATCTCAGAGCAAAAGTAAGAAACTCTGGCCAGTGCAGATGCCTGTTTATTATATTTGAATTTATTTTATTTTCATCAGGTAAATCTGTATATGAAACTGGTAACACCCAGCATGGTATAGCTCAGGCAAACAATTGCATATTGCATCTTACAGTCACTATTCGCAAATTAGGTTAAAGCAACAAAAGGTCCATTACCTGTACACCTTCAGAAACTGCCAGTGCACCCTAAAGCTTTGAAAAGTTACAGTAATTGCAGCCCACTTAGTTGTTGATGCAGGGGCCAGTCTAGGTCTGATCAGCCTCTTCCATTGTATCCTCTTCAGGTCCTTTGGCAGGTCCTGAAGAAAAACCTGATCCCTGGCCAGCAATACTATTTTGGATTAAACTGGTGGCCGGCCTTATTTGGTGGTTAACCACATATGGTCGAAGAGGGCCACATATATCCTTGGATCTCAGTCAGCTCAGCATCACCTCCCAATAACTGTCCAGTTGTTCTTGACAGTAAATTACTTAGTGTAGCAAATCATTTGTCACAGGACAGGGACCTCTCCCCCACTACATGGCACTCTTCGCTTAGCTCTAGCAGTACCATGGCTACTGGTATCCAGCTTGTGGCAGTGGTTTCTTTTACATATCCTAGGTGTACCAGAGGTTGCACTGCAGGGACAGTGAAGCCAGTAATTTCAGCTATCATTTTCAGCACTTGAAGCCTATAGATTGCCACCTCTAGGCATGCCCTCGCTAGGTGAAAGAAGTTAGTAATAGAGGTGCCACATCTAGAGCGCCTGGCCTCATCCCTAAGCCCCAGCTTTTACATGTGTGTGATATAATCTATGTAGAAAATTCACATGGATCAATGTAAATTTGAAGTTGGGTAATAAGTATCTTGTTCGGGAGAACACAATTTCCACTGAATGTCAGATTATGGTGAGTCCAAGTCCGCAGTCCGTTTTTACCATTTTGACTTAGTAGTCAGTGTATAGATAAGAGCAGTATTTTCAATCATAGCCGCAAACCCAGAGTGGGGGACTTTGGGGGAGAGAGCTAGGGAAGTTTGAGCTCATGGGCATATAAAAAATGTCAAGGTGACAAGGGGCATATGGTTCCCCATGCCCCAAATGCTTTCTAGAATGAAGAATTTGCTCCCCGGGTAAATGTCCATGTTTGTTGAACTGTAAATGCCTGAGATGTGTGCATACCTTTGGCTCACAGGTGAGTGGAGGCATGGAAATGTTTGTGGGATTCCTGGTGCATAAAGCCACTTTATTCATTCCTCAGCCTGGAATCTGCCTCAAGCCCAAACTGTACCACGCACCCTGTTTATTTCTTGCGAAGATCATCCAGTTTGATAACAAATATTCATCTTCAGGAGCTGTGGCTGAGCAAAATTAGTCTCTGCTGGTAAGTGTGGCTGAAACAAGGTAGGATGATACCAAGGGGCATATTTATAATCCCTAATGCCACCTTGCACCACTTTAGTGTCATTATTTTTTACATGAATGTGGCCCAACAAGGCCGAAATCCTCGCGCCATATTTTCAGAGTGGCATAATGCATGCATTGCGCCACTCTGTAACCCTTTGCACTACATTATGCCTGCGCCAGGCATAATGTATGCAAAGGGGGTGTTATGCCGTTAGGGGGGGGGGGCGAAAATCTGTGAGATTTCCTTGCATCATTTTGTACGGCACCTTTAACGCCTGCTCGGAGCAGGAGTTAAAAGGGGGCTTCCATTATCTAAAATAGGATCCTATGTACTCTGCAGGAGTAGCACCAATATTTTGGCGCCACTCCTGCAGAGTTCATCAATAGCGTCATGAAAAATTATGCTCTTGCCCCCTTCCCTTCGGCATGATGCACTGTATTTTAAATAGGTTGCACACATGGTGGCGGTAGGGCGTTGCTAAGGGGCACAGGGAAAGTGGAGCTGCACTCTGTGCAGCACCACTTTCTATAAATCTGCCCCCAACAGTGCACATCATACGCTTGCAGACATAAATTGTACAGTTCAAGTCTGGGTCATCACACTACTCTGCTCAAATGGTACTATCGCTCATTGAGGTCTGAGTAGTTTTCGAGCCCATTTTAATTGCAGCATGCAGGATCTCAATTTATTGACAAATACCCTAGTTAGAGGGATTGGTACATTGAGAAACAGGGATAAAAGAATGGGGCAAAACAATAATTTTCACCATTGCTCTCATGCCTATTTGGACAGTGGTAGTTTGATTCATGTGGATACCTGATCTTCAAGTTCAATAATAGCTGCACCATAGTTGTTTCATCATAAAGTTTCCACATCTCTACTCATCCGTATCCTAGGTATCTTACTGAGGATATGCACCACTAGAGAAGGTAGTTTACTGCTCACTCCTCAATGAGGGAATGACTTTGTTCAATTAATGATGTTACCAGATAGCCAACTGTACCTTATGAGTTCTGATAAGTTCTCTTATGAATCTTCTTAAGACAATTGAGAAATGTATCTTGAGACCTCTTTTGGACTGCCAAGGGCTCCATTGCCACATCAAACAAAATAGGAGATAGTGGGTAGCCCTGCCTGGTGCCCTGAGTAATCTAGAGAGGGGCAGAAATGGACCCATTCAGTCTGATACAAGCCACACACTGATGGTATAGGTGCTTCATCCACTCTACAAAGCCCAATACTGAAGCCTATGATGCAACACCCTGAAACATTATTGCCATTCTAGTGAATCAAGAGCTTTGTTGTTGTCTAGAAACATCGTCATGGAATATAATTCTGGATTTATCTGGTGCAGAACAAAAAGGATGATACAGAGGTTATGGGAGGTTTTGGGAAGTTGACCACCCAGGGATGAAGCAAGACTAGCCCTAGTGAATTAGTTATGAAGCAATGGAATTATCCTATTAGCCAGCACCTTGGCTCAAATTCTATTGTCTAGTTTAGCAAGAGAGCTTGAGAACTATCACAGCTCTCAGGAAGTTTATCAGGATTCAAAACATGATTATTACTGTCTCAACCAGCATTAAGGGGAGAGCACCTGTAACCTTAGGCTTCTCATTCTTCTCATGCATCGCCAGGGGTCTGGGAGCCAGCTGCTTAGCTAATTATTTGTAAAAAAGCACACTTCATCCTTCAGCTCCAGTGGATCTGCCGAAGGGAAGTCTATGAATCACCTACACCATATCTTCCACTGGTAGTCCTGTGCATAGGTATTTATAGCATTTCTCATCCAGCCACACTAGCCCCACTGTGCCCAAGAATGAGGTGATGTCAGTATGAGCAGAATCTGGCCTGAACTGGGGGGGTCTGCGTAGAAGTCAGAAACTAACTGAAGAATCTCCTCAGCCTTCCTCAATGGTATAACCTGCTTTCTGGTGCATTTCAATAATGTGGTAGCCGGCTCAAGGGCGGCGAAGCACGCATGCCAGTGTCCTATCCGGTCTATTTCCCACCCCACATCACTTAGCTATAGCATTCCTGCATAAGTAGCTAACCTCTGTCTCTGCTGTCTCTTTATGTTACTCAAGTTTAGCATTATTCTTAGATAGTATTGTAGCATCTTTTAGAGTAAAATAGTCTTGCTCAAGTGCATGAATAGCCTGCATTAAGCCAGAAAAGAGGGGCCTTGATGTTGGGGGTGTTACCAAGTTTCAGCTCTACAGGTGCAGCAAAGCACAACCTAGAACGTCTCTCAAATAGTACTAGCGCTGTGTGCCAAGCCCTTTACTAAGAGAAAAGTATTATTCTTGGATATCAGAGGAATTTCATCCATGAAGACTGTCCCCTGAAATGCATTAATACCAGCGATATGAAAAGGGCTCTGCGCTGTAAGTTTGTGAGATTTGCCTCCAGGACAACTACAAAGTAGCCTAGAAGGGTCTAACCTGGGGGCTGTCTCTATCACCATATGTTAGCTAGACTGCTCCCTCCTAGTATGGTGAGGAACTGCTTTACGAATGCTCCAGGCCAGGTCTCTAATGACACATATTGACAAATAAATGGCAGAGAATTGCATGTCTGTGGTATTGGGGTTTCTAGTCACAAAATGGAATATCTTGGGCCTCCTAGTTTGTTGCAATTGTGTAAGGTTAGCCTGAGCAGCATCAAAGTCAATTACTGAACATAATTCATACTGTACCCTCATCCACCCTGGTGTCCTTTGTCAGAGACAAAACCCACCCCCACCTGCTAGTGCATCTCAACAATCGAAAAGTTGACAGCAAGGGTTTTAACTTGTGACAAATTAAATGATAAGTACAATGTATGGGAGACAAGACTTCACTCCAGAGGAGAAAGTAGTGGTAAAAGTGTGGAACCATGGCAAATTATCTTGGGTAATGTGGGTGCAGTGCGAAGTACACCTTCCCGGATTTGAGACAGCAGCTGAAGGGATGGAGTAATAAGGAACCTACAAAACCTCTAGTGATTAAACTTACTTATATAGTTTATTTCCAGATCAAATCTACATCAAAATGCATAGCAAGACTTAGTTGCCTTACCTTGATATATGCTCTTTCATCGGTCACGTCTATCATTAGGGCATCAATCTTTGAGTCTGTCATGAACAAACTTTGTTTCATGTCAACCAGCAAAGCTTGAATGCTCTGCTCCAGTGCCCCCCCACACATCCTGAGTGGCATTGGTCATCACCAGGAGCGGGTTCTTGGTTAATCGTCTTAGCCGTGTACCAGGATTTGAAAGTGATCTTAGGTTGCTTCCAGTTATCTTCTATGTGGGTGTAGCAAGTCAGCCAGAATGTATCTGTAGATTGTACAGATACATTAGCTCTTCACCCACAGTAATTTGGAAAAGACATGGGACAACTATAGCCCCTATAATTTCATAGCCAAGTCCTTCCAGTATTCCCAGAAAGTAATAAAAGATTCCACTGGGGCATAGACCGAGAGAGTTAGTCACACTAGGTCCCACCATACCCCTCAGGACAGTGGTGCCCCAGACATCTGTTATAAAGCAGAAGGTGGAGGCATGAGAAGACCTAGGCCAGGGAGTTGTTGCAGTATGTCTCTGGAATAGAGTGGTCTACCACTCCTGTCAGTGTATGTGTGGGCCACCCTGGGGAAAGTGCCACCTACAATTCCACATCTGTTTTTTCAATGTTCGCTGTAACCATTGCCAGTGGCAGGCATGTAAGTCAGTTGTGGAGGAAACCAAGCTAGAAGACTGTGGTCCCAGCTCCACCAAGTGTTGTTTCATTCACTGCCCCACCTCAGCCAGTGTCTTCAATCACACTCATTTCATAGTTGGGTTCATGCAGTAGCTTCCTTCAATTTGGTGCAGGAAAGCAACTGCTCTGTGAGTGTGCAGGGTAGGCCACCTCCACAGCAGGTCTCAGCCCACAGGCATAAGCAGCAAGGTCTGCTATACCGTTCAGAGGCCCCACTGCAAATAGGTCACAGGATCTCAGCCGTTGACACAACACAGGCCACTCATGCTGGATGAGGCCCCAACGAGAAGCCCAGTGATATGAAACCTACTGGTCACACTTCCTACTTAGCTGCACAACTCACATTCAGGTCTTCAACTCTCAGGTGAGCGATATGCTCCGGTAGTTTTATGTACCCCACTGGCAGTGTAGTGATGCAAGAAAGGGTTTATAGTACTGGATGACTCAGTGTGGGTCCGTTTGGGACAGATTTATATTCAATATGTCATGCAGAGCTCTACTAGAGTGTGGCCATTTTGTAGCTCTGCACTCCGGTGTCCCCCCAAGCATTGCCACTTGTTCCTGAGCCCCCAACCTATCAGCTTCAGAATGTCCACCTCCTCCCCTGACTCTACCCTGGCATGCCTCAAGTGAGTGCTCAGCCTCCTCGATGCCTGGGAGGTATACAGCTACAGCCCACACCTCTCCATCACCAAGCCCTAACAAGTTCCATCACCATACTGTCAATAGCTCCTTGGCCCTCTCTCTGCAGTCTTCACCCACGGATACTCAGCCCAGCAAGAAGAGCCAGGAGAACAGGCGCCATTTGACACCACCTGTTGGGTAATTTGTGAGATGGGCACCGGCAGGACTGACACATGGGCTGAATGAATGAATAAACACAGCCCCACCTTACCAGATAATTCAGGCATTCCACCCATCACTTATTTGTCTACTCCTCCAGCACCTACTGACACAAAAAAACAGAGTACTTGTGTTCACATTTGTGAAAACATACATCCACTCCATCTCCTAAGACCCAGTGTGCATGATTCCCATATTATGTGCAAGTTTATTGTTGACTTTTGTGTGTGTTCAGGGTTGTGGTGCGTCACCTGTTGAAGAAACCAATTCCTTGCTTGCTGTTTGTCAGTGTGTGTGTACCAGTTTCAAGTGGACCCAGAGTGTGTGTTACATGGTTCATGTTATTGGGCTGACAGAATAGTGAGAGTGAACCACTCCTAAGATTATTAGTCAGACTGTCTCTTTCACTCATATCCTTTCCAGTAAGTCACAGGTGCATTTTATTGAAGAAGATGCACCCGACACCCAGCTCCATAAGGTTTGATTCTATACTAAACTCTTTGGTTGAGATTAAAATCTTGCCTCCAGAAACTTGTTCAAAAGAAGATATTTATTGTACAGCGCAAGTAGATTCCAGAATTAATGATTCTGCACTTTTAGCTGATGATAATGAGAGACAATGTAATGTTTTTAATGTTTTTAATATAATAAAGCTGTATTAGGTTGATAGTGGTTTTGGCCTATTCATGTTTTTGGAAAGTGCACATTTTGGATGCATGTGTTTTCAAAGTATGTACTAACTTGCCTTTACCCTTCCAAATCTGTTCTCCCCAGAGCTCAAATGTCACCTTAATTGTTATTTAATTTGTAGCAAATTAACTTAGCTCAATGTTTTGCTTGCGCTCTACCATTCTTAAAATGTAATAATCTCTGAACATGTTCCTGCACCTGTTCCTGGAGAGGACAGATTCACAACTCTATATAAATTGAAGTCCACTTACTTTGGCTAAATCAAGGTGCTGTTTATATTTTGAACACATTATTGTTTTCTCTGTAAGACATAATACATCTTGATTCATTAGATGTAGAGCATGGGTCATTTTATGATGCAATGTACTTTCTGATCTACTATTGGTTTTGGAGATGTAACTTTTGTGATTGAAACATAGTTACGGTATGATTTCTTTGCCCTTCCTAGTCCCTTTTTGTGAACAGACTCCATGTTAGTCTGTTTACACATCTACACTTAAACTATTCTCAGATTTCCTCTCTCTCTTACTTTATTGCACAGTCCTTTAAGTAGATGAAGGCTTAGTTTCCACTGCCAATGTTATTTTCACATTTATTTGTTTTTTGGGTAGTTTGAACTAATTGACTAACCATTTTCTTTTTGCCGTCTGCCATGATTCTTACATTTTAAATAAACCTTCCAGCTTTGCACACTGAATGTTGACCACTGGTTAGATTATTCAAAGTGTATTTTTCTTGTGTGGAGTTTCCGATGTGGTTTCCTCTGGGTTCTATTTTGAATTTTGTTTAGGGCTCTCATCTTTAAAGATACACCAATAGCCCTGACGTATCATTCAGTGTTTTTATGAAAACCACAAAGACTAATTCATCACATACACCTTAAATCTATTTTTTTGTATTTAGAATATGTTCATGTATCTCTTCTTTTCACAATGAAGTGTATATGTTATATACAGTCACATTTTAATAGTGTCAATCTTGTAAGATCTTTATAATTTGCACAACAACCACTTAGTTGCACATGGAAGATTGCTAATGGTATCTAAATTAATATTTAGTCAGTTGTTTGTAAAACAGGCAGGCAATACGAGAGCCGGATTGGAGCTGAAAATGTATTTATTTTTACCTCTAGTCTGCAGAACAAGATTTGAATTTGTAATCTTTCCCTGATTTATGAAACCAGTTGACAGACACCCCGTCTGCCGTGCCAAAGTCTATAATGCACATGTAAAATGTTAGATAGGGACATCTACACCTGTAGAGATAGAGTATCTGTCAGATTTGGCATCCCAGGTGTGGTTTCCCCTGACTTTTTGCCTTCAGACCTCCTGTTTTGTTTACCTTGTTTTTGCTGGCTTTAGGACTCTGGGCACTTTACCATTGCTAACTAGTGCTAAAGCGCATGTGCTCTTTGCTTTGAATAGGGGAACATTGGCTTGTCCTCAATTGCCATATTTTTTAACTTATAAGACTCTGGTTAAGTGCACAACCTGTGCCCAGGGTCTGTAAATTAAATGCTACTCATGGACCTGCAGCACAGATTGTGCCACCCATTTTAGAAGCACTTCAAACATGTCCCAGGCCTGCCATTACAGTGCCTCTGTGAATGCATTGCATACATCCCCAGGATTGTCGCCGATGCATCGCCTCCTTTGCTCCTTGCATCTTGTCCTCGAGATAACACAACAGCAGACTAAGGTACTGTTTCAGGGGACCAAGGCTAGAATCAGTATCTGACCACGCTCCATTGTAGTTGGCCTGAACGTTTGGATCTGACCTGGTCTAGTGTGATTAGATTGCCGCTTTATGCTTTTAAGCACTACATTTCTGTTTACTTTTTAAAATTTCATATCTCAAGTTTTACTTACTGGATCTTTGTCAATTTGGTCCTGTTTGGTTCAATAAAGTAAGCTCTTTTTTTCTAACTAGGTGTAAATCTTTTTGTGTTTTCACTGTGTTACTGTATAAAGTGTTGCACTAATACTTTACACATTGCCTTTAAGTTAAGCCTGACTGCTCTGTGTCAAGCTACTAGATGGTGAGCACAGGTTAATTGACAGTGTATATCTGACTTAACCTGACTACGTATGTGGTTCCTGCTGGATCCATGCCTCTGCGAACCAGAAACCCAACTTCTAACAGTATCTCATCATCCAACGTTTAGATGAGTCTCAGTGTTCTTCACTAAGGATGGTAAATCTAATAACTTTCAGTGGGCTGAACTAGAACCTGAGTAGGGACATACATGCATCAATATTATTCTTTACCGTATATGCTACTGTTGTCCACCAGGTAATATTTGTCTGTCTCCTGCATAAGAAATGGTATGCAAAACTGCCTTTAGCTTTCCCATACACAGTGGTTTATTTTAGTGCAGTTTTTCATATGTCTGTTTGAGGGATAATTAATTATTTTACAGAAAGCTTACTGTAGATTTTGATTCCTTGGTACCAGGTTACTTATTCTGTTATGGCTGAATGTTCATGATTTATGAAGGTATTTCGTTATCAACATTTGAAAAACTTTCAAGAATATCATTACTGGTGCAATCGGCTTCAACATGTAAGATTGGTGTAACCTTTATGAGCTATGTAATTTAGCAGTAGCATTGCTATATCAGCCTGTAAGGTGTATCTACCACTGCGTTCAAGGCAAGTGACTGAAGGATGTTTACAACGGTTCATTTTTAGGGGGATCCTTTTCCAAGTAGATTAATGATGGTCACATATTTAAGTTGGGTGCTCAAGGCTGGACCTAGCCTGTTATATAATTTTAGAAAATTAGGTTCAGGCGGACTCCTGAGCATAGTGAAATGAAAGTATGAAACTGTGACACAAGCTGGTAAAGCAGCTCAATCAATATATGGAACTTGTATTTTATATATCCTGTGGGTCTTGTACCAATTAAACAAGTTTAATTTAATGATGTATTTTTGTTTAAAATGAAATTGGGGTTACTTAGAAAGGCACAAACAATTCCAATTGCATGGTATTACCTTTTGATTAACAGAACCATCTTATGTATGTCTTCCACTGGAAGTCTCCATAGTGATGAACTAGATCAAAATCCACTTATTCATAGCCGCAATGTGAAAACAGTGAGAAACAAAAGTTGTTTCCCACAGTTTGTACATCACCAAGGGATATTCTTGATTTACCTGTGTTCCACAGTTTATCTGAGTCTGTGGAGACCCAAGTGAAGTGGTGCAAATGCAGTTGATAGCCTCTACTGCCTTTCTTCTGCCGTCCAGGGTCTCCTCCGACCTGGAGGAGGCAGGAGAATGGGGGAGGTGCTCGCCACCGCCAGTTGCCTCAGTCACTTTCAGCAAGAGGTCACTAAATATCTGAGCTGAAAGGAATTTGAAAACAGAACAGCAGGATGGTTTTTCATCTGGAAGTTTTGAGTGAGATCAAAGATAATTCAAGCATCACTGTCTTTTTAGGGGCGAGCGCAAAGCGCTCCGTCCCATCTCTCTCTGGGCTTCCAACCACACCCATGTCACGACAGTCACATTCATTGGTTCGTGGGCTTGCCTTTTAAAATCCGCTTGCTTTCATTTGGGAAAGGCATGCATACGTCATGCCTTTTCTGGTGTTTAGCCCACCTACACAGCACCGGTAAACTACTAAATTTCACTCAGAACCCCTCATTGAAAAACATTCCCGTTATTAAGTGCTACCCATGTGTATGCGAAGAATACAAATAGCAGGAAAATCAGATCATGCTTTCTTCATGGAGGTTTCAATTTATGATTAATACACAATTTCAGAACTTTGGTATACGCAGAGCTTTGGTTAGATTGATCCCTATTACTGAATATAACAATATTTTAGCATAGCAGTGTATCGATGTTTTTGTTTCACAGTTTGTATGCAAATTTCACAGCTAATAGTCTAGATTGAATAGAAAGATTAAATGAGTATTTCATTTCAGAGGCCACCGTGCCTCTTCTCATTTTGCAGAAGAAAACAAATTAGATGTTTGTACAGACAAGTACTACTATCATATAAAATACAGGTAGAGTGACAAATATCCAGGGCATAATGTTATTCTCCTTATTGTGCATTCTTTAACTCGGCAAACCGGGTCCATCAAACATCCACAGACTTCAGCAGCCTACCCAAGCACACCCCGGTCCTTTTACTGTTGTGTAATTATTATTTATGATTGCCTGCGTGAGTGCTGGACACCCCAAATCCCCCCAAGTTGTTGATCAAATCACGTACTGAAGTTCATTGCAAAATATTTTTTTTCAGACATACAGCCAAATATTACAGGCAATACATTTATTTTCTCTTTGTATGGTTATGTTACATGTCTGTAATTTCCACCCACACCACTTTCAGGCAGTTTAATAGTATTCAAGGCACATTTAGAGCTTCAGAGATATGCCTGACTGATTCATGTATTCCCGGGATGTTTCCTGTTCCCACAGGGAAAATGTACCTATTATTAAAAAAGGATAGAAACACTTAAAAACGTTTCAAAAAGGAAGATGCTTACCACATAAGTGTCCATTGACAGTTCCGAGCTGCCCTGAGGCCATTTATATGTTATTTTTCTGTGAGTGTTCACTGAAAGTGGAAACTATAATTAAACCACGACAGCTGCCAATGGATCACATTATATGGAAAATACCGTTTGGTGGCTTGAAACGGAGACATCTACCATGTTCAACTGTGAAGGTGAAGTCGGTGATTTATAAAATGACCGTCATCATTGCAGTGATATTACTGTCATGACACACGTCTGTCTTCGGGTGCAGAACGTAAGCTGGTCCCAACTCAAAAAGGATTTTTTTTCTTATTTGGATATTTAAACCTGTACATAACTTTTCAAGTTCAAGGAATTTCTAAGGAAGGCGTGCTGAAATGACAAGAATGCTAAAACTAAGGGGCATATTTGAGAGCCCCTAGTGCCCCCTTAGCGCTGCCACAGCAATTCTTTTTTTACGCGAAGGCAGCTCTAATGTGGCTTTTCTGCTCCACCATATTTACAAAGTGGCTAAATGCTGGCATTGGCCACTTTGTAACCCCTTGTGCCACATTATGCCTGCGCCAGGCATAAATGCAAGGGTGGCGTTCCGGCGCTAGGAGGCCCGCAAAAATGGTGCAGTGAAATTTAGTAGCTTTCACTGCACCATTTTTGACATCATTTTAATGCCTGCTCAGAGCAGGCATTAAAATGATGCTCCCATAGTAACCTATGGACTTTGCTGCACTAGCATCAACATTTTTGACACCAGTGTAGCAAAGTGCCATAGTAGCATCAAAACGTTTGTCACTGTCAGAATCCCCCAGTTAGCATGTGGAGAGTGTTTGGTCCTGATCAAATTGAGGAGTGAGGGTGTCCTGAGGTATCGGACCAGCACTGCAGAGACTCTCAGAGCGGTCCCCTGTCGGAGACCAATTGCCTAGTACAATGTGGGAGATACTGCCTACCCCAGGATTGGATGACCCGTCCACCTGGTCTAGTGAGGGTGCTGCATGTGGGTCCCACTCCCAAAGCTGCAGACAGTTCCCCCTGCGCCAGGGGGGACCTGATGCAGGCAGATTACCTGCTGGACTCCAGGTACTGTGGTGACAAAGCAGCTGCCCCGGGTGGTGGCGTGCAACTGCCTCTTCTTGAGCTCATTACTTAGAGGAACCAAGGGTCATCTCCCTGCTCCATCTGCAGTGTGGGCCAGGGGCCAAGGCCCACAAAGAAAGAATCACTGTCTTGCACCCCTTTTTCCGGAAAGCCCGAGTGGATGGGAGATGCAGCAGGAGCCCCGTGGGAGGAAAGGAATCTTTTGCTTTAGCTGTTGTGCCGCAAGCTCATGGCAGCTGCCTTCACCTTCCTTACCAGCAGGCAGAGGGACCCAGGGAGGGCTCCCCACCAGCAGCCAGGTTGTGCAGGCCTTCCCCCATTTTGGACCTACCTAGGGGGCACCGAATCCATTATCGTCTTCCAGGGAGAAACCTCAATGAAGGAACCCAGAGCATGACAAGAGGTTGCCACCAGGAAATTACTCTAACACAGAGAAATTGAGATTACTGTAATTCAGGAAATAGGTGTGCAGGGTGACGAAGGGACCATATAAAGTCTAGTAGGGGCGCTGCTGCACTGCGCCTTAGGTGTGGTAATGTGGTGAGTCATGTGCCCTAGATCTTAATCTAGTCACTTACACAGTATTTATTATTAAATATCATCTTTACCTGGCACTGTCAGGATAAGGAGTACTCTATTCAGTAATAGTTTATGAGGCACAAAAATTGCAACCCACATATGCTGTCTTGTCAGGACGATGATTATCATCACAGAATTGGTACCTAATGCATAGTGCTTATGATCTATGTTGTTGTTTGTCTAATGATATATATCAGGGACGTTATGGTTAGGTTCACATTTTAAATGTACAAAAGCATAGAAATTCACCAGTTATAGTGTAATCACCTCAAGTAACTATAGCTCGTTCCCTAAGGTAACTATAACTCGCTCCCCCATCATGCACAGGTATGTGATCAATAATTTTACTTCAAATGTTACAGTGATGTTATCAATGATGTTATCAATGATGTTATCAAAGATGTCATGAGTCCCGTAATTTGTGGGGTAAATAGCAGGGCATGGTGGGGCTGCAAATTATAGTTATCTTTAGCCGTACGCAGCGGCGGTTGGCCACAGATGCCAACCCCTTATAAGTACCCAACCATGCACCATGCACGGCCTTCACCCATGCGCAGTGGAGGTAATCTACAAGACCTAGCCTGTAGCCAGACCCTGCTGCCAACCCTTCTAACCACCCAACCCTTTTGGCCGTGCTCAGGGGGAGTTGGTTGCAGCCTCTCTGGGTGTGAGAATAGGTGAAGCTGGGTGTGAGAGTGTGTACACCAGTGTTTTGGTGGGTGTGCCGGTGTGTGCATGGGTCTGTGAGTGGGTGCATGAGGGTGTCAGTGAGTCTGTGAGTGAGTGCGTGAGTGTCTAAGTGGGTCTGTGAGTGAGTGCGTAAGTGTATGAGTGTGTGTGTGAGTGGGAGATACAGATAGAAAGATAGATAGCGAGAAAGAGAGAGAGAGAGAGAGTGAGAGGGAGAGAGATAAAGAGGTTTTTTTTTAGCTTTGATGGATGATTTACTTTGAATGAGATATTTTCACACAAATTCAAAAGACAAATGTAGTTGTCAATTAAAAAGAGTAAGAGAACCCTTTCAGTAAGAGCCTTCAACATTTGGAAAAAAAAAAGGGAAACAACCATGGGCACACCTGGATTTAAACCCTCAACGCTCAGTGTGAAGATCTGCAAAGACTCCATAGAAAATGACAAATACCCCAGAAGTAGTGATCCCCAGGGCTGTGAGGGAGGCCATCGGACCACTCCCTCACATGAAAAGCATTTTTGCCCCCTGAGTGGTAGTCCCCAGGGTGTGTGGGCTGTGTGATCCCGCTCATAATTCATTACAGTCCCTGGGAGATGTTGGTCCCTGGGGCGGTGGGGGAGGCCATCGGGCTTCTCCCACATGATAAAAGCATTTTTGCCTCTGGGTGGTGGTCCCCATCATGGTTCCACTGTAAAAAAAAAAATCAAATGCTCTTTAGCCCTGGCGGAGAGATGTTCGTACCCTTGCCCCTTTTGTATTTTTTGTTCTTTTTTTGTTCTTGGCTTCAACCGAGTACCAAGATGGCTGACAACACTTCAACGACTTTCTTGTTGAAGTGTTGAAAGCCAATCAGATCTCAGCACGAGATCGGGAGGGGTCACAAATCCTTTGCATTCCTATATATCCAAGTTTGGAAGTTCGCTTTCTGGACCCGGACCTACCTTTCTGCCAAATGTAGTGTAATTCCGTCCAGTAGTTTCTTCATCATCGCTGTTCAAAATCCCTATAGAAAAATTGATGGGGAAAGCGTGTTTTGGGACACCCCCATTTCTTAGCCCCACTTGACGGATCACCCTGAAACTTTCCAGACAACAGCAGAGGTGACTGGCAAATTGTTTTGGAAAGGTTTGTGAAGATTCGACAAACGGTGCCAAAGATATGGGCAAAGAAAAAATGCTTTTTTTATTGAAACTAGGTCTTAACTGTAACTACCTAATGGCGACCGAATATATATATATATACATATATATATATATGTATATATCCAGCTCGAACAGATGTTTAACAGGGGATGGTCATAGTTGCCACTGGTTTCTCGAAGGGAGCAGCCACACTAGTGATGATTTTGAAAAATAATTGGCATATATTATTGACTGATCAAGTTTTAGGGTCTAGATTCTCATCAGTGCCACAAGTTACATATAGGAAGAGTACCTCTATCAAGGACCATTTGGTCCACAGCCACTATGTTGATAAACAGCCTGATTTGAAAGCCACACAGGATTTCCTCCCTGTTTACAATGCAAGGCATGCAAACAGAGCTCTGTAGTGAAGGAATATTAGACTGCAGATAGCCAAGGTTCCTGCAGATCACAAAACTGTTAAATTGCAATTCAAGTGTTGTGATATATTGTTTGATATGTCATGTGATAAAATGTATGTGGGCAGCACAATATATGTGGCAAAAAAGAGGATACTGGAACATGTACAGGCGATTAGCGAGGCTGACACAATCTACCGAGTGGCACGACATTTCCAGAGTGAGCACGGTGGCAACTGTAACTGATTGAGGTATTTACGTACATAGCAGGTGCCCATTGAGGAGAGAAGATGAGTCAGGGTGAAAAAACCTTGAGAAGCTTACAATCTCAATACATAATTGAGCTGCAGATAAAGGTCCCTGGGGCCCTTAATACTGAAGAAGAATTATGGTCACACATTGGATAAACAGGAATTGGGTGGAGTTATGCTTTCAGAGGAAGGAGGCTGTATCATGGGAGTAGGTCTTACACATTCTCCACATGGGGATAATTATCAGATACCTGTATAATAAAGGGATATCTAGGGTGTATATGTAATGGTGTCAGCACCTCAAGAGACTGCAAGGAGTGACGCACACCGTATGATGATTTTGGCAGCACAAACAGTTGGGTGGCCAAGTTTATGGGGCTCACTGGCATTTGAATATTGAACTTGTTTGATTTGCTTTTTATTACCTTGATTGATTTTTGTTAATGCTTATAGTGCTGCAAATGCCCTCAACCTAAAGAGATTTGATGTATAGACACAAATATGAATCACGTGGTTTTAATTATGTGATGTACCCAGGTAACGATGATTGAAGAGAGATAATTTTATTTTGGGTCTATATATGTTCAAAGATGGACGCCGCATAGTGATGGAAATTAGCGTGCATTATTTATGTTTATTGTCTTGCAGCGTGACTCAATAAATTGTGGTTGAAAGAGTTAAAGGATGGCAATTTGTGGCTAGTATCTTGACATTGAGGAAGGTTCGCAGCCAAAATGCGTTTGTCAATTTTTATTGCTTCAGTTGGGTGTGAATAAATTCACAATACGGATAGTTGCCCACATGAGTGCACATTCTTGGAATAAAGTTATAGTTTAGCGTGGGACGTCCCTCACGTAACACTGCACTCGCTAGAATAAGAAGCGGTGGTTTGACGGATTGAGTTAAATATATATGGAGTGCATCCAAGTGAAATACAGAGCGGCTGATTCAAATTGCCATCCTTTGTTTGCACGTGTTGGTGATTCCAAAGCTGCCCAAGGTTTATGGATTCCCTTGGCGGGCATAGAAAAAATTGTCAAAATACAGAAATATTTTTGACTTTGGACAAAACATGGCGAAAAGTGCAAGAAACTGTATTTTTTTTTAAAAAAAACAAGAAACTGTATAGTTTTTTCTACAAGCAAGAAAGTGTATTGTTGTTTTCTAAAACTGCAGGAAAGTGTATATATGTATTTTTTTTTCATAGAATGGCATTAACAAAATGTTTGCTTTGTTGAAATTACCCTCTACCCAGATTTCAGGAACAGGCACTGTTGCAAAAAAGATCATTTTTTTTTCCTACAGTGGTAGTTAATTTTTTGTATTTTTTGACATTTTACCTACCAACAGATGGTGGTGAAAACACAGGTGTGAATCTGGAAATCTATTCATTTCTTAAAAGTAGGCAAAATTTGAAATGCAACAAGCATCATTTGTACAGCTCATTTTAGAAGTTAGGTTTCTGGTTGGCAGAGGTATGCACCCTGTCCAAGAGGGAAAACCACAATCCTCGTCAGGGGAAGTTAGATCACATCACCCACCATAAATTAACCTGTGCTCACCTGCTGGTAGCTTGGCACAGAGAAGGCAGGCTTAACTTAAGACGCAATTTGTAAAATATTTGTGCAACACTTCAAACAGTAACACAGTGAAAACACTTTAAAAAAACTCCACCCCAGTTTAGAAAACTATATTATATTAATATGAACAAAAGAAGACCCTAACATCAAAAATCCAATAAGTATAAATGGAGATATGATTTTTTAAAAAGAATAAATGAAACTGTTTTGCTTAAAAACTTAGGTCCATATTTATAGTTTTTTAGCATCGCATTTGCATCATTTTTTGACGCAAAAACAGCGCAAATTTGCAAAATACAATTGTATTTTGTGGGTTTGTGCCATTTTTGCGTCAAAAAGCGGTGCAAATGCGGCGCAAAAAAAGTATAAATATGGGCCTTAAAGTGCCAACTGGGGCTATTTAGTTGCGCAAGACTGAGGTAAATCCAAACATTCAGACAGAGCGCGATGGAGTGCGGGCGAGATACAAGGACCAGATTGGCCTGCTGAAAGAGTATCTTGGTTAGCTGTAAACGGAGCCCAGAGTGTGAAAAATTCTTCAAACTCCGCGAGCAGGGTGGAGTTCACTGTCCATCCCTAATCTTGGTTTCCAGTTGCATCAATGTCGAGGACAAGATGTGAGGAGCAAGGTGGTGAAACGTCATTGTTGATAATTCTGCTGTAGCCGGTGCATCAGTTCCGAGCCATGCAAAGTTGGAGATGCACAGGAATGAAGATGATGGGCCACGCCGTTGGCAATGCAAAACCCCCAATCCTCGCAGAAGTGGCGGTGCTTTGACATTGATGAAGCTGTTGTGTTCTCAATTCTCATAGCAGCGGTGATGCATCAGTATCAAGGGAGTTCCACCAGTCCCAAAAAGCACCACAACGACGTTGCTGTGTGGATTCTGGACTGGAGAAACACTTTATACACACTTTCAAGGGCCCATGACGAGATTGGCACCACTTGGCAGGGCAAAGCTCTCAGAAGGCAGAGTGCAGGTGCTATAGATGATGAGATAGAAGTCTTTTGTGTCCCTGAGCCTTCAGAAGAACAGGAACCAGCCAGAAAACCCTTGGAGTCAATCTGGGTTCAAGTGAGCTGGGTCCAGTCCTTCATCAGCGGGGCAGAGGGAAGTATTTACAAGGGTATAACAACAGAAAAGCAATTGTTCCATATCAGCAGTTCAGAGTGGCAGTCCTTGTAGCACTATAGCAGTCCTTCTTCCTGGCAGAGTATTCACAGGTACAAAAGTGTATTGAGTTGGTAGGGTCAGAGGTCCAGTACTTGCATCCAGTTGTGACTTTGAAGTGGGAGTGACTTCAAAGAAGGGCCTTTGAAGAGTACAGAGGTGAGTCCTTCCTCCCTGGCACAGTCTCACTACAGGAGGGTGTGTAGCCCTTTGTGTGGTGACAGGACACAGCTTATTCAGGTATACGTGTCGGGCTGTTACCATCTACTCCCTCCCATCCTGGCCAGGGTGGCCCGTTAGGATGTTGATTGTCCATCAGTTACATCTAATCTTCCTTTGTGTGTGGCTGTCTGGAGGGAATGCACACGAGCCCAGCTGTCACCCAACCAGAGGTGTATTCAGCAACATGCAGAAGGCACTAGGTGATTTAAAGTAAGAAAATGCCAACTTTCTAAAAGTTACATTTTTCAAATTGTAACTAAACATCTGATGTTACCATTAAAGATTTATTAGTACAATTTCATAGGTACTAAACATGAGATAGCTACTCCTTTTCAATTAGGAATTACAGCATATTAAATGTAATAAGGAATCTCCAATGTTATCCTATGAGAGGGTTAGCCTCACAGCCATGAAAAAATGAATTTGGGAGTTTTTTCACTACCAGGACATATACAAATTAATACGTTTATGTCCTATCATATCACTCTACCCTTTGAGCTACTTAGGGCATCCTCTACGGGTGGCTGATATGTCATAAAAGGGACATTCAAGGCTTGGGAAGAGGTTTTAAATGCCAAGTCGATTTGGCAGTGTACAACACAAAAACAGGCTCTTATATAGCAGGCCTGAGACATTTTTAAGGCCTGCTTGAGTCGGTGGCACATGTAGGGCTGCAGCCCCACTACTAGTACGTAGTTCACAGGCCCTGGGCACATGTAGTACACTTTACTAGGGACTTATTAGTAAATTAAATATGCCAATTGGGGATGTGCCAATCAAATAATGTGTTACAAATTAGGTCTCTAGTTGGCAGTGGTTTGCACCCTGTCTACGTAAGGAACCTCACTCTAATCAGGGTGAGGGAATCACACAGCTTAGACAACCCCTGCTCATCCCCTTGGTAGCATGGCATGAGCAGTCAGGCTTTTCTCACAGGCAATGAGTAAAGAATGTGTACACACATACACAGTAACACAGTGAAAACACCACCAAAGTACTCCACACCAGTTTAGAAAAACAGGTCAAAGCGACAAAATTCAAACATACAGAAGTAAAGATAAAACGTTTTAAAAGTTGACATGAGTATTAATCTATAGGAATCACTAATTGTACCTTTTTAGCACAAAGTACATGGGATGTGTCAAAAACAAAGACTATGGCCCTCATTCTGACCTTGGCGGTCTTTTCGCAAGACCGCCGAGTTACCGCCGCGGTGAAGACCGCCGACCGCGGCGGTATGCCGCTGTGCGCATTCTGACCGCTGGGAGCGTTCCGCCGGAAAACCGCCAGCAGCCACACTGGCGGTCGGCGGGAAAGTGGAGACTGGTCAACCTCCACCGCCACGCCAGCAGAACACCGCCCACAGAATTACGACCCACATTTCTGTGTGGCGGTCTTCTGTTGGCGGTCTTCTGTTGGCGGTCACCTCCCCATGGCTCCTGTCACCTCCCGGAGGACCAACGCACAAGGTAAGTTGATCGTCCGTGAGGGGAGGGGGTGGGGGGGGTGTTGTGTGATGTGTGCGTGCATGGGGGTGTGCGTGTGAGTGTGTAGAGGGGGTGTGTGAGTGCGTGCATGCGGGCGGGGAGTGCTGCTGTGCCTATGGGCAATGTGTGTAGTTCGGCAGGTGCGCATGTCGGCATGTATGTGTGCGGGTATGTGTCCCCGTTGTGTATGTGTGTGTGTAGGGGGTGTGTATATGTGCATGTTGGGGGTGTGTGCATGTCGGGGTGCGTGTATGTGCATGTCGGGGTGGGGGTGGGGAGGGGGTTCGTACCACCTCTGGGGGGTGGCAGGGGGGTGGAGGGTGTGGGGGGAGGACTCGGGGGGGCAGTGGAAGGTGGGGGAGACCCCTATCAGTGCCAGGGAAGGAATTCCCTGGCCCCGATAGTGCCTACCGCCATGGTTCGCATGGCGGTTCCCGACCACCAGAAACCGCGGCGGTAAGCAGGGTCATGATACCGTTGGCGGTCTTGGGTCGACCGCCGGACCGGAGTGCGCAGACTCCAGCCCGTCGGTCATGACCGCCGTGGCTGTCGGAGTGGGAAGTGGCGGTCGGTCGCGGCGGTGACCGCCGCGGTCAGAATGCCATTTTTTATACCGCCGGTCTGTTCGCGGTCCGACCGCCGCCTCTCCGCCGACCGCCAAGGTCAGAATGAGGGCCCATGTGGGCCACGGGGTTGGCGAGGCACCGAAAATCAAAACAATGCATTGGTTCCTTACTACGGAGGGGAGGTGATGCTTTCATTCTTTCCTTGCAGGAGAGGAGATGCGTCAGTTCCTCACCAGCAGGGGAGGTGAAGCATTTATTTTTTTCTCGCAGGAAAGGTGATGCATTAATTTCCAGCCACACATACTTGGTTCCTTACTGTGGTTTGGGTCAATGAGAAATTGATGCTCTGGGGATGATGCATGGAAAATCCAGATGTGCTGTGTTGCTGGTGCTGCTGGGAAACAGGCACTGCATCAGTTCTGCAGCCTCAAGAGAGGCACTGTGTAGATTCTTCTGCCACAGGGCAGGCGCTCTGTCGATTTTTCTGCTGCGGCACATCAGTGCATGGATTTTCTTCTTCAGGTCACCAGCTTACACTTCCGAGGGCCCACGGACTGGAGTTGATACCACTTGACAAGTCAGGAATCCCGGCAGAAGAGTCCAGACACTGGCAGATGAAGTCTTAGATGTCCCTGAGACTTCTTCTTAACAGAAGGCAAGCTCAGTTCAAGCTCCTGGAGAACCTTGAAAAGCCGGATGTAGAAAGCAAAGTCCAATCCTTTCATTCCAAGGACAGAAGCAGCAAGAAGCAGGAAAGGATAACAAAGCGGCAGGCAGAGTGGCAGTCCCTCATACAGCATCCAGCTCTTCTTCCTGGCAGAATGTCTTAAGTCCAGAAGTATTCTAACTTTGTGGAATCAGAGGTCCACTTCTTATACCCATTTATGTCTTTGAAGTAGGAAAACCTCAAAGAAAAGTCTTTGTGGTGTACACAACACCCCTTTCCTACCCTTGCCCCAGACATGCTCCAGGGGGTCGGAGACTGCTTTGTGTAAGGACAGGCACTGCCGTATTCAGGTGCAAGTGTCAGCTCCTCCCACTACTCTAGCTCAGGAAGACCCATCAGGTTATGCAGCTCCGTTTGTGTGACTCTCAAGAGTGAATACACAAACAGCCCAACTGTCATCCTGATCCAGATGTGTATTCTGCAAACAGGCAAAGGCACAGGATGGTTAGCAAGAAAATGCCCACTTTCTAAAAGTGGCATTTTCAAACTTACCATTCAAAAACCAACATCACCAAAAGATGTATTTTTAAATTGTGAGTTCTGAGACCCCAAACTCCACATCTCTATCTACTCCCAATGGGAAACTACACTTAAAAGATATTTCAGGGCAAACCCCATGTTGCCCTAGGGGAGAGATAGTCCTTGCAGAAGTGAAAAATGATTTTAGCAGTATTTCAATATCAGGACATGTAAAACTAATCAGTACATGCCCTACCTTTCAAACACTTCACTCTGCCCATGGGGCTGCGTTGATCCTTCCGTGGGGGTGACTTACCTTTAGTAAATGGGAAGGTTTGGGCCTGGCAACTGGGTGCACTTGCTTGGTCAAAATGGCAGTTCAAAATTGCACATATAGGCACTGCAATGGCAGGCCTCAGACATCTGTACAGGGCTATTCTGTGGGTGGCACCATTAGTGCTGCAGACCCACTCGTAGCATTTGATTCACAGGCCCTTGGCACCA
Organism: Pleurodeles waltl; assembly: GCF_031143425.1. NCBI lineage: Eukaryota > Metazoa > Chordata > Amphibia > Caudata > Salamandridae > Pleurodeles > Pleurodeles waltl. Next base: position 73,192,416 of record NC_090450.1, on the reverse strand, counting down.
ATAGTGCACTACTCTAGGGATTTACTAGGAAATCAAATATGCCAATCATGGATAAACAAATCACCCATACAGTTTAGACAGAAAGCACTTGCAGTTTAGCACTGGTCAGCAGTGGTAAAGTGCCCAGAGACCGAAAAGACAGTAAAAACAAAATGCAGCACACAAACAAAAACAGGAGGTCAGAGGCAAAAAGTTTGGTGATGACCCTGCAAAACGGCCATTTCCAACACCATGTTTAGAGGAGAGAGCACAGGCACTTTAACACTGGTCAGCAGTGATAAAAGGCTCAGAGTCCTAAGGCCAACAAAAAAAAAATTCTGCAAAATATGAGGCAAGTAGGAAAAACTTTGGGATGACGACCACCCTAAGGCTGTCAGGTCTAACTGCTCACTTGTGCTTTTCTCAAAGAAGTTAATCATTGTGATAAAAATAATGAAAGTAAGTTAAAAAAAAGAATAGGTGACAGTATTTCATCAGTAAGTCTTTGCTCTATTCTGGTCACAGGGATATGTTAGTGTTTTTGGTTGTTTGAAATCGTGCAATACCCTAAGCCAACAGGTGAATGAAATATGAATGAAAAATGGGTATCTGGGAAAACTGTGCATTTTTTAAAATATGTCCAGGATATTGAGTCCAGAACTACTGGTTATTTATATGAATTCTTAATTCGATGGGTGGGGGTGAGAGGTGGGGGGTTACCAATACTATCCTGTAATTAAGATGGCATTTTGTAAAATGTGTTCTTTCTTGCAACTGGCTTATATTTGAAAGCCTAAAATGGAGAGTAATTTAAATGATATTAACAAATGTTCTACTAATCTGTTTCCTACACTTCTCCCAATAAGAATGGTACCCCACTTTTATGTGTGGGCCTATATACAGTGACATTTTAGGCCCTAAAAAGAAACATGGAGACATCATATTTTGGCTATGGAAAATGATCAGTTTTGACAATGTGGGCACCTGTGAATTTTTGGCCTTGGTTCAGCTGCAACCCAGGGAAACCTACCAGGACAAAACATTTCTGAAACTTATACACCCAAGGTCATTTGACTTGTATTTATCCAACTGTTTTTCTCATCCAGAAAGCTTAAAAATATCAAACTTTGACTAGTGCTAGAATCACACATTATCCTCACATTTCTATGAGGTGGAAAGTTCTGGAACTGTTTTCACACTTTTCCTGATAAAAATGGAACTGGTCAAAGTGTGAACTGCGTGAAGACAATGTAGTGCCAATGAGGTTTTCACAGTTATAGTTTTAATATGTTGTAATGACATGTTCAAGATTCAGCCACACTTAGGAGGTAGATTTGCAAATGGGCGAATAGTGGGAACATATGGTGGTAAGACTTTGGGCATTGGATGGACATGCTTGAGTTTTCTGACACATAAATATTGGGAAAGTTGCCTTTTTCCCCGTACTTTGACATTCTAAGGGCATTCTATGCTTAAAAACATATTAGAATCCAAGCAAGCAGCACCACCCTGATTTGGCAGGGTTCCCTGGTTGTCAGTTAAACCAGAACCCAAACAGTGCAGCCATTCATCATGGCAAATGAGAATACATTTGTTTTTTTTTACATAGTTTTAACACATAGAATGCATGGCCTAGCAGAGATGTGTAGACCTCTCATCTGCCTACTCTTGGGGCTAGAAATGTTTTCCGATGCCAGAGCATGGGGACTGATGCCAAGATGGTCCAGCACCCCACCTACTTCCTTCTCTCACTTTATTACCTGGTAGTGTGATGAGATTTCATCCCCTCCCTCTAGTTGTGCAGATTATGGGGGTCATTTTGACCCCGGCGGGCGGCGGTCGCCGCCTGCCTGGAGGGAACCGCCATATGGCCGACCGCGGAGGCCATTCTGGCTTTCCCGCTGGGCTGGCAGGCGACCGCCAGAAGGCCGCCCGCCAGCCCAGCAGGAAACCCCTCCCCACGAGGAAGCCGGCTCCGAATGGAGCCGGCGGAGTGGGCATGTGCGACGGGTGCAGTTTGCACCCGTCGCGTATTTCAGTGTCTGCTAGGCAGACACTGAAATACACAGTAGGGCCCTCTTATGGGGGCCCCTGCTGTGCCCATGCCATTGGCATGGGCACGGCAGGGGCCCCTAGGGGCCCCGCGGCACCCCCTACCGCCATCCTGTTCCTGGCGGCCGAACCGCCAGGAACAGGATGGCGGTAGGGGGTGTCAGAATCCCCCATGGCGGCGCAGCAAACTGCGCCGCCATGGGGGATTCCAAGGGCAGTGGTAAACCGGCGGGAGACCGCCGGTTTACCCTTTCTGGCCGCGGCAGAACCGCTGCGGTCAGAATGCCCTTTGGAGCACCGCCGGTCTGTCGGCGGTGCTCCCGTGGCCGGTGACCCTGGCCGTCACCGGCCGCCAGGGTCTGAATCAGGCCCTATGTATGTACCATTTGTACAACCTATCAGCTCCTCCAATTACAACTATTAAACAGTGGAGGTATTTTCTCCAAATAACTTGTAGAAGCTTGTTATGACAGTGTTGCCATGCATTGATGATCATTTTTCCTCACAAAATGCTACATAAGGATGTAAAAGCTCAGTCCAGCTGTAATCGTTATTACGATTTAGGGGTTTTGCCTCCAGATTTACTGATGCATACCTCTTCATTTTTGCCTTACATTATTGGTGTACGCGAGAATTGTTTCTGGTAGACAGAGCTTTAAAATGACAGTCTTTGTTTTAAAGAGCATTTTAAATAGTAAACCTGTTTAGCTTGACGTTTACAAAGTTTCTTCTGACAACATCAATAAAATATAATTTTGTAAGATTTTGCCTCAGTGATGTTCCCCGGCAGTGTTCTGATAGAAATCTCTTGTGGTTGTTTTCCAATTATACTAGATGCACGTCATCAAGGGAAAACTTGTTGCATTGTAGGTGGTAAAAGTAATTCCCCTACTATTCTTTTCGCACAGCAGGAGGCTGTTACAAAGATGGAACTTCCTACACTTTCAAAACCTATGTGCCCTTTTCTCAAGAAAACCCATAGCTGGCCAATGCTCCCAAAAACATTAGTTTCTACTACTTGCCTGCTCTGCCCCATCAACAAACTTATTCTTACTTGAACTCTTCCCATGCCCCTTGAAGCACTTGCACGTGGCCACTTGCCCTTTCATCTCCCCTGAATCACTGGTTATCCTGCCTTCCACCACTCGACAAAGCACACCCCCAAGGCTTGCCCCTACCCCAGACAGTAGAGCACAGCCCCTTTCTAGGCTGTCTGAAGAGTTCTGGCTGCCCCATCTTCCTGTGAGAACCAATTGATGAACATCAGCCAGGCCTAAAGCACTAGTTGATGTGTGGAAAATGACTTAGCATTAGAATAATAGTGTGAAACAAAAAGGTGGCATGTGAATGCATGCAGGACTTTGTGTGTGTGTTTGTGAGCAATCATGTCTATGAGTATGAATGCTGTCTTAATGTCTATGAGTGTGTTTGTGTGAATATATGTGTGTTTATTTCTTCATGCATAAGTAGTATGCATTTCTACTGCCCGCTTTGGTGAAATGATGTCTTTCACACAATGGTGGACATTTCTGGAAACTTGTGGGTCTCCAGGGGATGGTGCCTATTTCCAAACTGGTAAAATGTTGTCTCTGGCACAGTAGTGGTAATTCTTGCCAACATGTGGCCATCCATGAGATGACCCACCCTTGCTAAAATACTGGTCTTTCTATAATGGTGCTTTTTTCTTGCCAACTGGTGGGTTTCATAGGGATGGTGATCTTGGCACTGGCATGGTAACATTCTGACCCTTGCACAGTGGTGAACCCTGATGGTTGTAGTAGTTGCCTCTGGTGTCCTGGAGGTCCATCCTACTATAGCTTTGCACACTGGGCCAAGGACATGAATTCCTCAATTGATTTTCAGTGTAGTGTGGGCGAGCAGACCAGGCTTCTCAGGGTAGTAGTGTGGTGGGCAGAGGCTCAGATCTCACAGTACAACAACCAACAAAAGAATGCACTGCCCAGCCCAGTGCTTGTCATATTAAAGAAAATAAGTATGTTGATACCACACCAATACGAAATATTACACACATTAATGGGCATTCAGATACAGGACCCTATTATTCGATCTTTTGTCCCCAGTTAAGTTTTAGATAATTTATAATGCCCTCTCCTAATTCCTGTGGTGCCCCTGCTATGTATAGTATCTAGCAGAGATAAAAGGCCACAGGCAAAACTCAGGCACAACTGCAAGTTCACCAAGAGACTACATGGTATGCAACTATTAGGTCATTTCTTTCAGATCTTGGACAAAAGGATTCACACTGGCAAATGTTAAGTTTCGAACAGCAGGCTTAACTTTATGTTTCAAGATACTGTCTCTCTGCCTCTTGTTCTGTAGTCTTGTGTTATGCGTTCAAAGTGGGTGCAGTTGCGTGAGGTGCTGAATGACACATTCATTGCACTATTGGCATCTGTGTCAGTGGTGTGGGACCAAAGGCAAAGGTTTCTCTACTCACTTGGGCTGTTAGGTCAAACAAAGCAGCAAGCCTGATCAGCAGGTGCTGGTCTTCAGAAGGTGCAGCCTCAGGGCCCCAGGTGGGGTCCTCGGTTTCGGGGGTGATGGTGGTTTTCACAGGATGTGCCAAATGCCCATAGTTTCTTTGATCAAGCTGCAGATGTGCTGTATAGCAGACTGTAGTTTTGTCTTATAGATTCTTCATGCAGTTTGCCACATGAAAAGTGCAGGCATATCTCATGATTCCTCATGTCGTGAGTTGGTTCTGGCTTCACTTGCAACAAAAGTTGGCTCCAATTGATGCTTCTTGCTAGAGCCATGGCTGGGGTTCTGCTCCTGAACAGTCTCCTTCCCTCTCTGAGCAGGTAGGCTGGCTTTGAAGCATTAGGCAGATCATCAGCTTCTTCAACAAGTAGGGTCCAGGTACAGTCTCCTTACCTCTTGAAGACTGACTGTCATGGAAACACCTTCCGTGGTTTCACAATACCTCTTTGTGGGATGGTTTGGATCCTACCTTCATACTTATTTTCCAAACAGCGGTTGTGGATCCACTGTCTAATTTTCTCTAACTGGTTCGAGGTGGTTTGCTTTTTCTTGCTGTACTGCAGACATAGGGGGTCATTCTGACCTCGGCGGTAAAAGGCGCTTACCGCTGGTCAGAAGACCGCCAGAACACCGCCGCGGCCGCGGTAAACCGCCACGGTCTTTCTGACCCGCAACTGGCAAACCGCCAAAAACCCGACATCCACAAAAGTCCGCCACACCAAAGGTCAGCGAAAAATTGGCAATGACCAAACCTCCACCGTCACACCAACAGAAATACGCCCATTCCATTCCGACCCACAAATCCACGCAGCGGTCTTTCAACCGCGGTATTCCATTGGCGGTACACACCGCCGCGGTCAAAATACACACACACATAGAAAACTCAGCCACATTGGTCAGTTTGAAACACACACACCTGATACACATACTAACACCACTCCCACACACCCAACACAATATAAAACACACACCCACATCACCCACAAACCCCTGCGACCTGAAATTCTTGACGAAGGCTAGAGAGAGAGCACAGAATTGACAATCCCACAACACAGAGGCACACTACACCATCACCCACACAGAATCCACGCACCAAACACCACACACCACCACACGCACCACACTCATCACCATAAACGCCACCCCACACCTCATCCACACCACCCCATGGCACCCCAAAGACACCCCAGGTTCACTGACGCAGAACTCAGGGTCATGGTGGAGGAAATAGTCCGTGTAGAGCCCCAGCTCTTCGGGGCACAGGTGCAGCACACCACAATTGCCAGGAAGATGGAGCTATGGCAAAGGATAGTGGTCAGGGTCAACGCGGTGGGACAGCATCCACGCAATCGGGATGACATAAGGAAGCGCTGGAACGACCTACGGGGGAAGGTGCGTTCCATGGTATCAAGGCACAACATTGCGGTGCAGAAGACTGGCGGCGGACCCCTACCTACTCCCCCAGAATTCACAGCATGGAAGGAGGAAGTCTTGCACATCCTGCATCCTGAGGGCCTCGCAGGAGTAGGCGGAGGAATGGACTCTGGTAAGTCAAATCTCCACTACTGCTTCCCACCCCCACCCCACCTGCATGCCAAACCATACCCCCACCCTCACCCCCACCCCCATCACACCAACTCCTTGCAAATGGCTCACCATCACAACCCACCCATCCCAACACCAAGCCCTGCATGCGACCACAAAGCATGGACACCCATCACCAAAGCATGCCCACTGCACACACACATCACCCCCACAAGCCACCCTCACAAAAGCCCCCACAAGGGAATGCCTGCACTTGGGTACACGGACACCCACCCATCACACGAAATGCCACACACAGAAGCAATAACCATACCTTTAAACCCCTGCAGGACCCGAACGCCACCACACCGCCACAGAGGGTACAGAGATGTCCATCCCACCCCCAGAAGAGGCCCCCAGCGATGACAGCAGCTCTGTCTCCCTGGACCCAGATGACCAGCCCGGCCCATCGGGGACCTCTGGACAGTCGGTTCCCCACAGACAGCCACAGGCTACACCAGACCCAACCTATATGTAGCACTTAAAATAAATCACTTATTGCACATAAAATAACAGGAGTCTGCTTGTATTCTTAACAAATGTATTACACATAACGGTGCAATAATGTCCAGTTACTTTGTGATGACAACATACCAATATCCCTGTTGTCCGTGTCGTCCCCGTCGTCTTCCTCCTCTTCACTCTCCCCAGGCTCCACAGCTGCTACAACACCACCATCTGGAGCATCCTCCTGCAGAAAAGGCACCTGGCGTCGCAAAGCAAGATTGTGAAGCATACAGCAGGCCACGATAATCTGGCACACCTTCTTTGGTGAGTACATTAGGGATCCCCCTGTCATATGCAGGCACCTAAACCTGGCCTTCAGGACCCCGAAGGTCCTTTCTATGATCCTCCTATTTCGCCCATGGGCCTCATTGTACCGTTCCTCAGCCCTGGTCTGGGGATTCCTCACTGGGGTCAGTAGCCACGACAGGTTGGGGTAACCAGAGTCACCAATTAGCCACACACGGTGTCTCTGTAGCTGTTCCATCACATAAGGGGTGCTGCTATTTCGCATGATATACGCGTCATGCACTGACCCAGGGAACTTGGCATTTACATGGGAGATGTACTGGTCAGCCAAGCAGACCACCTGGACATTCATCGAATGATAACTTTTTCTGTTTCTGTACACCTGCTCACTTTCTTTGGGGGGAACCAAAGCCACATGGGTCCCATCAATGGCACCAATGATGTTGGGGATATGTCCAAGGGCATAGAAATCACCCTTCACTGTAGCCAAATCGCCCACCTCAGGGAAAATAATGTAGCTCCGAATGTATTTCATCAGGGCAGACAACACTCTGGACAAAACCTTAGAAAACATAGGCTGAGACATCTCAGATGATATGGCCACTGTTGTCTGAAAAGACCCACTTGCCAAAAAATGGAGTACTGACAGAACCTGCACCAGAGGGGGAATCCCCGTGGGTTGGCGGATGGGGGACATCAGGTCTGGCTCCAGCTGGGCACATAGTTCATGTATAGTTGCTCTGTCAAGCCTGTATGTAAGTATGATATGTCGTTCTTCCATTGTCGACAGGTCCACCAGCGGTCGGTACACGGGAGGATTCACCCTTCTCCTTGCAAGTCCCAGCGGACGGTGCCTAGGAAGGACAACATGGAGCACAGAGTCAAGCAACCCACAGGTTCGTTCACACAGCTTGCACAGTACACGAATCGCTATGCATTGAATGGCTTGTGTGAGTGGCAATGCAAGGCCTAGGCCTGTGTGACGCAGTAGAAATTATGCCATGTGGGCCCTTGAAATGGCGGCTGCCTGACCTGAGAAGTGTGACAGTGGGATGTGAGGTCAATGCGCTGGCGTGGCACACCGTGGCGGTAGGCGGTCAAAGACCGCGGTGCTAAGCCGCATTGGTTAACATTGCACCCTATGGGCTTCAGTAGCCAATGAGGATGTGCGCCTGCGGTACGCACCGCGGCGTGACCGCCATTTTCTATCTGATTAATCACTCGAGACCTGATCATCCACAGGAGAGGACCTATACTGCAAGTGCTGCTGTGACCTCGGTCTGGGAGATACAATGGCTGCTGCGACTGGGGAAAGGGCCCCTGCCTTCACTTCTGAAGAATTGGAGAAACTTGTTGATGGGGTCCTCCCCCAGTATGCGCTACTCTCAGGTCCTCCAGACCAACAGGTTAATACACAGGGTGCACGTTGAATGGGCTATGCCTGTGTTGAGTGGGGTGTATGTAAGATGGTGGGGAGGGGAGCGAATGAGGAGTGCAACGCACGAAAGATGAGAGCATGTGCCACATGGCAAGGTTGGGGAGGGGGGGGCCACTCACATTGACCAGGCAGAAAAGTAATGAGATTTCCTTTACCACCCTGTACATGTCACATAGGTCAGCGCCCATCAGAAGATCGACATTTGGCGTGCCATCGCCAAGGACGTCTGGGCCCTGGGGGTTCACAACAGACGGGGCACCCACTGCCGAAAGAGGTGGGAGGACATCCGCCGCGAGACCAGAAAGACCGCCGAGTCTCTGCTGGGGATGGCCTCCCAGCGTAGGAGGGGTGCCAGCTGCCAATTGACCCCCCTGATGTCCCGGATCCTGGCGGTGGCCTACCCCGATTTGGATGGGCGTGTGAGGACATCACAGCAGACACAAGGGGGTGAGTATCAGCACATTCCGCTATCTTTGCGCGCAGTGAAGGTGTCTGGGTGGGGGAGGAGGGCTGTGGCTATCTCTAGGCCAGGGCGCATTCTGTAGGCTAGGCCCCTCCGTTAGGCATGGCCCTGTGCCCCCGGCCCCCACCTCTGTAGGGTGCCAAGTACAGCTATTCATGGCCCTGTGTCATCTATGTGTGCATTTGTCGTCCATAGACCTGTAGGCCTAGTCACAATAACTGAGTAGTGTACCCCGATTGCGCGGCCTAGTGCAGGGGGCTTCTGTGTCTGTCCTCTACGACAACGGTGTTGCCAATGCATGCACTCAACCTGTCTTCATTTCTCCCCCCCCACCCATTTTCTTTGTCTTCCTGTTCATGTGTGCAATAGCATCATCAGGCGGAGGAGAAGTGGCATCGGCGCACGAGGGAGCTGCATCTCACATGGCCCCGGAGGGCCATGCAACAGACTCCGAGTACACCAGTGAGATGGAGGGCGAGTGGAGCTCCACAACGGGGACCCGTGGAGACGTCAGCGACACCGACACGTCCTCGGAAGGGAGCTCCCTTGCGGTGGCGGCAACATCCGTGCCCACCGCCACAACAGGTACAGCCGCCACCCAGCGCACCAGCCCCGCCCTCCCAACAGCCTTCGCCCCGTGCCCGCTCGGCCAGGAAGCCGGGCATCTCCTTCGCCCCAGGCACCTCAGGCCCTGCCCCAGTTACCCCTGCTGCCCTCAGTGAGGAGGTCATTGACCTCCTGCGGACGCTCATTGTTGGGCAGTCTACCCTTTTGAATGCCATCCAGGGTGTAGAAAGGGAGGTGCATCGGAGCAATGCATACCTGGAGGGCATTCATTCGGGTCAGGCTGCCCATCAGCGATCGTTCAACGCTCTGGCCTCAGCACTGACGACAGCCATTGTCCCTGTCTCCAGCCTCCTTCTTCTGACTCCCTCCACCCAGTCTCAGTCTCCTGTTCCTCTGCCTATCCCATCCACACCATCAGACCAGCCTGCACACACCTCTACACCCAAGGGCAGCTCATCCAGACATAAGCACCACAGATCCCACAAGCAGTCACCCAAGCAACATCCAGATGCAGACATGCCAACAGTCACTACCACCTCTGTGTCCCCCACCTCCTCATCTCACTCCTCCCTCCCTGTGACGTCTCCACTCACACCTGCATGCACACCACCATCAGCCAGTACTTCCATCACCAGCACACCCTCCATTACAGTCCGCACACGTGCAGTCACCACCCCCACTGCCATTTACACGTCCCCTGTGTCCTCTCCCAGTGTGTCTGTCACCCCCTCTTCCAAAACACACAAACGCAGGCAGACACCCACCCAACAGCCATCCACCTCACGACAGCCTCCGTCACAAACACCTGCACCCAAAGACAGCACACTTGACTCTCCTACAACCACATCCTCTTCCTCCACTCCCATACCCACTACACCTACCCGTCCCTGTCCTTCCCAAGTGCAGTTCCTTTCCAACCTTGAGCTCGTTCCAATCACTGACCCACCCCCTCCATCTGGTAAGAGTAAAAAAAGCACCTCAGCCACCACCAGCCCTGCATCTACTATGACCATAGTGCAGGGCTATTGGAGTCCACCAGCTCCTAGGGCAGGAACATCGGCCAGCAGCAAGGGGACAGCCAGCCCACCCCCTGGGAAGAGGTAAAAAAAAACTAAGGGCCGGCGCGACATGCCTGAGACGGCTGCCACCAAGGACAGTAGCGGAGAAGTCAGGCAGCAGGCGAGCTGCCCAGGAGGGCCCCACCAGCCCCATTCCGGTTGTGACGGACGACACCCACGGGCCCAGGGCCCCGCCGTGAGAAGCACCGCTGAACAGGGGCCCGCCGTGACAAGAACCGCTGAACAGGGGCCTGCCGTGAGAAGAACCGCTGAACAGGGGCCCGCCGTGAGAAGCACCACTGAACAGGGCCCTGCCGTGACAAGAACCGCTGAACTGGGGCCCGCCGTGACAAGCACCGCTGAACAGGGCCCCGCTGTGAGAAGCACCGCTGAACAGGGGCCCGCCGTGACAAGAACCGCTGAACAGGGGCCCGCCGTGAGAAGAACCGCTGAACAGGGCCCCGCCGTGAGAAGCACCGCTGAACAGGGGCCCGCCGTGAGAAGAACCGCTGAACAGGACCCCGCCGTGAGAAGCACCGCTGAACAGGGGCCGCCGTGACAAGCACCGCTGAACAGGGGCCCGCTGTGACAAGAACCGCTGAACAGGGGCCCACCGTGACAAGCATCGCTCCGCTGGGCCCTTCCTGTCAAGCACCGCTCCGCTGGGCACCGCCGTCTCAAGCACCGCTCCGCTGGGCCCTTCCTGTCAAGGCCCGCTCCGCTGGGCCCTTCATCTCAAGCACCGCTCCGCTGGGCCCTTCCTGTCAAGCACCGCTCCGCTGGGCACCGGCATCTCAAGCACCGCTCCGCTGGGCCCTTCCTGTCAAGCACCGCTCCGCTGGGCCCTTCATGTCAAGCACCGCTCCGCTGGGCACCGCCGGCTCAAGCACCGCTCCGCTGGGCCCTTCCTGTCAAGCACCGCTCCGCTGGGCCCTTCATCTCAAGCACCGCTCCGCTGGGCCCTTCATCTCAAGCACCGCTCCGCTGGGCCCTTCCTGTCAAGCACCGCTCCGCTGGGCCCTTCATCTCAAGCACCGCTCCGCTGGGCCCTTCATCTCAAGCACCGCTCCGCTGGGCCCTTCATCTCAAGCACCGCTCCGCTGGGCCCTTCATCTCAAGCACCACTCCGCTGGGCACCGCCGTCTCAAGCACCGCTGGCCCATTGACAGTGCCGGTTCTGTGTCGAGCAGGGCTTCACGAAGCACTCTGGGCACCATGCCTCCTCCATTAACAGTGGAGTCGGTAATCCATCTGATGGACTGTGGCTTTGCACTCCCCAGGATGGCACAGTGGGCAAGCCACCCACTGTAGAGACCTGTGTGACTGTGGCTTTGCACTCCCCAGGATGGGACAGTAGGCATGGAGGCCCCTCGTGGATCGGGCGTCGTGGACTCATGTGGCTGAGGTGCCCCCCCTTCCCTTCCCCCTGAGGTGCCTGTAGTTTTATCATCTGATGCCCCAGCAGTGTTGTCTCCAATGGTATCTGGTCTTGTGTGTGGGCTTTGCCCATGTGTTTGTGCACATTGGCCCACGGACTATGGAACTTTGACAGAATGGGCAGGACTTATTGCCTATGTATATATTTTCAACTATGTTCATTCCTTATTTTGTATCTTTCATATTGCATATTTCCCATGACTTCAATGGAGCTATTTATACATATATTTTATGGATCATTTTAATTGTGTCTTTGCATTATTCCGGTGGGTTTGGGGGGTGTCACTCTGACTTGTTGCTCTGCATTGGGGTGTAGGTATTTGGGGTGGGGGGGTGGGTGTATGGCGTATGTGTGTGCCTGTAAGCTTTCCTCCTCCCCCCTCCCCTGTGTCGTAGGTGCAGTACTCACCGTTGTCGTCTGCGCCGGCGTTCGTACTCGTGGTAGATGAGCAGGTAGACAATAGCTGGTAGGATGTTTAATTCGGGTTCCATGCTCTCCTTCTTCCTCGTGGAGTGTGTAGAGGTGAGCGTTTTCCCGTTCGTAGTCTGTTTCCGCCGTGTTTTTATCGGCGGGGCTCCCGCCCCGGAAAAGGTGGCGGATTGGTGAGTTGTGATAGTGTGGGCGGTACATGGTCTGCCTCCTGCCTGTTGGCGGTGACCGCCGCGCTGTTTGTCTGTCCCGCCGTGGCGGTCGGAGTGTTAAAGTGGCGGGAGGTGCTGGCGGTTCCCGCCAGGGTCAGAATTCCATTTTTTGGACCGCCTGCCTGTTGGCGGGTTGGCCGCCACTTTATCACCGACCGCCAGAGTTGGAATGACCCCCATAGTCTTAGTGCCAGGTCCTGGCTCGCACACCAGGTAGTGATGAGGCTGGCTTCAAGCAGGATTGTCACAAATATGCGCAATGTGAAGTGCACCTGGACTTCATCAACTTCCCTCATCTAGAAATCAGAGGAAAAACAAGAGTAGACCCTGCCCAGAAACGTACTCATGGTTAACAAAATAATCTGCGGACTCACCCTTCTGCCCCACCTCTCATCTACCAAATGTAAGTGGTCAGAAAAAATCACTCAACAATTAATTCCTAAAAATTCCACGTAGAATTACTAATAGTTGTGTCTCAATCCTCCTTGACTTCAGTGTCCGACTCTCTTCATTCCAGGAATCAAGGCAATACACTTTTAGTGTTTGGGCAAGTTGTATTCACCCGTTATGTTGTGCCATGCTAAACCAGTGGCAAGCCTAAAAGATCCCACTGGTTCCGGCAATCATACACTTACCACACACAGAGTCTTACTATAATCAACGTGCCTTGTGTAACTTGTGCATGTGCACACTGGACATGCACATTGAATGTCGTTTCAGGGTCTGGGTGTTACCTCTAAGTGGAACTTTACATGAATGGGACAGGTAGCTCCAGTCCTCCTGAGACAAAAAAGTAAACAGCTACAATAATCAGTACACTGCTAACCCAGCCCCATGTCGGTAAAGAGGGCATGAATGCTGCACCAATCCACTTCATAGAATAGGCTTTGGACCCTGGTTTTACCACATTTAGGCCTAGACATCAATGTGCATGCTAGATTAATGTGTAAGCTGGGTCAAGAAAATGATGGGGTACCAGATTCGGAATCAGTTGTGCCACTGAGAGCATGGGTACAAGTCTGTTTACACTGTAGTGTACATTGTCATCCCAACTATGGTCATTCTTGAAGCACCGTGCACAGTCATACTGCAGCACTGACCACTCATGGCCTAATGGAGGTTCTAGCATTATGGTAATAATTCCTGGTCTTCTATGCGTATCCACTACACAATGATGCCCAAACCTAGCACTATGTTTACCTAGAACAATGGTGGTAAGCATGGTTGAAAGTCTAGCAATACGCAGGTGTTCATTGTACATCTATGTTAATTCTTGACATAATATGGACATCCATGGAGCACAAATCTGCTACATTGAATTATGCTAATAATTATTGTGAGAATGAATGGTTTGATGGTGCCTACTCAATCATATTGCTGGCCCTGGGATAATGAAGATATTTACGGTGAGCAGCTGAGGTTCATGGAGCAAAACGTTAACATCAATAATTTTGAATATGTTAAAATCCAGGAGCATAAAGGTGACAGTGAAGATGAACATATGCAATAGGTACCCTGGTATAAAATGTTACCAACCCCTTTCATAATTTGAGGAACAAATACCTCTTTGCAAGTGCTGAGGTTTTGGAGAGATGGTTTGGCAAAGTCAATCCTATTGAATTTGTAAATGCTTATCATACTTGGTGGTACCTTTTTCTGAAGAAACCATGTAGGATCACATCCTGTAATCTCCAAGTAGTAAAGCATATTGCACTGCTATTTTTGGGTCTGACCTACAGACAGAATTAGTTGTGTCACCAGCCACATGTAATAACAAAATAGATAAAAAATACATACATATGTACATAAATGGTGGTGGTTGGTGGGGGGTGGTTTGGGGAAGACCTCTGCATTCACTGCTCTGATTCAACTCTAACTCACATTTTGCTTCCCCTAACCCAGCAAATAGCTTAGGGTACTGGTTCGTCCCACTTCAGTTATTGTCTTTTTGCCTGATCTCATGCTTTCAAATGATATGCATTAAAACTAAACTTATTATTTCTATATGTTTTAAATAAAGTTACCTGCTAGCACTACTGTCCCACTAAAATAATGCCATGTGAAATATGCTTTCAATAAGAAAATATAAAAAATGTAAATGTTCCAATGTTTTCCTGTTAGCAAGATCAATGCTGCAAGCTTGTAGTTTCTCCAGTTAAGTTTTTAAGTTTGGTGGAATGTTATATCCTTCCAAGATCACGGCTTTGCCAGTCAAGTAGAAGGTGATTCGATGACCTAATGAGTCAAAAACATTGTGCTATTTTAGGATCTTAAGGTATATTGGTATGGTCGTATCCACCTTATTAATCAGAATATAGTTATTAAAGCTTCATATCAAAATGTTAAACAATAGTAATTCAAGAAACCAAATGAAGTGAAATTATAGCCACAAATTTGAAGCTTTAATGAATGTTTGTAATGCCATGCATTTACAAATTCAGTAGGATTGACTTTGCCCAACCATCTCTCCAAAACCTGGGCATTTTCAAAGGGGTATCTGTTTATCATATTTTGAGATGCCATGCATTTACAAATTCAATAGGATTGACTTTGTGCAACCATCTCTCCAAAACCTGGGCATTTGCAAAGAGGTATCTGTTCATCAAATTTTGAGAAGGGTTGGTAAAATTTTATACCAGGGTACCTATTGCATATGTTCAGAAAGCAGGAGAAAAATGTGTCTGTGGCAGCTTACTTTAAGACTCGCTTTTGATACTACAAGCAGGACAAGGGGAACCTGCCTACTTCTGTAAAACTGGATGCCCCAGTTGAGATCATTTGACGAAGCATACTCAAAGGGGTTGGGGTGGATTGCCAGTTTTTTCATCATGGGCTTTCCTTGGATGGCAATTCAAATTGGAGACTTTGCCCTTTTTACCCTGACAAGTTGCTCTTGTGTCAACATAGCATGATTTAATTATTGATTTTGGTGCCTTGTGGAATCTTTATACACCTGCTTGAGAGCGCTTATATGAGCCACACGTAGACATGCATATTATGCCAAAGTTGAAACATTTACTTTCTTTAGATAGATACTAATGGTGTCTCAGTCTAAATAAAAGCTGAAGGCACATAACTAGAACTGTAGCCATCTGCTATCTTAGAATTGTAAATAAAACTGACCAAACATGATATGATAAAAAAAAAAATTAAGTTTAAAAATATTTATTTAGATAATTAAACTGCTAATATACGATAATCAACAAAGTGGGTATAGACAACATTTTCATTAAATAACAAAAGATAGCACTGAACATTGTATCTAAAAAGTACAAAATAACCAATCAAATAACATATTTGATAGATAAGGAAAGAATCAGAAGATGAGAATCAAAGAAAAAGATAAAAATGAAACCAATATAGAAAAACTAAAACAAAAATGAAAGCCAATATAGGTGTTGTTACAAAAATGTAAAAGAGGTAAACACAATAAAATATCATAGAGCCAACATAAATCGTAATATACGACAAAAAACATTAAGAGAAACAGCGGGATTTTAGTTGTCCTCTCATATTGTGAGGGACTCATGACGTTCATCTGTCTGCTATAAGGATTTAGGGATATTAAGGTGGCAGAGAAGTGAAATATTACTTTTATTAGCAATATGTTTGCCGACTATTTCAAAGAAAAGAGCACACAGAAGTAAAACATATCAAATCAGTAAAAAAAAAGCCCCTGTTCAAAATATATTGATAGTTTTTCAGATAAAGTTGGATCACAGAAGATTATTATACAACAGAAGGATTGATACCGTGCATATTCTTCAGCATTACAAATTGGATTTAACTGTCTCCAAATTCCTGTGCCCAATGCCCATGTCATTTTCCTTTAGTGGGTCTAATATGCATCAGTTCTTCTGGTCCTCATTCAAATACTGTGTTTGCTCAACTACATACTTCTAAATAACTATAACTATATGAAACTCGATTAAATTTAATTTGCACATGTCAGATGTAAGTTTCTGTCTTTTAATGTAAGCAGTAAGTGTACACAATATAAATCAGACTACAGATAGTAATCAGCCCAACCAAGAATGAAACTTCCAGCTTCAGGTTAACTCCGGAGAAAACATCCATTTACTATCCAATGCAGTTTGTATGATTGTTGTTCTCTGCCGTCAATGCTGTGGCTTTAGGAGAATGTTAAATCTTTGGGGTGAATTATTTCGTCATTTGAAGAAGCAGCTCTCACAAAGCTCTCGCAAAGGAGTTACGAGCCCTGCAAAAGTAAGAAGATAAAATCTGTTTTAAAGCATATGGAAACATATATTCACTATATGTGAAGCCTTTAGCAGATTTTACATGCAATCCCAATAAATGTGCATGACGGGGCGTGTGACATCATAATAGAGAGATACATTTGTGCCGGTATAGGAGTAAACTTGTCATGGTAAACTCTGGGCGAGGTGCGAATGTGAAAGTCCGTAACACACGTATTGACAATATATTTTATTAGATTTTACAATGCTTTGTTCAAAAACAGAAAAAGGGAGCAACCATCATGTAAACATTCATTCGCCTCTTGATCACCATATCAGCTGTTTAGTTATACCACCTGAAAGACTGGGAACTAAACTTCAAGGAGGAGTGGTGCACAGTTGCGGTCACGGCGCGTAGAAGGGGTGGGGCGGCGCATAGGAGGGAATAAAAATAAAATTAATAAAATAAAAAAAAACACTTACCTCCATCGCCACCGCCGCACCGCTCCATCTGCTCCTCTGCTCCCAGCCTGACCTGCGGCCAATCCTGATGCTGCTCAGAGAAGTTTCAGGATTGGCTGGGAGCACCCAGCCAGACAGACTGGGAGCCAATGCATGCTTTCTCCAGCCCGGCAACTATGTTGCTGGGCTGGAGAGGGTCTACTGCACATGTGTGTTTGGCTAGCCCGACACAGCCAGGCTGGTTAATGCCTGTGGCCCTTCCCATTTTTTCCAAAAAACGATAATAGACACAGGCCCATATTTATACTTTCATAGCGCCGCATTTGCGCCACTTTTTGACGCAAAAACGGCGCAAACGTACAAAATACAATTGTATTTTGTAAGTTTGTGCCGTTTTTGCGTCAAAAAGCGCATCTAATGCGACGCAAAAAAAAGTATAAATATGGGCCACTGTTTATTATCGTTTTTTTGTAAAAGGTTTGCAGCTGCTGCTGCTGCTGGAAGGGGGTGATGCTCCTCCGCCCTAATGGAGGAGCCGCCCCTGATGGTGCACTGCACAGAGGACGTTTACTAAACAGCAGAAAGATCACAAGCATCGGGTGCCCTGCAGGAAACAACAGTATATAGGATAGTACATTGTATGAGGGGGCTGTTTAAAACTAGAATGCCCCCACCGGTATAGAAGATAAATTACTTTTCATTTTTTCTGCCCTCTTTATAAGAATTTTCAGAAATACTAAGGGAAACCGTTAGTGCCATATGTTAGAGGACTTTACATTTACATAATAGAATAGAGCCATTGAGAATCATTAAAGGGAAATTATGTGGCACAAGCCTGGACTATTATGCACTTCATAATTGGCAGCTGTCTGTAGTGAAACACTCCTTTTCATCAGACCACTCAGGACATTACGGTCTGGTTTGTCAAATTTTGAAGCCTTCAAATAAAGAAATAGCTTCATAAAAAAGCTAAATTTGAGGTATTTTTTGTAATAGGCATACCGTTTGGCTTGCATGCACAACCAGGACCTATCTTGCAGCAGTGAAGAGGTGTGTGTAGACTGGGGCCAGAGAGGACAGATTTCAACTTTAAAGCTGCACTCTCCCAGGCACCACCTTGCCGTCGCATTTCCTCCCATGAATTACGCAGTGCTGGAGTGAGCAGATACTGTAGCCGGCTGTAACCTCCTCTTATCCTAACTGAGGGTGGTTTAGCAGCTGCTCCCTCCTGCACTAGGTATTTCACGATGTAAATGATGTGATGCGGGCAGGGCATGGAATGACTTGCCACATTGGAGACAGTACTGAAATGGGCAGTGGGTAAGGCAGTAGACGAACAGCATGTGCAGAGGGGAGCAGGCTATTGATGTGGTGCGACGAACAGGAGGACTGGTGCCACTGGGAAGGGAATAATGAGTGTTGCAGGAGGACAAGTGGCATTGGGTCCGGTGTAGTAAGGAAATAGTTGCTGAGGAGCAAAAAATGTTATGCCACGGGAAAGGGATGTAAAAAGTGCTGGTGCGTGATGGGGTTGTTTCATGAGGTCAAGTGACACTGTGGGAAGGGTGGGGGGGGAAGACTTGCCTGCAGGGAAACGGATGACAAGGGAGACTAGTGCAAAAAGAACAGATGATAGACGAAATGCTGAACAAACCATACATACACACCCAGTTACAGATGTTGGCCTAAATCCATTGTTTTTTCACTCGCCAGGCCATTCCAGTTTGGAGCTAGCCAAATGCAAATCAGTCTTGACCCTGCTCCCCATGGAAACAGTCCAGCCCAAACCACTAGACCAGGTACTCCCTGGACCAGAAACAAGCACCCTGGGACCAGTTTTGAAGTATTACCTCCCCCCCAACCCATCAGCCAGGCTCGCCTGAATCCAATGGTGTAGAGAGCCCGGGACCCACATCTGAGCATACCGTTCCCAACTAGGGAGGCAAATGCAAAAAAAACAGATGATGTACTGAATGCTGAACAAATCAAACATTTACACTCAGTCACAGATCTGGGCCTAAATCCATCATTTTATTTCTCACCATGTTATTCGAGTTTGGACCCAGCCTTATGGAAATCAGTCTTGACTGGGACAATAACATACCTGAGGCATCCCTGTGTCCAGCAACCTTTTGCTTCTTGCAGGATGTAAGGTTGCACCTTTCTGGTAGCGTGTTCCAGAGGGCAGTTTACGTGGGGTCACAGAAAGAGAGAAAGGGACACAATGCCTCTGTCCTGGCCTCCCTCTTGTACTTGGCTCAGCAGCACCACAGGACAAATCAATGACTTGTTAAACAGTACATCTTTATCAATATGAGATATGTTTTTCATAGGAATCCAACTCTTTTGGATCAACCTTTACATGACCTTTAGCTCAGAGAGACTTAGAATATTTCAGACATGTTACCTGCAATCCTGGCAAAACACTTCATTCTCTAAGCCCAATGACATGTTAACGTTTCCTACAATTTCCTTCAATTCATGTAATGTTATAGTATTTTGCAAAGGACTGCAATTGGCCCATCATTCAACTCAAAGTCATGCCATTTTGACAAAATGTGCCAGTGTCATTATCATGAAACTTTTTTGACAAAGAGCTTTCAGTATCTATAGAGAAAATGACATACTGCCATGACAATTCTCTCAGCTACTCCTTTGACTCTGAAATTGAGAAATAACAACCAAGAATCAAGTCACTCTCACTGAACATAACACAATAAAACAAAGCTTACAGATAACAAGCAACCATCTAAATGTGATGAAGTTCAGCTGTATATTAGAGATCTAATCTAAGCCTTTGACATAAGAGCATGTGAGCACCAATAGCAAGGACACAGCTAAAAACCCAAGAGACAACAGATGTAAGGGAGAAAAAGGCAGCAATGGCTACGTTGAAGAAATTGAAATTAAAAGAACTGGTTCCATATGCCATCTTTAGTTTTTCTTTATAAACTTGTGTGACTTGTGGCAAAACATAGTCTCTCCCAGTGCTTCACATTGCGAATATGTAAAGACCAAAATCTTATTTAGAGCTTGGAGGAGTGGGAGCACTGCCCCAAAGGGCAAATTCTTCAACCCTGGTAACCTTGCAGTTCCTCCAATCTATTGGGTATAAATTTTGTGAAGTGCACTTTCACCCTGGAGCACCTAGGGTCCAATGAGTGCAGATCAAAGAATGAGACTGAGCTAGAGATGCCTATTATGCAAGGGAGGAGCCACGTTTAAAACCTTGCTGAATTCCAGTAAATAACATCCTTGGCAAATGACAGGGGGAGATGATTCCATTTGAAAACAACAACTGAAAAGGACCATTATCTTTCCACTTTTGAGACTTGTAAGAAGCATTGCTTGGCAGATATCAGGGAGTGGGAAGAAGGATACCAATAATAAAAAAAACTGTTAAGAAACCCGTCTGCAGGTTACACACCCTTCCGAATAAGGCACATAAACATGAACACCACATGCTGCTTGAACAACAACCAGTGAAGACCATTCCAAGGAGGTGTAATATTTCAAAATTAGTCAGGCTGCTGTGTTTTGAATTACATTTAATCTAAATAGATGCTGGCTGTAAGCTCTGGATAAGGTACACTACAGTAACAAATGATTGCTAAAAAAAGAACTTTTACAATCAGAATCTTGTGTGAAAACATGAACTATCCTTCTCAATGAATGGAGGATAACAAAGCTGGGTCTCACTACTCCCCTGATATGTGTTGCTGTGTCAATTTGACGCCTAGCTTGATATCCAGGTTCTTGACACAACAGATGTCCCAAAAAGAGTTTTGCCAGAATGTGGTCGGAGTAAGCAAAACAAAAGCTAAGATCTCCAATTTGTCTCTCTGCATTTAGCTTTAACTGGTTGCGGCTCTCCCAGTTGGCAAGAGATACAGACAGCTATATACATTATGGTGGTCATTCCAACCCTGGCGGTCGGTGTTAAAGCTGCGGCCAAACCGCAAACAGGCTGGCGGTAAAAAAAATGGAATTCCGACCCTGGCGGGAACCGCCAACAAAGACCGCCACATCAACACACCGCCTGCCACGGCGGGACAAACAAACAGCGCGGCGGTCACCGCCAACAGACAGGCGGGAGTCAATGTACCGCCCACCCTATCACAACCTACCAATCCGCCACCTTTCCCGCCGATAAAAACACGGCAGAAACAGCCATTTCGAACGGAAAACGCTCACCTCCATACACCCCACAAGGCATCAGGACAGCATGGAACCCGAACTCCACATCCTCCCAGCGATAGTCTTCCTGCTCCTCTACCAGGAGCACGAACGCCGGCGCAGAAGACAACGGTGAGTACTGCACCTACGACACAGGGGAGGGGGAGGGAAAAAAATACGGGGACACACATATGCGACACACCCACCCCCACCCTCACCCACTACAACACACACATCAATGCATAGCAATACAACACAGTTACCCCCCTCCAAACCCCCCCGGAAGAATGCAAAGACAAAAGGAAATGATTCTAAACATTTGAAAATATTGTATTACTGGCTTAAAAATATATAACACATCAAATACTCTTATATACATAAATGTACAAGTCCGATCATTGCAGCAGGCATTGTCCGTGGACCACTGGGCCCAAATCACATCGGCAAAGCCCACACAGGATACCTGACTCCAACGGAGAGAACACTGCAGGGGCATCAGATAGCAAAACTACAGGCACCTCAGGGGGAAGGGAAGGGGGGGCACCTCAGCCAGATGAGTCCACAACGCCAGATCCACGAGGGGCCTCCATGGCCACTGTTCCATCCTGGGAAGTGCAAAGCCACAGTCTCACAAGTCTTTACAGTGGGTGGGTTGCCCACTGTTCCATCCTGGGGAGTGCAAAGCCACAGTCTCACAAGTCTCTACAGTGGGTGGCTTGCCCACTGTTACATCCTGGGGAGTGCAAAGCCACAGTCTCACAAGTCTCTACAGTGGGTGGGTTGCCCACTGTTCCATCCTGGAGAGTGCAAAGCCAAGGTCTCTCAAGTGGATAACAGTCTCCACTGGTTCTGAAGGGGGACTGGTGCCCAGAGTGCTTCGTGCAGCCCTGCCAGACACAGATGCGGGCCTGCCCCTGCCGCTAATGGGCCAGCGGTACTTGAGATGAAGGGCCCAGTTCAGCGGTGCTTGAGACGGCAGTGGCCAGTTCAGCGGTTCTTGAGATGAAGGGCCCAGTTCAGCGGTGCTTGAGACGGCGGTGCCCAGTTCAGCGGTACTTGAGATGAAGGGCCCAGTTCAGCAGTGCTTGAGACGGCGGTGCCCAGTTCAGCGGTGCTTGAGACGGCGGTGCCCAGTTCAGCGGTAATTGAGATGAAGGGCCCAGTTCAGCGGTGCTTGAGACGGCGGTGCCCAGTTCAGCGGTACTTGAGATGAAGGGCCCAGTTCAGCGGTGCTTGAGACGGCGGTGCCCAGTTCAGCGGTACTTGAGATGAAGGGCCCAGTTCAGCGGTGCTTGAGACGGTGGTGCCCAGTTCAGCGGTACTTGAGATGAAGGGCCAAGTTCAGCGGTGCTTGATACGGCGGTGCCCAGTTCAGCGGTGCTTGAGACGGCGGTGCCCAGTTCAGCGGTACTTGAGATGAAGGGCCCAGTTCAGCGGTGCTTGAGACGGCAGTGCCCAGTTCAGCGGTGCTTGAGATAAAGGGCCCAGTTCAGCAGTGCTTGAGATGAAGGGCCCAGTTCAGCGGCTCCGGCCATGGGTGGAGGTCATTTGCCACCTGAGCTGTGGCTGGCGGGGCCTTCCTGCCCATCTGTCGTGTGGCTGGCGGGGCCCTCCTGGGCTGCAGTACCGGGCCTGTAGGTGTCCTCCTGCCAACCTGGGATGGGGCTGGCGGGGCCCTCCTGGGCTGCAGTACCGGGCCTGTTGGTGTCCTCCTGCCCACCTGGGATGGGGCTGGTGGGGCCCTCCTGGCCAGCTGGTCTGATGGCGGTCTTGTCGGGCGTGCTGCCCTTCCCAGCCTTCCCTGATCGCCTGTGGCCCTTCACCACTTTGTGCGGTGTGCCAGCTGGCTCAACACTTCCTGCTGGAGCCATGGTAGGGGTTTTAGTCCCTGGTGTTTTAACCCTCTCGAGCCGGCCACTGCCTATCTTCGGATGTTTCTCCGGGGGTGGGCTGGCCGTGCTTTGGCTCCGTACTGAACTGGCTGCCCTTGAGGGTGGGGGGACTCCACAGTCCATGGCAGACTGTCATGACAGGTCCCGGTTTTTGTGGTGGTTGAGGTGCTGACTGGAGTCCTATGACATGGACGGGGTGGGGGAGTTGTTAGAAATAGGTTAAGTTTGGACAGGAAAAGCATTTTAGGAACAGTGGGACGGGTAGGTGTAGTGGGTATGGGAGTGGAGGAAGAGGTTGTGGTTGTAGGAGTTTTAAGTCTGGTGTCTTTGGGTGCAGGTGCTTGGGCTGGAGGCTGTCGTGAGGTGGATGGCTGTTGGGTGGGTGGCTGCCTGCGTTTGTGTATTTTGGAAGAGGGGGTGAAAGACACACTGGGAGAGGACACAGGGGACGTGTAAATGGTAGTGGGGGTGGTGACTGCACGTGTGCGGGGAGTTCTGGTGTGTGTGCTGGTGATGGAGGTAGTGGCTGAAGATGTTGTGCATGCAGGTGTGAGTGGAGACGTGACAGGGAGGGAGGAGGGAGACGAGGAGGAGGGGACAAAGTGGAGGCAGTGGGTGTTGTTATGTCTGTACGTGGATGTTGCTTGTGTGAATGCCTGTGTGATGTGTGGTGCTTATGTCTGGCTGAGCTTCCCTTGGGTGTTGAGGTGTGTGCAGGCTGGTCTGATGGTGTGTCTGGGATAGGCAGAGGTACAGGTGATAGGGTATGGGTGGAGGAAGTTGGAGGGGGGAGGCTAGAGACAGGGACAATGGCTGCCATCAGTGCTGAGGCCAGAGTGTTAAACGATCGCTGAAGGGCAGCCTGACCAGAATGAATGCCCTCCAGGTACGCATTACTCTGGTGCACCTCTCTTTCGACACCCTGGATGGCATTCAAAATGGTAGACTGCCCAACAGTGAGCGTCCTCAGGAGGTCACTGACCTCCTCACTTAGGGCAGCAGGGGTGACTGGGGCAGGGCCTGAAGTGCCTAGGGCGAAGAAGATGCCCACCTTCCTGGGTGAGCGGGCATGGGGCAAACGCTGAGGGGCTGCTGGGAGGGCGGTGCTGGTGCGCAGGGTGGCGGCTGTACCTGTTGTTGCGGGGGGTACAGATGTTGCCGCCACCACAAGGGAGCTCCCTTCAGAGGACGAGTCGCTGTCACTGATATCTGCACGAGTCCCTGCTGTGGAGCTCCCCTCGCCCTCCGTCCCACTGGTGAATTCTGAGTCCGTTGCATGGCCCTCCATGGCCATGTGGGATGCAGCTCCCTCGTGCTCCGATGCCACTTCTCCTCCGCCTGATGATGCTAATGCACACATGAACAGGAAGACCACAAAAAAGGGGGGGGGAATAAAGACATGTTGAGTGCATGCATTGGCGACACCGTTGGCGGACAGGACAGACACAGAAGCCCCCTGCACTACGCCGCGCACTTGGGGTCGACTACTCAATCCGTGGGACATGGCCTACAAGCCTATGGGTGACATCTGCACACATTGATGACACAGGGCCATGAATAGCTGTACTTGGCACCCTACAGAGGTGAGGGGCGGGGCACAGGGCCATGCCTTACGGAGGGGCCTAGCCTACAGAAATCGCCCTGGCCTAGGGATACCCACAGCCCTCCTCCCCCACCCAGACACCTCCACTGCGTGCAAAGTCACCAGGATTAGAGTGTACTCACCCCCTTGTGTCTGCTGTGATGTCCTCACGCGCCCATCCAAATCGGGGTAGGCCACCGCCAGGATCCGGGACATCAGGGGGGTCAAAGTCCGACTGGCACCCCTCCCATGTTGGGAGGCCATCCCCAGCTGAGCCTCCGCCGTCTTCCTGCTCCAGCGGCGGATGTCCTCCCATCTCTTGCGGCAGTGGGTGCCCCGTCTGTGGTGGACCCCCAGGGTCCGGACGTCCTTGGCAATGGCACGCCAAATATCGATCTTCTGGTGGGCGCTGACCTATGTGACATGTACAGGGGGAGAAAAGTATTCATCACCTTCCGCATGCTCGATGTGAGTGGCCCACCATCCCCACCCTTGCCATGTGGCACATGCTCTCATCCGTCGTTTGATGCATGCCTCAATCGCTCCCCTCCCCACCATCTTTCATCCACCCCACTCAACACAGGCATTGCCCACAAAGCATGGTCCCAGTGTACTTACCTGTTGGTCTGGAGGACCGTAGAGTAGCGCATACTGGGGGAGGACCCCATCCACAAGTTTCTCCAATTCCTGAGCAGTGAAGGCAGGGGCCCTTTCCCCAGTCGCCAGAGCCATTGTCTCTTCCAGACCGAGGTCACAGCAGCACTTGCAGTGTAGGTCCTCTCCTGTTGAAGATCAGGTATCGAGTGATTAAGCAGATAGAAAATGGCGGTCACGCCCATGGCGGTGCGTACCGCGGCAGTGCGTACCGCGACCGCCGGCGCACATCGTCATTGGCTCCTGAGACCCATAGGGTTCAATGTTAACCAATGCTGCTTTGCGCCTCGGTCTTCGACCGCCTACCGCCACGGTGTGCCACGCCAGCGCATTTACCTCACATCCCATTGTCGCACTTCACAGGTCAGGCAGCCGCCATTTCAAGGGCCCACATGGCTTACTTTCTACTGCCTCGCACATACCTAGGCCTTGCATCAACACTCATACAAGCCATTCAATGCATTGGGAATCGTGTTCTGTGCAAGCTGTGGTTACGTACCTGTGTGTTGATTGACTCTGTGCTCGCTGTTGTCCTTCATAGGCACCGTCCGCTGGGACATGCGAGGAGATGGAGGCATCCTCCAGTGTACAGACCACTGGTGGACCTGTCGACAATGGAGGAAAGACATGTCATACTGACATACAGGCATGACCGAGCCACTATTCAGGAACTGTGTGCCCAGCTGGAGGCAGACCTGATGTCACCAATTCGCCAACCCACAGGAATCGCCCCTCAAGTGCAGGTTCTGTCAGTACTCCATTTCTTGGCAAGTGGGTCATTTCAAACAACTGTGGCCATAGCATCAGGGATGTCCCAGCCTATGTTTTCCAAGGTGTTGTCCAGAGTGTTGTCTGCCCTGCTGAAACACATGCGGAGCTACATCGTTTTCCCTGAGGTGGGGGATTTGCCTACAGTAAAGGGTGATTTCTATGCCCTTGGACATATCCCCAACATCATAGGTGCCATTGATGGGACACATGTTGCTTTGGTCCCCCCCAGCAGGAGTGAACAGGTGTACAGGAACAGGAAGAGTTATCATTCGATGAATGTACAGATGGTGTGTTTGGCTGACCAGTACATCTCCCATGTTAATGCCAAGTTCCCTGGGTCAGTGCATGACGCGTACATCATGCGGAATAGCAGCATCCCTTACGTGATGGGTCAACTCCAGAGGCACCGTGTGTGGCTAATTGGTGACTCTGGTTACCCCAACCTGTCATGGCTACTGACTCCAGTGAGGAATCCCAGGACAAGGGCAGAGGAACGGTACAATGAGGCACATGGGCGGACTAGGAGGGTGATCGAGCGAACCTTTGGCCTCCTGAAGGCCAGGTTCAGGTGCCTCCATATGACATGTGGATCCCTATTCTACTCACCAAAGAAGGTGTGCCAGATCATCGTGGCCTGCTGTATGCTTCACAACCTGGCTTTGCGATGCCAGGTGCCTTTTCTGCAGGAGGATGGTCCAGATGGTGGTGTTGTGGCAGCTGTGGAGCCTGTGGAGAGTGAAGACGAGGAATCCGAAGAGGACGACATAGAGAACAGGAACACAGTGATACAGCAGTATTTTCAATGACACACAGGTAAGAATCCACACCGGCATATTATATTTACTTAAAGACTACTACCTCTCTACTGTCTGACCTTTTCCCCCAGTGTATGGTAACTGAGTTGTGACTTTCCCTTCCGATTTCAGAGCTGTGGGCCCCACTGCGTGACATCTGCTTTGTTTCCCCATGGACTACAGCTGTGTGACAGTGGTATTTTGTCATCACAATGTAAATGAGCATTTTGGCACGGTCATGTCTAATACATTTGTTCAAAATCACAGCCAGACTCCTGATTGTTTTGTGCAATAACTGTGTTTATTACAGTGCTCTATATTGGTGGGTGGTTGCAAATCGGTGAGGGGTGATGGTGGAGGAATGTCCATGGCAGAGTCCAGACTACTTATATCACAGGTGCATTGTCCAGATGCCTGTGGAAAGTGGATCAGGGGCAGTTTAAGGATGGACAGGGTGACAATGTGGGACAGAGGGATGACAATCAGGGAGGTATCCTTTCCTGGCGGGGGTCTTGGCATCTTACTCTGTCTTCTTCCTGGATCTCAGGGCCCGCTTGCGGGTGGTTCTCCTTCTGCAGGGGGTGGGGTGCTGGTGGCCTGTTGGTCCTGTGGCGGGGCCTCCTGTCCACTAGCGCCGGCAGAGGTGGTAGGCAGTTCTTGGTCCATGCTAGTGTGAGGGGCCCTTTGTGGTGCCACAGTGTCCCGCAATGTGGTGACTACCTGATTCAGAGCCCTACGATGGTGCCCAGGGCGGAACTGATGGTTCGTAGTTCCTCCCTGAAGCCCAAATACTGTTCCTCCTGCAGGAGCTGGATCTCCTGAAACCTGGCCAGTACCGTCGCCATCGTCTCCTGGGAATGATGGTAGGCTCCCATGATGGAGGAGAGGGCCTCGTGGAGAGTGGGTTCCCTGGGCCTGTCCCCCCCCTGTCGCACAGCAGCCCTCCCAGTTCCCCTGTTTCCCTGGGCCTCTCTCCCCTGGACCGTGTGCCCACTACCACTGCCCCCAGGTCCCTGTTGTTGTTGGGGTGGTGGGTTAGCCTGGTGCCCTGTAGTGGTGGACACACCGCTGATTGACGTGTCCTGGGGACAGAGGTATGGGCCCGCTGGGTGGGTGCTGTGCTGGTGTTTCCAGAGGGGGGAAGGTCTGTGGAGGCCTGTGACTGGGTGAGGGGAACCGACTGTCCAGAGGTCCCCAATGGGCCCGGCTGGTCATCTAGATCCAGGTGGACAGAGGTGCTGTCATCACTGTGGGCGTCTTCTGGGGGTGGAGTGGACATTTGTGGACCCTCCTGTGCGGTGACGTGGCGTTCGGGTCCTGCAGGGGTATAAAAGTATGGTTATTGCATCTGTGTGTGCCATAGCGTGCAATGGGTGGGTGCCCGTGTACCCCAGTGCTGGCATTCCCGTGTGGGGGCTTTAGTGACGGTGGTTTGGGGGGGGGGGATGGGTATGTGCAGTGGGAATGCTTTGGTGATGGGTGTCCATGCTTTGTGGTCGCATGCTGGGTTTGGGGTTGGGATGGGTGGGTTGTGATGGTGAGACATTTGCAAGGAGTAGGTGTGATGGGGGTGAGGGTGAGGGTGGGGGTATGAGTTGGCATGCTGGTGGGGTGGGGGGGATGAAGTAGTGAAGATGAGACTTACCAGAGTCCATTCCTCCAGATACTCCTGCGAAGCCCTCAGGATGCAGGATCGCCAAGACCTGCTCCTCCCATGTTGTAAATTCTGGTGGAGGAGGTGGGGGTCCACCGCCAGTCCGCTGCACCGCAATGTTGTGCCTGGATACCATTGAACGCACCTTCCCCCGTAGGTCGTTCCACCTCTTCCTGATGTTGTCCCTATTTCTTGGGTGCTGTCCCACAGCGTTGACCCTATCGACTATTCTGCTCCATAGCTCCATCTTCCTGGCAATGGTGGTGTGCTGCACCTGTGTCCCGAAGAGCTGTGGCTCTACCCGTACAATTTCCTCCACCATGACCCTGAGTTCATCCTCAGAAAACCTGGGGTGTCTTTGCGGTGCCATGGGGTGGTGTGGGTGATGTGTGGGGTGGATTGTGTGGTGCTAAGTGTGGTGATGTGTATTGTTGTGTTGTGTGAAGTGCGTGGTAATATTGCTGGGTGACAGTCAAATGGGCGTCTGGGTGCTCGGATCTCTTTTCTCTGTGCGTGTTCACGATTCTGTTGGAGTGGAGGTTTGTGGGTGATGTGGGTGTGTGTTTTATATTGTAATGTGTGTGTTGGAGTGGTGTGTGTATGTGTATCAGGTGTGTGTATTTGTAATTGTCCAATGTGGTGGTGTTTTGTAGAAGTGTGTGTATTTTGAGCGCGGCGGTGTGTACCGCCAATAGAATACCGCGGTTGAAAGACCGCCGCGTGGATTCGTGGGTCGTGATGGCATGGGCCTATTTCTGTTGGCGTGACGGTGGAGGTTTGGTCATCGCCAGTTTCTCGCTGCCCTTTGGTGTGGCGGACTTTTGTGGATGTCTGTATTTTGGCGGTTTGCCTGTTGTGGGTCAGAATGACCGTGGCGGTTTACCGCGGCCGCGGCGGTGTTCTGGCGGTCTTCTGCACGGCGGTAAGCGCCTTTTACCGCCAAGGTTGGAATGACCCCCTATGTGTGCAATAGCCATTTCATATGGATCCTAAGAATAATGGATGCATTCTAGGCATACATAAAAAAGTAAAATCACTTGATTAAGATTGTTAATGAGAGCACACATAGATTAAATAAAAAGGGGACAAAATTAAGCCAGTAAGTACCCAACAGGAAATCTATTGTAGGGAAGACAAGAAGTTGTAAAGAACAATTTTCTGAGCATAAGTGGTAAACAGGTCTTGATAAAAGATTAAATTGGAACCTCAAGCACTGACGTCCAACTTCAGACAGAGACCACCACTTTGGTTCCAGAAGGCCAGCTAGTCCTTACCACTAGAGCAAACTCCTCCTGACTGGGTTTCTAAAATCCTCCTTGGACTCTAGACTATTTAATGTGATGAAAAGCACCAAGAATACATTAGTGGGGCTGCCACTAGTTCCACAAGTGTAAATATCCCATTTCCACTATGGCATGTGTGTCATCACTGATTTTCCCTGCCCCAATCTTTCATATGAAGAATGTTGAACATGAGCAGGGCAACACAGAATGACCCCTTCATGTTGGGGGAAAACTTCTTGTATGTCAGGTGATTTGTATTTATTTATAGGAAACAAACTTTGGTAGATTGGTTTCTCTAAATAAAAAAATTAAACAGGTTTACAGAGGTGTAATATACAGTTTTTTGTATAATGTTTGCTTTCTGCATTAAATTAGGTACTTGTTGTTGTTGTGATTATTTGAATAAGCTTTTCGTGCCATGACGGTGTCGGCAGATTTCGAGGTTTGAGAGTTTCACGCTGTGGGCAGTTGCCAGCAGCCTCTCGTCCTGGATGGTTGTTGTTGCTGTTGTGGGTTCTTTTCCTGAATAAAGAAACTTACTGGAAAATCGACATCTGTCCATGGAGGATTTATTTCAGGAAATACTGTCTTGGGAAGATACGTTCATCTTCTTTCCCACATTTTATGGCGCCAGGAGTGGGGTGAATTTTTCTTTGCCAGACGGGAAGGAATAATTAAACGGACCCACCGACCTCAATACAATGTCCGGAGAGTTGGAGATTTCGGTGCTTGCTGCTTGTTCCAGACAAAGTGAGTTCAGAAAGAAAAAAAAAGTATTAATCGTGCGCCCCTTGCCAGTACTGGTTGCCTGTCAGTCATGTGACGTGAGGAGTGCAACTTTGTTGCTTGGATACCCAGTGACGCACACAACGCGCTGTGTGTTATCCATCGTGTGAAAGGAACCAGTTGCTAGGATACCAGTTGACGCTTCCTATACTTGCCAACAAACACAGATTTTGGACAATGTGTGCCGTGTTCGATGCAGTCGTTGCCCAGTTATTGGACCTGTAGTGTGGTTAGTTTTACGTATTCATTGCGCTTTAGCTTCAGGCTTTAGGCCTTTGTGCATTTTGCCCTGAATATATTTTATTCGTTTGCTAATAGCTTAGAGCCTCTGTGCACTTTGCTCTGCATGCTTTTTGTTAGGCTTCGTACTGTTATTTTCAAATAGCCAGTTCTACGGTGTTGTTTTTTATTCATATCACACTGTTTTGCCTACTCTGCACTAGAGTTCTCCATAACATATTTACTCTGTGCTTCAGTCAAGGATACAGTCTGGTACATTGCCGATAGACGTGGTAAGAGTTTAGACTCGGCATTCCTGCGTAGGGACATTTTGTGATCTCGCTGACATGTTAGTTATAAAATCACTTCCTTGTCCCAGTACACGCAAGAGGGAGATTCCGACCAGGGAACCACAACTTGACGCTGACTGCCTCGTTGCAGATGCTGAACCAAGATCACAGGTCTTTGCTCAGGTATGAGGGCTGATATCCCCATAGTGATTCTAATAGGCAAGCTAGAAGCTTAACATGCTGTGCTCTAGATAGAACAAGCAGAGGGAGAGTAGAAACTGTTTGACAATATGATAGCTTTGTTTTTATGTTTTACTCTCCTGGTAACTATCACAATCCTACTGTGTTGTATCGTTCTGGTTATTGCGGCTCACGCCTTAATATCTAAAATACAGTCGTTTTATTAAAACATTATATAAAACTTATACTGTCTTTGTCATTTGTATATGAGATCATATTGGAAATAAGAGAGTTGGTTTGGATCTGAGTAACCACGACTTCCCTGAGAAGTTCCAAAGATGTCATGCGCTCGGCTGCCAAATCATTCCTTCCACATGGGAGAAATGAGGCACTGCTAGTTAGCTGGAGCAAAAACCGGATTTAGGGTGACAGAGTTCTTTACACGTGGGTCAGACTCAGTCCCCCACACCGTTATCGATCCTGCTACCTAGAAATCCAGTAGTCTCATTTAGAATAATGAGAGCCCACGCGCCGATTTGGTTAAGGAAGGGAAAACAAAAAAAAAATAAACATGGTTGTCTGGTTACTTCTGTTCTCGGAGAAAAGACACCCGCCTGGACTCATTGTTGTATAAAATGGAATGTTACAGCACTCGTTGACATTTGTCAGATAATAGTCTCGTTTACAAATCATTGATATTTCATAGAGAATAGTTTCATTCATATGTTGTAAACTAAGAAGGTGTGTGTAGTGCTGTTTTAGATTTTTGGGGTAGTGTTAATTTAAATAGTAATAATATCTGCTGGGTTCTTCTGTTCTGGTTGCTTGGTTGAAGAGTGATGGTGATTTGTTTAACATTTAAGTCTGGTTAGCCACCTCATTTTGTCCTGTGATGGCGTCATCCCAAGGAGTTGTTCAACCTCCACCTTTCTTGCAGAAGGGTGGAAAGCCAGATTTAAAGTAGTCTAAATGGTTAAGGATTTTTGAGAATTACCTTACAGCAATCGATGCCAATGGTTTCTCGACAGTTAGGAAAATGGCCCTATTGCTTAACCATTTAGGTGTTGCAAGGCAGTGAGTTTTTGACAATTTTCCACCTATTTCTGCACCTCGTAGTGAAGTTTCTGAGTGGAAAGTGTATGTAGAGGGAAAAGAAAGAATGAAAATGCAATACTCAGATGAATCCAGTGTCTTGTTGGAAAGGTTCAATTTTGCCATGTACAGGCAGTCAGCCAAAGAATCTGTTGAAGAATACGTTGCTATGCTGCGAGTATTAGCGGCCAAATGTGATTTTGGTAGCAACGTAGATAGATATATAAGAGACCAATTTGTTTTTTTACTGTTTTTCAAAAAAGATACAAGAACGGCTCCAGGATTTTCACAACCCCACCTTAGCAGAGACAATTGATATTGCAAAATGTATTGAAAGGTCTATTGTCTCCTCTAAG
This sequence comes from Pleurodeles waltl, assembly GCF_031143425.1. Classification (NCBI taxonomy): domain Eukaryota; kingdom Metazoa; phylum Chordata; class Amphibia; order Caudata; family Salamandridae; genus Pleurodeles; species Pleurodeles waltl. The sequence continues at coordinate 73,159,551 of NC_090450.1, read as the reverse complement.
GTTTAGTCTAATCATGTCTCTCACTTAGCGGTTAGCTGTGTAACAGAAGAGAATTCTATTTGTGCTATTAGCGATAAATCGTTAAAATAGCAAAAGCATCCATTGCAAAACATGACTCTGTGTTTTAGGTGTGGTTCATATAATCACATTGGGAATAATTCCTCATACCCAGCCATAGGTAAAAGGTGTATGAAAGTTTGCAAAACAGGACACTTTCAAAAAGTGTGCAGAGGGAACAAGTTAAATCCAGGTTTAACTAACAATTTGTCTAATGTTCAAATTAGCAATGTATATGTGAAGGATTCAGAGGAGGATGCCCAAGAGTGTGCCAGTAGACTGTGTAAAATGATTCTGACTGTGGATATACCTAATCATTCAATTGTAGGGACAAAGAGTGGATGTGTCAAGGGACCTATATGTGAGGCTTTAATAGAGGGGAAACAAGTTATTGTCATGGCAGATTCTGGAGCACCTGTGACAATTTTGGCAGATAGCACCTTTTCTTCTTCATGGTCCAAATCTAATTTTTTGGAATGTCCAGATATAAATCCTAAAGCATTTGGTGATCAAGATATAGATTTACTTGGGTTTTTCCGGTCAAAATTCGAAATTTTAGGCAGGCAAGTTTTTACAAAGGTGTATGTTGCAGTAAATGGGAGAGACATTGTGGACTGGAAGGACCTAGCGAAGCTTTGAATTATTTTACGTCCTGGTCATAACATAGAAATTGTTCTAGGAGATTTGCTGAGTGATGCCATTTCAGGTCTGTTGGTATTGTCTCCAGAGTTAGTATTGGACGAACTGAAAACTAAATTTCCCAAAGTGTTCTTGGATAAAACTTAAGAAAGGAGCCATACCTATAGTTCATAAGGTTAGACCGGTTCCGTTAAGCATCAGGCAGAATTTGAAAGAATTATTGGACAAATTGGTTTCCGGGAGAATAGTTACCCCTACAGACTTGTTTGAGTGGATTTCACTCATTGTTCTCACCAAAAAAGTTCTAGCGATCTTTAATTGTGCCTGTACTTAAGATCTCTTAATTAAAAACATATTCGTTGATTGTCATCCACTTCCCTACATCCAAGAGATGATAACAGGTGTGGCCAACTCTAAAAACAAATCACCAATAGATCTTCACTGAGCATATCATCAGATACCTATGAGTAAAGATTCTCGCATGCTTACCACGTTCGTCATCCCTTTTGGTGCATTTAAATATTGTAGACTTCCGTTTGGGATGGCCTCTGCTGCTAGCGTTTTGCAAAAGATGATGGACACTTTGTTCAGGGATATTGGTAACGTTGTGGCTTTTCAAGACGATATTCTTGTTCACACTGACGGCTGAAAAGCATGTAATAATTTTGAAGACATTTTTTGACATTCTACAATCCTGTGGTATAACAGTTAAAACGGAGAAGTTTAAGTCAATGGTTGAAGAGGTTGAATATTTAGGTCACAACATATCTGGTGACGGTATAAAACCCAAACTTTGCAATTTGGAAGCTATTAAAGGCGCTCCTCCTCCTGCTGATAAAGATGCCTTACGTTCATTTTTGGGGTTGTGCAAGTACTAGGCACGTTTCGTGCCAGTATATGCCTTAATGGTTCAATCATTAAGGTCTTTACTTAAGAAAGGCTAAAGGTTTATATGGGATGACCAGATTGATACGACGTTCCAGAAGGTTAAGGAATTAGTTTTATCTGCTCATTCACTTAAAGCTTTTGTTCCTTTTGAAGAATCGTTCATAACTTAGGATGCCAGTTTGAAAGGTTTAGGTGCTGTTTTTGGGCAGTGGGTCAAAGGACAAGAAAATACTGTAGCATTTGCATCTAGAACACTTTCTGAAGAAGAGAGCAACTACAGTACCATTGAAAGGGAGGCTTTAGCTTGTGTGTGGGCAGTACAAAATTAAAAAACTTCTATATGGGATAATAGCTGTGACGTATATACCGACCACAAGCCATTAGTGTTTCTGCTCAGTGGAAATGGGCTGAGAAAGGCTTCTGCTCACCTGGTACGGCTATTGTCTAAGCTACAGGAATATGATCTAAGAGTAAAGTACATACAGGGAGGGAAGAACACTCGGGCTGATTGTCTTTCCCGTATGCCACTACAGTATTCTGGTGATGAAATAGAGAAGCAAGATCATAAGTGTGTGGTTGGGTTGGTTGATGCCATTTCCGCTTATGATGGTAACATTACGATGAATGAGTGGAAGACAGCTATGACAGAAGACAAACTCCTACTACAGGTTTTCCAATTTATCAACAGTGGTTGGCCTTCAGAGATGAATCTAAGTAGTGAGATGAGAACTTATAGTCACATAGCCGGTGAGTTATCATCTGAAAATGATATTTGTATGAGAGGTAATTTGTTTGTTCCACCAAATGGCTTAAGAGACAAAATTGTGAAGATTGCTCTTGAAGGGCATTTTGGAATTTTGGCTACTGTTAAAAAAATTTAAAAAGCGTATCGGTAGCCTGGTCTAGATAAACAGGTTTCTCACTTTGTGAATAATTGCTCACAATGTGTGATTTTCGACAAACACTGGAAAAGTACAACTAAACCTTTATGTCCTGTTTCTTTTCCTGATAATGCATGGGATAATGAACCATTGATTTTTCAGGTCCATTTTATATCTTGCCAAAAGAGATGAGATTAATAATTGTTGTGATAGATTATTTTTCAAAATGGATGTATTAATCATTTGTTGAAAATGCAAATTCTGAGTCCGTAATCTCATTTCTTGGAAAACTCTTTTATTTAGAAGGTTCGCCTTCTTGAATTGTCACTGATAATGGTGTACATTTTACTTTTAATAAAATGGGAGATTTTATGAGGAAATATGGCATTAAACATTCACAAGTGGCATTGTACAGTCCTGCATCTAATGGCCTGGTGGAAAGGGAATACCGTATTTTGAAGGAGGGTATACAAACCACTGTTTCTACCAATGTAGACATTTCTCAGTTCCTTCAAGACAAGTGAAGTGAAGTGAAGTGAAAATTGTATTAGCAAAGTCAATTAAAACCATCGCTATACACACATCCATGCTATATATATGCTCAACATACTCTTGGTTTAAGAAAAAAATACACATACTTTTTTTTTTATTTATCCTGATCCTAGATCATGTCATAAAATATATCTGCTTATACCTGATTAAAGCCTACTCAACTAGTTTTATCCTTTGTTATTGGTCTTAAGTTCAGGCACTTACTTAAGTCAGTGTAAAAGCCACATTGCATCCTAGTTACTAAAATTAAAACACAGTCGATTACCTAAGATAAATAACAGAAAATGAAACCTAATTACTATTGACTGCTTAATAACTGGGAACTACAATTTACCATTTGAATACTCATGAGTTGTGGACAGAAAAACCAAGCACATGCTGCCTACTCGGCTATTTTCTCCATTTCTTTATGGGCCTGAACCATAAATTTAGTCCCCAGACAAGAAAACGGGATTGAAAGTCCACTTAGGCAACTGATAACTGCGGGCCAGCATGAGCGTATATTTAGTGACCTAAGAATATTTTTCAAATACAATCTCCTATGATCTGACAATGCCTGGCACACACAAAATATATGTTCAAGTGTCTCTTGTCTATAACCACAAAGTCAGCAAGAATGTGTCTGTGCTTGCTGTCTCCATGGAAGGACCATATCTTTAGTTTCCATCATAGCAAATCTCAACAGTGTAAATTGATGTTTCAATGACTGGGTGAAGGGTGATGCTAGGTAATCCTGAGCCCGTAGAGATTTATATGATGTTAATACAGTCCAGGCATGTCGTCTTCCTGCAAACTTATGTGTGTCAAAAGTTGCTCCTCGATTTCAGACCAGCATAGTTTATTGATGGTGCCAGTCTCTGCCGCTCGCATTCTCCAGCAAAATTTGATATAGGCACATTTACTCTGATGTTCATAAGTTTTCAAACCAAATTCTAGGTGAACCTGAGCAGGGGATACTGATCACAGGATCCGAAATACTGATTTATAAGCCTTCGTCTGAACTTGGTTACAAAAAGTTGCATCCTTCCCCAACATTATTTCAGCTCCATAAGTAACTGTTGGCATTAACCGTGCTGCCATAACTGAAAGCAAATGATTGTATAACAGGCAACTCAAATCATTTTTTTGTACTTTAAAACCAAAGGACAGGGAGTGGGCTTTTGCTTGGGCAACAGCATTCTGTGGTTTGAAAGTCAAGAGATGATCCATGGTGAATCCCAAATATTGTCTGTAGGGACAGCCTCCACCCGTGTTACATTGATGAACCATGATTTTTTTTTTTACTTCGTATCAACCAGGCGGACAACCTTAGTTTTACTCAAGTTCAATTCCAGGCCTTGCTTTGTTATGTATATATTGAGTGCGTCAGTACTATGCTGCAATCTGACTGGTGTTTGACTGAGTAAAACTATGTCATCTGCATACTGTAGCCATGCTATTCCTTCCCTGGCCAAAACAGGCAGATGACTATTTACAGGTGCTAGGGCATCGGCTAGATCTGCAAAGTGTAGATTAAACAGCGTGGGAGATAGTACACACCCTTGTTTTAATCCTTTTGCTGTTTGAATTCTGTTGATGAGGTGGCCACCCTTCTTAATTTTTACTTGCATCCTGGTACCGGTATACAGGTCCATCATTGCATTCATTAGGCTGCATTGAAGGCCCCAACCTTTCAATTTTTCCCATAAGCGGGTTCTTGGCACGCAGTCAAAAGCAGCGTTCAGATCAATGAAACATGCAAATAACCATTTATTCTTAGCCAGGGCTAGCAGGTTGGTTGAGGCTCCCATGCCAGCTCTGAAGCCTGTCTGGCTTTGTGGTATTAGTTGTCTTTCATATATCCATTCCGATAGTTGTTGCAGTAAACAGGCTGCATACAGTTTGGCTTCCACATCAATCAAGGCTATCAGTCTATAATTAGAGGGGGCTGCAGGATTTCCTGACTGGTATATCGGGTGGAAAATGCTGCCTTTCCAAGCATCTGGTAGCCGTGTGGTGCTCTGGAAATCATTGAAAAGCAGCACCAGATAATAAGCCCAGAATGTGGTCTCTCCTCTGAAAAGGGCATCAGGATTCAATTCTGACCGGCTGCCGCTTCCAATTTTTAATTTTTGAATGACGCCTGTCAGCTTTTCGATATCTATGTTCATTAGAGTGTGTTCTTGTTCATTGTCAGACGGGGAAAAGTCTGTTTTCAACTTCACTCTAAAGCCAAAGTTTGTCTTACTTGAATCTTTTACAACCTGAGAGGCCTCCTCCTTCACATGATGCTCTGGGATTGAATACATTGTTAATACGTGGGCTTCCTAAGTGGCAGCGTCTATGCCTGCATTCGCTTGTCGATTTTTTCCCTGACTAAGCCCATTTACCAATTGCTAGAACTTTTTTTTGTTCTTCTGTTTGTTGAATATAAGGAGCTTGGTCCGCAAATCTTCATGATATCTCTGTTTTACCATCCAGCAATTTGTCTTGTATTTATCTCTTAGTTCAAAAAGCTTTGTTTTATCTGTGTTCTTTCCCCAGTGAATATCCTTTGCGACCTTTTTTATTCGCTAGAGACTTCGGCCCATATTTATACTTTTTAGCGCTGCATTTGCGCCGCTTTTTAACGCAAAAGCGGCGCAATCTTAAAAAACACACTTGTATTTTGCAAGTTTACACTGCTTTTGCATTAAAAAGCGGCGCAAATGCGGGGCTAAAAAAGTACAAATATGGGCCTTGGTTTTTTAATTTGCAAAGAATTTTGTTGTACCATGGCTGTTCCACTGCTCCACTTTTAACTTTGTTAATTACCTATATTGCCATGATTGGTGGATGCTTTTTAATGCTGAATTTGTTCAATAGAGAATCACACAAATGCTTCCATGTAGTCGCCCATTCTCCTGGATTATGTTCTGCTTGTTCCTGTTTTCTTAGTTTTTCTTTAAGCTTTTCAGTGTCTTCAGTGGTACCTATACAGTGACACACTTCTTCCATCACTTTCTCAAGGCCGGCCCCCTCCATTTCAGTTTTTTGGTATCATAAGTCACTGGGGCAGAGATTGTGATATTTGCAGAAGGTAGCCGATTCCATTTGTGCCGTATCTTAATAAGATGTGGGAAGTGGTTGCTCTCTGAGCATTCTTGGATCTTATATGGAGAGATCAGTGGCAGTGTGGTTTCAATTTTGAATGTGAAGCCAATATTTGATTTTTTTAGTGCCACTTGAATGGTTACTAGTGCAGAGAAGGACGTCAACGACACAAGCCCAGTTTTTCTCACCTTTTATTCAGATGTATTCCGTTGAAGGGTTTTGTTCTGCCTTTACTCAAATCTGTGTTAAAACCCCCAGACACAATGAGGGTAGCATCCTTATATTGCCTCTGCAGCATTTTTAAAATACTGATCAGTATTTCCATATTTTCCCTATTTCGAGCTTTGTTCGGATGAATATATACATTGATCAACAGTAATGTTTTGTCAGAGCCAGAGGAAACCTGGGGTTCCAACTTTATTTGTAGCAGCCAGTCAATTCCCAAATCAATTAGTCTGATGACCCAGTAGATTTTTGTAGAACTGTATGTTGTGAGGCCACCCTTGGGGTGTCCGCATCTTTGACGTTGTTTTGCAGAAACGTTCTTCCCAGTATATCCAGCAATTTGAATCAGCTCCATACACCATGTTTCCTGGAACAAGATGATATCGAACTGTTGTGGGAAGCTCGGAGCCACCACATCGGTATCCAGGTTTTTTAAACGGTGGGCGTTCCAGAAGCATATGTAGATGCTTTCTTCAGATGCTGGATTTTCGTCAGGGCCAATTGTGGCTATTATCTCTTAAGTTTTGCCTTCCTGCTTGTTTGAGAATTGGAGGCATTCCAATAAAAACTTGTTGATACATTTTGTGATGGAGCACACTTTGGTGCTTTACTATTGTTAGGTGTTCCCGTCTACTTGGGGAAGTTTCTACCCCAACCGCTCCTTTTGAAATTGAGCCGCCCTTCTTTTCTTCTGGTAGCAAAAGGTTGGAATTTCGAAGCAGCTCTAATTTTTGTAATGCGGTGCCCCATGCACTGAAAGTGTCTTGATGTACTAAAATGTGATTGATTATGACAGACGTGGCCCAAGATGTTAATGTTGCCTCTTTGTCGTTGTTATTCGGATGTGGAGTAAACTCCATACTCATCAATTCAGTCGGAAGATATGAGCCAGGGACTGAATTGCATTTATTAGATTTAATACTGTACCTCTGTTTAAAATGTCAAATGCCCCCTTCGAGTCATAGCAAGGGACTAATAGTAATTTGTTATCTTCTGAAGCCACATTCTGGTGCAATGTCTGAAGTCCTGGCATTCTTGTTTGTGCTGCACTATTTTTACTGTTATCTGGCCCAGGGTAGTGCTCATTATTAGAGATCTGCTTATTGTTTTCCACAGACTGGTTAAACAAGTTTGTATATTATTCAGCACTTGCACATTTTTGGTTATGTTCCCTGTGTTTGCCAGCTCCCAACATGGCATTATCCCACTGATTGCCTTGACCTGGGCACTGACAATTAATAGTTCTGTTTTCCTGGGATTCACTTACAGCCACCTCACCATAAAAAGGGCTTCTGCCCGCTCTCCGCTGGAAGGGGTGGGGGTTTTAGATGTCTGTTGCTGCAGTTTTAGTTGACTACTGGGAGCACTTGGTTTGATTGTGTGGTTGTCCTCGCTATACGGCTGCACTTCCCTCATCTGTCTTGATTTTATCCTACTTACTACCTTGTTACTATTTTCAATTCTTGCTGATTTCTTGCTCTGCATGCTGTTGGATTTGGTGAATGACTTCCATATGCTGTTTTGCTGGACCCCCTTTAATTTTTTTTTGTGCTTTCCTTTGTTGTTTCTTTTCCCTTTTCATGACGGGGATTCCTGCACTGTTAAGTCGTTGGTGACTGGTTCCACTGACCCACCCACGGGCAAGCCTATTTCTTGTGTGTTGAGACCTGACCAACCCTCTATACTACTCGGAATCCTTTCCTGTCCGGGAGAGTGTGGGATTTTTGCTTTCATGTGGGGGATCCGCTACGTTGTGAGCACATTCCCTGTTCTCAGGGTTTTTGTGGGTCAACTCTCTGCTACAGCTAGAGTGGTCTTGTGTTCTAAGAGTCTGAGTTTTTACCTCTTTCAAGATGTCATTTAAAATGTCTATGGCCCTTTGTGAATTTTCGCCTAGAGTGGCGCACTGGCATGACACCTGCTGTCTATACGAGTGGGTTTGAGCCCTCTTTATCAGACTGTTCAACACTTGGAGCTTCTTGTCAATGCTCACAATATGGACTGCCAAAATGTTGAGTAAGTAAGAAATTGGATGGCTGCGGACATTGCGTCCATAGTTGATAGCAAAGCCTTCAACTAATCTCCTGTGTCTCCAGATGTTTGCGGTTCCACACTAAGTTTAGCCCCCATAATAGGGTCCAATGGGGCATTTGTTTCCTCTTGTCGGTCCAATCTGCTGCAGTTACCCAAGTTTCAAATGTCATTGGACTTAACGTTTTGCAAAAAAGAGTAGTCTTTCCTTGGTGAGCTTGTACTACAGGTGGATCTCAAAGTGGCTTTTAGGGTTTCCCTGGCAGTGTGATTACCTAACAGTATTTCTGAGCAAGTTTCTGAGAGATCAATTAGTGGATGTTCCTCTATCATTATACAATCAATATTGTTTTCTTCTTGCAGTGGTTGTTTAATATGTGATGTAGAACACAAACTCTCACCCCAACTATTCCAGTTACTAAGATTTAAAGTAGAATGTGGGTCATTTTGGTGAATTTCTGCATTGATCGTTAAACCTATGTTTCTAGTCTGGGGATTAAATGTGTTTATTGCTCCTGTGTCGACACAAGACTTTTCCACATTCTGGGGGGTCTTCACATCAACTGCGGCTGTTACTCAATATCGTTGGCAAGCAGTAGGGAGGAAGACTCTAAACCTTTTGAAGCGTCAATGGAATTCGCATCCATCTTGGTGATCAAGAAGTCAGTGATTTTGTATCCTGCCTTTTTAATTTGGCTCGGTGATTTATAAGATCTTTTCTTGGAGTTTGCCGGGTTTGGGGTGGTTTTCCTCTCAGTGGACTCACTCCTTGGCTGAATCCGACCCTCCCCTGGGGAACCTTGTCTTTTTGCTGCTTTTTTTCTTCCCAGGGTTAGTGTCATCCGTACTACTTCACCAAGGTTGACAGACTATGGATCTCATTACAGCCTCTGCGGTCTTTTAAAAAGACCACCAAGGCTGCGGGAGCCAGAATACCGCCAGTGCCAGCGGTATTCCTGGCTCCCTAGTATGACTTTTCCGCTGGCCCAGCGGAAAAATCACATCAACATTGCTGCCGGCTTGTAATAGAGCCGGCGGCAATGCTGATGTGCAGCGGGTGCAGTAGCACCCATCACGCATTTCACTGCCCGAAATTCGGGCAGTGAAATGCGTGACAGGGCTATGCCTGGGAGCCCCTGCACTGCCCATGCTAAGTGTATGGGCAGTGCATGGGCCCCCAGGGGCACTCCAAGTCCTCCTCACCACCAGCCTTTCCATGGCGGTGTCTACCGCCGTGGCCAGGCTGGCGGTCGGGGACTCATAATCCCCAGGGCAGCGGTGCTTGCACTGCTGCCCTGGGGATTATGCGGTATGTTGGAGGGGCCGGCGGTGTGGCTGTGGCTATTGGGCGAGGGTCATAATAGCTGGCGGAACACCTCCAGCCTGTTGGCAGTGTTACCGCCAGCTTACCGCCGGCCGCCAGGGTTGTAATGAAGCCCTATGTCTGGGTGATAAAGCCGATAGTAAGTTCTTGCACAGGTCGAAAATGATTTGGCAGCTTCCCTTACACACAAGCCGCACCGGTCGATTACTGGACGCTTCCGTGCTGAAAGGGTGTGCTGTAGCCTAGTCCCTTTGAAGAACTCGCGCCCTCTGGCTTACCTCTGATTCTCTGATCAGTCACTGAGTTTCCGTGTTGTGGTTTGTTATTATAGTGGAGAGCAGGCCTCTTCAAGCTTCTGTGCCTCTCTAAACCTTTCAGATTCCTTTCAGGATCCCCAGGTTCCTCGAAATACTGTACACAGATGAATGCTGAGGGGAGGGAGAGGCTGGGTCACACCATGTCGCAGTCTCACAGTCTCACAGTCTCTTTGTGACTGCAGCTCTTTTAGCACCCCAGGATTCCAATTGGTGCAAGCCTAAAGGAGTCCTCGAAGTACCATGCACTGGTGACTGTCAGGGGGAGGAGAGGCCAGGTCTCACAGGCTCTTTGTGGCTGTGGCTCCTTTAACACCCCAGAATTCCAACTGGTACAAGCTTGTGGAACCTGGAGAGTGCCTGGAGTACCTGGAGAGTGCAGCACCACAAGCGCACCCCTTGTATGAGGCTCCGCACTGGAGGCCCCATGGCACCGCAGCTCTTTTCCAGCTCCTCTCCGGTCCTCTGGCTCCTTTCTCACCCGTAGTATTTGTATATCAGGAGGTAGCTCACCATGCGCTGCGCGACCACTTGTGACGCCTCCTTACGAAGCCCCGAGGCACCTAGGGCTCCGTGGCTCCTCGACTCCGTAACTCGTCGGCTCCATTGTCTCCTTTCCCGAAAGCCCTGCCACAAACCACCCGCCACTAACGGCACAAACGCTTGCAAAGTGCCACCTCGCCTTCCTCTGTCCACTCCGGTTTAACAAAGCGCAGAACAAACTGTGCTCCTACAGTTCTCTATTTCTTTACATCACACATACTGGGTCCATGAATGATTAGAAAATAAAATCCTTCAACAGAAAATTTGGGCATACCACACTACACTCCATTCTACTACTGCGTTGACTCCTTTTATGCTAATTGGGGAAGGAAAGCAGTTACTAATCTGATACTATCTTGGCTCACGTGAAAGAGTACATATAAAGGGAATGGAATGGAAGTCTTTGAATTGACCAAATTAAAGAACACGGTGTCAAACAAACAATTGATGCCGAAAAAAAATTATGACATTAGAAATAAAGTGAAAGAGTCTCAGGTTAATGTTCAAGACCATGTGTTGATAAAAAAAATGCAAAGGGTTCTGAACGGGAATCCAAATTTTCTGTGCCTATTAAAGTCATTAAAGCGACCAAGAGTTCACTGTTGTTGGAAGGAAAGGGATGGTGGAATACGAATAGTGTGGTACCGAGTTCTACAGAGCAAGCAGAGATTTTCAAAAGAGTATATTCTGACTGAGATAGTCAGTGGATTGCATACAATGGGGTTTTTTACAACTTTGGAGGAGGTGTTAATCCGTCCCAAATGTGACGGAAATACCACCAGCCGTATTACGAGTTCCATAGGATATAATGGACTCGTAATACGGCTGGTGGTATATCTGTCACTTTACCGTCACTTTTGGGACGGATTAACACCTCCTCCAAAGTTTAATAACCCCCAATATGATTTCTACTGACATTTCTATTGGGGTTAGTAATCAAACTGATGAGCAATTGTTTCACTGGTTCCTCCAGAGACTTTGTTAGATTGGGGGAAAAGTAGTATTGGAGAAGTCTCAACTGCTGATGTCGGTAAGGATGAGAATTCAATTGGGTGCTTTAAACATGCTACTTTCTTTGCACACAGAGCAGTCAGGGATCTCTAAACAAGGCAGACAACCTTACCTGGGTCTGTTTTAAATTGGAGATTAATAGTTTTCTATTGAACAGAACTTACACCAATCGAGGCCTGAAGCAAGGAAGCCGGATTGTTTGTTGGCCGCTCTGAGCCCTTTTTTAATATTTGGAGTAGTTCACATCTTTGTCTTCATAGCGTTCTTCCACCAAAGTTATCTAATACTAATGTGTGTCCTGTATTGTGACATGTTGAAGATTCTAAAGGTACCCAGGGTTTGTAGATTCCCCTAAAGGTAATTGGGAACAGCACTGAAATCTAGCAACATTTTTGTTTTGTTTTTTAAAAGAATAGGAAAAAAGTAATGTGCAAGAAATGGTGGTGTTTTTCTAATGGCATCAGTATAAGCCTGGCTGTAAGACCACACTTGTCCTAGCTTTCAATAATGGACAGAGTTGTAAAAAATCACCTTTTGCAACAGTTTTTGCAATTTTCCAAGAAGCAGTCAATACGAGAAGTGAAACCTGTGAGTAAATCAAGAAAACTATACATTTGAGCAACAGGCAATTTATGTAGATAACTAATGGTTTTCTCAAAGGAACTAATCATTGAAATAAAAAATATTTGAAATAATAACGAAAACATAGACATCTGTATTTTTGGACTTGATGGAGGATCTAAAAACGTTATACAGAAACACCCAACTGCTGCTTTCTGGTTACAGGGATTTACTGTGTTTGTTGGTTGTCCAAGAACACATGACACCCAGAGTTGCAGCTTAATAAACATTTATCACTGTGTGCTGACATGCACCAATGCATAAGTTTAAATCTTAGGAATTACAAATTGGTATGTAGGAAATTTAATTTTTGAAATGTGCCCAAGAATCTGAGTTTGAGAATACTGGTTATTTCTATGACTGTGTTTGAGGTGGCCCATGATATCATGTTATATAGAAGGCATTTTGCAATATGTGTTATTTCTTGCATAATGACTTAATTTTGGAAGCCAAAAATGAAGAGAAATTCAATAGATGGGAGTAAATGGTCTGCTGTTCTTTGTTCTCAAACGTCTCTTGATAACAATGGTGCTCCACTTGTGTTAATGGGCTTTTCAATTCTAAAAGGAAAGATTTTTCCTCTAAATGTCAATCTTTCTGAGGATGCGGATAGCAGTGGTATGTAGACCCAGATTTTGCTGGCACCCAAGGAAACCTTCCTAAGCCAGACATTTCTGAGAAGCAGACTGCCGGAGAGCCCTGGGTGGTGTGACTATCATGCATGTCCTTATGCAGAATGCACATGTCCTTACCGAGAATATCCTACAAACACTAACGGTTTGCTAAATTCATACAACTTTTTTTCAAATTTCTGAGAGGGAATGTTCTGGAATTTCTGGGGGATTAAGAAAAGAACTACCACCCAGCATACTCACATTTCTCCCAGTCCCAATTTTGCAGGTGGTCCTATAACCGTTAAGAAAACACTCCAAAATGCAGCATTGAAGCATCAAGGTTTTTCCACTGAATATCAATCTTTCTTAAGATATGGATAGAGGCAGTATCTGGGTTGAGGGTAGGAAGGCACCCAGGGATACCTACCAACCCCAGAAATTTCTGAAAACAATACACCCAGGACAGACCAAATTAGTATGGCCTGCTTGAATCACACTACTTTTTCTTACTCATAATACCCAGCAAATTTCAAGCTTTGGCTAAAATCAAAGAGTATTTCCATGATTCTGTGAGGGAAAGTTCTAGAATCTGTGGGGTCAACAAAGTTCAAACCACCCAGTGTTTCTACACTTCTCCTAAAAAAAAGCAGTGCACCAATTGTCTAAATGGGCCTATTATCCGAAACAGAAACTGGTCCCATATTAGACTGTCAACTTTGAATGTTTGAAATCAATTTAATTCCAATGTGATTATAGTGTTTGTCCTTCCCCCTGACATGCATGAGGTTCACCCACACATGTTTTATTGGTTGATGTGTGGGGATGCATGATCAAAGGACTTCAGTCATTGGGTGAAAGTGCCCAAGATTTCTGTCAGAAGATTGGGGATGTGTTTTTTTTACCATTATTAAATTTGTAGCCAATTCTGGGTAGGCAAACAAGCTAACACCCATGCAAGCCACAACCTCCTGTATTCCTAAAAGTCTGGGGTTGGAGGATTCCCTGGTAGCCAGCTGACCCAGAACCAGAATATTGCAGGCATTCCCCATGACACATGAGAGGAAATTGGGATTTATATGGACATACTTTTGACATATAGGCTCCCACAAAGCGGCTACACCTGCAATGGGATTTCCTCTGAGGGCAGAGGACCGTCTTGGGTGTGGGGGTCAGTCACAATGCCAAAATGCTTCTGCACCTCACCCTGTTCTGTGTATCCCTTCTTTCCATGGTAGTCTGGAGGGCTTTGAATCCCCTGGATGGGCAGATTGGGGCATCTATCTCCACATCATGTGGGTGGTGAGTCAGAAAGCCCACCACCATCAGGGACAAAATGTAAAAAACTGAATTAGGTTCTGGTTCTGCCCATTCTGACAATTGTTTGCAGTCACAACCATGGGCACCAGAAAGTCTTTTTGGCTCCTGAAAGGGATGACTGGAAGGTTCACCTCCTTTCATCTTGCCACAGTGGGCAAAAGGCCCAGTGGAAACCAGACGGAGTTTAAAACAGAAATGGTGAGGGGCATTGTTACTTCTGGCATTGGGTGCTATTCTCAGGCACCAGATAGACTTTCCCCAACTGGGAAGGCAGAATGTGAGGTGTATCCTCTCTTGTCCAGCCCATATGTCAAAACTACCCTTGAAAAATAAATCCACATTTTGTCTTGCTGCCATGGGGATGGCTAAAGTATTCAGGCTCTGGACCCCTTGGGCAGAAAGATTGTTTGCTCTCCATGGTGGTAATCAGTAGCCAGAATAGACCTCCCTCACCTCTTTTCTTTGAATTCTTGGTTTCAAATTACACATCATATGTACTGACCCTGTTTGTGCAGTGATGCACCCTTAATTAGTTGTGCCGGGCATAGACCAGAAGAGTGCATTCAATTACAAAAAACACTCTGTCCTCAGAGCATGTGCAAATTCTGAAAATCTGAGGAAAGGGCATTAGTGAAACACATAGCCTTGGGTTGAAACCGAGGCTGTGTCTTTCAATAGAGGTGGACTAACTACTCTTTGAAGAGAAGGGTGCTTGAACATCCTTGGAACTGCTGTGCCCCCTCTGCCAAGATACACCTTCAGGGTCTGCATTTACTGTGCACCACCTCTATGTATTCCAGTGTACCTCCCAATAAGTTTTTTTTTATCTCTGGACTCATTTCCATACCATTGCAAAAGTGTAAAGGCAAAGTGTTCCCTCGTTTGCATGGAGACACACACCATGAAAATGAGTAAACGCCACCATGTGATCATGCCTCTACAAGATCTGTCCCAGCATCATCCACATGGCAGAAGATGCCACTCAAGCATCTGCGGTCCCTTCTACAATACCAAGTTCCAGAGGGGCAAGGAATGGGAACAAATGCTCAGTGCTCCCACAGAGCACTCTGTAATATGGCTCCTGGTGTACAGTTCACTTTCCGCTCTCCCATGTGGATAGCAGCTCGGCTTTAAAACCGCCAATCTGTCCACTGGGAGGGCAGCAAGATCTTTGGGTCTTTTGAGCCGGGAATGCAGCATAATGAAATGACGGACTGACCCCTAACCAATTTATTTGTTTTATTTGAATGTATTCTTAGTACTTAGTGTACTTTCTTCTCCCTCCCATGGGAAAGATTATATTGGGGGTAATGACTTTTGGAGCTTTAGGGTTGGGGGGATAGCCCGATGCCAGGGCAGGCCAGCCTTCACCCATTCTATTTTTTTTGTTTAAACCTATACCAGACACATAGTGGGGTTTCTCTCCTTTTCCTAGGGAGGTCCGGATGGGGGTAGATCCAACAATCTTTCCCAAGGAAAGCAGAAAGATGTTGTGCTTTAGAGATGGTTATTGTGTCTGGATGCCAGGACAGCCCTTTTTTGTTGAAAACCAAACGCCCTTTGTGTCTAGTGTGCTTTCTGACTCCCACCTGTTGGGGAGGGCAGACTAGGGAATTTAAACTGCAATATTCCCTGCCTGCTAGAAGGACTGCTGGGTTCATTACATCTCAACATTGTAGAAAAAAAGATTGAGAATACACATATTCTACAAGTCATGACTAATTTTATTTTAATTTCTGTTTGTGTGAGGAGATTCAGTTTCATCATAGGGAACTGGATCTTTAGAGTATTTATGACTTTTTGTATCAATTTTAAATATCAGCTCGAAGGAATCAAACTAATATGCTGACAAATTAAATATGTATTCTTTCTCTCCACAATGATCATAATGGAGAAAGTATGTGGCTATTTCAATATTGATTGTTTCACAAATATAATTATGATAGTTTTAATTAACTATACAATAAATCTAGTTTCTCCAAATTCCGGTCAGTCAATTTTGAGGAGACTACAATTTTTGTACACAAAAGTATTATTTAACTGTGGACCCCATTCTCAAAGATTTTACTATGATTAGATTTGACTGACCTTTGCATTGCTACTGTTTACAAGTGTATTGCTGGTGTACTCCTGTTTTACTTCTCTTTTTCTGAGCAGATCCGGCGATTTATAAAAATAAGTTACAGCAAAATCTTTTTATTTCGAGCCCTGTAACTTCTGTAAAATAGGGTCACAGTAAATTAGCTAATTGCACACATTTTTAAACGGTAACTGGGTTGTCTACTAGTTTTAATTGTGAATTTAAGAGATGCTGGACAACTCCGGGCTTGAGCATACGGGTGTACTTTCTCCATTATTCTATGTAGGCCTTTCCCTGTATTACTTCTCCCAGCATTATGTAAAATATCCTTTTTCTGCTTTTATGACTGAATATTTTTACTAGAAGGCCCGGGCTGCCCGCAAGTATGTTTGACCCAGACTCTCACTATTTCAATGTAGCTTCCGTCTCCTAAGAATGAGTCTATTGTGGGCGGGATGAATAAAAAGACTTTTTGAATTCTGAACAAAAATCTGCCTAAAAGCACAAAGTTGCACTTTTTCTCCTTGAGAAAGTACCAGGAGGCCTGCAAGGGCCATTGAAGTTTTGTTTGAGATTTAATGGATTAACCTGGATTAACTTGTTTTAAGCTCCCCGAAGCGTCTCCCGGGACTGATGTCTTTTGTCAGAGCCGCATTTGGATTAAAATATAGTAGTTAATTGATCTCGATGTCCTGCGTGTTTTTGTGGCATTACCCCGCTTACAGAGGAGCACAGTCCATTAGACAGACAACCCAACAACTCACTCTCTTATTCTCCCTGTGTGGCAAACGGTTCTGTGCAATGAAAAGGCGGCGGGGGGTTGAGAGCGCGGTAGGGACTCTTTATTGTATGTGCTGTCATGATAGCGTTTCATCTTTTTTTGTCATCTTCCGGTGGCTCGCTTTCTGATTCTTTCACTGGTCCATTTGTACACGAGGAGCCATGCACTATCAATTAAGCTCCGCCTAAAACTCCAGCTGCCATGGATATTTGCTAGCACAGACTTAACTATAGTTTATGCGCCCTCCTGCAATGGCAATTGAGTCACGTTCAAGTCAGCCATTCCAGCATTACCCTAAACATCATCTACAATTCCCATAATGAATAAGGAATATGTGAGCTCTCCGATATTTAAATATGCACAAGAAAAAAATTGGAATTCGACATGGCATGAGATAAAAAATGGAATTTTACAGCAATCACGTGTTTTATTCATGTTTTTTTCAGTTCATATAACTCACAGTCAAACCTGACTAGAATGTGTACTGATGTTTATCTACAAACACAATGAAAACTCTAAACCCACTAGATTCATTTGATTCATGCCGATTGCTCTGGTTAAGAGACCCTTTACCCTACTTCAACTTTTCTGTAGAAAGGCTACTTGTAGGCTAGCAGAATTGCCCAATAAACTCAAGTAGCAGGATCAACAAGCCCTTCTGCTGGTGTACTGGAGTCTTTTCTGCATTTAACGTTCTTATCTGAGAATTATAAGTCAATATCACAAAACCTACTCAAATTATGTTCTGTAACACACATTTTTATGTAGCATACACAAACCAATTACTTGACTTCTAAATGCACTGGTGCCAGAGCTTGTCTGCTGATGTGAGTTTGCCAACAGAAAGGGTGCACTCTGGAGATGTACATGTGGGTACGTCCTGGCCTAACGAGTAATTGTAACATTCGATCAGTATGTGGTTTCCCAGTGGATGGAGTATTGTTTTTTGCCTTTTAAACCCCTGTGACATTGGTATAAATGTGGGTTGTCCCTCAGGTTTGCATAGATGCAGAGATTCCAGTCTTCTCATCACTTGGTGCCTTGTTGGGCCCTGCATTGCATCGGAAGGTTACTATTTTCCCTAAGTCACAGAAGAAGACTATACTGTTGGATGACCAATGCTGCAAGTGCCATTAGAAGCTGAGGACCAAGATTGTCAGCTTATATTTTGACTTATGTATTTATGTAAGGTACTTATTTTTCTTAAGATGTATAAAAAGGAGTCTACTTAGGTATGAACTTGGCCTCAGTTAGAGCTAACCATAGCCAAGTTGCAAGTGTTCACCTGTTAAACCTCGAAAACAACTTTAATTTCTCGCAAAACATAATTTTGTTTTCTTAGGTATTTCTTAGCATCTCCTGCTCTATGATGCTGAGGGCACGCAGATGTACTTAAACATCGACTAGGTGTTATATTTTCTGAAATGGGAGTGGTGGACCTGCAATAAGTGTGTTGGAAAAGTGGAGCTATGTGAGATATGTATGTATGTATGAAGGTATATGATATTACTATAGTGTAAACCAAGCCAATAGGCAGCAGAGCACAGTACATGGTCACAGATAAGCATATAGTCAATGAGCAATAGACTGCATTGTGAAGTTGTGTTCTTTAAAGAGGTGAGTCTTCAATTATTCCTAAACTGAAGTAGCCCGTGGATGGTCCTGAAGGAGATGGAAAAGTTGTTGCAGATTTTTGATGCATAAATGGAAAAAGTCATGCTTTTTACACTTCTTTGTCTGAAGGCTGATGGTGCTTTGACCGTGATGGTTTATTCTTTGGAACTAAGGGCCAGATGTAGCAAAGGTTTTTACCCATTCTGTGTCTATGGGAAAAAGTGTTTGTACATATGGCCCTTAGACGGTCATTCTGACCGCGGCGGTCGGCGGTCGCCGCCCGCCAAGTGGTTCCCGCCGAAAGATCGCAGCGGACATTCTGGCTTTCCCGCGGGGCCGGCGGGCGACCGCCAGAAGACCGCCGGCCGGCCCAGCGGGAAAGCCCCTTCAACAATGAAGCCGGCTCGGAATGGAGCCGACGGAGTTGCAGGGGTGCGACGGGTGCAGTGGCACCCGTCGCGATTTTCACTGTCTGCAAAGCAGACAGTGAAAATCTTTGTGGGGCCCTGTTAGGGGGCCCCTGCACTGCCCATGCCAGTGGCATGGGCAGTGCAGGGGCCCCCAGGGGCCCCACGGCACCCGTTCCCGCCATCCTGGTTCTGGCGGTGGACACCGCCAGAAACAGGCTGGCGGGAAGGCGGTCGGAATCCCCATGGCGGTGCTGCAAGCAGCGCCGCCATGGCGGATACCCTGGGCCAGCGGGAAACCGCCGGCTCCCCTTTTCTGACTGCGGCTTTACCGCAGCGGTCAGAATCGCCCAGGAAGCACCGCCAGCCTGTTGGCGGTGCTTCCGCCGCCCTCCGCCATGGCAGTCATGGACCGCCAGGGTCAGAATGACCCCTTTAGTGATCTCACTAACATAGAATGGAGAATGAAATATTCTGACCTTACTTAGAGAATGGTGAGGAGCACATACTAAGATCAGGAAAGACTAGATAGCATACTTAGGGCCTGTTTGGGTACTCCGTCACAAATGTGACAGATATCCTGTCCGCCATAACAATTTCCATAGGATGTTATGGAATGTAATATGGAGGATGGAATTTCCATCATGTTTGTTACGGAGTAGCCCCATCCACCAAACTCTAAATCAGGCCCTTAGTTTGTATGTGGTCTCTTGTCTCTTTGACAATCCATTAGCTAAACATTAAGTTGGATAGCTTATTTCCATCTTTTATCTACAGATCATAAGACTCAGCTAGACAACTACATATCTTCAGCTGGTTTGGGTGAATTCGTAGAGGTTTAAGACCTGTTGAGAGCAAAGTATATTTTTTGGGTCTGGTGGATGACAAATGTTCATTACATGGTAAGTGTAACTGTGTATACATTTACAATACATTTTGTCCAGAACTCGGGGTGAGTCAGGGTTTTATTAAATTAATAATAGGTGGACAATCTGATTAGGGACATTTCATCATGTGAAACCAAACATTCTGGTCTGATACTTGTCTCTGGATATTTATTGCTCTGTGACCATAGAGACACCTTTGGTCACATGTTATAACATATATCGTATGTTCATGCCTATATTGTTTTTCTCCTATTATGAACGTACACACATTATGTATTATTGGAGTTCTTCAACTGTGTGTTAATATTGTAGTCACATTTGAGGTTGAGCTCATGTGTTGACTTGGGTATGCTACTGGTCAAATAGAAGATGTAAAATGTGAAATACTATATTTATGTGATGTTTGAATATTCAATTTACTGGTGTGGAATGTAAATTTTATAAATCATGATTATTTTTCTTGCAGCCCTAAGCAAGCTGTAGAACAACTGCGAAACACGTGTTGGCTTTTGCAGGGCAATTTTTCTTAATTTGTCAGGATTGATACTTACGGTATTCTTCAGTCTTAAAAATCGGCGATTGTTAGATCATATATTTTCTAATGTTTCAAAAGACTAGATTGGCCTAGAGATACAATCACGATTTTCACATCTGGAATATGAACTTTATTTTGGAACTTGTTATGCATTTGATGATTGATAGATTTCAAATTTGAGTGTGGTACACAGTAAGGAATTTTGGGCTCTCATAATGTAATCATTATAGAATTGGTAAATTGATTCAATTATAATCACAGTAAAATGTGATTTTTCTGGGCATCCTTGTGTTTTAACCTGTTCCCCACATCCAAAAAGGATATTACTTGTCTGCAGGCATGCCAAGAACCACCAGGTTGGTGAGCTTGTCTGCCTGAATAATGACGTGCTTATTGTGATGATATATTCCTTTCTGTTGGGATCCCAGGCTACATTGCTACCTTGTAATCGAAGGCTCACTTTTTAAAATAAGCTTGCTCTTTGTTGGTTAACTTGTATGTGCATACTACTATTGGCAGTGTACGATGAGTGAATTTAAAGGAATAAATGACAGGACAGTCAAGGATTCTTTTGACGTTAGTTTACTTCATTTGTACCCAATGATATGTTTAGATCTGTATTATTCTGCCTTTTGATCACATGCAATTGCATTAAATGCTGCCCGTCATGATCTCTAGTTATTTCCCTTGCATGCTTTGTGTCTTCATATGTGTGGTGTCAATTTCATCCATCACTTGGTCCTTTAGTTCACATCATGGACAAGATTGTTTTAGTGTTCGAGTAGCAATCAACATTTGTTGTGCCCTGCTGCTTGTTCTGACTCCAATCTAGCTTCTAATATACCATGTAATGTTTTGCTTTTCTACTACATTACCTTATTTGTTATGTTATGGGAGAAATATTCATTATATCAGTTGAAAGACGGTTCGAGGTGGCTGGAAGCCTGCATGCAATCCCCTTTGTGTCGCAGTCTACAAGGAATACACAAATCGCAACGGCAGAACCATTGATATGCATGTGATCACGGATACTGGCAGAAGGCACGAATGGTTAAGACAAGAAAATGAAACTTTTTCAAAGTAGCATCTTCAGAATTGTGACTTACACTTCGACTTGACAATTAAATAGGATTTTAACTCTTTTGCTGCTAGGCCTCCCCTCCCCCTGAGCAGTGCTAAGCCATTAAGGTTATTTGGCAATTTGGGGTACTTTGCGCATAGGCCTCCAACTCTAACTTTTGTACACATAAACTATCCATGCTAAATTTGTGTACTGTTTTCCACATTCTGGGAATTCTAAGGGTACCCTGGGTTTGTGGAGTCCCCTGGAGGGGACTGAGAAAATAGGAAAAATATAGCTATAATGTTTTCAGAAAGTAGGGAATAAGTGCTCCAGATAAAAGTGTCTGTTTTCTCCCTAAAAATAGCATCAATGTACAGTTTGCTGTATTAAGCCACAATCTTCCCAGCTTTCAGGAACATGCAGAGCTTAGTCAAAAAAACAATTTTTTTACCCCAGTTTTGGTATTTTCATAAGAGGTAACCTATTTTCCCGATTTGTTTTGCTCTCATCCCACTTCCAGTTTGAGGTGAAAACCAATGTGAAACTGATAGGTGATCCAGAAAAGCAGCTATAGATTTCTGAAAAGGAAAGAAAATTTCAAATGTAGCTAGGGTTCATATGTGTGAATCTTTTAAAGGTTTTCTTAAGGAAAATAACTGTTAAAATAAAGAAATATTTAAAATGATTGAGAGAAAAAGGACGTTTGTGACAACATTTAACTTTTTGTCACATTGGCCGATTGACAAAAGCAATATTCCATTTTGCCTGCTAGACTCTTCTGGTTACCAGGATATATAGGGGTTGTAGGCTCTCCAAGAACCCTATGTACCCAGAGAAAACAACTGAGGTGCACCATACAATGTATTTTAATTGAGTACAAAGTATAGGCCAATTCTTACAGCGAAATAGGCAGAGTGAAAAATGGCTATTAAGGAAACATATTTATTTCAGAAATGACCACAAGATATAGGCCCTCATTACAACAATGGCGGTCGGTGTTAAAGCGGCAGTAATACCGTCAACAGGCCGGCGGTAAAAAAAAGGGAAACACGACCATGACAGAAACCGCCAGCACAGACAGCCACTTTAACACTCCGAACGCCACAGTGGTAGAAAAAAACACTGCGGCAGTAACCGCCAAAAGACTGGCAGAAGACAATGTATCGCCCACTGTATTACAAGGCACCAATCCGCCACCTTTTCCGGGGCGGAACCAACGCCATCAAAAGCACGCTGAAACAGTACTTGGAACGGAAACCACTCAGCTCTCGACACCCAAAGAGGAACCAGGACACCATGGAGCCCGAGTTACAGGTGCTACCATTGTTGGTTTACCTCCTCTTCTACCAGGAGCAGCAAAGACGGTGGCGACGACCAAGGTGAGTACTGCACCTAGTACACAGGGGAGGGGGAGAGGAAAAAGAGAGTGACACAAACACGCAACACCCCCACCCACAACACCATACACACAAATACATGCCGCAACATTACATATACACCCCGTAACCCTCTGGAAAAACGCAAGGACAAAAGGAAATGATTGTAACAAGTGTAATCATCTAAAATTCAGATATGGAAACAGGTCTGTAACAGATCAGTATATACAAATATGTACAGCAACTACACAAGTCTGGATAGTGTTCCATTCATTGTCCGTGGACCAGTGGTCCCAAAATGAATGGGTGAAGCCCACACATGATACCTCCCTCTAAATGGAGAGAACACTGCTGGGGCATCAGGTCGAAAAAAAACAGGCACCTCAGAGGGAAGGGGAGGGGGACACCTCAGCTGGATGAAGGGACGACGCCACTGCTCCATGAGGGGGCTCCATGCCACAGTCTCACAAGTCTCTCAAGTGGGTGGTTTGCACACTGTTTGGTCCTGGGGAGTGCAAAGCCACAGTCTCTGAAGTGGATCCTTTCTTTTCTCCACTGGTGCTGGAGGGGGCTTAGTGCCCAGAGTGCTTCATCCGGCCAAGGACTGGGGAAGTGGATGCTGTTCTCCACTGGTTCTGGAGGGGGCTTAGTGCCCAGAGTGCTTCATCCTGCCAAGGACTGGGGTAATGGATGCTGTTCTCCACTGGTTTTGGAGGGGGCTTAGTGCCCAGAGTGCTTCATCCTGCCAAGGTCTGGGGTAGTGGATGCTGTTCTCCACTGGTTCTGGAGGGGGCTTTGTGCCCAGAGTGCTTCATCCTGCCAAGGACTGGGGTAGTGGATGCTGTTCTCCACTGGTTCTGGAGGGGACTTAGTGTCCAGAGTGCTTCATCCTGCCAAGGACTGGAGTAGTGGATGCTGTTCTCCACTGGTTCTGGAGGGGGCTTTGTGCCCAGAGTGCTTCATCCTGCCAAGGCCTGGGGTAGTGGATGCTGTTCTCCACTGGTTCTGGAGGGGGCTGAGTGCCCAGAGTGCTTCATCCTGCCAAGAACTGGGGAAGTGGATGCTGTTCTCCACTGGTTCTGGAGGGAGCTTTGTACCCAGAGTGCTTCATCCTGCCAAGGACTGGGGTAGTGGATGCTATTCTCCACTGGTTCTGGAGGGAGCTTAGTGCCCAGAGTGCTTCATCCTGACAAGGACTGGGGTAGTGGATGCTGTTCTCCACTGGTTCTCGAGGGGGGTTTATGCCCAGACTGCTTCACATGGTGTGTGGCAGTTCCCATTCCCACACCTGGGTGTCAGTGCCACGAGATTTCCTGGGAACAGGTAGCATGATACTCCATGGAGGCAGAGACACACTCCACCCTACGGCGACTCAGCCTGTCAACTGCTGGTACTGCCAGTGCTGGTTGTGGTGCCTCATGTACGCTGTGCAGGGTCCCAGACGTCTCCTGCAGCCTCGGACGACTGCCCACTGGGGATGATGTCCATGTCGGCTGTGGTGGCACAGTCTTAGTACGTCGCAGGGCAGGTGGCGGTGGTTGCGGCGGTGTCAGCGGCGGACATGTTGGCGGTGGTACATGTGTCAGCACCTGTGGAGGGAGACACCAGGACATCTCCTGCAGCCTCGGATGGCTGCCCACTGGGGATGATGCTGGGGACTGGAGCAGAGGCAGCAGACATGCAGGTGGGCATGCTGGTGGCGGTGCAGGTGGCGGTGGTTGCAGCGGTCTCCACCGTAGTGCAGGTTGCTGTTCTGACCGGCAGAAGGGGTGTCACCAGTCCCTCACCCTGAGGCTCCGTAACCTGAGCTGACTTCCCTTTAGCCTTGTGTCCCTTCCTCACCTTGGAAGTCGCTGCTGGGACCTTGGCACTGTCCTCTTTTGTCTTGGAAGAGGCCTAGCTGCTTGGTTGGTGCGGTTTGTCCTTACGTCATGTTGTCCCCTTCTTCACCTTGGCAGGTGGTGGAATAGGGTGATCCTTGGCCTCATTAGGTGGTGCACTGGGAGCCCTGATGGGTGGAGGATTTTGTGGCGGAGGTGCTGGGCTGGGATCTGGACACCCTGGCCCTAGGGAAAGGACGGGGGAAGGTGTAGGGAAGAGGTCAAAGTTAGCGAGGAAAAGTTTTTTAGACACACTGGGACTGGAAGATGGAGGGGGTTTGGGAGTGGAGGAAGAGGTAGTGGTTGTAGGAGGTGTATGTCTGCTGAATTTGGGTGAGGGTGAATGGGATGGAGGCTGTTGTGAGGTGGATGGCTGTTGAGTGGGTGTGTGCCAGCATTTGTGTAGCTTGGGGGGAGGGCTCACAGACACACTGGGAGAGGACACAGGGGACGTGTGAATGATAGTGGGGGTGGTGATTGCACGTGAGCAGTGTGCAGTGATGGGCGTGCTGGTGATGGAGGTAGTGGCTGAGGATGTAGTGCATGCAGGTGTGAGTGGAAACGAGACTGGGAGGGAGGAGGAGGACATGGAGGAGGGGGACACAGTGGAGGCAGTGAATGTTGGTGTGTCTGCATGGGGATGGTGCTTGTGTGAGTGCCTGTGGGATGTGTGGTGCTTATGTTTGCCATGTCCACTCTTGTGTGTTGATGAGTGTGCATGCTGGTCTGATGGTGTGCTTGGGATAGGCTGAGGTACAGGGGATTGGGTCTGGGTAGTGGATGTTGGAGGGGGAGGCTGGACACAGGGACAATGGCTGTCATCAGTGCTGAGGCCAGAGCCTGAAATGCTCTCTGTTGGGCTGTCACGCCAGAATGAATGCCCTCCAGGTTACCATTTGTTTGCTGCAAATGCCTCTCGACACCATGGATGGTATTCAAAATGGTTGATTGCCCAACAGTGAGGGATCTCAAGAGGTCAATAGCCTCCTCACTGAGGGCAGCAGGGCTGACTGGGGCAGGGCTTGAGGTGCCTGGGGCGAAGGAGATGCCCACTCTTCTGGGTGAGCGGGCACGGGAAACTCGATGAGGGGCTGCTGGGAGGGTGGTGCTGGTAGGGGGGGCTGGCGGCTGTACCTGTTGTTGCGGTGGGCACCGAGGTGCCCGCCAACGCAAGGGAGCTCCCATCAGAGGAGGAGCCGTTGTCGCTGGTGTCTCCTCCTGTCGCCGTCCTGGAGCTCCCCTCGCCCTCCATCCTACTCGTACCTTCAGACTCCATACATTCACCCGCCAGGGCCATGTGGGTTGCAGCTCCCTCCTGCTCCGGTGCCACTGCTCCTCCGCTAGATGATGCTAATGCACACAAGGACAGGGTGACAAAACAAAAAGGGGGGGAAAGACAGAGGAGAGACATGGTCAATGCCTGCAACACCACCACCATTGGCGGACCCAACACACAGGGAGCAGCCCTATGCTCTAGGCCATGCACTAACAGTTCAGGGGAAAATCACATGCCCATGGTGGACTGTGCCTATACCCATTTGATGCGCACCTGGAACCCACAGGAGCCTGACTCGGTGTAGAGGGCCACTACCACTTTTGGGGTTGGACTGGCACTGAGCCTGCCTAACAATGGATCTACCCAGGCACGCTTGCCCTGCCCTAGGGGAACCCACAGCCCTTTTCCCACACCCAGAAACCTCATAAAGCGCGCAGAGTCCGCTGCATGAGACAGTACTCACCCCCTTGTGGCTGCTGTGATGACCTCAAGCGTCCATCCAACTCCGGACATGCCACCGCCAGGATCCGGTACATCCGGGGGGTCAGGGTGCGACGGGCACCCCTTCCACGTTGGGAGGCCATCCCCAGCTGGGCCTCCGCCGTCTTCTTGATCCAGCGGTGCAGGTCCTCCCATCTTTTGCAGCAGTGGGTGCTCCGTCTATGGTAGACCCCCAGGGTCCGCACTTCCTTGGCGATGGCACGCCAAATACCCTTCTTCTGGTGAGCGCTGACCTAGAGGAAATATAAAGTAGGAATGGATTTTACTCCCCCGTCCGGTTATTCTTACTCATTGGCCACAACCACCCACCTTGGCCCACAAACACATACACTGACCATCCTCACATGCTGGCTTCTGCCCAACCCCCACCTGTATCTTCTATTGACGCCACTCCATACATTCATGTCCCATCCATCATGCTCACAGTGTACTCACCTGTTTGTCTGGTGGACCGTAGAGTTGCATGTACTAGGGAGGACACCATCCACCAGTTTGTCCAACTCCTCCGCAGTAAAGGCAGGGGCCCATTCCCCAGACACTGTAGCCATTGTCGCTTCCAGGTCACAGCAGCACTTGCAGTGTAGGTCCTCTCCTGTTGAAGGTCAGGTATCAAGTGAGTGAACAGATAGAAAATGGCAGTCACGTCTGCGTCAGAGCGTACAGTCACCGACGGCGTACATTGTCATTGTCTCCTGGAACCCATAGGGCCCAATGATAACCAATGCTGAATTGCGCTGCGGTCTTCGTCCGCCTACCGCGACGGTGTACAACGCCAGCGCAGTTACCTCATTTTTCCTTGTCCCTCCTTACAGGTCTGGCAGGCCAACTAACCATTTCAGGTGGCCACATGGCAGGCCAACTAACTGCGCCACAGCAGTTTTGTGCAGGAATACGGACATACAGCGCTAAACACTGATTACATCACATTTATTCTAAACACCCTTGTGAAACCTATGTGGTGTATGACCCTCTGCTCACCCTTATCCTCCATAGGCCACGTCCGCTGGGGCAGATGATGAGATGGCGTCATCCTCCGGTATACAGACCCCTGGTGGACCTGTCGACAATGGAAGACAGACACATCATCATTACCTACAGACTTGATTGTGCCACAATCTATGAACTGTGTGCCCAGTTGGAGCCAGACCTGATGCCAGCTATCCACCAATCCCACAGGAATCCCCCCTCTAGTGCAGGTCCTGTCAGTTCTCCATTTCCTGGCCAGTGGGTCCTTTCAAACAACAGTGGCATGGCATCAGGGATGTCACAGCCAATGTTCTCTAACATGTTGCCCAGAGTGTTGTCTGCCCTGCTGAAACACATGCGCAGCTACATCGTGTTCCCCAGGTGGAGGATTTGCCCACAGTGAAAGCTGACTTCTATTCCCTGGGACATATCCCCAACATCATTGGTGCCATTGATGGTACACTTGTGGCATTTGTCCCCCCACAGAAATGAACAGGTGTACAGAAACCGCAAAAGCTACCATTCTATGAATGTGCAGATGGTGTGTTTGGCAGACCAGTACATCTCCCATGTGAATGCCAAGTATCCTGGCTCAGTGCATGACGCCTACATTTTGAGGAATAGCAGCATCCCGTATGTGATGGGGCAACTCCAGAGACACCGTGTGTGGCTAATAGATGAGCCCAAGGTCCCAACACAGATTACAGAGATATTTGGCTTGGTAGAGTCCCTAATGGTTGGTGTATGTCTCACAGTTTGCCCTCTATATTTGCAGGTGACTCTGGTTACCCCAACTTGTCATGGCTACTGACCCCAGTGAGGAATCCCAGGCAAGGGCAGAGGAACGCTACAATGAGGAACATGGGTGGACTAGGAGGATAATTGAGTGTACTTTCGGCCTCCTGAAGGCCAGTATCCGGTGCCTCCATCTGACAGGTGGCTCACTATACTACTCACGAAGAAGGTGAGCCAGATCATCGTGACATGCTGTATGTTGCACAACCTAGCTTTGCGATGCCAGGTGCCTTTTCTGCAGGAGGATGGGCCTGATGTTGGTCTTGTGGCTGCTGTGGAGCCTGTGGACAGTGAAGAAGAGGAGGCAGAATAAGAAGATATTGACAACCGAAACAACATCATCATCTAATACTTCCAGTGAGACACAGGTAAGAGACTGGCACTCCTCTCATATCAGACTACTGTAGGACATTGCATGATTCTGCCTTTTTGCCTCTATGTATGGACCCTGACAGTTCGCTTTGGCTTTCCATTTTACAGATCTGTATACCACTTTCTGCCTTCTGCTATGTTTACTGCTGCCCAACAACTGTCTAACATTGGTATGTGAAAATGAACATTGACATTGCTATTTTTCTGAAAGTTTGCAATGACACATTTGTGAAAGTACAGACTGACTCCAGATTGATTTGTGATTCAAGGGTGTTTATTTCTGTGCTAATAAGTGGAGGGGGCTGTGCAATGGGCTGGGGTGATGGTGGAGGAATGTCCATGGTGAAGTCCAGTCTATTGGCATCACAGGTGCATTGTCCAAGGACGCATAGGAAGTGCA
Source organism: Pleurodeles waltl (assembly GCF_031143425.1). Taxonomy (NCBI): domain Eukaryota; kingdom Metazoa; phylum Chordata; class Amphibia; order Caudata; family Salamandridae; genus Pleurodeles; species Pleurodeles waltl. Next base: position 73,130,529 of record NC_090450.1, on the reverse strand, counting down.
GTAATGGCAGTTGAAGGTGGACAGGGTAACAGAGTGGGACAGAAGGGTGCAAATAGGTGGTGGGGGGTGTAAAATCGGCAGGGGTGATGGTGGAGGATTGTCCATGGCAGAGTCCAGTCTCTTTGTTTCACAGGTGCATTGTCCGAAGGGGCATAGGAATTGGAGCAAGGGCAGTTTCAGGGTGACAAAGTGGGACAGAAGGGTGACATTCAGGAGAGTCCTATTTCCTGGCGGGAGTCTTGGCAATGTTCTCTGTCTTGTGCCTGGATCGCAGGGACCGTTTGCGGGGTGGTTCTCCTTCTGCAGGGGGTGGGGTCCTGTGGTGGGACCTCCTGTCCTGGGAATGATGGTATGTTCCCATGATGTTTGAGAGTGCCTCGTGGAGAGTGGGTTCCCTGGGCCTGTCCCCCCCAGTCACACAGCAGTCCTCCCAGCTTCCCTGTTATCCTGTGCCTCTGTCCCCTGAACCGTGTACCCACTGCCACTGACCCCAGGTCCCTGATTCTCTTAGGTTAGTGGGTTTGCCTGGGAGCCCTGTAGTGGTGGTCACACTGCTGATTGACGTGTCCTGGGGACAGTGGCATGGGCCCGCTGGGTGGGTGCTGTGGGGGTGTTTCCTGAGGGAGGAGGTTCTGTGGTTGTTTGTGACAGTGGCAGGGGAACCGACTATCCCAAGGTCCCTGATGGGCCAGGCTGGTCATCTTGATCCAGGCGTGCAGAGCTGCTGTCATCACTGTGGGCCTCTTCTGTGAGGGGACTGGATATGGCTGGCACCTCCAGTCCGGTGACGTTGGGTAGGGGTCCTGTTGGGGGGTAAATGCATAGTTATTGTATCTGTGTGTGCCCTCTTGTCCAATGTGTGAGTTACCCTCTACTCCTGTGGTTGGCTTATTGTCTTTGGCCTTGTGTGATTGTTAATTTTGGGGCCTGGGTGAGTATCTGTACTGGACATGCTTTGCTGATGGGTGTCCATGCATTGGTGTGACATGCAGGCCTTGGGATTGGGATGTGTGGGTTGTGATAGTGGAGTATCTGTGGGGTGTTGGGCTGATGGGTGTGAGGGTAGAGGTAGTAGTTTGTGATGGCATGCGGGAAGGGTGGGGGGATATAGTAGCAAAGGTATGACTTACCAGAGTTGAGTCCTCCTGCTACTCCTGCAAGGCCCTCAGGATGCATGATTGCCAAGACTTGCTCCTCCCATGTTGTTAGTTGTGGGGGAGGTTGTGGGGGTCCACTGCCAATCCTCTGTACTGCTACCTGGTGTCTGGATACCACTGAACGCACCTTCCCCCACAGGTCGTTCCACCTCTTCCTGATGTCATCCTGTGTTCTTGGATGCTGTCCCACTGCATTGACCCTGTCGACAATTCTCCGCCATAGCTCCATCTTCCTTGCAATGGATGTCTGCTGCACCTGTGATCCGAATAGCTGTGGCTCTACCCGGATGATTTCCTCCACCATGACCCTGAGCTCCTCCTCAGCAAACCTGGGGTGTCTTTGAGGTGCCATGATGTGGTGTGGGTGATGTGTGAGGTGCTGTCTGTTGTGATGTGTGGGGGGATATGTTGGGGTGTGTTGTTTGAGGTGCGTGGATGTTGTATGAGTGATGGTGTTGTGTGCCTGTGGATGCTGGTGTTGTGTTTGATATTCTCTCTCTCTGGGCTTCTTCCAAACAGGTCGTTGTAAGGGGTTGTGGGTAATGTGGGTGTGTGTTTTATATTGGATTGGGTGTGTGGATGTGGTGTGTGGATGTGTGTCAGGTGTGTGTATTTTGAATAGTCCAATTTGGTTGTGTTTTGTAAGTGTGTGTGTATTTTGAGCGCAGCAGTGTGTACCGCCAATGGATTACCACGGTTGAATGACCGCCGCGTTGATTCATGGGTCGTGATAGTGTGGGCGTAGTTCTATTGGCGTGATGGTGTAGGTTTTGATATGGCCAGTTTATCACTGACCTTTGGTGTAGCGGACTTGTGTGGGTGTCTGAATTGTGGCGGATTACAAGATGTGGGTCGTAATACCTGTGGTGGATATCTGCCGGGGCGACGGTATCTTGACAGCCGTCAGCACGGCGGTAAGCGGGATTTAGAGCCAAGGTTGTAATGAGGGCAATAGAGCTTAGGAGCAATGGTTATTTCTACATCTCTGAATTCGTGGGTAGCCTTACTAGTGTATGATTTTGAGGATAGTTTTCAAAATGTCCTCTTTCTTATACACCGGCTTAGATTTGAAAGGCACAAATGCAAGGAAAACCAATTGGTAATAAAAAATGTCTACTATTCTATGCTCCTACAAGCCTCCCACTAAAAATGGTACCTCAATTGTGTGGGTAGGCCTAGTCCCCATAATAGGAAATGGTTAAAAATACAACATGGATGCAGAACATTTTTCCACGGAAAGCTGACCCACTTTTTCCAATGTGGTTAGCTCTAAATTTTGGACCTTAGCTCACCTGGCACCAAGGTAAACCTAGCCAACCTGTACATTTAGAAAACTAGAAACGTAGAGGTATCCAGGGTGGGCTGAGTTGTATGGCTCTCCCCACGTTTCTTTACCCAGAACACCCTGCAAACCTAAAATATTGAATAAAAAAACACATGTCCCTCACATTTCAGTGCTGGAAAGTTCGGGAATCTGTGGGGAGTCAGAAACTTATTTCCATGCAGCATTCCCCCAGGTCTTCTGATAAAAATTGTACCTCATTTGTGTGGGTAGACCTAGTGCCCGCAACAAGAAATAGCTCAAAACCCCAAAATGGGCGCAGCACATTTTTCTACTGAAAATCAACCCTCTTTTTCAAATGTTGGGAGCTCTAGATTTAAGACCCTAGCTTAGCTAGCACCTAGGGAAACATGGCCAACATGTACATTTTGAAACTGTAGACACCTGGGTTATCCAGGGTGGGCTAACTTGCATGGTTCTCACCATGGTTTTGTATCCAGAATAGCCCGCAAGCCCCAAACATTGAATAAAATGAACTAAAATGAACACATTTTCCTCACATTTCTGTGATGGGAATTTCTGGAATCTGTGGTGAACTACAAACTTCCTTCCACTTAGCATTCCCCCCAGTCTCCTGATAAAAATTGTACCTCACTTGTGTGGGTAGATCTGGTGACCCTGAACGGAAATGGCTCAAAACGCAACAGAGACACAGCACATTTTTTCACTGAAAACTTCCCATCTTTTTCCAGTGTGGGTAGGTCAATATTTTGGACCCTAACTCAGCTGGCACCTAGGGAAACCTAGCCAACCTGCAAATGCTTGAAAGCTAGACACCTAGGAGTGTCCAGGCAGGGCTGAGTTGTGCGGCTCTCACCACGTTTTCATCCCCTGAATCCCTTGCAGACCTCAAACTTTGACTATGAACACATTTTCCTTATATTTCTGTGATGGAAAGTTCTGGAATCTGGAGGGAGCCACTAACTTACTTCCACCCAGCATTCCCCCAAGGCTCCCTATAAAAACGCTACCTCACTTGTGTGGGTACACCTAGTGCCCACAAAAGGAAACGTCCCAAAACACAACATGGACACTGCACATTTTTCCACTGAAAACAGTCCCTCTTTTTCCAATGTGGGTGCTCTAGATTTTGGACACTAACTCGGTTCGTTGTGACAGAAGATGAAGGTAGTCAAGAGGCAGATGCATTACATAAAGCAGCCTTGCTTCAATGAGTATCCCTGTAGTGTCAGCATTATCCACATTAGCAACATCTTTTTCTCTGGAATTTGCCTGGGTAGTGGTACCACAAGAGGCAAAAGTCCAACCTACTATTTCAGACATGTTTAGGCAGAAGCCCTATGAACACAACCACCTAACAGCATGTTTGTACAAGGAGAAGCTGGCTAAAATGTTAACACTAGACCTACTCCCATTTTTGTGGAAGAAGTGGGTATTTAGAATTTGTGGCAGCCCTCTGCCTGAAATGGATGGTACCCATCCAGACCTTTTTCACCAGAGTTGCTGTTCCAGTGCTGCACCATGGTGTGCTATAATAAGCTGGCCAAGCTATGCAGCAGAGTGCTGTTCAAACCATCCACCTGACGACAGAAATGTGGACCCTTTGTCAAACAACTGAATACATGTGTATCACTGCATAATGGATCTCTTTGGTGTAGGTTAGGTAACAGCTATCTACAGGCCTCTGCCCTGAAGAATGTTTTAAGGACATTCAGTGGTATACAACAGTAGTGATGTTCGCCATAGGGAAATTCCATGCATCTGTAAACGTCCTGGAAGAGTTTAACCCCAAGGTGCTTGAGTGACTTCCCCCCAGTATTATCAGAATGGGATTTGTTTGCTACGGACTATAGTCAAGGCCATGACAAATGGTGGATAATTCAGGGTTCTGTTTTTGGTGCATCGCATTAACCTAATTACACACATAATTAACAATATAGTGGTACTCTGCAGAAGAATCTGGACTAATTTCAGTCATTCTTTTAAAGACCTGAAGTAAGTGAGGATCTTTCAGTGTATTAATAGAGTGCAGTTAAAGCCCTCATACAGGAAGTGGCAACACTTTGGAACTCAACTTATTACATGCAGCACGTCTGTTTGAACAGTACAGACCATTCAATGACTATGTCCTTCAAAGTGGAGGGGATGCAACTAGAAAAAGCATGACAATGGAGGTGGACAAATAGAGGCTATTCAAGTGCCTGACACAAATGGTACTTCCTTTTAAGGTTTTCACATAGGAAGCTAGCAAGGAGGACAGTACAATGAGCCAAGCAATCCCGTTGTTGCATCTAGAATAGGATCATTTGAAAAAGGTGGTCGAAAGGTTTGCTGGTGTGAATGAAGAAGCATATGTGTTGGACCAGAGCCTAATCCTTTGCTTGGCTGTTAATCCAAAGCTGCAAAAAGAGGTCATGTCCTCCATTGAGTAAATATGAGCCACAATACTTGATCCGTGGTACAAAATATACTAACCACTGACATTTCTTTTTCAGAAATTGATATTTTACTTAACAAGACTTGGATTGTTGATCAAGTGAGAGACCTGAAAGAACAGCGGAAGTTAGAGGCCTGGATAGAAGTTCTGGCATGCAGACGTCAACCCCCAGAGCTTAAGTCAAGTGCAGCGGCAAAGGCAACAGAGGTCGAGAAAGTTGCAGCACCAAGGACCATTCAGATGATGGTCAAGACTATCTGAATGCCCCAAATTAGGTCCGCATGGATCAAAGCACATTGGTCTACTGGTATGAGAAGATGTGACAATAGACAGAGCCCAGCAGGCTGGCAATAAAGTATCTGGCTTGTCCAGTAGCCAGTGTGTCTTCTGAGTGCATGTTCAGTCCAACTGGGACTGTTGTTATAGTCAGAAGGATCAGTCTCTCACCTCAAGATGTGGAGATTGACCTTGATTAAAATGAACTAACACTTTATACCAAATCCAAGAAACAGTGTTCCTCTCGTCCAACTCTCTCATCCTTTGGAATGCCCTTTTGGTCCAATTGTGGGTTATCAAATGGGATATGGACCAATTTAATCCAAGTCAAAATCTTGGAGCTATAGAAGATTGAAAAACCCACAGTGTAGCCAATGCGTACATTTCAAGCTTGCATCATATATTGATTAGAATTTTAGAATTGACACATTGAGTCAAAGTGGTAAATCCAAAGACTGTTTATTGGTGCACACTTGAACAAAGAGCCGGTACGTGTTTCGCCCCCTATGGTTTATCTACCTGTTTTTTTTCAAGGCTGTAAGAATATAACAACAAGGTCAGTTTTAGAAAAAAGCTATTGAAAAAGACAAATTTGATCCCATGCATTTTCCATGGTCTAAGTGGATAGAGGAAAGTACCAAGGTATACCCAACACGTTTGGGGTAATGTAAGCAAAAAAGAAAAGATAGAAAAAGAGATAAAATCTATCACCACTTGTGAAAAAGCTGTGGGGGAATCCCAAAGAGATTAATTGTGTCCAGATTTTCTTCAATTATAGGTGAGTCATACAGATTTAGGTACGCAAACGGTTAATAGGACAGGTGCTGGCAAAATATAGTTACAGCCCATGGTAATGACACCTCTTATCGTGGGTGCATTGCTGCATGCTATTATATTACACATATGACCAAAAGGTGATAGAAGTTATGAACATAGCATACCTATCTGTAGTCACCATAATAAATCAATTTTTTAGAAGCACATATTAACTGGTCAGTACACTCAGTCTATGTGAGAAAAGATATATACAGTAATGGTCTGATATTGCAATATGTTATTAGAAAAATATTGAAATATATAATTACAAGTAGAAATCAACTGACATTATCGTATCCATATCCATCAATGAACATCATGCGTTTCAAGATTTGTAAGTAAGTGTAAATGACAAATGGAGCCAATGCTAATACATTGATAATGCGTCCCTAGAACGTATATTCATACAGGTTCCGGGATGTAAGACAGGAGAGTTGTTAAAACAATGAGCTCATTATAACTAGAAATAGACACAGTGATAATGTTTGTGCAAAACACCTAAATGTTACATCTTCCTTCCTAAATAGTAAGTCATGTGATCAAAGTGAAGACACACACTGGTCTATTTTTCATGTTAGTTGGACAGATTAGCTCGTTATCCCAAAGGAGGAACTTGCAGATTTTAGTGCCCGTTTCATAGGGTCTCTTACCAGTTTAGGGAAGACGATAATATCATGCACAAACAAAAATTATCCTGGGTTAAATCCCTCATGGTAACTCGGCGTTCTAGTCCAATGCCATACTTGTTTTGGAATGAGCATGTCGTCCTGCTTCTATTACCATGGCCCAAAAGGAGGTCATTCCGGATTCGTATTATCGGCAGCCATGATGGAAAGGCTACTACAAGCGAATTATACTTGTGAAATCAATAAGAGTTTAGTGGTATAATCTCATGGGAAAGAGGAGCAGACTACCGGAGCACATATCACCCTTTATTTGCTATAAATTATAACAAGAGGACCCCAGTATTTTATCATAGCATTACGTATCTCGTGTCCGGTCCGGCATTAACCATTGTTACAAGCGTAGTACTATGTTGATTGTCACTACAGATCCCTGTGCTTACAGTCATGAACTAAGACTAATTATAAAGAAATATAGGCCCCCATTATGACATTGGTGGTATTTTCTGATTACCACTGTGGTGACGGCCGCCAACATACCGACGCGGATGCGAAAATCCATCCACCAGATTATGACACACACACACACACAAAACTGACAGAAACCAGCCACAACCACAAATCCACCAGACCCAACGAACACGATAAACTGTCGGAACTAGCACCCATACCATTAAGCCAGTAAAACAACGCCCTCCAAATAATGTCCCACGAATCACCACAGCGGACATTCAACGGCGGTAAACTATTGGTGGTGCACACCGCCGTGGCAGAAATGGCCACCCAAAAACGAAACAAGACAAGATTGGCAAGTCTAAAAAAAAAACTAACACAAATACACCCACCCCACACACCCACCAACAGCAGTATAAAACACCCCCCCACATCACCCACAATCCTTTGCAAACACAAGAAGACCGTAAAAACCTTGCCAGGCCATCCCAGAGATAATTGCAGTCATACACCACAACTATCCATTAATCCGTCACGCAACACACACCACATCACTCAAAACCCTCTGCACAATACACACCACACAACACCCATGTCCCCACAAAGGCACCCCCATTTCACTGATAAGGAGTTGCAAGAGATGGTGGATGAAATGGTCAGGGTAGAGCCACAGCTGTTTGGAGCACAGGTACAGCAGATCTCCATTGCCTAGAAGATGGAGCTATGATGAAGGATTGTGGACAGGGTGAACGCCGTGGGAACAAATCCACGCACAAGGGACGACATAAGGAAGAGTTGGAGCGACCTACGGGGGAAGGTGCGTTCCATTGCAGCAAGGCACCAACTTGCCTCAAGAAGTACTGATGGTGGACCCCCACCTCCTCCCCTACAGTTGACAGCATGGGAGGAGAAAGTCTTGGCAATACTGAGTCCTGAGGGCCTCACTGGAGTAGCCCGAGTACTGGAAACTGGTGAGTCACCATTGCCAACCTACCACCACCCATACCTGCATGCCTTGTCACCCCCTCACCCTGACTCCCTTCACCCCACTCCATCCCACACAGTGCACCACCCCAATTACTACACCTAAATGTCTACTCCTGCATGCCATACCCACTGCAAGCACATCCCTCCCAGCTCTGCATGCACACCCACCAGCATTGCATGAATAGCATGTAGAACTACCAATCCCACAATCCATCACCACACACTACCAAAGGTGGGAGGACAACACCAATATCATAGGGAAAGATAGAGATGTGGAATATGTGACAGACAATCCCCCTAACAAATCATTCACATCCCCACAGGTGCACCAGCCCATGACAGCGGCGAGGAGGTGCCACCGCAACCCAGTCCACCATCAAAAGATGCCCTCAGTGATGAGAGCAACTCTGGAGGACTTGACCTGGATGAACTCACTGGCCCATCTGGGACCACAGGTCACTCGCCTACTACATCCCACAGCCAGTCCACCACAGGACCCCCCCTCAGACTCAAACACCATAGCAGCCAGCCAATGCCCCCAAACATCTGTCCCCAGGACAGGTCAATCAGTGGTCTGCCCACCTGTACAAGGACCTGAGTTGACACCACACAGGCAAGACGATGAAGGTCCTTGTGTAAGTGGGAGTGGGCACACCGTTCAGGGGACACAGGCACAAAGGGCCACTGACAGTCGGAGGACAGCTGTGCACCAGGGGGAGGCCAGGCTCAGGAAACCGACTGCCCAGGAGGCACTCAGAAATATCCTGGGGGCATAACAACAATCCCAGGACAGGATGGGTCAGGTGCTCAACATCATGCAAGAGAACTAGCGGCTGCAGGGGGAACACCAACAGGAGGTCATGCAACAATTGCAGGCCTTAAATACCACCATAGCCTCCATTGCAGGAGTGCTGAGTGACATGGCGAACATCATGCGTGAGTAGACAACACACCAGCGGGCCCCTTCCACCAGCCAGTGTACTGACCAGCCCTCCACATTTGCTGCAGCTAGTGGATAGGAGGCCCTGCCACAGGACTCATAGGCCACCAGTACCCCTCCCCCTGCAGAAGGAGAACCACCCCACAAATGTTCCCTGCGACCCAGACAGATACCAGAGACAGTTGCCAAGACTAAGAACATCACCAGGAAATGAGCCCCTACAGAATGTTCCACTGAGTTACCTTGGACTTCCATTGCTCCTCTACCTTTGGTCCCATGGACACTGGACCTGTGCTACAAACAGACTGGGCTACTACACTGGACCTTTCCCATGCATCAACCCACTCTATTGAACCTTTCATTGTTTTTGTAAAAGTCAAATAAACACCCTTGAACAGAACTAGAGTAATAGTGCTTTATCAGTAAGAAATGTGTAATGTATTAAACTGTATTGAACTGAATTATGTGCAAATGTCCTGTAATGTGTTAATCCATACAACAAATGTGTTCCAGCAGTCTAAGTACACTGTTGTGACAACACCAACATCTGAAATAAGGGAAGGTATAGGTGACAGTCAATTGGGATACAAAGATGGTGACTGGTGCAACACAACAGCCATGCAGCACTTTATCAAAATTGAGACATGCAGAGATCAACAGTCTTACCTGAGTTTCATTGGGAGAACTGCTGAATATGTGTCCTGTGGTCCACATCCTCCTCCTCACTGTCCTCAGTGTCCACTACTGCCACAGGTGCATTGTCACCCCCTCCTCCTGCAGATAGGGCATATGGCATCTGAGGGCCAAATTGTGCAGCATGCGGCAGACCACCACAATCTGACAGACCTTCTCAGGGGAGTAGCATAGGAATTCACCTGTCAAATGGAGGCACAATCGTCCTTCTACGCTCATGTGCATCATTGTACCCATTTTCAGCCCCTGTTCTCAGATTCCTAACAGGGGTCATCAGCCAGGATAGGTTTGGGTAGTCGGAGTCACCTGGAAGAAGTGAGGGACACACATTAGCCATGCACAATGGAATGGGGTATGACTCCAGTAGGCATACACTGACATACATTGGGTGGGGACTCAGGCTCACCTAAGAGCCACACTCTGTGACTCTGTAGTCGTGCCATCACCTGTGGGGCACTGCTATTCCTCAAGACATAGGCATCATGCACAGATCCAGGATACTTGGAAGTGACATGGGAGATGTACTGGTCAGCAGGGCACACCATCTGGACATTGAGAGAGTGGAAACTCTTCCTATTCCTGTACACCTGTTCATTTGCCCTGGGGGGACTGAGGCAATATTGGTCCGTCAATGCCCCTAATCACATGTGGTATGCATCCTATGGTGTAGGAGTCAGCCTTCGCAGTGGGCAAATCATCAACCTGGAGGAATATGATGTAGCTGCTCATGTGTTTGAGCAAGGCAGCCAAATCCCTTTCAAGCACAATCGAGGACATTGGCGGTGACATTCCTGCAGTCAAGCCAACAGTCACCTGGAAAGAACCAGTTGCCAGGAAATGGAGCACTGACTGTACCTGCACAAGAGGGGGAATTGTTGTGGAGCTACAGATAGCAGGTATCAGATAAGGCTCTAATTGTACACACAACTCTGTCATTGTGGCCCTGTCCAGACGCTAGGTGAGTATGATGTGCTGGTCCTCCAGTGTAGCCAAGTCCACAAGGGGTCTGTACACGGGTGCTTGCCTCATCCTCCTATTCCTCTGCAGTAGTTGGTATCTAAGTGAGCCAAAAATAAAATGGGTGTGACTACAGGACCTATGGACACACAAAATCATAGTACACAGAGCATGTTTGTATGTATGTTGGACATCAGATTTGTCTAGGTATGTACAGTCGACTCCAATGACGGACATAGAAATTAAACAAAATAGTATCAGCAGTAGGACATGGCAAACGCCTGTCCTGCATGCAGGGACAGGTGGAAGTGACCTCACTCCACCAGCGTTAGGTGTCATAGCGGTAGGCGGCCTGCATCAACATGCTATTCCTCATAGGCTAACATGGGGCTCTGTGGAGTACAGGAACCAATGCTGATCAACACCGGCGGTGACGGTGTTCACTGCCACGGACGTGACCACAATTTTCCTTCTACAACTTCACTTGATTCCAGACTTTCCACGGTAATACATCTCCTCTGAGTGTGCTGCTGTGACCTGTGTCTGGAACCTGTCATGGACTGTGCCACAGGGGAACGGGCCCAAGCCTTCATGTCGGAAGAGTTGGAGAAGCTCATGGATGGGGTCCAACCCCTGTATGGGCAGTTGCATGGACCTCCAGACTAACAGCTGAGTGAATAATGGGTACATTGCATGAGGCTGTATGTAGATGTCTGTGTGTGCTAGCAGTGTTGCATTTGAGGGGGTATGGCTGCAGGCAATGTGAATGACAAGGGGGAAATGTAGTATGTAAGCCAATTGTGTGACAGGCTGGATTGTTTGGTTCATGGTGTCAGGAATCCCCAAGGTGCCTCCTGCATTATCTGTCAGCATCCCCAGGGATTAGGGTTAAATCATATCTCTGTTCTTGGTTAAACTATCATGTTTCTAAGTAAACATAATGTCCTGTGTTACACAGTTGGATTTATCAATGCTTTTTTTACCAATGTTTGTTTGATAATGTGAGCAGGTGCAGACAAGTGCTTCTAATTGGGTGTGGTGTAGACATGTGCTTCTAATTGGGTGTGGTGACTCATCCACATGTGGAAACTCAACTGCTTTCCTGATTGGCTAAAAATAGCAGAGTGAAGCATGCCTCCCTGCTTGGCTTTTTTTGCTTCCTGATCTCAGAATCTGATTTGGCAGTCCAGACCCTGCTGTCATCCTCGTATTTAGGACTTTTGAGGCAATTCTTTTCTTCGTTCCTGTACCAGCTGACACTAGGCATTTCTTCAGCACTCCAGAAAAGACTGCAGCTAAGTGACTATGTGTAATGCCAAATGTCCACTCTGGGTTTCAATAGTTAGGGTGGCACAGTTTGATTTTGTTTCACTGTGTGTGTAAAAAACCCTTCCAAAGCAAATGCCTCAAACTTGAAACACAGGCATGAATGACACAATTGAATCCAAGAGTTATGCTATTAGAGAACGAAAAGTCACGTAAATGCTCTTTTAAAATTGCACTGTCACTTTTTGTAGTACTTGGGCTCAAGCAGATTTCCTGAAGCACATTTAGGCAAGTAACTACAATAATAATGTAGAATGTTTAGAAATGCATTTGTCTCTTCATGATAAGCACTCTGAAAAAATACGAGGTCTGAAATACACCAGCTGTTCTAGGAAAGCGCAGCACTCAAAGAACAAACACACATGCACACAGAACAACAGCCACTGCCTCCACTGTCTCCCCAATCCTCCTCCTCCCTTGCATTCACATCAGCACTCCCGCCTGCAGGCACTGCATCAAAAGTCCCAGATCCGGCCAACCGGTACAGCCTTACCCACATTCACCACAACAGCAGGCCTCGCAGACATGCACCCCACACATCACATGCGCAATCACTACCAACACCATCACCACCTCACTTGCAGACACCACCACAACATATATCCTGTTTATCCTCCCCCCACCCTGTCTGCCCCCCTCCCTTGTGTGCTAGGCAGCTGTACTCACCATTGTTGTCTTCATCAGCGTTGGTGCTCCTGGATGGCGATCAAGTGGTACAGCATCAGGATGACTTCCAATTCTGGTTCCATGGTGGCCGCGGAGTCCTCTGTGTCCCTGGAGGTGAGGGTCTCCTTTTATATGATGTGTTTCTGCCAGACTATTGGTGGCGGTCCTACTGCCCGAGAAATTCTGGCAGTCTGCTATGTCATAAGATGGTGGGCGGATCCGTAGAGCTAAATGATCCTGTGTTGTGAGGAAGAGAGGAAACCAATCAAACAATATTTGATCTCAGTGTCGTCTAAAACTGTCTGCCTACGTTCATTGTTTTCCATCCCTCCGTAATAGTCCCAGATGTTATCCTACACTGATTATTATGTTCTAGAGAAACATTCAATACAGGTCCTTAATATTTGAAGGCCATGATGGGGCGGTGTAACAAGAAGAATATGGTGTTAAAATATCATCTATTGAGAATGAAAAGATACAATTAATGATTACCATCCCTCATTAATTATCCTGGTCCTAACTATAATCCAACCTTGATGAATACCATGGTGTAGAGGGGTCACTCAATATACATCTCAACCTGTATTGGGTTCTGAAATGGAGAACTGTATTTTATCCTGGCATTGTGTTATGTTAGTCCTTATGGTTCTTTTTCTAAGTCATGGTCCTTCATGTGGGACATGTTTGGGGATACAAGGGGAGGTTCCCACTTACAGGTCATAATTTGACATCATTACCACCAGCCTGTTGAACCCTGGCATTAACCCTGGCAGTGATCCCTCCCATATACAGCCAATGTACTACACCAACCGCCAGCGCGGTACGAACACCGAGCACGGCGGTAGCCACCTACAGGCAGGCAGAAGACAAGGATCTGTCCACCATATTATGACATAGCACACGCCACGATTTCCGAGGTGGTAGTAACGATAGCAAAAGCCGGACGGAAACACATAATTTAAAAGGAGACACTCACCTCCAGGGACACACAGGAGTCCGCGGCCACCATCGAACCTGAACTGCAAGTATTCCCAATGCTATACCACGCCATGGCCGTCCTGGAGCATTAATGCCGACGAAGATGACGACGGTGAGTACAGCTGCCTAGCACACAAGGGTGGGGGGGGAGAGTGACACATACACGCACAACACACACCATACACACAACACACACCCAGAAACACATGCACAGGAAAATAACAGTAACAGAACCCCAGAGTAAATAAACCTAGTACACATAAACAGTTCCAACCACTGGATTCCTTTTTGTATGAATATGTAAAATGCTAAAAACATGTACAAATGCAGAAATAAATAAATGCAGGTCCAAAGGCCAGTCCAAAGTCACTAATGCCCACAGGGCAAAGTCCAAGCTCCAACTTGACTCCTGACAGCATTGGGACTCCACTGTTCAGGGGCATCAAGTTGCAAATGGGCAGGTACCTCAGGGGGTGGTTTGGGTGGGGGTTGCATCTAATTGTGAGGAGGCACCTAGCTCACTGGTTTTGGAGGGGGCTGTCTGCCCACAGATTCTGGAGGGGGCTTCCTGCCCACTGGTTCTGAAGGGGGCTACCTGCCCCAGGATGAGAAGGGGGCTTCCTGCCCACTGGTTCTGGATGGTAGCCCTTGGCCTCTGGTACCGGATGCTGCTCCTTACCCTCTGGTTCCAGATGCTGCTCTTTGGTCTCCGGTTCCGGATGTTGCTCCTTGGCTTCTGGTTCCAGATGCGGCTCCTTGGCCTCTGGGACCAGATGCTGCTCCTTGGCCACAATTTTGAGTGGGTGCTCCTTGGCCATTGTTGCAAGCGGGGCCTACTTGTCCAGGGATTTTGTTGGGGCCTCCTTGTTCAAGGATTTCTGTGGGGCCTTCTTGTCCAGGGATTTTTGTGGGGCCTCCTTGTCCAGGGATTTCTGTGGGGCCTCCTTGGCCTTGGATATCTGTGGGGCCTCCTTGGCCTTGGATTTCTGGGGGGCATCCTTGGCCTTAGATGTCTGGGGAGCCGTCTTGGACTTCTGGGGGCCTCCTTGGCCTTGGCTGTCTGGGAGCCTCCTTGGCCTTGAATTTCTGGGGGGCCTACTTGGCCTTTGGATGTCTGGGGGGTCTCCTTGGCCTTGGATTTCTGGGGAAGCCTTCTTGGGCAGGGATTTCTGAGGGGCCTCCTTGGCCTTTGAGTTTTGAGGGGCCTCCTTGGGCAGGGATTTTGTTGGGGCCTCCTTGGCCCTAGGTTTTGGAGGTGCCCCCATGATCTTGTCAGTCTGTTTGGGAGGGGGCGGCACTTTAGCCCTCCGTTTGGTGGGGAGGAGTGTCCTTGGTTGGGGGAGCTGGCTTCTCACTCATGTGCCCCTTAGTGGCAGCTGGAGACTTTGGGGTGGAGCTGTGTCAGACTAGGTGCTTGAGGTACTGGGCTGGGGTGGTGTGAGCTTCCTCTTATAGGCAGGACGGGGGGAGGGGTAAGGAAGAGGTCAAGGCAGGCAAGGAAAAGCTTCTTAGGAACAATGGGGCGGGATGTGGGAGGAGAAATGGGAGTATAGGTAGAGGGAGTGGTTGTAGGAGGAAGAGGTGTGCTGGACTTGGGTGCAGGTGCATGGACAGTGTGCATGTGTGAGCTGGATGGTTGTTGGGGGTCTGAGTGTGAACATGTGTGTTTACTGGAGGTGGGCTGACAAGGTGGGGAGGACAAACATGACGTGTGGATGGATGTTGTGGTGGTGTGCAAGTGAAGTGGGTGTGCTGCATGAGGTGGTGGTGACTGCGCATGTCGAGTGTAGGGTGCATGTCTGCGGGTCTGCTGTTGTGGTGGCCCATGCTGTTTAGGTGGCAGGATCTGGGACTGTTGTTGCAGTGCATGCAGGTGTGAGTGCGGATGTGACTGTGAGGGAGGAGGAGGGGGAGTAAGTGGAGGCAGTGGATGATGTGTGTGTGCATCTTGATGTTGGATGTGTGAGTGCTTGTGGACTGAAGTGTGCTGCTTGTGTTTGTCTGTGCGAGTCTTGTGATTGTTTTGGGTGCATGCTTGTCAGAATGGGTGCATGGGATGGGTTGAGGTGAGGAGACTGAGACTGGGTAGTGGTACTTGGAAGGGGGACGGATGAAACAGGGACACTGGCTGCCGTCAGTGAAGAGGTCAGAGCCTGAAATGATCTCTGTAGGGATGCCAAACCACAGTGGATGCCCTCCAGGAAGGTTCTACATTGCTGCATCTGGGATGCCAGCCCCTGGATGGCATTCACAATGGTTGACTGTCCTACAGAGATGGATCTCAGGAGGTCAATAGCCTCCTCACTGAGTGCAGCAGGGCTGACTGGGGCAGGGCCTGAGGTGCCAGGGGCGAATGAGATGCCCACCCTCCTGGGTGAGCGGGCACGAGCAACTTGATGGGGGGGCTACTGTAAGGGTGGTACTGGTACGGGGGTGGCGGTATAACTTGTAGCTGGAGTAGTCCCAGAGGGGTCCGCCACCACCAGGGACCTCCCATCGGAGGACGAATCAGTCAGTGGTGTCACCTCCTGTCCCACCATGGTGCTCCCCTCACCCTCCATCCCACAGGTCCCGTTGGTGGACTCTGCCTCCTGGGTCCCGTGGGCTGTAGCTCCCTCATTCGCCGATGCCCCTTCTCCTTGACCCGATGATGCTAATGCACACATGGACAAGATGATAAAAGGAGAGGGGAGGGTAGAGAAAGGGAGCACAGGGTCAATCTCAGCCTCAACAACACAGATGGCAGACATATCACTGTCACACAGTCTGGGACTGAGAATGGGCAGTATGAACCACAATGGCATACCATTGGATAAGTACCACAACAGGTAGGGGCCAAACACTGCCAGCTACACACCAGGTGGGACCAGCTAAGCCCTGTCTGAGATGGGAAGCCACCTACCCAGCTATCTAATACATGCTTTCCACCCTTTTAACCTGAGCTGGACCACGCATCAATATCTGAACTGGCATATTGGGGCATCCACTGACTAGTACTCTGCACCCAAATACCATGCCAGGCAACAGAGATGGTTGACAAACACACTGCACTCATCCCCTTGTGGCTGCTGTGATGCCCTTAAGCCCCCATCAAGCTCTGAGTATGCCACTGCTAGTATGTAGGGCATCAGGGGGGTTAGGTTCAGACGGGCACCCCTCCCTCATTGGGAGGCCATCCCCAGCTGGGCCTCTGCGGACTTCTGGGCCCAGTGTCCCAGGTCCTCCCACCGTTTCCTGCAGTGGGTGCTCTGCCTGATATAGACCCCCAAGGTCTGCACATCCTTGCCGATGGCACGCCACAACCCCTTCTTCTGATGGCCGCTGACCTGCAGAGGAAACACAGAAGGTGTGACACCATGAACCTGACAATTCAGCCTGTCATACATTGGCCCACAAAAAGCATTTCCCCTCATCAGGCACACACATGACCCGTACCCCTGCATTGACATTCCAACAGCCATACCACCCCCACCTGACACACTGCCAGCACACACACACATCTCCATGCAGTCATGTTGCATGCAATGTACCCATGGAGTACTCAGCAGGTGGTCTGGAGGCCCATACAACTGGCCATACTGGGGCAGGACCCCGTCCACAAGGTACTCCAAACGCCTCCGACTTGAAAGCTGGGGCCCTTTCCCCTGTTGCACGAGCCATGGTAGGTTTCAGACACATGTCACAGTAGCACACACAGTGGTGATGTCATCCTGTGGAAAGTCATGATTCAAGTGAAGTGGTAGAAAGGAAATAGTGGTCACATCCACAGCAGTAAACACCGCCACCGTCGGCGTTGATCAACAGTGGTTCCCATTATCCATAGGGGGCCATGTTAGCCAATGAGGAATTGCACAGATGTGCTGACCGCCTTCCGCCGTGACGCGAACGCCCGCAGAGTGAAGTCACTTCTACCTGTACCTGAATACAAGACAGAGGGTGCCATTTTCTAAGGCTGGTACACATGAAAAGATTAATTAGTGTGTCATTGTAGTTAGAATGTACTCACCTACACAGTTCCAGTGTCCAACATACAAACATGCTCTGTGAACACTGCTGTAGTGTGTTCATGGTTCCTGTTGTCACTCCTTTCTTACATTTGGGTCCCTTTGGTACCAATCACTGCGGATGAATAGGAGGAGGCACATACCCATGTACTGACCCCTTGTGGACTTGGCTACACTGGAGGACTGGCCCATCATACTCGCCTATTGTCTGGACAGGGCCACAATCACAGAGCTGTGTGAGCAATTGCAGCCTGATCTGCTGCCTGCTATCCATAGCACCACAGCAATCCCCCCTCCTGTGCAGGTACTCTTAGTGCTCCATTTCCTGGCAATAGGCTCTTTCCAGGTGACAGTGGGCTTGGCTGGAGGGATATCACAGCCTATTTTCTCTATTGTGCTTGCAAGAGTTTTGTCTGCCTTGCTCAAACACATGCGCAGCTACATCACATTCACACAGGTAGATGACTTACCCTCAGTGAAGGCTGGATTTTATGCAATGGGACATGTACCACATGTTAATGGGGCCATCAACGGGACCCATATTGCCTTAGTTCCCCCTAGGGCCAATGAACAAGTGTATAGGAAGAGTTTCCACTCACTCAATGTCCAGATGGTGTGCCTGGGTGACCAGTACATCTCCCACGTCACTGCCAAGTATTCAGGGACAGTGCATGATGCCTCTGTCCTGAGGAATAGCAGTGTCCCACAGCTGATGGCACAACCAGAGAGGCACAGAGTGTGGCTAATAGGTGAGCCTGTGCCCCCACCCATTGTTTGTGAGTGTATGCCTTCAGGAGTCATAGCCCATACCATTGTGCAGGGCTAATGTGTGTCTCTTACTTCTTGCAGGTGATTCCGGCTACTCAAACCTGTCCTGGCTCTTGACCCCTGTTAGGAATCTGAGAATAGGTACAGTGATGCTTATTGGTGCAACAGGAGGATTGTAGAAAGGACCTTCGGGCGCCTGAAGGCTAGGTTCAGGTGCCTCCATCTGACAGGTAGATACCTATGCTACTCTTATGAGAAGGTCTGCAAAATCGTTGTTGTGTGGTGCAAATTGTACAATTTGGCCCTCAGATGGCATGTACCCTATCTGCAGGAGGAGGCGGGTGACAATGCAGCAGTGGCAGCAGTGGACACTGAGGACAGTGAGGAGGAGGAAGAGGAGGAGGATGTGGACAACAGCTCAGATTTGAGCCAGCAGTACTTCCAATGACACTCAGGTAAGACTGTTGAACTAAACATTTCCACATTTTAGTGTTGTACTGTGTGACTGCAGCAAATACCAGTCATTCCCTTTGCATCCCACCTGACTGTCACCTATGCCATCCCTTATTGCAGATGATGGTGTTGTGTGTACTGCTGTGATGCGTACAGACTGCTGAGACACATTTGTTGAATGGATCAGCATGTTACTGGACATTTACACAGGCTCATGCAGTTCATTACAGTTCATTACATTGCACATTACCTGTAGATAAAGCACTATTACTCAAGTTGTGTCCAAGGGTATTTATTGAAAATTGTTCTACAATGGGAAGTGCAATAGAGTGGGGTGATGCTTGGGAATAGTCCAGAGTAGTGGTCCTGTCTGTTTGTAGCACAGGTCCAGTGTCCAAGAGGCCATAGGAAGGGGAGAAATGGCAGTTCAAAGTGGACAAGGTGACACAGTGGAACACATGGGGGACATTTGGAGGGGCTCATTTCCTGTCAGTGGTCTGGTGATTGTCTGGGTCGCAAGGAACGTTTGCAGGGTGGTTCACCTTCTGCAGGGGGAGGGGTGCTGGTGGACTGTGGGTCCTGTGGCAGGGCCTCCTGTCCACTAGCTGCAGCAGATGGGGAGGGCTGGTCAGTTGACTGGCTAGTACAAGGGGCCCACTGGTGTGATGTGTAGTCCCTCATGATGTTGGCCATACCACCTGATGTGTAGTCCCTCATGATGTTGGCCATACCACCCAGCATCCCTGCAATGGAGACCATGGTGGTGATTAGGGCCTGCACATCTATCTTGATGTCCTGGTGGTGTTCCTCCTGCAGCCGCTGGTTCTCCTGCATGATATCTATCACCTGACCCATCTTGTCCTTGGATTGCTGGAAAGCCCCCAGGACATTAGTGAGTGCCTCCTGGACAGTCGGCTCCCTAGGCCTCTCCTCCCCCTGGTTCACAGCTGTCCTCCAAGTGTCCCTGGTGCCCTGTGCCTGTGTCCCCTGAACAGTGTGCCCACTGCCACTGACTCCAGGACCCTCATTGTTCTGCCTGTTGTCTTGCCAGTCCTTGAGGTCCTGTGAGGTGTGAACTGGGGTCCCTGTACAGGTGGTCACACTGCTGATTGATGTGTCCTCGGGACAGAGGCCTGTGGACATTGAGTGGCTGCTGTGGTCTTAGATACTTAGGGGGAAGGCTCTGTGGTGGACTGTGTGTGGGCTGGGGTAGCCGACTGACCAGTGGTCCCTGATGGGCCAGGGAGTTCATCCAAATCCAAAACTCCAGAGTTGCTGTCATCACTGGGGACATCTTCTGTTGGGGGACTGTAGCTGTGACACCTCCTCACTGCTGGCATTGGCTGGGGGACCTGTGGGTATGTAAGTGGTGTATTATGCTACATGTCTATTACATATTCTGCATCCCTAGCTTCCCCTATATTGTTGCTATTGCCCTGCCACCTTTGTTTATGGTGATGTATTGTGGGATTGTTCGTTCTCCATGCTGTGCGTACATTCCTGGTGGGTGTACATGCTGGGTTGGAAGGAATGTTCATACAGTGAGTATGGCATGCACAGCTTGCCATTTATGTTTGTTAATTGTGATGGTGCACTGTGTGGGATGGAGTGGAGTGATGATTGTCAGGGTGAGGGGTCGTGGTGGCATGCACAAGGTAGTAAATGTTGACTTACCAGTGTCCTCTGGCAACTCCAGTAAGTCCCTCAGGATGCAGTATTTCCAAGACTTGCACCTCCCATGCTGTCAGCTGTGGGTCCCCCACCAGTCTGCTGGATGCTGAGCTGGTGCCTTGTTGCTAAGGAACGTACCTTCCCATGTAGGTCAATCCACCTCTTCCTAATGTCGTCCCTTGTTTGTGGATGCAGTCCCATGGTGGTCACCCTGTCCATGATCCTCCGCCATAGCTCAATCTTCCTGGCAATGGATATCTGCTGGATCTGTGCTCCAAACAGCTGTGGCTCTACCCTGACTATTTCCTCAACCATGACCCGCAACGCCTCATCAGTGAAACGGGGATGCCTTTGTGGGGACATGAGTGTTGGGTGGTGTGTGTGTTGTGCAGAGGGTGTTGAGTAATGTTGTGGGGTGTGGAGTGTGTGGTGCGTGATGGATGAATAAGTGGTTGTGGTGTGTGTGTGAATTTGTCTCTATGATTTGCGTGGCTAACTACTGCGGTCTTTTCATGTTAGCAAAGGGTTGTGGATGATGTGAGTGTATGTTTTATAGTGCTGTTGGTGGGTAGGGTGTGTGTAATTGTGTCAGACGTGGGTTTTTTGTTCTGGCCAATGTTGTCTTGTTTTGTCTTTGGGTGACCTTATCTGCCTGTGGCAGTATTTACCTCCAATGGTTTATCGTCATTGAATGTCTGCTGTGGTGATTGGTGGGTCATTATTTTGAGGGTGTCATATTGGTGGCATAACGTTATGGGTGGTAGTACCGACAGGTTATCACGTTCAGTGGGCCTGGCTTGCGGATTTGTGGTTGTGGCTGTTTTCTGTCAATTTTGTATGTACGTGTCAAAATCTGGCAGATGTTTGCCTCCACGGCGGTATCTCGGCAGCAGTCACCGTGGCGGTATTTGGAATTTACCACCAATGACACAATGAGGGCCATAGTGTTGGAGTGCAGTTCACCATTTCAAAAACAAATACGGGTTGAGATGTATGTTGAGTGACCTCTCTACTCCATGTTATTCATCAAAGTTGGATTCTATTTAGGACCAGGATAATTAATGAGGGATGGTAATCATTAATGGTATCTTTTCATTCTCACTAGATGATATTTTAACACCATATTCTTCTTGTTACACAGCTCCATCATGGCCTTTAAATATTAGGGACCCGTACTGAATTTCTCTCTGGGGCATAATAATTAATGTAGGACAACATCTGGGCCAATTGCAAAGGGATGGAAAACAAATGAACGTAGGCAGACAGTTTTATACGACACTAAGATCAAATATTGTTTGAGTGATTTCCTATCTTCCCTACCACACAGAATCATTTATCTCTACTTTTACCATACTTGAACATTTTATCTCTTTATAATTAGTCTTCCGTCATGACTGTAAGAACAGGGATCTGTAGTGACCGATCTCTGGGACACGACAATCAACGTAGGACTTCGCTTGTAACAATGGTTAATTATGGACTGGACACGAGATACATAACGCTACGATAAAATACTGGGGTCCTATTGTAAGCAAATAAAGGACAATAAGTGCCCCAGTAGTCTTCTCCTTTTTCCCATATAATCTCTAATTGATTTCACAACTATACTTCCTTATAATAGCCTTTCCATCATGGCCGCCGTTAATATGAATCCGGAATGACCTCCTCATGGGCCACAGTAATAGAAGTAGGACAACAGGCTTATTCCAAAACAAGTATGGCATTGGACTAGAACGCCGAGTTACCATGAGGGATTTAACCCAGGATAATTTTTGTTCGTGCATGACATTATCGCGTTCCCTAAATAGGTAAGCGACCCTATGAAACGGGCACTATAATCTGCAAGTTCCTCTTTTGGGATAACAAGCGAATCTTTCCAACTATCACGAAAAATAGACCAGTGTGTGTCTTTAATTCGATCACATGACTTACCAATTAGGAAGGAAGATGTAACATTTAGGTGTTTTGCAAAAACATTATCTCTGTGTCTATTTCTAGTTATAATGGGCTTATCATTTTAACAACTCTCCTGTGTTACACCCCTGAATCTGTATGAATGCACCTTCTAGACACAAATTATCAAAGTATAAGCAATAACTCCATTTGTCATTTACGCTTACTTACAAAATTTGAAACACATGATGTTCATTAATGGATATGGACACAACAATGTCAGTTTATTGCTACTTGTAATGATATGTTTCCATATTTTTCTAATAACATATAGCAACATCAGACCATTATTGTATATAACGTTTCTCACATAGAATGAGTGCACTGACCAGTTAATATGCACTTCTAAAAAATGGATTTATTCTGGTGACTACTGATAGGTATTCTATGTTCATAACTTCTGTCACCTTTTGGTCTTGTGGTAATATAACAGCATGCAGCAATGCACCCAAGATAAGAGGTGTCATTAACATGGGCTGTAACTATATTTTGCCAGCACCTGTCCTATTAACTGTTTGCGTATCTAAATCTTTATGACTCACCTATTATAACTGAAGAAATTCTGAACACAATTTATCTCTTTGGGATTCTCCCACAACTTTTTCACAAGTGGTGATAGATTTAATCTCTTTTTCTATCTATTCTTTTTTGCTTACCTTGCACCAGACGTATTGGGTATACCTTGGTACTTTCCTCTATCCACTTACACCATGAATAATGCATGGGATCAACTTTGTCTTTTTCAATAGCTTTTTCTAAAACTGAAATCGTCATTATATTTTTACAGCCTTGACAAAACTCTAGATAGATAAACCCTAGTGGGTAAAACATGTATTGGCTCTTTGTTCAAATGTGCACCAATAAACAGTGTATGAATTTACCACCTTGACTCAACATGTCAATTCTACAATTCAAAAAGATATATGATACAAGCTTGAAATTTGCGTATTGGATACACTGGGTTTTTCAATCTTCCATAGCTCCAAGACTTTATATCAAATGATTACACTGTTCCTGAAACAGCTCAGAAGAAGGATATGGTCAAATGGCCACGACTCAGTTATGTTAGCAGATTCACTTTTGAGCAAACCTAAAGAGCTTGAGGAAGAACTCTACTTCCCTGACTAAGTAGCTCACAGCAGAACTTGTAAATATCATCAAACTGCTTTGAAAAATAATTATATAAAAGAACATTGATATATTTGGTGTCTGTCTTATGCTGCCCCATGTGACATGTATGGAGTCGACAAGTGTACACACAAGAAGCTTCTATTTCCTAAAGAACATGAAGGCAGTGCCTTACATCCCTATCCTTCTTTTAATTCTGTAGCTGGGCTGCTAGTAATGATCATTATATAAGACTGCCCTTGAGTGTATCATTTCCAAGGGAGAAGTGATACAATAGGCAAATGTATTATGCACCACACTTGGGTGAGTAATATTGACTGAATGATGATTCATGTGGTGGCTGTGAGGGTGTTGAAAATTTATTTTTAAACTTGATTTGTAAGGTTTGGGGCACAGGGGATTATTCTGACTGAATTCTTGCCTTGTTTTCATAGTTCACTATAATTACTCACATGGTCCTTTTGTGTACTTCTTTTTTTACAGGTCCTTCCAAGAGCATTGATTTTATTTAACAAAACTGCACAAACTGCTCAAATTCCTTTACTTTTCTTGGTCATCAACACTACTGCTCTATCTCATTCAGGTCAGCATTTGGGAGGGGACTACCACAACAGCCAGAAGAAGGAAATTGCAACAATACCTATCTACTTCAATGGGAAACCAACAACATGGCTCAAAGAGGCCTACTCGTTGGATTGGAGCGAGATGTGTGTTGATAAGGAAAATGTAGAGTAGTAGCTCAAATGTCAAACTCTTATTAAGAGGTTGCGCCTTGTGGTCTCAGGGGACTGTCACTAGACATGTCACATGAAGGATGCACACAGCTAAATGTTATTGACATTAGTGAGACTGATCAGCCGGGTACATGTAGCTCCTTGTCTGGGTTTGGTGGTAATAGATTGTTCTCAATTCTCAGTTATTCACACACTCTGCACCAGCCTATGCGCTGCCCTCTTGACCCTTATCCACTATGAAGTTTACCTTGACTCAACAATATTGGCATTTACTTTTTTGCATTCAATAGGCCCTCTCTTCTTCTAGACGAAAGCTCCCATAACACTCCTGCTTACCGGACTGGTTCAGCCCTGCACCTAAAACAGACATTCAGAGAAGAAGAATGCTGATGCACCATCCATTTTGGTTTTTGTATACAGTATGATTTTCTCTTCTTAACAATAACAATTTTTAGAAGGGTCTGGTCCTTCCTTATTTAGTATTTTTGAACCTTAGGTTACATAACAATTAAATAATATGGGACTCTAGCTAATTTAATAATTAGATGACATGGGACTCTGGGTCTGAAGGAATATATGTACTTGGTAACTGATCTGTCATCTTCCCGCCCACAACAGACACGAGGATGTGCTGTTCATCAGCATGATGAATGTTGTGTTTTTCTGTGTCTCCCTTTTCCCGATCTCCCTCTTCCTATCAATGCATGAAACCCCTAACCCTCTTCCCTCAGGTTGAGTGATCTATTAAGGTGCAACTTAATCACTTAAACCATAAATGGATCACACACTTGGTGTGCCGGATAAGGTTAAAGGGACACCCCGTGATACAGGATCTTCTTAGCTAAACAACATCCCATGCCAGCCCCACTACCCATCCAAGCATGAAAGGGGCATCCCCATAATGCAGAGCCTTGGAACAAAGTCTTTTCAAAGACAGGTAGCACTATTGTACACTGTGTCACAAATGTAAGAAGTTACACTTTGCTGTAAGTTTATTCTTGTATTGTAACTGTACCATGAGTACATTTACGAGTAGTAACTGTACAGGTAGTAACTAACTAGTAGTAACTCCTTTAAAAAGAACAGCAGTTACTACTCACAAAGTTACCACTCATAAAGTTAGTGATGGAAAAGTTACTCTGTAAACTGCAAGAATAAAGTAACACCAAGATTGTAGCTTCCTTTACCTTTGTGAATAAGGCCTTGTGTTGCCTAAAAAATCTTTGCAAAATGGAGTAACCTTCCCCTGAGTCTGAGTCCTGACTCAACGTTTTGTAAATTTAGTTTTAATTGTTCTAATATTTTGTATTTTCAGAGTCTTAAAAAAAAAAAAACACAGTCTCCTGCGCTTTCTATTTGTTTTGCATCCGGGTGGACCAAGTCCAAGTGGGGGAGGCCCAATGGCCCCCCTTGCTTCTCTGGGGACCACCACTCCCCGGGGCAAATATTTAAAAAAGAAAGAGTATCCCTTTGGGAACCCCAGGCACCACTATCTCCCTGGGGCTACACTGAATTATGAGCAGGGGGGCCACGTAGCCCTCCCACTGCCTGAGGACCACCACCCCCGGGACAAATATTTAAAGAAAGGAAAGGGGGGCCTTTAGGAACTCACCAACCCCAGGACCACCACCTCCCCAGGGCTATGCAAACGTTGGAGGGCAGCTGCAGCCAAGTCACAGCAAACACTTCCGTTTTTGATAGTGGGACCTGTAAAACAGGTCCCCATGTCAAAAATTGAAGCTTTCATCTCTGTCCCCTGCACCAGGGAACAGAGATGATATACTTCTGCAAGCATGAAGCTGCTGTCAAAGCAGCTCCATGCTTGCTGAAGCAATGGCACCATGGGGGAAGCCTTAAGGCATCTCCCAGGACAGCCATTAAAGGGCATTTTTGTAAAATATTTTTTAAAAATAAAAAATGAGAAGGCACTGCGGGGGAGTCCTTGAGGGCTCTCTCACAGTCCCAGATAGCTCATAAAGGGCTGGAAAAATCAATAAATAAAATCCTATAGCTCAGTGTGAAGTTTACTAAACTTTCACACTGAGCAGGCAGGCCAGCTAGACTTGCTTCCCTTTTTTTATTTATTTTGACCACTGACTCCACTTTTCACTTAGCCTAGCAGCACACCATCACATTGGTGACCACCAGCTTCATTTTGATTATTGACTTCATTTTATGCTTAACTTAGCTTTAGCCACTGCCATGTTAGAGGTGCAGACATTAGAAGTGCAGAAGCTGCAGGTATTTTTCTGTGCCGATGTTATGCATGTGTTTTTTGCTTATGTTTTCACTCTACGTGTCTGCGTGTTGTTTCTCATCAAGGGCTAGGACATAACATGGGGAAGTCAAAGAGATAAGGATTTATTAGGATGATGTTTATGATACGGCAGGGAACAGTTTGGTTTTGGAGAAGCAACTTGGGATCTTGGCCAGTTCCAATGTGTTCCTTTCAAAACTGACCTGAAGTAGCCAACATTTTTTGAACAACAACTTATGGAGCTGAAGGAGTTTTCTAGAGTTCTCCTCTCTGGCTTGTTTAAGGTATATAAGAGACCAAGACCAAATTGACCGGGAAGTAAGTTGAGCTCTGGGGTAAATAGGGATGTCTGTGTCCATCACAAATTCCCGTGAGGGTAGTTTTTTCTCTCTTTCTTCACAGTCGACCGGGTTCAACGGCTTGTTGCTGGCAGCAGGGATGAAGCAAATTCAACTGTGTCCCATGATGAAGCATTTTTAATTCTTGTTATTTGCTTTGCATTGTGCATGAACATGTATATATATATATATATATATATATATATATATATATATATATATATATATATATATATATATATATATATATATATTATTTGCTTTGCATTGTGCATGAACATAATATTTGATAATCAAAATGTATTTGTCATTTAAATACAGTAAGAACACTTTCCAGTATGAGCCTTACACATTTGCACTTCAAAAAAAAAATAAAGGAGGGAAACAACTCTGGTTGGCCTCAAACCCTCAACTCTGAGAGTTGAGGTCTGTGGCTATTTTGTTTAGCCCTTTATGGGCTATTCGGGACTGCTGGGGAGCCCTCATATGCTCCTTCACGGTCCCTCTAGATTTATTTGTTTAATTTTACAATGTGTTCTTTCTTCGCTTTCTGAGACTGTAGGGGAAGCCTCAAGGCCTCCCTGCGGTGCCTGACTATTCTTTTTATTTATTTCATTACATGCCCTTGACTGGTTATCTGGGACCGCAGGGGGAGCCTCAAGGCCTCCACTACCTTTCCATTGCTCCTGCAACCAAGGAGCTGCTTTAAGTAGCAGCTCCCTGGTTGCTGAAGTAAAGCTTTCATCTCTGTTCCCTGCATGCATATCTGTGTGCAAGGAACAGAGATGAAAGCTCAGCTTTCTGACAGCAAGACCTGTTTGACAGGGTCTGCTGTCAGAAAACAGAGTGTTTGCTGTGACTTGGCTGCAGCTGTCAAAGCTGCAGCCAAGCCACACCAAAAAGCTAGGTCCCGGGGGTGGGCACACCGGAAACTAGCAGGAGCCGGCCATGGGGGGGTAGTGGTCCCCAGGGACATCAATGGCTCCTCAAGGGGGGGCACACGGTCTCCCTTAAACAAGTATAGCCTTTGGGAGGTGGTGGTCCCTTTCGGACACCCTTCACTTTTTTTAAATCTTTGCCCTGGGGAGATGGCCCTGTGGCCCCCTCGCACTGAATACTATCAAAGCCCCGGGAAGGTGGTGGTCCCCAGGTCAGGGTGGGGCAGGCGTTCCCCTTATTTAATTCATAAAGAACCGAGGAGGTGGTGGTCCCCTGGGCAGCAGGGGACCATGTTGGCCAGCTTGTTAATTGAGTAAAGCCCATGGAGTCCCTGGGGCTGTGGAGAGGCAGACCGTCCGCCCCATGCCAATAATTTAGCCCCAGGGAGGTTGTGGTCCCAGGGGTGAAGGGTGGGCCAGGCCCCCCCCCCCCCCCCAGACTCCAATAAAAGAATTTCCCCAGGACTTGGCCCACCCAGGGGCTTAAAAAGGACGGAGCGCAGGTATCCACACTTCATTTATTTATTTATTTTTATTGCTGATCTGCTGAGACTCGCAGCGAAAATAAAAAAAAATGCTGTTTAGCCTGGGGGGAGGGGGGCCCCACCACCAGAGCTAAGGGTCAGGGTTTGCGTTCCCTTGCCCCTTTTCTTTTTTTTACATTTTTTCTGGGACCTAGCTGCTAAGATGGCTGCCAACACTGGTTGAATCAGATTTTGGTAGGTGATCAGGAGGGGTAGTGAATCCTTTGTGTCCGTATACATACAAATTTGTTTCCCCCTTAATTTTTTTTAAACTACTGAACGGATTTACACCAAAAGTTTTAAAAAAGGTCACTTTGTGGACTGCTTATGTCTTCACATATTACATCACTCAACGCATGTTCTATGATATCATTTACAAGATCACTGATGACATCACAAATGTCATCATTGATGACCATCACAGATGACATCATCGATTGAGTGTGCTACTTTGTTTGATAGTTTATAGAGTGGCGAGTAGCTATCTAATTTTGTACATCATGTGTTCAGAAAATGGGTGAAGTGTTTATAAAATGCATGTGCTCATGATGCATGGAGTTTGTGTTGTGTTATTGAACATGTTATAATCTTTACATTGAAAAGTAATTGGGTGCAGGTGACAGTTGATGACTAGTGTCCATTATGTTCCACACAAGTTTTTGGTACTGCAGAAAAAGTTTCTAGCAAGGCAAAGATTCTACGTACTATATACTAAGTATTGTAAGCAGCCTTGCGTTATTAGACACAATTGTCTCAGCGTGTCAATTTCCACTTAACATAGAACACGGGGTACACAGCTTACTAACGGTGTGCATGTGCTTGCTTTGGAAAATGTCACCACAGTATGATGGCTGCAGGTACTATAGGCCTGATTTAGAGTTTGGCAGATGGGCTTTTCCGTCACAAGCATGATGGATATCCCATCCGCTGTATTACAATGTTCATAGGATATAATGACTCGTAATACAGTGGATGGGATATCCTTCACGTTTGTGATGGAGTAACCCCATCCACCAAACTCAAAATCAGACCCTATGATCTTTACCAACTTCAGACCTTGGATATTTTGAGGGAATAGTCACTCTTTGGACAAGTTTTGCACAGAGTTTAGTCTGTTCTTCATGGATAGTTTTTAAATAGCCTGTAGTGTATTTCTGATGAGAGTTTTACTGTCTGCAAACAATCTGGTACAGAGTAAACTGTCAGCATACAGTAAACAGTATTAACAGTACCCACCTTTCTACTTATAGCTACTTCTTTTCTCAATGCGGTTCAGTGACTGTCAAGGGTCTGATACAAGTAAAGACTGTCTGTAGTAAGGCATTATTTATGTAAAAAGGCTTCAGTATCTAAAGGAACTTATTTACAAGGCTGTTGCACCACAGTTGCATCACTTTTTGAGACGCAACAGCAGCACTAACCATTAAATCATATTTATGAAGCTATGGAAAGCCACTTTTGTTGGCTTTGAATGGCCACAAAAAAATGGATTGAGGCAAGGCAACGCAAATGCTGCAATGGTTTACTCTGGAATAGGGAGGTGTTCCATGGGTGTTGCAATGGGTGTTGCGATGGATGTTCCCATGCAATTCTCATGTGTTTTGATGCATCCCCAGATTTTCAAGACCTTGTAAACCTGGGGATGCACCAAAACCAGCGCAACAAGGAGAAATATCACTATTACTACTAAGAGTATTTGTACTCTTTCTATGTATTCTGCATTCTGCAGCACATATAAGAGGACCAAAAGGGCACCAGCACAGGGAGAAAGGAAAGGAATGTGCAGTATTGTTTAAATATGGAGCTTTCCTGCCTTTTCCCTTTGACGCATGGCAGTGCCACAAGGTGACTTGCTGCACTTCCCTGCAGCAACTCATAACTGTATGCACCAGTATACACCTTGAACACTGTATGCAGGATAAGATACCCTTTCATTGGTGGTTGATAGTAAACATGTGATTAGCTACCCATGAAGTGTATATGGTATAGGTTCAATGTTGCACCATAAACAATAAGTTTGTTTTATCTATGGGGGCTGTATGTATGATATCAGTAATGATGCTTCATATTATTCTGAGTTAGTGTGCCCTAAATGTCATAGCTCTAATGCTATACCTGCTAATAGAGCACCATGTACACAAGAAATGTTGTTGATGTCATTAGTGATGTCAATAATGTCATTTAAGACATCATCAGTGATGTCATAAATGATGTCATAAAACAGTGATGAAATATGAGTGATGTCATAAGCAGTGCATTGTAGTTAGCTCAGCTAACTATAACTGTTGAATTTCTGTGTTTTTGTAGGTAAAAACTTTAATGTTGTCACTGACATTACATAACTGTAACGTTTCTTTATCCTTTGGTTTTTGCAGTGGATTTCTACATATTTTTAAAAAACAAAACAGATCTTTGTTATCACAGCTAACTATAACATTACTTTAACCTTTTATTTTTTTCAGTGAATTTCTAAGTTTTTTTAATGTAAAGTAATGTTTTATTACCATATGTAAAGCCAACCCCCCGCCAATTCGGCCGCACTCCCGCGGCCCCCATTACGACATTCCCGCCGGCCCAGCGGGGATGAGGCCGCAACATAGGAGCCGGCTCCTAAAGGAGCCGGCGGTGTTGCGGCCGTGCGACGGGTGCAGTTGCACCCGTCGCGCTTTTCACTGTCTGCTATGCTATGTCCTCTGTTAGGGGGTCCCAGGACACCCCTTACCGCCAGCCCCTTCCTGGCGGTGCAAACCGCCAGAAACAGGCTGGCGGTAGGGATGTCATAATCCCCAGGGCAGCGCTGCCCTGACGGATTATCACCGCCGGGGCTAAAACAGGGGGAACCGCCGGCCCCGGCGGTGCGACCGCGGTGATACCGCCGCGGTCGTAATAAGGGCCTCCGTACCGCCAGCCTGTTGGCGGTACGGACGCTACATTACCCCTGGCGGTCTCCGACCGCCAGGGTCGTAATGACCCCCCTAAGGTTTTTTAAATGTAGGGGTCATTATTCCCTCCTTCCTGAGCCTTAGTAGGTCCTGGTGAACCCTTCCTCCAGGTCCTTTTTTTGGGAGGGAGGAGGACAAGGGTGCCTCCCTCCCCAAGCCTTATTAGACCCTGGGAACCCCATCCCCATGGCCTTTTTTATGAAAGGGGAAAGGGCCCATGTGCCTCCTTCCCTGAGCCTTATTAGGCCTTGAAACCCCATCCCCAGTTGGCTTTTATTTTAATTAAGGGGGAGGTGGCCCCATGCCCTGACCCTTATTAAGCCCGGGGGACCCTATCCCCCAGAGCTTTACTTAAAATAATAGGGAGGGTAGCTGTGTAGCTCCCCTCTCCAAGCCTTGTTAGGCCATGGGGTTCCCTTTATTGAGCCTTTTTTTGCCCTTGGGACCACATCTTCCTGGGCCAGAATAAAATTAAGGAGGGATGGGAAACAATCTTCTGTGCTTGCATATATTACTGATGGTTTACTACACAGACCTAGTAGGAATATCCCTCAAATTCCCCCTCTGGTTTGAATATGGTATTAATCAGCGCTTGGGTGAAGTCAGCTCCTGCCAGTAGTGACTCACATGTTTTGTCTCTCTTAGATGAATTAATTGAATTACACCAACAATATGCAACAGTAATAGTGGTGTTGTAGTTTGGACTCTTGCTCTGAGCAAGACTGCTGGTCTCAGGATGACAGTACTTTCGTTTGTAGGTGACTAAGGGGGTCATTCCGACCCTGGCGGTCCATGACCGCCAGGGCCGGGGACCACGGAAGCACCGCTAACAGGCTGGCGGTGCTTCCAGGGCCATTCTGACCGCGGCGGTAAAGCTGCGGTCAGAAAAGGGGAACCGGCGGTTTCCCGCCGGTTTTCCCCTGGCCCAGGGAATCCTCCATGGCGGCGTTGCTTGCAGCGCCGCCATAGGGATTCCGACCCCCTTCCTGCCAGGACCAGGATGGCGGGAACGGGTGTCGTGGGGCCCCTGGGGGCCCCTGCACTGCCCATGCCACTGGCATGGGCAGTGCAGGGGCCCCCTAACAGGGCCTCATAAGGATTTTCACTGTCTGCTTTGCAGACAGTGAAAATCGCGACGGGTGCCACTGCACCCGTCGCACCCCTGCAACTCCGCCGGCTCCATTCGGAGCCGGCTTCCTTGTTGCAGGGTCTTTCCCGCTGGGCCGGCGGGCGCCCTTTTGGCGGTCGCCCGCCGGCCCAGCGGGAAAGCCAGAATGGCATCCGCGGTCTCCTGACCGCGGAGCGGCCATTTGGCGGTTTCCTACAACTAGTTGTAACTGTTGTCCAAACCTTACCGGCTCATTAGCAGTACCTCACCAGAAACACAATAGTAAAAGGTGATTTGTAGCAGTTGCTTACGCATGGACTCAAAGTAAGATTTCTCAGTGTTGTCGTGGTTAAACGGAAATGACCCTTTTCTCACAGATATCTTATGTCTCATACAAACAAAGGCAATAACACAGATGCAGTGAAGTTATAATAGTTTTTATTCAACATGACTGCAATTTGCGATAAGTTGCATGAACTGCAATGATTAGAATAATGAATATACCAAGCAACAGTATTGTGAAGAAGAGAGTCATTGTTATGAAGACCCCACCATTTTGCAATATATGAAAGAAATATATATATATGTTATAAGATGGAATATGCCCTAATACCCTAAAGAGAATAGGTCTAACCTCCTACCTAAAGGGGAGCTGGATTTGTTAAACCTAATCTGCCAAAGCCGTGTCCATGAGAGGAGCCCCCAACCCTTGTTACCTTGGAATGAGGTCTCTATCTCAGACTCCGCAGGGACACGAAGACTGGGTCAGCGTCAAGATGACTGCAGCATCGGTATCAGCGATGGTGGCGATGCCCTCTGGTCGGAATCCCTCTGATTATCTGTCTAAAGTGTGATGTATTTATACAGATCTACAAGGTCCCCTGACGTAGGTGTAATTCAAAACAATAGATAACAGGCATGCTTGGGACGGCAATTAATATCAACAATCCCTCGAAAGTACAGAGAGGGAAAATCCCTAAGTGTGAACACCTACTGTTTGTTTGTCTTTCGTGCTTGATTTTGACGCCTTGGCGCAGTGACACTGATAATAAAACTCATAACAAGTGGCCTAACTATAAACAAGGCCGCCATCTTAAAGGAAATAAATAATTAAATGGACTAAGACAGAGCAAGCTAAGTAGGTTAAAAGTCACTAGGTGACAGGGGCACGAGTTTACAAGCCTACGGCTAAGCTAACTCCTGTTATCCCGTTAAAACAAACTAGGATTCACTACAGTGGCAGGAGATTTTAATGTATCCTTCAACCTTTCACCTTACATTAGTGCGCTAATAGAACAGGAGAATGAACAATTGAACATTCCTCATTTAACGGGTAAATATCAGCATTATTTTTCCATGGCTGCTTTCAAACTAGCCTCGATGACTGTTGGCTAGGGCCTAAGGGATTTCAATGGATGCACTCATTCAGATTCTTAAAGGGCATCCACCTTCATAAGAGACCTTTATTTGATAATTATTGATTATGTCTCTTTAGATGTTAAGCCTCTGTCCACTGCTTGTTGATATGAAAGTTGAAACTCATATAGGCAGCAACCATAACCCTCTGATCACAGTCTTTTCTGGGGATTTCCTTAGTTGGGCTTCAACTGGCTGTCATACCATGGTACCGGAACATATTCAAATGAACAATCATAGAAGAGTCTCCCAGCCACATGTCCTATCGGATCATAGACTACATTCAGAGTTATCTGATTTGTTTGTTGCTTTTGTATCTGATTGTGAAGGACTTCCTCCCACTGCAGTCCCTATTCTAGATATCCATGAACAGTTTTTAATAACAACAAGATATATATTTAGAAAAAAGCTGATCATAAGCAAGCATCTTCTGTGAAGGAAGAAGAATGTTTCAAGCCTGTGTCCCAAGTAGCCGATTAAGTACTAAAGACAGCTGCAAAGGGTGTATACATGCAGAGAATTTAGAGGCCAGGATGAATTATAAAGTGCACTTCCAAAAGCCAAGAGCAACTGGGACAAAAAGAACTGGTGGGATTTGCTGTGCACTGTCAAACTGAATGATAATAGATCTTTCTGGCATATAACATCCCACGGAAGTGTTGACAACCTGAGCACATACCACTATAATATTCAGCGGAGAGGTAGGTTGCCCACTCTTCTAAGCTTTATGCCCAAAGAAGCTTGATGATTTGCTCCCTGGCTTGAGGCCTAGAGCTCCCACAAAGGATACACTAAATGCAGATGTAGGGGAGGATAGCACAATATATTTTAGCTTAGAGGATACTTCTACTGCTATCAGCCACCTAATATCAGCGAAAGCCCCCGGCCCTGATAAAATACCTGCCAATATGTTTAAATCGGAGCCCAGAGTTTGGATTAGCTATGTCAATCTGCCATCAAATGCCATTTACGCTGGGGGGTGGGAATCCCCGAGTCCTGAAGGGTGGGGTGGAGATAATTCCTGTTAATAGGAAGGGTAATGCCTGCAGTATATCCAATTATAGGACTATAAGCTTTATTGACAATTTGCAGAAGGTTTTTAAAGGCAAGTCCTCAATAATCTGATAAACTGGACAGATGAAGAACACATCCTGTCCCCACTCGAAGCTGGCTTTCGCACAAACACTAGTATTTCTGATCAGGTCTTTAGATTTACCCTTTTTTATTGGAAGTATGCACTGATGAATAAACAAAGATAATACTTGGCTTTTGTAGCTCTGACAGCTGATTTTGATCTTGTCCCTCGTGAGAATCAATGGAGATCTTTAGTTGAAATGAGAGCTCCAGGGAATTTGATCAACCTTATTGCAAGATTACATGATAAGTACTATGCTTACTACTGGGGTAGTAAGGGTGATTTGACTGACCCCATTTTCATCTTATGTGGCGTACACCAGTGATGCATTCTTACCCCCACCCTGTTTACATTGTATATCAATGATGATGTGGTGGATAAACCTATGACATGAACGAATGATTCTCCCGTCTTGAATGGCAAGAAGCTCCCCATACTTCTTTTTGCGGATAATTCACTTCTTATCTCCAAGACGCCTTTTGGGTTACAGAACATAACAGATAAATTTGTTGGGTTTTGCAAAGTGAGAAGCCTTGAGTTCAATGCATACAAAATGAAATACAGGATGTTTGGGACTGGTGTAGCTAGGAACTGTGTAGTAAGGGCTGGCAATGAACGTTTGGAAAGGGTCCACTGTTTTAGCTATTAGGGGTTAAATTATCTCAGACGCTTAAGTGGGACCCTCAACTCAACAAGAATTCCCTGTTAACACAACATAGAACTAAAGCAATCCTTTGATTGCACAAGAGAATTCTCTCCCACTCAATATCCCACACTCTCCAAGTGTACAGTGCTAAGGCACAGAGTGCAGCGTTTTTTTGGAGCTGACGTTTGGGGATGTGCTGACACTCAGAAGTTGGCCATAGAAGAAAATAACTCTGTAAGATAGCTTATTTCAGTCCTCTTATCCCTCTATTTTCCTTGACCTAGGTATCAATAGATTCTCTGACGTGGCAGAAATGAGGCCCCTTGTACATTTGCTATGTCTCTGGTCCATGCCAGACCTAATCAAACATAGGAATTTTGAAACTGATACCTCAGGCCCAACTGTATTTGTTCTCAAAGACTTCTTGATAAGTGTATGGTTCAAGTGTGCTACATTGTTGACATAATTGTCCTACCAAGCCATAGATTTTAAAACAAACAAAGGCATTCTAACACTGTTCAGGGCTAGGTTTCTGGTGTAAACGTGATACTTTGCAATTTGTAAACTTTGCACTTTGTGACTTTGCATTCTCATATTGTTAAATCTACAGCATTTACATGATTTTGCACTTTAGGTAGTTTTACAAAGGTACCTTTTGCAGGTTTGCTGCTTAGATGTTTAAATGACCATTGTTTTATGTTATGATGGGAACTTTCAGAATTGTTCTCAGTCCTTAAAGGTGATCAATATGCATACCATTGTAGTGTTTGTTTAAATAGACCAGCGGAGACCATCCCATAGTTGTTTTAACGAGAAGTCTTCTGTCACAATTACTTATTCCCAATCAAAATGTCAATAATTTTTATCTTCATATATTTATTGTTATTGTTCTACGCTGTGGTTTTTTGTATTTTTATCATTGCATGCTTTGACGGTTATGATAACCAAATAAGGGGCAAATTTACAAGCCCCCTGGCGCCACCTTAACATCGCCATGAGAATGAGTTTTCTGCTATGTCGTAATTGCGAAGTCACTTTGCGACCCCTTGCGCCACATTATGCTTGCATCAGGCATAATGTATGCAAAGGGGCCGTTCCGGAACAGGGAGGGCCAAAAGAATGGTGCAGTGAAATGTACAAGATTTCACTGCTCCATTTTTTTCCATCATTTTTAACACCTGCTCAGAGCAGGCATTAAAATGACACTCCCATTATATTCAATGGCCTCCCTGTGGTATGCTGCACTAGCGTCAACATTTTTGACACATGATGCAAAGCGCCACAATAGTGTTGAAAATGTTGACACTATTGTGGTAACAACTGATATGGTGCACCGTATTCTAAATACAGCGCAACCATGGTGTCGTTAGGTGCCGTATGTGGCGCAAGAAAAGTGGAGCATAATCTATGATGAACCACTTTCTTGTATATATGCTCCCCATTACTTGTGAGACTAAATTAGATCCTTACACAGTGCTAAATGGTTGCTTGTCACAGAAACTGTCTAGATATGCGCTGCTTCGGCTGAAAATGTAGCAGCTTTGGGTAACATATCTAATGTAAACAAAAGAACATAACAACACAATGACATAGACAAAACAACTTTTACAAGATAACAGGGTACATCACAACAGCACAATCAAAACAGAATGCAACCAAAAACTGCAAGTAACAATCACAACCCATGACTGGTTAATAGCACACCCCACAGGAACACCGATCAGTACCTACTGAATATTAAATAACACAAATGCTCTATTATTTGGTGGTAGATATTGGGCTGCTCAATAGCCAAATGCTTGAATAACCTATTCAAGAATAAATATGAATGAATTATCACCCCAACCCCAATGTCCATACCTGGTGTAGCTTTGTGGCATCAAGCTTCACAATTAATTTCTTGACAGAGGGACCACAGCTTCCTATTCCGTGTGTGTTTCTTCAGATTTCAGATGTTTATTTCACTGAAAAGTGTTCATACAAAAAACATTAAAAACACTTTTTGCCAACGTGTTTCGTTCATGAAATATCTGTTTTTAACTTCTTCAGGACGTTTGTGAAATAACATGCCACATAAATTAATTTAAAATAATTGAAAAACTGACACACTTGTCCCAATCCTTTTAATGTATATTCTGACTATTATGAGATCATAAAGTATTTCCTCTCGTAATCAAATAATTCCACTCTTTACAAAT
This sequence comes from Pleurodeles waltl, assembly GCF_031143425.1. NCBI lineage: Eukaryota > Metazoa > Chordata > Amphibia > Caudata > Salamandridae > Pleurodeles > Pleurodeles waltl. The sequence continues at coordinate 73,092,704 of NC_090450.1, read as the reverse complement.
TTAAATGAGTGACTTATGTCCAGGAGCCAGGAGAGATACGAAAGCCTCTGTCCTTGTGTAAGACTCTTCAATAAAATGCTGTTTACATGAGTACAGATGCCTCTCCTGGGAGGATAGGGACATAACTCGCCCAGTTTGATTTTGAAAGAAGTGTAATTGTTTGGCTATGATGCACTGTACAATCGCACAGCAAATGGGATGCAGGCAGAAAGGATTACAACAAAGGCAGTGTAATACAAATAAACCACATTGCAACACTGCACACTGCAAAAATGCAGCACAAAAGCAAAGCAACATAAAAAACAACAGAACACATCATCATCACAGCAAACTGCCCGACAATACATTTGCATATTCATCCTTGTCACAAGTCACGACCTCAGGTTCCTGTTTTAAAAATACGGTGGTAAATGGAGTTTGTTGCAAGCACTGATTAAACTTACGGCCAAGTACATAAAAATAGACTCAATAAAAAATGTTTCGTGATCCGGCCCTAGATGTCCATTCTTTTGTACTCATCTATGGATATCACGTTTTCAATTCTCTTATGACAAAAGAGAGATGGTGCCCTGAATCACAGTGTTGCACCTCATTTGACCATATATCAGATATTCTAAAAATAATATTTCTAGCGGATAGAGATAGACAGGCAGTGGTAGACAGAGGGACTGGATGCCAAGAAGAAGACAAAAGGCAGGCAGTTAGGTAGACAAATAAATATTTTCCTGTACAAAATAAGGGCCTCGTTTACCCTTGTGCCACCATGGCGTCACATTTAGTGACGCTCCAGTGGCACAATGCTCTTCACCATCTTTACACGGCTTAACGCCACCTTGAAAATACGGCCCCTTCACACGCATCATTTAGTGTGGAAGGGGCATGCAATGGGGTCTTTGGTCATTCCACCGCAACACCCATTGCATTTTGACACTGCCCCAGATTTACGAGGAATCGTAAACCTGAGGTAGAGCCAAAAACGAATGCCACCCGAGGGGTGGCGATAGCATGGTGCAACAAGGAGAAATACTTTTATTTCTCCTAATTTTTGCTTTTTCTATGTGCGCTGCATTCTGCAGCACACATCGAAAGAGCAAAACACCATTAATGATTGTTTATGTGTGGGAAGGTGTCCCTTCCTGTACATAAGAAATCCTTCCCTGCAATGCAGGCAGCTAAATTTAACACCAGCGGTAGGGGAAGTACAGGGGTGCCAGTATTTTTGTAAATACTGCGCATCCCTGCGTTTCTGAAGTGACGCAGCACGGCACTGCTAATTTTGGCGCAGCGGTGCGCTGCTCCACTTTGTCATAAATGAGGCCCCAAATATTATATACCGATTCAAGACATTGGGGCCTTTTGGCAGCACAGAAATACATTTTGTAAAGTATGCACATAAGATCAAAATATTTAATTATCAATTTACAGGCATCTGCAAAGAGAATCTCATGCACACCTTTTTGCGAAACCAACAAAACAGCCCTTCCCCCAGATAATACGTAACATGCTGCAGGATTTAAAATTAATATAAAAGCGTCTTGTGGGTCAAAGATCGGAAATAAGTGGTGCTCCAAAAACAGGCAGATCTGAGCTCCATAATGCCATATTCTTTAATTTTCAGCCAAAAATGGGCAACTTGTTCAGGGCGAATGCTAGTGTGAGCTGAAGATTTTATTATTAATCTGGAAGGCTGCTGAATTTAGGGTCACACTGAGGGTTGATTAGGTACACGATGCACAAAGCTCTCCTCTCTTGAGGCTATTGAAAGAAGCAAGTAATTTAGATTCAGAATTGGTCTTGGATAAGCTCACTCCATTAACGACCATTTTCAATTTCAGCTATACAATAAACATCAAGCTCAGCTAGGAAATTAGTACATTTGGCAAGGTATTGGAAGAGAAGGGTGGGTCTTTGACAAGATGACACTTATCGCCAAAGCTTCAGTTAATGAAATGCTTGAGTGGTATCTGCGTTTGACATATTTTGACATTTTTTGAAATCACATCCAGCATTTTTTTCCTGCAGTGTTCTTTTCATGTGAAAGAAAATCCGTCTATCTTTAAAATGAGCAAGGTAGCACTGCACTTTTAATGGAGACAAAATATACAGAAAATGCATACTGGCATGGTCGGGAAAAGAAGATAAATCTTATTTAAATATTACTTATGCTAAACAACAATTTTTTAAAAAACCCATTTCAATTGGTTTTAAGACCTACATATGCGCTCCTCTTTTTAAAAAATAAATTGCGCGCTTTAGAATTCTAAAAAATATCAAACTAAGCAAATATTTGCATATGGGTGAATTGCTGTGAGGAAAAAATATAAAGCACATAAGGATACATTTGTGAAAGTACATTTAGGTCCCCAGCAATGCTGATTTAGGCGCAAACAACGTTTTGCATCTGAATGGACTTTTCAAGTCATGCAATATTTTGACTGACCTGGTGTTTTTCTCTGCTTGCATTACTGACATTTGTGTGCTGAAATATCATCATGTTCTAAGTTTTTTAGCAAGGGGGAAATATGCAGTATTACTAGGTTTCCCCCTTTCTAAAATAGGAAATAGCTGAATTTGGATTAATGCCGGTTCTGATTGGTCAGGGCATCATTACAAGTTTCACGAAAAAATTCCTGTACTTTCCCTGTCCCCACTATCACTATAAGGGCCTAGTTAATCCAGGGGTGGAAAAAAATATGAAACACACGTCAGTGTGTCTGTGCCGATTCCCATATGTTTACCCACTGTTTCATACCGAAATTTCAGTTGCTTTCAGCTCCGAAATCTCTATGTGAGAAACCACAACTTGTAATCTCTATGGGGACTGCAGGTCCTGTACAAACAGAAGTGCATGTAGGTCTCTTGCAAAAAATTACTATCAGGTGCTCAAAATAAAGCCAGTGGACTAAATAATTTCCACTGTGAAGAGGGTTGAAATATATGTTGAGATGAGCAATATATATTATTCTCTTGGGTAAATCGATCACATCTAGGTCTTCTCAAAGCAAATGTAGTTCATTTACAGATACATGTTGAAAACTTAAGGGAAAGGGCAGAATCAAAGTAAATTACTTGGAAAGGAACATAAATATATTACATGATTGAAACTTTGTTCCAAATACTAATTCACCATTAACATTTAATATTAAAAAAATGTAGTTAATAGCTATTATGAATGAAGGCCCTATTTGTGTCTCAGTGGTAAGCATACTCCGTCATCATGGAGTATGCTTATCGCCAAGATTATGGTCCACCCACCCAATTTAGATGCGGGTGGACCATATAAATAGTCTCTGAGTCATCTGTCTCTGAGTCATATCGTTATTTTGGAAAAATCATACATTAGAAGGAAAACCAAAATCTTACTTAGTCTTCATTAGGGAAGTCCATTAAAAGGGGAATAGACGAAATAGTAACACGTTTAGATCATTCAAATGCTAGGATCCAATTGCCTAATTCATCACATTTATGGACTAAGGCATTAGACTCCAACATGTCAGTGTGGCTAATGATCTCAGCACATTACATACAATAGAAAACTCATAAGGAAGGATGCCACAATAATTCAGAACAAAAAGCAGGATATTTAGAAGCAAGTGTCGAAATTAAAAATTGGAATGTCATATTGAGAACAATATAAAACCTTCAAGTAAAGTAGAATAATTGAGTTTTGACAAAGCAAGAATTTCATAATCTTTGCTTAAGGAGATCAACTAAGCCCAAACACTGATCCAGAAAAGAAAAAGGGATTCATTAATCCCCCAGGAAATTCAAATCACAGAAGAAACGTTAATATTTTAGCTGTCGTGTTATGGAATATCATTTCAGGCAGATAATGATTTAACATTTTCTATTGTCCCCTACTCAATTTGAAATGTTATGTCTTTATGAGAATTAGTTTACAAAATGTTCTTATATGCAAGATTGTATGCTTTTTTTGAAAGCAAGACATATAGCCATGCAAAGTTCAGGAATGGGGGGTTAATAATGATTTACATCAATAACCATTAAGAAATCTAAATAACAGATTATGTTAAATCCAACATTACTGATAATTAGATGTTATTCTCCCACCACCCTCAAAAAGCACACATTCCTTCCCTTTGCAGGAGTAACTTGCAAGGGGACAAAATGGCCTGCAAAAATGTAGTGTATACCCTAAAAGTGTTTTAAAGATTGTCCTTATTTTGCTTTGCACTGTTTCAGAAAATCACCTTTCTAAGCCATAGGTGGGTACATTTGTTATAGTTTACAATCCACCATAGAGGCAGGTTTTTCTCTTTAACAAGGCAGATTTGTAGGTGGGTGGTTGAAAAGTCTCCTGATCTGCCCTGTAAAGAAGTAACATGAAATTTAAGATTTTGCACACCCAGATGGCTCACTGTAAGTAACTCATTAATGTTTTCTTAGATGTGAGGACCCTTGCCTTTCCACTGATTACATGATTACCGCACAGGCAGAACATGGCTAGAAACTCATGGCATACTTGATTGATTAAGTAGCTTTCAATGAAGAAAAGAAATACAATAAAAACATTTAAGCAACGAGACAAATCTGTAACACAATAAATAATTCAACACTAATTCAAAACAAGGTCTGATTCGAACTAACAACTAACTCATAAATGAATTCAACCAACAATGCATTGCCCATTCAAGTTTTTGCTATAAAAGTAGCCACAGCCCTTCATTGGAAGTGAACCATAATGGATGCACTGATTGTAGGGGAACAACATGTCACTTGATGAACACCTAATTTTTTTCTGTAACCAAATTAAGACGTTTTTGTCTGCATGTAACACATTACGAATCCCATGTGCTGTTTAACAGCAACCCCTTACACTTTGCAAGCATTATTTGTAAATCAAGCATTGCTAATGCCAATACTAGCTTTATGGTTAAATTCTTTTTTTTTTTGGAAAGATATGCCACAAAAAGAAAAAAAAGAAAACATATCTCTGTCTAAATGTAGCAAACATAAGCTTCCGATAAACATTTTTAAATGCAAAAATAACCAATGTGTATAGTTTTAGTAGAACAAAATAGATGTTTACAAGCAGACAGGTATACTTAGAATGAGCATAAATCATGTTTAGTTTTAATACACATCAAAGGGAAGAAAGGGTGCTACAAGCTTTGATTTACTATAAACAGATGATATGGTTTAAAACCATAAAGGTGACAAAAAAGGATAAAGTATTGAAAGAAAAAAATGCTGGCAAGTATCATCCAATCAGCTATGGTGTGTTTAAATGTAAAATCAGGCCCCCGAGGCCTGGCACAGATGTGCACTACCTTTTAGGCAGAATAGCTAATGTGATCATCAAAATGCCATCACTCACAATGCAAGAGTGCCAAGGGCAGAAGCTTGAGCACCCGTTGAACCCTGCTGTATGCTGTAGTGGGCAGAAGCAATATATAAAGGGTGGCTAAACAGACCAATAGATGAATAGGGTTGACCAGGAGTCCTTCCATTTATGTTTTTAAATACAAAATTGTATCCACTCAATTAATTACTCGAGACTTTCACAACACATAAAGATGTCTCTAGGCCAGACCTAAAGGCCATTCATGAGAATTAAATTTAGCTGAATGTTACTCAAGATGCTGCTATGGCATTTGTACCAATATTTTAGACAGTGGCTAATAATGGTCATCTACAACAATTGGAACATTGTTTAAAATATTGAAGAAAATAAATGTTTGTGTTTTAAAGTATGAACTTTGAACATAGGTAACAGTCTTTGCCTGTTTCCTTTGCGAGTTTCTGAAAGTTTAGATTTGACCTTTATCTATAGATTTAACTGGTAGTTTTGGAGTTCCCTAAATAGTTACCTAGGCCCCTGTTCAAGCAACATGGATGTCGTCATAAAGATGTGTATGCACAGCGAACCACTTAATTGATGGTTACAAAGACTTTGTTGTTGTCTATCTAGGTTAGTGTGTACACACGTGTATGCATCCTATTTATCCAAAGTGGGCAGAAGGTAATCTCTGCTGCACTACATCTACTATGATACATTGGCTCCCAACAGAAAACAGCCAGAGGACACCATAAGGCAGAGTGGGTCTTTTCCTGTGGTAATGGTTATCATCTTTCAAAAGCAGAATATCTAAGATCTTCTCTTGAAAAGCCTGCATTAAGCAAAGCAGAAGACTTTACAAAAATCAAAAAGACAATGGCCCTCATTACAATCCTGGCAGTCGGTGTTAAAGCAATGGTAATACCGCCAACAGGCCGGCGGCAAAAAAATTGGAATCACAACCACGGCAGAAACCGCCAACATAGACAGCCACTTTAACACTCCGACCGCCACGGCGGTACAAGCAAACAGCGCGGCGGTAACTGCCAAGCGACAGGTGAAAGACAATGTGCCGCCCTCCCTATCACAGCCCGGTAATCCGCCACCTTTTCCGGTGTGGAACCAACGCGAATAAAAACACGGCGGAAACAGTACACAGAAGGGAGCATCGCTCACCTCTCCACACACCAAGGGGAACCAGGACGCCATGGAGCCAGAACTGCAGATCCTTCCAGCCATGGTCTTCCTGCTCCTCTATCAGGAGCTCCAAGGACGGCGGCGACAAGAACGGTGAGTACTGCACCTATAACACAGGGGAGGGAAAAGAGAGTGACACACACACGCAACACCGCCACCGCCACCCTCCCCCACAACACCATACACACAAATACATGCTGCAACATTACACTTACACCCCCCACCCCCCGCTTGAATAACGCAAGGACAAAAGGAAATGATTTGAACGATTGTAATCAATAAAAATCCAGTAGTCAAAACTCCAAATCCAGTATATATAATTATGTACACCAACTACACAAGTCCGGCTAGTGCACCAATCATTGTCTGTGGACCACTGGGCCCAAAATGCGGGGGCGAGGCCCACACTAGATAACCGACTGGAAATGGAGAGAACACAGCAGGGGCATTAGATCAAAATGAAACAGGCACCTCAGGAGGGGGGGGAACCTCAGCCTGATGAACGCACAACGCCACTGCTCCACGAGGGGGCTCCATGCCCATTAATGTGTTCTGGGGAGCGCAAAGCCACAGTCTCACAAGTCTCTCCAGTGGGTGGGTTGCCCACTGCTTTATCCTGGGGAGTGCGAAGCCACAGTCTCTCGAGTCTCTCCAGTGGGTGGGTTGCCCACTGCTTTATCCTGGGGAGTGCAAAGCCACAGTCTCTCAAGTCTCTCCAGTGGGTGGGTTGCCCACTGCTTTATCCTGGGGAGTGCAAAGCCACAGTCTCACAAGTCATTTCAGTGGGTGGTTTGCCCACTGCTTTATCCTGGGGAGTGCAAAGCCACAGTCTCACAAGTCTTTTCAGTGGGTGGGTTGCCCACTGCTTTATCCCATGGAGTGCAAAGCCACAGTCTCACAAGTCTTTTCAGTGGGCGGGTTGCCCACTGCTTTATCCTTGGGAGTGCAAAGCCACAGTCTCACAAGTGGATAACAGTCTCCACTGGTTCTGGAGGGGGCTTTGTGTCATGAGTGCTTCACCCTGCCAAGGACTGAGGTAGTGGATGTGATACTCCACTGGTTCTGGAGGGGGCTTTGTGCCCAGAGTGCTTCATCCTGCCAAGGACTGAAGCAGTGGATGCCTTTCTCCACTGAAAGTGATGCTTCATGGAAGCTGCCCAGGCTCCTGAAGCTCACCACCAGCCTCGGACGACTGACAACTGGGGATGGCAGCCATGTCTGCGGTGGTGCCACTGGCTCAGGATGTCATGGGGCCGCCGGCGGTGCTTGCGGTGGTGTCAGTCGCGGCGGGTTCTGTGGCAGCGGTGCATGCGGCGGGCTCCGTGGCAGCTGTGTTGGCGGCGAGCTCTGTGGCAGCGGTGCTGGTTGCGGGCTCTGCGGCGGCAGTGCTGGTTGCGGGCTCTGTGGCGGCAATGCTGGTTGCGGGCTCTCTGGCGGCGGTGCTGGCAGCGGGCTCTGTGGCAGCAGTGCGGGCGGCGGGCTCTGTGGCGGCGGTGCTGGTTGCCGACTCTGTAGCGGCGGTGCTGGTTGGGGGCTCTGTGGCGGCAGTGCTGGTTGTGGGCTCTGTGGCAGCGATGCTGGTGGCGGCGCAGGTGGCGGTGCAGGTGGCGGTCTTCTCCGCCGTACAGGCTGGCGTCAACGTGGAAAGAAGGTGTGACACTGGTCCCTCAGTTGGTGCCACCATGCCCTCTCCTGACCTGCCCTTCAGTTTCTGGCCCTTCCCTACCTTTGATGATGGAGCAGCTGTCTTGCCACTATCCCCTTTCGTTTTCCCTGACCCCTTGGTGGCAGGTGTTTTCTGCTTCTCCCTCCGGGATGTGGGCAGCTTCTTCACCTTGGCAGGTGGCGGAATAGGGTGATCCTTGGCCTCATTAGGTGGTGCACTGGGAGCCCTGATGGGTGGAGGATTTCGTGGCTGAGGTGCTGGGCTGGGATCTGGACATCCTGGCCCAAGGGAAAGGACGGGGGAGGTGTAGGGAAGAGGTCAAAGTTAGCGAGGAAAAGATTTTTAGACACATTGGGACTGGAAGATGGAGGGGGCTTGGGAGTGGAGGATGAGGTGGTGGTTGTAGGAGGTGTACGTCTGCTGAATTTTGGTGAGGGTGCATGGAATGGAGGCTATTGTGAGGTGGATGGCTGTTGAGTGGGTGTGTGCCAGCATTTGTGTAGCTTGGGGGGAGGGCTCACTGACACACTGGGAGAGGACACAGGGGACATGTGAATGATAGTGGGGGTGGTGATTGCACGTGAGCAGTGTGTGGTGATGGGCGTGCTGGTGATGGAGGTAGTGCATGCAGGTGTGAGTGGAGATGAGACAGGGAGGGAGGAGGGAGACGTGGAGGAGGGGGACACAGTGGAGGCAGTGGATGTTGGTATGTCTGCATGTGTATGATGCTTGTGTGAGTGCCTGTGGGATGTGTGGTGCTTATGTTTGCCTGAGCCACTTTTGTGTGTTGAGGTGTGTGCATGCTGGTCTGATGGTATGCTTGGGATAGGCTGAGGTACAGGGGATTGGGTCTGGGTGGAGGAAGTTGGAGGGGGGAGGCTGGACACAGGGACAATGGCTGCCATCAGTGCTGAGGCCAGAGCTTGAAATGCTCTCTGTTGGGCCGCCTGGCCAGAATGAATGCCCTCCAGGTATGCATTTGTTTGTTGCAAATGCCTCCCAACACGCTGGATGCCATTCAGAAAGGTAGACTGCCCAACAGTGAGGGATCTCAGGAGGTCAAAAGCCTCCTCAATGAGGGCAGCAGGGCTGACTGGGGCAGGGCCTGAGGTGCCTGGGGCGAAGGAGATGCCCACCCTCCTGGGTGAGCGGACACGGGACACACGCTGAGGGGCAGCTGGGAGGGCGGTGCTGGTAGGGGGGGTGGCAGCTGTACCTGTTGATGCGGGGGGACAGAGGGGCCCGCCACTGCAAGGGAGCTCCCATCAGAGGAGGAGTCGCTGTCAATGCTGTCACCTCGTGTCCCCGCCATGGAGCTCCCCTCGCCCTCCGTCCCACTGGTGGCTTCTGACTCTGTTGTTTCACCCTCCAGGGCCAAGTGGGATGCAGCTCCCTCCTGCTCCAGTGCCACTTCTCCTCCGCCTGATAATGCTATTACACACAAGAACAGGGACACCACAAAAAGGGTGGGGGGAAGACAGAAGAAAGACATGTTCAGTGCATGCAACACCACTACCGTTGGCGGACACTACAGACACAGCAGCCCTCTGCACTATGCCATGCACTTATTGTTCCTAGATTATTCACCTGCCCATGGGGTAGAAGGCCTAAGCCCCATTGCTGCACACATGGAAGTCACAGGAACCTGACTAGGTGTAGATTGCTCTAACCAGTAGTGGGGTTGGGGTTCCACTGAACCTGCCTCTCAAGGGACCTTGCTTACTAAGCTCGCCCCAGCCTAGGGGAACCCACTGACCACCTCCCCCACCCAGACACCTTGTAATGCGCGTGGAGTCAGATGAATGTGACTGTACTAACCCCCTTGTGGCTGCTGTGATGCCCTCAAGCGCCCATCAAACTCTGGATACGCGACTGCCAGGATCCTGAACATCAGGGGGGTCATGGTGCGACGGGCACCCCTCCCACATTGGGAGGCCATCCCCAGCTGGGCCTCCGCTGTCTTCTTGCTCCAGCGGCGTATGTCCTCCCATCTTTTACGGCAGTGGGTGCTCTGTCTGTGGTGGACCCCCAGGGTCCGGACATCCTTGGTGATGGCACGCCAAATATCCATCTTCTGGTGGGTGCTGACCTAGAGGAATAGTATAGGGGAAAAGGAAGATCTTTACCCGTCCGGACCGTCATACTCATTGGCCCACATTCCCACCCTTGCCCTGACACACATACACTCACCATCCGCTCATGCAGGCCTCAGTCCCCACCCCCCATGTATCTTTAATCCACACCACTCCAAACAGGCATTGCCCATGCAGCATGGTCACAGTGTCCTCACCTGTTTGTCTGGAGGACCGTACAGTTGTGTCTACTGGGGGAGGACCCCATCCACTAATTTCTCAAACTCCTCGGAAGTGAAGGCAGGGGCTCTTTCCCCAGACACATGAGCCATCGTCGCTTCCAGACTGAGGTCACAGCAGCACTTGCAGTGTAGGTCCTCTCCTGTTGAAGGTCAGGTATCAAGTGAGTGAACAGAGAAAAAATGGCAGTCACGTCTGGGGCGATGCGTACCCTCACCGCTGGCATACATCGTCATTGGCTCCTCTGACCCATAGGGTCCAATGTTAACCAATGCAGGATTACACCGCGGTCTTCGACCGCCTACCGCGACGGTGTAGAACGCCAGTGCAGTTACCTCACATCCCCTTGTCCGACCTTACAAGTCAGGCAGCCGCCATTTCAGGGGGGCCACATGGCATTTTTAATAACTGCGTCACACCTATCTAGGCCTTGCATACACACAGTAACAGGCACATTGAGGATTAATAAATATGTGAAAATGACATTTTGTGATACCTCAGTGTAGGCTGACTCTCTGCTCGCTGTTCTCCTCCATAGGGCACGTCCGTTGGGGCAGGTGATGAGATGGCGGCATCCTCCGGTGTACAGACCGCTGGTGGACCTGTCGACAATGGAAGAGAGACACGTAATAGTCACCTACAGATTTGATCATGCAACAATCCATGAACTGTGTACCCAGTTGGAGCCAGACCTGATGTCAGCTATCCGCCATCCCACAGGGATACCCCCTCAACCTGGCTTTGCGACGACAGGTGATTTTTCTGCAGGAGGATGGTCCAGCTGGAGGTCTTGTGGCAGCTGTGGAGCCTGTGGACAGTGAAGAAGAGGATATCGACAACAGAAACAACGTTATCCAGCAATACTTCCAGTGAGACACAGGTAAGAAATGTCACTGCCTCACACATCTCATACTATTGTTTGAGCTGTCAGAAACCTGTCATTTTCACCCAGTGTATGGACCCTGACTTGTCACTTTGACTTTCCATTTAACAGATGTGGGTCCCATTTTGTGACCTCTGCTATATTTCCTCAAGACCTACAGCTGTGTTTCATCGGTATGTGGACAATTAAATTGACAATGCTATATTCCATGGTTTTTGCAATTACACATTAGTGAAATCACACACTCACTCCAGATTGTTTTGTGCTTGATGTGTGTTTATTTCTGTGCACATAGGTGGAGAGGGGTGCCAAATGGGCAGGGGTGATGGTGGTGGATTGTCCATGGCAGAGTCCAGTCTATTTGTTCCACAGGTGCATTGTCCGAAGGGGCATAGGAATTGGAGCAAGGGCAGTTAATGGATGGACAGGGTGACAACGTGGGACAGAAGGGTGACATTCAGGGGGGTCTCATTTCCTGGCGGGTGTCTTGGCAATGTTCTCTGTCTTGTTCCTGGATCTCAGGGACCGTTTGCGGGTTGGCTCTCCATCTGCAGGGGGTGGGGTGCTGGTCCTGTGGTCCTGTGGCAGTGCCTCCTGTCCACTAGCGCCGGCTGAGGTGGAGGGCTGTTCATCATCCAGGCTAGTGTCAGGGGCCCCTTGTTGTGCCACAGTGTCCCTCCTGGTGTTGACAAGATCCTTCAGCACCCCTACAATGGTGACCAGGGTGGTGTTAATGGACTTCAGTTCCTCCCTGATCCCCAGATAGTGTTCCTCCTGCAGCCGCTGGGTCTCCTGAAAGTTGGCCAGTATCGTTGCCATCGTCTCCTGGGAATGATGGTACGCTCCCATGATGTTGGAGAGGGCCTCGTGGAGAGTGGGTTCCCTGGGCCTGTCCTCCCCCTGTCGCACAGCTGTCCTCCCAGTTCCCCTGTTTTCCTGTTCCTCTGTCCCCTGAACCGTGTGCCCACTGCCACTGCCCCCAGGTCCCTGATTTTCTTGGGTTGGTGGGTTTGCCTGGGTTCTCTGTAGTGGTGGACACACTGCTGCTTGACGTGTCCTGGGGACAGAGGGATGGGCCCGCTGGGTGGGTGCTGTGCTGGTGTTTCCTGAGGGGGGAGGCTCTGTGGTGGCTTGTGCCAGTGTCAGGGGACCCGACTGTCCCAAGGTCCCTGATGGGCCGGGGTGGTCATCTTGATCCAGTTGTGCAGAGATGCTGTCATCACTGTGGGCCTCTTCTGTGGGGGAACTGGATATGTCTGGAACCTCCTGTCCGGTGACGTTGGGTAGGGGTCCTGCAGGGGTGTAAAGGCATGATTATTGCATCTGTGTGTGCCATCATGTGCAGTGGGTGAGTGACCCTGTACTCCAGTGCTTGCATTCTTGTCTTGGTCCTTGTGTGATCTTTAGTTTGGGGTCTGTGTGGGTATCTGTAGTGGACATGTTTGGTGATGGGTGTCCCTGCTTTGGTGTTGCATGAAGGGCTTGGTTTTGGGATGGGTGGGTTGTGATAGTGGGACATATGTGAGGTGTTGGAGTGATGGGGTGAGGGTGGGGGTATGTGATGCCATGCAGGTAGGGTGGGGGATATAATAGTTAAGAGTTGACTTACCCGAGTCCATTCCTCCTGCTACTCCTGCAAGGCCCTCCGGATGCAGTATTGCCAAGACTTGCTCCTCCCATGTTGTTAGTTGTGGGGGAGGAGGTAGGGGTCCACCGCCAGTCCTCTGTACTGCAATCTGGTGTCTTGAGACCACGGAACACACCATCCCCCGTAGGTTGTTCTACCTCTTCCTGATGTCATCCCTAATTCTTGGATGCTGTCCCACTGCGTTGACCCTGTCGACGATTCTGCGCCGTTGCTGCATCTTCCTAGCAATGGAGGTGTGCTGCACCTGTGATCCAAATAGCTGTGGCTCTACATGGATGATTTCCTCCACCATGACCCTGAGCTCCTCCTCAGAGTACCTGGGGTGTCATTGTGGTGCCATGATGTGGTGTGGGTGATGTGTGAGGTGGTGTGTGTTGTGATGTGTGAGGGGATTTGTTGTTGTGTGTTGTTTGAGGTGCGTGGATGTTGGGTGAGTGATGATGTTGTGTGTCTGCTAGTGTTGTGTCTGGTGGTGTCTCTCTCTGGCATTCTTTCGGAATTTTTGGTAGTAAGGGTTTGTGGGTGATGTGGGTGTGTGTTTTATATTGGATTGGGTGTGTGGGAGTGGTGTGTGTATGTGTATCAGGTGTGTGCATTTCGATTTGTCCAATGAGGTTGTGTTTTGTAAATGTGTGTGTATTTTAAGCGCGGCGGAGTGCACCGCCAATGGAATACCGTGGTTGAAAGACCCCTGCGTGGATTTGTGGGTCGTGATAGTGTTTGCGTATTCCTGTTGGCGTGATGGTTTAGGTTTTGTTTTCGCTAGTTTATCACTGACCTTTGGTGTGGCGGGCTTGTGTGGCTGTCTGTATTATGGCCGATTCAGAGCTGTGGGTTGTGATAGCTGTAGCGGAATTCCGCCGCCACAGCGGTGTGTTGGCGGTCTCCAGCACGGCTGTAAGCGACATTTACCACCAATGTTGTAATGAGGGCCAATGTGATTCTTCCTTTCACACTACAACTGTCCAGGCAACTTCTAATTTAAGATTTGATCACAGGCAGGTTGGATTACTGTAATGCACTGTACATTGGTCTTCCAGGGCATCTGATACAAAGATTGCAACTGATCCAGAATGTTGCTGCCAAACTGATATGTGGTCTTGGCAAATTAAAAAAAAGTCTTTACGCACCTTTGGAAACTTCATTAGCTCCCTGTTCATGAAAGATGTGGATCCAATGCCATGTGCCTTTGTCGCAAAGCCATCTTTCAGATGTAGCATACTTACTACATTTCAAACCTGTTTAAAACATATACTCCTCCTAGACCACCATGATCAGCCTCTCTCAACTTAGTAGTTATGTCTAAGTTCAGTAAGGCAAGAGCTGGGGGTCGTGCCTTTTCTGTGGTCACAGCTCAGTCGTGTAACAAACTCACTACTGAGCTATGTTTTGAGACAAATCTTCTAAAATTTCAGAAGGCTCTAAGAACATATCTGTTTAACTTAAAACGATCTGTATGTCTTACTCTTTTATCACCAGGACACCTCTGGGTAATAAACTAATAATAATAATATTGTTATTATTATTATTGTCATTATTTTTAATGATAATAATAACAATAATAAGCCACATTCACAAAAACAGTAAATCCGTGCCATTGTACTACATATCAGTGGAGATTTATTACATTTTGCAATTTTCAAACATTTCCAGTAAGATGTATGTAAAACTGCCACAGTATAAGGGTTCACCATTTCCTATTTCCTGATTAAACATTTTACCTACAGTTCGCCTACACCTCTGCTCAATCACACTCTTATTTTCTGTTTCAATTTTCACTATTGGGGAATCATTTTCCTCATGGTGTTGCTCTTTTGTCTACAGCCTCACCCACGCCCCAAAGATTTGTAAGGCTTCTAGTTCCTTTTCTAATATGAAATCAGACGTACTCCAACCAAAAGTTAAGCAAATCTCTGAACATTTGGGAGATTACAAAGGGTCAGAGAGGAGTTTGTGAATGCCCAGAGACAAATGTGTTTTTGGGTGCTCACAAATTCACAAGGCAAAACACACATTGAACCGCTTACATCCCACCCTCTCGCTTGGCTCTTACTGATGCATAATTGCATGCTGCCATGGTGTGCATTTATGCACAGTGAATGCATTTACATCTGATGAGTATCCTTTTGTAAATGCCTGACTGGAATTCAAGTGCAACTGTGGAATTCAAAAATATTAAGTCACTACAAAATATTTGTGAATCACCCCAACTGTGTCTGAATACTCTGTGTCTCTAGATCCTAGAGTGTAAAAAATGTATGCCAGCTCAAAGGAAACACAATGTCATCTCTAAAAATGAGCATAGGAGAATGCAGAAACGTGTGGTTGCTGCATCAAGATGATGTTCTAGAAACACAGACATTGGGTTTAGTTCAGAATTATTCTGACATTTTCTTTTTTGCAGCTTGTTCTAGAGAACGTCTTACTTTCGACTTTGTTCTAGGAAGATGATGTGGAAGCACAAAGCCATAGTCTAACAATGAGTGCAAGGAGTTTACAAAGTTAACCTTTGCCAGCTTCATGAAATCTTTTTAAAAATCGCACACATGCTGAAGTTTAAAAAAGTGGGTATAATTAGAAATAAGCTTCAAACCTACTTTTTGGAAGAGAATTCTCATGCAAAAAAAGATGCTTTGCCTAAAAAGTCCATGATCTCTGATGATATCAATTACATGAATGACTTGACTGCCATAGAAATGGTGGCAGACTGAAAAGGTAGCTATAGTACCCCTAATAGAGAGGGATTTAACCTCCAACATGTTAGGAAGACTTATATCAGGGCATAATAATGTATTCACACATTTGCTAATCTTCCCAGTGTGCTGACAGAATTTCTTCAAACATTGACAAATGTTGATGGACTTTTCACTAAAATACTTTTACGCTAAAGTTGCCATTCCTGTGGATGATACAACCATTTTGGCGTAGAACCCTCTGCAACCCTAACAGCAACTCTAAAAATGATGGATTACTGTCTGAGTTGGAATGTCTGCCAACATTGCTGATCAAGTATTCACCGAGCAAAGTAAAGACCAAACAAATTCTTGATGTCATGCAAGATGAAGTCCTGAGTTCAGATAAGTTAATCAGAGCCTCAGTGAAGGTAATCTTGTGGTGGTATTATCTCACCTGATTTTGTGAAATGCTGTGCATAATCTGGAAGCTCGGATCATGCACACAGAAATCCTCCCTATCATCCGCGTGTACTTCACCAGCGACTTCTTGACAACATTCGATGTTTTCAGTGATCTAATGCATGGTATTGATACATGTGGTTGATTCATATCTCACGTTATTGATGAGCAAAAGCGTGCATCACAGATATGTGATAAAGGTTTTATTAATGTGTTCATCTTTCAATTTGTCTCACTCAAAGTGCATGATCACCCCATCCTTTATAAATGTAACTAAACATGGATGGACAACCTTTACAGATGTTTATAAAAGTATTTGACTCTTCTTCGATGTTTGTTTTAGTAAAGGTTTGGTTAAATGCCACAGTTTTTAATCTGGTTTCAAAGATAATGGCTGGAAGACCAAAGATAGAATGTGATCACTAGGGTGAGAAAGGTGACAGACAAGGCAACATCATTATTTGGTCATGGTAATCTTGCAGAACCCTTTTTCCATCCAAATGTTTCTTTTTAAATCACAATCCCTAAACATGGTAAACGCAGAAACACAATATTGACTACATCTTGTTTGATATGAAAGCATTTTCATACTTGATACCACCCATACATTTGAGGTCACCTGGTCTGATTTACAAAGAAAGCAAGAAAAGTATCCGCGGAGATTTCCACCTCTGCCTGCATTTACTCTTCCAGTTTTCTGCAATTCACAAATTTTGCAAGTTGAAGGCATGTAAAGCTGAGCCAGGCATAGGTTTTCAGGCATACGTCTGAGGAGGTCATGTGACATTTTCAGTGGGATGCTATACTACACAACTACACAAAGTTGAAATAGGATTCTCCTGTGCAGATGCAAATTTTTTCACTGTGGGAATATATTTTTCCCCATAGCACAAGCCTTTTATCTACACCAATCATATTTGAGAGTGATCCATTCTTCTTCCCACCATGGAAAAGGAACTGTGCTAGCCCTTGGCTGCAGTACGAAACCGACCTTTTCCAGGGTAGAAAAGAGAATAGGAGGTGTTTGTGAATGTTGACATACAGCTAGATTTATGGGTGTTCGGAAACTTCCAAGGTAGACCACCACTTTCAGGGTTTATGTCTGCCAGAAGCCCCTTTAAGAATACTTGCAGACATAAGTAAGATATTTTTTCAGTCACATTTACCTTTCTAAACACTTTTATATTAGATGCTGTCAGTGAGTCTAATTAGGGACTCTTGCTTCACAAATTCCTGAATTGTATATAAATTCAAAAACAAGTTGACTAGCAGTGTCCCACATTCTATACAATCTCATGTAGCTTAGAAATGATTCATTCATTAGCTTTTCTAAGAACAAAATATATTTTAAATATGTTATGAATCTTATAACATACTCTGATTTGTTTGTTTGTCTATTGTGAAAATCACTTAGAAAAAAAGAGAGCATGGATGAAGCAAAAGTATATACCAAGGAAACCTTAAATGGTCATCTGCGAATACATCGAGTTAAAATGGTGTTCAAATGGTTTGTAACAGAGATCAAATGATATGAGGACTACACACAGTTTAGAGTCTGGTCCTCGTACCACTACCCTGGGCAAATGCAAAACAAAAAGGTATTCAGATTTTAGTTATTTAAGGTAAAGTATGGACTAAAACAGGTATTCATACCTTTACCACTGTACTCCTTGGAGCCTTCAATGTGAATAATCATACACTCTAAAGGCATACTGGTACATAATTTAAGCACTCACTCCCCAGAAAGACATTACTATTGTGTAAAAGAATAACAATAGTTCACTTAAGTACTAGGCGGCTCATATATATAAAACTATCCTCTTTAATGAATTCATTAATATAGGCCTTGGACTAAAAATAGGACAAACCATAGCATAGCTGTTAGAAATTGTGTTATTAGTTGTGCAGAATGTGAGTTACAATAATAGGTCCACAATTGTCTATTAATGGGAACCAAGTACCCCATTGCAACACTCTGACTCTCTTTGCCCTTACTATGATGGCAAACAATGCCTATGAAACGAGATTAACACGGCATGCCTGCTTTGTCGACATAAAGGCAGCCTGCGATTGGTCAACAGGTTGCTGCTTTAGCAGAAGTTAGCCAGTTGGGGGATATCCTGGAATACTTTTGAAAGAAATCCAACTGCTTTGAATAGATAGATGGATCAAGATTATACTAGGCTACAAATATCGGCCTCAAACATGTGTGTGCCAAGATTTTATATAATACCTTTATTTCAGACCTTCCAACTGAACTGTATTTGGCAAACACCCATACTCTGAAATTAGGTGGGAACCCTTTTGGCTAGCATTGTCTAAGCAGATGACATAGTATTGTGGAGTCAAACAAAAATCGGCCTCCAAAGATCGCTAAACATTCTTGGTGAATACAGCAAAATAATTTTAAGAAATCAACTTAAAGGAGACAGAGGTGATAACATTCACCAGAACTTCGAAAAAGTCAGGCCCCTGGTAATTAAAGAATGCACAGCGTTCTCAAGACAGTGAGTAAAACTGTCTAGGTGCAATTGTAGACTTAAGATTCTTTTTCTAAGCTCCAAACCAGCACTGAAAACCAAGGCGGCTTCACTATAGTGAGTTTTCTTCACATTACAAAATGGTCTGTGGGACCAGTCAGTGCTTCCGCTGCTGATCGTGCTGCATGCCAAACCCTCTCTTATGGGTGAAAACTCCTGTGTGGCGGGAGGCGAAAGAGATAGTGACACTTAATCCCAAATTCTACAGCTAGCTTTTCAGTTTGCCCTGTACTGCTTCATCTGGCCAAATTAGACTTGGGTTTGGCCTTGAAGATCAGTGACATGCAAGGTAAGGAGCATTTTTTAAATTCTGTTTCAAACTAAAATATGCCACTTCAACCTTGTTGGACTGTTATGGTAAGAGATATTGAACCCAGTTCGGAAATCGACCTTTAGAAGCTATTTTACAATCAGCTTGAAGTCTCTCCAAGTTCAGCAGTTATAGGATCAGCCTCTTTCATTCGCATGTCTAAAAAAACAATACAAATACTACCTGGGCCAAGTAAGTTGAAACTTTTCTTGAAGATAAAAACAGGTTTCCCTAGAGCTCTCATGCTTGCATCATGATGAACAGCTAATTTGGCAGGGAACCTTTTCAGGATAGTTGCTACTGATAGAGCGGTCCGTAGTAATAATTTACCTGTGTTCGGACGCTCTTTAGGCCGATGAATCTTTTGACTAAGTGGGAACTCTCTGTACTCTTAATCGACCGATTGCATCAAATCAATAATCAATAACGAACATAGGCAATACCTTGATCAACATAACACTTAACAATTAATCCAGAATACATTTCGACGAACCCTGACCTTTCAGTCAGGAATAACCACACCAGTCTATTCAAAGTTAGTGAATTTTATTTCCCTATATTAACAAAGCTAGCACAATATAGATGTGTCTCAACACCAAATGATAAACATATATGAACATTAATAGCTGTCCATAACGGCGGAACAAGTGTAATCTATGTAGCATTTGAATCACAAGGCATTCGATAATGGCAATGCAAATCACTAATACGATAATCTGTAATGAACTAATGGCATACATTTAGTCAGCCTAACAAGATCTCAAATTGCATCGTGCAACATATGGAATCCTCGTCTAACCTCAAATTAGCATCAGCATGTGGGACTTCATGCAAAAACAATTTAGCAACATTAATTTAGAAAACTCCTAACTAGGGCTCTTATCAAAATCAGCAGTTGGTTACCTAAAAGAAACACAATGCAATTTTACAATTTTCCTTTCATATTTACCAATTACGATCAGCAATCAAGGAAGTCTTCGTCTCACAGGTACCGTCCTTCGGTCAGCATGGGTACCGTTTCTTGATCAGCATGGGACGGGGCATAAGGGGCAGGGGTGGACGGGGCAATTGCCTCACGGCGGCAGGGTAAAACTACTACTTCATGCAAAGGGACAAATCAAAGTTAAAGTCTCTAGGTCAAGAATCATTTAAAGTCTCTTTCTCTCGATTAGAGAAAGAATCAAAGTCTCTTTCAAAATGACGTCGCAGCAAAGTGGGCCATAATAGCTACGAAGTCAAAATGGCGGGATGTCCGATGATAGAGAGAGAGAGTTTCCTCTCGTGCACCTGGTTTTTATAGACAACAGTTCAAGTCCAGTAGGGTCTTCCATTGGAGGGTTCATAGGTTAGCTTCAAATTGACCAATCAAAAACGACAGTTCTCAAGCCTTTACTTAAGCATACATTATCCTTGGAGATGGGTACGCAAGTTGCAACATTGTCTACCAATTAGCTCACTTTCAGAGCCTCCATTGTCCGCACCTGCAAATCGACCTTGAAGTAAGGAGAAAATATGCCAGGCTGGCACGAAACCTTAAGATAAGCATGTGAACAGTTTCTGTGGAAAAGTACAGCTTCAAGCAAAAATACACGTTTATTAGCACAGTGGAAAAATACGAGCACCTAAACCGTGAGACCGGGCAACTAGGCCAAAGCCTCCGCTAAAGTCATGCTAAGCTAAAGCAATTCAAACAAGCAAATCGTAGCACACGTTTATGATTATGTCGGATTAGTGCAATTCTAATACACCACGTTATATAAAGCTCGCGTATAAATGATGGCAAACTACTCTGAGGGCACATTTTGTCCCCGTACAATCTTTATTAGTTCGGTTAAAGTCACACATGATTATTTCACACTACGTTTACGCTTTAATAAATCAAAACCTTCATTTTCTGCTTCATCAGTCCCTCCTCTGATGACTAGTTGTCATCACACCAAACCACGCCCACAAATTTTATTCCATTAAAATTCTGTCAGTTCTCTTTTCCTCTTAGTTCCCCTAGTTTGCGCTTTGTATTCTTCTGCCATTCTTTTCATAATTTTCTCTTCTTTTCTTCTTTTAATTCTTTCCATAATCATTATTATTCCCCTTTTTATTCCCCAAATTCCAAATATACAAATTATTACTATTAATATTCCTTCTATTATTTTCAATAGTATCCCATTCCAAATTCCCCCAATCCAATGTCCCACTGAAGCAAGTCCCTTTCCAACCTTCTCCCACACTCCTGGTTCTTTCAGTTCCTTCAAATCTGCACTCTCTTTTGTTAGATTAGCAAGCATAGTTTTAATTTTCACACTATTGTCAGGTATATAGGTACAACAGTGTCGCGCACCAAGCATTTTGCAAACGCCACCATCCTTTGCTAAAAGAATGTCTAAAGCAAGCCTATTTTGAAGAGTCATAGCTCTTTCCGCTGCAAGTTCATCATCTATCAGGATTATAGCACCTGAAAACTTTGTCAACATGTTATCCACTATAGTAGACAACTTTCGTATCTTGATGGAATTCAACACAACTCCCAATGAAGGAATCATGGCTCCAAATATATCTCCTACCACAGCAGCTGCGGTCTCTCTTTTCTGGATACGATGGGATCCAGATGTCTTTTGAATCATCGATACGTCATCCAGTTGATAAACCTTTGGGAATACTATACCCAAATACCATCTCCCCCACCATCCCTTTGGAAGACGGTAATAGGCATTATACCCACAAATGTAATATACACCTGGAATGACAGGGTCAAGTCCGTTCATCATGAATGTCCATTTGGCCTTAAAAATAAACGTATGTTTACACTCACTCGCTCCTACAAAAATATTGTCGTAATAAGATTCACCTCGATATATACAAAATTCCTACATGCCAAGCACCAAAAAGCTATTTTCCCTTGTGTCTTTATAGCGGCAAAATCATAGTTATCTACTGAAGTCCTCTTATGTAGCTCTTTTTCTAATTTCGCCTTCATTTGTGCCCTTCTATCATCTGTGCGATCTAAAAAGCTTATTTCTACAGCAGAGACTGAGCAAGTAAGGTTCTCCCTATGAGCATGAGCCGTTTCAAAAGGTTGCATTGGCTCGAAAAATTCCCTCATTATTTTGGCATCCCAATCTTTAGCAATCTGGCTTAGCTGCGCTATTATAGGAACATAAGCAAAGGTAACATCATAATTCGAATACAAATACTGTATGTTAGTTTGACCATAAAACCTAGACATTACTATACTACATGTAATCCCATATGTAAGAGGCATGTGGTGATAAGTTACCCCTTCCTTTACTGATGTCGGTATCTGTGTACACACATAACAATCTTTCGCATCCATAGTCTCAACATACTCTGTTAGCAAGCGATAGAAAACGTTATACGAAAGCTCTTTCTTATCGTGCAAGAGCCTCTCATCCAATGCTAGTCTTTTCAATGGTGTTAGTTCAGTGACAGTAACAGGAGCAAAAGTAGAAGTCTCAATATTCTCACTCTCACCCTTTCCATGCATTCCAAGCACAATTGCCATTATTATTAGTACACATGTAATTACCAAGCCTATACACACATATTTACAATATTTCTTTCTATTATTTTGCGTAGCGTACCTAGTCATGATCTGTATAGAATCAGAGAGCTAGAAGCACCTATAAATGAAACTATTTAGCGATTCAGTTACAAAGCTGAACGAGCGCAAGGTTCACACCGTCTTCTTCAAAAGGCCAGTCACTTATCGGTTAGCAGCATTTGTCTCAATTCGGCAATAACTCAGTCTTTATCTGTTTAGCAAGTCTCATCCGGTTTAGCAATGTCTCAGCTGGTTGTTTCTTTCACGTTATATTGTAGCAAGCAATATCATTTACTATCCTTTCAATCGACAGAGTCTATGAAACTTTTCTTTTCTATTGGTATCTCTTCTTCTTCTTCGTTCTCGATGCTTAGAGATACAAACTCGTCAGTCCAATCGTCATTGACTGCATATGCCCATTCAGGACCGGAATATCTCCTGTTTGGTATCCTTTTCCTTTTCAATTTTGCTTCTCTTTTCGACTCTGCCTCGCTGGCACTTTCCTCTTTTGTCAAGTCTTTTTCCTCACTTGACGATTGTTCCACGACAGTCACTTCCTTTCTTTTCTCTTTCACTTTTGGCCTTCCTCCTTCGTTCAAACTTTCTTTACCCCTTTCTTTTATTGGTGAGATACTTAGTCTTCTCTTTGCACCGAGTCCATTTGATGGACCTGCAGTCTTTTCTGTGGAAGCTTGAACCTTTTCCTTTTGTTCTGCCTCGTTCCCTCCTTCTGGGGAATCAATCACGTTCTCTTTTTCCTTTTCTGTATCGTCTGCTTCTGGGAAAGCCCTCCTCTGATCAGGCTCTCCTGCCTTTTCACCTTTTTCGAGCCCTTAGTCACCGTTATTTTCTTCAGGCTCTTTATCACTTTCAGCTGCTTCAGGCTCCTTGTCACATTCAGCTGCTTCAGGCTTTTTGCTACCCTCAGCTGCTTCAGGTTGTTTGTCACCTTCAGCTTCTGCGTCGCTGTCTGAACTTTCTCCTTGGTCTTCCCCAAGCGAGTTGGTGTCCTCGTCTTCAGAGAATATCTCTTTTTCTCCAGTTTCTGCCTGTTCGCTTTCAGTTCGGTTCTGTTCTGTCTCAGCACTCAGCACTGCTTTGTCAGGCACTGGTAGTTTCAGCGCTTCAACTTCCTCATCTGTGGGACACAACACCTTCTTTGTGTGACTGGCGTGAATCCAGTTGGGAACCCCCGCACACTTCACAGCGGTAGTTGTCGTCAGGATCACTTGGAAAGGGCCTTTCCAACGGGGTTCCAGACACGACTTTCTCACGTGCTTCTTTACCACGACCCAGTCACCTGCTTTCAGTGCGTGTTCTGGACCTTGGATCGGTGGCAAGGTGGTCGCTTCCACCTGGTGAGAAAAAGAGCGAACCACGTCAGCCAGTCCTTTGCAGTAGTCTAACACCATATCATCTGTAATATTCAAAAGCACGTTTGCAGGAACTGCAGGAAGTCTCATAGCCCTGCCCATGAGAATTTCATGCGGAGACAATCCAGTCTTTCTATCAGGAGTGTTTCTCATTGACATTAGCACTAAGGGCAATGCGTCAGGCCATTTCAAATTTGTCGATGCACATATTTTTGCCATTCTCGATTTCAGCGTACCATTCATCTGCTCCACCAGTCCTGAGGCTTCAGGGCGATAGTTACAGTGCAGCTTTTGCTCAATGTTCAGCGCTTCGCAAAGTAACTTTATCACCTCGTTATTGAAGTGACTTCCCCTATCTGATTCTAAAGAGATCGGGAATCCGAAACGTGGTATCAACTCCCTCAACAATAGCTTCGCAACTGTAAGGCTGTCATTTCTACGTGTGGGGTATGCCTCAATCCAGTGACTAAAAATGCACACAATCACCAACACATATTTCAGACCTCCATGCACAGGCATCTCAATGAAGTCCATCTGCATTCGACTAAAAGGCCCGCTTGCCCTACCAATGTGGCTCGCGTTCACAACTGTTCCCTTTCCTGGGTTCATCTGCTGGCAAGTGACACATCGATGGCAAACTGCTTCTGCAGCTTGACGAAATCTTGGGTTAAACCAATCAGTTTTGAACAATCTTATCATGGCATCTCTCCCTAGGTGAGCCTGCCCATGATAGAACCGCGCAAGCTGTGATAAGAGACTATTTGGCAAAACAAAATTTTCCCTCATGTGAAACCCATAACTCGTCTTGTCTCTTTATACATTGTGATTTAATCCAGGAATCTCTTTCATCCTCCCTGACATTATTTTGTAATGCTTTTAATTCATCTATTGTATCTACGACCTTCAAGGCAAATGCTTCAGCTGGTTCGAGTTCTGGCTCATTTATCGTATTCCAATCATCCCTGAGTAATATACAGTTCAAGGCACAAAATCTTACGACTTGATCCGCATATGCATTTCCCAGAGACACATAGTCCTGTCCTTTCGTATGGGCACTACACTTTACCACTGCAACTTCGGCTGGCACTTGAATGGCGTGTAACAATTCCCTTATTCTCTCCCCGTTTTTCACTGGGGATCCTGAAGAAGTCAGGAAACCTCTCTGTGACCATAGTTGTCCAAAGTCATGCACAATCCCAAACCCGTATTGACTATCTGTGTAAATGGTGACTTTCATCAATGCAGACAGTTGACATGCTCTTGTAAGGGCTACAAGTTCTGCTACTTGTGCAGAATAGACTCCTTGAAGCCATCCCGCTTCCAAGACCCCTGTTACAGTACATACAGCATATCCTGCTTTCAAAATCCCCATCCCGTCTCTTAGACATGAACCATCAACAAAAAGAATTTGGTCATTTTCATCAAGTTTAGTATCCTTAATGTCCGGTCGAGGTTTTGTGCAAAATTCAGTCACCTGAAGGCAGTCATGCTCGACGTCTTCAGCGTTCTCAATTTCGGCATTTTCTCCAGGAAGCAAGGTTGCTGGATTCAACGTAGTGCACCTTTTCAGCTGCACGTTCGGTGAGCCCAGAATTATCGTTTCATACCTTGTGAGTCTTGCTCCAGTCATGTGCTGCGTTCGGGAGCGGGTCAAAAGTATCTCAACTGAGTGAGGGACCATGACTGTTACTGGGTGTCCCATCACTATTCCTTCACTCTGAGTGAGGCTGATACCAACTGCTGCTACGGCGCGCAAACACCCTGGGAGTGCTGCTGCAACCGGGTCCAAAGTAGCTGAAAAATACGCTACTGGTCTGTTTACGCCACCATGGGCTTGGGTCAGGACAGACAGAGAACATGCATCACGTTCATGACAAAACAATGTGAAAGGCTTCGTGTAATCAGGCATACCTAAAGCTGGAGCCCTACACATGCATTCTTTCAGTTCAACAAAAGCATCCATCTCATCTCCTTTCAGCTCAATTTCATCCAAGGCATCCTTCTGGGTCAATTTCAGTAAAGGCTTTGCTAGAGTCGAGAAGTTGGGAATCCACTGGCGACAATAACCCACCATTCCCAAAAACTTCCTCACCTCCTTCCTTGTCTTTGGTGGACTCATTTGAAGTACGCTTGTAATTCTTTCCTTCATTATTCTCCGTGACCCTTTCTCTATTTGGTGACCCAAGTACTTCACTTTCTTCTGGCAGAACTGCAATTTGGAAGGAGACACCTTATGTCCATTCCTTCCCAAATGATTCAACAGAGCAATGGTATCGGCTGTGCAGCCACTTTCTGTCTTTGATGCAACCAGTAAGTCATCGATGTATTGTACTAGGGTTGACTCGAATGGCAATTCTAATTCTTCCAAATCTTTCTTTAGAATTTGATTGAAGATTGACGGTGACTCAGAAAACCCTTGAGGAATTCGACACCAACTGTATACTCTGTCTAGGAATTTGAAACAAAAGAGGAATTGGCTGTCCTCATGAAGAGGCACAGAAAAGAATGCTTGTGACAAATCGATGACTGAGAACCATTCGGCATCGCAAGGAATTTGAAACATTATCACAGCTGGATTCGGTACGACAGGGCAGCACTTGACTATGATGTCAATTATTTTCCTCAAATCCTGCACGAGTCGGACCTTTCCACTCGGCTTTATTAGTCCCATTATTGGTGAATTACATGGACTGCTTAACACTTCTTTCAGTACCCCCTGCTTTACAAATTCGTCAATGAGTTGAGAAACCTTCATGAGGGTATCTTGTGGCATGTGGTATTGTGGGGTCTGGGGAAAGATTGCATTGGGCTTTACAGCCACTTTCACTGGTTCCACTCCTTTCATCAATCCCACCTCTTTCCCTGTCATATCCCACACTTCCCTTCCGACTGTTTCCCGTAATTCAGCTGGGATGTCCTCTTCAGTTATCATCGGGAAAAGACAAATCAGAGGATACTCTTCATCGACAGTTTCCACCTCATCCCCCTTTACACTGTCCTCTTCTTCCCCATCACTGCTCGTCTGTATTGTTATTCCTTCGTTCGAACACATGATCGAACAACCCAATTTGCAAAATAGGTCTCTCCCTAACAGTGCTATCGGCCTTGAGTCACATACCACAAACTGATGTACCCCTTGATAGTTACCGATGCTGACTGGTACCGGATCTGTAATTGGGTTCGTCAGATGTCTGTTTGCTACTCCCACCACTTGAACTGTCGTCACTGAGAGTGGCAAATTTGGTACTTCACTGCTCTTAACTGTTGAACGGGTGGCTCCCGTGTCAACCAAGAACGAGACACGATGACCCATTACTCTTCCTTCTACGTACGGACCCCTTTGATCAACTTCCAAGGATGCCGCAAGCACACAATCTCCTTCTTCTCCTGAACTTTCACTCTCCCATACGTTGTTTATTCCACTCTCACTGTGTAATGGGAACTGTTGTACGGTGCCATTTGTGCTCATTACCTGACCCGAGACCTGTGGAGGAACCATCACTTGCTGCTGACTCATTGGTGCCAAGGGTATTTGCATTTGCTGATTAGGTACCATAGGTAACTGCTGTTGCATTGGCTGCATTTGCGTCATCTGCATACGAGGCATCTGCATCTGCTGCGGCTGCATAGGTTGTAATCCCTGCAATTGATTTACGGTCTGAAAATTTGGGCTTGGACCTCTCAATTTCGGTCCCCTCATTGTCTGAAATGCATTGACATCATTGTTTTGCTGACCAACACCTGCACCTGCACCTGCACCTTCCTGCACCACCATCGGGCACTCGCGTTTCCAATGACCTACAATTCCGCACACGTGACACGGCATCACCTTCTTCATTGCCTGCACACCCGTCACAACAGTGTTCAAATCCGGACCATTATTCACAAAACCTCCTCTGCCTCTGGCCTGTGGCTGAAACGCCATGTTTCCCTGTAACTGCAACTGCGGTTGCGGTACCTGCTGTTGGAACCCTTGCATCCCTTGCAAACCCTGCAAACCTTGCAAACCTGTTTGAGCTGCCTTAAGCTGCATCATCATCACCTTCTCTTTCAACCTTTTCTGTTTCACTTCGATTTCGTCGCTACAGTATTTCGCATAATTCAACACCTCATCAATCGGTTTCGATTGCCAACAAATCAAATGCGACTTTATCATCTGACTTATCTCTGGCCTCAGCCCTTCCACAAATCTGAAGACAAAATGGAGCATGTCCTTCGCCTCTATTGTTTCCGTGCCACTGTAATTCTTGAACGCCTTCAACAACCTCTCATAATAACTATGAATCGACTCTTTAGCCTCTTGGGCAGTTCAATCAATCTTCTGCCAATCCACGTTTTTCGCGGGTACCTTCGTTTTCAAATGCTCAATCACCTTATAGTACAAGCTCATCACCATAGGTGATGGTGTGCCCGTCTCCCTGTTCCTCTCTGGTTCACTCGTCGGCCAACCTACAGCTCTTTTGCAATCCTCCCACAAATCTGCCGGAACCACAATCTCAAAGAGAGTGTTCAGATCTTCCCAGAGACATTTAGCAAGCTTCACAAACCTGTCAGTCTGTTGATACCATTCAATCGGTTTCTCTCTCAGTTTGGGAAAATCGTCCGTAAAAGACTGAATGTCGCTTCTGTGCCATGGTACATGTACTAATTTTCCCCCTGCTGTCTCCCTCATTGGTAACATTGTTACTGTATCACTACTCTGCGGTCTTTTCTCATTGTGCTCTGTAGCACTGTCCCTCCTCTTTTCCTTCCTCTTTACCCACCTGCTTTCCCATTTGTCTAAGCACCTCCACACTTGTGCACTCTGCAGCAATTCTCTAAGGTGTGTCTTCATGCCTGCTGACCTCATGTGTTCAAAATCTGTGGTCCCAAAATCTAACCTGTAGCTCCTGCTCAAGTGTTTCATCTTGTCTATGTCAACCCCGTTTCTGTCAGCTGCTTCTTGCAGACTCTTATGTACCTTGTTCACTTCCTTCGTAATCCTGGGACATAGATACCTCAGCTCTTCTTCCGTGTAGGACTCTAACCTGTTCACACCCATGGTCCCTTCCACCAATTCTTGTGCTTCCATGTTCAACCTGACCCTATTCATATAGTCTTCTCCTTTCCCACTGGCTGAATTTTGTGTGGAGTTTAGACTGTTGAACCATTGTGTCAACTGTTGCGCATTCACCCCCATCAGCGTGGCGTTCACATCGACTGCCATCGATGGTTGAGGCAACTTTTCAGTGTTCGATGTTAAGGGTATTATCAGTGGGGGGCTCGACCTCACCAGTGTTGACTGAGCACATATGGGACTAAACTCCATCAAGGACCCAGACCCAGTTGGCTGAGCCGCTATCGGACTTATCCCTGGAGTGTTTTCTATGCACCTCCTTTCGGTCCCATTCTGCAGCATTGATCCCTGACTGCTCGGACCCAAGTTAGGCTGACTATACAGAGGTACCGGTGGACCTACAGTAATGGGTAGTGATATCGCGCCTGGGTTCTGTCCATTTCCCATGTTCTGTGGCATGTTCATGCCCACACCAAGGGTCATCATTGCCGGCATGCCCATCTGACTCCCCGTCATCTGAGCATGTGCAGTTCCTCCCTGCATCTGCTTTTGGGGCATCAAAAACTGAGTTGATTCAGCTTGTCCCATTGTTTGGTTGTAACCATTCTGTCCTCCCATTGCGGCTGGGTCTAAAATCATTCCCGTACAATTATCGCTGCTGTAATACCTTGGGACCCGCGACTGATAATTTTCTGCTGGTTTTAACACGGGCACATCTGGATATATTCTCCTAACCTGCGGTATCTGCGGGGTGAACAATAAACTCGGGTCCTTTGGTCCCGACGATGCTCCTGAACTCTGGGTTTCACTGTTCTGTACCGATGCCGGAGGGGCAGAACTGGTACTTGGACCTTGTCCATTCTCTGCATAAGGCGGTGGACGGTCGTTCAGCAATTGCATTATTAGCTCCTCATCCTCTAACTCCTCTTCTCTTCTCAACTTTTCCTCGTCCTCTCTATCCTTGGAACACTTCCTGTCTGTCTTACAGGTGGCCTTCTTACCTGTCTCCTCTCCTTCCTTAGTAATTGCGGGGAACAATTTTATCCCCTGCAATACATCTGACCTCCACACCTTCTGTGCATTATCCCACCTAGCGTCCGCTAGTGTCTTTTCTACCTTTCTCATTCTGGTCTCGAACTTCTTCTGCTGTTGCTGTCTGGCCATTAATTCCCAAATTGCTAGAGCCTCAAACTGTGCTGGCCTTGGAGGCACCTTCATGTCGTACATCGTGAATCTCCAATTCTCTAGGATCCTTATATTGAATGTCCCATGTATCGGGAATGCTACGCTCCCATGTTTCTCTGTCAACTTGTGCCATTGCTTTAGCCAAAGGCACGGAGCTACCCCCTTCTCTTCCATTACAATGTAAGCTGGTGTACCTTCGGGCGGCGTCTCCTCTCCTACGCTCGCTTTAATGTAAGACTCCCCCTTCATCGCACTCCTGAATGCTTTAAAGAATTTCATTTTCTCGTCCTTTTATTTCACAAAGTTTGTAATCAATAGGTGACTTTAATTCCCGGAATACTCTTCACCTGCCTTTCCCCTTCCAATCGAGCCCCACGGACTGCGTCCAATCCGTGCGCGACCCTTCTCTACAACCAACCTATCCCAGCGCGGCTCCTAGTGACGTCACACTCACACACACTGCGGCTGACAAAGCCTTGCGGCTAGTCTTCCTTCACTCACCTCCTCTCGTAACAACTTCTTGCATGTATCGCGAGCTACCAAAAAATAAAACAGATCTGTCGGTTTACTACAGGAAAGGTAACACAATCGCTTCAGGACCTTAGGGACCTTTCACTAGCCTCGGCCGCTATTCCGTCTTTCTCAGTCCCCACATTCGCAAGCAAATCTGACCCGCAGATCTACTCTCAACTTGTCAATGATCTGTTCTAGTGCACTTAGAATCTTGTCAAAGCCCGAAGTCGAAGTTTCTTTCACTCCCTAACACACGTACCGACTTGTTGACCACGCCCGATCAACCTACTAAACTGCCCAGACCACAACATGGATCAACATACTCCGGAGTCTCTTGACCTCGCAGGGCCCGTCTCAACAACAACAACCACGTGGACCTTTTTATGCACAAAGCGCCACACGCACATGAAGTTCGACGACTTCCCTACTCTCACACTCGGAGTCGCACCTCCGCTATCTCTATGAAGTTCGATGACTTCACTACTTCTACACTCGGAGTCGCACCTCCGCTATCCTCTAAAAGGAAAAATCCTCGCAACCTTTTCACACACCCTGCGGCAATAAGCTGTGCAAGCGCAAAACCCTAACTTCACTCATACCATCACTAGTACCGCCAACGCCGAATCCACACCTCCATTCTCTCCATTCGCAAGCTCCGAGATCCCGGGAAAGTCGCGGTGGACCTAGCCCATCATCATTCTGTCAATCAGTTTTATCCAAGAAAAATCTAATTCAACTTCTCGAATGAGGTCTCAAAGGGCGTAAGCGTTAATTCAACACCATGTACTTTAAGAGTACAGGGTCCCAAAAGACGTAACCGTCCTCTGCTACCATCTACTGATAGAGCGGTCCGTAGTAATAATTTACCTGTGTTCGGACACTCTTTAGGCCGATGAATCTTTTGACTAAGTGGGAACTCTCTGTACTCTTAATCGACCGATTGCATCAAATCAATAATCAATAACGAACATAGGCAATACCTTGATCAACATAACACTTAACAATTAATCCAGAATACATTTCGACGAACCCTGACCTTTCAGTCAGGAATAACCACACCAGTCTATTCAAAGTTAGTGAATTTTATTTCCCTATATTAACAAAGCTAGCACAATATAGATGTGTCTCAACACCAAATGATAAACATATATGAACATTAATAGCTGTCCATAACGGCGGAACAAGTGTAATCTATGTAGCATTTGAATCACAAGGCATTCGATAATGGCAATGCAAATCACTAATACGATAATCTGTAATGAACTAATGGCATACATTTAGTCAGCCTAACAAGATCTCAAATTGCATCGTGCAACATATGGAATCCTCGTCTAACCTCAAATTAGCATCGGCATGTGGGACTTCATGCAAAAACAATTTAACAACATTAATTTAGAAAACTCCTAACTAGGGCTCTCAGCAGTTGGTTACCTAAAAGAAACACAATGCAATTTTACAATTTTCCTTTCATATTTACCAATTACGATCAGCAATCAAGGAAGTCTTCGTCTCACAGGTACCGTCCTTCGGTCAGCATGGGTACCGTTTCTTGATCAGCATGGGACGGGGCATAAGGGGCAGGGGTGGACGGGGCAATTGCCTCACGGCGGCAGGGTAAAACTACTACTTCATGCAAAGGGACAAATCAAAGTTAAAGTCTCTAGGTCAAGAATCATTTAAAGTCTCTTTCTCTCGATTAGAGAAAGAATCAAAGTCTCTTTCAAAATGGCGTCACAGCAAAGTGGGCCATAATAGCTACGAAGTCAAAATGGCGGGATGTCCGATGATAGAGAGAGAGAGTTTCCTCTCGTGCACCTGGTTTTTATAGACAACAGTTCAAGTCCAGTAGGGTCTTCCATTGGAGGGTTCATAGTTTAGCTTCAAATTGACCAATCAAAAACGACAGTTCTCAAGCCTTTACTTAAGCATACATTATCCTTGGAGATGGGTACGCAAGTTGCAACATTGTCTACCAATTAGCTCACTTTCAGAGCCTCCATTGTCCGCACCTGCAAATCGACCTTGAAGTAAGGAGAAAATATGCCAGGCTGGCACGAAACCTTAAGATAAGCATGTGAACAGTTTCTGTGGAAAAGTACAGCTTCAAGCAAAAATACACGTTTATTAGCACAGTGGAAAAATACGAGCACCTAAACCGTGAGACCGGGCAACTAGGCCAAAGCCTCCGCTAAAGTCATGCTAAGCTAAAGCAATTCAAACAAGCAAATCGTAGCACACGTTTATGATTATGTCGGATTAGTGCAATTCTAATACACCACGTTATATAAAGCTCGCGTATAAATGATGGCAAACTACTCTGAGGGCACATTTTGTCCCCGTACAATCTTTATTAGTTCGGTTAAAGTCACACATGATTATTTCACACTACGTTTACGCTTTAATAAATCAAAACCTTCATTTTCTGCTTCATCACTACTCGAAATTCACTAAAATTCAGTTTATAAACCGGGGTTTGAGCAACCTACCCACTCTGGTCTACTGGCCCAAATGGCTGGTAAAGACCACAGATAAAACATGTAGATGGTGTTATCAAGAACAAGAATTCATTCTTCATGTCGTCTGCATCTGCTGTCCCCCCATTCTAGTATTTTCGGACTGCACAGTTGTAGACAAGCTTTTATTGAATGTTATAAAGGGAACACAGTTAACACTCTAACCATCACATTTTTAACCACTGCAGCCAAAAGACTTTAAACCCAATAAAGTAGCTTTTATTCAGAGCACTGGCACATTGGCACTGTAAGAACAAATCATGTTTTAAAGCAAATTAAGGATTTTAATGAAATTTAGATTTTTTAGAACCCTGTTCCTGATTTGCTTTTTTATAACACTGTATTTTGTAGTGCATCTCTTAATATTGTGTGTGGTTGTTCTGCAAAGATTTTAATTAACTGTGCAATAAAATTAATTTGAATTTGACTCTCTCGGGGTAGCGAAGCAGAGCAGTCCAGAGAGTAGTCAAGGGATGAGGTGTGAGCTCGTAATCTCCATTCGCTGGTACGCAGCAACAACCCTCAATAAATAATTGTCCTGTCAGTTCTTTTTTCTTCAAAAAAGGATATGTACATTTATTATATACACATTGCTAAACACTATTCATTAAATTACAAATATATACACCAGGCAGATTGAAATACCTTTCGTGACACTCTCAAATCACATTTGACTCTCAGTGGGCTATGTGATTGGAGGGTGCATTATAACCATAGCCCCACCTATACAAGATGAAACACCACACTACAAGAGGGTGACATTTTAAATAAAGTAGGCCTACTGACTTTCTCAAAGTGTCACAACATTAATGTATAAGGGAGGCCTATTGACTTTGTCATGGGGTCACCTCATTAATTAAAATGATAAACATGTTAGGATCAATCATCATATTCGCTCACTGTTAATATAAGCAGTGTAATGGTTATGCATAATCATTGTGAATGAGCCATTTAAAATAATACATTCTATTCAAGGAAATCACACAGAAAATATATTTGAATCTTTCTTTAATCATTTTGTGCCACCTAATGCAGCCAGAGAATCAACGATTCGGGGTCTGCACACTCTCAAACTGTAGCGTGAAAGGTCCAGCCCTGAGAATGCTTGAAAAATATAAATCGCATCTTCAAGTCCCACATCTTATGATCTGGGATACATATGGTCAGTTCATTGAAGAATATGTTGGGTGGGAGCCACTGTACCCTTTCCAGCCACCCACATCACATGACCATTTCATTTGTAGTATCCCTGCCCCTCAAGGGAGCGCCACATGCAAACAGATGTTCAAAAGTCTGCGCAATGCATTATTGGGTGCTGCCACCTGGGAGTAGAGAATATTAATGAGTGGCTCTGTCCGCGCTCTCTTTTTTGATATGGTGGCCTCACACTGCTTTTTCATTTGATTTAAAATCTGAGGGTCATGTGGTGAAGGTTGGAAGGTGGGGGCAGTCTGGTGAGCCCATTCCTAGCTGCCCTGTCAGTTCCCTACTTGTGAGTAACCCAAGTGCAGCGTGTAGGAACTGGCATTTTTTTTTAATCCTGCTGGGAGAACAGCTCATCTCCTGTTTCCACCTTAAACAGGGGCATCAGTTCCTCACTGGTGCACCGCCTTTCCCAGACATCGGCACAGGGAGGCAGCAACACGCGCAGGAGCGAGGGTCCCCCAGGCAGCTGTAATTTTTGCCGGGTTGTTGGACTTTTTTGTTTATGCAGGGTCATCCCCATTCTTTTTGCCCCTGCCTCCTATTTTTTCTGACCTATTGCTGTTGGCTTTTGAACTCTGAGCACTTTACCACTGCTAACCAGTGCTGAAGTGCTGCTTCTGCCAGAGAAAGAGGGCAAAGACTGGACTTTGTGTGCCTTCCATCTTTTGAAGAAATCTCCAAGGGCTTGATTTAGAGCTTGCCTCCTGTTGTTTGAATTCTCAGGGACAGCAAAGACTTCTCTCTGCCAGCACCGGGAGTCTCTGGAGAGATTCCTGCTCTGACAATGGGTGCCCTATCCAGTCCCTGGGCTCTTGAAAGGAAAGCTGGTGAAAATCCAAGGAAATCGACTTCGGACGACTTTGGACCGATGCCGCTGCTGAATACGGTGACGCCGCCTGCACCCGACTCCATGATCCTCGCTGGAACGCGGCGACCTTCGCTGGCCCGACATCGCTGCAGCCCCGCCAAAGTCCGCGACTCCGTGGAAGCCACCGCACCACGTAGTGACCGACGCGGCTCGAAGTGCGCAGATTCAACGTTTCGCACAGATGCCGCGATCCCCGACTTCGTGCATCGGTTCGTTTTCATTTCTTCACCAAGGTACTGTACCTGGGGGTCTACGTGACTCCGTGTCCAGCGCCGCTGGTATCGGATAGTTCGGAACGACTCCGTTACGACACCATGTTAACATCTCATCAAAGCATTTTGTGTTTCTAAGTGCTATTTTTTAGTTTAATCTTTAAAAATTCATAACTTGACTTGTGTATGTTGGATTTTTGTCGTTTTGGTCTTGTTTTGTTTTGATAAATATTTCCTATTTTTCTAAACTGGTGTTGTGTCATTTTGCAGTGTTTTCATTAAGTTACTGTGTGTGTTGGTACAAATACTTTACACCTAGCACTCTGAAGTTAAGCCTACTGCTCTGCCAAGCTACCAAGTGGGTAAGCAGGGGTTAGCTGAGGGTGATTCTCTTTTATCCTGACTAGAGTGAGGGTCCTTGCCTGAACAGGGGGTAACATGACTGTCAACCAAAGACCCCATTTCTAACACCGGTCCTCTGCAATATTTTTCACTGGCTTTAGAAGGACACCTTTGTTTTGCATTGACTTCCGGAGAGATGGGGGCACCCGTGTGCAAGTAGCATTTGTGGGAGTGGCCCCACACATGCACCGCCCTTAAGGGATTTCATGTAATCAATTGCACACTACTACTTGAGGCCCTGGGCAACTTCAGGAGGAATTCTGAGAAGCAGCAGCAGAGGACCATGTACTCCATTTTTTTTCAGTCATGTTAAAATGGGCAAATCATCAAAGGAACATAAAACAGGCCCCGTTTGGCTGATTGTCTTTTCCCTGGGCTCATTTTCATCCGGTTGGAACGGTCTAGCCACCTTCTCAACAGGCCTCCAGACCACTGTTTGGGCACACTTTTCAGGGATCTGATTTTACTGTCTCCCTACACCAGTCTTTTTCTGCTCCTTGCTCCTGGTAGTTTTCTCCTGCTGCTGGGGAAGTCTTGTGCAGACTCTTTGCTACCAGGCAGCAGAACACCCTCCTTTGCACACTCCTAAGCCCCAAAGCCTCCTGGCATTGGCTGATGAGCAATTGGGTTGGCAGTAGAGTCCAGATCTTCCACCAGCTGGTTCTCATGGAACATAAGTGGTTCAGTACCACTGGCCCTGGTGAGACCCATGTAGTACTGGGGTGAGCTGCAAATAAAGTCCTTAGTCCATTTTTGCATGTCAGTAAGTAGCTTCTCCTTCCAGCTGTCCATGATTCTGTCGTCATCACCTTCACAGTCCAGGGACGTCTTTCTGTCTCTTCCATGTGAAGGGGTTTAGTAGGAGGGGTGGAAATTTCTAGATCCTAGGATCCAACATCATCCTTCCACCCCTGTCCCAAACCACAAGCGCAGCATTATGGACAATACAAAATGAAGCTTTCTCTGTGAAGAGCTGCTCTGCAAGCGCCAGACCCAACCCTAGCTAACATCACTATCAGATAACTTTTCACCAAAACTTCAAAGTGAAGCCCCTCTTGTGTTGGCTCTAGATTTCTGTGTTTACTGCCTTGTTCAGTGGGCCTAGTGCTGACACACTCTAGGTGCAGTGTGACAACTAATTATCAGATGCTGATTTTCCCATTACCCCCACCCTCAACAAGGAACTGGATCAATCGCTGATATTTGCTACCTGTGAGGAGGT
Source organism: Pleurodeles waltl (assembly GCF_031143425.1). Lineage (NCBI taxonomy): Eukaryota > Metazoa > Chordata > Amphibia > Caudata > Salamandridae > Pleurodeles > Pleurodeles waltl. The sequence continues at coordinate 73,055,606 of NC_090450.1, read as the reverse complement.
CTTTCTTTCCTCTGTTGGAGAGCGGAGTAATTAAGTAGCCCCAATAGATGGGACAAAGTCCTGTAATCTGATTATGAGTTGAGCCAGGGAAATATGACAGTTCTTGACGTCCCAGAAGATGTACATGAATGTTATTGAAACCTGCAAAATCAAACTTGGCATGCATGTTTTACCCCAGTTCGACACATTGTTGGACTGTGTAGGTCTAAGTGGAGCAAAACTGTACTTCAAGGCAAATTTTCCCACATGTATAATACAGTGAAAACACTACCAATTTTCCTGTAAACTAACTAGCTTCTCCATGAAGGCCCACTCATATTACAAGGCCCCCTCCCACATTAGGACATATCCATGTAGAGTCTCTTTTGCACCAGGCTACCTATGTGCAATTATTGAGCTGCACTTGACCGTAGTCTCACATGCACAGGTATCTATTTCTGCATAAAACAACCATACCCATTACACAGTTACCACTTCACTAACGTGCAAGGGTGCCTGCATTGGAGCTAGGCAGCGCGCAGTGTGTGGCAGCACAAAGAAAGAGCAGAAATGCGCCATATCTTGAAAACGATGAGCATTTCTGCTCATAACCTTTCAGGCAATGCACAGCAGCAAGCACATATGCCCCTTCATTTCTTCATAACTTAAATGACAGCTCTGCTAAGTACCTGAATACTTGCTACTTATATATTCCACCCTTCAGCAACAAACATAGGCCTGAGTTAGAGTTTTGAAGTATTGTATGCAGAGAACCTGGCAGGCAAAAATAACTGATAGCAGCGAGAAACTCTGCAATTATGAATGAGCCCCCCTTAGAATGGTGAATCGCTATGGGCCCAGATTTACCAGGCACAGTATTCCAGATTGCAGGAGATTTAATGCAGGCATTTACCTCCTACCTTGAGCGGATGGTGAATTTCTGTTTCTGCAAGGATACCCGTACAGGGTACAGAAGAAGGAGGGGCTGTGGAGAGTCAGGAAAGGTGGTGGTGAATGATGCTTGGCAGCGCAGAGCTTACATGAAGAACAAGTCTGGGCTGCAATGCAGCCCTTTCCAAAGTGATTTTTACCAGTCACAATTTCTAGCTGGTGAAATCGGGTCTGGTGTTTCCACACCCAGATTTGACTGGTCACACTTATGATTCCACTCAGGGATTCCACTTTGCTTGATTTGTAATCAGAACCTAGGTAGGTGACAAATAGTGAGAACCCCACCTAACAACTGTAGTGTTTCACAATATAACCTACAGATTTCTAGTTTTCCCACAAGTGGTGAAATTATGCATGTTCTGAGAAAGTCAAAAGAAAACGTGTGTTATGGTACATTTTAACATTGGATGTGCAACTCTACAGCCATTCAAACAACAAGGGCCCAGTGACAAACATTATGTAAAATGGCCTGCTCAGTAGTGTGCACGGAAACCTGTGACTGACACAGCCTTTCACAGTATGTGTGTATGTATGTATATATTATGTGAATTTCCAAAAGTTGTACAATTCTTTACACCTATGAGTAGGAGTACTTACACAAGTGCAAATGTGAATTGGTCCTGTTTTTTATTAGGTGAGTGTTGGTGCTCCTTACCATTTTGTGGTAGATGGCTAGTATAATTTGAATCTCTTTACTGCCACCAGACTGCTCTATCATACGTTTTAATATTGATTGATTGTCTCCTTAGAGAATTGTGCTGTGTTTATTTTTCTCGCTGGGTGATTAGAATTCCAGATGTATTTTGACAAGAATGTTAATATACACATGAATATGCATTTTTCATTATCTCAAATTATGCTGGTGCCCATTTCAGTTCTCAAACTGAAAAATAGAGTGCAGGATCAGATGGTAGACATTTATAAAGAATTCTTTAAAAATGAAGTTCCTGCAATCATGTTTATTTAGTGCTGCAAAGAGGGAGGAACTAAAGCAGAGCTGGTGATTTCTTTGCCAATAACAATACCAGTTGAACTTTGTGCCATACAGAAAACACCAAAGCACCCACTACAGAACTGCAGCCTTATATATAGTTTCTTCAATCCCATTCATCACATTACTGGATTAGTCAATGGCAGACAATTCAATATTAATTACAAGCGATATTCGTTATGGCTGCACCAATAAATGTTCAAGGACAACACGGGTGCACTGTCATTGGATAAGAATTCAGAAATTCTTTGAGTTTTAAAAGCTACTTAAAGGTGAATGTGGCAGTGATTTCTTTTTTCTTAAAGATGTGTATCTTGTCACATTCTTATATTCTATAGTGTCTTCTCCATTTTGTCCGAGTCAAGTTAGAATTCTCTCCGTCTATCATGTACCTGATTTCAAACAAATTAACTAATGAAGGATGCAGCCTTATACTGATCACATAAAGAAGATGCGTGTTGTCAACGACTTTTTTTGACCAGTATTTTTTTTTGGCGAAAATATTGACCTGCCAAAATATTGAGGGCAAAATAAGTATAGATTTACTATTCTTAACTCATTTCTGTATCCCGTGAAGATATGTTTGTATCATTACGTAAGAATATATAGGTAAGTATAGATTTACTATTCTTAACTCTACTGTATACCGTGAAGATATGTATGTATCATTAGTTGAAAATACATAGGTAAGTATAGATTTGTTATTCTTAAATCCACACCTAAGTACCCACAAGGTATTGGCTTTTAGGTGTGGAATTAGAAATAGTACCATCAATACTTATCTATATATTCTTACAATCATAGTATTTTTGTTGGTAATATTACCAGTACTGTGGTATGTCAGTATTTCAATGTAGCTATTTTGGTAGCAACTAGTATGCCCAAAATTAAAGGTTTCAACAGGTCTCAATTAAGTTGCCAGCAGTATGTGCTTACAGACACTCGGGACTGTGCTAAGAGGCAAAGACCAAAATGATATTCTCCAAGGCTAATCAATATCTGCTTGCTGTACTGTGAGATGCAAGTTGTCCTAGATATGTTCCAAGGTCCCCATTCACAGCAGTATGCAGTTCAATTTATTAGAATACTTAGCAGTCTATAAGCAACAATTAAGTCAATAATGCTCACCCCGAGCACCAGTCAATCAATTTTAATTTAGATAGATTTTGATATAATCATTAGCTGCCTATGATAAAATTCTCTCTCGCCACAAATAGTTCTATGTTTTAGTATTCCCAATGTAAGACCCAACTACTGTGGCATTGCCCAGATTCATTGCCAGCATCTACCCCTACTTTCAAAATTAACAAGGCAACTGCATCTAGGCTACTGCGCCCATAGTCCGCTTCATCCTTAATACATTATTGGCTTGGCCAGCTTTAATTGGCTGCAAATCAGAGTCCAAAACAATAAAACAATGTTCTTCACTCTAAACTTGTGTATTCTTCTTTAGGTAGTAATCAGTCCGATCTTTCCATACCGGAAGTAACATTTTCTAAAAGTTTTTATTTGATTATTAATTTTGAATCCTACAAATTGTTCAGTTTGGGCGTTTTTTCAAGTGCTGCATCACAAACCTTTTTTTTTTAAGAATAAGAATACAATCAGCATTTAATTGGAGTAAACATTTCAGGCAATTGACTCAAACAAACCTTGAAAGGGGTCATCAAACCCCATTTTGACATTTAAACTAGTCAGTGGTGTCCAGCTACACTAGAAGGTAACAGCTGCATAATGTGCACAGAGGACCATTCTGGTACCTTGAAAATAGAACCCTCCAACTCCACAGACTGTGCAAATGGACTGAAGGCTGTTGGAAATCCATAAATGTAACAAACACTCTGCATTCTTTTCATGCAACCCATCCGCCTGCAAGGGTTTGCAAGCAGGGTTTGTCCCCTAGCGTACTATAAAGCGTGCTTGTACCCTAGAGATGGTGGTTTGTAAATCTATCCATCCCCATAATCTATACAACAGAAACTTTGCCTAAAGAGTAAATTAGCAGCAGAATACAATGTGGTGATGGGACTGTAAGGAAAAAAGGTTCTCAAAGTCTGCCTTTTAAATGAGAAGACTGTACTGGCTCTCCTCGATTCCATAAATAACCTAGAACCACGTTCAGGGTTCATTAAATGTGTCTATACTGTTACCTTAACCACTTCGCTGCCAGGCCTTTTCCCCCTCCTGTGCCGAGCCTTTTTTTGGCTATTTAGGGCAGTTCGCGCTTAGGCCCTCATAACTTTTTGTTCACATAAGCTGCCCACGCCAAATTTGTGTCCTTTTTTTCCAACATCCTAGGGATTCTAGAGGTACCCAGACTTTGTGGGTTCCCCAGAAGGAGGCCAATAAATTAGCCAAAATACAGTGAAAATTTCATTATTTTAAAAAAAATGGGAAAAAGGGGCTTCAGAAGAAGGCTTGTGGTTTTTTCCCTGAAAATGGCATCTCAAAGGGTTTGCGGTGCTAAAATCACCAGCTTCCCAGCTTTCAGGAACAGGCAGACTTGAATCAGAAAACCCAATTTTTCAACACAATTTTGGCATTTTACTGGGACATACCCCATTTTTACGATTTTTTGTGCTTTCAGCCTCCTTCCAGTCAGTGACAGAAATGGGCATGAAACCAATGCTGGATCCCAGAAACCGCAACATTTCTGAAAAGTAGACAAAATTCTGAATTCAGCAAGGGGTAAATGGTGTAGATCCTACAAGGGTTTTCTACAGACAATAACAACTGAAAAAAAAAAATATTGAAATTGAGGTGAGAAAATCTGCAATTTCTCTCTACGTTTTACTCTGTACCTTTTTCCTGCAATGTCAGATTTTTGAAAGCAATATACTGTTACGTCTGCTGGACTCTTCTGGTTGCGGGATATATAGGGCTTGTAGGTTCATCAAGAACTCTAGGTACCCAGAGCTAATAAATGACCTGCACCCTGCAGTGGGTTTTCATTCTGTACCGGGTATACAGCAATTAATTTGCTGAACTATAAAGAGTAAAAAATAGCTATCAAGAAAACCTTCGTATTTCCAAAATGGGCACAAGATAAGGTGTTGAGGAGCAGTGGTTATTTGCACATCTCTGAATTCCGGGGTGCCCATACTAGCATGTGAATTACAGGGCATTTCTCAAATAGACGTCTTTTTTACACACTCTCTTATATTTGGAAGGAAAGAATGTAGAGAACGACAAGGGGCAATAACACTTGTTTTGCTATTCTATGTTCCCCCAAGTCTCCTGATAAAAATGATACCTCACTTGCGTGGGTAGGCCTAGCGCCCGCAACAGGAAATACCCCAAAACACAACGTGGACACATGACATTTTTTGACAGAAAACAGAGGTGTTTTTTGCAAAGTGCCTACCTGTAGATTTTGGCCTCTAGCTCAGCAGGCACCTAGGGAAACCTACCAAACCTGTGCATTTTTGAAAACTAGAGACTTAGGGGAATCCAAGATGGGGTGACTTGTGGGGCTCTGACCAGGTTCTTTGCAAACCTCAAAATTTGGCTAAAAAAACTCATTTTCCTCACATTTCGGTGACAGAAAGTTCTGGAATCTGAGTGGAGCCACAAATTTCCTTCCACCCAGCATTCCCCCAAGTCTCCCGATAAAAATGGTACCTCACTTGTGTGGGTAGGCCTAGCCCCACGAAAGGAAATGGCCCAAAACACAACGTGGACACATCCCATTTGTTTACAGAAAACAGAGGTGTTTTTTGCCAAGTGCCTACCTGTAGATTTTGGTCCCTAGCTCAGCCGGCACCTAGGGAAACCTACCAAACCTGCGCATTTTTGAAAACTAGAGACCTAGGGGAATCCAAGAAGGGGTGACTTGTGGGGCTCTGACCAGGTTCTGTTACCCAGAATCCTTTGCAAACCTCAAAATTTGGCTAAAAAACCACATGTTCCTCACATTTCTGTGGCAGAAAGTTCTGGAATCTGAGAGGAGCAACAAATTTCCTTCCACCCAGCGTTCCCCCAAGTCTCCCGATAAAAATGGTACCTCATTTGTGTGGGTAGGCCTAGCGCCCACGAAAGAAAATGGCCCAAAACACAACATGGACACATCCCATTTTTTTACAGAAAACAGAGGTGTTTTTTGCCAAGTGCCTACCTGTAGATTTTGGCCCCTAGCTCAGCCGGCACCTAGGGAAACCTACCAAACCTGTGCACTTTTGAAAACTAGAGACATAGGGGAATCCAAAATGGGGTAACTTGTGTGGCTCTGACCAGGTTCTGTTACCCAGAATCCTTTGCAAACCTCCAAATTTGTCTAAAAAACACATTTTCCTCACATTTCGGTGACAGAAAGTTCTGGAATCTGAGAGGAGCCACAAATTGCCTTCCAACCAGCGTTCCCCCAAGCCTCCCGATAAAAATGGTACCTCACTTGTGTGGGTAGGCCTAGCACCCACGAAGGGAAATGGCCCAAAATACAACATGGACACATCACATTTTTTCACACAAAACAGTGCCTACCTGTGGATTTTGGCCTCTAACTCAGCCGGCACCTGGGGAAACTTAGCAAACCAGCACATTTCTGAAAAACTAGACACCTAGGGGAATCCAAGATGGGGTGACTTGTGGGGCTCTGACCAGGTTCTGTAACCCAGAATCCTTTGCAAACCTCAAAGTTTGGCCAAAAAAACACTTTTTCCTCTCATTTCGGTGACAGAAAATTCTGGAATCTGAGAGGAGCCACAAATGTCCTTCCACCCAGCGTTCCCCCAAGTCTCCTGATAAAAATGGCACCTCACTTGTGTGGGTGGGCCTAGCGCCCACGAAAGGAAAGGGCCCATAACACAACGTGGACACATCACATTTTTTCACAGACAACAGAGGTGTTTTTTGCAAAGTCCCTACCTGTGGATTTTGGCCTCTAGCTCAGCCGGCCCCAGGGGGGGCAGAAATGGTCTAAAATAAGCTTGCCCCCCACTCCCTCCCGGGGAGCGACCCTTGCCTACGGGGTCGCTCCCCTTGCATGACTGCGCAAAAAAAAGATCCCCAGTGCCTAGCGGTTTCTGCCCCCCCTTGGGGCAGTTCCACCTAAAATCGGCCGATTTGCCCCCAAGTGGGGCAGAAATGGTCTAAATACAATTTGCCCCTCCAGGGGAGCGACCCTTGCCTAAGGGGTCGCTCCCCATCTCTAAAAAAACAAACATACAAAAAAAAAACACAAACAAAAAATTAGCCCTGGCGCCTAGAGGTTTCTGCCCCCCGGGGGCAGATCGCCTAATAACAATAGGCCGATCTTCCCCCAGGGGGGGCATAAATGGCCTAAAATAAATTTGCCCCTCTCACCTCCCCCCGGGGAGCGACCCTTGCCTACGGGGTCGCTCCCCTTGCGTAACGGCGCAAAAAAAAAGATCCCTGGTGCCTAGCGGTTTCGGGGCAGATTGACCTAAAATCGGCCGATCTGCCCCCAAAGTGGGCAGAAATGGCGTAAATACAATTTGCCCCTCTAGGGGAGCGACCCTTGCCTAAGGAAGGAAGTCGTTTAGAATGGGGAGACAGGAGAACGAGGAGATAGAGCGATGGGAGATGCTGATGCGATTTGCTATGACCCAGACAATTTTTCGCTCTGCTTAATGACTTGCTAATTTTACTTATAACCATCCTTGCCCTTATATTGCCCGTTATACTTTACCTCCTTATGAGGGAAGTGCCCTTTTACCCTTTTTACCTGAGCTGAGTTCCTGACTGATGGTGAACCAACTGATGTCCTGAGGACGAAGACAGAATCTGTATGCTGACCCAATACGGAGGGTAACTATATGACAATGAAATTGTGATTGTCTGTTTGCTTTTCCTTTCTAGTTACCAACTGCTTCTTTTGACAGAGTCCATAGTTAGAGGTTTTCCAAATTCATGTTACTAAATTGTTTTGCATGAGGCCCAACATGCCAATGCTAATTCAAGGTTAGTTAAGGGGTTGACTAAATAGACGCAAATAGACAAATGACTGAATCTATACTTTGTTGAACAATGCGCTAACGTTACTTTGCTGAGTTTGATCTATGTTGACGCCGTGTTACGTTCTAATACTCGTGATTCTTGCTTTGATGAAGTATTGTCAGAGTTGCCATATTGTGACTATGCTATTGTGCTTTTTGGTCTTGAGATTAATAAACTTGCCAGTAGAATTGTAATCAATAGGGAATAAATATCACAAAACGTACTAAACTGGTGTAGTTATTCATGACTGAAAGGTCATGGTGGTGTCCTGAGTCTTATTAAATGTCTTTGACTAAAGTGAATTGCCTTGTTTTAATAAATATTGATGACGTTATTGACATATTGATTGACATATTGATTAGCTATCTCGTCCTAAGGTGTCTTCAATCAGGGTCAAAAGATTCTTTGGCCTAAAACGAGTCCCAAAGTGTATAAATTAGGCATAAAGGGGCGCGTTAGCAAGAGCTATGTTGTGGTAGGATTAGTTCTCCACTTCAGACTTAATGACAACTTTACTTGCTTTCGAGTTGAAAAAATGGTTATGGAAACAACTGCTAAGGACCAAATCCTTTTAAAATATAACATATTTTGCTGAAATAAAAAAAATTGTGAATTAGAAGTGTTTTTCAAAGAGCTGAAAATTATTACATTTCTTTACATTCTAGAAATAATACATAAATGGCTATGTCTATGGCGGCCTGTTAGAACTGGGTTCCTGGCTGCCAGAATTTCATTTGTTTCACCCTGAACAAGTAGGAACCATCACTACTAGTCAGGGTAAGATAGATACACATTTTAAATTGACCTGTGCTCACCCTCTGGTAGCTTGGCACAGAGCAGGCAAGCTTAACTTCACATAACGTGTATTTGTAAAGCACACAAACACCCAAAAGGTATTTTGGTGCTACTTAAAAGATGTTTATTGTTACCCAACTCAATGGTACTAATTTTATTGACCTCAGAAGGATTAAAGGCCGATTGAACACACCAGAGTTTAAACCTGTGACCATGAGGTCAGACACAGGCCCTTACAGTGGATGCATTAGTCCACTAAGCCACCAGATGTACAGAGGCACTCTATAAAGTATGTGTGCAATCTACATACACAGTAACACAAGGAAAACACCACAAAAAGACTCCACACCTTTTTATGAAAATAGGGAATATTTGTCTGAGTAAAATGAGACCAACACAACAAACTGTAAAAGTGGAGATATTAATTTTTAAATAAGAAACCAAAAATAGTGCCTAAATGTCAATAGCACTAAAAAGTTACTTGACGTTGTGCTAGACAAGGCTAAATCCAAAGTTCAGGCCGATCATGATGGAGAGCAGACTGGCTACAAGACTCACGCAGAGCCCGCTCATAGAGTACTTTGAATGGAGCAAAGTGTCACCGACGAGGAGCAATGCGAAGGTAAGGTGTTGGTTCAGATCCACACAGTCAGGTTGATGCATCTGTGTTGAGTCTCAGAGTCATGTCCTATGTCTGCATCAAACTCCACTGAGATGAAGGCAAAGAGCAATTGTGGAGCGGTGCAGATTATTGTTGTTGGCCCGCGCAGCCTGTAGAACCGCTGTCATTCAGCAGCCTCTGCGTCAGTGTTGAATGGCTATGCATCAGTTCTGATCAGAGCAAAGGTGACGATGCATCAGTTTTGTAGTAAAACAACTGCAGTCCCCATGTCTGAGGGCCAGGACTGGAGGGGGCACCTTAGGCAAGGGTAGGACTCACAGATGGCAGAGTGCAGCAGGAAAATCAGAATTGAAGGGAGACTTTGATGTCCTTGGACTGCAGGAGAACAGGGGGCAAGCCAGCAAGCCCGTGCAGTCACCCAGGGTTAGATGAGAGGGTCCAGTACTTCCTCGGCTGGGCAAAGATCAGCAAGAAGCAGGGTAGCTCATGAAGGCAGATAGCAGTCTTTCTTGGAAAGCAGTCCAGCAGTGTGAATCTCCTTGTAGCACAGCAGTTCTTACTTCAGGCAAAGTTCTTTTCAGGGTCCAGTAGTGTACTGATTTGTGGGGTCAGAGACCTAGTCCCACCTAATTTAATTTTATTGACCTCAGAAGGATTAAAGGCCGATTGAACACACCAGAGTTTAAACCTGTGACCATGAGGTCAGACACAGGCCCTTACAGTGGATGCATTAGTCCACTAAGCCACCAGATGTACAGAGGCACTCTATAAAGTATGTGTGCAATCTACATACACAGTAACACAAGGAAAACACCACAAAAAGACTCCACACCTTTTTATGAAAATAGAGAATATTTGTCTGAGTAAAATGAGACCAACACAACAAACTGTAAAAGTGGAGATATTAATTTTTAAAGAAGAAACCAAAAATAGTGCTTAAATGTCAATAGCGCTAAAAAGTTACTTGACGTTGTGCTAGACCAGGCTAAATCCAAAGTTCAGGCCGAACATGATGTAGAGCAGACTGGCTACAAGACTCACGCAGAGCCCGCTCATGGAGTGCTTTGAATGGAGCAAAGTGTCACCGACGAGGAGCAATGCAAAGGTAATGTGTTGGTTCAGATCCACACAGTCAGGTTGATGCATCTGTGTTGAGTCTCAGAGTCATGTCCTATGTCTGCATCAAACTCCACTGAGATGAAGGCAAAGAGCAATTGTGGAGCTGTGCAGATTATTGTTGTTGGCCCGCGCAGCCTGTAGAACCGCTGTCATTCAGCAGCCTCTGCATCAGTGTTGAATGGCTATGCATCAGTTCTGATCAGAGCAAAGGTGACGATGCATCAGTTTTGTAGTAAAACAACTGCAGTCCCCATGTCTGAGGGCCAGGACTGGAGGGAGCACCTTAGGCAAGGGTAGGACTCACAGATGGCAGAGTGCAGCAGGAAAATCAGAATTGAAGGGAGACTTTGATGTCCTTGGACTGCAGGAGAACAGGGGGCAAGCCAGCAAGCCCGTGCAGTCACCCAGGGTTAGATGAGAGGGTCCAGTACTTCCTCGGCTGGGCAAAGATCAGCAAGAAGCAGGGTAGCTCATGAAGGCAGAGAGCAGTCTTTCTTGGAAAGCAGTCCAGCAGTGTGAATCTCCTTGTAGCACAGCAGTTCTTACTCCAGGCAAAGTTATTTCAGGGTCCAGTAGTGTACTGATTTGTGGGGTCAGAGACCTAGTCCCACCTAATTTAAGATGCATATCATGTACAGTGCTCAGCTGATATTTCAGTTACATTTTTTTCTAAAGCAGCTCAAGAATCCAAGAGCATGCATTCAGCTCAGTTGCCGAACGGATGTGTATGCGACATGGAAGTGCAACAAAGTCTGAGCAGCCAGGACATATTGATATGAGGTTAGGCAAAGGTCTCTGAGCAGGGGCTAAGCCTGCCCTGTCCTATTATTGACAGGCAAGTGTCCATGCAGACATCCAAGGGCAAGACGACCTCTAGCACTCCTTGCAGATTCTCTTGGAATCTGCTGGTGAGTACAAGTAATATGTGTCACTGGTGCCAATCATCTTTAATAGCAATGTTGAGCTTCTTAAAAGACACTTAAATGGCAAGGACTTTATTTGGATGCAAAACACATCACAATTAGCCTCCATTTATTAACTACTTTTCACCCTTATTGTTTTTTTTTTTTAATCTACTGGATTTCTCTTGAACGTGGCCCTTTCTTCATGGTCATCCCCAGACTTCTTGCCTTTTCCCTTTACCTTTTACTGAATTCACTTTTGTTAGCTTTAGGAATCTTAGCACTTTACCACTGCCGACCTGTGCTAAAGTGTGTGTGTTTTTTCCCTATAACATGATAACATTGACTTATTCACACTAGGCATGTTTAATTACTTTTAAGTCCTTAGTAAAGTGCACTACCTGCACCCAGGACCTGTGAATTAAATGCTACCAGAGGGCTTGCAGCACTGATTGTACCACCCATGGCATTAGCTCTTCAAACATGGCTCAGGCCTCCACGGCAGAGTCCGGGTGTGCAGGTTTAAACTGTCATGTCAACCTAGCAAGTTCACCCTCTTACAGGTCCTAACCTTTCTTCTTAATACATATATGTCAACCCTCGGGTAGGCCCTGCATGGCTTCAAGGGCAGAGTGCAGTGTATTCAAAAAGTTGGACATGTACTTTTTAGTTTTACATGTTTAGGTAGTAACAAAAACACTTACATTTGTTTTTGATTACTGCATGGCCCATCTGTCCTATAGGTTAACATTGGGATTACTTAATACATTTTATAAGTATAATTTCCAATTGGGAAGAGATGGGACACCCAAGTTGGGTGTCTCTAGAATCACAATTTAAAATCACAACTTATGGTGAAGTCAGGTTTCAAATTGTAATGTCTAAAAATGCCTCTTTTAGAAAGTTGGCATTTTCTTGCTTTAAATCATAAAGGGCCACATGTACAAAGCCTACTTGTGACTAGAAAAATGCTTTTTGGAATGTACAAAACCCAAATTGAGATTCTGTAACTTGTTACCAAATCGCAATTTGGGTTTTGTGATTCGGTATTAGGAAGGGGCTTGTTCAGGGCATCCCTTCCTAATACTGAATCTGAATGGTATGTATGATTGTTTTGTGACCATGAATGTGGTCACAAAAATAATCAGAGTTAGCCCCAATTTCAAACTGGTGTTAACCATTCGCAAAGGAGAAGGAGTCCCCTTTGCGAATGCATGTGAAAACGCATCCCATTTTCCTTTAAGGAAAACGGGCTTTGTTTAAAAAAAATGATTACTTTATTTAAAAGCAATCACAGACATGATGGTCTGCTGACCCCAGCAGGCCAACATCCCTGGGAGTTTTGGGATTCCCATAGGGTCGCAAATTGTGACCCACCTCATTAACATTAATGAAGTAGGTCTATTTGCGACACACCGCGAATCGCAAAAGAAACTCAGTAGAGTTTCTTACATTTGGAATTGTGATTTCCTAATTGCGATTCGCATGGAATCGCAATTAGGAAATCGCAATTCCAAATGTTCATACAAGTGGCACCTAGTGTCTCCTGTCTGCCTCTGAATGCACATCTGGGCGGATGACAGCTGGACTTGTGCTTTCCCTCCAGATAGCCACACACCAAGGGAGCTTAGGTGTGTCTGAATGGCCATCTCCATGTTGACGCCCCATCCTGGGCAGGATGGGTGGGAGGAGCTGACACTTACACCTTAATGGGCTGTGTTCTGAGTTGCCCTAACAAAGGGCTGCATGCACAACCCCCTGTACTGTTTCTGGATTCAGGGCAGGAAGGACCAGTACTTTGTGCACTCTCTTTGAAGTCTCCTCCACTTCAAAGGCACCACTAGGTATAATTAATGGACCTCTGACCCTACCACCTCAGTACACTTCTGGAACTGGGAACATTCTGCCAGGAAGAAGGATTGCTGTGCTGCTGAAGGGACTGTCAACCTGCTGTATTCTACTGGACTTTGCTGTACCTTTGCTTTGCTGTGCCTGCCCTGCTGACTGCTACTCTCCTTGTCAGTGAGTGAGAAGGACTGGCCCTGCATCTCTACATCCCCAGAACCAAAGTGACTCCAACGGTTTGATGGGCTGACTCATCAAAGACTTTGTTGAACTCTGTTACAGCTTTTGGACTCAGACACTGTAAGTCCTACCCTGCCAAGTGGTGCCAATCCGGTCCTGGGCCCTTGGACGTGGGTTCTGCAGCTGTCTCTACAGAAATCCATGCATCACATCACTGCGCGGATCAGAACTGATGCATCTCTCCTTGACATCAACATATCACTTCTGCTGCTGAGGACAGAGACATTGCAACACCAACTGAGCGCCCAGAACTGGTGCATCGCCCTCAGTCCTGACGCATTGACTTCGCATCTCCGGCTGCGCAGCTCGACGACGATGCATCCCCTTCGTCGCAAAGGGATCGCTGCCACACTGCTGTTCCAGGACATTGCATTAACAACTGGGCATCAACAACTGGGCGGCTCAATGATGACGCATCCCTGACTGCGTGGATCAGAACCGATGCATCACCTTTGCATCATCCCCTCACTTCTCGATGTCAAAGCAACCCTCCAAACAAGGTACTTTGTCACAGGGACAAGGTTGATTCTTGTAGCAAGCCCCGGGTCCATCAGAGTCAGGCTGAACTTTTAGATTTACTCTGGTCTAGCATGCCCAAATAGGCCTTGCTGGCACTTTAAGCTTCTAAGAACTATATTTGATGACATTCTTTAAAAATTCATATCTCTACTTCTGCCATTTGCATTTTGTTGTTTTGATCTTGTTTTGTTCATTAATTTAAGCTCTATTTGTTAGACCTGACAGCCTTAGGGTGGTCACCCCTAACTTTGTCCCTGCCTCCTCCACTTTTTGGACACTGTTTTTGCTTGTTTTAGGGCTCTTCGCACTTTATCACTGCTAACCAGTGCTAAAGTGCATATGCTCTCGCCCTTAAAACATCTTGACATTGGTTTATACCCAATTGGCTTATTTAATCTATTTGTTAGACCCCTGTAAAGTGCACTACATGTGCCCAGAGCCTGCAGATTAAATGCCACTAGTGGGCCTGCAGCACTGCTGTGCCACCCACATAAATAGCCTCTTAACCATGCCTCAGGCCTGCCATTGCAAGGCCTCGGTGTGCAGTTTCACTGCCACTTTGACTTGGCATTTAAAAGTACTTGCCAAGCCTTAAACTCCCCTTTTTCTACCTATAAGTCACGCCTAAGGTAGACCCTAGATAACCAATAAGGCAGGGTGCTATGTAGATAAAAGGCAGGACATGTACCTGTGCAGTTTATATGTCCTGGTAGTGTAAAACTCCTAAATTAGTTTTTACACTGCGGTTAGGCCTGCTCATTTCATAGGCTAACATTAGAGCTACCCTCATATACTGTTTGAGTGGTAGATTCTGAACGGAAAGGAGTAGCAAGGTCATATTTGGTATGAGCAGAATGGTAATACAAAATCCTGCTGGCTGGTGAAGTTGGATTTAATAGTACTATTTTAGAAATGCCACTTTTAGAAAGTGAGAATTTCTCTGCACATAACTCCTTCTGTGCCTTACAAGTCACATCTGGCTGACTTAGTTGACAGCTCCCTTGTGCATTCCACTCAGACAAACCCCAAACACAGGATGCTCAGTCTCACTTGCACACATCTGCATATTGAATGGGTCTTCCTGGGATGGGAGGGTGGAGGGCCTGACACTTACATGTCAAAGGACAGTAGCCTGCTCTCACACAAAGGACTGCCACACTCCCTACTGGGACCCTGGCAGACAATATGGAACTGAAAGGGGACCTTGTGGCTTGTAAGCCACTCTTTGAATTCTCCCCACTTCAAAGGCACATTTGAGTATTCAAGCAGGGTCACTGACCCTGCCAACTCAGACACTTCTGGACAAGATACCACTGGTGAAGAATCTCTGAACGAGAACCTGCAACTTGCCAAGAAGAACTGCCTGGCTGCCCAAAGGAGTCACCTGGACTGCTTTTCCGAGAAGGACTGATGCCTTGTTGTTGCCCTGCTGCCTTGCTGCTCTCTGGCTGTGCTGAGAAGTGCTCTCCAGGGGCTTGGATAGGGCTTGCCTCCTGTTCCCTGAAGTCTCAGGACCAAAAAGACTTCATTCCTTCAAAAGAACTCCTAGTGCAGCAAAAATCGACGCACAGCCTGCAAGAAACTAAGCACAGCCTGCAAGAAACGATGCACAGCCTGCACTGCGGTGAGAAAAACACCACACGCTGAACCAGATTGATGCAGCCCGACTTTCCGAAGAGGAAACAATGCAGTGCCAGCATTGCGACTGCAAATTCAACACATGGCCCACTGGATCAACGCAAAGCCGAGCCTGAACGACACAGCGCAACTTCCTAAGAGGAATCGATGCAGCGTCCGGCATGTGGCAGAAATTTCCAGGCAACGCACGCCAGATTGACGCAGCCCCTGTGACTCAGTTTTAGACGCCCACGATTTCAACGCCACGTCCCCGGGGCTCTCAAAAACCCCACAACCCAAAGAGGATCCCAATCTCTGTGCCGTAAATCGATGCCCAGCCTGCCCTGCATGAAAACTCAATGACGCATCATCCGTGTGAGCCATAAAAATCGACGCACACCTCCCTGTTTTCCAGGTAACTCCTCCTCTGCAGTCCCTTGCGAAGAATTTGAACGCAAACCAGGTACTTTGTGCTCTTTAAATCATTTTCTAAGTGATATTTCAACATGTACTTATTGAATCTTAATCGTTTTGACCTGCATTTATCCAGATCAATATTATATAGTTTTCTAAACACTGTCTGGTGTATTTATGTGGTGTTATACAGTGTTATTGCATGATTTATTGCACAAATACTTTACACATTACCTTCTAAGTTAAGCCTGACTGCTCGGTGCCAAGCTACCAGAGGGTGGGCACAGGATAATTTGGATTGTGTGTGACTTACCCTGACTAGAGAGAGGGTCCTTGCTTGGACAGGGGGTAACCTGACTGCCAACCAAAGACCCCATTTCTAACACTATTGTTCTAAACAGGTGTGGATTATTTTTGTGTGTGATATTTTCACTGTTTACTGTGTTAAATGTTGTACAAATACTTTACGCATTGTCTCCTACGTTAAGCACGCCTGCTCTGTGCAAAGCTACCAGATGGTGAGAACTGGTTAATTTACAGTGTGTATCTGGCTTCCCCTGACTAGGATTGGGTTCCTGCTTGGACAGAGTGCACACCTCTGCCAACCAGAAACCCAATTTCTAACAATGTCCTTTGATGTTGTTTCACTGGGATATCTTATTGAAATATTATGCCTTTCAGGCCATGAGGCATTCATGCACTTTTGCTCTACAAATAATCATAACACAACATAATGAGACAGAACATACTGATCTGGCAGTCAGTCACACTCTGCACAGAGAGTGGATGTTAGGGTTTAAAAAACCCTGTGGTAAGGAGTTCTCCTATTCTCCTGTAAGGTAAACTAAGTTGTGTTAGTAAGAAGGAATCATTTTGCATGGAAGCTACGTACAATTGACGTTAGCCCCTCTCCAAGAATAATTGCCTAATGGGTAATTTCGGTGGCAATCAGGGCCAAATCTGTAATAACTGTTTCATTGCTGATCGTCAGAAAAAAAGAGATGTGCAAAAATCGGTTGATTTAGTTTTGTGTGATTATGCCAAATTTCAGAAAAATTAAGTGAAATTATTTCTTGCATCCTTTTCAGACGCGAGGATGTCTTTCATGCTAAAAATCCAAGTGCTGCGAAGACCAGCTGCTCATTTTCTGGCAAGTCCCATTGTTTTCATGTTATCGCGATAGGATTTTTGCACAAATTACAATTAATTACATCACCAGGTGTAATCTCGCAATTTCAGGACTTTTGCACAAAACAAGCTTAATGCAAAATGTCAAAACGTTCGTTAAATTATGCGGCATAACCAAATTGTACTCAGACCTAGAGTATAAGGCTTTATCAACTGTGCTGTCATATGGGAAATTTCACAAACTGAAGGGTGCCTGTGGCTGAATTTCTTCTTTCAGGTCTGGGGATATATTATGCATAATGCCTCAGTGGCGCGCATGGAATATGAGCTCGCTTTGTTTGCACTATGGTAGCAGGTAAGGGACCGTAGACGCTTGTGCAGCCCAGTCTGTGATTATAATAGCCCTGGTGCGCATGTATAATGGAAGGGCCACAGCATAATCACTTTGCTTATGCCCCTGCATACTTTTATGGCCCCCAAACCCCCTAGGCGCAGTGCAGCTTTATGACAGGGCACACTATCCCAGTATGTCCCAGATGCACATTTTGAAAGGTGCGCCATAGCACAAATTAGTAACACGTGTCCAGTGGCATAACAAAACTTGAGCCCCCGCCCCACCCCCCTGCAAAGTACCTGGTGCGGGGGCCCTTCCCCACTGGACCCAGTCAGGGGCCTGCTGCCCGTGCCCAGTATACTGCCTTGGATCTCGGGGATCCCCGCACCGCCCGGGCGGCGGGGGCCTTTGTTAGGCTACTGAGCGTGTCTTATGTATAATACAGACAATAGTGTTTGTAGGGCACAGAGGAATCTCTGCTTTGTTATTACAAATATCACTTGCCTAGAGTCATTCACAGTAAACAAGGCAACTTGCCATCTGTTTTGGAAGAAAGATTGATTCGGCCTCACATATTATTTTTCTTAACAGGCTCCTTTTACCTTCACTGCACAGGGCAAGGTTAACGTTGAAACTCATTTATTATTTCCCATTCGCCCAAGCTTTGACATTTTAGACCGGCAAATAATTCCGTATGTCGCCTATGGATGCTGATCTTAACACACAATGAGAAGCGACAATCTCTAGATGAGAAGAAGTCTATGTTTTTTCTGATACTAAATGCAAAATAATTGTTATCATCAAATAAAAACTAGTTTACTCTTTTAGGCACTGTTATATGCCTTAACTTGACCAATATTCAATGAAAACATACTAATGTGCATTTAAACCACCATGCCTTTGCAGATAGAAGCTCAGGTTTGGTTAGATGTGATGCTTATCCTATTTAGCGAACCCAATCTGACATTTAAATGTATGCAATATAAATAAATCCCATTTTACACTTTACGCAAAATCTGCAACCGCTGTGTCTCGGTAGTCTTCCCAGAATTACAGAATTACATCTTAATTGTACAAACATTATGTTCACACTTTGGTATGAATTAATTAGTATAATTAGGCAGCTGCCTAAAATATTAGTCTGTGTGGCTTAAAAACAGTCATACATGCGATATTTTATGGCATGCTGTATGTTATTCATAAAAATGGAATATGTTTCAGTTAGTTCAGTTTATCACACATACATAAGTACACCTCTATTTCCATATATATATATATTCATGCATAGTAGGTAGCTATAGTTAGGACCTAGTTTCTATAGAAAAAGTGCCTTTTGTTTTCTAATGACTTTGGCACCATTTGATGAATCTTGATGAAAATTTCCAAGAAAATACGATGCTCAAGTCAGTATCTATATGAAACATTTTGGGATGATCCGTCAAGCGGGGGATGAGAAAAAGGGGGACCCCAAAACGCTTTTCCCCAATTTATTCATCCATAGGGATTTTGAACAGAAATAGCGGCCGAACCACTGGACGGATTTACACCAAATTTGGAAGAAGGCTTTTTCCTTGTCCAAAAAGTGACCTGTTTGTGATTTGGTGTGAATCTGTTCATTGTTTTTTTAGGAAAAACAAAATTTGTGTATATAGGGATGCGGATCCTCCTCGAATCCTGGGGAAAAACAAGGCCCTGATTGGCAGGCCGCAACCTGGCAGAATAGTTGCAGGCACCATTTTGTTTCTCGCATTCCATGGGGGGGGGGTTGGAAAAAACTGTCTAAAAACCATATAAGGGGTCAGGATACATGTATTCTAACCCCATATGAAACATGAAGGGGTCCCTTAGGGGCAAAAAAATGCCAATTGTTCTGATTATGGCTGATCCACGGATCCAAAGATCCCCCTTGATTCTCCTCGGATCCCTCTCAGACCCTCCTTGGATCCTGGGGAAAATCAAGCCCCTGAGTGGTTAGCAGCAACATGACAGAAATACTAAAAGTGTGCATTACATAAATCATAGAAGTTCACTGAAAATAAAAAAGTTCACAGGGACATTAGAGTTAGGTTCATGTTTTATCCATACAGAAATTCAGCACTCATAGTTAAACTTATAGTTATACATATGTGAAGAAACTATAACTGGTGCCAGAAAGTAACTTTGGGCAACGAGTTATAGTTTTTTAACATAAGTATAACTATAAATATAACAAGTATAAATATAACTGCTGAATTTCTATGGTTTTGTATGGGTGAAATGTAAACCTAACTATCATGTCCCTGTAATCTTTGTTTTTTTTAGTGATATACATATATAAGTACATATACATATATATACATATATATATAAAACCTAGTGACAGTCGCCACTAGGTAGTTATAGTTAGGGCGTATTTTCTATTGAAAAAGCATTTTTTGACTTACCCTTGTCTTTGGCGCCAGTTAATGAATCTTCAGAAAATTTCCCAAATTAATTTGACACTCACTTCAGCTGCTGTCTGGAAAGTTTCGGGGTGATCCGTTAAGCAGGGGCTGAGAAACAGGGGGGACCCAGAAAGCATTTTCCCCTATGCATTTTTTCATAGGGTTTCTGAACACGACCACAGAATGAACTGCTGGACGGAATCACACCAAATTTGACACAAAGGTAGCTCTTGGTCCATAAAAAACCCTTTTTGTTATTTAGTGTAATTCTGTTCAGTAATTTGGGAAATATTATAGAAAAAACACATTTGCCTATATAGGGACGCAAAGTCTCCCCAACCTCTCCTGATCTTGTGCTGAGATCTGATTTCTTTCCAACACTTCAACCAGGATGTGTTGGCAGCCATCTTGGGACTTGGCTTCGGAGAGTCCCAGAAAAAACATAAAAAAGGAAAAGGGTGCAGGGAAGTGACACCCTGACCCCTTAGCTCTGGTTCCCCGCCAGGGCATAAAAACATTTTTTTTTAAAACATTTCACCAAAAATCACAACGGATCCGTGAATCCATCAAAAATAAGCATGGGCTCCCATGCTTGTTTTGTATAGAGCCCCCGGGTGGGCAGGGTCCTTAGAGCATTTTTTTTTAAAAGGAGGGGGCACCCGTGTCTCCCTCCTAAGGCTCATTGAGCCACGGGGACCACCAACTCCCCTTTGCTTTATCTTTAATAATGGATGGGGGCAGTGCAGACCTCTCTCCTTAGTTTCTAAGAAGCCCAGGGACCACCCCCTTCGAGGGGCTTTTTTTGAATCAGGGAGGGGGGACGCATGGCCACCCTGCCGGGCCATATATCGCCCAGGGACCACCACCTCCTCAGGGCTGTCCCATGCTCAGAAAGGAGAGGGCCACACAGCCCCCCACTTGGAGCCAATTGGGCTGATCTTTGGACCATTAATCAGCTCACAAGACAAGTTTACCATTGCAGGGCCACTGCTAATGCAAGCATCTATTAACAAATCATCCCCAGTGTGTGAAAATAATCTAAATGCAGAAACCCGTGAGGAAAAATGTACACTGCCTCACATTGTACTTTTGTGTTTCCATATACATATACAGATATATATATAGTTATACATAGAAACAAATATATATATATATATATATATATATATATATATATATATATATATATATATATATATATATATATCATCAGTGATGTCACTGACCATGTCATGAGTGATCTAATATGTGAGGTCTTGAGCAGTGCATTGCGGTGGTGTAAATTATAGATAGCTCAGGTAACTATAACTGTTGAATTTCACTGGCTTTGTAGAAGTGAGATGTGATCCTAACTATAACATCCCCATAACCTTTGTTTGTTCAGTGAATTTGTAAGTTTTTTTTTCATGCTATTCCTAACAATAACATCCGTGTAACCATTGTTTTTTCAATGAATTTCTAAGTTTTTTTTCAATGTTGTTTCCTAACTATAACGTTCTTGTACCCTTTGGTTTTTTTAAGTGAACGTCTAGGATTTTTTAAATTTTATTTCATAACTGTATCCACTAACCTTTGATAGTCAGTGTGTGAGAGAGTGCATAGATGTCTTAGTAGGTCTGTGAGTGGGTGTGAGAGTGTCTGAGTGGCAGTCGCGGCTGGAGGGAGGGAAAAGTGGTGGGACGTTGAGGCACGTGTCGGGGGTTAGTGGAAACAACAACAAAAATATAATAATTTTTTTAAAAAACTACCTTTCTCACTGCACTGCGCCGTTCTGATCCGCTCCCCTCGCTGCCACTACTTGCAGGCACAAGCTAACAGCCTGCCCTGCGGCCAAGACTAACGCTGCTTTCATGCTGCTGGCAGCATGAAGCGCGTTAGGATTGGAAGAAGCACCCTGGGTAAGCACTCTGTCAGAGTAGAAGTCAGCTTGCTGTCTCCAACCCCGCAACACAGTGTGGGGATGGAGAGAGCCTAGTGTGCATGTGTGTTTGGCCGGCCCGAGATGTCTGGCAAAACATACATGCACACTGAGGGGAGTGTTGTGCACTTCCCCCAGGTCCCTATCACACCCCACGGCCCGCCCCTTTTACAACAAACCCATAATAAACACAGTTTAATATGGTTTTGTTGTAAAGGTTTAGCAGCTGCTGCTGATGGAGGGGGGGCAACGCTCCTCCGCCATAGCGGAGGAGCTTCCCCCTGCTGAGTGGGTCTGTGAGTGGGTGTGTGAATGCCTGAATAGGTCTGTGAGTGGTTGCGTGAGTCTCTGAGTGTGTCTGTGAGTGAGCACATGAGTTTCTGACTGGGTCTGTGAGTCAGTGCATGAGTTCCCGAGTGGGTCTGTTGAGTGGGTGTGTGTTACTGAGTGGGTCTGTGAGTCAGTGTATGAATCTCTGAGAGGACCTGGGAGTGGGTGTGTGAATGTGTGACTGGGTGTATGAGTATGTAAGTGGGTTTGAGTGGGTGCATGAGTGTCTGAGTGGGTCGGTGTTGAGTACATAAGTCTCTGAGTGGGTCTGTGAGTAGGTGCATGAGTGTCTGAGTGGGAGTCTGAGAGTGTGTGTGAGTGGGTCTATGAGTGTAAGTGGGGTGTCTCAGTAGCTGCGTTAGTGACTCGGCCACAAAGTAACTGCACCTGCCCATTTATCCAAGAAGATTCCACAGTTTTGCACAAAATGTCTATCCAGCTGAAGTACTTTCTACTGGTTAGATAGTAAGTGCTACCTCGTTGGGTATATGTCCAGTGTGTTTTTTACACTATGGCTGCATAATGGATCATGAGGAAATGTCTTCAGCGACCTTGTGTGAGTTTGGTAATGTGACTGTTCCTTGTGCATCTTTCTCCACAATTCTGTGATAACATGAATCCTCCTGTGGAGAGGCCAATGAGACTACAAAAACATAAATCTCCCCCAAACCAGGGCCCTTCCTCTTAGTTATATAACATAAGTGTTTCATTCTTTGGTAGCCTCATATTCCTTGGCATCAAAAACGCGCCAACAAAATCAGAGGCAAATGCACTGAGGGGCCCTGTCCATCATCCTGGCAACAGGCGGATAGAGCTTTGCATACTAATAAGGTGGACAGGGTGGGGCCAAGTGGGCCAAGATTCTAGGCGATTCCCACATTTTCATACTCAAAGCAATTTAAAGGGAGAACCATGGACTTTGCTCTCACCAGGAGAGGATAAGAAAGAACCCACTCCTCACAGTCATGTACAGATTGAGCTCCAATAGATCAAAGATGCATTCACCTCCACAAAGGATTTCAGATTGTTTTTCAATATGGAATCACCGCGTAAACACATTGGCTTTGCCTTCATCAAGCCCAGGAGCTAGGACCATTTGTCCTTTCCAGAAGTGGAGCTTCAACTGGGGCACCTGCTATGTTTATATTTGTAAGTGCATCCTGTTGAGGTTTAATTTCTTAGTTAGTTAATTCAGTGCTACCTCGTTGGGTAAATGTCCAGTGTCCAGGAGGGGAGCTGTGTGGTCCCCCTCCCCTGGCCGATTTCAGTCCCGGGGACCCTATAATCCAGGGCCCTCCAGTATTCAATGGGGAGGGGGACCATGCAGCCCCCTTCCCCTGGCTGATTTTGGCCCCAGGGACCCCATCTACCAGGGCCCACCACTATTCAATGGGTGACATGGACCATGCAGTCCCCCTCCCCTGGCTGATTTTGGTCTGGTGGAACCCCATCCAGTGGGCCCTGGCCATGTCTCCTGGGTGCATTCCAGGGCACCCAGTGTGCAGTGGGACTGTAGGGGGCTTCAAGGCCACCACTGTCCCAACCGGCTCCCCGTGGGAAATGGCATTGCTCCTGCACACAGGGAGCTCCTGAACATGCAGCTCCCTGTGTCCAAGAGCAATGGTTTTGCCCCTTTCCCTGTCCACATGTCTGTGGGCAGGGAAAGAGATGAAACCTTCTCTTCCAGCGAGCAAGAGCACTGTGACACCTCTCGCTCACTGGAAGCAGAGTGTTTACTCTGACTTGGAGTGAGCTGTCAAAGCTCCTGCCAACTCAGAGCAAACAGCTATGTCCTGGGGTTCGTTACCCCGGACATAGCAGGATCGGGCCCTGGGGGAGTGACGGTCCTCCAGGGCCATTACTGGCTCCAGGGAGGTGGGGGTCCCCAGTGCCGGGAGTACATTATTTGGAACCCTCTAGCGAAGTGGTGATCGCTGGGACCACCCCCATTTCATAGTTATACTATTTTGCCCTGGAAAGGTTGTGGTACTTGGGGCACAGGGGCCGTGCGGCTGCCCCACATACCATTCTCGGCTGAAGCCGAGTCCCAAGATTGCTGCCAACACTTCCTGGTTGAAGTGTTGGCAGCCAATCAGAGCTCTGCATTTCCCTGCACAAGCTTGTTTTTCTTTGCAAAGTAGTCAGGAAGGATCCGCGGCCCTGGATATACAAATTTGGATTTCCTTAAATTTCTTAACAACCACTGAACGGATTTCCAATAAATAACAGAAAGCACAATCTGTAGATCGAAATCTAGCTTTCTGCCAACTTTACCGCTGTTCAGGTTGTAATCGTGTTCAAAACTCTTATGGGAATTAACATGGAAACACACATTTTTTGACCCACTCCCCCTTTTGTCTCGGTCCCCCGCTTGACAGACCTCCCAAAACTTTAATTGCGCAACAAGATTTACTGCCACACTTTTTTTGAATACATTTTGTGAAGATCCGTCGAACGGCACCAAAGATGGAAGCAAGTCACAAAATGCTTTTCCTGTGGAAACGTCTTAACTCTAAATACCTACTGGCCAGTATGTAATATAATGTATATACACATGGGAAGGGTTAAAACTTTCTCCTTTATTCACCAAAACCTGGAGACGTGTTTCGGCCCAGCTGGGCCTCGGTCACTTGACCTTAATATACATGGTTGCCTATATATAGGCAAGCAAACATAAAAACATGAAAACAGTAAAGTACACCAAACTGTGAACAAGGAGACGTCATATTGAAAAGGAGCAAAACACACCGTAGTGTGTGAGCATAATTATTCTACTCACATAAAAAACCTTGGGTTATTCTTGTGAATTCGAAGTTGTTTTTCGTGACACTGCCGCTACTGCAGCTCTGGCTGTGACTACAGCGTTACTTGCACGAACTATAAGCCTTCCCGACACTTGTCTTAACTTACTAGGCTGACACTTGTTGTATGTGCCTCATAGTAGGAAATGTGCGGTACCAGCTGAGCCCATGCAGTGAAGTTGTCTGACTCCATTATGCCTTGGAGGACTTCCACTGGAAGTGTCACCCAGCTAAATGAGTGTGGCACCGACCAAGACCTGAGCCTCTTCAATAGGCCGCATTAGGGGGAATAACAAACATTTAATTGCCTAAACAGCCAGCCCTTTGAATGCTCTGATCTCCTGAGCTACCACTTTTTGGATTTGCCTGACAGCACAAAGAGCGAAACCAGTCTAGAATAAGGAGGCAGTGGCACTGCAAGCATACATCTGGCTTATGGAAAAGATCTTCTAATTCCCTAACTTTGTCAAACTACCACCTATCAAACAAAAGAACAAGGGTAACAACACAATCTGGCACCAGTGTGAACCTACAGAATTATTGCCGTAAAGGATCAGTGGTTCACAGAGGCTTCCCGTCCCAGAGGTGAGAAATAGGTGGGGAGGAGGCTCTCAATAGTGGTATGGGGGCATACAGGTAAGAGGACACATTTCCCCTTCAAGCATGCGGGTTCCCTAACCCACACTTACTCATGTCTCTGGGGGGTAGATTTGGCTACAGGATTTGAAATTGGCAACTGGAACCAGATACTATTGATGGCGACACAGTATTTTCCAACACAAGACCTGTACTTTTCAAATGCATTCCAAACTAGTTAAAGGACCAGTTCAGTGTTTATGATTTCACATTGCAGGTGGGGTACCTAGATTTATCTAGGGGAGAGGTTGTGCTCCAAGGATTTTGCAAACAAGATCCTGATTTAGGCAAAATGGCAGCACAGAGGGATGCAAGAGAATGCAAGAAATCGTTTTCTAGAAAAGCGGTTCCCAGACAATCATCAACAAATAAACCTGATGAAGGTCAATTACTTAAAGATAAACTGAACACACTTGAGAAACTTTCAAAAAGTTAGATATTGAAGTGGTGGGTGGGAACCTCCCTACAGAATTATATGGATGCCAACATTATCACAAGAGGTTTATGTATCTACGCCCTCATATGAGTCTCCTAACCCTAAGATGTTGGAGGAGTGGTCCGAGAAATGAAACAGAAGCTCTAGGACCATGCAGAAGATTCTAATCAAATATGCATGGTCCAATAGAACGAAAAACTTAGACGAGATTGAAACTTCACAAGAGGAATTAAAAGAGTGCGGAAACCAGGAAAGTATAGACAAATTAATTAAGGAGATGAACATCAGGCTGGAAAAAATTGAGGTTGATATAAGAAGGGAAAAGTAGAGAAAATATAGTTGTGACTGTGATGACTATGAGCAAGGTGGAATTTATACCTTCAGCATGAATATGACAGCACAAATAGTGTGTAAGCACACTCTAAAGGTTCCCCTACGGTCTACCACACAACTATTTCTGAGAAAGGTTCAGGAGACGAATTTACCGTGACCTCAGATGTGACTGAGGCCAGTGTATCAGAAAAAGGAGGAAAAAAATGACCAACAACTTTATTAAAGCAGTACTGCCTCCTGCGAAGGGGGCAGATGATTCCACAGTCAGACAATGTTAACCAGAGAAGAAACAGAGGCAGAAAAAGGGGAGCAAGAGGGTGAGGAGCAGGAGGAAGAGGAAGAAGAGTACAAAACAGAGACAGAACAGACAGCGAGAGCATGGCAGAGGGCCAAATAGTTGACTAATACAGAACTCTCAGTAATTTCAACCAGGCCTGTCCTTTTGCCCTTCGAATAATGTTAACTATGTGGAAAGTCGGATTGACCTGTTCCGACTTGTGACAAAATTCAAGTTAAAAAAGAGCAGTGATATTGATTTGCTTGGGACCCTGCGTGAATTAAATCAAGGAGAATTCACCTTGGGCAATGTGAAGGATCCTATTCTCCTATTAGATGAGTTAGGCATCACAGATGATAAATCAGCCCTCACTAAATTTTAAACCACCTCTGTTTTCACACTGCAGTTGCCTTTTGATATGATAGGTACTTTCCATAACAAAACTATTAGATATCTGAAAAAACTATAACACTGGCAACAATACATTATGCACAATATCACCAGAGCACAACATCAGGCATTAGAGAAGCCAGCTGAGCTGCGGACCCCAATGTTATGATCAGGCCAGCAGACAAAAGGGGCAACATTGTTATCCTTCCCAGGGAACAATATATAAGAGAGGCCATCAGGCAACTCAATGATAGAGAGTGCTACCCCCATATGCAAGCAAGAGCGCATTCAAACTGTTATCACATTTTGAGCCGAATTGTATTACCTCAAAAAAGATTATCCTCAACTCTCTGTCTTTTATCTCCTCCCGAGGATACACAACAGCAGTACTGGCACCCCCCCCCCCCCCCCCCCGGATGTCCCATAGTGTCCTGAAGAAACAGTAGCTTGGACAATACTTCCAGGTATGTTGATTTCTTTCTGAGTTACTTTGTTTCCACATTTTCCATATTTGGAGATACTAAGAGATTTCTCCAAAGGATGGAGGGCATTCAATGGCAGGAACGCTTTATCCTGATGACCTTGAATGTATGCTCATTATATACTGCATTCCAGTACTCGATGGCCTCCAAGCCTGTGTATATTTTCTATGAGCAAGACTCATTTATGTACTGCAGCATACCAAAATGTTGGGGGAGATGATTGATTTCTGTCTTAAAAACAACATATTTATGTTCAATTGCAATATCTACCACCAGTTTAGGGGGGCAGCAATGGGGCCGCAAAGTTGTTTCTGGGCTGGTGGCAAGAGCAGGTATCCATCACCAAAGACACAGCACAGGATATGAAAAATTCCATCTTCTGGTTCAGTTTTTTCAATTATCTTTTTATCATCTGAAGAGGTACTGCAGAGACTACGGAAGCATTTGTTAATACATTCAGAAGGAATTCCCTCAATTTAGACTTCACCTTTAGTACCAGCAGGACCAGAATAGATTTTCTTGATGTTGTGGTAGAAGTGGAGGGTGATCACCTCACCACCAAACTGTATTGCAAGCCTGCGGCCAGCAACAGTCTTGTCTGTGCCTTCAGCAGCCACCCAGAGACTCTCAAGTGGAATATTCCTTATGGGGATCTGCTGAGGGCTAGAAGAAACTGCAGTTACCAGGAAACTTTTCTTGAGAATCAGGACATCATGTTTGGTAGTTTCAGGGAGAGAGGTTACCCTTAATGGGTCCTCAAGAAGGCAGTGGAAGGAGTTTCTCAGAAGAACAGTGAACTTGTTCTCTTCCACTATAGTTGTGGATGAAGAAGGTGAAGATAAATACGGATACATTATCAACTACAATATCCAGCACAACAGGTAGCGGAGATTCACAGGGGCAACTGGTAAACCCTTTCTACAGCACTGTGGTAGACGTAGACCATACACTTGAGCATAGACCCAGCGTCAGTTACAGAAGGAGTAAATCCTTGAAGGACACTTTGGTCCAAAGTGATATCACCGGTAGAGACACCACAAGATTAAGTAGTCTACAAGGTTTCTTTCCATGTAAGAAATGCAAGGCATGTAGGTTTAATTGCAACAGAACACATGACATAATCCCAACTGCCACATTTTTCACATGTAGCTCTTTGTTGTTTATATTCTCCAGTGCCCCTGCGGTAAACATTCCATATGGAGCCCCATATATCAGGCCAAAAATAGACTTTTAGAGGACATGAGTGCCATTGAAAACAAAGATCCACAGTACCGGATGGCACACCACTTCAATGAGATGCATTACAGTGCCAGAAGCAAAAGGTAATCGTGTTTTGAACCTGAGGCGCCTTGAATCAAGGTATGGCTTTGATCTTGAAATGAAATTCCCAGAGTGTTGGAACACTGAGGAGGAGCTTGGAGTACACCTTGGGGATTAGCTCCCATTGTGCTATGATGTCAGCCTGACTGAATTTATCCTTGTTTTGTATCCTTTGTCTGGTAGTGGTAAACATCTTTTCTCCCATAGGAGGGAAGGAATGGACATACTAACACCACTGATGGATTGCCAGCGTTTGTTCCCTACCCTATTTTGTCATCGCCTCTCCATGCAACAGACACCTAAGACTGAGTTACTCGTTACCACTATGGACTGATTATGCTCACTTTGAGCTAAATCTATGGATCTATACATCTAGGGCTCTTTCTATTGTTATAGGTAGTTGTAGTTAGGACGTAGTTGCTTTAGAAAAATGTGTTTTTACTTACCTATATCTTTGGTGGTGGTCGATGAATCTTCATCAAATGTTTCAAAAAAATTCACTAGTCATGCCAGCTGCTGTTAGGAAAGTTTTGGGGTAATCCATCAAGTGGGGCCCAAGAAAAAGGGGGGTCCAAAACATATTATCCCACATTCATTTTTTCATTGGGATTTTGAACAGCAATAGCACAGTAACCACTGGACAGAATTACCCCAAATTTGGCAGAAATGTAGCTCTTGGTCCGGAAAACGACCTTTTTGTTATTTGGTGTAAATTTGTTCTGTAGATTGAGAGGAATCAAAGAAAATCCAAATGTGCATATATAGGGGTGTGAAGGATTCACAACCCCTCCCGATTTCATGCTGAGATCAGATTGGTTGTCAATACTTCAACAAGGAAGTGTTGGCAGCCATGTTGGGACTCAGCTGAAAAAAGAAGAAAAAAAAAAAGAAAAGGGGCCAGAGTACAGACACCTTGACCCCTCAACTCTGGTGCTGGGGTCTGAGAGGGACTCACCAAGAGCAAAAATGTTTTTTTTTTATTTTCATCATGAGGGGCGGTGGATCTGTGGATCCGGGGAAATATGTATATTTTTATAAATGTAGCGCTGGCTCCCGCGCTCCGTCATTCAGAAGCCCCCGGTAAGCCACCTCCCTAGGGCATTGTTTATTTCAGGGCGGGGGACCGTGGCCCCCACAGCCCCGAGTAGTGCTACTGCCCCATGGCATTTAGCACATTGTATGGGGGAGGCAGTGTTGCCCCCCGCAGCACCAGAGACCACCAGCTACCCAGGACAAACTGTAACAAATAGAAAGGGGGTCTGTTTCAGACCCGAGGGCCCTGGGGACCACCACCTCCCTGGGGCTATTTTTGTGATAGGGGGCCACGCGGCACATTTCAAAGAGCCACTAATGGCCCTGGGGACCACCACCCCCCAGGGCCACTCCTGTTATTTCCTGGGGTACCCACCCCCAGAACAGAGCTGTTTGCTGTGGCTTGGCAGCAGCTTTACAGTTGCCGCCAAGCCACAGCAAACCCTCTGTTCCAATGAAGGGAGAGCTGTCAAACAGCACCCCCTGCATTGGAGAGGAGGTTTCCTCTGTCTGCAGTCTTGCAAAGATGCGGGCAGACACACAGAGGAAACTGCTCTCAAAGAGAGGGAGCTGCTTTAGCAGCCCCCCTCTCTGTGGCAGCAGTGCTGGCTCCCACAGGAGTCAGAGAGCCAGTTCGGACAAGGGGGCCTTCAGGCTCCCCCCGTGGTCCCAAACATTGAGACTGGATGACACCCAGGTTACATGGTCAGGCCTCAGGCGATAGGATCCCCGGGGCTGAGCTCAGCCTTGGAGAGGTGGGTCTTGCGGTCCACTCCCCCCCAAAAAAACAAAATTAGTCTAGGCCCTGGTGGATGTGGTCCCCGAGGCCAAGATCAGCCTAGGGAGTGGGGCCGCACAGCCCACCTCCCCACCAGAAATTACATGTTTAGGCTGTGTTCTGAGGGATGGGGCCCCCAAAGTGAGATCGTCATGGGGAGGGGGGACCACGTGGTCCGTCTCTCCCACAACAAAAAAAAATGTTAGGGCACTCCCCAGGAGATGGGATCCCTACGGCCAAGATCGGCGTGGCCCCTATAAACACCCAACCCCATGCCGTGCACAGCCTTTGTTGTCCGTGGCCAGCCCCTGCAGCCAAACCCTATAACAACCCAACCCCGCACTGGCCTGCTCCTCAGGCCATACCTTCCACTGGGCCCAGAGTAAATATTTACATTTTTTTGGGGGGCTGCGTGACCCCCACTCCCAGGCTGATCGTGGGGGTTCAAGTTATAGTTACCTTAGGGCATAAGTTATAGTTACTTGATGTTAGAAATGGGGTCTTTGGTTGGCAGTCAGGTTACCCCCTGTCCAAGCAAGGACCCTCACTCTAGTCAGGGTAAAGGAGAATCACCCTAATTTAACCCTTGCTCACCCCCTTGCTTGGCACAAGCAGTCAGGCTTAACTTCAGAGTCTAGGTGTAAGGTATTTGTACCAACACACACTGTAACTCTGTGAAAACACTACAAAATGACACAACACAGGTTTAGAAAAATAGAAAATATGACCAAAACAACAAAAATCCAACATACACAAGTCAAGTTATTAATTTTAAAAAGCAAGAGAGTCTTAAATCCTTGAGAAAACAGTAAAAACACTGATAGCGTTGGAAAGTACCTGGGTAGCGTCAAAATAACACGCATGGGTGAGTGTGCATCGGAAAAGGGTAGCGATGCATCGATTACTCACCCGCAAGTGAGACCGTGTGTCGTTTTTCCTCCTATGGTAGCATCAGCGTGTGTAGTTTCTTCTCTCCGCAGGAGAGCGTTGAATTGTTTTTCCACGCCCAGCGATGTTACGTCAAAAATCCAGCCGCACGGTATCAGGAAACTGCGATCTGTTGTCAGTCTCCATCATCAGGTGTTGCGCGTCGTTTCTCCAGCTGCATGCGTCGATTTTCCAGCCGCGATGCAGGTGGAGCGACGATTTTCAGCCGCAAAGCCGTCGGCGCGTCGTTTCTCAGCCGCACCTTGGAAGGCACGTCAAAATTTTCCCCGCACCGCAGTCTGTGTGTGGATTTTCAGTCTTGGTCTGCCAGCTTCACCTTCCAAGGCCCCAGGAACTGTATAGGGCACCACTTCGCACGGCAGGAGTCTCAGTAGAGAGTCCAGGTGCTGGCAGGAGAAGTCTTTGATGGTTCTGAGACTTCAACAACAGGAGGCAAGCTCAGGACAAGCCTTTAAGATTTCTTCACAAGCAGAAATGCACAGCAAAGTCCAGTCTTTGTCCTCTTGCACAGGCAGAAGCAGCAACTGCAGGATAGCTCCTCAAAGTACAGTCACAGGCAGGGCAGCACTTCAACTCAGCTCTTCAGCTCTTCTCCAGGCAGAGGTTCCTCTTGATGTCCAGAAGTGATCTAAAGTCTGAGGTTTAGGGAGCTCTTCTTATACCCATTTTGGCCTTTGAAGTAGGCTTACTTCAAAGGAAAGTCTCTCTTGTTTGTGAAATCCTGCCTTGCCCAGGCTAGACCCCAGACACACACCAGGGGATTGGAGACTGCATTGTGTGAGGGCAGGCACAGCCCTTCCATGTGTAAGTGACCACTCCTCCCCTCCCTCATAGCACAGATGGCTCATCAGGATATGCATGCTACACCCCACCTCCCTTTGTGTCACTGTCTAGAGAGAGGTGCAAACAGCCCAATTGTCAAACTGACCCAGACAGGGAATCCAGAAACAGGCAGAGTCACAGAATGGTATAAGCAAGAAAATGCCCACTTTCTAAAAGTGGCATTTTCAAACACACAATCTCAAAACCAACTTCACTAAAAGATGTATTTTTAAATTGTGAGCTCAGAGACCCCAAACTCCACATGTCTATCTGCTCTCAAAGGGAATCTACGCGTTCATCATATTTAACGGTAGCCCCCATGTTAACCTACGAGAGAGATAGGCCTTGAACAGTGAAAATGAATTTGGCAGTATTTCACTGTCAGGACATATAAAACACATTAGTATACGTCCTACCTTAAACATACACATCACCCTGCCCATGGGTCTACCTAGGGCCTACCTAGGGGTCTCTTACATGTAAGAAAAGGGAAGGTTTAGGCCTGGCAAGTGGGTACACTTGCCAAGTCGAATTGGCAGCTTGAAACTGCACACACACACACTGCAGTGGCAGGTCTGAGACATGATTACAGGGCTACTAATGTGGGTGGCACAACCAGTGCTACAGGCCCACTAGTAGCATTTGATTTACAGGCTCTGGGCACCTCTAGTGCACTATAGTAGGGACTTACCAGTAAATCAAATATGCCAATCATGGAAAAACAATCAACAATACAATTCACAGAGAGAGCATATGCACTTTAGCACTGATTAGCAGTGGTAAGGTGCTCATAGTTCTAAAGCCAACACAAACAGGTCAGAAAAAGTAAAGGCAGGAGGCAAAAAGATTGGGGATGACCCTGCATAAGGAAACAAGTCCAACAATTGAGATAACTCAAATAATAACAGGTGAATTTCTATGGTTTTGTATGTTTAAAATGTGAGCCTAACTATAACGTCCCTGTAGCCTTTGTTTTTAAGTGAATTTCAGTGTTTTTTTATTAATTCTATTTCTTAACGTCCCTTTAACCTTTGTTTTTTTCAGTGAACATATATATATATATATATATATATATATATATATATATATATATATATATAGTGATTTTCACATAAAAGATGCAGAAACAAAATAGTGTGAAGGGAACAAAAGGCATACATATATGATTGTAAAGCACTTATACAATGGTGATCCTATACATTTGGGAGTTGCGACTTAAGGAATTATTTTGCATTAAAGTTCATATGCCAATTGCGGTTTGACCCACTTAGGATGTCAGAGTCATCATCAGCTCCCGGGCTTATGTCCTGGGAGCAGTACAGCTCTCTCATTCCTGGTTCTATCATGCCCTCCCTGCTAACTCTACCTAGAATATAGATAGATTTATGTGTGTGTATGTATTGCAATTGTCTATCCATCTATCTATCTTATATAGAGAGAGGTAGAGAGATGCAATCTGTGTGGTCATAAGTAGAGCATGGAAGGGATCACAAGCTCTAGTTAGCTCAGTAAACTATAACTGGTGAATTTCAGTGTTTTTTAACTGACATTTTCACCTAACTATAATGGCTCTTTAACCTTGGTGTGTTTACTGTGAATTTCTAGGGTTTCTTTATACATCTATTTGGGATCAAGTACACGTTCCATGCATTATAAGGATATTGCAAGTGCCCAATGAAATTCATCATCACATAGAAGAAGGAACCCAAAGGCTGAGTTCTTTTATGGTTATGGAAGTCCAGGGTGACTTTCAATATCCTTATTGTGTACAGCAGAGGGGACTTTATTCCTCATAATACATGGACACACATCATCTTTCCCACATATCACTTAAATCCTTGGTGTGTAGCTCTTTCACGTGAAAGAGAAAGCATGTTTGTACACAAGAAGGTTAAAAATATAATCTCTATTGCAACATTAAACAATCAAAAAAGCTGTTAGATATTTGTTGCAAAAAGATATTAGAATCAGTTTAATACATGTCCTTTTATGAAAAAAGGTGTAGCAGCTCAGAATGTAATAGAACATGCTGAAAGATTCTACCTTTTCAAAATTACTCAAGGTGTATTAAAATAAACATACTGCCAATAATATCTCCTTTCTGTTTGACACTGTACAGCTGGAAACACAAAGCAGAAGAAAGAAAAAACATGTTTCATATACGTTCTTCAAACAGCTGCTTTAATTATGCTCTATATGCACATACCACAGGAGCATCCTGCAACCCCAAAATGACAGGGATATTAACTATCAACATACAACATTGTTCTATTAGGTGTCATTAAACCTCATCCTAAACCATTTGTACAGCACTTGAGTATTGTATTGTGAAGCTACGAGGAAGATATCATGGAATGTAATTTAAACAAGAATAGTACATATACACTTGAATGCAGCAAATACATCGACTCTATCAAATGTGTAATAGACAACTACTCAATACAGTGTCAACATACAGTGCTCAATCAATTGTGCTGGTGGCGCGAAAAAGTAATCACAATAAAAATATCCGGGAACGATGGAAGGAGCTCAAGACATCATGCCAAAAGAAAGTGAAAAGTCCATAATTATTGACCAACGAAAACACCATACTGCACAAAATGTCAATCAATTAAAGTTCTTCTAGACACCCTTTCACAATTCTCAAATATGTATGTTCTTTTTAATTCAGAAATATGGACTCTTCACTTTCTTTTTGGCATAACGCCTTGAGCTCCTATCTTTCCTGTGTATTTTTATTGTGATCACGTTTTTGCGTCGTCACCGTTGATTGAGCTCCCTCTTCTACAAATGATTTAGGATGAAGTTCATTGACACTTAATTGTACCCTATGACATGCTTTTCCCCTCAGCTGCTGGCTGTGGCAGAAGGCATTATGGCAACAGAACTCAACTATAAAAAGCTGTTACAGTTGAGCGGCTACTTAATTTCTTTATAATGGATTACAGGTATGTCACAAGTTGCCGACTGTAAAGAAATTAGAGACGGACTTTAATTCAGAGTTTGCACAAACCCATATATATATTTAACTACTGGAGTAACCCAGTGCTATCCATGCTAAGCTAAAAAATAACGCATGTTGACATTTTTTCAGCAAAGTCTTTAATCCCAGGATTAGCTAGTGCCTTCTGTGCCAAGCTGAAAAATGACAAAAGGATTTCACCATTCCAGAAACAGTATTACAGCTTTCGATTGGTGAAACGCAATTAAAAAAAACAAGAATACAAAATGTAGTGGCTACCACGTGTCGCTTTCCGTTAGAGATTGTCATAGATGCATAGCTTGCTTAGACACAAGGTCCTACCCAATAAAGGTGAAAACCACATGATTACAATTTTAAAGTACAACATAATGTACGCAGAACAACAGTTAGGAACTCTTGGAAGTTCACTGATTTAGGTGGAGAACTGCTTCTTTTTATCAATCACATCCACAACAAAAGATGCTCCACACATCTAGCCACCTCAAGGTGTGTTACATATACACATTCTGCAATGATAGCAGTACCAGATGGTTTTTACAAATACATTTTGAAAAAGAGTTTCTATCATGAGTATGGTAATTTGGCATTTGGATTGAAAAGAATGAAGTACATATCCGTGCGTGTGTATGTGTGTATGTGCGTTTGTGTGTGGGTGTGTGAATATATACATATCTTCATAATAAAACACTTTTGAGATAAATCTGGGCTACTATAATCTTCAAAAACATCTGTTTGATGTTGTCATACTGATCTGATTTCAATAATGTATCAATATTAATAATTTGGTGAAAGTAAATGAAAACAAAAATGTGTTTGATGACGATAGAACTTAAAATAGATATAAAGTTTAAAATATAGCTGCAAGAAGTTAAAATACAGATGACCCTCTGCGTAGAGCTTCTGTGCAAGAGCAGAATGCCCTATAAAACTTTACTGCAGCGTCACTAAAATGAATTCAGTTTTCCGCCACCGACTTTGTGACTCTGGTGTCAGCTGGTTAATATCTGAAAAAGAAAGTCTCCAATAATGACACATTACAGAAAAGCTACTTTATACATATGGAAATTAAACAAAAGGATGTGTTTGAACAGGTGGACCCTTAAAAAGATTTCTAATTATTCTGGTACTGCTGAAATTATTTCAATTTTGCATCTCAGCGGATATACATCTGTAAGCTGAAAACAGGTGTTCATCAAAAGGAGATAATAAAGAGATGCCACAGCCAAAACTTGGAACCTCGCCTGCATGGTGTGATGACAGATAAATTGGAAAAATCCTTCTAAACGTCTCTCTTCTGCAGAAGGAGATTACACCTTTTTAGAAAGGCAAAACATGGGGTTCAATTATGTATTGTCTTGGCATGTGGCTGTGATGAAAGAGAGAGTCTTAAGCATCAATAGACCTAAACTAACATCCCAGATGGGCTTCTGAAAAGAAAAAACCTTCAGCAATCCACCTGCATAAAAAACAACTTCCGTAACTAGAAGAACGACAGCATTGAATGCTTCTCCTTTACCCCATCCAAATTGTCCATTTATCTTGAATGTAAATTTCATGTACCACTTACAGCCTGTTTCTGAAAAGAAACAATAGTAATCTTTGTAGAAATCAAACAGTCCACACTCTTGAGATAACACTGTCACCAAAAAATGTCTTCCATACACAGCTGTCTCATAAGGCACGAATTTGTATAAAATCTAGAGGAATATCATTTGTATTTGCTGTTTTCTTTGCTTCTCAGTTTCCTGCCAGTTGAATTATATATGTATATATAAATACAGTACACAGCCTTCATAGCAAAATTACATTTCTGTTCTGCTTTTTGCTTTCTCGGCTAAGATAATTTTAGAGTTGTAGATTTATTAGGGGTTGTTCAGAGGTGCCAAATCATTTTTGAAAATAGGATTGTGCAAAAACAGCTCTAAGTCGATTTTATGAATTTTTCGGTATTTGAACATTGTAGAATGCCAAAACACTGACGCTCATTCACTATCCAGTCCCTATCTGTGAGATTTACAGAAATAATGCCTGCTCTTCCTGCTTTCACAGGAAATTGGATCTGCTCAGGGGCGTAGCTTTGGGGTTGGTGAGGGGAATTGGGGGCAGGGGGGGTTACACCCCTCATAATAAATGTATTTTCTGATAAATAGTTGGGTACAGGTGCTTTCAGTCCAGTATTGTGAGATGTCAGTCGGATTTCAGCAGGAATTTGTACATACACACAGACCAAAACACACACCAACTCTCTCACTAACTGCTTTGGAGATCCTCAAAAATATTGCTTATTTTACACACTATTGTATTTTCTGCATTCATCCCCCTTTCCACTGCCCTTAGGACACTATCATGCACCCTGTTTGTTGTATAATACATTTTGACATTACGTGCCAGTCTGATTGTCAGAAAATCTGAAGCTCACACCCACCAATCTTAATGACCAAGCTACTTCCCTGGATGTGCTTTCCAACATAGTAATGCAAATTTTATCCAGCACTCCAGTGGTGTGCTGGGCAGAAATGTCTCTGCTCAGAGTAGAGGTGAAGAGTGGCTACCTTTGATCGGGAACCGTTTTTTATCTGAGAAAATAGTGGTAGAAGGCTATGGAGGATCAGAGGGAGGAGAGAGTTTGAACTGAGATCCTCCATAGATCTTCCACTTGCTTGCCATGTTGTAGAGGATGTCGTTTTTAAGAAGTTTGTGGATCAGGTGAACAAGTCTGAAAGTCATCCTACCACTGGCAGAGAGCCAGCAGAGAGCATGCAGTATAATGATTATGGTGGTCATTCTGACCCTGGCGGTTCGAGACCGCCAGGGCCATTCTGACCGCAAGCACCGCCAACAGGCTGGCGGTGCTTTTTTCCCCATTCCGACCGCGGCGGTAAAGCCGCGGTCGGACCGCGA
The DNA here is from genome assembly GCF_031143425.1 of Pleurodeles waltl. NCBI lineage: Eukaryota > Metazoa > Chordata > Amphibia > Caudata > Salamandridae > Pleurodeles > Pleurodeles waltl. Next base: position 73,017,385 of record NC_090450.1, on the reverse strand, counting down.
TTTCTGCCCCGCCGGCTATAATCCCTGGGGATTATGACCCCTTTACCGCCAGCCTGTTTCTGGCGGTTTTCACCGCCAGGAAGAAGCTGGCGGTAAGGGGTGTCTTGGGGGCCCTGGGGGCCCCTGCACTGCCCAAGCCACTGGCATGCCACTGGCATGGGCAGTGCAGGGGCCCCCTAACATGGCCCCGGCCAGCTTTTCACTGTCTGCCTAGCAGACAGTGAAAAGCGTGACGGGTGCAACTGCACCCGTCGCACGGCCGCAACACCGCCGGGTCCATTCGGAGCCGGCTCCTGTGTTGCGGCCTCATTCCCGCCGGCCCAGCGGGAATGTCAGAATGGGGGCCGCGTGAGTGTGGCTGCATTGGCGGCCGCATGGCGGTCGCCCGCCAAGGTCGGAATGACCCCCTATGTGTTCAGAGTTACTAAATAAGGAGATTATAAATAAACAATTCCTTACTGGTATAAAATGTAATCACTAAATCATACAAGACTGAATTTTTCCAAAACTTCAATAAAAAGTTGCAGCTCAGTAGGGCTATGATGAAGAGCTATATTTTAATAAAAACACGTAAAATGGTTACATGTGGGGGTATTCAGGTGATTTTCACATAAAAGATGCAGAAACAAAATAGTGTGAAGAGAACAAAAGGCATTCATATATCATTGTAAAGCACTTATACAATGGTGATCCTATAAATTTGGGAGCATTAAAGTTCATATGCCAATTGCGGTTTGACCTACTTAGGATGTCGGAGTCATCATCAGCTCCCGGGCTTGTGTCCGGGGAGCAGTACAGCTGTCTCATTCCTGGGTCTATCATGCCCTCCCTGCTAACTCTACCTAGATTACTTCAGTGCACCTGTCATAACAATACTATGGCTCACTGGTGACTCTGTGCCCCGGCTAACACCTTCTGATCATGTCAGCCTTATAATATATTTTGATGTCCTGATGATGGCCCGACATCCTATGTGAACTGGAAAGCAATTGACAATCGACCTATGAACTTTAATGCAAAAACATGTCCTCAAGTCATAATTCGTAAATGTATGTTGTATAAGTATTTGGGTCATATATGTCTGCCTTTTGTTCTGTTCATACTTTTTTGTTTCTTTATTTGCATTGTGTGAATCACCTGAACCTGAAGCACGTCACTAATTTACTAGCCCTAATTATATTACATGTCTTCATCATAGTACGTCTGTGCCGTGGTCTTCCAATTGAGTTAATGACACTGATTGTGTTGTTTGAGTTAAACATTTTATATTATTCCAGTAAGGAATTATTGTTTATTTATTATCTTGCTGGTTCACTTCTGATCATTGAGTTTTCCTTTGTTCTTAATTAAAGATCTGGCGATTAGGCATTCTTCAGAATGTAAGGATGCTTTTAGAAGAGCTAGGTGACTTTTTGGATTACATTATAGGAGCGAGTTGACATAGTCAAGTATCAATGAGATTAGTGTTTGGGTCACAAGTTTGAGATGTTGAGCTCTGAAAACGAGTTTGATTCCTTGAGTTAAGCAAATCTGGTGATTAGATTTGAAATGTTAGCTAAGGAGTTAATATGTTTTTGAAGGTTTAAATGTGAGTGAAGTATAACACCCAGATATGTGACATTGTCAATGGTTGACAAATTATAGTCAATGATGCTGGCAGAGAGAACCTATTCATGGACAAGGTTGAGAAGAGATGAGGCATAGTTCTGTTTTGCTGTCAATGAGTTTGAGGTGGTGGGTGGTCATCCAGGTTTAGAATTTCACGTGTTTTGCTGACTAAGGTAATGTACTTAGGAGTGATGACCTTCAGATGCACCATGTCTTGAAGGAATTATAGGCCCGAGTCTCTAATAATGTTGTTTATTATGACTTGGGACTGGTTGTTAGTTATGAAATAATCCAGTTGAGATCAATTTTGTCAAAACCCATGTAAACGTTTAATGTCTGAATAAAGGCATTGTGTTCCACAATGGCAAAAGCTGTAGAGAAATTAAGGATAATCAGCAGACAGGAGTCCACTTTATCTATAATACAAGGCATGTCATATATAGAGTGTAAGATGACAGTGTGTAATCTAGTCAGCCCAAAAGCAAGATTGGTAGATATATAGGAGTTTGTTTTCCTTGCCAAACAATTTTAGTTGGTCATTTACACAACTTTCCAGTAGTTTTGCTTTGGAACAGCCGGCTTGATATTAGACCAAAGTTGTTCAGGTCTTTAATTTCGCAGAAGATTTAACAGGGGTGTAATTTAGCCCAGTTTGAGAAAGTCAGGAAAAACTCCTTGAGCGAATGACAAATTAATCCACTTGAAACTATGGGGAAGCAGAGTGTTAAATATTTCTTTGAAGTTTGGCCGGAAAGTGGTTGGAGGGGTCATCAGAAGGTTTGATGTTGGTGATAATGTCATGAAGTTTCGTTTATGAAATCATTTTGAAACAATGATTGGACCTCCAACTGAGAAAGAGATATCACTTGCAATAATGAGGTCACTTTCATGTTGGTGGGTTTTGACAGAGTTGAGCAAAGTCACTCTAGGAGGAAAAAAAGGAGGATATGCTATTACTCGGCTTGCCCTATTGTAAGTAGAAATTTCCAACAAAAGAATTTGTGTTTAGAAAAGCTGAGTTGGGTGGTGATGTGTTCCATGCATTACTCAGTGAATACACTGTTGTAACCACATTGGTCAGATGGGTGGTATTTAAGTGTATTATGGTATCTTTGGGGACAAAGAGCTTAAGTTTAACTGAAAAAACATTAGAAGTTGCTGAGAGAGCAAGAAGATAAAGCCACCAATCGTGTAGAGTTGCAGTAAATAATTGCTACTGATCTTCCAATCTTTCCCAATCTGTTTTTGTGTAAAACGGAGTAATCAGAGTACAAACGTAAATAGTCTGTGATACTTCAATGGGGCAGGTATCTACTAGGATCAGAGACAGAGGTTGTGATTCAGAGTAGAGTCTGCAACATTGATGCAGTGATAAGATCTCTTGGAATAAGGAATAGTGTCAAGTGGGGTGTGTTTCCCTGGCAAAGCCCTGTGACTTGGGTGTGATCTAATGCTGCCACAGGTAGCATAATTCATCTGTCCTTTTTCCTTTCAGGATGTTCTTGGCTAGGTTACTAGGGAACAATTCATTAGAAAGTTTTTATACTATGAGATCACTATTTTTGGAGGTCAGATATACTTTGTTGATTAGGGTTTTCATAGTGTCCATTAGAAGACGAAAGGTTGGTCCATAAATCAGATGGAATGACTTGGGGAAGTGGTCTTTTTCAATGAGTTCAAGGTCATTAAAAGGCAATGAGATATTTGCACCTGTGGATGAAATGCCAGTAGTCAAGGGGTTGGGTGGGTGGTGTCTGTCTTGAGAGTTGGAGTTAGAACTAGTGGGAGAGGGTAGGTCGGAGAAGGTTGGGAAAGAAAGTGGGAGAGAAGGCTTTAGGGTGAAGGAACATATGTGTAGATGTCTCACATAAAAGAATGGAGGAAGAAGAGTTTGTATCAGGAGAGAGAGGGCATGATTTGGGATGTTAAAAAGGAGTTGAGATACGTGACCAAACAAGGATTTGGTCGTAGGAGAGGACTGGTTATGAAGATAATGTCAGAAAATAGATTGCATGTACCATTATCTTCTGCTTCATAAAGATGGAGAGGCTGGCATTAATCAGAGGTGAGGGGGGGATGTCATTTTCTGACTCGGTTGGATTGAAATTTTCTGTGAAATCCAAAAGAAACTCTCAAATAGTTCTTGCCACAGAGATGTATTGCAGGAGGAAAACATCAATTCAGTCTTTATGTCACAATCTTTTAAGGTGTGGTACTGCTCAGCAATGTTATGTTATCTTATGCAGTATCACCTGGGAGGATATCCTAGCACTGAGCAGGTGTAAGTCTAGCCATACCTAGGAACTAGTGGGATGACTCAAAAAAACAGGTCTTCACTTTCTTATGGAATTCAAGAAGTGAGGAGGAGGCTCTTATCTGTGGCGGCAGGTCATTCCATGGCTTAGGAGTGATGTAGCAGAAGGCAAGACCTCCAGAGTTGGTTTTCCTTATATGTGGGATTTTTGCAAGTAGGAGTCTGGAGGAGCTGAGGTGTCTGGAAGGTTTGTGAAAGCAGATGGGATTGTTGAGGTAAGCTGGGCCAGTGTTATTTAGTGCCTTGAAAGTGTGAGTCAGGAGTTTAAATTCTGCTCAATTGCGAATCATGAGCCAGTGGAGCTCATTCAGGTGTGGTGTGATGTGAGTGCGGGATGGGGGATTGATAGCGATTCTGGAAGTCGAATTCTGAATGGTCTGCAGCCTTCTGGTTAGTTTTTTGTTGGCTCTGTGTCTCCTCTGTCCATAGTCACGTGAATGTCATCCGTGGTAGCAATTAGGGGTGGGCGATATATTTTGCTCTGCCGGTGGAGTTGGTAGAGTTTTGGCCAATCTGTGTTATGGTTGTAACATGGATTTCCAGCCAAATTCCACCAACCACCGTGTGGCAGAGTTTTTTGTTGTGTGCAGCTTGCTAACGGAAAGTTTGCATGCACCAGCGAGATCTGGGGTCTTCTAGCATGATTTTCAGTCAGTAGGAGTGCAGGAGTTTGTGACCGTTTGTAGTAAAAAAGTTGTCACTCAAGTAGAAAATCTACTTGAGAGGCAGCAAAATCAACTCAAGAAGCTGCATCCTCTGGCGCATCGTATGTTGCAGTTTATGCTGATTTTGCAGCATGGAACGAGCTCCTGGTTCTAAATCACAGTGCGATGTGCCTATTTTCACCCATTTGCGGAATTCAACGGAATCACACAGTGTTTTTTTGTAAGTCTGTGTCCGTTAAACTCCATGAGTTCCACCCAGGCCTAGTAGCGATGAGGGAAGTTTCGATGATGTGTATGGGTCTGAAACCAGACTGAGTGATGTTGAGTACTTGGTGGTTGTTGAGGTATTCAGTGAGGTGTCTGTTAATGATTATCACCAAGATCTTTGCCAGGAATGGTAGCAAAGTGATTGGTCTGCAGTTGGCGAGTGTTGAAGGGTTCACAAAGGGTTTGTTCAGCAGTGGGAAGACAGTTGCATGTTACAAGAATCTGGGAAGATCATGAAAGAGGTAGAGGCATTCAGAATGGGTGTGAGAATGGCACTGCTCGGTTGCAGTCAGGATTATGCAGTGCTCTGCAGGAGAATATGCTGTAAGTTTTTTTTCAGGAAAATGATGATGGTTACAAAATCTTGCTAGAGTTCTAGATTTTCGGCCATAATAGTGAAGGGGAGGGATGGCAGGGTTCAAGTTGAGGAGGGAATACCTTTGGGAAACAGTGTGGTACTGAGAAGAAAATGGGGGCCTTAAGAGTTCCAGAATCTGGGCGTGGGCCTTTAAGACACTGCACTGATCTGACTAAGTATCCCTAAACATGATTCCTATGATAGGTCTTATTCTGACAAAGGTTGGGCTTGTTACAGAGTAGAGTCTTGCTTATAGATGAGGTAGGGCTTGTCACTGAAAGGAGATTCAATTGTTCATGAGTTGGACTTGTACTAGGAAGAGACAAGTTTTAAAATGAGGTTGGTACAGTTGAGATAGGGATTGAAATATCTTGGCTGCCGGGATCAATGCTGCCATAATCTCAAAGGCCTAAGGTTATAGAATGATGAATCTAAAATGTGAGGTAGAGGTTGCAGGCGAAGGAATGTAAGTAGTAGAAAAAACACGTTAGGAAGCACCTGCAATATGGCTGCCACTGAGTTGCTTCCTCATGAAAGTTGGAAGGAGAAGCTTATGAGAAACAGTACTGTTGAAGAGGTGAGACAAAGGAGAAAAGAAGATCGCTGCTACCCGAGGAGAGATTTATGGTCTATTAAGCAATCTTGGATTCAATAATGTGGGCAGCAAACAAGGGGGCACACAAAATAGCAATTTCAAACCACTATAAGGGATCCTCTAGGAAAGCAATAGAATTGAATTTCCCACCATCAATCCAATGTGGTGGGAAAGCAACTGTTGCAATCCCAGTGGTGCAGATTGGCCCGCCGGGGCAGCTGAGGACCACATCATTGGAGTTTTCTGTCAGTATAGGCTTTTAGAATGAAAAAAGTGGGACTGGAGATTCGATGCAAATTCAAACTGGCTTCTGCTTTGCAATACTCAGGAGAAGGGCTTCTCCACACCGGTGGACCAGCTTTATGTCACCATTAAAGTGAAATATCCCAGTCACAAGATTAGGGCCTGAGGCAGCCACCAATTGATTGTTCAGGAAAAAGTCAGTAAGGTGCCTGCTGGTAGCAGTGTTCTTCATGTACACTAACAAGAATTAAACTGCTATCTGATTCCAGACAGTGTTCTCCCCTCCATCATGAAACAGTATTTCTGAGAAGGATCATAGCCTGGGCAATGTAAGTGGTTAGACTTTTTTATGAAGAGTCCATGCCCCTATACAGATAAAGTCTGCCTGGCAGATTGGACACATGGATGAAGCATACATTTGGGCAGTGCGCTGTGTTATTTTGGCTCTTAAAGTCACTAACAACCACCATCAAGTTTCTGGAATTGGAGGAACAGTAACAACAGGCAGAAACATGCTTTTCCCAGCAGTACCCTGCTCGATTTTGAGTAATAAACGTTTTAGCTAGCGAGGTGTATTGCACACGTTTTGTACAATGCATAAAATTGCATTGTATGTATTTGCATTCATTTATGAAAACAGCACTTCTACCAGATGCACTGTGAATAGTAATGCAGAACATTATGACATTGGGAGCAGAATGGTTACAATCATGGTGAGGTTGCTTTTTGATAAACAATAACAAATTACTCTTAGATTAATTTGATTGGAATTATACTATAGTTGGCCGTTTGAGTCAGCCACCCTGGTCCTCAAAGGTGAAGTGATTTGCGTTGAAAGCAGACGTGAACGTAGAGAGACAAGCTTTGGCTTTCGCTTCTCGAGTACTGGTGTTCACGTAGAATGGAAGGGCAACCTTGTGAGATGGACTACGGACACAGCCTTGGTGAACAGCCACCAGTTAGGGCAGAAGCAAAGATTTTATGTGACTTGTGCCCTTTTGCCTTTTTGGATTTAAAAAAAAAGGTGTTCACACAGAAACAGAAGGTGATGGTTTAAAGGTAAAACGAGATGAAGGGGCAAAAAATATGTCTTACGCATGAAGGTCCTCTCGAGAATTGAGCTTATTCTGGGAAATGGTGCATAAAGCAAGTGTTGGAATGTGGAGGAATGTTGCAAATCTGGCAAGGAATCGCTGACAATATTACTATGATGCGGAAAATTCTTATTTGCTTTACGAGTGACACTCTAAGGTTCTAAAAAAAATTACAAAATTGTTACATAACTTATATAGTGGCAGTGATTGTAGCTCAGACCATCTGCAATACGCCTAGTTTGCGAATCTTTAATGATATATATCAAGAAATGTCAAAACAGTACAAATAGATACATAGGAAACATAGTGATAAATGTCACTGATCTCCCAACAAAGAAGTCTGAGTATTTTCCTAACATCCAAAAGGGATGACAAAAGGAAACAAAACATATAAAGCTTAATCTAGCCAAGGAATATTCAGGCCAGGGGAAAACCGACTACTTCATTACACTACTCATTTCAAATTAAAAGTAGCCCTGGGCGGAGTTCGCAGAGTTCTGCTATGCGGAACTCCGCGAAGTGGCGAAAAAACTCTGCCGCACTATTGGGTAAGCCACGCTGTTCACTCAGATTTTCAGCGGCAGGAGTTTCTCCCGTGCTGTAAACATTTTACAGCGCAAATGGATTAATATGGAGCATCAGAGGGTGCTAACTTCTTTCTGCCTCTTGAGTAGATTTTCTACTTTAGCGGAATGTTCCTCAATGCGAGCGGCAGCTTTCTCATCGAGATCGGTCACAGCCTCCGGCGATCGCTCACGTTCAGAAATCTCTCTCATGCTTGCCAACTTTTCGGTTTCTCTCTTTCATGCTCGCCAATTTAACGTTGGCGAGCCAGAGGAAAAACTTTTTCGGAACCTTTAGGAGGTTCAGGCAGAGAAATAGTAACTTTCTAAAAGTTACTTTCCCCCCCAAAAAATTAAATGTACCTTCGCCAATTAATTGGATATCTAATAACTATATATATTAGCTTTCTAATGGCATTGAGCGACATTTGTAGCTATTTCCTGACAAAAGTAACAGATAAAATTTTATAATCTTTACTTTGAACATTTCTAGGATTTAACTACAGCCTGCCAGTGAAAATAGCTTTTGGTGCCTGAAGGAACATGCCTATCTTAATTTTGCACATATTCCACTTTTGAGTGACAGAAACATCATGTGTACAACAAGGTGTACTTAGGGGTAACATTTTAATAGTTAAAACTAGTTTTTATGGCCTTTCAAAAAGGGGTAATTTGACATATTAGACAGCTGGTTCTTAGGTTGCTGCACTCAGGCTACACATGGTAGGCCTGAAGCTACTCTATACAGACCACTTCTGTGGATGCACCATAGATGCTGCAGTCCACAGGTGACAGTTAACTCTCAGGCCCTAGGTGTATCTCCTACACCATATTCAAGGGACTTAAAGGCATATTAAATATGTCTATCAGGGGTAAGCCAATTTAACTATGTTTAAATGGGGAACACGGGCCCTTTATTCCTGCTTAACAGGAGTACTAGCGCACTGCTTCTATGTTCTTCAAATTCAGCAAAAAAAGTAAAACAATCTGGGGTGACCTGGCTGATTCACTATGTGTGTGTGTGTGTGTGGATGTAAGTGTGGGTGCATGTGTAAGTGTGTGTGTGTGTGTGTGTGTGTGTGTGCTTTTGAGTTTAAAATATTACGGTTCAATGGAATTTTTACCTACACTACAAAGTGACTTTAACCTTTTTTCATTTGCTGAGGTTTTTTTTTAATGTAAAGTATGATATTATTACCATTCCTAACTTTAATGTCAATTTAACATATGGGTCTTTCAGTGAATTTCTACACTTTTATAATGTAAAGTAAGATTAATTAATATCCCAAACTATTTCAAACCCCAGTATGTAGTCAACTCAATATATAAAAGAGGCCTAATGGTTTTGTCACCGGGTAACTACGTCAATCTACAAGGCAAGCCTATTTGCTTTGTCAAGAGTTCAACACATCAATATATGAAGGCAAGTCAATAGGCTTTGTCAGGGGGTCGCTCATCTTCTCGCTCATCTTCGCATTCAGCATTAAGGCCAATAGAATCCATAACCACATTTGTTACTGATAACAAGTATTGGAATATGCATCAATAAACATTTTTAAAAAGTATTTTATTTAAAACAACAATATATATGTGACAGGGGACTTTCTTTTACATTTCCCATGCCATGTAATGCAGCCAAAGAACCACAATAGATCTCCTAACCCGTAAAGCAAAATCTCCACCTTAAGGATTGCTTGAAAACAATATAAACTTTTCTTGGGGGCCTCTTTATTTAGACCACAGGAAACATAGGGTTAACTTTAAGTGATTTTTCAATAGGGCTACTGCACAAACCATAAGCCCCCAGAAATACTCCTAAAACAACTTTGTGGTGCTCCTGCCCAGTATGGAGCACCACAAAGCAAAAACAAATATGCTAATTAGCTTTTCTAGGGTTCCATGAAGCACTCCTTGCCGAAGCAGTGATTCATAAATCAGCAGCCACAGCCGCTCATTTATTATTATTGTTGGTAGGCTCTTGACACATTTTTTCATCTACCTTTTGTGTGCCAGGGTCCCAAGCAGGATAACCCCAGCTTGCAGTAATTTGCAGCCCCGCAACTCTTTAAGCTTCTCGCAGGCAGCCCCTGTCCTGGCCTCGTGGGAGCCAACAACATTTCCTTTGTGTTCCCAACAAGCAAAAGCCCTGCATGTCTTGAGGACGAGCAGGGAGTAGTGTGGCCAGTGCGACCTGCCCTGCCCCAGACATGGGAGGAAAGGGAAATGCGCCAGTCGCCTAAAGTTCACACTGTCGCAGGGCATGGAGACGCTGGGATAGTCTTTAATCAGCACAAAAAGCATGTGATCCCCAGGGCCATGAGTTGATGCAGGTGGGGTCCTCACATCCCTTTTGCCAAATGAAAATAAAATGAGCACCGGTCTCCAGCCCCTGGCCTACCCCAGAGAAAAATTAGTAAAATACAGGAGATTGCCATGTTTTGGGGGACTGCTGTGCAGTAAATTTTTTCCTTTTTACATTTTGGCCAAAGGCTAGAGGGTCAGAGTATTTCTAACTCCCCCCTTATTTCCTCTTTTAAAAACATATTCAGGTTAAGGGATCAAGTCCTAAAGTCCTATAATAGCTGCTACAACATTTATATTCATGTTGTGTCAGCTAATCAGGGCACTCTCTCTGAAAAAAACTCTAAGTCAATCAGAAGGCTAGTATTTTTGAATGTGAGCTCAAAAGTCCTGATATCTATACATTTTTAGGCTTACATTCTCTAAAACTACTGAACAGATTTACACTAAGTGACAAAAGGCATGCTTTCTGCGTTAACATCTAGCTTTCTGACAAATTTTGTGTAATTCCATTCAGTCGTTTCGCCTGTTCAAAAATCCCTTTGGAAACTTCATGTAGAAATTGCTTTATGGAACTCCCTTATTCCTTGACCCATGCTTGACAGAGCACCCTGAAACTGTTCAGGAAGGAAATGAGGTGGATGAACCTTTAAAAAAAAAGTTTTATGAAGATTTATCAAATGGAACCAAAGTTATTAGGAAAATACAAAATGGATTTCCTATCATAACTAACTCCTAACTATAACTACACAGTGTCAAAGCCACTGTGCAATATATCTACATATAGCTATATCTATTCGAAAAACAAAAGAGAACTTTGGGTAGTTCCCAAGTTTAGGTGGAGAGCAGCCAGGAACTGTTGGCAGCCATTTTGAGACTCGGCTTCAGTCGCATCTCAAATAAAAATGAAAAAAAAGAAAGGAGGCAGGGCTCCCTGTGATACCCCATCCCACATCCCTCCCCAGGCTAAAAAGCATTTTTTTAAATCACGGCAAAAATGGCAAATAATTATTAATTGTGTGTGATTGTTTTTTTAAAAAGCAAGGGCAGTGTCCCGCTTGCTTTTATTTTTGCCCCTGGGTGGGCCAGGTCATGGGTAAATATTATCTTAAGGAGAAGGTGCCCCAGGCCTTACAGAAGCCCGGGGGACCGCAACTTGCCCGGGGCTTTACATATAAAGTATGGGGGGTGCACCCCACGCCCAGGGGAACACTTGAAAAAATATGTGGGGGTGTGCTACCTCTCCAGGCCAAATACTTGGTAAAATATGTGGTGGGGCGCAATGCCTCACTGAAGCCCCAGCAGTGTCACCTCCCTGGGGCAATGATTACAATGTATGAGTGGCCGTGCACCCCCCCTGCAGTCCAGGGGAGTGCCACTTTAACAAGGCACTCAATAGAATATATGAGGGGGCACATGGCCCCCGCATCCTGGGGTCCACCACCTCCCCTGCTCTCCAATACGTCTGCCATGGACCCCGGGGACCACCGCTTCCTCAAGGCTAAAAGGAAACGATGAAAGATGCAATGCGCCCTCCCCCCCTCGTGAGCGCATTCAAAAGTAATGTCAGCTCCTGTCTGGAAAGTTTTGGGGTCATCCGTCAAGTGGGGGTGAGAAAAAGGGGTGTCCCAAAACGCATTTGCCCAATGTATTTTTCCATAGTGATTTTGAACTGGAGAAGCTCCTGAACACTGGACGGAATTACACCAAATTTGTCAGAAACATGGCTCTTGGTCCAGAAAGCAACCTTTTTGTTATTTGGTGTAAATCTGTTCAGTAGATTGTAAGAAATTAAATAATATCCAAATTTGTTTATATAGGGACGTGAAGGCTCTGCGAACCCTGCTGATCTCGTGCTGCGATCTGATTGGCTGCCGACACTTCAACATGGAAGTGTTGGCAGCCATGTTGGTACTTGGCTTCAGCCAAGTCCTAGGAAAAGAGGTGAAAAAAAGAAAAGGAACCAGGGTAGATACACTCTGACACTTTAGCTCTGGTGCTGGAGTCTCAGAGGGACCAGGCATTTTGTTAAAATTTCCAGTGAGAATCACAGCCATATGCGGGTCTGCTGAACTTTTTTTTTTTAAAACCAAGCCCAGGCTCCTGCACTTGTTCACTAAACCCCCTGAGTGGGCAGATTCTGGGTGCAGTTACAATTTGAATGGTGGGGCATCCTGACCCCCTGCTGCCCTGGGGACTGTAATCTCTGGGGCCCACCTCCCCGGGGCTTTATAGAAAATGGATTTGGGGTTGCTGCCCAGCCCTAGGTCCCACCATCTCCCAGGGCTGAAAATGTGCATGTGTGCGGGGGCTGCATGACCCCCTCCCACAGCCCCGGGGCTAAAATACCATAATGTGAGGGGATCCAGGCAGTCCCCTGGCCCCAGGGCCATAACCATTGGAGGAGTAAAAGATGGCCCTGGGGACCATCACCCACTGGGGCTGGCTCCTGCTATGTCCTGGTGTGCCCACCCCCGGGACTTAGCTGTTTGCTTTTGCTTGGTGAGAGCTGACAGCTCCCACCAAGCAAAAGCAAACAAAATCCGATTTTGTAAAACAGCTCCCGCTGGCAGAAAGCATAGTTTTTATCTGATTCCATGCACACAAATAAGCATGCAGGGAAACAGATAAAAACATTACTCCAGCAAGCAGGAAGCTGCTATTTAAAGCAGCTCCCTGCTAGTGGGAGCAATGCCGGCTCCCACAGGACGTGGGAAGCCAGCTAGGACCACGGGGCCTTTTGGCTCCTCCTGCAGTCCGGTCACTCTCTCTTTCTCTCTCTTTTCCATCCTATAAAGGGATGGAAGAGAGAGAGAGAGATTGTCATTGAAAGAGTAAGATTAGCAGGATGTTTGGTACAAATGTTATAGTCACATTTGGATGCAGAGTGGAACAGAGTCCCTTATGGCCTAACAGTCAAGATCTTGTGCTGTCACTCAGTAGGCTGAAGGTTCAAATTCTAGTATGGCTTGGCAGTGTGTTTGTTTATTTACTAGTGTTTTTATTGTTAAACCTTCCTAGTAATGGATCATTCAAGTTTCTTTCCAATTACATGCAAGGGTTGACTGTCATAGGTATGTCTGAAAACATCACAGTAAGTAGTCACCTATGGCCTAAAGGTTAAGGTCACAATCCCTTGCACTGGAAGTTGAGGATTCTACTCCAGGTGTGTCTGTGGTCATTTTCCTTTAAAAAAAATGTTGAACTTCAAAAGTTTAAGGTTCATAATGAAAGGTGATCGCACTCTTTTTAATTGACAAATACATTTTTATTTTCAATATGTCCAGAAGTATCTCATTCTAAATGCATTGTTCAGCAAAGTCTAAAAAAAACTCACTGGCTCTCTCCCTCTCACTCTCTTTCTCTCTCTAACTTTCTGATTTTCACTATCTTTCTCCCACTCACACATCCACTCAGACCCTCATGCACCCACTCAGAGCCTCACGCATCCACTCACAGACCCACTCACACACACTCACTCACAGACCCACTCAGACTCTCACACACCCACTCACAGACCCACTGAAACCCTCTCACAGACAAACAAAGACACTGGTGCACCCACTCACAGAACCACGAAGACACTGATGCACCCACACTCACACCTAGACAGACACTCTCACAGCCACTATCACACCAAGATACACCCTCTCACACCTATTCTCATACCCAGAGAAACAGGCTGTGGGCAACTCCCATCGCACATGGCCAAAGGTTAGGGGGTTAGAGGGTTAGGGGGGGTTAGCCACAGGGTCTGACTGCAGGCCAAGCTCTGCGACCAACCCCCCACCACGCAGTCCCTTTGGGGTTGGGTGGTTATAGGGGGTTAGCCGCAGGCCACCCACGGCCGTAGTTGGATTAACCTATAGTAATAACAATTACTTTACATTAAAAAACAGAAATTCACTGAAAAAAACAAAGGTTGCAGGGATGTTATTGTTAGGAAATAAAATTTAAGAAAACATAGAAATTCACTTAAAAAAAATCAAAGGTTACAGGGACATTATAGTTAAGATCACATTTCAAAACATAGAAGTTTCCCTGTTATAGTTAGAGTTATCTCAAGTAACTACAACTCGTGCCCTAAGGTAACTCTAACTCACACCCTTACCATGCACTGCTAATTACCCCATAAATTATGGTACTCATGACATCTTTGATAACATCATTGATAATATGAATGTAATATCTACAGTGAAACTTTTGACAAAAAACTGTTCATGGTGGAGGGGTGAGTTATAGAAACCTTCAGGCGCGAGTTATAATTACTTGAGATAACTCTATAGCAGGTGAATTTCTATGGTTTGGTACATTTAAAATGTGAGCCTAACTATAACGTTCGTGTAACCTTTGGTTTTTAAGTGAATTTCATTTTTTTTTTTTATTCTATTTCTTAACTATAACGTCCCTGTAACCCTTGTTTTTCTCAGTGAACATATATATATATATATATATATTTATATATAAATATATATATATATATACACACATATATATATATTTATTTATCAGCCGAGATACTAGCTTTTTTATACGTACATGATGTTTTTTTGGTATACATTTCGCCTTATATGCTTCTACAAGATGGCACCCATGGTTTTCTAGAAGGACTTGTATATATACTTTGGATTTTGTGATTAGTCCTTCTTTTGTGTTTGTGATTATGTATTTATAGTTGTTGTTTGTCACACACCCCCACCCGTGAATAAGGCTACGGCTGAAACGCGTTGGGAGGAATACCATTTCTTTCTTCTTTTTTACAATATATTTTGGAACTATTCGTTTGGTGTCTTGATCTCTTGTTGGATTGAATGAGGGAACTTATAAATATTTTATGGGATACCCGAACCCATATCAAGACCGCCATAATAGAGCTTTGGCAAAAAAGCGCGAGCCCGGGGCTTTTCCAAGGCTGAAGAAGGGTGGGGCACATGCCCAATTCCCCCCAAAAAATATTCCAAATCACCCAACCTGCTGCGTCCTCTGGCACCGCCGCAGGCTTAGGATGGCAGGGTATGCCTACCCTCCCCCTACATGTTTTTTTTAATGTATTTTCAGGACAGGTTACCAATTTCCTGAGCCTTAAAATAGCTGCCATCGCTCCTATGTTGATGTGATGGCAACCAATCAAATTAGATCTGTCGGCGCGGCGGAGCCTCCGCAATTTGCGTTAGATATACATTTTGAACCTTATTTCTCAAAAAATACTGAACAAATTTACACCAGATCACAAAAAGCACACTTTCTAGACCAAGATCTAGCTTCCTGCCAAATTTAGTGTTAATCCTTTCAAACATTTTGACTGTAGTTTGTCTAATTTTCCTACAGAATATTAATTTGGGAACATGTGGTCTGGG
Organism: Pleurodeles waltl; assembly: GCF_031143425.1. NCBI lineage: Eukaryota > Metazoa > Chordata > Amphibia > Caudata > Salamandridae > Pleurodeles > Pleurodeles waltl. The sequence continues at coordinate 73,002,020 of NC_090450.1, read as the reverse complement.
CTCCCCCTTTTTCTTAGCCCCTGCTTGATGGATAACCCCAAAACACGCACATAAAGGGCCTCATTACGACTTTGGCAGTCGTAATGAGCTGACTGCCAAATGACTGGCAAAGCCACAGGGAGGAGGCTGCGGTCGTACAGGCGGCCTCCGCCCACCCCCCCATTCATATCACGATTTTTCCCCCCGGCTGACCGCTGGAAACAGTGCCAGGGCATTGGCCTTGGACCAACATCACCTTCGGAATGTTTAAGGTCTACAGAAAGTGCGCATTCTGAGGGTGCTGGCAAGGGAGACACTGCGGTGCAGGGACCCACTGTGGCCCCCAGCACTGCCTTTCCACCAGCCTTTTCATGGCCGGGACCTCACCATGAAAAGGCTAGCGGAAAGAGGACTCGTGATCAGCACTGCAGCACTAAACTCAGCTCCGTCATGGCTAAGCATGACTCTGACCGCCGCCACCACGTCGGGATCCATGATCCTGGCAGTGTCGGTGGTCCCCTGGTGGTCAGACCTCCGGGGACGCAATCTGGCAGTCTGACCACCAGGAGTGCGGCGGTCCGACCGCCACCACGGTTTGGAGGACCTCGGAGTGCCAAACTTGTAATGGGGGCCATAATGTTTAATCATACAAAATTGATGACTAAATATGTTATCACTTTTTTTTTAATGAATTGTTTGCTTATTTATTACAGACATATTTAACCATAACTTTTAATCTATGTACTATATATTGGTAAAAACTGAATATATATATATTTTTTTATATTTAATAAACATGTCTTTTGAAGAGTTAACGTGCTTTAAGATTAAAACTAATTGTCTCCACCGACAGGTGAAAAATTACTAGTAGTAACTTTATACTTGTAAATTCAGTCTTTGATTTCTCTACCACATGAACTGAGGGGATAAAGATATTAGGTCTACACTTAAGTGTAAATCTACACTCGGAAATGGTGAATAACAAAAAGTGTAAACTTAAGTGTAGCTGTAAACACATACATGATTAAATAAATATAGTATATGTACCTTCGTAAATAAATGTATGCATATTTACCTTTGTAATTGGGTCCCAAAAAGTCCATGATGGCTCTGGGGATGAATGGATGCAGTTTCTGACATCTCTCCCTACAATACAAAGGAAAAGCTGTGAAAGCTGCTCGTTTGATTTCCATATTTTCCCATCCACCTCCCTTTTGGATGGTCCGTTCTCTGCTATATGGCCAGTGTTAACATGACTTCTGCCTTCCTCCTGCCAGAGACCAAGCCATTGCATGCAAGGAGGATGGTTGCTAACAGCTACCTAGTAATGTGTATTCAGTCTCTAGAGTAGTGCTGTGAGGCAAAACCATTATAAACAAGGTCACACTTTTCTAAAGATATCTTTCCATTATGGCTATCAAAATGTACTTTCAGCAGAGAATTAGTTGTTTCAAAGTCGAATATAATTTTGATCCATAAATGTAACATTTTCCTAGGTCAAGATGCAATAAAGTGACTTTTATTCATATTAGACCTGTTCATGGAAAATGTAGTTTGACCTAAATAGAGAGTGTTGGACTTTTGCTTATGCAGGGTCATCCCCCGTCTTTTTCGCCTCCTGCCTCCTATTTTTTTCTGACATGTTGCTGTTGGCTTTTCAACTCTGAGCACTTTACCACTGCTAACCAGTGCTAAAGTGCATATGCTCTCCTGTTTAAATTGTATGTAAGTGGTTTATCCATGATTGGCATATTTGATTTACTAGTAAGTCCCTAGTAAGGTGCACTAGAGGTGCCAGGGCCTGTAAATCAAATGCTACTAGTGGGCCTGCAGCACTGGTTGTGCCACCCACATAAGTAGCTCTGTAATCATGTCTCAGACCTGCCCCTGCAGTGTCTGTATGTGTATTTTTACACTGTAAATTCGACTTGGCAAGTGTACCCACTTGCCAGGCCTAAACCTTCCCTTTCCTTACATGTAAGGCACCCCTAAGGTAGGCCCTAGGTAGCCCCAAGGGCAGGGTGCAGTGTATGGATAAGGTAGGACATATAGTAATGTGGTTTATATGTCCTGACAGTGAAATACTGCCAATTTCGTTTTCACTGTTGCAAGGTCTGTCTCTCTCTCATAGGATAATATGGGGGCTACCTTTAAATATGATTAAAGTGTAGATTCCCCTAGAGAGTAGATGGACATGTGGAGTTTGGGACCCCTGAACTCACAATTTAAAAATACATCTTTTAGTAAAGTTGATTTTGAGATTGTGCGTTTGGAAATGCCACTTTTAGAAAGTGAGCATTTTCTTGCTTAAACCATTCTGTGACTCTGCCTGGTTTGTGGATTCCCTGTCTGGGTCAGTTTGACAGTTGGGTTGTTTTTCACCTCACACCAGACAGTGACACAAAGGGAGCTGGGGTGTGATCTGCATTTCCTGATTAGCCATCTCTGCTAGGAGGGAGGGGTGGAGTGGTCACTCTCATCTGAAAGGACTGTGCCTGCCTCTGACAATGCTGTCTCCAGCCCCCTGGTGTGTGTCTGAGGCCTTGCCTGGGCAAGGCAGGATTTCACAAGAAGGTGTGAGTCCCCTTTGAAGAAAGGTGACTTCAAAGACTAAAATGGGTATAAGAAGGGCACCCAAACTTACAAACTTTAGAAACACTTCTGGAACCAAGAGGAACCTCTGCCTGGAGAAGAGCTGATAGCTGAGGAAAACGTGCTGCCCTGCCTGTGACTGTGCTTTGTGGAGCTTTCCTGCAGTGCTGCTTCTGCCAGAGTAAGAGGGCAAAGACTGGACTTTGTGTGCCTTCCATCTTGAAGAAGAAATCTCCAAGGGCTTGATGTAGAGCTTGCCTCCTGTTGTTGAAGTCTCAGGGATAGCAAAGACTTCTTCCTGCCAGCACCTGGAGTCTCTGGAGAGACCCCTACTCTGCTCTGTGGTGCCCTTCCAGTTCCTGGGACCCTGAAAGGAGAGGCTGGCAGCCTAAGGACAAAAATACACGCACCGAGCGCCGTGCGGAGAAAAGATCGACGCGAATCCGATCGCGGCTGAGAAAACGACGCGACGCCGGTTCCGCAGCTGAGAAACGACGCCGCAGGAAACGCGACCGAAAAACCGACGCCCGGAGCAGGAGAAACGACGCGCAGCATCGCTGACGGAGGCTGAGAGATCGCACCCTGCGCCGCGGGACTTTCGGATCATCGTGTGGCTGGCTTTTTCAACGCGCACCGCCGTGCCGAGTTGTTTTCGACGCACACAGCCGTGCAGGGTTACTTTCGACGCACACCGCCCGTGCGGGGTTATTTTTGACGCAAACCAGGTACATTTTCACGCTAGCAGCGCTAGTGTGGTGTTACAACTACCTAAAGACTCTTTTTATTTTAAACCTTTAAAAAATCATAACTTGACTTGTGTATGTTGGATTTTTGTCGTTTTGGTCTTGTTTTGTCTAGATAAATATTTCCTATTTTTCTAAACTGGTGTTGTGTCATTTTGTAGTGTTTTCATTAAGTTACTGTGTGTGTTGGTACAAATACTTTACACCTAGCACTCTGAGGTTAAGCCTACTGCTCTGCCAAGCTACCAAGGGGGTAAGCAGGGGTTAGCTGAGGGTGATTCTCTTTTATCCTAACTAGAGTGAGGGTCCTTGCTTGAACAGGGGGTAACCAGACTGTCAACCAAAGACCCCATTTCTAACATTGGTGACCAGCGGTCGGGATTGGACTTGTATTTGTACTTGACATACAGTAATTAAGTGTACACTACTGTTTTGATCTCAGACCACTACGTGACCACATACTACTTGTTTGGTGATCTTTTGATTTTTCTCTTAAGGACTCTTTTTATTCTACTTCCATGATTTTGCTGATCCCTTGACTGATTCTTTTTACTTCATTGGGAAATTATTTTTTTCTGCCTTTTGGAACTTTGCACTTGTGACCATCATGTCTCAATCTGGAGATGCAACAGCTGGAGCTGTGTTTGAAATGGAGAAACTGAAGGAGTACTCAGTTGCTCAATTGAAACAGTTCCTTAAAGATCTTGACTGTCCCACTGAGAGCTCCACCAGGGAGGGGGAGCTGCAACAGGCACAGAGGGCCTGGGTGACAATCAAGAAGGCTGGAAGGCACACAGAGGAGGAGAATATGGGGGGGGAAGTGCAGAGGATACACAGTGGTGTAGTGGAGGAACCTGTTACGCCTGGGGGGAGGGTCCCCAGGAGGGGTGGCAGGGTGTCACCCAAGGGTCTGACTCCTGAAGAGTTACAGGACAGACAGGCAGAGAGGGAGTACCAATGGGAGCTGAAAAAGCTCAATTGGGAGTTGGAAGAAAGGAGGAGGAACTTAGAGATTAAAAAAATGATTTATGCTTACGAGCTTAAATTGAAAGAGCTGGAAGTCATGAGGGCTGAGTCCAGCTGGAATGGTGGCAGCAACAATTGTATATCCAGTGATGCTGCAGAAGTGCACATGCCCAGAGAGGTGGTGCCCTACTTGAAGGAGGGAGTTAACACACGCCAGGAGGTTCAGGGGTATGAGGTAGCTCCAGTGATGCACAGGGTCCCTGAGGTGGATTGGGGAACTGGCCTGGGGAGTCATATTCCTACTGGTGGGAGGGACACTCTACTGACTCTAGGTGAGAGTGACAGGGAGAGGGGTTCCCCCCAGGTAGAAGTCCTGGTTATGGAGTGTGAAAACATCCCAGAAGAGTGTGGGTTGAGTGTCAGGGACAGTCAGGTACTGTCTCACCAGTCTCAGGAGGGTGATGTGGGGTGCTTTTTCAAGGCAGAGTCACTGGATGGTTGGGTGAAGGGTACTTTGGTTAATTCATGTGAGGGGCTGAGTGATGTAATTGCTGGAGAGCATATGTCTAGTCCTTATTTTCCAGAGCTATGCCAACACCAGGTGGAGTGTGAGTTCTCTGACCCCAGGGAGCTTACAATGGAGGCAGACTTCTGGGTGAGTACCAGAGAGTCTGAAGAGGCATTTGGGGGTGCTCCTGAGAGGAGTGATCTAGGTAGTTCCCAACCAGGTGAGGTAGGGAAGGATTGTAGTGTCCCAGGTAGGTCCCAGTGTAGTGGGATGGGTGAGGGACCCCATGTCCAGTCTCAGAGGAGAGGGAATGGGGATGGGTTGAGGCCCAAGGTGCCCGAGATCCGGTCCCAGGTCCTGGAGGGTTCCCTGCGGGAACACCAGGAGGGGAGCCTAGCCTGTACCATAGGGCCATCTGTTGAGGGAGACCCCACAGTGTCAGGAGAACTTGGGGGGGCGGCTGTAGCCAGCGTCCCACCAGTTCTGGTGTCTGGCAGTACCACTCCTAGTGAGGGGGTGCAGAAGTCCAGACAGAGGGTTGAGAGGGGGTTGCGGACCCCAGTGGAGAACCTGGAGGGTCAGGGGTCAGCTCTGAGAGCAGAGCCCCCCATGAATGACCTTGGTAAGACCATTTCTGGGTTGGGGGGAATCCAGACTCTGTCAGATGGGCAGAGGTCAGGAGACCTGTGCCAGCCAGACTCTTGTGTGGCCCTTCGGGACAGTGTGTCCCTTGAGGGGGGTAAGTGTGCCCCCCTGGAAGTCCTGGTGTGCCAGGCAATGGTTCAACCGCAGGGTGGTGACTCTGGGTTGAATGATCAGGTTCAGGGGGTAAACTCTGACCTGATGGGGGGTAAGTGTGCTCCCAAGGAAGTCCTGGTGTGCCAGGCAGTGGTTCAACCGCAGGGTGGTGACCCTGGGTTGGATGACCAGGTTCAGAGGGTAAACTCTGACCTGGTAGGGGGTAGGTATGCCCCCCAGGAAGTCCTGGTTTGCCAGGCAGTGATCCAGTCTGTGGGTACAGACCCTGGATTGGGAGGCCAGGTTAAGGGTGTCCCCCCTGACCTGGAGGAAGGGGCTACTGCTAACAGTGCCCCTACCATGTTGTCTTCTGGGGGGGCCACTCCTAGTTGGGTGGTCCAGGACCCCAGAGGAGAGGGCAGGGGGAGGGAAGCCTCACCCCTGGCCCTGGTCCAACCTGAAGGTACAGACCCCAGGTTGGAGGATCAGTTGCAGGTTAACATCCCTGCACTGGTGGAAGAATTGTGCAGGACTGCTTCTACAAGCACCCTGACAGTTTTTGACTCTGGGGGTGCCGCGTCTGCCGGGAGGTTACAGAGCCCCAGAGGGGAGGACCAGGGTCAGGTTGTCATCCCTGACCTGGTGGAAGAGAGAGTGGTCAAAGGGTGCCAGGCACCTGGGGCTACCACCCCCCACTCTCCACAGTCACAGTGGTTAGAGAGGCCTGAGGTCGGGCTCTCATCCCTGACAGTTGTCTGGGGCCACTGTGGCTTGCTGTCCTGGTGGACAGAGTTGCCCCTGGGGGGGGAAGGACGAGAGTCACACCCCGGGGGTGGAGTGGGCAACACCACTGTGTTGGCCCTGGTGGTACTATCTGCCCATTGCAATACATCTGTGAGCAAAGTAAAGTTAGGTGTTGCACAGATGGTGTCTGTAGATGTGGAGAAGGGTTCCCCATGGGTTAGCTTAGTGGGCCCTGAGAGTATGGACAGAGGGATCCAACTGGAGTCAGGAAGGCGTAGAACTGGAACATGCCCCTGCTGTTGTGGGCCTGGGTCCCTGTTCTATCGCCCCAATCAGGGAAGTACATCAAGGTATTGATTGTTCTCCCCTGGCTTTAGGCTGGTAGGGGGTCGTGTTGGACTTTTGCTTATGCAGGGTCATCCCCAGTCTTTTTCGCCTCCTGCCTCCTATTTTTTTCTGACATGTTGCTGTTGGCTTTTCAACTCTGAGCACTTTACCACTGCTAACCAGTGCTAAAGTGCATGTGCTCTCCTGTTTAAATTGTATGTAAGTGGTTTATCCATGATTGGCATATTTGATTTACTAGTAAGTCCCTAGTAAGGTGCACTAGAGGTGCCAGGGCCTGTAAATCAAATGCTACTAGTGGGCCTGCAGCACTGGTTGTGCCACCCACATAAGTAGCTCTGTAATCATGTCTCAGACCTGCCCCTGCAGTGTCTGTATGTGTATTTTTACACTGTAAATTCGACTTGGCAAGTGTACCCACTTGCCAGGCCTAAACCTTCCCTTTCCTTACATGTAAGGTACCCCTAAGGTAGGCCCTAGGTAGCCCCAAGGGCAGGGTGCAGTGTATGGATAAGGTAGGACATATAGTAATGTGGTTTATATGTCCTGACAGTGAAATACTGCCAATTTCGTTTTCACTGTTGCAAGGTCTGTCTCTCTCTCATAGGATAATATGGGGGCTACCTTTAAATATGATTAAAGTGTAGATTCCCCTAGAGAGTAGATGGACATGTGGAGTTTGGGACCCCTGAACTCACAATTTAAAAATACATCTTTTAGTAAAGTTGATTTTGAGATTGTGCGTTTGGAAATGCCACTTTTAGAAAGTGAGCATTTTCTTGCTTAAACCATTCTGTGACTCTGCCTGGTTTGTGGATTCCCTGTCTGGGTCAGTTTGACAGTTGGGTTGTTTTTCACCTCACACCAGACAGTGACACAAAGGGAGCTGGGGTGTGATCTGCATTTCCTGATTAGCCATCTCTGCTAGGAGGGAGGGGTGGAGTGGTCACTCTCATCTGAAAGGACTGTGCCTGCCTCTGACAATGCTGTCTCCAGCCCCCTGGTGTGTGTCTGAGGCCTTGCCTGGGCAAGGCAGGATTTCACAAGAAGGTGTGAGTCCCCTTTGAAGAAAGGTGACTTCAAAGACTAAAATGGGTATAAGAAGGGCACCCAAACTTACAAACTTTAGAAACACTTCTGGAACCAAGAGGAACCTCTGCCTGGAGAAGAGCTGATAGCTGAGGAAAACGTGCTGCCCTGCCTGTGACTGTGCTTTGTGGAGCTTTCCTGCAGTGCTGCTTCTGCCAGAGTAAGAGGGCAAAGACTGGACTTTGTGTGCCTTCCATCTTGAAGAAGAAATCTCCAAGGGCTTGATGTAGAGCTTGCCTCCTGTTGTTGAAGTCTCAGGGATAGCAAAGACTTCTTCCTGCCAGCACCTGGAGTCTCTGGAGAGACCCCTACTCTGCTCTGTGGTGCCCTTCCAGTTCCTGGGACCCTGAAAGGAGAGGCTGGCAGCCTAAGGACAAAAATACACGCACCGAGCGCCGTGCGGAGAAAAGATCGACGCGAATCCGATCGCGGCTGAGAAAACGACGCGACGCCGGTTCCGCAGCTGAGAAACGACGCCGCAGGAAACGCGACCGAAAAACCGACGCCCGGAGCAGGAGAAACGACGCGCAGCATCGCTGACGGAGGCTGAGAGATCGCACCCTGCGCCGCGGGACTTTCGGATCGTCGTGTGGCTGGCTTTTTCAACGCGCACCGCCGTGCCGAGTTGTTTTCGACGCACACAGCCGTGCAGGGTTACTTTCGACGCACACCGCCCGTGCGGGGTTATTTTTGACGCAAACCAGGTACATTTTCACGCTAGCAGCGCTAGTGTGGTGTTACAACTACCTAAAGACTCTTTTTATTTTAAACCTTTAAAAAATCATAACTTGACTTGTGTATGTTGGATTTTTGTCGTTTTGGTCTTGTTTTGTCTAGATAAATATTTCCTATTTTTCTAAACTGGTGTTGTGTCATTTTGTAGTGTTTTCATTAAGTTACTGTGTGTGTTGGTACAAATACTTTACACCTAGCACTCTGAGGTTAAGCCTACTGCTCTGCCAAGCTACCAAGGGGGTAAGCAGGGGTTAGCTGAGGGTGATTCTCTTTTATCCTAACTAGAGTGAGGGTCCTTGCTTGAACAGGGGGTAACCAGACTGTCAACCAAAGACCCCATTTCTAACAGAGAGGAACAGCTTTTTACAAGTGTTGACTATGGGGCATACTTTCCCCAGCATGTCCTACTTTTGCATATTGAACAATCGAGCCATACAAGTTTACAAGGTACACTTTGGGGACTACTTAGGTAATATATTAAAATTGTTTTTTCTACCTGGAAAAAACACTTTTAAAGTCCCTGCTTAGCATCTTTGACAGATCACAATGATGCTCTCTGGAGCCATACATGTTTGTCCCACATACGACCCTAAACACAACCAGTGTATTTTCTGCACCATCAACCATGGCCTTCATAGACAGTTAAAAAAGCAGATTAGGTGAATACAATGCACAGTACATCATTTATGGGAAAAGCATACCCCACTGTGGAATTCGTCAGCGCTGTCATAACACAAAGACTTATTTCGATCTGATTAGATCTAATAATCATAATGTAAAAAACTTGGACATCAGGAAGACATAACATAAACCTATTGTATAATATACGCAAAGCATCATGTCACATCTACACTGTGTTTGCAGTCTATCTACCCCAGGTTCACTAGGTGTTAGAGAAGCAAATCCACCTGTCTTCCAATTTACCAAAGATGAAGTTTCCTCGCATATAAAATTGAAACTCAAGTTAATAACCTTATTAAATTAGCAAAGAAATATTATCATTCCAAATCATGTTTGTCATAAAACTACTACCAGGAAAACATGTTTGGGGATCCTAAATTAAAATCATGGAATGTAATGGACTATATCGTAGATAAAAGCGAGGTGTCATTTTAAGAGCTTTGAAAGAATCAAAATCTGATATGTTAAGAATTTAGGAATCTAATCTGCAGTGTGCTGAGGCTAAATAGGTATTACCACCTTCATGACTTTTGAAACCCAGTGGAGCTATGTTCAAAAGGTTATTGGAGAGAAAATAGGGGCACTGCAAGCATCCCAAAAGTCTGGTATTCTTTTTAAGCAATGTCCAGGGGAAGATTACCATATTTTCTGAGGCTGACCTAACCACATAACATATCATAGCAGTTTGCCAGTTACAAAATCCATACCTCAGAACCATTTCATTTATATGAGTGAAAGGCAGAGCTAAAGTAGAATAAGACGTTTAAGAGCACAGCAATATTAATATGGAAACATAATGGCCCTTTAATGTCAACATGAATACATTGTTTCTAACAGAGTAAAAAGGTATCGCTGACTCAAAAGCTGTATGTGTCATTCTTTTGTGGCCATTTATGAAGGATTTATTCTGAAAATGAACCAGAGCAGCACGACCCTGTTAATCAGATCAATAATTTTATTATACATCTAGATGATAGATAACACATACTAGAAGCTCCAATAACATTATCTAAGCTTAATAAAATCATCAAAAATCTTCCCAGTGAGAAGGTGAGAAACCCGGATGGACTACGCTACAAATTTACAAATTGTGCACACAATTTAGGCAGTCAGTTTCACCTAACTAGCTGACACTATTTGAAACAATTGTGTTGTGAGAAAATGGATTGTTGGTTGAGTGGGGAGACTAAGCAAGCCATAACCCTTGTCAGGGTGTCCCACCATATCGGGACTACAATAACCTGTGCTTAACCCTCTGATAGCTTGGAACAAAAGCAGTCAGACTCAACTTAGAGATAATTTGTAAAGTATTTATGCAACAAATAAACAGTAATAAAGTAAAAACACAACACAAGGAAAATTCAAAACCAATTTAAAAAGAGTAAAATGTAATAAATTATTTAACACCAAAACATCAAAACTCCAATCAGTAGAACTGAAGAATTTAAAAGATGTCAGGTAAGTTAAGTACCTGAAGGCGCAAAGCGCCACTGGTGGTTAGCTGGTTGTGCGGGACAGAGTGAAAGTCACAAGTTCAGGCTGATCACAATGGAGTACGAGCTGGATACAGGGACCAGGTTATAATGCTGAAAATGTTACCTTCTAAAGTCCAGCTAGAAGAGGTTGATCATGGTAGAGGAGGCCATGAGGAGCATGGGCAGCTTCAGAAATGTATCAACCTAGGCAACAAGCAAGCGGGACGTCAAGGATGGCCATCGCTGTAGCAAAAAGATTTTGTCAGGCGTCATGGGTGGCCGTCTTTGGAGATTCACGTTGGCAGTCACCACAGGCTGTCAATGCTGTAGCGTGAAGTGCAGATCTCATGTTTCCAGTCATTGCTGGTGGTCAGTGTAACACAAAGAGTCTGGTTTACTGGAGCTTCACATTGGCTCTTAGCACGGACAGCAAGATCTTGGCATGAATGTTCCCATTTGAGCTTGCAAAGAGCCCAAAACGTCAGGATTTCTCATTTCCTTTGAGGAAGAGCTCAATTAAAACCACACCAAGGGTCCAGGACCTGGAAGGCACGTCTTGGGGATGAGGAATTTACTTCAGCAGGAGTCAGGCAGGTCTGGTTGCAGCAGGCCTCTGGAGCTTGTTGTGTCCCTGAAGCTCAGAACAAGGGGTCAGCATGCTGATACCTGAAGTCACTTCAGCCTAGGATGTACGGCAGAGGTACTTATTAAATGTAATAAAGTAACTGTTGGAAAGTGGGTCATTGGTAGTGGTAAGTATGAACCTACTGCTGGCAATAAGGCCACTAACCAAATAAAGGTTCAGTAAAGGTCTCAGTAAATTAGCCCCTTGCTCAACCCTTGGTAGCTGTAACTCAGCAGGCAGCCGTATCTTAGGAGACAAGAGTGTAAAGCATTAAAAAACACCAATACAGTACATAAGAGAGACACAACACACTATAAAAAGCCCACCAATTTTTTAAAATAGGTATATTTTTATGAGTAAATAGGCACCACGGCAACAAAAATCTAATGTAGGGAACCGGAGTCATGAATCTTTAATGAAGAAATGTGTTCTAGTGCTTAGGAGCACACAGCACCAACTTTGCCCAAAATTCTCTGAATTTCTCCAAACTTCAGGAGGTGAAGTCCTCCTTGCAGATGCAAAGGGTCCAAAACACAAATCCAAGGGTCTGGAATCTCCTGGATGGTCCTTGGAAAGTTAGACCACAATTCCCACAATGCTTTTGGCCAAATCCTTAAAAGGTCACTGGATGCACTTCTGGATGTGGACTCTTGCTGGAGATGATGCAGGTGAAGCTCTGTTAGCCTGTAGCTGCAGGGAGTCCACTCCTGAGTCATTTCTGAAGCAAGGCACAGTCCCCAGGTCTGTAGTACCAGATTGTGCAGCAGTGACAGTTCAGTCAGAAGTGCAGGCCAAGGGTGCAGAATCAGATTCCAGCCAGGCAGTCCTTCTTCCTTTTGAAGTTTCAGGCAGCCGATCTAAGAGGCTATACACCTCTCACATATTTATTCACAGCTCCTGGGCATCAGAAGGGGGGCCCTTCAGACCTGTAGACTGCAGGGTGATACCCAGATGCACAACCGCTTCCTCCAAAGTAGTGCATATTCCTGTCCCAGAAAGTACCATTCTTCCCAAATCCGTGATGGCTGCAGTTTAAGCAGAGCAGTCACAGCTGACTAATCCAACCCCCAGTGTGGCTCATTTCCATAGCTCTCCTCCGCCTAACCTCTGCAAATCCCTTCCTTAAGTCTGGTATCTCACTGAGGGGTGGGGGTAGGTGACCTGGCATTCTCTTCCTGTCCTGCTCTCCTTTGAGGCTTGAAGTTTTATTACCCCTCCCCTTGCTCTGGCATTACTGTGTAGCTGTAGATTTGCCATTCACCAGATAGCCTCTCCCCTGGACACAACTTATCACTTAAGCAAAGCAGCTCTGCTAATCCTGTTAGCAGTGACCCATCAGAGAGGAGCTTCAGAAGGATGAATTTTAGCTTACAGAAAGAAAAGCCTTATTATTTATTTTCTGTACAAGTTATGATAATTTAATCAGTGTCAAATTGCTGGATTTATCAAAACAAATCTTTTAAGTCCTTGAATGACTTTTCTATGCTTTTCCTTACTATAAATACAATAAGATACAACACTGGAATGCAGGCTATGGAGCCCAGTGTCAACAATAGGGGAAAATGAAATGATAATTTTTTTCCATAATCAGGGTTTATAAAACATATTTTATAAGGCCCCTGCTTATAGTTACATGATCCCCCCCCCCGGACACCTGGTGGACACCTTGGGGATATGTAATATGTGAACATAGATCATCACATTTAAAGTGTCCAGAGAACCAAAGTCAAACTGGGACACCAGTTCCATTTAAATGCAGTCTGCAGACTTAGGCTGCATTTAAAAATGACAGAAAACCTCCAGAAATGCCCACATGCAAAGGGCAGCAATTCTGCTGGGCCTCTACTTCCATGCCCTATTCTGTATTAAGGTCTTATTATATTGTATTGTAATAGTATTTATATAGCGCTTACTACACCTGATGAGGTGTTGAAGAGTTTTTTTGGCGAGTAGCATGCTACTCCGGAGCCCAAGAGGAATTAGTGGTGGATTAGTATAGGGAAACATGAGTTCAGTTTTAGTATTTTCATCAGTTAATTTGAGCAGAGGATATGTGAGTATATTGGTCGGATTGGCTAGAGTAATGGAGGGATAGAGCAGGGAAGAATCCAGAAGTGTTAATTGGGAATTCATAGTAATAGGATGATGCTTGGGCACAGTAAAGGAGAGTTGGAGGAGAGAAGAGTATGTGGAAAGGGTTAGGGAGATCATAGTAGCAGGAGGGGTTTTGTATGAGTCAAGGTGAGATGTAATAAAAAAGGAGTTTTAGGCTTGGCAAAGGGGCTAACTTGTCAAGTTGACTTGGGAGTCGAAAACTGCATACAGATTGCAATGGCAGATCTGGGACAGTTTTTAAGGGCTAATTAAGTGGATGACACAATTAGTGCTGTAGACACACTAGTAGCATTTAACTTACCAGCCCTCAGGCGTAAGCCACCTTTACCATGATTTAGGGAGTGAGCACAAGCACTTAAGCACTGGTTAGCAGTGGTAAAGTGCACATAGTCCTAAGTCCAACAAAGCAAATTCAGACAAATAGGACGGGTGAGGGCAAAACATTTGGGAAAAACTCTGCAGAGAGGGCCAGGTCCAAAATGTAGGACCTGGGAAAGCATGGAATCATAAATCAAGCAAATATCTGCTCATTCCAATGCTAAATGCAGGCAGGGAGCAGCATGGTCTTCTCAACCAATTCCTTACTTAATTCCACTCACAGATTATGAGCCACAGTATAACAAAAAGACTAGATACTGTCTAATTAAGTTAGTGTGGGAAGAGCATCATTATTTTGTCACCTGGAGAAACGTCCATGATCTTGATGTGAACTTAATAATGGCCTTTGATCTAGCTATTCCTCAGAAAATGCACTTCGTTGTCACGTGTTGACACTTTCATAGAGAGTAAAAAGGCATTTGATAAGGTTGGTTGGGAATTTCCATAGTATATTTTATGTTGCCTGCAGGTTTTTGGAACACAACATTAGCGCATGTTGAGCCTTTACATTCCCAATGACAGGGCCCTCTGAACAATAGAAATGTGGTGAAAAAGGAACAGCTGCCCACTTAACCCTGCTCTGTTCACACTGTATATCGAGTCTTTATAGTAACAATAAATGATACACCAATAATTACTCCATCCGATTTAAATTAATGGCATCCCAAAACAGTTTTTTACACACAAACGTATGCTAGTTTACTGTCAAAACGCAGAGATTGCATGGTCATGTTAAAGGTTTTTTGGGGTAGTGACAGTTTATAATCACAATCACTATCCCTCATTAATATTTATGGATTACAGAAAGCAGACATACCATATGAAGATACACAGATAGACGAAAATGACAGCCCATCAATGTATTGACATTAACAATATTATATTCTAAGTATAAATCCAATAAGTCGACCATAATGAATGAAGTACTGAACAATGGCAATGAGTTGTAGACTCTTAAAATCGAGTAACACAAAGAGATTGGTAGTAACTCATAATTTCTACCTAGAAGCAATTCTAGGTGCTGAAAATATCAGTTGTTTGACTTTGCAAACTACAAAACTGTAAGTTGTGTAAACAAATGTCAGTTATGGTTTATATGAAGTTGAATAATAGTAGCACTAATGAGGAAACAAATCATCAACAAACCCAACACAATTTATAAAATCGAATACTAAAATGATCATGTTTAAAAAATATAACTTTTATTTAACATGATTAGCTGTCTTAGCCAGTGCCCTAATATTTATATCACAGGCACTTGGTCTGAATCTGCATTGAGCATTTGTATAAAAAGAACTTGCACCTCCAATCTTGAGCACCATTTTCAGTTCAATCAGTTAAAACCCAAGAGTTTTACAACTATTCGACTGCTTGACCCGTTCCTTTCACGCACTGCGACTCACATTATGTCACAGTTCGCTAAACTTTGATTTTTCAAATGGGTTCTTAAGAACCTCAATTAGAAATGCTGCACGGCTTTAGGGTTAAGGTTTAATGCAGCAGTTTAACCTAAAGATTGCCTCTGTCAACACACCACGGAGAAAAAGGCCCCAGGTGCATAGTCTGTAGACATGATTATTAGTCCCAATTATTCAGCTAAGGGGCACAGCTAACACACAGAATCAAATCCTTCCGCTGGGTGTCGGACGCTAGCGGGACACTATTGTCCTACAATTGCTCATTTTGGAAGCACGGTTTGAGCACCGAAATGAAACTTCAGCAGGCCAACAGACTTATTTATTTATTTATTTATTTATTAATATTAATATTATTACTATTATTATTACTATTATTATTATTATTATTAGTAGTAGTAGTAGTAGTCGTAGTAGCAATATTTATTTATGTATTTATTTATTTATTTATTTATTAGGGCAAATCACACTGCGGATTGACGGAATCATAGACTGTCAGAGTTTTGCAGCATTTCCTATCATTTCCCCATTAGCAATATGCTCATGTGTGGATTTGTTAGAATTCCAGGGTGGGGCCACACGCAGCAGTTGGTGGGTATTCACACACTTTTTGCTGGTCATTTCCATGTTGGTGTCTAAGTCGGGGATAGCGGTAAATATTCAGATTCGAACTGGGGAAGTGGTACACTCAACATTGATCAGAGTCTAAAGGAAAGAGTTTTCCAGGGGAAATAAAGAAAAAGTACACAGGTCAAGTGTACTTTTGCATTCCATTACTGCAAGCACACTTGCATATTCCCACTTGCATATTCCCATCTGTGTAGAAGGTAATGCTTGTAAGCAGTGGTTCCCAACCTTTTGACTTCTGTGGACCCCCACTTTATCCTTACTGGAATCGGGGGACACCCACTGAATAATTATCGGAATCCAGGGACCCACCAATGAGTTATTACTTAAAGCTGAGGACCTAATCTGTTAATATTATATCATTTTAGAAGCAGTCGCGGAGCCCTTGAGGAGTCTTCGCGGACCCCCAGGTTGGGAACCACTGCTTGTGAGGATACCTGGGAGTGTGAGTCAGCAAGAAATTCCAAATAGTACTCCTAGAATTCTTTGGAATTCCTTGACAGGTAAAGATTTACTTAGAAAATAGATCGGATCTAGCCCAATACATTTTCAAATGTGAAAAAGGAAGTTATAAGACTTTATACTAATAATGATAGAATGTGTGGTCTCCACAATGACTGGAAAATACTAGAGCTGTAAGGGTGGTTTGAGGATGGAAAGAAAATTCAGCATTGAACATCTAAAATGTTGGTGAGTTTTACCACTGCTGTACACTGAAAACAAGCACTTACACACCAATTGGTCTTGCATTTAAAAATAAGCAGCAAGGTATTGGCTTTTCTAATGCTTGTTTCATTTGGCAGCGGCAAAACCATGAAATAAAAAATAGGCACTGTAGTGTGTGCATGAGCTGTACAGCCACAACGTATGCGTATAACATAGTAGGAATATTTGGTGTTTTTATTTTTACATAGAAAGCATAATTCAAAAATGGCCTCTAAGGCAGGAAGCTATGATGCATGTGCCAAAGCAGCCACAGCAAAGCGTTTTCTTTCAGAAAATGCCTTTCTAATATTTGAATGGTATTTTCTCAAATGAAACTCATTCTATGAAGGACACCAGTGCATGTGTATGCACTGGGGAGAGCTGACACCCATTTCCATATCATAATTTAAAAAGGGAAATAAGTAGCTCAGTAGCAGTGTGCTGCTGCTGGACTTTAGGAAACTGGAGTATTTCTTTCAGAGATGAGAACCCACTTCAAATATTTATCCTAGACTTTGTCAGGATGAGCCACAAAAGTCACTAAACAAACCTATGCTCACACCTCTGATAGCTGTGCCAAAGAGCAGTGAGGCTTAGTTTTAGAGGCAATGTGTAAAATATTTAGGCAGTACTCAAACAGTAATAAAGTAAAAAGAGAATACAAGAAAATCCCAAATCAATTTAAAAAATAGACTATCCTAATGCAAAAGTGATATAAACATGACAAAAATCCAATAAGTAGAACCAGAGACATGTGTTTTAAAGTTTGATTTAGAAATAGCAACAAAAACCTCTATTCTCCTACCAAGGTTATCTGGCCTCGCTCAATTGTGTCAAAGTCAGAGATAAGTCCGACCACAATGGACCTATGTTTGGATACACAGACCAGGTTCCTCACAGTGAAAAGATACCTTCTGACTTCGATTTTTTTATATAAGTCTTAGTGGGGTCAGGCAGCCAACTGGACTCAAGGGATGGCTTGATGACGATGAGGAGCCACTGGTTGGGGTTTGGGAGTCAATCAAAAGGAGGAGTAGCCTCTGACCACAACCAAGGGTCCTGAGCCTCGGGGAGAGTACTTGGGGGAGAGAACTCACTCCCTCGGAGGCCAGCAGAGGATACCAGGTCAGGTCCATTTGGGACTGGTCAGCTGGAAAGCAGGTAAAGCCTTCTTGAAGCTTATTGGGTCCCTGTAGCTCAAGCAAGATGTCAGCAAACTGACCCTTGTAGTCACTGTTTGGTGTTTGATTTCAATGCAAGCAGGTCAAGTCTTATGCCTAGTAACAATCCTTTGTCCACCCTCTAAACCAGCTTTGGGCATCCCCACTTTCCACTGGGTTTGGAGCCAACCTGATTAGAAAGATAAAAGGGAGGAAGACCTGTTCTGAGTTTCTGCTACCAGTGATAGGTTCAGCATCCTTTGAAGCTCCAGGAGGGTCTTGGCACAGCTGCCCCAGGCCATCCTGTCAAGGAGGGAAAATCCCTACCCGCACCCAATACAAATCTCACCACAGGGCCATCTGTGGTAAGGTGACAGTAGGCCATTAGTGGAAAGGCCTTTTGAATTTAGATAGGGACTTTCAAGTAAATTTCATGTGCCAATTAGATGTATCCCAGTTTTACCATGTTTAAAAAGGAGAGTACAAGCATTCAACTGCTGATTGGCAGGAGTGCACAGAGGTCTACTTCCAGCAAAATGAGTTCAGCACCAGAAGGCAAAAATGTGGGGGAAGACCATGGTCATTCCAACAGTAATGACTCATGCACAATTTTAGAAGAGGAGTGCAGAGGTGCTTTCTTCTCAGGGGCAAAGTGCATTCACACAAGAAACTTAGGGGGTCATTCTGACCCTGGCCACGGGAGCACCGCCAACAGGCAGGCGGTGCTCCCGAGGGCATTCTGACCGTGGCGGTTCAGCCGCGGTCAGAAAGGGTAAACCGGCGGTCTCCCGCCGGTTTACCGCTGCCCCATTGAATCCTCCATGGCGGCGGAGCGCGCTCCGCCGCCATGGGGATTCAGACACCCCCTACCGCCATCCTGTTCATGGCGGGAAACCCGCCATGAACAGGATGGCGGTAGGGGGTGCCGCGGGGCCCCTGGGGGCCCCTGCAGTGCCCATGCCAATGGCATGGGCACTGCAGGGGCCCCCGTAAGAGGGCCCCGCAAAGTATTTCAGTGTCTGCTTTGCAGACACTGAAATACGCAACGGGTGCAACTGCACCCGTCGCACCCCTGCAACTACGCCGGCTCAATTCTGAGCCGGCGTCCTCGTTGCAGGGGCATTTCTGCTGGGCCGGCGGGCGCTCTTTCGGAGAGCGCCCGCCGGCCCAGCGGAAATGTTTAAATGGCCGCCGCGGTCTTTTGACCGCGGGGCGGTCATTTCACGGCGGTACCTTGGCGGACGGCCTCCGCCGTCCGCCAAGGTTAAAATCACCCCCTTAATTTCTCTGTGCAAAGTTCTCAAAAATGTCACATGACATAGGAACTATCTCCAACTGTTTCTCAGGATTGGAATATTGGGCTAAGGGTTGTGAATGTCCACAAAAGGGAATAGTACACCAAAGCATTAAAGTGAAACACAATTTCAACCTATATTGAGTCAAAACACTAAACGATGAATTGGTTGGAGATTCTCCTGTAATGGTTTGTAATTCCCAACTTCAAATTCATTGATTGAATTTGAAATATAAATTAAAAATAAAGGTTTGGTTTGTTGTACTCACTCCTCCACAGTGGATCTTGTATTATTTCTGAAGTGCACCTCTTGTATCACTGTGCAACATATCAATTTTAGAAGGATTTACATTATACCTAATGACACTATAATCCAACATTTCCTGTTGCAATCAGTAAATACTTCTATAAAGACTAAATAAAATTGGAGATAGTTGCAGTCTGCTACGTCCTATATTAAGGACAAATGTCTGCAACAACATTTGCATCTGTGCCATAGCTGACATTGTTTCCTAAGTGCCAAAAAAGGTGCCTATCTGTATTATATTTGACAGGCTTGAGGGTACCCCCGGGTGGACTTCCCAAACTGCAGTCCGGAGCTCCTCAGGGATATCACTTTGGTTAGTCCCGAGATAGGGAGTTCCTTCGTTTGTCTCCCCAGTCTGAAGTGTCATGGGGTAAGCGCACCAAAAACCCCACTACACATATATTGTTGACAGCATTTTATTTTGTGTTATGCAGTATCTGTCTTCTGAGGTGCCTACTGAACTTCCTATATATTCAAGTCCAGTAACTTGAGAAAGAAGGAGCTCCCTTTGTGTTCCAGTCTAGTCGGTATGTTCACAATTTTTGTGAGCATGGCTTTAGAATATTGATTGGGACCATTGAAGCATGTGCACAAGGTAAATGCTTTAGAAAACTGTAGCAGGGTGTTTGTCCAAATTTTCCTGAGCTGTTCACAAACATGTATCTATAAGAATGGTGTTTGCAAGATGGAGGATGAATGCTGCCTACTAAGCCCCCTCTGATATCTGGTCTTAATACTATGTACTGTTACACTACTCTTTTCTTCTGTATTTTATTTTGTGTGCTTTCTGTTTTATATTTTCTATAGTAATATTTTTCTAAATGTTACATGTAAATATAAACATAGATTCTTAAGGTATTATCAAAGTGTTGTGTACATAGAAATCAAGGAAGCTTAGTGAGGTCAACTTTTTATTACAAACTGATTAGTTGAGCCCACTTTCATAGGGCTTAGTGGTTCCAGCGACTATGTGCCTGATACTGATGTTCTTTTCTAAATTAATACCGAGATTTTCTGTTTCATCAGCAAACAATCTCGAGAAGTTATTCTGGAGGTTTTAAAAACCTTTTATAGGAGAGGGTTAGAAAGCCTTGTATTTCAATTGAAAAATCCCAATTTGCCATGTTCCATGTCATCTGTGTCAAATAACACTATTGCCAAGGATGAAAATTAGAGCTCAGAATAATATTTTTGATTTCAGGGAAACATTCTTATTAAGATCGGACATCCTCCTAATGCAGATATTCAGTTATGAATTATCTTAGACAGTATGTTCGATAATTATGTAAACAGCATTCACTTACATAATTTGCTCGCTTACATTTTCATTCTCACATTTGAAAAAAGTTGCTAAATTGGTCCAATGGAAAGTGCATGTTGGTGGTACCTCTTGTTGAATCTAATTATATAATATCCTCATTGTTTGGACCATTATATGACCCAGCATTTTAAATGTTTAATTGGTGCATCAACCCTGGGGAAGGCCTCTGTTACTTGCAACATCCCATTCTTCTGTGGAGACTGCTATTGACCATGATTGGATCCGTTCCTATCACTGGCCCTCAGCCCAGCCACACAAGTGGAGCAGAGGTTTTATTGATACAGATGGGTCAATGCTGGGTGGTAGGAATTTTGCGGATTCCTGTCGATACCGGACATTTCCATCACATAAATGTAGGGAAAATGCCTGACTTTGGGCAAAGTTGGAGGTTTGCAGGGCTTTGTGAGTAAGAAAATAGTGTGGATTGCATGTGAAGTGTGCCACCCTGGACTCCTCCAGATGTCTAGTTTTCACAGGTGTCTGGTTCTGGTAGGTTTTTCCAGGTGGCAGCCTATCCAAGTCCAAAAAGTGCAGCCGTTCCTCAATGCAGTTTGGGACGATATTGGGACTTAGCCAATCTCTCCTGAGCCACATGTAAAAGCAACATGCAAAAGAGTCAAATGGTCTCATGCTTGCCATTGGGATGAGATGTTATAGCCTGCAGGGGGAGCAGAAAGACTGTTGACCCCTTCAGTTAGGGTGAGGGCATAACCATGCCCATGGTGGTGGGCAGATCCACCCTTCTATTTTGTTTTTTTAATTCCCTGGTGTCTAGTGGGCTATCTGACCCCCAAGGGGCAGATCAGGGGTAAATACCCCCCCTCTATCCCCTGGGGCAGAAAGACAATGTCCCCATTTATATAGGGTGGGGGCATGGCCACCCCCGTGGTGGGCACCCAGCACTCTTTTTAAAAATAAATATTCTAGGGGCTTGTGCTTCCACGCGTTAGATTGGGGGTAATTACCACATCTGCCCACTAGCGGGCAGAAAGACTGTGCCTATTTGTTGAAGGTGGAGGCACTGCCCTACACTTTTCTAAAAAAATAATCTCTGGTGCCTAGCGGGCTTTGCCTCACTGCCCTCCCTGGGGGGGAGGGGCAGAATGGTCCCGATTTATGTGGGGTGGGACAATTGCCATGCCCATGGCGGGCAGCCCCCATCCATCTTTTATATGAAAAAGTCCCTGGTGTCTATGGGCTTTCAGCCTCCTTCAAGGGTCAGAATGGGGGTGTAATAACCCCCACCTGCCCTCCCAGGGGGCAGAAAGACTGTGCCCATTTTGGGGGTATGGGGGCATTGCCATGCCCATTCTGGGCAGCTCCCACCCATAGACTTTTCTAAGAAAATAATTCCTGGTGCCTAGTGGGCTTTCTATATCTCCGGGGAGCAGATCAGGGGCTGGTCCAGCCCCAGTATGTAGATTTGCAAAAAGGTGGTAAAATAAAGAAAATGCTATGGTAGAGATTGAAACTGCAAGAATTCAATCCCTGCTACAGTGGTAGCCCTGGCATAATCAGAAATGCTATTATCAGAGCTCTTACGTAGTGTGATTGCTGCCATAATTTGTTGCCAAACTACATGGCACCAAAGGGACAAGTAGATTTTTTTACAGGACAAGTATATTTAAGAAGCAACCTGTCCCATGGACAATAAGATATTTTATTAAATTCAACACCCCTGAAAATGTATATGTCTTGTATGTCTTAATATTGCACTGCTATTCTCTACAAACGTTCAATCAATTCTCACTTCAAATGCTTAGGGGCCTGATTTAGAGTTTGTCAGACAAGTACTCCATCACAAACCTTTTGGATATCTTGTCTGCCTTTTTACAAGTGCATTATATCCTTATGTACTTGTAATAAGATGGAAGGGATCACGTTGCGATGGAGTGGCCATCTGCCAGACTCCGAGGCCTTCATTACAAGTTTGGTAGAATAGAGTGGTGTATTTACCACACATAGTAAGTATCATTAGCCCATGAAGAGGTATTTACCACGTTTGATAAATACCTTTTATTCTGAGTTTACACCAGGAAAATGAAGCAGAGCATGCAGAATTGTTTTTTTTACGCACTTAGGGCCTGATTTATATACTACGGATAGCCTGTTGTTCTGCCAGGATGATGGTGTAAATTACTCAATTGCCCCTGTCGAGTGACCGCCCACCAGATTTATAAATGGCCATCAAACTGGCAGCCATTTATAAAGCATTGGCGGGAACAGTCATCACGGCGGTTCTTGCCAATACATTTTGCTGTTTGGTGCAAGGATCCATCATCAGGATGGAGCCTTGCACCAGTTTTCTTGTTTTATTTTCAAAAAGAAAACCCCAAAATGGATTTTCTTTTTTAAAATAAAAAACAAAATGCCCCTTCAGCATGGGAGTCCTCTCCCATGACAAGAGGATCATTTAGCAGTTTTAACTCCCTCTTATCACCAAGGCTTTTGTACTTCCAGTCGCTGTAAAAAAAGAAAAGTTTGCAAAGAGATAAGAATTTAGCCCTTAACTGATAATGAGGGCCAAAATAGGTCCGTAAATCTTTTAACTGTCAAAGTGTTGATAGAGTACAACTCATCATACCATCATTTAGATCTCACTCATCATACCATTGTTCTTATTAGTGTATTTCTCTCACACATGCTGATGCTGCACACATTTTAGTTCTTTTTGTTAACTCTTTGTTGTAAAGCAGTCTGTCACTCTTTAGGTCTAGTAGCATTAGATCAAAAACTCAAGTAATTCTAACATTGAAAATATGTATTTCTTTAGTATTGCTATTATCTTCA
The DNA here is from genome assembly GCF_031143425.1 of Pleurodeles waltl. Lineage (NCBI taxonomy): Eukaryota > Metazoa > Chordata > Amphibia > Caudata > Salamandridae > Pleurodeles > Pleurodeles waltl. Next base: position 72,978,688 of record NC_090450.1, on the reverse strand, counting down.
TATTTCTGCTTAAAACTTTCATTGTTCTTCTGCACCTCTCTCCTTCCTCCGGCCTCGTGTCATACCCCTAGAACTGATCCAAGTAATTGCAGTGATACTGTTGAATACAGGAACCCAACTGCTTCACAGAAACTGAGTACTACGGGTTAGATCAACTTTCCTCTGTTTATTTAGCTGTTAACTATGCCCCCCTTTTGTGTGTTCTTTCATTTACTTAATAGGACTTTTGGACATGTTAGCACGTCTGAACTTAATAAGTAAACCTATAAGTAAACATTTTGACTCGCAATTAAGATGTTCCTACCATAACTCCATTACATGCAGATCGATAATCAATAATTAATCAATAACATCAATAATCTAATCAAAGCTTGAGCCATTTCACATTCTAAAGTTACAATGCAATTTGATTAACCTTTTGCAAAGACAATATCAAATACATTTATTCAGCAAAGGAAAGACATCAAAAGTTATTCCCTCTAGCAGACATTCATTAGTAAGAATCCCTTAATCCCTTAACTAACACCAGATTGGCATCAGCATGCTGGGCTTCATGCAAAACAATTTAGTAAACATAAATTTGAAAAACATCTAACGATGGCTCTATCAAAATAGTGTGGTTGGTACCTAGAAAGAAAAAGAAACACATCAGTAACACGCTAAGATAGTCTTCATCATCAGGACATCAGCTCAGTCAGTAAGGCATCAGGATTCAGCATCAAAGTTCAAAAAACGCAAAGTCGTAAGTATAGAGGTAAACCCTCAAGAAGAATGGGGAGAGTGGCGAATGGCAAATGCACAATGGCAGCTCCTTCTCAGTGCAGTCCGGCAAAGGCCCATATTTATACTTTTTTAGCGCCGCAACTGTATTTTGTAAGTTTGTGCCCCTTTTGCATCAAAAAATGACGCAAATGCAGCGCTAAAAAAGTATAAATATGGGCCTAAGTTAGATTTCCTAAAACTATTTCCCAAGTCCCTATTGGTCAAGGGATTGCATGATCACACTTTGTTCAATAAAACTAAAACTTCAAATCTATACTTTCTACTACTACTCAGTTCACATGGTGCTGATTGGCCCTTCTTGTCCCGTTCTCATCATTCGGCTCGTCAGGTAACATTAGTGTTGCAGCTTGTACTCCAGTCAGTTTCTCCACTGCTCTTCGCCTGAGAAAGTCAGTCTTACACACATTACACTCATATTGTTACATTTAGCAAGAACAGCATCTTCTAGCAATCGGTTCTCATGAGAAAGACTTCTAGCTACGAGCACATTTTAGGCAGCACAGTGGAAAATCACAGTTTAATTCTTTTAATCGGTTTAGAAATACAGCTTGACATGAGGCCATGCAACTAGGCAAGACCTATGCTAAGTTAAAGCCTGCAATTAATAAAGCTAACACATAATGCATAACCCTCAATATGAGTTACTACTACATTAATCAAATATAAGCTCCATGTTTCATATTAATAAGCCATTAATAAGTATACTTCATGAACATTGGCAGCCACTCATCGTGATCACATTTTCAAATGCGTGCGTTATTCTTCTCTATATCATTACATTTTCTATGCAAATCCCTTACTCAGAATACATGAATACTCATTAATATTTTTTGTTATTACACCTGCTTCTGCAATCCCTCCTCTGATGACTAAATATGTCATCACACTAAACTATCACTCACAAACATTTTTTTGCATCAGCTAAAATTCTGTCATTTTAATCCCTTCACACTTTTGTTTCATTTTCGAATTTTCCTTAAACAATTTTTCCCTTTTCTTTTCTTCCCTCCTCTGATAGTTTTTCATTTTTTTCAATATAACCATACTACACAATTTACATATTCTGCATGCTCCAATTATGCAAATCACAATAATTACTATCCCTTGTATTATTTTCAATAATATCCCTTTCCCAGTGTTGTTGAGCCAATTTCCCACTGAAGCAAATCCTTTGTCAACTTTCTCCCAAACACCTGGTTCTTTCATTTCTTTCAAATCAGCACTCTCATTAGTCAGATTAGTAAGTAAGCTTCTAATTTCTTTACTATTATCAGGAATAAACGAACAGCAATGCTTCAAATTAAGCATTTTGTAAACTCTGTCATCTTTTACTAAAAGAATGTTTAACACAAGGCGGTTCTGAAGAGTCATAGCTCTTTCCGCAGCCATTTCTGTATTCATCAGGATTATGGCTCCTGAAGCATTTGTCAGCATGTTGTCCATAAGAGTAGACAACTTTTGAATCTTTATCGGATTCAGAACAACTCCCACTGAAGGAATCATTTCTCCAAATATATCTCCAAGTATATAACAGAAGGAGACTCTCTCCTCTGTTTCATATGATGTAATTCCGTCACTTATGAAAACTTCTTCAAGTCATCAAGTTGAAAATTCTTTGCGGAAACTATTCCCAAATAACACCTCCAATACCATCCTCTTGGAAGACTTAATAGGACCACAGATGTAATATATCCCAGGAATCGCCAGATCCTATCCATTCAACTTAAATGTCCATTTACTATGAAACAAAAACACATATCTACATTCACTCATTGCCACAAACAAAGTGCCCGTTTGTGATTTAGGCTTTTATATACAAAGTTTCCCTACGTGTTGCGCGTCTAGAGCTAATTTCTCTTGGGTTTTAATCGCACTATCATTCTTGTAAGTCCTCTTCTCTAAGTTTTTTTCTATCTTCTCCTTCAATGCCTTTCTCCTGTCATCTGTGGGATCTAAGCAAGCATGTTAGATTGTTCCTGTGAGCGTAAGCTGTGCCAAATGTTAGTGCAGGCTCAAAGAAACCCCTTATTAATACTATGTCATTATCGTTAGCTACTCTACTCAAATACCTAATTATAAGGACAAATGAAAACACTATATCATAATTTGAAAAAAAGTACTGAATGTACTCCTGGTTATAGAATCTTGTTAGCAACAAACTACAACTTATGCCATATGTTAGTGGCAAACTATGATAAGTAACTCTTTCTTCAACTGATGAAGGAATCTGTGTACACACATAACAATTCCTCGCATCCATTGTCTCAACATACTCATTCAACAAGCGATAGAAGACATTAGAAGAAGAATCTCCTTGGGCATTTGTACTCTCATGCAAATCCTTCTTTTCTAACCTAAACTTCTCTATTGCTGTTAGTGCAGTAGTTGTTTCAAAAGCAGAAGTATGGTTAGTTTCATTCTTATCAAGAACAGACATTCCCACAATCCATACCACAAACAATATCCCACATACAATCGCCAAACCAATACTCGTATATTTACAGCACCTACTTTTCCTACCCTGCTGGCTAAGGTTACTCATGATCTGTAAAGAATCAGAAAGCAGAAGAGAAATTTAGAAAAAACTGCAGCAAAAATCAAAAAACAAAATTTTCTTTCAGCAGTTATTTACATCTCTCAGTCTTTCTTCCAGGATCCCTTGTCAAAATCGGTAAGCAGCTTGGCAAAATCAGGTTTCAAAAAGTCAAATCAGATTATCAAAGTCTTTTCCGGTTACTTTCAACAGTCTGTTTCTCAAAAAAATGTTCAGGTTGTTTCAACAGTTCAGTTCATCAGCTTCCTTCAAGTGCCAAATTATTGACCTGGAATGCCTCTATCAAAACAAAAAGAAAAAAATTATTTCTGCCATACACTTGTAGTTGGATATCCCCATTCAGGACCTGGGTATCTTTGACTTGCTATTCTCTTTCTTTTCAACTTTCGATCACCATTCAATTCTCCTTCACATAGATCTCTGCTTGTTGTATCCACTTCTTCTTCAATTGTTGTTTCAAAAACCGCTATCTTTCTCTTTGCTTGTGACTCTGGCTACTTATCTCCTTTCTGTGGACCCTTGGTTAATGTCCTTTTCAGTGTTGAACTTGAAACGTCTCCTTGGTCTATGGTGTTTTCTCTTGACGGACCTGCAACTGGTTCAGGAAGAGTCAGATCACAGTGACTTTGATCCGCCTCAACTCCTTCCCCCTAGGGGTCTGGCAATTGCTCTATTTGTCTCTCAAAATTGCCTGCTTCTGGGAAAGCCCTCCTCCTACTAGGCTCTCCTGCTGCCTCAATTCAGATAGGCTCTCTGTCACCCTCCTTGAGGTCTTCTGCTTTGTCTCTCGCAGGAGTGGCTGAACCGTCCGCAATGGGCTCAGATCCGGTCTCAGTTCCCCTTTGTTCTCCTTCCGGTCCTGAGAATTGTTTTGTTGTTGGTGGCACTTTCAACAATTCTGCTCCTTCATCAGTCGGGCATATCACTTTCTTCGTGTGACTGGCATGGATCCAGTTTGGAAATCCAGCGCACTTCACAGGTGTGGTATTTGTCAGAACTACCTGGAAAGGTCCTTTCCAATGAGGCTCCAAACACGTTTTCCTCACGTGTTTCTGAACCACAACCCAGTCACCGGCCCTCAGCTTGTGCCCTGGTCATGGATTGGTGGCAGTGTGGTGGACTCCACCTGCTGAGAGAAAGAGCGAACCAAATCAGCCAGACCTGTGCAGTAGTCCAACACCATGTCATCTGTAATGTTGACAAGTGCATTTGCAGGCACCGCTGGCAACCTCATGGCACAGCCCATAAGGATCTCATGCGGCAACAATCCTGTTTTCCTGTTGGGTGTGTTTCTCATTGTCATCAGAACTAAAGGCAGTGCATCGGGACATTTCAGATTCATGGACGCACACATCTTTGCAACTCTTGACTTCAAGGCACTATTTATTTGTTCCACTAGTCCTGATGCAACAGGGCAGCAACTACAATGCAACTTCTGCTCAATGTTCAATGCTGCACACAGTAATTTAATTAGTTCATTGTTGAAGCAGCTTCCCCTACCTGAGTCTAAGAGATCGGAAACATAAAACGTGGTATCAGTTCCCTAGCAGTAGTTTCGCTACTTCAATCCAGTGACTTAAAATGCAAACAATCACCAACAGATATCTCAAACCTCCACACACAAGCATCTCAATAAAATCCATCTGCATTCTGCTGAATGGACCTCCTGTTCTTCTAATGTGGCCCACATTAACCACTGTCCCTTTTCCCGCGTTCATTTGTTGGCAAATGACACAAGGGTGGCAAACTGCTTCAGCAACCTGTCTAAACCTTGGGTTGAACCAATTGTGTTTGAACAGACGAACCATGTCATCCCTCCTCACATGTGCTTGACCATGATAATACCTACCGATTTGAGATAACAGACTATTTGGCAAAACTAACTGACCCTCTTCTGAAACCCATAATTTATCTTGTCGCTGTACACATTTCATTTTACTCCATGAACGTTTCTCCTCCCTGTCAACATTGTCCTGTAACATTTTAAATTCCTCCAGCGTATCAATTACTTTCAATAAAAAACTTGGACATGTTTCATCTCCTTCAGGTAACAATTCCCACTTATCTTTTAACAATATACAGTTCAATGTGCAAAACCTTGCGACTTGATCCGCATATTCATTTCATTTCCCAATGACACTAAGTCCTGAGACTTGAGATGTGCATTGCATTTCACCATGGCAATCTTTTCAGTCATTTGAATGGCATGCAACAGTTCTTTAATGCTCTCACCATTCCTCACTGGTGAACCCGAAGAGGTCATGAAACCTCTCTGTGATCACAACTGGGCAAAATCATGGACTATTCCAAATCCATACTGGCTATCCGTATAGATGGTAACTTTCAGCTGAGCAGAAACATGGCACGCTCTAGTAAGGGTTACCACTCAGTAACTTGGGTAGAATACTCGTCTTGAATCTAAGAAGCTTCCAGAATACCTGTAATTGTGCACAAGGCATATCCTGCTCTTAGTGTCCCTGAATTGTCTCTTAGACAAGAACCATCAACAAAGATAATTTGGTCATTCTCTTCCAATTGAGAATCTTTTATGTCAGGTCTCGGTTTTATGCACAAGTCAGTTACTTCAAGACAATCATGCTCAACATCTTCCAATTTTTCAATTTCAACATTTTCATTTGGAAGTAAGGTTGCCTGGTTCAGCACTGTACATCTTTTCAATGACACATTTGGTGACCCTAGAAAACTCATTTCATATCTGGTCAGTCTTGGACCAGTCAAATATTGGGTTTTCATCTTTGTAAATAGGATCTCAATAGAGTGAGAGACCATTATAGTCAAGGGATAGCCCATCAGAATGCCCTCACACTGTGTAAGGCTCTGCCCAACTGCTGCAACTGTGTGCAAACAACCTGGTAAGGCTGCTGCAACTGGGTCCAAACTGGCTGAAAAATATGTTACTGGGCGGTTTACACCTCCATGGACCTGCGTCAAGACAGACAAAGAACATGCATCACGCTCATGACAAAACAATGTGAAAGGTTTTATGTAGTCAGGCATACCCAAAGCATGAGCCTTGCACAGACTCTCTCTCTCAATTCAGTGAATGCTTTCATTCCGGCCTGGTCCAACACTATGGGATCAGTGACTTCCTTATGAGTCAGCCTTTGCAATGGTCTTGAAATGACTGAAAAATTGGTAATCCATTGGCGACAGTAGCCTACCATCCCTACAAACACACTGACATCTCTCTGTGTGATTCATTTGCAATATTGTTGTAACCCTTTCTCTGAATATCTTTCTGGATCCCTTCTCAATCCGGTGACTCAAGTATTTCACTTCTTTCTGACAGTATTGCAATTTAAGCAAGGACACTTTATGACCATTCTTTCTCAAATGGTTCAGCAAAGCAATCACGTCATATTTGCACTTGTCCTTTGTCTTGGACGCAATCAGCAAGTCATCAATGTACTGTACCAAGGTTGATTGGAAAGGCAATTCCAACAACTCTTTTTCAAGATCTGATTGAATTTTGAAGGTGACTCTGAAAACCAGTGAGGAATTCGACATTAACAATATACTTGGTCCAAAAATTTGAAACAAAAGAGAAATTGGCTGTCCTCATGAAGAGGCACAGAAAAGAAGGCTTGTGACAAGTCGATGACAGTGAACCACATGGAATCTGAAACATGTTCACAGCTGGATTTGGCACCACGGCACAACATTTGACCACAATGTCATTTATTTTTCTCAAATCCTGGACAATTCAAACTTTCCCACAGGGCATTTTCAAACCCATTATCAGTGAATTACATGGGCTGCTCAATACTTCCTTCAAAACTCCTTGTTTTACAGTCTGCAATTATTTGTGCGATCTTCATAAGAACATCTTGTGGCATGTGGTACTGGGGAATTTGAGGAAAAACAGCATCCAGCTTTACAGTAACTTTAACTGGCTCAACTCCCTTTATCAGACCTATCTCTTTTCCTGTCATATCCCACGCCTTCTCTTTAACCATTCCCTGCAAGTCAGGATGAAGCTCCTTCACTGTGAACACTGCAAAAAATTCAATCAGAGGGTATTCCTCATTTATTGTCTCACATTCTGTCTCTGGGGCTCGGTCATCTTTATCATTGCTATTCATCTGAATCTCAATTCCATCATTTGAACAAGTAATCGAGCATTTCGTTTTACACAGCAAGTCTCTTCCCAGTAGGGATACGGGACTTGAATCACAGACTACAAATTCGAGCAATCCCTGGAATTTGCCAATTGTAACCTGAACTGGTTCTGTAATCAGGTTAGTCAAGTACTGATTTGCCTCTCCTACAATCTGGACTGTTTTACCGGAACGGGGCAAATTTGGGACTTCAACTGATCTTACTGTAGAGCGTGTAGCTCTGGTGTCAACCAAAAATGAAACTCTGTGACCCATGACTTTTCCCTTCACATAGGGACCCCTCTGATCTACTTCTAAGGAGGTTTCAAGCACACATGGCTCCTCCTCTGAACTTTCGCTCACCCAATCATCATTTATTCCATTCTTACTGTGTAAGGGACTTGGTGTACTGTGTTATTACTTTGGTTAAGCTTCTGACCTATGACCTGTTGAGAAAGCATAATTTGCTGCTGTTGCATTGAGGGTTGAGGTATTTGAATTTGCTGTTTAGGTACCATGGGAACCTGCAGCTGCACTGGCTGCAACTGTGTTATTTGTACAAGTGGCATTTGCACCTGCTGCATGGGTTGAGAATTCTGCACTTGATTCGCATTTTTTTGAAAATTTGGATTAGTTTGCTGAACAACACCTTTCTACACCAACATCGGACACTCCTGTTTCCAATGTCCGACAGCTCCACAAACGTGACAAAGCAAAAATGTCTTCATCCTCTGCACCTCATTCTGAACCACTGCAGTACCCAAGTCAGGATCGTGATTCATATTATCTCCGCGACCTCTACCTCTCATCTGGGGCTAAAACACCATGTTTCCCTGCTGCTGTGGTAGCTGTTGTGGAAAATTCCCGTGCATGCCTGTCTGATCAGCTTTAATCCCCACCACCATTGCTTTTTCTTTCAGCTTTCTCTGCTTCAACTCAATTTCATCACTATAATATTTTGCATACTGCAACACCTCATCAATCGGCTTTGCTTGCTAGCAGATCAATTGACTCTTAATCATCTGGCTAATTTCAGGTCTCAATCTTCCACAAGTCTGAACACAAAATGAATCATGTCCTTCACCTCAATTGTCCCTATACCACTGTAATGCTTGAACACCTGTAACAACCTCTCATAATTCGGATGTATAGATTCCTTTGCTTCCTGGGCTGTCCTGTCAATTCTCTGCCAATCAATGTTCTTGGGTGAAATTATCGTTTTCAAAATTTCAATCATCTTATAGTAATATTTCATTACCTCAGGAGATGGTGCACCTGTAGTTTGATCTCTATCTGGTTCTCTTGTTGGCCAATCTACACTCCTCTTGCATTCAATCCACAGATAAGCTGGGACCACTATTTCTAATAGAGTGTTCAAGTCCTCCCACAGGCAGTTTGCAAGTTTTACAAACCTGTCTGTCTGCAGTACCACTCTACTGGCTTCTCCCTCAATTTTGGATAATCATTTGTAAATTATAGAATATCACTTCTGCTCCAAGGGACATGAACAAAATCCCCTCTTGGAATCTCCCTCATTGGTAAAATGTTCACTGGATCTTGCAGCACATTTGCAGTCAGCTCCACAGAAACCCGTCTTTTTTTTTTTCTCTTTTCTTTACCCATCTGCCTCCCCATTTGTCTAATGCTCCCCATGTCTGGGCATTTTGAAGCAATTCCCTAAGGTGTGCCTTCATTCCTGCAGATCTCCTGTGTTCAAAATCTTTGGTCTTGAATTCTAATCTGTAACTCCTTTTCAAATACTTCGTTTTCTCTATTTCTATGTCATACTTCTCTGCCAGGTCCGCTAGATTCCGATGCACATTGCTCACTTCCCTTGTAATCTTTGGGCACAGATATCTCAACTATGCTTCTGTGCAGGATTATAATCTGTTCACGCCCCTTGTTCCCTCAATGAGCTCACCGACTTCCATGCTTAGCCTAGCATAGTTCAAATACTCCTCTCCCTTAGGAGCAATAAGGGGTATTCAGCTTGTCTAATCATTCAGTCAACTGCTGAGCAGTCAAACCTTGCAACAAGATGTTGTTGGCTTGGACAGGTGTCACCTGCTGTGCAACTGCATTCGGGTTCTATGGTGTCAGCAATTTCAAGCTCTGGCTAATGTTTGACTCTATCATAGTATCTGGAAGTACTCCGAATGGACTAAGTTCCAATAGTGATCTCGATCTGTTAACAGTATGTCCCACAGGAGAGACTGCTCGAGTGTTTTCGTTACGTTCTCCCCCTATTGCATTCTGTGACATGGCACCCTGTTCACATACACTGAGTTTCCTTTGCGAAATTAAGGGTATGGCTGGACCAACAGTAATAGGTAGAGTAATAGGTAGAGATATAGCATCTGGGGTTGGTCTGGTACCTAAGTTCTGTGGGAGAGTAACTCACATGTTCTGATTCATCACTGAAGACATATCTGACTGTGTCCCTGTTACTGGAGTGAATCTCTGCATGACTTGTGGCTGCACATGGGGCAGTAAAAGTGGAGTTGGTTCTGTCTGAACCAACATCAGTCTCGGGAAAACCTGTTCTGTATGCACCATTACGTTTGTAGCCATTTCCAAAATAGACACATCAGGCTTAATTATCTGGACCTGTGGGGGTTGCACCTGCTTTTGTACCACTGGAGTAGTAGGCGCATTAAGACTACCCTGCATCGGACTCTGTGTCATGCTAGTATTAACCTGCACTGGACTCACTGTCCCATTAACCTGTGTCAAGCTGAAGGATCAGCACTGGTGCTCGGATCACTTTGATGTGATGCATATGGTGGTGGACAATTTCTCAATAACTGTAAAATAAATTCATCTTCATCTGATTCTTCCTCCACTGTTGAGGTTTTCCTACCCTTCGTACTTTCGGACGGGCTCTTGTTAGTCTTTCTAGTAGCTTTCCTTTCTTCCTTCTCATTGTCCTACGTAATCATCACAAACAACTTAATTCCGTGCAAAGTCTCCATTCTCCAAATTCTCTGAACACTGTCCCACTTAGCCTCTGTTAATGTTTTTTCTGCCTTCCTCATTCTCCTTTCAAATTTCTGTTGCTGTCTGTCTACTAGTTCCTAGATCGCTAATGCCTCAAACTGTGCTGGTCTCAGACGGTGCTTCGATTCATATAGCACCATCCTTAAATGCTCTAAAACCCTCAGATTGAACGTCCCATGTGTAGGAAATGTTAAGTTCACATCCTTTTCTGTTCCTTTGCACCATTGCTTTAACCAAAGACATGGCGATACGCCCTTCTCTTCCATTATAATGTAAGCTAGTGTACCTTCTGGCGGTGTAGCCTCGCCTATACTCATTGTAATGTACGTATCTCCCCTTAAAGCACTCTTTAAAGCTTTGAAAAATCTAATCTTTTCGACCTTTATGGTATTCAAATCAAATCGGGATGTGACTTTTAATCCCAGAATTCTCTTCACATACCTTCTCAACCAATTGCGCCTCACGGATGGCTGCCAATCCGTGTGCGACTCTTCCTACTAACCAACCTATCCCAGCGCATCTCCAATGACATCACACTCACACGTACTGCAGCTGATAAAGTCTTGCGGCTTGTCCTGTCAAACTTTGATTCAAACAAGCTAATGCAAAAATCTCGATCACTAACTCAAAATCAAAAAATAAATCTGCTGGTTTACTACAGGAAAGGTAACACAATCGCTTCAGAACCTTTACAGACTTTTCACTGACGGCGCTTCCTGCACTTATAGCTACCCCTTCTTTCTCAGTTTCCCAGATTCACAAGCAAAATTCGACCCGCAAATTTTACTCTCAACTGATCAGTGGGTCTGTCCTGGTGCACATAGGACTCGCCAGATCTCAGTTAAAATTCTCTTTCACTCACTTCGACTCACACTCTGACTTGTCGACCACACCCAATCGACCTATTAAACTAGACAAATTACAACATAAAACCAAGTGTCTCATATACTTGTCAATATACTCTGGAGTCCTAGACCACGCATCAACAACCACATGGACAATTTTTAAGCACAGAGCGCCACACACATGTGAAATTTGATGACTTCCCTACTCTCCCACTGCGGAGTACACACACTCCTCCTACAACTTCATTTGGAGTACGCAAACTCCCTAAACCCTCACAAACATCACAATTCACCTGCAATTTGCATAAGCCATAAAAATGCAAAACCTACTCCATTCACACTATCACTAGAACTTCAAGAACATCCTCAAACAACCATTGGCAGGCTCCAAGATTTTGGGAAAGTAATTTCAGGACTTAGGGAAACATTTTCTCTCCAATTTGTATCATTGAAAAATAAATCCAAATCTCAGTAATATTGGACACCTAAAATAACAAATCATCAAGATACTACCATCTCCGATGATCTTTATGTCTTTCTGCTACAGTCTCTGTGAACATTTATGATAGCTTATTAAGGAGACAGACCATTGAGCTGTTACTACCTCTGTGAATACCTGTTATTCTATTCCGGACGTCTATGATGGGCTCTTAAGGAGACAAACCATCCGTCTCTGCTACCATCTCTGTTAACGCATCTGACCTTAATGAGTAAACTTACAAGGGGACGCGAATAGGTCAATGAACCTTTTGACTCGCAATTAAGATGTTCCCACCATAACTCTAGTACATGCAGATCGATACTCAATAATTAATCAATAACATCAATAATCAGTTATAATCAATAGGATTAGTAATCAGTAGGAGTCAGTAATTACCACACACCATGACGGAAACGTCATGAATAACCACACTTTTTCGTAAAGTTAGAATATTTATTTCCCTATATGAATAATGCTAATGTCACGTAAGATAATCTCAATTCAAATAATACACATACAGAAATATCACTGGCTGTCCATAACAGAGAAAGACGCGTATTCTAATCAAAGCTTGAGCTACTTCACATTCTAAAGTTACATTGCAATTTGATTCATCTTTTGCACATACATTTATTCAGCACAGGAAAGACATCTAAAGTTATTCCCTCTAGCAGGCTTTCATTAGTAAGGATCCGTTAACTAACATCAGATTAGCATCAGCATGCTGGGCTTCATGCAAAAAAATGTAGTCAACACAAATTTGGAAAACATCTAACTATGGCTCTATCAAAATAGTGCGGTTGATACCTAGAAAGAAAGCAAACAGTTTTAAGAAACACATCAGTAATAATATACCTTTCCTCAAATGGATCGGCAAGCTAAAATAGTCTTCATCATCAGGACATCAATTCAGTCAGTAAGGCATCAGGATTCAGTATCAAAGTTCAGAAAACACAAAGTTCTTAAGTAATTCGAAAGAATAGAGGTAAACCCTCACGAAGAAAAGGGAGAATGGCGAATGCACAATGGCAGCTTCTTCTCAGTGCAGTCCCGCTAAGTTAGATTTCCTAAAACTATTTCCCACGTCCCTATTGGTCAAGGGATCGCATGTTCACACTTTGTCCAAGAAAACTAAAACTTCAAATCTATACTTTCTACTACTACTCACTTCACATGTCGCTTTTGGCCCTCCTTGTCCCGTTCTCATCATTCGGCTTGTCAGGTAACAATATTGTTGCAGCTTGTACACCAGTCAGAGTCTCCATTGCTCTTCACCTGAGAAAGTCAGTCTTACACATATTACACTCATATTGTTACATTTAGCAAGAACAGCATCTTCTAGTAATCGGTTCTCATGAGAAAGACCTTTAGCTACGAGCACATTTTAGGCAGCACAGTGGAAAATCACAGTTTAATCCTCTAAGCAAACATTTTATTAATCGGTTTAGAAATACACCTTGACATGAGGCCATGCAAGTAGGCCAAGACCTCTGCTAAATTAAGGCCTACAATTAACAAAGCTAATACAAAATGCATAACCCTCAATATGATGTACTACTACATTAATCAAGCATAAGCTCCATGTTTCATATTAATAAGCCACTAATAAGTGTTCTTTGTGAATATTGACGGCCACTCATCGTGATCACATTTTAAAATGTGTGCATTATTCTTTTCTATATTATTACATTTTATACGCAAATCCCTTATTAGAATACATGAATACTCATCAATAATTTTTATTAATACACCTGCTTCAGCAGACATGGTGGCACCAAACGCTGATGCTGCTACAGCAACACTGACATTGCATTCAGTACTGACTGGAAGCGGGTCTGTAGGAGAGTCTAAGTAAGCAATTGTATTGCTAATAATCTGCCCAGCATGGAAGGCAGAGACATGTTGCTCTTCATTGAAAAGGTAAACACATACTCAAAGCTTATTTTAATCCTCAGCAGAGGCACACAAAATAATTTAGTTGCTTAGTCATAGGCTCGCCCACACTTGCATGTACCATTGTAGAAGCAGAGCAAGAAACTGTTGATATATGGTGGCACATCACTAGCTCTTTATAGTGGAAGAGTAGAAGCCAGATGTAGGTGGAGAGGATCCATTCCCACTTAATACTAACAGCAAGAGAATTATCAATAGTGTGAGTCCCAGGATCCACCACAGCCAAACCTTCTACTCATCTTGGTGCTTCCATGAGGTGCTTCTTAATGAGCGGGGTTCTATTGGACTTGACTTGATAGATGTATATGATGCTAGTTAGAGATTTTGCAGGGCACCCCTACAACACAAGAAAGTGTGAGGAAACCTCACTCCCTGACAGGTTCAAGTATTAGCTCATAAGAGAACAACGCATCCACTACAAATTTAGAGCTTTGAAAATTACTTATATGAAGCGGATGTGAGTGGCCATGAGTATTCTACATTGTACTCCTCAGCATAGTCAAACAGACATATAGCTAGCCTGCTAGTGATAAATGGAGGTGGCCGATTAACCTGGTAGGATGAAAAAGGCGTAAGTGGTGAAATTATTGACTTTGGTAATAGGACAGAGAAACTTTGGGTGATGACCATATGATGACTTCTGCAATAATCCACTGGGATTGATGGAGGTCTTAGTGGATTGTGAGGATGTGTGCTATTTTTTTAATTATCTTAAAGGTGTTCAGACAGGAGGAAGTGGTGAGGGGATGTTAATGAAGACCATTTTCATTTGAGGGTGGAAGTACGTACAGTTTCATGACAGAAGGTAAGGGAAAAGTGTGTATCAAATGCAGAACAAATGGGAAGAGGAGGGAGGTGAGGCTGTGATGTATGAGTGCAAATACACATAGGGCCTGATTTAAGGAAAGTGGAGCTTCACCCAGTGCAGTGCTACCTTCCTTGCGCCCGATAGCGCCCTCCTAACGCCACCATGTGTGCGCCGAAGCTAAGACACGGCGCATCATGGCGGTAGTTATGGAAACTAGTGTCAACATTTTTTACGATAGTTTGGAGCTTTGCAGGAGTAGCGTCAAAAACATTGACGCTAATCCTGCAAAGCCCATTGAGGCCCATTGAAAACAATGGTTTGCCTCATTTTAACTCCTGCTCTGAGCAGGTGTTAAAAGTGCCAAAAAAAATGACGCAAAGAAATCCCTTCGATTTCTTTGCACCATTTTTTCGGCCCCCCTTCTCAACAAAGGAACCCCCCTTCGCATGCATTATGCCTGGTGCAAAGGGTTACAAAGTGGCGCAATGCATGCATTGCGCCACTTTGTAAATATAGTTCAGCGGTTTTGGCCTCGTTGGGCCACATTAGAGGCGGTAGGGCCTCTTAAATCTGCCCCATATTGTTGCTAGTTTTAAAAAATGGCCAAAATTGTATTACATTTGCACACATACTACAGCCCCTTACGCTTGGCATCAGTGCATATTGCACACCACTATTTAGTTAGGGGAGATTAAAATCCAGTGTAATCTCATTTGTACTGTTTCAGCCTCATGACCTAATAATTATCGATATAATTGAGCTTGTGTTTCACTTACAGGCAAGCATCCACCTTCGTCGGACTGATGTACAAAGCTGCTATGCACAAAGGTTGCTGCACAGTTCAGCAGACCACCATCACGGCCGTCATTGACAAAAAGGCCGACTTTATTTCATTTCAAGCAGTAAATCCATTCCCTCTCAGGGGGCGAGGGTTCAGCGGGGGACAATCAGCCGAAAAGCGCTGGTCGCTGACCTAATGTGCTTCAGGTGAAGCATCCGTCTGGCTGTGCTCCCGGGACCGTATTGATTGCGTGTTTGAAGTGAAAGGAAGCAAGCTTTTATCAACGCGGTTTCTAATGTTTCTCCATTAAGCCCGCCCCTCGCGTGGCACGGCTGGCACGCGGCTGCAGGTGCCGCAGACAGCGTGCTCTTGTTTTAATGAATTGGAATAAGTTCCAGCTGCGAGCGCAATTTCGCCAGTCTTGCTCAGCGTGACTGCCAGTTCTCACAATCAGAAAGAATACAGCGCATTAGAAGACGGTGCGTGATTTTTCTTTTTTTAAAGCATTTACATGTCACCCCTGTGTCTGACGAGCAAGCTCAGCTCTGCGAGAACATCGACTTTGGTGCCTGCTCTCCTTCTGGTTCCAGGCCTCAGAACAGGCAGAGGTGCCATCTGGGGGTGACACAGGAGTGGGCAGCCTGCCGTGCAGTGTGGCAGGGCTTGCCAAGTTTGGCATTTCGGTGCCTAAGGTATATTTAAGCGACATGAGACAATTTCAGATTTTTTTACAATTGAATTCACTTTTTTAGTAAATGGACACACGAAACCATTTTAAAAGCTTAATATTAGAACACTCTAAATCAATTGGTGCATAATATGAAAAAGTTGAATGCACGAAACATTTGTAATTTCAAACTTAATTGTGCAAGGTTGCTCTGTTACTCTAGAGCTATGCTCGCCCAAACATGATAATAACGGGAACACTTATCTATATGTTATTATCTTTAAGGTATTTCGATAGTTGATATTCTAGGTACCTATGTACGATATTTGTTAGAATATTATTTAAGATGCACTATTCTGGATGTATCTCCCACCTGCGTGATACTGTTAGGTATCAGTCAAGGTCGTTATTCAGAAATAGCAATAGCAAAACCATGATATACAAGGTTTTCATTTTCTTGTGGTTGTCAAAGTTGCAGACGTTATTTCACTATAGTAAGCCCTAATCTTACAACAGTAGGTCGTGCATTGCAACCCACAAGAACTAAAGTGATGGACTATTATACCTTGTTATACACTGAACTGCCGAAAAAACTTATTGACAGGTTGTAAAACAATTCAAAATCATGTAGCATAAGTTTGCCTCATCCTTAGCGAGCATGCCCTCGCACAATCCGACTTCAAAGCTCTCCAATGGGTCCCACTGGAATCCATGTTTAAATTCAGAATCTATAGCTCCATCCACAAGACCTACTCGCTGAAACGATACAGTGGTCTTAAAAACCTAGCCCCACATTCCATCCCAGCGCCAATTGATTAAACTGTATTTCATCAACAACAAACACTGAAATGAGAAAATCATGGTGGGAGGTCAATGGAAGTCAGTGGTCCAAAACTGTGAGTGCTTTGGCCCCCAGCAGGCAGAGTCTGACACAAACTATTCAGATAACTCCCGAAGAACTCTTTAGGCGAACATTCACTTGATCTTTGGTTTTAACAAGAGCAGTGTTAGGGACCCAACTGAAAAAGGATGCTCCACCTTGTATTCAGCTGGATTCTACCTTCCCCTCTCTTCCTCCGCCACATTGGAGCCTTCTTTTCCATTCATTGCTCGATAGTAGCTGCAGGACTACATGTCTGGTGATTTACAAAAAATATATACAGATTTATATAAAATGAAAAAAAAAAAGTTGCAGTCCCAAATCCGCACACTTTCTTAGGAGCTCATTCATGGCTCAGTAAGAGAATGTTGAATATAATTTCCAATTCTGGAGTTTCACTGCTAGTGTCACAGGATGGATCGTTAGCGTGTATTTAGATGGAATCCTAGTTCTTATCACTCTTGTGAGCATTTTAACAAGCCGTCAGTACATGACTGTGCAACATTTTTGTGGAATGATTACCTTACAGTGGTAGTTTCAGACATCACTCTTGTTAGCCCGTTTGATAAAATGTTCAACACCGAGTTGGCCATCACACCTTTACAAACACGAGCAGAAGTGTTTGAGCAAGGAGATATCAAGATATATTTAGAAGCTGAATTTTCATGTTTGTGAGTTGAACCTTTTAAAATAAGTGACCACCGAGTATCTTTTGGTAAGGTCTACTAGTGAGGCAGATTGATCTAGGCACTGCACTTATCATTGATGTACAAAATAATGAACTGATCTCTGGTAACAACCCCTTTTCTAAATCCTCCTTAGACCCAGGTTAGTAAGTTTTGTTCTTTTTCCAATTGGATGTGGTTAGTTGATCACATTTGTGCACATTTGTCCTCATTATCATAATACTAAAGCATGCTGGGCATGTAGTGAGTTTCAGCAATAGTCTCCTTTATGAAATGAGATTAATTATAATATTAAGACAGGACAGAGAAAACAAATATTTGGAAAATTATTTGCAGCAATTCATGATTGAAGCAATTATTTTATAAGTGTTTAAAATAATTTCGGTGAAACCATCCAGTTCAATGGTTTCTCAAAATATCCAAAATTCTGTAGCATAATTGTCAACTTTTTAATTAATATTAATGTTAATTACTTTCCAACAAGGCACTCAAAATTCGTCAGAAAATCCTACTGGCTAAGCTAGAGGTGTCAGTGACTACCTTTTCTGTTACTTTAATTGTTGAGAATTGACAGCTTGCTGACATGTGACTGTAATATTTTTAAAGGAGGTTAAATGTATTTTTTTTTTAATTGCGTTAACCAGGAGGTCACCTCTTTCCCAAAAGTACTCCTTATCTTTCCCTCACTTCCCACTGACCTGATATATATCATCGCCTATTGGGAGAAGACATTGCAATTTCTAGAAATCATGGCTATGTTCTTATGTCATTGATAAAATACTCATCACCATCTGGCTGATGCAGAGAGTATGTTTCACGGCAGATCGGGCACTGATACCATTTTACAGTCTGATCATCAGTCTTTGTTAAGTGTACTGGTCGGAGGCATCATTATCAGCTTCAGTAGAAAAAACGCTCCCGTTATATGAAGAGAGATTGTAAAGCCTCTGTATGACATGTGACTGAACTCCACACTAATCCATCCACAAAGGTAAACAGGCTTCTCTAGTGGTAACATAGCCATGTTATCACTAGAGACGCCTGTTTACCTTTCTGGATGAATCTTGGTCGATTGAGCTAAGAAGCAAGATGGCCTCCCAAGAAAATGCATGAGGTGTAATTTATGCTACACAACCAAACACTGGTTACACATAAAGACATACTTAAAGGACCATATAAGGTTTCAGGAAAGAGAGAACAAAATAATAAAAAAAACAGTAAAAACATGAAATGAAGTTAATTTGATAAGTTGTTCTGAATTTAGGAGCGAAATCATCATAAACCACAGTAAATGAAAAGTAGTTCGATGTAAATTAAAGGGAAAGTAAAAAACCTCCAAAACAGCAAGACTTTCTGAACATTAAAGCCAATTTGGTCAGATCAGCCATGATCAGGGATAAGCCTGAGAGTGGCATACGGGCTGGTAGAGGTTTCACTTCCTAACTTAGATTTATTTTCATTTTCAACCAAGAAGTCGAGCAAGAAAGCTGTGTCCATTAAGCTGACTTTGAATGCAAATTCAGATGCCTCAAATGTTGGTGATCTAAATGTCCAGGAAGTTCAAAACTCCAATGAGAGAAAAGTCAATCCAGGTCAGTGTGGAAGCGATATCCTTGGAAGGAGTTTGACTACTCGGCCCACACCTATGGCTCAAAGATATCAAAAGTGTAGCACAAATATTTTGAGGCATCTAGTGGAAAGAAATCAATATGGTTTTTGATCCAGCATTGTTAAATCATGATGCAAATGCTATTGAAAATAGTTTGTACTCAGGTGCACCTCAGTGGAAGTATCTTACAACTAGGTATTTGTGCACCCTGAAGATATAGCTCAATTTGAATTCGATTGCAGACGTTTCAAATCAATCCCAGTTTCTATATGGATGCTCCTGCAGGATTTAAAAGGGTGAATGTCCAAATCAGATGCCATCTAAGTGTTGATACTTCCTATTCCACTCTGCGTGGTCAAGGTTATCTCTTGTCATGTGCAAAGGCTTCCAGAGGGTGATACATGTTCAACAGTTTCTTTGCACCATGTAGTCAGGAAAATGACTTTTCCAGGTATTGAATCAAGTTGTAGAAGTCAAACGAGAAGTAGTACTTCTAATCTTCCTCTGATGAGAAACACAATGTCTTATTACAATTGGCTGGGAGGCACACTGATGGACCAAGCATTATTTTTAAAAAGGAATACTAAAATGCCATATGTAAATAATTCTAATAAAATTGCTAATTATTTACCAAACTCTTTATTCAAAATTGTACTGCAGTGTACAGCACATTCTCCTTTGAGAAAGCCTAGTGACTCCAAAACCATCCCAAACTATTTGAAAGAAGAAAACCCGGGTGTTAGAAATTGGGTTTCTGGTTGGCAGAAGTATGCACCCTGCCCAAGCAAGAACCACAATCCTAGTCAGGGTAGGTCAGACACACACCATAAATTAACCTGTGCTCAACCTCTGGTAGCTTGGCACAGAGCAGGGAGGCTTAATTTGAGAGGCAATGTGTTAAGTATTTGTGCAACACTTCAAACAGTAAAACAGTAAAAACACCTCACAAAAAGATAGAACACCTGGTTAGAAACATAACGCTTAATTTAATGAACAAAACAAGACCAAAACCAAAAGAATCCAATAAGTAGAAGTTGCGATATGAATGTTTAAAGAAAACATGTAGTTGTAGTGCTTAGAAGCATAAAGATCAAATTAGTGTTATCTGTTCGCACTACACTGGGTGAGCTCTGAAAAGTCAGGCTGACCATTATGGAGCACGGGTCGGATACAGAGACCGGCCTTGGCTAGCTGAAATAGTACCTGGGCTCAGTGTTGTGTCAACATCTGAGGGCAATTCGAGGGATCCCACCTTCCCACAGAAAAGTAGTGAGGATGGAATTCAGCTCACAGAACCACAGTCATGGAATATCGTATGGGAACTTCTGTAATTGATAAAGGAATTGGGACAAGGACACTATCTTCAAAAATGGCAAACCGCCCAGTCAGTGTTGTCAGTACACTAGCACATCCAAGAGTTCGATTACAGTAAGGTGATGTTGCTTGCAACATTCAGACTTATTTGGGTATATTAATTACATCCTTGAATATCAAGTTTACAATAACAAATGCTTGTTAAATGTTCATTTAATGTAACCAATGCTTGTTGATTATGCACATTGTATCCCACCTGCAAAACTTGTGCCAACTGTAGCTGCCAAAAATGTGCTCTACACAATGAGATCTGTATTGAACATGTGCCACAATCAGGAGGATAAATGCTCATTTCCTTAACACAGAATCAACTGCCAAAAGATACATGTGCACATTTGATTATTTAAGGAGGCTTGTGAATCTGAGGCTTTGCTTGCCTTCGTACCTATTGCTCTGCTCACCTGTTTCCATTCAAGTCAAGCTCCTTGTCCTCCAGCCTGCCTCCAGTCGAGTTCCAGTGCAAGTCAAGGTCCTCGTTCTCCAGCCTGCCTCCAGTCGAGTTCCAGTGTTTCTCGTTCTCCGACCAGCTTCCAGTCGAGTTCCAGGATTTCTCTTCCTCCGGACAGCCTCTAGTCGAGTTCCAGCAATCCTTGCCCTCCAATCGTCTTCCTGCGGAGTTCCGGCTCTCCTCTTTCATCTTCTGGAAACAATCCTGTATTTCCTGTAAAAGAGAGAAAATAAAAAAGGTGAAAAAAAACAGTTTGGCTTCTTCTGACATTTTCAAGCAAGTAACTTCATTTCAAGGTAAAGAAAGATTAATCGCTTAAATGAAACAAAACAGAGCTCTGTCTTTTGAATAATTTATGACAATAAGAACCAGCATGATTTATTGTTTGGGTGGGAATCCAAAATATCGCTAAACAGACATTAAGGAAAGATTTATTTCCTGTAACAAGCGCTCCCCTGAGAATTAGGACATTGGAAATAGAGCAAGTTTATCAAAACTATTATTGGAAAGAGATTATGCCAGAAAACAAAGAAGCCCTTTAGTCAAGTTGATTGTTTTTTTAGTTAGGGCATTGCTTCAGAGACTCTGAAAGTATTGTAAAAAGAGGAAGAGGACTGTTTAGCTTTCTAGAAACATATGCACAACCTGTCAACAATGTATAATTTTGCAACAGTTTATGCAAGTTCATGTATTAATGAAGTAATTCTTTTGCAGCCCAGAGTCCTAAAAGCCAAGAACCCAGTATTTTGGGAAATCAGAAGTCCTGACACCCAACACGACATGCAGTCCAGGGTCCAGCAGTCCGATTCTGCAGTCCACAAAGCAGTAGCTGGTATTTTCTCTTTTTCTCTTCCCAAAACCCTCTTCAATCAATCAGTCAATCAATCAATCAATCAGAGATTTGTAGAGCGCGGCTAATCACCCATAGGGTCTCAAGGCGCTGTTTGTGGGCTTGCTGCTCAGTCAAAGAACCAGGTCTTGAGGTCCTTCCTGAACTGCTTCATTGATGCGGTGTGCCTGAGCTTGAGAGGTGTTCCATGTCTGGGCTGCTAGGTAGGAGGAGGATCTTCCTCCTGTTGTGCTTTTCCAGATCTTGGGGATGGCTGCAAGGGTGAGCTGGGAAGAATGGAGATGTCTGTTGGGTACGTAGAAGGAGAGGTGGTGGTTGACGTATGCCGGTCCCATGTTGTGCAGTGCCTTGTAGGTGTGGATCAGGAGTTTATATGTGATGCTCTTGTTGACTGGGAGCCAGTGTAGGTCTCTGAGGTGGGAGGAGATGTGGCTGTGTCAGGGGATTTCCAGGATGATTCTGGCTGCTGCATTCTGGATTCTTTGTAGTGTTGATTGAAGTTTCTTGGTAATGCCCGCATAGGTTTTGTTGCCGTAGTCCAGTTTGCTACTGACAAGTGCGTGGGTGACTGTCTTCCTCGTGCTGGAGGGAGTCCACTTGAAAATCTTCCACAGGAGTTGGAGGGCGTGGAAGCATGACGAAGAGATGGCATTGACTTGGCGGGTCATGGAGTCCTCTTAAGGACTTGCGAGAGGGCAATGTACTATTCATCACGGCCATGTTAGTCCTCACCGGGATTGAGGAATTATCATCGGCCCATCGGAGCGCCTTGAATCCAGGTTAGTGGCTCGCATAGAACAGTCAGAGACAAAGGCAGAACAGGCCAATCCTAACATCCTCCCTAAGGCGAGCCAACACCAGTCCCAATTTGAACATCCACAACACGTTACATCAGGTAACACAAAAATGGCCAAATATTTTAACCTGTGCTTAGCAACTCTCGGTTCGACCACCCAACCAAAATCCTGAGGACAAGTCCCTGCTGAGAATACAGTGGTTTGGACATATTAATATGGAGGCCTGAAGTTTCTCCAAAAATATGCATAATCTGCAGAATACTGGGCCTTGTGACATCAGGTGTCCCTCCACCCATTTGAAGCCCTTCACCTGAGTGTTCATCCTTACCTACGCTGCCAAAGGCTCCATGGCAAGAGCAAACAGTAGCGGGGACAATGGACAACCCTGCCGCATCCCCCACTGATTCAAAAATGCATCTGACCTGGTACCAGCTACCCGCACCAATGCTGTCAAATCGGTATATAGTAATTTAAGGTAACAATGAAACCGAGGACCAAAATTTAGGCATTGAAGGAGGAGAAAGAATTACTCCTAGCTCAAGGCTTTGTTGATATCAGCCAGGAGAATCACCGCCAGTCCCCCTAACCTTTTGGCTAGCGCCACTGGGTTATACAAATGCCGAATGTTGTGATAGGGTGACGCCATGGGGCATAAACCCCTCCTGATCAGGGTGTACCAAATCAGGGATGAGGTGTATCAGCCTGTTCACCAGAACATTAAACAAAATCTTGACCTCAAGAGTCAATAAAGAAATTGGGCGATATGCGGAATGCTCATCGGCTGGTCAACCAGGCTTAGGAAAAAACACAATCTCAACATGGTGCCAATCAGGCGGCAAGACGGCATTGGCCCCTTTAGCGAGGATCACCCCCAGCACGTGTTCCCAGAGCTTGGGCATATAAGCTTTAAAGAACTCATATGGGAAACCATTGGATCCCGGGGCCTTCCCAATATTTAGCCCTGCCAGGGCCGACGAGATCTCCTCCCTGGTGAGGGCGTTGTCTAGCAAGACATGGTCAGTTGAAGAAAGGGTCGAAAGGGAAGAGCCTGCATGAAGTCCAATATCTATTCCCGTGATAAAACCTCCTTCTGAGTGTAGACACTCTCGAAGTGGACAGCAAAGCTGATTGCTATCTCCTTGGGATCAGTGAGCAACATAGTGGATGGGTCTCTGACCAGGGACATAGAGGAAGATTGAGGAATATCCTGACATAGTCTATGGAGCATCTTACTCAACTTGTCCCTCCATAGGTATATATGGCTTTTCCACCACCAGCTAGGCCGATTTGGTCTCATCTAGCAAGGTCTGTTGGTATTGCTGCTGTAAAACACCAACTTGCCTGTGCACCACTTGGCCGTCATTCCGTTGACCGTGTGCATCTAACTCCACCATACATGTTTCAAGATCTATTAAGGCACATGCTCTTCAATGCCTCTGCAGGGTGCACAAGCTAATGTCCACCTCTTGCAACGTGGGTTTC
Source organism: Pleurodeles waltl (assembly GCF_031143425.1). NCBI lineage: Eukaryota > Metazoa > Chordata > Amphibia > Caudata > Salamandridae > Pleurodeles > Pleurodeles waltl. Next base: position 72,954,575 of record NC_090450.1, on the reverse strand, counting down.
AGAGCTTCCCACAGCATTGCAGGGAATGCCACGGAGTCAATATTATGAGAAAAATACTCCTCAATAGAGAGCTCCACGTGCATATGGTATTCCAGGTTCTGGAGGTGCCAGGGTGATAGGCGCCAGAGGAAGGCCGGGTGTTGGTGGCCCATGTGGAGATGCAAGTCCTCAGGGGAATGATGGGAAAGTCCCCTAGCCACTATGGTAATGTCAGAGACTCTATGCATGTATGTAAGTAAAACAAAAAAATAATCATGTTGATAGTAGGAGCCATGGGTGGCTAAAAAGAATCTATAACCCCCACAGAGGCATGAAGTGCCCTCCATACATACGTCAGACCTAATGCAGATGTAGAGGTGGATAAGTATGTTGTCCTGTCTCCTTGGCATTCCTTGTGGATGCCACCGAACTACAGAAGGGCTCACAACACCATTCCAATCACTCCCTAACACCTTGAGCCCCCTGGGAAGCTCACCCCACAGTCCCATCATCCCATCATCAGGTCCACAAAGGAGTGTCCAAGGGGGTTTGGGCATGAACACACAGTAATGTAAGAGATTCCCCGTACAATGTGCCTGTTACAGCACTGTATTGACTGTGTTGGTCTGTCCATGTATTATTATGCTGAAATAGGACTGAATTTTTAATGAAGACACCATTACCCCCTGAATCCCCCTCATAAACCCAGAGTGAAAGACATGTGGGCAACCAGGCGTGGGACCTTATTCCAGATGAGGTGAGTATCCTGGAGAAGTAGAACATCAGCCCCCACCCTCTTAGTGTGTTTCAGAACCGCCCCTCTTTTAACCTTGCGCAATAGGTCATTTACATTCCATGACACCACCCACAAGTGGCCCATAGGACTAGCCTGTGTTTTCTCGCACAAGTGAAGTGTGCAGAGAGATGGGCGCAAGGCAGGCATACAAAAAAAACAATAAAAATATAGCCAAAGACAAAACAACACAAGAACTACAGAACTACAAAAAAACAAGTGTCTAACCTTCCCTTCCCTTACTTAGAGAACAGGAAGTATCTGTTGTGCGGCAGACCATCCCAAGGACCCAACATGGAGCCCCACCAGGCCCGTTCCAAGGGATCCCTATAGCCAGAATGAACAAAGCAACAGGAAAATCAAGTATCCACTCGCAAAGCCTTACGGTCATTGGTAAGAAAGTACCAATCGAAGCTTGAAGGAGGTGCCAGCAGGAGTAAAAGAAGCCCCCACCATTGTCACTTAGGAGGTACTATGGTCGACGACTAAGCAGACAAGGGATCACCCCTAGTAGCAGGGGTGTCAGAAATTTGCTGGGAGCTCTTCTACAATGAAGGAGAAGTATTGTAGCACTTTGTTGGGGTCTTTGAAGACTTGTCACGTCTGTCCCCTTGCGAGGAGTCAAAGTCCATGCACGTTGGAGTATGGGAAATTTGCTGGGAGCTCTTCCACAATGAAGGAGAAGTATTGTAGCACTTTGTTGGGGTCTTTGAAGACTTGTCACGTCTGTCCCCTTGCGAGGAGTCAAAGTCCATGCACGTTGGAGTATGGGGCTTCATATGAATCCTTTCATTGGTCCATTGAATAACGTCCGCTGGCTTGTCAAAGCAGAGTGTTTGGGACTTGAGGACTTTTAGCTTTACTGGATAAAGGAGCACATACCTTGTTGAGATTGTGGAGTCATTGTTTGGCTGCCAGGAAGGATTGTTGTTGCTGCGTCACCATCCTGGTGTAGTCTGGGAAGATCATAATAGTTTATCATTGATACAGAATTTTGTCTTGAAGCCGAGCATGTTTAAGGATGTCATCTCTACCCATAATGTTCAAAAGATTTGCAATGACTGGGCTGGGCCTAGCCCCTGGAGGGAGACACCACACCAGAGCCCTCTGGGCCCGTTCGACCATAAAGCAAGAAGAAAGAGCCTCCGATTGAGTCAATGTAGGAAGCCATTGATTCAGGAAACGTTCCATCGAGGGACCTATGTACCCCTCAGAGAAGCCAACAAATCCTAAGTTGTTGCTGCATGTTATGCCCTCCACACATGCCGCCAGTTCCCTGGCCACTGAAGTAAAGCTGGATACCATTTGTTGCAATGAAGTAGCTGAGTCTTCCACTCCAGAGACCGGGGTATCGCCTCTGTAAATCTCTCCACAGCATTTTGTAGGTCTCGGCAGCGTAAGGTGACATTTGCACCCACTGCACCACGTTTGCTGTTGAGCATGTCTCAAAACTGAGTGATGGCTGCCAGGAGGGCAGCATTGTCAAGAAGTCGATACTTATGACCGCATGCCTCAGTCGGCAAATACTGACCCCCAGACTGAATATACTTGTTGAGGGTGCTTTGGTTGGCACCGGGTGGCGCCTTATCTTTAGCCATGATTTCAAATGTAATCTAGGGCACAGCAGCCCCTCTGGTATAGTACTGGGCACCACTACCGACCTACCTGACCCCACCGTGGCCTAGTGTAGGAGGCGGCAACAGCAGTCATGATCCAGGATCTTCAGTGGCTACGGCATCCTGGGGTCCACTGCCAGGACACAGACACAACTAGTAATGTTTAGGAGCAGGAATGAGGGGATGCACCACTGCAATCTACACCAAAACCTTACTCAGCTGTCTCCGCCACAGGTGCACCCTCCTCCCATGTGGCCCCCCACTGAGGTCTCACACCCTGATGAGCGAGCAGTCCGGCGGAAGTCCCAAGGCTAGGGCGCAATACTGTGTGTAGTTACTAAATATTGAAATGTCAGCAGTGTCATCTCAAAACACTCGCATGCAGAAGGGTGTTACGTGTAATAAGCCTTGAGGAGTCTGATTAAGCCAAGTCTCGCCAGGAGAATTTTTGTCTCAGGTAATTCAGCACCGGAGGTAGGCACCTGTTTATGGATCTGCTCTTCCAAAGGTATATGGCTGGGTTAGTGAAAGAAAAACTGGTGGATAATGGAGATTGTCACAGGACACCAGCAAACACTGAGGTATAACTTGGAAAGCACCTGGACCATCACGAATCCCTGGAAACCCCCACCCCTGTAGCTGCAGTAATCACTTATGTATTTCTTGAGGCAAGGGGGCTGAGGCCAGGCCGAGACGGACAGTCTGCGGCTCATTCATGCAGGCCAGTGGGTGTTGGAAATCCCCTGGGACGCATTTCATGTCGGGTTTAATGGTGCCTACAGCGTAGAACCCTGCCACACTGCCCGCGCATCTGGGACAGAGAGGGGTATACTGTCACTTTGTGTTATGAAAACAAGGCCTGCAAGCCTGACACTGGGACCTCCAATAGCAGTAATCATCTTGGGGCCTGCCACCTCCTTACTGGTGATCATCGCTCCCTACAGAGGGGACAAGTCCAGGACACCATCAAGTCCAGATGCGCCCCAATCGGCAACAGAATCCGGGCCCAAGAGCTCCAGGGTCACTGTGAGGGCCCCGCCTCGGTGATGGGCCCGGGTAGCAGTGCAAGCCATACCCAGTACATGAGGCAGGGGGAGAAATCGCAGTCTCCCACAAAACTGAGGGGGAGAAGCTGGAGGGTCTCTGTTGCAGAGCACCCTTCACCCCTGCATCCCTCAGGGCCAGGTCCACCACCTCCTCAGCTAAATGGCCTGCTTCTGCTCTCACTGCGCAGCCGCATTCAGAAGCTCATGCAGGCCTCTCCCTCAAATTAGCATCAGTGGGGGTGCCTAGCACCATCAAAGTGCAACCCTGCCACTGCAAGCACCCTAAGGGGACCTTGGCTCTCAGAATGGAAGTGTCACCTCAATGATGTGTGGCAGGATCATGTCAGATGGTAAGTGACCGTTCGGAGTGGCTCTAAATCTCCGCTGTCATGATCAACCCTCAAACCACACCCCAAGTGATCAATGTTACCATGTTTTAAGCAGAGAGAACATGCATTTTAGCACTGGTTAGCAGTGGTAAAGTGCCTAAAGTCCTAAAGCCATCAAAAAATGAGATCAGAAGAACAGGAGGTCTGAAGGAAAAAGGTTTAGGGGAAACCACACCAAGTCTAACACAGGGGTAGCCATCTTACAGTGTTGCTCCCATCTAAACTTCAATTCCACTATCCACTAACCATTTCAGCCCAGCACATTTGAAAGATGTGTTAACACCTTCTTCTAAACTATTCCACAATACCCAATGAGGCAGGGGAGACAGAGATTCTGGAGTGGTGCAGTTACTGAAAAGAGCTTAGGGTAATAGGGCTATTTATTAACAAATGCCAGGTTACTTGTGTCACAAATGGGTTAAGAATTTGGGAGAGTGGTACTTCTGACAGGAGGCAATCCTCAGAGAAGTGCTTGATAACTTCAAGGAGTACCAAATGTTTTTGAAGTAAAGAACACAACACAATAAAATGTAATGAGTAAAAAAAAAGACCAAGATCATCAATGTAGGTTAATGATTTTTTTTTATAGTTTTAGGGTAAAAAGCACGTAGAAAAGGTTTGGTGTTAATCAGAAGTCATTATTCCTGTTTGACCAGAACCTGGGTGTAATGTCAGACCAATTGTGATGGAGTAGAGGTCAAATACACAAAATGGGTCTTCCCAGTCAAAGATTTTACATTCTGACTTACGGGCTGATTTACCATTTGGCAGATGAGTTACTGCCATAACGGATATCCCATTCGCCGTATTACGATCTCCATAGTCTAATATAGGATCGTAACATGGCAGATGGGATATCTGTCAAGTTTGTGGTGGGGTAACCTCGTCCTCCAAACTCTAAATCAATCTCTGAAATTGAAGTCTGTATTTTGCTAGAGTCAAGGTCCAAGGCAAGGGTCCCTCAAAGTTGGGTATATCATCAAGTTCCCCCTGAAGTCATTGGTTTTGTACCATAAGCTCTGAAATCCAGGTGAATCTGTATTTCATATATGCCACCAAGACTTCACCCATTGGCTGGATTTATTAAGTAGCCTTGGTCAAACATTTTCCCGTGAGATTCCATCACCTTTGGGATGTCAAAATCCTTCAGAGCAGCAACACTGGAATCATAGCTAGGCAGGGTTCCACAATGCTGGATACCTTCAGCACTGAGTCCCGTTAAACAGTCTTCAGTGTGACAAGCAGCTCCAAGCCTGAACCTCTTGCCCATCTTGGGTGCAACCTTCCTGGGCAACACTCAGCACCTTGTCAAGATCCTCCAGACAAAATGACTAAGGCCCTTTTTGGACCGCCAGGGTAAAGGTGGCTGTACCACCACAGAAGGGCTCGTGGTGAAGACCGCCACATTATGAGTGGGGTGGTGTCTGCAAACCTGCCACATCCCCACTTGTACCACTATGGCGGTCGGCAGCCCCAGGCCAGAGCTGAGCATCTCCAACCCGCCTGTCCACAGAATACTGCCGGAGGTATTAGGAGCCAGCCTTCCACCATGGTTTCCACGGCGGTAGCACCAACACGAAAACCATGGCAGAACGGTTACAGGTGACAGGGAATTTCTTCCCTGTAACCGGTAAACAGCTCCTGCCCCCAGCAAGCACTGAACCCCTCCTCCCCCCACACCCTCAGCACGTACCAAACCCCCCTCCCCCACCCCGCCCCCTTTAGCCAAATCATTCCTCTCCCCCCTCCCCACATACATGCACACAACAACATCCATACACGTATTCATACACGCATTCACAGCTCCATGCATACACAGAGTCACAACTCCATTCATACAAGCATTCATGCACGCATACTCACACGCATACACACTTACATGCATACAAGCACTCACTTCAACATTCATACTCGCATACAGCCACGCTTTCACACATTCATGCACACACACAGTCACCACAAACTCACACACGCACACACAACACTCCCCACCTTTCCAACCCCCTCCCCTGTCAGACGATCACCTTACCTGTTCCTGCGAGTAGGTCGTCTTGCAGGGAAGGGGTGCTTTCACCGCCGGCAGCACCCTGCCAGCAGGACACCGCCCAGCCATATTATGGGACATAATATGGCGGGGGTGTCCTACTGGCAGGGTGGTGCAGGTGGTGGAACTGCCAGAGGGCCTCCGCCCACCAGCACAACTACTACCGGATTTCCGCCCAAAGTGTGGTGGAAATCCTGTAATACAAGTGATATGGTGGTGGGAGACCACCAGCACTGGCGGTCTCCTGGCACCTGTGGCTTTGGCGGTCTTCGTGGAAGACTGTCAAAGTCATAATGAGGGCCTAAGTCTGGGCTTTTTTTTTTATTCTGGAAAGTTTCCCCAGATCAGTCCTACAGCACGCTGCTCCTCATAGCAGGCTTCTATGCAATAGGTCTCTCTGCAGCCAGGCCACTGACAGGCTCAGGTCCCCAGTGATCACCTGGGCCCTTTTGAGATCAGGGGTCCTTCTGCTTTTCAGGCCACTAAATCAGGAAAAGTGGAGGCCAGCCACTTGACCCCTGGAGAGTAGTTCCAGTCCCTTGATATCAACAGGAGTTAAAAGTCCTTGAGTCGATAATTGAATCCTCTTTTTCCACATGGAGTCAGGAGTGCTCTTTCATCAAAGTCTTCTTCTTCGAATGGAGACCTCTCATGTCCAGAAATATTCAGAAAAGGTGGATGTGGCGGCACCAGATCCACTAGACAGTGACTGGAGAAATGCTATCATGCAACCCTAAGTACTTTCTTGCCATCACCTCACCTCTTATAGCACACTTTATATTTGCCTTACTGTATACTAACCTGGAGTGCTGTGTCATGACAGTAAAACTCAGCTGCCACCATACAGGCCTGTCTTCAGCTCTTAAGCCACTTTCCTATTCAGGTGAGCTCCCACCTGACCTGGGTAAAAAACTGTATCTTTTTCTGTAAGTAGGCCCTGGCTATCTAGGCAAGTCCTAGGAATTAATAGAAGAAGACCTCCTTGACAGATCCACGTTAAAAGAAAAGTGATGCTAAGGCTGCCCTTTGTTCTGGCAACTGTTCCTGTCCTCTCCTGCATAACTTATCTCTGCCAAGTGGTCGGCAGATAACACTCATTGGCCATTCCAGATCTCAGGGGGAGGCTGTTGTCCTCTGAACCAGGGATGTAAACTTTCCCAGTCAATTCCAACTCTGAAAGTGTAATGAGCGTCAGAATTGATTTCAAGTCGGTTCTCGCACAGGCATCTTGAAGCCCAGTTGTATTGTTACTTTTCTACTTACATAATCAATTATCTTATTTCACCATTAAATCAGATGTTACAAAGCAAGTAGGATATAACTTTGAACCATTTTTCTAGCCTTTTCCCAAACAAAGATAGGGAATTAATATTTTAATACAATTTTCCTTTAAGGAAAAGTCTAGCAAGGTTTACAAAACGAAATAGCTTTTGCCTTTTATTTCACGTTGAGAGCATGCTGACCCCAATAGGTAGTGTGCACTATTATTATAGATTAGCACCCTGCCCGTTGTGCTTACAAGAAACATATTAAGAGAGATTTATGAATACATAAAATCATTTTTCCAACATGGCACTGGCAAATTTCCCTGCCATGTGTCACTGAAATGCATTTAAACTACAGGCAAGTCAGAGCACAGTAGTGCTCCTGGCATACAAAAATTTTTGTTATATATGTCTGTGATGTAAATAAAAGAAAACGCAGCGCACATATGGCTTTAACTTTCCATGTCATAGGTTTTCTTTAGGCACCAGTTACAATGGACATACAGGGAAGTTAAATAGGCCAAATAGGGGGTTCCGATGTACAGAACATGTTCTAGATGAAAAGTACAGGCATTTTACTGCTGCTTAGCAGTGGCAAAGTGTGAAAGCCGTAAAAATAGGGGCCAGAAACATAATGGAAAAATTTGGGGTGACCATTGAAAAATTGCAGATCTGGTACACATGGATCCCTGCCACAAGACAGCCCTCCCCCCATCTTCATACCATGATTACTGCATCTGCTGTTGTAATATTCAGCCATTAAATGTCCTACACAGTTCATTAGGAGGTCAGAACAGGCCTTATGTACAGAGTTCTCCATCCCAACTATGAGTCTCTGCAGTTCTAAACTTACTACTAACTTATGGTTTGTGAATACCAAAAAAAGTAGTAAACCTACACAAAAGTGTAAGTTTACCTTTGTGAATCAGACCCTTAGTTTCATGTACTTTACTAGTGGTTCTCTACATCAGTATCTATGTGGACCACTGTGTTCTCAAGGAGATGTGCCCTTTAGTCACACACTCCGCAGGGCTGCTGAGGACTAGCTGCAAAATGAAATGTCACAGACATTTGTAGGTCATTCCCAGTAACTTTAGTAAAATCGTTCTGGGTGGACCACGGCTAGCACTTGCCTTTGTAGAAACTTTCAGTTCACTAATCCCAAACAGCGATGGTGGCCATTTGCTCTGTCGTTGTGCCCCTCATTGTCACAGTTCTTACATGGCCACATCAGATACAAGACACCAAGAGCATTTGCAGATGATGCATCTGCCCCCAAGTGCCCACACCCCAAAGAGCTGCTAGATGTCTCCAAGGTGGACGGCATTCTCTGCTGGATACAATTGACTCTTTATGGTTTGTATGTGAGAACGGCTACAAATTATTTTACAAGAGCCTTTTGCAGTTTCTACTGCTTCAGCTTTTTCTTCATTTAACATGTTTCGAGCAGATAGGTCAAAGCAAGAAAAAGAATGTATTTAAAATTTTTGCTGTCAATATAAACTTTGCACTTGTATAGCACACTACTCACCCAATAGGGTCTCAAGGCACTGTACGCATACCTCTGTGGAACCCCTCCTGGCTTTTCCCTGTGAGGTGCCCACTCCTAGACAGCCCCTGGGTGAAGCCAAGCATCCAAGTGCTGTGAATGCTGTTGTGGAGATTAAGCAAGCTATTGATACAGAGTGGGACTCATTAATTAGATTAGGCACCAAGGCGAGAATTATCTAGACCAAGGGAATTGAGCCCAAGACCCACCAAGGTGGGATCTGAACGCTGGTCCCGGACCAGATCGCTGCATCAGGGTCTGCTGCTCTAACCATTGTGCCACACTTCTCCACTATATACAATATAAAACGGGCATGTGGTGTCAAAGCACTGTTTGCTGGTATCTGTAAAATGTAAAGATAAGTGTTTATGAATGCAGCTGCACCACAGGCACCACGTCCACTTTCATATCCCAATCTGCATGCCAAACTATGCTGTAAGGTCAAATAAGTAAACTGACTACACTTGCGAGATACCGGAAACTAATCCAGGTGTTGGGCTTACAGCTCTGGAACACAGGGTGGCCACCTCACTCCAGATCATTATGGACACTGTTTCCAGTATTGAGCTTTTCATCTACAAACCAGTGATATCCGTTGTGTTATTCTAATTAGTTCAAATTAATCAGAACAAGACTGTAACACACAGAATTAATTACTTTATCACATGAAAGTCCAGAACTGGAAAGTGTCCATAATGATCTTGAGGGTGGTGGTCATACTACTAGAACATGTCACGTCCAGACCTCAGGATCTTTTCTAGTGTGACTGTGCTCAAGAAAGGAAATAAAAAACATGTCTGTGCAAAGAGACGCTTCCGCCCTTTCTCTGTGCTCCCATCGTTCCCCGGTCCCCTCAATGCACATGACCCCAAAATGTGCAAAGCGTCTATCCATGAAATCCATAACTAAGAAACTATCAGAAGTATGACCCACAATAGAAAAGGATACTTTAATGCATGGATAAGGGGGAGGACAATTGAAAGGATGTCCTTCACCTCCCAACAGTGCTATGAAGGCCTTCCATTAAATGTCCTCACTTTAAAAAAACATTTAAATGCATACATTAAAAAAAGAAACAATAAGTCTGCAGGCTAAAGAACTAGCTCCTTTTTCCGCCGATGCAGAGAAACAGAACGGCTGATATTCATTTTGTCATAATTTAAAATAGATTAGCATTCATAACATTTTAAATTATATTTCTTTGAAAACACACAATATTGTTTTTACAAAAGATCTGTTTGACAACAAAACTGTAATATGCTAACTCCAAATGCCTGCCTAACCCATTTAAAAGCCCTGAGTTTGCCAACAAGACAAATTGTGTCCAAGTGAGTCCTATAGATACTGGCAAGGAAAGATCCTGTTAGTGAAGGCTACAGATCCACTAAACAGGTAAAATGTGTTATTCAAAAAACCATAAGCAGTGAAATGATTAATCAAACTTATTGTACCAATAACATGACAATAACATACAAAACAGCAGCAGCTCGGTCTAAAAATGGCTCTCCAAACAATCACTAAACTAAAAATTAAGTATGTGAAATCACGCTCCATTTTGGTTTCCAAGCTTCCTATCTGCCCAAATGATTGTTGCAATTCAGAGTTGCCCATTCAGAATTAATGGGCAAATACACACTAGTTTCATTAATTTCTTTCCCCGTGCTCTGACCACAAACCGTGTTCCTTTGTATTGTACTTGTTCATGGCAGACATTAGCAAAACAAACATCGCCGACCGCACCCTTTCTTTCACAAATTATCATAAATATTTTTGTGTGATTCATCACAGATCACCCCTATTTCCGAATATATTAATTTCCCAGGTTTGCTCAACATAATGAACAACCATGTCAAGAGATATTCATGTTTGTCTGGTTCATAGAAACGCCTATCTTTTCTCTTTTTTTATCTATGTGCTAGTTTCTATGGAACGGTATCGAACCTTGTCAACACAACAAACAGAATTTGAACACCAATTAGCATTGTTGCCGTGTACTCAAAACTAACGTATATGTTATGAGTTTGTTTGCCCTTTGAACTTATGAACTTAAAATGAGTACACCAGAAATAATGTGCAGCTTTTTCAATACATTACATGTTCTGGGAGACCATGAATGTCACAAAGTAGTAGTTGGGGGTGACATCGGCTACCCCAATCTTGGTGTTTGATACTCCCTGCAGTGTACTTGACTCACAAGGCCCTATTCACCAAGATACTTACATGTAGTAAAGATGAGAGTGCACTCTGGGTGGAATCTCCGCGTGGCGCATTGCAGAGAGTGCGTCGTGCGGAGATTCCACCACAACTTTGGGCAACTTTACTATAAGTAAATACCTTCGTGTAATGAGCCCTCAGCCTTCATTGTTTGGAAGCATAAACATTTTGCCCTTCCCTTAAACTGGTAGCAGCAAATAAGGAGCTTGATAGGGAGTGAGAAAAAGCGTGATACACATGTTGTCATCGCTGGTCATAGCGTGCATGATGTCACTTCCGCTTGCCTTTTGCTGAATCGACGCCCATGGGCGTTACACTGATGTATTCCCTACACTTGCCTACAAATCAATCTTTTTCATGCAAGAACTTCAGCTATGTGAGTAATTTTATTTATCGATGGGATCATGAGTTTCAAATGACACCCACGAGTCATTTTGATGTTAGCTATTACTTGTCTGAATATCTATTAATTTATTTATTTATATTGATGAGCAAGACATTTCTATTGTTAATGCTGTCTAGAAGAACATTGATGATACATAGGCCAAATGTAAGTGGTTGACATAAACAAAAATATTTCCATTAGTAGCAGACGGTACAGTCTCCCAAAGGCACTCCAGGAATAAGTTGATGTATAGCGCGGTACTCGGTTGTTTGTAAAGGACTGGAGGGTTTTTTAGAGGGATGCTCAACCAGCTAAAGAAAAGTTGAAAACATGTTCTACCTCTGTTTGACTGATTGTGCTTCCTTCTCACCAAAAGCAGGGTGGGGGCATCAGACAGCCCTGTATGAACCAGCAGCTGCTAGAAGAACGGCTGAGGGATAGTTTGTTTCACCCAGCCATTCGAGGGAGAGGCTTCTCATGCTTTTGCACCACTTCTCATTTGATCATGGCAAACCAAAGGAATGTTGGGAGCTGCCATGCTCCCTTTGTGGTCCTGTAGCGAGAGACATAGACATCCACTGGAGCATGCTGATTGGCTGGTCAGCTCCCCCATTCCATTCTTGGTGCTAACAGCACTTAAACAGATGAACATCTAAATTTTCCTGCATTGCTTGGATTTCTTGCACTTGTCTTAAAGTTGCATGCCTTCTTAAGGAGCAGAATATGTGTGTGGGACTTTATTTTCCTTGTGTGTGGTTCTAGGCACCTACTGCACTTAACAAACCAATACATATCTGTCATTCATTTAGATCTTGACAAGCACTTCTCAAAATATGACATTTCCCTGAATTTTCAAAACGTTTAAGCTTGCCTGGTGGCTCTTCCCTGAAGGTATCTTTCAGAAATCTATATATTTATACACTTTTGACATGCATTGAAGATGTTCAACACGTGCATTAAGGATGTCTGGTCTCATACAACAGTTCTTATTAAATCACATTAGTCTTAAAAAATGGCAGACTTCAAAAACACATTGAATACCTCAGATCATTCAGAGAACAGTGCTTAAAATTGTTGGTCATTTTCTAAATTAAATGTATCACACTGGTTTCAAAGGCTTGACACTTTATCAGCATTTTAGAGCTGGGTTGCACCCTAGAGAATCTATGTGTCTATACTTGGACTAATTTGCTCATTAATACTAAATCGCCACATGCTTGCTTGCCAAATGCTCTCATTTCTTTCACACTCCCTATGCATAAGGTCAAAGTGTAATCTCAAACCTGCCATATAATGTGAAATTTGTAGAATCTGGGCTACTGGGGGTACCACTAGATTGCCTTGATATTTCATATAAGGAGTAATCCTAAAAATGCTCAATGATAAACCATACACTGAAAGGTAACTTGAAAACAAAGAAATAAGAAACACCATTTGCAATCCACTACAGACTCCAGAAACGCTAAAATGCTTATTGTGCAGCACAATTCACTTATTTTTTATAAGAAAAACATTCAATGCCAGAGAGAGGTTTAGCCAACTGCTGAAAACCATTACTGGTACACAATAGAGCGCCTGTTCAGTGGTGCTTTTTGCATTTTCATTCACTATGAATACATTTTCATGTTGAGCTTGTTCAATGCCCAAGAGCATATTTCCTTTCCATACCTTTGACACAACTTTAGTTACCCTTTTCCATATTTAAAGACTTTGAGGGCCATCTCCAGAGACTTATTTAGTTAACCCTTTTATGAACATTTATACTTAATGAATGACAGAAAAAACACATCTCTGAGGTCATAGAATATCCTCACTCCAGGATCCTATCCACCAACCTCTCAAATATGTCTTTGCTTTGGACTTCAACCTCTTAGAAAATTCCTCCACCATGACTTTGAAATAATCATTATTCAGCTTTTTGAAACAAAATAATGTTAATTCAATATTCAAATCACAAGGGGTTTGATTGAAGCATATACAAATATATGCACACAGTTATTCTAATAATGCAGTATGCCGTACTAAGGCACATACATGTGCTAATCCACTGAAGTGAAATTTAGGCCCTCATTATGAACATTACCGTAAAATACTGCCACCGACATTGTGGTCTGAACTGCCATATTCTGAACAAGGGATGGCTGCCACATGTGGCCCTCCGTCACCGCCAGGCTACTGCCGACAGGCAGCCTGACGATGGCTGAATACTTTATCCGACAAGGCAGCGCTGCAAGCACCCTTGTTCCTCCAGCCTTGAACCCACCAGGGAAAGGCTGGCGGAAGTGGTGCTCGCGGGCCCCCCTGGGGGCCTGTGCACTGCCTATGCACTTGGCATGGGCAGTGCAGGTGCCCCCGTGCTGTGCCCTGTTGCGCAGGTCACTCCCTGATTTACGGGCAGGGATCTGCGCGACTGGTGCTGCTGTCTATGTGGAGCCGCCGGCAATGTCCCGGCCCTGCATTCTGCTGGGCCGGCGGCCGGAAATACTGTTTTTACGGGCAGTGATCTGCATGGCCGGTGCTACTGTCTCTGTGAAGCCGTCAGAAATGTCCCGGCCCTGCATTCTGCAGGGCCGGCGGCCGGAAACACTGTTTCCGCCCGCCGGCCCAGCAGAATATCTACTACATGGCCAGCGGGGTCTCAAGGGGGCAGGCGGTCTGTAAAAAGAATGCCAGTATAAACACGGCAGGTTTCCCGCCGTGTTCATAATGACCCCCTTATTGTCAATAATTGTCAATGAGTTGCTTCAATTGTTGTCAAGTTAGCACTTATGTCCAAAGCAAGATGTGGAACATGCATCACCGTTTTGGTCTCATTGGTCATGAATATACAAGATCATCCTCAGGATTGTATGCTTAGGAAAAATGGCAGACCACTATGTAGACAAAATTAGTACAAGGTACATACTCAATGGTCTGAACACTCCACAAACAAGTAGCACTAATGTAAAAGTTCCAAGCGTCAATAATTAGGAATAAATCACCAGAATATCGAGGCCGGGGCATCAACTAAATATTCATTCAACTGACTGCTCCAATTAAGTTAATAAGACATTTCTTTGGGAGCAACTGTTTATACTAAAAGTATATATCCAAGCTCTCAATGGGTTATTGGGTTGCTCTATATCAATACTATTCTGTTTTTATCCCAGCAGGGACAGAAACAAAAAAATTATTGGGTTCTAGAGATATAACTTAAACTGTAAATTCCTCAAATAATTTATGTTGATGATGTAATGTGTAAATACGTAAATGCCCATATGATCTAATATGGTATGTTTAACCATCTAACAATCCGAAAATATGTACCAATGTGCAGTTTAGTGATGTGTGACCTAACTATTCTGTGACAATGTGGCTCTATAATGGACTTCTAACATTGACCCCGCTCCTATGTGCTTAATAAATGAAAATATAATTTGAAATAAAATGTATACTTATTCAATATTTGAAGTTGTCAGCAGATGCAGGAGACTGGCACTTGAACAGAAAGACGTGAACCTCAAAAACTGGACTTCATTAGAGAGTGGAACTCTGGGTCAGAGCCCATTTTATCAATGTCTTAAAATACAATCAGGCATTTCCAGTACCTTTCATTTTACTGTCAATTGCCTCATCCAAGGCATCATTGACCTGATGCAGGACAACCAGACAAGCAAATTTGTTAGATCACATTTTAAAAAACTGTTGCTGGATAAAGGACCTTGAAAATTTCAACTGTGGTTTGTATCTCCTGCCCATGTGACTGCAAGCAGACAAAAAATGTAATGGGACAAATTGGGGAGTAATTGATAAGTAATCACATCACAATATACTGCAGTCAGGTTTTCCCAATCGTCATGAAGTGGAGAATTCACAAGGAGTTTCAAGTGCACAGGGAGTTTCAAGAACACATTTTTAACAGTCCTTCACTGCTTAGTTCAGTTTTCTCATCTATTCTGTTATGTTCATTTGTATTATAACTTTAATTTTGGCCTCCCAGTGTACAGATTTAAAAGATTTGTTCGGATATTTGGTAGGGCAGCCTAAATTAGTATATTCCTTCTGGCTGGAAAGGAGACACACAAGCAAAACAGTTTACAGTTCCATCTTATGGTGCAGCTCGTAATGAACTGTTCATTATTTGTGGTCATACTATCCAAAATGTAGAAAGTTTTACCAATGGCAAGCATCAGACGATCAGGAGATACTCTAAATCCTTTGAGCTAAAGAAGTCAAACGTTAATCAATTCCAGAGAGTCAGCTTCATGGCTGACAAAGTCCAATTAAGAAACCAAGTTGGTAAGATTTTGGTGGAATGTCCAATTCTACACATAGCCTCATGAACTAAAATACTCTAAATGCATACATATTAATTGAGTAAGATGTTTAAATGATGTAAAGCCAGAAGTGGGGTAGGATAAAATATAAAGCAATAAATTCACTCTCATGGCTGAAAAACTAAAATATGCAAGCTAGCCTTAAAATGACCAAAATATTATTGTATGACACAAAGATATTTAATGGAAAATGTCAGAACAATGACTATACTGTGATGTGTAACCTTCACGTAACATACCACTTTATATTACATTCTTGGTTAGCAGTACTTTGGCCAGCAGACATTAATGACTTCACCCTACAGAAAAGTTTCATAAGTATTCAAACGATTATTTAAACTTAGGGGAAGGAAAAGGCAGACAATGCAACCACTAACGTGAACCGCAGGGTCGGTGTCAGATTTTTTTTCATCAATGATGGCAGTCCACCCACGCCTCCTTCCACCTCAATTGGACTTCTTGAGAATTAGACAGCAGAACTTACATCCCAGTCTGGAACGGTTAGGCAGGAGGTGGATGGCAACCTGCTTCTCATGCTCAATCATGGTTGGTGGAGCCCATTTTGATTCCATGTATGGACTTGGGTAACAGCGATATATATCAATTCACATACCCCCTTAATCCCCTACCTGCCAATGTATTATTGGCTGGATAGAATATTCACCAAGAAAAGGGTCTTAACCAGCCAACCCCAAAATAGGTCTATTGCCAGGATGTTGAGGTCCAGGCTTGATTAAGGGATATCTATTTTTGGAAAGTCTGCCTTAAAGATCATTCAGTCCCCTGTGGGCAGTGCGTTTGTATGCATCCAGGCATATCTTTGAGGCCAGGATCTTGCTTCATGCTATGCCAGGTCTTTGTCACATGCAATGTGCATCCACTCTGTCCTTGTATCCAACTAAAGGTGACCTTCCTCATCAATAATATATTTATTTTATTTATTTTAAACTAATTGACTCAAAAGCATAAAATCTATGTGCAACCCAGTTGGCTGAGACCTTCGGTCTCTTTTAATCTATCATTATAATTTGTTTTTTAATGCTGTTTATGTTGCCTGGAATTATTTTTAAATGTTGGGGAAAGTAGATTTTAGATTGTTCTAAACTAGTGTTCTACATCAATCCATTCCACATGTTGCTAAATTTGTCCATCATAAATGAATAAAATGGAATGAATAAAATAAACAATGACTCGTTCTTTAACTGTGGAAATTACTTTATGATATTAAAACCATTTTTCTTATCTTTGTAAATAGCAAGCAGAGTTCTTGTTTCCAGAAGTTTGCAGTTGCTTAGATACTATTGTTGGTGGTCATTTTCCTCATACACTTACTTTATAAATTGTGGGTTTTCCTGACAACTGATATAATTTGATTTTTGTTATCTCAATGTTGTTTTAGTTCTTATGTTTTCCAAACACCTCTGTTATAGTGCGAAGAGCCTCTTATGGTGTGATGCACTTTGCAGGCTTTTTAAATAGAAAAAATAATACCATGTAATTGAAAAATGCATTAAGGCTGATACCGGGCCCTTCTGGACACCAATACACCAGGTCATATTGTAGAAAAATATACTAAACCTGGTTAAAAGGCCATTAATAGTAGACTCCTGCTGACTCTAATCATGCTGAACACAGCAGGACTCTGAGAGACTCCTAGTCTTCTATAATGAAGCACACAACACTCTAAATGGCATTGGTGAATGTTAAAAAAATATAAAAATCCCACAAAGGCAATGTACTATACAATATAAATTTGTAGGTTTCAGGATCAAAAGGAAGATACAGGCATTTACAATAACACTGGAAAAGCAAAGGGATATTACTATTTGAAATGTTAATATAAAAAAATAGAAAATGTTTGTTATCACTTTTACGTGGTATTTAATAAATACATTATTTTCCTTGTTACCCTAACACACTTGATTAAACATTCATGAACATTTAAAAGCTATTCAGTGAAGACTATTTTCCATATTAAAGTATGCTATTTCTTTGAAGTTAAATTCAAAACACAATACAGATGTACAAAAATCAGGAACTGTGATTTCCAATTGCGATTCCACACGAATCATAATTGGAAATTGCATTTTCTAATGTAATAAACACTTATTTTGAAAATCGTGATTCCTAGAGTGGGCCCTATTCAGCATACCTTATAAACATTAGCCATCACAGGGATGGTGGCATGCTGGGGTAAGCAGACCAGCTTTTCTGGGATTGCTTGTTAATAAGGCAAACATATTTTTTAAGGGTACAGTTTCCCTTAGAGGAAAACAGGATGCATTTAAAAGAAATACAATAAGAATGTTAAGTTTTATATTGATGGTCTGGCTTGACAGTGCAGCTGTCACCAGACAATTATTTCAGCATCACTAGAGAGGGGCTTTGGTTTCACCCTCATGTTGGGAGACAGGAATAAATGTTTTAATTGGGCAAAAGTTTATGGTGTTTTCCTCTGACAGCAACATTGGACGTAGGAGGGCAGTCATTAAACTACATGGATTTCTAAGTATGGATAGACAGTGCATTTATAAGCCAGACCTGTTTTCATTGCCAAGGCTTGTGTAAGGGTAGGCTGTGCTCTGTGGTCCCATTACCTTCACTTAATAGTGTATTTTGTTTACATTCATTAAAGGGGCAAGGGACTGTTGGGGACCACTTCCCATTTTCAAAAGGTTTACCATCTCCTTCGAGGTGTTTGTAAATTATTAATGATTTGTGACTGGAATTTGGTCGCAAAAAATTTAATAAATTACCACTGCAAATCAGCATTGTGAAGGAAAGCCCTAAACACACCTCTTCCAAATATACATTCTCAAACCAAAATTGCAAATAACCAACAGATTACCAAATCACAGTTTGGCTTTTGTACATTTAAAAAAGCTTCTTTGCGGTCACAAATGACCTGATTCTGCAAATCGGGTTGTTTACGACCAATAAAAAAGCTTTGTACATGAGGCCCTTGGTTTGAAATAAGGACCCTCAAATCAGCATCTACAGCACAATCTTAATTCAAAGGTTTTCAAAGAATTGATGACGCTGCTACACTTCTACTTATGGGATAATATACTAACTTGTGCTTCTACTGATCATCATCTCCTAAAACTCTAAAATGCTAAAAGTTGAACATTCTAGGGAGGTTTGCAGCATCCTTTCTTGAACCTTCTATCAGTAAAGCATAAACATGTAGGGGCTAGTCAAAGACCAGGAAAGATAGGTCATATTAGATGTAAGGTTATTTTGGCATGTACTTAAGCAAGCTGTTACGTTTCTGTAATACAGAGAAACATCAAATCAAATGTTTTCTTTGTCTGCATCTCTAAATGTGTTTTATTAAAAAGATGGTGACTAAAGATTCTACCTTAATATTAAAACTATTTACCAAGATGCATATGGAAAGCATTGTGAACAGTTCAAACCAAGGGGTGTCAACATATTCAGTTTACCACCACCCATTGTGATTTTATTTAACTTTCTTTATAGCTACATACTGGTGTGGTGAGATTGTGCACCATGCATTTTAGACCTACTATCATCTGGTCCATCAAAAGAGCATCATCTGAGTACATAACCATGGTGATGAGTTGATCATTTACCTTCCATGAATATTTATAAAAAGATGGGACGAGTCACCAAAGTATTACAACACTACTTTGTCTAAGCCAAAGTCATTCACAGTGTGTATTGCCAGTGGAAATAGGGCATTTTATGAGGTTCTTGCACATGTTAATGTGCCAGTGTCTTGCCAGTATTATGGCCATAATAGTCTTGGCCTGTACTAATCTAAAGCAGTTTCATACATAAAACCTCCTACAGGTGCCAGTTAATGTGACAAGTAAATCAGGCTCAGAGGCGGTACCAGCTGGTACAGTGACTCTACTGGGATGCAGGGGAACGCAACAGAAGGATTTGGACTCTGCATCCAGTGTTCCCCAGTTATTGCTCATGCTTGGTTGCATTTCACAATGACCCATATTGCTCAACCCACACAATTGGAAGCTGTTTGGAAATCCAAAAAGAGCACACTGCATAGAGGGGAGCATTATCAGCAAAAGTGTGCCAGAACAAATAACTTAGCAATCTAGGACACGCTTGGTTATCTAGAATTAGGACTATTATGACAGTGGATGTGGCATAATATTTTAAGCAATTATAGAATTCACAAAAATACATCAACACTGTCTTGTCTTGTGTAAACAAAAAAACAAGTTTTTCCATCAAAGACGGGAAGTTTTCTTTAATGCTTCCAACATAACCAGTGCTTAATTTGCAAATAAACAAACAACAGGTGACAAAGTAAAGCTCAGGATTCCTCTGCAAGTTGCACTACTGATTGCAATTGCCATCACTGCCACATGCCACTATAAAGGCTCCCTACTAAACATCACACTCCTTTAAATGTGATAGTTTGAACAATTATAGGCCACGCAAAGCAGCAAGAGTGACCTGGGTACTCTATAAATATTTTATAAAAAGCCAATTGTCGGACAGATGTGCTCTTTCTATAGGAGTAGGCAGTCATGCTATGTGGTGGACTGTCATAAGTATTTGTTGGGCTTAACAATTAAGTGAAGGTGCCGAGCACTAGAAAACACCAGATCAAATTAACCACTGTACATAGATATCATAACCTGTAGTTAATAATATTGCCTAAAGCTTTGGCGCTCTTATCTAAAATTCTTAGATTTTACTATTGGAACCTGGTGTTTGAAAATCTTCAATAGATCAAAATAGTTTAGTAACACAATGGTGCACCATTGGCTGGGAGACTGGGGTCCTCCTTTTATGGAAAATGTCATTGAAGTATGCTAACTGATAAAATCAGAGTGCAGAGTTGAGTAACAAAATTATTTCCAACTGTTTTAAATTTAAGTGGACCTCTGATCATTACTCTTCACAATATTTCCTAGTCTTTATAACCATTCATGAATTACTGTTGGATGTCCATTCACTTTGTACCTTTTTGTTCCTCAGAACTTTTTTATATACCTGTTTCACCATTTGGTTTTGGCTAGGATTGCTATATGGTCCCTAGACAAAGTGCTCATTTCTTTCTGAAGGTGCATTTGTAATTTCAGGCAAGAGGGATCAACCTAGCACCTGTGTTGTTTTTGTTGATTTTAGGCTCCAAGGGTGTTGCTCAAAAGAAGCACATTTTAATGAGCATATTGATGAAGGAGATGTCTGCAGTGGCACATTTTATTGTATATAACAGAGTGCAGATAATTAAAGTTAATATTCATACTAATGAGCTCAACCTATGGTTATTGGTCCACATTGCGCTCTCACTTGAAGAGGTGAGAGAGGTCTGTGTTTTTCTGGTGTACTTTTCAGAGATACTGACTTGCTCCTGCAGAGTCAAGTGTGCCATGACACTTTGGAAGCACTTTGGATGCACCTCTGCTTTCGTGGAGAATATTACAAATCTCATAAATAACCACCTACCCCTATTGCAACTACAATTCATATGTAATGTTGCCTCCTTCAGAGCCGCAACCGCCATCTGCCGATGACACATCAAGAACGCAAGAAAGAATGCACTCCGGAAACGCATCAACTCCTCCACACACAACAGGAAGGAACTTTTCCCAGTCATCAATGAGTTCACAAATGCCCCCTCCGAATCCACCAGCATCCCCCATCGCAAGACCTCTGCGATAAACTCACCACTTTCTTCCACCGCATGATCCAAGACATCTACAACAGCTTCCTCCCGGAAAACCAACCCAGCATCAGAACCTATGACTGACCCACCCCTCTAGAACCCACCCACACCATCCACAGCTGGTCCACACTCACCACGGAGGAAACAGAAAGCATCATGAACAGCACCCAATTCGGGGCCCCGTTGGTCTCTTTTCTGCACCACATCTACGTCAGACGCAGCATATTCATCGCCCCCAAGCCCTGGAAAATGATAAACCCCTCCATCAACACTGACACCTTCCCGAGGACTGGAAACATGCCAAAGCACACCCCCTCCTGAAGAAATCCTTGGCCGACCAATCAGAACAAAAGAACCTCTGGCCCATCTCACTGCTACCCTACCCGGCCAAAGTACTGGAGAAAGCCATCAATATACAACTACAAAATTTTATCGAGGTCCATAACTCTCTGGACAGCTCCCATACCGGGTTCCGCAGCAACCACAACACGGAGACAGCTCCTCTTGCAGCCACAAATGACTTCCGATCACTTCTAGACCGCAGCCACACCGAAGTACTCATACTCCTCTACCTCTCAGCGGCCTTCGACACAGTCTCCCATAGCACACTATGCACCGACGTAGAAAATTGCGGAACAGCTCTGAAATGGATCCACCCCTTCCTCTCTAAAAGGGCTCAGAGGGTCAGGATCCCTCCCTACACATCTAAACCCACAGGAGTCCCCAAGGATCCTCTCTGAGTCCAACTCGTTTTAACAAATAAATGACCCCTCTCGCACCCATCGTCAGAAGCCACAGAATGAACATCGTGTCATACCCGATGACACGCAACTCATCATTTCCCTCACCAAAGACCCGGACACGGGCAAAAAGAACTTCCACTCAAAAATGGAAGCCGTCGCCACCTGGATGAGAGAAAGCTGCCTCAAGCTCAACTCTGACAAGACAGAGCTCAACATTTTAGGAAACGACACCTCAGCATGGGACGACTCCTGGTTGCCCACATCTCTCAGCACCTTCACCAACTGAGCATGCCGCAACCTAGGCATCATCACCGACTCCTCCCTATCTATGATCCAACAGGTAAACTCAGTCACCTTCACCTGCTGGCACACCCTCCGCAAACTCCAGAAATTTTCAGATGGGTCCCAACAGACTGCCGCAGGACAGTCACCCATGCCTTAATCACAAGCAAGCTGGACTACGGCAATGTCTCTACGCCAGCACCATAACGAGAAACATCAAAAAGCTGCAACTCATCCAGAACAGCGCCGCCTGACTTGTCCTTAACCTCCCACACCAAAAACATGTGTTCCAGCACCTAAGGACCCTCCACTGGTCCCCGATAGAAAAACATACACCTTCAGGCTACTCACCCACACGTAGAAAGCCATACACAATGTCGGACCGGCTTACCTGAACCACTGGGTCTCCTTCCACGCCCTTCGCCAGATCCCTCCGCTCTGCTCCACTGGCTCTGGCAACTATCCCTTATTTGTAAAACCACTGCCAGAGGATGATCCTTCACCTACATCACAGCAAAGAGCTGAGACAACCAGCCCCTATACCTCAGACAAAGCCCATCGCTCGCCTTCTTCAGGAAGAACCTCAAGACCTGGCTCTTTGGATGAGGCTCCATCTCCCCTCCACCCCTGCGCCTTGACACTCTCACTGGTGAGCAGCTGCGCTCTACAAAAACTGATTATTTGATTGATAAAATACAGACCTTGCTGGTACATATTTCTGGAACAGTATCACAGCACCATCTTGTCCACTGTAGCATCACTGGAGCTGATTGTTACTCATCACATATGACAAACTACTCACTCAACATAGGACACAGTTCCTGGAACCATACGTGCAAAGCGCTACTTCCTTTATATTGAACATCGCAACTGCGCTACACAGCTGAACAATTGTGTGCTATACAATGGCTATGATCACAAGAAGTTTTCTATGTTGAGTAGCCAACCAGTCAGATGTGCTGTTTGATGTTTTATACTGTTTGACCTGGACACATTAATATGTTGGTGAACAGAAGCAACTGTATTTAGCCTTTTTGTAACCTGTGCAATATATTCACATCTGGCACAAACATATTTGAAGGTATATAAAGGTGACCAATTTTGACTTGGTGCTATGCTGCTGGCATTGACATAGGTCCTGTACCTTTTGAAAATTATGAAATACCTCAGTGTGGGAGGCATATATCACTTGGAGAGTATCCATAGGCAATCCAGACTATATTTATGAATCCCTTAGGAGAGAGGTGTTTTGGACCCACTCTGTAAGTTCTGCTGCTGACCATGGGTGGAAACACAATCACTTGATTCTAAAAATTGTAATACACGTGGTCGTCTGCATGACAGTCTCTTATCAGTTGAGCTAAGGTGCTTTAAATTGGCAGAATGTCCACCATGCAAAATGTGTAAGGACTGTCAGGCAGAACTCTGGAGGTCGCATTTGTAGATCCTCTGACAGTGCCTACCGTTACATGTTGACAGCCGGTTAGCTCAATTTTGCAACTGACATCTTTCTTCATAGATTTTGTACATGATACAAATGCAACTGAAATTTTAATTTATGTTGCCAAGAACAGAACATTCACCACCACCAGTACCCAGTAGTAAGATTGCCCCAAAGAGATTGTCAAATGGTGGCAGAATATCTGTGGAAATTTCTCTTAATTGTAGCAGGACATTTGGGCTGCTGATTTTTTTATGCTTTTCATGTAAGTATCTTTGGAAAGTTTCACTGTCCCCTTTTTACAGTAAGGACTAGCAGGAACAGGTTGATTGTTTCCACAAGTCACTCACAGAATAAGCTCATTAGAAGTGATCAGCTTATTGGACAGAAAGAGGAGAATGAGGAATGTAGAGGTACACTACCTCCAGCTGTGCAGTTACTTATGAATCCAGTATGAGGAACATAACACAAGGTGCCAGAATGCTCCCTGCACTGTTTTCCACTCTCCTTTGTAAACATCTGTCTGAACTAATCATGCTACAGTAGCCATCCGTAGCATGTCAACATTGCCATCTATCTATCAGAAACCAGTGTGGCAGTTTTAGGTCGAATACAGGTTACAGTATTCCAAATGGCAATACAAAAGTCAGAGGTATGGGGGAAAATGTGGAGAGTTTACACATCTTGGCTCATACATAGTTTCATACAAATTCTATAAACATCTAAATTGGATTTATATCCACTTGCTTTGAGGTAGAAATACTGATACCTGTTCTATCTATTGCTGCCACACCGATTAGTGAGAGTTGTATGTCTTGGGAGAACATCTGGCAGCTTGACCTCCTCCTCTACCTTGTGTGTTAATTAAAATTGTTATCTATACCAGGGACTTGTGAAGAGGACAAAGAAAATGTATTATTTATAGACTTAAAATAAAAGGAATGTGGTGAAACTCTTTGATGCTGTTAGCCAGACAGAGTTGATCTTCGTTGTCACTTGATTTGACACTGGATTCCATCATTACTTTTAGCACTGGGGCATCTGTCTGTGACAATTATGTGGTGGTGATGCACGATTGAGGGGGAGGATGACACAACTGCTACAGAGAGTTATTGGGCAACAGAGTGCATCAGATTTTTGGTAATAAAATGCAGCAGTAGACAGTGATTGTTTCCTCAAGAGAAATGTGTAATACCACCAGAGGCATCCAAAAGAACATGAAATGACTTAGAGAGCTGACATCTTGTTGGTGATTGACCGGTTTATTCTACTTCATGGATGGAAACGTGTAAATGGAACAGTGCTAGGCAGCACAGCTGTTTATTTATGTTTTTGAATTGCATGTTTACAGTAATAGCATACAGAGCTCTGAATCAAATTATTGTAGTTGACTGATTAGAACCCAGCCTAGCTATGCTTCTTCTTTTGATCTGAAAAAAATTGCAGATCTCAGTCTTAAATATAATATAATAATGAGACACTTTTTGTGAAACGCTTAAGATGTCCACTAGCTCTTCTAATATCCTATCCCCATTGGTGAGCTCTTCCTATATTGTCAAATATACTTACCTGGGTGCATTTAGAAAGGTGGAATGCAACAGAACTCAGAAGGAAATTCTACCACACAGGGCACAGACCAATAGATCTACACAGTTTGCAACAGTAGCACTTTTCACTGGGGCCAATGTATTGGGGGGATGAATTACTTACACCAGCAAAGTCTCACAAGTGGTCCGTATTCTGAGCCACAATTATGTTTCCAGCTCATAACAGGAAAGTACCAAATCAAGCTCACTATAAGCAAGCAAAGGAGGAAGAGAGCGAAACGCTGCTCTCGCCCCACTTAAGGCAAAGATTTCAGAACCCTACCACAACAATAAAAAAAAGCCTGTACGAGTGGCCACAAACTCAAACATGAACAGAGAATCAAGGCTGACATTGTGTATTTCTGCTATTTCTTAAGAAATACTAATGCAAAAAGAACAGATGATGCCCAGAACGCCGAACAATATCAAACATTCACCCGTAGGTCACAGAACTGGGCCTAATTCCATTGTTTTTCACCACCATGTCACCCCAGATTGGACCCAGGCCAATGAGTCTTTACCCTGAACTGGAAACAAGCATCCTTGGACCATTTTTGGGGTATCACCCCTCATCAGCCAGGCTACCTTGAATCCAGTGGCGCAGTGAGCCCAGGACCCATATCTGGTGCAGTTAAGGAGGCAAATGCAGCAAGAACAGATGATGGATGGAATGCTGAACAATGTAAGACATTCACCCAAAGTCAGATATTTGGGCATAAATCCATCGTTTGTTTACCCACCGTGCAAATCCAGTTTGGACCCAGCCAAATATAAATAAGTCTTGACCCTGCTCCCCATAGGAACGGTCAGCCAGAACTGCCAGGCCAGCTCTTCCCAGAACTGGAAACAACATCCTTGGACCAGTTTCAGGATATCATCCCTTGGCAGTTCGGCTGTACTGTTAACATGGGGAGCAGCTTCAAGAATGAGTTGCACCACGCAAAACCCCTGAAAATGCCTCCCTGACACAGAGTAATGTAATGCATCGATTTGTGCTGCATTCCATTACTTGAGATTTATAAAGCCACTCAGGGACATGCAATGTGGCCTTTGAATGGC